>NW_027437182.1:12492563-15112563 GCF_033239565.1 Halichoeres trimaculatus | reverse complement strand
ATAATCCAAACAACCAATTATGTTGGTGTCGTGAAGGCTCCTCCTGTATGTGTTTGTTTTCTAACAACCTGCCCACTCAACTGTAAAAAGACAAAAGGCTCTTATCCATAACAGCTGTATCTTTCTATCCAGTTCAGTTTTTAAAGAGTTGTGTGGGAGCAAAGTTTATGTCTTTATATTTATGGGTTTTCGTTGTTTGTTTTGTAATTGTATTATATATACCCATAAAACACATAATAATAATATTATGCATGAGAGAGAGAACTACATAACTGTCTGACAATGGGGGAAAACAGGCATCAAAGATTTTAACAGGTAAACAACCTTTGAACTTAATTGTTTTTAAAATGATGTTGTTGTTTTCCTCTTTAAAAGGTTTCATTACTAACCACACCTGCCATCAAAGCACCTGTAACCCTTTGTTGTGTAAATAAGGTGATGGCTTAATTTTTTTTACACACTGTCACTGACAAAGATCAAAAAAGTTTACCAACAAAATATATGTGCAAAGGTTTTCCTGCTTTTACTTTGGCTTTTTTATCCCCTTTAAGATGATTAAAAAGTGGTGGCTCTAGTTTTCTTTAGAGAAACCATCCCCCATCTAAAATGGTGAGCATTTTACAGACAACAGAAAAAAAAAGAATTAAAAAAAATATGCTCAAATGTTTTCTTTTTATTTCAAATAACACCCAGATAAACCCTCTACTCACTTACACTACTCACTTTTCTGCAACAATTACAAAGTAATATTCAAGGACATTTCCAAAAATAATGCATAAGATAGAAAAAGAACAGAGCTCTTTCTATTTAGATCAATTTTCAAGTTCAAAATATGACAGCATCTTGACTTATCAAAATCATTCTGTGAAAACACACATTTCAAAAGTAACATGGGAGGTCTTCTTGTTGATCAGACACACACAGAAGACTTTCTTACCACAAAAAAAGGAGAAAAAAAAAAAACCTTTTCTCTAGTTTAAGGAGTTTTCTCTAGACACCCCCTTTAGGTTTAAAATAACTTCTTGGCTACTGATAACAAAATGTTCCTGTTTCAAACAAATCCCTGTCCTGCAGCTGTGGTTCACTCTGTTGTCTGTGTTATCTCCTCCTCTGTGACTCCTCTCACCTCCTTCTTTCCAGCACAGCCAGGAGGTGAGAGAGGTGCTCTCGCCGGGGGCTCAGACACCACATTTACCTGACTATATTGACTAGTGGGGATTTATGCAGGGCTCAGACATAAAAATGTGGAACTCAGAGCTATAATTTAATCTAGCTTCAGTTTAAACATTTTGAAATATTGTGCTAGTGTAATTTATAGGGTTTTTTTGTTGTTGTTCTTTGTTTGTTTTTTGTTTATTATAGACAGACAAAAATGTATAAACAATTTTCAAAATAGCAATGTATTCATTTTGTGAGCTGAAATTTGGAAAAAGCCATGGCAGATAAAGAAATCCTCCTTTTTTAAGTTATATACTCTTGTACCCGATAGCTTGAAAATTACAGTGTAAATATAGGAACAACATAGCAGAGGTAAATAAGAAATAAAAAGTGAAAATGAAATGAAAGTTAAAAAAATGGTCAAATTTACTAATACAAATGTAGTGATAAATTTTTCATTCACAGTTTTAATTGTAACTCAGAGATAAATTTAAAAAAAATGTGTATTGGAACAAGTTTTAAATGCAAGGACAACACATGAAATTTAACAGAAGTATGCAGAACAGTAAAGTATTGTAGCACATGATGGCAACAGTCAAAGTTGCAAAGTACATGGTCAAAAATGTGCATAAGCATGTTAAAAATTTATTTTCAATGAGTCTATGGAAAATCAAATACTATTACAGCCAAAAAAAAAAAAAAAAAACTGTAGTACAAATGTAAAAGATACTTAGAAATTTAAATACATCTTTAAAACACAGAGCCAGAGGTTGAAATATTAAGGACAGTTAAATTAAATTTAGAGCAAGAGTACTCTGATTTCCCAGCGTCCAAGTGTGCTACAGACAAGCTTTGGAGACCTGACCTCAGAGTTAGACAACAATATTAAAGCTGTGCTGAAGGAACACCATTGTCCTGCCATTAAGATAATAATCTTATATAAGTGACTTACACTGAGTAAACAGAGGGATACAGTGTCTCCTTGTAGACACTTGGACAGGTCACATAGCTGATTTCAAGCACATGTTTGTGATTTCTAGTCTTAAAGCTGTGACCTTTTACTGTTACACTGCTACTACATCAAACTAAACATGTTACAGCCTCTCATTATGTCCCTCACAGTTACCTTAATGCAGGGTTCAAATGGTCGGAATCAGTCTTTACATCCAGCTTCTCTGACCATTAATTCAGCCCATTAATCTGCACAGCCCACCCTGTAATTGATCAAAAGCCATCATTTGGCAATGTTATCGTTATCATCACTAATTGATTTGATGATCCATGCATCCCGTTAATAATGTAAGGGATGGGAGATTAAGAATTTAACTGTCCATTGCCATTAATGTGATCAAGCTGTAATAAATGAATGAGCTACATTTCATTTAATTTAATCAGGCTCAATTTTATGCAGTCCGGTTTCAGCCCATATATCCTGGCAGCATGGATATTAAAGGCTTGAAGTTTAATGATGGGGAAAGTTTCTGAATTTCTTTTTGATAGACATTAGCGTTTGCTACTTTATGACCTCTTTTTACACAAACTTGAATTCGTCTGAGTGGTTTTCAAATATGTTCATTACATTAAAAAAATTCAAGGGTCTGAAAGCACTTCCCCTCAAGTCAGACATGTATGCAAATGTAAAATACACTTCTTAGTCTCCATTATTCTCCAGAAAAGGTTAAAGTATTATATGTTGCCCTTTTGGATGTTAAACTCACTGGATTGAACACACAGATAAAAAGAATTGGTTAACACAAGCATCATCCTTCTCACCATACACAACACTTACTTTCTCACAATGTGGTTGTTAAACTTAATGTAGGAAAGAAGTTGAGGTATGTACAAGTGATTCATAATAAAAGCATGATTCTCAGTGTTAAGTCAACAAAAACAGATAGGTTTACCAAACTTGTACTCTTCTCCTCCCTCCCTCTATGTAACACAATTAGAAATGCTGCAGCTCCCCCTATTGGGCTGGATCAGGTGGGAGCTTTTTGGAGTCCAAACTTTCATTGCCTTCTCAAACACAGCTCTGTAGTAATGAACACTGAAGCCAGGAAACCAGTCCTGACCAGTCTCTGACATGTATGAGATGGTAATCTTTATCCATGATCTTTGCACTGAATGGTACAGTCAACAGAATGGTGCCGGACATGTCATTACAGCAGTCATGAGTGTAATCAAGCGTGCCTAATCTCAAATGTCATCAATAAGTGTCATTCTACAGTTCATGTGAGCATGTTGATATTTTTTTTATTTTATCAGTTCACTGAGATCAAACAGCAGCAAAAATCCTTCAGTCTGGAGCGTAATTACTCTTTTATTGAGACAAAAGCATCTTTTATGCCTTAACTGTTGAGTCTGGAGTGCTCTGCTCTCCAGCTCCCTTTGTCAGGCGTTGACTGTGACGCACATTTAAGATGTTCGTCACAGTTCTTCCCCCATGATAAATGAAGAGGTTGATGCTTCTTGTTTGGAATCTGAAGAAAGAGTGAGCAGCTTTCTTTTTTTTTCTTTTGAGGCCTTCTCCTTCACATGAGGAGCACTCTACGTCTCAAGCTATATTCATCGCAATGATGAGGCTTGGCCTGGCTTTTACTCATGTGTGATCAGAGTCTGATGGTCTTAATCAGAATAATTACAGGAAAAGTTCACATGGTCACATAGTATTTGGTTCCTGGATAACGTCCTAGAATTACATTCAGTGAGATGACTTAGAATGGTTGATATTAAAAGACAAAATCAAGTTAAGATGCAAGTTAATGAAAGTAATTCTGATGTCTGTTGACAAGTATTTAAGTCACTCTGGTCAAACAGTCATGACAGCATAGTTTTGAAGGATCCAGGTACCAACATTCGCCACTATCCAAACATTCATAAAGATGATTAAGAGAGTTTTCCATGCTTGCATGTGTGCACTAGTCATCTCAAGAGAGGAATTTTGTATGTGTGTATTATTTTTATTTTCAATACTGTCAAACTAATTGACATGAGAAAATGTAGAAAACTTACATAGAAATGACCAGCACTTAAATCACTCTTAATTAGGTATAAAGACATGACCACTAGCATCTGTTGCCCCCCAAGTGAACTTGATAATTAAGCTAATTAAGACAAAAAGGGTGTAATAATTCAAACTGACTGTTTACAGGAAGTAGAGGTCAGAAATGGAAAAATGAAAATGAAAAATGAAAAGAAGCAGCTATTTTCCCCCCCTTACACAGCAATCAAATTTCATTCCAGTTTTTTTTTATCCTTGATGCTAAAAAGCATTTTGAAATCATATCATCATACATTCATCAATGTGTATCTGTTAGCCAGGAGAGTGTAGGAAATATATGTGTGTACAGTTGATGAGATGAGGGGGAGAGGTTTGGGAAGAAGAAAAGTTTGCCCCAGGTGACAGCTTGAACAAACTCCCATGCAGCTCTCTGCTCAGAGAGTTGCATGCTGGGCCGCGCAGAAACAATGGACTAATTAAAGCGAGGCTCTAGACGCAGGGTTCATTGCAAGTCCTTGGATCTCGGCTGGACAATGGAATGAGCAAGGAGGGGAGGAGGGAGGGTGTTTTTTTTTCTCCTGATTAAATTCAGATCAAGGGAGCTGACACAATCTGGCTTTGGTTCTGGCTTAATGAATGGCTCCAATTATTTTAGCTGCAGGTTCTGTCCGCTATGCCTGCAATACACACGCACACACAAATGCACACACTTTTTTTTGCTGGCGGTTATACCTGCATAATTGTTATACATTTAGCATAGATAAAATCCCATCAGAGCAATGAAATGTGCAACAAAATATGCAAGTTGTTGTTTTTTCATCAAAATTCAGTCCTCCCATAAAATACTGAAACAAAGTGTGAGTGTGTGTTCCAGAAATGTCACATGCAGATTGCTAAATAGAGCAAACAACGCTCCAGACTATTTCTATGCCAACCATATCAAGAGGAAACATGGGTTTTGAGAATAAAACGGGCATATGGTAAAACTTTGGGTGGATTAAGCGCATGCATATGTGTGTGTGTGTGCGTGTGTGTGTGTGTGTGTGTGTGTGTGTGTGTGTGTGTGTGTGTGTGTGTGTGTGTGTGTGTGTGTGTGTGTGTGTGTGTGTGATATGAAGGAGAAAGACATTCTGTAGGAAAATCAAATTAGTAGAATCTGAAATAGAACAGAAGAAAACCCTAATCCAAAGTTTTGACAAAAAAAAGCTATAAGGGTTTAAATATCAAATCCATTCTGACAGTCACAAAATTTAATGTACCTCGACTCTGTGTGGTATTCAAAAAGTTTTGTGAAAGATGAGGTGGACCTCACATAACTCAAACAGGCACTTTGGGACTGGACAATGATGTGGTCGAGAGCTTGTAGAAGCCCCAGGTCGTATTTTTTAAGCCCTGCTGGCATAAATTCAAAAGTGATGAAGATGAAAAGTGAGCTGGGAGTTTGGTACTCAAAACTAGAAAATTTAAGAGAAATCCATTACTACCATTCTATCGTGAAAACCAAACTCTAAAAGATGTTAAGTGTCTTTCATTTGAGTTCAATCCATGTCGAGAAAAAAAAATGTAAAAATATCTTCCTTGAAGGGACTTAATGGGACTTACTCTTCTGGTTTCTCTCAAGATCATGACCTTTGTGGATGAAAGCGAGGGGAATAATTATATTCAGAAACAAGTTATAATAAAGTTAAAGTCTGCCGTTTGAGAGGTGCCAGCCTTACCCTCACGGCAGAGGTCACTTGACTCTTAATGAAGTTTTAAGAGGAAATCCAAAATAATTTATCCCAGGATGAAAGAGAAAAGATGAGGGCTCTCACTTTTTCATTCAGTGTCAAAACTTTTTCTTTTTTGTGGAAATTCAATGTAAAAGATGGTATCTCTGAACATTTCTGTATTCCATTGCTCAAGACTTTGTTTTGTGCAACTGAAAATGTTCAGTCAAAATATAAAGAAAGGGGGTGCGCAGATGGCCTAGTGGTCTAGGTTGTGCTCCATGAGGTTCGGCCTCATGGGGGTGGCCCACGTTTGAATCCAGCCTTTGGCCTCTTTCCCGCATGTCACTCCCCCCTCTAGCCCTGTTTCCTACTCTATCCACTGTCCTCCTCTATCCAATTAAAGGCATAAAAAGCCCCCCCAAAATAACTATAAAAATACTTCAAGAAAGGGATATTTCATTAAGTTCATAAGTTTATATAATTATTTATTTTCTAGTTATTCCTCTTTTTTTCATATTTTTTGTTTGTAGTTGTTTCTGTTTTTAGGCAAGAG
The DNA here is from genome assembly GCF_033239565.1 of Halichoeres trimaculatus. Lineage (NCBI taxonomy): Eukaryota > Metazoa > Chordata > Actinopteri > Labriformes > Labridae > Halichoeres > Halichoeres trimaculatus. The sequence goes on along the minus strand of NW_027437182.1, from coordinate 15,106,139 downwards.
ATCTGTATAGTAAAAGAATTTACTTTAAAAACCTTGATCTTCTAAAAGTGAATTGAATTTACTAGGGATGAGCATTTCAAGCTAAAATGCTATTCTTGAGACACTGGCATAGATCTCATGATTGATCAATTTAGTAGGAATAACTTAAAGCCTGATGGGAATGATACATTACAACCAGGGATTGAAAAATAGCAAACATTGATTGTTTTTTTTTTTTCTTTGTAAAAAAAAATGAAAAAAAGAAAAGAAAAAAAAAAGGTGTTTTTAATAACTCCCTACTTATTATAAAGTAATGAATATTCAAAGCTTGGAAAATTATTACCCATCCCATATACAGTACATATGAATCCTGTTCAGTGCACTGCTATAAACTTTTCAAAATAATTGACTCTCTTTTTTTTCGTAGATGACATCAGCAGTTTCCCTTTTTAATTTAAACTCCATCAATTAGAAACAAGTCAGTGCATTTAAAATCAGTCTAACAATATTAATAGTTTAATCATACACCTGCTGTTTGTTATTTTAGCTTGAGAGCACTAGAAATTAAATATAGCGTCAAAGGAAGTTCCAACATCATGATGAAGGATTGTGAGAGGAAAAAACAGTTTTTTAAGAACTGATATGCAAGCTTAATTAAAAGCTTTGTTGTCAATCCTCCTAATGAGCTTCACCCCCTGTCCTGAACTGAAACCACTGTAACCAGACTAAAATCAAGTGGACGTCTCGGCCAACTTTACAGTCAATCCAGCCTTATACTAACTTTACACATTTTGTAAGCAAATAAATAACTTGCTCTTGTTCAGATCATAAACCCAGCTCTGGTTGGCATTTAAACTGTGTTGTGTATTTTTTTTTTAAATCAATACAGAGGTGAGTCATAATTCCTTTTTAATTACAATGAGTGTCATACTGAATGTCATATAGTCGGTAAGGACTTAATATGGCCTTAAAATCAGACTGTTAACATATACAGTGTTTTGTTTGTATTTTTTTAATATTGGTTTGTCGAAAGCTTTTACTTTCTGTTCTATTCCCACCTCAGCTCTGTCCACTGAAACTCTCTTCATCCCTTTTGTTTACTGACAGTTCATTTTTAGGCTCTAAATCGTTTGTTCCTATTTGGCAGTGACAGCTGTACGGCTTGGCGAAGAACAGGGAAACAAGCACATGCTGTCATCTGCGTGCCTGCCTCTCCCTCTCCCTCTCTCTATGCCTGTGTGTGTATGAGTGTGTGTGTCAGTCTGTCTTTGTCTGCCTGGACAGGAAGGTACCTCATAAATGACAGGTTTTGTAATGTAAACCCTTGTGTGTGCTGATTTGAATATGTTTTTTTCTTTTGTCTTATGATGTGAGATCAAAAGTGCAACCTTTCCAGTTATACATAAACATGCATCCGTGTACATATGTGCATCTTTGTATGTTTGTGTGCTTAATGTGTGCATATGTTGCACAGCTTTAGACTGAGTTAAACAGTTTCAGATGCAGAGCTTTAGCTGGCAACAGAAACAACTTTGTATCCAGAAATAACACAACTTGGCTCATTGAAAAAAATGGCAGAGAAGAATATTTTTATGGGCATGAAGAGAGACGTCACCCTGAATAATTTCATGTACTGTAAATCATTTTCCCCCCTCAATTGAATCTATCAAACATCCATGACAAACTCGACTCCCCGAGAGAGAAAAACAGAGACCCTGCAGTCAGCGGTTCACACGTCATGTTCTTTCACACTTTTATCGACGCAGCTGCACAGCAAAGTTTATGGTTGACTTTATTTTCCATCAACTTTACTGCAGCAAAAACTCTTAATACAAATCTGGCTTTTAAAATTAGTAGAATACAGTGAGAGCACAGAGCATATTGATTGGAGTTTTTATGAATGCTGAATGTTTCATTATTGTCAGCAGATAAGGAAAAACCAGCCCGCGCAGCATTAAGCAGCAAAAAGAGCGAAGATGGGGAAGACATTTCAAGTGACACAATGGCATAAGCAATGATTTACAGTACCTAGCTCCTTTGGCTCTACTTATTCATTCGAGTACGCACTGTAAATTGTCATTGTCAAGTACTTTTCATCCTCAAGAACCAAGGTTAAAATAGTTTTGGATTTGTCATTATAGTTTAGTTTGAGTTAGTTTTAACATTTTTTTTTTCCATTACAGTTTAGTTTTAATTAATTTTTTCAACAAGGCTTAGTTTTAGTTTAGTTTTAGTTTAGTTTTAGTTTAGTTTTAATTTAGTTTTAGTTTTTCATACCTTATTAAGGGGTGCAGGATTCAAAAAGGTCTGAGTAAATATTTTGTAATACTGTTTATTTTCCAGTTCAACATAGTGCTCACTGCTCAGTCAATGCTGATACTGAACTGTTGGCTGCTGCCTTAAACACAAGACAGTAATATAAAACTTAATATAAAAATATAAACATAAATTATATAAATAATGTTAACATGAATTAAATGAAAATAATAAAAACATAAATTATATAAAATAATATAATATGAGCTTTAATAATTAGAAACTTGGACTCTGTAACAATAAATTCAGACTCACATGAAATTAAACTATACCAGATGCTCGGGTTCATTGCTCCTCTACGTTTGGTCGCAGCACAGCGCACAGCCAGTTGGTCCATTAAACAAGCACGTCCCAGTAAGGCGCTGACAACTGCCGAAAACTGACGTAAAATTTGGTTGGGAAAATGTGTCGGATTAATTTAAATCCTAAAGGCTATTAATATTGTCAAAAACTATAACTAAGGACATTTTGTCTTTAATTTTAGTTAGTTTCAGTTAGTTTTGTGAACACAAGATACAGTTTTAGTTTACTCATCGTTTTTGTTTTCTTTTCTAGTTTTTATTAGTTTGAGTTAACTGCAATGTATAACCTTGTCAAGAACCAATCTTTGTATATATCTCGCTCCTATATATATATATAAATTGTAATATATTTCTACTTTTCTATATTTCTTCAAATTTCCAATTTATATAGTATTATCATTATTCTTTTTTTAAATAATATGGCATTACTACACTTTTTTGGTAGCTGCTGTGACAAAAAAATTCCCCTAAGGGGATCAATATATTCTATTCTATTCTATTCTATTCTATTCTATTCTATTCTATTCTATTATATTATATTATATTATATTATATTATATTATATTATATTATATTATATTATATTATATTATATTGTATTATTATATGTGGATGTCATATACAGTACAACACATTAATGTAGTGTGTGATATCAGCCATGTGTTTCTGAAGTAGAGATTTGAAGTCTATCTTGACCAGGAGCAGTATTGCCTCAACCTAACTTGAGGCAATCTTGTACACTCAGGAGAAACTGAATTTTTTTTTTTTTTTTTTTTTTTTTTTTTTTTGACTTCTTAATATTTTTATTAAAAGTTCCCAAAGTTTTTAATGTCTGGTTACAACATGGTTAAAAATAATAATAATGAATATCTGTCAATGAGTCAAACTGGCTTAATTTTGCCGAGCTTATTGCCTTGTTTTATACACAGCTGTAGCAAAGGAGATGATGGATATCTATTTTCTGATGTGTTTGTTTCACTAACACGAAATAATGTGCTTTTTTCAATCGTTGTTTGTAATATGACAATGAATACAATTTATCATGGAAATGACAAAGAAACAGGGAAAGGAGGCAGGGAAATGGGGGAGATGGGGTTTTAAACACTGTGTTAGTGCTTTAAAGTTTCTGACTTGGGTCATTTTTTGAATGTTTGCCCAGACAAAAAAAAAAAAAATCCCTTGCCTAAATGTTAAAAGAAAACACTTTCATCCTTATATCTGATGCTTCTCTGTCACTCCCTGCAGTATTGTGTTCACTTAACCTTTCCTTCAGAGCAGCCCAGTGGTTATTAATAACAGTGGGTTCATGTGGAGGAGGAGGTTTGGGAGATCTACACTGAACTATGACTCTTGAAAAACAAAACAAGTTATCAGTAACAGCATTCATTTCCCTCTGAATAAAATCAAATGCAAAACATTTTTTTTTTATCACTGTTTTATATGAACTTTGGAGGGCACTGGTTTTGCATATTATATTCTGTTTTGGTTGCAGAATGACTGCCATGAAGTCAACATTTTCTCCACATCCTTAACCTACTGCAGTGGGAGACTGTATACCATCACTTTTTAATAATTTCTTTTATGCTTTCTTTAAAAGACTTGTTTTTCAGAAGAAAGATACCAAAGTTATATTTATTTAACAGAACATCAATTCATTTCTTTACTGCCAAACATCAAATACACTTCTTGCTTTTCAGTGAACATAAATGAGTGTATGTGATTATTCTTTGTCTCTATATTCATAAAAAAAAAAACTTGCTCAAGCTAAATTATTTAAGTATTATATTATATAATTATATAATACCACAGATATTCATGCATTAGGAGAATAGGGTTCTATAATACACCCCCCCCCCCCTTCTTGTGAACATATGACCATAAATTCAGGAAGTACGGCCAATTTCCTGCATGAGTCATCTATGATGGACATTATTTCAAAGCAAGTGTATGCCATTATAAAAATATGATAAACCAGCAAATATTTCCAAATTGGTGCCGATGCGGTAAAGGGAGCAACCACCATGCACTGAAGTGACTCCAAAAAGGAACCAGCCTTTCCCCTCCAGGAAAATGATGAGGAATGTTTCCTAGGCACTGATTTGCTGATGAAGCTATAGTTAGAGGAAGAGCATGGACAGAGCAACAGCCACATTTACCAAGGCTGCCACATACTGCAACCTTGGTGAATGGGCATTTATATAAAATAACTGTTAGATGTCCATGAAAGGTGTGCAAATTTTCCAACCACTTCATATTCATATGTTGTAGAAATTCTTTAATCTGTCCGTAAACAGCTTGAAACGGCTTGTCTTAAAAACTGCATGACATCTTCACAAAGTTTTCACAAGACTTACTGAAATAAAAAGTTCATCGCACAAGGATCTCCTAACTGGCTCATTACATAGATCATAGCCTCAAACAGCAAGATCTGCCCATAGCTATAAGCCTAAAAAGCTTCCAGAGGACCAGCCAATCCATGGGAAGTAGGTTTGTGGAGTGTAGGAGCCTTAAAGAGGCAGCAGTTTGAAAAAACAAAGGTTTTCTAAAACAAACAAAAACAAAAACAGGGTAAGCTCAATATCCCCTCTTAAGATTTTTTTTCTCAAAATTTTGAAGAACTGCTTTAAATGGCTTAAAACCCACTGGCTTGGATAAACATGCATCCAAGCCACAGTTACATCTTTATTGGGCAAGTTTTATTTCCAGCTTCTCCTTTTTGTTGTTGTTGTTGTTGTTGTTGTTGTTGTTGTTGTTGTTGTTGTTGTTGTTGTTGTTGTATTGTATCAATTGATAGGAAACATCCTGAACTGGTGATATGTTTGAGCCAAACTCTTTTCTATTCATCATTTTCTTTGGGCTCATCTTACCCCACTCTCTCCCAGTGTGTTGGAGGAGTAGAAGTCAGCGCAAGAGAACAACTGAGGAATTGAAGAAACAAATTTGCATAAACTGATAAAAAAAAAAAATTAAATACAAGAAAAAGGAAAATTGCTCATGGTTTCCTCTGCAGCTGGAAAGTCTAGAAATGTAACAGAAGGTTAACTAATATATATTGATTTTGGCCCAATTGCTTTCTGAGAGTGGTCCAATTTTCCATTGTGCAGGTCGCCCTCCCTCGGAAATCAAAACACTTGTAAAAACAAGAAGTTATTTGAGGAAGGAAATATAATTCATGTTTTTTCACTCATTTAAAACGCCTGTATAAATTATGAGTAAACAGACACTGCAGCCATGAGTTTCAACTCTAACCGAACGTTACAGTCCAGTGAGCATCAGAACAACTAATAAACCATACTTTACAGAGGAAATAAACTTATCCATATACTGTTGATAAAAATGTTTGAAAGGCTTTGATTGGACATCTGTTAAAGCTGTCTGATAGCGAGAAAGTCTGGGTCTCTGTAGCTCTTTTCCTCTGAGGTGCAGCTCAACCTGTGTGATCATTTTTATGATGCTGCGTAGGTGAAGATGCTGAGGATCACTGCTAAGGGACGACCACCTCTCCAGAGGAAATCTGTGACCTCTTTTACTGTTCTCTATCCAAAAATGTTTAGGAGGAGAACAGATGTCCCCTGCAATCTGATTTTCCAACTTGAATAATAAACATTATGGATCCCTGGTGTCATCAGATAACTTTGTGGGACTGGGTGGTGCTGGGGTTGGTGTGTACATGTGTGTATGTTCCTCTGTCCTTTCCTTGTTTTCTATCCTCTTAAGACAAAACAATTGAAGATTGTTTTCATCGCCACATATTCTCTGCATTACGGGTAAGATGATGCATGCTGAAAACAGGAGGTGCTGCACGGGCGCTGTCATCTGAAGCTAAATGAAACATTTAGCCAAGGGACATGTGCTTCCAGAAAAGCAGACAGCAAATGAAATGCTGCTGAGGGGACGCAGAAAGAGGAGAGGAAAAAGCACTCAAACATTTTATAGAGTAAGTGTTGCCATCCTGTATGGCCAAGCAACTCAATCAGCAATCTGTCGGGACATTTAGAAAATGGGATTCTCCTCCAGCGTTGACTGCAGGCGTTCACTTCCACTGTGATAGAATGATGTCAGCCAATCCGCCGCTTTTATTTACCTTCTGCACTCCATCTCAAATTTAATATTACAGCATGTTTCCACATCTGGCCTGGCTTGTTTTTATCAAAGGTCAGATGTTTCTAAAAGGGCTGTCATTAGGAGTCTATCATGGAAACGTCAAAGAAAAACAGTTTGACTCTGCCAGGCCGATAAATGCTCAGCAATGCTTTATGGGAGTTGCTGCCATACAGAAAGATTAGGCTTGTCAGTGCTGATCTAGACAGGTCGGCCATTACTGGAATGAGCTCAGGCTGCATACGAATGCAAATGATGCAAGCCCAGCACAGGTGGACAATCGTCATGAGATGGATTTTTGATAAAGAAAAGTTGTGTGTTTTTTAACTTTGTGGTGAAAGACAGATGGCAACAGTGACTGCAGTGAAGTGGCTGTGGATATACATCCACACGACAGACACACACACATACATGCATCCACTCACACACACACAGAGCACACATGGAGTCCCACAGCAGATAAAGTCATCACAGGAATTAATATCTCTGTGCTGTAGTGCATCAGGCCCAAGCCATCAGCCTTAACACATCACTCAAAGTGAAGCCAAATACCCAGGGGATCAAACCAAGGGTTGGGGTAAAAGGCAAAAGGTTTACGGCCCAAATACAAAAGATGCATCTCCGGTCCAGCTCAAATCCACGTCCTCATTGCACTGAGTCCGATAAGTTCAAGTCCATGTGTCAACTTACACTGGATCTGCTCTGTTGCAGTCCGGCTGTGGCAGGTTGCAGGAGATACACAAAACCCTATTCTTGCTAGAAACTGGAGCTGTGATGCTTCAGTTTAACAAACCACCTAAAAAGACCCAGTGATATTCAAAGTAAAACAAATTGTGTCACACACAGATCGTACTCAACTTGACTATGAGGCCAGGGAGTCAAACCAACCACAGCTTCTTTACATTGGGCACGTAGTTATCATCAATCGTATGCATTAGTATATGCAAAAAAAGCTGAAGAAAAAAGGACAAAGGGTTATTTCCATAGACTGTATATAGAGTGGACAGCGTGGCTCCGCCATTTATCATTGTACGGTTTTAAAGCCAATATTCCCCCGTCACAGGCGCCACCATTGTAGCAGTTTGTGGCCAGAGTCTGCGCAGTGGAGACGATGGGGGACTCTGGGAGAATCTGAGTGGAGCTGGGTGACAAAAATATATATATATATATATTTTTTTTTTTCTTTCGAGAGTCTAATCACTTCTTGGCTCTACCTATTTACATATTTTACAATCCCCGAAAAAAATACACAAGAATGGCATCTGTCAATCATCAGTAAACCTTACGTAAAACCTTGTTTTTAACCTTGTATATCTACTAAAAACAAAACTTTTCAGAAAAAAAGAGGACTTGAATACAAGAAAGCCAAATAATATCTTCAAATTACAACAATCAGACAAGAGAAACATTTCTACCAGGTGTATTAATTTTTTTAAGTTTGACCACAGCCCATTTTGAACGGCTGGAAAGCCGTATTTTTTAACCTACACTGCAGCCAGTCACCAGGGGGAGCAGTTTTTGTGGAGACCTCACTTCGAGCCGAGCAAGCGGGCATCCTTTTTTTTTCACAGTCTAGGGTAATAATGGAAGCATTTGTGGAAAGAAACTGCACTATTATTACTGAATTACCAAGATACAGCTCCAAAGCAGGTCACTCATTGATGTAAATATGGCAGTGTTGTTCCCTTTAAACCAGTTTCACTTTAGTTTGGATTTGAGACACTAGGGGAAACTTGCGTCTTCCGGTAAAATAGATGGTGGTGTTAGTAGTTTGTCAACTTAGCGTGGATGCTTTTAGACTACAGCTGTTCAGTTATGAAGCCCAGTTTCTCCAAGGCCAGCTGAGCCAATATGGTCTGTTTCAGGATATTAAGATCTGAAAAGCATTCAAGCTAGCAGAGCTGTAAGGATCAAGGGAATGTATACACTTGCTCCCGTTTATCCCCTTTAAAAAGAGGGTGTGCATGCATTTTATAGAATCTTTGACTCTTTGAATGTGAAACCATACTCTTTTATTTTTCCACACGTTTTTCATCTTCAGGAAGAAAGTGCGAGTCACTTAAGGACAGCAGATGGAACTTTAGGTCACTGAAGAGCATTTTCACACAGAGATAACTTTCCTGCTCCATATACTTTAGCTTCTTTTAAGTCTTGTTGCAAGATTAAACTGCTTTTGTTCAGCAGAGAAATGCTTAGCACAGATGAGACACCTGGAAGTATCCAGCGGGATGTTATCAGGTAGAGTTAATAAGCAGAAATGTCAGATGAGACTGTATAAAGGGGTTTTCTTTTTTTTCATTTCTTTTAATTCCCATAACTGAGAGTTGCATCACACATGTAAATTTGTTGACATTCTGAAGGGAGAGATGTTAATGTTGAGATACTATTTCCTATTTTTCTTAACCTTTATATGCAAATGCTGGTCCGCTGTTCGAGAACAATACTTCCAATGCTTAAGATAAAACCAGAAGTGGATTTTGCCACACAGGGAATGCTGGAAAACCCAGAGAGGCAGGTTTTAGGGCTGCGCAAGGAGTCAGTGTAGTCCGTGTCAATCACACAGGCCTGTGCTGAGGCTAGTGGGAGGTGATGATGGACCAGAGCCGGCTCCAGTTATCACGAAAAAGGGCACAGAGGGGACAAGCTCAGACGGGTGGGCGATGAGTGAACCTCTGGTGGGCTGGTGCAGATAAATAAATTGGATGAATTTTTAAGGAGGAATAAAGGAAGCGACATAAAGGGTGCACAGGCTTCAGCGTTCAGGGTCTAACATCAAACAGGACCCGGGCTGAGGAGAGCTATTGTGTGGAAGAGAGAATGAAAGAGAGGCTGTGAACGTGAGAGAGATTGTGGGTTTAGTGCAGAGCGGGGGAGATGGAGGATATCAGGAACGTTTTAGGGGATACACTGAGACAAGACGGGGCTGGGAGATAATTGAATTGAACAGGGACGGCCTTTGTTGTTTCATTCTTCACGGCTGCTTTGTGAGCTTGATTACTCAATCTCTGCAACCAAAGGGAGTGAGCACACTCTGACTTCTATAGTGCGCAATGAACGCTGGTCTGCCATATGTCTTAAAGTAATATATCAAGGTTGGATCAAGGCACAATAAAAGTAAGATGGAAGACACTTTTTGCAGTGATGGATCAGCTCAAAATTGGAAAAAAAGGGGGATCAATGAAGTGATTTGTGACTGAATTGGAGCTCAGTCTCATCCAACTTTTATTAGAAACAAGGAGCAAAGAGAATGAGGAAAGGCGTTTCATAGCCTTTGAGCACTTAGGGATTTAAGCAACACAAAATCGGAGGTGAGGTCTCCCACTTGCAGGTTTCTGTGGCAGTCACTTTGAAAAAGCAGGTAGGAAAAGAGGATTTACTGGGGGAGGAAGATTAGGGTGCGTACAAGCAAGAGAATGCTGCTTCTAAAAGAGCATTCAGGACTGCACCATCATACTAAATGACAAATTTTAGAAAAAAATATGACCTCTCTCTTCTCACAGCAGATAAAATATAAGTTTAAAAGTATCTAAAATTTTGACAGGAAAAAATCCTTAATTTTACCTTGCATTTTCAAAATGCCTGCAGGAATGGATGTGGTGGGAGGTGAGAACCTGAATGGGAAGGAATGGTTAAAGGATGCCAGGGCTTACCGTCCAGTCAGCCAAAGGTGTCCTTGGCTAATCTTAGCTGGATACTGTTAAATGGAGAGCCTATTTGATAACCCCCAATGATGCGCTGGTTTTTTGCTGCCCATCTCACTCCATCCAGCTTAATTCTATGGTGTTGGGGACACAAAACTGCTAAGAATTTGGGAATTTGATTATGTACAGGTCATAATATCATTAAAAAATTCAGCGAATCCAGAGGAAAATCTTTGGACAATAGGACCAAGGCCAAAAACCAATACTCCAGTACTGGTTGGCTGCGATTTCTTGACTCTCAGGCAGTACTGTGTTGAAACTATACTGTATAAAACATGGCCATAGTCTCGCAACATTGCCCGCCTGGTCCTGCCAGCCACATTGGATATGACACAAGCTTTGAGCTTCCTGTCTGACAGTCATAGGGCACCCATTGGTCACATAAGTTGAGCTGTATCTCTGATTGGACAAAACGATCTTAATAGCTTTGAAACTGAAGAGTTAGAAAAATAATCATCTCCCCTGCAGTGTGCCAATAGTGAAATTTGCATTTCAGGCCCAAGCCATTTTTTTGAACCAGGCTGTAAAAAGGCTTCTAATGCTGTAAAGGTCTTTTTTGTTTTGTTTTGTTTTGTTTTGTTTTGTTTTGTTTTGTTTTGTTTTGTTTTGTTTTGTTTTGTTTTGTTTTTTTTTTGGCTTGGTGTGTACATGGTTTCCAGTCTTTCTGCAGCCAGCCTCATGCAGAATCTTGATGAACAGCAACTTTTTGCATTTCCGTATAGGCTTCATTTTTCTAAACCAGATTTTGCCCATTGGTTAAAACAGATTTGACTCTGTAGTGCAAATCTCTGCAAAGGCTTAAAAATTATCACAAGAACTTTGAGACTTGATGAAATGGTGAGGTCATCCCTTAGGAATCGCCTTATGGGTTCATCACACAGCAGGAAAGATGAGGACTGCCTATAACCTTGCCCTAAAGAGGCCTTCTGAGGCCTGTCCAATCAGAGGTAGGTGGGTTTATGGAGAAGGTAGCCTTAAAGAGACAGCTGCTTGTTCTTTTTTTAACACCAGTGTGTGAAAAACAAGGATTTTTTTAGCCTTAAATCCTGTCAACTGCCAAGTTGGTACCAGAGGGACAGTACAATGCTTAAATAATACCCCCTCTTTAAGAATTCATGATGTTTTGTCCTGTTACGCTTTGTTTTTGTTTGTTTTTAAGCTGATGTTGACTTACACCCTCACACCCTTTTCATGCATAATTCTAACAACCACTTTACCCAAAGTGCTTTTACCAGTTTCTTGTTGTTTGTAGTGTCAGTGTTATGAATCAATAAAAGCCTGCACAGACACCACTTAAGCATCTGTTCTATAGTGAGAAAACATATGGGAAGGTGTCATGTGTGGGCTGACAACAAACACAGAGAAAATAACAGATCTTATCAAAACTGGTGAGAGAGAAAGAAAGAGGGGAAGCACAAGATAATTATACAGAAGAGAAAAAGTTGAGTTTAATGTAGAATTTTCTATTAAATCTGTATCTAAGTAGAATCAAAAACACAGTAACAAAGCATTTCCTCTAAGCCACAAAAAAAAATTAGCTTGTGAAAGCTTGACAAGTTTCTGGCGCTGACCACCCACTTATTCACCTCCTGAGAAATGTGCTAACTCCTCTGAATCAAAAGGGAAAGTACATAAATGTTGAAATCACAATCTGTTCATACACAGAACTTGCTAGTGTTGCCAAAACAGAGCATACACGTGTCCAAAAACATTAAAAAATGACATACTTTTGTGTTATTTTAATCTTATCTGGACAATGTTTTGCAGAGACAGGATATCATATTATCTTATCTGGCAGCATTCGGGTGTAAATTAATGATAGCAGGCCTCCAAAATCTGCCTCCTGACACACATCTGTAAACACACACATACTAAAAATTACCTCACACACACCTTCTCATACTTAAAGAAACACCCTATACATGTGCACACTTAGGAAACAAAACACCCCCAATTAAAATGCATAGACATTCGAAAAACCCCACTCTTAACACGCACACTCTCCACCCCTCTTCTCTTCTCATCTCTCTTTTTCTCATGCTTCACCCGGGCCGTCCGGATGAGCCTCTCTACCTCCTCAATGCAGAAACGTCCCCCTCCATACACTTCTTTTCATGTCTCTGTTTGCCTGCAGCAGTGGGCTGGGAGCTGACAGCCGATAAAAGAGCAGCCTGTTTCCAGTTCCACTAAACTGAAAGAAAAAGGGCTGATCCTTTCTGCGTGGAGTGGTTTGTTTTTCCTCTCTTCTGTGTACTTTGCTCCAGATTTTGGCCTCTGCTAATGTGATCCTAATAAGAGAGAGGGAATGATTTAATAGAATTCATTAGCGCAGGCTGCCAGTTGCAGCTCAGTCTGTTCAGCCAAAAGGTTTTCTGCACACACAGCAGCAGGATGTTGGAGTCTATAAAAGTCTATAAGAGCCTAAAGAGAGATATAGTGTTGAGGGGTTTTAATGACTGTAGTCAAGTCAACATGTTCATTCAATTAGAAAGATTAATTCCTTTAGCACAGAGCTGACAGTCTTGATTTGCGGTGTTGATTTGAACGAGCATGGAATGTCAGAGAATACAACAAAACCTCAAAAAGGTAATTCCCTTAACGTTAAGAGGGGAAAGTGGGATGTTTATTTTTCAATATGAATGTTTTGCACCTGTTCGTAGAAAATACAAAGAAAGCTTCATATTCAAACTTATACTTTGAAATGGTACATAGGAGGGGCAGACCATCTGTGCTCTGTTCTTCAAATCCAAACACTGTTAATACTCAAGCCCTCTCCGAACGTTGAACTCCTAAATGTCCTGAATACTTGATATGCATGAGAGGCTTTTCTTGAACCACAAGTACATCATTTAATTGTTAAAGCTTTCAATATAGCATATATAAATATTTATTTTCACTCTACTGTGCTAATGAATTATTCAGGTGTGATATGAGAAGGCTCTTAGGGGCTTTGGTTGTTGTTATAGTTACTCTTTAGTTTGCCGTTACGGCACTCTGCTTGGCCCCAAGCTATACCCTCTCCCCTTATAGCCTTCCACTTTTTAACTGGCTTGTTTTGTTTAAAGGAAATCACTTTGGGCCATTGTGCTTTCTTGTTTTGAGCTTTGCACTGTGTGTGTGTGAGAGAGAGTTTGTGTACATGTGTGTATTTACAAAACAGATTCTGTGCAGAAATTATGGCAGCAGACATAACTGTGTCAAAAAACGTATTAATTGTTGAATAGACCAAGAGGCAGTGACCAAAACTACATTCCTACTTGCAAGCTGACACAGTATACCTGTATACTGCCAGACAACATGGCAATTAGTCCATTACCAACAGCTTATTAATGCAAGGCTGAGCTAGCTCATTCTTAGGCCGTATCATACAAATGTTTTTCATATAGCTTTGTAGATGGCTGATTATATTTTTAGCCACACAGAAAGCACATTACTAACATTTATGCACAAAGTTTGAAGAGCTGCTCTGTATTTTGGGTGGTTGAGTATGACCAGTGAGTCTCATCCTTGAGCTAAAAGCTAGCTAACATGTTCTTTATAATAGTGAAGCCCAACTTGTGACATTAGGTTGCGTGTCAGTACTGTCGGCATGTACCATGTTCACCATCTCAGCTTGTTATGCAGGTACTTGTTACTTGGCATTAAAGTCAAAGAAGGGGATAGCTATGGCTGCAGGATGTCTAAATTTTTAGAGGTGTTTGTTTTCAGTCAAAGTCAACAATTTTAAAGTTATAGCTGATGACAGTGAAAAATTACAGAATTACCAAGGTGCTTATTATTCATCCTAAAGATGATCATTATCTGAAATAACATGTATGGTAGCAATTTATCATATTGAGATCAAGATGTGTCCATTAAAACGACAACATCAATGTCAAGGTAACAGTGAAAAACTCAGTTACCAAAGTCATAGGCCTACAACAAGTACAGATATGGAATCTGTGTTTGTACTTGGGTGGTTAAAACCTGGTGTGTTAGAAGTCTTCACTCAATCAAAACAGTAAATTAAGCAACACACCCTGCCACTTATACGGTGTGAAGGCTGGCTCAGCACAAAGAAAAAGTTCCAAATAAGCCACTTTAAATTCATTACACTCTGCTGATCACAGATACCTATTTGCAATTCAGACAGGGCTTATGAGTTTGACCTGTCAGCCTTCCACAATACCATGAGGGCTCGGACAATTGGTGGGATAAGCAATGCAACAAATACACAATAACAGTAAAAAGCTGTCTAAGGTAAAAAAAAAACCTCCATCAGATTAAGGTTAAGACGTCTGAGTTCCCCTGTTTGCCCTCCCTGGCCTCTCACGGCTCAAATGCAGGAGGTGGGGAGACAGAAGGGCTGCTGGGTCAGCAATCAGCAGTCTCTGGTAAACAATCTCAGGAGCGGGAACGAGGGAAGGGACGGCAGGGAGGCAGGCGAAGGTAATTTCTGAGAAATCAGGAGTGAATGGTGAAGAGGAGGAGGAAAAGGGTAAGAGAGGTGAGGACCGCAGCGGGAGAGGAGAGGAGAAAGGAGGAAGTGTGGAGGAGAATCTGCAGGATCAAAATGAGTGGAGAGATCAGTGAGTCAGCACTGTTAAAACAATACAGAAGGATTTTAGAATTTTACAGAGTTATGATGTGTATGTATTGTGACATGTTGGCATATGCATGTTTATAAAAATGAAAGTTGGCTGTAGGCACACAATTGGTAAACTGACAGACAACGAAAATGCTAAAAGACAAGAATCATTTAATTGGGGACTAGAAAATAACTGATTTTAGTTGGATGAATTGCGTGTGGCTTCACATTGGAAAGCAGATACAGCAAAGATGCATGTACTAAAGTGATATTCTGGGCTAGATCAATCAGAGTAAAAACTCTTCAAAGTTGCTCCCGTTCTCACATTATTCGTTCTCAACATAAACCAAAAGACTTAATCTCAGTTAAAAAGCTTGAGTTTTGATTTTAGAGAGCTGGTAATTTACATGAAAGATTACTTCAGAGTCGGTGTCAACCTATTCTGTTGTGTGACGTGACCAAGTTAATGTGGATAATCAATTGAAAAAACGGCTTCCTCTGAAGTTTATTTTCTTTTGGGGAGTAGAGTTGGTGTTCCTCGACGTGTGTGAGGTCTGTGAAGCTGGACCACCTAGACTTGACCCACTCTTGATGCAGACAACTTTAATCTTTTACTACTGCCGACACATAAAGATAAAGAAACTATCTGTAATCTAAAATGGAGTGTCCAGGGTGGAAGATTTTAGGAGATGTACCCTCCCTGCTGAGCCCCAGAGTCAAATGTCTACTGCTTTGATCTCTTTCAACTGGTTTATAGGTCTTTTTTATTGCTCCTGCGAATTGTTTCCCATAGGTTATCTGGTCAGAGATGTTTTATGCACAAAATCCTTTTTTTTTTTTCGTCTTCATTCATTGGCTGTTTTATCAGTTGGTTGTCTTGTGAGGGCTGGAAATGCCTCTTGAAAGAAGTCATAGTGTCTCTAGAGAAAATCTCACCCAACTTTAACATTTGACACTTATTTTTCTCATTTTTTTCCCCCTTTTTGAAGGAATCCTAAGCAGTATCTGCAAATGTGCAGTGCCTATAGAAGTTGAGCCTTGGGTGGATGAAAAAATCCAAGATGAAAAAGGAAAAAAATCCACCCAAATGTTGATTAAACATGGAAATTATTCCAGAATCAGCTAGTCCTAAATAGTCAAGGGACAGACTCTGTTTTTTTCCTGGAATATCTCCACATGTACATTTTGTCACTTAGTACATTTACATGCAGCTTAAGAAATCAGACCATGTGCTCAGTCAGCACGAGATCGGACTATTAAAGATGCATGTAAACAGCTAAGTCAGACCAAGAATAGAATAGAATAGAATAGAATAGAATAGAATAGAATAGAATAGAACTTTATTGTCATTGCAACAAGTACAACGAAATTGAAGTCACAACAGCAATCAAGAAAACAAAAGTAAGAAAGTGCATAGAAAGTGCAAAAAGGTCCATGAGGAAATAGATGATGACAGCTTGTCCATCATTGTCCAGTTCAGCCAGCCTCCACCTCCACAGGGTCCAGGACTGAGCTTCTTCAGTCATGCTCCATCTCTGTCTCCTAGATCCTGTCTTCTCACAGCAGGTGAAGCTCTTCCAATGTGGCGTTGGTGTCTGATGTTAGCTCTGTTAGCCATGTCTGTGAATAGCATGATGCTACTCTGCCCTCTGGTATTCCCTCTGTTGCTGGGTTAGAATGGCTAGTTCGTCCATCTTACTGGAGATAGAAATTACATTCCCAATAACGATGGATGGACAAAAAGTTTGGTGTCCATGACCAACAAATGAGCCAAACAAAGTAATGATCCACTCCAAATACAAAGATTACAAAAAAGAGACAAAAAAAATTACAAAGAAGAGAGAGCTGCTGCAAAAGGCAGCCATAGCCAACAGGGCGGCGCCTAGCAATATTGAATATTGAACAGATATTGATCAACAAGCATAGATGATGCAATTGCTATCGGACTGTGGTTGAATTCATCAGAACTTGACAGTTCTTAGTGCCTCAGCATTCGGTGGATTTCACCCAGAAGAGGAGGAAGATGACCAAGATAAATAGGCCCATTGCACTCCAGCGCAACAAACACTAAAGCAAAAAAGAGCAACAAGCCTTCCTTTTAACAAGGCTCAATGAACTGAACGTTCGGAAATTCATGGATAGGAGAAAAACACTTGACGGTGATCTGTTCAAACCAGTTCCATGTGCAAGTAACCTGGCTTATCAGAAAAGGACAGCGCTGCCTCATGTAGCGGAGTGAGACAATCTCTGCCATAGGTCTGACTCTCTTTTCTGCATGTATACGAAGACAAGACTAGAACCCCCACTGTGACTTTACCATCAAGCGGTGACCATAGTGCAAGTAAAGTTTGGAGTCCCTGAGCCACTTCTGTGTTGTCCTGCAGTCACTTCTTGAGAAGAGAGCTTTCAGCAAACAAAAATACACCACACACGGATCTCATAGATCTCATTCGGCCGCCAAAGACTGTCTCCTGGCTTGTGTAATTACTGCAGCCAGATGACAAGTCGCTGACAGCTGGCAGATAGATGTGCTTTGTCCTTGAGTTTGGATTGCGCCTGCATGGCCTGTTTATCAAAAGCAAGACAATACTGGGGCTGGATGGTAGAAAGCCGCATATACAGATTCAAAACCCAAGGACACAAGAGTGCTGGAGGTCTATGAGGCATCGAAACAGCTATTACACTATGTACTAAAGAAAAAAATGCAAGTTTAAACGTTCAGACTGTTTCTTTTCCCCTGGAGGAACATGCTGCCTAAGTGCCATAAATATATTGGCACATAAGTATCTTTGACAGCTAGTTCCCTCTTCTGGGAGCACTTGAGTTAATGCCTGTTGGGTGAGAAAATGGAGGATTTTTCAGATGTTGCTGCCATCAATCTGCAGCATACTTTTCATCTGAGAGAAGGGATGGGGGCAGCCATCGCGTTATGTCATCTGTCAATAAAATAGTTTCTTGTTCCCATTGCAACCGTTGGATTTGAGGAGATGAAATGTGTATCATCTTACACAATATGCTCCTTCAGCTGTTTCCATTGAAGGGGAACAACAAATACAGCATTTACACACAGAAATTTATGCCATTAAGGGAGTAGCGTTAATTCCAAGACACATTACAATCATGCAGTTACGTCGGACTCACTTAGCCTACAGTAAGCAGCCTTATTTCACTGCAGGAACTGGGTCATAAACCCTTCATAAATCTGTTACTGTAGTGTTGTTACAGCTGCTATGGCCACTCGCAGCAAAGCTGGGAAGACAGTTGATGAGGACATTTTAAGACAACAAAAGAGCACAACTTCACCATCTCATCACCATCTGTTTCGTCTCTGCATAACTTTCATTCTTAAGCCTGGAGAGTTTGGCTTTCACTGGAGTTTACCGAGCTGCTGCCTCTTTGTGATGTGACAGGCTGAAAGAAAGTATCCTCTAAAATATGCCCATAACTCATCTGCAGCTGCCAACACTTTGTTAACGCAACACAGCAAATTGGCGATTTCACATATTTAGTTACTTGAATCACATGCTGTCAAACTGGCTTTTTAAAATCCTTTCATTGCATGTAGGTATGGGGTTATTTAGAGGATTGGAAGACAGATGCGGAAACCACTCCACGTAGTGTCCATATATCATTAGATGGAGAGTCGAAGGGGCCCATCAAGCATGGTAACAAACAACACAGAGCCACTAACTTTTGATTTGTTGTATTACACAGTTAAAGACCAAATCAGCTATTTGGTTCAATTTCCCCCCCCAGGCCAAGGCAATGAAATGTTTACGACACAACATTATTTTGTCTCCTATCATTTGCAGCCACTCTGAACTAAATATTTACTGGTGGCCTTTTAATTTTCGGTCTGGTTTCAGGAACACAAGAATAAAAGTTGTCTACTTTGTTAGATTTTTGATATTCACTTTAAATCAGGCTTTATTTTGTGGCTGTTTGAACATGTTTAGACAGACACATAATGTTCTTCATTATGAGCTGAGGTAATAGAATGACAGGTAATTCATTATGTTTTATGAGAGGAAAGTTGTGTCATCTTGGAAATCTGTCATGAGGTCTTAGAGCGAAGAGTTTCATCATGTAGAGATAGTCAGCGTAGGAGATGTACTCATTCATTTTGTATCTTTCTGTGTGTGTGTGTGTGTGTGTGTGTGTGTGTGTGTGTGTGTGCGTGTGCGTGTGTGTGTGCGTGTGTGTGTGTGTGTGTTCGGCAAAAGCCTCTGTACCCGTCATCCTGTCTCCAGAAGGATTTAATCTGGTCCCTAAGGCCCTGCGCTCAAAGGCAGTGACTGACAACTGGCAGGGGTTGTGAGAGATATGAATAATGTGCTGTACTGTAACTGGTGTGTGTGTGTGTGTGTGTGTGTGTGTGTGTGTGTGTGTGTGTGTGTGTGTGTGTGTGTGTGTGTGTGCATATACCAGCTAACCAAGACAGTGTGTATCTATTTGATTTGAATACAATCTGATGTATCAGTATGTCTTTTACACCACTGTGTATTTGTATGTGTAGGTATGATACATATATCAACAGGGTAACAGGCGCACAAGTATTGTGTATATGTCTAGCAGTGTGTTTCATGGATTGCAAAGCTTTTCACTTCCCCTGTGTTTAACTCCCTATTGTGTATGCCATGCGTGTTGTACGGCTTATGTGCACAGAGAGGTTCATTTTCAGGTCAAAAGGTAAAGTATGGCTACCTCATTTAAAATTGCTGGAATCTTACAACAACTTGTTAAACAATGGAGTGAATAAGGTCATTCACAAAGAAGTTTTAGTATTGTCACACTTTCTGTGTAGCTTAATTATGATGAACATGAAAGACCAAAAATACCCATCAATAAGTTAATTTCTACTCACAGACGTGTTTCTTTTAGAACTTTCTTTTGATCTGAAAAATGGGCAGAATTTACCAAAAGTTCCACATTTGTTATTTTCAAGAGTTTTTGAAGACATGTCTTGTTCTTTTTAGAACAAGTTTGTCCAAGTTTCTGTGACACTTAAGCTGTCTCCATCACAACAAGGCTAAGTGAACCTGCCTGATAAAGACGATGGCATTTGAAAAGCCAAAAATCATGCTTTGCCATATTTTAAAGATAAATATAAAGTATCAATTCTGGATGTCCATGCTGAACATGTACACATTTTCGGCCTGCAACATTTTTACATTTTGCAAAAATCTCTGAATCTTCAACTCAACTTCAACTTTATTTATACCCTAGAGTAGATTTGTCTTGCCGACAGAGTGATCACATTTCAACACACAAACAATGTATCAAACCTTGGTCAGAGTGACAAGACATATAAAGTGCTCAGTGTTTCACCATGTATATATAGCAGCATGGATCAGTAAAATAAATACATTGTGAAATAAATCAGATAAATAAAACAACACACAATAAAACACAATAAAAACCTCGAGAAGATAACTAAAAAAACACAAAAGTAATAAAAGTAATTATAAAAGATGGAGCAAATGAATGGGATAAAAATGAGATCATTAAATAAAGTGCTATGTCACTGTATCCTATTGAGCTCAGTGATGGCGACAGGAACAAAGCTGTTTTTATAACGCTATGTCCTGCACCTTGGGACTAAAAACCTCCATCCAGAGGAAAGAAGCTGGAATTCACCCCGTAGAGGTTGGGAATCATTGTTAAGGATTGTCAAAGCCATCCTCTGTCTAGTAGGAAGGTGAGAAAAGACTGAGGTTCACCTATCAGACAACTGGACCATCTGACTATTTGATTCAATGAATTTATCTCTGCCACTGTGGTCTGACCAAATTATGCCACCAGGCAAAAAGATAAGACAGACTCAATGAAAGAACGATAAGGCAAAGTTAAAATGGTTTAGTCAATGTGGAAGTGTGCCAGTTTCCTAAGGCAGTAAACTATTTAAAATGGTCTGTTCTAGAAATAGCATGAGATTTTCCCAAGATCCTTGGAAGATTTGCTGAAATTATCAGGTCATTAAAAGATCTCTTAACTGGTTTACGGCAGGTTGGAGGTGTAGGCCTCAAACACCAAGGTCTACCCATAACTCTGCCCTTAACAGGCCTCCAAACAGCTGGCCAATCCGAGGGAAGTGGTTGTGGAGAAAGCAGCTAAAATGATGTTTTTAAGACAGGCAAAGGCTTAAACAAGGGTTTCCTAAACAAGTGTGAGAGAAATAGGATTTTTTTTTAACGACAAATCATGCAAAGCTACCTAGGAGGTATCAGAGGAACCATATGAACACTGAAAAATCTCAATTATTCATTAACTGGAAATCATACTTATTTAATGTGAAAAGTTAAAGATCATGGACATTGAAGCCCCTGTATGGGACTTTTGATTCATGTCAATTTCGGGACCCCTTGTGGAAAAAACCTGTACCTCTTATCTAGTGGCTATCAGATGGAAATAAAACCCACCTTCTTGTCTCTTGAAAATGAAATTCATTACTTATGGGGATTTGCTGTGTGAAAAGTATTATACCAGTTTTTCTTCGCCTTTTTTTTCTTATGGTCTTATTTGAGTTTGTGGGTCATTATAATGCATACATGTGAATTTGAATCTTTTCATTATAAGTTAAACTACTCGCAGGAGCTTTAGTCATGGCCACTATACCACCGTCAAAACACCATAAAAGTGGCTCATACAAGGCATTCGCTTCATCCTCTGTGGCATATTACAGTTTACATTTGGTGGACATGCTTGTCACTAAAAGCCCAAACAAAGGTTGACATGACATGTAAAGGCCTCACTGTTAATTATAACACTGCACAGCTGCAGGTTAGTGTTGGCTAAAAGTGAGTTATCAAGGCCTGAGGCCGTGAATGGTTGCACTGTGTGAACAGCAGTCTCGTATGTCAATCTGCAGCAGGGCTACTGTTGCACTGCTAAGCCCTGTCATTGTTACAGTTGCTACCGTGGGATCGAGGACACACGTACACTGCCGGGAGCTAGTGTGTGTATGTGTGTGTGAGTGGGTGTGTAATATGGAGTGTGTTCTGATGTTTAACATGTTGAACTATTTATACATGCCAGTATTCAGAGAAGTGTTTCATACAGTGTACAGTTTGCATGTGTCAGCACAAGCCTCTTTTGCATGTGTCTACAGTAGTGTGTCCTCAGTCATCTGCGCACTCTCCAGAGTAAGATTGTGTCAGTGTGTTTTGGCACAATTTCAGACCCTGTGCCGACAACAACAGGACCCCAGTTCCAGTGCCAAGTCACACAGTGCCCCCTAATTCCTCATAATCCACCCTGTCTCCAGGCAGGTGATCCTTGTGTGTCTGTGTGTGTCTGCTCTACACTTGGGTGACATCAGCAAAATTTGGCTACTCTAACAATGCTTTGAAAATTCATTTTCCCATCAGCCTGTCACTCCTCACAGAAACCAGTAGGCTAATCCAGTCACAGTCCAGGTTAAGCTCTCTTTATGTGCTGTGTCTCTCTCTGGGGAATGATAGGCTATTGAATATCAAAACAAGGCTACTTTGATTGTGCCATCAGTCACTGGGTCACCAACTTGTATTACTTGTGTAGCATGGCTTTCTTAAGAGGATGTTTTTTTATGGAAATCAAACTTTTAATTTAAACCAAGAAGAAAGTCAATTCACACAAAGTCAAAATTGCCTGAAAGGTAAACTTGGGAGTAGTTTTATTATTATCATTATTATTATAAGAATATATGTGATATTTGCAGGATGGTGAAATAACAAATATAGCACAATAAAGTATATTGTGATGTTCACACAACACTTTAGTCCTACTCTAATGTTATACTCCCTTTCAGCAGACTGTCTGCTACAATTTGGTGTTAGTTGGAGGTTTGTACAATAATTTGTTACCTGACATAATTCATATTCCATATGTTAGTATCCAGAATATTTCCAGAATCTGGATCATACATTTACATCTGTCAGAAATTATGGTGACCTTGTCTTGTATTCTTTTGCAAAGCAATCTGACCATTTATGGAGCTATACATGCATATGGTGAAAAAGGCCCTATCTCACAATGAAAAACAATCCTTAAAAAAATCCTGGATCCAGATGGTGATCCAGGTCGCCTCCAAAATTGAATCACTTCTTCCTTATCCCATTTTAAATATTTTCTTGAAAATTTCATCAAGATCCATTTGTAACTTTTTGAGTAGTGTTGTTTACAGACAAACAGACAAACTTGTCCAAAAACAAAACCTCCTCGGCGAAAGTAACAAGAACAACCTCAGGGTGATGTGGTATCTAAAACTGGACTTCGATAAGCTTTCACATTGAATGCAGTGAATTTGCCAAGACAGATTCTTTTGATAAAGATTCAGTGGGGAAAGCACTGTACAGTGTGTCAGTATGTCTGTTTGCTTAACTCGTTCTTCCCTAACGCACCAAGTACCGGGGACAGCCACACATTAATACAACACCTGTGGCATACCCGCAGAAATCAACTCAAAGCTCATATAAACCGTTTTTGTGACCACCAAACACAATTACAACACCAAGCAATTGAAACAGCAGGAAGCAAAAACACAGCATCAGCATAAATAATAAGACACACAACCAGCAAGGCAGCCTTCTCGTCCAAACACAGACACAATACATCTCTCTGAAAGAAAGGACTCCACAGATTCCAAAATCATCGTTTTATCTCTCTCTAAGATTCATTGATCCAGCAGCCAAATAAGACAAATCAAGCCACTCACTTTTGAAACACACAAGCAGAAAATTTGTCTTACCTTTGCTGTTTTTTGAGCAGAAACGTTATCCAAGGTGATAAAACTGCTTTCACCACACGACTACATCTCCCAGCATACTTTGAGAACAATTTCCAGCTTGGTCGACCACTTTTCCAACCCTGTTTGTCATGAAGTGCTGCTGCAGTGGTGGCTCTGGAGTATACATAAAAGAAGTAAAAGTATTAACACTCTATAGTTTCTCCAGATATTTCTCAGTTAATTAACTAGACATACACCTGGTTTAATCCAAAGGTTAATTAATCAAACAAACCATCTTCAGATCAAACTCAAACTTACATGAGACGCACTGTACACAGCAAACAGACAACAGGGTCCACAGACAGGAGAGCAAACAGAGCACTGAGCTCTGTTCTCCTTTTGTAGGGAGCCGCCAAGCAGTCATTGATTTCACCTGTGCTGATTGGCAATTCAGCACAGGTGTGTTGCTGCTTTCTCCAGAGAGGTAGCTTCTTCTGCTTCTTCTTCTTCTTCTTTGGGTTTATTGGCGGTTGGCAAACATCGATTTTGTGCATTTCCGCCACCTACTGGTAAGGAGTTTGGACCAGAATATCTAAACTACTTGAATGTAAAAATAAATAAATAAATAGATAAAATAAATAATATTAATAATAATAATAATAATAATAATAATAATAATAATAATAATAATAATAATCAGATTCTTTCTATCAACTGTGTCTTTTTTAGATACTGTAATAACAATTGTAGCACTTACTCTCTGATTCGTTTTGTAGAATGTCTATCATGTCAAAAACATTTTCTCTCCTGAGATCACTAACTAACTGCCTTCTTTCTGTTTCAAATTTCTGACCAGAGAGGTAGCATGGAGAGAGACAGGATTTCAACAACTGGTGTGTTTGACACAAAGGCGGTGTACAGAACTTGATCCTGTTGGTTCTGACAGTTAAATAGAGGTGTTAATCATCCAAATCTACCAATTGGGAGCAATGCTATCATAACTCAAGTAGCTGAGCACCAGCTCTGCCCCAGTCGTGAGACTCACCAGAAATGCCAAAAAATATTGATATATTGATGCCAGCGTTGATATGAATATTGATCAAGTCTTGCATGATGAGACTGATGATTCATTTTGTTTAATTTTCTTTTCTCTATGTGCACTCCTCTCCCTTAAAACATGCACTCTCTGCCCCTCCCACTCTGCTCTATAGTGTGTGTTGCCCATAGACTGTATAATAAATCGATGTGGTCTCCATGACGTCCCTGGTCTGTTTCTGGAACAGAATTTTAAAGCAAATTGGTTGGCTGGGCCTTTTAGGAAAATGGGCGGGCCTTGAGTCTCCACAACAGCTATAGGGTGCCCATCAGTCACATGAGCTGAGCTGTGCCTCTGATTGGGCAAACTCACAATCTTGATATATTCTTAACTTTTGAGATAGAAAAAAAATCCCTACCCTGTACAGTGTGTACCGGTAGTGAAATTATTCAGACCGGGCATTAACATTTTTGTGCACCAGGTTGTAAACTCGTTTATGTCTGCCGTGCAAATGGCTCTCTTTTTGGCTTGGTGTGTTTGTGGTTACTTCCGGATCCAGCCTCCATCAGACACTCGACGAACTGCAGATTTTAGCACTTTGCATTGCCTCATACTTTTGAAGGTTGCCGCTTGATATTTTTGTGCATTCAAGTCAATCAGCTGTGCACAGCTGCCTTTATGATGACAGAGAGGGGCTCCGTTTGATGTTATTTTACAGCAACACACCAAAGTATTGCAAGATTAAATGTTTTCAGAAAAAAGAAAATAAGACAAAGCAACACCACAAAGTTTTACAAACATCCAATAACACCCAAAAAAAAGAACCCAAAGCTGCAAATTAAGCCCTTCAGCACAATATCCAGTTAGTATCCAGTATGCTATTTATTTATTCATTTATTTATTTATTTATTTATTTATTTATTTATTTATTTATTTATTTATTACTCTAATTTTGGTTTATTTTATTTTATTTTATTCTATTTTATTTTATCTTTTATTTTTAAGTCATGACCAAAAATTACCTAAAAACAACCAGTGACACTGGCGCTGGAACTCCTCGGTCTCGTGACTCCAGTTGTCTGTCAGTCATGCAGCTTGTCAGACTGAACACACAGTCGGTGTAAGTTGACAAACGCAATCAAGAGCAAGCACAACAGTGTCGGACTGCAGACGTGTCTGGTGTATTTCAAGCGTAATAGGGTTTGTTTCTCTTTCTCTCAAATACAAAAAGACCCAACTTTATTTAAATGTATGTACGCATGTTGTTGCCAAAGCAGTTGGAAATACAAAGTATATTAATAATTCATATCATAGAAAATGTCATTTGTCAACACACTTTATTTCTACATCTGAGACAGCCATGTAGGTGCTGTGTTTTTTGTAGCTCATCTTTTTTGATTATATTAAGGCTAAGAGTTTTACAACTAGGCACATTTAGGGGCATATAAAGGTGATCATGTTATAGCTGTTTGCGAGACATGAGTGTTAATGCCTTGACTGCTTTGCTCAAGTAGTTAGAAGTTAGTTACCGTCAGCATATTCAGTGTAGTAACTGCCTCTTCAGAAAGCAATGGATGATGTCACCGAATCACGTTGTGCTTCAGCTGCATAATTAATGTACCAGCCTAATTCTGCAATTGAGCAAATAAGCACCTTCCCCTAAATGTTGGACTAATCCTCAAATAAAGCAACAGAAATTTATGCTCCATTCCATTAAGTTTGAAAGCTAGCATCCATCAAACGTCACTGTAGCTGCCAAAGCATGTGTTACATATCCTCAAAGTTCTTTCTAGCAAAAAACGCTTCCAGATGTGAAGCTAAAACCTACTGAGGTTCGCATCCATGAATGCACCCAGACAACTAAATGCACTCAGAAACTTGTCCATACCCAAGAGAGCCCACACCTGCTCAGAAACATGCTCTGATATGCACACAAACTCGCAGGACATCATCACTACCATCATTCCACCCCTAGACTCTGACATGCCCACTGCATTTGTCAATCATCCAGTCAGTCATACTAGCTGTCAATCATCCTCCTTGCTGACCAGTCATCACAACATGCTGCCAGAGTGAACACCGGCCCCCCTGCTGCTCTCCAGTGTGAACTCCTCACCCCGACCATAATGCACTTGGCCTCCCTCCAACCTTCCCTCAGCCTCCCAGCTTTTACCTTTCTCTCTCTGCTCACAACACCCGCATTTATGGAGTGAAGCGATCCATCACTCTGAGTACTCTGTGCACCCTCTTCCACACTTTTTTTTTTATCCCTCTGCCCTCCATCCTTATTTAGGCTCCTATCCAACTATTCCTGGTATTTAGCCTGAGTGACAGTGTTTAATAATGTGTTCAAGAATAAAAGGGCATTATTAAATGGGTGAAGGGGGTAGGGCATGCTGCTAAAAGGCCAGCCTTTAGGAGCGGCCAGGTGAGGGAGCGTGTGTGTGAGGGGTGCTCACAAATGTGTCATGATGGTGGTAGCATATGCTAGCATAGATGTGTGGTGGTATAATTCAGATGTAGAAGGCACACAGGAAGGTGTAATAACTCGTCTAATCATTAAACGACAATTATCTGAACAAATGCCCCCCAGCGTGCTCGATCTGACTAGTTCAGTGCTGATAACGCAGAAAGTAATGAGCACACTCTGACTTTAATTTGCTGTGTAATTCTATGTGAAGTTAGCATTAACTGAACATCACAAAAGGCATTACCGGCACGTCTAGGAATGTGTGCTGCGCCGCTGATCCTAGCCAATGATAAGGCACCATCTGTTACCCATGAGTGGAACTGTTGGGCTGTCCACACATACAGATGAATACACACACCAGTCTTGTCACTTGTTCTAAAGGCCTCCGTCCGTAGCTGAGATTATGGAAGGGTTTGGCTGTTAAAGGCTGGTTGGTTTTCTTTCTGTTATTGTAACGTCTTTGGGCGACAGACGCTGCCCTTTCTTCCTCTCTTCGGTTTCTACTGGGGATTACGAAGAGTAAAAGGGGTGAAGGGCTGGCTTGAAATCCCCGTCTCCAGTCACTTTCGACAACAGGGGGCCCCATGACTACAATTCCCTTCCCTTACATCCAGCTTTAATTTGATTGGATGTGCCAGTAGGGGGGAAAGAGGGAAACTCGTGATGGTGACAAGAGAAAAAAAGAGACCACATTGTATCAGTTTTTCCCTCGTGCTGTGTACAGTCCCCAGTTGTTGTGCTTGGCCAAGGTTCAGAGTATAAGAGGGCGGCCATGGGGCACGGAGCGAGGATAAGGTGACTCCAGCTTGGTGCAATGGTCACAGGATTGGATTTCCGCAAAAAGCTTTTAGAAAGTGACAGAGCAATCTCTCTGACCTCACTTTGGCTTAATTAAAGAGCAGGCGAGATGAATGTCAGTCACAACAAATACACACGATAAGCTTTAAAAGTCATTTCTCCACCCTCTCCTCTTTCCTGCCCTGTAAAATAAAACAAGAGTGTGGCAGGGAAATTGTCCCTTCCAATTAAAGTTCCTGATCTGCATTGTTGTGTTATCTGATAAAGCGTTAGAATGAAAGGCTGTCTACAAATAGCACTAGGCCACTACGGGTATGGAGTAAAGTCATGTGGTGGTGAAACGTAGCACTGTGTGCTTGCCAAAAATAATGATGGAAATCAAACATGAAAAAGAAAAGTTTTGTTCATTCTCTTCAGCAAGAGGTCTTGTCTATCAAATAACTTTCAGCATGATGTCAATATTGCATCACTGAGAGCTGGGTTAATCATGTCCACCATAAGGTCAACAGTTTTATCACAGGTCCAGTGGTCTTCAACTTTGTTGGTAAGGCAAATAAGTGCCTGAAGCAGAGCACAAAAGCATTAAAACACTGCACTGATAGATCCCTAAAAACGGACTGCATCAATTTTCAATCAACCCAGATCTTTATCTTTAGTCTAAACTTGGCTTGAATAGACGAGACAGATCTATATTCTGATTACTGCCTTTGGCTTGGATCAATATTACAAAGTCTTTGGATGTGTATGCTTTCCGTTTTGTTTATCCAAAAAGTTTTCTGGTCAACACCCTGAATATTTCCATTCATCTCAGGCTCAAACAACTTTAAGCCTTCGAACCAAATCTTTCACTTTCAAACTCCTGTTCCAATGTGTGGTTTTAATCATCACTCAGAGACAAAAAGAACCATAAGGTGAGGCTGCGGAGGAGCAACACAAACAGCACATGAGGAAAGTGACAGAAAAGAAGCAGGATCTGGTAGGAAGTCACCAGGGAGCACCGGCAGGGGGTGCGGTGAGGAGGCCTAAGATAAGAGAGAGTTTCTTAACTATGAAGTTGTCAGATCTGCTCGTTCAGCAGACTCCAGGGATCTGCAAAATGAAAAAGGTATGCAATCCAGTCTCATTCATTTCATTTATTTATTTTTTTTTGGATGGCCAGCAACCTCTCTAGGGTACAAGAGTTACAATACTATTCATGACCTCTGATGGGTCTCTTATCTGTCTCAAAATAAACACGTAACACTGTAAGGTGTGTTACAATTTGGGTTTATTATTTCATTACAAAAACTCAAGAGACTTCAAGTTTAAAAAGGTAATGCAAAAACTCAATTCTCTTAGAGTGTATTTGTCTTGTTTATAGTCAATTATATAATGAAAATGCTTTATTTAAACACTATACGCACTATAGCTCAGATCCTCAAATAACCGAGGCGAACCATCCCACTTTTTGGGACCCTTCTATAGGGGCGCCAGACATACCGATCCAACCCCAGAAGGTGGAGCTACAACACTGCAGTCCGTTCATTGGTTGAAAGAATCATCACTTAACGTGCGACTATGGCAGCTGTATTTTTCCATCGTGATATGCAGCCTTCTCAGAAACAAAGCTTGAATGTGCTTTGTAACAAAAAGCCACATGGCAATCACAAACAAGGTGAATTGCTAAATGTCTGCCATTGTTGCCCTTTGTTTACTGTGTCGCAATTTTCTTTGTTGGATCAGGGTAAACTGTTTTGCACAGCCATGACATTACATCATTACATAACTGGGGCAACTATCAGCTTCCAGCTGGCAGGCTGCCTACTGTAAGGCGCGTCACATTTTCTGCAAATTTTTTACTGTTTGGAAGTAATTCAAGTCTCTTTAGCCACATTTCCACCAGGCAGTCCGGTATGGTTCAGGTAGGTTTGGTATGGTTTGGTTTGGTTAGGCGGTGAGTAAGCCGGGTGCAGAAAGCCGCAGCTGTTAAACAACAGCATGACGCCGTAGCAGCGCGGCTTGTCTCGGTTGCTTGGGGATCTGTCCTAGGATAAGTCAGGAGAAACGGCACAAAATGGGCCTCTTATCAAGACGAACCGAACCGGTCTACTTGGTGGAAACACGGCTTTTCTTTGCTGTAACATATTGAATTACAATTTTTATGTGAACGCTTATTGTGAATGTGGCACATTTTTGCTCAAAATTACACAAAAACTTGCTCAGTGTTGAGTTTTTGCAGTGCACACAGAAATATTAAAGTGATATACATTTTTAAAACTATTCAGAGTTTCCAGCTAATATTTAATTATTATTACTGACTTTTGCTTATCAAACTTAAACTTCTTGTTACAGTAGTAATCCTCAGCTGTATGCCTGAAGATTTAAGACATTGGGATTATGCAGGAAACTTGGTTCTGCTCCTGTAGCTAAAACTGTAAAAGATTTGCTGTTAGCGTAAGCCTTACAGGTATGACAGGGTGGCTGTGAATCCAGCCCTCTCCCTGCTATCTCCCTGGAGGCCCCTGTCGTAAACAAGCGTGTTCTTTCTGATCTTGTCAGGTTAAATAAGGGGTTAAGGGAAATGAGGGTGGCGTCAGAGCTGCCAAGTGTTTGACTTTAGAGAACTGTCGGACTATTGGCAGGAAAGCCCTTGTGGGTGCTGTCTCATATCCAATGGCAGCTTCCCAAGTGTTTTCCTGTGGGGAAGCCTGTGCACTGTGGTGGGCAAGCTATCTATCTACTGGCTTAATGGCTACAAACGGGCTTTTAGCTACAAAATGATGGTTTTGTTGGCCGAGGTTGTCCCAGATGAGATGGGAATGTGTTGCAGAATCACACAGGTGTCCCAAAACTTTTCTTGTTTTAGTTTCCTTTTTTGTTTCCATTGTGTTTCCCTTGTTACTGCTGTCATCTGTGCAGCATTTCAGTCCACTCAACCACAACCCACTGCCCTCCACAGTCTGCCAACTCGTGTCACTGTGATAAAGTTGAAACAAACCAGGGGTGCCTTGCCAAAACAAATTCTGTGGCAGGGCCAATCAAAAAAATCCCCCTTCACTTAAAAATAAAAAACAGAAAACACACCGCTCCCTGACAGAGTGTATTAGCAATGACAAGTACAAATGTGTGTCTGCGTTCTGTGTTTCTGTTTTTCAGCATGAGTCTGTGCGTGTGAGCTTCGGTGTCTGGAGGCCACGAAAGCAGAAAATATGGCAGGCAGACCCCCGATCCCTAATCCTCTCGTCCGCCGGCCTCCCCTAACCTCAGCCTACTTTCCACGCTGCTTTTTTTTGCTTCTCCCAGACGTCTCAGCTGTCCCTCTTCTTCACTGTCAAGGTGCTAACAAACCATGAAAGGTGTCAATATGGAGGGTCTCTGATCAGAGTTTGGCTCACACATGAAAGCTGTCATACATGCGTGTTGCTCGGAGCTTTGTCTGGCCCCAAGAGCGCCGCAGAGCATGATGGCAAGGCCTGTTTGAGAAACTGATGATGGGGCCAAACGGCTCGACACACTCGGGTTCTCTTGTGTGAGCGATGCTTTGGCTTCAGCCTGCCGCTGCTGATCCAAAACCTGTGAATCTGATACCAATTAGTGGCAGCCTAATCATGTGCCTCCAGGTCCTGGCTTTTGTAAGGAAATTAAATAAAGAGATGGAGGAAAAAAGTAAAGGAGGCCGCCAACGTAAAAAGGGGTTAAATAAAAAGTGCAGAGCAGAGGGAAAAGAGAGGGGCCGAGGGATTGTTTGGAGAAATGATCTGGCAGCAGAAGGTTTAAATAGTCCCAATTTCATCTGTTAAGAAAATGTTGGATGTGTTTATCTGCAGGAAGGAGTAGATATTACACAGGAGACAGGACCCCATGTTTGCAACATGTTAGATGATCAACCACGCCCCGAGTTCCTCTGAAGACAATAGCTTCAGTATGTACATTCAGCATTGGTCAGAAATTCATTTATTTGTGATCATTTGAAAGGTTTGATTGTGAAAATCAACAATTATTGACCTAAAACTAGGGCTGTAAAAAAAATTTTATTCTTTCAGTTTAGATCTTAGTTTAAAAGGTGAATTTTTATTGTTGTCTTAAATATTGTGTAAAATCAAAATCTTGCATTTCAGATATTTTTAAAGTCAAGAGATAGATGTAAAGAGATACTTACAGTGTCCTATTTGGTTATCAAGCAAATGTGATGAAATCTACTCTATGATATCCACCTTTAGATTATATATTCATCGCCAGTGTTGGTGTATTTTTTTTTTTTTGTTGTTGTTGAAATCCAATGGTCTAGGAGTATTTCCAAAAAGCTAAATATTAAAACAGAATCTCTCACCTGAAAACACAGGATGAAGTCAAGTTCATCCACAGAGAGAAATGACTCGAGCCAAATTTGCGCCAGAGGCAAAATTATGATTTTACCACCCCTAATCTATTACGGGGTGTGAAACTTTCGTGTGTGGATTTCATGTGAGGAATGGACAAGAAAAAGTTTAAAAAATGTCTCCCTAATTTTTAAAAAAGCAGTATTTCCCCTGCAGACTGCCTTTTTGTTTTCCATAATGCAACACAGATCCCAACCCTTGATGACATTATTGGATTTATTTGATGCATATCTAGAAAAATCACAGAAAACGTAAAATATGTGCCCCATACTTACTGCACGGATGTTATATAACAAAGAATGGCTAGAAAGTTCAGATTTTTTCATCAGCATTATTATACAATAAGAGTTGCACTATTTTAGTCTAATAATGAAAATTATTTTTACTGGGTAGTCTCTCAGTCAAAAACATGCAAAATACACACTTTGATTTCAATGCACTGTTTTTCTGCCTCAGTCTTTCCTTCATCTGTCTCTTCATCATACACAGCTGTCTGTATGCCAGTCTGCATGAGACACAATGAAAGACATAAGCATGGTATTAAACAACTCAACCAGCCGTCTAATAAAGAGAAATGTACGTGTGCTTGAAATCATCCAGTAATGAGAAGTTGCTGCCAAGGCTAACTTCTCACCCTCCCCTTCTGTCTCCTGTACCTGACTGCTCTGCATCTCACCTCCTGCTGTAAGCAGTCGGGCAGTATGTAGAGAGTTGAGCGACTGAGAGAGACGGAGAAGGAGAGTGTGGGTGAAGCTTTTTTTTTCATATATTAGCATGCTTTGGGAGAACATCAAACCCTCTTGAATCATTGAGCTACAGAGAGAATCCCAATATTTTCAATGCCTTTTATTCTTCTATAGCTTATACTGTCCTTTTCCCCTTCTCCCGCAGCATTGTTATAATATCATTGTATTGTTGGCTTGTTTTTGACTTTACCAAGTACCCCTCAGAAGTATTTATATTTCAAAAATCCTATAAAACCTTCTTGCCGCTGATATGCAGATGATTATAGAAACAGACACATGGATAAACCTCTCAGGTGCTCACATGCACACAGATGAATTATCGTCACTGTTCTCCCCTCCAGGTGGAGCGTTGGCATTTAACCAGTCAGCAGTGCCCTGCTGAGCTCCCAGCAGATTTACAGTTCATCATGGGGTCATCTCTCTCTCACTCTCAGTCATTCATCGTACAGCCTCCCACAGCAGCATCCAACACAAGGTAATACACTGCCCCCTAGTGGAGAATGAATGACCTCAAACAAACAACCCCAGTGGTCCCTGCAGATCTTCCAGCTAATTTGAACCAATAACCTCTGTGTGAACCCTGTGTCATTCAGAGTTCATGGTGTCTGAGTTTACAGCTAAGCTTCTTTTATTCGTTCGATATAAAGCTCAGACACGTGTCTGATACGTTCCATGAGATGAGAGCTTTTGTTTGTGAATTCAGAGTGTCCTCCTCATCTTCTGTCTGTGTCCAGAGGCCCACAGGCTCTGCTGTATGGAGAACATGCACAACGACGGGAAATAACAGACAGTTCTATCAACTAAATTCCTGTACCCCTCTGTAGTGATATATTAGACAGTTACTGTCCTACACAAATATCTTTGTGATTTATAGAGTTTACCAACATTAGTCTTAATCCCATTTTTTAGTGAAGAGCAAAATTAAAGTTCAAATGTTTGAATCAGAAATGAAATCAGACACAACATTATATATTTTTGTTCTTTTCTTTTTTTTCACATATAAAACTCATTAAGGATGTTTTTATTGTTAACGGTGTAACCTGTTAAAAATCAAACCGTAAATGTCACAAGATCATAATTTTGAAAATTCATGAAGCAGAGAGTAATGGTAATGTTATTTTTACTGTCAAACAGGTTTCTATGAAATTTGTAATATAAATAGAAGCAACAATGACAAGTAAAACATTTACATCAGGATATAAAATCTTTTTAATGTGAGGGAGACGCAAAATGACATGGAATTACGCTGTAACAAAAGTCTCACCACGCATTTGCCAGTTGAAGTAAAGAACTTAATAACTGATTTGTTTTTTTTGCTGCAGTTGTATTTCTAGTGGAATGTAATATTTGAAAAAAGGAAGTTAGAGAAACTGTAATGCATAAAAACTGGAATATTTAATAAACTTTTTGCGGCTGTGTGTGATGTTATTTGTCAATTCTTGCATGTGTTTTCTATTTATAGATCTATTTTTATTTTTTACTTGTTGGATTTTCTTTTTTTTTTAATCAGACTTGAAGTCTATGTTGCTGTGGTCACTTTAATTTGTGCATTTTTGTAATGTAATACAGCTGAAATAAGCTTTCTTGCTTCAAAAATTCTGTTATCCTTGTAAGTGTTTTTAATAGCTATTACATTGCTGCGTAGCATTGGAATTGTGCTTAAATAATAACTCATTTTGTACTCCGATCAAGCAAAAAAATAAAATTATTTGGATTTCTATTTCTCCATTAAATATGTATTTTTAGCTTAAATCTAATAAATAGAAAATAGCTTTTATTAGTGCGTAACATGTAACTGATTATAACAATTCTTGTGCACTGCAGAAAAATGAACTTGACAAGTGTATCTTTCAAATTTTTATGACAAAATATCTCATCACAGTTAAAACCCCACACACACACAAGTCACAATAAAAGGAAAGACTTCATGGATTATAATGGGTGAAAATGGCTGTTGGTGCAAAAAAAAAAAACAAATTTTTGAATTTTTTTTTTTCTTGAAACTTTTTTTTTTAAATGAAAGGTCATGAGATAAAGTTAAAAAAAAATAGATAAATAAAACCTAAAATAATTTTATGGATTATTTTTTCAATCAAACCTGAGATATGCTGTTTTAATCAGATCTGGCTCTTTTTAAACACTGGATAAAGAGCTAAAAGGAAGGATTAATGCATCTTTATCATCTTACAAAAACTAAAAATAAAAAACCTAAACTGTGACCGTTGTTTGGATTGATACTGAAATTGTAGGAGGGTTGACAATGAAAACAAAAGAGATGGGGTTTTTTTTACAAAAAGAAAAAAAAAGTGAATTTGGAGTGAGCTGTTCCACCTTTTCCTCATACTTGTAGTCCTGCTCAGCAGAACAACAGAAAAACTGTTGGCAACATTGATGTGATAAAGGATCGGTGTCTCTAGTGAGCATGCTCAGTACAAGCAGATACATATGAAACACAGGGAAGACACGCTATTGAGAGAGAGAGACAGAGACAGAGAGAGAGGAAGAGAGAGAGGGAGGGAAAATGGGCCATTGCCTCTTGGCGGCCTCCTTGTTGGCATTTTCACATAACAACTGGTCTGCTTTCGTGGACACTCTTATCTTAATGAGTCCAATCCTTTGTTTAGCCCACAGTGGATCCACAGATAGGATTGTTTTTAAATAGGTCCCCCCCATCCCCCATGTTCCTTGTATACCTCTGTTGGCTGACTGCCTGCACCGCATCAAGCCCATGCAGGCCGCCCTTCCACGTCTGAACCACTGAGACATGATACATCAGTGTCAAAGCTGTCATCTATTCCGGGACGGAGAGCCTGTTAGGAAAGATTTCTCCTGGTTTCTTGTGGGACTGACAAAGAGGTTGGCATAACTGTCTCCGTCAGCCATCTTTATAGATAAAGAAAGCAAGACATAACGCTCTAATATGCTGTGAAACTTGTTTGTGTTGTTTTAGATGGAGAGGAGTTTGCAGAGTGGTTGTGTCTGTCTGCTTTCGCTGAGCTGGAAAAAGTCAGTGTGCTCTTCAGCAGTGCTGAGGATCAGGATCACCCAGTGAGCAGAGTGCAGATCATCAGAGATCAGGGAAAGGTTACTGCAGACTTTTATTGTGACAGTGAAGGCCTGGAGGACGTCCTGATAGCTGCATATCCCAGTGTAACTAGGGCAGCAAGCCATCTGTTAAAGGCAAACTGAGCTCAGCCTCGCTTTCCCTTCACATATACAATGAGTCACCACTTCCACCTTGACCCTGCTGCCCACTGATCCCAGAACTCTGCAGACTTCCTTTGTGTCTGTTGGACTCGCTGGCAGTCATTTTAAAAAGGACACTGTGACCGGTGTCTGTTAAAAAAACACAGGGTGAGGAGTTCAGTCGCTGTGTGGCATTTAAGGCCTCTGTGCCCTGTTTTTATACTAACACTTACTGAAGGCAGGCTGGATCGGTGCTGTCAACATCCTCCTTTACAACTCAGTAAAAATTAACTCTGAGGCACATTATACAAAGAAAAAAAAAATCTCAACCCTGAAGGACATCTTACCATGAATAAAGAATTACCTTGATTTAAAAACTTTTAGAGGCTGAATTATGTGCGGAGACTCTCAAACACTTTGAGCTGAGCAGTGAGATCATAGAAAAGAAAGACTCCTCTGTCTTGAAGGCTGTTGAACTCAGCGCGGTGAGTCTTTACTCTCTTCCTGCAGGGCTTTGCTATGAAAACTTTTAGTTAAACAGACTGTTGCTATTAGATACCTCAGAATATGCAAAGATTTACATTTCTTATTACAAACCTCATTTTAAAGGTAGAAGGGCCACATAATAAAGACGAGTGAGTGTTAAGCAGGATAGGTAACTTCATTCAACACATTTAAAGCAACAATGAGGAATTTTAATGACAAACACAGGGTTGACAAGTCATCGATTGAACTGCCAGGTAAGGAATTTTTAATTGGATTTTTTTTTCTTTTTTTTTTTTTTTTTAGAAATTTCTGCTAATGAAAGGTAATGCATATATATATATATATATATATATATATATATATATATATATATATATATATATATATATATATATATATATATAATGTGTGTGTGTGTGTGTGTGTGTGTGTGTGTGTGTGTGTGTGTGTGTGTGTGTGTGTGTGTGTGTGTGTGTGTACCCTAGAATATTGTAGAACAATACTGTAATTCCTGTTTGTTTTTTTCGATCACAAACTTAATTCTTAATGCTG
Organism: Halichoeres trimaculatus; assembly: GCF_033239565.1. Classification (NCBI taxonomy): domain Eukaryota; kingdom Metazoa; phylum Chordata; class Actinopteri; order Labriformes; family Labridae; genus Halichoeres; species Halichoeres trimaculatus. The sequence goes on along the minus strand of NW_027437182.1, from coordinate 15,068,837 downwards.
CACCATCAAAAACACCAGTTATTAAAGCCTGTTGAAATGTTGGTACTGTTGCTATCAAAATAACTTATAACTAAAGAATAAATAAATAAATAATTCACAAACTTAACGACATAACATCAATTGTTGCATTATGTTTAGTACAGTTATTGTGAGGATTTACAATTTGTTTATCATATCTTTTTAATGTATCAATTTTATGGAATTATTATGGCAAGATGGGTTAAATTATGTTTTTCTTGTCAATTTTTTTGTTTTATTACACTGTTTTGCACTAAAAAAAAAACAATAGATGAGCACTTCAGGCAGCTGTAATTAATTATTAACTAAATCAAGAAAGCACAAATCCATTTTACAGAAAAATCAAATCTACCTGCAAAATAAAAAAAAGTAAAATTCATTAAGAACTAGAGTGGGCATATAATAATAATAATAATAATAATAATAATAATAATAATAATAATAATAATAATAATAATAATAATAATAATGATAATAATAATAACAACAACAACAACAATAATAATAATAATAATAATTATTATTATTATTATTATTATTATTATTATTATTATTATTATTATTATTATTATTATTATTATTATTGTTGTTGTTGTTGTTGTTGTTGTTGTTGTTGCTGTTGTTGTTGTTGTTGTTATTATTATTATTATTATTATTTAAAATGACCTGAACATCTGATCTGTTTTTGTAAATTAAAACCCACCAGGAGACAACATAAATTTGGTTTGAAATCCTTTCACTTTGACTCATAAAAGAGAGAAAGAGAGAGATCCTGTAGCTTTTCTGCCAGCAGCGACTCCGTCTGACCTGAGGGACAGATAACCAAAGCAGCTTGAGAAGTCATAAAAAGTCATTTCAGTGGAGGATTTTAAAGATATAGGAGCTAATGTAGTCTGTGTGCAGACCCAGAAGGAACCAATAAATGTCTGCACATAGTCAAAGCGAGAGGATACACAATCGAGAGTGAACATTTTACAGTCTGTGATAAACTGACTCTGTGATACATGAATCAGACTTAAACATTTTAAGAGGATCACTGAGATCAGAAGGTGGATACAGTAGAATTAATGACAGTGCATAAAGTGCAGAAGCAAATTTGTGCAGTTGAAACAGATTCAACCAGGAACTGTATTTTAAGTTTATGAAATGTTAATCTAATTTAAAACTTCTTATATCACCCATCTAAAGGGCTTTCTTTATAGACAAGATAATGCTGTATGCAAATGAAAGAAAAACACTCTATTTAATATAAAATAAATACTTTTCCTATTAATATTTCATGCATCTCATAGCATCAAAAAACATGAGTTTATAAGAAAACATTATTGAGTTATTTGTGGTAAGACACATGGAGTCTAAACAAGAATGAGCCTCATTGCTGAAAAAATGTGAAAAAACGGACTTATATTTTGTTGTTTTAACAAGTTTTTTTTGCTGGTGTTTATTTGTTTTTTGTTTTTGTTTTTGTTTTGTTTTTTTTAGTTTATGACTATGTCTTGTTTTATCATAATTTTTGCTACTTTGGACATTAAATCTTAAAAGCAGAAAACCCTTGGACAGCTTTAAATTTTTCAAGTTTTGGTTTGTCCTTATGAACTGAGCAGACACAGAAATCAGACATTTGACATGAAATATTTAAAGAAGTACTTGGAGAGAAAGTCTGCATGTGTAATGCAGTCAGGTGTTCCTAAAATGAGTGAGTCTTTTTTTTTTTTAATTCCTCTGAATTAGCTAGCTCTTCAAAATTGAGTTCTACAATGTACTGACCACTAGTCAGTGGTACTCCTCAGGGCTCAGCTTCTGGCCCCCTCTGCACCTCCGTAAATTTCTATTCATGTATTCATCCATGCCCTTTTTTGAAAATTGGCATGCAAAAACACAACATGGGTTTCTACTGGCAAAAAATATCTTTTAGAGATACATTATATCAGCAGATGTAGTTTATAGAAAAAATATGAGGAAATGGCCTTGCACAAGAAAGTATGTCACTCTTAGGGATCTGTAATTATTTCAGACTGATTACAAGATAATTTATTCTATTCTATTTGTTTTAAAAGATACAAAATATTAAATAAAAACCTTCATTAAAAAATTTGAAAGATATCCAAGAAAATCAACATTGATAAAAAGTGGCCAGGAAGTACAGTCACAAACAATGTTTTCAGTGCAGTTATTTACCATTTTCTCTTCCTTGAAGCTGTTTTACTTGATTGTTTTAAAGCCCAACCTTGACTTTTTTTAATGCAGTGTAATGTGAAGTAGTTTTTGATTTACTTATTTTCTAAATAATGTGTTTTGATAAAGTGTAAATCCCAGTAGACATGGGTTTCACTTGATGAGAAAATTCCACTAACATGTACCAAAGTAGTAGCTTTTATTAAAGAACTGGTGATCATGGTAGATGTTTTGTCTCAGTTTGAGCAAAAATAGAAATAGACCTTACAGAAGTCTGTCACCAATATTCACAAACACACTTGAAGTAGTAGAAGTAGAGGTGAACAAATAATGTCATGTACTTAAAATTTAACATTGTAAATTTTGATAAATTTAAAAGAAAAATGTGTACACTTTTTTTAATCCTTTTATGGAGTCTTCCACAAAATCACTGTTGGACTCACTGTTGGCTTTTGATAATCAAAATTCATATTTCTGGCTCGAGATGAAAGGAAATTTGCCAGTTGTATGATTAAAAGAACCAAAATCCAATGTCTAGTCCAATGGATTTATTTAGTCAACCGGTTTTACTACAGTAACTGGAAAAATAAACTTACTACTGCAATATAAGGCCATTTGTTACTAACGTTTTCATCTGGTAACATTTGCTCAAGTGCACTTATAAAGGCCATGTAGATTAATCATTTTGATACATATTTAAACATGCATAGATGGTGTAAGGTAGGATAGATCAAAACTAAAAGGCCATATTCAACTATTGGCGAGATGAGTGCCTCAGCATGTACAGCATTCCTCGACAGGACTGGTGTCACCATAATGTTGTGATGAAATTAAATGTTCCATGCTTAACACCAAAATGGTTTATCAAGATTGGTTATCAGTGTAAAGATTTTTTTATTTGTTAAAAATTATTTAGGGTGAAGTCAAGAGAGTATACTGCCGAGACAAGAGCCTGGAAGTTTGGAATAAGAGAGATGACAGTGAAACAGAGACAGGACCATGAATCACAGATAAGGAACAGAGGTAGATGGGTTGGAAAAACCATGGGCTTTAGAGCAGCAATATCACAATAGAGTGGGATGAAAATAGGAATGGAGAAATCAGAAGACTTCCCCAGAGTTTATGAACGAAGTGACTCAGAAGACAGAAAGAATAAAAAGTTGAAGTCTGGAAGTGAGTTAATTGGAGATTTTTGAGGAAACTTTGGACAGATCATTTAACCCAAGTGGGTTGGTTGGGCCTTTTGTCAAGTTTTATTTGTTTGTGAAGGTTTAAAAAGAAGTTGTCAATAAGCCACTGTCAGATGGTGTTATGATTGTGTGGTACTTTTTTCCCCTTATCTCTGCAGGCCAAATTCAGACCATAGTTTCTTTTTAATGTGATGAGACATTAATTGGCTTGACAGGATAATTTGCATTTCAGTCTAGTCGGATTGATTGCATTAGCTTCCTGATGTTTCAGCCATGTCACTGGACACCCAGCACCCTCACACCTCACAGTGACACAGAGGTGGCAGGTGAAAGTGGTGAGTGGGCATCAGAGAAAGAACAAAAGGGTGAAAAAGGGTGAGGAAAAAAAAGAAGTGGGGAGTCCCATGGCTAGGTCAGGAGTTCAGAACTGGAGTTTTGTCACCTGCTCAGCTTGGCACGCAACCTTCTGTAGGCACAGTCAAAGCCCAATCATCCCCCCACTCCCCCTCCATACGGTCTCCAAACACCTCTGCCTAATTGGATTTAATGAGTGATTTAACAGCACAGCACCGCCCGATCAAATCAAACTGCTACCGTCCACCGCGCTTAATCCTGGGTCACTGCTTTGTAATGCTGAGGTGTCTCTGGACTGCAAGGTTCCCTCGGCCTTCCAACAGACTCCTGATTCAAAAGTCCCCTCCTCCTCCACCCACTCTTGTCCTTTTCTTTTAACGTCCATCCTGTCTAACCCAAACAGGCTGAGAGAGAACCATGCCCCAAAACTGAACCAACAAGACTCTCACATTTGGAGAAGGATGTCTATAACTGCTTTGCTCAGGGTGTGATCACACCTTGAGGTCAGAAAAGTCTCATCTTTGGGTCTTCAACTTTAGATCAAAAAGTTTCTGCTCCAAACAGAGGTACTGAAAACAAATAATAATATTGAAAAAAAAAAAAAAAAAAAAAAAAGTTTGCTGGAAAAATTCTCCTGAGTTTTCATTTCAGTGTTTTTTTCTGGAGTTTTAAATCATGTAATTTAAAATATTTCAGAGTGTTGCCCTAACAAACTCAGCAAGTCTGCATATGTGTAGCTTTCTGGTACTGCACGGTAACTTTCCTACTTATCACTAACTAAAGTGGTATTTTGAAGCAAACACCAACTTGTATTTGTGCTGTTTGGCTGAACAAAACATGCAAAACATGCACGCAATACTGAACAAACATAATTTTCCACCCCATAATGTGAAGGAATCTCTTAAAACACTACACACATGAATAATAGATAAACTCCCCCTAAATAGGGTTTTCATGTTAGATCATAAAAAAATCATATTCAAATCATTTAGCAATCAAGTCGACTCATCCTGAGTAAAAGCAGATTAACTTAGTTTTGGTTCAAGTTTAAAAATCTTGACCAAACTCTTTGCAGGACAGTTTGCTGAATTGTATTTCAAATTCTGTGCATCATCACGACAAGGAAAGACAATGAGTTTTAATTACACTGCATATTCAGAAAAAAAATAAAATAAAATAAAATAAATCCAAACAAATTCAAAGGATCATGAGAGAAATACACATTGGAGGAAGACATCTAAAAACCACAATTAAAATATAACCATTAAAGTTGTAGTTTAGTGTTGTATTATAAAAATAGGTTTTATTTTTATTTGTTATAATTATAATTTATTGAAAGGCAGCTGAAAAAATGTTAAAAGATTACAGGAATGTTTTGACCCTGTCACATAAAGATAAATGGAAAGAATGGCTGTCATCATACTCTGTTAGTAATAATGCCATGTTGCAGATCTTTGAGGTATGAAAGGACAGTAGACTTAAGTATAAAGGTAAAGTATAAAGTATGCATGCTCAGTGTCTAGTATTGTCCCCCAAGCTCACAATGTGTGTCAGGTAGCTCCGACATGCTGTCACAAAAACAGTGAGCATATTTTACATCCTCCCCACTCTGCCCCCTACATTGTTTTACAAAGATGTACAAACAAAGAAAAAAGAAAGGAACAAAAAAACAAAACAAAACAAAAAAACACTTCATATGTGACACTTTCCTTGGCCATCTGGTGGACCTGCAGTCAATGCAGCCACCTGTCATAGTGGAACCATCCCTTGAATATTTGGTGATGGCTGCAATTAAAATCTACCAAATATCACATACGTGTCTTTAATCAAAAAAAGGTCAGCTTATAAAACCTGCTCAGCTGCAGGCTGTTTATGATTGCCGCCAGCTTAGTAGGATTACTTTCTAAGCAGGATGATAAAAGATTTTGGACTTTTACAAAGAAGCTGGAAGCATCCATGCATTACGGGTAAGACAGTAGCAGCCGTGGTTCAGTGGAGAGAGATTTGTCACTGCAGGTTGGCAAAGCTGCTTCTCAACTTATAAAACCAAAAGCTGCTTAATTATTAGGTCAAAGGAGAAATGGCCAGGAGCTGAGGGTGGGGCTTGTTGGGGTTGTTTCAGGGTTCAACATGTTATTATCTCTGCATTTGTTTAGGGTTGTCACTGGGAATGCAAAGAAGAATCACTCTATTATTATTATTATTATTGTTGTTGTTGTTGTTGTTGTTGTTGTTGTTGTTGTTGTTGTTGTTGTTGTTATTGTTATTATTATTATTATTATTATTATTATTATTGTTATTAATAATAATAATAATAATAATAATAATAATAATAATAATAATAATAATAATAATTATTATTTATTTATGAAGCTCTTTTCAGTAAAAGAAACAAACTGCCCAAAGTTAAAACTAGACAAATATTTTCTGTAATAAAATATTTTCTGTAATAAAAAGTCTTGAGCAGAGGATCTCAGCAGGGTCAAAGGTGTTCCTCAGGGCTCAACCTCCGGTCCTTTACACTTATGAAAATTTTCCATTCATTCATATGGGGATAAAGGTGAAAAATTATAGGGAGTTGCAAGTCCATTTTGGGCCTCGAACATGATTTAAAAAATCTCAAAATTGAGACAAAAAAGAACCAGAAGCTAATGTACGTGAGCTAGAATCAGAGTGATATTGGCACATTTTTTGTTTCTAGTCTTTAGCTATGCTGCTGCATTTTGAACATTTCTCAATGTAAGACTAATGATGTTAAATAAAACATGGCAACATTCTTACACGTTAACAGCTTTGTTATCACTGTGGACCTATTTGTACTAGTTTAAAAATGAATTCTGGTGACAGCCTGAACCCTTACTTTTGTAAAGTAAGACTGCAAAAAGCTGCTTCCAGTTTGAATATAACATATTTTGCGCAGAAATATTTTAGCATTCACCAAAAAAGGATGAATGAGATTTCTTTATAATCTATACAAGTCTGCAATCTTGGGGTTGAAATGTCAATTTGTATCAGCATCTGATTAGAATTTTTATTTTGAAAGAGAACTGAGCTGAAGGTAAATTTGTACAGAATCTGAATATGCCTCTGGTTGAGTTGTATCAGCTGGTAATGTCTTTTCAATGTTCATTTCTGTTCTTATCGTCCTTTTTCAAGAACACTAACCGAGAGATCCAGAGATGGATAAAAATATTTGCAAATGTGACACATTCCTTCACACATCAGGTTCATTCATGCTTTGATGGACACAGCATTTCAGAATAGAAGTGAGATAATCGTAGAGGAAAGGTCGTAAGGTCATTCAGCTGATCCAGCTGGTTAACTGAGACACAGCTGTGTTCAGCTCATTTGTTTGCGATATGAACTTTTGTTACTTTTTTTTATTGTATATTTGTTTAAGCTGAGTATGCAGTTCAAGGTTGTTTTCTCTCCCAAGCTTGTAATTAAGGTATTACACATGCAGTTAATGCTACAAATCTATCTGATGTAGGAAAATTGCTAATTAAAAAACATATGTGCAACAGACCTTGTAGATTAGGCCTCATTATGTAAAAGCAAACCAGCTTGTGCTCTACTCTCAGTATTTTTACATTCAGCATGCTTTCAAACACACAAGCAAAGATCCTGCAGGCAACATGCTCCGATGGTTTCCTGCCAACTCACTGCAGCAATATGTCATGAGTGAAATATCAAAGCCAGCATTAATGTTGACATGTGCTCTGACTTGACCTTTCAAACTGACTCATCGCCACAATGTTTTTCCTAGATACGATGTAGATTCAGAGCTGCATCTAATATTTTCACTATGAGCATTTATGTAAGGAATCATTCAAAGGCCATCAAAGTGAGAACCATATAATAGAGAATTATCTGCAACAAAGCAATTATTTAATAGGGCGTGGGTTTTATCAATTCCAGTCATAGAGAGAAAGTTCAAATGTTATCTGACATTGAGTTTAATTACATTTAATTATTTTACGCTTAATACACAGATGTGATAGAGTAACAAAGAGATGACATTAATTCTGTTTTATAAGAATAGATTGCATCTGAATTTTTCATCATGATAAAAGCCAAGCAAAATGCAGGAGAGGGAAGAGTCGGCTGTGCCTCAGGGACATGAAATGAATGAGCTCTCCACTTATAGAATATGCATACTTTATGTATCATGCTGCAGATGTCTGCTTTGCAGAGTGATAATCTTGCTACAGTAAGGACTGAATGTTTGATGTAGCATTCAGCAGCTGAACTAAAAGTCAGACCGATTTATGTTTGCAGCTGGGGTCTATAAGGTTACTGTCACTCTGCTCTCACTACACAAGAACAAAGAAAGATATAACATGCGTATATATGCTCCTCCTATGTAATCGTTTAGGCCTTAATCTGCTGCCATCACTCTGTTTCTTTTTTCATTTTTTTTCCACTCCTCTTTCTCTCTCCCTTTTTTTTTTCATTCGCCCTCCCCAAGTTTTTTTGCCCAATTCCCCCTCGGTTCAGCGGCAGGGCACTGGGTCACGGCACTGGCTAGATTTTCACACTGTTCCCTCCACCGAGTGACACATCAAGTTAATCAGGGTTAACAATTGCGGCAGTGCCTTGCTGAGCACGGCTCCCATCGGCTTAGCCCAGGCCTGGCTCTGATGATACAGATGGGCTAGTAATCTCTGCTCTGGGAGCAGAGGGGACAGATGAGGGTGGAGGTGTGTTGAGGGTGTGTGGGCGGATGATGGTTGGGAATAGGTCACACAGTCAAAGAAGCGGCAAAGGGTGTGGACAGTTTGTGGTTGGGGGAACAATGCTTGGATGTTTCTTTCTTCATTTTTTCAGAAACATTATTTCAGGAGGTTTTTTGTTTTCATTTAGATGAGACAGCTTAGGAAAGACTTAAAATTTAAAAAGAAGGAGAGGGGACAATGACATGAATCAAATAATGTTGGGACTGGGGCCACCTGCCTTGTACTGCGCTAAACTGCCAGCTAAATATATTGATAATGTTTACACTGAGGCTCAAATAATAAGTTGTTTTTGAGTTTTGAGACCAACTGAATTTTTTTGTCTTGACTTGGGCAATACGGGCCACTGTGATAGTTTTCTGATTGAAATATAAGAAAATTCATTTAACTTGTTTTAATTATGTGGTAATATCATAATGTGATCCAATGTCAACGGGCTAACTGAGAAACAAATTTTTCAACTTCCAACTTTGAAAACATCATCTGCAATCTATTTTTTTTAACTCCTCTTTTAGATCAAATTACAAAATTTAGAGCATCCTACACTTAACTATCTTAGGCCAGGCATACATATGACAACTTTTAGATCTTAGCTGATTTTGAAATGATGCAAAACTACACCATAGGTTGTACAATATATGGCAATATATGCCATAATTTCCTGCCAGCCATGCCTCTATATGAGCAAAATATGTACATTTAATAACTTCAAAAATAACAAGTGATGAAAAAATTCCACCCCCCAAACTGGGTATTGGTAGTATTGGGAGCTAATCAGAGCCCAAATGTTCCACTTAGCTCTGGGTACGTTTTGTTTTACATTCAGTGCCATGTTTAAATGCTGTAACATCCAACTGATGAGGCTTTGCACTCTGCTTCCCTCATTGGTTATTACAGGTTATCTGTCAGAGGCCGTCCAACCAGGAATCATTTACGATGCAGGTTGTGGAGGCTCAAACATAGCTCAAACATAGTTGCGTTAACATATTTGAGGATTATTGCTACTGCGAAGCAAATCAGACCCTTAACAGATTTACAAAAGGGTGTGTATATGGTCATTTGGAGAAGACCTCAGAGCATGTTTGAGAAAAGAAAGCCAAAGGAAGGATGGTGCAACAAAGACAAGCACAAATTAGTATTCTCACTTTGAGTTTCAAAACCAGCCAAATGAAAGGCTTTTAAAGCATCCAGGTTAAAAAGTTTGAAAAGGTGTGAAATGCGACATTAAGTATCCTTAATCCCTCCTGTGCTGCTCTGCTCTCATGGACCACACAGGTCAGGACATGAAACAGAAGCAGTGCGATGTCAGAAGGTCAAAAAGACCATCAGAATTACAAATCCAGAGCAAGCCTATGATGTTTTAAGATCAAAGAGAGAGAAAGAGAGGGATGAATTTCTTTGGAAGCAAAACTTCCAGCAATGAAAATGACTGAAGCATGACCTAATTGGCTAAACAGAACCCTCAAGAGCAAAAGCAGCTGGCTAGTTTCTTGCACAACTCAGCCCAGGGTGCCCCGGCTAAAGGCTACGTACACTTAATTATTCATTCAGTCAGAAGAAGCATTACACAACCGAGCTTTCCTGTTAGGAACCATGAAAAGGGAAAAAAAAAAATCTGTTGCTTGTCACAGCCCTGGGTGACAGAAATAGAGCTTTTCTGGAAGAGGTCCATCTCTCACGGCAACCAAACAAAACCAGGCTCTTCAGATGACCTCTGGAACTGAAGAAAGTGAACTCAAGTGAACTTCAAGCGAGATCATTTTGTATTTAAGATGAACTTTTACCCCTCCACTACAACAACTTAAGCACTCTGCTTCTGCCTTTCCCTTTCCATAACTGTCTCACTTTCTGGATGTCGCACCTCCTCTGAGTGACACATGTATTATTAACATCGGATTCCTGTGCTACCCATGCAGAGACACTCACATACTTTCACAGGTCTCTGTAGATGCCACCATTTTGATTTGCCCGTGGCCTGAGCTGCTTTTGCTAAAACATTAAGAATCCTTGACACCAGTGCACACACTAAATATTTCATACGCTTGGCAGCTCAAAAGTACCAAAGTTCAGGCCAGGGAGCACTCCCGTCCATTTATTACCCTTCACAACCAGCTTCATGAAACTCTTATAATGACCAAGCTGATGGTATTTATTCTTGAACTGTGAAGTTGCATGAACAGGGTCAGGGTCTTGTAAAGTGCACAAGAAGAAAGAAGAAGGAGATATGTTGGAAGATTGGTTGTGGATGCTGCAGTGGTGCATGTAAAATATGCATGTTAGGGGGTGCACAAGCCCCTGTGTCTCAGTACATCTTTCAATTTTGCCAAACACGTTCACAAATCCTATCAGTGATCAAGCCTGAAGGAATGAGTTTACCAATACAAACAAAAAAGAAGATAAAATTGGAGCACCACTGTTATGCCCTGGCTGTCTTCTTCTGTTGTCGGGAAAAAAAAAAAAAAAAAAAAAAAACGAGTTCACCAAGAGTTCATGTTCATGGCCATCGTGGAATTTGGGCGATATGCCTCGTAACCAATCCCTGCCATTGGTGAGGATGGGAGATGAGCAAGCCAACCAAACCGACTCCGACAAGTACAGTTGATGTGACACACGGCGTGTTCCACGACTCTGACCCTGATAAGCAGGGTCACTGTTCGGTCAGACCGCAGCTGCGGGCTGTGTTTGTGTGTGTGTGTGGTGGTGGGGGGTAAGTTGGGGTGGACGTTGGTGAAGGGAAAAAAAAGTGAAACCCTAAAATATCCCAGTAACTTGCCCTGTGTCATAACATATCATAGCCCCACCAGATATCAAAATGGGTTCATGCAGAGTTCAGCTCTGAAGCCACGCCCCCTCGCCACCACATCACCAGGCAGACAAAATGTCGTCATCTGTGAGAAAAATCTCAGCTACGCTCTGCCTTATTGATATGTAGGTGAAGTCACAGCAGCACCCAGCGGGAGCTTTATTTAATTTACAAGTGATACTTAACACGAAGAGCAGGTTTGTTTTTGTTTTTTGGTTGTTGTATTTTTTTTGTTTATTTCGTTTTTTTTTTTTTTTTTTTTTTTTATGTTACTTTTGTAATAAGATTAAGATTCTTAAATCCACTGAAATGTCATTAGATGACAGGGAAAAATATAAAGTTATTAATCTGTCTTTCAGAGAAAAGTGAATTCTTTCAAATAAACTAACTCAGTTCTGTTTGTTTTAAATTAAATAGATCAAATTTAAAATTTGACATAAAATTACAAATGCAATTTATTTGAAGATCTGAATTATATTCAAAATGAATTAATGCATAAAAACACAATAAAATGACATTAAATTCTTTGGAAACATTACTTTGTTAATGCTAAACATTTCTTAAATGTACCTTTCTCAACCAGAAAAATCTCATCTAAATCTCATCTAAATCTATTTAGGAAATCATTTTTTATAGTTATTTTAAATGTTCTGTTAAGAAATATTGCATAATTAAAAAAAAGACATATTGCATAATAAAAGCTTAATATACCATTATATTTTAAACAGTATTCGTACCATAAGCAATATAATAAAATAAAGAAGTATATAAGGCATTTTTTAAAAATGAGAATGTATGCTTTATACCATACATTTTTATTTCATACATATTTATATTTTTGACATTTAAAATTATCCACAATGGTAAAACCAATTCAAACAAAATCCAAATGAAATGAATAGTAATGCATAATTTGATTTTACATGGCAGTACAAATGTTTTTGTTTCAGGTTCAAAATTTTTGCGGGATAAAACCTAATCTATACCTAAATTAATTAAAAAAAAAAAAAAAGATATATTCTAAAATTCTTAATGTGAGATTAAAATTTGATGTTAAAATACTGCTTGAATCATAATGAATTTCCTTTTTTAATGAGAAAAAAAGTACATTATCGAAGGGTGACTTTATAGCGCTTAAATCTCTCTTTTTAAAGTATTATTTTGAATATTTTGTTTATTGTCCCCTTCAAAATAAACTGATAGATACTCATTTTACATAAAATGAGTTCTAGATTTTTATTTATTAAAAAAAGTTGTTATATCATAAGTTGCAAAAGTGTTTTGATTGGATATACGCTCCTTTTCTATCAGCCTTTGGCTTCTTGACCTGTCCTGACACAAACCTTTTAATTTTTTTTTTTTACAAAAGATCTCAAATAATATGAAATGTGTGCAAACAAGTACAATTTGATTGCAATAATGTCATGCATCAAATTAAACAATTTAAATTATTAATGAGAAAATTGGTCTGCTGGATTTTTCACCACTTCATTTTAAACAAAATTTTAGACTTTATACACATACACACACACACGCACACGCACACACACACACACACACACAAACACACGAACACACACACACACACACACACACACACACACACACACACACACACAAACACACGAACACACACACACACACACACACACACACACACACACACACACACACACACACACACACACACACACACACACACACACACACACACACAGTTTCTTAAGAGAATAATGACGCTAAGGCCATTTGCAAGTTTGCAAGTTTATCTTTTCGGTTTTGTGACAATGAATACAAAATGTAATGTACATGTTTGGTGCCAACAACAAAACTAATAAATAAACGAAAAATAAATTATCAATAAATAACTGCGCTATTTATAAAGTACTTTTGGTTTATGTGTGTATAAATCCGGATGATAAATTTACTGAAAAAAATACAATAATAAAGTTATTAAACAGAACATAAAAACTGTTTTGGTCACAAAGAAACGCTGCCCAATTGATATCCATTAGTGACAGTTTATTGAACCTAGAGGACTTTTATTCCTCAGATTTACACTAAACATCAGTCAGCAGTAAGACAAGGAGACTCTTCAGCAAAAGGCTTAGAGCGCCCACTAGTGTTGAAAATGTCCCAAATGAGCTTCAGGCAAAAGAGATGTCTTTTTTGAAGTTTTGACAGTAGGCTGAGTGTTTTAATGTTCTGATGGCTTTTAAAATATTGTGTTGTTTTAGATCCATTACCATCAGATGACAAAAAGTTAAAGCATTTTTCAAATTTTTCGTGTTAGTGTTCAGTTTTGTTTTGTTTTCTTAATATGACTCCATGACTTAATTGGATGAGGTTCATTTTAGTAAATAATGCACAGCTAAACAGTTGACATGAATAGACAAGTGGACTGGAATAATATTCTATAAAGGCCAACACCTTTCTGATAAACTAATAAAGAAAAGATTTGGATAAAACTTTTACACATGATGTAAAGAAAACATGGGAAAGTGTTACATATAAAAGTATCAGGGTAATTTCAGCCTTTCTATATCTTTTTCCTGATGAATATTTCAAATGCCTCTATCTCAAGACAAATCGGTAAAACATATTGAACAGAATGGCTTACTTATTGACCCGCAAAAGACGTGTTAGTTTAATCCACAACTACTCGTTCTTCAACAGAACAATGAGTCTTTCAGTGCATGTGCTGGAACACAGGCAGATGATGTTAACACAACAACACAGACCATTGTCATCCAAAGCCTGCCCATGCTGTGCCAGCAGGATCCTATATTTCCATAGGAAATATACATTACACCAAATCAGTACTTTTTCAGTCTCTGCATCCAAGAGCTGAGAGGTCCAAGCTTCAGGTGAGCACTGAGGAGATGGTGAGGTGTGGCACTGTGGAAGGACTGTGAGGGGCAGGGCGAGGGATCCCGCACCATGCACTGAGAAAAGGGAAGAAAATACAAGTTGAAGGTTTCTAAAAAAAGCAGGTGAATTCTTATTACAATGTCCTCCAATGTCTCCCTTAACTTAACATAGCACATCTCATTTCAAAAGCTACCTTTATCCTTACTATTGCACATATTGTCAGCTGGTTAGCCACAGGTTTCAGAGTCTTCCTCATGCTCCTCCGTAGTGGGTGCAACCAGACGCTCATATGAAAAAGCCAGCATCAACTGTAAAAGACAAAAAAAAGAATCCAAGGTAATGAAGTGTTTAGAGCACTACTGGATTCGCTGTTTTATATCTATACTCTTACTTTTTTGTTTGAGATATGATCCTTGCCTTGCCTATTTCCAAACCGTCAGCCTGTCCTTTACAGTGACAGTAATTAGGGAAAGTCAGGGTTGCTCCTCATGGAGCCAATTTAGTAAAGACGCACAATGTGGACTCCCCTTTACCTCCACACTCAGAGTTTTTTACTCTGTCTGGTTCTGTTTCCTCTATTTCACTGATCCTGAAAATATTTGGTTGCTGGGCTGCAGTTTGCTCATGCTTCATTACAGGCATTACAACTGATTTCTTATTTTGTTTGTTCCTAAATGCAAGAGAAGCTGCTGGCTATAAGATGTCAACTCACATTTCCTATTTCTTACTCTAAACCTTTTACTGTGGTCTGTTTGTTTCTTATTTGTTCCAATTACATTCTAAACTCTAGGATTTAAAAACAACATTGTATTTTTTAGCTTGACACAGTAATGAGCTCCACATTTCTATTAATTATAGGGCTGAATTTTAACTATTGCCAGTGCTCGGTCTTGTGCATATGGACAATGAGGGTTAACAAAAAGCAATTGCTCTTTTATTTGTACAGGCACGACGGAAACATTCAGAGTTAAGCCATATGAGCAATTGTCTTCCACATATACAAAAACAGTGACCTACTACACAGAGGAATGTAGGGAATCTAAACAAGCTGTTTTCTTGTATTCACTTTGTCTTTTGTTTGGCCAACAATTTTAAATACATACACTACTTTTGAACACATCTGTGCTTTTCCTTGAACAGTAAAACTGCAACACATACTCTAAGCTTGAGAGATGAAGTTGAACTTGCTTGCACTTGTGAAGTAATTCAGAAAAAGACATCTTGGTATAAAAAGCTCTGCTTTGGTCACAAACTCAATGTAAAAACACACATGTACATTCATGATGTCCTTTCTCTCCACATACCGTTAGCAGTGCTAGTAGTGCCATCATCACCCCCATCATGACGTACATGTTCTCAGTGAGGCCACCAGCCCACAAAGGGCCCAGGATGGTAGCCAAACCTCCAACTGAACGACGCACTCCTTGACTGAAACCTGCAATTCAAGCAAAACAAAATCACAGGGGTACTGAGGTTAGTGTTAAAAGTGTAGAGGCAACACTTGTTAGAATGGCTCAAATCATCTGCTGCAAACAAATCAAACAGAGTGTAATTCTAGTTTGCCTCCACTAGAGGACACACTTTCTCACCCTGAGTTTTCTCAGCTGTAACTTTGGAGAAGAGGGAGACCTGAGCCACAGCTACAAACGGCAAACCCAAAACCTGCAGAAACACCCCAATGATGAACTCTGTCAGCTGCCAAGGGAACCCACCTTTAGAAGAAAAACAAAGATAATTTAATTAGTTATTTATCAGGAGTGAGCATGATTTGATCCATTTACTTGTTCCCTAACAACATGTGATGACAAAATTATGTGTGAGGACTTTGGCTTGGTGCACTCTGACCTATAGGGTTAGCCAGAAAGATGAGGCACCAGACTCCTGAGATGTTACAGATGGTCAGACCGATGGCCAGGACCGCCCGCTCAGCTACACGCCTGCTCAGCCAGCGCACGAACAAGAAGCCAGCAATCACCTCCACACCACAGAGACAGTACATCACGCTGTTCTCCAGCTCCCCATAGCCAAAGTACCTCTGTGTCATCGGGGTCACCATGGTCTGTTGGCACAACACATAGATATCCATATTTACAAAGTATTTTGCCTCATAACTTCAGTAAACCTCATTAGTAAGACCTTTGAACTAAATCTTATATCAATCTCTGAGCATGTGTGTCATTGTCATTCTTTCTTTACTGTACCTCCAGTGCTGTCTGATTAAAGAGGGTGATAAACTGAGCAGCCAGCAGCACCACCACCTCTTCTCTCAGGAACTCTGCAGATTAAAGACAGCGTCAGGCACAGATGGGCTAAGAAGTTAGTTTACTGCTGCATTAGGGATACCTGTCTTTCTCTTCTATAGTCATGCTAAGCGTGGCAAGCCCAACGCTGTCTCAGGCTTACACAGAGACAATCTAACAAAATTTTAGTCTCATTTGAGAAGATCACGAGGACTTTACACATCGCCAATTATAAAGTGTAACACTGAACTGAACTGTTGTGTTAGCACTTAAGTGGTTGACTGCCAGTTATACCTGTTCTCAAAAAATAGCAAACAGGAATGGGGTTATAGATCCGGCAAATTCCATTTTCATACAATTTGTAACTACTTTACACAACATAAAGCCACTGTAACAGTATTTGCCGCATTTAGATTGCCAGAAGAAAGCAGCAGCCCTAAGAATATCCTAGTTTGCCATCCACTCATACCCAATTGAAGAAATCTCATTATCTTGACATTTTCATCCAAATGTGCACTTTTAAACAGAACAATCAAAGCTACTTTCAGTCTATTTCTTTAGACTCAGAAAAGTTGGGTGTGTTAATTAGATATGATTACTTTTCTTGATATTTTTTACAGACCTCAGACTGATTTTTACAACAACAGTGTACAACCCACCTCTGGATATGCTAAAATTCTTGAAGGGGCTTGAAGACTCATGGGGCTCTGGTGACTCATGAGAGAGGTGTGGAGAGACATGGCTGAGTGAGGCTCTGGAGACAGAACAGCTGTGGTTTTCAGCAGGGGGAGATATCACCACTGATCCGTAAGACCCCGCCAGCTCCTGGGAGCCAATGAGGGGCTTTTCCTCATCATTACCCTCTTCCACAATCTCTTGCTCACTCTCTTCCCCCCTGTTGTTGCTTGCTGAAGTCTCCTTGGACTTCACCCTCTCTAGAGGTGGTAGGTCCCAGTACATGAAGATCACTACCAGTTGAAGCAGGATCCACAGCAAGCACATGAACAACTATAGGAGAAAAACGATGGGTATTGAGGCTTTTCTTTGGGAAAAAATATTCAAATCTGTTGAGTGCATTCCCAGGACTTTAACCTTACCCCTGGTGAGGTATATTTATTGACCAAAAAAGGGCCCAATTGAAAGTCACACAGCCTCAGGAAGATGTTGAATGCTGGACCTGTGTCAAAAGGGAAAGAGAAACATGCTTGTAAAGGATGCAAGCAAAACATTAAAATGATCAGCAGACTTTCATTAGTATTTGTCATTAGAGAGCAGCTGAACTGACCAATCAGAAGGCCAGCTTGTCGACATGCCATGACAGCAGCAAACACAGTGGCTCGGTCCTCAGGGGAGGTGCTTCTGGTCAGGAAGCCAAAGATAGATGAGCCTGCACCTGTGCCAATGCCTGGGGAAAAAAAAAACATACTTCATAAAAATTAAAGGAAAAAACCTGGAGGTGCAGAGAAGATTTACATCCTTATTGTTCTTTGCCTTATCTGCTAATCATATTGAAAAAAAGTGATGTCCAGTATCAAGATGACAAAAAACCTTTCAAAACATTATAAATGGCCTGGAATGTAGGGCTTTTTGGCTACTTTTGGGCAGTCTGATGAATTATACAATTATCTATATAACCATTTACCTTTAAAAAAACACAGTTTAACAAAAGTTTTTATCAACTTTGAACTCAAAAAATCACATCTACAGTGAAAAGTACTGCAGCTGCTGGACTTATTAGTTTACAAAGCTCAAATGTTTGTATTTTGTCTTGAAAATCCAATTTTAAGCTATAGATAACCCTACCATTTTAAGCTATAACTGTAATGCTCTAACTTACCACCCAGTGAGTAAACAAAAAGAAAAAGTGTCCCCTTTTGCACACTCACCTGCGACTAGTCTGCTTGACAGTAAGAGCCATTTTGAGACCCCCATGAAGTACATGAAATTACCTGCAGAGTTAACAACAACAAACAAGTAAGCCACAAGCATTAATAATATTTTGAAAGAACAAGTGGAGTTTAGAAATGGACTCACCAGCTATCTCAAAAAGGTTGGCAAACAAGATGATCTTCTTGGTGGTCCCCGTTCTGTCAGACCAGTGGCCAAACAAAGGTCCTGAGAGGAGGCCACTCAGACTAAATGCTGACAGAGCCAAACCAAGAAAGTACGGTGGGGCATCTAAAGTCTGCAGGTACCTCCATATTGTGGGCAGTATGACAGCTGGGGAGACAAATGTAAGCATAGTTACCTTTAAAAACACTTTTCAAAAATGCTTGTGCAGTAATTTTATGTTTGACTATCTCCTTTAAAAACATCATCACAAAGATTGTGACAGAGTAAACTTCCCAACTTAGTAATGCTGACTCATCTGTGTTGAAAGTTAACTGAGCTTCACCAAGGCTGCATCTTAGCTGTGTTTTTTTAACACGTGACTTTTACTGCCAGTGAAGCTAACAGGGATGTGCAAGAATGTTTAGTAGTCAGCTCAGGGCTCATTTTCTCTTAAACGACAAAAATGCTGACCCAACACAAAATAAATTCAAGTCTTGGGTCGGAAGACACGAAAGCATGCTCTCAGGAAATTCCATGCAAACAAAGACTTGAGTGTGTAAAGGAGATAACGCAACATGTTAGAAAAGTTTAACTTCTGTTAAAGATGAACTAAGATACAACCTGAACTGCAAAACAGAAATTCTGCATAAACTCCACACATTGTTTTTTCCTGGAAGAATATATCCACTCTTCAGCTTAGAAGAATAATAGCATTGCATGGAGACATCTTTAAATGACACCATGACATTAAAACGTGTAATTTACCAGTAACCCATTTTTAAAAAGAACTGTTTCTTTTATTTCTTTCAGTTTAGATGGCAGCTTTTTGACTGAATACATGGAACATCTATAGTCCTAGCAATAGTGGTTGCCAAAGTTTATTTTACGGCAGAAGGCCCATATTGGGTAAGGTAAGGAGTAGAGAAGAGGAAACTAGAGTTGTTTGTTCACTTTTAAAATAGTTGTGATCAGTGCATCTTATGGAGGTCATTCATAAATTGGATAAAAGCTTGTGGTCTCGTGCTCATTGGGACAAGATGAGCAAGTTATTTCAACAAAACCCTGACACAATGTCCAATATCATTGGGATTTTTGAAGAAAGAAAGAAAGAAAGAAAGAAAGAAAATTTAAGGTATTTCTGAGCAACACTCAAAAAACTTGTGAAAAAATATATCAGGAATAACCAGGGTTATGGAGACAGTAAAAAAAAATAGCATCGAAGTGTCCAACTTTTTTAATAAGCAGCATAACTTGAGTTAAGTCTGTGACAAACAGCAGTCCCTGACGTCCTGACAAAGATTCTTGATTCTTTAGCTAGGAAGCTAAACCTATTACCAAATTAAACCTATTTACATCTTCTTCAAAGAAATGTTTAAATAATGTCAAAAGAAAAAATGACCTTGAGACTTAAGAAAAAACTTCTACTTGAAAATCTTCCACAACCCCTGAAAATCACAAAACTTCCTCACATCTCATTGATTTTTGAATGCTAAGAAAAATAGGCCAAATTCTTGATGTAAACATTATCACTCTGTGCCCTGTTGTTTGGAAATATTATGCGTTGTCATAACCATCCCTGGTCTCCCCCTTGTAAAAAATGTCAAAAGGCTCCGACACTGACGATCTTGCTTCACCACTAAAATTCCAGAACAACTTGTTCTTTTTCTTTTTAATACAAAAGGTGGAACAAGGGAAGGTAAACACTGCATTGTAACTATATTACTCATCAGAAAGTATGCAGCCCATATGGTGGTTTAAATGTTATTTGCATCTTGCCTATTGTAGTTTGATATACAAGGAAAGGGATATGCCCGTGTTGTTGCCACAGAAATGAAAACAAAAGGCTTAAAGTTTATGGCAAATTATGAAATTCCGATTCAGTGATGATCCCTGCTATCATTCAAATAGAAAGCTGTTTCTGAACTACACTAGTAACCCAAAATAGATCTTACCATATTCGATTCCACTTAGGAGAAACATAAGCCCAATGGTGAAGAATGTCAGCTTCTTTTTCCGTCTATTGTCCATTGTACCTGGATGCTACAATCTTTTTTCTTTACGTTCACAAATCACCATCATAATAGTCCCAGGATCATGTTCATTCTGGTGTCACTGAAAGCAGCACAGCTGACATAATCCCGAGAGTAGTGCTTCCAATTACAGTTGACTACAGGCGTGTTAAACACTAACATATTAGTGAACCTGACAGCAGCCAGATTGAAAAACAGCCAAAACAGAACAGCATACTGTTTTACTTATCTCTACAAGCGGGTGTTCGCAGCAGCAGGTAATGTTCAGGAAACGCGGTACACTCCCTAGGCAGGTAACGCACAAAACACCAAACCCTGTCCTGCAAACACTGCACAAGCAAACGTCCCCGCGACGCTCCTGCGCAGTTTAATCCGATCTACATCACTTCCGGTGGACTAGAATAAATTTGGAAACAATCCATGACACTGAGCCCTCATGCTTTAACAACGCGTTAGGGATAAATTCATAATTTCATTTGCATGACCATTTAAGTAATATGATGTGGTTAATTCTTTTGAGCGAGTATAAGCAGATTTTCTCAACAAAATGGATAGATGTGAATGGCTACAGAGCAGAAAAGCAAAGAACGTAAAAATATTCATTTTTTTCTAAAATACAGTGAAAAGGCTGATTATACTTTGTTGCTTTAGTAGTTAGTCATGCGAAATCAAGGCTGACAGAATTATGATTTGCATTTTGAGCCTTTGTCTGCTGCCTGTGTGAGCTAGCTGCCCACTATTAGTACTGATAAAATTATGTATCAGATGCACACAAACACACACACACATGCTCATTGGTCCGAGTAATAGAAATTTCTGATAGAAATGTTATTTCACTCTGAAAAGAGTGTATGGACGCAAAACAGGAATACATTCTACATAAAAGTATACATCTGCAGCTTAGTATTTCTAACAGTTGTCAGTTTAATAGTGGAATAATAACATTTAATATGTAGCCTAAATTTCACTTTTTAAATTTTACACAGAATAACTGCCATCCTGTTTTCCATAGTGAAGCTGGATTCTTTTTGAGCAAGGCTTTCCTGTGAGTCATCCAAAGTGTCCCTCTACCCTGTGACATCCATTACCACTGACACTAAGAAGCCTGTGTTGTACACAAAAGCTGCCTCTTCGCCCTTAATTCGATATTGTGACTGTGGGACCACATTTTAGTTTGGTACCATTTCAAAAATACACAAGCTGCTTATACCAATCTGTTTGTACAACTTGCCAGGAAATAAATACTTTGTATTGCTCAAACACTGGAGTATCTAGTCTTGAAGGTGTTTGTAAACAAGAAAGCATTTTTAGGCTTCATTTTGTCACTCTGATAGATTTGTAGAAGCTTTATTACAACTTTAGTACTGCATTCTAAAGCCCACCCCCCTGAAAGCCTCCTTCACTGTTGCCATGTTGCAAAGTTGTAATTCTGGAGTAAACACAGCCATGTGTTTTGGATATCCAATTAGCCCCAGAAAAATCCCAGGGCAGAGCAGAATGTTTCTGTTAAGCAAGTGTAACATTCTTTATGCATTATTAAGGAGATTCACCAACTGGTAATGTCATGATGATGATGATGTCAAATCTAGCACCGCTGTCACCTAATGCCCAAAAAACTTTTTGAACTAGCTTCTCAAACCAGCACTTGGTCTCATCCTTGGATGACTCAACTATATGTTGACCTCATTATTTGAAATTTCGTCCATGTGCAGTATTTATATCAAACATTTATCTCAGGATCTTTCTAGAAGATGAAAAAACATGATGCCACTGCTTTAATAAAGCAAAAGGAAAACCAAAGGCCTTAAAAAACATCAGCTGCCCCTAAAACTACCTTTCTACCATCTATTTCACACAGCTGGTTTTAAGAGACCCTCTTTTTACTTGTGATGTACAAGAGATGCAAACTGTTCTTTGAATCCCCTTCTTAATCTTTACTAAATCTTTTCACCCATGAGCCACATTGCCTAGTTAGCACCAGCTTCTTTGTAACACCTTCCTCCATCCTGTTTACTCTTGCACACAGCTCACCTACAGTCCAAACATTGAGAAACAGTTAAACAAATGGACTCGAACTCTACTGGATAAGTTTCTGAGTGTATAAAGGAGCACATACGTAACTGCTGAGGTTCAGTGTTGGAAGAAAGTGAAAAGAATGAACATTCTAAAAAGGAAAGAAACAAATATTACAGGTTGATTTCAGGTCACAGAACAAGAATATGTATAAAAGAAATCTTTATTTACATTTTGACAAAGATGGGAGTTTCTGCAGATTTGAAGAGTTACCATCTTTTATGGGAAGTCCATTCCCTTGGTGGAAATATTTTGTAACTGTTACTATAAAAAAAAACAAAAAAAAAACATCTCCAGTCTCTATGTTTGTGTCAGAGAGCAGCCCTTTTTGATGCTGGTGTGCTCACCACTTTAAAATACAAATCTTCAGTTTTTTGTTTTGTCTGACAAAGGTTCATCTGTGGCAGAGGAGGAACCTAGGTATTTTGTCGAGCAAAGTTGGCTTTTAGAAAGCCAGCTTCTTCATGAGGAGATAGACCCTGGAGTCCACCTCGAAGCCGTGAAGGTTATTGGCATCTCCCTGCAGTCTCATGAGGAGGCCTCCGTAAGACACATAGGCAGAGCTGAAAGAAAGTATATCTTGATTGAATGGACACTGATCAAAGAGTACTGAGTAATGAAACTGACATTACAAAAACACAGGTCAAGCCTTTTTGCTGTACAGGTGGCTAAATTTGAATCAATCAATTAAAAAAAAACAATTTGAAAATAATAGCGTGCTCATAATATTATAACAAGCAAATACAGTCCAATTTTCCAATTGGTCTACTTGGTTTTAAAACTGAAAAATTTGGCTGTAAAATGACAGACATTCTTTACTGAATCTAAAATCTAATTAAATGCCTATGTGGTATTTCTTAAAAATTAATATTCCAGTTAATCTAAAATATATAAATAAACAAACACTACAGTTCAATTTGGTAGTAAGCTTATTTAGCTATGCTGGTAATTGACAAACATAAACTCATACTTAGCACACAGATAAAAGAACTACTAAGTAACATGACTTACAGACGTGTGGCTGCTTCTGTTGAAGTCTCATCACCCTCAATTTTGTAGACCTTCCCGTACATCACATAATCGAACTGGTCTGCTCTGAAAATATAATCAAAGTTAAAATCATGTACAAAAATTAGCAAGCAGACAACACTGGAAAAAAGCTACAGAGGTAAAGACGGTCATAAATTCTTCTAGAAATAAAGGCGCATGATAGCATCTGTGGATAATGATAGACCAGTAAGTTCAGTGCAAGTGTCTTACCTAGATGGCCGGTCATCCTGAGGATTATACTCTCCATCGTCTGGTGTTCCATCTTCATATAATGTGCTGGCAATTACCAATCTGAACTTGTCACCTTAATAAAGGAGAAAACAGATGGTACATGAATCACCCTGAAACAGCTGAGAAATATTCTTACTTACCTGATAAAGTTTGGTAAGTAACACAGTGAGGGAGCAAGCAATTGTACCCAAACAATGAGTGACTATATTGCGTACTCATTTATATTTAAGGGGTGCACAACTGCTGCAAGACATAGGGGGAAATGATGCAATTCTTTTTGGTAATTTAAGAATGTGGTGCTTGATGAAAATGATTATTTATGGTTTTAAAACTTCTTGTGCAGTGTATGTTACTCAAGACAGTGACTCCTTACCAAGATCAACAGGATAGATTTGAATGTTCACATCCAAAATGAGGTCCATCTTGAAAGACTCACTTTCACAGTGCAGACGAGATACTGCAACAATAAACAAGGCAGAAAATCATTTGGACTGGAAGTTTTAAACTTAAAGGCATTCATTGTATAAATAAAGTACTACTTTCATACTATATTGTGTTACAAAAAAAGGTATTTAACAAGTATTATACTGCCAGCAGGTACCACAACTGTTTCCCTTCTTCACCATTATTTTTGTAATAGTTAAATTTCACAAACCTCTGTCAAACTTCTTGCCATCAGGATCAATGTCCTTCACATCAAAGATGTCCTCAAACAGAATTCCTGCCATCCTGATTCAAATCTTTCAACTTTGAAAGAAAAAAGAAAAAAGAGATAAGAAAAACAAAAACAAGAAAAAACACAATGTAGAACTGGGGAAATAGGTTTCAACTTAGTGCTAACAACCTATCTTGTTGACATTGTTTATGAATAAACGCACAAACTGAATCAGTGGTTTTACTGTAGAAAATATGATATATCTAATTAAAGAGACAATAAGCGGATCTTCTTCAGCAGTAAAGCAAGGGGCGATAAAGCACCACAGACTCTAATTACTGGCTAAATCAAACTGGATGTGAATATACTTAGTAATACCAAAACATATCAAAATATAGCTTGACTTATCTTTGATTATCCCAGCCCAATGTGTAATAAACTTTAAATCTGTTTAAAGATATAAAAAAATATGCCTCACACAAAACACTGACTGAACTTTTTTACCAACATAGTCCGTCATCAAAAATTAAACGTACGCTTAAAAGTGCATCCTCGGACCACACTATCAGCATCTTTTCGGGTTCTAGAAACGTTAATCGGAGTTATTTCCAACATTCGACTATATTATGGATAATAAAGCTCAACTCCTGCCATCTTTTATTACATTGAAGCAGACCAGACTAATATTTGTAGCATAGTTCAAATAATGTAAGACGAACTACCCACTTCTAGACACAACGATTTCATTCAACTTCAGTAGTTTACTATTCGAGCTAGCTGTTAGCTTTAGCATATAGTGAACGCATTCTCCTAAGCTTACCTCGAATGAGATAAACTTCTCGTTTTGTTTCGTACGTGGTAAAGCAGCACGATTGCAGCTGCTGTCTTTGCCAAAGAGTGGTTTGATTTTCTGTTTTATTCTTCTTGTGGGAGAACTTCATTCATTTTCTGTGATACCGCGCAGAAACAATGTGCTCAACCTTTGACCTACCTACTACTTCCGGTCAAACATAAAAACACGTTGCCAGTAGAACTTTAGGTGTGTTTATAATTTTAGTTCTTACAGTCCATTAATATTCGTTTTCGACATGTAAAAAAATACGCCTGATTGTTAAAAATGTTGTCGTACCTGCCCATTTGTCCTTTCTGTAAAAAAAAAAAAAAAACGTCACGCGCATGTTTATCTTCTATTGACTGAAAATGTGTTTTTCTTGAAGGCCGAACATTTTTCTTTCATCCGTAATATGATAAATTTTCGTACGTACCTAAAGAACTACAAAATTAAAAGACTGTTCTCAGTACAGCGTTGCCAAAATTTGCGACATTTTCTTGTAGTTTCCGGCTTGAATTTCTCAGCCGTTTGGTTGCTAGGTGTCTTAGCGTCTTTTCTGTGTACGGTTGCCAGCTAGAGGCTACACGAGTAGCTAATATTAGTGTTATGTAGGCCCCCTCTTGAAAATTTACTCTTTAAGTTTGTGATAAAGACGCCAGCTGTGATATTGGCACGTAATCACCAAGAAAATCATGCGTTAAGAAGGTGAGAATGATATCCATGTACTCTTTTAACGCCAGAAACGTTACCTGCTTGGTTAGCCTGACGGCTAGTATCAATGTACTGAGGACTTTACTACTTTGTAATAACAGGAAACATTTGACATTTGTGTTATCTAGTTCAAGACGATTCAGTGACTTTAGAGATAAAGCAAGATCCTTAAACTCTAAACGCTTCATGATGGATATCTTTAATGAACCACACATTATCCTTGCGACCCAGGGTAATGCTTCCTCTCAGCATAAACCTCGTTTGATGCGAGTTTCTTGCCAGTAGTGGGTTTGAGAGGTTTTTGACACTCACATGAGTTCCAGAGAGACAGCCAGGATGGGGGACATCTTGGCAAATGAGGCTGATCTTCTTGGGATGATAAAGGAGGTAAGAAAATACATTTTGAGAACATATACAAAGCATCATGCTGGTATATCATACATTGTATAATGGTGATTCTTTTTTATTATTACATGTCACTTTCCCCCTCTCTGCAATGAATGAGTTTTAATTCATGCTGTTGTTTGTTGTGTTTTTGTAGTTCCTTAAGTTTGAAGACTTTGAAGACACGGTTCACAGTTTTGACAAGGAGTGCAAAAGCAAAGGCAAGCTGGTGTCAAAGCCTCAAGGAAGTGCCACCCGAGACTCAAAGACTCTTGTTATACAGGTGGAAGATGGACTTGTTGTTATTATTATTACTTTATTATATTTTAGTGTTTTGATACCTGTGAAGGTGGTAAAAAATGATGCCACCCAAGAAATAGGGACAGGACTGAATTTCAAGATTGTAAACCCTAAAGTTAGTCATTTTGCAGTTTTACTTCTTACTCATACCATCATATTAAAAGCTGTTCTTATGCATTTTCAGTATAGTTTGAACAATTACCAATGTTTGATTTGTAAGTAAAATGAACGTAATAGGCAAATTGTTGTCTGTACCCAATCCTCTTCTTTCCTTACTACTATTTGCAGAAGGACCTCTTGAGTTCTTTTGATGATGGAGACCATAAAGTTTTCTTTGAGCTGTGGGCTGACAATATTCCTGCCGAAGTAAAAGACACAGATGCTGAGGCTCAGAGCCTAGAGTTCTACCTTCACATCCACTTCACCATCTACCCACTGAGGAGGCACCCTGGCAGACATGTATGTAGATTATTTCTTTTTTTTTTTTCCTTTTCTTTTCTATTGTATGTGTGTGTGTCTCAAGTTTCTTTTACAAATTTGTTGTAATTTTTTTCAAGTCTTTCTATAAAATGAAAATGTATCTGGGATTATTTCTGCTCAACAGCTTAGTCTTTATTTGTCAATATTCAGTTTGTCCACTAAGCTGTGCTATAAGCCTTTTCTCATTTGCGCTTCAGAATCAATCGCTTCTGACCTCTGTGATACACTCCGATCTGTTAATATGGAAGTTAAAACACTTCCTTAAACTGATATTTTATAAAGAACTTGAATTAAATCAGAGACTGAATCTGTCTTTAGGACCAAGCTGAGTTTGAGGACAGAATATCCTTCTTCAAGCAGTACCTGGAGACTCGAGGAGCTGCACTGAGCCAGACCACAAAGTTTCTACCTTACTATGCCTTGCCCTTTGTTCCCAACCCAACCATCCATCCCTCCTTCAAAGATCTATTTCAGGTGCCTCTCTAATAAAAGAACCTTACATACTTGTTTGTTACTAACCATTACATGTGAAGCAATACTTAACACCACCTATATAACAAGGATAACAATATTTTCTCACAACCTGTAATGTGTTTATCAGGATCCCTGGGTACCTCAGTTAAAGCACAAGCTGGAGCAGTTTCTCTTGGTGACACTAAAGCCATCCAACACCCCAAGGCTGTTAAGTTTGTATGTATCCTTTGCTGTGGCTCGCTGGCTAGACAGTGCTGTGAAAACTTAAATGTACGGAGTTTTTTCTGTTTCTGTCTTTTCATTCCTCAGTGACATTATGTGGGCAGCAAATACAACAGTTTTTATATGACATATGACACAAGTTTTACACTTCAGCTTAATAGCTTTTCCTGGAAGAGAAGGCTTTACTTCTGAATTATTAATTTGAACTATCCAGCCACTGAAATGACCATTTGTTAGTGGCAACTTTGTAAAATCACCAACTGTTCAACCAAACATCTTGAAAAATAAAGCTTCAATAAGGCAGTGAAAAATAAAGCTAAGGTTTATTCTTTGTCATCAAATGTCTACCAGTTGGCAGATCAGTTGTTGTGAAGTAGCTATAATTGTGCTGTAAGAATTAATCAGGGATTTGTCACAGTGCAGGCAGAGGGTGGTTTCCAATGCCTCTCCAGGACAAACAGCACTTCAGCTTTTAAATGAAAAGGCAACGTTTGTGGCTGAAGAATTAATTTAGAATTAATTTGAAAAATATTCAGACTCCCAACTTGCAAGAGTCAAATGCTGTCTGATTGAAATTTTAACCTGACTTCCTCTCAGCCTCAGAGTAGAGAAACACATAAAAGGACAATAGAATCACTGATGTAACAAAGATGTTTCAATGTGCAACCAGTACAAGGAAATTAACTGTTTGTTCAGTTTCCACTCATTAACTTGGCATTTGCTGTAAGATGTCAGCTTACTGAGGCTATCTCGCTTTCATTCTCTATCTCTACTTCAATGTGTGAACACAACCAATGACATAAGTATAGCTGTAAAAGTAAGCATACACCTCCCTTCAGAATAAACTGAACACATTGATCCTATATTAACTCATTAATTCCTTCATACAATAAAAGGAAAACAAAAAAATGATAAACCGGGGAGAAACAGGATGTAAAACAGACCGTGTTTGCCTGTGTCCTCAGTAGGGATTTGCTCTATTGTGCAGTGTAACACTTTGTGTAGTAGCTCTTGATGAGAGGTGTGGATAAAGATATCACCAAAAGAAATTATTCTTTTTTCATGTTTGAGTCATTGCTACAATGTTTCCTTAACAGACATCACACAGGAGGGGGGAAAGAGTACAAAAGGTAAATATCCATCTCCAAAAATCTTCCCAGGTAATATATTGCTTTGATGATGTGCCTATTGTCAAGGCAACACATCTGTTTGAAAGTGGCTTGATTTGTTCCTCCAGATCTAAATTTTGGAGAGAACTAACAGTTTAAACCCTTTCAGATCTGATGATCACCTAAACTTCTCTGGGCAATCAAGACCTTCACTGTGGAAATCACTGCTGTAAAGCCCAGACAACAGCTTAAAAAATTCTCAATGCCATTTGTTTGTCCTATATGTTGCACAAAACTGTTGACGCCTTGTTAATAGTTGTTCATAGCGGACAATAATTCAGTGCATAGTACAAAGGTGACGGAAGTTTTTAGAAATCAGTCCTGTTGGTGTGAAAGTGGTTGCAGATAGAGGCTGAGTAAGGTAAAAATAAGTCAAGGAACCCTCAAGGACCAAAAAATCAAAATATTGATTTCCAGATTTCGTAATTTTTTTAAGATAATTTTTCAGGCTACTAAAGAATGTTCCTCATAAACGCCTCTGTTTGTGTTTGTGTGATATCATAGAAACCATCCAGCAGTTACAGCTCCAGTTAGTTGAATCAGACCGCCGCATCACCAGCTACATGCGGAAGTACAACAAGATGCAGGCTGACTATCGCAACCTGATTGGAATAACTGCTGATCTGGTTGACTCGTTGGAGGCCACTGTCAGCGGAAAGATGGTAAGTTAACTTAATTGGGGGGCAAGAAAACACACACACATACTCATGTTGACACAAAGGCTACAAGCTCAGACTATAGAGACAGGAACATGCCTTGATATACAGAAAGTGACACACACAGCATACACGAGTTGCAAAGTGGATAAATTAAAATGTGACTCACAAACTTTAGTACATTAGATATAACAAGCCCCCATTCTAGAGACATTATAAAATGTAATTGCTATTGTGCAGTTTAGTTTTAGTTAATACAGGAGGACATAGCTGTTAAATGAACAAACAAATGGACCACTTTTTTTCATGCTCAGTATCCTTAAGCTCAGGGGACCTGTGGTGTTTTTGCAGATCTCCCCTGAGTACCTCCAGAATGTGTGTGTCCGCCTCTTCAGCAGTCAAATGAGGCAGAGCGTGGTGCAGAGCACTGACTTCACCCGGCCTGGAACTGTGAGTGAAAGCACACAGATAACGCCCTGCTCTTTTTCTGACTTCACACCTCTCAAGCAAAAAATGACACAGCAGAAGATGGTACAGCAAGAGGTCACGCCAGTGCAAGCAGTGGAAATGTAGCACAATGGTCAGCTAGGCGCTTAAGAATTTCTTCATGTTTGGAGAAGATTCTAAACAAGGAGGGTGTATTTGCTGTTAGGTGCACCTTTGTCCTCCTCATCCCACACATTGTGTGATGCCACCAAGCTATGTAGTCATCCTGCAGTTTGTATCCTGGAATAAAGATGACTGGATCCTGCTCTGTTGTAATGCATCTATAAGCAGAGAGTTAATTAAAGCTAAATACACACACCACAACTCTGACTGCAAGGCACGAACA
The DNA here is from genome assembly GCF_033239565.1 of Halichoeres trimaculatus. NCBI lineage: Eukaryota > Metazoa > Chordata > Actinopteri > Labriformes > Labridae > Halichoeres > Halichoeres trimaculatus. The sequence goes on along the minus strand of NW_027437182.1, from coordinate 15,038,302 downwards.
GTTTCAGCTACCAAGCAAATGTTGATCAAGTGCTCTTCTTTTTTTATACTTATTTATTATTTTTTTAAGATGAAGAATCAAAAAATATTACAAAGTCACTGCAGGTCATAGGATCTGGTTGAAGTGTTTATTACACATTTATTACAGCAATCAACCATGAATCATGCTTGCTGTCAGTGGCCTCCATCGTGCTGTTGAACTCTGCTTTCTGTAATCTTGTTCCTTCTGTTCTTGAACTGAAATCTCCTTTCTGTGTCTGTGTTTTTTGCGTGTGTGATGCTCTTGTCCACAAAGGGGTATTACTCTATGAGTCCATATGATGATGGCTATGTAAGTTTCATATGTTTCATCTTTACTTTCTGTTACTGCTCAGGTCCCCTCTTCTCATCTTGCTTGTGCCTTGCCACCATGTCTTTTCCTTCCCTTGCCATGTCTGCCTTCCTTGTCTTTACTAAAGAACTCTCGGCTTCCCTTTGTTCCCTACCTTTAATTTCTTGTGGTTTTTCCTAGATCACAGTTGTCAAAGAGAACGCTTGACCTTATTTGTTGTAAGAATGACCTCTTTAGTGAGGCCCCTTGTTACGCTAAACAAGAGCGTTCCTTTCAAGGCATACCTCATCATTTAAGTTTTTAGTTCTCAAAGAGCGTGGTCATTATTCCCTCCTCTTAGTTGTCCTTATTGGCTTTCAGTCCGTTTTTATCAGGTTAACCCTGTCAGTTTCAGTTTTCTCCTCTTACCATTTGTTTGACGGTCCAGTTTTTGTAATAATTTAGACGGACAATGTGACAGGATAAGAATGGCCGACATAAGGTGCACACTCTCACGCTCAGGTTGTTAAAAAGAGAAGATCAAATTGCATTGTCTGAAAAGAAGCAACTAGGATGCATTGTATAAGTAATGGTCCTGAAATACCAAAATAGCTGATGTTTAAGTTAGAAATATGATCAAAGACACAAAAGGATTTGATCAAGCTCTTAACTGTTGTATAAGTGTATAAGGAGAAAACAGCCTGGGACAACATCAGCATTTGACTGGAGTAGACGTGCACCAATCACAATTTTCTGTCTGATCACCGATCACAGATCATTAAAAAAGCCTGACCTGCCGATACCGATCTGGGCTGATACTGGTTTTTATTTTTTACAACTGACAACATATACCTTCAATGTTCCAGTCTTATTCTATTGAAAGTAATTGAACAATACTTGTGAAATAGTTAAATTTTTATGTTTTAACTTAAACAACCAATAAAGTGTCCTGAGCTTTAGGTCTCAGAGCAAAAAGCGACAATGTCTGGCTGTCAGACCTTCCCGAAGGTATATAAAATCAGTTTTATATGTAAGGATGGGCCAATTGCCGATCCCCTAAAAATTAAGAAAATTGGCACTGATCAATTGGTGCATGTGTAGACTAGAGTTAAGTTTCTCTCATGGTCACCTGGGTCAAATGTGCCTCAGCTGTAACATGGAGCTCACTGAATTTACCCTTACATAAACAAGCAACTACCCTGCTTATCACTACATAAATCCAAAGTCAACCCCACCGATGTGGGTTTTTTTACTGCTCTGCTGCAGGTAAGCTTACTTCAGGCGGAAAATCTATCCGAGACATAGAACAGAGCTGTCTACGCAAACAATAACATGGACAATAGATGGCCTTTGGTGGTCCCCGTGGACACTAAAGGCTAAATAGTGTAAAGACACTTCAAAAAAGGTGAATAGTAAAGGCATGCTTATGTAAACTGTATACTGTTAGAGAATTCAGGTCATGCCTTTGTTGATGTGATCTGCCAGATAAATCTTTCTTTTTTGGCCCCACAGGATCTCTGTGAGGGGCTTTGGGGAAACAGAGTGAAAATATAACACTGTGCTGATTCCTGCTTATCACTCTCAGTCTGCCCCTTCAGGGTCTGTGCACTCCAGTGTCAAATGTCTCAGAGAAACATGTCCCTTTGCTCTTCAGCATTTTTCAGCCAATGTTTAGATTCAGAGGAATGTGGGAATGAATCCAGGTATCAGTGTTCTCCTTCACTTCCGTTTTACCCACTACTCCTCAAAGCAAAAATGCAGCCAGACAACCTGATAGCTCAGACGACACGGATCACTCCCCTGACCTTACACTGCTCTCGCTGTAGGCCTAACCACCCAGGCTTTAGATTGTATTTCAAGGCTCAAAATCCCCTTTTAGCAGCAGAAAACACTAATAACTAGTTCTTTCACCTCAGCAACATGATTATTAATCACTTAGGGTGTCTTATTCTTTCATGGAACAACATGCACAACATTTACACTTAAAGTTACAAACAAAGGAATGCCTGCTTCACACTAACCTCCCCTCCCTGGTACTTTTTATAGCTTTTACTGACTGCATGGGCAACGTAGCCAAACAAACCTGTAAAGTATAACTGGGGATTCAGCATGACAAACACTCATGATGTACGCATGTTCAAAAATCCCAAATGACCTTTAAAACTGCAGCTAACTTGTTTTTTGTTTAACTGTAGTTCTGGGTAATTTGAGGGATCAGGTGGTAAATAGTTGCATGCATTAAATAAATGACACATCAATGTGAGAAACTAAGAGTGTAACTTCACACCTAAATGCGCAAAAACCCCTTAAGTTCAAAAAACACTTTGTTCCTCTTCCAGGCCTCTTCAATACTACGAGCATCCATTGCACCACCGTAAGTCATCATCAGTTTCTTTTCCTCATTGTTACAGCTTCATATGTGCCTTGCTGACATGCTTTTTATATCCTCAGGAGATCCAAAGAGGTGCCAATGCTGCCCTCACTAGACTATGAAAAACTGAAGAAGGATCTTTGTGATGGCCCAGATAGACTCCAGGCCCTGCTGCTTCAAGCACTACGCTGGGTGTGTTTTCTTATTTATCTTATTTCTTATTACCTTTACACGCCTCTTCATTTATAACCTTTAACTTTTTCATGTTTTTCAGAGACTGACTCGCTCGCTCCCTGGTGAACAGAGAGACACAGTGCTTCAGGCCTATATCAGTAATGACCTGCTGGAGCGCTACTGCACAAAACAGGTGAGACCAGCATGCTACAGCCTCAATGTAACTGCTGTAAAACTGTCACAGTAGCAAATGAGATGTGGACTGAAATGACATGTCTTGTTTAGAGTATATTTCAAAGTAACCATAAGTGGTACATTAAAGATGTGCCTCTTTGTTGGACTCTCTGCAAAATTAAATAAGAGTATCTCTTCAGGCCCTATATTCCTTTATATAGAGAGGACAGGACAGTGGATCAGAGAGGGGAGTGACATGAGGGAAGGTACTGCAGGTTGTACTGGGATGCAAGACTTCTATCTTTGCCAGATGCAGGGGGACAGGAAGTCAGGCACTGAAACAACATTAAATACACTGTTGACCCTAAAACGTTTTACACTTTACTAAAGCACAAACCAATTTAACATATTGTATGTATAAATGAGGAGAGGCTCAGCATTTTGGTGGGAAGGATCCCTCCACTCGCGACTCCGGTGATTTGATAATCTTGCTACTTGCCAGACTGAACACACAGTCGACGCGTGTGATGTAAGTTGACACGAGAGCATGCAATCTATGATATTTTTATAAAATTTTAGAATTTTAATCCTTTAACCCTTGTGTGTCCTATTATTATCAAACACAAGTCCTTTTTATTAGTTCACAGAAAAACAGAGACTTAAAAGTGAGCCTGAAATCAAGGGGCAACAACTGGTCAGTAGAAATGAAGCCTATGCAGAAGTCCAAAAAGTTGCTGTTCATTGAGAATCCGCTTGAGGCTGGCTGCAGAAAGACCAGAAGTCATGTACAGATCTAGCCATAAAAACTGACTTTTACAGTGTTAAAAAGCACAAATTACAGCCTGGTCCAAATAATGACTTTGGTCTAAAATGCTGATTTCACTCTCGGCACACACTGTGCGGTGAGTGTAGTTTTTTCTAACTCTGCGGTTTAGAAGTTTTTTTCGAATCATTTAATTGTCCAATCAGAGACACAGCTCAGGTCATGTAACTGTCAGGCCCCCTGTAGCTGTTATAAAGGAAATTCACAGTCAGCAGCACAGATTGGCTTCACTCATCGGTTTCAGGAACAGACAGGTGAGATCACGGAGGCTATGTTTTGTATAGTCTATGCCTGAAATCTAGAGATACTATATCTTCATTGACTTTATAGTGTTGTTCCACTAATAAATCCCTTTTGATGCTTGAATTTCCTCTTTATTTTCAAGGCACATTTTATTATTTGTCTCTATAATCTGGTTTGTGACACCTTCTCACATGTCCCCAGCCACAGCTTGAGTAGTATTCACCTGAGCAATTTTCCTTTTCTTGTTCAACAATAGGCAAGACCATAAAAACATATTATATTTCTAATCTTACCCTCAATAAAAAGCCTTTCAGGGGCCTAAGAGCCACATGTCTTTCTCACATGCCTTATTGTTCATTTTTTGTCACATTTCCTTACACTGGCCTCCAGCCAAATGGGGGCCTTATTAAAGACAATACCTTTACACAAGGTTGTATACAATCCTGACCCCACACCTGAGCTCTTTGTCATCGTACTTAGCGTAGTGTTCCAAGTCACGTCTCAATAAAACCACTGCAGAGAGCTACTATAATAGTGGTGCTGTATCAGTTTCATTATCAAATCACTACATAAATGTCCTTTGTTTGACTGTGATAGAAGGCCCACCACTCACAGGGATAGAATGTCTGTGAGGAAAACTGAGGGAGAATCCCTAAACAGTACGTTTTCCTGGAAAGTATCATTTTCAACTAACTTTTATTTCCTGTTTTTGTGGAAGAACGTGCTTCATTTAATGAGATCAAAGAACGAGGTTGTCCGCCAATACATGGCTCGTCTCATCAATGCATTTGCCTCCCTTGCAGAGGGTAAGTGCTCAACTTTGATGTGCATTGTTGGATCAGCTCGTTATTTCTTTGACATCAGTCTAGTTCTGTTCATGGTAAAACTCAGAGGCTTTTATGGTTGTGATGTTACCGCTAATGATCATCTGCATTCCCATGACTGCAACAGTGAAGGACATTTTAAAAAGACTGTCTTTATCCGTGTTTGCTGGACAGATTCTCCGTCATAAAAAGAAAGTAAAAGGAGATTTGTTTCTGTGTAGTTTGAATGCTGCAAGGAAATTATTTCTGCTTATGTTCACAGGTCGTGTTTACCTCTCCCAAATCCCTATTCTTCTTAACCTTCTGACTGAGGCTTTGAGGACAGAGGATAAAGATTCTCTGACTAGGGAGAATGTTCTAGTGGCCCTGCAGAAACTCAGCCTGAGGTACATCTGAGTAGTTTCTTTCAAACTTTGCTTGTCTGTTGTAGTTTCATGTCTCAGTTTAAGCTGGTTTGAAACCATCATTTATCACTGTGCTTTCTTAGGAGGAGCCAGCAGACTGCTATGATTGCAGATGATCTGATCAGCTGGCTTGTGGATGAGCTGCAAGATTCAGACTGCCTGAGTGACTACACTTTGGAGTACTCTGCAGCTCTGCTTATGAATCTGTGCCTGCGAACAAAAGGTAAAAAAAAAAAAAAAAAAAAAACAAGGCTTAGGTAAATACAGATCTGACACAGATTTTGAGAATTTTAATTTTCAACACAAGCAAGGAGGATCGTCTTATGAAATATTTAAACTGTGGTCCTTGTGACCTTAAAATTGTAGTGAAGATCCAAGATGCATTTGCTGCACCTAAACTTAAGTCTGAAGTACCAAAGGTTGTCCTCAGAAATATTCACTGTGTTCAAAACTTGAAACTAAGCAAGTGTTGTAATCTTAGTACAAAATCTTCTTGCTGGACTTAATAGTGCCATATTTAACTGAAAGGTCTAGAAATATGTCTTGCTTCAAATCAAAAGCTCATCATAAAACATGTATGGCTTGTAGAAATAAAGATATGAATCTGCTGATAAGGTTAAAAAAATCCCTTTTTAGTTTCATATTAAGACATTATAACTAATTTTAAGAAACTTGGCAGACAAATGTTTCTTACCAAACTGGCTGTTTTTTTCACTCTTTTCAAGCAATTGAAGTATCAGTTTTGTTTTTTAATATCTTGAAATAAGACATTTTCTGGACATGTCAGGTGAATTTGGCTAAAAGAAAAGCATGAGCAGGAGCTTAGATGTCGTGTTTTCCTGTTGAAGATGCTGGCCCAGCAGTTCTGTTTCTTTAAATGCACCCTAGAAAAATCTGAGCTTTTTTATGTCCTAGCATAAATCAATTTTTCTCTTCTGCAGTGAGTCTCTGTAATCATGTGCCCACTGTTTGATTATATTATGGGCAGAGACAAAACCATAATTTTTAGGGTTTACATTACATATAAATTTTGAGCTTTTACAGGTTCTTCTGAGCACAGTGCTTATGGGTGCACTTTCCTCCTTACTTACGGGCATGCCCTCTTATATCATATCTAGAGTGCATCTTTCATGTCACCCTCACTTTACTCCCCATACACCATGAACAAAAACAGTACTCTTCTCTCTGTAACGCCTTTATTTATTTCTAAATCCCCCAAAGGCCTGCTTTTGTACAGGCTGCTGCGGTAAATAATGCATCATATTTGATTTATAATGAGTTTCATTCCAGTGCACAAAGAAAACAAGATAATAAAGTAAGAAAAAGAGACACGAGGACCAGGCAGGCATCAGTTATTTCTTACGAAATCTTATAGGGGACAAAATATCTACATTTGATGAAAAGGATATATGACTTTTGTTTTTTTTCAAGCAGAAACTGAAGCAGTACCTGAATGTGTGGTAATGTTTGTGTTTGAACAGGAAAGAGGAAGTGTGCACAAAACCCCAAACATGTGCTAAAGGTTCTTACCGATCTCCTTGGACATGAGAACCACGAGGTGATGACACACATCCGCCAACACTTGCATGTAGACACAACACACAAAGCACATGTAACTCCCACACTTTAAAACAAATAGGTTTTAAATCACACAGCGTGCACAACATATTGAAACATGCAATAATAGGACACTCTTATTCACAAATTGCTGTAAATGGCTGTAAAAAACTGTAATCACGGCTAAAAATAGGCATCAGTAAAAATATTAACTACTGTATGTAAGGAATACTGTAACAAAACCAGGCACTCTGAGGCTTGCTGGAAAGCTTATTTTGCCCTCCAGAGCATTGGCAGTCTCTGAAAAAATGAGCTATGACTTCAGGCAGGTCTATTAAACATTAACAACGCTAACCTCATTCAAATTTATGAAAGGTTGTCATCAACTTTTGAGAGCAGTTAACTCTGTTTTCAGAACCTTGACACTTATCACTGCCTGGATTTTTATGGCATTACATATTTCAAAATGCCTGCCTCAAGAGCATTCTTCACTCTTCCTGTACATTTTTCTTGCTCCTGCATGTTCATGCAAACTTAGGGCTAAGATCTCAGAAAAAAAGATGCTGTGAGAGTGTCTGAGTATGTCACTGTGCTTTCCTCAGATTCGTCCGTATGTGAATGGAGCCCTGTACAGTATCCTGTGTATTCCGTCTGTGCGACAGGAAGCTAAAGAGATGGTGAGATAACAGGGACGTCCTAACCTGCTTAAAGGAAACAGACACACTTTTTGTTGTTGCTCTATATTTGTCTCTTCATGTCACCATACAGGCAGTGTTTGAAGGAGAAACAGCAGGTGTTTGTTGTCATGTGGTAGTTACAGTGCTTCATACTGACTCATGCAGTAGTTTTAGGCAGGTAAAGAAAAAAAATGCTGTAAACCAAGAATGCTTTCAAAAGTGGAAATGTTAATATTTAATTTAAATCCATTGATTTAATCAATTAACAAAATGCTGTGAATGAAGAGAGTCCAAAGCAACAACAGAACAAGTTGTTAGCAGAGAAGATTTGGCAAATTTTCATGGGAACAACCCACATACTCATCTCTGCTTTTCATCTGAAAATTCATATTTTTTGCAAATGATCTTTTAAAAGGCAAAAAATTAATCTCTCTAACGGCACAAGATTGATCCCTAAGAAGCATCAAATTCATCAATTTGCTGGTTTGTGCTTAGCTAAGTTTTAGGCCTCATTATCACTCCTCAATGTTCACTCATTTATAACGAATGACGTGATTTTTTTCCCATGTTTGTAGAGTGTAGACGAGATCCTCTGCTGCTATAGCAAGGAGAAGAACCCAGACCTCAACAGACAGATTGAGTTCATTATCAAACAGCTGAACTCAGGTCAGTTAAATCAAAGCTACCCTCTCAACAGCCATAGATATACTCATTGAATTTGCATGTAAAGAATTAATGGATGACATGAATACAAAGCTTTAAGTAAATTACTCTAAAATAGAAAATTACCACTGCCATTGTTATGTTCTGGAGTATTTGTTTCAAAAAGATCCTTTTTCTGCTGTTCTGTAAAGCTGAAGAAGAGGGGCCAGAGTCAGACGATGAAGAAGAAGAGGATGACAATGATGTAAGTTATGTTTTACCATCTTTACATTAATTTGAAAGTTACTATATCAAAATGTTACCAAAAAGGGAGGTCAAATACCAAAAATGAGGAAAGGGTAGTGGGGTGAGTTTGAGAGGAAGGGTAACACCTCATATTTGACACCTTTCCCAAACTTGTAGATGGCAATCTGAGCATGACACAGATATTGGGTGTCACTCACCCTGTGTGTTCATGCATGTGTGTGTGCTTGTGCATGTGTGTATGGTGGGGTGTTGGGCCTGGTAGATTGGGTTCTATGGGAAAGTGGGTTATCAAGATAAGGTATATGGTAAGTTAAAGCGGCAATGGCTGGAGGTGTGAGTGTGTGTATAAGCATGTGTGTCCTCTTGTTCACCTTGTGGTCGGGTTAGAATTCCTGAATGTGAGTGCCCTTATTCCATTGCCTCTGATCTGAGATGGGGTGTTTGTGTAGGTGCTATCCATTTACCGTGACTATAGGAGTGAACCGATATACCGTATTTAGACTACACTGGTCTCTTGTTGGTGCTGTGCGAGCATTGTAGTATTTATTCTAGCTCTAAGATCACAGTTTGCCATTCTAGAAACAACCTGTAAGGTCAACATGTGAGGGATTACATGAAACAATCATTAATTTTGTAGCCATCTGTGCATCAAACATTTTAAAGCTTTTAACAACCCCTTCCTCAGATTCACAACATTTACACAACCTAACTTTAAAACAGCCTCTTTGCATATCTTTAATCTGATTGCCCTTCACTGTTTTGTGAAAGGAGGATTTGATGGAGGCAGATCTTGACATCGAAGAGGTTCTTCAGCCGCAGCCCAGGGAGCTATGTGGAGAGAGTCTGCTAACCACAGAGTACCTGGGAGTAAGGACACACTCCTCCACATGCATGATACAATGATACAGAAAAACACCATTATACACAAGCTCTCCCTGTAAGTTTACTTTGTTCCTGCTACACATGATATCTGAGGGTTACAGGCTGTGTGTTCTACACACTTTTAGCCAGTTTAAGTTTCAGTTTAGGGAAAGTTTAAGGAAATAATGCCTGCAACAAAGGGAACTGATATTGTTCTCTGTAGCATGTTGGCAAGCTGAAACATGGGACTCTAAGTCTGCACGATTTCATGTGTTCAAGCTGTTAAATGCTAGATTAAAACTGAAAGTGTGTTTAGAGCAAGAAGACTCTCAAACTGAAAGACAGTTTTTAGTAAGTTTCTGAAACTGATAATGATGGACAGAGCCCCCCAACGTGGAGGAGTGTAAAGAAATAAATATTTGTTGGCCATCTGTGTCAATTGTGTTTGCAAAGTCAACAACTGAACAACTCTTACACTTGATGTGATTAAATGAATGGACATGTTGTGATGTATAAATGTTCTTTATAAACCAGAGTTCAAAAAACACAAGATGAGGCAAAAATGGACAATAAACTGCATAAAAAATAGTCCAGAATCCAGGATAAGAAATGTGTTGGGCTTAAAATTTGTTTGCCGATCAGTAGTCTTTAAATCTTAATGAAAACAACAACCATGATAAAATCCAGATTCTGACCCTGCTGTAAAATATTTTGACATGTTTTCTTCTTATCACCCCCTAATGGACATTAGATTTTCTACAGGAAGAAGCAAGAGTTTGTAACTGATATTTCACTTCAAGAAATTATTATAAATACAACCCAAGTAAATATGTCAGCCAGAACCAAGGTTGTTTAAAAAACAAACACAAAAGTGGCCCTCGAGCTAGTGCATGTCTGCTTAGAAAGCTTTTTCTGCACAGATTAAATGTGGCAACAAATACATGATTGAAATAAGACATGCAGTAGAAAACACCAATTCATTTGTTTTACTGTGTCTTGAGTAGATTATGACCAACATGGCCAAAGTAAAGAGGAGGCCAACCCCTCTGCAACAACCATGCGTTGATGAACCCCTGCAACGCCCAGTCACTCCCGGTTCCCATCGCAATGCCAATACAGCGTAAGTAAAGTGGCTCACAGAGGGAGGGATTCACTAAGAATGGTTTGCTGCTGGTATTAGTAGAAAAGTTGAACTACTTGTGGAGGTGTTATTGACACTTTCTCTCTCATATTTGGTAAAGAATAGTGCAGGAATGGATATTTGTCACTTTGTTAATATCATACAGCTAATCACAACTCAACTCTAAAAAAAGAACACCTGAACTAAATCAGCGTGATAAGCACCAACAACAAAACAGAGAGAGTGTTCGGAAAAAAATCAGTTGCCACATTCACCTGATGAGTCCAAACATTTCTAATTTCAAAATAAAAGCCTAAGTTGACAGCAGAATTGCTTGTACAAAATGTAAAAATTCTCCATTTATTTCTTTTAATATCATAAAATTGGACAGTTTTCTGGACTTGTCAGGGAAATGTAACTCATATTAAGCCTGATCAGAAATGTTTACTCCTAGTAAGACTTGCTAGTATTTCAGTCTATACAGTCTGTTTCTGCTCATGGTGCTGTTGTTACCCATTGTTCAGTCATTTCTGCTTAGTTCCTCTGTGTAAATGATAAGCATTGGTACTATCTGCTATAATTAGGTATAGATTTTTGAGGTATGGCCTCCCTCTTTTCTTCTACAGCAGATCAGTTTACAACCACAGAGGTAGCACACAATGTCCTTATCCCCTCACAATGTGAAAAAACTAGTGCAGTAGGTCAAAGAGAGAAATGGTTTAGATTCTGTCATTAATCAAAGCATCACTGAATTGTTCACGTAGTTGTTCATGAGTCAGCAGATGGAAAGTGTGACTGCCAAGTTCTGAAAGGCAGTTCATCGCTAAAGAGTGTATGCTAAAGAAAAGCAGAGTTATACTTGACAGTAATGGACATGATAGCCACAAGGGATCAGTGTCCTTAATATGACATGGCTCCAGAGATAGGGGAGTATCAAATCACAGCTTGTAACTGATACACTGGTTTCATAATCTACTACGAATCTCTTGTTTTGCAGCCTGTGGGGCTATAAATTTAGAATTTGGCTCAGCGATGAAAACAAAGACTTTCTCTAGTTGTTTGAGTAAACTGTTTTGAAGTCCTGACCAAACCTGAGCAGTATTGTTTGTATCATGTGTAGGGATTATAGAACCAGCAGTCACAGCGGAGAGGGAGGAAGCCTTCCACCCTCCCGACACAACTCCCGACCTCCTACACGCTCTGGCAGTCGTCCCAGCACAGCTGACTCCCTACGTCACAGCATCGGTGGGTAGAAGTCATCAACATTCAAATTCGTTGCAAAACAACATGAGCACTTTGACAACACTGTAGCTGTAGATCAGATGTTTGCGAGTCAGATTACTTACCTTTAAAACACATGGAGTGAGCTGCAGCATTTTTGTGGGACAGTTTCACTTCCCTTTCACCTGCAGATCGATATTTTGTTTATGTGAGATGCATTTTATGTGATGCCCGATGTTCACAAGGCATCCTCAGAAAACATCATGAATAAAGACTCTGCGCTAAATTAATATCAACCTGTTTTTTTAACTTTTAATAAAACTTACATTATCATAGCATCTTTTAATATTTTCAGTCCATAAATGTCTGGTATTGACGTCATTATTATGTTAAAAATACATTTCTGAAAGCCAGATATTTTCTTTCCAGAGAACCATGCTAAACCCCCTTCTCTTTATCTCATCTACACACACTCAGATTCTGAATGTGGTCGGTTGTCCCAAGAGTCAGAGTTGGACGGTTGTTATGATGGGCAAGCCAGGAAAGTACACTCGCAGGAGGAACACAATGGACACTCTGACAGGTAAACTGACACACATAAACTGACTTCAATCACACATATTAAAAAAGATATCTCTATGCTTCCATAAATACTGCTACAGTGGAAATACTGGAACAGTAAGAGATCTTTAATGAGCTCAGCAAGTTGCTACTAACTATATCACAGTCAGCTGTATCAGACTCAATTCAACTTTGCTACATTTATACCCGAGAGTAGATTTGTCTTGTGGACTTGGTTTTCTTTCACTTTGCTGGAAAACAGAAGTTAAAAATTAAACAAAAAGGGATTGTATCGCTCTCAGATCTCTTTGAGCATGTAAGCTCACTTCAAAGTAACTTTAGGCTGTGTTGAAGTGTCAGGCAGTAAGAAGGGAAGAGTGAAAACCTCTCCAGTCAAAAAAATAAAGCTAGAGCCTGCTAAGCTGTAACCTTGGTGAGGTTTCCTGCCACTGCCAGTCTGTGTTATGTTTAATTGAAAAGAAGCATCAAAGTAGTACCAGAAACTTACAGTTAACAGCCAAACCAAACCTGTGGAAGAGCCTCTTAATGGTTAAAGATTGAGGCAGCATTTTTAGGCAATTCCTATGCAGCAGCTTATTTCCCTCGTCTGCTTCCTGACATCCTGCATATGACTTCAGAGTGAGCACAAGGTAGTGTGACAGCTCAACAATACAAAAAAGTGCAATGCAGCAATAATACAAGGGGCTACGTCTTGTGAAGTGCACTGAACCAGAGGAAGACTCTTGGGGATGGTGCAAGTAAACATAAACAGAGCGAGTCGGCTGAGGTAAAACCCTGAGATGCATGTCTGAGTATCTGTGTGTCCGTGGAGCGAGTTGGCAGCAGTGTTTTCGACACACCGACGGGTGACTCAGCACAGCCAAGCTGGTCTGTGAGACTGTGACATGGGTTTAAACGAGCAGCTCCCACAAAGAGACCCATTCAATCTCAGCTCCCCTGCTTCTCCTCTCCTTTAAATCCCAGAGGAACTTGACTCCAGAATCCCGCCAAGAGTAATGAGTCCCAGGAAACCGCTTCGGTTATCCTTTCTGCGTCCCCTCCAGGAACGTAAAACACCTTCACAATACAGACTTCAGCATCTCCAGCCAGGCTGAAGACTTTTGTTTTGAAAGGGAGATATTACAACTTTAACATTAAGACAAAAAGATTCTCAGGAAAAGAGAAATTCAAAATCAAATTGAATGAAATGTATGCCTTTGCTTTTAGGCTAATGGATGAGCTTGTATTGGTGTGTAACATTCAGTTCAAACAGATACTATCTGGGATGTTGTAGCCAGTATGACTCCTGTGAGAAGAATCAATGAGTCGACAGAAATCCATCCATCTATTATGGTTTAGGATTGCTTCACAGGATGTGGGTCATTTGGCTGATAAGGACATCAGCAGAGCTTCAGGCTCTCAGTGTTTCAGACTGGAGGCAGATGAGTTATTAATTCATTGTGATCCCGTTTCTCTGGCTCCTGGAGACATAAGGACAGATTGCTCATTGTGTTGCTTCTGCAATACAATATAGCATTCTCTACATAGATATGTAAACAAGTCCCAATATATTATGTAATCTAAAATAAAACATGCAACCATGCAAGGAAAATATTACATTAACATTATTGTGCGCACTACAATCACTATAAAAGTCTTTTTATAGTGATATCCTTAGCTAATTTGTGATAACTGTATGTAGCTGCAAAACCTGTAGGAATTATTGACATTAAGATAAGCTGATGGTGACATGACATATGGCAGAAGACAGTCGCTATCATTGATGTAGATTTTGTAGATTTCAGTTCAAAATCTGCAGTTTTGGGGGCACTATTAGCCTAGGGTTGTGAGCATTTGCCCCTGGTCACATTTCAGCATGGTAACCCATGCAACCCACTTCTGCTCCCTACATTTCCTTTCTCTCGTCAGCTGCCCTATCAAATAAAGGCAAAAAATATAACAAAACACAACTTGAGAACCTGCAATTTCTAGTTGAAGAATAAACTGCAAGCGCCAAAAACTGTAATTACAGTTGGAGCTTTGAGTCTGTAAATATTGATAAGCTTTCCTGGTAACAGTGTCTACTTGTGATGAAGGATAGATAAAAAATTCTGTCAGCGTATACCCAGAAATGGAGACTATCGACTGAGACATGTGACACACAAATGCTATCAAGTCTCAAGAGCAAGAAGTTCACACAAGGCTGATGTCTTACATAGAACAGGCATGATTTAAAACCATCTGTTGAAAGAGATCTTTTGACCTCTCTGAAGAATCCTTCCTTCTTTAAGCTGGTGAGTCATAAAAAGAATCCTTTACAGACAGGGTTTTTTTGTCTCAAAAGGCTGACCTGGATGTATTTTCTAATACTTCTAAGTAGCAAAATTCATCATTTACTCCTTCCTCTTTTTCTTTTCCCTTTATTAGTGGAGAGTTCAGTCCTGCCTTTGCAAGCCAGCCCAAGATTCCCCGTACACCAGACACAGCAGCCAGCAACACAAGCGCTACCAAGGCTCGAGGTCTGACTCTTGCACCTCAGTTCTCTAAGTCAGAGCCACAGCAGAGCAGCCGGCCTGGCACTGCCAACTCTACAGGTGGAGGGGGACAACGGCATAAGGTAAGAATAGAGACACTAACAACTGTATCTGCTCCGTGTGGCTGCTCTGTCAGCTCCTCAAGCCACATTGGACGATAACGAGCTGAGGTTCTGTGGACAAATGTATTTAAAAAAATCAAACAGGATTGGAAACACTCTGTAAATGTAAGCACACTATTGGGTTGATGTTTTTACTCCCAGTTTCTCAAAACTTCATTTTAGGAGTAGAACAAAGTCCTACATTCTGAGCTTCCCTGTAAGCACCAAAGTACAAATGTGCAAGGCTGTCAGGTTCTAATTAAGTCATCCTTCCCTCCCTGTTTCTCACTGATTCAACATCCCTCAAGAAGCTTTATTTTTCCTGCCCCTTACAAACAGGTTTTACCAGAACTTGTTGTTCTAATAAACAAAAGCAGACTTACAATGACACAGAACAGGACAAAAGTGGAATTTGCTCCACGATGCTGTAAATCATGCCCCTGTTTCCCTCCAGCTCACATCTTGAGTTACCAATTGAGGTTTTAGCTCTGTTAATGGGACCTCTGTGACAAAGCCTGTCATGACTTTGTCTTTACCTCTTTACATAACAGTGTTTAACCTTTGACTCACATTAGGATAGGCTATAAACACAGTAAGAACTGAACGGTTATCTTTGCTACAAAAACCTTGAGTTTTTTAAATATTTGAAGCTGATATATCTAAAGCTCCTAAGAATTTTTGTCACTAAATAGGCTAGGTAGGGGGCTTCGTGCATTTTTGGGCTTTAATCTGCCCCCCTAGTGTCCCAATAGCAGCTTTATATGATTTACAGCTGAAAAAAATCCCTATTTCTGATACTGTGGTGATTAAAAAAAAAACTATTTCAGTTTTGTTTAGCCACTGTCTTTTTAAAGGTAGTTTCTGCGGGATTTTCCCGCAGAAACTACCTTTCTCAACTTCAGCAGGAATAATCCAGCTCAATCCTCTCCTACTAGCCTCTATACATGTGTGTCAGTGTCTATGTCTGCCTTCAACCCCCTCCTCAGCCTGTATGTTGATGTTCGCAAGTGGGCAAGTGGCTTCGCATGTTGATGATCGGGAGTGGAAGCTAGGTTCCACTTTCATTTGTTTTCAGGAACGTGAAGGGCAGAAGGGGATGAAGAACGACACAAATTGGCTTATTGCTAACTGGGTATGTGGCTTGTGCTAACATGCCAAGTTAGATGCACAGCTCACGAGTCTCTCCCATGCAGAAATGCAATGCTACAGGTGGTTACTAGGCTACTAAACGTGTTCACAGTCAAAGACTGTGGCTGTGCGCTGCTGCTGCACTTAGCCAAAGAGGAGGATCACAGTTTGAATTTATGTTTCCTAACTGAAAATTCCTGCAGACCCTACCTTTAAGGCTCCCTACTCCAAAAGCCCCCTTACCTCTCATTGGCCAGCCCCCTAGAAGCCTGTGACAGAGCTATGGGCACACCTTGTATTTTGAGGCCTGCCACTCCAACATGTAATGATCCAGTTGGGAGATTTTATATGATAACTTGATCATTTCAGCAGGTCTCGTGAACATCTTTTATTATTTTTAGAATGGACTGTTTTGAGTAGTTTACAGATAGATTTCTACAACGAATATGTAGCAGTCTGAAAATCTGCACATCCAGCATTGTTATTTAATATCCATCTTTAAAATATAGTGAATCAACACACCCCCTCTGTTAATCAAATGCAAAGTCAAGTTAATTTTTCTTCCAACAGACACATAGCCATCCTGAACTGTAGCCACTCATGTATTCTCTGTCTCCTACATATCTTAAGTATTAAACATGAGCCTCTACAGGGAAGATGGCTGGATCAGATGCTCTGGTGCTCTTAGCTGGAAGATAAAATCTCCTTATGCTCTCATACATCTTAATTGCATTTGATGAGAGATTACCTCCGGCTCTTCCGCCAGCTGCCCTTACCATGAATTTTATAACAGAAATCTAATGGTCAGTCCAAGACATCACTTCCCTCAGAGTGTGTTGTATTCTTGAGGTTTGGCAGGCGTTCTGTACCTCTATTGGCTCATAAGGAAGTGTAGTGATTTCAGCTTTGCCAAAAGGGAAAAAGCAGCTGCATGTGTAAAAACAAGCTGAATAATGTCATTCATTGGCTTTTAATGTTGTTGTTTTCGTTTTCTCAAACCTGTTATGTTTTTGCAGTAAGCAGCTGGCAGCTTCAAGCTTTGTTGTGTTGAGTATTTGACACTTTGTAGAGTCTGACTGTAGAGAGAGAGAAAACACCAACCACACATTAAGACAGGACTGATAGAGATGCTCCTTTGGCTAAGGAAAGATAGAGGAGCTGTTTTTGTATCTGAGCTCTCACCACACACACACACACACACACACACACACACACACACACACACACACACACACACACACACACACACACACACACACACACACACACACACACACACACACACACACACACACACTCTTTTACAGCCAAACAAAAAGGGGAGCAACTGCTGCTTCTCCGTGTTGAGAGGATGGGGGAAAAAAAGTGCAGTATCCTACTCAAGCCATGTTGACAAGGTGGAATTTACACGATGAGAGATCCCTGGAAAGCAGAGGAAGTGCAGCAGTTGGGACTGTCACTCAGACCCTGGGTGATAAAGGGAATGAGGAAATCAGAATATTCTTTTTCCAACAAACAGAATATAAATTAAAAAAAACACCATGAGTACACAAAGTTTCTCTCTTTTCAGGAGTATTGCGTCAGATTTTAAGATATATTACTAGTTTTTTAGTTTTTATTTGGATAAAACTGAAGAAGCGGAAATAACAAACATGTCTTAACTCAAGGTAAGACATACTAAGATGTCAAAACATCAAAAAAGTGAGGAATATTCAGGATGTGGATGATCCTGGTTCAGCGAAACAACCAGACTAGTTTGGTTTTACTGTCTGAAAATTTAAAAAAAAAAGTTAACCTGCTATGACTTTGCTTGGTTGGCACTTAAAGTCAAATTTTACATTCTTCCTCTAATTGGAGCAGGACTGTGCTCCTTTTTAGTCTTCAATGGCAGGTAGACATGAAAGATTCTGTGACATGTCAGTTAGTCTGAAGTAGAAGTTGGAAGTTTTTTTTTTTTTTTTTTTTTTTGTTTTTTTCAATTTTCAGAGTCAGGGTTTTTTAAACTTGAAAGAAGTTTAAATGTCATAATTTAAAGGGGGCATTAGGGGGCACTGGTATGGCCTAGCAGTTAGGTCGCGCACTCTGTTGGGCTCACCCTCAAGTGGGTGGCCTTGGTTTAGATCCAACCTCTTAACAAACAAATAAACTAAATATATAAATCATAATAACCATGAGATCCAAAGTACTTCTCCAAGTAGTTTTATTCCCAACATGTTTCCAGACTTTCTCAAATTTGCCATCTTTTGGTTTGTTTCACAACTTCAAATCTTCCTTCCTTTTCCCTCAAATGTCCCCAATCACTCTACCCGTCCTGTCCCTTCCTTCCCTCCCTCCCTTCCCTCTCTCTCCTTCAGGCAGCCAGTTAAAGAGGAGGTGAAGAGGGAGCTGTCACCATGGAGTAGCACTATCTCCCCCGGAGCATCAGGCTTCCTGTAACATCATCCCCCAGGTTGCAAACAGGGTCAGAGCAACAGAGATGGTCGAGGATCGGCAGGAGAAGGAGGAGGAGGTAGAGGAGGAGGAGGGGCTTGAACAATGTGAAGGATTGTCGCTCTGCAATTTCAGCTTCCCCCATCCCCCCTTTTTGCTCCAGCACAGGTTTCTTTTGCAACACGATCTGAGGTCAGACAATAATCACAACTACCAGATGATTGACTTACCGAAATATGTGCAGCAGCATCCTCCAGGGAAAACAAGTTAAAAGACAATGCACATACTCAATTCATAACTTTCCATTTTGCTTGCTTCTTTTGGTTAAAACAGAAAGTATCAGCTGTAAATATTTCTGTTATTGATCCTACATATCTGAATTCAAGCTATAAGTTTGATTCAGGCACACTTTAAAAAAGTTTGTGATGAGCAGAAAGTTGATACATGTGCCACATGTAGACAGGCCTTTTGTTGTCCTTGAAATGGTTGTACAGATAAAAAAGGCATTTCATCTTGATATCACAAATCTGTTTGTCTGAATTTCAGCACGTACTGTAAACATTGATTTTTTAACCGGGGTGGAAAATATCCGTCCACATTTCTTGTTCCAGCTCCACATTAATTATTAAACACTGGTTCATAACCGAGTAGCCCCTCTTTATCAACTCCAGGAAATTCTTACAAAAACACCAAGGTTTTGTATCGAGCTGTCAGGGTCGAGTATGTTTTTTAAAATTCTTTTGAACTGCTTCTTGTTAATATCTGTTTACTTGAACTTGCATGCATGTCTTAAATCCAGCATTACCTGCTTTGTACATTTGCACAGTTTTAAAGGTGTGTTCATGTTTAGTTTATTTATGTGAAGTGGTACAGCTTGTTAAGCATTTTTGTAGTGATTCATTTTGATACTTGAATTTAAATAAATATGTGGAACATTACCTGTTTCCTGTTAACTTCTCTACTTGACGACATCCTAAAGGATTTTATTACTCAATACTGGCAGCTGCTAAGAGTTGTGACTAAGTCTTGAATCACAAATCACCTCCAATTATATAATTACTGTCATCTATTAATCATCATATTGTGCCTGCGCAGTACTCACTTTTGTGCTGAGAAAAGAAAAACCCTTTGTTCAAAACATGGAGATCTCATAGAGCAGGAAAATGCTGCCCTGTAAAAAGCTGCTCCCAACATACCTGACAGATACACAAAAGTTTTTGTTATTAATCCCAATAAATGATCACTTATCAAAATCATCACTGGATATTAGGAGTCTATTCACTCATGCAGCATGTCACTTTATAAACCAGCTCCTTTGACAAACAGTGGAGCTGGTTTCTTTCAAAAAATAGATTATCCATGTTTTTTCTTTTGTAATCGTCCTCTTCCTACAAATAGTTATTTAGATGAAGTCTTCACCCAACACTTTTTCTTTTACAGCTTGTCACACTCCTGCACACACATAAAATCTGTCATTTGAATCCAACTGCATCATGCTTATGGAGCCTGGAAATGGCAATAAACATCCTTTATGTGATAAGATTAGACAGGCTCATCTTAAGGTGCCAAAATGTGTCATTCAAAGTAGTGTGGTTGTCAAATTTTCAGTTTCACTGTCCTGAGACATGAACCACACACTCAGCCTTTTTCGTTGTCTGCATGAGGCAAACACGTGAACACACTGATGGACCAACAATGACAGATGTCCATCAAACTTTTCTGGTGAAATATTTTGCATGCTGGCTCACTGAAAAGAGACACCATTGTATCTGCAGAAACTTTTTTTCTACTACTGGTGCATTTTAACCAGAGGAACTAGGGAATTTCCCCAGAACTGGAAAATCATGAAATGGCCCTGCTTGGGGGCCATTTTCTATCCAGGAACTTTGGGAAGCGAGGCCTGCAAGCTAACTGTTTTTCATGGTTTTATTTCACTCTCTGTCCACAGTAACATTTTTGTTAGCCCTCGAGAATGCACTCTAATTTAGATGGACACAGTTGAGTCTTCGTGCCTAGACAACAGAGTGGTTCAGTGATTTGATGCGGTCGAAACAGTGATGGCTTTGTCACCAATTAGTCACCCATACAATAAAGCACAATCAAAAACAGACCAGCTGTATTGTTGGCTCACTGCCCTCTACTAGCCCGGTTGGGTTTTGCAATTGATTTTTTTCTGTACATAATTTTCTTGTTTTGCATAATCTCAGGTCGTCGGCCCAGCAGTGAAAGCGTAGGCAAACAATGGACAACAGGAACAATTTAGTCCTAGAGCTAAAAGTTCCTGGACCCTCTGGTTGAAATCACCTTGTGATGAGTCATGTCTACCCACACACTACAAGCCTTCTATAAAAACACACTGATGCTCAGTCGACTCCCTTCTGGTATTTAAAGGTTGATATACAAAGAAATGAAGCAGCTAATGTCAGCTGGGCAAGTACGACTGGCTCTCCTCCATGGTCCCTGAAGAGATGACATATTCAGTATTTAACATTGTGCCCTCTGTCAGTGAGCTGCAGCACAATGCGAGGAAACACCCCCCCCCACATGACACGCTGACGCACTTGGAGCCAGGTGGCCGCGTAACCCTGATCTCCAGCCATGCTGGTGCTGTCCAGCTGTAAGGGCGACAGAGAGGAAGCTGCTGCTTTCTATCAAAACAAAAGAGTGGATAAAGACGAGGGGATGGGGCGCTCAGATAGGGAAAAATATTAAACTGTGGCTCTATCATGCTGGAGAGATTCAAATTTGTTTAATGGATATCTGGGCAGCTCTAAGTGCAGGAAACAACTATTCACCTATGGGATGTTTTTCTGTGCTGTTTTTTAAAAAGAGCCAACCAAGACCTTCTGTGTTGTCTCAGTGAAGGATCATGTAGTGAGCAGGTTATCACTATAGGGATCCTGACAGGGTGAGCAGGGTTCCTCTGCAATAACAACCCACTCACTTTATATCATAATGCTTATCACACTTAAGCAGTTGGTATTTTAACACTATATGTTGTTGTTTTTTTTTTTTTAAAAATGACTCTGGGGCACTGTTAAGTCCCATGTGTCAGTGTTTTATTTGCTCTTTTGTTATTTGTTGTTGGTTTTAATTTTCCTATAGAAGAGCCATGTGAGTCTAAAAGGAGCCCTGGAGCAGGTTATGTAGTTCCTGAGTATCCTGGCACAAGTTCTTGATATTACTACCTGCCAAATGTTTGAAAAGAGTGAACGGAGATAGATTTGCATTTCTCAGGAATGAGACAAAGCAGAACCAGGAAACAACCTTGGGTTTATTTATTAAGTCAACCCTACCTTGACTGTACCAGGGGAGGAAATGCGATTTGGTTATTTAAGTTAACCTCAAGAACTGTTCCAAACTCGCTCTTGATCTGTACAGTTTACACTCTGCATAGCCATAGGAGCATCATATGAAAACAAAAATAAGACCCACCATGGGAATTTTCCTCCTCCAACAACAGGAGCATCCTTCACTGTCATAAGAATAGCTGGCACCACTCTCAGATGCATTTATCTTTAGACAGCATGTGCTCCACTGATAAAAGGTGACGCCAACTAAGAAGGGACACCGTGTCAGTGTCTCTGTCTCCTGAACCTCCTGTTTCCTCTTGACCAGTCCTTTTGAAGAGATAGATAAAAAAAAATAGCACTTCAGTTGTAAACACTTGCTGTGTGTCTTTCCATTCAGGCCATGTTGGCAGAGTTCTGTTTTTAAAAGGTGCACCAAACCAAGCTTATAAAAACATCATTACATATTGACAGAGGGCATTGTTAACAGAGCTTTGGATATTTTTATAAGGTTAAAGAGGCATCTATTCAAACAGACTGAAGTCAAAAGCTTATTGAAAATCACCTTTTACATTTTTGACCTTCTCAGGAATGTCCTCACAAACTATCTATTAACCTTTACCATGAATGCACCTTCCCTTTTTTTCTGTGAACCCAAGAACAAACCCGACCAGCATATTTTGTTTGACACAGTAAATGCCAGTGTCAGTGTTTGGTTGATTCTTGAGCAGGAAAGAAATAAAAGTTTAATCACTGCACCAGATGACAGCTGCATCAGTTTAATTGCATACTATGCTAATTGCTTCCCTCTGCGCATTCAATATAGGACGTATAAGATTTCTTAGATGAAGCTTATTATCTGAAGCACTTTTGGGAGTCTTTGTGAAGAATATCCATTTTGCCTTTATTGCAGGGATACTTTTTTGCCTCAGTGTTTTCCTGGGATAAAGACTCCATTTCCCATGAGCACAGTTCCCCCACTGTCTAAGGACTTGATGTGATTCTTGTCAAGGTGTGCATTTTCTTTGGAAGCAAATTTTTTTTTACACTATTTTTTGCTGGTTGAAATTTTATTTTTTTCTAAGGATGCAGAATAACTGGGAAATTTTGTTTATTTTCATTACATAGTTCTTCAGTCTGAAAAAAACAACAACAAGCAAACTTTGTAAACTCAGTTTGAGCTGTAGTAGGTTAGTACCAGGCTACATTTAGCCTACATTTTGCTTAAAGACGTGTAACTTATAGTGTGAGGGAATTCCGGTTGTGTCAAACTGTTTGTCATCTAACTAAAATCTCGTAATTTCATTCTTATATCTGTCAACAGACTCAAGTTTGAACAGACCACTGTAATATAACTGCTCCATGAAGGCCGTAGTGTATGTTATCATAAACAGCTTAATCCATTTAGCCTTGAGCCCGTGCTCTATTATTCTCTAATCTTTCTTCTGATAACTTCCTTCTTTTTTAACCAGCATCAGTGTCTGGCATTGCTCCAAAATCATTCCAAATAAAATAAAATAAAATAAAATAAAGAAAAAGCCAGATCTTGTTTTCTCTGGGTCAAGCTATGCATATGTAGATATCCTTGAAAATTCTGTTCCTCAAAGGCCACTTGAGGCTGGCTCTAAAAAGGAAGTGAATCATTGTAGTATACCATCACAGGATGCAGAAAAAAGCTTACTAGTCCTGCAGCTAATTAAAGTCACTAAACTCAGCCTGGGGTTTTGTTTGTTATTGTTTGTATGCTTTTTTCCTCACTCATAGTGTGGTGTAAAAAATCTTAACCAAAAGGGAAAGATGTTCATGATGCACAAACTTTGTCCTTGGGTGAAGTCAAGAGCTCTCAAGGAATGAGAAAATGAACACAAAAATTAAAGTAAGTTTGTTTTTACATGAATAACTTTCTTTACAGCTATGTGCTGATGATACAACCAACATGGCAGGTTCCCAAAAATAACTTCATGTAAATCATTAATATTGTTCTTCCAACCTTGCCTGTAACATATTTAAATGGGCTACATTGGTAATGTATTTGAAGCAAAACAGGAAGGTGTGTCAGTACCTCCAAAGCCTTATTAGAGACTAAAGTATGCAAAGTTAGCAAAGCATGGAGAACATTTTTGAGCCATAAAAGTGTCGCAGGTTTTCCTTTGTAGGTGCTGGTTGGTGTTTACTAAACTCACTGGGGGCCTCTGCGTGTTTAGAGAGGGGGCAAGTATTTACACATAGCCACAGCTGACAGGGACTTTCATAACCGCCTTATCACACCACCTTTGTTCTATTAGAAAGAAACATCTTCAGCTGACAGATAAGTGTGAAAGATAGAGGGAGGAAAAAAAAATCCCCTCCAGCTACTTTTTCCTGCACTGGCAGTAAATTCTTTCATGGTGACAGAGGAGTTAGCAGCGAGGGCCTCTCACTTCTTCTTCAGAGGAGGGGCACCTGGAGTTTCTGAGGCTCGTCCATTCAAGTCAGAGAGCTGTCGAACCAAAGGTAATCCCCTCCCAAGTCCCTCAGGTGTGTTAAACCCAACAAGGGATCAGCACACAACTTCCTCTGAGCCAAAAGTAGCAGGATTTCTCTTTTTCTTTTTCCCATTTATACCTGCCTCTTTTCCTTCACTACACCAGTGATCCGACCCTCAGGCTCACCTTGACTCTCACATTCTTCCACTGACTTAAACAGAATGTGAAGAATAAAATCGTTTCATAGAGGCTGATTGCTAATGGTGAGATGTCGGGAGGTTGAAATGTGGCAGGAATGCTTCATGTTGTGTAATTTCACCTATTAGAGGGGAATATTTCCCAACCCTGGAACCAACAGGTACTCATTAATCATGAGACTGACAGATTTCCAAAGACAGCGACAAAATTATGCAGCACTCTGTAATAATTAACCCTTTAATAATGACTTGCTCTTGAACTTTGGAAAAGGGAGAATTTCCTGTTATTTTTGAGCCGTACAATGGACATTGATTATATAACCAAATTAACTCACTACAGACTTGCAAATATTAACACTTTTTTATGTAGGGAGGACTTTTTTAAAAAATTAAAAAGTTTTGTCCTTTTGATTACACAGTCAATGAAAATATCTACCTAGACATTTTGCTCCTCATTCAGGCAAATGCCACAGCATTACCACTGTTATTGTCATTAGCGCTTCTCTAAGTGAATGTAAGCTTTTTTTTTTTTTTTTTTTTATTTACCACAGTGTCAACAGGCAGAGGTGAGATGTGTCAGATTCCTCTTCACTCATCGGTGGGTGATGTCGATAGTGTGATTAGGTTTTCCTCGGCACTGCTTTTGTTGTTGAAAATGAAACACCTTTGCCTAAAGTTTTTGGCCAATCAGAATCAAGTAACAAATCCATATGAGCTTTGATATAAACTATAACTGTATTTATACCCTGACAAGTAGGATTGCTTTACAGTCTACTCATCAGTTATGTAGATGCATTTTAAAAGATTTATTAAATATGTCCTTGCAACTTAAGTGTTTCAGTCATTTTGCAATACATGCTGTTCATAAATAACCATCTTGGGTAATATGTCACACAGTCATAATGTTTTTTTGCCCCTCAAATTGTGGTTAAAAAAGACTCATGATGAGATCGACATGAGAATTATTGTCAACAGTTAATAGGTTATACATATATAACCTGACACCAACTACTGATGAATAAAATGCCCCCACTCACTGTTCTTGGTTTTCTTTAATGACTATGGTAGACATCAATGATGAATTCCCAGCAAACGGAAACATGAGGGGTTGTGGTGTCCATCACCACTTCACTTGTCTCAGTCGCAGAGCCTGAATCCACAGAGGGAAAGAAAAAAAATCAAAACGGGAAAAAACACGACCAGCAGGCAACAGGATGCACATGGCCCTGAGAAGGATGACTGGTTGTATCCAGGAAATGGAGAGAGAAGGAGAGGAAGGAGAGATTTTGGATCACAGCTGTGTTTCAGATTGAAAAAATCCTGTTTTGAAGCACCAGAAGCATTTTGTTGTTCTTTCCCCAGACCATAAAGACGCGGAAGAGCAGCGTGCCGTAGAGAAAGCTTTAAATGAGGTTTTGAGGGTGACAGCTTCGCAATCAGCATTGAGCCATCCCCTTCCCCTTCATTTTGTTTTCATACCATCAAACTTTCTTTTGATTTCCAGTTACAATGTGGTTTGCAAGTCATAATTTAGGAATTTAATATCAAAGATGTTAATCTTCCCAAATCAACATGTCAAACCCCTACTTGCGTCACTTTTATTGGACATTTGAAGTATGAAACTCTGAAACACAAAGCAGTGAAAGGATGGTGAGCTGGTACAAACCCAGGGAGTTTGCTCTGTGAAAGCTCATTAAGACCAGGACTTACTGTCTGACATCAGGAGCATACCAGGAAGTCCTCTGTGTGTTTAAATGATATAAGCTATGGTTAATACATCACTGGGGCTTCGCCAGCTATTTAGACTGTTTCTGGGAGACAACACTGCAGGCCAAAGGGGAATTTTAATTTAAACGTGTTCATTTTTAACCTCTGGATTCTCCAGTGTACACTTTTCCGACCTTTCCAATTTAAAGTATCAGATATAGCACTCAAATAGTGTATTTTTCAGGTTGTGACCATATAATGAAACAAATACTGAAATTGTAAAGCTTTACCACAAACAAAACACACATTTATGTGGCATATTGCAGTGCTGTACACAAAATAACTCAGACAGTTAAAATGACACTTTTGTAACAGTACAAATGATTGCTCCAATAAAAAGCTGAGCCCTCAAACCCCCAGGGGACAGCAATGGACGAGAAAACAGATGCAATTTATGAGCTGAGTACATAACTGGTTTCTTTTTAACCAATGTTTGAATTTTCTTTTTAGAGGTTAAGCAGTTCCCACACTCTCTGATGCGAGCTGGTCATTCTTTCCAGGAATATATGCCTTTAAAGAAACATGAAAATATAACCAAATTTGGTTTCATTCCTTGGCATGACTGTATCTCTCTAAGCTTTCCTAAATAAACTTATTCATTCTTTCACTTTTAACATAATACAGGTATCAACAAGAGATGAAAACAGAATGGTTTAAACACTGTAATAATGGAAATGAGGATGACTCCTGTCAAAGTTTTGAATTTTCTTCTGAAAGAGACTTGTTTGGCAAACAAGCTTAATTATTGTGTTGCTGCCATGGGACCAGTAGATATAAAAACCTTTGTACTTAAGGCAGCAGAGGTGAGGTGACTAAGTGTTAAATCTAACTGTTATTATTAGAAATTAAAGCTGCAAGCAGCGTTAGACGGGTCCTCGGGGCTCATGCCGGTTTTGCCCTACTATCATGGTATTGGCCCCATTGTGTCCAACAGAATAAGACGAACATTTTGGTGGTGGTTTCATCTCTCTAGGACATTCCTAGCCCCAGTTAGGGCTGTTTTGCTGTGCATAGGTGGAAGTGAGCCTAATGGCTCTGAGAGAATATTATGGGATGTCAGGGAGTCAGTTGATACCATGGCAACGTATCCTCTGCTATGCTGAAGAGAAATAGCCAACTTCCTGTCTGGGAAAGGTCAGGGTGTCAGCAAATAATTTGTTCGTCTTAATGAGATGAACATTTTGATGTTGGTTTGATCTCTCTAGGACATTCCTACTGGCTGCTATGGCTGTTTTAATGTGTCAGAATGTGGACAGAGGGAATATTATGGGATGTTTGGTATTATATTGAAGAGTTTGATGCTTGAGATGTGTGTGCTGATTTTGGTGAGTTTTTGAGCATGTTCAGGGGTCTAATAAGCACTTTAATGGAGGAGAGAGTCATTGTTGCCTCTGCTGAGTCATGTGACCAGCTGTGTGGAACCCCTAATCAGTGTGTGACATCATCACAGAAGTGCAGGAGGATGAGATTCCCAAAGAGGACAAACTTCTCATCCTGTAGGCCAGAATGTTGACCGAATCTGTGTAAAAATATGATTTTCTTGAAGAGCGTTTTGTGAGGAATCCAACCATGTCATTTTTAAAGCTGTGCGACTTTTACTTTTTTGTCTAGAGGCCCAACTGCTTCACTGAAGCTCCTCTCCCATCTGTTAACATTGCGAAGTCGGCGACTTTGAGGGCTCGCCATTCAAAAACCGGGCCAGAAACAACGAATTCCCCCACAACTTTTGTAGAACAGGGTCTGGTCTGTCATGTGAGCCAATTTTCATGCCGGTACCATTTTTGGTTATTGACAAGTTAATGTTTGTAGAGAGGCTTAAATTTCAGAAAACTCTTATTTTGGCGGGCAAATTGCCGGCTTCCTGTTGGAGCTACGCGAAAATACCTCCTATATTTTTTGTGCGTCTTGATGAGCTGAACGTTTTGGTGTTGGTTTCATCTCTCTGCGACATTCCTGGCCTGAGCTAGGGCCGTTGAAGTGTGTTTTTTGGGTTTTTTGGCTCTAGAGAGATTATTATGGGATGGCGGGGGTCATGTTTGGTATCAAATCGCAATTTCACGCGATCCTGATATGCGTGCCAATTTTGGTGAGTTTTTGAATATGTTTAGGGGGTGTAATTTGCGTTCTCGGGGCGGGTGGTATAATAAGAAAAAAAAAGAAACGCAGCAGGAACAATAGTGCCCTCGGCCTTCGGCCGAGGGCACCTTCTAGCCCTGCTAGAAGGTGCCCTGGCTCAGGCCGAGGACCCTAATTATATCCAAACAGACACAGCAGTGCAGGTCTACCTTCAGGACACTCATTCTCTTTGTGTTGCGAGTCTTTGTGGGTTAGATCTTGGCCTTTACAATTATGTAACATGAGACTGGACATTTATGTTTCTTGCTCTTCAAAAAGTCCTCCTCCAGCCCCAGGACACTGCATGAAGACAAGAAGCACTCTTCTTATGTAATCAGCTTTGTGTAAAGTTGATTTTATTCTGCCTGCATGTTGAACAAGTGTAGAGCAGCACATTTATGAGAGTGGTGTGAAAACCACACATCACTGTTTTTTCTCTCTCTCACAATGCCGGGCATACAGGAGGTGGCCTTTTTGGGACACCCCACCCCTACTTCTCAAACAGTCACTTTCAAGAATGTTAACAGCAGATATGGAAGGGGAACTGTATTGAAAAGTGAAGTAACATCAAACATGCTGGATTGTTTCCTTACCAAGTCAGATTTTATTTTTGTTTGATAGGACCAGAGCGATACTAGAGGATTTATTCAACCCCATAACCACCTGCACCTGCACCTGCCCAGGGAACATATTTAGGCAATTACGTAGGTAGATCTTTTCTTCTTCTTCTTTAAATTAAAATCAGCAAATTAACTTATATACATCAACTTGGCAAAAGTTACACAGATTTTTTTTTTTCCCTAAGGCAGAAATCTTGTGTTGGACTAGACTCAGAGATAGGTGAGACCTTGGATTCTGAGGTGAAGTAGTATTAAGATGAAAGCTGACCATAGTCAGAACTAATGTCTTAGAGCTTCATTGGCTGGTTCTGTCAAGATAACCTTGTTATGTAGAAAAAGGTAAATGTTTGGTTATTTCATTCCACATATTTGGGGGATTCAGGAAACACAAAAGAAACCCAGTGTTGACATTACCTTACAGCTGACGTGTGACCGAAAGTAAGACCTGTGTGGAGGACGGGCGTACTCCCCCCTACCCTGTTCATTCATCTTCCCCTCGTGTGCGTACTCCACGTAACTGCGCCCGTGGCTTTAAAAGCGGACCTCGCCTGGAGAGCGGGGAGAGAGTCAGAGCCGTCCTCAGTGGCGCGGTACAGACACCACACATCTGCACCATCGAGCAAAAAATCCTCCGAAGTCTGCGCTTAATATCTCACAACACCATCTGCAACAAAGCTTTTTCGATTAAAAGGATTATTTAATAAACGGAATTGATCCGAGACAGTCAACTTTTCAGGACTCAAAACCAGCTTTTTATTGGTTTAACGGTCGCACGGGGAGGCGCGAGCGCAAGACAAAATGTAAGTAGCATCTTCTTTGATCATGCCGACCGTGTAAACTCAAAGTAAAAACAAGCTTACAGATTATCAGCCGTATTTATGGGGCTTGTGTTTGGTTTTACGTCCTTATTTTCCGCCAAGTGCCCAGTTTTTCATCTTAAACTGCTCATTTAACTGAAAGAAATTAGTCCAGTGGATGTGCTGGAGTACATAGAGAATCATAGAGTATTGTGCAGTTTAAAGTCATATACATCAGTAAAAAAAAAAAAAAAAGGAGGGAAATAAATCTAGTACTATGTTCTTGCTTTAGCCTAAGTTGAGATAAGGAAACCATTCTGCTTATCTTTCAAAAACATACACAGGACTCAAAAAAAGTACTTATCAAAAATACTAATTAATTTGTCTGATTCCTAGTATTTGGATGGTTCCTCAGCTGCTTTTACTCACAGAAATTGTATTGATCCTTATTTGTTTTTATTGGGGGGAAGTCTCCTTTAAAGGTAGGGGGCCCACACTGAAGTGTCTGTGTCGGTCATGAACGAGCCCCAGCATGACATGTTGGAAATGTGAGGATTTTAAGTTCCAGAGATTACTTCTGTTTCCAAGTACATTCCACACGTCACCTTTTTAACAAATAGGGACAAGCAAGTCTTTATTGGGTTAAAAACAACATATATCTCTCTCAGATGTGGATTTCAGCACACAGAAAGGGGAAATTAAAAAGCACTGGCACAGTGTGTGCATATTTGCATTTTACAGACATGATACACGTGAGATTGTACAGCAACCTTGTAGGCAAATCTTTGTTTTGTTGGTTGGAGATAAAAGAAACGAATAATCCACAGAGAATAATAACAATAACCCATTTCCCTGCTAAATGGATTTTAACCTCTATGAGATCATCTATATGTATTTTTTAACATGTATTTTTACATATGTAGAAGAAAATCTGAGGTTTAAACCTTAACATTACAGGTACAATAACTCATCAATGCAGTTTTCTGTCAGACAAAACCTTTTTTAAGTTTGTCAATTCTAGTCTCCACACTAAGTGGCATCTGTGTCTTTGTCCTCTCCCAGGATGAACAACAGAGATCGATGGAGGGTGTACAAGACGGTAAGCGTGATGTTCTTGCTGGCTGTGGTGGCGCTGACTGTTGTACAGAGGGGAACTGTCAATGTTGGTGCTCCCTTCGAGTTCGAGAGGCAGGCCCGCATGGATGCATCCGATGTAGTGGAGCTTGATGCTGCTCTGGGTGAGAAGACTGGCTCATATCTAGGGTTAAAAAGCTTCTGGAAGGCTAACAAACACAAGTCTGCAGCCAAATCTGGGGCCACCACTCGTGAGCCCAGAGTCACTGAGGACATCAGCCTCAGAACATGGGATATAACCAGCACCAACTGCAGCGCCAACCTCAACATCTCAAGTCAGGACTGGTTTAAGGGCCTGGAGCCAAATTTCAAACAGTTTCTTCTGTATCGACACTGCCGTTACTTTCCAATGCTGCTCAACCACCCAGAGAAGTGCAAAGGGGATGTTTATCTGCTCATGGTGATAAAGTCTGTGGCCACACAGCACGATCGCAGAGAGGTGATTCGAAAAACATGGGGAAAAGAGCAGGTGGTCAATGGCAAGAGGATAAAGCTCCTCTTCCTCATCGGTAAACCATCCAACGAGGTAGAAAGAGCTAACCATCAGAAGTTAGTTGAGTTTGAGGACTACATCTATGGGGACATCCTCCAATGGGACTTCCTGGATAGCTTCTTCAACCTCACTCTCAAGGAGACTCACTTCCTTAAGTGGTTTAACACCTACTGCCCCCATGTACGCTATATTTTCAAGGGTGATGACGACGTCTTTGTCAGCGTAGAGAACATCTTAGAGTTTCTAGAAAGCACTGGGGATTCAAAAGACCTGTTTGTGGGGGATGTAATTTTTAAGGCTGTGCCAATTCGCAAAAAAGAAAACAAATATTACATCCCTCAGGCTCTCTATAGTAAGCCAAACTACCCTCCGTATGCAGGAGGTGGAGGTTTTCTGATGGATGGTGCCCTGGCGAGGAGGCTTTTTTCGGTGGCTGAAACCCTGGAGCTTTATCCCATTGATGATGTCTTCCTGGGCATGTGTTTAGAAGTGCTCCGAGTCACGCCCGTTAAACACAATGCCTTCAAGACGTTTGGTTTGGTAAAAAATAAGCAAAGCAAGTTGAACCGAGAACCTTGTTTCTTTAAAAGCATGATAGTGGTGCACAAGCTGCTACCATCAGACCTCATGAACATGTGGAATCTGGTCAACAGTGACCTGGTCTGCTCGCAGAAAGTGGAGATCCTATAGCTTGATGGGAACACCAGGGAAGGAGCGGAAAGATGAGCAGCAAATAAACTCTTCTTTATGTGGAGAGTGAATATGGACAATATTTGTTTGCATGTTCTCCTTGTTAATGAGAAGTTTCCCAAAAGTCAAGTGAACTTTGAAGTTTTTCAAAGACTGTCTTGGTAACGGGTAATCATGTTGGCATTTAAAGGACTCGCTCTCAAAATATGCAGATTGAAGAGCCAACAACCAAAGTTGAGCATCAAAGTGCACAAGAAGTGAATAGGTTGTACACTATAACGTGTTGGGCCGTGTTGCAACGTTTATAATAGAAACCTATTAAAATTTGACCAATGCCTTTATTTGTTTCTCCAGGGGGGTTGACATGATGGGAGTTTAAAATCACCATTGTAATAGAATCCATTACAACATTTTGAGGCAAAGTTTATTTCAAGGATAAGCAGCAAACAAACCATGACTACATTCAATTCCATGTGGACTTTTGTGCTCACAGGGAAATAATGCTTCAGTTTGGCAGTTCATAGAAAAATATAATAGGAGAAGTCGTTGTTTCCCTTTTCTTAAAAAAAAAGAAAAAAAAAAGCCATTGCACATGCCGAACTGTTGCTCTGAGTCAGGCTCTCTTGTTGTACAAAATGTTACATATTGCCTTTAATTTGATTGGCAAGCCATGCCGCAGTGGTCACAAATGGCTTCATGTAAGAGAAAGAAACAACTGTCTCTACCTCAGCGATTGGGTCAAATTTTTTGTAACACTTTTCTACTGTAAGTTTAACCACATCAATATCTTCACATACAGTACGTGTTCCCAAAGTGAGACTTTCTTCCTTTTTATATATCGTAGACGTCCTTGCACTCATGTTTTTTGGAATGTCACTCACTTGACCTGAACCACTAGAAGCTTAAAAACTGTTTCTGTTATGCTGTTTATGGATATGAATGTGCTGATATACTTGACATGAATGGGTAAAGGGTTGACAATGACACTGTGAACTAAAACTATTGCTGGTACGAGTGTGTACGTTTAATTTAAAACACCCTGAATAAAAAGGGGCCAAATACGGGGTCTTTATATTTAAGTTAAAGCAAAAAGATAAGGATATTGATGATGATTATAAGGGTGAATGTTTGGGGGTGATGGTTATGTCAATACGATGTAAATATCTGTAAAATAAAATCCATATGTATATAGTTTGCAATTTGTAAATAAACGTCTTGACGATACACTTGCCGATGAAAGCGTCCCAGATTGTGTGTTTTTGTTCCTCTCCCTATCAGTGTGGGACATCTTTGTGAAAATAAGTCTGCAAACAATGGTGTCCAGTGTTGACATGTGCGCATCAGTTACAAACCACGTTGAGAAGATGCCACATCTTCCTGAACAGCCATGAAAGTGATAAGGCAGCCCTGAAATGAAAAATAAAGTGTTTTTCAATGCCAAGAAACTTAACCCAAGAGCAGTTTGCTCTGTTTTTTTTCCCACATCAGTGAGATAAGATGTCAGAGAGCTCTTACTTGTTATTAATACACTTCCTGTGCAATACCTTCGTAAAACAAACAAAAAAAAAACTGTTTTGCAGATCATCAATAAACCGGAAATGATTGAATGTTTCATTAGTCTATTATTTGTTGAAAATGTGCTTGTACATGCCCCTGGTTAAGTATTACATTTCACACTGTTTATGTTAAGGGTTACTGTCAAATACTAAATGTCTTCTCCCTCACTACAACTGCAGGGACTGATACTACAAGTTGACAGAAAAGACACTTTTTAAGAACATTACTTTGGCCAGAAAAGATAAAGGCCATCCCAAAAAAAGCCCTTTATTTGTCAAATTCTCTTTCAGGAAACGTTAAAAGAAAACGTATCTTCTCTATACTATGTGTCATAAAGCGTAAAAAAAAAAGAATTAACAAGGTTTATCATCTTCAACTCTTCTCTTTCTTAGACACTTCACAACTGTTAAAGAACTGCCTTGGCAGGAGAATTTAATAAATGGTCTAATTATTTCATATTCATTGGTGTGCTCAATTTACTATTCACCTTTTGCAAAGAAGAAAGCAGTTGTAAATTAATTAACCACTTCTTTGTTGTTTGAAGAACTGGTGGTGAGCATATGGTCGCATCTCGGTGGGAAGTTGATTTATGCCCCACAGCCCCAATCTCAAAGAAGCACAAGCTGGCTGTGTGAATGCAAGTATTTGATCTTTTACCAAGTCAATTTGCACTATAAAGAAATGAAAAACAGAAATTTGCAGCCACCAGGTAAATAAATAGTTTTTCTATTAATTTTTTGTACATTTTTATGTCTGTAGGCTTAATTTAAGTTGGTTAGCTAAGTTTGGCTATGTTTAGCTTAGCTAAAGAAACAGTAGAAGGCACTTGTGTTTCTGTGAGTTTTTTTTTCCTACCAGCAACACCAGTTGGTCATATTTCCTGTTGCTTGAGGTCAAGGGGGTCAATAAACTTCCAACATGGAGGTGTGAATGTGGGGGTTGACTTGAGGCTTATAAGCACAAATGGAGTCATCATATCAACAGAAACATTAGCTAGCTATATAGATTTGTAATGCTATACTGAATCTAATTTTACATCGACTTGTCTCCTGTGAAGACAATCAAAATGTGTTGCTGCCTGAAAAAAGGGGATTTTTTTTCGGTTTAACATGTAGATGATAGCCAAATTAAGCTGCAGTTAGCTCAATACAAAGAATTTTTTTTTCTGCAAATGTGTGGTTAGATGTCCTTTTAGATGACCTGAAAAATCACCTTTTAAACTTTTGCTTCTATTAAAGGTCTTTGAAGTTCAGGTGTTGGTAAAGTGGCTGTGAATAGGGGCTGCCAAGAATCTTGAGATATTTTCCCAATCGATGTTATTGTAGCATATAGTCTAGCTACCATTCATAATTTAGAATAGGGTCTTTCACAATGAAAGATGGGAAACTCATGTTGCATTATTTCTTTAGAGCATGGGTAAGCACTTTATCAGGAAGTGGGTGATGATGTAAGTCGTAGGTCAGCAGTCACTGCTAAGTGTTATACAATGCTTTTTTAGTGTGTGAAAAACACTGAAAATACAAGATAAAACACTGCTTGGCCACTTCCTCAAAGTTTTGACAGGGACACCTGCTGGTACAGAGGAACCCTGAACCTACAGCTCATAGAGGAGCCAGGGAGAGAGAACATTATTTTTGCTGCTCATTCTAATAATATGCAAATCTGTTATTATCTCTCAAGCAATCTGATATAAAAAAGCTACCCTGCAGCATGGCTTCAGTTTAAATAGGCAGTAATCTACTGTAAATCTCCCACTCAGGTGATGATATTTCACTGAGCACACTCCCAGTTCCCCGATCTTCCTGCCCACCAGGAGCTGTAGATTTGTTGACACTAATTGGGGAAAGCTTTTGATGTCAGCTTGGTCAATGGGTCGACTGAAGGGGGCTGCAGGCTTTCACACTAGCCCTCTACTTTTCCTCAAAGGCCTCTGGAGAGCCGTCGTTGGCACGGCTGATGGTGGGAATGTTGTTGCTTGGGCTAAAATTAAAAAGAACATTCCTCCACTTACAAGCTGCCAACCGGTTTCTCTGTCAGCATCCAGTGACAGATAAATTTAAAAAATATGCTCACTATTTGTTAAAAGTGAAATGGTTCCCTCTGGGGTTAAATTACTTTTTTATATTCATATATTTCTTTTATGTTTTGTTTATGTTCGAATATCTACTACTAGGAGTGGAAATGAGGAAACAGCTTGTTTGGATCCTTGAAAATATCCAACACGTGTGCATCTATTTATAATTTCTATACTTTATTCTAGTCAGTATAAGAACTTGAACATAAAAATGTGTTATAAACTTTGAACACTTAACCCTGTTAAGCAGTTGTACATAACTTTCTCCAACCAAAATTACACATCCAAAGATGAAAAGTAAAATGCAAATAGATACATGAATGACACTGTAAGCACTGACTTTATGTTACACCACCACATATTTTGCAATAAAGTCTGGACTTGTTAGTACATGAGATGAGAAAAATGGCTCAAAAAAAGTATTTTTGTTTTTTATGACACAGGGAGTGACCAGAGTGTTGCTGCAGCAAAGATTTATACACACATTTTTTTACTGCATTGATGTACATGAGAACAGTAGCACTGTTATTTTTATCCTCACACTGTATATAAGGACATCGTAACCTCTGCCTCCCACTGTCGCTTCAGAAAACAGGCCAAGGCAATGAGACTTCACAGTGCATCTGTGCTATAGGACACCATGTACTTGACAAAGATCCATTGTGAAGAGGACTCTGAGCACTATACTTGTGTTTAGAGGGGGCCCTATTTAGAGCTGCCACTAAACAAACGAGAGAAAGAATCAGTCTCTGTCTTTCTCCTTTTCACAAGGCTTTATTGACTCTGTCAGCTTTATTACAGAATCCACACAAAATTCATCCTTAGTTTTTTTCTTCTATACCCCAACACATTTGGAAATTAAATACCATTAATCTGAAGCACAGAAAGGCTCGTTTCAACATCAGTTTTGTGTGGATGGCTGGCGTGTTAAGTAAAAACTAGCACGCAAAGTGCTCCAAGGTGAACTGAGGGATAGAAAGGAAAGCACACAGGTCATTCTAGACGGCTGACATAACGCCACAGAGAAAAGCTAGCATGACCTCTGTCACCGTTCAAGGCAGGGGGCACCAAATCCGTAAATGGAGGTATTCAGTGGTGCCATCATCAGTGCCTCCAGTCCAGGCACCTTTGGGAACAAAGATCTCTGTTCAGCTTCCAGTACTGCTGGATGACAGCAGACTACTGTCTCCTGTCTGCTGGTGTCACTGACATGAGACCTGCACACACACAGCAGCTTAGAGTCACAGTAAATCAAGACACAATACGTCCAGTTGCCAGTGAGAGAGTAGGAACAGATTGAGTTCAGGGGCTGTAGTGAGATTTCAAGTATCCTATGTATGCATTCAAATGTAACCCAAATATAGATAAACGTTGTGTAAGCACTTCATACCCTTTCTAACCACCTACCTACCATTACATAACTGTTTGTAAAGCTTTGTTCTGATTTTAGCTCTTAGTTTGAGTATCCATCCTCTGTATACACTGCACTGACTATAAGCCCTACATATCAATGCTAATCAGTTAATTAACACAACACTCCGCAAACAGCCTGAGGCAGACCAGATGTGTGGTTTTGCCTCATGTTAGAAGAATAGCATGTGAGCCTCTATAGCTGTAGGGTTTCCCTCTACTTCAATGTGTTGTCAGTCAACACAAGTAAATGTCATGGGCGTATGAACACATCTCATGAGAAGTTCCCAAATATAGGTGACACGTGCACTCTTAAGGGTATGTGAGCCCAAGAGTCATATGATGAAGGCCGCCACCTGGTGGACACATAACTGTTTTTATGTGTGAGCTATTAATGGCTTGAATGTGATAAAGCATTTTATTGCGGATTCGTTGAAGGAGGTAACATTTCAATCACATTTCTCCTTAACAGATTACAAAAGACCTCTTCGTAATTTCCAATGTTAGAGACATATTAAGAAGTTGAGTCTAAAAAAGGAGTCAAGGTCTCCTTGACGACCAAAACTGAAAAAGCGACTGCCTACTGTCCTCACGGTACCCATTGATTCTGCTATAAATTAAATATGTAAAACAACGCAAAATTCAAAAATACCCAAATATCACATTGATTCAGATAAAAATCTCGGTATACTGTGGGCCAGTCTACCTCCCATACTACTTACCACAATACACTGTTTTTGCTTTATGGAGAGTGGTACTCAGTTTTAGGTGCATTATCGCAACCTACTGTGTTGAGTAACTAGTAATTCAGTACCAACAGTTACATTTACACTGAATTAAGTGCTGACATTAGTGAATCTGGTTACTTTGTGCAGTCAGAGTTAATACAGATCTCAAAGGTAGTTGTTCATTTCTAAAAAGATATAAAGTTTAAATTATTGTTTTGTGACCGTTTGTCTTTTGGAATCATATGTGAATGCCTCAATCAGGTTTTGCTACTCACTTCTACTTTGCAGAATTGAAACAGGTAAAGCCCACAACAGAACAGTCATACCACCTTTGTAGGTAAAAATCAATGCTGAATTTTCATGAATTCATTGAAAGCAGGAGAAAATTTCCCTCTATGTTATACAAGAAAATACTAGTGGTTTCCTCTAATACAGATATTAGAAAAATAGGTTTCAAAATAAACACTCAAGTAGGCTGGATATGGCAGACACCCTCAAGTTTAAATACATAAATTACAGCCTCCTTGCTCGAGAGTAAGTTCAAATAAGTTCCATAAAGGATTAAATTTACTTGGCATTCAGTTAGGTAAAAAGAAAATTTCCCAAAATGATCTATGTCTGACAGATAAAAAAAATTCAATGGTAGCAGTTCTGTCGTCTAGCATATTTGAAGCCTGAGGCCTCCTGCTGATACCTGATCAATAATTCAGCCCGACATTTGTGCAATGAGGACAGACATTTAAAAATCACCACCTACAAGATTTTATTTTGCAACGTGAAAATCTTGGGGTTTTCAGATGGGACAAAATTAGTCAATGCACTACAAATATTTTATGTTACATAGACAAGAGGTATCTTATCCTCTGTGACTCAGACACTGACTGTGCCCCATCAAACAAACATGACAGAACAACTTTGCCATTTTCTTGACATCCAACTCTGGAGCACTGACTCAAATCTTCTATCAAAATATGCTTTGCACATTACAGTAAAACTTGGCACCTAAAGCAAACTAAATGACAAACAAAATAAAAACAAAAACATATGGATACAAGTGTATCTTTTTTACAAAAGGTAAAATGAAAATCATACAAACTGTTTAAATTTACACAATGTATCTGACAAAGACGAGCAGATTTTTTCACAGCAAACTTGTTTGCCAGACCCTTTCCATTTTACTCCTTCAGAAAAAACACATGAGCTAATGAGGGAAATGGGTACAGGTCTGTATTTAGGGACATTCAGTGCCAACATATAGCACTTGAGCTGAGAGGGACAGAAGTACCAGTTCGGCACAGGAGGTTGGGAGAGATTTCAAGGGTCTAAATTAAGGGCTAAAATGCCCATTAACAGTTAAATATATATCAATGACGCTTTCTGGAATGTCCAAAAGCTCTGAAAAGTGATGAAACCAGAGTCCATTTGAAAAGTAAAATAGACTAAGATTTAGTCATCAAACTTGATCTTCTTCCCCTGGGGTTTGGCGCCGAATCCACCACCACCTCTTCCACCTGAAATTAAAAAGGAGACTTAGTCTTCACGCCACGAAAGATGAACAGGATCCAGTGATTGTTTAAAAAATTAAAAGCTATGGCATTTTTTTCATCTACAAAACTTAGAAGCAGCAAAGAGGACATTATGTTGAGCCTCCGAACAGGTTCCTTTACCTCCAAAGCCGCCGCGACCACGTCCACCTCCACGAGGACCTCCCCTTCCACCTCCTCGGCCTCCGCCACCACGACCGCCAAAGCCGCCGAATCCACCTCGGCCTCCTCTGCCACCACCACGACCGCCAAATCCACCGCCAAATCCACCGCCGCCGCCTCGACCTCCACGGAAGCCGCCTTCGCCCTTGGGCTTGGCGTAGTCCAAAGTGACTTTGCAGCCATCAATCTCACCATCCTCCATGGCTTCTTTTGCTGCCTTGCAGTCGTCCTCGTTGTCGAAGTCCACAAAACCAAAGCTATAGGGGACGATGGAAAGAAGGTATTAATTAAAAGACAAAAACTGAATAGGTTTTAGATCTAGATGAACAGTGATGTGTCCTGCAGCTACAGCATACAGACAAGTTTAAATAAATAGCAACAAAAGGATTAATCTGTTTAAAGTTTCAGTTAGACTAAACTTGTGTTGATTGTGTTTGCATTAAACATAAAAAATACCACTTAAGGGGGATTCTGTTTAACTGAAAGTGTACTGTACTGATATGAACTCAGGAAATGTCAAAAGGAAAACAATCAGTAGGATTTCAAATGATTCACAAAGCCTTACCCTTTAGATGAACCAGTTTCTCTATCCGTTACTATTCTAGCTGCTGAGGCGCCCTCAAATGCTTCCTTAAGAGTGTGATCCGTTGTGTCCTCGGAGAGACCTTTGACAAAGAGGGTTTTTGTTGGACCTGGAAGCGAAGAGAAGTGATTATTAACACTTAAGCTTTTGATCTCACCGAAATCAATTATCTGGGTAAACAATCCAAACATGATTCTGATGCAGTGGACAGATCAGGACTTGACTATCATGGATTCCTCACAGAATGTCAGGAGATCAAGTTTTCATCACATCTGGCCATGCTCAGACTAACATCCTCTCACGAGAGCCTCCATTACAGAGATACTAAAGGCAGTTTTCCAAACAAAGACCAGGTTGGTCTGTTGTGGGCTGGCATGAGGGCCTACCTGAGTTTCCTCTGCCTCCGTCTCTGCCGCCACTGTTCTGGCTGTACTCCAGTCGGATTGACCTTCCCTCAATTTCTGTGTTGTTGAGGTTCTCCAATGCCTCTTTAGCGTCATCTGTGCTCTCAAACTCTAAGAAAGCAAAACTAAGGACAGAAGCATACTATTAGGACAGGACATACTCGATAGTTGAAGAAATCTATCACAGGGAGAAAAGGTCAAGCATTTGTAACTAACATTCAACACTTTTAAAAACATGTTTTGTCTGTTGCACAGCAGACATCGGCAGTGCCCATGACAGTGTGAGCAAGCCTGTTCTAACTGTGAAACATTTGCTCTGCTTCTCGTGCGAATCCATGCAGAATCACTGTCAGGATTAAGAGGAGCTCATGAGAAGGTGAAGCACTTTGTAAGACGAAAACACTGACTGGAAAAATGTGAACTGATATTTACCCTTTGGGCCTGCCATCTCTCTGTGGGATCCTTATAGAGACGGCCTTTTCAAATGTTGATTGTAAGACTTCTTCTGAGGCACTGAAGGCCAGGTTATTCACTACCAGTGTTTTACACGCTGCTCCAACACCTGGACCTTAGAGAGAATAAAAGGATTAAGCTGTTTTTCATCCCCTCATTCAGACACGTTTAACTTTTGTGAAACCTTTACAGTTCACAGATGAAGGATTTCTAGATTAGAATTATATAAAAAGAGCTTACCTGCAATCTTTGCTCCTTTCTGGCTCTTCTCTCCAACGAAGTCGACCATGATGGACCTCCCCTGCACGTCAGCTCCCTGAGCCTCCTCCAGCATCTTCTCTGCCTCAGCCTCAGATTTGAATTCAATGTAGGCAATTCTGTGGAAAGAAAAAAATGCATTACCCTTACAGCAAAGCAAATCAAATGGTGCAGGGCAGCTTAAGACAAAGGAAGAAGAAAGCCAGATGTACTCCTGTGCTAAAAAACGGAAGACCTTATTTAATCGTGTGACTTGCATAATCTTCCAAATAGTGTTATGTGAACCAAACATGCAGTGGCCAAGTTTGTTCTTGCATATTCTTACCCTCTGTTTGAACCATTCTGGCCTTGAGGTAATCTGACATCCACAGCATCTTCAAAGACTTCTCTGAGGTCATCAGCAGTTGCAGAGAAGGGCAGGTTTTTAACGAACAGTGTCCGTGCATCTCTCTCTGTGGGACAAAGGTCAATGTAAGCAAAGGTATCAGGATGAACTTTGTGACATGCATCTTTTGTCTTTTCAAAAGCCTCAAAATGAAAAGACTGTGGCAGCGATTGAGGATAGAACCAGCAGACATGAAAACACACTGGCACCGAAGACATAGCACTGCATTTAATCTTCCTCCGTACATTACACACTAGAGTACTAAACAACCTCAAGTATGCCAAGAAATGGAGGGTGTGAGAAGTATTAATTGACCATAAGTGCTTAATGGGAGAAAAGTCAGTGTTCATGCTTGCATCTAGACCCCTTGTAAAAGCTTTAAAAACAATGACAAAAAAATCTACTACACCTCCAGAAAAACCCTGTAGGAAGCAGCGTTTACCTTTCTTGTTCTCCTGTGAGCTGTCCTTGCTGCGAGCTTTGTCTAACTTCACCTCCTGACCCATGATCTTCTTGCCGTTGAGCTCCAGGGCTTTCTGCAAGTCCTCCTCAGATGCAAAGTCCACATAACCAAACTTCCTGTTGAGGAAAGTAAAGAGACAAGAATTTTCAGTATTCATTTTAGAGTAATTTAAAATGAGAGAATGAAATCAGACATTATGCGAGTGTATTTGGTTTAGGTACTGGGAGGACAAAAGTACTTCATGATACTTTTCCCGGCACAGATTAAATGGTACAACTGAGCAACTCAAGTATTTCCTCATTCTTATTTCTAATACATACTTGGATCCACCCAGCCGAACATCGACGACTTCGAGGTCGTTCTTGGTGAAGAATTTTCGTAGAGATCCCTTGATTTCTTCAAAATCTTTATTGGAGTTCAAATTTCCAATGTACAAACAGAACCCTGATGAAAGGGACACATTTCCACAAAGGGTTAGTTGTTTTTATAAAACAGTGTGCTGTAATTATAGTTTCAGATCTATTCAGAGGAATATAAGGTGACATCACACATCAGTATTAAGTCCCTTGTTGATCATCATAAGAACAAACTAAAATTAACTTCATGTTAAAGGTTAAAATTCTTACCTTCCCCTTCTGACTTTGCCTTCTTGGCAGGAGGCGTGTCCTTTTTGGTCTCTGCCTTCCTCTTTCCAGGAGTCACTGGGGCATCTGTAGAGACAGGTTTTAGTTGTTTTAATAACAGTCAACAAAAGTCAAATTACATTGTTACCTGGAGTATGAAAAGTCAAATACCATGATCTCTGGCTTTTATCTGAGGGGAATGTATCTTATTTTCATACATTTTTCATGCAGCAACTTTTCATTTGTGTACTGATTGATATTTCTGGTAACGCAAGTCATACAAAAGCTCAGGGAGCCTTTTCTCTTTTTTTCTGTTTGCATTTACTAGAAAGATCCAAAGATGAAC
Organism: Halichoeres trimaculatus; assembly: GCF_033239565.1. NCBI lineage: Eukaryota > Metazoa > Chordata > Actinopteri > Labriformes > Labridae > Halichoeres > Halichoeres trimaculatus. The sequence continues at coordinate 14,995,323 of NW_027437182.1, read as the reverse complement.
CTGAGATGTGTTTTTGTCAAGATATGAGTTAAATAACTGAGCCTGCCATGTAATCTGTTGCTGAATTGCAGTTTCTTTGCTCACCTTCCTCCTCGTCATCTTCATCATCTTCGTCGTCATCATCCTCCTCCTCTTCAGACTCTTCCTTTGCCTTTACCATGCCTGCTTTCTTTGCCTTTGCTGGGGCAGGAGTTGTGTCCATCTCTTCCTCTGAGTCTACAAAGCACAAAAGTAAAAATTTCAGTCTCTGTGACACACGACCAAACGCCTACTCAAGAGCTCCCACTCATCTTCATCAGATCAAAAATAAAGGTGACATCATACAATCAGTATTAAGTCCCTTGTTGATCATCATCACAGATGGCAGCTTATGACTAAGTATCAACAAAAACAAAGGCAAAAATTCAGGATAGTACAAAGATTAGACTTACCATCTTCATCGTCGTCATCTTCCTCATCTTCAGACTCTTCTTTGGCAGCCTTTGCAGCTGGTTTGGCAGCTGGTTTAGCAGCCTTTTTGGGAGGAGGGGCCTCTTCTTCTGACTCATCTTCGTCGTCATCTTCCTCATCAGAGGACTCTTCTGCAGGTGCAGCCTTGGCTGGGGCCTTGGCTGCTTTCTTGGGAGGGGGAGCCTCTTCTTCTGACTCGTCTGAATAAAGTGACGTATTTATGAATTTCAAAGAGAAACCGTAGAAATTCTAAAGTACATTTAAATAGACTTTGAAAGAAAACCGTAAAATTCAACGAAGCAAAAATGTGACAGCGATTGAGGATAGAACTGGCAGACATGAAAACACACCAGCACCGAAGACATAGCATTGCATTTAATCTTCCTCCGTACATTACACACTAGAGTACTAAACAACCTCAAGTATGCCAAGAAATGGAGGATTTGTGTTGTGTACATACAGGTCATTAAAAGTAGCAAGGAAACAAATCAGTTTATAAATATACAAAGAAAACATGCTTGTCGCTTATCTTAAACTGTAAGCAAAGACAGACTGATCTTACCATCATCTTCATCATCGTCATCATCATCTGATTCCTCAGCTTTGGCGGGGGTTGCCTTGGCTGCGGCTTTAGCGGGTGTTGCTTTAACGGGGGTCTTTTTAGGTGGTGGGGCTTCCTCTTCAGACTCCTCCTCTGTAGATGGATTTTTAAAAACAGGATTTTATAATTACACAATAAAGGAAGCCCGGTCTAATGCTAATAAGTTATTAGTACTACCATATGTCAAATTTGTTGAAATCAATTTGTATCCCCATTTTGCTTTTTGATTAAAACTCCATCTCAGGTTCATCAGAATCAACATGTTGAGGTGTTTATTGAAATAACAGCAATGATCTGGTGTTAGGAGGGAGATTCTATGTGTTGCCTAACTCAGAGAGGAGCTATAATGCTTTTCTGACCTCAGGCCAGCGTTACCTAGGTGACACCTGCAGATTTTCCCACTACAGATAATCCAAGACCCAGATTTTAATCCCCAAAATCAGTATGTTTGCTATTCTTAATATGCAGACATATTACCCTTGCCCTTTATGCACAGAATCTAAAATCACTGCACCTCACTTTGTACTTCAATATCAACCTCTTATGTTCTGTATCATGAGGTGGCAACTACAGCAACAAGATTAAGTGGTGATTTTATTGACACCCCCCTTTCCCCCAAATTTTCTTTGTTTCAAAGTGTTGATGACATTACCTTACCGTGAGTTACTCAAGTTATCAAAAAATTGATGATTCATTTACAGCCAATTTGCTTCACCAGTACAAATTTTAATCAAGACAAATCTCAACATAAGCTTGTTCCAATACTTAAAAGTCAACCCAAAGTTTTCCCCTTTTTGCTGGACATTACAAATTTAGCAAGTATGGGTTCATTTTATCCTTCAATGAGGTTGTAAAATGACACTATGTAAATCGTACAGTGAATTGACTGCTCTTTTATTTAATAATTCGAATTTAAAAGTTGATAACTCACCAGAATCATCTTCATCCTCATCATCTTCACTTTCTGCTTTTTTAGCAGCTGCGCCATTCTTGATCGGTGTGGCTTTTGCTGGTGTGGCTTTCTTCACCACTTTAGGGGTAGGAGTCTAAAAAAAAAATGAATTAATTAAACTCTTCAAATAATTTAAGAACACCAAGATTGAGATTAAAATACTATACTGTACCTCTTCTTCCTCATCACTGCTTTCTTCTTCGCTAGATTCCTCCTCAACTTCTTTAGTTGGGGGGGCTTTCTTTTTCTGAGTAGCCGACTTATTCGCTGCCTTTGAAGTAGAAAAAGAACGGTTATCGATAAAATATTTAAAAAAAACACATTTATACACATTTAAAACTGATGAAACTCATTCTCCGGGGATGTCACTTCAGCATGTTTCGTAAGGGGGGCACCCCACCACGGGGTAATTAAGGTTAAAACCGCGAGTTCCCGAAAGTTATAATTTTATCACTGTATAAATACTTTTCACGAGGTGGACACGACTTTACTAGTGGTGTGTATCCGTGTTAATGATACCTACACCGTTTCGCTTCCACCTCGTGTGTCACTCAGAGCAAGCGCACTACCCACGTGGAGCTCAGGAGGTAGGGATGTTAGCATGATGGCTAATTGTACCGACGGCAGACGCTTGCTTAGAAGAAAACATGATAAAAACCCTTAAAACCCAAAATATATATATATAAACACTGCTATTTAAACCAGTGCAACACGACCACGGTGTGCCAGAGACTAGGGGAACATACAGTTTAGCTTTAGAAGTTGTCGTTGACTGACAATTAGAGCGTCAATGCTAACCATGCAACGACACGCTCGTGTACGTTTGCATTTCAGCTTTTCGCGCAAGTCTGTATTAAATATTAGCTATAGTACGAAAGCTCATGTCACATGTTTAATCCGGTATGTCGTCCCCGCATCTCTAAAATCCTTGCTAAAAATCGAGAACGCGCATGTATGCCATCTTGAGTAGTCGGTTAGCGTTAGCAGGCCACAGAACCAACATCAAGCAACAAACATGGCCGATCCCATTGGAGAAAAATGTCGCCAAATATTCATTAAACGTCTTATTTACAAAAAAAAATTACCGTGACAAATTAAGGGACGATTTTTGTACCACAGAGGTCGGCCTCGAAACAAGCACGGACGTCCCGGACCTACATCAGTTCCGTTTTTAACACAAACGCAGCAACTACTTCGGAAAGGCCTCATGCGTAAACACACCTTTCTAAAACAAATGCATACGCTTAGAACAGCAAATCCCACATTACTACTTGGTCTTACCTTTGCTAACTTCACCATGGTGCCGTTTTGTGTTTCTATGAAACACAAAGAATGGACGTTTAAAGAAATGAAATAGCTCGTACACACACGTGGCTCAGCCTGCACGATGGGACATTGGACAGGAAAGACAGATAAGCTGTAGCCGCGCTCGTTACTCTCCTGCTCTGCGCGTTCGCGTCACCCCGCCCACACGGTAGACTTCACCAATCACAAGTAGGGATATTTGCCTCGTGCCCACGCATCGCCTACATGGACAGGTGACGTCAAATTTTACCACTGTACAACACAAAAGTGTTTTGTTAACTTTTAATGTCGATTAAAAAAGAAAATGGACTGAATCACGTTCACATGGTTAGATGCCCCGCAAATTTGCTAATTTGTTTTATGTATGCTTTTTACTTTCAACTGAAAGAGCATGACGACAATTTTTTAAACCATTAAAGAAACAGATAAAACAGGGCTGTTGGCACGTAATTCAAGTAAATTACTGAATCAAATGGAAGTGGTCGCCTTTTCTAAGTGTTTCGCTCACATGTGTTGTATGCTCAGTACAAAGCGTCCTTGTGTCCCATGCAGCTGTTTATAAGCACCACGTGGTTTGGACCAGTGATCGTGGCCCAGCCACAGCATGTCTACCAGTCAAACCCACGCGTTCTCCTCTCACTCTTCATAACTTATATTGAGGACGCTGCTCGGTATTCTTGGTTATCTTGAAAATATGTCAAACTGGGTCTCATTGCCCAAGCCGACCGCATAATTTTAATAATCACATCTCTGCTGTTCAAATGAATCTCGTGTTAAATATTTCCAAAGGGATGTTTGGCTGTTATTTATTGGTTTGGTTTGTGTATACAATATGCACTGTCTTTACTAGGAGGCTATATAATATTACATTTCTCATGTTCATCTATTCATGAATGTTACAATTTCAGACAGGCTAAAAATATAAATACCATTCAAGCTACATTCCTGACCAATTACTTTACCTCTTATGCTGGTATCATCTAAAACCATTTTACAACTGTGAGATGTGCTCACCCTACATGTGAAAGACTAAAAGAAACTACTTGAAGTTAAAACATTTCCCCTTAGTTTGCCTTCTTTCTCTTTTTTTTTTTTCCTCATTTGATATAATTTTTCAGTCTTGGGGGAGACTGCAACTGGTACTATGCAAATTAAACTGTTTCGTGTTTGTCTGGGGGAAACCCCACTTTTTTTTCAATGACTAGGTTTAAGAATTGAATCCACTTGTATTTCAATCGATTTTATTTCTAGAAATAAACAACAACACAAAAGACAGTTACTTGGTTTTGGGGAAGAGAAGCAAAAGTGCTGCTGAACTGAAACTTAAGTGAAACAGGGATATGGGCATTATGCTGGGGGATGCAATGAACAAAAAATGACAGCATTAATGTGCTGTTGGAAATGTCATACTCTAATTCAATCAACAATCAATCTGTGTTCATGTTGCCCCAATTCACTACGAATGTTATCTCAAAGGCTCCTTATAAAAAAAATAAAATAAAATAAAAAACAGGTCTAGGATGTTCTCTTATGTTACATTATCAACGAAGACCCAGCATCAAGATAAAAGATACTGGGTCATGAGACCCCATCATACAGCCAAAACTTAGCCTTATGTCATCCCAAACTACCATGGGCAGAGCATTTTGCTGAATTTAGCAAGTTAAGAACAAACTTCTGTTTAATGGCAGAAACTTCAAACAGAACCACACTCATGTTAAACAGTCATTTGACTGTGTTGGGGCTGGATAGAGGGAGATGCAGAAATGGAGAGGTGGATACAGACAACATTAGAAGAAGTCTTCACTGGGAATAGCCTAACACTTGGCATTGGCTTCATCACTATTACTGAGAAACTGGCTTTCCCATTCCCGGAGGGAAGTACCTTAGCATCGCCAGAGGATGATAGTTCACAACTGCTAATGGGTTTCAAGAATGCTGGTACTGTTAAATGCTGGTAAGACAAAAGTACCAAGACCAGCCAGGAGTTAAGTCAGGGAGCATCTGTGTGGCAGAGTTTGGGAATCTCTGAGTGAATTTGAAGGCCAATTATTTCTCCCTCAGAGCCATTTGCCATTAGTAGCTGTTATGGAGTTTACGTAAGTGTTTTACAATCTTCCCTGGAACACTTAGTCTGTATGTCATTGATGATGTTTCATTAAAAGAAAAAAAAGATCTCTGACATAAGATCTAGTTTTGCTAGTTGTGTTGCCTTTGTTTGAATTAAACAAGTATTCTCGTGCCCGCGCGCGTGTGTGTTGAAAGTAAAGTCTTCATTCAAAACTCATTAAATTCCCAAGATGCTCAGCGTCACATTTTGAGTAATTAACCCTCAGCACCACACAGAGGCAGTGTTGCATTTTATATCCCTCGTTGTGGTTTTAAAATGGAAAGTGAAGCTTGATGTCATCGAATGGTATTAAGTGTCTAAAAGCTCACAATACAGCTCTAGCTTATTTGTCATTTAAGTGGATCAAAATAACTTTGTCCATGTATCAGATTGGTCCAGTACTCTCAATCATATTAATTTATGATGAGACAGGAGCACCCTGGTTTTAAATAGCATCTGTTTACAGCTCTTGTGAGATCAAATGCACAAAAAGTGCAATGATTCACCAAAATCAAAGAGGAAAATTTAATATACAACTTAAAGAATGTTTGTACATAGCTGCAGTGAAACCCTTAAGAGACATTTAAATCAGGGCTTTAAATGCTGTGTGTATTTTTTATCAATAAGATATTAAAAATTAGAGATAAAATTAGTAGCGTGTTACATGCAACCGTGATAGAACCTTCGATCGATGGCGAATTTGCGGAAACGTCGCTTAGAGCTAATATACTCCTGGACTAATTCTCGCCTGTGGACCTGTCAGAGCTGGATTCAACTGTCACTTCAGCCAAACCATCAACTTGTCTTCTGGATCCCATCCCAGCTTGGCTGTTAAAGGAAGTCTTTCCCTTTGTCGGATCTTCTTTACTAAGGATGATTAATGCGTCTTTACTGTCGGGCTACGTGCCCCAACTTTTTAAAGTTGCTGTTATTAAGCCTCTTCTTAAAAAGCCTACACTTGATTCAGGCTCTTTTGTCAACTACAGACCGATATCTAACCTCTCTTTCGTTTCTAAGATCTTGGAGAAAGTTGTTGCGAGTCAGCTCTGTGATTTTCTTCATAGCAACAGTCTTTTTGAGGTCTTTCAGTCTGGGTTCAGAGCTCACCACAGCACTGAGACTGCGCTGCTGAAAGTAACCAACGATCTACTTTTGGCTTCGGACAGTGGTCTTCTTTCTGTGCTTGTCTTGCTTGATCTTAGTGCCGCTTTCGACACTATTGATCATTGCATTCTTCTGAGGAGATTAGAGAGTCTTCTTGGTATCTCAGGAACCGCTTTAGCCTGGCTTCGATCGTATCTTTCGGATCGACATCAGTTTGTTCATGTGAACAACGTCTCTTCTTCTCACACCAGGGTGCAATATGGAGTTCCTCAAGGTTCAGTGCTCGGACCGATTCTTTTCATCTTGTATATGCTTCCTCTCGGCACTATATTGAGGAAACACTCCATAAACTTTCACTGCTATGCAGATGACACTCAGCTTTACTTGTCAATGAAGCCTGAAGAAACCAACCGCTTATCTAAACTTGAAGCATGCCTCAAAGACGTAAGGTCCTGGATGAGCAGAAACTTCTTACTGCTGAACTCAGAGAAGACTGAAGTCATTGTTCTTGGACCTAAACATCTCAGAGAAGCTTTCTTGAACAACATCGCCGCCTCTGACGACATCAGCTTGGCTTCCAGCACCACTGTCAGGAACCTGGGAGTTCTTTTGGATCAGGACCTGTCCTTTAACTCTCACATCCAACAGGTCTCAAGGACGGCATTTTTTCATCTTCGCAATATCAAGAGAATTAGACACATCTTGTCTCGGAGCGACGCTGAGAAACTGGTCCATGCTTTCGTTTCTTCTAGGCTGGACTACTGTAACTCTCTTTTATCCGGCTGTCCTAATAAGTCTATTAGGACTCTTCAGCTGGTTCAGAATGCTGCCGCTCGGGTACTGACTTGGACTGGGAGGAGAGAGCACATCTCTCCAGTGTTAGCGTCTCTACACTGGTTACCTATAAAATCTAGGATAGAGTTTAAAATTCTTCTTTTGACTTACAAAGCACTTAATGGCATCGGGCCATCGTATCTTAAAGACTTGATCGTTCCGTATAATCCGTCTAGGTCTTTGCGTTCTCAACATGCTGGTCTGCTCGTTGTACCTAGGGTCTCTAAAAGTAGTATGGGAGGTCGAGCCTTTAGTTATCAGGCTCCTCTTCTTTGGAATAACTTACCGGTTGAGGTCCGGGGAGCAGACACGGTCTCAACCTTTAAGAGTAGACTTAAAACTTTCCTTTTTGATAAAGCTTACAGTTAGAGCTGGATCAGATCTGAACCAGCTCTTAGTTATGCTGCTATAGGTTTAGACTGCTGGGGGGAACTGACACACAGGGCTCCTGTTTCCCTCTTTTTCTGTCAGTCTAACTTCTAGTCTTACTGTCCTGTTATAGTTACTGACCATACACCTCTCTGGGAGGGTCTGAGTTTGTCTTGTAGGTTCCTGGGGATCGGTGAAGAAGACGGCCTGCTGCTGTGCTCCTGTCCGACACCAGCTACTACAGCTTTGGATTTGGCCTGCTGGTTTCACCTTAACTGTCGCCACAGCGCCAAACTTCAGACTGCGTCTGTTTCTCTCTCTCTCCCTTTCTGTGTGTGTGTGTGTGTGTGTGTGTATGTGTGTCTGTGTGTGTGTCTGTGTGCGTGTGTGTGTATCCCTACCCCCCCCTCCTTTTTTCTCTCCCACCCCCCTCTCTCTCCCACTCTCTCTCCTCTATCTGTCTCTCTCTAACCCCAACACAGTCGAGACAGATGTCTGTCTAACATGAGTCTGGTTCTGTCCGAGGTTTCTGCCCATTAAAGGGAAGTTTTTCCTTGCCATTGTAACTTGCTAAATGCTGCAAAGTCCTGTACTCATGGTGGATTAAGATAAGATAAGACTCCTTATCTTGTCTTGATGTTGGGTTTCTGCTAATAAAATTTTATTAACATTTACGGGTCTAGACCTGTAAATGTTTTTGTAAAGTGTCTTGAAATAACATTTGTTATGATTTGGCGCTATATAAATAAAGATTGATTGATTGATTGATCTCCTAAGAGTCACTGGGCCTACTTCTCCTACTACCCCCATGAGGTGGTGCAGCCGTCTGCTGCCATCAAGTGGACTTCCTCTGATACTGTAAGCCCATGGTTTTATAACCCTAATTTCTTGTTTCTTTAAAAATCAACTGATGCATTGTGTCAAACCTTGCGAGTATGTGGTCTATCGGTTACAAATCAGTCAAGTGGTTTTTGTTTTCTTTATTAGGCTCAAAAAACTTTCAAAATAAGAAATCTATTTTGCTCAAATGATACATGGGAAGATGGGTTTAGTTTGTGCTCAAAGTATATTGACCTAAGAGCATGAAGTTGATTTAATTTTTTTTTGTAGTTGCCATTTACGGATGGATTAGTTGAAAGTGTTTATCGAGTCCGATTGACTCCAGGATCTTTTATCTGTTTTACCTTTTCCTTTTGTCAATGTTTCTATGAGGTAAGAAATGAGAACTGAAATTTTCCACTGGATTGTTGCATAAGTTGAAGAAACCCCTTTTAATGAGGTTTGTTGTTTTTTAAGGGTTTGGTTGAGTGAAACACTAAATAATATAAGTTAAGTTAAGTAATAAGTTAAGTTAATTATTAAGTCTATGAAGAAAAGTGACAACAGCTAAATGCAGGATTTACAGATAGTGAGATGCTAAATTCTGCACTTGAATTACTGACTTGATGCTTTCTTCCAAATGGAATACACTTTTTTTCCTTATCAGTTTTCTCCACCTGTTATCACTGATCATTATAAAGGTATATTTTTGAACAATTTTTTTTTATCATATTTTATAGGGAAGATGAAGAGAGGCAGTAAATGTGGATATTCAAAAATGGGTAGCTGAGACAAGAACAATGCTGGCTGTATGTTGGACTCAAGCTTAAAGTAAAAGGCCAACAGCATTGACCCATTTTTTTTGATAGGTTGTTGTATTTTTTTACAATTTTAATTATTAGTTTGTGTGTGTGTGTGTGTGTGTGTGTGTGTGTGTGTGTGTGTGTGTGTGTGTGTGTGTGTGTGTGTGTGTGTGTGTGTTTAACCATGTTTCCTGAGTTTTTAGGGTTTCCTATTTTATTTTGTAGTTCTTGATCAACAGGAGTGTGACTGAGTTTTATTTCCTGTCCTGGTGTGTTCCCTTCCTCTGTGATTGCACCTCACAGGTTTCACCTGTGTCCTGAGTGATCGTTGAATACATGTTCCTTGAGTCTCATTGCTCCGCGTGTCCCCATGTTTCTTGTGGATATATAAATACATATATTTTTTTTGTTACAAATAATTTTCTCAAGTCTATTGGCTTTTGTTTTGAAAGTATTAGGTTTGCTTGTTTTACTCTGTATTTGGATCGCCCATCTTTGTTTTTTGCTTCAGCCATGTCCGTGGGATGAACTTAATTGAAATTGGAGTTACATTTGAAGAACACAAGGATGGGAAACAGATGCATTCAGAGATTTCAGGTAAGAAATTATTTTCTTTATCACTGAGAAGTAAAGGCTTTTTTGAGAAATAATCAATTCAGACGTGGGATGTTTACATCAACCCACGTGGAAATAAACACTCCTGTTGACATAGCTTAAAGGGAAGTTCTTCAAATTCTCAAAAAAATCCTGCAGGGAGCTTTGGCTGGCATTGGGTTGGATTAAAAACAAAGAAATACATAACAAAGCACCAAGAGTAGACATGTGGAGATGGCTGTAGTTACATTCATGGTTAACAGTGGGATAACCAGGGTTATAGAATTTAAGATGTATTAAATACAACTTAAAGAAGTGTAAGAATATGCCTAAGATATATGACTAAAGACCTCAGCAATGGTGCTCCAAAATAGTTACCATGGCAGCAGTAGATGCTTTTACTCCCTTCAAGCTGTTATGATTTACTGGTGCCAGGTTGGATAATGGGAACATCACAGATAACTGCATTTACACCCATGCCTGAAGAGATGCATCATACAACATCATGTCCTATATATCTCCACAGTCTTTGACCCATTCAGAGAGCTGCTGCATGTTCTCTTCTTCTTCACACTAGTGACTTGAATGCAGCTTTTATGAGTGTCAGTCTTTCCTCATGTAGCAGGTCGATAACATAACATGGAGCACTGAGCTTTGCACACAGGTGTTGATTAAGTTCTGTTTGGTGCTTTTAGCTGCTATTTTCTCTGCACTCTCAGCCTTTGAAATGCTTTTATCCAAGTCTGTAATGGCTTTGTGCTCTCTCTGGCTTTTGTTATGAGTGTGATTTTTAACACCAAGTGTGACAGATATGTGCTTTGACTTTGTATTTTTTAGCAGTTATCTGATGTAGGAGTTTGTGACCAGTCTGTGATAAATAGATCTTTTCTTTCTATTGTTTGTGCAGTATGCTGGCTGGAGCATACTGCCCCTTGGAGATAGTAAGGATACCTTAAATGATAGTTTTTATGTTCACATCTGATGATATTTTGTTTGATGTGGATCTGAATCTATTCATTTATTTGAACCAAACACTCACCTTGGTTCATTTTGAGCCCATCAGTCTCCCTCACAGGATGCATATAAAGCAGATTTTATTGGCTAAACTTGAATCTAAATCTGTCTGCAAAAATAGGCAACTTTCGTATGTACCCCCTTCTAAATGATGGGGACTGTTGTGTGAAAGCAACAGGTGTTTTCTTACATGTCTCTATGCTGCCCTCTAGTGTGAGAGTTTACTAGTACATGACATTAAAATTGTTGTACCCAAGTTTGTAAAAAATTACTTCAGATGTTTTAACAAGACCTTTGGGTTGTATCATTATCAGTAGTTTCATGATTGTTAACAAATTAAGTACATGAGTACATTTGATACCTCTTTTTTAAATTTAACCTACAATGTTAAATCTTATTCCAAGGTGTTTTGTTATTTTGAAAGTGCAACAAATGTATAATTGTTTGCTCACTATTGTCTATTAATACATTTATCTTCTGGAAAACTCTTGTTATGATGTATGCCATATCGATGAAAACAGTAAGTAACAGTAAGACTTACCTCCCTTTTTCTCAAGAGTTCTAGTACAAAACCCCCTGTAACACAAGGATTTCTGAATCGCTTTATCTCCCCCTCTCCCCTAAATCTACCGACATCATGTTGATTTTCAGATGTCATTGTATTTTAAGAGTGTGGATGTCAGGAACACCTTGAACATGTGTAAGCTGAGGCTTGGGCTCACTGTCTTCCTGAAAATTCTTGTTCAACAGTGCTGGTGATGTTGAAAGTAAAGCTCATTCAGCAGTCGCTGTTTGCTACTCTAGGCCATAGTGTGAATTTAAGATCCAATGTTACAAAGCAAATTATTTTTTAAGGGATATTTGTCCTGGTTGGCATCAAATGATCAATTTTTACCTCACCCTTTTTTAAAATGATCCTACTCTCACACAGGTCCAACCACATGAAATATGTATAATATTTAAGTCTGAATGTGGTATATATGGCCATCTTTGTGGTGGACCACTCTTTTGAAATCACAACTGGAAAAGAAAAATGTAGGTATCCAACCCCTGTACCACCATACATATCTAAAATAGGACCTCTCCACTTGTATAAAATGTCAAAAAGCTCAATATGACCCCATCACTGGAACATAACACCCTGAGAGGTTGCATTTAAGTGCACATGGAATGTTCTTTTTATCATTTTTGAAAACATTTACAACTATTTGAAACAAAAGAGGAAAAAAAAAGTTACAAACAGAATTGACCTGCAGTTTGCATTCATTTTCCAAATGTTACTTAAATAAAACTCATATTTATAAATATCTCTTTTTATAAACATATAAATAGTTTTTAAACATAAATACATTTATGCAGGGGAAGATGAAGTACATGAATGTACAGCAGCAGCAACAATATACAGCTTTGCACTTTGTAGTTTTTACACCTTTGTCTGCCATCTTGTCAAATGCATCTGTGTGTCTGATGACCACTCGTACGGTATACACATATGTCTATATGTATATATGCCTGCATATTATTATATATATATTTATATGAAGGGTTTGTAGCATTGTCATGTCAGTCTTTGTTTATGCTGGTCGTGATGACTCTCGTACCAAAAATCTGTCTCTTGGTGAGTTTTTTTTTTCTTTATTTCTCAGGTGAGAACAAACGGAAACATGGTTTTCCAATCTCATAGTCCAGAGATCTGGGGAAAGAAAAGAAAAAGAAGATTAGACACAATAAGCATGATGGATTCATTACTGTGGCAGCTTTTATCTCTGCTGTTGATTTTAATGTAGCCCCCAAGTGTGTTGGTGTGACTCTTTCACCTCAAGTTCCACCATGTCAAACACATCCTCCACATTATAACACACGTGAGGAAAGACGGGTGTCAGTTGATGAAAAACACATCCACTCACACTCCCCTGTCAAGACTTCACAGTTTGCCACAACCACAAAAAGGCCTTAGGCCTTAGGACTAATTGTGCGTCACCTTGCTTCCTCATTACTTCATTCACCACCGCTGCCCCTTTGTTGTTTTTGTTGAAATCACTCGGTTAGAGAGAATGGCTTTCCCAGAAGGATCCTGGCCACCGCAGGGTGCTGTGTGTTTATAATGTGTGTGTTTGCCTGTCTGCATCCCCGCCTCCTTCTCCTCCTTTTTTGGCTCAAACATGATGTATGCTACTAGTTTCTGGAAGCAGATGGAATCATTCATGACTATGTGCATGAGTGTGCGAGAAGACTTCCTAAATACCCGCTGGATAGTTTCCAAAACATCAGTTTACATCTGAGTAAGTGGGCTTTCCTGCTGTCTTATGGGGGTTCCTGTCTTTAGAAGGAAGTGGGGTAACACTGATAGGCTAAAGGATGGGCTCTATTGATATCACAAATTTAAGAAAAATTTTATATATATATATATATATTAGTCTCTCTCAAAAGTCATTTGACAACTTTCCCTTTGAGGAATCAGAATGAATGAAATGAAGTTCAATGTGCATGGCTCTTTCATTCATCAGGATGCAACTGTTGGTTTTTCACCCCTTTCCACTTGCTGTATTTTGCATCAGCCGCCCCAAACTACACCCTTTCACAAGTGCTGTGAACTGGCTGTCTAGTTTAGTGCACACACTTCCCAGAGTCAGTCTTTGAGGACAATCATAATTTGGCTTTGTGCTGGGTTATTTTACCCTTCCACTCCTTTCTGACTTTGTCTTTACAGCAGCCTTAAACGGGCCCAATACTCGAAAATGAGAACAACTGTTTGTGTTCAGTCTGTTTTTCAGTTGCTTTTATCCCTTGTTCCTCTGATTAATTGACATTTTCCACAAATCTGATATCTTAGAATCATTGAATTACAATTGAAAAACCAGGATTATTAATTTTATGTCCCAGTCTTCGTTATTTTTTTTTTTATTCTGTCCTTTCCAACTTTAATATTCTTAATCCCCTTTGATGCATCTTCCACAAACCATTTGTTTGTGTCTGGACACGTCTGAGCTTCAAGTGAAAAGTCTGCCAGAAGAGGACTTACCGTCACAGCGCTACTCCAGCCCTAGCATCCCATGCCGCTGAGGGTTCCTATTCTGTCCATCTTGTGTCCAAAGCAGCCACTCCGCGACGTGGAAGCCCCTTTCTTGTTTCCGGATTTGTGTCTTCTGGGTGTGGGTTGGTCGTTAAGGAGACGAGCCCACATCCCTCTGGCCCGGGTGTCCATGCGTAAATCTCTCAGTAACCTTATCCGAGAGCGCACATCCTCTATCCGCCTCTCCCTCTCCTCCGACTCCAGAAACTCCGCCAGCTCCTCGCCCAGCAAACTTCTAAGAGACTGGAGGACAGAAATAATAAGCAAACGATGTCCCCCCTGGGTAAATACGACAAAAGAGCAACCGTCTCATGAACTCGCGATTTCAAACAGACGGAAACCTGTCGCGCATTGAAGCTTAAAAAAAGCTTAATCCATCAGAAATTCATCACCTAAGCCTTTAAACACGCCACAGGTTTGACCTATTTTTAAATAGTTCCTCTAAATGTTGTAGTCATTTTGATTAAAACCTGGCGGCTCAGCTCAGTATTCCTTGTCATCTTCAGAAAGGATTTATATTACGCAGGTGCATGAAGCTCGCTCCTGAGGTCTGTGGCATTAACCTGGAGTCTGCTCAAGTTCTAGAAACGTAGCCTATTAACCTGAAATTGATCTATCAGTCGTTTATTCTTGTGACATGATGCCGTACCGTGGATTCACCAGGTAAATTCTGTGCGTAATTGGGATTTTACGCACCAAACTGTTCTGGTTTCTTGTCGGGTCAAACGGTTGGAGATGACTTATTGTGAATGACAACGGACCAACTTAACAAACAAAGATTTTTCTTGTATCGATGAAAACCAGATAATTAATGACTTGATTAGAAAAAGAGTTGATTTCTTTCAAGTAATGGTGTCTGTGATCGTATTTATTTGACAGTGTCAAACGCTATGGAGCAGAAATATCAATGGTGCTTCCCAACTAAATAATTAAGACGTCGTTTCTTTATGTGACAAAGTAATATTTACTAAATGGTTGAGGTCCAGACTGAAATGATGAAACCTGATGCGTAAAACAACAGTCTAGAGCGACAACACCTCAGAACAGCTGTTCGCTCCTGTACTCAGCTTCCACTTTTCGGGATTCATAAAGATGGAAGTAAGTGACTCTTACCTTCTGCTGCGCCTGTGTTAAAGGTTTCGCCCCAATCCTCACTGAAAGCAGAGTGACCATAAGTCCACACGCTACCAGATACGACAAGTTCATTTTGACAAGTCTCGTGTTCCTTAAGGGACTCCTCCGCGCTGAAGTTCAGAAAGAGGGACAGAAGCAGCAGCCAATCAGCTGTTAAACACAAGAGGCTTCAGTCCGTCCTTTACTCCAAAGCTCTTCAAGGGCTCCTCTAACTCTGTGGATTACTCCTCACCGCTTTATAGCCAGCCCTTGGTGATGTCATGAAAACCTGCGTAATGGTCCTTCCTTCCTCGCCAACTCCCTGTTTTCTCTACCTGCCTCTGAGCACGTCATGCCATGGATTAATTAAATGATACAAGCTCCGGTCATCAGAGCTGTGGAGGAAATGAGATAGGCTATGAGGTATCAAAAAACTCAGTTTTTTAACTTTCAGACCTCTGGCTGGAGCGCAGCGGCTGAAACTGAAGGTGATTTCAAAAGGCTGCGCGTCAGGAGCTGAAGAGCGACTTTGGCAGAGGGATGACCTCAAAGATGCCAGCCGTCTACCCTGCGGAACATCTTAACAAGTCATACTCTACTGTGAGAGTGGGGATGACATATTTTTCTTCACAGAGGAGAAAAAAAACTGAAATTAAACATTTCACTTCCAACAATGTGACTGGAGCTCGTGTTCTTTAAAACGCCTTTAGCAAGTGAAATTGCGCAGAAGAAAGCACCTTAAAAATGAGATGTCTCTAGCAGAATGCGGCAGCATCACATTTCAATGAATAGCTCAACTCTTTCTACTGGACAGATCGACTTCTAAGTGAGGAGATCTTGATGGGATGCCAAAATATTGATAGATAACTCCGATTAGATAAACGCGATTGTGCGTAAAAGTTTGACTGAGCAGAGTGATCAGTTGTGCCGCCATGGCACCAATCAAAGATGAACAGATCTGATGGCCAAGACAGGTCCCCTTTCAACGGTGTTTCAGTTTAAGTTATTTAAAAATGTCCCCTAACCAATCCGTTCAGGGTTGGTTCAGAAGCATTTTATGTAACGTAAAAATTCTGATGGTGTGACTGAGATTCAGATCTGTCACATCGCACGAGGCACAGGAACAACATAGACACGTAGAGGGTACACTGGCAAGCCGCCAGGCAGACAGCCTCACGTTCTGAGCATGTAAATAGAGGTCCCCAGGGCTGTGTGCGTGCCTGACCACACAGCCACCTGCCTATGCGAAAGAGGGCTCACAGATATACATGGTTCATTCCTGGAATGTAAACAATACATAAACGTCTGTCAAGACTGAACATCTCTCCATATTACATCCTGTGGTCTTAAATTTGTTAAAGGGGTCTAGAAAAGAAATGATCAAACATGTTGGACTACACTTTTACTGAAGCAGCAGGACTCAGAGTTAAGTGTCTTATAAGATAGTGCTCCAAGGACTCAGAAAAACTGGTTCATGACATCAGAAAGAGTGAAAACAAGCCCTTTTTTATTAAGTGTAATAAAAACCTAACAGAAGAAACACCGTTGCAGCATCACCTCAGTGTCACTGCAGCAAACCAGCACAAAACAAAAAGATAGAAGCTTCCAATACACTTCAAACAAATATTAATGCTGAAATGTGGTGATGATTTTTGATATGATTAAATCTAATCTAACCAATTTCAATTTAACCCCCCCCCAAAAAGAAGCTTCTTTATATCAAGTACAGAGTTCTAAGTTTGACCCCGGGGAAACAAATATTCAGATATGGAACTTTATTAATTTAGTGACAAAGAATAACACTTCAGTCCAAATAATACTCTACAGACACATTAATTTGCAATTTAATTTACATAACTGAAATAATAGAGAAGTCAGATGTGTTTCAGTCTGGGGACACTGAGTAAGAGTCTGTGCCGTGCAGAGCTCAGATAAAATCTCACAGGCAGCACCGTCTGTCTTGGAACACAGAGTGGCAGTATTCGCTGTGCCCAAAAAGAGAATACCCATTATCGTTACATGTTTACTAGATCAATACAGTCCTGTCAAAGTCAGTCATTAATCAAGAATATGTTGAAGTCCCAATGCGGCTGTGGCATAAAGATTAGGTTTATGTAATATGAGAAAAGAAAGTCAATAAATCCCTGATGTTCTGCATGATTAATATCTGTTACATTTCCCTCAGACTTAAAGGTTGGGGATAGCAGAGTGATGATAGCAGCAGCAGAGTTGTCACAGCTGACATTTACTTGTTTAGGCTGACAAAGTATGGAAAAAAAACTTTAAACTTTGATTGAGTGTTAGCGTTACACTGCCTGGCTCCAATAAGTATGTGACTGTATCTCATACTACATTTCAGTCAGGGGAGATTTCACAACAGGTGAATAATCGGTGGTTTTAATCCTTTAATTCTTTAGAAAAGGATGTGAAATGTATAATGATCAGACCTCATTGTGACCATTGTGTTGAGGCAGGTGATTTAAAGGGTTAATGAAAGGGGGTGGGTTAGTCATGAGTGATGGTAGGAATGCAGGATGTGATACGAGGTGGACACTGATGAGAAAGAGGTGAAGTATCTGGATGCTAAGAGGTCAGTGCCCCAAATATGAGTGAATGATTAGTAAATGAAAGACTAATTATGAGGCTGCTTCACTGATTGCATCCACGCTGACCTTCATGTTTATAAAAGTTATGTAAATGGAAGGAAGAATTCCACCAGATATTCACTGCTATACCTGGAGGTAAACTTATTTTCCCTTTGCATAACTGTTTTAAACTGTTAGTGTTCCTATGCAGCAGTCTTAAGAAATGATTACACATTAGAGCAGCATACTGACTTCCTTCTAATTCTTTGATTAGGTTTGACCTCCATGTTTTTTTGTGCTTTTGCTCTGCTATGGTTATTATCATTATTCATAACCCACCAATCCTTCCATTCTATAAATGGGCCAAAATTTGCTAGGCACCGCCCTGTTGGCTATGGCTGCCTTCTGCCGCAGCTCTTTCTTCTTTGTCCGTTTCTTGTGATTTTTTCGTCTCTTTTTTGTAATCTTTGTATTTGGAGTGGATCATTACTTTGTATGGCTCATTTGTTGGTCATGGACACCAAACTTTTTGTGGCTTCAGCGATGTTTTTACTACTTTTTCTCCTGTGTTTGTCTGGAGATCCCACATGTAACCATGGCTGCATTGTTTACATGTGAACTCAGCTGTTGGCAGCCTGTAGCATGTCAATGCTAACTAGTGTAAGGCCTGATGTCTTCCCACAAGGTGAGGACGGCATGCTGGTTCTCAGGTGTGAGCTAAGAAGTGACGACATGGACCTGTCCTTCCATCCATCATTATTGGAAACAGAAGATCTATCTCCAGTAAGATGGACGAGCTAGCTGTGCTAACCCAGCAACAGAAGGAATACCAGAGGGCAGAGTAGCATCATGCCATTCACAGACATGGCTAACGGAGCTAACATCAGACACCAACACCACATTGGAAGAGCTTTACCTGTTGTGAGCAGACAGGATCTAGGAGACAGAGATGGAGCATGACTGAAGAAGCTCAGTCCTGGACCCTGTGGAGGTGGAGGCTGGCTGAACTGGACAATGATGGACAAGCTGTCATCCTCTATTTTCTTATGGACCTTTTTGCAATTTCTATACACTTTCTTACCTTTGTTTTCTTGATTGCTGTTGTGACTTCAATTCTGTTGTACTTGTTACAATGACAATAAATTTCTATTCTATTCTATTCTAAATGTATTTGTGGCGGCATTTCACGGCAGCATCAGCCCCATGGTGCAGAAGTATAAACCAGGCTTTAACCATTTTGGGATCTTGTGGCACCAAAGAAATGTGGAAAACACATCAAGCATTTTCTGTTTTCATTTTTTAAGACAGAGAACTTTCCAAGTTTTCTTTCAATCAGCATAACTCCCATGATTCCCAAACTTGATAAATCCCATTTTTTAAGCGCAACACTGTCGCAAACTGCACATGTGCCTGATTTGAAAGTTTTGTGTTGATATGACCTTCTTTTTGAGTGATTACGTGAGAAAAATTAAACTCCTGAAACTGTGTTTATGTGTTGGTCCCTGAACAATTAAACTAGGTCTGTCATGACAAAAGACTTCATCTGAAAGAGCAGATTAGAGCTGGTGTTTTTAATTCAGAGGATGTTTACTGAACATGCACTCCTTTTCTCGCCTCAGTGTGTTGGCCTATTTAACACTATGGCACGTTTTCACACTTTGGCCGGCTGAATGTAAGCGGGGCTCTATCTAGAAACATGTTTCCATCTAACACAGCTCTCTCTTGTGCTAAAGATGAAAATTTCCAGTGTACCACAGTCCTCTTTTTGCTACTGTTCTTTTGTGCACATTGGACATGGAATCATGACTCTTGTATGTGTGATGCATTGACAGATGTTCATTGTGCATGTTTGTGGTGGGCCTAAAAGTTCAATGCAGAGCTCAGTGGAAACTTGTGTTGCATGTCATGCCGCTTTCAGATCTGTCATAAATGTCTTTGTCAGTGCTCTGTGAGTGATACTTTGCCCACTTCCACTCATCACTACAGAGTACCTGTAGCTAAAGAGAGCCCAGGATGTTTCTGTGTTTCCTCAGCAGACTGCACTGTAGAGCTGCTGAACTCTGTTGACCTCATGTCCACGATGTCCTCTCCACTTTTAGTACATTTTTCTCTGATTGCTAATTCCTTTATTTTGAAGTTTAACAAGTGAGTGACACATTCTTTCTTAATGCCCAAAGTGTTGTGTCATAAGGTTTTGTCTTTTTTCAGTACAGTTTAACAGTGTTACACACTTTTCCCGATGACATCACATGGGTTACAGATGGCACCTTCTTTGTCCTTTCCTGCTTTTTCTCTTTTTCTGGCACATCCTTATCAGCCTTATTTCAATGAATCTCACAGTTTTAAGTGGGTAGGTTTATGAAAAAGGCATTTTAACTAGTTTGCATTAAGAAAGCAAAGAATCCAGCAGAGTGGCCATGTGCTACAGCCGTCGTCGCAGTGAGTGTCGATGTGAGGATAAAGTGTGTGTTCCTCCTCTGGGGTTTGTGTAAGACAAACTACAAGGCCGTTATGGTCCTATAAATAACGGTTTTATTGCGTGGGGAATTTTAATGCTTTTTACACAAGTGCTCTGAAGGCTTTGGAATGGACCAACAACAAGCCTGCCTTCGATGGTGAGGGACAAATACTTAAAAATCAGGTATACACAATGTTTTCAGACACAGAATTTATCAGCAGAACATTACACTTTCTTTGTGAGACAAAAGTACACACGTTATTTACTCTTTTATTTAATATTTGTGGATATAAATGCATTCTTGCAGATAAAATACTATTCTGGAACTCCTGCCAAAAATAGACATTTTTTTTTACTATTACACCAAATAATTTAAAGTAGCGCTAAGTTGCTTATAAATATGAGAACAGCAGTTTTTGGTCATTCTGACATAGAAATTCAGAAGTGGAATGAGAGGTGGGCAGACAGTGAATAGTTTAACAGATGAACCAGTGTCTGGTGAACTGTAGACAGCACACTAGTGTCGGAGGATGATCCTGAAACACAGGAGAAATAGATTAGCTGCAGGCAACACACAAGGGAACAATAATATTAAGCACAAGGAAAATAGTGGTAGGCTCAACTATTGCACCGTGTCGGGCGATTGAACAATCTGGTGACAAGTGACCGAAGAACCAGGGTATACGTATGTGCACTGCAGGCTGATGACATGATGAGAAACAGGTGAGCAGCCTGATGCAGTCAGGAGGTGGTAATTGGCGCAGATGGGGGACACCAAGGATGGTCGTACTCAGAGACAACAAAATAAAAAATAAGAGGTAAGAGGATTGATCTTGGGACAAATATCCACACCTGTAACAATCTGTTACATCATTGTTCCTACAGCCAATCAGAGAGCAGTGATAAAAAAAAAACCTAATGATTTCAACATTGAATACTTTTACCAAGTCAATGAGAAAGTGCCAGAACTGGCCTCAACTGCTGCAACAAGCAGGAGGAGCTGTCTGTGGATTCTGACTGCTGTTGCACATCAAATTGTCCTAACTGGGACAGCAAAGACGTTATAATCTAAATTATTCTAATCTTCCGTAGGTGCTTGAAAACCCAAGCAAGCTCTTTTGATCATCTCAAACCCCAGGTAACAACATGGCATTTTTTCCCAAGTAACTGACGCTCACTAGACATGTTCTGGTTCTGTCTCTGTAAACTATAGAAGTGGTTGAAAGAGAAAACCCAACTGGATCAGCAGTTTGTGACGTACTCAGAGCTGCCTGCCTGGCACTAACAACCATGCCATGTTAGGAGTTTCATAAATTACCTTTCTTCCTCAATCTGGTTGCTGCCATGTGATTGGCTGTTTGATGTTTGCGCTAATGAGCAGTTAAACAGGTGTACCTAATAAATCGTCTATTTTAATTGCAGCAAAATAGGTTCAAAAGGTCTCATTAGTGCCTGAATTTGTTTATAACTCATACATTTCTATCATTTTACAGCTAAGAGCACCAGAAACATTTTCGTAACTATGTTGACTGACCAATGGGTCAGTGGTCAATGGGTTCTACTCTTTACAAGCTCTCAGAGCCATTTGTTGTATTTTGTTTGGGTGTGTGTTTTGTTGCTACAGTAGGTGGCGTGTGTTCTTATATGTTCAGCATAAGTAGAGAAAAATGGAATTAGTGAAAGGTCTTTCTTTTGACAGAGAAGTACAAAATTTTGACTGTTGTCATTTAGGTAGGGTAAGAAGGACAAATGAAAATGTGACTTTGTTAAACTTTTTTTATTTTACCCGGGAAACAAGTGAAGAAGGATGCATAAACTGTTTATTGAGCTATAAAGCACCTCAGTGGCTTTCAGGATGATTTTGTCCAACGAATTTCAGTGACTATACTATTTTTTTAAGTTATTAAAAGTTAAGTAAAAATGGTGGTCAAATATACGAAGACCACATTAGTTGGGCAAACATCATCACTACGCCCATGTTTGCAAAGGAATATGTAACTATTTGATCATTCACACAACTGCATAGTATATTAATCACATCTCGTTAAAATGTTACTATCAGTTTAGTAAAGTTGACTTCAGTAAAGAGGTATCACCCACCAAATGGACAGTTCTTTGTAGGTGTTGGACAGTAGGCTTTAGGTGAAAAGTACCTTCTTGATGCCACGCCAATGGATAAAACATGAAAAATGTACCATCTTGTTGCTCTTCTGGGTAATGAAAGATACAATGCGGTTCCTACTTCTAGACGTTTTGCTTTTTACCCTTCACACGGACAGTGAGGCGTAACAGTAACAGACCACTAATAGCCTGATCAGAACAAGAACACTTCATGTAAACCCCTCATTGACTTCAGTAAAGAGGTACAATTCAGCCTATTAGTTAGAGAATTTACTTACAGTTGAGAGGGTTGGTTCATGCAATTTTTTGCTCAGATTGATTGTAAAAAGACATGATCGACAACACAACCATTAAATAGGTTGCACTGGACGCATTTTAAGAAAATAGTTTTGCCATAGTTTAGTAGATGTCATTTGCCAGTTATATAATATCAATGCCACAGATACAGAACACCACAGACCCAGCAACGCAGGTGTAAGTGCAGAGATACATTTTCCTGTTAGTATTTTAAGAGTTGTTCATGCATGAATCCAAACACAAAGGAAATAAAGCCACAAGTGGAATATATTCTTATGAACAATAGAGTTTTATTGCCCACTCCAGAACATGCACTGGTGTTTCCACTTTTTATTGCAATTCCATAACCAAAATATACTCTGCCTTTTTTTAGTCATCTAAAGCATCTGCTCAAAAATTCTTACAACGTCAGTAATCCTCAAACAATTGAAGCTGTCCTTGGAATTAACGTCTCATGGTGACATCATCACTAACGAGGCACTGCACTTTAAAACCACGGGAAACTTCCAGGCATGCAAGAGGACATCTAAAACGAGCATCATTGTGTTTTCTCTGTAAATGTAAGTGATGAAATTTACAGCACCTTTATTGGCATGACACCACTGACTTTTTGACTGTGTGTTCAGGTGTCTTACATAAGAGCCTTATTTATAAATATACAAATCTGGATCAGTTAAGAAAGGAACATTTGAAAGACAGGCATTAGTCAAAAGCTATTTTAGTGAAGATATTTTGTTTTCTGGACCGCAAGCAATGCTGTCTGGCTTTTATTTGACTGGATTTGTTCACAAATTGCTCACATCCACAAACACTGGGCCAATGATATCAGTATGACAGCATGTTTTCCTCATTGCATAATGTAAGAAAACGGTAACAATCATCACAATAAGAATTTACATTTCAAATCCTTCTCATCACTATTAATGTCACTGCCAATGTTGACATTAGCTCTAAAAGTTGTAAAAATCTATAATTTTCAGATGGCTTCAAATGATTTATTCCAGTATTCACAGCAGTGCAGGGCTTTCTCTAAGCTGCTCTAACACTGGTGAGGCTCTTGTGTTTTTCAAACCATGTGGAAAGACGCGTGTTTGGGGTTTGGGTGACACATGCTGTGACAAAGCCACATGGAAACATGGATACTCCACCGCAGATATATGATCTTGGATCCAAACAATTTGCTTGGCTTTAAATGAAGTGCTAGACGAATGCCACTGCACAAAAACACTGTAATACACTGTTTCCCTTATTATTTTTTTATTTGAGAACAGTATTCCCACAATATCTAATTTATGAGTAATTGCTTTTATAACTCAGTGTGAGTCACAATGATGTAAAATATGTCATTCATGGTTTTGCGAGTGCTAACAGCCGTTTCATCAGTGCACAACAGAATGACATGTATTGCAGCTGCTGCTTCATGTCCCTCTTTGCTGTTGAAGAAATCACACACAGCATAGCTTATTTTGTGATAATTTGAACCATTGTTACACAGTTGAAGATGTCTGCAGTAGAGACATAAGTTGTTTGGCGTGGGCACACCCTTGTTAGAGAGACACCTAATTTTGTGGTGCACAAGTGAGTTTAATTACTTCAAATGGCACCATTGATACAATAAACAAAGTAATGTCATTAAAAGAGGAGTAAAAGCAGTCAAGACAAAGAGGTGTGATACAACTACTTGACCCAGCACTAAAAAAATACAGCTTCCTTTACTGTGAGACAAAATATTTTAAGTCACATTTGTCGTAATGTCTGAACTTGTTTTGAAAGAGGTGATGTAACCCAACATCAGCTGAACAACAAACCCAGACACTTCACGTGAGGTCACTATTTTACTCCACTTAAGAAACAACAAGGAATGTGTGTCAGATCGACCACAAAGGAAACTCAATGGCTTAGTGAAGTGTTTGAGGGTAAGGAACTGACGTTTCTACCCAGGAGTAGCTTTAAATGAGTCACCAAGAGAAGTTTTGACAGTAAAATTACCAGTGTGTTAATAGAATAATTTCAAACCCTGAAGAAGAAGTAGAAGCCAGTGTGATGTGGTATAAAAGAAGGGGCACAAAATGAGCCAGTGTTGGAAGTGCTTATGCTCCTGATTGATTTACATGAAGTCATCCACTTCAAAAAACACTTAACTTTCTGTTATCAAAAATACGCATTATAGTTCTTACAGGCTAAGACTTTGTGCTCTCAAAAATCCAGGTTCACGTATCAGTGAATCTTACTAATAACACCACCTATGAGATATTCTCCTGCATGTCACCGTAACCTACACTAACGCCACATTCTCTCAGTTGGAAAAGTACCAGAATGTTCTGGATGACTGAAAATGAGCTGCCATTATGGCTTTGCCTTTCTCTGAAACCTGCATTTAGGAGTCTAGCTGCCACTCCAAAGCTGTGATAGCCGCTTGCACACCAGAGTAATTTCAAACCAGATGAAACATTTGACAAGTGCCATGGCGACCAAAGCCAGTGTGGCAATCGGGTTTTCAAAATAACCTTCACTACCAACTCCCATGTGCCTCCTATTTCGTGGGTGAGTTCTGACGTAAGTTAGATAGACCTGCGCAAAGGCCACACAGGTCTATAATGAGCGAGGCAGGGCAGAGTAGAAGACAGGCTTTTTATATTTACAATGAACGTGTAGTTTGCATATTTTGCCATTTTTCGTGTTCTTTGGTGTTTGAGTTGGTAAAGACGTCACATTCACATTGTTTTGGAGTCTGGGTTTAGTTCATAAACTCATTTTGCCTCGGGTTTCATTTAACATGCATTTCATTTATCTTGCAGGACCCTGCAGATGCAAAATCGTTTATTGTAGTTTATTATGTTTAATTGTAAGACTAACTGGAATAAAAACTTCATTTATCTTTGCATTAAAGAGCACAAAGGCACTGCACAGTGGACAAGGCGCAGGTCTGGGATCCTTACGTATTAAGAGAAACCTGTTGGCCGAGGAACTGAGGAAAAGCTTGGTGGCAGTTAACTTCACAGTCAGGAGCTAATTCAATAAAGATCTGTTTTCACCCTGTATGCCGCTACAGCAGAGCCTAAACTGAGAGAGGATTGAAGAAAGTAACTGAAGCGCTATGAAAGAGTGCCTGAGTTGCCACATTAAAGGCAAATTCAAGCCGCTGTCAAGCAGCATTAAGTGCAGTTTGCATAAACTTTTGTCACACGCTGAACTATAGACAGGCTTTGAATAAATTGTACTATAAACTCTGGATGACCCCTCTCTGTGAACTGTGATTTGGAAGAAAAAAACAGTTACAGATAGAGTGATCAATGCTGTATCATAGGCATTCTTACTTTATCTGTCTAAATAACTCTAAATAACTGTTAGCATTAACATACCATTAAACAGCAAGTGAATTCATCTGAGATTAAAGTAAAGGACCAGTGCCACCATAGGAAGCTGAGGTTGGGCTGTGGCTGGCTTCAACAGTGTGCTCATGGGTGGGATGTGGATCATTAAAAGTGCCTTTTGGATGCTGTTAATTAAATGGTCAAAAATTAGTCTTTTGATGACCTTCAAGTTGATAAAATGTAAAAAAAAAAAAAAAAAAAAAAAAAAAAAGGGGTGATGGCGGCCCTCTAGTTAATAAATCATCATAAACGGGACCAATGGATGCCCCACCAGAGATTAAAAGTACATAAAAATTATTTCTGGATACCCTTCCTTTAAACAAGGCATAATTAAAAAGTGTCCTCTGATTCCCATCCATTGGATAATGTGTCATAAAATTGCCTCCTGGGTGCCCTTCCAATAAAAAAAGTTAAAGCAGATGCCTTTCAAGTTAATAAAATTTCATTTTAAATAGTCCCCTGGATGCCCTTCCAGTTAATAAAATGTCATAAAAAAAGCCCTCTGAATGCCCTCCCAGATTATTAGTCTTTGTGAAAAATTAAATAGGTAAAACTGGGTGAAGTGGTCTTGTAGAAAACGTTCTAAGGCTTTTGGTTGTCACTCAACATTTGTGACTTAAGTTCAACACTTTCTGTAGTATCGTAATACTCAAGTGAACTCACCTTCTCTCACATATTGAAGGACTTGGCATGTGACCTCATTTTATGTCCTGGTCAATACATTTGTCAAACTGTTGTTTTGTAGCCCTGAAGGTAATTATCTGAAAATTTCAGGGTTTCAGTACATGTGTAGAAGAGGCTAAAGATGCACCCTCAATTGAAAAAAAAAAAAAAGACTTGGCACTGCTTACATCCGGGGTGACGTGATACAAAATTTGGATGGTTGTTTTGCTTTTGCAGTCAGAATAATTTCTTTAGTTTAGTATTGCATACAGCAAGTTCATAATTTTATTTCCTTACTCAGAAAGGACAAATAAAGGAATTACTGTTGAAGCATAGGCATTGCTTACAGATCCATCAGGGCTCCGGCTGGAATTGAGTTAGATGCAAAGCATTTGCCTGAGCTTTATCATCATATTAGAGGTACAATATTTTGCCTGGGAGGGGCTGTGGGCCGTCCCTGCTATAGCCAGGCCTGACGCCTTAACCAGGCTTTTACAGTAGGAAGGAGTGAAGCACACCGAGGTTTACCACCACGCTGGGATCACCAGCTTAATGCAGGCTCGCCCTATCCCACATTCAAACCCTGCATCTCTTGGCTCCTGTCTGGCAGTTTGGGCATACTGGGGAGCGTTCCCATGGAAAAGCTGTTAAACTGGCCATGGTAGTGAGGATGAGGAACAAGTTTCCATCTTGTTCTTGCTTGCTCAAGAGAGATTCACATATTACACTGCCCTATAGACATCTTGACAGTAATATGGTCCTATCAGTTGATATGAAGTTGGTTTTTATGGACCTTTGTTTTCCTGCTTCTTTCACTTTAAGACAGCTCGACATAGATGTACATTCAGGTCTGTTTCCTTTTGATGCTTTAGATGACTTATAAGGGGTCTGCACTTGTTTTTGCATTTCCCCTGTGTTGCTAAGCAGACTGACTTTTCCGTTGGCTAGGTCTTAACAGTCACCCTTAAAGACAAGCCTGTTTCTGATTGTTCCGGAATCAAATCAGTGACTGGTAATGGCCATAAAGTCCGCGACTGAGGCGTAATACTGTAGGGCGTGGGCCCACCTCACATTTCCCAATCGGCATTTCCTTTCTCCCCTTTTATGAACGCATTTGTCAGCTTTTATTCATTATAAGCTAATCTGAAGGATTTGTTACTAAAACAACAAACAGATAAAAGGTACACATCAATTGGTGAGAGTGATGTTCCACGAATCAATGGTATGCTCATAGTTGGCCAACTCATGCATCATGCTTGTTCTTCCATGAGCCCACCCTATGCTTTGCAAGTGTTTATCAAACCCAATAACGTTCAAAATCACATGCTGCAGTGGTTTTGTCTTTAGGGAGAGTCCCACTGGGTTAAACAATTCAAAAGCGTTATTGAGGTGTCTGCGTTCACATTTTTGCCTTGTAATAACTGCGGGCACTTAACAGATGATCTGTATCACAATGTGGGAGCATGTTTGATCACTCAAGTATGTAAACAGTAGCAACCATATTACCTACTTTTAACAGTGGCTCTTGTTTGGTTGGCTTATCCTCATTTACCCTCTTCTGTGGGCATGTGAACACTGAATTAGTGTTTGCACTTAAATGGATTATCAAAAAGAGCCAGCATCCAATTTTGAATTGTTTCCAAACTATTACTTGTGAAATGTTGGAAGCACTCTTGTTATCATTACTTTTAATATTTTTTTTTCCCGTCACGGCAAGACCCCTAGGCTTTGAAATTATATTGTGGCATTTTGCTGGCACTGTAATAACAGGTAGATATCAATCTTGCTATTCTTAAAATGTATTCCACACTCCTTTACTTGGCTTTTGATGTGTGGGATGTGCACCATAAGAACTATCCTGTTGCTCAATGACTGTCAATCTAGTCTAGGTTCTCACACATTCTGACTTGCAGAAATAGTTATGAAAGCTGATATCATCCATGTTTATTTCATAATTGCTGAGTCAGTTTCTCCCCTGGTTTCCCGGTTTGAAGGCCTCAAGTAAGACACAATGGCAGCGATATGCCTGCACTTATGCTGTACATTCATTAAGACCCTGCTAGAGTTGAGCTGACGCTGAACAATAACCGTTTGAGTATTGCATGTCAGCTGAACTTAATCAGTGGTTGCATTTGGGAAAACAGTCAAACATGTAGCCATAACTAGAGTTGTGTCCAAGTGGTGGCCTGAAAACACCCTGCCCCAGCCACCCCCCCAAAACACATTTTCACAATATAATCAGCCACACTGAAATCCAACCCTCTGATTGGCTAGCTGCAAAGTCACAGGTGGATCTTTGTTTCAAACCGATTTATTTTACTGTGTTGGATCAGGCTGCCTTTAGCAATAGGGCAAATCAATGCACATGAATACAGCAATTGTTAGATTTTTGTCCAATAATAATGACTGATGTCATTTGTGGGACAGTAATGGTGAATAGATAAATGCTACTTGGAAGCTGGCATGTCTACACTGTTATGCCATCTTTCATTTTCCAGTGCTCCAGTTGGAACACCACATAAAAACAAGTCAAGACATGTTCCAGGCCATAACTGATTGTAATGCTGTTGGCATATGGCACAGATGATGTCAATATTGAGTTAAATGGATCTACTACTTGACAAATCATCCATTATCCCAGTTACACTTTGTACAAGACCCGTTTACACCAAGTGTAAGGTAAAACCATGTCTGTTTCCATTATCGTCCTCCAGAGTGACATTCAGCTACATATTATAAAAACATTATTCTCTTCCTTTTGGACACACATGCCTGCATTGTTTTTATTTCTCCTCTTAGTTGACAGTGATCTCCAATTCCAAAAAGTGTGTCTTTCTCATCAATGAAATGTGGTATTAATGTTAAGTGACCGCATCAATTGTAGAAAAAATCTTCTTGCATGTTTATCTGCTCCATGAGTCACAATGTTTTTTCAGAGACTGACGCTCTAGGTTTAATATGAAGATGTGAAAAACACTCCACTTAATTCAGAGCATGTTAACATGTGGTGAGCAGTCATATGCAGAGTGGCTCTCTGTGACTGAGTGAGTGGTTTCAGCCTCTTGCTTAAGGGCTGCTGGCCAGGACATACGGCTGTTACTGCAATTGAACCCTTGTCCTTTACATGATGGGACGGTCACGGTAACCGCAGGGCCACCCTACCGCCCTGAATAATTGTTATTAGGTCCTCCAAATAAGTAATATACTTGCAGAACGGAAGGGAAACCTTTCGTTGGACGATGAGTGGGTGGTTGTAAAAGCAAGACCTTAGGCTGCCCTCACATCTGGGAGGAGCTTTCCCCCAAATCATTGCCATCATTTGTCGCTGCACTAGCAGCTGGCAGCGAGAAGTGGACGGAGACGATTGTTTCCTTAAACAGTGCTACACTGGATGGTGGAGTCAAGCAGTCAGGTTCCTTTTAGCAGGTAATTAGCAATTAATGAAGCAATTTTATGGCAGCATGGCTCCTTTGTCACTCTAGGCTAATATTAGCTTAATTGACCTCACTAGCAAACTTTGACTGAGTTCACATTAGCATAGAGCTAGATGGTGGTCAAAACGTAGTGAAAGATATCCTTTAAATGGGCTCTAATAGTCCCCACTTGATCTGTTCTACTGCCTTTTGTTAACTTGTGCAAACCTTTGGATAAATCATTTCCACAGCCTTACAGACACTGATTCTAAACTGACAAGATCTGAGCATTAATCATAAAGCTTGGCCATCCAAAGTAAGTAACCTAGTTTCAAAATACAGTGTTGCAAAGCAGTCATAGCTTCTGCCTTGCAGCTATAAATGTTGCAATCATTATCTAAAAGAGAGAGTGTAAAAAAAAAAAAAAAAAACAGGTAGTAAAAATACTATCTCTTAAAGGCTGGTGGAAACTTATCTCCAGACATCGGATGTGATTTTTAACAGCTCATTTAAAACTCCTGTCAGGATTGTCGCCACAGTGACAGATTGTGTTAAACTCAAGTACTTACAGTACAATTTCCTTCAAACGCAGGGCTTCATTCTATCAAGTCCTTAATGGGCTCATAAAATAAAGATTTGGAAAAATCTGAGGACTCTTCCTCGCTGTATACATTACGATGTGTGTGTGTTTGGGTTAACCCGGGTCACAGCCCAGCAATTAATCCCTAGAGTTCTTGTAAATGCTCTCAGTTACTGCAGAGGAAATATTACTGTTATTATAAATACATCCCATTGACAGGCTGCCGTCTGTGTTGTTTCAGCACATAATACAGTCACTTGATAGCCCCATTTACAAACTCATACAGAATAAAACTGTCAGACCTCAGACTATTTTCTGACACCACTATAATCAATCTCTCAGTCCTGTCTTATCATGCCCAGTGAAGAGAGGTGGCTGCAATGACGGCTGTAGCTCCTACTGTTTGTGATCCATTTAGCCTGAAATAAGTATATGTGTCTGTCTTTGAATGCTTTAAGCAAGTTCTTAGGAGAGGTTGTCTATGCAGATATCAAAAATTTGGTTCCCATTTGCACAGGAATCAGTACACATTCTTGGTGACACATAAACACACATGCAAAAATGTGTTCACTGCATCATAAATCCTCTCCATGTGCAGTCTCTAAGACCTTTCTCAGTTCTGGCTGGAGACAGAGGGAGGGCTAATGGCACAGAGCATGGACAAAATAAAATACTCACAATCAAATATCCTAAATCTCTTTGACTAATTCCTAAATAATCTGGGGAATGACGCACTACAAACCATTAGTGATTTAGTTTATGATGACCAAGCAGCTGCAGGAAACTCTTTCTCAAAAAAGTGAATTACTTTGCATTTGTAACTCAGCCATTTGGACGAGGGAACCTAGAAAGATTGACTACAGGCACAGCCTCCTGCCAAAAGGAGTTTCCTTAATAGGGTTTGGACTCTTGATGATGAGGTTTAAACATCTAAGCTGAGATATAGCATAGATACGTACGAGGTATCCCCTGAAAGTCCATGCAGGATGTCAGCTGTTGTCAGGCTTAGAACAGCTAGAGGATGATGTATTGTGTTACCTTTCAGTCTTAACAAAGCGTATGCTTTCCCACAGTTAAAAGATGGATATAAAACAACAGTGCTGGATGTCCATTTTAAATGAATGCAATTTTACAAACAGCTTGATATTTATGTTATAGAAATCCCTGAATCTGTCTATAAACTGCTCCCAATGCTCTGTTCTAAAAAAAGAAAAACAGCATTAGATCTTCATTAGATTCGCTGAAATGATGCAGACATCACATAAAGTGGGGCCCTCAAACACCAAGGTCTGCCTACAACTCTGCTCCCCTGTCATGTCTTCAGAGAGCTGACCAATTAGAGGGAAGAGGATATGTGAGGTGAGGAACCTTAAATAGACAGCAGCCAAAACAAAGCATTTCAAAAAGAGGCTGAAGTGAAGGTTTTTGAAAACACTGTGTTGGGGGAAGTTTATTTTATTTATTTTATTTTCAACTTTGTTTACTTTTCTTTGTTTCAATGTTTGTTTGTTTGTTTGTTCTTCTTTTTTTTTTTTTTTAAATCTTTCTTCATGTTACAGTATAACAGGGGTACCGGGGCACAGATACCCCCCCCCCCAAAAAAAAAATAAAAAAAATAAAAATAAAAAAAAAAAATAAATAAATAATTATTATTATTTAATAATAATAATAATAATAATAATAATACTACTACTACTACTACTACTACTAATAATAATAATAATAATAACAATAATAATAATAATAATAAATAAGTACATACATAAATAAATAAATAAATAAATAAAAATAAATAATCAAATTAAATAAATAAATAAATAAATAATAATAAAATAAAATAAAATGAAAATAAATACATAAATGAATAACTGCAATAATCCATTTTTAATGCTTCTGAAGGGTCATGGAGACTGGAGACATGGCTCGTGGCTGTCAGTACCACTGGCAGGATGCTGAAGAATCTGGTACTTCATTGAAAACAAATGAACAAAAAAATGTCTAAAACTAATTTTGAAGCAAATCATACATTATATCTGGCCTTGACCTTAAGGTACTCCTAATCACCAATAATATTACTTTTTATAATAAGCACAGAACTTTGATTTTCCTCACATCTGTTAGAGGGACAAGGTGAAGGTGCACATTGTGTTTTGGCATCCAAGAAACAGAAAAAGATTTAGACTTTGTGTTAGGAAAGCAATACATAAAAGCCCTAGCAAGATCACATGTTGGGGTGTGCACAGTTTGTTTCTGTGAGGTCTGTCTAATACTGTTTGGTCTGGCATGGATTGTGTTTATATGGCAGTGTGCCTTGTGTTTGCATGGTGCTTTACAAGCTTAATATAGACTTCTCAAGTGTGTACACATCAGCTTTGTAAGAGTACTGTCATGTCCGTCTGCATCCAGTATTGATGTGTGCGCTCTGTTTACATGCATGAGGCAGAGGGAGCTTGTTTCAGCGCAAAGCCCTGTAAGCCTTAACCAAAGAACTCTTGTGCGGCTGCTGCAGTGAAGTGCTGTGTCAGCTGAGGTCCGCCAAACTACTTCTGGCAGGCTGCCATGTTCTTCGAGTGTTGCTGCTGCCTTTGCCATGTTGTCTCCTGCCCTGCTGTTTCCTCCCTGAGGGAGATTCTCCCGCTCCTCTCCGGTGCTCTGTTTCTTTTTCTGTCTCTTCTTCTGACTGACAGGCCACTGGGCTGCCCGGATCTGCACGATCACTTTTGTTCAGACAGGAGTTTCAGTTATACAGTACAGACATTTTAAAATAATCTCATTTGCTGAGTCAAGCCTCAGTTGGCGAACCAAAGAACCTCAAATTTTCTGGCTAAGTAATGACAGATTGGCATCTGGGGAGAAATGAATGAGGGGAGGGAGAAAGCCTGTGACTTCAGTTGAAAATGACACAATCTTTTACTAGTTAAGCTAGTTAGCAGCAACAATTCAAGTTTTTCAAGACCAGAGATGAGTATTGGATAAATCTTAAATCATAAATCTATGTACTCAATTCACCAGCGCACACTGACTTAATCTGTGCCTGTTGTCGTTTTAAAGTTTAACTCAACTGAACAGATTTTGTCAGTTTTCATTCATTTTGTATACAAGTTAGTTGCTCAGCTGGCTGGATGGGAACTACACACCAAATGAAAACTTTCTATCTGCTTTGATCTGCTGAAACACTTGCAGAGGAGAGGTTCTGCAGAGGGCTAG
Organism: Halichoeres trimaculatus; assembly: GCF_033239565.1. NCBI lineage: Eukaryota > Metazoa > Chordata > Actinopteri > Labriformes > Labridae > Halichoeres > Halichoeres trimaculatus. The sequence goes on along the minus strand of NW_027437182.1, from coordinate 14,961,484 downwards.
CAAAGGTTATAGGAAACACGGCTGGAGACCTGGACTCATCCTGTGTGATCTGTTTTGAGAGTCATCTGAGGTAGACCATTTGTTCTGGGTGGGGATGTTGATTTGAACTATATTAAGGGATGGAAACCCAACAGTGGTGCCTCAAGTAGGAAGAAACACCCGAGAGGCGTCTGACTGGTGCAATTTGGCAGAGAATAAAAGGCCTGGTGTCATTAAAAGAGAGACTATTAGTTTAGATAACTTATTTCTGGAGTGCTCCTGATGAATGGGAATCTGAGGAGCATTGTTAAAGAGGAAGTCATCACTGCCAGGATTTGGATTGATATCAGAACATAGCGGCTGGATGAGTTTGACTGATGAATAGAAGCATTGTATGATGCAAAAAATGACAGATTTTCACCTGCTGAAGCTCTGAAAGGCTTTAAGATCAGAGCTGGATTTCCAGGATGACTAAAATTAGACATCGATAGTGTATATGGAAAAAAATTAAATATACTGTATGTAAAATATATTTGAAATAAATATAAATTCAAAGAAAAAAAATGCTGCAGGAAAGAGAACTCAAAAGGAGAACCCTTGGAGCCATTCATTCATTTTCCACTGATAGTCTGGTCCTTGGACTGGTAGCCATTCAATCACAAGACTGACACATAGACACATACAGCTTTTCACACACACACACACACTCACACCTAAAGGCAATTTAGAATCACCAACAAGCATGTTTTTAGATTGTGGGAGGAAGCCGGAGTACCCGGAGGGAACCCAAACATGCATGGGGAGAACATGCAAACTCCACATAGAAAGACCTACCTCGCCCGATCCAGGATTTAAACTGGTGACCTCTTTGCTGTGAGGCAACAGCGCTAACCACTGCACCCCTGTGCAGCCCACCTTGAAGCATGTCATGCAGAAACAGAGAAAAGTATTGCATAAGGATAAAACAAACATCTTATACCTGCTTCTATAAAATTCATTTAAAGATGTGAAAAAGAACATAGAAGAAGAGCTCAGATGATTCTCATCTGGAAGTTTGTTTCTCCAATGTGAAAGTGGAAATTGGATCATGATCACTTTCCACATAAACAAATGTAAACAAATAATCTAAGGAAGAGGAGCCTGAGGGGCTGGTGGTACTACTTTCAGTTTGGGAGTTTGAGCATGACTCATCGATAACCATTAAGTCTAAACACCACTGATACAAACTTTCCACTGTACCAGCTGACACTGTGTAGAAGTTTGTGACAGAGCTGAAAGATCAAAGTTGCCACACTTCCATCAGTGGTTTCTGGGTGTAATCAGCTCTTTTCCTTTTTTAAATTGTCTTTTCTTGTGGGATGAACATAAGGAATACGCAAATACCTGGCATCACATGATCTAGTTTACCTGAGTAGCTGATTTTGCCCTAGTTAAAAGCTTGGCACTCCACTCCTGTTGTTTAAAAATGAGTCACTGAAAATCTGGTTGCCTTTAATGAGGGTGACACCTTTTCCTGTTTTCTCCACATTCTGGTAATTTGGAAAATTTCCACTCCTTTGAGAGAGAAGAAACAAACATTTTAGGCAAAGAGGAGAGAAAATATCTCATCTGTGCCTGTGAACCAACAATGTTTTGAAACATTCAGAAAGCAGTCAGAGATAAATCTGCAACAATACAAGGAGAAAGCTCTGATAAGTAAACTGGACAAGTAAAACCAAGGGGCTGGGGTGGGTCAGGACACAGATGGGTCTGTTGGGAACAGGTGTGAGGGTGAGAAGGAAAGGAAGGAAAACCCAGAGAACCTAAGAACTAGTAGAGAGGTGAAGAATGAAAAAGGTAATTTGATTGGCGAAGTGGACCAGGGAGACGCGCTCACTGCTGTGCCGGTATCTGAGGTGGGAACAGAGGCAGCAAAGACAGGATCAGCGAGAACAGACAAGTTTATGTCAACGTGTGTGAAGCCCCTGGTGTGTATTTACATTATAACAAAATCTGAAACCTTAAACTGAATTATTTCTATTATTGTTGTTGTTTTTTTCTTTTGCTGCTGCAGTATTATCAAAATATACGCCGAAATGAGGACAAAACCTCACAACCTAGACCGCTAGGTGTTGCATTCCAAAAGTTGTATTTTGTGTTTTTTTTTTCAGATTGGCCTATTAGTGTATTCCCACAGCTGGGGTCACTGGCCAACTTCAATGCTTTTTCTAGGGTCATGGGCTGAAAAGTTTTGGGAACCCCTGGTCTGGGAAAAGATTTCGATAAAAAAACACAAAATTTGCAAACTGCAAACCAAACAGCAATCAACCTGTAGCTACCTAACCTCTCCAAAATCTGTGTTTCTCATATTTAAGGCGTTTTAAGGTTAATATTTGCTCACAGCAAAACAAAGTCTACACTAGAAATGAATATGAGTTGCAAAAAGATAAACAGAACCTTAATGATTCCATCTCAGATTATCTCTAGAGACTGAAAGATTCAGAATTTTACAGTAAACCATAGGTTGAAAAAGGTTCTGCAGACTTAAATGGTGTAAAAAAAAAAAAAAAAAAGGGAAGAAAGAGTAATCCCTTGTCTAGCCTGTGCTAATGTTGAGCGGGAAGGACAGTGGTGGATATTTTTTTTCTCTGCGTTATGACAGGAAATGTTAGTGCCTCTCTGCAAATCAGCACGTATTCAGCTCAGCTCTCATGGATTAATATGTCAGCCTGCATCACTTCAATTGACTCGGTGCCTGTCGCAGAGAAATCAAACTCCCTGGTCCCACCCTCTTTGGTTAGCCACAACCTTTAGGCAGGAAAGTAGACAGCAGGAAAAAGCTCATCAAACTGCACAAATCTTTGGAAATTGTTACTCAGACAATGATATTGGACTAATCTAACTCTACCACCATCCAGCATGTAACCAAACAGATTAGCAGAAGGCTTCTGCACTCGCTCCGTGAAGACATTGCTGCGTTAGGTTCACATCATCTGCTGTGACATTAACCATACTTGGCACAATGACTTCAGTGAAACTGGTGTGACTACCACAGCGTCTAGCCACGAGAGGCTAGCTGGACTGGCATGGGCTTAATCGCTACCACATGTGTGTAATCACAAAACGTGTAGCAGTGCTCTGGTTTCATGAGTGTATGGTTATGGCAGAGATGATGTTATAACATGCTGAAAAGAAATGTTCTTCACATGGTTTGTGTGTCTGTTTATGCTCATACGGTTAAAAGTTCAAGGGCTAATCCGCAAGGATCCTTATTTTGTCATGCTGGAACATCTTTGGTGTGAAGGGTTCATTGCTGTGGTTTTCCTGTGCTGTGTTTCTCAATGTTCATTTGTCAATCAACCAAAGCAGTCTGTGCCATGATGTATTTTCCTTGGATTTGTCTGCTGGTGCCAGCAGGGTGTCTGAAGGTAGCTTGTTGGAGTGGATAGCAGGTCAAAACCTTTATTTTAAAAAGAAATGCTAGAAAACAGTCTTTTAGCCTCACCTCATTTGCTCATAAGTCCTTTTGTGTGTAGGATGACTTAACATATGGTTTTGAAGGCCTTAGCTTAAAAACTTAAAGTGCTAAGAAGGCAAATATAAAAAAGAAGAGCTTCCAGATCAGGCCACAAAAAATGCTCTATGCAACATAATTTGGTAGATGGCTGTTGAACTTGTTGGCAAAAAGTGTCTGAAGTGTTCTGGTTTCCTCAAGCCTTTATAAATGGAACATCTTAGTCATTCCTGCTTCTTATTTGGTCGTCAAACTGTCATCAAGCACAGAGCCACAAAAAAGAAGTCTGTCAAAGATTTTGTGTACTGCTAACCATCCGGAAGCCCCGAAGAGTTGGACTTAGCTGAAGGCTTCATGATCGTCACACAATGGCTAATGGACCCTGAGATTTGTTTCCTTTTCTTATTTCAGGGTAAAATATCAGTTCACGTGAGCAATTTTCCATTCAGCCCTGGTTGTTTTACATTACTATGCTGCTCTCTTTCTGATCTTCTGGCTCTGTGACACTAACCATACAATGTCCCTTACTAAATCAGTCAGTAGCAATGGTTCTATTCACCAATGCCAGTTGTAGACATGATGGTATAGAATAGAATAGAATAGAATAGAATAGAATAGAATGGAATAGAATAGAATAGAATAGAAAAGAATGTACGTTATTAATCTGGAATGGAATACAGAAGTTAAAACAGCTAACAAGAAAGTGTAAAGTGCAAAAATGTCCACCATAGACGACAGTTGGACATAACTCTCCTGTTAGCCTCCACCTCCACATGATCCAGGTCTATGCTTCACCAGTTTGTTCAGTCTCACTCTTTTGTATCCTGCTGCTCAAAGCAGGTGAAATCCCTTATTTATTTATTATGGGTATTCGTGTCCAGTGTTAGCTCAGTTAGCCATGTCTGTGAATAGCATGATGCTACTCTGCCAGTATTCTTCTGGTGCTGAGTTTGCTAGCTCAACCATCTTACCAGAGACCAGTCCTCGTTGATGTCATTTCTTCTTAGCTCACACCTTAGTACCAGCACATCATTCTCGTTTCCTTCTCCTCAGCTCATGAGGAACATCGAGCCTATCGGCGGTTAGCATCGACATGTTACAGCCTGCTAACAGCTGATATCAAGTGTAAACAAAGCTATCATGGTTACAAATAGGACCTCCGAACACACAGAGGAACAAAAACAGTAAAAACACAACACAACCAGTTTGGTGTCAATGGCCAACAAATGAGCCACTGAAAGTAACGACACCTCCAAATATGAAAACAAAAAAAAAGGAGGGGGGGGGGGGGCAGCTGTAATGAGCTGCGCTTGGCAACAACAACAAAAAAAGAATAAATAAAAAAGCATACATGTTGAGATTCGAAAAGTACCGAAAAGTAATCTTTGATTCTGATCTGTTTCCTGTTTGTCTCAAAAGCTAATAACTAAGAGATTAAGCATGGATGATGAATGTGTGCACTTGCTGCTCTCAGGAAATTGTCATCGCAATCATATCATATCCGTCTTATTTTTCAAGCCAACACCAACTGAGAGTCAAACCAGTTTGATTTATATGGCAACTCTCCTCACACCTTGGAGGCAAAGAAAACTATAAGATCAGCCTGTCACCGTTTCTCTTGTCACATCAAAACCACTGAGTCAAGATGGAACTTTCATTTTTCTTCTTGCATGCTGTAACAGTCCCTCTGTGCAAGAAAGCTCAGAAATCCTGCAGCACACTGGCTCAAGATCAATTTTTCTCCCTGGTGGATTCTGCGGGCCTGTACTGAGGTGGTCCCCAGTCATGGATGGAGACCCCCACCCCACCCCTCGGCCCTCCTTGTTGTTCAGTTCAGACGTCTCTGTTTTGTATCAGCTTGGTTTTCCATATACCTGTTTTTGCGCAGCTGTGTTGCCCTCTGTGAAACCTGGTACACTGTGGGCTCTGTGTTAATGTGCTTCAGAGAAGTGTGCTCAGCTCCAATTATGCTCGTGTTGGACTCCCACACACTCAGCTTTACAAACACACAGGGCTCACACACACTGGTACAGTGGCTGGTGGGTATGAAGAGAAAAAGTATGCCTGGAAAAATGGTTTGTTGGTAAATTTGGGGAAAGTATGGGTAATATTATGAGTTTCTAGTAAATTGAAATCTACCTGGTTGTTGGTACATTTTATTGAGAACTCCACAACCAGAAAAGCAAGAATTTAAAGTAATAAAAAAAACATGAAAAAACTGACGCATGGACAATATCTGATGTCAAAATTTGAAACGTCAAGGTTGGTAAAGCTCTCTAAAGCCTCAACTCAAGCTTTGGTGTCTGCAACTAATAATTCTGGAGTCATAAACTCTTCAGAAAGAAAACTAATGGTCCAATCTCTGCTTAATTCCCTAATAAACAGTTTCAGGGTAGTAGTTTTGTCACTTGAATTCTCAGAAAAGTGATGACGTTTGATAAGTGAGTAATAAGGGGACGCTTTCTCACAGGGAGTGGAAAGGATCTGAGTCCAGGAACAACAGACAGGAACTGTATTCCTGTTGGAGTGAAAATGTTGGTTTACTGTGGAGGGAAGTCTCAGCTTCCTGTACAGTAAACCCAAACACTTTATCAAACTTATTCAGGTCAAGGATTTGATTGTTTTGTTAAATAGGAAACTGCTTTGTTTGAACTCAAGTCATTGCTGATTTTTATCTGCTCAGATAGGATGCCCATATATCCTCTTTTGCCTGGACATGTCCTCCCTTTTGGTCCTTAAATTATGTCTAAGGGAATTTTATAGAATTCCCTAAAAGTGTCTGGATTTTGCTTAGCTTGTTCTACAGACCACTTATATTTGTAATAAAGCTGGGCCACTGACATTACTCGGATGTGCCTACCCTTCAAGATGTTGAGCATGCACGCCGCATGGGTCATGATGCAAAAGACCCAGTCCACTCCTTTTTTCAGATCGAAACAACAAACAAAAAACTCTGTTTTGTTTGTTTTTTTCAATGTTTTTGAGGTGTTATTTATTTATTTGTCCAAGAGAAAAACATTTTTGAGCAGCATACATTTTTCTACCTCTCTTTTTCTTTTTATTTAGGCATGTTGTGAGGCATTATTCATGTTTCTGTTGGAGAAAATTTTCCCTTTAACCAGAAAAATGTTTTTGAATAAATGTGTGGTTTATAAGGCTACTTTGTAATCTTTGAGGTATTTTTGCTGTATCTCCAGGAGGTTGAGTAAGGTGTCCTCTTTTGTGGTTTTCAGAATATGGTCACCCTAGCTAAGGTCATATCTTAAGCTAGCTGTGGTTTCCAGTTGCCTTATAAACCCCTCTGTGTTATTGTCCTGGAAGCAGGAGGGAACAAATTGTTTTTTTTCTGTCTAACTCAAAATACAACTTGTGACACTCAAAGGTTGTCACATATTTATATTACTGTAGCCCCTGGACAAAGCCTGCTGAGTCACTCCTGACTAACATCAAACTGTTTGGGTTTCCCTCCTTCAAAGATACAGGACAGGAAACACTCCACCAAATCCTCACACATCAGGAACCAAAACAATGGTTCAGTGGTGGGGAGCTATGAAATGTTCTGATAAAAGCCTTTTACGTAAGTTGCCCTACTTCATTGTACCTCTTGAGATAACCTCCCCTGGACTGGCATGGCTGATGTCAACTAAGTAAGTTATGTCACATTTATGACACGGCTACTCCTGTCTTTCATAGCTCCCCTGGATGAATTGTATTCTTAACCACATATTTTTCATTTGTCTTTGCTGAGAAGTTTTCATGTGTCAGTCGAACCAAATGCAACAGAATTATTAGCTGTATTAAGAAATATTAAGGCTGTCTTCTGATTTCACATAGGACACAGAGAGCAGTCTCCTGGGTGAAAGAAAAACATATCTCAAGCTCTAAAAAAGCCTTGTAGGATTACTGGCACGTCCCTCAAATAATATGTCTGTAATAATTAAGACCATGGCTTTCTGTTGTCTATGAATATACTTCAGTTATTTAAAGGTCTAAGCCCAGGCTTGAAGCAAACATCCCAAACAAACCTTCAGTGTGCATGTTCCATGGAAAGTTAGTCATCTGCTTTGTAATTCTATCAGATCCTGAAGATCTTTTTTTATGAAGGCTCAAAAGGAAAACAACATATACTTAGTAGAACTAAAAGTACTGGACACCCGCGTTTCATGGTCCAAATAACTTAATACCATTGCTTTGTCACGCCACACCAGCCCCCATAGACACAAAAGGTACCATTTACCTCTGTATGAGATGCACCTGGCTTTCAACTAACCCCATTGTAAAACCATTTGGTGGCAACATCAGATGAGCTGAGCAACCCCTCAGCCATCCAGCACATGAAGTCAAGTGACATGGTACAAAGACACAAAGCGCCTGAGAAAGCAGCGATATTTCACAACCCTGGAAGAAGAAAAGGTTAAAAAGTCTATGAAGTTTACAGCTTACAATCAGTGACAGAAACCACAAGAATTTGCTTCTTTGACAACCTTTGCTTCACATTTTCCCTGGTTGCTTTGTCAGGTCGGCGTCTGCATTCAGAGAAAAGTTAATCCTACCAAAATAAACTTTGGAGTGTGTGCTGACTTACACAGCACCTGACGCATTGAAGATATAACTGCTCCAGTCATTCCAGATGAAGGTTTGACTGTCTCAAACAAACCACCACACACATGTGTGGTGTGTACATTGTATAATTTTCAGCCTTGTCTACATGTTTACATGTCAAACCATTGAAAAGTTATACAAATTGTCAAATACACAAACCACTTTGGGGAAGAAACACCGTCCATATCAACACTTTCTCCATTACAGAGTGTTGCACGGAAAAATGAAGCTGAATGCTGTTTGAGTGGCTAAACCTTGAGGGGAATAAGTACACAACCGCAGCATGAAACAGTATGACACAGCATAACAAAAGGCCAACAGGCTTTAAAATACCAGCAAGCCATAAAAGCAAAGCACTTGTCATTAAAACAAATGGCCTGCACAGATATAGTCTATAAAAATCTGAATAGTAATTTTATTGGACATGCAGTTGGAATTCAACCTGTGGGTTTTGTGTCATAATAGATGAACGTTGTTATGTCCGGTTGCCACATGTGGAAATGGGTGCAGGCAATGGAATAACGAAGCGGACAATTCAAGATAGAATCTGTCTAAGAGATGAGATATTTTAATGGAATCTCAGGGAGGAGAGCAGCTCTAACTAACCTGCCTGTGGTGATTTTAGACTGTATGGGATAAGCCAAGGAGACATAATGTTTTTCCTCCCCTACCACTGCATGCAGAATAATGGCCAATATTCACTTGGAGGCAGTTCTGCTTCTGCCTTATGACAACTGAATATTGGAAAAGCAATGAAATGGAGGGTTTGCAAATCACATCATATCATGGTCATTATGTGATCTAAGTTGCAGAAGATATATAAAATGTATAGGATTTTCTTCATGATGGTAATCTCAAACTGAACTCAACTGCTATCACAGTCCTATAGCTCAGGCGTTCCCTAAGAGGAGGTTGTGAAACATTGATAGGAAGCTTGCAAAATGCCTTCTTAAATCAAAAACAATCTATAAATGCATATTTCATTCATTATTGTAAAAATAAACAAACATAGGTGTTAAATTTTATTGAAACCATGCAAACAGAAATTGTTGGGTTTGTTTTTCACTCTTTTTTTTTGTTGCCACAAAATCCCAGAGGTGACCAAGCCAGAACAACAATAGTATCAGAGGCAGCAGATTAACCCTGTTGGCCCCCATTGACATCTATAGATGTCAATTATGTTTTTAAACGGGGAAGGGCTGGAAGAGGCAGAGCTTGTCCATCAACATCAGGTTTGTAAACTAGTGTACTGATGAGCTGACCCCTATAGGTGGCAGCGGTGCTTTCTTTGGATGAGAGATCAGCGTAGATTACGAGAACATATGAGATGACAGAGACAATGGCAAAACGTTGCAAGTCAGACAAACTTAGGCTGTGAACACTCAAACAAAGTATGAGGCGTGATCGTAAGAAAAGACAAAAGAGATCATGAAGAAGATCAAAGGATGGAGACAAGCACTAAAAACGTAACTCATTTTCTCAGTTTTTTAGAAAATGTGGGTGAAACCAGCCTACATTCTACTTCCGAAAAGGGCATAAATAGTCTAATTTTCTTGAGATTAGCGTCATTAAGAAGCTTTTTTTTGTTTTTGTCTGTATGTGGATTGGCCAAACAGTGCATCTATAGCAGGGGGTTGCTGGTTTCTGGCATCGCTATCTTTGTTGTGTCTTATTAAGCACTTGAAGCCTCTCACCACCTGATTAAAGGCCTTAAAATCATGTAATACTCCTAAAACATACATAGTACCTGTAGTATGAGTATATCCAATAAGTGTATCTAATGTTTCACACCATTTAAACTGCATGATCACAGGGAAGCTGTTTTTATTCTTAACAAATAAAAGGGTTGAGAGGACAGTTAGAGGGGGGTGTAAGCAGACTGCTGGATTAACTGGAAATTTCTATTGCTTTCTTTGGCAGGAAACCACTTCCTCTAACAGTGTGTGTGCTGTCCCAGGTGTGCTGTTCCCAACCTCAGAGCTCTGTATTCAAACACATGCGGCAGACCGCACTGGGCAACAGTCACAAGCCACTTAAAACTTCGATCAGACTTATTGCTTTTTGTTTTCTCCATCACTGGATGTGGTCAGAGAGAAACTTCTTTTGTTTTTTGTTTTTTTTCATAGTGACACTGATTTGCACAGTATGCCTTATAACATTGAAAAGATCTGTTATTACAGCTATCATATGTGCCTAACAGTAATTTTGTTGCATCTGTTTCTGTACAATTCATAAAAATAAATTCAGGAGTTATTGCTTTTTGCTTCTTACTACTGTTTTGGCAAAGTGGTGAACTAAAGGTTGTCACGCCAAAAAGTTGAAGTTTAATAAATCATGCTTCATGTGCATAATGCTCATTTAAATATATTACTGTGTATTCTTTTTGCTTCAGCAATTAAATATATAAATACGCACCCCATGCATGGTTAAGTGCTTATTATGCAACTAATCAAACCTGAAGATCAGACTTTCCATTTTGGAAGGCATGCGCTTTGGCTCTCAAGGATTTTTCCTCAAGAATTTGAGACTTAGACACAAGACTATTGTCGCCAATGGGCACTACCCTTGTAAATCCGAATCTGGATTGCCGTTTTACGCAGGGAAAGTTAATTTGTATTAACCCTGGCCACAGGAAATCAGGATTCGCCTCGCCTGTGGATGTAATTTGTTAGGCTTGGAATGCACCAAAAGTGGCGGCCTGATGGAGGAAGTTACTCTTTCATCAGACTTGATGCCTGCTGAACTAAGAGGATATGAACCAAATTTATATTAAACATTTGATTCTTTAGTATTGCCCTCTGCATTTATTCCCCAGACATGTAGATAACATGAATATTTTGCCTTATTTTAATACCTGAAGGACAAAGTGACTCCACTATTGCAGTGTGATGCTTGTTTTACAGAAATGTCTTTACTTATGATAAACCCATGTGTTCAAGAATTATTACTTATACTTGTGTTATTTTTAGGAGAATTGATGCAAGAACACAATACAGTAATATTATGGTTACAATTCCTACTGTCTGCTGAGTAACTTCTTACTCACCAATGGGGCTCAGGATATAACGTATTTACACAGTAAATGTAAACTCATTGTATAATCAAACATTCTGTCTACCATGGAATCACTGAAGGTAGATTTACCTTTGATCGGAATCTCAACTCGTCATCAGTCTCATCTACCCTCGGCCAAAAAAGGCAGCTGTTCTAATGTGAAACAGACAGACATTCTCCCCTTGATGACCTTTCTAGGATTCCCCTTAAAGTCTTCATTCCTGTCACTTTCAGATGGTGCCATGGGTAAAGGAGAAATGGCCAGCTGCCTGGGTGCCACAAGCAAGTTTCTGCGTATACACTGCTTTGGTTTTTGCATTAGGCTGCAGCAATAAAGCCCATCTGGGGCTGCTTCAAGTTCTTATCTAGGGGTTTAAGGTCTGCTTTCTGCCCAGCCAACAGGAAGGGAACTGTGACACAAATTCCCTGCTCGTACTCCCATGACGACAGTCTCTGTGCTTGCCATTAGGTGAACACTGCCCGTTTCCTTTCACACAAAACTGGAAGAAAGGTTGAAGTGCTATTTTTGTTTCAAGCCCAAGTGCTGCAACCATCCACATCTCTTAGTGTCCCACAGTCATTAAAAACGGAAGTGTGTGTGAGAGTGTGGTTGAGGAACACTCTATCACAGCTTATTCAGTGGTATGCATGATGACCAGTAAACCAAGCCCTCAAAGTGCAGGGCATTCAGCGTTTGATGACAGAGTGACCTCAGATGTCTCTTAGAGTGAGCCAGAGTGATGGCCGCAGACTTACGGTGCAACCAGGCATCCTGTTGGCTGCGATACAATATAAGCACCTGCTATATTATTAGCAAGGCATTCATTTAAAAAGCTGTCACATTAGAGCATGAGATCAGTTTTCTTGAAGCTTTTGACAATAGCAAAGCTTTCTCTTAACTCTGCTTCATAAAGCTTACCGCTAAGAGAGGAGAGACCGCTATCATATTTCTGTTTGACTCTGAAACTGTACTTATATCAGTACAGACAAGCACAGCTTGGAGTTGCAATAACTCCTAAAGGATCAGCAGTAATTTCAACTAAAAACACGTCAACAGACGACACGTGAAAGTAGTGACTGGAATATAAGCCAGGTTAATGATTCATTGATAATGCTGATCCAAGCTCAGTCAAAAGGAACTACATTCTTAGCAGAGGATCCAAGCAGTATGTTTCTTAGCCCATCCTCAATGATTCAAGTGAAACTGTAGCATCTGGAACGTATAAAATCACTTGTGGTGGTGACAGGTGTCTTTTGGGGTCAATGTGACCTCCACTTTGGGGGATGTAATAAAAAAGTCGTTTTTGTGTTACATCTAAATTATGGCGAACAATAAAACTGATTTCTTGTGCTATGAAAAAAAAAACTAAAGAGTTTTGAATTAAGATGAATACAAATCAGTTAGTTGATGTGTTCATTTAAATCTTGGCATGAGGGTTTATGTCCTGAGAGAGCCAAAACAAAAAAAGTTACTTCAAACACAAGTTTTATATTTTTGATGCTTCTTTTAATGAACTACAAAACGTTTAGAATCACTGCCAAAATAACTGAGTTGGATTGGTGAAAAAGTTAGTTTGAACAACTTATGTCTTCCAGACATAGTTTAGTTCCCGCCAAAGAAGTTGTTTTGGCCATTTTATTAGGATTACTCCCATGTACTGAATAATGGTTGCCTCATACAGGGAAAACAAAGGTGTGAACAGTATTATGTCTGATTCACATTCTTGTGTCTTATACCAGGAAATAAAAACAGGTTCGTAATATTACAGGTGCACTGAAAACTTGGAAACCTTTTTATGTCTTTTCATCCGACTCCATTTTCAGACCCATTCTCTTTTTTTCTGTAGTTTCCTGACTTGCCCCATAACTCCTCTGCTTCATCATATGTCCTTATCAGTTGCCTAATTCTGATCTACTGTGTTTCCCTGTTTCTTGTTTGCTTTTTGCAATTCTGCGAGTCATCCCGCCTACTTTTGTGTCTGAGTACATGTACCTGACTAAACTCAATCCTACAAATTATCAGTGTCATCTGATTCTTATATTTTAAATACAAAGTATATGAAAACAGTCACAATTTTCTGCATTTGGGCCCTACAGCTGCACTGCCACAATAATCTTGGTTTGGAGGTGTTGTCTCCATGATGAATTTCTTTACATCTAAAAAATAAAATAAAAAGAGATGCCTTGCAGGAATGTTACCAAGATGAAACCCAGAATTGGTAGCAAGAACTACAAACATGTCAGTTAATTGGACTACACTATAAAGGTTGGAGCTAAGAGAAAGGTTGGGGAAAAAAAAAACCCTGGGCTTATTTAGAATTGAATGTCAAACAACAGTCAGTCCAGAATCACTCAAAAAATCTGAACTGTAAACATTGATCTCCAATGTTTTTGATCATCTCTGGATGAATACCCCTAAAAAAGAATTAACATACAGTTAAGTGTGACACATCTTTAACCGCCTGACCTCTTGATAATAATTCTGTTTTCAAAGTTGTATTGAAAGTGCGATAGGGTACTTTGACATTAAAAAAGGCTCGGTAATTACTTCCATACCCTCCCTTTCTCTCCATGTTGTCAGTGGGGAGCTTACACTCAATGCTACACTCTAAAAATCCACCCAACTTGGTTCCTTTAACAGGAAAATCATAGCAGTTACAGCAGTTGAGTTGAGTTGAATGAACCAGTTTCTTCCCCTGTAATATGGCTTTTTAAGTATTGTTACAAAGCTGCCCTATGACTAATATTTTAACTACAAATCTCCATCTTTTGTCCTCACTTTTTAGAGTGTTGCGACCAATGCTCCCAAGAGCTAAGAGTTCAGAGTAAATTACAGGCTAGATGAAAAAAAGAAGAAGAGGAAAGTCAGGCAGGGGTCTTTTTCTCACTAGATTTAGGTAACAAGACCTCCTGGCTTTGAGAGCCCCTCTTGATTGAAGGATGATTACATCAGATCAGCTCTCTCCTAAGGACCTGTTAAAGAACCCGTCCAGAGCTGGCAGCAGGCCCAGTATTGTTCCGATTTACGCTGTGCTTTGATGTCTTTTTAAAGTGCAAGAGACTTCTTTGGAGTTGTTCAAAAGACTGACTTTATTTTGTGTTTTGCTACTGACTCGGCACTTCTCAGGCAATTAGTGTTCAGTGGAGGAGAGGACTGTGGGGAGCTATCACTAAACAACATGCATCAGGCTGCTCAGAGCGGGAAGGGACCACCATGAGTGAAATGCTTCCACCTTTTTAATATTTGATGTCACCTATGTTTAATCCTAAAAAAGTAAAAAACTTCAAGTTAACTTGATATTTTGATTTGCACTTCATTATAAATGACAAAGAAAACAAACCCCTCCAACTCTTTGACTGCCTTACTTTTAAGAGTCTAAACACTATTGTGTACACTTTGTGTTTATAACAGGCTGCAAAATATATAGACAATAGTGTCTGTGCCGTCTCATGTGATCCTAATAGAGTTTTGAAACCCACAAGAAATGTTGAACTCAACCTAGCCCTTTGTGAGTTTGGTTGAGGTAAAGAGGCGGTGCTTTGGTCGTATACATAGACTGTATAAAACATGGACGTAGTCTCGTCGACATCACCCGTCTGTTTCTGAAACAGAAAATGAAGCACATTGGCTATAGCGGCCATATTGATTCACCCCCCGTACAGTGGGTGCCGGAAGTAAAATTAGCGACTCAGACAGGAGAGGTTTTTTGAACCAGGCTGTAAATAGGTTGAAAATGGCTTTTTTTTGGCTTGGTGTGTATGTGACTTCCGGTACTCCTGGAGCCAGCCTCAAGCGAACACTCGAGAAACAGCAGATTTTAGCACTTCCACACTGTCTCACTTTCTTAGACCGGAGGTTGCCGCTTGGTCATATACAACTGTAGTTAAAAAAAAATTCACAACAGACAACCCAGGCAACAACAACCCAGGTACACACAATAACAATGATGTTCAGTCAAACAGAGCCCACTTAATGCGGAGATATCTGGCAGAGTAAGCAAGAAAAACATCAGGATCTCCTAAAATATTCAAGACAAGTGATGATGGATGGATTCACAGCAATAGATGAGCAGATTACACTGTTTTGATTTAAATAGCGACCTCAGCTATTAGCTGGATGTTGTCGCAGCTACAGCAGATGTTGGATATGAAGAAACAAGACACCACAGACATATAGCAATTTAAAAAAATGAACAAAAAGACATTCACAAAGGTAGCTTTTTATGCTCACAGGTTAAAGCAAACACTTAATGTATTTTGTGCTTGAAACCATTTTCAGCTGACAGTATGGAACGCAACATATTAAGACAGCATTTCAAAGCATTACACCACGGTGTGTTAGATATTTCTTCACAGAAAACTAGGTGAATACCACCAGAAGGCACATTGTTCCATGAAACCTGTATCAGTTAACAACAAAGCATTAACCACTTCATATAAAACAAATTCCTTTTGGCAAGGTGAATGCAATTTATATTAAAATTTTGTGTACTTTTGGGGGGGTACGCACTGATGTAGTGATTGCTGTGACAAAAAGTGATTGATGAAGTTTTGGTTGCTCTTTTAGCAAAAAGGTTGCAAATGCTCTTCATACTGATGTGTCATCTAGTGGTATATGTCACATGACAGGGTATGGTAGATGAACATTAGATAAAAGAAAGGTTTAATAAATGCTCTTGATTGCTTTTTATCAGAATTGCCAATCTTATAATTTTGTTAAGTTAGATGTAAACTAACTGGTAACTAACTGATGTTTTTCAACAACCATAGGGGAGGGCATGACAAGAAAGTTGGGGTACCAGAGATTTTTTAAAAAAATGGGTTCAGTTTGTTTGTGTCTGCTTGAATGTTTGCAACACTGTTACTGCAGTTTCCCTCAGTGTCTCTTTTTTCACTTCAGGTTAGGATGTGATCATTGTGCGATTCATTTTTTGAAGAGTCATGATCCTGTCACTTTCTCAGCTCTCAGTCGAAAGACTGTCTTATCCTTTAAACCACCCCTGTGATCCTAGCAACCCTGTCCAAACACTTCAACATCCTTTGTGTTTATCACTTAGTGAACAGGATGAAAGTGTAGTCTGGCTTGACAACTGTACCACAGCAGCACAGCTGATCAAACTGCAAGTTAAGCAACTGTATTTCTACCAAGGAGAACACAGACTCTACTGATGTTTGAATGTTAAACTTAAAGTGCTGCTTTGGATATAAAGACAACTAAACAGCAAAGTCATCTTTTGGTAGTTCACGTGTCTGTCTCCATTTCTGCTGCATTACGCCAACATTTTTAGGTAAGATTCTAATCCTGCAGCTTTGGCTTGTCTCTATTCATTACAGACGTCATTTATCAATTCAAACGGGCAACACAAAGCAACAAGAACAATCTGTTTGTCTATTTGCAATAACTCTTTCCCATTGTGTCTCACCGTGACATTTAAAGCTTCCAATAAATCCGACATCATAAGTCAAAAAAAACCTGGCAGGGGTATTTCAAACCGTGAGCAGCATGGTCTGCTGAACAGCTGGCATGCTCTCATTCACTGGCCTAAACACCTACAGTGGATCGGAGGCCCAATGAGTAGCTCTATCTCCCTTTAAGGACTGTTTGTAAGTAATATCATTAGGCCAAACGACAGCAGGTAATTAGGGTACAATGTGGCTAATTGCTCTAACTACCTGATTTGAACAACGATTGTCTCAAAGGGACAGGCGAGTATACAGGTTTGGAATGAGACGCAGCTGTCGGCAACCGTAGCTGTACAAGAGATAGGCCTAATTGCAGAGTAATTCACACAAATTACTGTCCGTCTAATGCACATGCAGCCGTGAGAGGAGGGGAAACTCTGAAAAAAGGGGGTGATGTGTGAGAATCTGACCATGTGAGACATGAAGATGATCTACTGACTTTATTGATGGGGAACTGGATATGCCCTTTTTAAAAAAAAAAATAAAATAAAAATCTTTTTCCGGTTTTATAATCTAGTGTGTTTGTTTTGGTATGACTGAAAAGACATCCTCACAATTGTCTGTTAACTGCAGCTGTTGCACATGCAGCCACAACCTGCCCCCACCCCCTGCCCAACCGAGAAACTGTGAAACTGCGTACCTCTTTCTGTCACTAGCTTGTACACTTGCCTCTGGCTGACTGAGATCAATGCATTTCAGTGTGGAGTTGGAGGCATGGGCCTGCCTTTAATTCCTCTAAGGATGTGACCTCAGACACCAAAACACTGAAGGCATGTTGAGCCACTTACCACAAGGGAGCTTCAGTAAGACTGGACTGTTTGTAGTGAGCACTTTATTAGAGCTGATAGGAAAATAAGTGCTGATTCACAGGGATTTCCTCAAGGACTCGAGCATTGATGACTCATTCAGAAAGGACTGCCTCTGTGTGTGTTATATGTTGGTGTGTTTGTGTGTTCCTTTAAAAAGAAAACAAAAACAGAAATACAAAGGGGACAAAAGAACAGGTCAGTCCTTAATGTTTGTGTGCAACTTTTTTGTGATCTACAACCTCATCGGGGTGGAATATCTTTGGGATCTGCAGACCTTACAGAGTACAGTAATTTGTTCCGTCCAAACTTAGGAAGGAAAAACCCACAATCTGCCTTCCTTAACTGTCAGGTAGTGCTCGCTGTTGTTTTGCACATATATTGCGTGAGCTTGAGTGTCTGTATGACTGAGCAAGTCATGACCATGGACTGTGTAATATACCGAAGTAGTGTCTGTGATGTCACCAATTTGTTTCTGATACCGAGTTTTGAGCCCTCCATTCACTAGAACCACACTGAAAATGTTAAACTCAACCTAGCTTTGTTCAAGTTTGGAAGAGGTGAAGAGGCAGGTCTTAAGCTTCTTCTAAGACAGCTGTTAGCTGCCTGTTAGTCAAGTCAGTCATTCCCTTAAATGGGCAAAACTAAATTTAATTTTATTGTTTCTTGAGAGTCTGCTTGAAGCTGGCTCCGGGAGTTACATAAACACCAAGCAAAAAACAACGCTGTTTTCACAGCAAAAATAAACATATTTACACCGTGGTGCAAAAAACGTCTCCCTGCTGAATCGTTAATTTCACTAGCAGCACACACTGTACGGGGGTGATTTTTTTTTCTAACTCAGCAGTTTAGGAGACAATGAATATGTGAGTTTGCCCAATCAGAAGCACAGCTCAGCTGATATGACTGACAGGTGCCCTATAACTAGTAGTGTGGAGACTCAAAGCCAGCCAATTTCCTTCAAAGACCCACTTCAGAAACAGGCAGCTGACGTTGCGGAGACTACATCTAATAATTATACTGTCAATGGTTCCAATAGAGGAATGAGCAGATCAGATCCAAGATGTTGTTTTTTTTTAAACTGGGCTCTCAACATGTTTATTTTTGCTGTAAAAATCTACTTTTTATGATTGGTGTGTATGTAATTTCTTCAGCCAGTCTTTAGTGGACGTTCGAAGAACTGCAGTTTTAGCACTACCAAACTGGCTTCATTAAGATGCACAAGTAGTTGAGTTAAAGTGATTTGAGATGTTTTCTAATTCCAATCCCACAATTTATTGAAAAACTTTTTTTTTCTCATAAAGAAAATATTTTTGACATAAATAAATATACTATATATCTTTAAAAGTTTAGGACACTGAATTTTTCACAAGGTTTAACAAAGTAGCATTCTACAGTTGGTGTTTTCTGCCTCTATGGCCTGACCAGTGTGATTGTTTCTGAGGACCCTGAGGCGTAAATTCTCCAGTGAAGTATGTCAAACTAACATGGTACAGATGTGAAACCTATTTCCTTCTTGATGGAATTAACATATTTCTCAACATGAATTTCATTCACACTCAGGTAAGAGGCCTATTTTAGGCTCCAATCAAAATCACACCCAGGCTCTCCCTGCTCTACCTGCCCCCTCAAACAATCAGGACTTTATCATGAGAAAATATTACCCAACTGCTGTGGCAGAACCGATGACAAAAGAAAATAAATTATTCCAAATGTGTACTTTAGATATGGATACTAACAGGTGATGACATGTCTATGTAATGTCTTGATATCAGGTTCCTGCTGTGGCAAGATGTAGGATTCTACCCCCAAGCTTGGTAGTATGTAGGTTATATTTGTGCTCTGTGCTCCTGAAAAGGTCCTTTCTTTCAGGTCTGCATGGCAGTCTCCTACTTGAACTCAGACCATAACCATTTTTAATTTTAGTCAATGTATCTGGAAAGTTTATGTGATACATATGTAGTACGATGTAATTTTATGAATGCAAAACTTTTGAATTATTGCTTCTTGATCTCTAGTGTGTCTGCATATTTTTTCCACGGTGCCCTTTCTGGAATAGCATCTTAGGAAGTAATCTGGCCCTGGAAGCATTGGGGGATTCCCTCACATTATAACATATTTCCAGCAACCCCCCAAAATATATACAACAACCGCTCTTTGCTCATTATGTTTTTGACAAGGGGTGCCCCCTCGCTGGATTTTCCACCTTAAGAGCCTAAAAAAAAACTTCCCTGAAACTCCTTCACTACTTTGAGAGAAGGGGAGAATGTGCTTCCAGATCTGGTGGCATTTGAGAGGCTCCTTCTGCTCTGTGTTTATATGTTCCAGTGGCACTTACTTCAGATACTTAATTTAGGGAAGACTGAGGTGAAAAAGAAAAACACACACACTGCAGGTTGTTAAATGTTAGAATTCTTTCCAAGCACTTTCGTGCAATGTTTGGCCCTTACCTGCCAATTGTTTATTATAGAGTCAGCAGTTTACGCCATTTTACAGGGGATTCCGTTTTCCTCCTGCAAATGGTTCCTGTTAAACAGTGTTTTCACTCTGGACAGTTGCTGTAACTCAGTCCAAACAGGGGTTGTCCATGATTCACATGCATGGAATAGAAAATGCATGCATCAAATTGTCCAGAACCTAAGCCATGAGTGTTTTCCTCTAATAGCTACCATAAAATGCTCGCTGTATGGTTAAACTCAGTGACCTTTATGTTGTGATGCACAGATCTTTCTTTAAAAAGATTCTTTTGTCATTAAGTTGTAAAAGCTGCTCATCAGACTGCCCAGTTCAGAAAATATCATACACTGTCATTCTCTTCACCCCTGTCTGAAGGCCCCCTAGTGGAGTCAGCACAGGCTGTCTTGTGTTTCCTTGTCAGCAGTGAATAATACATACATAATGGCTATCAGACCTGACAGGCTTTGATAGATCTTTCAGCAGGTCTCAACTGGAGGTGCTCCATGCAGTGAAGCACAGTGGTTGTTTTCATTTACATTCTGCGTTTATCAGTTTACTTGGTGCTAGCAGTGAAGGCCTCTTTGTCTCCATCCTTGTCTTTAATAGGCAGCAGTGGCATTAAGGAAATAATGATTCATGCTTTTAATTGATGTCTTATGGCGGGCTTCAAAAATGGACGCGTCTTTGTAGCACAAAGAATAAGGTCTATCTTGCTGCTGCCTGTGTGGTGAAATATGTCTGTATGAGCTAATTTGTCCTCTTACACATTTAACATTTTTCAGACATACAAAGGATTTAGTCATTTTCAGGCTCATAAAACCCGCTATGAGCGTGAGCAATTTTAACAGCACAAAGAATGGGCATGAGTTTCAGGTTCTTCCTGCTAAGTTGCTACATCAAAGCACATTCCCCTTGGTGTGAAGTCTGTAGTGCTTTTTAATTGATACCAGCACTTTTCTGTCTTAATAACCCATCTGAGATTTGGAGCAGCTCCTAATGGAATCCCCCTTTGGCTTCCATGGGAAAGAATTTTGTTGGGTTGAAATCTGTTTTTGATATGTGAAGACAAATAATCAAGTCATTAAGAGTAACCATAAAGTGTGTAGGAAATTTGAGCAAAACACACGGAAAAAGCTGATTGTTGTGAGACAGCAGAAGGGCTATGTGGCTAAGAGGCACAACAAATGAGCTTCTAAAAATAGTTAAAATGTCAAACTACAGAATGAAGGGACTAACTTTTTCCTTACATTTGTTTTGAAAGTGAAAATTTGTAAAATGATTACACGATTAAAAAAAAAAAAAGTATGTGTTTTCTGTATATGTACATCAACTGTATTCTGCCTCTGGCTATTTTTGGCCTTTTTGTTAAAAAGAGTGATTAACAGACAGCAGTACAGGGGTTTGGTTTCTCCCACCCTGTGATAAGTATATCTTTAAGATTGCAGCATGGCAGGTCACGATAAAGTCCAAGAATAAGTTGATCCACCCTCACACTCATTATCCAACCATCCGTAACACAAAGTGAGGAGGTCCTGGGTGTGAATGGACTGCAGTGGAGGACAAAGCTTTCCAAGCCCCATGGTCGTTATCTGTTTGCTGCCCTTCTTTGAAACTCATTGGGCCTTTTGTTGCATTGCTGTCAACACCTATATCTTGCTTGAAGGGATGTGTTGACCAAGAATCAGTGCATGTCCCCTGATGACGCAGGCTGGTGATGTTTTGACATGTTTATGCCAATTTGTTTCTTTTTCTATTTTTCAAGATGAATCAGCAATGGTTAGTTTGTCTTGAATAAAGCGCTACCATTTTGTTAACAGAAGAGAAGTGTCAAAAGCTGCCATTGACTGATAATTTGACCACACTGGTCCTTCTTAAAGCATGGGCCTGAATCACACATGAGCCAAGGAAACTATAACAGAAAAATAATCTCTGCATGTTTTTATTGAACAATTCACGGTTCAAGCTTTTAATATTACTATCAAAACATTACTTGTGTTTGGGTTGAGATAAAGCTCATTGCACAGAATAGAAGGTATGTTAACACATAGTACATGCAACAAGTGCAAGGAAGGCATCATCAGCGTACAGCCTAAACACCTCCTGAAGAAAGGGCCGGAGAGTACACTCTGAAGAGATGAAAAGAAAAAAAATCTGTCCTTTTAGTTTTCAGTCTCACAAAGCTGGATCTGTTTTAACCAGGCTCATTAGACATGCTAACTTACTGAGCAAACCTTACCTTGCCTGGATTCTGAGAGGCTGAAAAGTGCCTCCTTTACCGCAATGATGTCATGCAACTGGACAATTTAGGTCCTCAGGTTAACCCCTTGATGCTTGTTGTTGCAAATTTGCAACATACCCTGTCAGGTTTTGATGCATTAAAGCTATACATAGATGAATTACATATAACTATTGTATGCGCTATATTTAAATCTCAGCACAATTTGAGATCCATAACAATGCAAATACAGACAAAAACATAATAATATGAAATTATAAATTAATTCAGGCAATAAGGGGTTGATAAAGCAATAACATTATTTTAAATTGAAACATTTTTTAAACTTAATTTTAGATTTACAAAACCAACTAGACTTACAAGTTGCTCAAAGAAAATAATTCAGGAGATCACTTGAAGAGTATAAACAAAACAAAACAAAACAAAACAATAAATAAATAAATAATTCCAGTATCACAGAAACTATATCACATTTCAAGCCAGCTTTTTATGAAAGATCACCAATCTAGCATGACTCCCTTTTTTAGAATATCAATTTTTATTTTTGATTTTTTTTTGTACTTTTTGATTTTTTTTTATTAAGTCATATGTCTGACTGCCATTCACTTAAGTAAGGGAATGTGTCCTGGTTGGAATATGACTTCAGTGCACGTACTTGAGAGGGGCTAGTTGTAAATGATGACTGAAATATACAGCATTTAAGTTTTTTTTTTTTTTACACGAAGGATATTATTACATAATATTTTGTTTTTCCAACTGCTGAGTATTGTGATAGAAATTGGATTCAGAGCCTAAAAAAAGCACACTGTCAGAATATGACAGCATCGGGCAGCTGCTAATTGAGTTACTTGGTGGAATTTATAAACATGTTAGTAAAGATGTTCCAGTAATTAGCTGTAGACTGTACACATAAATAGAGTACACTGTCGATGCAGACAGAAAAAAAAATATGAGACGAAAAAATCGGTTGACTTTTGGTTTTGGTGATCGTCCAATACATCATAACTATAGAACGAAAATAGAGCCTGTAACTCCAAAGGTCATGTGTCAGATTCATGAGGAGCCAGGAAAATCAGGGAAGGGGGTAGGAACAGGGTGTCTTTTCCTTTCTGTGGGTGCGTAGGACACAGCTGCCCTTGAGCAAGGCATGTTTCACAGTATTATGTTTCTCTCATAGGTTGCTGATACACACTTGTGTATCCCAAAATTCATTAAAGTCACTTTAAATCCATCTTATCCAAGAAACACCCCCTTGATCTCTGTGATCTTCTACTTTAGTCTTATGTAACCCATCTACATCCTGGTGGGGAAGTTTTTACAGACCTTTATAAACTGATAAAAGTCAGACACCATTTCATTACAGATACTTTAAGCCTGCTTAGTATTTTTAGCAGTGAGAGACAAGCACACTCTAGGCTGTTAAACTTTATTTACCAAAACATTTAAATGTGATCAAAGTTAATTTCCTCTGAGAAATGAGTCTCCCTGTTGTGCCATTGCCACTTTTCAAATCCAAACTATTGTAACCTGTAAAAGCCAGAGAACTTTCTGGTCATGGTTTTAACTGGGAGCTGTTCAGCGTGCTATTGCACATGAGGTGACTGTTTATGGTGGTGTTTCCCAGTGAGCCTGTAATAGTGCTGGAGCGCTCACTTTGTTTTGTTTTTGTTCTGCATGTTGGAAAGAATGTGTTTCCAACCTAGTCGAGCCATGCCAAAGACCTCTTGATGATGCCTCATCCTACACAACCACTCCCAGATGCTTAGCGAGTTTTACGAACGCACTTTCCTCATTATTTGGAGCTTTACTTGTTTGGCATCGTGTTGGTTCATGTTCACCAAAGCACAGAAATGAGTAGTTTTTTTTATGATAAAATGTGGGAAAGTCAAAACCTTCTAATATGGGCTTGACCTCAAAGTTTTGTGAGCAGAACAATGTCATGGTAGAGGGTATGTGAAGTGAGTGACGCCAGTGATGGAAAAGAAAAACAGATGCACGTCAGGGATACTGTGTGTTAACCTTAATTGTATAATTTGTTTTTGGGGTTCCCTCTTGTGGTAAAATAAGTCTGTGAACCCCTAAAAATACATTTGGCTCTGATCAGGATGGAAGTGTGAGGTTGAATGAGGTATTCAGAATAAATTCTCACTGGTAGATCAGAACTTCACTCAGAGTTAAGATGTGTTTTCTATGTCCACTGAAATAAGATTCTATTGAAGGAATGGTTTCTAAGACTTCTGAAGTCAATTGACCAAAATCATTTGTTTCTTTTAAAGCTCATACGTCCTCGTCTCTCTATAGACCACATAAGATAAACCTTCTGTGATACACCGAACACCCTTTCTTCCACAGACAGCCACAAGCTGCACCTCAGTGGGTGCTCATATAATGACGTAGCCTTTTTTCGGAGCACACTTCTTCTGGTTCCCCTTCAGCCAAGTTGGATATTCAAGCCCAATACCTGTGGGTTTTGGGGTAAAGGCAGAAGTGTTCCTCTGCATGCAGAATTAATTTGCACTTTATGAAACACTCCACAGTAATTTGACAGCTCAAAATAGATTCACAGTGTGGAATAACTGTGGGAAATGGAATCGAGTTTGGATGTAAATTTAGCTGCTTTATGTTTTTTATGTCTTTCTATTTGTTCTAGTTTTCTAAATTGAGCACAACTATTTGACACACATTTAAGACCTGGGGGCAGTTCAAAATAGTACAGAATAGCATTCAGATCCTTATCTCATGAGTAAAAAAACAATTTACTTTGGGTACCATTTGGGATATTTATGCCCTGTCATTTGCAACGTGTCCCACAATGGCGTAGGAGAGGGGCAAAGTTGCCATCCATCCATTTTCTTAACCGCTTACCAGCGTTCAGCCCGCAGTCGGCCTTACATATGATCCCCCCTCGAAAAATAGTAGAGGAGGTGGGACAGAGGGAGGAAGTAGGGTCAGAGCCTTCAGGGTGGAAAAATGTATGTGACTGTGGCACTCTCATGTTGTTTTTACAAGCTGTGCTTCTCAAAACTTCTGCAACCTGCTAAGAATGTGTAATCACTACTGACCGTACAACAAACCGATGCAGTCTCTGTGATGTCTCATACGGCCTCTCACTGCTCTCTCCACTTTCATTGGTTTATGCTGTGAATTAGAACGTTAATGTTAAGAGAACCATATTATTTTCAATTAAAAGGAATCAATATTTGGCACCAGTGCTACCATAATTGTATTGCATGAGTCAGGACAATGATGCATTGTTTAATGAATATTTTGTCCCATCCCTAATGAGGACTGTGTGTAATACTGATTTAGGAGAGGTAAACAAGCTCTCTTAGCCATTGAGAGACATTACATCCTGTGCGTTAAGGGATATTTCCCAGAAATGGGCAATCAAAATCTGACTCTTGCATCTTCAAGAAAATAAACGTCAAATCACTCTGAGTATCAAAAATTTGGTAATGCAAAAAAAAATAAGGAGACACAATTGTATCCCCCCTTCACAATAAAAAAAACATGTTGCGCAGTGTAATTTCTGCCATTTAAAAGCTTTCTTTGGGTATCTTTTGTCTCCATCATGATCATTATGTTGTTTGAAGTCACCCCAAAGCACAGTGTCTCCCGACATGTATTGAAATGGGACTTCACAACAAACAGGTGATTAGCATCGGACGGGGAAACAAGCGGACCTGATTCGCATCCAGTGCCGCTGCCTTATGGGGGAAGATTACTGGCAGGTGGGGCCAATTGGCCAACGAGTTCAGGGTTTGAAGGGCAGATGATTGCTGACATATGGAAGCCACCAAGAGCAAGAAGAAAGCAATCAGGTAGGAAAGACGGACGGTGATGTGGGAGGTTGAGGGCAGTGCTACCAGGCGGATGAAAGTCCTGCATGATGTCAGCCTGACTCAGCGTACATATCCACACACTTACTGTGGCCTTTAGGGAGGGTGATGTAATGCCCCCCACTCCTTATGTGGGGCACGGTTACAGCTCCCCGTGGGGGCCGGAAGGGTCAGAAAGGGCAACTTAACCAGATAACTGCAGACGGGTGCCATCAGTTGAGTTTTCTATCTTTGAGCCTAGTGATATGCTAATGAAACCATGAGCATCCTTGTGATGTCCGTTTTACTCTTTTGTTTATTTTTTTATTTTGGTCATCGCTTTTTCCAAACCTACTTACTTTTGTTAACATATAAAAAGTGACATTAGCTGATTCTTTCTGTTTAATAAAGGTGATCAGATATGGGGTTTGGAAAAACATGTTGTGACAGCTTGCTTAAAGATGCTATGAGGAGGATGTGTTTTAATTGGACTGCCTCACCACCTTCTGGCCCCCCAAGTCTTAAGCACACTGTCGTAATTTACTGTTAGCGACGTGTGTGTTTTGGAATTAAATAGAGATCAGATCGAAACTAAAGTTCTTTGTTCAAGAAAACTTTTTTTCTGGATACAAGTTTGAAACATGACATCAAGCAAACATTGTTGTAGCTGGCTATATGTAGTGCTATCGGCAGCCTGGTGCTCTGACATATCTGCAGGCTAATGTGACAACAAATAAACACTTAAAGTTTTTATGTAGTTTATTAGCTGTCTATATTTAGCGCAGCTGGCAGCCCAGTGCTCTAGGACATGTCCGTAATGTGTAATGTTAGAAATTCCTGGTTAATATGTCCTGCCAGTCATCTACCAAGCAGAGCTAACGTAACCTCACTCTTCATTTTATTGGTAGACTCTCAAGTTTGAACAGACCACTACAGAATGACTGCTGCATGTGGGTTGGAATGGATGTTGTCATTAACAGTTTGGCCCCTTTGTTAGCCTTTAGCCTGTGTGCTATCACTCTCCCTCTGTTCTTCTGTCTTTTTTCTGTCTCACAGTTAGGCTCCAGTGTCCACCATTACGAAAAAAATTAATCACAGAAATTGTTTTCAGCAGAGAAACTTCGTCAGCCAGTGTGGTGTTGTCATAGAGACATAGACGTGCTGAAAATCAATGTGGTCCTCCTGACCCAATCAGGAAGCTTAGAAGTAGCATTTTAAAATAACCTATAACCTGTAAAATTGGCGCTGTTAATCTCATTTTAAAGTGTGGATTACAGTTAGGCAAATATCTAGAAGGAAGACATTTTCAAAATCACTTAGAAACTCCTCACAGCTCTTTTAAGTAATGTTTCTTCTTTTTTTCTACCACTGATGAACTTAATTTGGTGAAAAATAAACTTTTGTAATGTAAAAGCTGCTAGACTGTTGGATGCCATGGGCGACCAGTTAGAATCTAGTGTTGTAAAGTCATGTTATTGCTGAAAACAGGTGTCTGTGTTTAAAAAAATGAAAATTAAAACACTCTTTGTCATTCAAAATTCCCCCAAGTGGTTGATCAAAAGTATGTAAGATTAAAAAAAAGGTATTATCAAAATCAAACTAACTGCCTGTAATAAGGGCTATTAAATCCAATGAAGTATGCATGATCAACAGTGACGTGTCAAGCAGCTTCTGGGAAAAACAACACACAAGAAAATGCAATTACAATTTCAGAAGCAGCTATAATTCAACCTCTATAATGGTGTGGCGGTTCACCTGGGATGCCTCCTGTGTGGACACCACACTGAGAGCATCATCAGCAGGATCCTACCATAATGATTCCAACGCCGGACTTTGTTCCGTCTGTTACCATAGCAGAGTCTGGATCAATATATCTGGTGCTTACTCATGAGACAGAGACTGTCAAGAATAGATACAGTGAGGCAGACTAAGTGAGACAGATAGAGGATGGTGAACAAAGTAAGATAGAGGAGGGAAAAACAAAGAAAGACACACATTCTCATCGTGGTTAAAAAATCGTCAGGTATGAAGCCCCTGATTCTCGCAAGGGGTGAAAACAGTGAAAAATGAAAGAGTAAAACAAAGGGAAAAAAAGTTATATCGCAACAAAAGCAACTCACACAATATTTATTTTTTGTTTCATCTTTACCCAAGTCTACATATTGTAATTTAATTTATTTGAACTCTTCCGGAAATAAAATGAACACATCTTGTTTTGAACTGTGGGTGTTAATGCATTTATCACAATTAAGGTCAGAAAGTAACACACATTGTCCCTTTTTGCACACCATAGATAAACTGCAGCATCCAAAAAAAACAATATTAATAATAATGAAACCCTGGGCAGCCTCCCTCTTCATTTCTGAATGGTTCATTTTATTAAAAAAAAACCTTGCATATGACTCAACTGAAAGGTCAAAAGTTATACACACTTAGGGTCAAACTACTTTTTGTGTAAGTGGAAAAAAAACAGGTGCAGAACTGCAAAAATACAAACTTGAAAACTTCCTTGAAATGCAATATAATGACATTTTGAGCATCTGACTACAAATGGGACCAACTACTGTTACCATAAAAGTTCAGGGATTAATGTCTGTATAAAAATATAATTATTAGACGTCAACAGACAGCTCTAACCTGGGTTATTTCTTTATTAGCAGTTCCACTAACACACTAAAATAGAAAAGATCTGTTCAAGGAGCCAAAAGCAGCTAATTGAATTATTTCTGTTGCACCAATCTGGTCTTTGTCTTGTGATACCACGAACGAGTCAACCAATTTCTCATGAATAAACACTGAATCATCTAAAAATGGCTCTTCTCGGCTCTTCTTGTTGGAGACACACCAACCCCTGCCCAAATTATCCAACTGTTCATTTTCCCACTATGCCACTCTGGTCTTTTTAAATTAAAAATTCCTCCATGATGACATCACTACCAGGTCAACACCGAAAATGATTTGGTGTTAGAGTTACAGCAAGGTTACTAGACCAAAAAGTGACCCCACTTCCCTCTGCCATTTCCTTTGGCGCCACCACTTCCATTTGTCAAAAAACCAGAAGATGTCCAACAGCAATAACTTCAGAGATCAACGCAAATTTATTTTTAGAAGATAATTATGGCAGTTGTTACACATTTTCCATCAAGCAAAAAGGGGGTCTGCTCTTTGCAAAATGTTTCTTTTTCTTAGTGCAAAAATGTGACCATATCCTGACTGCCTTGCAAAGAACTTGTGGGCCCTGCTGTTCTGTATCTGAGCAACATGCAAACACACAAAGCTTCATTTGTAAAGCAGACGGTTCGGTTATATGATACCCTTCCACTTTAGTCATGGTCTGGGTTCCTGGTTTTCTTATCCGTGGCAGCAGGGCAAAAAAATGGAAAGTATGAAATTCATTTATTGTATTTTTCGGCTTTTCTGTATCCCAAAATAACTTTCCACTTACTGAGGCACTATATATTTTTAGCATCTTAAAGAGGTGCCACTTTTCAGCTAAGATTTAATGCATTATGACGTGCCATAGAATTGTGTCAACCCTGCTCAGTATCTTCCAATCTAAAGTAAATCCTGAATCTGATTGGCTGAGGAAAGCCCCTAATCCCTGCCCTACATTTGATGTGGGAATCAAAAATGGTGGGGTCTCTTTGTTTTTTGTCTTTCACATATGATTAGTATCATTTCTAGGCAACAGAATCTGTATCTGTTGCTGGTATGAAGTGCATTTATCCAGTTTTTAAACTTGGTAAAGCACATTTTCCCAGGATAAACCTAATGGGACAAACTTTATGGCAAATTAGAGGTCAAGTTTCGCAGGGTTTCTAGAAAAACACTGGATCAAAACATTTATCCTCCGCCAGCACCCTGAGTGCTATGCCTACTTACAGACTTAAGGTCAATCATGACTTCAGTGGGATAGAACACCTTAAAGAAACAGTAATTTCTAAGCACAGTATTCAATTAATTGTGTTGCTGTCACTTTAAGCAATACTGAGAACCAACTAGACACACTAAAAGTAGGACAAGGGACATGAAAGAGATAATGGAGATGTCAAATAGGGCAAAAAAAAGACACTAAAAATACAAAACGTCAATTTCATTTGGTACATATGCCAGTGTGAGTGTGTGTGAATGGTTTTGCAACTATGGTGAAGATTTCAATGATTTCTCTTTGACAGCATCATGAGAGCAAATACCAACCACGGGTAAAGCCAGTCAAAGGTAGGGATGCTCATGATTTGGTATGGACATTTTTATAATGGTAGGCCTTGAAATGCTGGTTGTGTGTTGTGTCTAAGCTTTATCCACTAGCAGGGGCTGTGGCCCTGGTCAATCTCTATGATGCTATAATGCTTTACAACCTGGATCTTAACATGCACTGATGACAGATGGCATCTTGCAGTGCAAGGCAGAATCTGAAACCTGGCAAGATGGAGATCCAGAAAATGGAGATGGAGAAAGGCTGTGTTTG
Organism: Halichoeres trimaculatus; assembly: GCF_033239565.1. Classification (NCBI taxonomy): domain Eukaryota; kingdom Metazoa; phylum Chordata; class Actinopteri; order Labriformes; family Labridae; genus Halichoeres; species Halichoeres trimaculatus. The sequence continues at coordinate 14,931,108 of NW_027437182.1, read as the reverse complement.
GCCAAACAGGGGTATAAAACTGGCTGTGCTAGCTCTGCTAGCTTGAGCCACACTACAAACCCTGTGTTTCCCCATGTTTCATTCTTAACCAATCTTAACCAATTTCAAAATCTTGGGAGACCACACACATACACACATCTTTAAGATAGAGCTGACTGATTTTTAACTAGACGAAGATCCTTGGATCATACACCCTAATTGATTCCACAGATGGTTGGTTGTCACACTTAATGTTTATGACGATTCCAGTGACATGAGATGTTGCAGAAGTTTGCATGGTATACACCCCTGATCAAAATTTTAAGACCAGTTAAGAATTGTGCAGATTTACATTTTGCACTGTTGGATCTTAAGAAGGCTCAAGTAAAATGTCAAAATGCAGAATTAAATATGGGAGAGAGACCAGAAAAAAATGTAGTTGGCAATTTATTGCAACCAACAATTAAACTGGAATGGGCTGTTCATTAGCAAATCAACAGTTTAAGACTGCAGCATTTAAAAGCCAAAATCTGTGCAAAAATGTGAATTTAATATCATTTTTTTTGTCAGGTATTCACACTGTCATGACCTCCTGAATGTCTAATTGAACATGGTCAGATTGTTGAGCTGCATAATTGCCATCGCTGCTGAGGTTGGACGCAGTAAGACAGTTGTTTTGATTTTTTTTTTAAAACCCTGAGGGTTACATACCTGCCGACATTAGGCTCTGACAAAGTGGCAGATTCCTATTAAACAAACAGAATGATCAGTGAGGTAAGTAATATGACAAGCTCATTCTCTTTTTCAATTTTCCATCTGGCTCTGGGAACATTTTTGTTAACCTCTGTTGTCTTTCCAGTCTGCTCCACCTACAGTTGTTACAGGTATCCTGTTAAAGGAAGCTAATATTTACAATTTCATATCTTGAAGGCGCTGATGCAGTCAGAAGCTGCTGCATCATACCAACGCCAAATACTTTAGGTTTATTTAGACAAATGATCGGTTACAACAAACCCTGAGCCAGGTCTCACTTTCAATTAATAGAGGCAGCAAAGTAGGCCCAAAATCTGGCTTAGAGTGGTTTCATTCTAAAGATGTTCTTAGTTTTGGTTGATGATAATTTAAATTCTGTTTATACTTCCAGGATATACACCACCTTCTAACCTCCCAAGTCAGAGACAGTAAAGATAAAATGAACTGATAGTTAATTAAAATTGAAAGTCTGAGAAAACTGAGTCTGAGTTTCATTTTCAGTTTTCTACTTGTTGATGGAAAAGTTTAGAAAGCAAGCAAAGCTTTTAATCTATGATTGAACAGTGTTAGCGAAATTGCTAACACAAGAAATGTAACAATTAAGATGATATAAAACATTAATATAGTGCATATGTGTAGGCAGAGCGGATTATTCAACAGGCTGTGCACTTACGGCTCTGTTTGATCCTATGAGAAAAGGAAACATTACCTCAGCTGCTCACCAGAAAAAATACAGGCTCTGGTCAGATGTTTACTTTAGATTTTCTACTGGAAAGGTGAAGAAAAGAGAAAGAGAGAGACTGTGGTTGCAAAAATGTGGAAGGGGGCTCAGATGAACTAATATTTCAGTAAATGTAAAATCAGCTGGGTTTATTTTAAAGCAACCCTCTATTTTGATAGTAATTTGTGCCGCACATTTCATAATGTTAGTGTTGGACCAGGCTTGGTGAGAGAGCAGAGCCGCGTTAGATTAGCCATCTGCGCAGTGTAAACACAGACCTTTTTCTACTAAGAAAAGAAGTGCAGGGATGAGGGGATGTTAGCGCTGTCTTGTTAAAGTCCCACAGAAGATCAGACACATTACTCAGGCTTTATATTCACTCATCATACTGAGCTATGTAAATGACTGAGGCAACTGAGACGGGCAGAGTCAATTCCCGACACGACTTTGATTGACTACAAGTACATCGTGTGAATACTCAGGTACCGCATGACCGGTGCAGCTTCATCAAAACAGCATGAATGTTCCCCGCTCGCAGAGAATCTGATGAGCACATGGCAAGGGCGTTGTCCTGTTGTGAGAAGTCCTGAGTTTTCTCAGAGCTTTCTGGGTTTGTGGAGCGGTATTTTAGGTGGTCCTGCGGAAAGTCAGGCACCGGAGGGCTCTCAGGGTCTGTACAGTGTTGAACTTTTTACCCCCCAAGTGTAAAGGCTGAATGCTATTTTTCTCTCCTTTCTCTCCCTGAACATTCAACCTGTTTTCCCTTGCAGTCGCCTTAATGAGACTTCAAAGACCAATGTGGTACAGCTGTGATTTGTATTGTGTGAAATTACTGCACAGGAGGGAGCCTGTGTTGGGTGAAATGTATGTTTGTACTGAAGTGGTGAGAGGGAACACGTTTGTGGTTTCATCAATAAAGCTGTGATAAAATAATGAGATGGAGAAGATTTAGACTGATTTTACACCAAGAGTGAAAGCTGCTGATTCACAACCACAGATCCAATGAAACAATATAAATATATTTGTTTGAATTCATTAATTTTCTTTGCATAGGCATGAAAGAACATTTCATTAATGTTTAAAGCTCTATAAAAGTTGACTGAACTGACTCAAAATCACAGGCATGCACCGAGAACCTATGTCTGAAGTCAGGGTGACACTGAGTTCAAAAGATTAGACTTCTTCTCAATGTATTGCGTAAATCCTCTGGAGCAAGACAAGACAGACTACCTGCTTACTCATCAAAGTCCCTCTGGATCAAGGCATCAGAAGGCCTGAGAACAAAATTTGGATGAGACGGTTATCATTTAACATAGCAAAAACTACGTTACAGCCTTCGAGTACTCCCTCATGTAATGTGAGATTTCTTCATTTCCTCTTTTCTCCCTCTCTCACTTGGGAGCTTTGAAGTCTCTGGGTTCATCTTGCTGACACAACGTCCTTTCCAGCCAGGAAAGGGAAGGGTTTTCATTGTTTCTCAGATCAAATATAAAGTTCAATGTCTGACACGTTTACTCTGACCTACACTTCTATAGGAAAGCACCAACAGCTGATTTACGCAGGTAGATTCTTCATTGTTTTACACTAATCCTTTCAGAAAATAATAAATGTTGTGCAAAAAGGCAGAATATTTCTCGAAGATAAGAAATAAATGTCACTGTAATACAAAGCCGCCAAATTAAGCAGGGAGCAACCAAACAAATTACCCTGTGTGGATTTCTAATTCCCTGCTGTCTTACTCTCTTCTTCCCTTTTTCCCTCCTTTGATTTTAAGTAACTCAATGACTAAGATTTTTTGATGGTTCATGGTACTACGCTGCTTCTTTAGCTAAATGAAATGAGTTAAAACCTTCTGGATAATTTATAAATCTGATTTTCCAGTAAAATCATATCTTAGTAACAATTTTAACTCTACACTGCTGAAGGTATCATATTTAATACTCAAGTTTCAGAAAAATATCCCATCAATATGATAAATACTTTCTTAAAAACCTATTCCAAAAATAAAAAATTGGATTTTTGCCCTTTTGAAAATCACTGCTAATTTACAAACATCAAAATTGCTACTCTTTTTTTTCTTTTTTCTTTTTTTAGATGAGTGTTTTCTGCATCCAAATAATGCATATTTACTCAAAACTTCTCTAAAAAGTTGCTAAAACTGCCTCATTTACTAAGAGTGACACAAAATTTATATCATAAATGTAAAGCAATATTTTTTGTGAATTTTGTTGAAAGGGTTAATATACATCTCAGGTTTAAGGCACTAGAACTTTTTGGCTTTTTTTTTTTCTTTTTTTTCTTCGTTTTAAGGGTTAACATCACTACAGTCATATCCAAATTTAAGGTCTGGGACTTTAAAAAATCTCAGAATATAAACCAGTTCCAGACCAACCACCTGTAGAAATGTATTTAAATAATATTTATAAACTACCAATAAAGAACATGATAATAGTTCAATCAATAAGAAAATAAATAGGTAGAAGCCTTCTTTCCTTTTACAGCCACAGGTTATAATGTTTTTTGACAATAGATTTAGACAGACAAAAGCCCTGAGATAATTACAGCTAATCAACACATTTGATGTAATTAGTTCAATATTATGTGACTGATACAAGACAATTTAAAAGAGAACCACACACAGCTTTAGGAATGTGGCCTCCCTTTTTCGGTTATAATTTGATGCATTTTTTTTTTTAAGGACCGTATTTTACTCCATGAATGTGAACATGTGTGATTATTTCCTGACTGATGTTCAATCAAAGACTTTTACAGTCAGTAAGCTGTTAAGTATAACCAGAGGACTCCACAGTAGAGACGACTGCATTCTCTGTCTTAATATTCTCACAGAGGAAACAGATGATTTGATTTTGTGTAGTAAACAAATACCAGACATTGTTACAGATTTTCCTTGTCATGTTTATCCTTGACTGCACTTTCCCCCCAAAACAGGTTAAGTCATTCCATTAGTTTGTGTCAATGGATCATTTTAGTGCTGTGTTACTACACTGCAGGAGTGAGTCACTGTTTTCTACGCTTCAGGCGCTGATTTACTTTCTCTCCTTTCATCGACTCGCTGTTTGCTCATTCAGAGTTTGATGAAGAGAGATGTTCCTCGTGAATAGCTGACGCATGTTTATTTCCAATAGGAATGACTGTGCTCCATATAGCAATGGGGTGCAGCCATTCAGGTGCAAACAGGGAAAATTATTTTGGATGTGTCAGTCTGTGACAACAAATATGAACACATGCTCAAAATGATGCCTCGAATTGTCTGTTGTTTTTAAGTACTTTACATAAGTCGACATTCATTTTATTTAGACATCCATTTGTTTATAAATATACATTATTTTGGTCTCCATCTGAAAATTCCTTTATCCTCGCCAAAGAAGCCAATTATGCAAAAATGTCTCCTTTTAAACTTCCATTGTCTTCCCTTTCATGGTTTTCCTTCTTCCCATTGTATTTGCGTACTGTTAATGGTTTATCCCTTCCTGAGGGGTTTACATCATGATCACAATCCATTGACAGCTCAGTTTTTCCGTACCGTGCCTGACCACAGCAAAGTGGCACGTAAATACACCGTGCAGCAGGGACGTCCTGGGTAAAAGAATAAACGGGAGAGGAATAAGAAATAAAGCAACATAATGAAAAACAATGGAGGGATGGTGTCACACCACCATGGGGATCCTTGGAGAGGTTTTCCTCCATCATGGACAGTGAAGAATGACCTCAAATAATTCTTTTAATTGCTAAATTACAGCCATTACCTTCAGCTTACTCACCAGCATCCCTTCGAATAAGAGGGAGATAACACTGGGTAAACCAGCAGGACGCTATCACGAAGTTTGAGAAGTATTGATAGATTAGAGAAATGTTCAGAATTTCAGTCACTGTCAGTCATTTACAGGTTTGTCTGTGCTTTTTGGCAATGGGTTTCTTTTCTTTCTATCTTATAGAGTGTCTTGAACCTTTTGACTGAGTTTCATTCAATGATCCAGTATTTGCTTCATCATCATCAGCTGTAGGAAATCCAGCATTTCTTCATTGCAGCTTGCATTGACCTCTTTGCCCCCTGAAGAGACTTATTGTGCTTTTCCTTGTGCTGTTTTGATAAATGGGTGGTAAACTAAGCAGCACTGTATTTAAGTTAAATGCTTCCACACGCAGCAATACATTTATTCCACCTATAATGGCTTGTAACACCCCAACAACACCAAGTTCTTCCATTCTTCTTGACTCAGTGGAACCATTTGAAAATCTGGATTTCCTCTTGAGATGACCGATTAAGGATACAAAATCACACCAGTTGCCTCGGTGATGCATTCTACCTCTGGAAAGAGCCAGCAGATACACTTCAGATTCATTAAGGTAATAGCTTATCTCAACAGTGATGGCCAAATGGACCCTGAAAAAAATGCATTATTCCATACAAATATGCTGCCTTTCACTCATTTCAGAGAGGGCATTTGTTGGCGACGAGACGAGGAAATCAAAGTGAATTGGAGTCACTCATCATTGCTTGTGCAGAATCTGAGAGTCACTGCTTTTTCACACAGTATTTGTATGCTGAAGGGCTGGGTAAAAGCAATAACATCAAAAATGAAATATGTATAAGAACAAACACTCAGTGCCGGATGTGATGGGGTGGGAATCAGGCATTGCTGCCTGCCATAAAAGAAACTCCTTTTATGCTTACAATCATGAGCATGATGAAGTCATGTGATGTGCAGGTGCACGCCAAGTCCCTCTTCTTTGAAAACCAAATCAGTCTGAATTTGCTTTGATAACTTGAATATGTTACATAAGGGGGCTTCCTCTTTACCAAAAGAAGTGAATCAAAATGGTGCCAGTAAAAAGAGGATTGCATAATTATCTGCTTAACATAAACTTCTTCTTTTTCCTTCCCTCAATGTAATCATTTCACAACTCAGACTTTCAGCTGAAGTCCACTTAACCTAGAAAACCTCAGGCTACCCTGAGATATTACATTGCATAACTGCCCCTGAGCTCTTTCCAAGTCTACTCCTTTCTTAAACACCTGTCGTCTGTTTGATATTTTATCCCAAAAGACACGAAATGTTGCATCAAAAAAGTGATATCTCTTTCTCCAAACTTAGGTTGCTTTCACTAATCACTGTATATGCAGTACAAACGATCTGATGATGTGAAAGATGTCTCTGCCAACCCACGCAAAACCTTAGGTGTGTACACTGGGATCCGTTACGCACCACCCGTGAACCCCAGATGCACAAACACAGAAACAGTAATGTGATCCGCCATCTTTTCCCCACTAGGCAGATTTATGCACATAAATCATTTCCTACGCTGTGTTTTGGGGGATTTAGAGCAATAATAGGCCATCTCTGCCATTCCCATCCTGTTCCCTCCCTGGGAAAAAACCTCACAGGTCTTAACTTTTGGTCACATCAGGTTTTCAGTTGCAATGTTACCTTTTCCTAACCTCGCGGCCCCTTCACCTAATCATGTGTTTCCATAGAGCTACCTGCCCAATCTAATCTCAGAGAGCTTTGAAACAGTGGCAGACCGGTGCTAACAATGTTTTGGAACATGTCCACATGACCCCTTTCTGCTGTTTGATCGTGTTGGTTTTACTGGGAGGGTCCGCTGGTAAAACATAGAGACTGCTTGTACAATAATACGACCACAGTCACATTTAATAAATGTCTTGAGTGTGTGTGTCATTTCACCCAGTGGATCATTTTGTCTTTAATAGAGGTACTTTGTGTCATGTGGAGCATAGCAGATACTATGTCTTCGTGAGAGAAAATTCTGGAAACTTGCTTTTTTGTGTGCTTCCATTTGCCTTCAGACGAGTTCGTGACAACATCGTGCTCAAAGTCGATTAGTTGGTTGTATGCTAAATATCTTTCACACACAAATACAACAGTTGAATGACTCAAGCAGGAGGCATTTTTCTCACTTCCCTTTTCACTCCTATTTTAAATCCATCAGTGTCAGGGTCCTTGGTCATTATAACCATCTGCTTAAGTGTAAACCAAAGGGGTATTAGAGTCAAACACTCACACGTTCTAAGAAGTGAAAAACAGCAACACTCATTGTTTGATTACCCGATGTACCCGACAGCAACAAGATTGCCCACAAGTTTGACGTTATAAGTAATCAGTTTTTGAAGTCAGTATCTTACATAAATGCACTGTTATGACCCTGGAATTGAATTTATTTTCAAGTGATTTGGAAGAACATAAAACCAGGAGTAAATACGGCAGTTACAAGAAGCAGACACCTTGATTTGATAAACCTTTTACCATGACGCACGGCTTAGCCGTTGATGGTGGTCTGTTGGAGTATTAGTCAGCGCTGGTGTTTATTCCCACTTGATTAAGATGTCAAATTCAAATCAAGTCCCTGACTCAAACGCTATTCAGGAGACGGTGAAAAGGGACTGTCTGAGTAACCCTTACAGCTGTTTCAATTTTACAGTCCTTTTCAGTAATGTACTACTTTGTCAAATCTCAAGGTCATGCACTCAGTAATAAACCCAAACACAAGTCTTTCTGGATGAGAGAACATTCACTTTGCATCCAATAAACCAACAGCAACAATCAGATAATAATATACCCCCTGAGAATAACTGTTTTTGTTTAGGGTTGGTCATTCATTCAGACAATAATATATTTTAAGCCAAACTCTGCTTTTTACAGTTTGACAAGGATTTTGGACACAAAGATGATGTTGATGTTAGGAGATAATGTCTAAACCTTTGATTGTTGGCCAACCCATATATAGATCAGCAGAAGTGTAAAGGCCTTTGCACACTAAGTCTGTTTTTTTCATCCGAAACTTAGACACGTTATAAAATAATATAAAATCCATGTTATGTCAATTATGTTTGCGCACTTGCTCCGAAACTTTTGTCAGTCATTTTTTTTTTCCAAACAGGTTTGATTTATTGAATTTTTCTGCATGTGCCCAGCTCATTTTCTGAGTAGTATGACTCTTCAGAGATACTGTAGACTCACATTTTCACATTTTGTGACATTGATGATGAATGAAAACTTGTGTATGAATGTGTGTGATTGCTTGATCACTGCTTAATGAATCCATTTGTCTCGTACTGCGAATTTTCGAATTTTTGAATTTTTGCAATTGATACAAAATAAATGCATCGGATTGTGCAAGGTGTTTGTGAGTGACATGACCTCAGTGTGCAAAGACCTTAACAGCTGTGTCTTCCATAGCCTACTTCTACATTTACACTTTTTGTTTTGAGAGCATAAGTGTGTTCACACTGACGGTAGAGAAAAATGCAGAGCACTTTGAATTCTCAGGTGGTGCACCCAAAATGGTTAAAGAAGAGTGTGTACGTAGCATAGACTGTATAAAGCATGGACGTAGGCTCACCGACGTCACCCATCTGTTTCTGAAACAGAAAATGGAGCACATTGGCTATAGCGGCCATATTGGTAGTGGCAAAGGCTTCGCCTACAGCCACAGGGCGCCTGTTGGTCATGTGACCCTTGGCTGTGCCTCTTATTGGGGGAGCTCGCTATCTTGATATCCTCTGAACAGCCAAGTTAGAAAATAATTCACCACCTGTACAGTAGGTGCGGGTAGTAAAATTTGCGACTCAGACAGGAGATGTTTTTTGGACCAGGCTGGAAATAGGTTAATTTCTGCTTTGTAAACGGCTTTTTTTGGCTTGGTGTGTATGTGACTTCCGGTACTTCCGGAGCCAGCCTCAAGCGAACACTCAAGAAACAGCAGATTTTAGCACTTCCACATTGTCTCATGTTCTTAGACCGGAGGTTACCACTTGGTACATAGACACTTCCCACCCTCAATGGTCTCCATCATGGCTATGTAAGGGTAGGAGCAGGTATGGACAAAACAACGGAGGACAGTTGCAATGAATGAAAAAGTGCAAGTGCAAAATGGTAGGGTTTGATTTGAAACAACACTACCCTGACAGATTGTGTGCACTGCTCTGGTATGTACAAAGTGTGCGAGGTGTACTACATGTGCATGCTAATGGAAGTAACTTATTTGTGACTTATGTTTTGCCCTCACTTTCTGGATCAAAGCCAGTCTTAGTGTGTTGTCCAAATTCTTCTGAACACCATCTACTCACATTTCAGACATTAAGGTCATCACACGTCTTAAATTGAATAGGCCACAGGGACTCTTGCGGTGGACATAAAGCTGTTGATGGACTTTTTGACATTAGTGAAAAGAGCAAACCTTGGATCCTAGGCACCATGCCATGATGCCAGACACAGTGAAGACACAGTAGACTGAGCAATTAATGCAGTGACTAGTAATGGGAGCTAACATCATCCTCAAGGGGAGAGTCCCATCAGTGATCACTGCTTTTTATGACCATCATAAATGGATACTGCATACTCACTTCCCATGAAGCACCTGCAGAACAGGAGCTGTACAGGTTTAATATCAGGTGGCACTTTTTTCCCTTCCTTTCCTCAGGAGCATCAGTACATCAGCACATTAATATACTTACAAAGGAGTTATGTATGTCTTAACAACCTCCCAGGAAAGGCCAAGAGAAATGTTTTTTTTTTTTTTTTTTTTTTTGCCATTTTATTCAGCTGGACTTGTTCGAGCCAGCATGGAGGCTGAAATTGGTCACCAGCCCAGTTTTAAACCTTGAACCAGCACTGTGACATTTGCCAGCTTGCAATAAGATAATGGTATATGCCATTGATTTTTTAATGAAAAGGCAGTAGCGGATGATTTTGATGCAGTTAGGATAAAAATGCACAAGAGCATTTAATAAATAGCCCAACTTTGTCATTTATCTTTTCTGTATATTCTTTTAACTCCAGGTTTTTACATTACAACAGATAGCAGGCGCTGTTTTAGAGCTTTATTGGGGTACTTACAAAAAGTTCAGTATCAAAACAGGACACAGCTTTAATTGCATGAATTTTGGAAAAATCAAGAAAAAAAGAGTTTGAAGTTAACAATAGGAGGTGATAAATTGTGTTTGCAGAAGATTATCAATTTTCCACATCGGATATACTAAATCTAGATGTGCAGTATGAACTTTGTAAGGTTGTACTCAGCTTTATTGGAGGAGATAAGAATTGAATAACAGTAGGCTGTAGAGGAATCCATTAATAAAGGATATAAAGTATCATTCAAAGGGCCATAAATGTTGTTTAAGAACCATTGATCTTGAAAGTCTTTGAAGGTATAACGAAATCAAAGTGAAAGGTCTGTTGGATTTGTGCCCGGCTCAGGTAAGATACTGCTTGTAACTGGAGGTAGTGACAGCTCAACATTTAAGGCTAATATGATTCAGAAGAAATGCAGAATGAGGTTCAGCATGTTGATGGGGATGTTTTTTTCATGTTCTTTTTTTTTCAGTCTTCTTTAAAACTAAAAGAAAACAGGATTACTTTCTTTTGGATAATTAGAATTAAGTGATTGACAGAGCCGTGATAAATAAATAAGTAAAAACTTAAGAGCACACTGACCGCTACTAATCATCTGATACTGAGCTATATAAATACTGTACTGACAGAAAATACTCTCACTTTATCTTAAGATATCTAAGGAGCGGTCACTGTGTTGGTGTTGTCAGGAGTTTCAGATGATAATGTGAAAGTGGTTTTCCTTCTTTGACATTCAAAGTCCTGGCCCTCTGTTGGTAACGTCACAGAAACCTTTCTGTGGAGCATCTGTTCAAGAAAACACGAGCAGATGAATTTTTTTCATTTGCAATGATTTTCACTCACATTTGCCAAAGCCTTCTTCTCCACACTGAAACAGATTAGACATTGCAGTGCCCTTCTGAAGTGAGGAGCTATGGCCAAAGTAGTTGGAGAGGTATTTTGGTTTGTCCACTCAATGACATCATCGAGGAGAGCACCCTCGTTAGCAGGGGGGAGGGAGAGCAATTAGCCGGTGCAATTAACCTTTAAAAGGCTGCCTATCTGGAATGAGGGAGGATGAATAATAGTCAAGTCCCCAGTATAAATCCAAGGCACTGCCATCCAGAGACCCCCCACCCTCCAGAGACTGCTGAGGTAAATGGCTGCAAGGGCACCAACGAGGAGCATGGTGAGTCAGGGATTGGAAAGATCGCTAACTCACGCACACACTTAAATATAAAACTTTTTATTAAAAAAGTGTGAGATGAACATCCTTCTTTACACTTTTGTAAGAGATTGACAGAAGATTCAGAGGACGTGTTGCCCTTAGATAACATACATCACTCCCACGCATGCCTTGCATTAATGAATGGAAGTAGGGGAATGTCGTCACAGTGACATCAAAAAGGGCTGCTGGTGTAAGAGAGGAGCTGGTGTGTGTTTGTGTGTGATAAGAGTAGGCGTGCATAACAGGTCATTGTTGTCCAGGCATTAACCTCCCAACAGCACATCAGCTTCTGCCACCCACCTGCTGGATTGCCAGACAAAGAGTGGATGAATGTGGGGGAGGTTTTGTTGGTTCTGGTCTTTTGGCTTGTCAATGTGGGCATTTTCTTGACATACTGACACTGATTTTCTGCAGTTTTAGTCTTTAATTTGCATGAAACAGTTTTTTTTTTAACCAAGCATGTGCTATCATGGTTCTACAATCCTACTTTAAAAAATAAACATTTGGATGTTTTGAGCAAAAATTGGCTTTTGCATTGTATAGAAAGAAATTTTAAAAACAGAAAAACCTGCAAAATCAATGTTCCTTTTAGGGTTTGTAGTTGTTTATTTCTCTAAAATATACATATCAGTGATTTCCCTTCAACAGCCACCAATGACGCAAATGCAAGAGCTTATGTGTGTATATTTGTGTCCCCAGTCCCAAACTAAAGCAACGTTCCCTCAACAGAAGGACCAGAAATGATTACTCCAGGCAACCCCATGGCTGCGTGAGGAGGTGTGAAGGAAAGAACAATGACTCCAATTATCCCTCCTGATTGGTATTGCATGCATTGGCACCCATCTAGTCAATCTATTGTTCCTATTTGTGGACAGGCTGACTGCAAAAACACCCAAATGTCTATTTATAAAGTATGACTAAATGCAAATGACCCATGCTGAAGAGTTACCATTTATCTGTGACTTTTTTTTTTCTTTTTTTTCTTTTTTACGTGGTGCCTGAAACAACCCCTGCTAAAATTTTACACACATTTGTAGCTACAGAAAGTTTTACGATGTGTTGACCATAACCCGGAGTGTGTCCTCAGATGCCATGCTGGACTGTAATTCAACCTGGAAGGACATAAACAGTTTTCCTCGAGCATGAAGTGTAATGTGTAACAGTTGTGCTGTTAGTGCCAAGTTCCTGGTTTGGTTTAATGACTTCTGGATGGTGTGACTGTGTCTTGGAAGGCTCTCGATCAAAACATCCATTTGCTTCCATTGCCTGATGGATATGCACAAAGATGATGGGGGTGGGCATACATAGCCTGATGTCATGAGTTGCTTATTAATTACTCAGAATAACTACATCAGATGATTATTTGTTTTAACTGACTTGTTAATGAAACAGGTGCCACTTTGTTTAAAATGGACTTGTTTTAATGAAGAACACTGTTCAGTTCCAGTGGAATGTATACATGCTCATGCTACATGAGTGTGCGTGGGCGATTTTAAGTGACTGTGTGTGTCTGCTTGTTCAGAGTAATCCACCCCAAGATTTTTTTCTTTTTTTCTTAATCGACTTTAAGCGCTCAACATCAAACCTGTTCTCAGAATTGCGAGCTCAGCCAAAAGAGATGCAGGATAACGCACGTAGCTTTATCTTATCTAACACAACACTGAAAATACCCTAATCTCTGCTGCAGCGTTAAAGCAACAGTTACAGACGTTATCCGAACTGTTTGATTTCCTGCCAGTTAGTATGATATCATTCCTGAAACAAGTGTATCCCCCAGACAGAATGTCCAGCGAACTCTCTGTCTCACACACACACACACACATTCATGCATCATATATCTGAAAGTCATTAAATATTGTTGGAGCTTGTATGTCAGGGCTGAGAAAATAAAAAGCAAAAACCAAATCACAAGTTCATCACTGACTGTAAGCCAGATCAAACTGTAGGTAAGACTTCAGTCAGTGATGTGGATGATTTTTGAGGAGTTCATGTTTTGAGCACAGCAACAGACAGATGTAAGCTATTATGGTACAACTGGTACACTGATTACTCTCTGAAACACACACGTGTTCACTCCGCTTTTTTCTTTTAAACACTATTATTCAACTACTTTGGGACAGATTAGTGCTCTAAGGGCTGGAATATCCCTGTTAATGGAGAGGGAGCAGCCTGTTTGTAAACCATGTTGTTGCTCTCAGTGTTTGTGTCACTTACCTTGTCTCACTTGCTTCATGAGGGGTACATAAATGCTTTTTTTCTGCATGTGTAGTCTGTAAAAATCTGAATATAATGCATCAACATTAGAGCTGTAGAGGTTTAGAGCAGATGCAGACTAGTCTGGATGCATGTGGAACTAGAGATACTTTAAACCCAAGTTCCCATCCTGACCCAAAGTCAAGAGTGCACCACTCTCAGCATACTCAGCTCATCTTGTACTTTATTGGTTGTTTCAGCAAAACTACTTTCACTGATCAATTCAGGCCTAAAAGTTTCTTCATCGCTTCAAAGAAATCCAGAGTTTCAATTATTTTTCTTTTCCCTTGATCTGTTTATGATCTGATTGTTCAGCAACTGAGCAACAAAAGAAGGAAATGTGGTGTTTATTGATGATAGTAACAGTGTGTGTATATCAGTTACAGTTGAGGAGTGGATGGAGCAGAGTGAGCGTAAAGTGCATTCACTCTGCTGCCCATTAGTAGCCCAGTCATAAACCGGTGGTAGCTGATGTCCAGTGTAATAAAACAGTGGTGTGTGGTGGCTGGTGGTGCTCTGATTGTGTGTGTGTTTCTTTGCATCAGTCTGTATTTGTGTGGCTTAGAACAGACTTGCAGACAGCAAAGGAGCAGGAGAAAGAAGCTGAAGCTACTGCAAAACACAACAAACTGAGCATGGTTATTTTTCAATGACATGACTATTTTAGAAAAAACATTGACTGGCAGTAGCTCTTTGACTCGCTAAATCTGCTTGCATTAAGCTACGGCATGTTTTTTTTTTTTCTCTTTCCTAAATTTATTTTTCGTTTTACAGTGTTTGTTTTATGTTTTTTCTTCTGGCTTTTTGTGCCTTTTGTCATTGAGGACAGGACGGTAAATAGAGCAGGAAACTGGGTAAGAATGGGAATTCCTATGCCGGAATGAGGCCACAGGTTGGATGTGAACCTGGGCTGACCGCTCAAGGGCTAACCTTATGCAAAAGTGAAGCATATCTTAACCCTAGAGCGGTCAGCCCAATGCTGACTTGAACTTTTTTTTTTTCAAATTCTTTTGACAATTTTTTTTATTCTTTGCATCTGAGCCACAGGTGAGCAAGCACTACACTGGGTATTAACTCATTTGCAGCCAGGGGTGGGCTGGCCATCAGGAAATTCAGGAGTTTTCCCAAACAGCCGGTCCATTCCAGACCCTGACCGGCCAGTGGTCTTTTTTAATTAATGACGTCAAGGGCAGACTGGTCATCTGGACGTTCTGGAGTATACCAGAACAGCTGGTGCTGCCGGTTGGCCGACAGCCGGTGCTGCTGGGGTGGGGGGGTTGCTGGTGGCCTGCCAGTGGCCGGTACTGTCGGTGGAGGGGACGTGTCCCGTTGCTGTAGGCCGGAGCGAGTCAAAGTCCAGGGCTGTTTTTCAGTCCCAGTCCGCCACTGTTTGCAGCTATCAGCGACTATAGACTTCAATGCAATTATAACCATAGACTGTGTCTGTAGAAGTAAATGATGTTTTTCAGCTGGAGGAGGCGAGAGCCTGCAAGTCAGAAAAGTTCAGGCAGCTCACCCTCAAACTGAGGATGTGTCGTGATAATTCAGGGAGAAAGAGCGGCGCGATCATGAGAAAAAAACAATGGAGATCATGGAGCTTGAGATTAAAACGATCAAAAAAAGTATGCCTTGTCTGATTTTTGGATCAAAAACATGAAGAGAGACATAAAAGAAGAGAGTCCACTCTTCTTAGGTAGTTTTGGTGTTTACATAGTCATAGAAAACAATACTATTTGGGTTTTAAAAGATCATTCAAGGTGTCTTAAAATGGCTGGCAGCCACTGAGTTAATAAACTAGGAACTGGTCATGTTGCAGATGAAAACGCCACATGGGGAACTCTTAGCTGGAGGAGGTTAAATGTGATCCACTGGTTTCATCGAAACTCCAGAAAAGTGGCATCCATTCTTATTTAGACAGTCACAACCAATGGATTTAGGGATTGCAAAATATGTACCTAGGAGTATTCTCCTGGCTTTTTACTTTGAATATCCTCACTCCTGTCCCCACAAAGGTCCATGCTCACTCCTCAAAGCAGAAATAAGAGCACTGGAACATCCCTCTGGTGGTCCAGCAGCATGTGTTTGGATCCAGTGAGGAACACTAGAGTACGTGAATTGGCACAAACCACGTGCGCTCCTTGTGTATCTGCTATGCCTTGTTTGTTTTTAATGGTGACTTTTGAGAAGAATAGCTGAGGTGGTGAGTCTGCTGATGTTTTGATCTTTCATACAAATATGCAAAAAACTCAATACCTTGTATATGGAGAAAAATTAATAAATCGTATTCTATTCTTATGCCAGGAATGCCCATTGACATGTGGCCTGTTAGTTTTGACTTTAAAGAAATCAACATCAGCTATGGAAATGAAACCTTTTAATTTCACAAATGAAGGGAAACTTTATTCTCTTCTCCCTCTCTGCGAGCATTTTGTTTGATGTACCAGATGGCTGATATTTACAGCATAAGGACAAATCTGATAGCCTCAGGTAAACTGTCAGTCTTGGAAAAGTACATTAAATTGACCTTTAAACATCTCTCAGCGGTTGACTAAACTTTCCAGAGTTCATTGTATTTACCCATGTGGTGATCCTCAGACATCTGGCAACAGATGAATTGACTAAATCAAGTCATAATTCCATGTACCAACCAGTTTGCCCCTAGTCTCACAGTGATATCGTTTAAGAAATCTCTCTTTATTGAAACCATCTTATCACACACTTTTACCATGGAAGGCCTTAGGTCCACTGTATGTGGATATTTTGCTGCATCCTGACCTTCTGTCCACATATAAACAAAGTTTTAGATCACTGAGAATGAAGATCTTCAATAACAACTTTAAAAATGGAGATATTTCAAAACCCTGTTTTGTTGTTTACATGTGAACAGCTGACGTCCTTGCGCATGGCGGGCTACCACTTTGTTTACGCCAGCTCAGCACTGTTTGTTCTTCATCTTTTTACTGCTTTACTGGCGTATTCTCAGTAGGTTTTGATCCCTTTCCCAAAACACAATTTAAAGAAAGCTGTTTACAGTTACTGCTTGCCCAAGAAGATGCTCAATGCAAATGTGCACAGTGTTTTCCATGGCAGACTGATCACACAGTGTCGCCACCTACTGGCGCACAAGGCTTTAAACAAGTTTTAAAAAAGGCTTTTAAGGTATCCATTCTCATGTGGACATAGCCTCAGTGTAATTGAGATGCAACTATGAAAGCCTTCCTTAGTGTGTACAAGGCTGTGCTTGTGGTCCCCCCCAAAAAATCCTTTGAAAGCGACAGGGGCATTAACATCTTGCTGTGCAAACTATGTGGGATCAGTATTCACTCACTGGGGTAAAAGAGTGTCTGGCTGGGAGAAATTGCAATTGACAGCCATGATAAACTCAACAGATGGTATTAAGAATGACGAAGTGAGTCTTTTTACATCACGACGATACTAAGTACCAGATTACTTACAGTGGGGAAAATAAGTATTAAACACGTCAACTTTTTTCTCATCACTTTTATTTCCACAGATGCAATTCAAACAAAATTTCTACCAGACATTGGTATTAACTAAAATAATCCACACATGAAAAGAAATCACAACGTTAAGGTTCACAAATGTTCTTTCCACAAATGTTCAATTGGATTTAAGTCAGGTGACTGACTAGGCCATTCTAACAGATTGATTTTCTTTTTTTGAAACCATTTGAGAGTCAACTTTGCCGCGTGGATTGTTGTCCTGCTGGAAGGTCCAGCCACGTCTCATCTTCATCATCCTGGTGGATGGCAGCAGATTCATATCAAGAATTTCCCCATACATGGCTCCATTCATTGCTCCATCAGTTATATGAAGTTTGCCAATACCATGAGATGAGAAAAAACCCCATGTCATGATGCTTCCACCTCCAAACTTCACTGTTTGGTGTGGTGTTGTGTTTTTTGGGTGATGTGCAGTGCCATTTCTCCTCCAAACATGGTATGTAGTATGACAGCCGAAAAGTTCAACTTTGGTCATATCTGACCAGACAACATTCTCCCAGTATGCTACAGGCTTGTCAAGATGCTGTTTGCAAACTTTAAACGAGCTTCAACATGCCTTTTCTTGAGGAATGGAGTCTTGCGGGCTGAGCGTCCATAGAGGCCATGGCTGGAGTGGATTGCCTATCGTTTTCTCTGTAACAATTGTACCCGGTGCCTCCAAGTCTTTCTGGAGCACTGTCAGGGTGGTCCTTGGCTCAGTGAGTACTCTTCTGACTATCTTTCTGACTCCCTGGTCAGATATCTTGCAAGGAGCTCCTGTATGTGGCCTGTTGATGGTAAGGTGGTGCTTCTTCCACTTGTGAATAATGGCCCCAACGGTGCTGACTGGAATATTCAGGTGCTTTGATATAAGTCTGTAACCAGTTCCACTCTGATGCTGAGCAACAATCAGGTTGTGAATGTCTTCAGAGAGCTCTTTGCCTTTACCCATCATGAGGTGTGTCATATTTAACTGCTTGGTGAAAAAGCGACAATTTTTTTAGGACCATCAATTTGCTCTAGCCCAGCTGATGTTGGTTTGCACTAATTGGAAGTTCAAGTAATAACTACTGACAGATTTCAGGTGGTATGTTGCATTTTCTTGCCAAAGTATACAGACTTTCCATGGTGTGTTCAAAAATTTTTTTCTGTGTTAGCGCACTTAATTCCACATAATCATTATTTATGGACCTGATTGTTGTTATTTCTTTTCATGTGTGGATTATTTGAGTTAATACTAATGTCTGGTAGCAATTTCGTTTGAATTGCATCTTTGGAAATAAATGTAATGAGAAAAAAATTGACGCGTTCAATACTTATTTTCCCCACTGTATGTTTATGTAAGAGAGAAGCTCAAAACCAAGGGGATCGATGTTTTGGTATCAAAGACAAATCAGTTGAGAAAAGTTTCTGTGTTTATCTGAAACTGCATTTTTCAACCAAAATTGGTTGAAATCAGATAAAAGTTTATCTTCTGGGTTTTCTGGAAGGACTGCCAGGTGTGTGGCATCTACAAGCAGTGTGAGTAAAGCTTGGACATGACAGAGACAGGAGTGTAACTGATAGAAATATATGTCACATGGGTCAAAGTAAAGTAGAAGTGGTCCATATTACTTTTCCCAGCACCTCAACTCTTCAAAGCTGAAGAAGAAAAACAGAGGATCTTGAATGTCCTATTGTGACTGGTTTTCCATCAAGTTGTAATCACTACTTTGATCTGTGAGGTCAAGAGGTTTGATGTGGCTTTTTTGTGAACACTTGAGAAGACTGGGTGTTGCTATCATTTTAGTCCCCGATTGATCAGGGGTTATGCCACCTGTATGATGTGTTGCACAAGCAAGAGGACGTGTGTGTTCTTAGTAGCTCGGCTCCTGGTGATTGGGCCTGAAATCACTCAGATCTTTGAAGACAATCAGATGAAGCGAGAGCAGAAAAAAGGGGGTGCACTGGGACAGAGCAAGCAAGAGTACACCCGTGACCCTTGGCTGAGCTCTCCTACCAACATCTCGCACCAGCGGAAATGGGGGAGGGAGAAGCTGGGGGATCACTCACAAAAACTGTAGTAACAGTGAGCAGGGGAAGAGAGCAAGAAACCACAGGCAGGGGGAAATAGAATCACAGAGGAGAGGTGGAAACAGAGAGAGCGCGAGATGGAGAGAGCATGAGCGATTAAAGGTTCAGGTTTACCAAAACATGACTTAAACAATTAGCAGTGAACAGACTGGTCGAGGTCATCGGCAAAGGGCTAAGGGGTAGTTCCTGAAGGCAAAGCCATGCCAAATGAATTTAAGCCACTGCATCCGATTGGCTCATGGTATGTTCAGGTGCCACTTAAGACTTTCTAAAAATGGTCAAATCTTTGGCTGCACTGCTGTGAGACTATTCTGAGAGAGGACGTATGGAAAGTATTAGATCATGGCCCAATGTCCCCATCTTTTCTCAATGGCAAATTGGATGCATTTTCCTTAAGCCCACAAGAACTGTTACTCCAATCCTGTAGTCCAAGAGATCTTATTGGATATGTCTGTTTCTGTATGTAAAGGAAAAAAGCCTCAATGTGTTTTCTAATCTAAGAATTTCCCAATAAAAGGGAGATCTGTTTGGTGCAAATATTTATTTTTGTTATTCTGAGTTGATCCACCCCAACCATACAGGCCTTTTCCCTAATTGTGCCCAGGCCTTGAAAAATTTTGTCCAGTTGTTTCCAGTGTCTTAGAAATCATGAGTATACTGTACAAAACTTTACCTATTTAGCTATCCTCTACTGCCTCCTTCTTAAATGTATGATAAGAAGCTTCTTAGCTTTGATGAGATTCAGAAGTATGTTCTTTCTGATAACACCAAACACTGTCACACCAAGCAAAATTTTTTAAATAAAATTTGGGCACAGGGGCTAAAAGCTCTGCTTGGGAATGGAGCATTCTTCCAAAATTGTAGAACTGGTTGGTCCTCCCTCCTAATATTAACGCTGTACAGTGTCTCTCTCATGTGCACAACATCAAAGTTCAGTTGGCCACTTTGTTTGGCATGCTAATACAAGCCTTGAACAATGAAAAAAGACATTCCAGTCACAGGTGTGAACAGTGGTGAGACATGTCTTTTTGTGCTCAGTCATCTGATTTTTTTTACACAAGCTTCTGTAATGCTTGCTGTTGGAATTGAATTTCAACTTTATCTATATACAACCACTTGGTGGTTAATCAGGTAGTGGTGCTGCTTTGTTTCCCATCATCCTGCTTGTGAGAATTGGCAAGTTGGGGGCAGCAATGTGTTTATTCAGAGCAGTGAGGATAGATTTGTCCACCCATAGCTGTAGTTATGGGAAAGTCCAAATGGTCATCATGGAAACTGCATTTCCTGACAGGGTTGTTGTAAAGTCGGTCACCATTGATGTAATATCATTTTTGCGAGGGGAACACATCCCAATTGTTGAAAAGTGTTCTGTAGTGTGCCCTGATACTGGATGCTCCAGCACTTGACCTACCTGGACACAACCTTTGATCCGATACTGGTAAGTAGGTATCAGTGGCGATTGCTCGAAGACTGCAAGGGAAGCTCAGCTTCCCCTAAAATGTCCCCCAAAAAAGTGGTGATATGTACCGCTGTGTACATTTCATTGACAAAATATGCACTAGAATTCCTTCATCTTTTGTTCAGAATCAGCTTCCTATCACAGGTAACTGGCTCGACCTCCTTCTCATTTATCCCCGCTGTGTCTCAGCGCTTTAACTCAGTCAGACGCAGAGCATCCCCTGACTTCAGCGGGGAAGCATAGAGTGGGTTGTTCCACTGTGGAAACTGGATGGTCATTGGATAAACGCTGGGCTTTGTCCCGCCCATCGGACGCTCAGTGTCTCTGGGGGTCTATGAGGCAGTGGGCTGGCCTGGATGCTGGGCTTCTGCATGATGATTGGATGATCTGTTTGAGGCTGAATCCCTTTTTGATTGACAGTGAAATGAGCCAATCAGCAATCTTGAAGTATAACCCTCCACCAGAGCATCTTCTGAGTTTTACAGTCAGTTGCTCTGGACTGATCCAGAGGCTTTATCGATCCCCAGGGGGTTTACCTTTCTCAGAAACACGGGTGTTGTGAGTAAAGATTTTCTCTCTTTTCACCAATAAGCAGCTACAACTACAGCTGCGGAGCTTCTCCCCGTCACTCACACTTACAGCCTGTTGCAGTCTCAGGTAGCAGCTCCTGCGAGCAAGCTGGCACAGAGGGTAGAATTTACATTTAAATAAACAAATTTATGATGTAGGCCGGAAAAAAATGAGCTTCCCCTCCTTGACTGACCAGCAGCCGCCACTGGTAGGTATCTCTTATAAGTTCTCTGCTCTAGCTGTGCCAATAGGTCAATAAGTGTTTAAACCCAAATGTGAGATTACTCAGTATCTTTTCAAACTTAGTTAAAAAATTACACATTACAGATTAGACATTACCATTAGGGGTTTCCAACATGTACAGCACAGAACTATCTTGATCTGTGTTTTGGACAATAAAGATATCTATCGCATTTTGTCAGAAATGAACAGAACAGCATTTACATCACCAAATTTTATTCTTTCACTGCCTGACGACAAATTATCCAGACCTTGCTGTAGTACAGCTGGTATCTATTATAAAAGAACTGTTGACTTAATCATTTTAACACATCATTAAAAGCACTCCATGCTCACTTACCAGACACTCTCACAACTTACACCTTACATGTTTCCACGTTAAACCCACTTTTGCGTCATCAGAGAACTACACTTCCCTGTTGCTAAAAATACACATTGTTAAATATTGTGTAACTTGTTTAAACCAAATTTAATCCAGAGACATTTTTGTGTAAGATGTTAAAAAAATGCTCTAAACTTCTGATTTACAAGACTATGCTCTCTAGCCTCCCAACCTTTCAGTTAGTTTTATACAATAAAGAGGTAAACCAATATTTGACAACATGAAAATGTGCCAAAAACTTTGACAAATGAGGGGGACAAAAAAAACTACAGTTCTCAGTCTAATAAAAATATCTTGTAGGTAAGACCATATAGATATCCCAGTGTTGTCATGGTAAAGAATCTTACATCACATGTGACCAAGATGACAATAATTCACTGAATTCAGAAGACACATTTTGGACAAGTGTGGCAATCATGCTACATGTAAGTGATTTTTGCTCATATAAACTAAAATGCCACATTCATAATATCAAAGTATCTGAAAATGCACTCAAACCAGTATCTGAAGGAGTCTAATAACAGGTTTGCGCGTACAATTAACAAAAGTTTCTCAAGTTTAAAAAGGAGAAGCAGGATAAAAGAGGGGAAAAAAGGCCTTTGAATTAGTGATCGATGAGGTGGCTTTATTTGACTTCAAAGAATTATACAGCCGTTCAGTCTTAGTTTTGGCTCTCTTTTGGGTCTTTCAGTGGTGTAAGCAAAGCATGTGATGTGCCTCAGTCCTTGCTGGAAGCCTACCCCTGCTGTTGCAAACAAAAAGTTCCAAACAATGACACTTTCTCTCAGTCTAGTGCAGCAATTCAATGGATGTTTTTTTCTCCCCATTCTCCACATTTTCCCCCCTTTTACTTCCTTTTTGGCATTTATTTTTATTGGTTGCCTTGTTTTGTACCCAGTGCCTAGTGGTCTTCAAGTAAGGAGGCTGGGATTCTTACCCCTTTTGTGAGGAGGTGCGTGCTGGGAATATCTATGGCTACTCATATCAGAGGTCGGGCAAATCCCTGCCTTTTGACTGTGTGGTTTTGGCATCTTTCTTTGTGTTGGGTCTGAGTGATGTGGAACATTGTGACCCAATCATGCAACAGCTAATCTAATCAAGGTGGCTAAGCTAGTTTTCATGTGCAGAAGTTCACTCTTTTTGGGCATGTGAAAAAAAGGTGCAAGAAAAGGTTTCACCTCCAGTTCTGAGCAACCTGCACTGACTTTACAGACCAGACAGAGTAGAGCCCTAGCTTAACTTTTAAACACACATCCAGTGGTGTACATCGTCTGTTTTTTATTGAATCAATGCCACATCTCTGATCCCATTTCAACACCTGACAGACAGGAGGCAGACGTAGATGGAAGTTCATCAATCAGGACTACAAAAGAGTCTCTGTGTGCGTACTGTAAGCACTTCTTGCACAAACTTCACCGTCATCTCTGTCTATTCAGTAGAAGCTATTTATCATCACACTTGCTTCAACAAGCCTTTGTGATGGAAGTTCTACCAAGTTTGGTCACTGTTATTGATGATGCTGACCCTTGAACCTCTCCTCAGAATCAGTTTAAGGTAATTCAAATTGATACAGTAATTGATTTTATTTATGGTTAAATGGAGGAAGTCTTTTTTTTAAATATTGAACTAAATAAGGAGATTAACCAGTCTCATTGCAGTGTAAAATATAGTTACACAATGCAATCTATGTTAGGGATGATGTATAGTGAGTGGGCGATTATGCAAAATCCCAACAGGCTGATGAAAGGTAAAACATCAACAGGGTCATGCAAGACTAATGATGCAAACTCCGGTAGACTTTCCAAATCTCAAAGCGGGTTTGTATTATTGATGTGCCAGTCCCAAACGTTTGGGCCCTTGGAGTCAGCTCTCGGACATGAACGATGAGAGCCTTATTGCTTTTTTTCTCTTCTCTTTTTTTTCAGTTAATGCATTTGTGTGTCCACACAGGAGGGGGAGGCAGGAGAGGGGCTACAGACACACGATGAGAAAGAGAGACAAATAGACAGTAGGCTGGAAAGGTGACAGAATAAGTGACAGCAGCAGGTAACACTACATATGGACGCCTTTCAATCTTATAAACGGACTGTAGACAGTGCCAGTCTTTGCTAAAGATGAACTTCTCTTTGTTTGGTTAAGATAAATATGGGTATGTATCACATTTTAATTCATATTTTGTTGTATGTTTCCCTAAGCTTGTTTATGAGGATTTGCTGTTAAAAGTTTATAGATAATATATATATAAATAGTTGGACCTTTTTCTCCAATTAAGATGGGCCTTTTTTATATTAGGTATCTGTTTTAAGTACCACACTGCTCAAAGTTGAGTATGTAAATAAAGTCCTATAAAATAATAATAATTCGTAGGGATGGGCGGGTATTGATATTGGTATAAGCCAGGGGTGGGCAACCTGCGACTCGTGAGCCACATGTGGCTCTTTGCCTTTCGGTGTGCTGCTCTTTGCGACTCTTTGATCCATTCATTATTGTTTCGAGTAGTCAATCTAAAGTATTGATATAGTGATGTTGTGATCAGTATTGATCAATACTTGGGTGATGAGATTGATACTTAAGTTTCAGTTTCTTTCCACTACATGGCACATGTGCTCATTGCAATCTAGATAGATGGATGGATGAAACTTTGTCTCTCCTGCAGTAAAAACAGAAACTTGTGTTTGTAGAACCACAGTAATTTTTGTGGCTCTTGGTCTCTGACTGTTTGGCCACCCCCTGGTATAAGTTATCGGGCCAATACTAGCAGCCCATACTCAAAGCAAACAAATTTTACATCAAGCAAGTCCCTCTCACCAGTAGTTGCGGCTTCTTGCTGCGATTTTACACCATGGCAAATACACATCAGGTCCTATTCAGACAACATGAATATATATATATATATATATAATTTATTAAATAATCATTAATTTATTATTCACGTAATAAACTGATCCAAGAAAAAAAAAATACATACATAAAAAAATAAATAAACATAGAGGAGCCACTTGTGAAGTAGTTTGCTCTTTTTAGCGAGCCAAGCCAAAACAACCAGCTTTCCAGACAGAGACAAAATTTGCATCGCTGGTTCGTATCATATGTTTGTTTCATATCTGACTGCTGCAGACAGGCGCATTACATCTTAAACATTAAGACTGGTGACCAATTCAGTTGTTGAATCTTTACACAGGGTCTACTCAACGAGCCATGACACCTTGATTTATCTTGTCCGTGCCATCAAGAGGCTGCATACAAGTCAGCCAGGTGTATCTGTATGAATATGTGTACCATTAAAGAGATATTGATATCTTCGTTTCCCTCTCATAAAATACTTACCTGGATTGTTTATCATGACATGTAACAGATTTTAAGGGTATTAAAAGGACTTCCTCTGCTGTTCCAGCCAGTCTCAAATGGACACTTGAGGAACTGCAGTTTTTCAGCACTTCTTCTTAGCTTTGTTCTGTTTTCATGCCTTTTCTGTCACAAGAATAAGAGCTTGTTAAGTAGGGTTTAGGTTAGCTTCAAAACTACTTGGCAGCTTTAGTTACAGATGGTTTGAGCTACAATGGTAGGTTGGTCAAAACCTACTTTCAAGGTTATGGAGAGCGTGCTTTGCAGTCCTTCAAGAAAGTGCTGGAGACACACGTGCATGACGTGCCACCAACGTTCACCTTTTCAGAAAAACGTGAACTTTGGGAATGTTTCACTTGAGAAAGTCTTCCATGAAGTGATGAATGTTGATTTAATTAAACTTAATCATAGGCTCTATTGCTCTGCAGTGTAAACACTGTGGACAATCCCTACCCCTTCCCTTTCCTGTGATGCAAAAAGACATTGTGTAACTACAAGGCTGTGTTGCATTTGGTGCGTAAGCAGACACCAATCATCAATGATGTTGCAATAACAGTCCTTTTTGACAGTTTTTAAGGGGGAGAGGTTTTGCGCGTTAGCATTTTTACATACTGTAATATTCTGTCTATATTTCATGTGTTCACTTTTTTAACGCAAGCTATGGCCATTTCTGTGTGTGTGTGTGTGTGTGTGTGTGTGTGTGTGTGTGTGTGTGTGTGTGTGTGTGTGTGTGTGTGTGTGTGTGTGTGAATGTGTGCGTGCACCCCTTTTTCGATGAGGTAATCTAGGTTGCTTTGGGGGGCATATTTCAAACCAAAAGGCTTTACAGAAGGGAATGCTAATTTCTTTGGCAACCTGAACCCCCAAGCAGCAGCTCTGAGCTCCATCCAATAAGTCAGTGACTCAAAGCACATACTCTGCCTCTAAAATACAAAGCACTTTATGAATATATGTATAGTAATTACTGCTGCAACCTAAGAACAACTCCTGTACCAAGCCAAGATTTTACCCCTTTGAGCGCTTTGGAGCAAACAAGTTTGGCACGTCAGGAATCGTCTGCCCCTGGGACTATTTCTTAATATTTCTTCATATTCCATATGCTTGGCCAACTCCAGGTATATGGATGACACAAGCATAGATTTTATGAAGCCTGACAATCATCTGGGTATGCCTGGCATTTAAAAGCTTTGACGAAAACAAGAATGGAAACACTTGTCTTTTTGTGTAGACTATCAATACCCCCCACAGGCAGCGTGGAAGCAGAGAAATTGTAGGCAGCAGTCACAATCCATTGGGTAGCAAACTTATTGTGAGGTGTGGAGAGCCTCGACAGAGCCGCTGACATTCAGCCGCTGACACTGTCGATGCTGTCATCATAAAAAATAAAGATGGAGCCAAGAAAACAGAATATATGATCTTAGTCCAGGACTCTCACTCAAGTCCTTCAATTTCAGGATTTGTGACTCAACTTTGACATTGATGACTCAGACTTTTCTCCTTTGACAACTCATATATTTTTTGTTAAATTTACATTGTTTCATTGTATTGTATCGACGTGATGTGTTTAACAGCATGTCTGATCATGAGTTGCCTTGTTCAAGAACAGTTCCTGTTAGGATGCTTAGGAAGTTGCCAAAAAAAAAAAAGTTTTTTGCTTTCATTTTAAGGTAAATGCAAAAAGAGCAGTATGTGTTTGATTGGTATCATAAGCAAAAAAAAAAAAAATTCAAACTTTAACTAATGGGCATTCAGAGCCATTATTTGTTACCTGACAGTGTTGAATATTATGATGACCCAGTACAAATTTCATATTTTCTTAGTATCCAGAATATTGCCAGGATCTGGATTGTGCTTTTACGTCTCTCAGAAATTATAGTGACCTTGTCTTGTACTTTTTTTCAAAGCTATCAGACCATTTATTGTGGAGTTACACATATGGTGAAAACAGCCCTATCTCAAAATGATAGAGAATCCTTTTAAAAAAATCCAGGATCCAAACAGGGGTCAGGTCCACTTCCAAAATGTGGTCACCTCTCCCTTATACCATTTTGAACATTTTCAGAAAATTTCATCAAGATCAATTTGTTACTTTTTTGATTTATGTTGTGTAAAGACAAACAGACAAACTCATAACAACATAACCTCCTAGGTGGAGGTAATCAACATCTGTCCAGGATGCATCCGGAAAAGTGTAAATAATCAAGAATCAGCCTAACTGAACAGGTGATTGTTACTGCTAGAAAGCTGGCAAGGGCCCAAAAGGTTTGGTCAGTTTGAGGTTGGCTGGTGGCATTTCTATATTTATCAAAGTGATCCTACTGCAACAGAAGTGATTTTTGTCAACCTATTAAGTAGACATGCACCGATCAATTGCTCGGCCGATCGATCGGTGCTGATTTTCTTAATTTTTCGGGGATCAGTAATCGGCCCATCCTTACAAATGAAACTAATCTAATATACCTCCGGTAAGGTCTGACAGCCAGCCATTGTTGCTTTTTGCTCGGAGACCTAAAACTCAGAACACTTTATTGGTTGTTTAAGTTAAAACATAAAGATTTTATTGTTTCACAGGTATTATTCAATGATTTTCAATAAAATAAGATTGGAACGTTGATGGTATGCTGACATATGCTGTCAGTAATAAAAAATAAAAAATTAAATTGGTATCGGGTCAAATCGGTACTGGCAGCTGAGGCTTTTTTAAGATCAGTGCTCGGCCAGAAAATTGTGATCAGTGCACCACTACTATTAAGGAGAAATGAATGTACATTTATGTGTGACATACAGAGCTGTAACCCGACAGGATTAGTCAGAATCTGATGTTCATGAATTTTACTGTATTTTTTTTACATGTCTAAAAGATCACACACAGTCAGTACAGGTTCATACAGTCACTAGTTTGGAGTTTAACACTGCTCATATTCATAATAAACTGTAATAATATTTGTAAGGATTCAAACCCAGGTAATGAAGACTCAATTTTGACTTGACTCAGATTCCTCTCTAGTGACTTGGACCTGACTCAGACTTGAAAACTGAGGACTGGTGACTCAACATATCACAACACTGCTTCTATCGGTGTCAACACCACAGTGTATAGTTTTTGGTCTCCATGTGTTTGCTCAAACGCAACAACCCATGGAATAAAAAGATAGATGCCTATGGGGCTGTTTTCCAAATCATAGTTGTGGCAGAAGTTAACTTCACAAATGGAAAAGGAAGAAGATCGAAAATAGAATGTGGCCTGTGTTTTGCTTTATTTTATTTTTTGAAGGCAATCAAAACAAATGCAGTTGGATAGTTGGAATGCATGAGGTACAGGTCTGCTTTAGCATTTGAGTGTTTTGCTTTGGCTCTAATATCTCCTGCTATGGATACAGTGAAGGAAAACTGAGCACATGTGGCATTGGGTTACAATTTGTAGCCATGCAGCAAAATATTACTTGGTATCATCCAATAAAAATCAGCAGATTTGCAAATACTGTCATTTTTAACATTTTTTACAGATACAATTAAAACCACTTTAAAAGGTAATTATGCATAATACAGACCAAAGACATGTTAAGCAATAAGAAGCAGGTAACTACCAAGTAAAAAGCAGAAGCTTCCAGGTAGTCGATAAAGAATGCATGTGACAGTTTGGAAAACTTCACAACTGCGCACAAGCATTGCTACAAAAAGGTGCAGGAACTTGTGGCGACTTCTCAACTGATGGTGTGACTCATCAACAACAACAATCAGGAGGGAACCCAGACCTTAAGAGTTGTGTGTGAATAGGAAACTGAACGATGACACATCAGGGTTAAAGACAGGAAGCCCATTCTGGGTGAAGCTTACTTTAACAAGGACTTGTTTCCTGCTGTATTATTATCTGCATGGATGTGACACACTAGGCTTTCCCAAAAGTCAGGTTTTTGTCTGTTCATACTGTTACTTAAAGCACCAAATCTAAATTTAGTTTTAGCTGGTTGAACCCCCACATGTGTTGAATTCTACTGTTTTTTTTTAAATCATGGAGCCAACTTATCATCCTTTAAAGCCATAAATCTGTGATAAAATCAAAAGAAAAAAAAAAACTTTCTGGATGCCACTCCACGCTATTCAACAGTTAAACAAGCAGTGAGAAAATGCTTTTTCTGAATGTGGTCAGAAGTGCACACTGCTGGTTTGAGACAGGCCAGGCTATTGACCAAAGGTGTAAATCTAAGTTTTATAAGGGACCATTGTGAGGTCAGGAAGGGGTTGAGTACAGAATGGGGAAGTGATATAGAAAATACAATATCAGATCCAAAAGTGGTGTCTGTTTTGTTAAAGAAAAAGAAAAAAAAAAACTTTGTCTGATTTATGTACCAAAATACATTGATTCACATCTGTCTATCTCCCTCTGACCCAGGCTGCAAGTCACAGACTTATCAAACTGCTTTTTTTCCCCCTGAAGCACCATAAGTAGATTTTTTTTTTTACAAGTAGATCGTTTTCAATTGAATTAAGTCTGTTCTTAATTCAAGAGGTAAAATATGACAGACAGAAAAAAGAAGGATCCTTGTGACCTTCCAATCATTCGTTGACCTAAGTGACTCAGTCAGTTTGATTCAGTTAAGTTTTAAATCAGGAGCAAAAACAATTTGACTTTAAAGCGAATTTTGAGAAGACCAAAGAATGAAAAAAAATGCTGACTCAATGAATTTTTATATCCTGGGCGTAATGAATCTCATTCAATCCAGTCCATGTTTTCATTTGGCCGTCAGTCGGTTTAAATCTTAAAACCTGCTGAAACTTCTGAAAAATATTTCTACAATACAGATTGAATATAGGGAGATAGTGGCAAGACTCCTTATCCATTAACTTTCTGCTGACTGTGCCAGTGCCAGTGCCATCTTTGCGGCAGTATCATTATTTAAAAAGGGGGTGTTGTGCTTTTCCACATTTCAAACATAGAAATAAAGTAACAATGCTGGACGTCCATACTAAATGTGTGCAATTTTTTTTTTTATAAAGTTAGGACTATGAAGTTATACATTTTTTTAAACTGCTAAATAGCCGTATGTTACTGAAATCCTTGAACATGTTTGTAAACGGTTCAAAATGGTCCATTCTAAAAAATAAATAAATAAAATATATACATATTTTTTTAAAAAGTACGAGATCTTCATTTGATCTTCACTAGACTTGCTGAAAAGATAAGGATCTACTAACTGGTCCATGATATGTTGTAGGGGTGAGCCTCAAGCACCATGGTCAACCCATAGCTCTGCCCTCTGACAAGCCTCAGGAGAGCCGGCCAATCAAAGGAAAGTGTGCATAGTGAGCAGTCTTAAAGAGGCAGTTGCCCAAACAAAGCATTTCAAACAGAGGCTGATAAAAGATCAAAACAAAAAACAAAAAAAGGGATTTTTTAAAATGAATAATGTAAAACTACTACAGTGGTACAAGAGGGACAGTATAAAGCCTAAAAAAGCACAATACCTCCTCTTTAAGGTCAAAAGAAAAATGAACTGATAAGCATGGATGCGTCTGTCTGTAGTTTTTGCAGTGAACTGCACATGTGTTAAATAGTGGTATGCTTATTTCCTAGCATTAACCATACAAGTGCATATTTGAGCAGCACAATAGGATTTGGTAAAATTAAAATGAGGCTGACCTGCTGTTCCAAATCTTTGGGAAGAAGAATCCTGGTTATGAGCAAGTAGACCCTCACTGGTGAATGACTGCCCTGTTGTCTTCCAGCTTGTAGTGAGGGATAAAACTTTAACAGGCCCATCTCTATAACAAATGTACCAATGAAGTGAAGCCCAGTAGCCCTGATTGTGTATCTTCTCTAATGTTTACTTAAAGATTATACTATCAATCTTGTGTGCAACCCAAGGGAGTATCTTGGCCACTTTTTCATGCACAAGAAGTAACAATTAACCTGCAATCAATATACTATATTTACAGTTTACTTTGTAAGTGATTAATGCAGAGTTATGTAATTATACCTGTCGGAGAAACAATATAAAGAGGGAGTTTGTCCTCTGTGTGGGTGGTGCCAAGATGTGATTGATGATAAGAGGCCTATTAATCTGACGGTAAGAGACCTCAATTACTTTTTCCCAAACTCTGTCTCTGAACTGCTGTTAGAGTATGCAGGTTAGGACAAGTCAAAATAAACAACCTGACAAGTCCTTATCGCTGCATCTCAGCAGCATGTCTATGCTCCATAAATCAGTCTCTAGGTAATCAAAATGAGATCCCACAGAATAGTGTGGAGTGAACATTTTACCTGCGGCGCCTTTTAATGGCTTTTGTTTGATGTGGATCATTCAAACTTTTTAATTTATTTAACAGAAACCATTTTCTTCTATCTGACGTTCTTTTGCTGTAGGATGTGTGCAGGGAAAGCTTTGACAAATGCTAAACAAAGAGTACGAGCTGGCAATCCCTGTAAGCCTTTAAAACATAAATCAGGATATTTATGTTTACATCATGCGCTCATCGCTAGTTTGATTGTGCTTAAAAACAAGGAGCCTTAAAAAGAACTTCCTTGAAAAGAACCATGGAATTTTTCAGATTAAATGGAAAAAAATTGCAGCCTTTCAGGACTGATTTGTGAATCACATCATCACAACACCACATGGAGGCCTGGGAGCAGGGAGAACAGTTTCTCAGCTTAGTTAGGATACATGCCAGCAGATGAAGTGTCCAGTAGCAGGCTGTTACAGAAACTTGGCCTCAGGACCAAGCAACTCTTCTGAAAGTCACTGTAGCGCTTCTGTTAGTGTTTGAGTTTCCAGAGCTTGAGTGGAAAATGAGGCCTTTATCATGAAAAGCAGACCACACAAGAGCCGCATAGGTATTAAACTTTCCCACTAAAAGTTTATTGAGTTATTTTGGTTGCAACATCGCTATGCCCAGCCCAGCGTGCCCCCCTCAAAATAGAAACAAGCGTAGTAGTTTTAAGATGGGATCTTACAATAAAAATCAGCAAAGTGCTGGGCAGGTAAGTGCTAGCAGGGAATCCTCAGGACGTTTCACCGTGTGAAGGGGTTTCCCACAGTTCAGGAAGTAGAAAGGCTGACGCACTGCAGACCTGCCCATCCGTCTTTTGACTGCTGTATTCCTCTTGCCTTCCCAAGTTTTAGTGAGCCACTGAGGCTTCCCAGTCACAACTCTGACCCAGCTTCAAATGACACATTCTTCCCTCTCGTCTTATGTTGGATCATTAGTTGTCAAGTCAAACCTTTGCCTGGCGATTAGCTAGGGGTCCTGGAGAGGTTGAAAAGCAATTGGACCTGCAATAAATCCCCAGGCGTAGACACCGTGGTGCTATACAGACATATTGAAGAATGATTTGCCTTCTCATTCTCAACTTGGGGCGCTCAGGGGGGGATTTATGTTTAGCTGAAAGCTAGCAGGCTAATTTGATGCTGCTAATGGTGTGGATGCATTTCGGAATCACCCATCGTTTCCAGGTGACAGTCATGGTAATACTCGGCTATAATTAGACAGTGAACCTTTGATGAGTGCTGTCCTTTAACTACATCCATGGGATTGACATCATAGCAGGACCAATCATGTTACTTATCATACAAGGGGATTTCACAAGGGCATTCATGTCATCCACCTACCAGGATGGAAATCCCTCATCGTAACTTGTTGGTCCAAGAGATTAAGACAACAGAATAAATAGGAGTAGAGCAAAAAATGCACGCAGAGCAAACTATACATTGAGCAGAACAGTTACAGGAACCGTAATTAACCTATTCCACAACATGTGGAATACCATGTTTATTCCCTAAAACTGGTTCATTTTCCCAGAACAGTCATGGAAAAGCCTTTGTTCTTTGGCACTGAAGATGGAAAGCTGGACAAATGTTGACTCCACGATGAACATAGAAGCCCCAGGTTAATGAGATCAAGGTGTGAGGGTTGTATGGGTGAGTGGGCAAAGGAAAAGCCACACCAAGACCCAGAAAAGATTTCTAAACCAAGAGGAGATTCTGTGAAATGTCTACAGAAGAGAGCTGAGATGAAGCCCCCTGTGTGGTACACAGGGATGTCGAAGAACTCTTTCAGGCCACCATTTGTCTGACATATCTGAGATCCATTTTGTAAGCAAATATATTATATGATTACCATAATGATGATAATATCAATCATATACTACACGTTATTCCATATCAAAATTAGGAGAGTGTGTTTGGCAAGGTGGGCTTTCTCCTCTTACATGAAGCTCTTTATAAAAGGCTGATGGAGCGTGGGAGAGACTGAAGAAATAAACTTATGCATTAATGAACATGCCTGTTTCTGTTTGGAAACAAAAAATCATGGAGCCCTGATCCAGGAAAGCTAATTAAAGATCATAACCCTGTTCAAAATAAAACATATTCCAAGCACTTAAACTCCTGCACGTAAAATGTGCCCCAGCAAATGAGGGGGAGGGGTGCTTTAGGCTTGGACTGCATCCCAGACACTTGTGAAAAGACTCAAGCTACAAGCTGGAGTAGCTGAAACCTGGGCCAAAGTATGATTGTCCTTCAAAGATCTTATTATAAAACACAAAAAATGCATCGTGTGAAAATCTATAGTATTTCTTGGATTTGGGTTTTATTTATTGAATTGTGTTTGAAAGATTAAGGTCAGTCAGATACAATGATACCCCCACAAAAACTCATTCACTGAAACACACTTAAGGATTACTTTTGAATTTACCAGTTTAAACACAGGTCTGGTGTCATTCATTTTCAGCACACACTTTACAGAGATTTTTGTCTCTAAGACCAGAGTGGGTAAGATTGTTGACAATAGTTTGCCTTGAGTCCAAAAAGATTTCAAGAGGGTTGTATGCATGACTTGTGGTCAAAGAAGCAAGACGGTTTTGTAACTCCTGGCATTCGCAACAAACTGGAACTAAGCTCAAACACTTGTTAATTTGATGACAAAAATACTCAATTTTGACAGTCCTTTTGATTAAAAAAAACAAACAAACATTTTTTTATAGTTGAAAATTCAGATCACACAAATCACTTGACAAAGTTACTGAGGTTTGAACAGTAGCTGTGTTCTTCTTTCTTTGGTCACATGTGTGATTAATGAAGATGGGGGGTCATAGATCATGTGTTCACATGTGTGATCCCATTCAATTTTTTAATACCATGATATATTAGTTTTGTGATTTAGACTTTGTCATTTACCTACTTCCATACTTTTGAAAAGACTTTGACAAATATCAATTCTACTCTTACAGATTACGTAAATGTTATCTATGACTCTGGACTGTGTACTCTGTCTGGCACACCCTTTTTTTCTGTTCTGACACTCATTTTGCTAAATGACGACATACCTGACTTTCCCAGTGTCATGTCTGAAGTAAATGGGTGTTGCTTTGGAGACATTTCTGATTTGTATCTGCTCAACTCGAAGTTTAATTTCCTTACTTTAAATTGAATCAGATCATTTGACATTTATGCAAGCTTCTACCACCTTCTTCCTTTAATGACATCATTGTTTAGAGTTACGGTCAATGTTTTACTGTTATGTTCCTCACTCTACTTCTGTTTTATCAGTCACTACTTCCTCAGTTGTGACTCAGTCGTCTTTGTTTGAACTGGGTGGATCACACAGTTTGCTATCACAGGGTCAGAGAATGACCTTGACTTACACTTTAACCCCCTCTACACCCAGCACAGCCATAACAAATGTGGGTGGGGGGCAAAGTTAAAGATGAGCTTCCTGTCTCTTTCTTCATCATAAACTCCTTAACTAGAACATTCCTAGAGTTGTGAGAAATACTGTTGATTTATGCTAAACAAAGATCATCTCAGCCGATGCCAAAGAAAAAAAGTGATGTTTAAATGTGGTGCCAGGGTCCCAAGAATTACAAAGATGGGTGGGATAGCATAGAGTATTTGTATTTAAATGTACTTGCCATGTATTTGCCAAAGATTTGTGTATTATCTATTACAATGTGCAAACTTATAAAGGAATAAAGGAGCTTTAAACACTCAATTATTTGGGGAAACATTTAAAAAACTGTAATGGTAAAGTATGGTTCATAATCTTTATGTGATAACCGATAAAAATGTAATCTTTGTTGTCCAAATTTGATACCAGAAGAGCTAGCAACCTTCTTTAAATGGAAATCTTTTGTAGTTCAGCTCATTCCTGAATGACTGTGGCATAGACTGATGATGTCAGAAATTTGTTGTCTGAACAGGAAGCGTCCTTTTTTCAACACAGATCACTCCTCCATGTCCTCCATGTGAACCTCTTTAGTGTGCAGCTTACTGAAGTCACAACAATATCCACTGCTTAAACCGAGATCAGAGATCCTGTCAAATAGTCACCAAGTAATGTTGGTTTTCAATTTGCCTGATCTTGCAAGAGGAAATGATTCCCTCACCCAGCTACTTTGAAATCTACTCCAATCTATCAAAGTGGAGATTCAAAAGAAATGTTTTATCTTTTCATTCAAGAACCCTGAGAACTTATTTCTCTTTAAAGTGTGAGCTAGCCACATGACTCTGAAGGTTCAAACTGTTCCTGTGGTCAAAACAGCGACATTATCAATTTAACACTGCTCATATTGACTTGGGGTCAACTCAAGGTTGACTGCTATAGTTTTCTGTTACTGAACCCTTATATATATATATATATATATATATATATATATATATATATATATATATATATATATATATATATATATATATATTTTTTTTTTTTTTTTTTTTTTTTTTTTAAACACTGACATCTCATATCATTCATCCCCATTTTCCCAAAGAGATGAAATGCTGTAAATGGATTAAAAAAAAAAAAAAAGATGGTTCACAAATAATTGAAAACCCTAGAGAGCAAAGTAAAAAAAGAATAATCAAGTTGTAAAAGGTTTATAGCCTTTGATGCCAGCAATATATTAAAAAAATGGATAGGTACAACAAAAAATACTAGAAGTTGGGGAAAAAAATGGGGAAAAATGAGAATGAGAAAATCTTTTTACTAATTAGGTTAGTTTGTCCAAAGAAAGTTCCTGGTCTGTTGGCTTTTTTTTTTCAAACAATACAAACTGTTTGGGGGCTGATTTTTATTTATATGTAACTCAGTTGTTAAAAAGATATTGAGGATGTAAGTTTTACATAATTAAAGGCACAGCTGGCTTGATTGAAAGGCAGGCCTATGGTAGCCTTTAAAGAGGAGGCTAAAGGCCTGCCTCAAATACCGCTCTAAGCCTGTAGTTTGCTCGACCAAAAGTTAGTTTTAATCAGCTTTTCCAGCATGGTGTCCACTAATAATTTAAAAATTTTTAGTCTCTTCACCTGTGCATTGTCCTGGAGCCTTGGAAAACAGAGGCCTCCATCATAAACTGTGAAAGCACAGCAAAGGCTTGTTAACTCTATTCAAGGATGGTTATTAACAGTTTTGAAACTGGTGGAAATACAAGTCACTGAGTTTGCCATAATTTGGTCACAAACACACAAAAACAGACACCACCAGTCACTGTGCACTGCTTTTTCCATATTTTCTTTTTTCAGAATCAGAATCAGAAATGGGTTTTATTGCCAAGTCTATTTGCACATACAAGGAATTTGACTCTGTTGTATTGGTGCTAACAATTAACAAGGAACAAGGAAATGAACAGCAACTGAGCAACTATTTAAATAATACAGATGTACTAGCTATACATTCTGTAAAATAGAATAAAGAAAAAGTTGATATATAATGTAACAGTATACAAAAATATAGAAAATTAATATTATACAAAATAATTAACGAAATATATATTAAATATTGATGGAAGAATGATAGAAGAAAATAAAATAAAAGAAAATAATGTGACTGGGAAATAACAAGGAACAAAGGAAACAAAGGATTTTCTGTCTTTTTCCAACTTTTTTAAAATGATTCTATGGAAAAGGAACAAGAATATTTTAGAGTAATGAATTAGTTATTATTTATCACGAGCTACATTGTGGCGCACCAGTTAGCACTACTGCCTTACAGCAAGAAAGTCACCAGTGTGAATCTCAGTGGGCCTTTTTGTGTGAAGTTTGCATGTTCTCCCTGTGCATGCGTGGGTTCCACAGTCCAAAAACATGCTCATCAGGTTCATCAGTCACTCTAAATTGGTCGTAGGTGTGAGTGTGTGCGTGAAAGGTTGTCTGTCTCTATGTGTCAGCCCTGCAATTGACTGGTGACCAGTTCAGGGTGTACCTCACCTCTCACCCTAATACAGCTGAGATAGACTCCACCCACCCATGACCCTGAACAGGATAAGGGGTATAGAAAATAAATGAATTAATTATTTATCAGAAATTTACAAAAACAGCAGTTACCTCACATAAAATCAAAGCCAAAATTTAACTGCAGTTAAAACGTCCAGTGAAAGAATGTGATAAAACCTTACAGGTATCAACTTTATTATCTTCAAAGAGTGAATGATGTGGTATTTTATGAAATTGTTTTTTTCCTCACATATATAATTTTTTTCCAAGTCATGAGCAGAAGTCACCCAAACAAACAATAACCCCAAACAATCCATTTGGCTGTTAGTGTCTCATGTGAGAGTCAAAAAGAAAGAGATGAAAAAGGCCTGGACATAAACTTTAAATGTTACTAGAAGTGCAGACTCTGCTTTTCTCTGAGATTCAGCTGTATCCTGAATGACCCAAAGCCTCACTGATATAATTGTCTGAAGGCAGAAATTAATCCAACATCCCCCATCTCTGGATGTGGCCACCTTCCTGTATGGATCAATTAAGCAGTAAAACACCAGGCCTACCCTGGCCTGATTAATGGCCTTTCCCATACTGCACCCTGTTCTGCATACACAGACACATTAAAAACAGATTTATGTGGCTACTATAGTACAGTCAGACCAGCCTGACAAACACCTGTTGCCGCCCACCCACCTTCCAAATTCACAGAAGTTCAATGAGTCCAATTGTTTGGTGCTTAAACCCAAAGAGTGTGTAAGCAGTGTGTCAGACTCAAACCCTTAAGAGATATTCAAGTTTTTCACTCAAGTGAAATACCTACTTATATCAAACAACAACCCTAAAGGAACAGAAGTGTCACTCAAGTCCCTTAAGAACTTAAAATGTATCTTTAATGAATTACCTCAATGACTCACACTAATCCATGTGTTTTCCAAGTAGGGACCTCTCATCCTCTTCGTCTTTTAACTTTGGTACCAACTCTCTCAACTCTCCTGGAAAGTTTTCTGACAAGCTACTCAAATTCATTTTATTTTATATTAAGTTTGTAAACTTGCTGGATGATCCCATAAAAGCTGAACATCCAAATCATTTCCAAAGTATTCTTCACACACTTCCTGCTGGAAAGAAGTCTAACTAAACTGCACCCCACAGTATGTCACTTTTGCCGAATGCAGAGCTCAAAGATAATTTTTTTTAAAACTGAGAAAACAAGCTGCTTCTTGGGGTATATAAATCAATTCAATTCAAATTTCATTCTGGTGGATGTATAACTTTCCTTCTATCAGGATCGGGGCTATAAGATTCGTAATTATTACGCAATGCAGACCTAAACTATCTTTTTCCAATTGTGTGAAACATGATAGTCTTGTAGAGCCCACCACCACTAAGTTTGGTTATTCCGAACTATTGGTTATTGAGAACTGGTTCCATCTTGGAACTGGTTCCAACTATCTGACGTTTTTTTTCTAAGCCCCCTCATGCAATCAAAGAAAAGCTTCAAAAAACAAACAAACAAAATTGTAAACTTAAAGGTTACTACATCTTTTAAAGAGGGTCAGGGAGCTTTTAATAACTAACACACCCTCTTCATTTTCAACAACTGCTCTAATTTGGTACATTAACATTTACAGTAAGCCATGTTGCAATAGCTTGTTATCTATTCACAAAAAACATCCATTGAAGATTAATGTCAGCTGAAGAAGCGTTTATATCTTGAATATGTGCTTCTAGTAATCTGATATGTTATTCTTTCTTCTTCCCTCTGTTTTCCCGACAGGTTACACATTGGGTTGAAAAGGCAAGAGCTGAATCTCCAGTATGATTTGAGTTGCCATTCAGTTCACAGTGGTTTTCACTTTAATCACCACAGAGGAGGAAGAAAAATATGAAAGTTGGCAGCTCCAGAATCTTTTCAATCTGTTAGCGTAAAATAAACATGACATGTGTTAAGTGTCTTCCTCGCATTCATCCAGCAATACCTGTACATCTGTAAGCGTCCCTCAAAAATAATGAATGAATAAAGAAATAATTAAATAAACAAATAGGTAGATCACTCCAATGCAGGGATATGGCAGACAATTTAAGGTTTTGGGGTTTACATTTGTTTTACAGGGGTAGGAGCCTCCATTGTTACTGTTTCAGAGGAGTTTTGTGTATTGTTTAAGTTTCAAAAACATAGACAACATTGAATTTATCAAATAGGTTTTGTTTACCATAGTCAAGTCCAGTTACGTCAAAATTGACTTACAAAGTAAATTAAACACAACCAGAGCTGAAAGTGCTGTAAAGTCTAAGATGATCAACATTTTCCTCCCGTATTAGCTCAAAGCCATGTATTTAAAGAAAACTATGGTGTACTAATAAAACCTTGTGGTAGACTCGGCAAATTGTTCATTAGCAGTGGTACTGCAAGCTACCCTCAACAAGTAGCTTGTAAGAATGGCATTAACGTATATTATTTATGAGGGCTTCACAGCTGCATGGAAACCACACATTGCTGACTACACTTGAAATCCTCACACAGGAGTCTTGAGGAGCAGACTATGCCACATATACAGATGTTTCTGGATTTAACAGAAGGTCCTTTTGACTTATAACTCAATTTTAGCTGAATAAACTGAGATGTTTCAGCTTCATTTGTATTCCACTGGTCATGGGGTTAGCTGCAGGTGCAGTAAAAAAAAAAGTTTTTTTCTTTTTTTTTTTTTTTGGGGGGGGGGGGGGATTTTAATTCTCACTGATTTTATAGACTTAAAGAGGAAGTATTGGGCTTTTTCCAACTTTATAATGTCCCTTTCTGAGGATTGAAACTGGTTATTACAACCAGTTATGTTTTATCTTTAAGATTTTGTTTATTTTTTCATGAAGGGAACTCACATTTGCTATTAAAACCTCTACAAGTCCATGCTTTCTATTCACATTTGTTTTGACCTCAATGACTCCGTCTCTGTACAGCCTAACCTCAAACTTCGACATCTACTCTTTTGCTCTGACTTTGTCTCGTTCATGCTCTTCTCCTCCCTTTTCTATCTCTCTCTATTTCTCTCTTTCTCACTGTTGCTATGAACCTTTCCCATGCACTGCAGGCGTGGTTATACCCAAACCCATGAGGGAATAACTGAGAAAACATCTCTGGTTACCACCGTCTCTGCGGCTGTGCTCCTCACCAATTTTTACAACTGGTCTGTTTGAAGTCATGAATGAAAACTGACAATGCTGTACTCTGGCCGAAGAAGAAGCAGGCTGGTGGGAGCTGTTCACTGGCTGTAAGAAACCTTGAACGCAAGCTTCTGCATTAAGTGTTTCTGCCTCCCATTCCTGTGATAAAAAGCTTCAATCCAGGTTATATGAAAGCTCTGAGAAAGGGTCAGATAAGACTTTGAAAAGGAGCAACACTTTAACAGAAGATTAAATTTCCTGTTTAGTCAGCCTGAAGGATGGTCAGCCACTGACGTTGTCTAATTAGGATTTAGGCTAAAGCTTAATCTGAGATATTGCTTAAATAAATGCATCCATCTCCTGCAGGTCAAAAGGTCTGCAATAAATATGGATTTTTAGACATGAATGCAGCTTTTAAAATAATTCAGAGCAGACCTTGAAAAATATGATTAGGCCTTATTAGCATATATAATCAACCTATTTCTTCTGTCCAAAAAAAATTGATCAATCTAAATTCAATTCACAGTCTGCAATTAAACTAATTTTGACTGGACTGTCCCTGAAAACAACAGCACCTTACTTGTCAGAGAGAGGTGTTATAAAAAGTCTTCATTAGCCTATTTTTAGTTTGTTTGTTAGTTTGTTTTGCTAAACCTAGCAAAAAATAGACCATGGCTGCATGTGAAAAAAAGGTTGTTTTGTTTGTTTGTTTGTTTTTTAGGAGCTTGGTTTAAATAGTTTAAAAAGTCTTAGAAAAATGATATAAAGTGGCTTTGAACTACAATACATGAATATGTTGGCCCCTTACATTAATGTAATGTCACAGCTGTGCTCTTTTCTAACACCACCTCATTTGCCATTCAGAGATTCCTCTGAAACTGACAGTAAAACAGCTTTCTCTCTGCAGCTCCCAAAGGTATTACAACTGTGCTGTTCTCTGTGATATTGCAAATAAATTAAAAAAAGGTCATTAGTACAGAAATTGCCTTTTAATTGACAGAGTATTAGGCTGCATTGATGTACAGAATTGAAAGCTAAACACAGGCCTGAATGACTAATTGATCCTTTGAATAAAATGTTTTCATT
Source organism: Halichoeres trimaculatus (assembly GCF_033239565.1). Taxonomy (NCBI): domain Eukaryota; kingdom Metazoa; phylum Chordata; class Actinopteri; order Labriformes; family Labridae; genus Halichoeres; species Halichoeres trimaculatus. Next base: position 14,889,290 of record NW_027437182.1, on the reverse strand, counting down.
ACAAGCCAAAGAACGCCCACAAAGAACTTACCCCACTGCTCAATAGGCTTTCTCCTCTCCCTCTTCTTTTGCAATCTTTTCTTTTCTCCAGTCCTACAAACATATACACCCAACCACTTAGACAACTGCAGGCACTGTCTCATTATTCCCCGGGAACTTTCAGTTTATGGACCAGATACTCAATTTAGAAGAAACAATATAGTACAGCCATGAGAGATCTGACAAGGTGGACCATAAAGGCTGCTCTGCTGTAGATATTACAAAGCCCTTAACCTTTGTCTTTGATAAATATGGCTTCTGAGAAACAGTAATAGAATGATTTAGTGTCACCAGAACTTTGGGTGTAGAGCAGCTTTGTAAAAGTTTATTTCAGTCAGGCTCTCTCCTATCAAAATAATTGGTTATTTGCATGGAAGAAGTTATATTTGGTGGTATGGCTCTGTTCTGAGAGTGCTCTGCCACTCCACATGCCTGTGTGGAAATCCAAAGCCTGAGGTAGGGGGAGCACAGTTACCCTTCCTTTCATGTATGTGCATTTACAGCCAAGGTAGGGAGAGCAGCAGCAAAGCCCCCCAGTGATGCAGAACAGTGTGGGCATCAATATACGTGACACTTGTGAAATTTAACATCTATCACCACCAGAGGGTGTTGTTCTGGGGGTGGAATTTGAGGTAAATTTTATGCTAGTGCTCAGACCTGTCTTACCTTCACCGTGCCAAAATGTTCCCTCACTTCCCTAAAATAAATTTATAACCTTTCAATAAAACCTTTGTTGTAAATAAGCATACAGAGGAGCTGCTGGCCTAAAATCTGTGAAATCTCCACTTTCACAAAGGCCTTGAGCAAGGCATTAATTACAAACCCCTGTTAAGAACTGCAAAAGAGAACACTGTGACATGAGTGTTTCTGGTTTGTATCTTGTACCAGCTGGGAAACTGTCTGTGGAAAAGAAGAAACACTTTACTCACTTACAAAACCACAGTTAAGGTGCCGCAGAGCAAGGCACCGAACCCTTTAACTGCTCCAGCTGACCAGAGGAGCTCACAGGCCAGAACATGATACAATTTGCCAAGAACATTTTCCCAAATACGTAAAAATAGACAGTGATGTGCTGAGAACTTGTGTGGGACGTTCTAAAAATGGTGTGCACTTTGTAAAAGCCTTTAAAGCCTGTTCGTATGTTAATATTAAACACCTCTAACATGACTTCAAGTAAGGGATTGTGAAAACAGTGAACATCTGTTCAAAATACAGTGATGACATCTGTGCTAGTTTCTTTTTTCTGTCTTATAAAAACAAGCACTAATGTAAGAGAAGAAAAAATAACCATGTCGATCATGCTCAAGCCATCATGCGCCCCTCTGGCTGTTTGATGTCTTTTCCTAACAAAGGGACACTAAACCCCCCACAGAACAAAGGCACACAACACTTTCCATATAAATGTGCAGTGGAAAGAACACTAAAACCGGAGTAAGAGTGAGCAGATGTGCCCGGCTAAGAGATGACACCATGTCGTTTGACTTTGAAAAAGCCACATGTGTCTGATGTTGGGGACATGTAAAAAAACGTCTATCGTCATCCGGGGAGTAGGGAGGAAAGGTTCTGTGGTGCTGAAGCTGTTAGGCAGCTTGCAGCTCTTTCCTGCCTGCTGGTGCGATGAGTGCAGTGACACTCCTGCCACCTTCTGGACCTCAGAGGGAGAGATGGATGGGTCAGAGGAGGTTTATAGGTTGTATAACAGACCTCGTCCAAAAGGTAACTGCAAGTTACACGTATGTGATCAAAACTGAACAGGTACGCAGAGGAATTTAACCGTCAACTCAGTTAGCCAGTGAAGAGGCTGCAGATTTGAATCAAATATCTTGCAACTGGTACATCATTAGGCACCAGGCTGACTATAGAAGACTATTGATACAGTTTTGGATCTTTATTCAGTGTAGAAAAGATGGATGAAATTAATTTAGAGTGAACAGGAAATATTTTTTCAAATCAGAGACAGGCATTTCAACCACAGTCATTGTTTTATGATTTTATTATCCTAATAATTCTTACTGCCCCTGCAGACATAAGGAGTATGAGACCTATTTAATTACTAAATGTAGGTATGCCAGTTGTGGATCTAAATATTTTTTATTATACTGCACACGTTTTGCTCTTAATGTCATCTTTTGATTATTTATTGTTCCTTTTTCCCCGTTTTACCAGCAACTGGTGCCCATACTTTCTCCTGTTATTCTGAATCTGATTATGTTATGGTGGGATTTTTTTTTTTTATTTCATGGCAAAAGTGAACAGCTTTCAAAATTTTAGATGCCCTGCAACCACTGTCTGGAGGTTAAATCACATAATAACCAGGGTCTAGTGAAAATAAAATAAATAAATAAATATATAAATAAATAAATAAAAGATCATCCTCACATGAGCTTTTTTTTAAAAAAAATTCGATCGTTAAACGATTTATCAAATAATCCAAAATCATGACTCATCTCTCATGTTCCAGTTATGGCTTTATTTTATCATTTGTTTGCCTACTATTTGATGTGCTCTCTTGTTTTTATGTTCAGCCTTAGATGTGTCTGATTATTTCATTATCATTCATTCATCCATCATTCTCAATACAAAGCAAAATGTTAGAGGAGAAAAAACTTTTTCTTCAATTTGGGGCAAGATATAGCATTGTGTTACCTCAGCATTAAAAGCTCTATCTGCAAATTTCTAAGGAAATCCCAGTATATGAAAAATATGAATCTGTTAACTACATCCACAAAGTGATGATAAGAAAAAGGACATTTTTGAAGCATCAGTTGTTTTTAAATGTCCTCTGACACAGTTGAAGAATTCACATTATATAAATGACCCACTGTATTAATGTCACTTTCCCTTGTCTTTACTAGTTCATTTATACAGCATGGCATTGCAGCACAGTGCTGCACTTCCTCCAGCTCTATAAAAAGACGAGCTAGGTCATCCAGAGGAGGAGATTCCCGACCTCATTAATACTGATCTGGAAAATGGTGGTTGAATAAAATGATGTAGAAAAGTAGAAAAGCATCTCCAAGAATCCATGATTTACAACATCAAGGCCTGCACATCCTTGGGTTCTGACTGACCCATATTCCAGAGCCAGGAAACTTGTCCTCACCACCACCACCTCCTCAAGCAACCCACTCCAACACAGGTTAGCCCACGAGGGCCCACTGATCCTCATCCAATGCGACCCTGTGCTAATTCCCTGGCGAAAGCCACCCAGTCAGTCCAGCGATGCCTCAAAACCTCAGCGTTTATATGAACAAGCTCCACACTGAATGGGAACCCAGGAACTAAGCCGGTAATAACAGACCTGAGGAAAAAAGGTTCTGACCAAAGAGAGAGTGGTGAACACAGACTCACCCCGCTCACCCCTTTAGTTTTCTTTCCCTGCAGGTTTTTGGGAGAATGTCTAAACACGCTTCCTGTACAGCGATGTAGTATTTATTACAGCCTCCGTTTTTGATGGCTGGGGTCATGCAGCCTGCTGTCTATTTATCCTAGAGGTCATTCACTACATTAGGGCTGGTTTCAGGGCCAGGAGAGGAAGAGAAGGAGGAAATCTAAGATGCAGGGACTAAATTGGTAGCAAATGTATAGCCTCCAACTTGCCCCTTAGCCTTAATGTGTTTTTCAAGTGCTCTGCTCGCTGTGCTCCAAGATGCAGGGACGGCTTGTCTCTGAAATAATATTTCAACAGTGGTTACAGACGCAAAACCGGCGCCATCTCTCAGCTTGGGTTGTTCCCACCAAAGTGCAGCATAAGGGATTTTCATTTTATTTCTGGGAAGATGTGCTCTGCTGTGTGGTAGTGGTGACCTTAAGTTTAAGAGAAGTAACGACTTAAAGGTAGCAGGTTTGATTGTCCAGGCTAAGTGATAAAACAGTTTCCTGAACTTCATTTAACTCCACTGAGGTGCCTTTGAGCCAAGCATCTAACTGTATCTCCAGCAGTACTGTGCACCAGCTCCAGTGGGAGGCTGTGGTTGTACTGGGCCGCTCCCTGGTTGGATGAATCTAACTGTATGAGGGTGATGCAGGGCGTTGCTGGAAAAAAAGAGCTTCTGTGCTCAAATCCAAAGAAAGGTTAAAAACAGACATCACTGCTGAGGCAACCAAGCCTCCCACACAGGCCTGAAACTGATCTACTTAAGCTATAGAAACAAATTGAAAAGCACCTTAAGTTGATGAGAGATCATTTACCCCTACGGTTCAGTCCTTCTGGTCAGCCATTTTGCAAAAATGATTTCTTCTAAGCTTAAGATTAACGCCTTAAAGATGTTTGAGCTGCAGTTTTTCCGCAGCCAAACTCCTGAAAGGATGACATTGACCATCTTATTTTCATTTAAATGGCTCAGTGGAGTCCCATTTGCTTTCTGCTTTCCTTCAGCCCAACAGGCTCAATAAAAGTCAATGAGCTGGTAAAAACAGAGAAACCTAGTCGCTGTCTTACGCAAACAGCATATGGTTTGCTCAGTGTGGCTGCACATGGTTGCACTCCTTCAACTTCATTTGCTCCTCTGTATCCAGTTGTCCTCTTACCATCTGGGTGATTATGAAGTTTCCTGCACTTTAAGTTTCTTTTGTCACGACTTTACAGCAGTTTCAATTATATATACACATAGACATTTTTAAAGCCATAGGAAACCCCAAGCCTTCTCCTCTATATTCATCCACATATATTTAAAACCACAGCATCTTTGAGTGTGTGTTGCATTTTATTTCTCCTGAAATCCAGCAGTCAAGTTGCAACTATTTACACTCTGTAATGGTAGCTGATCATTGATTGGGGCTCAAGTGTTGAGATCTGACCAGTGTTGTGGGTTTTACTGCCAAAAGGGAGGGTTAATGCAGGCCCATCAGGATCAGCTGTTGAGCCTGTATTTGCAATTGAGATTTGAACCAAACTAACTTGACATGATGTATACATCAAACATGATTTTCAGAAATTCTAATAAATCTTTGTTTGTTTTGTTTACTGTATAATGATGATAATCTGTTGATTTAGACTCTTTATTCTTATGTTAGAAACTCGATGTGTGGAAGTACTCCTTTAAAATATGGTGCAATCACTCTCAAGCTGTGTCGGAATCATGCCTTTCCCACTATTTCACTTTTATATTTTCTAACAATCTTTATCTGAAATACTAACATAGGAACAGACCAATCAAATCACATGCAGCAAGTTCAACGGCTAATCACTCATGAGGCTGTGATGCCAGTGCAGAAGTTGTCACGTGAATAATAAAAGAAGTACTGTCAACTGTCTTCCAAATATCATGTCCAAACAAACATGACCAAAACATAATAAAGCGTGATTTAAAGTGTAAAAAATTCTTCATTACCTGCGTGGTTTTATTTGATTGGTCATTACCTCTAGTAGCTGTAAGTAGAGGGTTTTATTTTCTAGAGTGGGGGAACCTGCCTTCCAGTCCTCATGGAGATAAAGGAGCGGAAAATGAGATGTCACAATGCAAGGCTTGGCTCAGTCACCATGCATGTAGCTGTCAAGATGTTACAGATGTTGTAAAAGATCTCCCCTTCCCAGAGGCAAAGTGAAATTAATGGCAAAGTTATCAACATCTGTCACAGATCAAGCAGAAGACAAGGGCTCCCAAAGATCCTTGGTTTGCAGTGTTTGTAAGGCTCTAAATTATTTTATAGCTTAATGTCTTACACAGAGAGAGAACAGTCTCTGAATGAGGATGTTCTTGAGGATTTTATGGACCCCTCTGGAGGAAGGTTAGTATTGTTAGTATATTTCAAAATAGCCATAGATACTCAAAGCTCAGATGATTATGTGTGCAAAAAATACAGGGATACAGTGGAATCTTTGAATAAATTGTGTAGGTGATTCTGTTTCTTGTAGCTGGACCAAAGGATGTCACTCATCATCAAGCTTTGATGGCTTTGTGTTTTACCTTTGTAGCATTTTTTTTTCTTAAATACTTAAAATGTTATCCTGAGAGGTGCTCAGTACAGATGATGGCTGCAATGTCAGTAAACTGCTATCAAACTCCCAAAGTTCAAAGTATGACCACTAGATGGGGCAAAGATAGATAATGTAAGCCAATACATGGACTATAAGATCACCCTTATACAATTTATGGGCTCATCACATTTACTTAAAAAAAGTTGCAGACTTGTTTTACATGATCATTTCAGGACAGACTCAAGAGGTCAATAGTCCTGATCATATCCCACTAATTCAGATAAATGAAATGAGTTTATTTGAATGAAAGTGAACTAGCTTCTCAACAAGCTTAAGTTCTCATGAAAACTTCGCTGGAGGTATTAGGACGTGACACATTTTTCCTCTATAAAGCAGTGAGTGTGTGCTGACTTCAGTGCGGACACGTTTCCTTTCTGCACTTGCATATAATTTATTTTGCATAAAACACCTGTCACTGGTTTGATATTTTCTGTTAGACTTGAGGTGTTGTGCAACTGCTTTTACAACAATATTATCTTCAATTTTTATATTGCAGATTGTTTTAGATAGGGGTTCTTTCTTTCACATTTAAATGGTACATTACTGCCCTCTACAGGAAAAATCATTGCATTGCAGTTTCTTAATAAAATGTCAGTGTCTTTTTGAATGTAATCACAAAGTACTTCAAAAATTAAACTTGGGATGAAATGGTTTGATACAAATATACTTTTTTAATACAAAAAAATACAATAGTGAGGACCAAATGTGGAAGGAGCACCAAATAATACCTTTAAAATTGAGACACATGATGTTTTGGAATAGTCTCTTGAAAAGAAGAAACTCATTTCAGGGAGCTGTGGGCAGATTAAAAACAGAATTCATTCTTTGAAAGAAAAAGAACACGCGCACATAACCAAAACATTTTTTCCTCACCAGGCATTTCATTGGGCTACAAACAATCTTTAAAAATTTGTTTGGTTTTCGTCAGCCCAAACCGTAAGAGAGCAATCATGTTGAGGTAATTGTCTGTTTTCAGGGGGGGTATAAATGACAAGAAAACAGTGTAACAGCTCAAAAAACAAAAATCTTACCGACAGCTTCAAGATATCATATACAGAAGTAATCACAATAAAAAATAACAAGGGTTTTCATCCTTGATATTTCCTAGCTTTCTCCCAAAACTGAACTGTTAACCCTAAATCTAATGAAGACATGACAGTAATTCTGTAAGAAAAAAAACAATCAATTCAAACAAATTCCTTGGCTTTAAAAAAGTTTATATTCACATATTGATCCTTTTATGAGACAAGGTGAGATGCTTGTTGACCAGGTCCGTCAAACACATTTTTTATGTACAGCACCATTTATTTGTCTCAGTCACTGTCTGAGGATTCACTGGAGCTAGAAGAAGAAGAGGATGATGACTCCTGTTTCTTCTTCTTTGATTTCTTTTTGTGATTCTTCTCGTGTTCCCTTTTGTGCTTTTTGCTTTTCTTCTTATGACTTTTCAGCTTCTTTTTCTTCTTCCTCTCCTCTTCTTCAGACGAAGAGCAAGACGAGCTGCGTTTCTTTTTTTTCTTCGTTGTCCTCTCATCACTTGACGATGAAGCTGATCTAGAGGGTAAAATAATACAAAAATCAATTTAAATGACAGCAGACAGCAAACAATGTTACGTGTACTAACATCTGCAGAGACATAATGGTATTCCTGCTCAAGCTGACAGTATCAAGGATTATAAATGACAGAATTACATATCCTTAGTTACATGTCTGTTTCACTTGTAAGTATAAAAGCTATTCAAGCTGGCCCTAATGTGACCAAAGTAACAGAAACATTTTAAGACAGTTACCTCTTTCTTGCTGTTCTGTCCCTGCTCTTCTTCCGCTTTCGCCTCTTTTTCTTGTCTCCATCGTCATCATGGGAACCTGCACAGAATTGTAGACGAATCAGTCTTGATACTTAACTCCAGAGAAAGGCTGCTTATAGCTCAAAAAGGGACAAAAATAAAATGTGTCAAATCTGAGAAAAATAGGAAATCATTTCTGTCATTTTGTCAGTTGAAACTTTTAGGAAGTGTAAATCTTCACCTCTGTGATGCTGGGCCCCTCTCCTCAGCTTCTCGTTGCGCTGCACTGTTGGTAAATCGTCCTCACTTTCCTCAGTACTGGTGCTGCTTACATCCAGGACAATATCTTTCTGAGGGTCAACTCTGACAAAGTTTCGACACTCAAAGGTTAAGTGGCCAGCTGTTGAATTCAGTCAAGGAGAAAAGAATTAAACAACTGCAACAAGACAGGGTAGTTCAGCTATTTAGATTGTTAACTAACAATCTAACTTTTTAAACTTCTACAGGAAATAAAAAACTCTGTCCAAATAAATTATGTCCCAATAAGTCAAATACCAATTCATGGGCTCTGGAATTAAAAGCCAAAGTTATTAGTGATCTGATCCAATACCAGTTGTAATTTAACATTCTTTATTCTAGGGATGCACGATGTTGGATTTTTGCCGATATCCGATATGCCGACATATCGAAACCTCTTTTGGCTGACACCGACAATCACAAGTTTGTTTGTTTTTTTCACTGTGAAGAAAGCTAAGTCTATCCTGTACTGGAATTTATATGTTACTCTTATTGTGACGGTCTTATTTGTTTAAGAAACACACATAAAACAAGACAAATAACATTTGATTTTACCATAAATAAGAAATGTATTATTTTTTCAAACTCAAGACATTCAGTATTGAAATACAGAAAAATAATTTCTTTAGATCACATGAACTTTAAATGTACAATGCATTTTTAAACATAACCAAGTTGCATTTGATTATTTTAGAGCTACTGTAACAACCTGGTGACAGACACAGAGCTCTGCAGTGCAAATAAATGAAGTGCTACATTTTATTTAAGGAGCTTATTTTTCAGATGGAAAATAATAATAATCCTAACTGAATAGCACCTTATCGGCTGTGCCTATCAGCAGAAATTTCCATATCTGCCGATACCGATAAACATGTTTTTAAGCTTTTATCAGCCGATACCGATATTGTGCCGATAATATCATGCATCCCTACTTTACTCCTTAAAATGAAGACGAGATGAGCATGACGTTTTTGTCTAAATCGTTTTTTTTAACTGACTGTATCATTGTTTTAAGAATGTATAAATGTGTGAATGTGCAGCGAGTAAAGCTGCAATATTAACAGGCTTTACAATTTAACTGTTAAACCTTACGACAAAGTTTGTGGGTCAGGCTTTACTTACGATATCCGCATTTCTTGCATCCAGCTCTGATGTTGTCCTTGTTAGGCCCTGTGAAATAATAACAGTGGTTAATACCCGAACCCGTACCTGCTAACGATACATTATCCGTGACATGAGGGGGGACCGCAGAACAAGTTTGTAATGCAGAAACGTTAACATCCTCCTGTAAGACTAATAAACGTTTCAAGCAAGGTAGTTACTTGGTTTGAGAAGCATTCATATGTCCATGCTTAGGCACTGTAAGAAAGCTAACATATTTTACACCATCATAGATGGCAACACGAGTAATAAACAGAGCGGGAAGCAGATAATTTCGAATATGAAACGCTTTCTTTGAAGTTCACAGACCGTGTTTTCTCAAAAGTTATTACACAGCCGTTCGAAATATGTTGTTAATTCATCACAAGCTAATGTTGGGTTAAGCATAACTGTTTGCTCCTAGTTCTGAAAGCAATTACAAGTCATGAATACGGAACATTTAACTTGCGTGATAAAATATAGATTAAATACCTGGAACAGCCATAACGTTTTCCACAAGAAAAAAAATAAAAAATTATGTATATTGGTTTGTTCGCGCGCTAAATAATGACAACTGTTCCGCGAATAATGTCCCAAAACAACGTCGACCTGAAACGTTTGTTCTGGAAACTACGGAGTTCCGCCTTCTTCTTCTGCTTTTCCGCTGACGTTCAGGGGACCTGACGCACTTTATTTCCGCCACCTACTGCACTGGAGACACATTGCAACGCTGTGGTGACGGGCAGTTTTTAATGGCCTCACCAGAGCTGTATACATGTAATTTAATTATTCAAAACGTAATCATAGCATGAATAGGAATATGGGATCCAAAAACCTCTGTTACAGTTTTCAGAATTTACAAGGAAATTAGAAAAAGTAACAATATTTAGATATTAGAGAATAGATACCATGAATATGCATTATGAGTAAGCATGTTTTAATATAAATACATATTTTTCAACTCATTGATAGTAGCAGGAACAAACCTGTTGTGACTCTGCACCTCTTTCTGGAGAGAAAAAGCTGAAACTCACTGTGCAATGGGTGGGAGTCAGTGTTTAAAACCAAAGTAGTTACCCACTGTATGCTGATATCATGACTAACACTGTCTAAATAACTCAACATTGGCTCTCTTTTTCCACTGTTTGAATGTGTATAAACAAACTGCAGGTGCATAACAAGAAGTAGGACAACCTTTTAATACATGCACGTTAAAATCTATTTTCTTCATGGCCCTTACATTGAGTCTGTGCATGCATCGAGTTATCCTATTAAAAAAATTGCTGAGGAATTTTCAAAAACAATATTTGCCACGCGCTTGATTGCTTTCCCAGTAAAGCAGTTGTGGTTTTCGTTAGGGGTTAATTGAAGGCAGCCAGAGTCAGACTGGCAGATGGAAAATGTCGACAGATGTGGGGCCCCCAGACATGCCCTCATCATCATGTCTGTGACTGTGAGACACACACACACACACACACACACACACACACGCACACGCACACACACACACACACACACACACACACACACACACACACACACACACACACACACACACACACACACACACACACAATCATGGTCTTTTGACCATTTGATCTGCCTAAGTGACCATTCTGCCTCAGCTAATACCGTATCTCTCTTTACACATAATAAACTGAGAATAACAGTAAGTGTTGCCTAATCAGATGATGCCTCTTGATAAGCTGTATTACAGCGCTACGTTTGGCGGGGGGACTTTGATCTGCTGTACCCTTTTACAGTCTATGGCTGTACCGCATTCTTTTTGTCACCTTGTGCTCTTTGAAACACATGACTGAAATGTTTTTTGAGTGGAAACTTTATCTTCAGCGATGACCAGCATGTCTGCTTATGTAAGGAATTTCTTAAACCCAGGCCAAGAGAATTGAGAAATAATTTCTCCTCAGATGCAATAAAATGCTGAGGATTTTATCTCGAAATGAAGTGTCCTATAATTTTTTATGGGTATAGATAACAGAGAATGTTTTTATCATTCCCACACTGCCCTGATGTTCTTATTTTGCTCTGCTGTTGTGTTTGTTCAATTTCTGTCACATTACAGCCCTCTAAGCTACACAGTTACTCATGTAAAACCCCTTCCCAGCTTCAAACAAACTTCACTCCTCATTTCTGAGCTTGTTAAGGAGCACTGTATAATTAACAAGGCTACGACACAGTTCAAAGGAGCATGCTTTATCTCTGTGTCCGTTTACTGCCTCGGGTGAGAGATCAAAATGTTGAGGAAACCTGTGCAGGTGTTTTCTGCATGTTTACTTTCTCAACCTGTAATTCACTTTTAATCCACTGGAAGGTGCAAAGAACATCCAGAAACACACATGAGCCAGAGAGGAAGAGCCTTGAGAGGCAACTCTTTGTAACAGTTGTTTTAAATTGAAAGGAGGACGTGGTGACTGCTGTGGTAACACAGACACGAAAACAACAAATGACACGCTATCACTTGAGCTTCAAGGAGTGTACATTTCAAAGCCAAGACAGAAAACTGCACAACACACAGTCACAAGTTTATAACATTTAGTCTTTGGTCAGTCTGCACCAGCACAGTGGAAGAAATGCATACCACTGTCTGAGAGGGATGAGGGCTACTAATTTACTGTATATATCAGGTTACATTCACTTTATACAGTTTGACTCAGAGTAATCTGAAACTGTTATTCCAGATGTCTTTTTTACAAGCTGTAGTCTCATGACCTGTGCTTTCACTCAGATATGCCTGTGTGTACTATATTCATTCTGCTTATTACATCGATTTGACCCATTCATCTCTAATAAACTTTATACATTTCATGTTTTTGAGGTAAATTCTTTATTCAGAGTAGATCAAATGTTAAAATCAAACAGTAGATATCACTCCAGTTCTTCTCAGGAACATATATGGTCTAAAGTTTTGGTGAACATTTTCAGCATGTTTAACAGACTACAATAAGATAAATGAAGGACGTATGAGGATAAGGCCATATAGCTGCTGACGGGATGGTTCACAGACTTTCTGCACATACCATAAAACACTACCTGAAAAGAATCAGCAAAACATTCCTCTGCTGCTTTGTTTTTGCTAGTTTCCTGTCATTCCTACCAGATTCACTCCTCTATTTCAAGTCCTTCTATTTAGGGTTAATGTAATGAAAACAAATAATGAAGGGTTGTATTTGAGACAGAGAGGGTGAATATACTGTAAAAGCCTTGACCACAAAGCTCAGAGTTTTTAAATCATCTTTACAAAAAGTAAAAAATACTTAAGGATGTTATTTTGGTAAGTGTTTGCTATTTTCTATGAAGCTCCAGTGAGTTACTGAACAACTCGGAAGCAAGGTATCATTTCCATTCAAGAAAACACAATGGGACTGTTGGGATTCATCTTTCATTATATTTCAATAATACATTTATTTGAAAAGTCGCTGCATTTAAAATATGTCCAAAGGGTATAAAGTTCAGTCGTAGTCCAGTAGTAGCTTAACATGATTAACAGGGCAATAAAAATCCCTATCTTTAACATACAGGTATGTTAGGAAACCTGTATCTCAGCCTTTTTCTGAAACACTTGGAAACTGCTCCCTTCAAGGCTTCCTCACGCCTTTTCCTGGGATTTGTCGGAGGCCTGTTTGCTACACAGGGAAACCTTAGAGCCCGCCCCTCCAGTGCGCCATGAACCAGGTAGAAGATCGCCATGCGATTTAGAAAGTCTCATGAAGATCTCGTACTATTTTCAGGACAGACTGTTCTGAGCAGTTTAAAAACAGATTCAGAGATTTCTATAACATGAAGCAGTTTGAAAATCTTCACACTTTAGATAAGAACATTCAGCATTGTAACTTCATATCTATGTTTAGTAAACTGAAAAGTATAATAGCCCCTTTTTAAAGTGCTGGTACAGACAAAATCTCAGCAACACGATTAAGATGAGACAGCAGTGTTTGAAAGGCATCAAAAATGACATAATGTGCAGAAACAGCGAGGTCATATTCATGGTAGGTTTCAAGCCTCTGTATGATTCATAAAATTGTCTTACTGAGATGACTCATGGCCTTTAAACACTGAGTTCACTCCCTGCAAAATGGTTTTAATAAAATTTTGGCGAATGCATAAATGAGCATCATTGAAAACTAAAGCTTGAAACAATCAACACATCACTGGGATTCTTAACAGTTAATTTACAGTGTATTTTCTTGTTTGCAAAACTTTTTATGCATTATTCAGATCCATTATTCATCGCCACATCTCTGACAAACACATGTCATAGATGTGGTTTCAAACAGCATCCTTGCCAAAACATTCTCGTGAACTTTCTCTCCAAGTTTGACTGTCACCAAGCTGTATGTTACCTCAACAAACACATGGAGTATTAGGCTGAGGGGACTGTACTTCATTACTCCAAGCTTTCAGAAAGGAAAGTTTTATTGGAAAGCGTTAACAAATTTTTTTGCAAATCTGACCACAAATGTTTTTAATCCAAAAAACAAGTACTTTTTGAAATAGTACAAAGATACTGTAGAGATACTTCAACACCTCAGACACATTTAATAATTAAGCAGTGGAGTATCTAGAGAGTTGATTTGTTGATGGTATACCAAAAGGTAAAAGACTACCAAAGTTATAGCAATAAAACCTGTGGATAAGGGTATGAATCTAAGTACCAAAGCTCAAGGCAAATCTGCTCAGTGGTTGTCAAAACATTTCACTCAAACCGAAAGTATGAACCTCATGCTGGCGTATGGGGAAAATTCAGAAGCTTACCAAAATCTGTAGGGTTCATTTACTTCAGTCCATGGACGTCTCTCTAAAATTCCCCCTTAAAACACACATTTCTCTGGCCTAACAAAAAGTTTAGAGAATCTTGTGAGGTGCTCAGAAAGAGCCACACACTCACACAAGAGATATTAGGGGAGAGATGTATGCTGTGGGGCAGTCATATAGGCTTTGATGATAACGAAAATACTAAAAAACATCCAGAAAATAACATTTCTTCTGGATCAGTGAAGGTTAAGAATTGTTCACTGAACATTTGTTTTGCATTTTGCTTGCTTATCCATCTGTTGTGCAAATGCAAGTCTGTGCCAAAGACAAAAAAAGGCAAGGTAAGGTTCGTATCAGAGCATTTGGGTCACTGCTGACGCTCATTGTTATCCTTAAAACCCTGTGAATTCTAAATTTATCTACAGTAAGCAGCCACCTGGGTGGTCCTCCAGAAAATGTCAACCCCATGCCTTATTGTTGCATGAGTGTGCGACCTGAATGCTTAAATTGTAAATGAAATGAACACAGCCAAACCGACTGAATGAATGATACTGTCCATCTCCTAAGAGGCCCTGTCTGGTCGACACCTGGCGGACACTAAGCACGCTGCGGAGGATGTTTTTGGATCAAAGCCTGCCCAGGAAAATAAACCTATGTCTGACCTCAAGCGCCAGTCGCGGAGTCTCTCAACCTCACCACCTGACACAATGTTCCTCCCACAAGATCATGCATCATGCCTGGGTGGCCATGAAAGAGAGGGAACCCTGCTTTCCTGTTGGTAAGGAAATAAAAGCCACAAAGAAGAGGAACAATACTGAGACTTTTAGCAGTTTTCATGCAGCAGGAATCTTGCTCTGACTTTAAGGTGGGAAGCTTTAAATAGACCTTTATCTTTCATTCAATTAACTACTGACCAGTTGGCTACAATATGTTGGCTTCTTGCTAGCTCATAATAGAGCATGTGAGCGCCTTCCAAGCGGCATCTTCCGGTCTCAAAATATGAGACAATGTGGAAGTGCTAAAATCTGCTTTTTCTCAAGGGTCCGCTTGAGGTGGTCACAAACACACCAAGCTAAAAAAAAGCTTATGTGACTGACAGACACCCAGGAGCTGTTAGCATGGAGACACAAAGCCCCCCCACCACTTCCAATATGGTTGCCCAAGCTTATTTGCTTCAAAAATCAGAAACAGACAGGTGACGTTGGGGTGACTACGTCCATTTATTGTAAGTCTTTAACATCTTCCAGTCATTGAAAAGAAACCAAGCTCTGTGCACTTTTTGAAATTGGCCTACTCCCTACGTTCCCCCCCCCCCCCCCCCCCCCCCCCATGCTCTGGCTTGTAATACTGCTAGCTGGAAAGTGGTTAAATGATGAAATTTGAATCCATCTTTACTATTTAAAAGTTGTATCAGCATTCAGTAACTTTGTAGCTAACACTACCTTAAACTTGGCATAAGTTAAAAGCTGATGTTACATGTTTGTGGTAGAAAAAGCAATATGAAAGATGTTAGCCTTCTGAAGGTTTGCTAGCTTTTGACTGATGATAGCCATTGTGTTACCTGATATGTTGCTTTTCTAAAGTTGGTTTTATATCTTTACTTTGTATTCCATAAAACTTTCAGTCACTCCACAGTTTAACAAAGTGGGCGACTGTTACTCTCTGTATTTTGGGACTGGATAGGAAATACAAGAACATATTTAATGCTTTAGAGCTGCAATGTGGTCTGCAGCATTAGCACTAAAATCTATAGCTAACCGTAGCTAAATACAAAAATAGGATGTAGCTGAATGCTTACACTACCTTGTGAATCATAGTTGCTCACAGTTTGTTAGATGCGTTCAGTAAGTAAAAAGGTATCCATTTAAATCTTAAACAAATTTCCAAATTTCTTAGCTAACAGTTAAATTAGCTGTTAAACTTGCTGATGCTAACACAAGTTTTTGTCTAGTAACAGATGGTTTATCAAATATCTTTTTCAAAAAAAGGTATGTCCCTGTCTCATGTCCTATCTTGTAACATTTCAGAAGCTAATGTTAGCATTCAT
Source organism: Halichoeres trimaculatus (assembly GCF_033239565.1). Taxonomy (NCBI): domain Eukaryota; kingdom Metazoa; phylum Chordata; class Actinopteri; order Labriformes; family Labridae; genus Halichoeres; species Halichoeres trimaculatus. Next base: position 14,873,227 of record NW_027437182.1, on the reverse strand, counting down.
AGCTAAAAGTCATTTCAGCAGAGGAAAGTTGGCACTGTACATAGCAGAAATGGACTCTGAATAGGAAGCATTAATCTCCTTGGCCTCTGTTTTTCTCCATCCTATCTTTAGAACCTCTTGATAATATTTTTGCACAGTGTTTTAGGTTATTTCTTGAGTTTATGCCTAGTCATGTTCAATTTTTGCTAGGTGAGGCCAACAGCAGTTGGGATTGATTTATGATGAATGATATTTCTGCATGCAGAGAAGTGTGGCTACTCTCCCTCGCCCCCTCCGTCCTCCCACCTTCCTTTCTCCCTCCTGGCTCTCTGTCTCTCCCTCCCAAAATGTTCCTGTGCATGTGTGATGACTACAGTAATGAGGACCCTTTGATGTTGAGATCTGGGCTAAGCAGAGTGCTTAGTTGAGCAGGAGGGGAGGAATGCCAGGCAGGTACATTACAGTGTGTGTGTGTGTGTGTGTGTGTGTGTGTGTGTGTTGATTAAAAGTTCTGCTTTCTCCCATCGGACTAGAATGGACCATCCATTCCTGAATACGAATGTGTCACCGTGGACTTGCTTGCTTTCTGTTCTCCTGCATAAACCTGGTTTTCAGTCAGCATTTGGATCACTGGTGCAAGTTTGTATACACATGCCTGTCTTTGTAATGTAGAGCTTTTCTTGTTTATTTCCTTGCATTCCATAAACCCTTTGTCCCACTTTGGCCCCTCTGAAACCAATTCAGACATTTCCTGCAGCAAACTACAAAGCCTCAACCTGTGTGAGCTGCTGATAGACACGTGTCCACAAAGGACTGGGGAAAAATCACTTTGATTCGATGCCTTGTCAAAGAAGTAGTCGGACAGCGTGGGGGAGGGAAACAGGCCTGCTCTCTGATTTGATGAACGTCACTGACGTAAACCGGTAAAAAGGTGAGTGGTGCAGATGTGTGAGTGAGTCCAACTAAGTGTGTTTACCCCTCCTTCTCTGCCTCTGTCTCAAAGAAAAGATGCAAGCCAAGGCTGCAAAATGTTAAAAGCCGAAGGAGAATTACTATCATTTATTTATTATCTCTCGGATAAGTTGGAGGTGAAAAACTTTACCTGCTGTTTGCAATGACTGGGTACTGAAAACCCAAGAAAAAAAGAAAGCAGAAGAAAGCAAAATAAGCCGGATATTTGGGGTTACAAAATGATATTGTTGATGGGCTTACTTCTCCTCACCGGATGTGGCCATGCAGGTGAGTCATAATTCTATTTTGGATGTTGCAAAGACATGTAGAAAAAAGTGTGAAGGATAGCAAACTAGCAGCCATAAGCAAATATTTGATGTGGTCACCATGTGCCCATGAAAGCATTTTTTTATGCCATGATGTCAAATGCAATATATTCTTCAATGCACACTGTAAAAGTGTAACTGCAGGGCTGGCTATGAGTTTATAGCAATTTACTTTTTTCCATGTCATAACTTTAAGGTTTGAAGTCAGACATAACAAACTGTCGGCAATTATAACACATCAGAGAGGCGGGGAGACATGTTTGCTTTCATGCATCCATGCTTACATCTGTGTCACACAGACACATACACACACAATCTCACTGTCGTTCTTGTACAAACAGCAACATTTTGGGTTTCACTCTCATAGTCATGCTTTCAGCTAAACGTTAATTAACTCGTGCACCATTTCACCCACTTATGCACACAAGCACAAACACACACACACACACTCTCTATGGTTTAATTAGGGTAAACATATTCTCCATATTTTCTTTACAAGTCCAATTAAAATGTAAGAGGGGCCACTTCTCAAAGCTGTCAGACTGTTTGATGTTGAGGTAGCCATCTCGGCTGGAATCTGTCTTTAGCTGGGTCCTGAGTCTCTCAACACATCACTTCTAATTGTCCCCCAATTGAGTCGCATGTCTGCTGTAAAACCTTTTATGGGTGGCCGTCCAACTGCTCAGAGACGGGGTCACAGCCTCCATCCCTTCACATAAAGTGGGGTTACATCATTTATGATCCTGCCTAAAATTGATCTAGATATATTCTTCATCTGTCTTATGGATGTCACTGATTGAATGTGTGTTTGAAGGAAGGGGTTAAGGGGGTCATATTTGTAAAGAGGCCAAAATAGATCACAGGCATCGTTGAAGACTGAGTCTAACTGCTCCACCAGTGCTGTCTCTGTTTTTATTTCTCTTTGAGATCTGGCAGTTTGTCCGTCTCTTCTGTCTCTTTCTGCCCTGACTGGATGTCTGACTCCCTCCCTTCTTAAAGACACAATTTCCAACATCCAAAACTCTTTCCTTTAACATCTGCAGCACAGTTATTCTTCTTCCAATATCTCTATCATGGCAGCTTTCAAAAGCAATCTTTAAAAAAGTCAGGAAAAAGATTTCTTCTTGTTCTTTGAAATCATAGCTGTGTGGTCTGGCACCACCCTCATGTACATCCTCACTTTGACAACCTGAACCTAAACATTTCCCTGCATGACTTGTAATCTTGGTGCAAAATCTGGTTTACCACTGTAATTTACAGAGTCTATAGGTTAAAAGAGGCCTGTTAGTCAAAAGGAGAGATGAGGGGAGTGTAACATTTGCAATTTACTTTTAGGGGGAGAATGACTCAAGATCCAGATGCTGCTGTGTGTTTGAAGATGTAGGTGTGTAGCTGTAAAACCAGTGTATATTTCTATACACTTTAAAAAGATCTGTTTTTGGTTCTTTATTGGCCGTACTGGAAATCCCCTCAAAAGGAATTGTTACTTTATATCTATTTTTAAATATGGAAAAGCAAAAATACCCACTCTTTAATGTTTTGCACGGAGATACCCCTTCAAAGTACCCCCTCTTTAATGTTTTGCATTATTTCTGTTTAGAAAGGAGGTGGCAAAACTGGATTTTTGCAAATGACAAAATAGCCTCGACCAGCTTAGGGTATGTTGTGCCTCTTTCACAAATTTTTGAGTTATTTTTAAGGTTTTGCTAAGCAGAATAGCCTCAGAAAAGAAAACTTTTGACAAAGAGAGCCTTAATTCCAAGTATAAAACTGAGTAACTTTACTGTGATAGAGTAAAAACCCCACGTAATATGCAGTAACCGAAGTCCTTGACTCAAAATAAACAGAAACACTGTGGTTTTTGTAGTTGCAGGCTTTATTTGAGATGAATTGATTTTTTTTTTTAACTCGTCGAGATACCTGCTTTTCTGAACAAATGGGTGATTCTTTATTTCTTCAGGAGAGCAGGGCAATTGTTTCAACATATACATGATGAAGCACAGCCCCCCACTGGAAGGTTTCCTCTGCTCTATGATGTCAATAGTGTACTCAAGTCACCATCTGTTGCACTATAAATATCTTGTATATGCTTTCATGTCATCAGAAGCTAGAGATTTCTTTATTTCTTTATTTATTTTTCTTAATTAGTGGATCACTACCAGTCATCCTTGCTGTGGGCAGACAAAGGTGTAACACAATTATTTGTCATCACATGGTGGTAAGAAGATCAAATACAAAGAATTGATTGTGTCTTTTAATGTTTGGATATCCTGGTTGGGAACCCTGGGATATGATTTCTTCAACTGTTGTCATGTGTTGCTTTGTTTACATTTGTCCTCTTAATTCCCAGGGGTTCCCTGCATTCCCACGAGCACTTAAGCCTGCTGTTTAATCAGCCAACAAAAGGTGCTGAGCACTTTTTGGTGGATGGATGATCCATGCTGAGACCAAAAACAGCCACCAGGTGTTTACACTTGTCTTGTGTAGGAAACTAATTTGGCTTTCCCAGCATTAGCTCGACTTTCTCTCAGGGGCAAACACATAACAAATGGACGGACAGACATGCCCCCACAGGCTCTCCTTGCTCTTGCACATCACCGCTGGTATTTCTAGTTCATGTGGTGTGGGCTGCATCATGTGAGCCCTCTTTACAGTTTGCTGCTATGATTTTATTACAATCTTGATTAGGCACATGTGACTTACCACACACCCCTGTTGGCAATGGGTGAGCAGTTGGCAGAAAGAGGTCTTCCAGAGCCATGAGTTGTAACAAGATTCAGCCTCGCGGGTACACGAGGCGAGAGACGTTTGCAGGGAATTTGATTCTTCTGGCCGGGTGGAACAAAGTTGGCCCCAACTCACTTCATTTCACACATTAACTGTTGTGTTTGCGTAGGAGACATTTTCATTCTGCAGGCGGTCTCCACTACCTCACGGAAGAAAAATGCTAACCTCGCTTCACTTCCCACAGAAAAACTAGCCAAGTTGACTTAGTAAAAGGAGGGAAAATATCGGGGTCTTTTAAATGCATAAATTCAGTGGAGGGGAAATGGAAATGTGACCATTTTCCTGTCATGAAAAGCGGAGCACATCAAGACTCAATCATGATATTTTCAAGAATAGGATGGACAACATTTCCTTCCCTCACTTGGACTGTTTTTCCAGGGAATGAGGGGAAAGAAATGGAAAGAGACACAGTTATGATTCGGATCGTGATGGATGCCAACACAAATTGGGTACCCTTTTTTTCTCTCCCTGTAAGAGAGACTGCTGCATCAAAAGCCCCATTATACAATTACCACATCAAAGAACCATTCCAATTTCTATCAGGCACACTTCAGAGAAGGGGAGCCAGGGAAAAGAGGAAGACCAAAATTAAAGCAACCTTTTAAAACAATAAAATGGGGTGGTGCCTTTTTAGGAGTTAAAGTGAGAAGAGGGGCTGTGCTGCTGATGTTCTCCTGTGTGGTCCCAGCTTCTCCACCTCTCCTCCTCTCTCCCTCTGTCTCTCCCCCTCCACTTGCTCTTCCTCTTTCTCTCACATTCTCTCTTCCCTCCTTTGTGGCTCTAAGCCTATGAGCTGGCGTTGGCCCTTCCTCACTACACACCCAGTGGGGCTTTAAAAAGGCAGGGCTGGAGGTCTCAGCAGCCACACACGCTGTGCACGCCTGTGCTTCTGCCTTCTGGTTTTGGTGCGCTTGCTTTGAAAGCCGGCTGTGTCTACCCCTCCAGCCTCCAGGTTGCTCTTTGGATTAGAGATGCTGACGCTTCATTGCAGGGCCCCTGATATCCTGCTCATCCTTCTGGGTCCCTTGCTGTGGGCCTCAGGCCGGGCTGCATTGGACAGTCAAGGTGAGGAGACGACAGGGCCATTATAGCTGACTGCATTTGGGATATTTGTGGCACTTTGTGGTCAGACAAATGGACGGCACAAGCAGGTAACCTCAATCTGCTGAGAGGGTGAGTGTTTAAAAACAGGTGTGAGGGTATAATAGAAGGCCTGTTGGGGCACAAAGGCTTGTACAAGTATATTTTTACCTGTGTTTACCTGTTTCAGCAAACTTTGGGATGGACTGTTTGTCTTTCCGTTGTTTTGGTTATGCAGCCCAGAGGAATTTTCCCTCCTTCACTGGGAGCCTCTCGGTGGGCATGAATGGACAGAAACCAAAGTGTCTTCTTTCCTTTGTTTTCGTCACTTTGACACCTCTTGTGGAACCCCTTCCCTCATCTAACCTCGGGCCAAATATGATTCAAGGTCTCAGGAAAAGGCACCTGTGGATACACTAGAAGTTTCACATGCATTGTAGCTTTACAAACATACTACAGCAAATAATGAGCAAGTGATATCACATTCACACCTGAATTTGGACCTGTGAATTCTCCTGGTTCTGCTTGTTTCAGTGCACTCATTTCATACTCTTTTTTATGTGTTTTTATTGAGCAGAGCTGTATGAACTGGAGAAGGAACCAGCTTACTGGGATGCTCAGGCCAGGGCGACACTGGATGCTGCGCTGAAACTCCGCCCTCGGGATCACCAAGCCAAGAACATCATTCTGTTCCTTGGTGATGGTGGGTCATGCTGGCAGTGGGGGATATGTTTAACTTTACTTTCATATGAACTCTGTGGTTGAAGCGGTAAAAATGACTATCCATAGCCTGATGACAAATAGAGCTAATTATACATTGCAAGACAATGCTCAAGTGTGTTTGCTGTACTCAGAGAGGATTGGGGGAAAACAGACTTGGAAAAGTGGGCTTTGTGTGAGTGGTAGTTAAGGTTTGGAGTCATTGGAGCCGATGAGCCAGAGATTGGAATTAGATGTAATTTAAGCGTTTAAATTTACTTTTGCTAAGATGCAGTCGACAAGACAATCCACAAAATATAGAGTGATGAGAAAAAGTGTTGCGCATACAATTTCTCTTTGGAGGAGTTCAAATTGTAACTTCTGCTGGAGCCACAGATTACAGACGTTTTTATTTTTCTTTTAAATCAGTCCAAGCATAAAGATTAAGAGTTGACAATGGATCAAACTGGTTCCACCAGGCTTTATAGTTTCCCTTGCTGTAATGTTGCAATGGTGTCTCTCTCAGTCAGCAGCTAGGCTGTGTAGCAAACACTGTGGAAAATGAAGCGGCCATATATGATCTCAGGCAAAAAGGATGGAAAGCCCTTGAGAAAATGGTATCCTTTTAAATGTAAAGTCTTCAATACATGGTTTGGTTTCTATGTTTTTCCTGTTAACTGGTGGGATCTGGTTTGAAGGCAAAGTGCGCCACTTACTCACCATAGACTGTGTAATATAAGGACATAGTGTTCTTGATGGCACCTGTTTGTCTCTGAAACAAAGTTTTGAAGCCCATCCTCAAAGAGAGCCATATTGATAAGGCTGAACTCAACCTTGCTTCAAGATTGGATGAGGTAAAGATGTGGGCCTACACCTTCTTTGCAGTCAGTCATTTCAGTCATGCCTTTCATACAGTCAAAACAAGTAAGTTTAAAACTTAGAAATGGCAAGTTTTGAGAGACATTACCCCTTGTACAGTGTGTGAATAGAGAAATTAGACCCTCAGATCAAAACCTTGTTTTTGAACTGGGTAGTACCACTGTTTATTTAGAGTAAATATTGTCTTTATTGTCTTTGGGCATCCTATGTCTTTTCTGTCTTCCATTGGGAACACTGTTTCCAAAGTTTCCATCTGTACTGGATTGGATGTGAAAACTTTCATATTAATTGAAACTTTTGTGGTATATTTACAGCTTGTGAGAAACTAGAGTACTTTTTAAAAAGGGAGCTGTTAAAAAGCGTGAAGATTTAAGAGTGTTTTCCTTGTTAACTACCAGAGTATTTGCTCTAAATCAGACATACTGGGTCACATTTCTGGGTGGTCGAGGCTCGGTTTTTCTTTGAGCATCCATCCAGTAATGCCCTGCCCAAAGCATGTTCTCAGTTTATGACTGTGATGAGAGTTGAGTGCCTCATAGTGGCACAGGCTTCATAAAGTATGGTTTCCAAAGTCAGGGGTGAAATCCAATATGAGACTAATGGAAGTCATCAAATGCATTTACTGTATGATTTACATAATATATATCAGAGGGTGACATTGCATATCAGTATTTGTTTATTACATCTGCTCTGAATACATGCCCAGAGGAGTCACTGTAGCTTGGTCTCTTCCATTATTTCATCCAGGAAAAGAAAAACACTGTCTGAATGGTTTGTCCATTTGTGGATTTGGCGGATATTGACTAAAATTCTCTTTGTTTGCTTTAAGATTTACGTGATCATGTTTGTTCCCTGAATATAGCATTAACAGTCAGGGCTTTCCAAACAGACATTTCATATTTGCTGGCATGGATTTTTAAAACGTTCACCACTTCAACAGACGAAAATGTTCCACGCCTGGAGAGGTTTGTACAGTAAACCATTCCCATGATTAAAATACTTCCAGGTGGTAAATCGACTTCTGAGTTATTGGTCCCACTATGACCTGACTAATGGTCTTAGGCTAAAGCAGTAGCTCAGTTTTGAATGCCTTTGAAAACCAGTGTCAGTGGTGAGAAAATAAAAACTGCATGCATCATAAACCTTCAACATCAGATTGAGGCCATTGTTTTGCTCTGTCATTCAGTGTGTCAGGCAGGGGCAAAAAAACAAGACAGTAAACATTCACCTGACAATAATTGTTTTCCAGGTATGGGCGTGTCCACAGTGTCAGCAGCTCGAATCCTCAGAGGTCAGATGGAGGGCAGGTCAGGGGAAGAGACCATGCTGGCCATGGACACATTCCCATATGTGGCCTTGTCAAAGGTCAGTCTATAACTCTGTACCTAATGCACCTGTACTTCATCTGTTATTTATTTACAAGTTATCCAAGTATGGACCATAAGATAATATCTACAGTAAGAGATTAGATAAATAAAGGGATTCATCATTTTCTAATCTGAAAAAAAGGATGTGCTGTTTTTAGCTGATTCAAGCATTTTGATTAAGAAAGAGACAGTAACAATTGTAGAGAAGTAATTCATTATTTTCAAATTCAATGCATATTCAAAATACATGCTATACCTTTTAATGACATCTTAATGACATATCCACACCCTGTGACCTGAACTGTCTGCACACGCTCACAAACACTATCCACACAGATATCAGAAGATGATCCTTAAGGATGAGCCCTGCGGTTAGATAATGTGGGCGTTGGTGTGTGTTCTTGTGTGCGTGTGGAGAGACAGAGAGAGAGCATTATATCTCTGTATGCACATGTTTGTAATTATCTTCTGCTGCTTGATTAAGCAGTACAACTGTGCATATGGAGACAGAAAAAACAGTGACGGATAGTAGAATTTTAAATTTTATTCCATCATAGTATCAAATAAGTAAGTAACCTTTATTTGTATAGCAATCAGTAGTCATCGGTATCAATATCAATATCACTAATTGCACTACTGGCACACACTGTCCAGAGGCAGCTTAGAAGTTATCAGGCTTGCAAGTTTGTTCAATCAGAGGTACAGCTCAGCTTACATGACTGACTGGCGCCCAGTAGCAGTTGGTGTGTAGACTCAAAGCCGGCATCATATGCAATATGGCTGCACCAGCTGATTTGCTTCAAAAATACGCTTCAGAAACAGGCAGGTGTCAGCTACGTCTGTTAATGATACAGTCTATGGTAACTACTGCTTTGGCAACATTGCTATTGTACAGTGATGCTAGTAAAACTTATACACAGAACCAAGGAGTATTAGGTAAACCCAAAACCAAAACTTAAACAACAGTCTTGTATTAATTCAAGTAATGGCAGCAAATTTGATACAACTTTAAAGTTAAATTTAGCTTTATATTCATTACACTCTGTCAGTTGGTATGTTATTTTAACCCTGAGTAAGTATTCCTAACATTCGAGCTCTCTGTTTCCAGCCTAACATGGTAAATAGTGATGAAAATTAATTTGACAATCCAGGCTTTACAGCATTTCTGTTTTTCCCCTCACAGACCTACAGCGTGGATAAACAGGTAGCAGACAGTGCTAGCACAGCTACAGCCTACCACTGTGGTGTGAAGGCTAACGCTAAGACAGTGGGGCTAAGTGCTAACGCTGTGGCCTACGAATGTAACACCACATTTGGGAACGAGGTCTACTCGGTGCTACGGCGCGCTAAAGCACAAGGTAAAAACTGTTGGGACGCTTAAGGACTGCTAAGGAGAGAGTGTCAAAGGGAGTCAGTAGTATTTTTTTTATTTGTTTGATTTTTTGTCTTAAGCTAGTAAGCATATCCAAAGACATTTACATACAGTTTGTCATTTTTGTGTAGCTCTTAACATTGTTGTGCCTTGGCAGTGTTACAGGATGCCTTAGATAATGTAAAAGAATAAATAAATAGAAAAGTAATTGTGTTGATACTTTTATGAAGCTATTAAGTTTTCTAATAAAATGATTAGAGGTATAGGTTTATTGGTAGAAGTTGGAAGCAAAAGTGTTCATTTTTAATGAGAATTTTTTGGAATGTATGTTATTGGCAAACTGGCTTGCACTGTGCCAGAAATTAAGATCTAAGTTTATATTAAGCTTATATAAATGAATTTTTATCCTTGTAAATAGGCCTTTCCAGAGGGCAATTAAACTAAATGCTGCAGTGGTACCACCCTTTCCCACCCTTTAACCCCTCTCCTGTGGGGCTTCATTACCATGCCAAAAAACTAAGCCAAAGAACTAAGCAGCATTCTGTCTGATTTACCCTTGATTACTTAAAACTTTATGTGACACATTTCTGGTCCCATTGTCATTTTTGGTTGTTACTGAGTATGAGTACCATGAAAGAAATTCAAAGTGTGTGAGCACCCTCACAGTGTAACCCCTGATATGGCTGTGTCTACATCATTTAGGTAAATCCGTTGGAGTAGTAACCACCACCCGTGTCCAGCATGCCTCCCCAGCCGCTGCTTACGCCCACTCTGTCAGCCGCAGCTGGTACAGTGATGCAGATCTTCCCTCCAGCGCACGCCGACAGGGCTGTGTCGACATTGCAACACAACTGGTCACCAATTTTGACATTGATGTATGTCTGAAACATTCACCTTGTCCATTTTTAGCTTTGCATGAAAAATGGTTGATAATCAGGTGCAGTTTGATTTTAACTAGAATGGACTTTGCACAGCGAATCAAAATGTATGAGAATAGAATAGAATAGAATAGAATAGAATAGAATAGAATAGAATAGAATAGAATAGAATAGAATATATACTTTATTTATCCTGAGGGGAAAGTCAGAATATAAATATATATATATATATATATATATATATATATATATATATATATATATATATATATATATATATATATATATATGTTTCTGTTACCTTGTAACACCTTGTTAACTGTCTTCTTCAAAGCCTCTCTAACTCGGTGACGAGCTGTTGCATTTTCGGCTGACATCTGAACAGTACAATAGCATACCATAAAATGCACTGTGATTATGTTTGGATAACAAGCAATATACTGTAACACACAGCAATACACTGTAAAGTATATTGCTCAGAATTAAACCAAGTATGTGTTTACGACACATTTTATTTCTGAAGTTCCTTGAGTTCAACATTTTTCAAGGCCTAAAAGAAAGCAGCATTGAAATGGCCAATAGATGAGGTACAAGAAAAGAAAAACTTGAAAAAAGTTCTTCTAAAGCATTCACCATAAATTTTCATTCTGATTTTGTCAACATGTGAATATATTTTTGTCCTCAAGTAATGCAATTTAAGGGAAAACCCAGCTAAGGGATAAAAAGGGGATGATGGGAGAGCAAAATCCAAACACATATTGATCCATACGGACTGAGGTTAAGTATGGACCTTACTTGGTCATAAATAATGGTACGTGATGGATTCATACCAACAATGTACATTTCAATCCTAAGTTTTGAAGACCACCATATGGATGTGTTTCTACTTTCTTTTCATCCAGTTATACTTCCCAACTAGTTCCTTACCCTGAGTGGTTTAAATTGTGATCATACAATTACAAAATTAGTGTCATGATGGAAGGGGAAAGAAGTTAATAATGTGGTACGTTGTAAAATGAGCAGTTCTGTAAAAACCACAGAGCTCTGCTATTAGGTCTGTATAATTATTCAGCAGAATGTCCATTACAGGCTGCTACTGTAAACAAACGGATTCTGTCTGGTGTCATTTTCAGGTGATCTTAGGTGGAGGGAGGATGTACATGACACCTAAAGGCACCCCAGATCCAGAGTACCCTACCTCAAGCTCTCGCAAGGGAGACCGCAGGGACAAGAAGAACCTCATTGACATTTGGCTAAAGGCTAAACCAGTAGGTTTATTCATAATACATGAATTGTTGTTTATTTCAACATATGTGTGTAACTTATTGTTTCCTCTTTTTCTCCCTAGAAAAAAAAGTCCCACTATGTGTGGCACAGAAAAGAGTTTGACGAGATAAATGTAAAGACTACTGACCGGCTGATGGGTGGGTACAGCTGTCAGGTGGAAAAGATAAGCAAACCTGAGTTTACACCACTTTATAGAACTCTCTGACGGTATGAAGACACAGTAGCATGACTGGAAGACTGGTAGAAAAACCCATTATACATAATGATCCATGCCAACACACACACAAAGATAACAGTCAAAAAGATAAGCTTCTTATCAAAGTTATGAAAGTTACTGGATTACAGTAAGGTCAGCCTCTCGCTATACAACGATGTCATGTAGTCATAATGGTACAATGGAAATTCACAGTTCACTGATAGTATCAGCTGTAAAAGTGCTGCTGTGATAGTGACGGTAATTCAGATGCACAGGTGCTACCATCTTACTGTTAAGGACCTGTCTGTCTGGATTTTACATGAAAAACTATTAATGTATTCAAAGTTAGGCCACCCTACCTCTCTCTTACTTCACTCCTTTTATGTTTCCAGGTTTGTTTGAGCCAAAGGACATGAGATTTGAGGTTTTCAGAAACAGTACACGGGACCCCTCCATTGTGGAGATGACTGAGAAGGCCATACGAATCCTCAACAAGAATCCCAAAGGATACTTTCTGTTTGTAGAAGATAAGTGCAACATAAGAATCCTTCTTCCAACAGGCCTCTAGCACCATATAAACCATTGAATTATGTCCAGTTCTACCTTCTGTGCCTCAAAAAATTCAGGGTTAGAGAATATTTGGCTAAATACAGTGGGGGGTTTTCCATTTATAACAGAAACATAATCTTCAAGGGGGGTTTCTGTCCATATTTTGAATATGGATTGAAGGTAAGAAAGCTTGATTTTCATACTTAATGTATAGAAATCCCTGAATCTATCTGTTGGCTGCTTGAGATGGTCCATTCTAAAAATACCGCAATTTTTTCATGACACATTGGGTGGGTGGGACCTGAAACACTAAGGTCTGGCCAAAGCTCTGCCCCTGTCAGGCCTCCAGAGAGCTGGCCAACCAGAGGGAAGGGGATGTGTGAGTGGGGAGCCTTATTAAAAAGTCAGCAGCCACAACAAAGAGTTTGAGACAGAGCTTGAAATAAGGGTTTTCCAAAACACCTGTGTGAGAAAAATCAGTTTTTTTAATAGTGTAAATCATGTAAAGCTACTACAGAGGTACCAGGGTGACAAAAAAATTCTAAAAAGAAACTTAATAACCCCTCTTTAAGCACAGATTATCTATTTTTGAAATGTTGAACAAGAGGTGTTCTTGATTTTTAGAAGTGAAGTCTTATTCTTCCTTTGTTTTGTGTTATTTCTGTTACGAGGAAGAATTGATCATGGCCACCATGACGGTATTGCTAAACTGGCCCTGACAGAAGCTGTGATGTTTGACCGAGCTATTCAACGTGCTGCACAGCTCACCAGGGAGTCAGATACTCTGACTGTGGTCACTGCAGATCACTCCCATGTCTTTACCTTCGGTGGCAACACACCAAGAGGGAATCCCATCTTTGGTATGTTTCTAGATGCAACAGCTTTTATGCACAGTCCACTAGGCTGAGAGTACAGGTTAGGTATCTATAAAGTGGATTTCTGTTAAATGCAAATAGTAAATAGGAAATGGCAGAATGACTTGGTGATATATATTTTTATGGACGCTGTTGTGCAGCTCATGTTGAAAGCTTCAGAGTTATGTTTGCATGAAGAAGCACATACAACTCTGAAAGCTCAATTTGCCTCTTTGTTAAATTACACTGTGACCACTCTGTTATTACTCACCCTCCCCTCCATCATTTGTCACACAGGTCTGGCACCAAAGAAAGCTGATGACAAAATGCCTTTCACCAGCATCCTTTACGCAAACGGCCCCGGTTACGTTCACATAAATGGAACCAGAGGGAACATCACAATGGTGGATTACTGTAAGCACAAACTAATGTCTTTCAGATGTGGCACTCGTCTGTGCTGATGTGTGTTCAGACAGCGTGAACTGATGTGGTTATGGCTGACTCAGGCCTGTTTTTTTCTGTGGAGAGCAGAGATGAAGTATGATGTTTATGGAATTCATTGTACTGCCTCCACTGCCTTCATGTAATGGTGTCTAAAAGAGCTATTTCTATATCTTTGTGGAACACTCGACAGCAGTTATCCAGGTCCTCCTCTTCTTCTTGTTCTGCACCATTCGCTTTAGTCATTGCATGACTGTGTATACTTAAAGGTAGAGATATTTCCCTACAGGGATGACTTACCTTTTCAAACCCGCAATTTTGTCTTTTTGAGTGGACTGGCGTCACTTCATGTTTTTGGAAGCAGTGGTTGTGTCTCTACACGACTCATCTGTCACCTTGAGTAAACATGCAATTACAAGTGAGGTATTCATTTCTAAGACTTTATAAATCCATCTGGAGCCGAAAAGAATAAAGGCCTTTCACAGATTTTTGCAACAATGAATCCAAGATACTACAAAGGCATACTTAAGAGCATGGTAAAAACTGCAATCTGGGTGTTTTTCACTCCTGTATGTTTGTTTTGGGGAGGATAAAAGTTATGTAATCAGTTGCTTTACCAAAGAAAAGTCAAGCAGTAAATACAGCTATTCTAATAAAAAAGGACCCAAATTACATTTCGAGGTTTATAAATGCTGTTATTGAATTTGATTAAGTGAATTATAGCAGATTTGCAACACACCTTTTTATGCTGAGCAGAAAGCCACAAAAGCAACTATGAGGTAAACGTAGTTTATCATAAGATGCTTTCTGTTGAGGTGATGCGTTGGCGGAAAACAAAAGTTATAGAATATTTCTGACTTCTTTACAACCTAAGTCATCAAAAAGCTGTGTGCATATTTTGGCAATGGGCGTGGCCTTTAGCTCCATTCATTCAGGCGAGTGAGTGGGAACTCTGAACCCAGTAATTAGCGAGAAGTTGATAAAAAAAAGTTGTTTTGGTTCGGAGTTTATAACCAAATAAGACAACTAAGGCTCTGTAGAAGGTAACTGAAGATAACAGCAAACATTTCCTTAAAATCTCAGATTTATGCCTCTGTTCTTGTTCTACAGATGATGAGGAGTACATGCAGCAGGCTGCAGTCCCCCTGGATGCTGAGACACACGGCGGGGAAGATGTAGCCATTTACGCAAAAGGTCCTATGGCTCACCTGTTTCACGGAGTAAAAGAGCAGAACTACGTAGCACATGTCATGGCCTATGCAGCCTGCTTAGAACCTTACACGAACTGCCCTCCACACCCACACTCACACACCTCACATGGGTTTGTGGACAAACCTTCCAGCCTCCTATTTGGCCTGCTTGGCCTCCTCTGGCTCCTCAGATGACCCCAGGAAAAACACATACACCAGCACTCTGAGGCAAATATTTATACACATTCCCAGTATGCAAACACACACACACACACACACACACACACACACACACACACACACACACACACACACACACACACACACACACATACACACACACACACACTGTGGCAGATCAGAATGCAGGGATTAAAATATATTTACTACTTTATGTTTGGGTAAATACACTCACATACAGTCTGATCACAGCGTACTGTCATATGTTTAAAACCTAGAATACAGTATATGTAGGAAACCAGCTTACATATGCGCGCTGCGGTTCTTAAAAAACAACTAACAAGCAGGTAAGGATTGCAAGTTAGAACACACGCAAATATGCAAACATGATTAAACACTCAGGCCCTTTATAAATATTGTGTGTGACTGCACCACCGTGGAGCCTGCGGCGTTTATAATGACTGTTCCAAACCTGCAATTGAGACATGACTTTCGAACTTGCACTAACTTATGTAATTAGTTTGTCATAACTTTTTCATCCTCTTATTTTCCCTCTCTCATAGCCATCAAGACTTTGCAAAGGGCAGTTAATTACTCATTAATAAAAGTCAAAGCTTTATCCAGAATGACTTGAAACTAGGACGCTGGTTGTGGGGTCACAACGGGACACACAGGCATCTGTGTACACGATTGCAGCTGAATATATGGCATTATCAGAGGCCTGAGCTACAGGCCACCATGCTGTGCTGAACTACAACACCAACAGTCCTTAAAACAAACCCTCAAGATGCTATACCTCTTTCAGGAGTGGAAAATAGTTTTTTATACATTTTATTTTTTAAACTTTATACCATGACCTCAGTGGTCCCAAATAGTAAATATTATTCTCTGTAATCTATGTGGATTGTACATGAATGTAATGTAGAACCAAATACTGTACATGTATTTTTGTACTATGTGTTTGTTTTTGTTGTTTTATTTTCCAGTAATGAAGAAAAATACAATCCCTTTGTTGTTGAGTTCCTTCTGGTTCTGCAAGATAAAACCATTTAAGAGGGCAACATTTTCTGTTCACTTTTTCAAAATTATATCTTTAAAAGTGACATGGCCATGATTCTAATCTACTGATCTGTAAAAATGTTAGAGTGGTTTGATGGTTTGGTCTGCGCTAGGTTTCATCTGACAGCAGTGAAGATGATCCATTCCAAAAATAAACACAAGGTCTTCACGAAACTGGCAGAATTCATGATGTTATTGCATAAGGATGCTAAGATTCTGTAGTAAATTGAACCCAAGAGCAGAACACACACTGGCTGTGTTTACAAGCAGTCAATGTACGGGTTAGGGTCATTATTCAGGTTTCTGAAACATTCGGAATAAACTGTTTACATGCGAGAGCAATCAAAGTTATTTATTTTTACATGGTACCTTGATCAAAGTACTCCAAATATGAAAGAGTTACTGACTGCATATATGCTGCCACTGAGAGGTATGGCTGGTGCAAAAGGATTTATTCAACCAATCTTAATAAACCAAAGATTACTCAAAGCTTTCCGTCTGTGAATGGCAGGGAGTTAGCTAAAAGTCCAGAGAGAGTTTCTGAATCCAGTGGGGGCAGGGGGTTGTTCCCTGAGTTCTGAGCACCAAGTCCATAGGACCGTGAGTCCAGAATCCTGAGGGAATGAGTCCAGAGCACAGAGGGAAAAATCCAGAGGAAGATGGGAGTGAGACAGGAGCTGGGGTTGAGTTCAGGTGGCTGTGGGCAGAGGAAAGTATAATTAGAAAACTGGGTAAGCAAATAACTGGAGAAATAAGCTGGAAGTGACTACCAGTGGTAGCTGAGTCAACAATCTGGCAGCATGGTGGAGGAGAAGCCCAGTCTAAGGAGGATGGTTGCAATAAGGAGCAGCTGCCACCCAACTCCAGCACGTCAGGTTCCACTCCTGCAATCAAAACACAAAGAAGGAGGGGGAGAGATACTCCTGCTGAGGAGCGGCAGAGGGTATAACAAAGGATCTCCTAACTGGGCCACAAAACGTGAGAAAGGCAGGCATCAAAAGCCGCGTTTCCACCAAGCAGTCCGGGTCGGTTCGTCTCAGTACGGTGCGCTTTTAATGGCGTTTCCACTGACTCATCCCGGGACAGATCCCTAAAAACCGAGACGAGCCGGCCTACTTTTTTGGGACCCTTTGGTATGGGTGCCAGACTGAACCGATCCGCTCTCGGAAGGTGGAGCAACACGCTGCAGACCATTGATTGGTCAAAAGAATCGTCACTTACCCCGACAGCGGCTGCATTTCTCCTGGTGGCACACAGTCTTCTCTGAAACAAAGCTTGATTGCACTTTGTATCAAAGAGCTACATGGAAATCACAGAGAGGACGAAATGCTGCATGTCTTCCATCCGTGCTCTTTGTTTACTGTGTCGCGTTTTCTTCTTTGTTGGATTTAATAGCGGGGTAAGCTGCTACAGCGTCGCGCTATTGTTTACCAGCTGCGGCTTCCGGCATCGGGCTTACACGCCGCCCACCACGAGAGGGCACAGTTTGCTGTGGAAACGCAAACGGGATCAGACTTGACTGTCCTGAAGTGTCCCAAACCGTACTGAACCGACTGCTTGGTGGAAACGCAGCTATAGATCAAGCTCACCCTACCCTGAGCTCTGCCTCAAGAGGACTGGCCAATCAGAAGAATGGGGGTTTGTGGAGCAGGGAGCCTTGAAGTGACAGTGGCTAAAAAAAAGAAGCGTTTAAGGCAGGAGCTAAAATAAGGATTTTCTTGGATTTTGTAAAGCTACTAAGGGTGCACAAAAGGGACAGTTTAAACCCTAAAAAAAAAACCCTCTTTAACAAACCCTAACAAATATGCAAGCTGGCTAGTTTAGTGCTTAGGACTTCTGCCGAACCCTCTGGGAGAGAACCAGAAACTACTGTACCATGTAGCATACAGATGAAGAAAAAGAAGAAGAAGAAAAAAAAAAAAACAGTGTAAGGCTGTTTGTTGTAGGCACTTATCTACTACATTTACACTACTGCTATTTTGCCATGGATTAATTCCTCTTTTTATATCCACTCCCAGTCTCTTTCAGTGTCTCGCTGATGTAACAAATTCCTGAGCAATGAAGAGTCCAGATGATGTTTTTTTTTTTTTTTTTTAATAGTACACTGACCTTGTGATGGTCTCTGTGAACCAGTGGGCCAGTTGGTGTATTTTAACCACCCTGCATACAAAAAAAGAAACCATACTTACACAGATGTACTGTCTGACCCACCTGTACACACACACACACACACACACACACACACACACACACACACACACACACACACACACACACACACACACACACACACACACACACTCACACACTACCAATCTACTAAGCTTCAAACTGAAGCATATAGTAGTGGTTCCACGCACCATAAAGCACAGCAATCACAGTCATAAAATGTTTTATGACGACTATAAGACTATACTGACCACCCATGTGCTCCTGGTTTTAAATCACATAACAATAACTTGATTGGCTATTTTGGAACCTCAGTCAACCTAAAAGAAAAATGATGAGATTAAGGATTCATTAACTCAGTGTTCTGTTAAGTGATTTGCTCATTAAGTCTTGTTAGCAAGGAAAAAATGTAACTAAAACAAATCATCAGTGCTGATAGGTCAAAAATGTGTTAAGAACTGATCAGACATTATGAAAGCAGAAGACCAAACAGCAACAAAACAACCTCAGTTAGCAGATGAAAAAACACACATGAAACTCTAGCTAACCCACACACTAGGTTTACTACACCTTAAAAAAATCAAGTTTTTCTTTCTTTGCTCATGTCCTTTGTGTGCATGCGTGCGTGTGTGTGTGTGTGTGTGTGTGTGTGTGTGTGTGTGTGTGTGTGTGTGTGTGTGCGTGCGTGCGTGCGTGTGTGTGTGTGTGTGTGTGTGTGTGTGTGTGTGTGTGTGTGTGTGTGTGTGTGTGTGTGTGTGTGTGTGTGTGTGCGCGTGTGCGTGTATAGTGTATAACCTGTGGCTCACGTTGAAAGGCTCCTTGGTGTGCCCTTTGCTCCTTCACTGCAGCTATAAAGAGACCTCGCTGTGCGGACACACACTCTTGTTCTCAGGGTTTTTATTTTTCATTTTTAATTCAGCAACATGGCCGGAAAATACAGGGCTATTTTTACTGGATTACTGCTTTTAATTTTAGTGAACTGGACTTTGTCTTTTTCAGGTAAGGTCATCTATAACATTTCAATGCTGTTATGTGTCTTCAGAGACAATGAATGCTTACTTTCAGGTGTCATGTCCAAGTTATGCAACTGGAATCCAAGGACAGCACTAAGCGATACCATACTTTAAGAACACAACTACCCAGGAATGTCAAAAGTTGTACATGAACAGTATTAAACTCAGTTACAAGGCAGCCGCTGCCTCTTTTTTAGTCACTTACTCTACCAATTTTAAGAATAAGTCAACATTAGATCTATGAATAAGCATTTTGCCACAACCTTTTTTATTGATACAAAATCAATAAAAGGTCACATGATTTACCTCGTGTCTTGTCAGTCTTTAATTAAAATAATGGGAAATTTTCTTTTTCTCAATAATAATAATATTAAGAGTAATGATAATATAACAAAAATAATAAATCATTTATATCATCTATATAGCGCTTTTTAAAAATACTCAAAGATGCTTTGCAAATAGATTTCTACTTCTTTCAAAAGTGAAGAAGTGCACTGAATTTGTCATTTCTGGTGTTGGATAATGCTATATTTTTTCTCACCGAAAGAGGATGAGCTACATGCCAGCTACTGGAATAACCTGGGGAGGCAGGCTCTCCACGGTGCCCTGAGTGTCCACCGTAATGTGCACCAAGCCAAGAACCTTATCCTGTTCCTGGGAGACGGTGAGTCTCAAAGTGAAGCTCTGTCCATTGTTGGAGTATTTTAACATCAGTTTCCTAATTTTTGAGTTGGTCTGTTGAGGTGAGAAGAGGCCATAGGATCTCAAATGCTCCGTGCAGTGAAGTTCACCGAAAGAGAAGGAGAGTAAGCATCAGTGACCCCAAAAAGCAGGAGGTTATGGGTTACGAGAGATGGATGTCGACATATAATCACTAGCAGTTAATACTGCATCGAAAGAAAGCATAACAAAGGAAATTGAGACCACAGACTACTCTGCATGTAGCTGTTTATTAATGTTTCTTTAACTGATCTGAAAGCAAAAAAATGTGACACACTGCTGAGAGTTCAAGTGAGGCCATGATGCATTGCTGAAGTTAAGACTCTTTCATTTCCCCTTGAATTCCCGACTCTCTCTTCTGTTGCTTACTTGTGCTCGTTACCTCCTATTGAGTTTTTTTTATGATGCAGCGCTGAATGAAAAGATCAGCTAATTGTAATTGCTACATGTCTCTTATCCAAGATCTCTGACCTCATAAAAAAGATAAAAGATATCACTGATTTTCACTTCCTTTGATAATTTTGAGATTCAAACACCACATTTGATTGCTCCACCTAAAAAGAGATAAAATTAAAAGCTGCTTCACAAATTTATGATTACAGCTGCAGAGACACACATTGATAGCAGCCGGTTTGAGATTTTATCAGTGTCTGAGATTGATTAATAACCTGTAATCACGCTGCACAGCACATGTTCAGTCTGTTAGTCAAATCGGATTTGCAAACCATGACCAAAGTTACTGTAATAAAAGAGCAGATCTAGACTGTGGTGGACTTTTGGCAACATTCAGCAAATCTTGTATGGTGATAAATAAATGTCATGGTATTAATAATTACCCAGTGTTTTTCGCACTAAAAAAGTAACAAAACATGTATTTGAGTGTATCTTTTATATTCTAGTTTAAATATAAAAGATACACTTAAGATTTTTAGTGTTGATATGAGTAATACCAACTCTGTATTTTTATTTACTTTTATTTTTTTATTTATTTTTTATTTTTTTGCAAACTCTTCTCCATTTTTCAATATAAATAACTTCCATATCATTCACCACCCTCTAAACTCTCACATCAGCTGACCTTTATGAGGTCTGAGGAGCACAATGGCAGATTTGTGCTGGCCTGACAGATGTTAGCTAACACTCAGGTGTGTTCCCACCTGCTCACAGGTATGGGGATAACAACAGTGACTGCTGCTCGGATCCTCAAAGGACAGCTGGCTGGAAAATCTGGAGAGGAAAGCAGTCTGGTCATGGATACCTTTCCTAATGTGGCGCTATCTAAGGTCAGCCCACTCTGACTGACTCTACACTCCTAAGAACAAAATCTCAATGCTAACATGTCTTTGTTGCTTTTTTGATAACATGTCCCCTGCAGACTTACAATGTGGACCAGCAGATGCCGGACAGTGCAGGCACAGCAACAGCTTATCTATGTGGTGTGAAGGCCAACTACGGCACCCTAGGTGTCACTGCAGCCACCCCAAGGTACAACTGTAGTGCCACTAAAGGGAACGAAGTGGCATCAGTTCTGAAACGTGCCAAGCTTGCAGGTACATGGAAAGTAACGTTTGCCTAATCAATATGTCTATAAAGCAGATAAAGCATGTACAGTGTGTTTGAGCTACGTGAGTTGCATGTATACAGACAGTGGTTCCTGCAAATGTATTAATGACTGATGAGTTTCTGCAGCACACCCTTTAAAATTCCCATGTTTTGTATCGGCTATTTTTAGGCAAATCAGTGGGGATTGTCACCACAACGCGAGTGCAGCACGCTTCTCCTGCTGCAAACTACGCTCACACAGCCAATCGTGGCTGGTACTCTGACTCTGACCTTTCTGAAGAGGCGGTTCAAAACGGCTGCCGTGACATCGCTCACCAGCTGGTTTATAACATAGAGATAGATGTAAGTAAGAGTTAAAATATCAGCGCTTCATTAACTATGTAAAGCTATGTGAAGTGAACTGCATGTACATAAAACAGTTAAATGTGTACAAATATCACCCATTCTAGGTCATTCTTGGTGGAGGTCGCCAGTACATGATGCCTAAAGACATGCAAGACCCTGAGTACCCTTCTACTTCTACTGGAGACAGGCTTGATGGAAGAAATCTTGTGTCAGAGTGGCTAAAGAGCAGAAAGGTAAATTTTAGAATCCACCATTTGCACCATGTGCGTTGAGTTTGATTGTTATTTATTCATTTGTATCACTTTTATTGCCAACAGAATGCTGAATATGTTTGGAACAAAGCTGCATTTGATGCTGTCAACCCTGCAAATACAGACTTCCTGATGGGTAAGAAGAAGTATTCAATGTAACAATGTGTGACTATTATCTCAAGACAGCTTTAAATATGTGCTATTGTGGTTCACCATATTTAAAAAATAATACATATAATAAAACTCTCTCTATAAACTCTTAAGATCTTAACAAGATCTTTGTGTGACAAGCTGAAATGATAGAGTCATCACCTAAGGACCTCCTAACTGCTTCATGCCACCTCAAACACCAAGATCTGCCTCTAGCTATGTCCCAGGTGCTTGAAGGATGGGGCTTCAAGAGACATTAATGATGATCCACTATGGGGTACCAGAGGGGCACAATGGCCCTTTAATTACTTACAGATTGATTTAAATTGATGAGTAACACTTTTGGTGATGTGTCCTGTTTTTTAAGACATTCCAATACTGATCAATATTACACTTGGTGAATAAATCAACTCATGAATTGACCTTTTGAAAAAAGAAAAGCAGCTGAGCCAAACTGAGAAGTATCTTATGTTTTTTTTACTGTCTCCTTGTGCCAAATAAAGCAATCAAAATGATTTTTAATGTATTTCTTTTGCTGAAAAACCTTTTGTCTGATATTTTCGGCCCTGCTCAAAGTGCATTGAAGCATATCTAAACAGCCATGTGTTTCATCTGTCTATCTCTACATTAAGGTCTCTTCGAGCCCAAAGACTGTCGCTACGAGCTGGAGCGTGATTCATCCACAGACCCCTCCCTGACTGAAATGGTGGAAAAAGCAATCAAAATACTCAGCAAAAATCCAAAGGGATTTTACCTCTTTGTGGAAGATAAGTGTGAATGTTATTGCTATTAAAAAAAAAAAAAAAAACACTTATTGATCATTAAATCATCAGTCTGTATATTTTAAATCTTAAACTAGTCACTAGTAGTTGAAACTTGAAAGTTATTTAAGCAAAATTTTAAGTTTTAGCCAGACTAGTGTGCTCTTAAAGAAAATCTATGTAAGCAGTAGAAAAAAAAATGGTCCAAAATAGACTCAATTACATGCAAGATGTATACTCTTGATGCTGACTATAAATATTTCTTCTTTTGGACCTTAAGTGGGAGAATTGACCATGCTCACCATGCAACACAGGCTAAAAAAGCTCTCCATGAGGCTGTAGAGTTTGACCGGTCCATTGGGCGAGCAGCTGAACTGACGAGTGAGCTGGACACTCTTTATGTGGTCACTGCTGATCACTCCCATGTCTTTGCATTTGGAGGATATTCTGCCAGAGGAAATCCTGTTTTAGGTAAATCTTACACATTTAGGATCTTCATCTCAGCTCTAGTGAGGTTGAAAAAATGAAAACAGTCCAGCATTTTGAGTTTGGAAAAATCTGTTTCTTCTACTAATTTGCCCTTTAATTTGCAGGTGTGTCTCGCAGTGTGGCTGAAGACAAGAAACGCTTCACCATGGCTGTGTATGGAAATGGACCAGGATACCAGATTGTCAATGGAACTCGCCCTGATGTGAATGAAACAATTTCATGTGAGTATCCTTGAGCAGACCTTGTTATGAGGCAGCTCCACCTAGTGGTGCAACATGAAACCTGCTGTAACGCCACAAAGAAGAACCGAGTCTTGAAGTTCAATGTCAAACAAAAACATTGTAAAAAGAAAAACCTCCAGCCACTTTCTTATAAAGAAATTATATTTATAATGATGTTACTTCAGATTCTTCCTTCAAACAAAGACCTTCTGAAAAGCTTTATAAAGTATAAAGAATTTCTATGTATTCTAGAAAGCTCATTTAATGCCCCTTGTCCCATCTTTTCCCTCAGCGGGTAATGATTACCGTCAGCAGGCTACTGTCCCTCTGGACTCAGAGACTCACGGCATAGAGGATGTAGCCATCTTTGCCAAAGGTCCCATGGCTCACCTCTTCCATGGGGTCCAGGAGCAGAGTTACATCGCCCATGTTATGGCTTATGCTTCCTGCCTGGAGCCCTACACAGACTGCAAACTGCCCCCACCCAACCACGCTGCATCCATCCACCCCAGCCTGCTGCTCCTTCTTCTGGGCCTCCTTCTTCTCTCTCTCTGCTCCGTTTAGGATGAAAGCCTCTGGGGGACTCATGTCCTAACCTTGGGAAAACTTGTGCTGTTTGACTTTTCAGTTGAAAATAATCACTCTTCATGCTGTACTCCCTGTGAGGTATTCAGGAGCTGTATACTAGATCTATGCCATAGCTATGAGATCACTGCCATTTCAGTAATCTTATGAAGAACATTCATGTTATTATTCAAGCCATAAATTTTATCACTCCTTTGTTTATTTATATGAAAATGTTGAATGTTTAAATAAAGTAATGACTTCCTAAAAATGCTGGAAAAATAATTTTCACTTTAAAATTCCATAGAAACCAATAACTATGGATAGAGTTCGAGTCTTCTAACTGCCCTACTGTAACCAAGTCCTTTTCTTGATCTGCTTTAGGTGCAGATTTACATAATTCTACATACAAAATGACCTAAACAATTGCAACACTTGGGTTACAAAACCACAATAAGGGGAGCATTTATATTGTGTAAATGTATTCAGGCTTTGAACATAAAAGGGGCAGAGCGGTGCCTCCTTTTTACACTTTAAGACAATGCTTTTCAAAAATGGTTGAGTATCACAGTTAGGCAAACTAAATTGTGTGAGAGTTTCGGTGGTAGAAACAAGCTATTTACTGACCCTGTACACACCATAGACAGCATTTATCCCAAGGTCTCAACTGATTGGATAAAATAAAATCTCTGTCCAATCACTTGCTTGCGTGGGCGGGACTTCCGCCTAATAATAGTGAAGGACAGTCGTTTTGATGTTTGGAGGGAAATTTAACAAACACAAACGTGCTGTCCCTCTAAACAACACACACGGTGGACAAACAACCGCTCCGTTGAAACCAAGGATTACATATTAACCGTTTCTTTAAGTATATGAAGAAGTTAATGTATATTTCCGGGTTCTGAAGTGTCTCCGTAGCGTATATGTAGCTTAGCTTAGCCAGTTCGACACAAGTATAAATCCCCGTCACGTAGTCTTCTGCACGGATCTCGGATATGGGTTAGTTTATGG
Organism: Halichoeres trimaculatus; assembly: GCF_033239565.1. Taxonomy (NCBI): domain Eukaryota; kingdom Metazoa; phylum Chordata; class Actinopteri; order Labriformes; family Labridae; genus Halichoeres; species Halichoeres trimaculatus. The sequence goes on along the minus strand of NW_027437182.1, from coordinate 14,847,896 downwards.
GATACAGATAAACAACCGTGGATAATTTACCAAACATCATTAGTCATGGATCGAAAGCGGAGACTCGAAAGTCAACTTTGTAAAGCAGTGAAGGATGGAGAACCTAGGTGAGGATCGGCCCCCTCTCTCTTTGTTATGTCCAGACATGTTTTATATTGACAGCATGCGATAGGCTAACAGTGGTGTTGGGGATTTTCTTGTGATGATCTGAACTCAGTTTGCATTATCGAATTATTTCCTCGATTAATTCGTGGTATATAGAGTGTTTACATTTTTGGAGTATGCGCAATACATTGGAGTTTTACATTGAGCACGGTCTTCCTTCAACAGTGTAAAGTTAGTGGTCTGTAAAATGTAGCAAATATTGGGATAAGTTTGTTGTATGGGACAGCATTGTATGAATGTATGCACCACTCCAAAGTTTATAAAGTAGTGCACATTTACAACATTCAGACACTCATGAATGCAATACAAATATTTTTATTAACACATATTCTAAACATCTGGTAATGCTTCTAGTGTAGAAATATATTCACCACACTTCCTTGGATTCCCTCAACATGAATGAAAATCAGGACAGAATTACTAACTTCATGAATTGCATATGTGTCCATGAAGAACAATAACTTAAAACCACTCTGCAATGTTGGCTTAAATACCACAAGATTGTATTTCAGATCAAGTAGTCTCCACAAATGCCAAAACTGACCCTTTGCTTAATACTTGCAGAACTCCAACATGAATCATAATGCATTATTATATTTCCATACAGTGAATCTTCAGTGCCAATGCATAAAAATGTCACTTTGTCTTTGTAGAACTGTGCAGCTACTTCTCTCAGAAGGTGCATGCCCTCACCTGGTGGGTAGTAAAGGGGTGGCTGCAATACACCTGGCTGTTGGAAAAGAGACTGAGAGGAACACACGCTGTTTAAAAATGTTACTGCAACACGGTGCAGACCCGAATGTCAGGTATGGTTTGAAACACCTTGACACCTTTGATGACAAACCTCTTTCACATGTAGCTTATACGTTTAGGAGCAATATAAAGGCTGCAGGAACTCTTTTAAAAAGAGCAGCAAGTTTTTTGTCCATCTCATGACATTTTACAAGATCAAAGCTTGTGCTTTTGTGACATGTTTAATATGTGGTGTCGGAATTGAAAGCACTGTAATGATAGTTGTTATATGTGAGCATTTGTACTTTTGTTTCCCCCCAGGTCCTCAGAGGGTCTGACTCCTCTTCACATAGCTGCACTGTGGGGTTGTTATCAAAATCTGAAGCTGCTCTTGATGAATGGAGGGAACCCAAACAGTAAAGATAATGTAAGAATTGTAGAATCTCATGAGAAATACAGACTGATCAGGTTGAAGACAAATGGAAATGCATGCACAATTTGCTCAGTCATTAAAGCTCGTGTTGTATGTGTTTAAAACTTGCGCCATAACAAGATATCCACAATATGTGATTCTGAAAACTTGAATAATACCTATTGTCTCTTTATATATTGCAGGAAGGGAACACACCAAGGCAGCTAGCAGAGCAGCAAGAGAACAGAAAATGTGCCCTGCTCCTTCAGGATTACCAGACCAGCTCAGTGGAAACAGAGGAAGATGAGTTACCTCAATTCCAATACTGTAAGAAAGGCTTTCTTTCATTTGGTATAAGAAAAAAGTGACTCAATTAGCATCAGTGATAAATGCAATTTCAATTTGTCCTGTTAAGTTTGTCTAATATTAAAAATACCATGAAGTTGCTGTGGTTACATTGTTATTTATACAAGTTGCTACATCCTAATTAAATCCATAAATCCCTGCAATTCTGCCTTAAAAATAAAGGAGGGACTTTCAAAAATCCTGCTCCTTACACTCTGTTTCTTCCAGCCAGTTAATATTGGCTTTATTCATAACCAGGCAAAATTGAAACTTTTTTTTTAAAACTGCAACATGTCTCTTTTTCCCCACAGCTGTGTATTCAGACCAAACGGATCTGTCCAGCTATCCTGAATCAGACTACAGCTTCACTTCCCACTCTTCAATGATAAGTGACTTTGGTGAAGCCCCATTGAGCAGCACCAGGCGGTCATCATTCTTCAACATGTCTCACATTAATGGGCGCCGTAGCTGCAGAGGAATACTGTACAACAGACTCTCTGATATGGACTCTAATAGGCAGGACCAGGGGTGGGGAGATTTCTCTGCGCATATGGAACCTGGAGGTCCCTCATTACTGTCAAGCACTCGCATGTCTGCAGCTGGACCTGCAGTCACCTTGCCGATCCTGAATGAGAATGATGTTTTTAGTTCTGAAGGTGTGCTCACATCAAAAGTAAATGAACATGCTGCTGCAGGGGGTAGCAGAATCCCCCTCTCCAGGAGAGACACTCTCCCAGCGTTTCCCTCCAGGCGAGCCAGCCGTAAGAGTGTGAGCTTCAGAGATGTGGATGAATATTTTCCCGTTTTTAGTCCCGAAACTCCCAAACAGCGACCTGTTTTTGATAGCAGCCAGTGCTCCGGGAGCTTACCGTTTGATCTGTCCGAATACTCCCATTTCCTGGATTCTGAACGCATGGCAACTGTTTTACAAGAGCAGGGCATTGACGTCACATCACCAGATCATGTTTATGTATTTCACAGGGAGAGCAGTGAGAGCACAGAGGAGGACATGGAGAAAACAGTCATCAGTCACTGTGTTTTAGAAGAAAGTGATGATGAGCAGGAGGGAGAGCATGTAAAAGAGGCTCAGGTAGAAGCAGCTGTGCAGCCTGCCTGTGGTCGCACTGGCAGCAGCAGTGGGAGTAGTCAATATAGCAGCTGTGAGAGTGACCACTACACCAGTGCCCTGGATGCTTCCTTACACCCCAGACACCCTTTATTCCCTGTGGTGGAGGAAATTCCTATTGATGTTGAATCTGACAGAAAGATTCATCCTGAGAGTGGAAGTGGGGATCATCCATCTGTTCACACAGACATCCACACAGAGTCAGAAACTATGAAGCACTTATCAGGTTTGCAGGAGAATCCGTCAAAATCAAACGACCAAACTAATTTAAAAAAGTCACATGCTGTTCATGCTGTTGATAATGCAAACCAAGGTAGTGTTGAGCAGCCAGTGGCAGAAAGTAAAGCTGAAGCATTACAGGAAGACTCTGATTTTCCATTTACTCCAAGTCCTTTTGTAACAGGCCGGAGTCGCTCCAGGTTGAGCCGCTGCTCAATCAGAACAAGCCAAAACCCGGAGAGTCTCCTCTCCACATCGTCTCTGTTTGAAGAAACCCTCCCCACACCAGTTCGAACACGTCATCAGACACCCAGGCCTCAAGGCAATAATGACTTTTGCTATTCTCCTTGTACACCTCGCTACACACCTTCACACCCAGGGAGCATTGCAGAAAGAGACCACTTCCCCTCTGATTCACAGGAAACACAGTCCAGCACCCTCAGAGCAACTTCAAGCATTAGCAACAGCCTAGCAGACACTCTTATCCTCTCCAGGAGCGTCACTGACTCTGTTTCTGAATCACAGACTCTGTCAGACACGGTCCTTTTGGAGAAAGACCAAAACTCTTCTACTGATTCTTATGAGAGGAACCTCGCAGAGATAATACTTGCCATGCAGGCAAAAGATTTTCTAACAGATGATTTGACAAGTGCAGATGAGGCTGCAACAAAGACAAACACAAATGAAGCCTCTGTGAGTAAAGAAGACAGCCCAAAAGCAGACGATGCCTGGGTAACTGAGGACTGCAGCTCCCTGCCAGACTCTGTTTCATCCTCTTCCAGTTCCAGCTATTTCTCCCCGAGGAGATCCAGGGACGAATCTGACCTATCTTGCACTCCAGGCACTGGATGTACCCCGAGGTACAGCATGAGCCGGCTGTCGAGCTGCCGCAGGCCGCAGCACCTGGCTAACCTGTCTTACACCCCTGGAGGGCGACCACTCATTCAGGATCTGGATGAGCCAGTGGAGTACCTCTACACGGACACAGAACAGGGCCACAAGCTGATTGAGATCCACGTCCCGCCTATGGCGAACACTTCCCTCAGTTCCAACATGAGCACCACCAGCAGTGGAGAGGAGACCATCATTTACGACTGGCGCTCCATGCATACAGACATGATGAAGGACGGAGGAAAGGAGAACCAAAACCCAAAGGAGACGCCTAAGGAAAAGAATGATGATGAAAGTTTGATGCTGGATACCAGAGGGATTACTGACAAGGAGCTGAGGATGAGGCTGTTGGCACTTGGGGAGAGTCCTGGCCCCATCAGCAGCCGAACCAGGCCCACCTACATGAGAAGACTCCGCCACCTGTTGCAGGAGTCAAACTCCCAGTCTCCACATGACGAGAAGCTGTCAGACCAGACATCTTCAGGTAACACATTACGTACTCTTCATTGAAAATCTGATAGTGAGGATTTTACTGGGTGAGATTAGGAAACTGTGAAAAGATCTGTGTTAAAAAATACTTTCTCAGATAATTTACCAAAACAATTTAATAGTTTAAATCACTTTAAAGTAGCAATAAAGTTGTAGCTTCAGCTGACTGTAAAATCAGCCTTATAATGAAGCATGAAAACAGAAAATGAAACTCATCATTTATGATGAAGCTCCGCTGTCACTGTTGTGGGTGGAATAGATTGGAAGCACTGAAGAAATGAGGCATGTTAATAAACTTATAGCGATTCAGCTTATCATCATTAACACTAACTCAGATGTTTTCTTGCTTTTTCTGTTTTTTTTTTTTTTTTCATTTCTAAAGATTTGGGCTACAGTCCGGAGCTGTGTCGTGCTTTGAGGACCTTCGAGCTGCCATGTTGCCAGGCTGATGAGCAGGCTCTGTGCCAGCAGTTTGATCAACCAGATCAGAACAGGAAGTGGAGAGAAGGCATCATTAAGTCCAGTTTCAACTACCTGCTGCTTGACCCAAGGTCTGCTGACATTTATTTTATAGTTTTATTGTTATTTTTATTTTTTTGTTTATTGTGACATTATATTTCTAGTGTTTCCTTTTATTTTTACTTTGCAATAAAAAAGAAGAACCACAGTTTGATAGATGACCCATGCAGCAACCCTGGATCTAGAAGTATAACATCTTTGAGATTTGACTTGAAGCTGGCTTCAGAAACCTCATACACACCAATTCTACAAAGCAACTTCTATAGCAAAAATAAACATGTTTACAGCCAGCTCCAGAAAACTACCTGGGTCTGAAAAGCCCATTTCTTTCATTATCTCAGCACACACTGTAGGAAAAGTGATGTTTTTTTTATTAAAGATATTTGTTTTTGAAGTACTTAAATTTAAGAGTATTGCCTATATAGGGGCATGAATGACACCCTATAGCTCCCTGAAAAGAGACGAACAGGTCTTTATTTTGCCTCATCCAGACTTGATTCATTTCCAATGTCCCCACATCAGGAATAGGCTTCAAAAGTCAGAAAACAACAGAATCAAAGATACTTTAACCAGTCTACAGTTGCCAGTAAACACAGTTAAGTTGGAATATGCACAAATAGAATGTAAGCAGTAGTAGTATGTAAACTGTTACCAGTATGACATATCTTATGAAATCTCCCAGTTCAGTGTCTGAGCAGCAGATTTGTTTCTTAGTCAGCTGAGGTCTTCTAGAAGCAGTTGATGGTGACGGTAGCTTTGGTAACATCTTGATGCAGACATGTCCGTAAGGGACACCATAAAACTCCGTGTGGCTACTTGCTAGTCCTGTTAGGTCATCCATCCTATCTACTAGAGATCCAAGTAGATATATCTGCCTTTAGATAGAGAGACAGATAACCTTAGATATACAGGTGCTTTTATCTCCAAAGCTTTAGTTTTAGTTTACTTTTTATAAGGTTCAGTGAACTTTAACTATACCTCTCTAACAAAGATGCTGTGTAGATGAACAAATATATGGACAAACCACTGATAAAATATGGACTTGTAACCTCTAACCCTTCTACTACACAAACTTCCATGAAAGATTAAAACTCTTCTCATTTTTTACTCTTTCAGAGTGACAAACAACCTCCCGTTTCGTAGCCACACCATGACTCCACAGGTGTGTTTCCAGACATTTATCCACGCTATATTTTACGTGGGCAAAGGAAAACGCTCTCGGCCTTACAGCCACTTGTATGAGGCTTTAGAGTACTACAAAGGAGACAAGACTTCCAAGGTAAAGCAGACTACACTTATGTGTGTTTTGTATTAATTTAATCAGAATGTAAATTTGTTTTTAAAAACGCTTAACTTACCATATCTGTGTGATAGAAATTGTGCCCCAAAGTGCAGCAGATCCTCCAGGTGTGGAACGCCAAGCAGGGTGTCATCTCTCTGCACTGTTTCCAGAATGTCATTCCAGTGGAGGCGTACACAAGAGAGGCCTGCATGGTGGAGGCTATCGGTGAGTAGGAGGAGGGAGAAAGTCATCACAAGATATCTTTGTGAGGTGGCTCTGGAGACTCATTGTGTATACTAGTGAATATTTTTAAAATCTTTTTCTGCATTTTATGCACATATTATGACAGAAAACTATGTTTTCTAACATTCATTTGAGAATTATCAGACGTTATTCTCACATCAGATCTATGACGTCCTAGTTCTACTCACTTCTTACTTATCTCACCTTTTAGTATGGAGCTCTACTTTTTGTTATTCTTCAGTTTTTTAGTACTTTATTTGACACTGAGCTTGAAGAGGCATGTATGTTCTCTCATGAAGAATTTATCTGTAAACACAACAAGCAAAACATTGATTTTATGCCAGTCTACCATGTCAGTAACCTTCCTTTTCCTCCCTTTATCCCAGGCTTAAAGATGCTGACCAATCAGAAGCGAGGGGATTTTTACGGCGTGGTGTCAAACTGGCAGGTGAAGAAGAAAAGAGAGCTGGGCATTCATCTGCTCTACAGAGCCATGCAGATCTTTCTGGCTGAGGGTGAGAGGCAGCTGAGACCAGCTGACATCAGGCAGTAGTGCCCCCTACTGGTGAGTTTATGGACAGCAACCGATGCACATAAAGGAAAACCACTATCAGAGGCCACATGGTAATCATACCTTCAACTGTTGTGTTGCTGAATGTCTAATGAACTTAAACACGTTCAGATCCCTTCAGCATTCATCTTCTTGTTCTATTAGACTTTTTATACAAACATTTAATCAATTAACATCAAACCTTTCAGTTAATATCATTTACCTAGATAAAACTCTGCTTTTATAATTGCACAAGCATACACTGTCAGATAGGTACACTTGAACATAGTGTCAGTGTTTTTCTGTAAAAAAGGAGACTTTTCTTGCAGCCAAATTTAAATATCTTGTTCCTTCACACTAAATTAAAACCCATTTTAAGTACAGTTTGTCATTAAAAAAAAGCTCTCATTGAACAAATTTGATAACTATCTACTTTCCAAGTGGTCTGGGATGGTAGTGCTAACCAATTTAAAAAAAAGCATCAGGGTGGTTATCGCTATAGATTACTCACTAAAAGTTGAAATCATTAGTTTACCTGACTGAATTTCTTTTGTAGCTGTTATCACAGGGGAGCTGTTTGTGTACAAGTGTCTAGCTGTTTATGTCTCATACATGTTTCATTATAGAAAATAGAAAGCTTAGTTTTGTAGGTAGAACATCTCCACGTGTAGCATTAAGATCAGATTTTTCAAGTTAGTCTAAAAATAAGATTCTGTCAGCTAAAAAAATATGAGGATTAATTTTTGTTGTTATAATCTTAAATACTTGCATAGCCAGGGAAATAAACCACATGGATATTTTTTTATTAATAGAAACTAGCCACTTTACAGAAATGATCAGGATGACAAGCTTTAATACACTGAATTCATGTCCTCAGGGTGACTTGAAGAAAAAGATTTACATAAACTTGATGTTTTACTCAAAGCATTGATATTAGCATTTGGATGCATTTTATATTAGAGATTTATTTTTTTACACAAAATCCTCACACAGGTAAAACGGAAACCTCTTAAACATGTTTACACTTAATTGTCACATGAATTCCCAGTATAATTACTTGAGGTTTGAAATTATTATTGTTCTCAAAGACCAGTCTTGTGATTGAAAGTTTTCTTGCTTGATCATCAAATTTTTCACTTGTGTGTAGCAAAACATAGAATATTTGTTGCATTTTTTAAATGTTTTTGCTTTTTTGTTGTGATGATGAATTTGTCATGTTACTGCTATGTGTTCTTGCTTTTTTATTTTGCTCTCATGTAAATGTAGTAAAACAAATAACAAAGCTGACCTGTGTGTAAAGTATCTTTGTATTCTTTTCTCATCTGCTGTGTGGTGTCCCTCTAGTGGACAAGTGAAGTCATTATTGATGTTCTTAACTTTAAATTTCAATTCTGAGTGCAGAATGTGGTTTACATCCTCTTATTAAAATGTCAGTAACATTACGGACATATATAACAGCAAACTGTAGAGTGAATTAAAATCCCTGATACTTATGCTTTGATTATTTCAAACACATTTCCTACATTTATTTTTAATATCTGTGACACTGTAAAATAACTTGTAAAATCAACCAGTTAGCTGACAAAGCGCTTCAGTATCCTGTGCACTAGAAAGATTTTTTTTTTCTTTTTTTTTTTTGCATAAGAGTTGACTTCTTGTCTGACTAAATGGTGCACGTCTAATTCAGGAACAATGGTCTTCAATTACTGTTATCATGACTCATTTAGTTCTAGACATCTTCAGCTTCTTGCTCGTGGTTAGCAGATGTTTTTCTTACAAGCATCATTGTGGTTTATAGAATAAAAGCAATGAACGTCCTCTTCAGTTTCATCGCACATTGACATTGCTTGAGCTGGTTTGCATATCTGATTGAAATGTTTGCACACACGCAGCTGTTTCACGATTTGACTCTGAGATGGCCTTTATGTATTAAATATGGTATGAGCAAAGTCATAAAAACCAGATATTCAGAAAATATGTGTTACATCACACAGTTGATCCTATAAATTTTAAAGAGCCTGCATTATAGCATGAGCTTGTTACATAAATGGAACTTAACAGGGGTTTTCCAGTTCCACCAGAACTGTTTTCACATCTGCTGGTCAAGCAGTGGTTACATAAAAAATTTACTTTCATTACTGAGTTAAGACACTGTGGAGGTACTTTTCTGCCTTTGTAATGCAGTCTTTGAAATCCTTTACGATTCAAATTTCAACCCTAGACTGCTTTAGGTGGAAATAAGAAAACTTTATAACTGTTGTGAATTTTTTTCTCCTTTTTTTGTCTGCGAAGTATGCCATGCCCCCAATTTTTCATCAACATTTTTTTTGATTGTCAGTCTGACCTGAACTACATCAGACCATTAAAAAGAAAATAGTAATCTGTGTGACTCAGGGTAAATATAAGAATAAGGATAAAACGTGTTTTTCTTTTACGAAGATGATACTGATTGAAGTTTGACTGATTTAACTAACTACAATAATTTTCTAAAATCATGTCACTACAAAAAGCACTACAGTAGATGTGGTGTAAACAAAGGAAAAATATTAATGTGGAAAACAAAATATGATTTAATGTTAAATTAAAAAATAATTACATAAGTTGTCGGATACTTTTTTATTTTACTTTGTGTTGTGGTATTTGTGTCTAATAAAACTTATGTGACTTTATCTCTTAGACATTACAAATTTTTGGAGAGCTTATGTGACAATACTGGAGAAAATGACTTTCTTTACTGTATTTTTAAACATTAATTTCTGTATACAAGGTGACACTGGAGATAAAGATAAGAAATATATGTAGTACTGGATGTAAATCGGTCTCCACAACAGTTTGCTGCTTTCATTGTGAGCTGAAGATGATATTTTTTAATGTTTAAACCCAGGACTTTGACCATCATCCAATTTCATCAGATCCTCATAATAAAGTGAGAAAACACATCGCTGATGGGTGAATTGGTGAAAGTTTATTAGCTGAAAATACAATAAATCAATCAGAATTGTGGCATCAACAAATACACATTAACGAGCTTAAACTTAACAACTCCATCAAATTTGCCAGACAAAAAAACAACCTGTAAAACAAAAGTGATAAAAAATGCATCGCTTATTTCTCTCAGTATGTACAGCTTATATCCATTTGAACTATTTCAACTTTGTCTGAGCGTTTTCAAATCAGCATTTAGTCAAATCGCTTTAAAGTAGGACTGATAAAATCATGAATTTTGATGACTTGTTCTCTTTTTATCCAAAAGGTCACTAGAAATACATTTGTTCATTTTAAACCCACTCCTCCTGTTTATATATCATGTTATATTAAAAAGTGAATCATTTATCAGATCAGAGATGCAAAGCATGCTATATATTCTGTTTATATTCCTCTAAAGGTCATTTCATTTCAAACATCTCTTGCATCCTTTTTCTTCTTATGCTGCTGCTAGGACCCTCCGCCCCAGCGTGCGTGATCAAGATGCAATCTGACCCGCCTGTCATCTCACCCAGCCTGTGTGTTCTTGTTGTTGAAGGGGGTTGAAGGCATGGGACAGGCTGAGAAGTAAATAACGGCATCATCAGCATATCGTGACACTATTCCTCCTGACGTGGGGATGAAATCTGGGACACAGTTGCATTCATCGTTCAGTGAGCTCTTCTACACAGTTAAACCCACCGACAGCAATGAATGTTGATTGTGACCTTTGCTGTAGTTTGGATGGAGATGAAGAATCTGTTTCACTTTTTATGCAAATTGTTTAAGGAGTCATTGGCACAGCTTGTGTGCAGGTTCCTTCATGTGTTCTTACCTCTTTTTCTTTTTTTGAGACTCTGACGGACAAAGACTGGCCACAGGGTACAATCAACGGTCGATGGTTTTTTCAATTTAGCAGAAACTCACCGACAGCGTTGAATGTTCACTGGGGCGAGAGAAGGCCTGATGGCGGGCAGGGATGACAGTCTGCTTAGAGATGAGGAGGGAGGAGGTCTCATGGTGGATGGAGAGGAAAAACTCTTTTATTCCCTGAATGAAGTCTTTTTTTTAGAGACTTTTTACTTAATCTGAAGATGCTACCTTTTCTGTCTTATCAGATAGCTCCAAATGTGTAAACCCAATCACTTCTCTGTTTAGTGTTTATCAGACGTAGCTTCTGATAACTGTTTAAAATTGTATTTTTTTGCCTACATATGTTGTAAACTGGGGAAAAAAAGTTTGAAAAAGATTGAAACACATCTGTAAATCTTCTATCTTAAACAAAATGCCATTGTGCTTCTACTGACAAGTTCATGTGTGCACATTTGGCTCTCTGCAAGTAGCAGTTAAAGAAGGAAGTCATCTTGAAACTCCTGACTCATACTGAGTTTTAGTACTCGCAGCACCTGGGTGCAGGCAGCAGCTAGTCCTCAAACAGTCTACTGCACTGAAGCAAAGCTGAGCGTCCTCTCGAGACGCAGCCACATGTCTCCAGGGCTTTTTGTAAGGTGAAAGATGAGGGAGACACCGGGTATGAAACTGTTGACTCACCCCGATCAATAACATGTTGTTTTGCTATGACGTGGCTGAAGATTTCTTTCTTTTTTTTCTTCCAGTAAAGAATTTATCCGCCATCTTGCAGGAAGGGTTTTATTCACTGCTGATTCATAGTTGCTCATCATGGGAGAAAAAAAAGTGCAAAGCGTCAGTAGTAATTAGGCAGGACGTGACAATAAAACTGTGGCAGTGAGTCAAGATGTGGTCGGATGATAAACATGTGGCTGGGGCTGTTTTTCGTACGATCAGGACAAAGAGTGACTAAGATAATGTGGTGGAAATCTCACATCCTTATATCCCACCAAATTCTGCTTTCACACAGAAAACAGTTTTAAAAATATCACACTAGTCTTCTCTGTCAAGCCAAATGAATAAGAATTGTTATTTGAAGATTTTCAAGTTTCTTCTGGATGCCTGACAGCGACGACTGTGCTGCTTTCCTTTGGATCACGAAAGTCGCTCCTACTTTTGTCATTTCCTTGCATCTTGGTTCCTCTGAAAGGCTTGTCAGCTCACAAGCAAAAGCGAAAAGAATTCATAACTGAAAATACCTCAATCATGAAAAGAAGCAGTGTGCTATCTGCGGACACGTCACCCCAGCTTGGACCAAAAAGCACAGTCCTTGCTGCGAGCGACACTGCTAACTCGGCCTCTCTGTCCGCTCTCCCGAACGCTGATTTGAGTGACAGTGTTGGAATTGACAGAAGTGGATGAGAAGGAATGTTTGCTTTATAAGGTCTTCTCTGGCTGCGGGTCGAGGGTGACAGTAGGAAGAAAGATCCAGGACACGCAACGAGAGAGAGGGAGAGGGCCCTGAGCTGACAATGTGGCCCTAATCTGAATGACAAGGTCTGCACATCAGCCCCTCAAACCAGCCTGGGCTGTGCGTGCGTGTGTGTGTGTGTGTGTGGGTGAGAGGGAGGAGGAGGGAGCGAGCGAGAGGAATAAGAAGAGACAGAGAGGGGGAGGAGAGAGGGCAAGTTAGGGTGTCCTTCCTTCAAACATGCTGGCCTTAATGGCACGGACAGCTCTGACATTTAACCACTGAATCATTTTTAGATAAGTGGATGTGGGGGTAAGCTGTGACTTGTAAAAATTTCAGGAGGCGTTTTCTGGCTTGGTATAAAAAGAAAACAAGGGAGCAACTTTAGAAAACAGGACAAACGGCGGCCAAAAAACATGGAGGATCTGCCCGATAAGTGACATGACTTGAATTCGAAGGTCTGTCACATTAAGTTGCGGTAAATTGCTGTATGTTCCGGGGCAGGGTACATTAGCTGACAGCTCTTCCTCCTTTTTTTTGTCTTGAGCAACCATATAACCGACAGTTGGTTCAGCAGAAAACCACAACTGTGCAGGGCATCTCCCAAAGGGGAATCACTATGAAAGCGACACAGGACCCCACTGACAAAGACATCACATGGTGAGCACATTGTGAATTAAAGGAAGCGATTAAATAACTTGTTAAAAGAATAAAATCGTCAAAGCCACTGACAAAATAAACTAGCAGAACAAGTTTGGGTAATGGACACCGTCAAAGTTTCACAATTAGCACGGCGGACGACAGACGATTCATACAGGAGGTGATTGAGTTACGCCAAAATCACAAAGGAAGCATCTGTAGATGATATTACAGCAGCGTGTGAATGTGCTGTTCTTTTACAATGACGAGTCTCGTTGATGGAGAACATTAGTCTGAAAACGCAGCTAACCAAAGTGAAGGTAAACTTGAGCTAATTTAGTGCTCTATTGGTTCCCATGCTTCCACCTCAGCTGATGTGGCTGTAGATATCTGCCTCTCTATGAAAACAATCTGATAAGTAAAAAAAGACCTCACAAATTTTGGGTGGGGAAAAATTGTTACATGAAGATTTGGACGGAGGTGCTTTTCAAAGATTCATTTTTTAAAAATGAAGCTGCGCCTGTTGCTGCAGGGCTACACGTTAATTTATTAAAATAAAATGAAATAAAAGAAAAGAAAAAAAGAAAAGAAAAAGGAAAATAAAAGAAAAAATGGTTAGAATTTTAAAAATAAAAATGCAACACTTTAAAAAAAAGAGAAAATGTTTAACTAACTGATAACTTTGAGGTCACCTTTACATCATGTGCTAATTTTGAAAATTTCATCCACTATCTCATGTTTCTAAAAACACAAAAGCACCCATTTAAGACTTTTTTAGTTATGCAAAGCTGCAAAGCAATAAAAAAAAGAACTAACCAAATTTTGATTGTCCGAAGCCTTTTTTTAAAATCTTGTAATAATATTCTGTGCAGATGGCCTTTCATCATTTAAAAGTGTCTCTTTTGCTTTTAATTACAAAGAAATACATCTGCACCTTGTCAAAGTAATAATACTTCCTGACACTGAAGTTAAAAGAGTCTAATCACTGCTGGGTTTGGTTCACACACATTATGTCTCCCTCTTTCTTTCTGTCTCTCTCAGGAGGGGGAGGAAATTCCTGGCGAGGGTGCCTGGAGTTGTTGCTCTCTGCCTGCAGGTACAGACCGGCCTCCTCTGTCTGCCTGTCTGCAGATATCATACCGCGACGTGATCTGTTTAGCTGCCTGACTTAATGCTCACCTGCTCACGCGCCTCCGGCTCTGTGTGTACCAGTGTGTGTGTTTGCATGAGTGTGTGTTGACTCCTCTGTCTCCTCACAGCTGGAGTGGCGTCTCGCTCTTCATCTGTTGGCCTGCGATTAAAGACACACACACACACAGACACAGATACAGACACAGACACACGCACAGAATGAGAGATGGACTCACATATGCACAAAATACTTGCAAATCTGTCATCTTAAATTTACAAACATTATGTAGCCGACAAGAAAACACACATGTGCACACATGGACTGAAAGCTGGGCTGAAAGAATGGGGATGATTGTAGTAATTTTAGATAAAGGAAGTGAGGAAAGCAGGATGCTGAATGCACTGAAAATAAAAAACCTTCAATAATTTATAAGGACGTAACATCTAATTTAACCAAATTCTTCTCCATCTGAAGAGGTTTTTGCTTCTATAAATAATACTTAAGACAATAACAAGAGTTTCTTTGAGATTCAGGCGTATTGTGGTGTTTCGTTTTCTTTATTTCATCTCAGGTTGTCACGGCGTTGACAGATGCAGGCTGACATGTACGACCATGCTCGCACAACACACACGTGGACACACTCGAGTAGGGGTCTGAAGTCCAGCTGGAGGTGGTCTCCTGCCAAACCTGCAGGCAGACTGACTGTATTCATATTCATCACACACACGCTGATTGAACCTGACAGCACACGCACACACACGCACTGCCGGGGAAAAAAAAAATGTCTACTGGTGGGTGAATCAATATTTCAAGGGCAGCCTGCCATACTAAAAATTTTATAGGTAGAAACTATTTTACCAACTCTGATGCATTATTCTGTTTTTTCTCTGCTGTTTTATCAACAGTCCCTGCACTGTAAATAAAAAAAAAAAGAAAAGCAGAAGCCATTGAGAAAAGGGAAATAAAGGTGGATGTGAAGGAGAGACAGCCAGTGTTGGATGTAAACTAGCAGCAGTGAGTAATGTCATGAGAAAGTAGCGGACTGAAGAGAAAACGCGAGGAGAGAATAATAGCCAATAGGCAGAGAGAGCGACAAGAGCTAAAGAGGAATGGAGGAAGAGTGCCTCTCTCCTCACTCACACACACACACACACACACACTCACACATGCACAGAAAACAGAGAGTGAGAGGACTCCGCAGGGTGCCAAATAATAACCTTCCTTGTCATTATCATCGCCCAGCCAAACCCTGCTCTCCACTCCACTCCTCCTCCACCTCCTTCCGTCTCCAACACAATCATTGCCCTATCGTTTACAGTGTGCTGCTAAATGGGAACATCAATAGACACATCCATTAGCAGCACAAGTCCTTCCCTCTCTGATTCTCAAGTGCTTTAATAGCTGCCATACACACACACATACACACACAGAAACTTGCATGTAGCATCTCGGCCGGCTGTTAACCAAGCTTGCCCCGCACAGGCAAAGCCAAACTGATGGAGTGTATCATTACAGCTGGTTAGTAACATGGTGGCTGTGAGGGAGGTGCCGTCAGTTAAAGCAGAGCTGGAAACCAGGAGGGTGGGGCCGCTCCCTGCTTTGAGTCACTCTCACACATACAGTCCTGCAATTTCTGCTTTCCTTTAAACATGTATTTTTTTCTCAGGATGCAGTGTTTCATTTTTCTGCTTTGTGGTTATTAAAGATGTATATTTCATCACAAAATGTTGCCACTGTTTCAAATGTGGGAGCCTTTGTTTGTGTCACAGCTTCACATCTAAAGTACTTCTATGTCTTTTTGACAGCTTCTTCTTAGGGGAGATATCTCAGCTATTTCACATCAGTTACTATTACATATCAGCATTTGTCTGTGATTTTCGGGAAAATTTAGGCTATAACACAATCTTTAATTGACATTACATTTGTTGATGTGTTACAGTTGTGTTGACTCATTTTGAAAATAACCTGACATGTCACTGCAAATTTATTTTTCCTTGAGCGGTTTTGTTTTAACAGAGGTGCATTTAAGGACAAGCCCATCACTTTAATGTACAAAAATAGAAAAAAAAAAAAAAAAAAAAACTAATCAACACATAGAGGTCATTTTTATTTAGAACTACATTAACTCCTAGTTAGCCTCCGTCTGAACTTGCATCCCGGTATCTGCTGATAAAAAATTAACAAGAGCAGCTTTTTGATACTTTAATGAAAGTCTAAATAAATCTCAGCCCAAACAGGGGCTGAATGAGAAAAAGATAAGCGGGGACGAGGAGGGCAAAGGCAGCGAGGGAAGAGGAGAGGGAGGGAAGGGCTTCCCACAATCCCACAATGCCGCCTCACATGCTATAATTTCAGCATGCGTGTTTTCCTTTTTTTTTCTTTTTTTTTTCCAAGATGGAGGGCGAAGCAGGATGCTGGGAAGCTTGGGAGGGGCGCATGGGTGGGTAGAAAGGGGGAGTGTTCTGGAGGGGGTTTGTGGGATATGTGGTGCGGCTGTTAAAGTTGACAAGTGGGGATTGGTTTTGACGGATAGAAATAGAAAAAGAAGAGGTGGGCTTTGTGCACGCACACACACAAACAAACACACACAATCTACAAATAACATCATCGATCTCATGCAATCACCCCTTAAATAAAACATTTAAAAACAAAATTATCTTATTGCCTACTGCAGTATGTAATAAAACAATATGATATATTAATTGTATGAATATTAATCATAACTTAATGTGAAGCAATTTTGAATAAAAGTCCCAAATTTGTCTTTTTATAACTCACAGACAATTTCATTTTCTCACATTCACACCATTAGTATCACCCTGACTCAGTGGTCTCTGATTCTTACCGTAACAGGCCATGCTGTGAGAGCGTGTGTGTTAGTCAGGCTGGAGGTAGACCGCTGACAGGCTCTAGGTGCCAGTGCGCGTACGTGTGTCAGTGTGCGTGTGTGTCTCCTTCATGTGTGGACCTGGGTAGAAAAAAAGAAAGGAAGAAAGCACCGGGTAAATTCAGGTGTTACTTCGTAAACCATGTTATATAATGTTTAACACACAAAGTGAAAACCATTAAATTATTCATCCGCTCTGACTGGTGTACGTATAAGATCACATGTGCGCACAAGTTCACTCACACTTGGATTCTTACACACACACACACACACACACACACACACACACACACACACACACACACACACACACACACACACACACACACACACACACACACTGGGTGGTCTTGAGACACAATGACAAAGAACCACAGTGTGTGTACATTAACACATGATTCATCTTTATGGAAGAAAAGAAAAAAGTTAGGATGCAAGCTAGGTGGATTATGGGAAAAAACACTGATGCCTGAAGAACAAGGGCCGCGCTAACACAAACATATGGAGCGGCCCTTTGAAGCCCCTGTGCAGTGTTTAAATCAGATGCACAATGATTGTGCGTTGAATGGATGTTATGTCTCTTCTAATAAACCCAAACGTCATTTACGTGCTTTTATGTGGTGCCCTAAACACAATAAAGAGCTGGGGGATAACGACAGCACCGACTGTAAAGTATTATATGGAGTTTGCTGCGTGACGTACACACGGCTTGATGAGACCGAGAGTGGGGAGCAGCGAGGCAGCTCTGACGATCAAAAAGAATTTCTTAGTAAAAACATCTGAAGATGACCGGATGGTCTC
Organism: Halichoeres trimaculatus; assembly: GCF_033239565.1. NCBI lineage: Eukaryota > Metazoa > Chordata > Actinopteri > Labriformes > Labridae > Halichoeres > Halichoeres trimaculatus. Next base: position 14,830,180 of record NW_027437182.1, on the reverse strand, counting down.
AGATAGGGGGGACTACAGCCACGAGATTCAGCCAGAAATCTGTCAGATATGTAACTAAACCTGGAGTAAGCCTTCTTAAACCTGTAATGTTTTTAATGGTTTTACAGAAAATTCATAATAAAATGGCAAGTAATGTCAACTTTTCCCTGTATAGTATCTTTTTTTCAATCCCTGGAGAAGAAAAAGAGAATTTTTGTCTAAAAGATGCATTTTAGTATTCAAAGGGGGCAATTTCCAATTTCATTGTTCTTGTTACAATGATAAATAAAGTTCTATTCTATTCGTGTAGAAATGATTACATGTCGATTTATCAGTTTCTTTTATGTCACCTTTTGTAATCCCTGCATATTTGTAGTTTAATTTATAAATTTATGGTTTGATTATTAAAGATATTATCAAAAGTGAAAGTACTAATTCTAGCAGCATTGATCAAATTTGTAAGTTAAAATGTATTTCAATCACTTACTTTTTTTTTTTTTTTTTTTTAAATCAAAAATAAGTTTCCGTTTGGTGTTGTTTTTTTTTTAGTTGGTTTAAATATAAGTTTTTTAAGTTGATTTGAAAAAGATTGAATACAAAAATCCAAACACAGATTAGAAGAAGTTTAGCAGTTAGGAATCCCATGGCAGTCCTCCATTAGTCAGTCATGGCTGTTCTCTGCGTGCCCTGATGTTTTCTTTGATACAAGTGCTGTTTGGTCTCCCATTGTGACTAATAATGAGTCACACTGTGTACCCTGAAAGCTGCGGGTTCATTTGTGGTCAATAAGCACATTAAAGTTCCTTTGGAAGACATATTCATCAATGGTTTTTTAAACCGCTTTGGCTGTATTAATGATGTCTTTGAGCACCCTGCTGTTTGGAGTCCCTCAGAGTCCTTTTTACCGCTCAGCTTCAGAAACAATTTAGCTTTTGACAAAAAAGCTCTGACTACTAGATGTGGCAGGTACAAGACCTACCACTTAAAGATACCCAGAGGTCTTGTGTTGACAACCATGTCCTCTTAGTTTCAATAAATCTAAGAAGTTTGGGATTTACAAAAATAAATCATTATGCAGGAAAATTCCATCTTCACATTTTATAACACAGAAATAATCCGTACAGCTCAAATCAAGCAGTTTTTCTCTTCCATATTACATGAACTGAATCTCATGTATTATTAAAAGCTGTCTAGACACACAGTTCTAGCATGAATCCTGTGCAAAAACAACATAACCCCTGTAATAAATTGGCCGGAAAATCCCTAGAAATTACACATGCAGTCTAAAAAACCTGCTTGTGAAAAAAAACTCCCACAAAAAAAAAAGAAGAAGAAGAAGGAGAAGAAAAATCCTGTTCAAAAGGTTGGAGAAAGGTGGCTTGCTAAAATAGTCCTGCTGGTGAATTATGGTTCCTCTGAACTCCTCTCAGCCGGATCTACATTCACAGAGAAGGAACAATGATTGACCTTGGCCAGATGAAAAATTGCCTCAATTGTTCATACTCCACTTTGATGTTAAATACAGTGAAATGGGGCAGCACAGGAAAGCTGCTTGCCACAGCTGAAGGAGAAATTAAACCTTTTATGTCGCCTAAGAACTGCCCCCCTCATATTTTTGCTTAAGTTCCTTCTTTCTTAAGTTTAACTTCCTGCATTTGCCAGACTATACATGCAATTTACTATTTTTGTCTTTCATATTTAATGTATTTGACTGCTCCTTTCTGTGGCATGTTCCACCCTAACATCGCTCTGTTTTCTCAACCACCTCCTCCTCTATCATTTATTTCTCCCTCTCCCACTCTGCCCCACTAAGCAGACTTGTCGAGATCAGGGAGGGCGACTTTGTCATTAAGGTCCCGGCACGAAGTCACCAATTTACACTCTCATTAACGAATCCATGTGCTGCTCAGTACATCAAAAAGAATGAAAAAGAACCCGGGACCACCCACGTGTTTAGCCCCCCTCCAAACAGAATGCAACAATAAAATCTGTGTTCTCTCTGCCGGATAAATGAGCCGATTCACGCGAATGGAAAAAGAAAAAAAAGGTTGCAAATTAACAAACGTTTTGATGGTACAGGGTGTTTATGTGTTAACGAGAAGATGCTGTTAATCAGGACTGAGTGCTTGGAAAAGGCCTTGTTGTGGGACTGATTTGACTTTTTCCACAAAGTAAAGGAAGTCTTGTATAAACTACAAGTCTGTGTGTGACGGTTTGATGTGTTTAACTATTATATTTATCAAGGGAAACCATGTGATTAGTTGTTCAGAGCAAAGTTGGTGGCCAGAAAAAAGACAAAAAAGGAAAGCTTAAAATGATGAAGAAGGTAAATGCTGTTCTTGCAGACCTGTACATGGTCAACTTCCACTTGGCCACCCAGGGCTGAAATATCAATGGTGGCAGTAACTCAGTCCATAGGAACTTGGGTTGGGAACTGAAGGCTAATAGATTCAAGTCTTTACACGCACCAGGTCTGAAAACTGCTAACTGCTGTTAACTGGAGAGATGATGGTTCACTCCCCGGACACTGCCACAGTGCCTTTTGGCAAGGCACTGAACTCACAATTACTTGGGGGCAACTCTCTGAAATCTCATTGTTGAATGTTCATAGGGTTTGTTTGTACAGGTGGTTTTACAGACTTTGACTGTATTTCCGTAGCAAACATTAAGAAAAAAAATCTGCTTGGAGAACAAGAGAGCATAAAAATAATAATGAAAAAAAAAGATACAGAAACAAAGACTAAAAGAATATGTCTGTTACATTAACAAAAACATGCTACCCACAGATTTTTCTGCTTTTCTGAGGATCTTCAGTTTGTGCATTTTGGCGCCCCTTAAGACAAAAATGGTATCTCACTTCTTGTTTCTGATTTTTTCCTGTATATGTGTAAAATAGTAAATGGACCCTAATATTCTGCAACTACATGACAAATTTGTTAAATTTTGACAAATCATGTCATCAAGGCTAGTGTGTCATTCACTGAGAAGCTTGGCTGCAGAAGATGTAGGAAAGGCTGTTACTGTTAATTAAGTCACCCAACAGCTATCCTGTGGCAGTAGTTGCAGAAATTTTTAATTAAAATATCAAAAAAATCAGCCTGGTCCCTGATGGATTTGTATGATTCAACGGGTAATGAAGCGGCATTAGTTTTGATTTCAGTGTTGATTGTTGAGAAGTTGTCAGAAAATTTTAATAAAGGCTAGAATGCGATGCTAAAAAGAATGCTTGTAGATAAATGGTCAGTTGGTTTAAGTTGAACTTGCATTGAAACACATACCACATTGACTTAGGCCACACTCATGATGTTATTTTTAAAAAAACAGAGGTTTGGTCTGATGTTTTCATGAAAACATTTTTTTTTTGTTTGTTCTATGTTTTTGTTTTTTTGATGGGAAAACTATTGTCTGTATCTGTCGGGACAGCTTAAACAGAGGTTGAAAGGAGCTCTACTTATGCATGACAACTGCTGTTTAGTGAGCGATGCAATGCAAAGATGGTGGGCCACTGCTCTAGTTACACCAGCATGGTACTGTTGGGTTTATTTGCACCATTACAAGGAAGATTAGCCTAAAATCTCTGATCACTCTATTAACCAGACTGATTGCACATCATCGCCACCCACTGGCCTGGAATGCCTACATGGGTGTTTTTTTTTTTTTTCCAATGTCGTAGGGAGAAATATAAAAAAAAGAGGAAGGAACAACCCACTCAAACACCATCTCTACACGCTGCACTGTTGCTTTCATTTCTTTACCTTTTATGTCTGAACACTATACACACTCATCTTTGTGCTTTGTCAGGATACGTCTACGTTCTTACCATATTGTGCCTGCTTGTAATAAAACTTGTACAGACATGTAGAGCCAGACCACCCAGAGAAGTTACCCAAACACCCTCCTTATTCAAGTTAAAAAAGAGAGAGAAAGAAGTCACTAGTTTTAATTATATCCATCCTCTGGGCGTGTCTTTTTGCCCAAAACAGACATCTGAGCAACCCCCCCTTCACCAACAGGCCACAAACCTCACCGAGGCCTTACGGAAAGAACTTTTGGGTGAACACACTGACCCTAGATGGAAATAAACCCTTTCAGGAGTTATGTTACTGAGGTTACAAAGGCAATCTGACTTTATATCTTTTATTGTTGGATTATCTCCTCCTGTAGACTTCTGATGATCTTAGGTTTCTAAGGTCCTGCCAGGGTTCTCCTTTTGATAATAAAATCTGTGGGATGTAAAAATCAAGAGGTGAATTGTTTACCCTATCAAAAGAGGGGGATTAAATACCAATAATATCAAAACCTTCACAGAGCCAGATGAAAAGAGAGGAAAAACACACGACAACTTGTGCATGTTCACACACCTGCACATTGTAATAAGGAGGCGTCTGCTCCATGGAGGAGGTTGTTGTGACTGCACTCTTCTTTTCATGATCTATAATTTTCAAGCTGGCAGTGTTGTGAAGGGGCAACCCAGTGGTGCGCAGATAGAGAGACACTAAGAGAAAGGGAGGAGGAGGAGGGAGTCTAAACAGGCAGGACCCCAGTGACTATCTGCCAGACAAATCCTCCTTGGGCTTTGATCCTCTGCCCACTTTTCTCTCTGCGGTTTTTGTTTTCAGGCAAACAACTGTGATGTTGAGCTGCAATGAGATTCCAAAGCTTCAAGAAAAGGAGGACTCTTAAAAATCAGTCGCACAGAGAAGAACCTAATTTAAGACAGAAAATGCTAAAAGCTGAAAAAGAACAATCATTCCTTCTCTCGTTGTTCTGTTTTTAGTGTGCTATCCTGCAAAGATCATGGGGTTAATCTGCTCTTGTTGTATTTTAGCCGAGATGCTATCGGAGGCCATTTGTTCCAAGCAGCGTGGCTAATGACCCTGAGCTAACACTTGGCGCTTGGCCGGGAACTCAGCACACGGGAAGGTAAGCAACCTCATATATTCTCAGGGGGGGCAGTTCTAATGAGAGAGAATGGGAATACGAGCTACGGTCCATCATCTAGTTAGAGCCTAGACAGCAGTGTGCACACATCCGAGTGCAAACACACACACAGGAAGACCCTAATAGGACACCTCCTCCTCCTGCAACTAATTTCACTCCTGTCCTTTCAAGTAAATGTGCTACGTGTAGCGTTTTATCATCAATAAGTCAATACTACATTAACTCTGAGATTATTTCTGTAAACAAGGGGTTCTATCATCGAGACGGCTGCTGGCCTTTTTTAGCCTCTTTACTGCATGTAAACACACGTGGTTTCTGTCTGCTTCACTTCTGGAAACATTCACTGAACACATTAGGACATGCTATTTTTCCAGCACAGCAAAAAGCCATCAGTATTGTTTTTGTGTCATAAAGTTTAATCTATGCACTGTAAGATCGAGGCAGGTATAAAATCTTTAACTTTGCAGAGCAGGAGCTTTTTTATTCTGATGGTAACGATTTTCTTCATTTGTCGCCAAACGTGTTACGAGTTAACGTCAATTTCAGGGTCGTGTGCATTCTTCACTGAAGCTTCGTAGCATGAGATACTTAAAGTTCTTTCATTTTGTAGAAACATACATGAATACGACGTATGGCAGAGTGTGTAACACGTGAAACTGAGTGGATTCTGCTGTGATGGGAAAACAGCAGGGGGTCCACTCCTCTGCCTTTATTCGATTCAGTCGAGCCTGGCTGCTTCTCCCTCTCCTCTGGCGCAAATATTTATGCATGTGTACGTGGAGAAAAAAGGACAGAGAGGGAGAGAGAATGGGTACAGGAATAAGTACCTCACTGCACTCTGCGCATGTGAGTGTGTGTACGTGTGTGTGTGTGTGTATGTTGGTGTGTGTTTGTAATACCTCCAATGGCAGACTAATGATAGGTCTTATCGACACCCAACAGTGAATGCAAGCCTTTGTCTCCTCGCGGGACGAATTATGGAAAGCTTAGGGGGCTGCCTTTGACTCCTTTTCATTCTCTCAGCTGCTGATAAAGCTCGGCTACTGTTATACAGCTCCTACAGCGCCGCGAGTTGAGTAACAATGCACCACCATACGTCTGCCTTCAAAATAAGCTAAAAGTTAGGCGCACAGCTCATGAACTCAGCGTCTAAGTCAGTGACAAAAGATGAAAATTAACATTTGGAAACACAATCACAATGCTGGAATTTGACAGTCACTTTCAATACGTGGCATGAAGACAACAGGATGTGTGGGTGTGCGGGTCTTGAAGCACATTTGAAGTATTTTCAGTATTACTCAAAAACACAACAGTCAGAATGAGACTCTTACAAAATTGTGACTGGAAAGGATTTACAGGTTTGGTATTTGTTGTGACTTTTGGCCATAATGCTGTTATTTAAATCTTTTGATTTTGAGAAAATGACTTTATTAAACATTAAAAGAGAGAAATATTTTGTTCATTTTTTGGCGGTGACTGTAGGTGCATCAACATCTCATTAACTCTGGGGTCCAAATGAAAACCTTTAGATAAAGGCTTAAAGCTTTCTTTTTTTCATGATTCATGCTCTGGAAAACTCTTCTTGTTCCCAAATAGATACCAGCTCTTTTCACAGAATATTCTGCCGTCATGTATCTTCCATTTATGTACATGTGCAGCTATTTTGGCTTTAATATGGATAAATTTGTCCTTCTTTAATGCATGTCCATGTTGTATCAAAAAGAATCTGTTCCTCTGAAAGCTCCACTGTGCTGATTCGAGGGTTAGACTCAGGAGCCGGCTCCCTTGGACAAGCAGTTTATGAAATGAAAATGTTTTTTTTTCCAGTGATGGCAAGCGTTACTTTTCACATTTTCAAGAGTTCAGCATACGGCTCCTTGGGGAAGCGTAGCCATTTCTACGCTCGATTCCCGCTGAGTCAATAAAATCCTCTCCCCCTCTGCCTTTCTTTTTCTTATTGCTGTGTTCTTTCTCAGCTTTATTTTCAAGTACTTATTGTGAGGAATAGCCTAAAGTCCTCTTTCCCCTTTACTGTCATTCTGCATTCACCTTTATTTCCCAGCAAAAGGAACTCTGAGGGGATCATTAAAATACAGAACTCTCTCTGTCTACCTGCCTACCCTCTGCTTCTTATCTTTCTTTGCATGTACCCCTTTCTCAACTTTAATCTCATTCAAAAGAACGATAAGGAACACTAAAAAGAGAGTTCTCTTAACTTGCTCTCTTTTTTTGCATCTAAAGATGTTGCTGGCAAAGCAACCCTAAAGAAAGCCCCCCTAGGCCAAGCAGCAAGGATTTAGAGGCCTCATTTTGTAGGCAGGTAGAGTCGAGTCCCCCCCTTTCCTCTTCCTCCTTCATCCCATCTCTTCCCCTCGCAGCAATTAGAGAGAGGCCAGGAAGTGCAGAATTTTATGACCTTATAAAGACATTAGAGGCATCGCTCCATTGGCCCTCACCCCCTACTTCTTCTTTTCCTTCTTCTTCACTATCGCTCCTCTTTTTGGCTCCCTCTTGCAGATAACGCTCACTTTGAAATATTCTCCACCAGCATCCTTTTTTCCCCTTCTTGTTGGTTCCCACACTCTTTGATATCCTGCTTTATCTTTTTTAATTTTTCCATCTCTGCCCCCTCACACTTATGGATTTCTCTGAGGCTTTAAACTCAATAAAAGCTCTCGTTCTGATCTTTAATCCTCTGCCCATTGATGGGTGTCTTTGCCAGAGAAGAGGGGGAGAGGCTCTGTTGTTTTACGCTTCTCTTTGTGCGGACACAAATGTAGCAAATACCATTTTCGACACTTGTCCATCAGGCTTTTTATACCCATTCCCCTGCTGATTATACCCCATCATTGTAACCCATCGTCCATCAGCTGCCTGTTATTTAGCCTGAGCGTGAAACTGACAATTACTCGCCTTGTCCCTGAGTCTTGCAGTGAATCAATGTGACTTGACGGAGTGACTCATTTGCCTGTCATTTTCTCATACCCGCTTCTTGAAATATGAAACCATGTGACACACTGTGGCTTCAGCCCTGCAACCCCGCCTTCTGATACACAAATGGACAGCGAAAAGAGAACTACTTCTTGCAGCTTTTTAAGTCCAGCTTAGACAGACTTGGCTGCTCCTGAAAGAGGGTCTTCCTCCAGAGCCGAGGACAGACACACTCGAGAGCAAAAAATAAAAAAAACTGTGGGGGGAGAAGAAGAAAGAGCAGAAGCATGTCTGGATACTTGCTTACAACATCCTCCACCTTTTTCCTTTCTTTCTTCCCCAGACTACACTTGCATCATTTGAACACAACCCAAAACAATGGGGGTTGTGTGTAGTTGTACAGCATGTGACTCCAGAAATCCCGGTTGGTTTGATGTATGGCACATCCATCATCAGAACGATGAAAGATAAAAAAGAAATTCTTCTTCAAAGGAGTTTAGCTCCATTTCTTTTACAAAACAACCTTTTCTCATCTGATTTATGCAGATTTTAAATGAGAGATATTCCAGAAATAGATTTATTATTGCTGGGAATAGTTTCCCAATTCTCTGAGCCATTACTCTACAACCAAACATCCGACGTAGTGTTGCTTGATTTCATCATCTCCTGTCTTTTGAAATGGACAGTTGCCCTTTATTTTGGTGTTCCAGACATGGAAAGAGACCTGGCCATGCAGCTGAGAGCAAGCGGCTCCTCAGACCAAAGAGAAAAAGAACTACAGGGATTTGAAAATGTGAGAAAAGACAGAAGATTGAGCAGCTCAGCCGGACTGAAAATAAATGAGAGCGAGTGCGAGACGTGAGGGAGAGCTCAAAGGGGGAACAGAGTGCGCCTGGGTTGTTATGAAGTGAGTTGAGGTGAACTGAAATGAGCTGAATTGAATTTGGGCCGTCTTCTGTCAAGTTAGTGTGAGGCAGGGGTCATTTTTTTTTTAGCAAAGCTTGGAGAGAGGAAAAGTAGCAACGGCTCAGAAGAAGAGCTAGAGATTTATTCGTCAAAGGAAAGACAAAACAGACTCAAACAGGAGTGTTTTAAAGTGTTAATAAAAAAAATGCAGCTTGAAGGTCCAATATTTAAAGAAGGAGCTGGGAGAAACAAGGACTCATGTGACCTTCTTGTATGAAGAGCAGTGGATCTTCTTTTCATCGATGTCTAAATGGAAGAAACCCCAGACTGGATCCAAACAAAGCTTTAATAACACATATAACTGCTATTAACCTCTGGGTGGGAGGTTGAGGTTGAATAGAGTCTCATAAGAAGGGAGTCTAGTGAGAACTGAGAAAACAGTATTTTCCTTTCCTCTCAGTGTCTCCTCTTTAACCGTCCCCTCTATCTGTGTACGGTGGCAGCCATTCTAGCCGTGCCTGCGTGGTGGAAAATGATTTAGTGCTGCTCTCAGGCAGACAGAGAAAAAGACAGCGACTCTGCGAGAGACTGCTCACTTTGGGAACCCGCTGAAACCCAACCGAGACAATAAGGTGGCTCTTTTCCCAGTTCTAACTCCTGTGTTTTGCCTTTTGGCGATGCTCTTCTCCAAGGTAATGGTTTTATTTTTGGCTCCCACAATCCTGAAGTGCTGGATTTTAACTATACTAATGGATGGGGAGGAAAGATAACTGCCTCCAGACGTGAAACTACATTTGTTGGGTTGTGACACTGAAACAGGAAGAGGGTTTGGTTGAAGTACGGATGCAGTAGGTTCAAGTTTTGATCAGGATACAGCTTTAACAGGATCATTGTAATGAAGCTATTTCACTTTTTTAGTACTTTGAGCCTAATTTTAGCTCATGTACAGAATTGATGAGTTTACTAAAGTTCCTGCTAAGTTAAAGACTTGCATACAATTGGTTTCCAAAATCAAGGAACCGTTGAGAAATGAGTTGCATTGCTGAAAAAGAAAAATCAAATTATCAAATTCAAATTTATGTGATTGAAATGATGATTAATCAATACTGACTTTTCAGTTTCAGGGATTAGTCCTGATTTTTAAAACTGTAGTTTGCCAGTTTGAAAATAAGTTGCATTAGGTTCCTAAATACAAATGGGTGCATCATTTTATTTCATTTCTTTTTGAAATGCACAGAAAATTAATTTCAGACTGTTTCCCTCTAACTGTGATCACACAGTTTAAATGGCATCAAAACAATGTGATACTCAACAAAAGCTGTTACCTGTTGTTTAACTACTAAACAACAGAAGTAGACAGACCCTCTTAAGAAGTGAAAATTCTGTCATTTTCAGGGAACCTTTTAAAAAAAAATCAAAAATGTATCAACCCAGAGAGAAATGAGCCCAGGAACAAAGAGGGAATGAAAATGAGAGTCAATAATAGACAAAAACACAAAAAGGAAAAGACAACAAAGAAGTAAAGGATGTAGCAGGTGACTCAGACAGGATGGTTGTTCCTCACCTGGCGGCTGTGGTTTGATGCCAAGAACACACACACACACACACACACAAAATCAAACAAAGCCACATTCAAACATGTAACAAAAACACACTCACATGCGTGCATGCAAACACCAAACTAACCCAGGTACACAGCTGAGTCAGGCAATTAGGGTGAAGGGCAACAGAGGAAGAGACAAAAACAATGTAAAACCCGGAGGCAAACCAAGCTCTCTTACCTCTCTTTCATCACTCTCATCTTTTCCTCATTGGTTCCTTTCCTTCCTCTCTGCACCAAAGGCTAACTTTGCTAATGCTCATTCTGTTTCTTCCTCTTCTTCTCCTGCCAGCTCCTTTCATGACCTGAAATGGAAAAAGACAGAGAGGGGAAACGAACCATTACCAAACTGTTTGTAGGGAATGGAGTTATCTCTACAGGCACCTCACACATCAAGGGAAGAAAGGAATAAAACACTCCATTCATAGAGTTTGGGGGCCTGTGGGATTCCAGTTATTGCCTCTAAAATTCAGTTATCTTTCAAAACAGGTTCTTACTCAGAGTGTGGAAGGAATGTGTGAACAAGATAGCAGCAGAGATTACAACTAAAGGTGGTTTATGACCTAAAGAAGCATATTCCAAGGAATTTTAACCTTAAGGGTTGAGTGACACGTTTGTTTCCCACCAAAACTAAAATAAAAGTGCGACATTCTGATGCACGATAACTTGTGTGTTTACGTCATAGCTGCTTTAAGTAAGGCAGAAGAAAGTTCAAGTAGGGGATGGAAGGCACTGACTGACAAGCAGCAGCAAATGAAGGCTCTACAATGACTATTACACTCCCTGTAGCTCTATAGCGGTCAATTACATTCTGAAATACCTGTGCTGCCTTGTAAATGTGTCCATTTTATCGTCCTATTCCTGTCTGCATAACCTAAGTTGATGTCTAATTAGGCTGTTCGGAGACTGATTTCATCGCGGCCTTACCGCTTCGTAAATTGACAGCATTTATGTGTGTGTGTGTGTGTGTGTGTGTGTGTGTGTGTGTGTGTGTGTGTGTGTGTGTGTGTGTGTGTGTGTGTGTGTGTGTGTGTGTGTGTGTGTGTGTGTGTAGGGGGTGTCTTACAGTATACTGATGAAATTGCTAACAGCTGTGACAGCCGCCATGGCGAGCACGCACACACACACACACACACACACACACACACACACACACACACACACAAACACACACACACACACACACACACACACACAAACACACACTTTTCACCCTTCTCATTTGTATTGTACAGCTGCACTGATAAAGCATGAGGGTTAAGCAAATATTGTACAATGGCCACAAAACAATGAAACAACCCCCCCTCATCTCGCCTCTATTTTTCACAATCGCACCAACTGAGAGTGCAAACTGTGCGTTTGTGTGTGAAAAAAAAAATGACTGGCACTACTTGTCCTCTTTATTACTGTGAACAGAACAGACACCCCCGCTCCCCTCCCATTCATTTTAATCTCTATTCTTAATGATAAAACCTCCTCAGTCACACTCTCGCTCCGTCTGCACCCCGACCCTCCCTCAAAACCCCAGTGAGGCAGCAACAGTGCTCCTTTGTTTGCCCCCACCCCCTCCCTTCATCTCTTCTTGCCCCCGCCGCCCTGCCCCGGACGATACTGGTTGGCCGGGATGGAGGCATGCCTCGACAGGAACGCCGGAGGAGGAGGATGGAGGGTGGGTGGGAGGGAGAAAAACATGTATGAGTAGAAAGTGAGCAAGGAGGGGGGTCACTTTGGGAGAAGAGAAGAGTCTTTACAGTTACTTTTCAGCCATTCTTTATTCCATGCCTCTGCTTTTCTGTCCATTCAGCACTATGTGAGAGGTTTCTCAGACTGTGTTTTACGAGAAGGGGAGGGTGGGGTTTGGAGGGGCTACACCCTCACTGAACCCATCGACTCTACTTGACTGGGAGTCGAAGGTAAAGTTGTTTGCAGACGACTATTTCTGGTTTGGGTTAGGAAGTTAATTTTAACACCAAAGTAAAGATGGAAAAAAAATATGAGTCTTGATTTTTTTTTTCCTTCCTGCTTTCAAAGAACACACTCACAAAAAACTATTTCTTCAGCTTTCACATTTACGTGCCACAGAAATAACGTGATATTCCAACAGGCATCTTGCAAAAATAGCCTCCAAGTACACAACTTGTAATTTCTCATTTATGCAAAGAAAACAGCGGACCTGCCCAGTGAGGTTAGTCGAGACATAATTTTAGCTTTCTGGTAGCACAGCTAGCTCAGCAAAGCCAGTTCTCTAATAGCATAAATACGGCTCTTGTAATGGCGCCTGGGGCATTTGGAAGTGAGTGAGACAAGCACAGTCTAGCAGCGCTTTTTCCCCTTAGCCAAAAACACACATGTGCTCACACACACACACAAAAACACAGACACTAAGGCAGCTCAGAGGGAATCGGATCATTAACCCCAACTAATTTACAAACATTATGTTTATGGAAAACGCCTGTCCGGCTCAGGCGCCTGCACAGCCAGGCCATGCTAATTCATTATTTGTGTGTTTGTGTGTGTGTTTGTTAGCAATGATGTGATGTGTGTGTCACCGCACCACTACTGTGTGTGTCATGTCTCTCAGTATGCATGCGTGTACACTCGTGTGTCACTGCAGAGTCTGCTGTGACAGACACAGGGAGAACATGACAGAGACAGCGATTGTGTGTGTGTGTGTTGTGATGGTGTGTATGTGCGTGTGTGTGTGTGTGACTGCGATGCAGCTCACAGTCTAGCTTTAGACTTCTGGCTCCCTCGGACACCCTGCTGTGCCTGCTTCATCAATCAATAGGACAGATGAAGACAGACTCCTGCCGCGCTCAGAGGGAAAAACGGTAGCTTGCATGAGCGTGTGTGTATGTGTGTTTGCATGTTAGGACGCTAGAAGAAAGCCCTCAGGGAGAGCGTGGCAGACATGATGCAAACCTTGAAGGCTTCCTGCCCACACAGAGATCATCCACACATGATTTGCCTTCTTGTAACAGAAAAAGCCAGACCGTTTGATAAATGATTTGAATAGACTGATAGATTTGCCTGAGTCTTAAACCTAACCTCCTATGACCTCTTTTGTGAGTCTGAAAAGATGCAACTAAAGAAAACAATAGAGATTTTGAATTGTTGTTTTTCCTCCGCAAATGAAACTCAATCAATTCCGGTAGTTTTCGCAACTTTGCTCTGTGATGTCTAAGGTGGTGCGACTAATTTTAGAACCCTTTAATAACCACAACAATCTCTCTGAGGCTCAAACTGCTTTGATAAACCAACCCGTCTCCCTCATCTGCAGGTCTAAAAATAGCACTACACCACAGAACACATTTCCGCTGGTCAGATGAGAATTTCAGCTTGAATCTTGGAAAACTCAATTACACACACACACATACAGACACACACACGACTTTAATTACTTACACCCTCGCCCTAACAACCATTAACATTCAACGATGTGTCTATCTACACTCCTTAAAACCATGGCTGGAGAGAACGACTTGAGGGATTAATCCGAAAACTTCATGAAAATGGTTTTAATATACCTTCAGGCCCGTTCAAATGAAGTGGAAAATACTTCAAAGTTGATATAAAAGCAGAAGATGCCATTCAAGTCCTCTTCAGTTATTTTCATTGTTTGAGATACTTCGTGCAAACATCGAGTGACACCAAGCACAGCTGTGAGAGAAACACCGCGAGCACCACTCAGAGGCAGGTGCGTGAAGGCTGCTATGCTTTAAAACAGGCGGGTTGGGTATCATCAAAACTCATCTGCGTGGTGTTTTTACTCATCTGAAAAGCATAGAGGCCAATGGAGCATGTGCATTACTAGCAATTGGATATTGTAAGAAATAGTTGCAATGTGATTAGTAATTTAGGTGTGCTTTAATGAGTCAGCAGCGGGGTTAAACTGAGAAAAGCTGACACCATGGATCTGTTTTCAAGGGTCACCATATGATTCAGAACACCCAAACTGCATTCTTGCTTGCTTTCTTTTAACAGTTTTATGTATCACTTATTATCACTGTAACATTGTATCACTTGGAATTACTACAGTGGAAAATGTAAAAAAAAAAAAAAAATAGGAAGAAAAAAAAAGATGGTAGCTTAGGAAAATAGCTACTCTTCAGAAACTGTTAGAGAAATTGAAAAACTTAATCTAGCAATGCTCAATCTTTGATCTGAAGTTCTTGTCTGATTTTTAAGGTCATAAAAAAGCATCAATATTGATTTCAATTTGGTTAATGATCAGCTAAAGATCCTCTCACAGGAGCTTTAAACACCTTTGTATCCTTTTTGGTAAGGTTTAAGCCAGAGAGGTTGTGTTATTTAACAAATGTTTTTGGGTGTCTGTGTATTTTTTTTTTAAATACACTCTATCTTAAGCAGTAAATGTGTCACAGAGTGATGTATTTAGCATGTACCAGCATGCTTTTATTTACAAGTTCATATGTAATTCAAGTCTAAATTTGATAAAACAGTCCCAGAAGTGTAGACACACCATACAATTAAATGTACTGATTTATAGTGAAGCACACTGAAATTGTAGTCTTAATTGTGCTGAAATAATAGGAAGTTAGATTTTGGGTTTATTTTGTTACTGGGAAGAAGGAATGTGTGTCATTTCCTGGTGCTCCAACTGGCCAAGTGACTTGAATGCAAAGCCACAGAAGCCGTTTCTCCCACAGCGTTAAATCCTCCAGAGCTGTTATCAGTCATTCAGAGGTTTCGCCTCCTCAGTATGCAGAGGGGACGTTCGGGTTGTTCTCAGTGTAACTTGTGATATTTGGCTAGGACTCTGTGCCCTCTTTGATAGCCATTGTGTGGAGATGAATGAATCTTTCTTCCAAATTTCATACAGAGATGCAGTGTGCGAAGAAACACCTCTGAAGCCATTCAGCTGAATCACAGAGCATGCATGCATAGACTTACACATACATGTCGAAAGCAGACTCTTGATTCTGTATGAAAACTAAACACACTGTTCCAGCAATATTTAGCTGTCAAGTGTTGCGAATAATGTTGTATATTTCTTTTAATGACGTCCTTCTGTTTCAAGATGCTTTCCTTCCTTCACTACCAGAAGAGAACATTAGCGAAAGTGTAGTAAAACTGGGGAACAAACAATGTCATTGTGACTCATTGTTCAAGTTAGGAAGAAAAAAAAAAGCTGTTAAAGAATTTGATGGATTTCTCACACTTGCAATTGTAGATTAGCTGAGATGCAAGCTGTGGCTGCAAAGCATTCTGGTTAATTATTTTCTCTGAAGAGAAATGAGCATTGCTTCCACTTCTGCTGTTGATTTTTACCCCCCAAGAATGATGGATGTCAGCACTTGTTTTTAATTTCACTGTTTATGTTTAAAATCTGCTTTTAACTGATAATGCTGGGAGATCTGCATGTGAAAAGAGCACTCTGTGTGTATATATTGATAAATGATTCAAGAAATCTGATGAGGAAGCTTTTTTTTCTGCATAAATTTAATGTGGATTGACTTAAAGAGGGTACTAAGGGTTAAAAATAAGCGTGGATACCTTACTTGATATAAAGAGGTTGATGAAACGTTGCTTCTTAGACTCAAAAACTTTAGAAAAACAGAATCTAGACGTAAAGTCTTGTGTCAGCTCCTCACCCTAGATGGCCCCAGTTGCAGGCTGCATTGTGTGATTTGACATTGTACCAACGCCTCACCCTCAAACAAAGGAGCCGGTGCAGGCCTCGAGGGGGCAGATGACAAACACTCCTAAACCATGGCCAGACATAATCCCCCCCACCTCCCACCAAAGCCCACAATAAACGCACAGCGGAGGGGGACTTATTCAGAGCATATTAGGGAGGTGAGGGGGCCAGGCACTGAGGGACTCTCCCCACTTGGTCGTCCTAATCATCTGAGACAACCCCGACATCGACAGACCCTCACCCCAGTTCCCCTACCGCATCACCCCAACCCCTTACACATGACCCAGACACATCCAGGAGCGTTTACATGGGCAGGCGGACTAGAAGTGGCGAAGCTGACCAAAAAATGAACAGCCCCCCTGGGAGCTGTAGTTTAATTGTCCATCTTCTTGGTCCAAATTAAACAAGCTTGAGTGCATTCAAGTATCCACACAGATGCACACACACACTCAACCCCTCCCCGCTTTTAACAGACTGGCACGTTCCAAAGAGCATGCCATTGATGCAGAGTGATGAGCGAGACCCCATTGTCTCGTTATATTGTCTTCAATTAGGCAGGAGATGATGGGAGACAATGAGAAGAGCATTTGTAATCATGAGCCTCCCGAACTCATGCTGAGAAACAGAACTTCATTATGCCCAATGGTCCCTCATCGACGATAAAAACTCAGAATATGTTTGGTTCATCCTCAGGAAGTTTCCAAGCATAAATGGCTTGGAAAGGAGTGAGTCACCAGGAAGTACTGGAGGGGGTTCTGAGAGTGAAGACAACAACAGAAATGGATGGAGGCAAATCTTCTTCTTTTATCTGCACTGTGAGTTAACAGCAGGTTTCAGGCTAAGAAATCGCTCTCAACTCTTTGTACTTCTGCGTTCCTACTTACCTGAACTCTCGACCTTTGCAAGCAGCTTCCTGGTATTTAAAGTTTTAACAGTCAAAAATATGGAGGGTCTTAGAAAAGAGGAGACGACAGGAGGAAATGAGAGAGAAAATGATAATACTTTGGAGAAAATCAGCGCTTTTCTAAGCAGGTTTTCGGGGATGATGTCTTTTCATCTTTACCACATAAATGTTGTACAAGCTTAGCTCTGAGAACAGCAGCTCTGGCAGCGCTGGTGTCAGCTCAGAGCCATCTGAAGAAATTAGACTTCTTTAAGAAAGAGAAAGAAAAAACTTGAGAGCGCATTATCTGCCTTTACCTGGAGAGCGTTCAGCTGAGAAATGACTCTAACCCGACATCCTGCTGGCTTTGTAGCTCGCCCGTCATTTAAATCACGTTCCACCGTGGCTGTTAGGCTTTGATAGAACCATCCGACCGGACAAATACAGCTTTCATAAAATTGTGCAAATGATTTCTTTCAACTGGGATCGCAGCGGTATTGTTCTCCCATCCCTGACCCCCCTCCACCCCATTTTCCCTCCTTCCTAGCGGCACAAAGAGCTAATCTGAGACAAACACTCGCACTGGCTCTGACACGTTGTCAAACCAAAAACCGGGGTGATTTTATTTTCTTTAAATCGTGTAAGTGAAGCATGAGGTAGAAGCCATCACCCATGGAGGACAACAGAGGGGTTAGAGAAATAGCTGTGTATTTTCACCCCAAACACGCTGCAGGGATTATATATTATTCTCCATTTTAACCATCCAGCCTCTCAGCTGTTCTTCCACATTCAGGAGAGCAGATAGATGCAGAAATGTTTTGGTTTTTCAGATGAAATCAGTCTGCATGTGTGCCAGTGGGAGGGATATCCGTCAAGACGAGCAGCCCTGGGGCCGAGCAACCTTTCCTCCAAGGCCCTGCTCCCCTTATCTGATTCCAGCAGATGATGGCCATGCCAGCCAGCGCCTTTGATTTTTTTAAGCATATCCCCCTGCTTTCACACCGCTTTATTGATCGCCGACAGACCTCATTGTGTTCCTCTGCAAAGAGTGCTATGAGGATGCTCTATTTGTAACATGATCACCCCGATGAGGATGGCAGAGAGGTGGATAGACGCTAATCCTTTTCCCCCCCTCCAAGTCCCAGGGATCATGATTCTTGCTGATCGCCCCTGTCGAGTTTCTCATCACCTTAAGGGCAGATGACTCCCGTCTCCCTGACATTTCTTCTTCTTCCAATGGTGAGGGGTCAGGGTATTATCCACACTTAAGCGTCACATGTGGAGAACAAAAGCTGAGGCTTGGTAGCCAAATTCAATATGGACTGCATTTCATATTCACGCAAGGAGAAGGGCTCGTAACTCAACCGTTTGCAATTGGTTCAAATTAGATTAAAGACCATACCAAAGCAGCCTGGTCGATGCTTAGTGTAGACCTTTCAGCCACATTGATTTTCAGTTCATCCATGATTGTTTCTGACCACAGGCTTAATGTAAAAATGTGCTCATAGACCTCAGTGGACCCGACACATTCCTCTGTGTCAAACAGCACAACGCAACAGTACAGAATAGCGAGCATCTGCCTCGTCACTCCGCCCAGATGGCAGTAGAAAGTATGTAAATTGGTTCATTAACCTTACAGTGCTTTAACCAGCGGGCCGTGCAGAAGGGCTCGTACCATCCGGGGTTTCTTGAATTTTATTAACGCCCATTAATAGCATTGGGAAACTTTCACTCATGGCCTGAGGTGGTTTTGTCGTTGTGTTATCAAACACTGTAGTAATTATACATGACATCCCTCTGATTAACACTCCTGTGAGTATTGCACCATGTCAGATCATCTTTTTTTCCCCTCTGGTTTAAAGACAGTCATCCATTTTCTTGGGGACAATTATAACAGAGAAAGGAAAAAGAAAAAGAGGCCTCATATTATCACAGCACTCCCCCCTAAACCTGAGGAGCAGCCCTGCATCTTTAACCCTTGACAAAAGAGTGAAGATGAAAAAGAAGCAGGGGGTTCAAATGTGAAAAGGATCCATGTTTTCGTTCGCCGTTCCCTCCTCCCTGTGCTGGCAGAGCGTGTGAAAAATTAGCCTGTAGCGTTTGTGTCTGTGTGCGAGCTGCAAGCAGTGAGGGCTTGCACCTGGAGCAGGGAGGAGCATGCGAGGGGTCAGGGGTCACCTCGCAGAGCTAAACAGGATTGAAGTTCTCCCTCTCTTCGCTGGGAAGGCCAGACGACCCCTGCGGCTGCATCCACAACACGGGTCCTCTCTCGCACCCCTTCCTTTCCCGTTTCTCCTCCTCTGCTTCATCTCTCGTTCACCTCCTTTTTTTTTTTCATTTCTCCTTTGGAAAGGCGCAGTAATCCATAATCCACTCAACTATCGGCGGCTCAATTATCCCTCCCGTTCGCCCATTTTCTCCCCTCGGATGGAGATTCAAAAACAATTAACCTCTTCACGGCTGGGGACTTTTCCCAGGAAAGGGCACGGCGGTAATTGAATGACTCCGCCATTTACATTCCTGACCATGACTTCACTCCTTCACGCATAAATCTGGTTACTGAAAATCCTAATCTGTGGCTTTGTGATTGTCCAATGTCATTATCATGGCTGTTGTATTATCTCGCTATGGAGACAGTATTTTACTTCAAGCTGGATTTAACGGGACAATTTGTTAATGTTTACAAAACACCCTTTTGACCTACTTAAACCTGACAGATTTTAATCCCTTTTACTCAAACATGTTGACAGATTAGCCATTTAGAAAATTATGCCTTTAGTACCTCAAATAATAATTATACCCATGTAAAACTCAGTAGACAGCACCTTCCTGTAAACTGGTACAACTGGACTATTTCACACCAAGTGTCTATAAGCTACAGTGCATCCCCCACATCCTCGGCCTCCAATAAAATGTCCTCTTCTCCCCCTTCGTTATGGAGGGGCCTCCTATTCATCTCCAGGTAGAAAGCCTCAGAACAGCTTGTTGCACCCATTGAGCTTTTTATTACTTCCCCCTTCAAAGGGTGGTGGCAGAGGAAGAGACATCCTCAATCTCCTTGATGCCATGATACACAGTCGGCTCACAGAAAACACACACAAACAAGAGGTAGGATTTGGGCTGAAGCCCTGTGCAAATTTCACCAACACTTGTTCTCCACAACATCGAATCTGAGCAGATTACAGGGTTAAAGGTTCAGAGCAAGCCTATTCCAGCTGTTAGGAGATAATACCTAAACAAACAAGTTTATCAAAATTGGACATCACTGAAAAAAAAACAACTCAGAAAGCAAAATAAAAATGATCAGTCTCATTGGACTAACAACAGAAAAACATCACATGCAAGTGTTTGTGAACTGATTTTCACTGTTGTCAACCAAACACATGAACAAAGACTCCGCTCCAACCAGCCATTTTCCATCAAGCAAGCTAGCCTATTATCTCGCTAACCCAGCAGCAGCAAAATGATGTAATCCCTAACCAACACACATCGAGCAAACAAAGACATGCACTCCTCAAAAGGAAGACACTCGTAGACATGAATTTGTCTGTCAAAGAATGCACATATTGTCCCATTTTAGCCAACTCCGGCCTCAAATTAGTCTTTTATATTTCCTTTTGCTTAACTTCTGAAGCCACCTCAGCCTTGAAGGCGCCCGCTGTCAGAATCCAGGCACGACACGCTGCATCTACAGGCCTCAATTAAAACCTTCTGCAGAATGGTTTCTTCAAGCAGAAAATCTATTTCAAGCTTTTGTTTGGGACTTAAAGATTAAAACTTTTGGTTATTCAAATGGCAAAATATGGTAACATATGTGACAACACATAATTTCATCTAAATCTCAGAAGACCAAAACTTTTTACAAAATTAGCTTTAAAGCTTCCTGTAGGTAGCACAGAAAACGTCTGCTTATGTTTGCACGACACAGGGATTCAAAAACAGCAAACTAGCACAGCCAGAAACACAACATTTGGAACAAAACTGAAAAAAAAATGAAATAACTACAGGGCACAACCCCATACCTATAATCTTGTAGACGTTCGCCAGAACAGCATAGCTGAAATCTCACCCTCTCTCACACGCTCTGAGACACACTCAAACACACACACACGCATTAGAAGTCTTTGATGTTTCCTCATGAGTATGTGTGTAATGCAGCTGTGTGAGTCAGCCACACACCATCCAAGATCCATATAGGAAATACATCAGCGATGAAGCTCCAGCAATAGCAGAGAACTTGCGACCCCATAATTCTCACACCAAAATCATACTAAGAGTCAGAGGCAAAGGGAGGGCCCGCTAGGTCAGCATGGGGACAAAAAAGTAGAAGAATAGCTGAAACAACTGGTTGTGCGCCAGACAGACAGGAACTTCTCTTGATCATTATGTCTAGCGTTCAGGTGTCTGGGCCCAGGCGACTGTAGGCGGTAGTTAGGTTGAGGGTGGTGGGAGGATTGGGGGGGGTGGGTGTAGATAACACAGCAGCCAGACAAAGAGGGAAAAGGAGGGCTGCCTACATACCACCAGCATCAAGGAGAGGAGGGTGGGAGGGAGAAAAAAGGGGGCTTATAAAATTTTGATTAGACAATCTTTTGCTGAAGTGACTTTCTGTATTGGTTTGCTTTTTCTTTTGTTTTTCCTTTTTTCTTGTCAGCTCCCCTCCCTTCTTGCTCCTCCAGAGCACCGCCTCAGAGAACGGGGCAGACAGATTTTATAGGTCCTAATTAAAGCCATCTGAAGCCTTTCAAAACATCAAATGGCCCGGGTCCCCCCCTACATCCCCCCACCCGCTCTGTCTTTCCCTCTGATTGTGCAGAAATCACGGAAAATCAGAGGGCACACTTTTTTTTTTTTTTAGCTTTGACTCTCACATGTACATAAAATTTGCACCCACACTCCCCCCTTCTCTAACCCCACTGACCCCCAATTTCCAATCTATAAAAGGGTTCAGTGATTGACATGACCCTTCAGAGTGTCTGTCAAATCCTCTGGAATCTGACATCAGTGCTTGTTTGTTAGTGCTACTAATCACTGCAGTTTAACTCGTGTTTTCTCTTCCTAAGCCTGATCCCAGTCTAAACTTCACAGACCTTTTTTTTTCTTTTCTCATTTTTTTGGTCACATCCTGAATTGGAAATGTCATATAAGGTTATTGAAGATCCACCCTTATCCTGTCTGGCGGGTTGAAGTGAAGTGCAGCTCTGCTTTGGTGCGCTTCAAGTACTCCATTTTCTCTCTCCCTCTCTCCCTTTGCCCCCCCTAATTGTCCTCATTGAGCCGTGTGGACCGGTTGCACAGCCTGACTGGCTGGGGTCAGCGGGTTTACCGTGTGCTTTTTATCTATATTTCATGCTATGGCGCTGCGCTTACACAGCCACACATATTCACAACGAGAACATTCACCGAGACGCACAAAGAATGTCGACAGCACAAAATCCACTCAGCGATCGTTCAAGCACCAGATGTTTGACGATCAAAGCCTGGAAAGCGTTTTTTAAATGTTTAAGCAAACGTTAAATGTAAACAGTAATGACAGAAAGCGTACGGTGCAAAAAGTGACACATGCAGTCATACGTTTAAAAGTCGCCCACAAAAGCGACGATGGACGTTTTCACCGCTTTCAGAAGAAGAATTTAAAAATGTGAGGTTAGAAGAGGGAAAATATTAAACAACGTGAACTTACGATTTATTTTTATAACTTCTGGGCGTTATTGTCTCGCCCCAGCGTCTCTCTGTTCGTTCGCAGTCAGGGAAAAAAGTCTGTTCCTCCGGCGAAGCAGCGACATTCTCATCGACAGGGCAGCCAGCTTCATCTTGTCGTTGATTAAAGTTTGCACACAGGATAACAGTTTGTTCATTCTGCCGAAGACAGTGGACGTCCGATTCCGCCGGTGTCATGTCTTCAGTGATTCCTGCACTCGCCGGGATTGAGCGCTGAGAGGAGAGGGAGCGCACAGAAAGGCGTCATGTGAGCCGGGGAGGCGCGCGCCATTGGCCAGACGGGGATCTGTATGATAATGCTGCTCTGTGCGCCATTGGCCCAGGACGGGAGCGGAGGCGCCTCCTCACTTGGCTGTGCGCAAGAATGTGAGTGCGGCGCACTGTTCATAATTTTCAGCAGCTAAAGGGGGGTTTCGTGGGGAGGTGGGGGCAGTAAGTAACAAATTGTTCTAAAGATCTTCTGTTTTTCGTCATGGATGCACAGAGTTACACGGAAGGCAGCGAGAAGAAACGAACACATTCTGTTTCCCTTCTGTGAGAAAAAAAGAGGAATGAATGAAAATGTCTGGTGAGTCCATACATCAACTCGAGAGAGACTGTGAACTTGAACATGTGGCCATTTTAGTCCAAATGGCAAAACTTTCAGTGCATTGGAAAGAAATAAAAATGTAAGTCAGTCAGCTCTCTGGCTTTCTGATAAACAAACTCTTTAAATTAATTACAGCATTAATTCTGAAATTTGAACACAAAAGCACTGATAATTTTCTACTGTACCTTAAAAAAGTTTGAGTTTAATGGAGTTGTTCTAGCTTCTTTAATTGACTTTTGGCACATTCTACTACAAAATGAACCACATTAAGTGGATTAGTGTGTATGTTGAGTAGAAACTTGAAACAGTAACTTTGGTTTAATTATAATAAGAGACATAATCAAGTTTTTGGTACTTGCTGAAGTAAGAAATAGAAAGAAATCAACCTTTAACATGCAGGAAACACTTCTACCTTGGTGCTAGTTGTGCTAAACCTTTCAATCTTATTTGATCCTGAGCAGCTCTGAAGCTAATTCATTATTAAAGAAGCAGGGAGCTAATTGAAAGGAAAAGAAAGATGCAAACGGTGATGTAGCAGGAGGGAAGATCCCCTGATGTTCTCCTTTACATGTATAGAAAGAGAGTGTGTTTGATATGTTTTACATATTTATTCTAGTCTACCTCCGTCTGTACCTCCACATTGGTTATCTACACAGTTGGACTTCACAGAGGGTTACAGCACATAAAAGAACATCGTCTCTTGCCTCTCTCTGGTCCTCTGGAGTGAGGAGGCAGATGAACTCAAGGTTCTGTATGGGTGGGAAATAGAGCGCACGTAATCTGGAGCGCGCATCTTCCCCCTGCACAGGTTGCGGCATTAAATCAATATTCCGCAAAGCTTTCTCCTGTTTTCACATTCACTTGACTGCTGCCGTGATGTGCCGCAAGGGTCGAGCAGCCGCTCCCCGAATTTTTGTGGCACTTGCCCCCCTCCTCCTTCATCCCCCTCCCTCCTCCTTCACTTCACTTCACGGCAGACACCCTCATTTGGATGGCTCCAAGGCGATGCGCCCATTCCATTTGTCTCGTGCGTTAATGCGAGGCGGCAGGAATAAGGCGACGAGTTATCTCGACACAAAACATTATCTCCGCCTCGCTCCTCCAACACCGTGAAACAATGATTATTAACTGCTTGAGGAGCATGTTCAAGGGGTTTTCGAAGCTTGTCGCCACACTTAAAGAACATGAAATATATTTCACAACACATCCCCGAACTAGATTTTTGAATTTCTTTGACTATAGACAAAGCTCCTGCTTTTCTCGACACTTTTGAGTTCTCCTGGTGCCGCCTCGCTTGTCTCCCTGAGGGAATACGACTAACGGCATTATGACTGGACTTGTGACAGTCGCACTTTTACCAGAAACCAGCCTAGCACTTCCTTTTTTTAAGATTTAAAAGCCTGTCGTGCTGCATCATCCTGGTGTAAGACTGGTTATGCGTTCATTCACACACACACTCACCCCCCATCATTATGAAAGTAAAACTCTGCCTCTGCAAAATGGGTCATACACTGCAGTCACTTTATCTCAGCAAATGTATTGTGCCTGTGCGAGCAGCAGGCATGCGCAAGTGTGAATGTACATCAAAGGCAAGACTCCAGTATCAAACCATGGGTGTCTTCGCTGAAACAGAGCTTAAGCAAGTTCAACCATTCTGTTTTCAGGGGGTTGCAACCTGAACGATACAGTTTGCCCCGAGAGCCACAATGCACGACTTTCTTTGATGCTTCTAAAGAGCCGAGAGGAAGGTGCTGTAGCTCCAAAATGAACTCTACTGGCGTCATTTTCATTCTACTGCAGTGCCCTGCCTCATACGTCAGTGGCTTCAAGTAAACACATAGGATTTGCTTCAAACTCGGAAAATCCATTCACCTTTGGTTTGAGTTTGATGATACACAGACAGGCTAATAGGTGCACGCACACACACATGCACACACACTCTCTCTTGCTCTCTTTCTTGCAGATTTGTATCCACTGTGGGGAAAATTTTGAGCAGTGGGGTTCAAAGCTGTGCCACTCAGAGAGGGAAGACAGCTCTGTGCCATCGTCTTATAGACCCATCACTGTGCGAGCTAATCTGCAGCGTCTTCTAGCCTCTATATTTAGACCAATGTTTTGTGAACACTTAGCATAATTCACTGAAACGAAAGGAGCTTTTCAGAACCGTTAACCTCATCTCTTTAAAATTCATTTGGAATTTTTTCTGCCTTTGCCTTCCAAAAACACCTGTTCTCTTCTTTGTCTTCCTTCGAAACACTCACCATTTCAATGAGAAGATAGTTTGTTGTGAATGGAGATTATGGTGCGGCGTGAGTGTGAGAACATGCTGCATGTGAGGAGGTGGTTGATTTGCTCAGCTGCTCACGAGGGAAATGCTATAATCTGAAATCAGTTCCAAAAACAGGGGAATGTAGGCTACAAAATGCCTTCACTGTCTCATACAGCATCACCTGATTTGTCTCCGTAGTGATCACCTTCATTACACTCATCTCCATCACTGTATGATCAAACGCCTACTGGTCACATCAGTGTGAATATAAAGGAAGCAAATATTCCTGGAACAAATCTACACCTGTTTTTTATTCAGTCCCACTTATTTTCACCCAGGGAATACAGCCGGTTTACGTCCATGTGTGAAAACGTGCATGTGTGTGGGTTTGAGGACCAAATGCTCTGATCTGGTCCAGGTGGGCCACAGGGAGTTGGTCATACTAAAAGCCCTTACCTCCATCTGCTGTGTACACACACACAAACACACACATTTCCTTCACAAACACACAGACAGGATGGACTGTCTGGTTCAAAAGCCCGTCCCTTAAGCGTTTAACGCTATACGCTTTGGCCACAGAAACATGCCACACCAGGGGCCTGCATGGCATCTGCCTCCCGGCTCACGGAGCCAATGCAAGGGGCCGAGGGAGGGGCCGGGAGCCGAGATAAGCTCTTCCTCCCCTGGTTACTGCTACGCCGTGGGGACCGGACAGGCCTGGAGCCTCAGCTGAGCACGGCTGATAATATCCACATGAGTGTACACGCATGCGTGTGATCACGTGTGTGTGTGTGGTTGGATAAAAGAGTGTGAGTTGAAAGACAGAGGTTATGGGGATGCAAGTGTTTGTGTGGACTGGGTTTGGAGCAAAGGCATTCTTGGACGTGCATGCCTGCTCAAATAGTCAAATATCACAGCTTCAACAAAAACTGGCACTCCTGACATAACAAAAGTTGCTAAGTTTTGTGCCAAATGTTCACAGAAGTGTGTACAGATATGTTTCCTCATGAGGAATGGAATCAAAAATGGTGCA
This sequence comes from Halichoeres trimaculatus, assembly GCF_033239565.1. Classification (NCBI taxonomy): domain Eukaryota; kingdom Metazoa; phylum Chordata; class Actinopteri; order Labriformes; family Labridae; genus Halichoeres; species Halichoeres trimaculatus. The sequence continues at coordinate 14,803,666 of NW_027437182.1, read as the reverse complement.
ACTCCAAACTTTCAATGATGAAATAAGTGCGACCAAAATGTGAGCTTGAAAAACTGTTAAACAACCAAACTGTAACTTCTTATATTACCTTAAAATAATGCTAAAAAAAAACTAATAGTCATATAAATTAACATTTTGCATATTGGCCCATCCATCTAGCTCCACAGGAATGTGTTCATTTTGCACTTCCTTGTACTCTTTAACAGGAGAATACAATGTAAGAAAACAAAGTTTTAAAACACTGTTAAGCAGGAAAGACAAGGCACACTTCATTACATTACAACACAGTTCTGCTTCCACAATGGTACTCCCATTCTTTGAATTTTTTCCACTCCCTCATTTGCAGTGTAAGATTAATTGCCGTGCTGCTAACTGCAAATCAATCTGTTCCTGCTCACTCACTCTAATTCATTGTTTATTTAACATGAGTGTAATCTAGGCCTTTGTTGAATGACAGAAAATGGGCTCTCTCTGTGCAGCAGCCCTGACCTTATCATTTTAACTTGTCATATTGGAACGCTCATTTACTCATCATGTTAAGAGTCGGCTCACGTAACGAGCCAGTGAGGCACATTAAATTAATGCCGGGCAACTTTTAATCGGGCTGATGTTTCAAATAACAGAACATGACAAAAAAAGGTTAGGGGGATGATAGAAACACTAATTGGTAAAAAGATGTTTTTCAGACTGGAGGGATGATTCCTTGTTTAAAACATAATGATATTAAAATATTGCATGAAATGGGGGCGATGAGTCAGTCTTGTGCTCTTTATAACATTTGACTCTTTAACTTTTAGAAGACGCTTTCTCTTAAATGTATTTGAGTCACAGACATTCATTGCTGCATTGCTTTTAAAAATTCTGTCCAAAGATTAACAATTCAAAATTTTATGTTGCCCTTCAGGAGGTAAACAGAAACTATAATTGATATAATAATTCATTTAAATGGTTTTGGTAGTGAGAAAATGTTAAGATTCTTTTCTGTTACCAGACTCAAGCATTTCACTTATTCTTTTGCGACAAGTGTTTAGTCTTGGAGAAATAAAAGTTGATGAAAGTATATCTATACTCTCTGCTTCATGTGGGACAAACAGTTTTAAGGTCCTCACCTGAACGGTCTTGAAATTCGCTGACATGACAGAATGGACCCTGTTTTACAAAATTTATTCAGGATTTCATTGTTTCGGAAATGGTTTTCGAATGATGAGCCCTCAAAGTCTCTGAACCCCAAAGAAGCCCTCTCAGCCCCCTCTATTACAATGCATAGAAGTAGAACCTCCAGCTTCACACAAGCTGCCACAATTGGGCCTCTAGACAAAAAAGTAAAGGTCGTACAGCTTTAAAAATGACATGAATGGATTCCTGATAATATGTCCCACAGAAAAATCATATTTTACATGGGTTTGGGTAAAATTATGTAATCTTTGAGGAGTTGTTTGCAAAACTTTTGTGAATTTCACTCCCTCTGCAGCAGTTGCTGATGATGTCACACTCATTAGAAGTTCAGTGCAGCTGGTCATGTGACTCACTGAAGGAGGGAAAATGCTATGTTTTTCTCACACACATTGTAAAGGGATGAAACATTGACATTGGAGGTAAAACAGCCATGACTGACCGGCATGAGGGATGGTCAACAGCACGAGGACCCATCCAAGGCTGCTTGCAGCTTTAATTTGTCTTTATAATCGGAAACAACAAGAAGTGCAACTAATATCCATGGCTGGTGTCAGTAGAGCTGTCAATATCTCCAAGGCCAAAACTCATGGTCACAACATGTTAAAAATCTCTCTCAACAATTGGTAGAGGACACTCAGTTGAGGGAAATGGCATATTAACTTGTGCACAGCAAATTGTTACATGTTCTCTCTGAAATGCAAAAGTTTGATTTTTTTGAGTTCCTCAAAGGCAGATTCTGGATCAAATATTAGAGATGATGAGCTAGCAAGCACGTCAGATGTCAAGGAGATCCCCATCGGAATGAATGGGTGTAAGTCACATTGTACTTCCTGTTGCTGACATTTATTAACCAATACTTGAAAGTAGGCAAAGTCTTTAGATCAAGTTAGAATTTTCTTGCTGTTATGAAACAAGATATATTAGATATTAAGCTAATGAGATCATGAGCGTAAAGATGACATTTTCTATATGGTAATTTTTTTTAAGACTATGAATTCCATGCTGCAATGTTTGACTGTTGATAAGACTGAACTGTGAGATTTTTGTTGAAAGGAGGGGGAAACTAGAAAAGCACTCAGAGAGTGCAGACCTCCACCAAGCATATTGTGATTCTCACACAACACTTTAGTCCCACTTTAATGTTATACTCCCTTCCAGCAGGCTGTCTGCTAGTTGCAGGTTTGTATGATAATTTACCTGACAGTGTTGAAATTATGATGACCCAGTACATATTTCATATTCCAGATTTTAGTATCCGGGATCTGGATTGTACTTTTAAATCCATCACAAATTATCATGACCTTGTCTTTTATTGTTTTGCAATTCAATCCAACCATTTATCTACTTATTTATAAACACATATGGTGAAACCAGCCTTATCTCACAATGATTATGAATCCATTTAATAAATCCTGGATCCAGACTGTGATCCGGATCACCTCCAAAATGTAATCACTTCTTCTATATCCCATTTTGAACATTGCCCGAAAATTTCTTCAAGATCTGTTCGCAACTTTTTGAGTTATGTTGTTCATAGACAAACAGACAAGCTCTCCCAAACACATAAAATTAAGTGGACATTAGAAATTTGGGGATCAGTCTGGAAAGATGTCTCTGTCCACATGCCAAACGGTCTTTGAGTGGACAGAAGACAAGAGAAAGGGCTAGATAAACACAGTACACTCTAAATATTTTGGACCACATCAGCTGAGGCAAAATAGGTACTGTTTTGTCCATAGGGGGAGACAAATTTGATAGAAACGGAAAGCAGGAGCTTTGAATTGTTGTTTCTGAACTCCATAAAGGGAAAACATAAAAGTTTTGTGCACTTCCTTACTTCCTTCTTGTAGAAAGCTAACTGGCTTTTTAAGTGTCACTGTACTCAGCTGTTTGCATCTGCTCATCAGTCAAGTGATGATAATTATTCGCAATAAGATCCAGGATGGATGAAGGGAGACTTTTCTGGCGTTTCACAAAGGATGGTAGCGTTTAACTCCAGGCACTTGTGTGATGAATCGTGGCTGTGCTGCATGCAGCCTGTCTCAGAGCCTTGCCTTGTTAAATGAAGGATTGTGAACATGGTGTAACAAACTGTAGCATGTCGTGTGTGTTTCCCTCAGAGTTAAAGCATGAGTTTTGACAAGGAGAGAGAGAGAAAGAGACATTGAAGGGAATATCCAGAGATCCAGGTCAGCTGCGAGGCCTCAGCTGGAGTGGAGGGCTACACCTGTCGGCGCCCGGGGGCCTCTCTCTCTCTGTCGACTTTCTGTCTCTCTCTTTCTGTCCAGCTGGACTTGCAGGAGCCTCTCAACCTCCCCCAACCCAGCCTGCACCTCCCCGGATCCAGGCCAGTTCAGCCCAGCCATGCGTGGCCATCTCTGGGAATTCATTCCGGATGCTTCCTGTTCATTGCATCCACTCCTCTCTCCCCCTTCTTTGTCGTTCTGTCACTCCACCCACACAACCCCCCATCTGCATGTCTTCCTCTTAACTACGTGTCCCATAAACCATCTTCATTTTCTCATGCACATAACAAAACACTCTCATTCTTCTCCAACCTTTTTATATATTTCATCATCCAAATTATGCCCCTTACTTTAAAGTATGTTGGATTAAAAGGGTTTTAAGACTAAATTATAAAAACCAGAAAAACAGAACAGATCTGATTTTTTTGGATTCTTCGCATTCGACTCCAGTAAAAGCTTCACAGCCAATATCTGACCTGGATTTAAGCACCCAGAGTGGAGAATTATCCCACATATCAAAGCTTACTATTTTGGGAAAAATGGTGGCGGGAATAATCCAAAGTTCTCCTTTCACTCTAAAGTTTCAGCAGGAATCACTGAGGAGAGCAAAACACATTCCCACCTCCTCTGACTCCTGCTGTGCTTCCAAAGCCGCCTTTCAACACAGTCAGCAGAGACAGCAGCTGGAAACATTAAAATGCTACTACAAGCATCCGCTTTATTCAGATATTGTGCCTGTAGCCTACTTTTACAAATAGTGCCTGTACTGTAAAACTGTAACTCTACAGTACTGCAGCTGTGTTAACTACATTTGCTGTGTAGGCGAAACAGGAGCAGCCCTTGGACGTATTTTACTCACTGTTTTCAACAAAACAACCATCTGAGAACTTTCAAGAGTCTTTTTTAGGTAAAGCAAAGAAATAAATCAACAAGGAACACATTACAAAAGGATTGTGATAAGACTGATTTATTAGTAGTGTACATCTACGTACATCTACCAGCAATACACAGGTTACATGTCAACAAGTTTATTGTCCCAAAAAAATGAAAAATAAAAAACAATTACATGCTTATGATGAAGGCCTAAACAAAGCCAATAAAAAGCCAGTGGATGATCGAAGAAATCAGTTGAATCAGAAGTTTTAGCGCAATACGACTTCAGAAAATACAAAAGTGCAGGGTTGTGAAGTTAAAATAGTAAATGTTTACAATAAACAGACAAAATAAAAAGCCCAGTTCGCTTCCATGAAAACAACTATTTGCTAAAAAAAAAAAAATCCTGAGTTTTTGTACAGATTTGTGTCAGTTATGATAACTTGTTGTTCATTTCTGTAACCTGAGCTGCTTAAGTTATGTAGTTATATAGATCTTAAACAGAAGAGGCCCCAGAATGGAGCCTTGGGGCACTCCTCAACTATTGTTGCCCTTTTTTTTTTTTTTTTTCTTAAATATAAAATAGTCATCTGTCAAGACTGGGGTCAAAGGTGATAAAGGTCTTCTGATCTGACTGAGTACCTGCTTTTAATCTTATGCCAAAATTTAGGATCATGTACTGTTACAGTGTTTCACTCAAGACAATGTGCCAAAGGGCAAACTAGATCAATATTTCACCAGAGGATAAAGTTCAAATGTATAAAGTTAATTTTGAATCTAATGTTAAAAATAACAGTTTATACCTCAGTTCAATCACAGGATGCCACTTGGTGTAAATCTGTCTGTGGCACTGACTGTCCTCCCAAAGACTGTGAGATTATCACAGTTTTAAAAAATGTAGTGAGACCCTCCTCTAGTTTTAAGTGGATTATTTTTCAAACAGATTGTATATCTGATGCCTCATTTTTTAGTTTACAGCCTCTGAAAACATGACTTAGAATATTAAAGATTCATGTAGTTAATCAAAACGTGTGTCATTAAACACAGAGGAAAATCTAAGTGAAAGTAAACAGCCATAGCTGCTAGAAAATCATGTTCAAAAACAGCAGACCATTTATTTGGACTGTGTGGATGCTGTGGTTAGAGTTTTGATTGACAATCAAACTAAACCATGGCAACCCTCACAGCATGGCACAGCGAAGAGAGAGTGTAGCCTAAGCCTACATGTTTGAGCTGATTCCAAACTTAGAGACTGAGGAACTTTCAAAAGGTCTTGCAGTGCATAGTCACAACTAAATTACTCTTATCACTAGGTATTCTCTGCTAAAGAGGAATTAAAAACATGTGATGCCTGAAGAGGCTCAAGTGTGACAAGGCAGGTCACAGCTCCGGGTGCCACAAGAAGCCCTTGGCCTTCTTGGGGACATAAACATGTACAGGCCTGCTTTAGCCCAACTCTACCACAGCTCAACAAAAACCCAACCTATTGTTTCAAAGCCACCACAGATGGAAAACAGAAGAATGACAAGCTGTCATTTTTACCAGTGGATGTGCTGGAAGGGATGGCACGATCTTGCTTGGTGACACTTTAAGAAAAAAGAAAGCCTGATAGTTATTCAGACAGATATTCAGACAGACAGTACGTGGTTAGCAAGCAAGCTAAAAGCAAGACGATAAGAGATTGGTTCACTCAGACGTAATCAGACAGACTGAGAAAGAAGAGAGAGATTTTGCAGCACACGTGTGGGTGGGACGTGAAATGTATTTCTTCGTATTGGTTAGATATTTATTCTGTATAAAATATCAAAGGCAAACCCACTCACTTTACACACAGTTTTTAGAGCATTGTCAAAAATAAGTCTGAAAAATGAATGCAAGTTCTGTTCTAGTATTTTAGATGTTAAATATTTGCAGACATTATCATAAATATCAGTTGGGAAGTTTTTGGTGGATTTTGGTTACCAGAAGCTTTAAATAGAGATTGTATTCCCAACACAAAGAGGTGGCAAGGGGTTTCCTTAACTTCTAGTCCTCTCATCTTCTTTTTGTGTCGATGCCTCTTCGTGCGACCTGCTTTCTCATGATGAAGGTTGTTAAAAGATACAATTGGCACATCAAAGAAGAGAAAGATATCAGTAATAGGTTTTACATGATAGCAGTCACCTGACGGCTTTATTTTATACACAGTGCCGTGTAAAAGCTTGTTCTGTATTACAGCTGATTTTGAGATAAATGGCTTGAGGTGTACCTGTTATAAAAAAAAGAAAAAAGTGCCAGCCCTTCTCTGGTAGACTGAAACATCAGTATTTTTCTTGCTAAAGGTGTCCTGGCTGGTTTATGCTTTGTAAAAAAATCTGCCATTTAACCTCCCTGAATCTCCATTTTGTCCTGAAGCAAGATGAAGCAGAGGCTTGAATAACAGTAAGCTTATTCTCTCCCTGCACTCACACCACATCCTATCCTACATGCCGGCTGCTGAATTATTCAGCTGTTTGTACCTGTGAGGCAGTCGGCCCTGTTAAGGGCTGCCCTGGTATGATCTATAATTAAATATAATGCAACATGAAAGTGCATAAGACATGAGACTGGGGTTTGGACAAGTCACTCAGACTTCCTCCTGGTTATCCATTCTGTGTTGGTTCACATGCTGACTGCAGCTGTTTTAGGAGTATTTATTTTTGCTTTTCCCTTTTTTTCAGGCTTGTGCACACTGTAATATTTTGTTCTCCTTTGCTTGACTTCTTTCTTAGGCAGCGGTCTTGAATGTTTGCGATCAGCAGTTGACATTACGGGGGCAATATGATCATGTCATGTTTGATTACGCTATTATTGTCGCTCCTCTTTAAGCACACAGTATTACACCCAATAGGGCCCCTGTCTCTTGCAGTTTGTTTGTTTTGCTCCCCCTAGCTGCTCAGTTGTAAAGCCTTTAAAAGCTCACACTCAGAAATAATCCTGCGGTGCGTTTAGAAATATGACCGTAACAAAACTGTTTACAGGCTCACGGAATTGACCATTCGGGATGAGTAAAAGTCAGCATATGTGCATTGTTCTCTGCAATGCTTGTGCAGCTTGATACAGTTACCTCAACTACATTCATGCATAAAGTGACATTTAAGGAGATTTTTGATTTGATGCCAAAATAACCAGGGACTAAGTCTGTGTTGAAAAAAAAAAGATCAAACAGTTATAGATGTGAAATAAATGAAGAAATCTGAGTTGCAGTTTAAGGCCTTAACCTCGCACACACAGGCGTAATCACACACAAAAACACACACACACCGCAGTGGGATTCTCGCATCTGTCCAAATGTGAACGGTAATATCTCCACCTTGCAGGCGGCAGTGGGGAGGGAAGGCTTAGCGGCTTGCTCACTTTCTTCCTTCACTGGCTGTGAAGTGGAGTCTGAGGTGTCAGGAGTTTTTTTTTCTTCTCCATCCCCCCTCTCTCTCTCTGCCTCCCTCTTTCTTTCTCTTTCTTCTTCTCTCTCGTCAGTTTCTCTCTCTTTCAGTCTTTTCGCAGCGAGTACGTCTCTATAGTGGTTGAGTCTGTGCTTTACAGGGAACACTGTGAACGCCTGATAAGAGGCTGAAAGCAGATATATACATCCTGGAGTGAGCCGCAGATACACAGTCGGGGAGGCAGTAAACAGATCACAAACATTATGTTTCCCTGATTTACATGTGGCATATGATACAGAGGTGTTAGTGCAGGGTGGTGGTTAAATGCTAGCTAACTTATATCTTTTCACAGCTGAGGGATGGGAAGCATTTGCGGGGGTAAATTTCAGGAAAATAAAAAAGATGCTGTGCCATGTCTCACATAGCTCCCAGCCAAATTGAATTGACCCTTCCATCAATGTTGTGCCAGGAAAAATTATAAAAATAATTTCTGTCCACAGGCAAAATAAACAGAGTGAGTGTTTATTCCCTGCAGCCGTGTGTGTGCTGGGAGTATTTAGAGAGTTGCACCCCCCAGACAAGCTTTTACCTCTTCCCCTTTATAGAGACCCGGCAATTACTCTGGTTTGCTGACACCCTGAATACCAATACAACAATGCCTCTTCTTTCTCACACACACACACCCACACACACATGCATGCACATTTTAACAACACCCTCCCCACCCAAACACCCCTCAAACCCCTCCTCAAATACAAAGTTGCCATGACTACAGCCAGAGTTCATAAATCCAAGCGCAGAGGGACCCTTGATTCCTTGAAATTATTGGGAGGTTTTTGGGGAAGAGGGGGGGAGTGAAGGATTTGGTTGAAGGAGGTTGAGGAGGACAGAGCTCTTCCCTCTCCTCTTTTTCCGTCACCTGCAGCAGATGGTGCCGCGTGGCTCTGCCATGCCACCATTGCCGTCTTTTGAGGATGGCTGCCATAAGGAGGCAGGTTAGTTGGAGATTTGGGGTGACAGTGTTTGGCAGGGGCTACAAAGAGGAGATGTGGGGAGGGGGAGAAGGCGCTTGGTGCTGTGGGGTTGACACAAAGGTAAGCTGCTGTTATGTTCCTGTCTCTGTGATTTAGTGACCATGTGGTGCAGGAAGGGGAAAGCCAAGGTAGCTTCAGGTTCAAGGGTTCAGTTGCATGGCGGATGCCAATCACTGTTGAAGTTTGATGATGAATACTTGCTATATTAATGTCAGTCAGTGTTGTAGCTTAAATATCCTGTATTAAAGTTTTTAGAGACTAAACTGACTCAATCCAATTCTGATGCCTGAACATAAAATAACAAAAAAGAATCAAAGTCAGACCTTAACATTTTTATCGTATAATTCAAACAAAGTGTTTTTTTCAAGACCAGAGTGCTTTTATGCTCATGCCTTAATTAAGAATTACAGTGAATTACACATATGACAGTCAAAAGTCAGCCACAAAAGTTTTATCTATAAAACAAAACTAATGTGTATAGGAAAAGATCACTAATAAGAGACAGTTTTAATTGATTTGGCATTTTTTATATACTTCTGTAACATATATGTATATACTTGTATATGTATACCAATAAAAACACTTTTAACTAGAGAGTGCAGACCTCTGCCAAGCATATTGTGATTGTCATGCAACACTTAAGTCCTACTTTAATGTTATACTCCCTTTCAGCAGACTGTCTGCTACAATTTGGTGTTAGTTGCAGGTTTGTACGATAATTTGTTACCTGACAGTGTTAAAAATTATGATGTCCCAGTACATATTTCATATTCTGGATCTTAGTATCCAGAATATTGCCAGGATCTGGATCATACTTTTACATCTGTCAGAAATTATTTCTGACCTTGTCTTGTTTTGTTTTGCAAAGCAATCTGATCATTTATCATGGAGTTTTATACACATATGGTGAAAACGGCTCAATCTCACAATGATAAAGAATCCTTTAAAAAAAAAAAGTCCTGGATCCAGACAGTGATCCAGATCACCTCCAAAATTTTATCACTTCTTCCTTATCCCATTTTGAACATTTCCTGAAAATTTCCTGAAAATCCGTTTGTTACTTTTTGAGTTATGTTGTTCACAGACAGACAAACTCTCCCAAAAACATAACCTCTTTGGCGGAGGTAACAATAAAAACTCATCTCCTCTGCCGTATGACACAAGCTGTGTTGCTCTGATTGGTTGTTTTTCTGCCTAATTACTTCCAGAGACTTTCTGCGTGCTATTGCTAATGTCCTCTTTAAATAAGATATAAATTAAACAGATCCAGATCAACACCAGGCTAAAGCATTTCATCAACTTCTACAAATATTTTTCATTAAAGTCAGCTCAGGAGGGGTCATAGCTGTAAATTCAGTGCCCATTGTGAAGAGGATTGCTTACCTGAATGTTGCTAAATGTCTGAGAAAAAAAAAAAGATTTTGCATATTTTACCCTAAAACTCTGATCACTGTGTCATCAACAGGGGATTTCAAGTTCGTGACTGTTTCCCAAGACTGGCTGAAGGGTGATCTGAGCTTCAAAGGAGACTTTTTGTACCCACAACACTATGAACAACACTCAGAATGTGAAATTAATGTTATTTTTGTCTTTTTGTGTTGTCATGCTGTGCTCTCCTGTCTCTAAATCAATACACCCTCTGGGACTAAAATAATGACAAAAAGTTTTTCCCTATTTTGTCATTTAACTGAAAGTTAAAAACATAACTTGAGAATGACCAATTACATCCCTGCTGACTTCCCGTGCCAGGAGACGACAGGCCAGCCTCGATGAGAACACTGTGTGCAGGCCCGAGCACAGCCGGGTGGGGGGGTTCAGGGGGTAGAAGGGGGTTGTAGGGGGTCATCTGCCTGAATACTCCTGCTCACATCCTGGCATGCAGTATCCGTCTGTCTCTCTCTCCCCCTCGCGCTGTCACATGCAAACCCTCATGTGCACATTAGCCTCCCACATGCATTAAACCCATCTGCAGTGTGTCCCTTCTGCACGTTAACAGCATAATCACTCCAAAAAAACAACATGATGGAACACACACAACTGTGGCCCATGATGCAGACATAGACACTGGCTTCACGGCACACTCTGTGCACTGTCTGCACCAATACACTCTTAAACACACACACAAATGCACACACAGACACACCAACCCCTCAGAATCTGTGGCCTGGAAGAATGGAGGCAGTGTGCAGCCAGGCAGCCAGCAGACAAGGGCAGGGCCGGGGTTCTGCAGGGGTATGTGAATGTGTGTGTGAGGGAAAGAGGGAGGGTGTATGTAAGGGGTGCAGAAGGCCTGGAATTGTGGGTTGGTTTTGGGAGGGGCCCTGGCCTATACGTCTGAAATGCATTAAAGTACAAAAAAAGCCTGAGTCTCAAATAGAATCACAGCCTTTCTGGGAATCATTTTCTGACAAACTGGGAGATCTGTGGCTGCATCTTACAGCAGAAAAGCTGGTGAAGGATGTGAGAGTTGATCCTTACAGGCCAGTTTGAGAATAAATTATTAAAATCACGGATGTTTCCAGGCTAAATATAGCAGCTTGTCTAAAAGCAGCACTCAAAGGATTTCAGAGGAAAAAAAATGTCTTAAAAGAAATACTGAGTGTAAGATGAAAATTCTGTCATTGTCTGCTCAGTGTCTTGTCAGCTGAACTTCACAGAAAACAGCAAACAGAAAGTAAATACCCATCTGTCCGCCTGTCTCAGCCTCTGGGAAAGTACAGGATATACTTATTAGATTTTTGGATATATAACAGCAAGGATCCTCTCTATTACTTGTTTGTTAAGCTATCTGAGTGAGTGAAGTTTCATATTCTTCTTTGGCAGATTAAAAGAAGGCAAACCTGTTAATCCCACATTTGTCTTCAAAGCCTAAAATCTTACCTAACCTGATTATAAAAGGAAATTGAAGTTTTGGTGAACTATGCCTTTAAAATCTTTCCTTTCCTGTGCTTTTTAAAAAGTTCTTTAGAGCCTTCAGCTTCTTGACCTGTCAGACTTCAGAATTTTACCCTGATTAAGATTATGAAACCAAATCTGACTTCACTATGTCAGTGTTTCTTTTAACTTTTAAGCCATTCAGCTGACACTCTTATCCCAAGCTGCTTGCGCACAGAGAGCAGGTAAGATGGTGCTGTGTTTTTGCTCAAAGGTATATAAGCAGGACATGCTGTTTTACCTCCTCGTGCACCACGATGTGATGTATACAAGCCTGTTTTTATGTTATTCCAAACCCACTTTTGTCACATTTAATCCATCCTTCCAAGATCTTTTTCTCTCATCTCATGCGGGGTCGATGTCGGGCTTGAGGCAATCTCAGCTTTCACTGGGTGAGTGGTTGGGAACACTTTGGACAGGTCACTAGTCAAACAACTATTTACACACATTCACACCTGCAGTCACAGATCAACCTGATTTTGAACTGTTTGAGACTGAACTCTACACAGAAAGGTGACGATTCAGTCTTACATTGAAGCAACAAGAATGAACCACTGCCTCCACATTTAATCATCCTTATCTAGAAGAACTACTTCACTAGAAATGTAACCACACACATCCCCCCTGTACGTGACAGGAGTCATCCAGAAAAAGGTTTATATGGTGGGGTGTTGTGTAAAGCTTCAGAGTTCACAGGTTTTATTCAAAAACACCAAACTGCAGGTGTTCCCTGTGTTCTGTAGAATAATTTTTTCTCTTTCAGGTCTGACATGCTGCATTTTATCTAAATCAGACGTCCCATTTTATTTAAAGGGAACAGTTTCATTGCAGTAAAGACACTCCGAGTGCTGAAGGCGGTTGTTTCCTCACAGGGAGGGGCAGAGGCTGTGTGGGAAAACTCCAGGCGAACCAATGAACCTTCATTTTCCTTATTTTCAAGCTCAGGATGACATGGTTGATTTTTTCCTGTATCTACTGCTGCAGCAGTTCTACCAGAAGAAGTGACTGTAAGAATATTACGATAAAGAAAAACACACTGTCACCTTTTAAACATTTTATTCAGTGTATGTTTTATGTAAATTATGTAAACTCTTCAGGTTCATACTGGTTATGTTTTGTGACTGAATGCACATCTTTGAAAGAAGTCTGTCACATGAATTTCCACTACCGCTTTCAATCATTCTGCCATTATGCCTCATCGTTTCACTCACTGCTCTTTTCTTCTCCTCCTTTTCAACCATCATTTTCTTTTCAGAGAGGCAGCTGTGTGAATGAGTCTGCTTGTGTGTGTGTGTGTGTGTGTGTGTGTGTGTGTGTGTGTGTGTGTGTGTGTGTGTGTGTGTGTGTGTGTGTGTGTGTGTGTGTGTGTGTGTGTCAAAGGCGAGAGGGGAGGAGAGAGTGAGGGAAGTTTGCCAACTAGCCCTCTCCTTTGAAAACCCAGAGGGCCTGGCTGACTCCTGTCTCCAACATGGCCGCCGTAAATCAGTGTGAGAAGGAGCTAAGTTAATTGCACGGGCGTTTATGAAGGAGAAAGCCTTGATTTACTCCAAAAGCTTTACATCTCCCCTGTGGATGTGGAGTGATGAAAGGAGTGGAGCAGGGGAAAAGGAGTGAGGGGGGTATGGAGATGATGTTGGGGACAGGGAGAGCACATGGGGGCTGTGAACAAAGTTCACTTGCAGCATTTTAGATAAGCTGATTGGTAAACTAGATTGTAGACAGATATTCATCTATTGCCTTAGGAGTAATTATTTAAACTTGTTAGAAGTCACATTGACTTTGGTTTTAAAGGGATGTTTTTAGTATAGAGTCCAGTAAAGAAGCAACACAGTATAGAACAAAGAAAAACATTTAAATTAGCATAAATTAACATACTATAAATGCTGTGAAACAGATTTATATATGTAAGCATTAGTCACAGTTTATGTACCTAGCCTTTTAGCATCAACATAAAGTATGCACTACAGAGGAGCATGTTAGAGGCAGTGTGGTACAACTCCAGCTCAGTTGATGCCAGATTTACAGCACGACCTGGGCCATGTCCACACTACAGAGTGACATGGGAGTGGATTTTTACTCCTGTCCCATCCCACTCCCACAGAAAAAAATCCTGTCCTGTCCAACTCATGGTAAAATGACTCCCTCTCCTGTACCGCTAGATTGCTGTTGGCTTCTGGGAAGTGTAGTCCTTTTCACTTGCGTTAGTGTGTAGGCTTTTTGGAAAACAAACTACAAAATTGGGGCGCATGTCACATATTACATTTTTGTCTGATTGGTTCCTGCTCCCGTCTGCTCCTGTTAACTTTTTATTCTGTACTGTCCCAATCTGATGATTAAAGTAAAGTTGACTCCCATCCCACGGGAATCCCACAGAAACCTTGTGTACCACGGAATTCCGGAAAAAATGTCAGCCTCAAGTCCACATGTAGCCATGTGTCAGGGAAACCGCATATATCTATAGGTTTAGGCCATAGACTGTGTAAAGCATGGATGTAGCCTCCGTGTCATCACCTGTCTGTTCTGGAAACCGTAAAATGAAGCCAATCCACAGACGCTGCCACAATTAATATGACGCTGGCTGTGATTTTCCTTTCGAACAGCTACAGGGTGACCTGAGCTGAGTCTCTGATTGGGCAATCAAACAATTCTAATAACTTCTAGGCCCGAAGTCAGAAAAAAGTTCACTCACCATACAGTGTATGCTGATAGTGAAATCACCGTTTCAGGTCCAAGTCGTTGTTTGAACAGGGCTGTAAATGTGCTTTTTAACGCCATTAAAGTCTGTTTTTATGGTTGGATGTCTACAAGGCTTCCAGTCTTTCTACAGCCAGTCTCAAGCAGATTCTCGATGAATAGCAACTTTTAGCACTTGCACATAGGCTTCATTTTTACTGACTGGATGTTGCCCCTTAGTTTAAGCCTGTCATCCACACAAAACCAAGTTTTATGACACCACAAACAGTGTTTTCTGAAACTCTAGCCGAAGTGAAGATTTTTAAAAACAGTGGTTTCATGTTTACACAGGGAAACAGAGGTTTTGGTCACAGCTTAATGATGGGGGTTTGCTCTTATTGGCTGGCACAGGTGTCATGTCTGAAAAACACTGCCAAATATGGGTTTTTATAAACTATGAATGTACAAGGCCTTGGACTTAAACTTGTGCAAACTGCATTGAGATCCGGGAAGATGCAGGCTCTTTTGTTGATAAAGATTTTTACACTTTTATTATTATTATTATTTTTGTATGAGGCCTGAATTATTCATCCAAATTAGAGCTAGCTGGCAGGTTTCACCTGTACGTGCATTGACATGCTGGCTCCTTTATTATCAGTTCTGTTCAGGTTTCCTAAAAAGATGCTAAGAAACAAGCAAGAGCACATGAGTAAAATAACATCTAACTTAACTCGGTGACTGACATTGATGACTGAGAATCTGTCAAGAAAATGGTTTTCCCAACTCATCTCATGCTTTGTGTTGTGTTTTTGTGGACCCACTTAGGAGAGCAAACACGCACCACATGATGTGCCATTCCAATGCAACAGCTGAAAAGTTTTACTGGGCTAACTTGGAGTTTTACAAAGCTCTTGAGACTCTGAGGCACACTGCTTCAGTTATTTCCCAGAGCTTTGACAGAAATGCAAAACAAGACAACATTAATGACATAGACATTAATGTTGTCTTTTACCTCCTTACAGAAGAGGAGGGACAAGAAGACAGGCTTCAGAGAGTAATGACCCTGGGTCATATATTTTGTACGCTGTTCTGTTTCCCCCCCTGCAGTTTATGCAGGTGTGTTTTCTGTATAAGTGTGAGAGTGTGTGTGTAGGTGTATGCAAGTGAATCAGGTGCTGATGCAGTTTGTGGCTTCTGATTGGCTACTTAGAGTAGGGCTGCTGCTCCCTGATTGGATGAAGTTGGACTTCACTAATTCAAACTTCAGCTGCTGGGGCCTGCAGTCTCCTTCACTTCAACTTCCAAAAGAAGAGTCTTTGTGATGTTATTAAGAAGCAGTTTGGACATTGTAAGAGTTATTTTTCTTTGATTCAAATGAAAAAGTCAGATTAGGAGTGAGCAGCCTTTTGTTCATCACTGTTTAACCCATTTTAGTTTATCAGGAGTTCTGGCATGCTGTGGTCTTGTTTTCTGTAAATTAAAATCAAGGCTGTGGACGGTTTATTTAGACTTTTTTGTCATTTTTTTCTCAAATCTGAAGCTTATTAAAGAGCTGCTTTATTTGATTTGACCTGTTTGTTGGCTTTCTCTGAGTGGGAAGAGTGAGGACTGCACATTGTGTTACAGCCAGGTTTCTCCAAGGCCAGGGTTGTAACAAGAGACAGAGGAAGAAGAGTGAGACAAAAGAGGAGAAGAAAATAGGGTCAAAAAGACAGAAGGAAAGTATAAGAGGATGAACAATGGATACAGAATCAATAATGACATGACAACAACAGAAAAATCTTTACCCATATGGTCAAACCGCCGATGTACAGACACTGGTGCATATGCCTAACTGGTATTGTAACTTCAACATTTACAGTGTAACAGCCCACCTGACAAATCTTCTACCTCAAGTGACTTCAATATTTCCCAAAATAGCTTCAATTTTCTGCAGGGGAGTTTATTGTTACACTGCTCATTCAGTATGCAGCAGTAAAGAAGGCATGTGTCCCCTAGATACTGAATGGCATTATAGCACTACCACAATAAGGTAGCAGGAGAAATAAACCATTTTTCTCTTGCTGCTTATTTACTATGGAGATGAACCTAAATATAGCTACAATGATGATAACACACTCAACTACACAATCGGTCCACTGATGCAAGGTAGAGAGGTCTTTTGTATAATGTAAAATGTTCCCAGGTTGACATCATGAGTCTGCAGCCTACAAGTGAACATTTGGTTTTACAAACTGCATCCAGCTCAGTTAATTAACAGCGGTGACAAACTTTCAGTAAGTAGTAACACATCCTGGAAGCCGCAGTGGAGGAGTTTGAAGCGTTCCCATGCTGTCTGAACATCTGTTTTATCCACAAAGAGACAGATTAACACTTAACCTCACTTCTCTCCTTTCCCCTGCGTTTAGCAGTGCCAGCTAATGTCTACATCATGAGCTTCTTTCCTGTGTCATGATGCTATCAGGGTTTTTTGACTGTTCATGTGGCAGCTGTGTGATGAGTACATCCCACTCATTCACGCAAACACACACACACTTACACAAAGGCTTAGTGAGTGAAAAGGTGGAAGTGGTGAGAAACGGTTGAGGCCGGGGTTTCGATGGTGGGCCTGTGTGGCTGATGAAGGGAAACAGTCGTTACAGTAGAGGAGGCGAGGTGGGACAGAGGAAGACAGATTACTGAAGCATCAGGAAGGCTCTGAATGTGGATACACTGAAACTAAAAGGAAGAGTTGAAGACTGAAAGAACGCTTTAATTTAAACCATGTGTTTGACTGCTTACTTTTACATCTACAGGAACGGACATACATCATTTTTTACCTCAAGTTTGAACAGTTGCATGCTGCATTCATGCCTTTTGCACCTCTTCCCTCACACTCAAAACATAAGCCACATGTGTAAAATTTTCTTACACAGTGAGAGAATTTCAAGAAAAAAAGATTATTTTTTTTTAAAGAAAAAAAAAAAAAAAAAAAGGATAAAATGAAAAATGTTACCGTATCATCCAACATGCTATTAGTTATTGATGGCAGCAAAAAAAAAAAAAAAATCATAGACAGTCCCTTAAAGGCATGATTACCAAGAACTAAATTCCACCAAAAGTGGTGGATTTAAAGGTGTAGTCAGCGGTCTGGGACAAAACAAGTGGACAGGTTGTTGACAAACGTATTTAGACCTGCCTCTCTCTTCATACCCCACCCCTGGCTCCACGCCCGAAAGATGATGGATATGCATCGTCATGGAAACGACCGTAGAAACTGCGTAGCTGACTGACATGGTGGAGCCTGGACCAGCGAACGCTCGAGGGTCAGTTAGCTATGATACGTGAAGCCGTATTAATTGCTTTGAAAGTAGTAGTAGTAGTGACGAGTTTTAGTAGTATTGTAGCAAAAGATATTATAATATTTAGATATATAAATATTTTTCTGATCAAAGACATGCGATGCTCCACAATAGAAAGGTCCAGGTTGTTGAGCTTGCCTTTGAAAGAGACTTGACCCACAGATGTACAACGGAGTGGGAGGATGCTGTCCTCGGGAGATCTAGCTGCAACACTCACCGGCTCCAGCTGTTTTAAAGGTATTTCTATCTTTCGCTCGCTACTATTGTTTGGGTTTCGTGGTTCTTTGATAACCCTGACTCGTCAGACGACAGTAGCCACAACTCGACTGCCATAATTGATAACATCACAACAACAGTACATTTTGGCAGATCAGACAATGAGATGGATGCCCGACGGATGTTACTGTTATTTGAAGCACCACAAAGCTAATGTTGCTTACCTGTCCAGCAGAAAGACGGCGACATCTGCGTCTGTTTTCAGCTCTGTTAAATCGCGGAGTTCCCTTCATCGTCAGAAAGCCACACCAATGTTGACCTGGGTCTTCCCTCTTTTATGGTCACAGACCTTCTTTTTTGTTTTATGCTCTTCTGTCCTTTTTCTTTTGTGCTGTTTTTCGGCCATTGCTACTGTTGCTATCACACTGCTTTCTTATGCTAACTGCGCATGCTAGGCAACGTACTATTCCCCCTTCCCCCCTCTGTCTGATCTGCACATGGGTATGATCCGCCCCCCCTGGGGGTGTACCCTGTTTTGGTGGCTCGGTCTGAGCCACAGTGTTTACCTGCTGAAATTCAGAGCCAAGGCTGTGTATTGAAACCTGACTTTTTTCAACATGCTGTCAGTGACGATATCTTGTGGATGGAGAGGAGAAATACTGCGATTTTGACAAATAGTGCAGATCAGACGATCCGCTGACTGCACCTTTAAAGCATAATACCTAATAAAGATTTTCTTTAAATGGGTAAAAAAAAGAGCCAGAAAAGATGAAAACCACCTGGTGATCTATTCCTGTTGCCTTTATTTAAAACTTTAAATGAATTGGGAATTGACTTTTAACTGTGTTTCTGTATGTTCCCCAGTGCATCATGAATAAACTCAACATAAACAGTGGAAGTACATCTTAAAAAAAGCCTAGAGTAAATCAGAGTTGGCTATAAAAACTATAAATTATGTGAAGAAAACTATTTTTTTATAACCTCATTATTTTTTCATATTGTTGTGAATTTCATAAGTTTGTTGGATGATTAATATTATGCCTTTATCTTCTCTCATTATTTGCAATGAATCACTTTTCCAGAAGTATTGTCACTGCCTTGCCTCAGTGGATACCTCTTTGTGGTGCAGAACTCTTCAAGTGCTTCTTTTATACGGTGCTGTGACCTCAATAGAGAAATCTGCAATCCTCCCTCCTCCGCTTAGCGCTCCGTGTTCTCAGGTGCTTGAATCCCTTTAGTTTTACTCCAGAGGGGATTTGAGCTTCATGAATATGGATGTGACGATGATGAACCTCGATGATGAAGGTAGTTTGGTCTCCTTTCAGATAAGAGCTAATCGCATTTGGAGAGCGTGGCAGCACAGCTAGGTGTAAACTTGGCCAATGGCATTATGTGGATGGGGGTTGCGGGGTGTGAGTGAAGGTGCTCTGGTGTGTGTAGATGTGTGTGTGTATGTGTGTGTTAGTGTAGATGTGTTAGGTAATCACTCGGAGCAGCCTTGAAACACTCGCCCTGGAAGACAGCAGTGGGTGAAGTGCAGGATGTTATCGGGGCTTTGTAATCCCAAACTAGGGATGTATCTCTTGACTCCTCCTTCATGACTTCTTTCTTCCTCTCTCCACTCCCTTACTCTGTCCTCCTCATTCTCCTTTTCCTCTCATCCCTAAGTTTCCTGATGCCATTGAATGCCATTTAGTGCTGATGTTGCAGGAGGATGAGGGGTTATAATTAGCCCAGATATTCCTGTTCACATTCAAATTTCCAAACTAATCTCACAACGGATTTCTAATGAGGAAATGGGATTGGCTTGCTGGTTCTCATCAAAAGATGCAATTGCTCACGTCACCTAGCAACAGAATTAGCCTAATCTCCTCTCCCTTTGTTCAACTGGATTGTTACCTCTGTGGGTCCTGTACAAGTGAAGATGGTTCTACCTGCATTGGTACACTAATAGTATTTCCAGAGTCTTTAAAAAGTTTTTGTTATTCATATTTCCAGCACCTCATAGCCTGCAGCAGCCATCTGGTATTTTTTCCTGTCATAAACAGAAAATAGAAAAGCATTCAGAGAGCGCAGACCTCTGCCAAGTATATTGTGATTGTCCTGCAACACTTTAGTCCTACCTCAATGTTCTACTCCCTTTCAGCAGACTGTCTGCTACAATTTGATGTTAGTTGCAGGTTTGTATGGTAATTTTTTACCTGACAGTATTGAAAATTATGATGACCCAGAACATATTTCATATTCCAGATCTTAGTATCCAGAAAATTCCCAGGGTCTGGATCGTACTTTTACATCTGTCACAAATTATCATGACCTTGTCTTGTATTGTTTTGCAAAGCAATCTGACCATTTATCGTGGAGTTATATACACGTATGGTGAAACTAGCCTTATCTCTCAATAATAAAGAATCCTTAAAAAAAAAAGTCCTGGATCCAGATGGTGATCCAGATCTCCTCCAAAAATGTATCACTTCTTCCTAATCCCATTTTGAACATTTCCTGAAAATTTCATCAAGATTCGTTTGTTACTTTTTGAGTCGTTCACGGACAAACAGACAAATTCTCCCAAAAACATAACCTCCTTGACGGAGGTAATGAGGAGTATTGAGCTGATTCGTATGGCTTGTTGTTATATTCTCTGCTTACAGGATGGACTGTACTCTCACTTAACGCATTGGTTATGTTGCATTTTTAGGGTAAATGTCTCTTTATAAGCTCCAATTTGGGAAACAAATTTACTGTGTTTTCAAGTTTGTTTTGCGGTTGAAACATAGAAGTTGCTTGGCTAAAAATCTTCCGCCCAGGCCTTATGTCGGGGTCAAACTTCACATTAAAATTGTGATTAAAGCGTAGTCCAGCAGATGTTTTTTTGGGGGGATCAGTCAGCCCAGAAATTTGAACCATAATGACCTGTATAGTGGGTCATAGTGAAAAACAACAAGAGCCACATTTAGGACACCAGAAAGTCCAGCACGTTCCCTTCTGCTTTCTGTGATGTGGTGCATTATACCAGTGAGGCTGACCTATGAAAGGACAAAATGCTTTGCACAAACAAAATGGTAAAGCAGAAAAAAGAAGGCAGAAGTCTGTGCTGCACAACGGAGCAATAACAATGAAGAAAGGCTTGTCAAGCCCCAGCAAAACCATCCCTGCCTTTGAGATGCATCTTTCATCAACGACCATGATAGACCAAAAAACAACAACAAAAAAATAATAATTTTACTGTTGGAGGAAATTAGCAAACACACTTTGTTAACCTGGTAGTAACTGTCGTTAGCATTCCAGGGTGGCATCAGGCCCAGCCCCTCTTTCTTCCAGCATCATCACAATAAGTCATAATGAGACATGTATCAACATGTGGTTCATAATGTCCCTTTGTCATGTCTAGAATGTAGGGCTCTATGACTAGCTTATCTTACACACTGACCACCATAACAGACATAACGATCATGTAGTTAGATGTTGGCAAAATGTACAAAACTTTTGAAAACTATTTGAAATTCACTGACTGGGCTGCTTGAGAGAATGCACACAGCACAACTTTTTTTTTTTTTTTCTTTTTTTTCTTTTTTTTTTGACACTAATGTGGAAAATATCCCTAAGCAAGTAGGCAGAGGTGGTGGTGTTAATATCATGTGACTGGTGCGAACCCAGAAATAAGATTTCTAAAACTGAACAACCATTTTCAGCAGCAAAGATCTCTGCACATCACTCTGTGTGCACATTGCACTGATAGAAATGCAAAAACTGTCACCATTATGAAGGTTTCCATTGGTTCATCATCACTCATAGCTTAGGAAAATTTTGGAGTCATTATTAAAACAGTTTTTATGAGTGCATCACTGGTTATTAGCCAATCTGATCAGTAGCAGCTCTGATTCCTACAAAACTGAGTGATCCTTTCGATTCTGTTTCAACTTATTCCAATTTCCTCCATAAATCCAGGGCTGTGTTCCTTTAAATTTTGTACTAGGTAGTTTTTTAGTAAATATTTTTATTTAGCCTTTTCTGGTAATGCTAAAATATTGTTATGAAACCTGTCAAAGTTCTGAAATTTGTAGAAATACACCACATCAGCAGACCTTCACCTCTCAGTTTACCTTTATTTTTTACCATATTCCGTGCTGATATCAGGTCTCTTTTATTCAGCACAGGGCTGACTCCTCTCTGAGGCAGGAGTTGTGTCACAAGGATGCAGTGAAGCTTGCTTGACGTGTATATATAAAAAAAAAAAAAAAAACGCTCGGCTCCACTCACCTCAGGGTGTGTGGTGCATCCATGGCGTATGGCCTACATGCTCGCTCAAGCATAAGCCAATGTAGCCTCTGCCTCCCTGGCGCTACAGCTCAGAGTTTGTCATTTATCTCAGATGGGTTTTATAATGCGCAGGAAGAAAATTCAATGTTTTCAGACTGAGGGTCAGGCAGTGGCGATCCCTATATTTATTTGTATGCATTGTGGTGTGTTATGCTTTTGGATTTAGAGCCTTATGGAGCTACTTTGGAGGATTGCTATGCTGGAATGAGCTCCATTTGTAGTAGAAATTCAACCACTACTGAGGACTGTATTACAGCTCCAGAGCCTTGACCGGACGTTAAATAACATCTGTGTTTCAATGAGGTTAATTTATTTCAGGGGAGTTTTGGGTTGTATAACAGGAGCCTTAAATAGAGGTTGATAATTGTGGTCCAATGCTAGAGCAAGTGGCAAAGGAGCAGTAGGGGGAGAAGGGTGGGTTGTGGGGGGAGCACAGGGCATGAATTATTTCACAAAAAAAAAAAAAAAAAAAAAATGGAGTCTACTGGTTGTGATGGAAAACAAGGAGCAAGAACTGTTAATGACTGTTTTCTTTGGTTCACTTACTTGAAAGCACACACACCTTTAAAACAGGTAGATTGTTTACATGTCACTCATTTATTTTTAACCTGTTTCACTGGGGTGCAAGATGCATAAAGAATTCAGGACAACCAAGTGTGGAAAATGTAATGTTTTCTGGGCTCAGTGAAGCCTCTTTAGAGAGTTTAAATGCACCATAAAGCATATATCTTTGCTTTATACACTTAAAAGTATGGAGATAATTTGTACAGCTGAGATCTGTTCCATTTTATTTCCCACACATCCTGCCCTGCTTTTCAACTCTGAAAGTCTCTCAGCAGGCTTTTTAAATAAGGATGAAGGATATTTTCTCTCTATCCCGAATCAAGCGACAGCTTAATGCAAGTAACAACAGTCTGAACTCCTAATTTTGGAGGATGTTTTTTCTTATGCTTCTGTTTTATTTATTTATTTTTATTCATTTATTTATTTATTTTTGTCATTGTTATTGTATTTCAAGGCCATCTTACGCCAGACTATCTTAATGCAAAGACTCATTCAGTCCTCCAAGTGGGTCTGCATTTTCACTAAAAATGACCAATGATCTAAATGACCAATGTTGTGAAACATGACAGCATCCTAGCATGGCTTTATTGTTACAGAAGCTTTTCTGCAACATCGAGGTAACATATACGTATTTTCCAGATTCAGAAGATTTGATAACTTGAACCACACACCTGCTCCATCACCCGGAAGTCACAGCGTTAAACAACATCATGCTAACAACGCCCATACAAAAAAAAGACAGATTCAACCTCAATGATCCCATCAATGCAGTCTGATATATCGAGTTTGTCATGTCCAGGCCGTAGCAATTTGAGCGATTGTTTTTTGAACCGTGTAGTCTGTCACCGTGTTCACCATTTGTTCCCTCTTGAAGAAGCGTGATGAAATGTCCACACAGACAGAATCCACCTTGTGACATGGACGATGCCAGCTTAAATCTTGTCCACCCACTGATTGACAGCGACGACATTTCACGGTTAGGAGGCATTCCTTCTCTGTGCTTTGTCCCAAGCGTGACCTATCAGCGTGTCCTTCCCCCGTGAAGTGTTTGAACATTTTTCTTGATGTGTCATGTCATCTGTAGGCTACAACTTCAGAGAACCTTTCTTTGTGACAACTTTTTGACGGTCTGTCACTGGAACAGTGGTACAGCGGAGATAAAAAGGTACCTTGCATCACAAATTTATGCTGTTCAGTGAATTGAACTCCAACATACTCAAGCTATGAACATTTAAGTGAGGGATCATGCTTGGCGAACAGGTGGTTATGCATATCAGGATCCTGATAGGTAGGGGTGGGCGATATAGGGAATTTTGGTATTGATCAGATACCAAGTAAATACAGGGCTAGTATCCCCAATACCAGTAGCGATACGTTTTACACAAAATGTAATGATCATTGAATCATTTTGTGATTATGGTTATGATTATGGTAAAACACAGCATAAAGATTTTAGGAAATCAAAAAAATGTTTTTTCTAACTAACCACAACAATAGAACAACATTTTAACAGTATAAAGTAATAAAATAAATAAACTAATAAACCACCACAATTGTTTAGGAAAAAAAAAATCGCAAGTGCAAAATAACAAAAAGTTCCCTCCCATTTGCACGGAGAAGCGGCAGACAGAGGAAAGTAAAGTTAATTGCTGGATGACGTAAGAGAAACTGCAGTATCGATCTCATCAGGCTAGTATCGTTAAGATACCAATACTCATCTTGGTATCGATACGATCGATATTTAGATCGATACACCCACCCCTACTGATATGGTGAGCAAGACAGGACAAGGCCAGACAGGTAAGTTATTCCCATCAGCCTACTTGTGTGATAAATTAAACCATACATTTCATTTCACATTTGAGTCCAAACACTAGTCAACTAATCTGTTATATTTCACATAGAACTTAACATATCCACTGAAGGTAGTATTGGGCAAGATAAATAAAAACCTAGAATAATAACAACTCTGGTTTCTCTGTCTTCGTTTAGCAGTTTGTCCTTAGGAGGGTTTGCAGTTTACACACCTTACACCATTAATGAGGAAAGGGAGCCTCTGACTTGGTTTCTACTGTCACTACTGCCAAAATACTTTTTAGCAATCACCATCTTAGGAGAGTGGCTCAACAGATCAGTAGTTAAACCACCATAGAACGAAGCAAACATTCACAAGCATATTTAAAGAATCTCTCCTTTCCCATGACACTTGGTCCTTAAATACAGACGAGCAAGAATCATTGTTCAGTTACATCAGAGAGCAGCCAAGGACATCCTTTTTTTAAAAAAAAATATTTTATTGCAGCTGCTGGCTGTTCTTCAAATTCAGTCTAACACCTAAAGTCTCCTAAGACCAAGCAGTATCCGGGCTGCATAGTTTGTTTTCACAGCTATGTTGACGTGACTCTTGTGTTAAAGTTACTTGTCTCAGATCTCTGTGGTCCCTGTTGTAATGGACTGTTAAGCAACCGCTGCTGCTCTTCTGATGATTAAGTCACGCAAGCTTACACTTGATGTCACTGAATTATTTTTAAGTGCTGAATTCTAACGTGGCATTTTTCAAAGAGTTTGGAAACAACTGCCATATTTATTTGCCATCCTGCCAGTTGCACTGCCCTATTTTTATCCAAACGTTTTGACCTGCCAGTGTCACATCTGTGATTCATACCCGAGGCTTCCTGATTACTGATTCGTTCTCAAGCAGCTCATCAGAGCTCCTGTACACGGATCACAGGATAATTGGGCACTGCCAATTATTTTGATGCATCGCATGTGATGGGGAAGAGTTTGCTTCTGCCTCTGTCCCTCCTGCAAAATAGCACAAATCAATAACCACACAACTCTGGTCATTATGAAGATGCTGCGTTTACTCCTGCACAACAATGCAAGTTCATAGCACACAGAGCGAGGAAGGGCTTTTCATGTGAAGTAGAAGGGTGGTGAAAGGATTAGGAATTTACATTGTCAGATAAGCTTTTCTTATTAAAGAGAAAGCATTTTTTTCTTTAAAGAAAATCAACAACAAGGGTGGTTTCTTCAACATCACAGACCTCTGATGTGACAAAAAGAATTAGTATGTTTTATATAACTTTCGAGGAGTGCACAGCCAACACTTGAAAGCGCGCAGACCACAATAATGCAATTAGGCACAGAGATGGAAGACGCCAAGCCTTCAGTCAGAATTAAAGGATAAATCTCATCTCTGCACTCTAGGAAGCCAAAAATAGGCAACCAATTCTTCTGTGCAGATATTATATATTAAATCTTTGCATTTCCTCATACTGGGGTTATTTGAGATGACGTTATTACTTGCTATGGATGTCTACCATACAGGCAAAACGAGTAAAGTCAAGCATTGCATGTTTTCAAGTCTTGGAACTGGTATGATTTCACATCAGAAAGGAGTTTTTGTGTACAAAGTTATATACAAATGCAGAGATACAAATAAAGAAATCAGAAATAAAATGCTTGCAGTTTTTTTTCTCTCATGCAAACATTTTGTTTTCCTCACACCTCTCTCCATCTTGGCATTCCCATTGTAGCATATTACATTGTTTCTTCCTAAGTCAGACATTTGGTAGCTCAGTGTATATTAGCGAGTGGTTCCTCACACTCTTTCCTCATCTATAGAATGTCATAATCAAGTATATATATATATATATATATATATATATCTGCATATTAACACCAATGTACACATCAGTGCCTCATGAAAAATATAGCGAAGTGTATTTCCTCTATGCTCTGTTTTATTTATATCCCGTTTCTCGTCATGTATCTGAGCAGCGTCTGGGTCCTTCAGGAGACTTAATGGAGTGTGTCTTTTCCAGGCTTTGGGAGACTACTCCCTGCTGTTAATGCAGTGAGAGAGGAGCAGAGGAGCGGCCGGGCGAGCAAAGTCAGCCGCCTCACACCGGGTGACTGACTGAACGAACTTCATCCTGTGCAGTAATAACACAGCATCAGTGGCGCGGGATGCTGGGCTTGCAGAACGGTGGCGGTGGTAATGCTATTTCGTGTTCAGAATCTCATTTCTTATCTGAAAAACTTCAGTGTCCTATTTTCTTACTCCATGCCTGCTGAACTATTGCTGCACTTTGGCTCGGTGTCTCTGGTGAATCATCTGCTCAGAAGTGTCTGCTTTGCTCTCTTTTTAGCAAAGGGTGCAAATAATGGCTAGAAAACTCTCCGGTTGATATGAAAGCTTTGTTTAAGAACGTACCCGACTGGTTTAGTTGTATAAAAAAATCCTCTTACTGTTACTGTCTTTGAGGCAGAACAGATTAAGTCAAAAGGAAACATTATTGTAAGAGTCCCAATATGTTAAAGACCAAAGTTTGATTAGATCTTACTGTCTATTCTTAGAATATAGTTGACTTATTTAAGAAATAATATTTCAAGGTTCAATACACATGCCCCAAAAAGAAACTGTAAAAAGTTATATTGCATATGTGTCAGACATTTGGATGTTGCAAATTGGCTCAGGCCCTGTTTACACGACAATGTTTTATCTGAAAACACTGAAAGCAGTAAAGGAAATCTGCGTTTTCACAGGAACGCTGAGAGACTGGAAACGCTGTAGTAAGCATGCCAAGCCTGTGGGTGGCGCTATAACTGTCTTGTCCAGAAACCACTTTTGAGAGATCCCAAAAGTAGAGTTGAGCTGATTATCAGGTGTTTTGGTGAATGCTGAGTGCAGAAGTGGAGCAACAGATGCTCATTTTGTTGAAAGACAGTCAACAGATTCAGCAGCACAAGCTCAACACGGCATGATGAGTGTCACAACACTACTGTTGTCTTGTTGTATGCCCTTGTGCGAAGCGGGGTGTGATGTCAGTGTTCCCACTGAAAATGCCAGCTCACTGTTTACAGAGCAACTGTGTCGGCAGCGTTTCAGAGAAATTTCACTTTGGAGGCTGTTTTTAAAAGTTTGCGTTTTAGGTCGGCTAAAACGCAACCAAATTTTTGCGCTTCCCCCTAAAACAATTGTTGTGTAAACGGCCCCTCACTGGCACCCCTACAAGTTGTCAACAGTGCTTGCAGCTTTATCAATAATATCTATTTAAAGATGTATAATGGCCCTTAAATGTCAACAATAAATTTACAAAACACTGTCACTGGAGCTAACCTCTTCAGACTAAAGAAAAATAGTATAGTGTGTTTGTTTTGTTTTGTTTTCCATTTAAGTGTGTAGACAAATAAATGAGAATAAAAAAGTCATTCACAATCTTCAATTCATCTTACAGTTGACTTTGACTGTGTTCTTCACTGCATCCATGATCAAAACCAAAGATATTGCACCACACAAGATGCTACCTATTATATGCTGACAATGATGAGTTCATTTTTTAAAAAGAACTGAGCTACCATGTGGCAGTGAAGTAAGCACAAAAACAATCAGTTAAGCAAGACTGCATTCTCTGATATCAGCTAAAATTTGAACGCAAGTCACTCTGACAGGCGTAGTTAATGAGGGATTATTTTGGTTACCCATATTGTAAACATAAATATGAGGCAACAATGCTGAATTTTCAAGCTAAACATATGCAAATTTTTAAACCACCACATATTCATGTTGTAGAAATCCCTGGATCTGACTATGAATAGTTCAAAAAGGTCTGTTTTTAAAAAGGCACAATATCTTCAGGAGACTTGCTACAATAATGAC
This sequence comes from Halichoeres trimaculatus, assembly GCF_033239565.1. Taxonomy (NCBI): domain Eukaryota; kingdom Metazoa; phylum Chordata; class Actinopteri; order Labriformes; family Labridae; genus Halichoeres; species Halichoeres trimaculatus. The sequence continues at coordinate 14,775,223 of NW_027437182.1, read as the reverse complement.
ATCATGGCATAACGATCCCTTAACTGGTATATAACACATTGAGGGGGTGGACCTCAAACATTAAGGTCTGCCCCCCCAACAGGCCTCCAGAGGGCTGGCAAATCAGTGTTTGTTGAGTGGGTAACTGTAAACAGACAGCAGCTAAAACATAGTGTTTCAGACAAGGCTGAAATCATCAGGGGTTACCAGAGGAATTGTAAAACCCTTAAAGAAGCACAAGACTCCTTTTTTAATCTCTTGGCATGTAAAATAGTAAGATTTTGTCATGTGTCAAATTGTAACTGAGCTACTTCTTGGGGTAAAATAAATGAAAAATATCCTGTTTTGGGGAAAAAAAAAACTAATTGATAAATCTGTTGGTATTGAAAAGCTTAGACTGCAGAAGTCAAACAAAGAAACCATTCTGACTTAAAGGGAGTACAAAGCAACATTTCTGTTTCTAGCAAACTATGTTTGACTTTGTGCCATTTGATATACATTCAACAACACAGCTGACAATGATTTTCAATTTTATGGTGGTCTTGTTAGCTGTAAGTGGACTAATGCCAGCTACTAAAACATTGTGCTTGAGGATGATTGTCAACGGTGAGAAACCAACAAGATGTCTTGGCTGAAAGTCAAGTCTTGTTATAACTTTATGGAAACATCAAATGAAATTCTTTAGCATGCTGGGGTAGCTCCGGCCACAGAAAATGTATGGAATTTATTTATAGTCTCAGCCCGCCTTCCACCCAAGTTGGGCTGTGCCTGCTCTTTCCAGATGTTTAATTGAAGCCCCGTCAGTTCCCATGTAAAGTTTTTCATTTGACTCAACAGATTCAAGCGGTGGGAGTGAGCTGAGAGAAAGAAATTGCCTACACATGAAGACTCTATCAAAGCAGCCCAGCAAGATATAGCACAACGCCTCTGGGATGATCACTGTCTGAATTAGATAGAGGTACATTCTCAGAAAACGTACAGCCTAAATCCAAACCAGTCTCTCAGCCTCCATTTCAGAGCTTAAAGTTGATTTGATATAGCTGATTTTAAAAGGCTACAAAGAGAGTGGAGAATAAAACCAGTTAACCAAGAGGCTGAAAAATAAACAATGGATTTAGCTCATCCAAACGGCAGCCCCTGCACAGCAATTGGAAGTCAACAAGGCCCAAGGGAAAAGGGTCTAGGGATCCATTTGGAAGTGGGCCCACAGTACCTTTGTATCTGGTTGGCAGAGAGAACTTGCCCTCCGGCTACTAGCAAAACCACTCTTGCCTTTTCTTTGAGATGCTGCCTGTTGTTGCTGTCTATTTGTGTGGGAAGGGGAGCATGCTAGTGACTCAGGCAGACACTCGTAATTAAGGCCAGCTCCTCAGCCGGATGAGCAGCAAGAGATAATACGGATGTGTACAAAACTACCAACACCCCCCTCTTTTACTCACACACACATATACAAAACATGGACACTTATGTGACACACATGGTTTGTAGTCATACACGGAGGCATGTGCACAAGATGAAAGCATCAGAAAATCTCAGTAATGAAATGAACAAGTAGGGCACTACTCATTAGAGATGCATTTGTGTACGTGCAGCATGGGCAATTCATTATTTTCAGCTGCACACATTCTGGCGCGAGTTGAGCCGAATCAGAAATATATTTAAAATGTTATTCAGCCCAGAAAATGTGTTTAGCAGTCAAGAAGGATGGGTGAACACCCAAACTGGGTAATAAACATTTGCTTTGAATGGCTTCTGTCATCTTTCTGTTTTTTTGTTTTTTTTTTCTTTTGTTTTTTCTTTTGTTGTGGTGAGGATGAAAAAGAACTTTGAATGTGTTGTGTTTGAATGTCAAGGGTGAAAGCAAGGGCAGGGCTGATATATTTCTGCTGTGCTGGCTTTAGAGTCAGAGGTAATATAGAAGGATCAGTGGTGTAAAGATGGATTAACACAGCAGTAAAAAAGGCCAAACATTAAGCATTTTGAATGCATTTCTGTCAGATATTAAATTTGTTCAATATATTATTTTTATGTCAACTGTATTCAGATGCATAATCATCTGCTCATATACCCTACAAAGACCCCCCCAAACCCTTGCTTTGTGAATCTGTCATAACTCAATTCTTCTTTTGCTGCCACCTTCCTGCTGCTAAGCCCCGGTCCACCTCGGTGCCCAGATTGCATCATTGCTTGGCTGCCTGAGGCTTCATTGAATGGACACTTCCTGTAGTTTAGGGCCGTGATTAACCAGGCCCTTTATGCTCCCAAGCACCCGTCGCTTTTGTCATCAGTACGCCTCACTTCCCCCTCACTAGGAGTTCAGTAGAAAAGGCAACAGAGAGCTCCCAGGCCTAGTCAAACACACAAGCACAGTCATGTTAACCCACCATTGTTTCCAGCTCTCCTTCATTGTGGTTTTTAAAGAGTAGTAGACTGAGGACCTCATCGCAATAAAGCTCTCGACATGTTTAGAGCCCCACAGCTCCTCTCTGAGCCGGGGCGTTGCCTCCAATTACGATGCTATTGAAACTCCTCTTCTGTAATTACGCACAGGCCTTCTTCCACATGGCTCTGAAAGAGGGCCTTCTGCTTTGCATGTGAATCAGCCGAGTCACGTTGTTAAAGTCAGCTTTTGTTTAGCTATATGAGCCAAATGAGCTGCGGCCCCTCTGAATATTAGATGAATGCAAAATAAGTTGGTGACAGCACTTTCAGTTCCACAAAAATGAATTTTCTGCAAACTCAAGGACGAGTAAGTCAAGACAGAAACTCAGAGACTTTTCAAAATCATGGTTTCAGTTATCTTCTGTAATTTTGATGATTAGCAATTTAAACCTATCATATTAAGTTTGAATATCTTCAACAGCTACAGGCACAGAGATAGAGGATAACTACTTGGCTAATCCATCTTTTCATTTTCAAATTCTACATTAATGTGCTGCCTTGTAGAGTTGACTTTTTTAAGGTTATCCATTTTGTTGTACATTGAGGCAATCAAGTCAAATCAAGCTTGAGTTTTCAAAACAGCATTCACATTAACAAGGTCTCTGCAAGGACTTGAACTCCGAGCCCTGTTGCTATGCGGCAGCTTAGAGGTTACACATAGACATACACTGAGCTGATGCACTCTGGGCCAAGTGATTTAAACTCTTGTAAAGAGAACCTAGCTGATTTTCCTCCACATCAGAAAGCCTTGTTGAAATCTAACATGCAAGGTTAATTTTAACACTTGTGTTTATTAAAGCATTCATGGTATTCTTGGGAACAAGGGGTATAAAGAATGGAGGATGGCGTTGAGAGGGTCAAAGTTATTTAAAGGGGCCAACCGCTGTCACAAAATTGTTACTATAGTCTTACCTTTCTTCAAATTTAAACACATTTTCATATTAAAATGTTATATTAGGGTTGGTATTCAAGAAAAATTGAACGCTATACTTCAAATACACTTTTTATGAGACAATGTGGCTTTGGTCAAGTAACATGAACTCTCTTTTCATCGTTTCCATCTGAGTTTACTCAGTTTCAGCTGTTTAGGAGACCTGTTGTTGACTTTTTACCAACTTGAATTATTGTCCCACCATGACTTTTAAAGGGGATGTGAGGAGTTTCTAGGTTATTTTGAAAAAGCTTTCCTTCTAGTTATATGCCTGATTATAATCCACACTTTAAAATGAGATTATAGGCACCAATAGACAGGTTACAGGTTATTTAAAAGTGCAGCTTTTTAGCTTCCTGATCAGGTCCAGCAGGACTTAATTGATTTATGGCACGTCAAAGCCTATATGACAATGCCACGCAGGCTGATGAAGTTTAGAAGATAGATTCGTGATTTTCTCTGCTGAAAACATTTTCCGTGATTAATTTTGCAGTGATGGTGGACACAGGAGCCTGAGAGAGGAGAGTGCCAGGGCATGAGTCAAAGGCTAAGGGGCTCAACTGCTTGTGATAATGTTCATTCCAACCCACAGTCAGCAGTTATTCTGCAGTGGTCTGTTCAAACTTGGAAGTCTTTCAATAAAATGAAGAGTGAGGTTGCATTAGCTCTGCTTGGTAGACGACTGGCAGGACATAACTATGATTCACTTACATTACATATTACAGACATGTCTTAGAGCACCAGACTGCCAGCTGGGCTAAAGACAGACGGCTACAAAACCACATACAAACTAACAGTGTTTACTTGTCACGTTAGCCTACAGATATGTCAGTACACCGGGCTCCTTTTTCTAACATCTTTGATTCATTTATATCATAGCTTCAACAAATTTATCTATTTAGACTGAGACAGTGCCCTGGGCAAGAAAATACAGCATAAACCTTTAGTTAGGCACCAAGCACAATTTCTGTTGAGTATTCTGGTACTGCTGCTGTTACAAATATATGAGGACTTATGTGTATGTGATTTACCCCAATCTGCAAAATATATAACATTTATGAGATTAAAAGTTTTTTTTTTTTTTTTAAGGTTTGTTCTTATTTTGGAAATGTAGAGAGAATGTTGATAACTTCTTGAATTCTATCTCAAAGCTCTTCCAAGTAATGCCCAACAGTAGCAAATGTTATCAAAATGCGGCTTTCACCACAAAGGCCAAATGGACGCCCCCACTCATCTCCCATGGGCCCCTTGCAAGTAGCTTCTCTCACATACACAGTCTGAAGAATGAATAGTGCTTGCATAAGGATGGAGAACAAAGGTAATAGGAGTCCATTTGTGTATGTGTGTGTGCAAGGGGTTTTGGGTGCCCCATGCTCACACCTCCCTTTGTCTTGGACTAATTCCACAATCTTGTCCTCAAAGAAAGGGCTCCCACTCAACATGTTTACAAAGGGCCCCTCAAGCGTGACCCCTCATTATGTACAGCCCCTCCTCTTACAACTGACAGGGCCCCTCAGGGCATCAAGCACCAGCATCAGAAAAAAAGAAGAAATATACAAACCACATTTACATTGATTTGATTATCCTTCATGGTTGATTCATGGCCCTCTGAGCTTCTTTTATGAGTTGGGTTTAGACAAGCTGTCAGACCAAAACACTAACTCAGGCATCATTTTTTAGAAAAGTAATTTTATTATCATAAATAATAATAATAATAATAATAATAATAATAATAATAATAATAATAATAATAGACAATCAAAAATTTCACATTACTTCTGCAAACTATGAGTAATTATCATCTCTTTTGTCAAACCTACATCCTGTTTATAGAAACAAAGTTGCTTAAGTTGCAAGCTCAAAGAAACAGAAGTAGCCTACTGCACATCTGTGCTACAAGATAAAAGCTCTGAGTTATCAACAGCACCTCAGTCTCACATGTGTTTCATTCTTAACCAAAAAAAAAAAAAAAAAGAAAGAAAAATATGTAACTGTTTTCTGTTTTCATTGTGTATTCATTTTTTGCCCTTCTTGTATTGTGGTTTAACATTGACCATGTTAGTCCATTTACAGTAAGTTTCCCTCAGTTCACCACTAATGTGAAGATGCTGCAGCCACAAGTGTCACCACGTCCTTGTGATGTAAGCAAAATAAGCAAAAGTGGTCTATAATGTTATCTTGACCCCACTGGAATGATGGTTTAACAAATGACAAAGCTTTCTAGCTGTGTGATAAATCAACAAAGGGAGTCAATGCTGGTTTATTTTTCTAAAAGAAAAAAAAACGTTGAGAGCATAAAATGGGTTTAATATTTCATCCCTATAATGTGAAAACTATTTTTTAAGTTAGTTTAAAATGCATTAGAAACCTAAATTGGATTCATCAAAGGAATGTGAAAAATAAAATAAAATGCCAGAGTAAATGATAAAAAGAAGAAATTGTAATACTAATTTAAGGGGGAAAAATAATTCCGCTTAATATTTTAAAGGGTAAACATTAGGTTAGAGGCTGGTTTAACTAGCCAATCGCGTACAAGTTCCTTGTCTTAGGTCAACTTCCTGTTTACATTAATGGCTTTAACGCTGAGTGACAAGCGTTTACTTTAATTAAAAGATCTCCATGAGTTTTAGCGAACGCATTCCGTGTAACTCCCTAAAAGTAAATCACCTTGTGTACGAATGACTGGAAAGTCCTGTTATCGTCATTTGTGGAGAGATAACGTCATCTGATGCTAGCTTTTGGCTTCAGCTTCGCTAGCCGCTAATGCTAACGGACGTCGCTAGCTTACAAGTAAGATGTGACGTTGAGATTAAATAATGGTGATAAATCCCATTTATTTGTGCTAAAAAACCGTCAGCAGATTTGGATAAAAGTCTGTCAAGTACTTGTCATTTATTTGAAGATTTTTTAGCTGTATTCTTGTGTTTCACATAGTCTGTTATATGATAATTTATGCTGTATCCTACTGTGCCTTTTGACATTGTCACATCTTTGTCGATCTTCTAATAATTATCAACATACATTTCATGAAAATATAGCGCTTGTGCTAAGAGTAAATGTTCTCTCTCTTTTTTTAAAAAAATGTATTTATTTATTTATTTATTTATTTATTTTTTTACAACCAAAGTGTTAGCTGTCCTGTTTGCAATCCTGGTGACTGCAGTACTCTTGTTGAAGAGCTTAAGGTAAATAACTTGTCTTTAGTCCGGCATGCTTTACTACAAATTATTCAGTGTGTAATGAAAGTTTTAAAAGTTTTATTTCAGGCTTTATGGTCCAGTGTCCTTGAACAGAATCTGATGTTACTGTTGCAGGTCAGTTTTGAACCTGCATGGAGTTCGAACCTGTTTGCTGTTGAATATGTGATGATGACCTAAGACTCAGCCAAGACTGAAACAGGGAACACCAAAAACCGTCTCTGCACGCACAACCAACTTCTTCAGTGAGGTAGGACCAACAGTTGTTCATCTCACAGTGGCATGCATAGAACTATTAGGTACTGGTGCACAATAAGAATCAAACACAAAGAATGAGCTTGTAGCAGTGTCTATAGGTAAAAATGACCAGCCTGCAGGTTCTAAAGAGTTATTCTAATTTTTCTGATTTTTAAGATTCACATATTATTTTGTTGCGCTAAGTAAAGGGTCAGTTATCTCTCTCTTATGATTTATTGTTTATGTGGCTCAGGGTCTTTGAAAACCTCTGATTTGAAACATGATGTGTGGTAAACATGTATGTAAAACACATGGGAATCAACAGGAAAATAAGCACTCTTTTGTTCTTGGCTGAAATATTTTTTTGCATTTAATGACAACAGAAATGTGGTCATGTGTTTCTGCTCGGAGGCTGTTCAGATGCTCTGCTCTCCTGTTCCTGTTTGCCTGGTGCATGGAAGAGTGTGTGTATGTGTGTGTGTGTGTGTGAGTACATATCTGCAGGGCAGCTGTGTCCCCAATATGTGGGGACCTGACCCAGCTGTCACTAACCGTACTGTGGGAGGTCTCTGTGAAAGCACGGAAATAAAATGTACGTTTGTCTCACAGCAGGAACTGGCAGGGAAATGTCTGTAGTTTATATACACAACGGAGTCTCTTTGGAGCACATTTCAACTCTCATTTCTCAAAGTATATCTTTTACTTTAATGCAGAATTCACACAAACAAAACTTGTCTTTGGGCTTGAAAAATGCAGTACACTGATGCTCGTTGGCAGAAGGAACAGTGTTGTACATGGAAGGTCAAAGGTCATTAGATAATGTCCAACCCCTTTGCTGTGACTTGTAAATAGATAGCAGTTTACATGTTTTCAACTATGTTCCATGTGATTAAGTGTGAATGAGGAACAGACGCATCATTGTGGATTATTCCAGTTTGAAAGATAGAGTGGGACATTTTGTTGAGGAACTGTTCCCACTGCTTGATACTTAAGCTTCTCATGCTGATCTAATTACTGTGGGTAGCACTGATGGAACCAGTTTTTGTAATTTCAGGCTATAGAATCCGTAATAAAGACATAAACAAAATCAACTCTAGTGCACATCAAACTCTGAAAGAATCTATAGCCCGTTTTCATACCAACGTCATGTTGCAGAATATAACTGCATAAATTGTGCCTTCCCCGTCATCCACAGTGCTCTGGGGTTAAATATAATGTGGACGAGCCCTTTAAAACAAATGCGATCTGAAAGGCTGGCAAAGGCGAGGGGACGCAGCTGTCGGCGAAGCATGTCTTTTTTAAGGGCTGCCCCTAATGATTGGAGACAGTTGGCAATTACGTAAGTATTCACTTTTAGGCCACTGGGCTGTACACTGTGTCGAGCCCCCCGGACCCTGGCACACATGCAAAAAGAAAAGAAGAAGAGGAAGAGGAGGAGAAGGATGGGGGAGGGTGAACAAGAGTGAGAACAGAGGAGTTAGGGGAGCTGGCCAAGAACCAACAGGGGAACAGCAATGCACGTGCCAACAGAGAGCAACATTCACAGATGGACAGAAAGATGAGAAGAAAGAGGGGGATGGAGGAATGAAGGGAAGGACCAAAGAAAAGAATTGAGTAAGAACAAAGAAATTGTAATTACAGATAAAAAGGGAAAGGAAATAAGAAGAAGGAAAAAACAGTGGGAGCAAACTGCACCATATTTCATGTATGCTCACATGCAGGTAATAGAAGCTAGAATACATCTGAAGCGCTCGCATTGCACAACTTCACGTTCTTATGTAGCACAAAAGTATTCAGGCTTTGGATTAAAGAGACACACAAAACAGGAAGCTGTGACGACAGATGTCACTGAATGTTGGAGCGCAGTGTTTCAGCATTTGCACCAGTTTGAGATTAGCAGAAAAGACAGCTATATAAAAAACTGAAACACATGCTTTTTGTGCAGCTGCTCCGAACAGTAGAGCAGTTGGTTATTTACCCAAGTGTAATGTGGTAGTTAAATGACATATACATTACACAAAACCCCTCTAAATCATCTTCTCAGGCAAAGTTTAGAGCATTAATACCAACATGTCTGCTATTATGTTGTTTCAGTGTATCCTCTGAGCCAAGAGTCTGTCTTTGCTCCACCACCTGTTTCTCATTCGACCTGCGATGCTAACAGCTGCTGAGGGGACCGATGCACACATGCGCATACGTACATACATTATATCATTCATGGAGTAAGTAGGGATACTTACAGTGAATATCCTCAGCGTGACCATCAGAACGATACTTCATTTGCCTTAATTTGTCTCAAGTGGAGCAACAAATGCAAAGCAATCATTTCCAGCTCAGAGAATTACTTTTGAGACACAGTTGGGCTAATCACTTTTTCATTTGTGATGACTGGCACACACTCTCTAAATGAGTCTGATGCGCTCCACACTTGTTGATGTTGTGCTTTGGCAATTATATGTGTGTTTTGGTTGTGTGCGGCTGAAGCTGTTGGTGTAGAAATGTGCGAGTTTGTGTGAGGCGACGGTGTCCACAAGCCTGTACATCAGCAGGGGTGTGCGTGTTTGTACTGCTGTCTCAGCCTCTGGATATTGAATGTGGTCTTTGACACAGAAGCTGCTGATGGCCTTTGCTTTATTAGCAGACTTGTCAGAGGCGCTTGGAGTGGCGTCCCACGGAGCCCACTCATCTGCTGTCAAATATTTATAAATGTCACAGTGCTTCCAAGTGATACCAGCATATGAGGATCCCAGCTTCATATTCTAAAGATTTTCAGCCTTCTTTGAACTTTTTTTTTTAATCATTCACTTGTTTTACAAACTAACTTGAGCAATACTTCATTGTTATTGAACTAAAGAAACTAAAATCTAAGTAAGCATTTCTATCTTATTTTTTTGTAAAAAAATAAAAAATAAAAAGACTCACCTCACAAGTCCAGCAAATGAAATGAAACAGCAGAAAAATAACACCAAAATTGCTTGTAAAAAATCAGCAAGTGGGGTAAAAAATTTACTTGTAATTTGAAGAAACTTGACAGGAGTTTTTTTGTTACTCCTGTTTTCTCTTTGAATATCTTGAAATGAGACATTTTTTTCTGAAGTTTTAGGTGAATTTGGCTCATGTTGAGTGTAAATTGGCAATTTTGTAAAAATATGACATTCTCACTCTCATTTCGCTTCTGACTTTGCTGGCCTTGCTTAACAACAGGAGCAGGTGGGCCAATGACACATCTAAAAGTTGTAATCAATTCGTTTTATTTTACTTATTAGATTATTTTCATAATGCAGCCAAACTGTAAAGCATGAGGTGCTGTGTGAATCAGGACAAGTGGAGGATAGGATGCATTCAAAGGAAGCAAAAAAAAAGTCACATTTTCCATGCCAGTCTGCTTATGATACAAATAACCTTTAACTAAATTTATGCAACATCATTTTTACTTTAAATCAAGTTAAAGTTCAACAAAAGCCCCACTTCACTTGCTTGTTTTATGTACATCAACAAATTTTATTTAACATATATCATGATAAACAGTCTTCATGTCATTGTTAGCATGCATACTTAGCATATGTAATTTTGTCTTCACTGTATTAACAACTAATCCCCCATATTCTATTAGAAATACTCTTTGCACTAAGAGGTGCCAGTGGTGACTGGTATTCACTTGCACGCTTTGTTTGTGTGATTAAAACACTGTCCCAGTGAGGAAGCTGCAACAAAGGAGCTGTGTTTATTCCCTCAGACAGTCCTTGTCACATTCTGTTTGTTTGAGTACAAAGATTATCTTAGCAGATTAAGTCTTGGGTAGGAGAGAAAATGCAGAGTCTGTTTAATTTGATGCTCATCTTGATCCTGGGTCGCTTTTTTTTGTTGCATTTTTCATGAAGACTTTTGTTAACACATTATACTTACTTTAGAAGATCTGTGTTGGACTTTTTGCTAACATGGAGACTGAGTTTCAGTAAAACACACTTAAGGGAAGCAGATAGGATTGGTGTGTTGTTTCCTTCGCTGTAGCGCGGGCTAACAAGAAATCTCCCGCCTTGTTTAGCACGTATGGATTGCGGTTGCTTTGACGCCTAAGGCATTATAGAAAACATGGAGTGGAAACCAGACAAGGCAAGTAATATTAAGGTTGTAGTCAGATGGAGACAGCCAATAAAACTGCAGCACCTCTTCATACTGAATAGAAGATTGTGACAACAGTAGAACGAAGCTACTGAGATTTTTTTTATATGTAGTTCATAATCTTATCTATGAAAAATAATCTTTTTTTTTTAATACCTCAAGAGCAACAGTATGGATTACATTCAATTCCCATTCTTTTAAACTCAAACACTGTTTGAAGTCAAAGCTGTCCAACTGTCTTGAAGCTTTACTGTGTCACAATCATCCCCCTGACGCTGTGTTTTTCAGTTGATTTGAACTTATGAGGGGAAATTATCTTGGTTTGCTTTTCTATATTTGAGTGTTATATACATTTCTGAGCAGCATACATCTAAAGAGCCTCACATCCATTTCAAATCAAAGATCCTGTGTAATCATAAATCATAATATTTGTACTCCTAATGGGCCCCTGCAATGAAAGCCTACATCCATCAGAGGCAAACAATGCCAGAGAGCAGCAATCAAACAGACAGCTGCTTTAAAGCCTGCACACCTCATTTGCATATTTTACTTCCTGCATCCCCGGTACTCTGTGACACACTGGAGAGTTTGTCTCCTGTCTCATCACTCGAAAATTCCTTACGGATTACCCCCTGTCTCTGACATGTTGGTAAGAAAACGCCTCGATTTTCAGAAAAAAAATGAAATAAAAAATAACTTGCAGGGCGGCTTGTCAAGCTGCGATTGCTAATCTATGAGGGAGGATTTGAATAAGTCCTCAGTGGCTCTGCGCTCTCTTTCCTCTCCTCAATCCCTCCCTCATCCCTCGCTCGACGGCCGTCTCAGAAGGAGGCCCCCTGTTCGAGAGCCCATCGTGCTAAGTGAGATTAATTTCGACATCATAAATAACTGGGAGCAGGTCGCCGCGGGGATCGCGGAGACTGTGCCGTGTTAGAGAAACAAATGTATTTGACTGTGCTTTACCATTTCAATCCATGTGCTTAATCCTGTCTTTGTTTCAGTGAGGCACTAAAAAGCTGAGATGGGACCTATCATAATGACACGCTGCATTGTCTTCAGAGTGCTCATCTAAATGGCTTCTTCAGAAACGACTGATAGGGTTTAATGAATGGAGACGTCATATATAACCTGTCCACCATTTTGACAATCCCCATTATCCTTGCATGTGCATAATTCAAACCAAGACACCAGATTTGATAGAGACACAGTGAATTTGTTTCAGATGAAGCTGTCGGCCTAAAAAACATTACTCTTTCTGACTATTGTTTCTTTTTTAGAGTTTTAAAGAAAAGCTCTTTTATTTACCTCACCACAGTGTTTAAATTCATGTTAAAATGATTTTAAAGTGTCCCCATAATGCAGCTATCACTCACGACTCTGGCATGTGATTGAGAACCTCACTTAAGCAATAAATGGTATGTAGAGAAAATAGTAATGTCTCCAAGTTGTTGAAGGTTGTGAATTTAAAGCTACACCTTGCATCGTGTTGTCAGAAGCCTTAAGGTGTGATTGAGACAGACTCAAATGAAAAGTTTGGTATTTCTAAATCTATAATCCATTACCTGATTGATCCACCAAGCCCAGGATTTCTTTGACAGCCAGGTACAGGATTTTTCTCCCTTTCATTTGGCTTGTTGACCTTTTGTGCTGTTGCCATAAGCTCAGCTTGTCTCAGGATCCTTTTTCAAACATTAATCAGCCTTAGTAAGGTTAATGTAAGGTCGACTTACACTTGAACAGCTGCCACTTTCCAGTTTCTTAAGCATGTCTTAAAATCCCCAGTTTGACCCCTGCTACGTCTCAGATGATTTTATACAGAGAGTAGACAGTCTGAAGGGTAATACTTATGTTTGACAGAACCAATCCTATTCACATATGTCCCTTTAAATTCAGATATACAGTGCGTCGTATAATTCTGGCCACAAGGCTTTGCCAGAATATCTATTTGTATGTGAGTGCATCCACCGTGATATGTCCTTTGTACCTCCCTATTTCTAACACACATCCATGCTTCACCATAAAAACCAGCCGCACAACACAAGCAAACACAGTCACATTCATTACATCAGGTCTTAGAATACATGAATACATGATTTGCCTCGCAGAAAAGCTCAACAAACAAAATGCAGAAAAAAACGGACAACGACCAAGGCAATCTAAACAGGATTGACCTTAACTCAAACAAGCCTCCTCGGTTCCTTGCTGCTGCTGAATTTGCGTGCGTTGGTCTCCATTTATTTGAGGGTGTCAGGGCCTGTTCCGCCTTGTTTACTGTTAAGAGGATGAAAATGAACAGCCAAATAGTGCTCCATTTATAAGCCTGTTTATACATGCTAATACCGGAGGCTGTTTTGCACCCACAGCAGCACTGCTGGATGTGACTCAATCAACACAACACTGCCCCCCACACACATAAGTCTTTAAAACCAAGTATAGAAGTAAATTTAAAGGCGCAGCAAAATGTTAATAGTGGCCGTGACCAACAAAATGCTTCTTTGACACAGAGATGGAAATCAGCTTTGCTGACCCTTTGCTTTAAGACTTTTGAATACATTTTATTTTTATTTTTTCTCAACACAAAATTCAGCTAATGTGTTAAGAACAAGTTTGCCACACACCCTGCTTCCAGAAGAGTGTGCATGTTGCCATATCTCAAGTTGTTTAATCCCTGGTTGCAGCTTTAAAGGAGACATATTTCTCCATGGCAAGAGCCTTAATCAAATGATACAAGAGGCCTAAGCTTTGCTTGTTTTCATTAGGGTTAGCCTATTAGAAACACTCTCTCTTGGAAAGGGTTTCTCCCCTCTAAAACTTGCATTATATGAACCTTCACTAACAGGCCTAGCATATATGGCAAGGCTCCCCTAATAGTTCGTAATTATTCAATATATAGTTCTAAAAAGTTGTACGTTAATGCTGGAAATGCTCACAAGGTGAGTGGACACATGCCAAAACCAACAGGCTAGTCTATAGATCAGGTGTTGTTGTTCAAGGCCCTGTTTACACGACAACTTTTCATCTGAAAAAGCTAAAACAGAGAAAAAAATCTGCATTTACACGGAACGCTGAGGGACTCATAACGCTGTAGTAAGTATGCCAGACCTGTGGTTGGCGCTATAACTGTCCTGTCCAGAAGCCGCTTTCGGAAGATCTCAACCAAAGTAGAGTTGAGCCAGTCATCTGGTGTACTGGCGAATACCACTTGCAGAAGTGGAGCAACAGACGCACATTTTGTTGAAAGGCAGTCAGCAGATTGAGCAGCACATGCACAACACTGTCTGCAACGATCATCACAGCGGTACTGTTGTACTGTTGTATGCACTCATGCGAAGTGGAGTGTGACATCAGCGTTTCCACTGAAAACACTGGCTTACTGTTAACATGGCAACAGTGTCTGTAGCGTTTCAGAAAAATTTCACTCTGGAGGCCGTTTTCAAAACTCCAAACCCCCTTAACGTGTAGAGGAGGGACAGGACGCAACAATACTTGTGCGTTACACCCTAAAACCGTTGTGGTGTAAAATTGAATGTTGTGACCTCTCCTCAGCAGTTTACCATTTAATGTGGAGTAAGAGGTCAGGTAGGAAATAAAACTGTAAAATCAAGACAGGCAGAATAGAGATGGAAAAAAACAGAACAAGTAAATGTCATTATGCTAAGACTTATACTTTTAAATACTTAAGTTAACACATTTTCTGTATCCAGGAGTCTGGACAGCAGAGCAGCAGCTGTTTTAAAGCATTAAAGAAGAAGTAGCTGGTAGTCTGGTGCCACAGGTGATAGATGTGAGTTAACATATGTAAATGGAGCTAATGAATTCGAACCAGCAGGGGCAGGCTGTGTATTTTCTAAAGCGCTGTTGGCTTTATTTAAGTGTACCTGCATGGTAAATCCTGTGTTGTTGTGACTCAAGGAAATTTATTTGTAGGTATTGTTTTGTCGGCTTTGAGTGTAAATCCTCTAAAGATAGAGGTGAGTGCTGTTGGCTGTAGTGTGGTGCATTTGTTTCAAACCTTTGAAGACCATAATACCCAGGAAGCACTGAAGGAAATGAAACTTACACCTGTAAGAGAATGGGGAACGTTTTTTTCCCCTTTCACTAAGCTACTGCATGGAAAGGCCATGGTGTAGTAAATAGAAGCCATAAACGATGAAGGGATGAAGGATGCTGCTTCAGCTTTCGGTGCTGGGGCCTTCTGCTTGTCTCACTAACTATTCAGTGTCAGAAACTTTGGATGCTGAAGAGATCCAGATGGCACTATCCTCGGGCATGTGTTTGTATCTGCATACTTCAGAGATGAAATCTAGCATATAATTTGGTCAAACTGAATCTTAAAACACTATTTATGTGTGACTTTATTGACATGGACAGTGCTGATGTGTCCTTTAGGAGCTCTGGGTGTCTGTGATGTCTGAGTGGGAAAAACTCCCTGGCCTCCTTCGACGCGCTCACTCCTCGGGACAGAAAGCATTCAACACCTCTTGACAAGAAGAACACGAGTTAAAGGGATGACAAAGTCAGTGTTCCTACACCTGCCTTTAATCCCCTCCAGGAGATTTCCACACTTTGGTGACAAAGACTTGACAGAATGGCTTAGGCCAACACTCGTCTCTAAGGCAGACTTTCTGCATTGCTTTACTTCTTTTTTTAGATGAAAGTTACAAGTTTGTTTTCAAATTCTCTGGCAAGAGGACATTGACAGGTCCTATTAAAAAACCTTTAAGTGATAATGGGTATGACACATAAATCAACCCATGTTTGGAGGGAAGGTACTTCACAGGTGTCAGCAATTTTTGGCTCAATCCAATAGCCTGTTTGTGCATAGGAAAACTTTTTTTACTTTTACTTTATTTTCTAAGTAATACCTACTGGAATAATTTGTCTGTTTAAAATCCCTTGTAAAAAATAAATAAATAACCCTTATGGCTTTTATACTCTGCAGAAGTAACATAATATTGTTCAGTACGTCAAACCTCCACCAAACATATTTCCTCCAGCTGCAGTGTGCAGATTTAAAAATAGGACATTGTATTTTCTTCACATGAATGAATTCTGTCGCATAATGTTTCATCACACTTCTTAGCTGCACAGTGCTACAAACAAAGCAGGTTGTCCAAATTGAGAGTAAATGTGGATGGATGGACGGAGCCAAATCCACAATAAACTCCGAAGCATGCGAGCTGTCATTCTTTTTGCCATCCATCTTGATTTGCCGCCGTCTTTCATTCGAACACAGTGGCTGCATTCCTGATTCTAAGCGCTGCTACCATCCCCTCTGGGAAAAAGTAAAAGGACAGACAGACAGGCAAGCAGACAGACGGACAGACAGAAGGGTGAAGGGGAAACAGCCCGACAGCCGCCCACTGCACCCGTACAGATTTATTATTTGTGCAGTCGCTCAGGACATTTCACAGCTGTGTTTACCTTGGACCCAGCCGTGAGTATTAGGTGGCAGGGCCTGGGATTGCAGATGTGATTACCCATTCACAGATTCACTACCAGACCCCCTCTCTTCATTTTTTAATACCTCCTCTGACACTGTTAATCAGAAAAAAAAAATTAAAAGGCTTTTTTCTGTGGACCGTAATTCACAGCACGTTTTAGGGTTGAAGCTTTATTTAAGGAGGATTTAGCTGTAATGTCATGTCAGTTCCTCAATTAGGTCGTCTCAGGGTGAAGTCATCACCAGCGGCTTCAGCCTACCATAACTCTGGAAATACTTCCAGCACTCCTCTGGATGGAAAGATCGACATGGTGGGGAGTTTATGTAGAGCCCTGCTGGCATTGGATAGACCCGCTTTGTCTACTTAGTCCGGGCCATACGTTCAAAGTACTGTATATAGGAAATGGGAGCCATACTGTGCCAACCGCCCAAATGTCTTGGCATGTGGAAGCAGGCCTGAGGGAGGCTTTAGGATCGCTTGATTTTAGGGCTGTTAAAGAGGGATTGAGTGTTGAAGAGGAGGGTTTTTAGTGCGAGTGAGTAAAAACCTGGTCTGCATCTACATTTGTGTTTTCTTTTTAATGAATTATTTCCCACAGTCTTTCCTTAAAGTTTTAACAGCCCATTACAGTTAATGCTGCTTGTACACCTCTTTTTTTCCAACCTCAAAAATGAAAAAATCATACTGAGAGTAAAATAATTTTCTCATTTTCAACCAGAAAAATCAGCTATCTAACATTTTTCTCTGCCATGGTCACTTTTAGCTCAAATAACTATCATCTGATGTGCAGAGCCTCAATTTTCTCCCATTTTATACCTCTGTAAGAAGGTTCTAAATACAAGGCCATACATCAGTCTCAAACTATTTTTTAAGCATGTCCTTGATAATATTTTTTTTGCTCTCTAATGAGCTTCAGCACATTAAAAGGTTCAACAGATACACAAAAATAATAATTAAACCTCTTTTCAGCTTCTCCATTCAACACCTTTTAAAAATGATCTCTTCAAACTTTCTGCCACCTTACCTTAACCTCTGTTAAGTATTCAGTCCAACCCCAGACTGGTGAATGTAAAATAAATGAAATAGTTAAATAAGAAAGCATCATGCCTACTCCTTCTAATGCGCTCTGTCACTCTCGCATTATAAAACCCACTCCATAATGATCCAATTTGGTGCACTCACTCACTGAAATAATCTGTGCTGAAAGCAAATAGCCTGGAACTGGTGATTGCCTTTGCCAGACATTTTCTCATTAAACTCCCCGTGTATCAGGCAATTACCAACTCACATACATATCATGTGAGCGTAAGGGATAAAGAGGGAGAGTAAGAGAGACGGAGAAGGAAGAGGCCAGTTGCTCTTTACCATAAATTCCCTCTCTCGTCAGCCCTGTTTAAACTTATGCACTCTAGTCTGTGCCACATCCGACAGATAGTAATCCCATATGGATTTTATCTCCTGGCTCACCCCATCCTGTGTAACTCAACTCCAGATTTACAGCAAGCAAGAACCATTCCTGACATACCACCAGCTCACAAAACGCCATAAAATGAACCAGCAAATGACAATCCTGCGAAGCGTTACAGTTTCAATATTTCCATCATACAGTAAAATGAAATAAAATACGGAGGAAATACAAACCAGGCTTAATGTGATGCAACAAAGAGAACCAGATCAGGACATATGTTACAAGATGTTGCCCATCTCATTACGGTTCACGGGTTTAATCATGCTCGGCTGCTTATAAACTCTGAAAATTGTGTGTCAGTTCACATGCACAAGCACAAAATCCACATATGGAGCCACTTCTAGACATTAATGAGGTCACGTTAGAATAAAGCAGAGCTTGGTCACACTGCGACATCTCAGGGGGTGAAGATGATTGTTTAGTGGAGATACTAAGCGCAATCAGTTGTTTATGTTCTATTATTTTCCACAGTGTTAACTTTATGCTGTCTAAAGGGGTACCCATGTGGATGCTGCAGAGCATGGCATGTTGTACAGTAGGTCATGTGTGATAGAATAAGCATGATCCATGCATGCATGCACACACATATGGAAAGCCCATTCACTGGCATGCAGAAGCACTAATTCAGACGCATGAATGCACTGGCATGCACAAACAGACTCATCACTTAATACAGTTGCTGCCAGCTAAAATGAGGCTGATGGTCAGATTAAGTTCACCATAAAGTTGAGGTACTTGCCCTCATGGTCACTGTTGGAAATCTTGTGTAGCATGTCTACAATACAAACTCTTTGTTTGCAATTTGCTCACAGTTTTATGTCTTCACTGTTACATGGGTGAAATAACTGAATTATTTCAACAACTAATTATGAAATAAATAAGTGTCAAATTGCATGTATCTCTTAGCAATCACTGTAATACCTAAATGTTGTAAACAGCGTGGTACTGAGCTCTCTCTAAGCCTACAACCCACACAGCAGCTTCAGTAAATTCCCCTAAATCCTAGATAAATAATGTCCATGTGAGGCTGGGTTTTCTAACAGAAGTGACATACTTAACCCTTGCCCTGTGTCAGGATTCTTGCATTTCCCTCTTCATGTCTTTTTTCATTTTGCCTCTTCTTGTTTTCCTGCATCCGTTAATTCTTTGTGATTGGGCTCTCTTAACCCTGTCCAGCAGAATAAAAAGATGCCCTATCTCTCTGGGGCCACACAGTTTATCAAAGGTTAAATTAAAACAAGAAAAATACCACTCTTCATCATCAAGTAGCTTCCTACAAACTCGGACATAGAGATCTGCATCATCCCTCGCCATCTGTTTTCCACATACCAAAAAAAAAGAGAGAAAAACCCATCACAATCATTCTCCCAGGATCAAATCAGAAACCGACTCAAGATGCAAAAAGCAAAGGAGACCGAGGCTCCGGCAGCCTGTCAGCTCCGCTCACGTCTTTATCTTTTCTCTCTGTCTTTCTAAAGAGAAGACAAGTGGGAGAGGGCCCTGCCTGTGGCGTACGGAAGAAGGAAACGTCCATTCTAATATCCTGTCTGGGGCATATACTCTCCCCGTCAGCCTCGTGTCTATCAGTGGATCTGGCTGGATCTGGTGTAGGGAGGAGGCAGTCGTGCTGATATCTGATGTTCTCCTTGTTCTTTCCCTTTCTACATTCAGCATGGCAAGGACATGCAGAAAATTACAGGGGGAAGGGCGGCACACATCGTACGTGGTGTCTCTGAGGTGTGTGTAGAATAGAAATGTAGACTGAAAACATATGAAACAAAAAAGATGGAATTTATTTTTGAATCTGTTTTTTTATACATTTTCCTTTAAACTTAAAACAACCCAACATAGCTGAAAATAACCAAGTTCTTATTTTGCTTTGCCACTGCAGCAGAAAAAGCACACAGTACGTTTTGTGCACAGAAAGCATTAACAATCCAGAAATGTTTCTTGTTTCAATATTTTGAATTCTTTATTTAACTTGTGTTGAAATAAGACCTGTGTGGGTTTTTTTTTTTTTTGTTATTAAAAAGAACTTTGTACATTCTTTTGTAGATGCACAACCTGGACACCACTGTTACAGGAATCCAACCCTGCATCTCACTTAGTTATCTCAGGGACTCTTCTCACAGAATGATCGTACAATCAATGTTTGCTTACTTTTACCCAAGAGCTATCGTTGGCTCACAGAAGCCACCCCTACTGACTTAGAAACAACGATTTTTGCAAAAAAGATTTAGTGCTGAAAAAATGTAATTTACTCTTGAGAAGTGCACAGCAAAATTTTAAACAACCTTTTTTTTTTACATTTCTTTTTTTTTTTCAAGCTTGTCAGGTTTGGAAAAGAGGTTATTTACACATACACAGTAAAGGGTTATAGGAAGGTTTGAAAGACAAAGTCAGTCTGTGAAAAAAAGTGGAGGAAGTGAGGAAAAGAAACAGAGTGAGGAATAAAAAGGAACAAAAAGACGGCTCCACATCTGCTTGAAACACATTCATGGCACCTTTCCATCTTGCCTTGCATGACCTTCTCTTTAAGTACAGCCTGTGAGGTTTTCCCAGTGTAAAAATAGGCCCTGCTAAATTCTACACTACACTGAATTATTTCGACAGCAAGAGTTTTGTTTTTGTTTTATTTGTTTTCTTTCCTGCTAACACCGGCATTTTACCTCACCCTTCATTGCGTATTGTAGATTCAGAGTGCCAGAAATATGCCCAAAGGTGTGTACCCACTACCTACCATGTTTACCCGTACCACGCTTATAAAGTTTGTCCATGGTCACATGAAAGCTCCAAAGCTTCAGGGAGAAAAAGTTATCTGTTTTAGATTTACTTTCACCCAAAAAAAACTTGTAAAGGGAACTGGCTGAATGCTCTGAGACAAGGTGTGAAATTATCATTTTCACACAAACTTTTCTTATCGAGTCCTAGCATTGCATGTCCAGCTGGAAACTGATGAGGAGGTGTAAAAATAGCCAAACATTAAGGCAGGGGAGTAGTTACAGTTGTAATTAAAGGACTTAGCTGTTATGTTTGCATTACTGTTAAAAGCAAAACCAAAGAAAACACAAACATTTGTCAAAGAAAAACAGCTGACAGAAAATGAAGTTGTGATTTTATTTAGTTTTTTCCTTCTGTTAAGTAGTGTAATAAATTATTCTGGGGTGGTGTTTTTTTTAGGATCTTTTGTAACCAAACTCAATTTTAAACAAAATGAATGTTCATAATAATAAAAAATCAGCCTGTCATCACTTCTTCAGGGTGTTCCCGTTTCAACATCTTTTTCTAATAAAGAAAAACAGAAAAATGAAACTTGCAGAAATTAAATATTGCAAAATGACTACAGAGTATCCTCTTTTCCCCTCCAATGTGTCCTCCTTTCGCCTGACTTATTGCAAGCTGTGTGTGAAATCTGCACATGTTTATTATTATTGTACCGGGGGGTTGCGTTCACAAACATTGTGAGTGTAGCTTGAATTTAATAGTCAGATACCTTATTGAATGAAATCACCCAAATAACAGATTACAAACAGTTGGCATGACGGATCAGTGGCTCCAGCGCTTCACTATGGGAATCCTCACAGATGGAACATCAACTGAAGCCTAAATTAAAGCAACATGATTTTAATTATCTAGGTTTAAGCTGCACATGGTATCTACACCCAAACAATAACAGCAGAACAACATTAATCAGGTCTGTTTGTACCCGTTACAGTAACATAATAACATTGTTTAGATTTAGAGGCAGGGGAGTTTTGATGTACAGATCTCAATGTCTATGACTGTTGTTGTGCGTTGGCGTTCATTCTGTGCAAAGTGGAACCATGACTGCCAAAATGATAACAACAGTTACATGACAGTGCTCACACATTCTGACTTAGCCATTCAAAAGCAAGGCCGATGTATTTTACTGTTCAGTGATTATAACATGTCACATCTGAGTGTCCTCCAAGAAAAGGCTTTAAAAAGAGCACTCTGAAAACCCTCTCTGCCAGGCTGTTTGCCATTGATCGTACCACCGTTTCATTTTTGGGGAAGGAAGAAGATGGATGGGAGGAGGAGGGAGTGGGCTATGAGGTATCAGCTCAGGCCTCAAGTACAAAAACCAAAACAAAGAGAGAGCCCCAATCACCAGCTTGGGGTGCAAAGTGCAGCTGCCCTACTAATGAGATTTTAAAATGGGCCATAATGCCCCCTTAAATGGCCCCTACATGGAGAATTATATGCTTCATGTGTTGATTTATTCAAAAGAGGAGGGGGGTCTGCGTATGTACGTGTGCATCTGTGTGTTTGCTGTTACAACAATAGCCTACAGCTAGGTCGATTGTTACAAGACTCTTTGAGCATTGGATGACTGACTTTCATCTTCTTTATTTTGCTCATTGCTCACTATGTACAGCGAAAAAAAACATTAGTCGAACAATATGTTGTAAAACAAAGACATTACCTAATTATAAAACTGAATAAGTGAATGCTTAATGTTGCCCTCCTGTTTATTGTAGTCTTACTGTTTAGTTA
The DNA here is from genome assembly GCF_033239565.1 of Halichoeres trimaculatus. Taxonomy (NCBI): domain Eukaryota; kingdom Metazoa; phylum Chordata; class Actinopteri; order Labriformes; family Labridae; genus Halichoeres; species Halichoeres trimaculatus. Next base: position 14,752,885 of record NW_027437182.1, on the reverse strand, counting down.
CTGTGGATACCTCGGTTTGTAATACAACACTGAACACTAATCGAGACATTGACTGCTGCTAAAACCAACTCAAAATGTAAACATATCACTGCTTCACTCATCCAGAACATGCATATGATGGCACTCTATTCCCTATACTAACAGACTCCCAATCATCACTTACTTGGTTCAGTGCCTTTGCAAGTGAGCTGCACACACTGTTAATTGCTGGGATAATGTTTTAATATATTGGCTGCGTAGAAAGAACAAATCCAGGCCAGACTAAATGAGCTACTGTTGTTTGTTCCTTGGAGGAGGCTAGGGAAAGAGAGAAAGAGGCATAATAAAATCACAAAAAAGACATTTATGTCTTGATTGGGCTTCTTTGTTAATGTGCTGAGAAGATGTGCTTATTTAAGGAGTGAACAAGGACAGCCAGCTGAGAGAGGAAAGAGAGAGAAAGAGAAAGAAAGGAGAAAGGTTGGTATTGACCGAATTGGATATGGAGAGGTCTTTTTGTGCTCCACTTTTGTATGTGTGTTCATGTGTGTGCGTGCTCCCACATAAGTGCCGGTGATAAGATCCACTTGCTCGCATTCAGAGGAGCTCCCAGCTGTGAGGACGAGTACAAGCGTGCGCATTTGTGCACCAGTGTGTTTTTTTTCCTCTACAAGTATGCGAACGAATGTGGGGTCGTGCTTGTGTGCGCGAAACCTCAATGCATCAGTGTGAGCGTCAGACAAGAAATGACTGTATGTGGCCACTGAAATGGGACTCTGTCAGAGTGTGTGTGTGAGTGTGTTTGGAGAGAGGGACAGAGACGGAGAGTTACGGGCCCGTCTGAAGCCATCTTTTGTATAAGCCTATGTATGCTCTTTGTGGGGGGAAATTGAAAAACATTAGCATGATAAAGGCTGGCTAGGGCTGCCTCACTGATCATGTGACACATTACTGAAAAAGCGCATAGATAGAAAATGACAGGCAGCTCATTCACGCACACAGAAACTGATGGGTATGCCAATAATATCTGGGAGAGGTGGCATTCATGGCATTCAGTGCGAAAGCAGCATCAGTTCAACGTATAAAAAAAAAGAACAACACTTGCTACTTGTCATTTTTTTGAGGAGGGGTGTTGTAAATACACAAACTCCCGTGCTCTGTTCTTTTCTTTGATCTCTCTGTTCTTTCTGTAATTTGTGTGAGCATGCATGTGTGGTTTCCATGTGTGTGTACGTGTGTGGGAGCATGCAGGCATCTGTGGGCCTCTAATTAGAGAGTGTGGCTGGGCCAAGCTCTTGTTTTTAAGATCCCATTTCAAAGACAGAGACATAGAGGGCTTATTTTTGGGCCGGGAACGTGTTGGTTTTCTCCACAAAACCTGACTCGCTCGACGACAGACAAACCAGGTTGACGAGGATGCAGCGAGAGCGATTTGCAAGCGAGCACGTTGCTGTTTAAGAGCACGATACAGACAAAGGCAACGCTCTCATCTGACTCTTTAAATGCTGACGCTAACTGATCAGTGTGACGCGGGTGTGAGGCTTTATTTAATGATGAGATGATTTACACAGGGAGGAAAAATGTCACAGATTCCAAACTGGGACCAACATCACCCCCTTGTGGTAGAGGAGCAAACTACACGAACTGCTCATTAATGCCACGGTGCATTTGGAAATTAGGCCCGTTTCAAAATCAGGTCAGCTGAGCTGAGATTTGAACAGTAGGCTTCATATTGTTGTATTGGGGGTTGTGTGTCTGTGTTTTGATGCTTCAATATAATTGCCCATCCGTGATGAGCATCAGTGTACATCCTTTCAGATTCTAACATATGTACAGCACTTACACCCCCTTTGTGTCCTTCCCTTCCCACATCAAAGCGAGTTTTTCATGTTGGTGATGATCCTGGTTTGGCAACACAAAGGGATAATTACATCAGACGTGGGCGCACTCATAAAGGAAAAACCTGCAGGTTGATAGCTTCATCCATCCTCTTTATCCAACAAATCAGAGTGTGGGTGTTACTACAACAACCTATCACTTATTCTCTGACACATACGCTGATTACCTACAATTACAGAAAATGACCAGAACATTATGGTACAGTGAGCTTAAACCTCTTTCCCAATCGCAATTGCAGTTTCAATTGTTTTACACCCGCCATAAACCTTTTGAAGTGTCCATGAGCAAGGAAATAAACCTCAGCTGACTCATCCCAGCTCAGCCGGACACAGTGCAAATCCACATGTTTAAAAAAACAGATGCTGTGCTGCATTTTTTGATTCACTGATTGATCCTGTTTTTCTCCTTTTCTCAATGGAAATATCCACACAGCAGTCCATTGGCCTCTGACTGTCAGGGCGTTTCCTTTGCTCTGCTCAGTGCTGCTGAGGAGGAAGATGCTGTCCCCTAGTGACTGATTCTGACATAGCAGCTCGCCCCACAGTCTAAGGTCTTCAGTCAAATGGGAGAAAAAAACTAATTTTAGATCACATCGGATGAATCAGCCGGAGACTTGTTTTTCCAGGCGAAAGTCTTAGGATGACTCATAACTGATGGTGATATGTAATGTTCTTTTCTTAGAAGTGAGTTATCAGAGGAGTCATCATTTTGTTAAATTTTAATTAAGTTTTATTACCTACTATAAAATCCTCCATCTGCAGCACAAGCTCGTGGTAGTTTTTAGATTTAAAAACCAAGAGACAAATCTATATTTCAGAGATTCCTTGAAGGAATTTATGCAGCCAGGGAGTCAGTTATTTTAAGACATGGAGGAAAGGAGGATAAAGGGAGGATTAATTATGAATATTTGAACAGTCAAATAATAATATATAGATGTATCTACTCCCCTGCAGACCCACTTTTTTGAGCATCCTCTATTCTATGGAGAGTAAAACCATACTCCTTTAAAAGGACAACTTCTTTATTTGCTGAATATAAAACAATGGACTTCAACTGGAGACACTGTGATAAAATAATTTTCATAGTTAGTATTAAAACATTTCCCCCTGGCTACAGATCTTCTGTGCAGATTTAAAGACTGAAAGAGCCAGATGCATGGAAAGATGTAACTGACTGGAGGGGAGAGAAAACAGGATCAATGAAGCAGAAGGGCCAGAGATCTTAGAAACTTCTCATAGCTGTCAGATTTCAGGTTTGATCCTCCTATACCAAATCACACTCTTTGTACTGATCTGCATTGTTCAACCTGCAATGAGGAACTGTTGTCTGCTTCTTCTGGCAATGGGAATCTTTTCTTAACACATTATTAATAAAGGTGAGCATAGGTGTGTGTTTGTTGGGTGGGGTGGGGTGGATTCATATTTATCTCAGCCAAGGAGAGCACCAGGTAAGTGGTTTAATTAGGTAACAGAAATACTTTTTTTTCAGATTCATAACATCCAAGTAAATGTAATAGTTACAATGCATGCTAGAAACCACACATGCTGCTTCCTCTGAGAGCAGCATCTGTAGTTACCAGTATATTGTTGCTACCTGATTGCTACGAAACCTCCATCTACTTGCTCTTGCAATGAAACCCATCACTGGTGAATACAAAAGAAACTAGTGTCCAGGAAAGGGCAAGTGAGCAACAGTTTTAATAAGCCTATGAGATAAGTTAAAGGTTAAAATAATAAACTAAAGGTGTTTAGTTAATTGCTTTAACCCCACAGAAAACAAAACCTCACTAAGCTCCTAATCATACACAAAAACAATAAGAAGAGAAACCAGGAACAAATAAAAAACACTCCTCACTCTTTCTCTAACGCCAAAGGTGCTCTACTTTATGTTGCTTTTAAAATAGAATAAAACATATTTAGAATCTAAGATGTATTTAACAAAATAGCATACACCATCTTAGAAGCAGGCCTGAATGTATGCATGATGTGGTTGTTCATAATGCACAAGCCAAGGCTGACTGTCAGATAACTCACACATATATACAGTGCTCTGCAAAGATGGTGAACACAAAGACAGAGTCTACATCTGAAAAGCAATCATGTACTGAAATGTCCACAAACTTTTACTTGTGTATCATTCAGACCAGTTTGAATGTTGTTAAAGGGTCTGTGAGGAAAAGCTAGTGTTTTTATGGTGCGCTTTTTCTTTGAAGCAAAATTGTAGTTTAGATCTTCTATAAAACACTACTTTTTCTTTTTTTTATGCTCTTGACAAATTTTTTACCGGATACAAAGTGCCTGGGTAGTGTAGTTATCAACAGTTACGTAATGCTACTGGTTAAAACACAACAACAAGCTAACTCTGTAGACACAGTTTGTACCACAGTTTAGTAGCCAGCTTTACTTGGCGCTACTTGGCTAGTTGATTTGAAATGTTACCTTTGATGCACTTTCATTGTTTTTTGCTGCATTACAGGTCTACAGGGAATAAAATTTTACAATTGAATGGAAATCATGTACATTCTGATGCTTTGTTTTGCTGGTAAATATTCAGAAATTTTACAATTGAATGGAAACATGTACATTCTGATGCCTTGTTTTGATGGTAAATATTCAGAAATTTTATAGTTTAAATAAATATTTACTGTAGTAATTTCATATACTCATGTTTTGTATTTTACCCAAAACATTACCAGCCTTTTCCCACAGTAGGACGTGCAGTTTATTATTTAACACTGGTATTGGATCGGTATCGATATCGGTTGATACCCAAGGTTCAGGTATCGATACCGATATCGAAACCAGAAAAGTTCCTGCCAGTCATCTACCAAGCAGAGCTAGCGTAACCTCACTCTTCATTTTATTGATAGACTCTCAAGTTTGAACAGACCACTGTAGAATAACTGCTGACTGTGGGTTGGAATGAACAGTACAGCTTACAAACATTACATTACATTACAGAATTACAAACAGCGTCTCCTGTGTTTTTGCCTTTATCCTGTGCTCTATCACTCTTTTGTTCAGCTTTCTTCTTCTATTCTGCCCTTTTTATTTTTGGCAGTCCAGCTCCAGTGTCTGCCATTACAAAGTTGACTCGAGAATTAATTTTCAGGGGAGAAAAACACAGATCTCCCTCCTTTATGCTAAACTTTGCCGGCTGGCATGGTGTTGTCACTGAGACTTTGATGTGCCATAAATCAATTTTATCCAACTTGATCGGGAAGCTGAGAAATAGCATTTAGAAATCACCAGTTTGGCACTGAATAATCTTGTTTTAAATTGTGGATTACAATCAGGTACTTGAGATTAAGATTTTTTCAGGGTCACTTAGAAACTCCTCACAGTCCCTTTAAGATTGTGTTTAAAGCTTACTTTTGTCAGACATGGGTCCAGCAGAATAAAGAAGTGATCTTTGAGGTGAGGTTATATTAATGCACCACAGCAGATTGAGCCTTTGTGGATATTGTATAGTTATGTAAAAGTGTGACATTTTTTTTGTCGGTGGTATCTTTATCTGTTTTCTGTTTGAGTTTCACTACTATTTACCTTTTCTGAGAATATCCTAGATTACTAACAGATTGATTTATTCAAAAAGGTTCTTGACCAAATGTTCTATTGTTCTTTACTTCTTTTAGGCCCACATTGTCTGAAGTAGTAATATAATCACAAGTTTGGTTGTACTGGTCAATACCTTAGAAAACAGTCTTGAAAATCAACATAAATAAGAATGGTGAAAATCAAGATCTTGATTTATTTCATAAAAGTCATGATACAATATTTTTGCTCACTCTGAACAGCAATCCTGTTTGAACCAATCAGTGGTAGCACCTGCATCAGCATCTGATTCACCCACAGGCACAGGCACGCACAGAATCACCCACACTCTGCAGGGGAGGAGACAGAGCAAAACAACACAAGAACAATTCACAAATAACATGACCCAGGGTCATAACAAAAGAGAAAGAGGAAAACAACAAAGATGGAAGAAGGATAAAAATCAGCAGATGTTAAATAATTCATTTACACCTTCCCATTAAAGTTTAAAGAGAGGATTTAAAAGAAGCTAAGAGGGTAGTCTGTTGGACTGAAAATGGCAGATTGCTCCTCAGTCCTGAGGCTCTGTCTTACCACACAGGCCCGGTCACCTTTGGTCACAAGCTGCATAATGTAAAAAATGTAAAGTAGTGGTTTGCTTTTCATAGAAGTCACATGTCATGTCAAAGCATCCTTGAGCAAAGCACTGAACCCTTTCCTGCTCACTCTTTGTAAGGAATAAGTCAGTCAATGAAGTGCTTCGGAGATAAAATGTCATAGAACAGTGCTCAGCCACGACAAATAAATATACCTCAGTGTAGCACTGTAATATGTTCCCACTCACCAGCAAGCAGCCAGCCAGCCATTGTCTCTGATAGGTGGGGGTTGGGGAGGAGACAGATGAGAGCCAGGGCACGCCACGCCACTTCACCTTCCCTCTCCTTCAGCCTGACAGGACCTGAATTACAGTAAATGATAGCCCTCCTCGGCCACAAAGCGATTTGACCTGCCACTGTCTCCCTCTCCCCCCGCTCTGTAATGGGTCCCCAATGGGTGGCCAAGCTCCCTTAGGACCTGGCAGAGAGGGACAGTCTCTTTGGAGAAAAGAGGGATGTAGCTGAGAGGATTGAAGAGGAGGCCAGGGGATTGGATTCAGAAAAACATACAGATATCAGCACCAAAGAGCCAAAAATACAGTCTGGGGATTCTCAGCACAACCGGCAGGGATTTAACAAAAACTGCTGACCAGCTTTTTTACAGATCTATTTTTAACTGCAAAAGTTCTGCATTCAGAAATATGATTGTTATTTCTGTATGGAAAATGCTTCACTTACACTCTCATAATACATAAGGATAAGGATGAGCCACTGCTGATGCTGATGCTTTTATGAGCCCCTTGACATTTTTTCAAATCACACCTTCATTCATGTTTTTATCACCTTATGACCTGTCTTTTTTTATTACTCCAAATCTACATTTAATCACAGAGCAAATAAAAGTGGGGTGAGGGGATGAGCTTAAAGAGGACGGTCCAGTGAGTGGCTGACCTGCCAGAGACCCACAGCTCGGGGTCAGTGTGTCATTTTTCTCATTTGTTACTCGTGTCTGTATGTGTGCATCGTGTCCCTGCTGTAAATGTGTCTGCGTGGCTGAATAATAATTTGTATTTACTGCTTAAGGTTGACAGTGTCTGCAGAAAATTGCCATTTGAGGGCCTGTTTGCATGTTCCACTTTACATCTGCCCTCGTGCACTTCTTTTCGAGCGTAGTTATGGGACTAAAAAATCTACAATTTGCTAAAAAAGCGAACAAAATTGAGCCATCCTAATTTTACACAATGCGTCCCTGTTTCCCCTTTGCTATTTTTTACAGATTTCTGTAGTGAATTGAGAGCAGTGTTGACCAGGGACAGCTGAGTGTACAGTTTTCAGTCTGTTTCATATTTTTTGAGAGTTTCCAAGACATGCCTACCTGACAATTAATGCAAAACTTTTTAAAGGACACAAAGCAAGAGCTTTTTGAAAAGCAGAAATGAAAACCCTCAACATTTTGGATTTACTTCAAATACAGATGTTACCCACTGCATTTACAGTTTGGCCTCATCTCGTGTAATTTAGAGTTCCATAATTTTCCATTTTAATTGGAAATGCAATTGATCAGCTGTCAGTACTCATTAAAAAATGTCTTATTAAGCAAACAATACAACAAGTGTGTATTTTTCCATCTAATTCATAATATTTTAGTTTTACAAAAACATCATACACATATAACTGGTTCTCTGACTACAGAAATTATTAAAGTTCAGGCTGCAAATCTGAATGCAGACTTTCTGCAGCAAGAGAACTAAACCTAGAAATACAATGTGTCAGACTCACAGTGTCCAGTTTTCTCCTGATTTCTTCTCCTGAAAAAAAAAGGCACACACCTGACCACACATAAAATCCATGCTCATAAGGCCCTGATATTGCTGCTATGGAAAGATACGGTCAGCTTTGTATCCATGGATGAGGTTATGTCCAATGACAAGTTCTCAACCTTCGTGCCTGTTTGTTAGTGTTAAGGTGTTCTGTAATGCTCAACCCGAATGAGATGCAAAAAATATGTTGGAGCATGCTTTTGATCATCAATAACTTGATCATTGGTTAGATGTTATAAATCTAACATGACAAACATTGCGAGCAGAGTCTGTTCATTGTGAGATCAACTTGATCAGCATCTTCCAGAGTCTGCTTTGTATCCTCAGCTTCAGATCAACCTCTCCAATTATTTGCCATATCTTGCTTCACACTTGGTGCATAAAACCTGAGTATGTGGAGTCTCAGCGCCAAGTATTCGCCCATCTGTGTAGGGTAAGTCTGATTCCACCACACCAAGATTTTGGTAAAAATCCTCTATGAAGTTCAAATTGAGATGATGTTGTTTTTTTTTGCCACCTTCTTTGGCACAGTAACCTTGGAATAAAATTTAAAGTCAGATTTAAAGCAACAAGGAACTTTCTGGTAAAGGGTTAGCTGTTAGAAGAGGAAACTATGAAAATGGGAGAATTATGACCTTTGGTACAAAACACAAGTTTTATTTAAAAGGTTATCTTCTTCATTCATTTTGTAGATGCATTTATTCTTTAAGCCAACAGCAGTCTAACTAAAAAAGAGTTATGCTATTACTTTTCACAACACCTGTACCTTAAGAATGAAGTGTGTCATTAAACATTTTTCACAGGTGACCGCATGTTTTTAATACATGTTTTTAAAACAGAACAAAACAAAACAAAAAAAAGCTAGATAACAAGAAACTATCCATCAACTCATGGGGACATAGGTGTCCATGTTGAGATCTACAAAGAAAATGCATCTAATGTACAGTAAAACAGTGTATAAGAAACTTTTATGATAACCTTTAGAATAAGAAATAAAAGCACCAAAAATAACATCTCTAAACTATTAAGGGAAAATGTCCCAAAGAATTGACAATGAGCCCCTGTGCACAGGGCTATGTGGTGGGATTGCCATTAGATGGCAGTATTATGTTGGTAAATGCAGTCATGCATCAGTTTCCCTCACCTTGTGTTTGTATGTTTTGGGATCTTTTTTCATTTCACATTTACCGTGTTGTTATCATGTGTATTTTTCATTATTAAGAAGAAATAAACATTTGACTGAAGTGAACCGAGTGTACCTCAAGCCGTAATAGTTCTCTAAACTTATGATCAGACCTTGTAACTGTATTTAATGTTTCCATCTGTCCTTATGTACATTTCTAAATGCCATCAAAATAGTTTTTTGCTTTGACTGAGTTTCAATGGGAGGATGGTGATTTTGACTGGATAATTAAGGATTCTCTGTTCAAAATAGCATTAGAAAGGTCAGTTTCAAAGCAGCAGACTGAATGAACTGCCTTCCATAATTTTTTAGATTTTTTTTTTTCAACAAACTATCCACAAAAATAGAGGACCACAGCTTCCGTCATCATTCCCAGCGCATTAATTGTCAGCCCATATGTCCACGTCTATTTTGATCTCAGAGCGTGTGCCGGGCTCGGGTGTATTTAAAGCAGTCCAAAGTGCAAGAATGCCATTGTTACTATACATAGGCCGGTTTAACGCTCAGCCCATAATGAGTCTGTTAGCACATACTTCACTGTGCTGAGATGTTTATTAGGTAGCAGGGACTCCTCTGAGCACCTCTAATGTAAATTTGACACGTAATGTGTTTATTTTTATTGTATCAGAGCTGACTGTTGTGCTGCTCCGTCTCTTTTACTGTCATCGTTTATAAAGCGAATAAAAAGGCTTTATCTGTTCTACAGCTTCTGTCTTTATTTGCCCTGACAGTTAAGTATTTAATCCAACTTAAAGCACTTCAGTATTTGTCCTGCAAAAAAAAACAAAAAATCAACTGTGAATCCCATCTTGCCAGGGCTAAAACATCTTTCCTGAAGTTTTCTTTTGATGCTAATTAGATTCTGCTCTTGTTCCAATGTCTAAGCCTTAAATGCTTTCAATCCAATGGAAAAGTCGTGCAGAAAAAAGCTATTAGAAACCAGCTGCTTACCCTAAAACAGATAAGAGCTCTTCAAGGGGCTATTCAATCATGTAGGCATCAAGTAAACAAATGCATTCAAAAGAACAGAACTTTTATTTACCGCTTGTTTCATTTTCTTTTGTAAAACCAAAGTTAGTTGGAATAAGGCTGCAAGCTACCTTTTACATAAGATCTATTCCACTTGGAGGAAAAAAAAACAGCTTTGTCCATATTCCCAGGTAGACTTCTCTGTGAACATCATTTTAATCTGTGACCCGTGCAGAGCTGCTGCTCTCTAGATGTGTAGAACAGGTGTTTTACTGGAGTCTTCCTTTTTTTTTACTGGTGACAGGGGAGACACACGGCCTGGAAACCAGTAAGTGAAGTCCCCAGGCCCACAGAGCCTGGGAGTGGACCCAGAGCCATATATCTGCTCTGGTTCACACAAGCCCCCCCACTGGGCCTGTGTGTGTGTGTGTGTGTGTGTGTGTGTGTGTGTGTGTGTGTGTGTGTGTGTGTGTGTGTGAGAGAGAGAGAGTCTGTGGGTCTTTGTAGAAGAGGCTGCTGTCAACCTGTGTTCACATTGTCTGTCTCTGTCTTTTTCTCACGCTTGTATTTGAGTTTTGGAGTGTGTGTACGTGCCTTTGTGTGTTTCAGTTTGTCCGAGTTTAGAGTAAGAAATACGGTAAAGCTTTTACTGTTTTCGCAAGATTAAATGCAGAGTTTGTCTTTTTAATTAATCATGCAAAATAATGTCCTACACAAACATTACCATCTTTCAAACTTAGAAAGCATATCTAAGAAATAAACAAAGATGCAATGAGAAATAGCAGGCACTACTTGCAAGCTGAATTTTAAACTATGCGTTTTTAAACAAAGCACCCTTCACAAAAATGGTCTGTTTTTTAAGTGATTCTGACAGAAAACCTATATCCACTTCATTTTTTGCCAGACAACTAAGTTTTACAGTCAGTTTTTCATGATTTTACAGTTTTGGTCTCCAAACAAATTTATTTTGTGCTGAAATCAGTCATACTGTTTAAGATCAAACGTTTCCTTAAGGCCAAGCCAAATGTATCACCACTGTGTCTAAACCTCTATTGTACAACATTATCTTAAAACTCATGTGATATTTATTTCAAAGTTTATTTGTAACACATGTGATGCAGATGAGTTCAACTTAAACTCATGAGAATGAAACTTGTTTTCTCTTTAACTTAGGTGATTTAATGATCAAGAAAAACTCAAAGCAGGAATAAGTCCGTAATTTTTTGGGATGGAACACTACTATATTTCACCTGAGTAATATAATTTCAAATGATATTAACTTTAAATCATTTAATTATGACATTTAAGGCTAATCCCAATCCCATATAGTTCTTCATATTTAGAAACCCAGGGCACAGGGTGGGATTCCTGTCAAACTGGGAAAAGAGGCAGAAGCGGAAAAGAAAAAGGAAAGGAAAAAAAGGGAAGGTTAATATTTGACATTGGTCCTGGGAAAGAATTTCTGCAAACATTTGGGAAGTTTTACAGCTGGGTTTGTGTCTCATTCACAGCTAAATTACAGGTATGTGCTTATTGGGTTTGGTGTGATTTTGTAAAATGTGAAACTGAATCTTAGAATGTAGTTGTTTTTATTGCAGCAATGACGTAGTTGATATGAGTGTGTATGGTTTTGAGGGTGTTGTCTTTTCCTCCAGAAAATGTAACAGTTTGAGGAAAAAATTCGACCTAATACTGCCCATACATGTTATTATGTCGAAGTTCTCTGTTTCTCTTTGTGTGTGTGTGTGTGTTTTGTATCTAGTCAGCTTTGCAATCGTCTGCCTCTATTTGTGTAGATTTTGTGATAATACAGAAGTCTGCAAAAAAGTAACAGTTTTTATGATTTTGCATTGAACAAATATGTCGGGAACCTGTAAGATATGTGTGGCTGAGTTAGCCACGTTTTAAACTCAGTCAAAGCTTGTGGAAAACGGTATTTTCAGGATGAAGTGACTCAAAACTCTTAAGGTTAATATTCATAAATGAACACTTTTTCAGTCAAAATAAAGCTCAGAAAAAAGTTTGTTTGGATGTAAAATGGTCAGTGTTGTGCAATGAACAGACAAAGGCAGGCAGATTGTGTAATGTGCTGTCTATTCTTAGAGTAGTTTCCAGTGAGGCTCGGGGAACACTTTGTGTGTGTGCGTGCGTGTATGTGTGTGTGTGTGAGGGAGATACAGTTGTTCATACGCACAGTGATTTCCTTTTCAGTTGCGCGGACATGAACACATGGTGTGAATGAGTTCATCAAACGCTACATCCTAGCATACCCACACACTCACACACACACACATACCCACACACTGGCACACTGGCACACAGTGGAGGCAACCCTTTTTTGACTAATGCTGAGTTTATTTTGATGTTTTTAGTGTTGTTATCAGTGTTGTCATCATAAAAAGGTTTGGCTCTGGGTTGAAAATACTGACATATTAAACAGACTTTCTCCATTATATCTAAAAACTGTGGGTTCAAATTCAGGTGTTAGTCAGAAACATGCAACCCTCATGCAGTACACATCCTCCCTTTTCAGTGAATTAACATTTTTACCAAAGCTCCAGCCTGTCAGTCTGCTGTGCTGCTCCACTACAAGGCCACACTCAACAATATAGCTCACTGCATTACTGATATGTCTATAAACTGGAGGCGGGAATTACTCTGAGTGTAATTAGCCCAGAATGTGGATTTCCTTTGGAAACACCTTCATAAATAGGCACTTATGTCTCAATCCATAATAGAAGATCGGGGATGCAGCTCACACTCATTATGTGAACAGAAGTTTTCATTTACATTTTGCATTGATTAACCTGAATAAAACTAAAACCTGGCTTTGAGCTGTGCTGAAAGGAAGGAAGAAGCTTGTGTGCATGCCTGTGTGGGTGCTGTGTTCATACATAACTGAAGAGTTTGATGCTCCAAAATATCTCAATTTTTTGTGTGTTTTCCAACTAACTACAATTCAAAACAACTATCTTTTGTTCATGTAATCATTTTTACAAATCAAATCAAGAGTAGATTTTAAAATGATTTCTTATTGGGTATGAATTATTTGTCTATGTCTATGAGACTAGCTACGGGGAATTTAACAGCAGCATTTTCTAAATTTTATCCTACTCCACAGTCTTTAATGTGCATTAAGTAAACTGCAGCAGACAACAGGTATTGAAACAAAAAAAAGAAAGAAAGAAAATGGGTTAAAGCAGCATTGCAGAAAAAAGTCACAGGTTAGTTTCATTTGGATAAAAACATATGAGTTAAGTAATGGTAGTTTCCTTTCTGGATCCCTTTGTGCTTAATTGAGTCTTTGCTGCACTAAACCTGCTTCAACTCATGTTTACATAAAGTTGTCTGACAACGTGCTCCTTCCATGTTTTCATTTACAGACCAACTGGTCCATTTACACCGAGTGCCCCCCTCAGACCCCCCTTCCCAATCCAGTGCGGTCTTTTAATGAGATATAGGATATGCACGATACACATCCAAGTTGAAAGAATCAGTCACTGGTGGCAACAGTGCTGATCCATCAAGGATAGCACCTTTTACCCTGAAAATTCTGCCAACTCAGGAGGGCAATTAACACCTCGGCAGCCTGGGTCAGAAATGAGCTGAAGATTTCTCCCCTGTGAACACCGTGGTCGGCCGCAGAGCTGCAATGCTCTTTGCTGATGCCACGGTCTCTGTGTTGGTGTGTGTGTGTGTTAGTTAGTGTGAGAGAGAAGAGAGCGCAGGCAGGGTTATGTGACTGTGTATGTGAGGGGAAAATTGTGTGTCTGTGTGTGTGTGTCTGTGGTCCAGTGAGTCTGTATGCAGCGCTGACAGGCGGTGAGAGGTGTGCAGGTAAGGTGCTCCATAGGGTAATTATGCGCAACCTCTTGAGAGTTCACGCTGGGGCATTGTGGGTATTTTTGTTTGTTTTAGCCATTTCCTTTTCCTTCCTTTTTTTCCTCAGTTGTTCACATGAATGAAATATCAAATGTACCTCAGTGGCCTGCGCTGGGTTGAAACGAGCATTCATCTACATATTAGGATTGATGCTGGTGGGAAATGTGATCACGTCTCTGGACTCCAGACACGCGTTTCAGAAATTAATATGCACTTGATAGGCTCGGAGAGGAGATTTCATGAATATTCATCAGGCTTAATGTGGATGTCTGCAGCCGGTATCACTGTCGATTAGAATAAAACATTCTTAATGTTCTTAATTGGCCAGAGTCCCACGACTGCATTAGGTTTTCATCTTATAAACATTCAACGTGTCCAATTCAAATCCGACAGCCTATCCTCAGAATATTAAAGCACCTGACCTTTGATCAAGGCAATTAACCCGCTCTATCAATTATCAAATGAAGCATAACACAGCAGATTCACGTTCATTTACACAGTTAAGATTCCATCTAGACTGATATGAAACAATTTCCTTCTCAGGGGGCAAAAGTGCATGATGGAAAACAACAACTACAAAGTTAGGTCTATATTTCCTCAACATATAGGAGTGCCAGTTACAAGTATTTTGCAGTTAACATTTGTGAAACAAGTGTAGTTTCAGGATGTTTGCCTGACTACAACTTTTCACTTTGTAATGGATCACAAAGTCACACCAGCAGGGTTTAATTCTGGACCACTCTCCACCTTAAATGAGTCTCATTCAAGCATCTGAAACCCGATCATTTCCCTGCTTCTACCAACCCTCTTGTTCCTCATGTCCCTAATAAATAAGAACAGGAATGTGTGTGGAGAGACTGTTTGGTGGGGGGGCTTATGTAGCGGCTGCTGGGGTCGCCATCCGTCATGGCTTCTTTACAAACCAAAGCAAGCAGAGTCGAAGTCTTAACCCGAGCTCCAGTTAGACAAACACATGCTACTTCCAAAATAACAATGTGCTCCAGTGACAGCAGCCAGAGTTCTCCTGACGGACTAAAGCATCATGACACTGAAGTGCGCAGTGGGGGGATTGCATTACCAAGAGCTTGTAGTTTGAACCACCAAAGAATAAAACACACTGAGAGCAAGAGGGAAGGGGAGACAATAAAGATAATCAGAGGAGACAACTGCATGATAGTTGGTGGGCTGTGTGTCAGTAAGGGAAAAGGGTTGAGATGGAGGCATGGTTTTCTTGCAACTGATACCTGAAAGAATGGAGGATCTATTCACCTCATTAAGAATGAGTTTAATATAGTCACATGAACTCTCCAAGCTGTCAGCTAGGATTCCTGCAAATTTGTGATTTCCAGATTTCAGCTTGCAGTTTGTTATAGCTAATAATGACTGCTAATGTTTATCTTCAACACGATGACAAGCTAAAAATACTTCATTAGTTTGTAGTTTTGATGTTGTATCTTATCTGTAAATGTACAAGAAACACATTCATTGGTATTTGTTGCTATAAATATCATCTGAATGACTGATGTAGAGGCTGTTGACAGGTTTAAACTTTAGTCATAAAGTGCTAAATGGTTCATTTTGTGCCGCTTCTTTCTTACTTTTTAAAAACTCTTGTTTTTAAAGTCAGGGTGATAGTTCTTGTGAGTCACTATTAAAATGTTATTGCTAAATGTATGTTGTTTTAGTTGCCCTGCCATAATATGTGCTGCAAAAATTGCAAATATCTATTTTGCTGTCTGTTTCAAGACTTCTAAATTCTCCCATACAGGGAATACTCTGGAGGTTTTTGATATGTTTAAGCTGTAGCATAATAAATGTGTCAATCTGAGTCATATATATCAGTGTAAATTTTCAGACCTGCTTATACTGATATTTAACTTGTTAAGCTTTAATCTGCCAATACTGATAATAATGTACCAATACTTGAAAATGTGAATTGCCCTAATAGAGATACTCAAATATCTTAGCCTCCCTAAGAAAACTTTGATTCAGGATTTTCAGCTTGAAGTTTTACTGAAGAACTGAACACACAAAGAAATGTACATTACTCTAACAAGAGATTCCTATTCAATACATTAAACATGGTATAAATCTCCTTATTTACCAAAATAGTATAAACAAAAAAGCACTAGCTTGATACTAACATATACGGGAAATTGCATTGATATGCTAGTAGTTAGCGTACATCAGTACAACTTTGGTTTTACGAAAGAATTTCAACTTTCATCACAGAAACATATCACAGGTAGTCTTTTTAAACAATACTGAAAACTCCAAATTAGAGCCCGACCGATTAATCGGCCCGATTATGCCTGTCACCGATTAATCGACATCGGCCAAAAAGTAGCCGATTAAAAAATTTTTGCTCCACGGAGATTCTGTGGCTCCTGCTCCTGTGTGTCTGTGTGTTGGTCTGCACACTGCCCGAGTGCCCACCCCCTCCGTCCACTATTATCTAATGTAAGACTATAGAATGATGTTTTAACATCGTGTAAGTTGCTTTTTGGGAGATAAACAGAGATAAATGCTACTGTTAATTAACACATCGACCACTATCTAATGTAGGACTATAATATGGCGTTTTGACGTCGTTTAAGTTGCTCATTGTGTGTTTACATTTTTAATTTTTTTTATACTTACTGTGTTTAAAGTTTGACTAATTTATTGAAGGTGTTTACAGTTTAACTTCTTTATTTATTATTGTGTTTACAGCTTGTTCATATTTATCATTGGTTTACACTACAGTTCTTATGTTGACAGTTTTATAATTAAAGTTCCTTGTTTTAATTTAATAGTGTTCTGTCTGTGTCTTGAATCATATGGGTATTATAATGATTTGTGATTATATACAGTCTATATCCTATGTATATCAATGAATTTATTATATATATCAGCCGATATATTGGATATCGGCTTTTTTTTGCCCCCGGTATCCGTATCGGCATCGGCCCCAAAAATCCCATATCGGTCGGGCTCTACTCCAAATTTCAAAAACAGTACATCAACCTCAGGTAATGCACAATTTTGACTTATTTTTATTTATTTATGTCCAGAGATATCCAGATCCAGTCACCAATTTCAAATTTATTTACTAATAAACTCAACTATGATTTTTGACACAGAAAACCAGTAAAGCTTCTTTTTTTGTACAGAGAAAACTCACAGGAGGAATTGATAAGAGAACTGATAAAGAATCAGATTTATAAGTAGAATCAGTAAGGGCATTGTTATCAATAAAATGCTAACAATACCCATCCCTAAAGCAACGGGACAGTTAATATAGAAGAAAATAGAACAGTTTTAAAGGTCTTACCTACAATGCTGCGCTTCGTCAGTGTGGTGGTTTTGCTTTGGCAGACTGCTCAGTCACACTGGATCTGTGTCTGGAGCGGAGTGCGGTGCAGCACACTCCATAACAAATGGAAACATGAGACTACTTAATTTTGAAATCGACTGGTTACCTTGTTCATTTTCATGTCTGTTTTTCTGTTTCGTGCAATCTGCTCTGCAGAGATGGACACATGCCTGCATACTCTGAAAAAAATACACTAGTAGTCACAAGCAGAAATGTAGTGCAGTTGGTAGTACACGCCACCAGACTGCAGCAGGTGCTGTGTGAAAACAATGATTGACTAGAGTGGCAGTGAAGTACGGCACAGTGCGTGGCACTGACAGACCGCGGTCCGTATGCAGTAATTGGGGTATTGTCTGCAAAGGCTGGGCATCAGGCCGCTATCTTAAATATCTGAACTCTTCTTATTCATGTATTCATAATAAAACCATATACTATCTAACACTTGATCAAATACAGAAGAGAAGATTGTCATAGGTGTTTTTCATTTATTTTGTAGACATAGTTTCAGCAGTAAACTTCAGTGATGAACTCTTGCTGTTATTCCAGAGGGACTTTTTTAATTGTAGCCGTTGTATGTCAGAAGTGTCAAAGGTTCATTGCGGCAATTTTTTAGTGACGGTGGATACAGCATGTCAGCTAAATGTAACATGAACGTATTGAGGAGGAGGAAGTGTTCTGTCAGCTCAGAGCAGGTATCTGTCAGCAGGCTGTATCCTTTTAGGTTGCAGGAGGAGGAAGCAGCCTTGACCAGGCCTTTTTGCCCTGCTCGGCCACCCGGCTACCCTGGAGAGGTGGGCAGTAAATCCACCCTGGCAGAAAACATACACATACACACGCATATGGCTGGATTACAACATGTGTCTGCACCTGCATTCACATGAAGTGTTTTGCTGGTCTGCTTGTGAGGCGCTGATTGAAATACATCAACAGTTTTATCCAGCCAGCGGCCTTACTGTGTCAACATATTTGATGCATGCTCTGGGCTTTACAGAAGGGAAGTGGTTTGATTAAAGCAAAACACAAAAGTTACTGATGTTAACTCTACTTTAAGTTTGACCAAATTAAAAACTGAAGCTATTTGGTATCGCAAACCAAAAAGTGTAATGTTACTCTATACCATAATGATGGCAAAAACATTGGTTAAAAAAAATTGTAATGGAGGAAACTTCGGGATGCCAAACTGTATATTTCTGTGTCTGATCTTTTCCATGTGTGTGAGGCAGTCAAGTTTTTAAACATTAACATAACTCATATTTTTGTAAAGTGAAGTCATTGCTGGAAGTTTGGACTTTTTGGTGGGGGTAAGGATTTTGGGTGAACTCTCAGTTTTAATGAGCAGTAGCATTACACAACTGTGTGTGTATTTTCCAAGCAGTAGGGATAGTTAGGACTAGTCTGGAGGCAAAACTCCTTCCTCTTCCCTTGCTTCAGTACTTCTTCCAGCTGCTCAGATTTACAGGTGCCACTGACCTTTTCATCATAGGAAGTCTCCACAACCGCCTGGGCCTCCCTCCACCAGCTCTCATCCATCTATCCTTTGCCCCACCTCCTCCTCCCCCTCTGCCTTCAACATCTAACCCACTCGCCCTCCCGCAGCCAAAGAATTACCCATCTGCTGAAAAGCCAGGAAACTTTCCTGATGACTCCATCTTGCCAGTTAGCGGAAAGTAAAGTAGTGCTGGCTGCGATCACTTGCCTGCATCTGTTTTGCATGAGCCCACAATGTGCCCACATTGGTAGAAGAATTTAAACAGGCAGCAGTTGTCTGGATTTTTTTTTAACTAACACCTGCTGTCTGCTGGTCTGTTTCTTGCCGTACCATAAATTCATCAGTGTATTTTGCAAGTAGGCTCTGGGTCTGACTGTCGGAGCTAGAAAACAGATGTATGACTAATAGGCTTTCGCTGAAGACCTTAGCATCTCACACCTTCAACCACTGTAAAACTTAATAGATGTTTATTTGTATATATGCTGAGCAGCATTTAAACTCAGAGACAGTCAGCGAATGACACCAAGTTTTGTTTGGATTTAGCAGCTTATTGTTACCCCTGTGATGGACGGGAGACCTGTTCAGGGTGTACCTGGCCTCTCGCCAAATGACAGCTGAGAAAAGTGACACTTCATTCCTTTAATTGTCAGGACACATTTTTTTCTTGTCTATGTTTTGTTTTTTTAAAGCAAGAAACACCACTTTTTTGCTTTGTTCTGCATTTCAAATCAGAGAATAATATTAAAAACTAAAAAAATTTTTTTTTTTTTTTTTTTTTTTTACATATTTGTCCAGGTGTATAGCCATGTACAAAGAGTGTTTTCTTCTTGCAAGTCTTTTTATTGAGTTTTCTAATACAGCTGAAAGTAGGAATTATAAGGTGAATTAAAGTCAGGTGTACTGGTTTGTTCCTAGATAGAAAGGTACAAACGTTGCGATATACATGTTTTTGCAAAAAAAAAAAAAAAACAGGACGTGGTGACAGAAATCTCTTTAGGCAGCTGTATATCATTCAATAATTCATGGCACAGGATCCCACCCACCTGTCATCATTGTGTCCCCTAACAAACAACAAAAATAAATGAATCCAAACAATGCAGGAGAACAAAATACCAGGCAAACAAATATACCTAAATAGAGAAGAAAGAAGAAAAAGTGACTCCTCTTTTTAAATCTGTTTTTGTCTTGGGATTTCTGATGGAAAACAAAAAGTATTTCATTTCTACAACTGAAACTTCTGAACTCAGGATTTACACAGATGATACAGTCTTGTTTGAATATGGCTTTTCCAAACTCAAGCTATGCCTTGGTCATGTCTGTTTCCTTCCTTCCTCCACTTTGAGAGGAGTAAAACTTTGAGTACAACATCCATGGCTTCAACAACAAAATCTCTTTCTTGTGAGGCGGAGGCTGTATAAAGTTGGTTTTATAAATACAGGTTATCTATTTTGTCTATAATGTCTAAATCTGGGTACTGCTAACGTTTCAGGAGGACTTGTTCTTGTGGGTGAAATAATTTGCTTGTAAGCACATTGAGCCCCTCTTTATGAGTTAACCTTAAGCTAAGGCCTGGCTGTTCACATAACATTTTTTTTCCTTTCATCTCTTGATATTTTTCTTTTTTAATATTTTGATAAACTAGTACATTGATAATTGATTTTGTAAATTAGTAAATTGTTGAATTTCATTTCAGTAGTGCCACTCATTCCTGTTTAAAATGCCGCCACTCTTATCTCACATGTAAGCAAACCCTTGGTTTTTTCACTTTGTCTGTTTTATGTCATTATTGACTGACATGATTGCACCAAAACTACAGGATCATGGAGCAAAGTTGGCTCATACTGTGCCATTCAAAGTGGCCATTAACATCTCCCCACCGGATAGATTAGTGCAAATAGCCTCTTATATGCCTGAAAGCCAATTACACCTCCATTCTTGTAATAATGAACTCATGAACCCAGCTTTATTGGAAAAGGCTGAGAGATTGGAATCAATACGAATGGACTGGAGGGCGCAGTGAGCTAGATTCACTGCACAGTCTGAAAAGCTTCTCCAAACTTGAATTTATTTGGATGTCAATGGGTTCCCAACGAAATCCATCCAGCACATCGCTTGGCCTGTATTGCTTATTTGCTGTGTGATAGAAGCAGTTGAGGTAGACGGATTCAGCTGCTTAAGATGGATATTTACACATTTGTATAACTGGATGTCACGGTAATGGCTAAATAATTAATCTGCGTAACAGCTGCAATCTTGAAATTGTGCATAATATGGCGATTAGTTCCTGTGGATTGAACCCAAGGGGATCATTCAGAGGTCTCGAAAAGAAAAGTGAGCTTGCCTGGCACAATTTGACACCTGCAAACACTCATATACACAACCCTTCAGGACCAGAGCAAGCTAAATGGAATTCTCCCAGCCTTTGGCCCAAATGGGATCAAAGTCCATTGACCCCTGATGCTCCATTAAGGTGAATTAATTTGCCTGCATATCAAAACACTATTAAAAGACTGAGGTCAGAGTCAAGTAGGGGCCAAAATGCTATTGATTCTGGAGGTCAGACAAACAGATTTCCGTGCAAGGACATTTACTGGACATTGCTATATTACCATACTGTGTTTCTAGATCGTTTAGGCAAAGATGAACACATGAAATAAGCATGGTGTCACAGAAGTACGTAAAATGAATAGAACTTCTGAACACAGTATGATGGTGGTGATTTGTTCAATTTATATATTGGCATCATAGATCATCTCGGGGTGTTAACATGTGATTGATCACAAGAATACCTGACTTTTACCAATAAGACCTCAGTTCAAGACTTTCGATTGACTGAAAGTTAACCTTAACTTCTTAAAAAATTCATCCATTTTTAACTTTTTTGTCTCATGACGCATCATGGACCCAGCGGAGGTGGTGGCTGACAGGAGATTTAAGGTGAAGCTGTCATCTCTGATGGATAACTTTTTTCTAATTTACACTTATTATATTATTCTAGGAAATATTTGCACTTTACACTTCTTTGTAATGCACCAGCCCTCAAACTGGAAATTATATCCTCAAAAAACAAACATGCTCTGCTTCCTTTCTGTTCAGACCACTACAGTTGATGATGACTAAGTTGAAATCTGAAGTTGAACCCATCTTCAATTTTGCGTGGTCAGTTAGGGAAATTAGAATGCTTTTGCACCAAAGATGAAGTGTTGAAAATGCTGAACTGCATCAGTTTTATAATGCAGAGCTTGTAGACACTGGCCCTAACTGATTCAGTTCTTGCTGCAAAAATTAGCAGTTAGACCTCTGTCATCTGTCCCCTCCATTTCTGCCACTGATACATCTTCTGCCCCAGTTTATTCTGTAACAACTCCAATATCTTTTTAAAATTATCAGTTTTCATTGGGTCAAAGTTTTGTGATCAGTTAAAGACAGGTTTACAAAGAGGAAGAAAGAGCTTTCATGCAGACATGTAAGAGCAACATCTCTGGATTAATCTGCTGACCAACCAGCAAGGAGGCCTGTGTTTAGCATTTGACCTCCAAAAAGATGAACTGCTCATTATACTCAGTGGAGCATTATGAAGTGTTCATAGTTTATTTCTGCTTTACATAAAACCTCCACCAACACACACACAGCCACCCTCTAACAGAACGGATTAATGTTATTTCAACGAGCCAGTGTTGACCATCAAAAAATATTTTTTGTTAAATTGAGTGGCAATAATTTAGAAAAAAAAAAAAATATATATATATATATATATATATATATATATATACTTTTTTTTCCAAATCATTTAATGTCTTTTAAGCTGCATGTATGTTTCTTTCCCAGAAAACAAAACTAAAAAGGGATAGTAGTTAAATTTTTGAACAATGTGTCGTGTTGTGTATTGTATTATGTTGTCTTGGCTGTAAACTCATCCTGTGCTAATTCTTAGAAACTCAGTGACGCCAGCTCGCCTATAAAGCATGCAAACAGACACATATGCTGACGCCATGAGTTTTAAGTTTGATCTCTCTGTGCCTTTTAAAGCACACATTGTGCCTTTGTACCTACAGTCACATTAAGAGATAAGGAAAAGCCGCTTTTATAAACACGCAGTCTGGGTTCAATAAGATGGCTCCTGGCCACAGAGTCCCCTTCTGATGTGAAAGTTTTTACGCGACTTGTCCCTTTTCCTGGTAAACACTGCTGTACCTGACGCCTTTCCCTAACATGGGGATAGTGGCACGGGATCCTCAGGATGGGATGTAACTGTTTTCAGCACTTCCTTGTGTCGCCCCCCTCCCTCTGAAGTGCAACTCTTGCGTGTTTTATTGCGAGGCCTGGGTGAGTATGAAAACAAACGGAGGCCCGACTCAGAAGCTTTGATCTCCTGTTTCCTGGTCTATTATTTACGTCTGTTTCTCACGAAGCTTTTTTTCCCTCTTTCACTTGATTACTATGCGCTTCCTCACAGATTTTCAGCCAGACCCCCGGACAATGTGCTCAACCTTAATGGTTTCTTCTTGCAGGAAGCTATAAAGGACTTTCAAGTTATTGTCTTTTTTATGTTTTTTTGGTCGGTTTGACAGACTAGTTCAGGGCAGAAGCTTATACAGTTCATTCATTAACAACTCAAATGCAGATTTTAAAAATACTATGAGATGAATACTGTTTTTGAGCAGTGACTGTCAACATGCCAGATAAATAACTTTTCAAAGGAAAAAAAAATTGTGGTATTAAAAAGTTTTGCAGGTATGATTACTTTATGATGGGAAATATACTAAAACATAGAACAACGATATTAGGATGCTCATAGTAATAAGACAACTTTAAGGAGAAAACATGTTTTTGAAAAATAACTCCTGTACTCACAGGGAAAATATGGTGTATGTAATACATACTGTGAAACATATAGCAAGCTGCCCTTCCTTAAATACTATGTGGACAAAAATTATTACTTGACCCTGCATCGTCCAAGTTTGTGGTCTGAGGTTTCAAACCTCTGCTTCCAGACCACCTCTGAGCTAGACACAGCAAAAAATAAAAGGGGGGAGACAGAAAAAACTCTGATGAAATGAGCAGAAAAAAACTGAAAAGATAGAACATGGAGTCAGTCGCAATTAACCAGAGTTCATCACAGGGCTGAGCGATCGGATGACCAGCAGATCTCTCACCCTGACCTGTGCCTCCACCAGCTCAGCAGATAGAGCAAAAAAGGCCTGTCTGCAGGGGAAACCGCTGCCCTGTTTGAGCCAAGATGGTGGGAGTCATTAGGGACCCATCCATTGAGGGTCACTGCAGGGCCCTGTTAGTGTCCTGAGCTGAATTTGATGTATGACCCAGGAGTTTTTTGGGCAATGTTACACATAAACACATAAACCCTCTGGTTTCCTGGCTGCTGTGCTGTGCAGGAGGGAGAATAGGTGCTCCACATCTTTTGCCTCTCATCTTCATGATGACACTTAAAGGGAACCTGTGTGTTTTCTTGTCATCAAAATTTGCTTGAATCTTGTATTATTCGCCTTTGGTAAGAAGAAAGGACTTTAAGATAACTAAAATCCACTCCCAGGTACAAAGTTGGCCTGAACAATTTTTTTAAGGTGTTTTGGTTTCTGTTTGATTAGTATCACTCTTTAATGTTTCGAGTGAGAGCTTAAGAGCCATAACACATTCTGGCTCAGTTTTTTTCAGCACACGTCTGCCTGTAAGTGAAGCTAACAGTCTGCTTTTATACACCACCTTCCAATACTAACTTAATTCTTGCTCCTCAAATGGCTAGAAAGGATATTTTTAAAAAGGAAAAGCAATGAGAAGATGCCCAGAAAAGGGACTATAGCTCTCATGGTTCTTTTTTTTATCATCAGGCAAAAGTTGATGGGTTTGGAGGGTCGCAGTTGCAGTGTCAGGGGCTCTCTTAAACTTTACAGATTCATTGAGTTAAATTTTGAGCGAACAACTGCATCATTGTTATCAGGGATAGATGTTTCCTCGTTTTCCTTTTGAGCAAATACACATTTCCTTTGCTCCTTAGAGATAGTTTTTTAATTGTACAGTGTGCATTGCACTGGAAGTCCATCTTTTCTAACACTGAACTTTGTTGTTTGTTTATGACACACTTGAGTCTATTGATTCATCCATGTTACATAAACTAAATCCTAATAAAGCACTTCTAACACAGCAGGTGTTTCCTGCAAAACACAAAAGCTTGCTCTGACTGTAGTTTTGTGATACAGCAGTGTGCGACAGTTCAAAACAGACCTACACAGTGATTTTTTTTCTCTAATTAGCTGTTTTATAGTTGTCACCCATCAGCCAGTCATCTGTCACTATGTCTTTCCTTGCATCCGCCTGTCAGGTTCAGATATCAGAAGCACCAGCAGAGAGGTTGCGGTCGTGACAATCACTCGCCACAAACGCTCCAGGGGTGAAATAATTGGAGCTTGTGTGGCGGCATTTAAGCCAACAGATCTACGAGGAGAGATCCTGTCCAGGGAGGGGGTTAGACTTAAAAGGGCTGAGGGGGCGAAAGTGACTCAGATCTGGGCAGATAGAGAGAGCACTACTGGGAAGTGAGTCTGGCCATCGCGTGTTTGAAAGCAGCAGTTGGGACTCTGATGACAGAGTGGTCTTTGGGAATTTAAGAGCAAGGGCCCAGAAGTAGGCGTTTCCCTCCGCAGAGGACCGGGTCAGGAAGGAAGGCTTTGGCTTTCAAAGCATCCACAGCTTTATTTATATTACATATTTTCATCGCCGGGACTCTTTCAAAGGGACAAGAGGGCTGTTTTCCGATTTCCAATAGGTTTTGGCCTCTGTCTTTTATTTCCCCACTCCGTCCCCAACAATGTATTTGTTTCCGGAGCGACGATCAGCCAGGGTCTGCATGTGAGCTTTGTGTTTACTACTGAAAGATAGAGTCAGAGTGTTATTGTTATATGTGGAGAGAGTGATGGGAGGTTGCGTGATTGTTTTACCTCACCTGTTTTCCAGTGGGGTCCACAGGCAGGGAGGAATTGCCAAAAGAACAATGACACAGAGGCCTTGGAACAACTGTATGATGAAAGGTATGGTCTCCACACCACAGAGACATCAAGTAGCCTTTTGTTTTCTTCTTCTTAAAACAGCATGTGCTCTCTGGCTTGAGATACTAACAATGAAATTTAGTAATGACTGTACTGTTTTGTATTAAAATGATGTTGTCAACAGATATACAGTAAACTGGATAAATTTTTTGGCATACACAGGAAATCTGTTCAACTTTGAACAAGTCCCAAAAGGAAAGTTCTTACGTAATGTGGCAACCATGCAATCACACTGAACTTAAATATGCAATGAAATTAATGACTTAAATGCAAGGTCATTTAGCAGATCATCATATGCTGGAAGAAATGTATTGCAGGTTGTAGTAGCCACCATTCTTAGTTTTCCACTAAAATAATGGAATGAGAAAAAAAAACAAAAACAAACAAAAAGGAGTCATAATCTTCAACCAGTAAACACTTCACCTCTCCTTTGATGGTTAACCCCGGACAAGCCACCAGTGGCATCATTAACCATCGTTAGGCCTCGACAGCTACTGATAAATTAGTCATCCATCAAAGGCTCCCATATCATCTGGAGTCCCCTGGTCATTATTGAAGGCAAACAATGGTGTCACATGGTGTCCTGTCAACCTGCTCCCATCTCTGTCTCCTCTTGGGAATGGACCACCCCCACAGCTAATCAGCATACATGCCTTGTGGGATTAAAAAAAAAAAAAAATCAAAGTGAGGGCTAATTTTCACCTTAACCTGCCAAGAAGGAAATCTAACCAGCCCCTGTCTGAAACTCGGCCAACTCCAAATAAAGGTCAGACATCACCCTTCCTCATATCTATCCCCTGCACATGGTTTAGCAGGCTGTGATGCAGGGTATGACTGCAATACAGTGAAAGAAGTACAGTTTGAAGATAACTCAGGCTGCTTGAAATAAAGATGGCTAAAAAAATATAATTGACTCAAACTTTGAGTCCATTTTGGTGCCACCTGTTGACAAAGTGATACCTCTTGTTTCTCTGCAAATCTCTTTGCAAAATTTTGTTTGAATTTTTATTACCAATCCTTTTGTAATAAAAACTCACTGTGAACCTTTCCTGGGGAAATGGCAAAAGAATTAGGGTTTTTCATGCTGTAAATTGCCTCACATGACACTTACTCTTTGACCTTTTAGGAGAGCATTTTTTTATTTATTTTTGGGGCTTTTTTTGTGCCTTTAAGAGAGGACAGTAGATAGAGCAGGAAACAGTGGGTAGTGACATGTGGGAACTTTCTTTGATGGAACTTTAGACAGTTAAAAATAAAACAGACTTCACATTCCTTGCATTTAAAGAAATGAAAGTAAAATGTTTAATGTAAAATGATTTAACAATAGTTTTTTTCTTGTATAATTGATTATCTGACAACATTTTTGAGTACAACAATTTTCAAATATATCTCAAGGAAACTGAAAATGTGATCCTGAAGGTGTCATCAGTAATTCTTTCTTTTGTTGTTGTTGTTTATACACACTTTAATTTAATTATAAAAGATAACGTGCAGCATCTAGTTTTATTTTCAGCGTCAGAACTTTCAGTGCCTTTCAGAGAAAGGTGACTCCAGGTAAAGACATTTTGAGTGTGTCTCTGTATCACACTCCTGAGACGCCTCTCTGCCGGCACAATACTTAATTAATTAAGATGGGGGTGCCATTCTCCCCCAGCACCCTGGGGTAATCATACAGGGCAAATTACAGCATGTTGAGCTGTGGGCTGTGAGAGGGGAGCCACTGACGCCGGTGTCATTGTTGATTAATTTCTCTGTATAGATCCTGACACCACGGTGCATGTGTAACCTGTCACAGAGCCCCCATGTGTCTATTCATCACTGCCTGGGTGGTGTGTGTGTGTGTGTGTGTGTGTGTGTGTGTGTGTGTGTGTGTGTGTGTGTGTGTGTGTGTGCGTGTGTGTGTGTGTGGGTATGGAGGTGGTTTTGTGTGTAATATCGGATGTGCTGTAGGTAGCAGGTGTTCCAGCATGTCTGATAGCATTTGATAGTGTCAAATGGTTGCAAATTTGTGCGTAAAAGAATGTGCGTGTGCCTGCTTTTGAAAGCTAATTTGCATATTTTGCTTTTGTGTGTGTGTGTGTGTGTGTACATGTGTGGCATGCAGCCATTTAAACAAGATTGTGATGCCTGATAAGAACAAGTGACGTTTCTGATGACAAACGGCCGATAACGTCTTGGGACTGGGCGGGTGGGGAGGACTTTGAGGAAGTGTATTGATTAGTCTTATTACCCAAAGCATCCGTCTTAGGAATGAGTGAGCAGAGAGAAGGGGGGGGGGGGGGGGGGGGGGGGGGGGGGGGAATTAGCTGGACTCCACCTCTGTTGATGGACTGATTGCTCCGGGGGCCCTGAGGAGAACATATAGCAGCAGTCTGTCTGTACATACACTCGCACACACCACTCACACACAACAACACAGTCATGTGTAATCACACCTTGTCTACATGGAAAAAAAAAAACCTTCATCTGCTTGTGTTTTTACCATGCTTGCTTGTTTGTTTGTTTTTTTTAAGAAACACGGCTCAATTCAGTAGACCTTAATTTCTTTTCTCTTCCTCTTAATATAGCAATTTAGTAATTACCTCTGCCAAGAAGGTTATGTATTTGGGAGAGTTTGTCTGTTTGTTTGTCTGTGAACAACATAACTCAAAAAGTTATGAACGGATCTTGATGAAATTTTCAGGAAATATTCAAAATGTGTTAAGGAAGAAGTTATTCAATTTTGGAGGTGATCTGAATCTCCATCTAGATGTAGGATTTTTTTTTTTAACGATTCTTTATCATAGTGAGATAAGGACGTTTTCACCATGTGTATATAACTCCACAATAAATGGTTGGATTGCTTTGCAAAACAATACAAGACAAGGTCACAATAATTTCTGACAGATGTAAAAGTGTGATCCAGATCCTGGCAATACTCTGGATACTAAGATTCGAAATATGAAATATGTACTGGGTCATCATAATTTTCAACACTGTCAGGTAACAAATTATCATACAAACCTGCAACTAACACCAAATTGTAGCAGACAGCCTGCTGAAAGGGAGTATAACATTAAAGTAGGACTTAAGTGTCACGTGAGAATCATAATATGCTTGACGGAGGTCTGTGCTCTCTGAGTGCTTTTCTAGTTTTCTTTTTTCTATGCAACCAATATACCCCAAATGGTGCTTCAGCACAGCACAGTTTTGATGGCCAGTGTGGCTGTGCCCTGGAGTGACACCTCTAATACCTTGTCCTGTGTAAGTCTTGTTTTTTGACAAAAGTATCTTCCTGCTTTTCTGAACAACTTCTTTAAGTCATAAAGAGGCATCACCGCGACATATAGCATGAGTGTTTGGATCAGACTTTAGAAATAAACTAAATCTATTCTGTGAAAAGCTGTTGATAGCCTAGAGTGTGCTGGTTCTTCTGATTTCTGAACAACTAACTAAACTGATAGCGATCACCTGTGGATAATACATTTTCAATTGACAAATACCTCAAACAACCCCAGTTAACAATAAATGTATAAATATCCCTTTCACAATGCATTGCCGTATATGGCTTATCTTCTGTTGTGAGGAAAAAAATAGATTTAGACTATAAACAGTTCAGTCAGACAACTCACGTTTGAATTGTTTATTTAGCAGCAAATATATTTTATGTTTGGCGTCCAGGCTCCGGCCTCATCACCCCTCACAATAAATTTACATGGTGACATTGAGGAGTGATGAGCAAAACATAGTGAACATAATCCCCCCCGGAGCCTGCAGGTGGTTGCTGGGGTGGTGGTGGGGGCAAAGAAACATGCAGCATTACAATCGCAGGGCAGCCAAGGCATTGACAGGCAGAGAGGGGTGAGAGACTCCCCGTTTAAATAGTCCGCCCAATTGAGAGAGTGTGATTGCAAGATGGTTATGACGTGTGAGACACGTGGTATGTGTATAGCAGTGCTGCTCGAGTTGACTGCCTGAACTAGCTCGCGGGCTCGCCCCATTTGTATGTTTTGGCTGTATTGTGGCAAACTGTAACAGAATAATGGGAACAAGAAATGTGTGTACATGTATTTTATATTATTTTATTCTCTGAAAAATCTCAGATTTAACTTAAAAACAAATAACCCAAGATTTGTTTCAGAAATGACAACACCAACAATAATAGTTGCTGAATCTCTGGCAAAACGTCAATAATGCTCGAGTTTTCAATTGTATTATGGATTTCCTCTTTGAATCATACAGCATAGAGGGATTTAATTTTATTCTATTTTTTGCCTCATTGGGTGTCTTAACCCTTTTTTCTATTTGCTCTCATTTGCTCAAAACACCAGCAAGCACCAACATCATAGTTTTTTTGGCTAAACTCTTGCTTCAATCTTCATTCAAATTATCTTTTGCCTACTGTTTCATTGTGAAGCTAGCTGCCTGAAAAGAGCAGAAAAATACCTGATAATTTGCTTGTCTAGTGAAAATAAATTACTTATTTGTAGCTAAACCAACAAATTTCAAGCTGTTTTATTCTGAGGGAGACAGAAAGAGTGAAGTAATTGTCAGTTTAACGTATTTAATCAGTACTTCCTTATCATTTTTCAATCGACTCTAATCTGTGATATGTGAATTATTTATTACACTTGTTATTCCATTTTCCAACATGCCCCTCCTCCTCTCACTTCTCTACAACTTGTGTGTTAATCACATTTGCCTGTAATGATCTACTTTAGCCAGCTTATTGATGAAACAGCTGCAATTACTTAGCTCAATATTTCCCACATTAGTCAGCCTTAGCAGTGTTTCACACATCAGTTTATCTACACAGCTTTTTAAGGGGGATAAAATCGGCTTCAAAGTGCATTCATATTTTATTCTATTGAGATATTGCTTGGCTGATGGGCTGCCGGTAATTCATAACCCTAAGTAGGAGTAAAAGCCAGATGAGCATGGACTTTCCTGATAGGGAAAGCTGTTTCCACTGGAAAGGTTTTCTCCTCTGCTGCTGAGCTAAAAGATTAATCCTTTCAATTACAAGTTTCCCTGTCAAGCAGCTATGAAATATGGTGGTTGTTTTCCTACAGACAGATGTAAGATGAAGAAAAGCTTTTTCTTTGCTTTCCAAGATGTTCTTTTACAGATTCTGCATTATCACTTCTTTCTTGTCTGAACGTGGAGAGTGAAAATTACTTCCGTGAAGTGCTGAGTTCTGTGATGCTCAGGTCTGTTTGGGTCACAATAGGTGTGACCATCTCAGGGCTGATAAAATGAGGTCACTTTTTTCTGCTGTTTCACCAGATTTCCTCAAAAGTCAGAAAAGAGGTTTTAAAGCCATACTGGATTCTTTTCCTTTAAAAAAATAAATAAAAGAAAAGAAAAAAATAATAATAATAAAAACAAAAAAGAAAAAAAACTATAAAATGCTGAAACACAAAAAAACCTTGGCAGCTTGCTTTAAAATTACAATCTTTGAAAAAGAAACATATAGTTTGTGCTCTTTTTGAATCATTACAGAGCGTTGTTACATACAGCCCTGGCCACCCTCTTTACACTAAGTCATTTCTTATTCCAAGTCTTCCCTCACTAAACAGCAGGTAAAAATAATTATTTTCTCTTCTCTTTTCTGATTGAATTATTCTTGGTTAAGAAAAGCTCCAGGTTCATTAAAGTACTCCACATCCAGCGAGGGGGAGGGCTGCTGTGTTAGTGGGATCAATCAATAGCCATCTTCCCCTTGCCTTACTGTAAATGTGCTAAAGTATTTATGAATTAATTGACTTCCTTTGTCCAAATAAAAGGAACCCACCATCGTCTCCTGAGCTGTTGTGTGGAGGTCACAGGCATTCTGGGTAATAAATAGAAGGGGGCTTTTTCATGATGACAAGGGAGTTGATGGTGGTTACTGCAGCTTAAATGTTGATGACGTGACAAATAAAAAGATTAGTGGACTGGAGCTGTCAGAGAATGTTGGCTCTTTAGGATGAGCGGCAAAATACAAACATTCAGAGGAATCATTGTTTTATTTATGAACTCTTTGAGGGGAAAAAAAGCAGGATTAGTTTAAAGTCTTCCAAAAACTTCTGTGAAGATGTTTTAATTGCTTCAGTCACTTTTAGGGTTATCACAATGCTGACATGCGGAAAAAAAAACAGCTAATTAAGCAAGACCAACATTTGACAGACTGTTTAAAGATAGGTATTTTATGAATAAACTCTAAAAATCTTGAGATTAAAATTTTAATGTCACATTAAATTAGTTTTCACAATGGTATGAAAAAAAAGAAAAATCTAAGCAAACAAGCAAAATTATGTCTTATTTAAAGCTTTTAAAAGACAAAAGTGTTGCCTGGATTGCTTGTATGGAGTGAAAACAAATCTACCATTAGGGTAAGAATGACATCTTAATGCAAGAAGTTAAACAAGCTTTTTCATTTTACTTTTCATATCTTGAAATAAGACTGTCAGGTGAAAACAGACCATATTAAATGTAATAAGACCATCTTTACTAAAAATTAGACAAAAACACATTTTCAGATTTGAGTTTTTGCAGTGTGTCTCAGTATTTTGACCTGTTCTTGTTTTGGAATCTGTATATTATCAGTCACAGTGTAGTTGTGTGAAGAAGCTTGTCAAAATTCACATATCAGGACAGAAAAGAAAACATACAGGGTCCAGGTGTCATTGCTCTTTCTCGTCTCTGCTCCCTGCCAGTATGCAACATAAACATAACATGCATCAATAAGAGACACCAGCTACAAAGGGAGTTGATAAACTGTTTTGCCAACCTGTAATGAGAGCAGTTTGTGTTGAGTCTGCATGGGCTCATCACAGAGGGCAACTAATCAGTGAAGATATGACATAGGATTTACTTTTTCTAAACTATTAAAAATGAAAAGAAGAAATATTGTATCATTTGAAAGCATGGGGTATTAAAAAAAATGAATAATAAAAAATAATGACCACCTGAGTTGCTGCCACTCAAATAGTCTTCGAACTTTGGGATAATCGTCGGCTTTAAATCAAAAAATGTTTCTTATTTTCCAGGGATTGCTTCTTCCTGTAAGTGTAATCTGTGTTTTACCAACATCTCCATTCTTCAAATGATGCCTCTGGATTCAACTGTGAATACACAGACATCCACAAATTTAGTATTGGTGGCATTTGTTCTCTATAGGGAGTGTTTTTTGCATGAAATAGAGAGGTGATCCGCTCTGTGAGCTTGCTAATGGTATAGCCTGGTGATTCTGTAGATGGATTGGTATGTGTGTGTCACACAGATCCATTGAGTTTTGGTGAAGGTCAGTCCCATTGTGGCCAAGACTGTAATAACCACAGTGACGGATTGGATCGAGGAGGAGGGGTGTATCTTTAATGTCTGCATCGCTTCAGAGCCCATATTACTGAGGTGTGGAAGAGAACCGAGATCCCACAGTGATACCCCAGAGCTGTGTTTAAGGCGTACACATTCAGTCTTGTAGGGCAGTGCATGCAGTTGTTTGGGATGTGTAAAAAACAAGGTGACTGATTGTACTTAAAAATTACAAAAAAAAACAACAACAATCCTATATATTCCTTTGATTTATCATGACAAGTCCATGCTGGTCCATAGGAACACTATATTGAGTGGAAGAAAAACTGTGCTTTTCAGACCCAGGTCAACATCGTAAACGGAGGGCTGTAAAGAGGTGAAAATTGGTTGAGTAGAAGCTGTTGCGAAATCAGGCACTGATGTGGACTCAGAGGATGAGGTAGGAAAGTGTCGGTGGCAAAGCCAACTTATCTCTGGGCATGCTTGTCTTTATAGGACTTCTCAGCCGAACAATCAGATGAAATATGGAGTGCACTGCTGTGAAGGAGCGGAAGACAAGTGTATAATCCAAATTTGGATGAAACAGTGGTGAAACCCTGTGCACAAGATCAGAGGATATGTAACATCCTGAATTTTATTTGTAGGGGTGCACCAGGTCCAAAATCCTGGTGGATTTCTGGCTTAAGACTTTCTAAGGTGAGAACATTAATTGGATTAAAAATACAGATTTAGTCAGTCACGGATGAAGTCTTGGAAAAATAAGCCAAGAAAAGCAGCAGTAATGAGGTTGAGACTATATCCTCTGAAGAACCTTTTTTTCTGGGGTCTAGAGAAATGCTCATACCTCTCTGAAGTCTTGTGGAACAAAGTTGTAGTTCTTGGGTTGGATATTTTTAATTCATCCCAGATTGTGGACCACCACTGCTTGAGGTGAATTGCTTTTTGGGGCACTGGACACACATTGGCAGCCAGTATTTGAAGCAGTCTAAATCATGTGATGTCACAAGATTCGTTTTGCTTAGCCCCACTTAACGTAGGAGGATCCCCAGTACTTGGGTGGTATTGGAGAAGAAGGGAGGGAGCAGGCTTTTTTTCTTCAAACGGGAAACATGTTGAACAAGCTTCTTCCCCTGCCATGGTCTAGCAACCGCGGGAGGAGAACAGTGTAACCAACCACCCTGAGAAAACATTGTGGTTCGACCGCCACTTATGACGCTGGACGGGATGTGAGGAGACGCTGGTGGGGGGGTTCTTTAAAGAAAAAGAGAAAGGAGGTTTGACTACAGGCAAACACTCTCAGTGACTGACTTTTTAAAGACACAAGATCAGTTTTACAAGTTATGTCACCCTTCAAAAGCTGTTAGCTGAAATATATGTTTAGTTCTAGAAGGTGAAAGGTAAGTAAGATTTTGTTTCTGTTTTGGCCTTTACCGCTAGGTTCACCATCTTCCAGCTGTGATATTAACTCTTTTCTCTAAGGTGAGACCACACGTGAAGCCCTCTCACCCCTGTTAAAGGAAACCAAGAGTATTTTTAGAGGAAAAACTCCTCTGGTTGGACTTTTCTTCAAGAGATTTATGGCCCCCTCTCTTGAGGCAAATGAAATAGTGCGCACAAATGAACTAAGAATACCAGCCACCTACATAGAAAATGATACTGGGATATATTTGTATCTTTCCTGTCTTATGAGGCGCCGAACCTTAAACCAGGGCGTTCCTGCTTTTTCAGCCTCTTATCGTTTAATTTTTTTCTTGCAAAAGCATCAGGTTTTCAGATTTTAAAATAAATGCTTTGTTTCATTTTAAGAATTTAGGATTGGATTTATGAAGTGTTCACATAGTGAGACAAAACAGGACTGGAGACAAGACTGGAACTATAAAGTTGGGTGTGTGTGATTTTTATTTCTAGAAAGGAGATTTTACCGTCATTGCACAGGGATATCTTCAAGAAAAGGAGAAACCATTCATGTTGATGCAGACCTTGTTCAAAATTACAGTAGAGAATGAGAAGTAGGTATAAAGGTTCCTTTTCTTAAAATGCACACAGTGTGGCCCCAATAAATCATCATTCAGTTATCAATACTGCCTTTCCAATGTGGGCTGGAGGGGGCTGTGGCCTGTCTCGGCTGTTTTTGGGCGAGAGGCAGGGTGCACCCTGAACAGGTCACCAGCCTATCACAGGGCTAACATATAGAGAAATCCAGCACATCACACACTCGCATCTAAAGGTATTTGGGAGAGACAGACAGAGATGACCAGTAATTATGTTTTCGAAAAGAAGCTGAGAGAAGCCACGCAGGCACAAGAGGATCATGCAAACAGCACTCAGACTTTCCCAGGAGTCAAACAGGAACCTTCTTACTGTGAGGTAACACTGCTAACCACGGCATCACCATGCAATCCACTTAATGAATCAGACAAAGCCTGGACTTGTATAAGCTCGATAGTAATTATCAAACAAATTTATGATATGCCAACATATGTCCAAACCAATTGTTTTTCCTGGGACAAACAAGGAAACCTTGTTCATGTTTTAACAAAGTTTAGCTGTAACCTTTCACTTGCTACTCAACTGTTTGGTAGAGCACTTTTTGAATAACAATATTTCATTGAAAATATGTTGAGCTGAGTAAAACCTGAATGGGTTTTCTCTGCAGCTTGAAACATTTTTTTCTGAATTTTGTGGTTTCTGATCTAAGTGCTTCAAAAAAATGTGAAATACAAAAGAATATATTTTTTTCTTGGATGGAACATTAAAGGGTTAAACATTAAATAGGATTCATATCCCTTGAATATAAAAAGGTGAAAGGGTAACACATTTGATGTAAACCAAGGCTTTGAGTCTTGAGAGTCGGCTCAAAACTGATTAACTTAAAAAAGAAAACATTGAAGCAAAAGAGGGAGAAAATGGCCTTAGCCTTATCCTGAACCTTAAACTCTCATCTTGTTAGCATAAGTGAGAACAAAATGTCTTCATCAGTGGGTGAAAAGTAGACCATAAAGTCTGGCACACTTCTGCAATGGAGAATGACAAACTGTTAGTGTAATATGTGCAGCAAACAAGATGAAAGAAAACTCAGAAAGTCTGTGTCCCTGTGAGTGTGTGTGTGTGTGTGTGTGTGTGTGTGTGTGTGTGTGTGTGTGTGTGTGTGTGTGTGTGTGTGTGTGTGTGTGTGTGTGTGTGTGTGTGTGTGTGTGTGTGTGTGTGAGTGTGTGTGTGTGTGTCTTTTCTAGGAAGAGGGTATGCACAAAGTAGTTGCCCAAAACATTTCCTTGATTTTTCTTTATCACGTCAATACTGGCCTGCAGCCCAATCATTTCATTACAAATACTGGCCTGTGTGTGTGTGTGTGTGTGTGTGTGTGTGTGTGTGTGTGTGTGTGTGTGTGTGTGTGTTTGTTTGCGTGCATGCGTGCATGTATGTATACAACATATTTGTGTGGGATTTCACAACCATATCTGCATCCTCTCTGGGTTCGGCCCCCTTTCCGTCTGGACGGTACCAAAATAACTGTCCCCCTTTCCCTGAACACACCATGCATACTTAAATACACACACACACACACACACACACACACACACACACACACACACACACACACACACACACACACACACACACACACACACACACTTAAACACACACTCATACACTTGTTGCTTCCTCTGGACACAGGAGCTCATCAATCAGGACTGGACCTTGACTTCTGTCTCTTCCTGAGATAAGTAGAGGGAACTGGACCAGCAGCACACAAGATCCATGCAGAAACAATCAATGAAGACTTCGCTTCATACCTGTAATACACACCTTGATAAACTCAGACAGAATACTGAAGACAAAGAGAAGGAGTGCTACCCTGGACTCAGCAGAGTTAGTTTGAGGTGCTCTTTGGAAAGGGATTGAAACGGTTCTTGGAACAAAAAGAAGAAACTCCAAGGCACTCTTTTGATACTATTAAAATGCCTTTATTGTGTCGGCATGGTCATGTGGACCTTAAAAACAAACTTCAATGCGTTTCGGCATCAAGCCTTCATCAGCCTTCATCAGGTATGACTTCCTTTTGGCATCAAGCCTTCATCAGGTATGACTTCCTGATAAAGGCTTGATGCTGAAATGCGTTGAAGTTTGTTTTTAAGGTCCACATGACCATGCAGACACAATAAAGGCATTTTAATAGTATCAAGAGAGTGCCTTGGAGTTTCTTCTTTTTGTTCTCAGACAGGATACTCCTATCCTATGCACTCCTCCTATAGTAAATAGTAAAGAAAACACATAAAATGCAAAAAAATAAAAAAAATCTGTTGTCTATAGTGCAGCATTAGCAGTCAGTACAGGCACATTAACTTCAGTATTTGTTTCAAAAATAGCAAATATGATTTTCCGACATGTCCTTATTGATTCCATTAACCCCTTACTGCCTCAATTAGTTTATATCAAAATATTGTGTTTGTGTTTTGTTTTGTTTTTTGCATTCGTGCAGATGCTAAATCAAGGGGGATATTTTCGATTCAAATATAGCACATACAGTTAGTTTACCCTCTGAACCAATATATTGGGACATGGTGTATCCGATATGATCCTTGGCATGTGTAGAACATGAATCAATTGGCAATAGTAAAATACAAAGGTCATCTCAGCTGCATCAAGACCTGGCAGGGTATATATGTCGCAAATTTGCAACAACAGGCATCAAGGGGTTAAACAAAAAAGCAGTTTTATTAAAACCTCCTTTAACAGAGAACCTGCTTTCCTTCAACAGCAATCCTGGACAGACATACAGCCCCCTCATATGGTTCTTATACCCTGAGAAAATTATGATTATATCCCAGAATGCAAACACAGAATGCTTCCTTAACAATGTGTACAGTACACCCCATTTGAGGATATTTCTACACACATATATGTCTGTGTGTAGTTGTGGCCTTATCTTTTTGTCTATGTGAGAGCTGATCTCTACATAAGTCCTGTTTCATTCCTTGGTGCTGGCTGTTTGATGAAGTTTGAAACATGGAAATCCATGCTTAATCTCTCATCCTATTCCTCTGTGATTAACAAATGGGAATCCGGCACAGGAAGGAGGTTATAGGACCCACACTTACACAAACATGCTCGTTTTACACACCTGTGCTCACATAAACATACACATTTCACAGATGACATTGCTACACAGAGGGGTGTTTTAGACTCCAAGTGGATTTTCTTTTACAGTCTTGGGTATTTTGCCTCTCTGTTCTTCTCATAGTGATTGTTGAGTGAGTGTGTGCGGAGGAGGAAATTGATAATAAACCATTCAAATACTTCCTGGACAGTATCACATGCCCAGGCAGAGAACTGTAACAGACCATAATCATGCTGATCCTTCAGCTCATCATATGAGATGAATCTTTTAAATTAACCCTGGAGCAGAGTGTTTCACATCATTTAAAATGAAAACAAACGATCATCAGACATTTATTGTTCAGTGTCTCTTAATTCTAATGAACCATGTAATTGGATTCTCATTTTATCAACCAAGAGTTTCAGTTAACTCCTTTTTAATTTTGTTGTTATTAATTTTGTGGGAACAATTTTCAGTTAAAGAGAAAAACATAACCTGCATTTGAATAACAGAATTCTGGTCATTGCAGCATTTTAAACACTTCATTTAAAAAGACATGAACATGGTAACCTTCATATCCTCAATCCTGAATGGATTTAAAGTTTATTTCTTTTGATTGGGAATTGGCCAACCATTGCAAGCGCTGTTCTTTTCTGAGCCCAAAATGTTCCACATTGCTGAAGACCAGACTGCATTGTGCTGCAGTATGAAATATTTCATGGTGTGTTTAAAACATGTACATGGGTTCAATGAAACATTCTTGCATGACTTTTTTGAAAGTTTTCTTGACTGGTCATGTGAGGAGTGGGTTTTATGACCTTTGTGCATGATTGAATTCAGATGCTCAATTTCAGGTTTTATGGACATCACAACAAATTCTGAAGTTTTTTCCAAAAATGACACTTTGCTGTTAAGAAAATGCATGCAAGTCCACATCCGAGATTCTGATTTTACAGTAAATTTCAGAACTATATCTAACATAAATTCTGTTGACCAAAAACTTGACATATATCAGAATGCATGTTTACATTACTCAGCACCTGCACAGGACATTGACAAAACTGCGCCATGTTGGAGCTCTCAGTCAGAGGTCTCAGTTTGAGCCTGTCTTTACCCCCCAGAAAAGAGGCTTTTCTGGGGCTGCTCCCAGCCTTCAGCCACACTACCCCCAGCCCCCACCCGTTCTGGACGCTCGCTGCCGGCAGCGCTCTCAGTACTAGACCTACTAGCCTCCACAGATATTTCCTGAGGAAAACATATCACCTCAGGCTAGACCGGCCAGCTGACTATGCTGAGACAGCAGCAGCCCCAGCCCACAATCCACCACAGGCTTCAACCTCAATCTCCCTCCCCTCGCTTTCTCTCTCTATCTCTTTTTCTCATAATCTCTCTCTCTGCCCTCTTTTAGACTTGGTCTTCTGGTCTTTCTTCTCTCCTTCCCTGCTCCTCTCCTCCTCCTACTGTCCAGAACAGCAACATTTGCAATCGATGCAAGGAAATGATTAAAAGCGCAAATACAATGTATTTGAACATACTAAGACAGACCTATCATTTCCAATGTGTTAACATGTCTGCAATCTGAAACAGATGTTTGTGGTAGAGTCTGGTTAGAGTCTTGTTAACGTTTAACATTGTAAGAAGGCAGAGATGCGTTGTTGCAAAACGATGCAGAAAATGTTCAAAAAGTGGGAGAAAGAAAAAAGATTGGGCCTTTTTGACACACACTTGAAACTTTTCAACTTTGGAGTCCTCTCTGTTCGGCGTCACTTTTCACCTCAACTGTAAAATGTAAACAAGCTACAAAAACAACTTTGGTACTCTGAAAATATCTTTAATATATAGATGACAGTGAAACTTTTTTAAATCTCTGTAGATAAAATGTGACCCCCACATAAAAAGGCCCTGCCTGTCTGAGCCTTGAGGTTATCATAGTGTCTCTTTCCTCTCTTCCCCTCATACATGATGCAGGTAAAGAGAATATAAGACTTAACATTTGGAAGTCATTCCCATCCTTGAGCCCCAACCAACATCCGTCAACATCTTTGCAAGCTGCCGAGGAAAGGAAGGATGCGATGATGTGTTTTATGTGGGGAATGAGGGTGGGAACCCAGTGGTGCAATAGTAAAACAGGGAGGACATGTTAAACGTATTGATACCGTTGCCTCAGGAAATCCCTTTTACCCCATGTGTGCTCATCTCCCTGTCTCAGTCTCTTTTAGTTTTCAGTATTTCCCATGAAAGCATTTGAAGACTAAGCTCTGTTTTCTTTGTTCTACAGAATTTCTCGAAGTTCCTGTTTTTTTCTTTTCTTTTGTTTTTTTTTGTTTGTTTTTTTGACAAAACCTTAGACTAGATTTCCAGTGTTGTACATGTCTCTTGTATGTTTTGAATAAAATACACAACTTAATTAAGCCTTCAATTTAATTTAAAATTTTAATTGCACTAAAACTTAAAGAAAAAAACATATAAATATATATATTATATATATTAACAGTAGCATCTTTGCTTTGAACTAGCGTTATGGATCTCATCAAGAGGGCAGTGGTTTCGTTTCCAGACCAAAGAAATAAAGTTAAATGGAGACTGTTTATTCAAAACCCAGGCATGAAGGCAGTAGGAAATAGTTACCAGTCTTGGCATGTTTACCCTGTGGTCTACTGACAGTCTCTCAAGCTGTTTTTCATATTCAGAATTTGAAAATGAACTTTTTATTGGATATTTTTCTCAGGCAAGCTATTGTGCGCAGCCCTCAAATTAATAATTAAAAAAAAAACTCACCTGAGCTAAAGAATGAAAAAGAAAAAAGAAAATCAAATTTCCTCCCACAGAAACCCTTCAGAGCAAAACGTGCCATCGCAATCAACAGAAATAGCTGGACATCATCAGCATAAGATGGAAAGTGTGCCTATTCACCAACATAACAGTGGGCTGAAAGTGACACCTGAGGTACTCCAAAGGGAATTCTGGCAAAGTAGTAATACAGTAGCTGCGTTGGGTAGGTTTAGTGTTATAAGGGAAATTAAAAAATACATGCGGCAAAGGTTAAGTCAAACTCACTGAATAACCAAAGAAAAGCCATCTCACATTTTGTGATAAGCCTTTTTTCATACAGTTCAACACATTCATTGGCGATATCTTTTCAAGACAGCTGACAGGAATGAGATTTTGTAAATAGGTCAATACCAACACAGAGTAATGGGTTGTGGCTAGGTTGTTCAGGAAGCACTGGACCAGGCCATGTTTGATACAGTATGGCAGGAGCTGTAGTACAAAAGTTGTAATTTTTTGGATGGATGTTGTATGCATAGTTCAAATGTGTTTCTAACATTTTCATAATTTCAGATAGTACTAGATTTTGCAGCTCAAGATCAGTCTGTTTAAGCTACATAAATTAATCTTAGGTAAGAAGGAACACCTGAATCTTTTATTTTGTTCATTTCTTTACTGAATAAGTAGGGAGGTGTTCTGATGGAGAATGTCACATATTTGATACAGGCCTTCTTAAGCTTAAATATTAAGGGTTTATACTACAGCTTCAAGACTAAATGTATGTTTTGATGATTCATGCCATCAGTCATTTTGTAATTTCATAATGGCAGCTGTTTCACTTTGGTTCAA
This sequence comes from Halichoeres trimaculatus, assembly GCF_033239565.1. NCBI lineage: Eukaryota > Metazoa > Chordata > Actinopteri > Labriformes > Labridae > Halichoeres > Halichoeres trimaculatus. The sequence continues at coordinate 14,711,128 of NW_027437182.1, read as the reverse complement.
AACTGTTCAGACTCTTGTTTGACCCAGGTCTGCTTTCCAGCATACACTGTCGCTGAGGCCAGAGGAAGTCAAGGCAAAGAGGTCCATTACACCTCGGGGTCTATCTCAGCCGGCGTCAGGACAATCCCACTTAGCATGAAGGATGACTCTATCTGTCCGCTGTCTCATTTTACCTGTCCGAATGCCCCCGCTGGCCCAAGTCTACCTGCCCATCGACCGCTGTGATTTGTCGGGGTCCAATCCCAGGAATGCTAATTGATTTAATTGGAGGTGATGAATGAAGGGGTTTTATGGGGCATGGATCATAAGTTGGTGACAGCCTGGGGGATAATAGGGAAAGTTTATGGGTCAAAAGGCAGAATGGTCTTGTTGTGGGTTTGATAAGTCATAGCTGGAGCAGTTTGCTTTGTCCATGCTGAATTTTTCTTTTAAAATGCTTCTTCCAGGTAACATTTGTCAGAAAGGGATGAACTCAAACAGGCCAGGTCGAGTCTATTGGAGCTATTAAACTGTGTGTCTGAGTGTGCTTTTGTGTGTGTGCGTGTTGAGTTTGTAGGATTGAATGAAATAAGATAATATAAGTTAATGCTAAAAAAAAAAAAAATTGAGTTTATTTTTACCTATTCATGTCACTGTATCTATATTTCTGCCACTTCTTTGAATAGATGTGTACAAAAACCTGAAGAATGAAATACAAGTATAGTTAGCACTAGTAATCACTGGATGGTTTTCCATCAGCATATTCTATAGGACGACCAATTTATAGGTGGCACAACTCTTTACCACTATCAAAATACTCACTGCTCAAATATAGTGAATAAAGGGTGTGGCATGAAGCAGGGGAAGTGGACAAGATGGCAGACTGCACAGGGACACAGGGGAATGGGTGACAAGACTGTTGAGCTTCTGTGGCAACTGGGAATCAGGACCAGGCCCTGGATAGACCATCCATTGGAGATTACAACCTAGTGTCAGCCATATGGTCTTGATCAGAAATGGGTGTAAGGCAGACCCCAGCCTGGGGAACAGAAGTAGGTGAGACGAAACAAGGTGAAGGATACGCACATGCAATATAATTTTTAAAATTTCTGGATTTAAAAAAACAAACTGAGATCAGGAATTTAAAATAAGGCTACCACACGATGTTCAAAAGCTCCAACATCTTTACTTGACCAAGGGATGTTAGAGGATCCTGAAGATTTTTGGCCGTCTGGAAACGGGAAGCAGGTGTTCTGTTGGCCCTGACTGTGGAGCAGACAGGTCTGATGACAAGTTGGTGATACAGGTCAATTGAGTTTCTTGAAAAATGGCGGCAGATATAGTCAATGACTGAGAGACTAGATAATCACATCTACTTTTCATGGAGACTGTGAATGGGCCAGGTGAGCTCACATTTAAAAGACATACTGAATGTTTCTATTAAAGGTCAGTGCAGTCAAGTTTGGGAGTTTGGGGGTGTAGACAACTCTGAAGGACTCAACCATAGACAAGATGACAAAAAAACCTTATGAAATACAGCAGGTGGTTGCCCTGGAATAGAGACTCTGCAGGTTCACAACCCCAAGTTGGCCTTTACATGTGTCAGTTTATTCTGTTATCATGTGAGTGCAAGCAGCTGGAATGGACCTCAACACTTAAGATGGGCCGATACACTTTTTTACATTCCGATCCAATCCAATCTATTAAAATTTAATTGTGCTGATACCTGATCCATACCGATACAGTAGGCAACATAGTAAAACATGAAAAAAACATTCTCAATTTCAAGCCATGTATTAAATAGTGATGGAACAACCTTATGAATAGAATAGAATAGAATAGAATATGTCTTTATTGTCCACCAAGGTGGAAAACTGGCTTTGGCTCACCAACACAAGAGACAGACAGCACTAAAATACAAAGAATTTCATATATAAAATTCTTCATAAAATACCTTAGTGCAATATGTAATGGTATGGTATGTAGGGATGCACCAATCCAACTTTTCTGGTTCCGATACTTATACCGATGCCTGGGCTTTGGGTATCAGTCCATATCAATACTGATCCGATACCAGTGTTAAATAAAAACCTGCATGCTCTACTGTGGGGTAAGACTGGTGATGTTTTGAGTAAAAGGCAAAAAATTAGTAAATGGAAAAAACTGAAGTAAATATTTAAACTAGAGAATATTTAGCACTATTTTGGTAAAAACAATGCTTCAGAATGTACAGAAAATCTATTCAAATGTAAACTTTTATTCCCTGTAGACTGGTAATGCAGCAAAAAAAGTGCACCAAAGGTAAGATTTTAAATCAAGTAGCCAAGAGCGCCAGTGAAAAAAGGCATGGAGCTGTTTGCCTGGATCGACACTGTGGATCTAAAGAACTTGACCAATAAACAGACCTTGCCAAAATACTGCATGGTGCATGGATGAATTTGTTCAGTCTAAGACCGCAATAACAATCCCCACAGAAATATCATTTTACATTAAAATAAAATATAATATAACTGTAATGGCCGACCAGGTGCTCTATCATAAAACGTTGCTCCTTAAATTTGAGTACAGTATTTTTTGCATTTTAGAACTCTCATAAGTTTAAGCAAGCAACCTACATCCGTTCAAACACACGGTGCCCGCTGAAAAAAACATAACAGGAAGGCCCCAATGAGGTCCTGTTTGATTGATAGGTTCCCATTGCTGTTGTAGGCAACAGATGGCTTGTTAAAGAGTGCGTGTGTGTGTGTGTGTGTGTGTGTGTGTGTGTGTGTGTGTGTGTGTGTGTGTGTGTGTGTGTGTGTGTGTGTGTGTGTGTGTGTGTTTGGTGAGATACGATGCAGGCAATCAGAGAGAAAAAATGACAAGTTTGGCAAGTGATTTTATGATGCAGTTCTACTCCAGGAAATAAGAAATTAAACCCTGAAAGATGATATCACTTTATACCACCACTCTTAATAAATTCCTTAAAATATTCTATAGTCAGTCAAACTAGCACAGCTCTTTCTATTTTTCTACATCTGTGTGTTTCTCACTCAAAAAAGTTACTACCCAGTCTCAACCTCTCACTCTACCTTCCTTTTCTCATGTTATGGGGAAATTAAGTAAGGGAGGGGAAAAAAAAACGAATGCTTCTTCCATTTATATGTCAGAAGTCATGGTTTGTCATGTTACGTAAAACAAGTAGAAGCAGGGCAGAGGGGGGTGTGTTGGATAAAGGAAGAGGCAAAGATGCTGAAATAAGAGACGAATAAAGGTAGATGAGGAGGGGAAGCAGAGGACTTGGGAAGAATGGGAGGAAAAGGGCCAAAGAAGAGAGACACGAGGGAGGAAGTCAGGCAAAAAGATGATGAAGAGATAAAGAGTGGGAGAGAAAAAACTGGAGGCAGATGAAGCCTGAAACATTCAAGAAAGTACAGGAGGAACATGGTGGAGTTAAGAAAAAGAAAAATGGCAAGTAAGAAACAGAGAGTCAGAAGGGTGTGGGCTGGCAGGATCCAATTTCCACATTCTTCCTATCGCCACACCTAAATCCTTAATTGTGTGGCCACAGACAAAGTACTGCAGAGACCACAGCACTCCTGCTAGCCGGCGTTTAGCTGCCGAAAACCTCGCTGTTTAAATTGGTCGACAACCCAGTCTGCATGCGACTGGGGTTTTGGAGCGGGCAAGAGAAAGAAAAGGATTGAAAAATAATACGAGGGAAAGACAGGACATACAAATGAGAGAAAATCCTTTTCGGAATTTGAGCTTGGAGCGGGCAACTGAGAAAACAAATACATACATTTCTGCAAATCAAATCGTCACCACACCATCAGTGTGTTAAATGTTTTATGGAAGGAGAATGGCGCCTTCCATTTCTTCAATCAAAGCGAGTTGGAGGGACTACTCAGATGTAGTTTTTTGGTCTATTTTGCAGCATTTCAGTGACCTTTTAAGGCCAAATGATGAGTTGAATTTAGAAAATGAAGTTTGCAGAGAGTGTGACAGTGATTAAATGAGCCAGATTTCAGTAAAAATAATAAAGCATGGCATGTCCATGAAAATCTTTTCATATCAAGTCAGGATCATACTGATGCCAGCTGAATTTTACAGATGACATTATCATTAAAAAATGAAATGATGAAAAACTACCAAAACAAATAAACAATGGACGAAAGAGGAATGGTGTTCCATTCTGAGCAAAATACTCCAGTTTTTTCACAGTGGAAGTTTTTACTTACTGCTGTACTCTGTGGCACTGTTTGACCGCAAGAAAAATAACAAAAACGAGTTCAAAAATATCCCCGTTCAACCTCACCTTTAACACAAACATCTGAATCCAGTGTTGCAGTGGTTATATGCAGCCGCAGCTTAAAGGCCTCCTCATTATCCACCCATCTATCCAAAAAGCAAAAACGTTTGTGTGTAAGTGTGTGTGTTTGCGTGTGTGTCAAGAGCAAAGGGCCAGGGGAGTGTGGACAATCTGAAGTGTGTGTGTGTGTGTGTGTGTGTGTGTGTGTGTGTGTGTGTGTGTGTGTGTGTGTGTGTGTGTGTGTGTGTGTGTAAAGAGGTGGGGGTGTAGATGTCTATGAAATAGAAAACTCAAAGAGAACATCATTTTCCTGGAGGTCGACGGGCCTCAAACCCCCCCTACCCCTCCCGACCACTCCATCCGACATGCTGTCTCTGATCAATAAACCTCTATTTTCTCCCCCACACAAGGTTTCCCATTCAATACAGCTGCCACTGGCTTTAAAAACATAGAAGCATGATCCATTTATTATTGGCTGTTACTATGATCTATAAGCTAACCCCTCCCTCAACGCCACCCCACCTCTCTTTATGTTGCTGCCTATTGGGGGAAGGTTGGGGGGCTCTCTTTATTTCCTGCCCACGCTGCTTATTGACAGGCCATCACTGGAGCCCATCAGTCATCACACACTGTACATGAATGGAGATATATGGTGTATTGTTGGGAAGTGTATGCAATTCAGATGGTTTGCTTTAGGCTAATAGAGATCCTGCTCTTCAAAGCTTCTGCAGTTCAGATTCCTTACTCTAAATTATGCACCACATGCAGAGACAAACAAGATCTGCAGCATAGGGGTTCACAAGACCCAAGTACTGCATTAAATGGTGTTCTTATTTAATATGATGGCATCATAAGAGCGTTATACAGTACACTAATAAACCAATAATGTTATAGCAAGGGAGCTGTATCACTGCTGTTGCTTTGCTTTAGTTAATAGAGGATAAGAAGGGTAGACAGAATCTGAATAAGAGAGAAAAAACATCTTCAATTCCAGTCTTTACTCAAGATACTGAATCCCCAGTTGCCGCAGGTGTCTCAGTCAGGGATCTGTGAACTTGTGCAAATGGGATCATCCAGTATTGATAGGCACTTAGCATAGCAGCCTCCTCCAACCACTTTGTATACTTTGTATAAATGAGTGAGTAAATGGATGTGACACATAGCATAGAGGCACTTTGACTGGTATCAAGACTAGAAAAGCACTCCATAACTGAGTCCATTTACCATTTACTATAGCTCCATAAAGACCAACATGTCAATGTATTACCATTAACTGAAACCATACATGGGTATCATAGACTGTATGATACATGGATGTAGTGTCCGTTACATCACGCATTTGTTTCTGATACAGAGTTCTGAAGCTCATTGTTGACAAGGGCCATATTGGAGGGCGTATAGCCCACAGACAACTACAGACAACTTACCTGTCAGCCAAGTCAGCCGTGACGTTTAAGCTTAGTCATATTAAGTTGCAACAGACAAGTTGTGTGTTAAATCTCCCGAAAGGAAAGATAGATAGAGAAACATGGGCAGCAAGAGACAGTATGTATCACATCATACGTCTCATCATGGGCTCTCTGCCAGCTCCTGTTTGTTGGTACAACACGACCTATACAGTACTGGCACGATCAACAGACCCAGGCTTCCAACATGCAAACTCCATGTAGTGACAACACTGACGGCTAAAATACACTGGACGTGTATGCAGTGCATCTGCATTCCTTAACAGAAAACGGATCAAATAGATTTCATTAAAATCAATCTGTCAGCTTACACTGGATCTATTCTGTTGCAGTACATTTGTGTGGCTGGTCAGTTGTGTTGCAGGTAATACGCAGCCATCCTATTTTTAACAGACACAGAGCTGTGACACATAAATTCAGCGTAGAGAGGGAACACTACTGACCCAACCGCATGCTCAAAACACAGCAAAGAGAAGCCTTTGCAGCAAGATGTTGGAGAAGCCGACCAGGACCAGACCAGAGCCTGAGCTCACACCTGTTGGGCTTGGCAGTCCCCCCCCCCAACACACACACACTGTAGATAATAGGACTTGTGTTGTAGTTGAGACATCACCACATCACACCATCTTACCTAATTTGTTGAAGTGTTTTTTGTTTGTTTTGTTTTTTTATTTGCATTTTGCATGTGTCGTTTTTTTTTTTTTTTTTTTTGCATTATTCTCATCATCCGTACTTTTCTTAGGTAGTGAGAGCGGCTATGCCTATAAACATATGTCTGCATATTGAGCTCCCTTACTTTGCACCAATGTGTTTTCATTTGTTTGTGCACTGGGTCCATATATTAGAACATGTAGTATGAAATGTTCTCATGCTTACACACACACACACACACACACACACACACACACACACACACACACACACACACACACACACACACACACACACACACACACACACACACACACACACACTCGCAAACTTGCATTCTTGCCAAACCAAAACTGGCTCACCATTTTCTCAAGAGGACAGATCTGTCAGCTTCCTGGCCACCACAGGCCTGACTCTACCTGACCGCTCCAACTGGAGGTCCTCATTAATGTGGTCTGCAGCGTGCCCACTTGTAATAGCTACACACAACTGGACGTCACATGATGGGGCCTGGTGCTGAATATAAAAAAATAATAATTAAGAACGGCCGTCTCGCCACATTCTATAAATACCACACACGACTTTTCGGACGCTATATTAGTGTCAATCTTCAATGACCTCACCATATTTCCAACTTGCCATCTGGTCTTTAATACTGATGCCATGGGGGAAGATACAACAGCCAACTTTTCCACACTGTTTGAGATGAATGCAAAGGGAGCATGAGGCTTTTATCATTAAAGTAATGTGGGAAACAGAGGAAAAAAGTAAATTTGGACAATGTTGATGAGGTCAGACAAAGGCAGTAAAAGAGAAAAAGGAATCCTTTGACACACACTTACAAGTCACCTTAAAAGTTGCTTACCACAGGGTGTTTTGGCTGGTCAGCGGAAAAGGACGAAGGCGACCATTTTGTCCCGATGATAAATGGGCTGGGCTGACAGGTCACTTCTCTCTTCCTCGCTCTCTTTCACTATTTTTCTCCTTTTCTCTTCATCCTTTCCTCTTCCTCCTGACTCTTCAACCCCCCCATCCACCCTCCACCCCCCACCCCCAACCCAAAGCCACAATTTGTTGCCTCTGACTCAGAACCAGGAGACGGATTCCATCAGGTGACAGATTTATGGACATCGGCACGAGGTAAAGCGCCTCAAACCCTCGGTAATGCAAAAAGGCCCGCTGCCATGAGAGGAGATTGAAGGGGCATTTATGTCTTCTGGGGTCCCAGAGAAGGGCAGCTCCTATATATCCACACAAAAGGGGACTGCCTGCATTTGGTAGAAAATTACTCTTGCTCTCCTTTACAGCTGGAATGCTAGTTTTGTAATTCCTTATAACATATCTGGGTTCTTTCTTGACATTTCTTCACTTCTGTTTAAATAAGTATATGAACCACATGTGTGAGATTTCTCCCACGGGCCTGAAGAGGGGGAATGCTGGGAGTGTTTCACCCTGGCCAACATACCTATCCCCCCATGTCAGGGAGCTGGCTTAGGACGTGCCTCGCAGGTGTAACAACCCCATCCCCACCACCTCACCCCAACCTGCCACAAAACCACCCAATACAAAGGCCATAATTAATCCAGGTCCAGGCCTCCTCCAGAGACGCTTTAGGCCTGTGGGTGGTCTATACAGAAGTTTACACAGATACACAAATGTGCACGCTGTGCCGTGCCATATATGCATTAAGTTTAGCTAAATGTACTTTGTGCTCCCCTCTTTGTGCTTCACTCACAGGCTACTCACATCTGCCTGTACAGCTCTGAAAATATACAAAAAGGCCTTCTTGGCTACACTGAAACCAAGCAGATGGACTAACAGGCCAGCTGCATGGCTGACTGACTGGTGACTGCCTCACCAACTCATTAACCAGCAGACTGATTGGCTGACCCTGTGAATGACACAATGGTTGTATAATTGTTGGCTAAATGACTATCTCTCCCACAAACTGAATTCTTGGCAGACCGACGCACTGAATGGCTGGATTTTAGATGGTGCTTCTCACCAAACAGTGAATAAGTGGTTGACTTTAGCCTTTTGACTATTCTCACTACTTCCTATTTTGTCTGATTGTATTGGGATAATATTGCTTCAACTGTGGTCAATATTTGCTCAATTGATCAGAGCCAAGACTTGATTTTTTAATCTCATATTTATGATTTTTCTGACTAACAGCTCAAAAACTAATATATTGTTGGAGCTGAATGATGATATCAATGGCCAGGTTGTTTGCTACACTTATACACCAATCTATTCAAAGAATAAGATAAAAGGGCTAAATCTTTGTCAGAAAAGCATGGATTTACTCAGGTTGTGCATTATAAAAAACACATTTAGCTTCTTTTTGCACAATGTTTCTTCCTCAACGAATTAAAACCAGAAAGCTTTTGACACTAAATGTCTTGTACCATGCCATTGGCATGCAGATAAAAGAGAGATGGTAAGCTACCAAGCTCTCGCAGACAGTCAAATCATGTGAACTATGAAAACAGATCAAACAATTGGAAGACTGGTTGTATTAATTAGAGGTCTTGCCACTTGGTTATTTTCACTGTCTGGTGAGCTGATGTCTTGATTTGTAGGACTTGATATCAACTGAAATTCTCAACTTTATGGCAGGCTTCTCAACCAGTGACTGGCTGACTGTCTGGCTGAATAAATGATTTAAAGCAGAAGGGACTCCATCCAGATGAAATGAACTCTCAGCTCAGCTCTCCTCCCATCCAAAATTCTGTCAGAGAACTTTCTGGCCAACCGCCTTCCTCAAATCTCTTCTCTCCATTCCTCATGTCAGCCAAGACTGTAAAATAATTACATTGATTTAAGTTGGGATTGTACCATTTTTCATCTCAGGCATTTAGCTGACAATCCAATCCAGAGTTAGCCAGTGAGGATTTAACCGTACTGTATCGCTGTAGTTGTTGTCAATGGTAATCTTCAGGAGCTCTTGTCCTACAATCAGCTGCTGAGCATTCGCATGAGTTGATGGTTTCAACTCCGTGCTACCTGAATCGTTTTTTCTCATTTCATTCGTTCTCAGTACATAAAGTTGTCACGTCTTTTGAATACCTCTTGTGTGGTCACAAGGTGCTGAGTGTAGTGGCTGCCAAAGAAATAAAGACTGAAGTGATTTATCGCCAAGGAGCTTGCTCCAACGAAAATAGAGGAAACATTTGATGGTGTGAGCCCCAGATGGAGTGTTTCTGAATATTTTGAACTTCCTTAATGCTGTTGTAAGACAATACATGCTGTATGCAGTATGTGTCAGATATTGAGTACAATAGATCAAAAAATACTTAAACATGATGAGATAAACTTTGTGAGGACCAAGAGAAACCACCCAAAATGAGTCATTGCCAAGTTTTGCTTGATGGAACAGTGTAATTTTTTTAGACTCATCGTGAAATCAAACATGACACACTGCAACGACTGGAAGGGGTGGGGGGGGGAAATAATTCACATATGTATTGCAATTTTTAATTTTGTGATTGTTAAATCTTTTTTTTGTTCAAATATCATTTATATTTCCAAATTTAAATAATTCATTTTGGTCTGTTTATAAGCCGGGTTAGAAAAAAGTTGGCACTTTTCTCCAGCAGAAGGCAAAATGGTTTTCTTCATCTATACAGTCTATGCTCGCTACCTGAAAATGTTAAGTCACATCAGGTCAAGGAGGAAGAAAAAACTTAAAGCGGAAAGAGGAGGATGATGGACAAAGTGCAGAAAAGCACAGAGATAAAACCTTCACCATCAGGATTTAAATCAAAAGTCTTGGAACATGTTGGATTTTTCATTCCCAAGGGAAATGCAGAACTGGTCATGTAAGTTCTTTGTAAACTATAATGTGCTGGAAACACGACTAACCTCACTGCCTACCTAGCAAGACTTCATCTTGAGGTAAATACAGCGCTAACAGCCAAACGTACCGGCCCATCAAGCTTGCAAACACTCAAAACAGCATTGTACAAACTAACCAGCAGTTCTGAAAAAGCAAAAAGCATAACTAAATCAATCATAGACTTCATTTGTAAATGAATACGGGAATGTGAGTACAGGATTCAGAAACATGCTGCACACATTGGAGACGAGGTACGCAACACCTTCCAGAAAGTATTTCTCTGAAACAGCAGTGCTTCTAATCTTCACGGACATTAAAGGGAAAGTCAAAGATCTCATGGACTTCACTGGCAACCCAGTCATATGTCGTCATAACAGCCGATTACATCGCTGGAGACTGCTCTATGTCCTCCAACGTCCTCCAGACCAGGGTTATGCATGAGTCTCAAATGTAGCAGAGCTGCTCAGTAATGTGGTGACTGAATGGGACATCACAGAAAAGAACCTGGCATTGGAGTCAGATAACGCTACTAATATGGTTATCGCCACACAGTTAGCCGGCTCTCTACATGTTAAGTGCTACACACACACACTCAAACTGGCCCAGCATGCCCTACTCAGACGAGTACAGCGTATCACTGTATTTCTCCACAGCAGTGTAACTGCACTTCATGTTTTGGAGCAAAAACAGGAGTTGCTGGACCTCTCCACACACATACTGATAATGAACATATCAACCAGGTGGAACAGTGCATATGATATAGTAGAGCATTTCCTCAAACAACAGCCAGCAGTCACGGCTGGACTGCTTTCACCCACGAGAAAGAGATCAGCACCCTCACTGAGACGGACATATATCTAACACGGAGGAGTTCAGTCAGGCCCTGAAGCCAGTCAAGGTGGCTACAAATGTTATGTCAGATTAGAAGAACCCCACAGACTGTGTCATTGCCCCACTCCATGGGCAGCTCCTGCAAGCCAGCCAGGAAACCTTTGGAGATCCTCCATTTGTTAGAGACCTGAAAGAAGCCGTTTACCAAGAGGTAAGTAAGAGGTACACGTTGGAGGTGGAGAAGGACAGTATTAATCAAGCCTCAGTGCTAGATCCAAGGTTTAAAGTGCTGCCATTCCCTCCTGGAGGGGGAGGAGAAACAAGAAACATTTTCAAGAATGGTCTTTGAAGCTGCAGCCACTGTGGAGCATTGTCAGGTAAATAAGAAAATTAATTGATAAATGGATAATGAAATAAATGAACTGATAAAGCATTAGAGACATGTTCTAGAAGTCTTTTAATGACAATGTAGTACTACTGGAATTTGTGTGTGTTTTACACTGACTGTTCTGTAGGTATATTTGTTTTTTAAATGTTTACATAATAATTATGAATAATATATGCAGAACACTTTGTTAACATTGTGTCATGATGTCTTGCAATGTAATTATCAAATAAGTGGATAGCTGTTAGACAGAATATAAAGACACTTACACTGTGTACCGATTAGCTATTATTTTTGGACCACTGTGTTTTATTTGTTGTAGGACAAGGAGGTGATGCAGGACCAGGGGGGACTTTGTGCTTGTGCTGCTGCTGCAGAAGAAGAAGAAAGTCAGAATTAAGAAGGAGGCAAAGATTTCCAGGCTCCCTTTGCAAAAAGAAGAGTTTCCTGTGCATAGTTAAATGTAGCAGCAGAGTACTTAATAAAGGAAATATATTTTATTCATTGTATTATACATGTAATTTATGTCCCGGGTTTTGAAAGAACAGTTTTCAACTTTAATTTCATACAAAGTTAAAGGCTTACATTTGAGTGTTCAAGGGCTCTATTCAACCCGACATGTTTTCTTGAAGCACTGACTGAGCAGGAACAGCAACATAAACAACAATTTAAATAAAAATACTTGAGAAAAATAACTGAAACATTTTTCATATTGTACTTTTGTTCACATTTTTTACATACAGCCTAGGTTTTGAAAAAGGTTTAAGTTCACTTTTAATGAAGTATGTTGATTTAAAGGCTCCTTGAGTACAGGTGAAGTTATTTATTTTAGAAAGTCCTTATTTTATCGAATTTTGTTAGAAAAGTTTCTGATGTGGAATTTATAACCTTCAGAGGACAATATATTTTTTTTAATTATTTCTTCCTCTCTTATATGCAGTCCAGGCTCTTGAAAATAGGGTATAAACAGCTGGTTCAAACATAATGCTGCTGAATAAATCTTAAATGCAGACTTCAATGCAATGTGTGTGGCTTCTATTATAATCTGTTGACACCATCATTCAACTTTTTCACTGTTCAACCAAAAATCAAACCAAAAATCTGCAATACTGTAGAACTGCAATTTAAATTGAATTGGCTCCCAAAAAATTGTAGGAGAATTGAATTGGAAGAAAAGCATATCATCCCTGCCCTAAGACCTGGACAAATAAAATTCTTAAATATGTATCTTTACCATAGTTTGTAGTCTCCCCAATGTCAGCTGTCTGTTTCTCTAATGGAAAATGAAGCAAATTGGGAATCAAAGGGCCAAGGGCTTTGTGTACAGTTATAGGGCACCCGTCAGTCACGTGACCTGAGCTGTGCTTCTGATTGGGCAAGCTTGTGATCTTAATGTCCTCTGAACCGCCAAGTTAGAATAAAATTCACCCCCCATACAGTATGTGCCGATAGAAAACTTGGCAATTCAGACAGGAGACCTTTTATTAACCAGGCTGTGAATAGGCTATTTTCTGCTTTGAAAACAGCTTTTTTGGCTTGGTGAGTATGTGACTTCCGGTACTTCCAGAGCCAGCCTCAAGCGGACAAAAAACAGCAGATTTTAGCACTTCCGCATTGTTTGATATTCTTAGACAGTAGGTTGCCACTTGATCTTTACAGACTAGTGTAGTATGCTCAGTGTCAGACAGAATAATGTTGGGTAACATTAAGAGTAAAAGGTCTGTGTTATGAGGACAGTGGGTGCACAGTCATATGGGGCTGGGTACCAAACTTAGGTTTGGTACCCAGCTCTTTCATGGCACCGGCCGAAATGCTTTTCCAAACTTTTAAAAAATTAGGTAAGTACCTTTAGAAATATTTTTGTGGGAGATTGCCATAGACAAGTAGTTTTACGTAGTTAACAATCTCAGTGGCCTTCTCCTGAAATTGATTGTGAGACAGAGCACATTCATATATCTTGAAGAAGAGTTTTTAAATTTTTTGGCTGTACACTTTCTAAATACTGTATTTCAGGCAGAACTAGTATGTCTCTGTTCTGGCAGCACCCTGGCCTTCCATGTAACGGCAAAGCCTGGGGAGAGCACACCTTGCCTCTATTTTATGTGAGTACATAAACAGCAAAGGCAGGCAGAGCAGCAGCAGCAGAAAAAAAATTCAAGGCCAAGCTTTTAAAGAACTCTGGTGTCCTTCAAAAAAACAAATTATTTAGGTAAATACTTTGTCATAAATTAAATTCTGTAAAATTAGCTGAATGCTGAATATGTTAAACTCTATTGGTCTCTAACTCAAAAATTTTCAGCCAAATTAATTGTAAACATTAAAGGAGCTTAATTTGATGATTTCTTCTATTTTCCAATTTCCGTCAGCGTGACCTCATGTGACCTCTGCTTTAGTTGTGAAAGTTTGCATTGAAAAAGCATAAATTTTCAGGAGCAAATTCCTCCAGTCAAAGAGAGGAACTGGCTGTAGATAATGTTTCCTAGTGTCCCCATGACCAAACATTATGGCACAGTTAATGGTTAAGATCTTCGTATTTACTCTCCATTAAGTCTAAGCACTCACAGCAACTGAGACACACACACAAGCAGTCATAATGAACAAGTGACCTGAATATCACCTTCTTCTTCAGCCTGTCACTTAGAGGTAAGCAAACACACACAGACACACTCACATCTCCAAAAATTATACCTGCAGGCCTCCACAGAGAGGTAAGTAAACATACACGCAGAGACTGGAGTGGGTCTTTATCATGAAAGAACAATGCTCATCCCTCCTACCTCCTCTAAACCCGTAAAGCAGCTCTCTCTACTGCTTCACCTGCCTGACTTTATGGATCTCTGCACTGCAATTAGGCTTTATTAGCCATTCTCTGAATGACACAGCACAATAGCTGCTCAAATTGAATACCAACACATTGATTAGAGGTGTTAGCCGTTAAAACTGGTCAGCAGTAGGACTGAGGTCACAAATCCTCACAGCACATAAGAAGTTGATCTGAGGCCATTTGGAGCATCAACACTGGACAGGTTTGGGGCACAATTTATAAAACTGTGTCATCATGTTAAATACAAAAACATGCTTCAGTCAGCAAAAACAGTAACATACTTAAAAATAATGAAATAAAGCATGAAAACCTCAACCAAGGTGCCTGCCATTAATATGACAGACATTAACCAGGGTTAGCACACTGGCTCTGCTCAACTTTGCACTGACACTTTGTTGCTGTTAGGAAAAAGTCAGCTTGAATGAATTTGGATATTTGTTTTCACATAAATCTAACATTTTTTCTGGAGTGAAGTGCAACTTTTAAAGGAGTTTTGGAAGAGAATTTAGATTTGCAAAATACCAGCAATCCTCTAACTAGTAACACTGTTATTTTTGGTAGCAGCTATACTTGTCAGTCTAATTGTGTTGTCACTGAGTTAGCTATAATCTTAACAGAGTTTACTAAAAGTACCTTTAGGATATGGTTAGAGGAACAGCTCAAAGACAACTTTTGATGTGTGTCTTGTTGGTGTTTTGGGTAAATCAGGACCGTGCTATTTTTGAAGTGGGATGATTAAAAGTGGCCGCAATGAATGATTGCTCAGAAGTAGGGGTGCACCGTTCACAATTTTCTGGCCGATCACCAATCACCGATCTTTAAAAGGCCTGACCGGCCAATACCGATTTAGGCTGATACTGATTTAGGCTGATACCGATTTAGGCCAATTTAGGCCGATACCGATTTTTCTTCTTTATTTTTTATAACTGACAGGCAGCATATACCTTCAATGTTCTAATCTTATTTTATCGAAAATCATTATACAATACCTGTGAAACAATACAATTTTTATATTTTCACTTAAACAACCAATAAAGTGTCTTGAGTTTTAGGTCTCAGAGCAAAAGCATCAATGGCTGGCTGTCAGACCTTTCTGGAGGTATATAAGATCAGTTTCATATGCAAGGATAGGCCAATCACTGATCCCTGATCACCGATCACCGATCTCCCAAAATTAAGGGAATCAGCGCTGATCCATCTGTGCATGTCCACTCAGAAGGATTTCATATCCAGACACTTTTTAAAAATTACTCTGAACAGAGTAGATATAGCCTTGGAATTAAAAACTTGCTTTATGAGGAATGGAAAAGAAACTGCTGCTCAAACCCTGCCAACATATCTCTTGCATGATACTTGAGACTGATTGTGTAGCTGTGCTGCGTTTTGTTGAACGGCTCATGGTGTAAGGATAATTATAAAAAACAAGTCTGAAATGTAAATAGGTAATTAAACTGCTGCTGAACTGGTCATTAAGTTCATTTATTATTTTAATTTTTGACTTAATGCAGCTTCATGTGACATGAAATATCCTATAAAAGTTGCATAAAAACATTGTACAACTTGTTTCTTGGTAAGGTCTCTTTGCTACTTGCAATAGTCCATGTAAATGTAAATAAACTGGCGGTGTCATTCAACTGTTTTGCATTCTGGCAGAGGTGAAGATGTGTGTGTGTCTTAGATGGCTCTTGAGCTGTTCTGTGTCATTAGCACCGTGGTGGATGGTGTGGCAGGTTTGTGCAAAGGGACAGAGGTTGGATAAAAGGAGAAAGAAGCGCTCCATTGGGCGCAGCTCTGTGTGTATGTGTTTATGTAGATGTGTGCATTAGTGGCGAAGGGTCAACCAGAGGGGATACAATGTGTCTGTCACAACTGACCGCTCCGCGACCACAGACGAGAGTAAAACAGCCACTACTTTCTCTCACAGAGAGAGAGAGAGAGAGAGAGTGTTATAAGCAGTCTATCCCAGCACACACTTTTCTCTTCTCCAGACCGTTACAGCCAACCGCACACTGACCCCAGGGGTCGGCGTACGTGCGTTTGTGTTTCTCAGACAAAAGAGTAGTTAACAGCCAGAGTTGTCATTTAGGACTCACACATTATGACAGTGACATGAAAAGACAAGAGGTTGTGTAGTCAGGTGTGTGGGTTTTTTGTGTGTTAGAGCACCTTTGTCATGGATGACCGCACACTCACCTGTTGGCTGAAACTGGCCCAGAGAGAAGGTTTTCTCTTTTAAATCAGAGTGTCTGTGGAGTATTTGAATAATGAGTTTTCTTTTTTGAGTAAATCTTTACTCTGTGATGCTAGTTTGAGAGCACCTTATTATAGTTTTGGAGAAAAATGATGTTGTTTACTCCTGTGTCTCTCGTGCAAACATAGAAACTTAACAGTCTTATTCACTTGTATTTGTTTTCATACTCTCAACTTTACAACAGCGTATCCTTACACATGTTAATCACTGCATGCATGTCAAGGTAGAACAATGCCTTGTGCTGAAATTCTTCCTACAGATGTTTTGTATAGGAACCTCCGCCTTAGATCAGCTATCCCTGAGAATTTCACCTGATGGTGCTAACGCAAGCTGCTGTATAAAAGCATTTATACATAAGAGAGTGCAAGAGTGTGTGCAGCTATGCATGCATGAAGGCATAAACACAGACCCACTGTTGCACATACACCCCAAATAATGTTTTTCAATTAGCTCAACCTATATTTGTTTTGTGTCATGACCTAAACACCTGACAGTATAAGCAAGCACGTACTATTGTTCCTCCTGTTAGCTCTTGAAAGTAGAAGCTGAAATGTAATGAACAATGACTGTTACTTGACCTATTAATGGATCTAGCAGTCACAGTGTACTATTTGTGTGTTCGTGTGTGTGTGTGAGAGAGAGAGAGAGAGAAAAGCAACAAGCAAGGCAGAAGGCATAGGTATATTTATAAAGTTGTGTTGGTAGCAATGTTAGCATGTGCATGTACAGTATTTCATGTGACTGTCTTCATATTTGACATTAAGGCATTGGCCAAACGCTCTTACATAAATGAATTTACACTCTAACAAACAAGGGTTGCCTCCTGAAGAAACCAGTAATAAGAAGTGATGACCATAACAAAATTATATTATTCATCCAGTAGGTCTAAGGTCAACTTCACTGTCACATTATAACGTCTTGGGTAAAGTAGCTTTTGGCTCATCATTATTATTCACTCACCGTTCTTCAGAAAGTCATGTATCAGGAGCAGCTGAGGGGATATTTTTCAAATTGGCACAAACAATCCCTTGGGCGAAAGCATGAGCTGATGAGGTTTCCGTGATAAAAGGTCAAGAGGTCAATCACTATGATCAGATATCTGTTTTTGAATGTTGGCCAAATTATATCATTGTTTAATTTTTGTGTTTTTATTGTGATCTTTTGGATTGGGAGTTTGCTTAACAGCGCCTGCCATTGGTATGATTGTGTGTGTAATGAAGGGTGAAAGTTGAGTATTAAGTGCTTTGAGTGGTCATAAAACTAGAACGATCCAGCTACAGCATGTTCACTCCAAACATTTGGAACTGGTTCCTCTCTAAAAATCCTTCAACAAGGTTCAGATTCAGACCCATGTTCAGATTTCGTGTGTTTTGCACTGAGCTCCACAATCCTTATCAGACAAAAAGCATTGAAAGCAGGCCTCTTCAAAGGGGTAATGAAGTGACTTTGTGTCTGGATCTACATCCTCTCCCTTGCCATGTTGGATGAGTCAGTG
The DNA here is from genome assembly GCF_033239565.1 of Halichoeres trimaculatus. Classification (NCBI taxonomy): domain Eukaryota; kingdom Metazoa; phylum Chordata; class Actinopteri; order Labriformes; family Labridae; genus Halichoeres; species Halichoeres trimaculatus. The sequence continues at coordinate 14,693,117 of NW_027437182.1, read as the reverse complement.
TTCTTTTAACCCATGTCTGCTTCCTCTCTTCTCTTCCTTTGCATCGGGGCCCTTCCCCCCAGCTTCTCCCCTCCTCCTGTCAAAGATGTTAGCAGGACATTTAGCTCTGTGTAGATCTTCATCTTTCATTCTCTTCCCTGCTTCTTCTTCTTCTTCTGTCAGAAACATTAACATGGCAGCCCTCTCATCCTCTGATGCTCTTCATTCTCTTTACACTCTTCTTTCCTCATCCCTTTTACCATCCCTCACTCCAGTTTGATTGACATTTCATCAGACGTGTGGATGTACCGAGCCTTGACCTGTGCTATGTCACATACAGGCTGTAGTATTTTTATTAACCTCTTATCTTCTGCCTATGAAAACTCAACTCCATTTAATAGCGACACAGCTGCCATGGCATAGCCGGAAAATATTCTTTCTATTGCTGATATGTTGAATATATATCTGTTTTTACTTTTGTAAGGCTATAAACGACTACAATGAGCATGCGCAGTCCTGTTCACTTCACTTTCATGTCCTTCCACTTAGAAATAAACAAACCCACAGACAATATCAGAGCGCTTTCTCTTCAGGCTGTCGGCAGCAAACTTGCATCACTTAAACATCAAGCACGCACACCCAGACACACACATGCACCCTGTTTTCCTCCAGTCAAAGGGGTCACTTTTTGTTTGATCCCTTGTGAGGTTTTATCTCCTAAGCCCAAATGTCAACACTGCTGTTGACAGACTCAGTTTCCTCCAATAATCTGGTGACTGCTCACATCCTGAAAGCTGGAGACCGGCAGGTAACAGCACAACAGATGACAGGGGGCACATTAGAAAGAAAGCTAAACAGTGAATGAATCCAAAACTGAAATTAAACATTCTAAAAAAAAACTTTTTGATGTATCTGTCCTTTGAAGAACCAACAAACCTTTCACCTACAAACCTCAAGAGCTGCACCAGAACTCACAAACACAAATTACATAAAGTAAGCTTTAAGATTAGAGACAATTTGAGCAGGTTAAGCCAATAACTTACACTAAACTTGGATTCTATCTTGTTCGTATGGGCATGCGGTGAATCTTGGAACATGTTGGTCGTGAAGGATGCACCTGATGCATCCTTTGTGGTGCAGGCTTTGACCCGCTCTGTTTTGTGGACAGCTGTAGATCTATTTAAACTGCAGCTTACATAACACCTTGTTCATGTTCTGTAAGTAAATCTGATCACACTCTTCTGGGTGACTTTACCTTTGTAATGGTGTCAGAATACTTTGTAAATTGTAATCAGATCAATAAAAGTGTCTGAGTTTATAAATTGTAGGGTCTTGAGAGCAGCCATGTTTCAATCCACTATAAGGAGACCGTCATTTTCTCCACTGTATTTATCTGACCCTGCTTCCTTCAGTTAAAACTAAAAAGTAACAACTAATGTAAAACAGATCTTATCATTCACTTTGGTGTGTGTTTGTTTACACCAGTCACACTATGTTTGTGTCACACCTCCACCTTCTTCTTTTGTTTCACCGCTCTGAACGCTGGGTCCTGCACTATTTATAGAGCAAAGAGTTGTTTACATTGCGTCTTCAATACTGAAAACAGAGGTGTGTGTGTGTGTGTGTGTGTGTGCGTGTGCGTGTGCGTGTGTGTGTGTGTGTGTGTGTGTGTGTGTGTGTGTGTGTGTGTGTGTGTGTGTGTGTGTGTGTGTTTGTGTGTGTTTGTGTGTGTTTGTGTGTGATGTGGTTGGAGGTGGAGGGGTTATTTCCTGGTTATGAATAGCAAGTGTGTCTTGATTATACTTTAATGATGTTGTGTGTTTTACTATTCAAGGCTATTGTTATTTGATCTGAACAGAGCAGTCATACATGCAGACATACACTATATTTTATGAACAAATGTGAACACACACACACACACACACACACACACACACACACACACACACACACACACACACACACACACACACACACACACGCACTCACTTTTAACACACACGTACTCTAAGACTTGCTTGTAAACAAACCAGCAGGTAAGTGTTACACATTTCCTGCAGGTTCCTAAGTGGTGACAGACAGTTGACACACACACACATACACACAAACAAAATAATGCACAGAAGTTCCTCATTAAACTCAAAGTGTTTTGTTCTTTTAACACTCAGATTATGTTAAAATAAAGTTGCCAACAGAAGTCTGAGTGTGTGTTTGTGTACATGTGTGCCAATAAGATAAATCCAAACCTAGAGGTGAAACGTGACCGAGGATTAGTCCAAAGTTTGAGTCACACTTCTGGTATGACTTCCTAAGTCTTTTGATGTGACTTTGGCTCTTGAAACTGTTTTGATGTTCATCAAGTTTAACTTCAGTGCCCCACCCTCCCTACCCCCCTCCTCTGCTTTTCAGTCAGTGTTTCAACCTGGTTTGAATATTTTGTAACTGTGTTTAAACTTACTGACCTTTCATATTCTCCTTCTGTGTCCCTCAGTTCACAGCAGCCCCCCTCCTTCTCTCTCCATCTTTCATACAGGTTAATCATTCCAGCAGTGCTATCTTGCCAGAGAAGGTCTTATCAGTCTTTGTGTCATTTTATAACCTAACCTGCACCCCCAACACACCCGTCATGTCCTCAGACTCCGCCTCCTGTCTACAAGTAACCAAGCCTAAACCAATCACAGTCCTGCATTAGGAGAGCGTTGCTGATTGGTGGAAACTCCTGCACCCTGTCAACACTGAGTTTGATGTGCTGCTCTGAAGATGATGATAACAAGTCTGTATTTGTGTGGGTGTTGGAGTCATGGGGAGGACTAAAAAATAAAGCAGCTTGATTTGAATTGTTGAATTTTGATTTGTTTCTTTTAATTACTGTCATCACATATGTGTCCAATATGAATAAAATTAGACACATGGGATGAATGCATGAAATAAACTGTTTTATTGAAAATATTTTATTTTACATTGCTGTACAATAAAGATTAAGAAACAAGTGTGAGCACTTATTTTGTATTGTTGGGAGTTGTGCAGGGTACCCCCTTATTTTAAGGTGTTTTTTTGTTGTTGACTGTACTGCCTTTCCTTTGATTCAGCTGCAGCTGATTGTCATTATTTCAAAGAGACAGTGTTGTCAATTTAATGTTAATTGATATCAGTGAAAATGCTTGAGCTATTCTTTCTTACAGATGAGATGTTGTATTTTATGAATAATTCAATTGACAGACCAGTTGCATCAAGAATATTCTGGTGAAGTGTTAATGTAACCATTTACTCTCTTATTGTAAATATTTAGTGTACATTTATTTGTTATATTACATTGATATACAATATGTTTCCAAATCTCTTTTCCTTTTTTATCTACTCATTAAGTATGAAAATATGCTAATAGTCCTTACATTAAAATGCAACAGGTCAGTCTGTTTCTCTGTTTAAAAGAAATCTGCTGCTTTACTCTTCTCATCTGGAGAATGTGTGTTTGTCCTGCTTCAACAGAGGATTTTGTGGGTCATGTCAGGTGAGAATCTGCACCATGCATTCTTTTTAAGAAGTAGTTGAATTAACAGATCAAGTTGACGATGAGTTTAAAATGTCTTTCACCAATAAAAGAATCAAACGCACTGCAGGTGAGATGGGGAATTTCTGACAGCACTGATAGTTTTAAGTTTCAGTATAATGAGACAATGAGGATTTTAGGTTCATAACCGTGTGTGGTAGGCTAGCGGCCTCCTTATAGATTTAATTTATTGTGAATTGAAAATACGGGATTCGGTGTTGGATTGAGGGCGTCATTTTTAAACTCCTGGGCGCACACGTTTGTGCGTGTGGCGTGCGCCCCATGTGACCTTACAAGTGTGTCGGCGTTCTTGCCCCGTGACTTTTCAGTGTCCCCCCCACTGCTCAATTTGACCAGCCCAAAGCAACAATAAGGAAACAATGTATGGTTGAACAGGAGCTTAGAGAAGTGCGTGTGTGCGCGTGGAGAGGCGCTCTTTGCTGGGACTCTGACGCATAATTATGTTTTTTCTTTGTGTGCTAAATAGCCCGAGTCTGACGTCAGGTCACTAATTGATCCCTGCTCAGCCAATTACTGATAATAATTCAGAAGCAAAGGTATAATTTATTGCGTAAGGGGGCTGATTTGATCCGAAAATAAAGGCCGTTTGAAGCCCGAGGCCGGAGCTGCTCGTGTTGAAAAAACGAAAACAGAAGCCACTAATGCGAGGTTTTATTATTTTTACATTTTTATTCCATTTCCATGGCTCTTTGGCAGAAATTAGCGTACGATCTCCCTAACCTGTGTTTTGAGAAATGAGCAGGCTGCAAGAAAAAAAGAAAGAAAAAAAGATTGGGGGAAAAAAAGGGTATTACATTTGTTTGATGTCGTCCTTTAGAGATCAAGGGGTCGTTGTTGGATGAGAGTGAGGGCAGTGAAAGTGTAAAAAACCATATCGGGTCATCAGAATGTCATATGGTGTAAATTTTTACAAACTTAAGGATTGTTGGGTTTTTTTTAATTCCCAAATTAAGTTTGAGTGTGCGTTTGCGCGTGTGTTGTAACATGCTCCTGATATAACGCACTCCAATCTACATACCTCACGCGCTGCCTCTGCGCCCCGTGCGCTCGTGCGGAGTCTGCTCTCATACGCTGTTGCATCACCTCGCTTGATTTCCTTGTTCTCGCTCTGCTTTTAAAGTCCATCATTAACGAGATTAAACAGCTGAGATTTTGGAGAGATGGAACTGTAGAGTTTGAGGCGATGTTTGCCGGTCTCCCTGCCTGATTGGACCGGGGAGAGATGATGTCAGACGACCGCATGCGCCCCGGATTGGAGAGAGTGGAGTAAACAAAGCCGCGAGGAGGAGGAGGAGGAGAGGTCTCCACATCTCCAGACAGTCCGACCGACACACCGATTCCGACTTTACGCACAGGAGAGGGCGGCCCCGGCGGCGCGTACTTGTCTGCTAAAGGCTAAAAGTAACACTGACAGTTCTACTTTAATGGGTGATGCGCTAAAAAGGCTTTTGGAAAGGCCAAAGGGAAAATTACCATCGTCATTAAATCCGGACACAGTGCGGTTTTCTCGTCAGAGTACGAGACTGATTCTCTAACTCCGCGCGTAACTATTCGATAAGTATCAAAGGAGCCACTCGTGGGTGTTTAGTCTGATTATTCCGGTTGCGTGAGCTTTTACAAATTTGAGAAATTAAGTGAAGTTTACTCAGAGCAGAGACGCACCAGCTATGCTGCCCGGTAGTTTGCAGACAGCCTGAATTGGGCTGCACACTCAGAGCATGGTCTGATAATTGAAAAACAGACCTAGCAGAGGATAGAACTTAAAAAATACAGAGCCAAAAAAAAACACTTTCGGGGCATTGTGAGGCGTGTTTGTGGGAACGTCTGCCTCTCCCGTCCAGGTGTCCCGCCGAGCGGTGCAAAGTCTCCAGCTCAGTCCGGCAGCGCTGACATGCTGCCCAAAGCCGAGACTGAATCCCTGGGACTCTCTCGATCGTATGGAGAACAAGGGCACATGCCAAGGAGTATGCAAGGTAAGATCTGCAGCTCATTCTTCATTACTTTAGAGTAAAACACAGATTCAAGAACTATTGCTTGGTAGATTTACGAACCGATCCCGGACTTGAAGTCCTCTCAGTGCGCACGCTAGAGCCACATTAACTTCTGAAAACGCTTGAATCCGACGCACATTTTTCAGAAAGCGCAGGCCAGTGGCTGCAGACCATTTAATTTTCCTTTTTGGTTTTCACTTCAATTGAGTGATCATCTCGTTCAATCATAAGACAAGTGAAGGTCGTTTCTAGAATCTATGGATGTAACTTTACTGGAGGTTTCTGTCATTTACCCCATTCCACGAAATAAACAGGAGCAGAAAAGATGACGATCAAACAAGGAAACATCTTAGGTTTGGCAGGTGATCAGACGCAATGATTTTACCCAGCTGTCACTCACGCTGGAAGCGTGCGGACGCGTTGTGCGTAAAGGGCCAAGGGGATCTGTGCAATAACTTTTACGCAAGGTTGATCAGTTAATTTGTTCTCATACACACAGCAGCCGAGTCTGAGGGTTTGCCTTAATTAACAAGAGGAAATGTATGTCCAGTCTAATTTGAGAGATTTCATTTAACTGACTGAAGCCAGTCTGAGAAGTTTTCCTTTTATACTTAATTTCCATTGTGAAATAATTCAAGTTGTGTAAGGCAGAAAGAACTAACGCTATGTTCTTCTCTTAATTCTGCAGCTAACATTTAAAATCTGTCCTAAAATATTGAATTTCACTTCAAAATTAAGTTCCAATAGTTTAAGGGGTAGAAGAAAATGCTTTATGATGCTTAAGAAGCAAACTTCCTTTTGTTGTAATCTATGTTTTTTTTTTTTATTGCATATTCTTTTATATTTCTTTTTTATGAGGATGTCAAACTCTCAGGGCAAAGATTGATTTAGATCTTTCAATGAATTATTTATGGTTTTAAAATTTTGATTTAGAAAAATAGACTGGGCATTTTTTTTATCACATTTTCATTCGACGTACATTTAATTATATTTCTTCATCTTTCCCTTCAAAGCACTCCTGAAACACCGTCACATCAAAGAGGGACAGACTCGTCTGCTCTTATTCCCCTCCTGGCATATCACCACGATATAGGCTACACGGACAATCAATTAGCCCGCTCGTGCTTTATGAGGCGCTGATAACACACTATACTCACAAGACAAGGAGTGGCAGCGCACAGATCCCCTTATCTACCTTTACGCCGGAATAAAAACAAGGTAGCTCAGCCTGAAAGACGATTTCTCTCGGAATCTTTAGAGATCCTGACTTATTCTGTTACTTTTAGTCTTTTTTTTTTTTTTTTTTTTTTTTTTTTGAGATTCCAGGAGAAAGCAGGTGAGGTACTGATCTGTGTGTTGCCACCGCTAAAAGTAATGCAGACTGCGCAAACAATCTTTTACTATGATGTCGGACAACAAGAGGGCAGCACTTAATTAAATCCCCGTGTATTTATACCAAAATATTATGATCCAGTACAGAATCACTAAATATTACGATGCAACTATTCCTTGGAATACAAACCTATAATCCACAAATCATGGCTACAAAAAAAAAACAGAATTACAGATACTATACAATTTGAAAGGAGAGCAAAATCCGAGAAAACCCTTAAAAAGGGGGGGTTTCTCTTTTTATTCTTAAAGGTGTTTTTTTTAAGTGAGGGACAGATATTTGTATTGTTTACAAAAGCTTCACCCCCTGCGTAAATGCAACCGAATGCAGTATCTATGTTGACCCGCTTTGTTTAAATGAGTCCAAATCTGCGCCTGTAGGGTATCATAAAAACAGGCCCGACAGATTCTCTTTTTCAGCCACTTCAATGCAGAAAAAATCAGAAATTGAGCACTGTGGAAAAACGACAGCTCGGTGGAACTTGTTGCTTCAGCTGGAATATGCAGCGCGGCTCCCAGCAGGGAGACGCGTTAACAAACCAGAAATCATGTCTAACTAGAGAAGTTGCATTTCCTTGCAGCAAATGCGTTGAAATGCTGAAGCTGGAAAAGTTTGAATAAAAGTGGAAAAAACTGAAAATGTAAAATAAAGGAAAAAAAAAATGTTAAGAGAAATGAGGAAAAGACAATGAGTGGATAAAGAAAGTGGATACAATGGAAATGTAAATCAGCCTACAAAAGTTAAAATAATTAAATAAAAAGAGAGAGAAACCAAACAGTGAAATCTTAAAAATGTAGAAGAAAGCAGAAATCTATGATTAATGTGTAAATGAGATGAGGAGAATTAGGACCAGTTTAATGTGTGAACAGAGTCTCGAGTCAAAGTCTGCAAAAGGTAGAAGCAGTTGAAGTTGAAGGAGTAGCAGCCTTTTTTGTTTGATTTGAGTCAAGTTTGAGAATTTTATGGCAGGTTAATCGGCAGTTTTTTTCAGTAGCAGCAGCTGCTTCTCTCAGTCAAATTGAAAACATTCCGCCCTCTGAGAGCAGGAGGAGAGGTGAAAAGAGTGAAAAGTTTGTGTCGCTTATACAGTGAAATCTCAAAAACAGTTGAAGATATTAAAAAAGTTATTACAGATATCAGTAGTGGAAAGATCAGTGAACATTTTAAAGCAAAAATGAAGTCTGTAAGTGGGAGTAAGCTGAAGTTAGAGCTTGTTGAAGTTGAAGCAGATTTTAGTCAGAGGAGCTGAAATTTCCCATCTGTTTAACATAGAGAAATTTTTTTGGAAAAAGCTGAATAAATCAAAAAGTTTAATAGTTAGAAAAGTGAAAAGATATAGCACACTATTCCTAAACAAGCTGAATAGTTTAAAAGTTGAACGGTGAAAATCGGACAAAATTTGAAGGCTGTGAAAAGAGCCAAAAAACGTACGGAAGAATAAGAAGAAGAAGAAGAAGTGGAATAAAGTCACAGGATAACAATATGTTGAAATGCTGAGTCAGCATTTCAACATAATTAAAAGGTCTGTGAGCACATGAGTGGCTTCTGAAGTAGAGCAGTGTGTGCGAGGGCCTGCGAAGGCGTCTAGTTGACAAAATATTTCCACTTTTACAGCCACATCCACTGAGCTTTTCCTGTTTGATCCTGGCAGCGTTTTATGATTGTAACCATAAATGCTTTTGTAAGTGCTGTAAATGTCAGGTTGGCTGTTTGCTTTGCGCTGTCACACACTCTCCCTTATCAATGCAAGTATGTCTAAACATAAAGGTAAATGGAGTGCAACAAAGTCAGCGCATTAATATCTGAGTCTTTTACGGTTTTAAGTCCTACATATTAACACGTTATAGATAAAACAGGAGAAAAACCAAAATCCATTCTATTTTTTTTTTAATTAAACCTAATGTTATATTTTCTGCTAATGGCGGGAGCTGCTTTTGGAACAGGGAAACTTATTTACACGGCTCATCAAATGGACTATTTTTTTGAGCGTATGCAGAAAAAATTAAAACACTGTTTGCACAACTAAACAAGCATGAAAGACAATCAGTCGGACTGCAGCATTTTGAGTTATTCTTCGAGAGGGAAAAATAATGTCGGTTCAAGTGGCTCTTGTATGTTTTTTTCTGCTCGCCTGCAGAGATAAGGGCTTCTCTGTGTGTCTTCATTTGTCTGTGGGCGGTAACATTTTCTCCTCCAATCCTTAACTCTAATATCTCTCCATTTCCCCCAGCGAATTCACGACTTAGATGCATGCATATTTATGAGGCTCACTTTCATGCACTTTCCTCTTCTTTTTTTTTCTCTAAATCTTTTTGGCTTCTGTCTGCAGCGAGTGTAGAAGAGAAGGCGGCAACAAGGAGAAATAAATGGTCGCTTCCTTTGAACTGAGTCCAAAACCTACTACAAATTAAACTTCGACAAGTCCAGTAGTGCTTCAAAAAATCTCGTTCAGTTACGTTGCGTGCGTGCGTGCTACCCCGTGGTTCACATTGATGGATGAAAGCGCGCTTTTGGTAAAGAGATTCCTCAGCACTGAAATAGACTCCTCTCTGTTTCCTCCACAGCACACCAGTTTAAAATGATGGACTACTCATATGACGAAGACTTGGACGAGATGTGTCCCGTGTGCGGAGACAAGGTTTCAGGTTATCACTACGGACTGCTGACCTGCGAGAGCTGCAAGGTTAGTGCCCTCATTCTGCTGGAAAGTACAACAAGTGTGTCGCTTTTTATCTATGGCAACTTCTCAAACGTCTTTAAATCGAAGATATGCTTTTGTGGTGATGAGGTCTTAGTTGTCTAATTAGTGCTTTTATTTTGAAGGTCCTGAAGGTCATTTCAGGCTGTCAGATTTATATTCAGAGCAGCTAATGATGGTGTCATTCTTTAAACATCACCTGTGTGTTTTAAGTTTTCAGTAGTCATGCTAAATTAAGTTTATATGATCATTTACACCAGTATCATTGTTTTCTTTGAACATTATAGAATAAGCCACATTTCTATGATGCACTAATACTACCAACGTTAATATGGCTCAATTATCTCTCTTCAACTGCTTTAATTTAATGTACCCAGCTGTGTTCCCCAAAGAGATACTTTTTTGCCATCCATGCATTCAGCAGACATTTTTTTCCACACTGACGCTAAATATGTGATAGAACCGTGAGGATTTGGTTCCTCACCAGTTTCAGGAAAAATCTGAAGTAAAGAGATCGAGGGTCAGATATTGTTGTGACAGTCGATCTAACAAACTTTTCCTGTGGGTGTCAGAGGGATCTAAAGTGGGGAGCTGCCCCGAGAAGCATGTAAAGTGCTTTAGTCATGTTCATAAGCACCAAACACAGGAGTTGTGGAAGCAGAGTACACACTAATCCTGCTTTTGTTTGTTAAAGCCTGCATCTGACTGTTTCAAACTCATCACATGTTCATCAAGAGAGCAGCAGCGTGTTGTGGTCGCCAAAATATTTCACACACGTTAATAATGAGGCCATTGCAAAGCAAACAGTTGCTGCTTTTAATTTCAGCTCCATCATCAACCTGTTTGTCCCTTTCTGTGTCTTTCCACTGGTCTCAACACCGAGCTAACAGGCGCGACCAGAGTTTTTTGTTCACCCAGTAAAGCTGTCAGCACAAAACGAAGCTAAGACAAATGTCTCTGTGTTAACACTATTCAGTGTAAAATTGCAGCTTGCAGTATTGATGCAGCAGCGCACATTTCTTGCCTATGTGGTCATTATTCAAAGCAGATGTTATAGATTTGATCCCATATTATTGACCTTGAGATGCAAAGCACTTGCTTGATGGGAGACGTCAGTGGCAGTGTCTGCTGTTTTCAGCCTCAGCACAGAGCCCAAACCACAAACACACTCCCTGGTTTAGCTGAAGACGCTCTGATGTGTTTGTGTGTGTGCATGCAGGATGTAGATGAAGAGCTCTTTTATGAGGCGCTGCATATTCTTGTTGAAACATGAATAATATTGATTGATCACCTGGAGCTCATCATTGATTATCTCTAAAATGCATGCAATCTCTTCAGTGAAAGTGGGATTGTCAGGGCGGAACTGATATATCAGTTTGTTGACGTTACAGGCTGATATTAGCATTAAATATCCATTATGAGACAGGCTGAGCAATTTATCTCCAACGAAATGGCCACAACTGTGTAAAAGCAGAAAAGATATCTCTCCCCTGTTTTTATACTGTTTTTTTCCTATTAAAATGAAAAAAAATCTCTGCTCTCGTTTTTGTTCTGCATACCAGAGAAATTTTCACAATTCCTTAAATTGAGATAATTGTTTTTAAATTGGTTACATTACATTTTGACGCTAAGAACACACATGCACACACAGGTCAGAGAAAGAATCCAAAAAGTAAAGCTTCCTTAACTCCTAATAACCCCACCTCTTTATCCTCACACATGCATACTCTTTATTTATGTGTATGCATATCCCCTCACACACATGATCTGTTGATTCAACATGCCAGGCCACATAAAGTAAACACAGAACCACACTGTACCTGTTGAAATAACAACAGCAAGCTGGAAGGGGCTTCATGGTACTGGCTGCGCACACACACACACACACACACACACACACACACACACTCACACACACACATTCTGAGAGACGGAGCAGCGATGTTTGCTGATAACTTTCTGATGCTGTAACGCTGATACAAAGAAAGAAGGTCAAAGATCAGAGGCATAGTGCAGACGTTAAAAAAGATGAACAAACATGAGCAAAGCTAGGTCAGACTAGACTCACTGGCCTTGAGAGACTTAAAAGGAGTGTCTTGCTCTTTTTGTGCAGTTTAGTTTTTGGATTAATAATATAGAAAAATGAGACATTTCTTTGCAACATTTCATTTAAGAGTGTTGTGATTATTTTGGATACAGTTGTAATGTGTGACTGTTTTTTGGATAAATGTTCATCTTTTTGAGTTTCTACCTGAGAATTTGAAATTTGCGTGCAGAAATCTCCTCATGAAAATTGAGCTGCCTTTGACAGGTGAAAATTTTCAGTTTGCTCAGCGGCTCAAATTAAAGCTGTTCTGTGAGATGTTGTCCACTTAATCTCCAGATGTAATGCGTTGTGGTCCTCGAAGCGTGCTGGTAACCAGTTTGGTTTAGATATTTTTAGCACACACGGTGCACTAAATGGAAAATTGGAGAGAAGGTTCCTTCTCAAGCATGGATTTTTTAGCGCAGAGGGGTCGATAATCCAAAACAGAGTGTGGTGAGTTTTTTCTTTTAGACATATCAGGCAATGCAGATTGTCAATTAAATTTGTGTTTGGTGAGATATTGACAGCAGCGCGGCTCTTTTTTTTTCTTTTCATTTTTATTTTTTTAAAGAGCAGATTTAAGGATTCTCCTCCTTGGTTATGGATCTAGAATACGTTAATACCATCTTCCTCTGGTTTGATTTTCCCTGCTGCTGCTTATCATTAATTCCACATTGCAGGTATGAATCTCTGTAATCCCGGAACTGTGAATTATGGATATAATTTATTGGATCTTTTGGGCTCCTGTGCTCATATTTTTCAATAATTAAGTGAGAAGCTGAAAAGATGCTTTCCTCGTAAATTCCTGAGTCTTTACGAGGAAAGGCAAATATTGAGAAGAATAATGTAATTTCTACAGGGCAAAAATTTGATTTCTTTAATCTTTACAGAGAGGATTATAAAGCAGAGTGTGTGCTTTTCTTTATAGTTTAAACTTTAGAATATAATAATAAAGGGTCTGATAAAAATCAAGCTCTGAATAACTTCTTTTTGCAATTTAATGACAAGTTGTACAGAATTCACAGGTTACTGAAAAACTTTTGGGGAAGAGGTGTGTATTTGTGCCCTGCATTGCATCCTGCTTTTGTGTGTGTATCTGTGTGAGTGTGTGTATCTACTGAGCCTGTCCCCTTCCATCTGTCTGGGAGTGTGAATGAACCAATTACCATGGCATTGCAGGGGTCAAGCGGGTTGACGTCTTAATTGGTTCTCTCCGTAGGGCTTCTTCAAGCGCACCGTCCAGAACAACAAGCGCTACACATGTATAGAGAACCAGAGCTGCCAGATTGACAAGACCCAGAGGAAGCGCTGCCCGTACTGCCGCTTCCAGAAGTGCCTCACCGTCGGCATGAAGCTAGAAGGTAAGGCATCATGTTCAGATTTTAAGCACTTCAGTGTTAGGTTCATGGCACAGTCACTTATCATGAAAGGTTTTTCTTTTTTACATCAGTGTGTGTTTATACTCAGCATGGGTTTATGATGAGATTTTACAGGATGTAACATCCAGAAGGTGTATGCCTTAAAAAAGTTTGTGAATCTTCAAATTACTCCAGCAAGAAAAACAGAACTGTAAAAAGGGAAAAGTATCTTCATTTTCAGACATGGTCTGCTTTTTGCAGACCAGTTATGATTTGAATGTCTTGCACGTAGTATCTTGGACAGGGCAGGTAGCTGTTATCAGAAACCAGCGATAAATGAAGTATTTAGACTTTTTTGTTTGCATCAGTGGAAGTTGCAATTTTGGTACTTCAGGAAATGGATCGCATTCAATTTGACTACTCCTTCTAATACATTTTTTAAACAAATTAATTTTCAAGTGATTTCAGGTATCAGTTTTCTTTGTACATAGTTTGGGAGTGTATTCCAGATTAGGTAGTTGACGGTTAAGCCTTTTCGTACAATCATAATCTGTAAAAAAAAAAAAAAAAAAAAAGTCCTTTTCGGTGAAAGCTGTCCAGTAAATGGTAGAATAAACATGTATTGTGACGGTCTGAATAGTTTAAGAGTAAGTGAATGAGAGGAATATACTCACATATGTGCCTGCACATAATGTTGCGCTCCAGTAACACTGTGGTTAAATTCCACCATTGCTAGAAGTAAGATGTGCCCAGGCCTCCTGGATCACTTTCATCACATCTTGTTTGAAATAATGATTTTTATTTGGCATAATGAGAGCGTGTTTATCTTTTTACAGTGCACACGCTACAGTGCCTTTTTATGCACTATGAATAGTTCAGGCCAGACTTAGTCTATTCTGGAGTTTAAAATTTAATACCGCTTGCTAAAATTTAAACTAGAACTTGTTGTGTACATCTTCAGGAGAAGCAAACAAACAGTGTTATTGCATTCTGTGTGCTGCATCATTTATTTTTCAACATTACCATGCTGGCGTGCTGTTACTGTTTCTAAAAGTTAGGGAGAGAAAATAAATGCGGCAGACTGCTCCTGGACTTCAGCAGAGGGGTTTTCAACTTCTCCTAAAGTTAGTGTGAAAAGACAAAGCCATTCTTTTTTCTATTTTATTTAAATGTGACAACGGTTAAGTGTTAGATTGTTACTTTTTGAAAGAGCGGGGTGAAAATATACTTCTAAGGTCATTTTTCATCTGGATAGTTTCCTTCTAAATTGACATGTTCACCTTAAAAAGTCCTAATACCTGGCCTGACATAGTAATTGCCTGTATGAAAAGAGCAGATTATATTTATTTAACATTTAACAATGAAGATCTCAGTAATATCCATTCATGAAAATGTATACCCAAAGCTTTGTGAAGTAAAACCTTTAATTTCTTCCCCAACGCTGAGGTCCAGCATTGATTATTAGCATTTGAGATGGGGTCAGGGGGAGTCGAGGGGTATCTGGTAGCAGCGCTGCACTTAAACTTGCCAGACAGAGTAATAGATAAAATATTAAACTTGGCGGTGGGGCGAGAATAGTAATGCTGATACTTTTGGCCGGCCGTTTCGAGGCCTCTTTGTTTGATTTGAACGTGGCTCAGGAGCTTGTTCAAACACGGCTGTCCAGAAGTGACAGCATGGCAGAGCGAGAAAACGTCTTCCAATGTTCAAAAATAATATTTGGAATCAATTATTTCTCCACACACGGGTTGCGACTAATATTCTAAAATCTCTACTTTTGGAATAAAGCCATCTGGAGGTTATTTTACAGGTTGCGTGAAATTGAGGATTTGAAAGCTAAAGCGGTAATCATTATTTTGTGACACTGTTACTTTAAGACAAAACTTCAATTTGTACTTTATGCTGCCGTTTTCACAAGAGAAGTTGTTATTCAAACAGTTAAAGCTTGATATTATAACAGAATTATTAAAAATTTGTGTAATTTAATCTAAATTACAAATCCCCGGGCTCCTGAAATACGCTCACACAACTGAGAAAAGTTCATAGTGAAAAGAAAAGAAACCTTCTGAGGGTAACGGTAGAGCAAACACAGCCTAACTAAAATCTTTCCGGAGGCTTCTTCTCCCCTTACCTGCCATGTGTGCTGTAATTAATTGCTGTTAATTGTAAATGGCCGCTGGGCACAATGTCCCGGCCTGTCATTTTCCAGCTGACATGGGTGGGGAGGGGGGCTGTGTTTGATTTGTTTTGCTGGCGGGAGCTTTCAGCTCGGGGGCACGATGGGCCCTGCAGCACTCTGTCAGGGGCCAGACGCTGCGGTGGGCGACTCCTGCCACGACCGGTAAAGACGTCCCATACAGAAGAAGCTGACACCCCTCAACACACACACTTCTCTTCCTGGTAAACACATATATTATTCATGAGGAGCCCAAAAAGGTGGTCAGAAGGCCACAGGCGAGAGGGAGAAGCTGCTGTTTGATGTAAAAAAAAAAAAAAAGTGTGCACAATAGCAGAAAAGAGGAAAAGAGGTTTGGAGTCATGTGCTTTGTTATTGCAATCTTTTCATTCCATTACACAGCAGCTTGCAGCAACATGTGAATTCAGGAAGTCAAGTGGAAACCAAATGTGGACAACAAAATGTGAAGGGAATGTTAAAGTTGATTCAATCTGTTTTGTTTACTTTTGCTTGTCTGGTGTGGATCAGTGTCCTTCCTGTTTGTTGATGCGTCCGCCAGCCAATGGGACGCTGACATGTACGGTTTGAAGTTTGCTGTGCTGGTGGCAGCAGTGAAGAAGTTTGTCTGTGAATGTTAGTAATGTTTGAAGTGAAACAGAGGCAGTGAAATGAGGTGGAATGGCAGTGACTCAGTGATCAGTCATAGTATCTGTCAATGATAAAACAAAAAGAGTTAAATCTTGTGTTTCTGTGAAGTGGAAGAAAATTGCAGAGGGATTTTATATTCAGGAGAAATTATCAGTGACTTATTGCTTAATTAGATGGTGTGATCAGAAATGTTTAAATTATACATCCTCATTTTTTCCAGTTATCATAATAAGCACAAACAGTTTCTTTAATGCATCACTTTTTTGTGTGAAGTCAGTAGTTTTGTCAGTAGCATAAAAATTTTGTGCCAAACGACATTGAAGAGGAAAATTAGAAACAGCAGCTTAGTAGCCACAAAAAAAGACTGCTTCAAAATATCATTTACATTTTGGTTTGCTCAGTAGCATCTCAGCTCCATTGGCTCATTGAGAAAAAAAATAGACCACGTCCCATTCGGGTTTGACCCATTAGCATGTCATTCACTAGAGCTGATGAAGCATGCCGTATCCCAACAGCTCCCTCTGGTATGGTTTTCTTTTTATGCTCGCTAAGAGTTACCCTGCATCATATGCTTCACTGAGCTGCTTAATATTTCCTTCACTTATGCATCATGTTAAAGATGGAGCATAACAGTGGGGCCTCTGATACCAGGATTGGAATCCACTGTTTCCGCTGAGTGCTGGTTAATAAAGCGGAAGTTACATCAATATTAAACTGACTGGTTAAAATTAAGATTTCATGTCTGTTGCAAGAAAAGGTACTAAAAACAAATTTGTATAAAAAATGGCACAAGTTGCTCCTTCTGTCCCCAAAAACTTTTCCTTTTTAAGGCAGATGTGACATTATATCGATTTATCCTGCCTCTTTATTTCTTTCCAAATACAAAACCTCCATTGAGCCATTTAGCACAAATTAGCGACACCCCCTGACTGTTTTTATATTCCTCTCTGTAGCTTTCTCTCCCTCTCCCTCCACTTTTTATTTCCTCCCTGTCTCCATCTTTCTCCCCCTGATTTGTCTTCCATCAGCCTCCCACTACCTGCAGTGGAAGCCGGGGAGCTGTCCCATTACTTATGCATAGGTATCATAGGTATTCATGTGTGTGCATGGGATAGGGCGCATCCGGAGCAAGGGCCGGGGCCCCGACATGACAAACAGGGTGTCAGCAAGCCTCCGCGGGACCCATTAATATGCCGGCGGGCGACAGGGATCCTCACCTACGCACGCTTAATATTCCTGTATATTAAACAACCATAAATCAGAGGGTATAAGCGCTGAGGGCTGTGTGTGAGTGTGTGTTATATGCGCAAAGGAATTGTGTGTTTTTCAGATGCTTGTCTGTGTGTGTGTGTGTGTGTGTGTGTGTGTGTGTGTGTGTGTGTGTGTGTGTGTGTGTGCACGCGTGCTTATGTCTGAGATGTTATGTACTGTGGGTATCGGATACTTTTAGGAAAGAAGAATAGGGTTTAGGTTGGGTCAGTTTGTGGATTTATGGATGTGTGTGTGTGTGTGTGTGTGTGTGTGTGTGTGTGTGTGTGTGTGTGTGTGTGTGTTCCTGCAGATGTGCTCTCAGAGAGAAAGTCAGGGAAATTCAGAGTGGAAGACAGCGTCAGCCTTTTAGCCTTTCAGCCTTGCTTTAGCCTCAAAGCCTGCCTGCTAACCCACAATATCCCTCTGCTAAGATCTTTTTCACACCAACAAAAGTCACTATTTTTCTTCCCTGTGGTTTGCCAAGTTTTGTATATTATTTTTTTTCTTGTATCAGCTTACTTTTTTTAGTAACAGATGACAGTTATTGTGTTAATTTTCTTTAAGTGCTCATATCAATGTGCATGGCATTTGTTTTTTCTCCATTTCTGATTGATAAAGTTCTTTTCTTTTCATTGTTTGGCTGCTTTTCCTATTTCCCTGGATAGCTGTCACAGCTTTCAGTATATTTATTCAGTTTATGCCTCTGATGCCATGAACCACAAACACTAAACACGTCACCCTCTTGGCACTACAGGCAGACCTACCAGTGAGTTTCAGTTTGTAACAGACACTCTGCCTGCTTTTATGACAGGAAATTCACTTACTGCTGTGTTTTTATAACATATAAAATATTTTTGCAGGAAAATATATACATATTACAGCTTTTCAAGCAGTGGGAATAACTGTGCTTGAATTTTTCAGCAGAAATATTGATGATGTGTAATTTTTTCCTCTCTTTAAAGTTGCAGGATCACATGATAACTTTGACAGTTTACCCTTAAAACACTCCAGCCAGTAACCCTTAAACATTGCTCCACCTCGGTCAAACACACTTACACACACACACACACACATGGCCCTATTCACCCCTCCTCCTTTCATATTAATGTATTTTACATGCATGCAAATCAACTTGTTTAATTACAATCTGTGTGTGTGTGTGTGTGTGTGTGTGTGTGTGTGTGTGTGTGTGTGTGTGTGTGTGTGTGTGTGTGTGTGTGTGTGTGAGTGTGTGTGTAAGCTGAACCTCCAACCCCCCCGATTCTCCCGATGAGATTTTGGTCCCTGGGTCTGAGGAGACAGGCTGTAAGACAGTCAGGGCCTAATTTTGTTTCCCCAGGAGGGTTAACTCTTAGTTTTCTCAGCTCATTAATTACACTATTGTGCAGAAATCATTAATAGTTAAAGTTGCTCGATAATAATGTTTAATGGATACAGCTGACAGCTCCTGATTCCTCCTTTTATTTTTATTTTTTGTTTCTATGATGTGTGATCAATTTTTTAACGGTCACGATAATGCCTGTGCAAGCTGTAGTGGATGCTAGGGTTGACCCAAAGCATGTTAATTGTATGAAAATGGCTGTCATTTGAGAAAAAGGAAGATCTCCAGATTGGTGGTAGATGTTGCCTGCTACCTTTTATTGAGTGTCAGGACATGTGTGTGATCCGGTTTGCTCATGTGAATGTTTTTATATAATAAGTGAGTCAGACAGTGCGAGTGTGTTTCTATGTGTGTGTGCGTCTATGTCTTCCTCTTAGCTCTCCTCGCTCAGATCAGTGACAGACATTTTTGTGATGGAGGTCATTAAAATCACTCCCAAGGCAGCACTGAGTGTGTGTGTGTGTGAGAGAGAAAGAGTGTGTGTTTTTCTATGGATGTTTGCCCCCCCTCACCCCAAGACCCCTCCATCCTGCCTCCTCTACACGCCCTCTTCAATTTTCTTCTTCTGTTCTTTCACTCATCTGTCAGGGCATCATGAGCTGGAGTGGACCCAGACTTTGTCACAGTGTACGAGCAGGGCATGTGCATTTATTTGCATATACGGCCAAAAATGCATTTCATATGGAAAAAATAAAAAAATAAAATAAAAAAGAGCAATGATATTTCACATTGGTATAGTAAATGAGTTTGTATTACGTAGTCTCCCAGACGACCACTAGCACATAGCACGCTGGGATCTGTGAGTGCAGTCAGAGTAAGAGGTAATTAAGTATGAATAATTAACACCAGTTACCCCCGACTGGGAGACAGCAGAGCAGCTTCCCCATGGCAGCAGCCGGCCAGATCACACACAGTCCTCGTAGCCCTCCACTTTGTGCCTGGCTCATTCATTAGAAATACCCTCGGTACAGACTCGTTGTGATCCTCACCACAGGTTCCTGCACTGGGAAGGGGGGCACAGGGTATGTTTGGTCCATCCAAAAAAATATTTAAAAAAAAAGCTTATTGTCAGATTTTTCAGCAGAAAGGGTTTCTACTAATGGTCAGTGACAATTTAAAGCTTTTGGATTCTGCATTGTTACATAGTTTTAATTGACACAAATCGATAAAGCCAAAGGTGGATCTGAGTTTTCTCCGTGTCACCAACAGTATCTAGTGTTTGAGTTGTGTTTCCTGAGTGGTGGATGGAGATAGCCAGCTGTACAATGATCACTTAGCGGACTGGTTCATAGAAGTTTGTGGCACTGGTCAATGAGTAACGACACTATCTTTTAGACCTGTGGGGTTTAAGAGTCAACGGGTAAATGTCGAGTGTAATCAACCACAGGAATACCTTTGTCCTACATACAAGTTTCAAAACACCACGCTTACTCCATATTCGGACTGGGCCCTGTTTTATAGGATCTCTAAAATTTACAGGGTAGTGTCAACCAGCCAGTCTTTTAGTTTTAGGGGATTAAACAGCAGTGTGTTTGTTCACACTTAAGATAACAACACCTCGACTTCATTTAAACAATATTTGACGGATTTACTTGACCAGGTCAAATTCCAATGAGTTTTTCTTCATGTAGGCAGAAAAAGCTTAACTGTGCAATAAGGCCTGCAACAGACAAGACACACTAAGCTGAAACAAAATCAAAGTTCCTGTTTGAGTGCTATCAAGATTAATCAACATATGACAGATCTTTAAAAGCTAACCTTTCCTCTTCTTTTTCATCTCTTTGTCTTCCTGTCAGCTGTGCGGGCAGACCGCATGCGTGGTGGTCGCAACAAGTTCGGCCCAATGTACAAACGTGATCGAGCCCTGAAGCAGCAGAAAAAGGCGCTGATCCGAGCGAACGGCCTCAAGATCGAGGCCATGACTCAGGTGATGCAAGCTGTTCCCACCGACCTTACCATCTCCTCAGCCATCCAGAACATCCACTCGGCCGCATCCAAAGGCCTCCCACTGAGCCACCACACCGGCCACCACACTGGTCACCACCACCACCACCACCATCACCATCACCATGCCACAGCCCTGCCCCCCACAGACTACGACCGCAGCCCTTTTGTCACCTCTCCGGTCAGCATGGCAATGCCCCCACATGCCGGCAGCCTGCAGGGTTACCAGGCAGCCTATGGACACTTCCAGGGTACACGCACCATCAAGTCAGAGTACCCAGACCCATACACCAGCTCGCCGGAGTCCATCATGGGCTACGCCTATGTTGATGCCTACCAGTCAGGCTCACCGCCCAGCTTCCCTCACCTGATCGTAGAGCTGCTAAAGTGTGAGCCAGACGAGCCGCAGGTTCAAGCCAAGATCCTAGCCTACCTGCAGCAGGAGCAGGCCAGCCGGGGCAAACACGAGAAGCTCAACACTTTTGGCCTCATGTGCAAGATGGCGGACCAGACGCTCTTCTCCATCGTGGAGTGGGCACGCAGTAGCATCTTTTTCCGTGAGCTCAAGGTAGGCTTGCATGATCTGATCGATGTCATTCCAGTAGTGTCAAATACCAACACTCTGTCTCAGCCCTTGGTGTCACATATGTAATCCGCTTACAATAGTTTCCAGCTCCAGAGATAAATATTGCATTTCTGATACGACCTTAACCTTTGTTTTGTTGGTTTTTGAGCTTGAACCTACCAAACAGACTAACAGACACCGTGTGCATCAACATGTTGTAAAGTAAGTCAAACCTTTGTATCTAGATGAGACCCCAAAAGGCTGTGACAAAGTGTCAGTGTTTGTCATTTTGGAATAATGTTGGGTGGTAGAGTGAGGAAAACGTCTTTCTCTACAACCTCATGTTCATGGTTTTTCCAATCAGCCCTGTCAGTAATGGCAGCGTAGTACTACATGAGCTTAATTCTATTTGCAGTTACTCTGTGAGCCTTTAATAAATTATCCCGCATTTTGTTTCAATGCCAAGTCTTTCACCAGGCTGTCATCCATAATTGACAGTACTTTACACAGTTCATGAACATCATCTGCTCAATCCTTTATCTTCAACAGGCCTTTAATCTTCCTCTTTTTATGCACTGGCTCAACATTAATACAGAGTACACAGGGCTGTCTGCTCTTAGCTGCCACCGCTGTCTGTCCCAACGCCTGATCAAAATGCAGCAGCGGGCCGTATTTACCCTGTGTGTGACACATTCTGGCTATGAGTTGTGAAAACTTTGACGATGAGCTTCAGGCACTTTTCATACTGTTACTGGGTCTTAGTGTGAGGGTTTTATGTGAACTGAATACCGCCCATCTCCCCTTGAAGTATTCTTCTGATCTAAGTGGGAACACACTGTGTGATGATGTGAGACATTTGCCATTAGCATACTGGTCAAACAAAATTCAGAGAGAGGACCGTATCACACGTAGAAGAACCACTTGTGTACTGATTTTCCCTTTTAATTGTGGTTAAGACTGCTTTGAACTTTTAGTGATGTGATGTAGCTGTTAACTGAAAGAATTTAAACAAGATATTCAAATTATGCCGAGTCCTATAAAACAAACAAATTTGGCCAAGCAAACACTATTTCTTCTGTGGTATTTTAGCACACTCACTCCCAACTGACCAGTCCCCAGAAACTCTCCACAAACGCCTCAGTGTAAAAATGTGTTAATTCCCACCCATTCATCACCAGGCCCACGGGAAACTTTCTGGATGTGTGTGCATGCTCGCGGCTTTATTTGCTCTGAATGAAGGTTAATGTTCAGAGCAACATGAAAGGTGTTTGATTAGTCTGTGTTCACCTGTTTTTCCTCCCGGTGTCTGACTCCTTTTGTCTGTTTGTTTCAACACCTCATCGCCAAAGGCTCAGCTGCATATTCATGGGCGCTGCCTTGTTGCAAAAAATTCCCTACTAATATTTAATATTATTGTGTTTTCAAAGGGGAAAATAACACACGAAATAAATGAAATATTAAAACAGAGCCAATTACAGCACAGACAAGAGTCCTTGAAAAACGCATGTTGACATTTAGCACGCGCTGTGTCCCCGCTATTGACATTTTCCAGATTTGTATTTGCATTCAGCTGGGGTGCATAGTAGTTAACTCACATACACACACTTAGTCTCGCCGCTGGGTGTGGCCACAGCTAATAACTGTGTATGGTTTGCCCATTAACTTTGAATGATCATTTTTGCTCCACAGTGAAGCCTCTTTATTTCTCACACCCTTGTACTAATTCAATTATCTCACCCACTTGTGTTCGTTACTCACAGATTTGTGGCTGAATGAAATGTCATTATGTTTGCCTAATGACTACCCATAGTATTGCAGCTTAATAGTAATTGTACAGCATGTTACAAAGGTAGAAAATGACCTGGGCTCAATGCAAAAGAAAGCTCTTCCTGCATATGGCTGCCCCTGTTACACACGGCTCATTGGTTTAGGAGCGGCGGGGGTGTATTTCACAAAGTGAGGGAGATAATTGAACCAAACCCCTCCTTTGCCTTTTTTTTTAGAGAGCCATCCAGAGCACAAGAGGGATCGAGAAATAATGTGCTTGCTGTGGCTCTGGTGGTTTTTCCCACACAGTTTACAATCCCCAGTTTCTGCTTGTTGCTAATGATCGGGAGGACAGCTGAGTAAGGCCTAGCTTTGAGGATGAACAAAAGAATAATAATTCAACAAAAAATCTATCAGTCTCAATGTATGACTTGTTAAATGAATTATATACTACATGACATAAACAGCAGGTTAAACTGTTTATACTGTTGCATTACTCACTCAGACTCTGTATTAATACACCACTTACAAGCATTTCAAAACAGTAGTAAGACAAAATTTCCTTCAACATTCAGACACTTTGACTATTACCAGACTGTAAGTAGGCAGGCATCACAAAAATTGTATAAATATAAACATGATCTCAATTACTTCACTTGTTAATTTCAGGAAAACGATGTGAAGCCCAGCACTGATAAGTCAAACAGTGCTCATCTAGAAACACACACAGAAGACCTGCCACCTGACAAACAGCTAAAACACACCCAACTTTCAGTAAAATCAGTCATGCACCTAATAATTCTCAACTCTTGGCCTTGACGTAATAAAACAGATGAGTTTGAAAAATATTCACCTATCACCTATCCTTGCCCTGGAGACTGCCCCTTGAGGACCTGTTGGAACTGCAGCTTTGTGTACTCCTGCATTGACTTTATTTTTTTACCAGAGGATGCAGCTTGGACCATCTGCCTAAATATTTTAAGTAGTATTTAATATGTAGCATTAGGAGTAACAGAAGTCCACAGCGTAAAACAAACATAAACTCAATTTTTTTTTTGTTCATCAAACAACACTGGTGAATTGTGTGGTGAATATGCTCATGTTTGGTTTTTTTTTGTAGCCATCAAACTACAAATCATCTTATATATCTGCCCCTTCTATCTTTTAACCACCTTTTTGTCATACTTTACCAATGTCAGGTTACTTATTTTCCCAGATGCTTAAAATATTTTAAGGCACAATAATGGTCTCATTGATTTAGCTTTTAATTTCTTATTCAGCTCAAATGCACAATCTTTTTGAACTGACTTGACCTTTGACCCCTCATATTTATATAGATCTTACTTCTAGATGTGAGGTCAAGCCTGGGATTCAGAGAGACAGGAAGCAGGGTTGAATAAAAAGTTAGTCACAGGAGCGGTGTAGTGCTGTAGGAAGCTATAAATACGCTTTCATTTCACACACACACACACATAGACACACACGCACGCACAGACATTCCCACATTAAGACACAGACAGCGCTCACACATAACGCACAGCCCCTCTCACTATTATTAGCTCCGTAAGAACAAAAGAATTTCTCTGGTAATAGAGCCAAGCTGGGAGGGTGTGAGTGAGGCGTCTGCCAAAAAAAGTGTTTAAAGATTTAGTTTCCATAAGTTGGCCTCGGTCACGGGACTCATAAATATTTAGCCATTAGGAGAACCTTCAGAAGAGCTCCCCCCCATTCTTCTCCTCTCTGAGTCTCCCCCCTCTTCTTTCTGGGAATGAGGCATGACGTGAGTTTATTTCTAACACCTTGGATCCGAGAAGTTGGGGTGGGCTCTCACCCCCTTCAGCCGTTCCAGTTTCTGATTGGTTTTTACACATTGACAAATAGAAAAAGCCAGGTCTGGTGAACTGGTTTTAGAATCAGACAGAAAGTGGATGAGGGGAAGTTTCTACAGGGCTGAGGTCTCAGCATTTGTGGTTGTCTAGTGTGATTTTTGGAGGGCTGAAGACAGGTGCATGTGAAGATGAGGGTTGAAGTGTGTATTAATACCTAAAAGTTTGTCTTTCAGATTCAACTGAGCAATTTATAAATGCTATTCTAGAAGCAGATCATAGTATGATTTTTAACCATGTGGGTTTTTAGACTGTGTTGTTCGAATTTCTTGAATTTTTTAGAGTATTTTTGTACAGGAGTATTTTTTAAGTTTTATTAATCAGCCTCTAATCCCATGTAAAAGTGTCTATTTAGGAGCATATGGCGGTATCTAAGGAACATCTAAAGGGGGGAGACACATGTGTTTGTCTCTCAGTGACATTTGCTGGCACAGGGCTGCCACTCCTCCCCTCCCCATGCCCGTCTGTCCTGCAGTGAACCCCTCTGCACACCCTGGTGCCAACCAAACACCAGAAAACACCCAAATCTACTTGAATGTGCTTTTAAAATGGGGAAATGTATTTAAATTATTATGAAACAGTCAGGACAGGATGAATGAAACTGCTTTTTAAAGTTATATAAACTAATAATTTGCATGAAGTGAGTCTCTTGACAAGTAAGTTTGTTCTTAAAATTTCAGTAGTTACCGTGTTGTCACCAAGGTTTAATTATTAACTGGGGTTAAATTACTGATTGAAAAAAAAAGTACATTAGGAATTTTCACGTTTTCTATATGAAAACTAGAAACACTGACTTCTTCAAAGCACCTCCTCTAATGTTCCTGTTTACACTGAAGTTTGGATAACTCTAAGTCTGCCAGTGCTTATATGTGTGTGTGTGTTTGTGTTTACCTGTGTGTGCATGTGTGAGGGTGACTCACACTGTAGCCTGCCCAGTGCTGCCCTCTCCTCCATTGTTCCAGCCTGTGCAAACACAATGAGAGGGAGAACTTAGCGGGGCAATCGGGACTATTGATGATTCATGTGTTTATATCCTACCTTCCTAGCAGTACTCCCCTTTGCCCCCCCCTTTCCTCTCTTCACCCTTTAATAAAAGGATGTGTGTCTGGTGTTGGGACAGTGTGCACTTTTGTGTGCCATGTCAACACACAACAAACAGAAGTTGATGAAGCAACGGAAATTACAACGTTCGGAAAGAGTTTCAAGTAATGCAGTGGGTTCAGGCTGCCAGGTTTTACAATAGAGGACAAAACACAC
The DNA here is from genome assembly GCF_033239565.1 of Halichoeres trimaculatus. NCBI lineage: Eukaryota > Metazoa > Chordata > Actinopteri > Labriformes > Labridae > Halichoeres > Halichoeres trimaculatus. Next base: position 14,667,166 of record NW_027437182.1, on the reverse strand, counting down.
GTACAGATTCGTTACCAGATTTTTTTTCTTTTTCCCCTTCATTCATAGCCTGACTTCTTTTCTGGAAACATGCCATAAACCTTTGACGTCTTTGTAAAGTTTTATCTAATGCAAACAAAAATCAGTCATTTGAATACCTGTAAATGTGCTAATTACTAGGGGTGCACTGATCACAATTTTCTGGCCAATCACCAATCACCGATCTTTAAAAAGCCTGACCTGACCGTTTTTTTTTTTTTTTCATAACTGACAGCGAATGCCTTCAATGTTCCAATATTATTTTATTGAAAATCAATGAACAATACTTGTTAAACAATAAAATCTTTGTGTTTTAACTTAAATAACCAATAAAGTGTCCCGAGTTTTAGGTCCCTGAGCAAAAAGCAACAATGGCTGGCTGTCAGACCTTCCCAGAGGTATACAAGATCAGTTTCATTTGAAAGGATGGGCCGATCAACCCCCCCCCCGAATTAAGGAAATTGGCACCAATCGATCGGTCGACTGATCAATCAGTGCTTGTCTACCAATTACATGAGGACAGACATTATGTTATAAGCGATAAAACATCGAAAAAATACCACATGACAGCAAATATTTTTTGGCTTCAAGTGAACACACAGGTATACAAAACATTTTAACATCTTCACTAGCATCATACCTGAAATCAAGATTCAAAACGCATAGTTTTGCCTTGTTGTGAGACTAGCCTCAATAGCAGGAAGATGCAAGACAAGAATAGAAAAGGCTGTTTTTTCCATTGAGGGATTTTTATGCCATCACTATTATTTCATACAAGTCTTCATAGCAAAATTATTATTTCAGTTTTATGCCGAGGATGACATGTAGTCCGGAATGTGTTTAAAGTAAAATCGAGTGTAACTTAATCCATATATTTAGTCTGTCCACCTGATAAAAGAGCAGCCCAGAGGAAAATAGCCGTGACGTTTTGAAATGTGGCTTCTCTGTTTATTGAAGTCGTCCTGGGACGGTTTTTTAGGGGGGTTCAGACAGGTTTCTGTGCTTCTCTGTCTCTTTCATTTTGTCTTCTTTTTTTCAGTTTTGTCTCTCTGCATGTAGCGGGAATGGCAAAAGCAGAACTGAGGGCCATTAAGTTGAGGAGGAACTGTATTAGAAGTCTTGTTCCCTGGGAAAGCTCCCAGCTGAGACGGGGCAGCCATATTGGATAAACAGATGGCCAGGGAGAGGAAAGGACAGGCGAGGAGAAACAGAGGTGAAACAAAGAGGGGAGATGAGACGGGTAGATTAGGAATGGAGAGAGAAGGAGCAGGAGAGGAGAGGGACAGAAAGGAGAGAGGAAAACAGGGAAGGGGAAGAAAACGTAAAAGGTGATGTGATTGAGGAGCGAGGGAACAGATTAAAGCAGAGACAGGAAGGGTAAGAGGAGGACAGGGTGAGATGTCCCCTTTAAAACCGGCCAGAAAAACTGAGTGTTTTAACTGGTGTTTACACTAAATCACGTCAGGATTAAAACAATGGTGCACACATTAAACATAGATACACCTGATAGGAAGTCTTGCTCACATTATTTTTAGTTTGATTAATATCTGGAAGCTGACAATAAGATGAAAATATCCCCAGTTAATAATTGTTTTATATGTTAGCTCAACGTCTGCATATGTGGAACTAAGTGAGACTACAGTGTTTTTGCAGGTCAGTCGATGTATGAGTTCAATGAATACAACAGAAAATGGGCTGAATGTTGCATTTCTTAAACTATACAGGAAGATAAATCAAAATTGACAAAGAATTTCATATAACTACACATTTGATTTCTCATTTGAATATAATTTTCAAAGTAGGCCTATATCTATTTCAGTACATTTTTGGATCTTTTTTTTTTTATTATTATTAATTTGTGTTGTTTTGTAGATTTTTTTTACAAAAGCTGAGAAAATTTCAAGCATATCTATGATAGAAACTGTGTTGTGTTGTATAGTTTTTCACACTTTTTTTTCAGATTTCTGGGAAACAAACTGGTGTTGTGGGAGTTGTGGATGCATTTCCAAAACTTGAAAGTAAAAAAAAAATGTCCATTCAGATAAAACCCCATTCTTTTAGCTGACTTGTTCATATTAACTCTTAAATTTTAATTTCAAAAAGAGAACAAAATTAACTACAAAAAAGTCTCAAGAAAGCTAATACACTAAATTAGTGAACTGTGATTAAAGACACTGCTCATCCACCAGCTCATTTCAGTCTCCTCCAAGCGCCTTCCTGTCAGTCAGTCTGTGTGACGGATCCCTCAGGTGGTGCAGGAGGAGGGGGGGCCGTGTTCACATCTCACACCTGAATATTCTCCACTTATAGATTTACCTGAGTGAATAATGTAAGGTCCTCTGATGCCCCCTCTCTGCCCCACTGCATAATCTCACCTCCCCTCCATCTACATCCATAAATATTACATGAGTTTACTTTGGTGAAATTATATTTACACCACCCGCCTGCCCTGCGCAGACTGAGGGCCTGTTCTTTTTTTTACATTCTTAGTTTGCCAAACACACACACCTTGTTTTTTCCATGACCTATCTGGGAGCAGTTTTATTTCAAGGTGCATGCCAGTGTGTGTGTGTGTGAGAGAAGGAGGAGGTGTGCTGCTTCTGCCCTGCTTTGACCGCTGCAGCACCTCTTCTTTTTTTCCTTCACACCCCATAACTGAGTGGAAATTAATAAGCCGTTTTAGGTGTGATCTGTGAACCCTGGGAGGTGGTATATCTATACCAGCTTCCCCATTACACACACACACACACACACACACAAACACACACAGATTCAGAGCCTCAGACTTCAATGTCTTGTCATAGAGGTCAATGGGTCCCCCCCTCACCCTCCATCCCCACAACAACCTCTCTCCCAACACCCCAATTCTGACAAACTGCAAGCGTGATGGGGTTGGCGGCCGCATGCAGTTGGCAGAGATTTGTAACCGTGTCCCTGGTCCATTGCATTTGAATTATACGGCAGTCTGTGATGCCCCCCCTCCAACACACACACACACACACACACACACACACACACACACACACACACACACACACACACACACACACACACACACACACACCTACACACACACACACACACACACACACACACACACACACACACACACACACACACACACACACACACAGTCCACAGCATATTTGCTTTATTTTGGCTGGGAATACGAAAGGTGTACAGAAGTAATAGGGAGAGAAGAAGGATGGAGGAAAGAGGATGTGGAGTTGAAATGAATTACAGAAGGAGAGGACAGAGAAACAAGATGGAAACTTTCAGGGAAAGTCACAAAAAAAAAAAAAAAAGAAAGACTGGTTCGAGAGCAGGAGTGACCACTGGATGAAGGGGGGGCGCTAAATAAGAGATGGAGCAAGAGACAGAAAGAGGTATCGTTAGCTTGAAGTAAGAGATAAATAAAAAAATAGAAAGAGCCAGAAGGAGAATATAGAAGACGACATAATGAATGACAGAATAAAGGCAAGAGCGAGGTTAAATAAGAGGATGAAGGGGGGTGAGGGGGCAACGACCAAGGGCGAGAAGAGGAGGAGAAAGAAAAGAGGGGCAAAGTGAAGGACAACAGTGGAGGGTGTGAAAAGAGGACCTCTAGGTTGGGGAGGAGGGGGTGGGTGTAAGGGGGAACAGGTGGAAGGTTAATGGGCCTGGAGCGGATCCACCAGACGCTCTTGGGCTTGATATATGGGCGCAGGGCCCGGCGCAGGGCGTAGGCTTTCAAAGATATATTATTTCATTTGAGGAGCAGCACCATTCTGGCCGACAACCCCACCCACCCTGCCCCCCGCTTCCTCCAACACCCCCTCGCCAGCCCGGCATTTGTCCAGTGATAGATGATACCCCCCCACCACACACACACAAATTCATGTACAGTATTGTTTTCCTAACACGTGTGTGTCCTGATATTCCTGAACAGAGCTTTTTGTTTTCAGCCAAGAGGCTTGTCTAAATTTTTATTCCATTTGGCTTCTTCTTCTTTTCTTTATCCTCTCTTTCTCTTTCCTGCCCCTCCCTCCTGCTGTCCGTCTTTCACCCAGGCTGCAGGCAGGTCTTATGGCCGCCTGTGTTTTTTTAAGTTGCTATTTTAGTGGTAACAATATCTGTTTGATCAGTAGCACAGGGAAGGAGCAGGAGTTTCGGGAGGGAGGGGAGTTGCTGGGGAGGGGAAGTAGTGTGGTGGGGGTTCACAAAGGCCTCTTTTCATTCATAAATTATTGACCATTTTGAAAGACATCACTCACTCTTTTTCATAAATACTGTAAAACTGCCCTGCAGATTTTTTTTTTGTCTGTCAATTCGACCAATACAAAATGGAAAAAGTTGATTTATTTGGATCAGCTTTAAAGAAGCAGCATGTGGTTGGTCACAAAAAGAACATAAATCAGATTTTACATAGGCTGTTCTATGTAGAAAGCTACAGGTTTGAGGTGTACCCTAGCAACGTACCAAAAAACATGAAGTTCTACCCCTGCCTGAATAAAACCTAAATATATATTATATATATTGTATGTGTCACTAAAGGATAGCAGTACATGGATGAGTCCTTCCATCACTGATGTTGATATGACAACAATGTGTAGAGAACCTTTATCCAGTCATTTCCTGGCTTTGACAGTGCCTCCAAACCCTGTGGTGCTTTTTCTATTTGACCGCAGACAACCACTGATCTGTTAAAAATCACATTTCCCTGCGTCCTCCTCACATCCCCTGATGGTTGGGCTCTGATCTTCAAGACACAGTTTTTCCGAATACTGAATTGGTCCCGTAGGTCCAACCCCTGGGGACCTCAGGAGGCCGGAAGGAAGAGCAGGAAACTTGTTAAAAGAGAAGATTTAAGGTCGCCCGTCCCAGAGGAGCGGCAGCCATGAGGAGACGACGCAGGTTAAGAGGTTTTAACATGCGCAGAAGTCTGCTCATCTACTTGTTGCTTTGATGAGGGATGAAAGGCTGTCAGGAGGTACAAGTTTACAGAGCTGCTGGCAATGATGGACTCAACTGTCCTCTACTGTTTCCTCTTCCTTGTGCTTCCTCAAACACTGGTAGGAAGAGCTCTCCCCTGACTTGCTTGAACATTTAAACATTTCATTCATAACAGGGTAGTACTCTTGCTCACAAACACTGACCAGACACAGACCTGTTGGCGGAGGGACTTTGTTGCTTTATCCAAGCTTATACACTCCACTAGAAGAGACATTTTTTCATCTTCTATCTCTGCCTCTTCAAACCACCGCTGATGAAATAGCAGGGGGAAAAAAACAATAAACAAAAAAATTGTCCCCACCTTTGCTGTAGTTTTTCATTTTCAGGTAAGTTAACACGGCCTGATTCGCATTTGTGAGCACTTTGGGCATTCGGCGGGAGAAGGAGCAGGTTTTGTTTAAGTCTTGTTTGAGGATGATCAGGGTAAAAGCCTTTTTTATTGGCAGGTCATGCTGCTTGTTAAGACGCTGACGCAGGTGACTAGGCTGTGCTGTTAGCCTCGGTGGCCCCGAAATGACACGGTTGTTGTTTTCACAAGTTGGCAAGAGTCAGTCAAATCAGCAGACAGAGGGAGAGAAAGTGGGAATGAGAGACAGAGAAAATAAAGAAAACAAAGTGGATATGGGGACTTGATTTAGCTGACCGGGCCACTAACAAATCAACTCAACAGCGTGCAAACACTTTACACACTCCGGTAAAGTACAAAGAAACTTTCTCCCTCCCTTCTCCTCCTCCGTGCTGAACCACAGTTATGAGCCGTGTTAAATCTACAGTTTATGCAGGAACCTTTCCAAAGTGCCTCCCATCAGGAAGTCTGCAAGCCAAAAAGTGGTGCTCACAGTTTGCTGCAACAAAGGACAAATAAAGAGTGATCTCCCTGTTATCTGCAGGGGTAAGGAGGGGGTGTGTTGGTGGCTGAGGGTGCCGGTGGTGAGTGTACAGACACAAGTGCTGGCATTTGCTCCCAAATAACTCCTGGCTATAAGGTTTCCTGGAGGTCGGAGGGGACGAGGTGTGGCTGCTGCAGCCTTACGCTGACCCTCAACCTCTAAACTAAACTCACCACACAGAAATATGTCAACCTGTCAGCTAATTTATCTTCCCCCTCTAGGCTTGCCTGCTGTAGCAGACAGCGTTAAATACTCCAAACTAAAACAAAAGCTTGAACAACTCAACAGTTTTAACTCAGGAATACAAAAGCAAAGGTTGATTATGATGAAATCAATTTGATGTGACACTTTAGCAACTCCAGTCTGAATGACACAGAGGTGTCACTGGACAATAGCAAACATGTGGGGTTGAGTTTAAGCATTGCTTCATGAGGAGTTACTCATAAAGACATTTAAAGGCCCCATATTTTCTTTCTTCAGACGTTTTACATGGAAAACTGCTTTAGGAAAGATTTTGTTCTTCAAACTGTACCCTGAAACACAACCCTCCATCTGTCTTTTAAGTAGGCAATAAAAAAAAGAAAACAAAGTGCCCTCAGCTTCTTATGTTCCAATGTTGCGTGGCCTCAATTATCTGCGTGTAATCCAGCCTGCCTGGAGGTTATGCCCGTGTCTGCCGCTTTCGTCACCCGCTTGTCAACAGTTGTCCCCCAATGTCTATTTCTGATGCTTATTTACGGCTTGTCTATTCTGGATAAGGAGTGTGGGGAACTACAGGAGGTGGGGGAGGTCCAGGAGACAATAGATAAGACAGTGGAGGAGCTGAGTCGACAGCTTGCCGGTTAGTTTTACACTTTAAGAGTAAAGGGGTATTTATATTCCTCTGGAAAGGTGAGTGATTGAATTTGCACAGCGATGACTGATGCATGTAGTTCACAGTGGTAACATTAGACATTGTGGTCGTGTTGTGACAACGAGCGAGAAATTTCAATGGGGCCGCAAGCCAAACAACGACCCAGCCGAGAAAATGGCGTCAGCCCAACCAGCAAAGTAGGACAAAGACACCTGTTCCTTGTCCTGGTTTTAAGCATTCGCGTCTCTTATGGTTTTGATTTTTCTCTCGGTCCCCTTCTTTCTTTAAAACCACACTGTATTTATTAGCCTCACACCATTCCCTCTTCCTCTCCTCTCAATCTGTCAATCTCTGCGCAGGTTTCTGCCAAAACATCATAAATGCAGACCTGGCACGAGCAACGGATAAATGATTCCACACATGTGAAATAAAGGCATGACACTAATAATAGGCATTACAGACTGCGTTCTTTATGGATTGCGCCCTTTCAGAGGGGATAAAAAGAGGCTTTTCAAGCGAGCTGAAACAATGACGAGCAATAAACCAAATATGCTGAAAGGAGAGTCGCTCGGAAAGGTGTTGACAACATCGTTAAACTTCTCGAAATGAACCAGGGATGCTGAATGAAACCCAAAAAAGGACAAAGTTTTCAGGTGGCAATCCATAGTCTAACCTTCCCTTAGGCCAAAACTTTATGGGCCACATGTTAAACTGCACCTCCCATCAGCACCAGCAGCTCCACAGTGCCACAGAGAGATCTCTTTCTCTTAATACAGATGCATTCAGAGCAGATCCTGTCTGACGAGGCCCGGAGATGCACTTCAGGGAGACGCAGGGCTCCATCTGTTCTGTGGCGCAGTGGTTTTGATGCAGCGTCTTCCTTGTACTTTGACTGTTTACATATCACACGAGCTCCGGAAATGTTCAATTAGTTAATTCAGATATTTAATTTGTGCATTGAGGGCTGTGATCCCTGGGATCTCTTGAGCTGTGCCATGTTTGGATTCACAGCTGTCTGCTCAAAAATTCAACATGAACCCCCCCACACAGCCCCCCCACATCAAAAAACACCCATCCCAGGCGCTAATGGGAATCTGCGTCTCGCTCTCTCAGACAGAAAGCATCGCTCCATCCGTCTCTGCATTTTAAAGCAGCCTCAGTCGTCCAAGCTGCGTTAAGGTATAGTGTGTGTATATGGGCTGTCTATGTGTGTGTGTGTGTGTGAGACAGCTAATGAGGAATGTCTGCTGTTCTAAATAATACAAAAGAGGGAAGCCTTTAGCCTGTTGTCATCTTTGTTTCCTCTCTTTCTTGTCTTCTCTTCCTCTTAACGCACAGACGGCCAGACGGTCTGCCAATGAAAGTCACTCAGAAACACACTCGATTGCAATAAACACACACACAAACACACACATACATTCAGAGTCAGAATCACAGCATCAGAGATAGAGTCTGACGTGTTTTTGTAATTATAATGCACCATCCATCTTTTCACCAACCCACATGCAGAAATCTGTACCAAGCTTAGGGATGGGTACCTTTCACATCTGAAATGATACGGTACAGATGCCCGGTACCTGGCAATCGTGTCCGTTCTCAATGGTTGCAATTTTCTGTACTTTTATGTGTGTTTCTGTGATAATAAGTGTTAATTCAACTAATTTCTAATATATAACCTTGCAATGCTGTGTTCATGTCCAGTATGAAGAATCGCCTTCTATTCCACTTCCTCACAGGCACAAGGATGTGGTACCGAAACATGGTACCGTTTGATTTTACACAAATCAGCACAGACAGAATTCGGCTGGTACTTATAAAAACACTGAATTCAGTACCCATCCCTAAACACTTCTATCAAAACCTGCATGCACACACTCTTATCTCCTTATGTCCTTACACTGCACCCACTCCACCTATTCTTCGCACAAACACACAGTCATAAATTGTAGCATTAACTCAAATAATGATTGCACAGCATGAAAATTCAATGGCTGAGGCTTAATGCCCAGGAATCACTGGGTAGATTAAGCTCAGGGTGTGTATTTGTGTGTGCTCAGGGAGTCCGTAAGGTGGGGGTGTGGATGGATCAATAGGAGTTCTGTGATCAGTACCTCCCAGCCAGGAACCTCACAGACAGTCTACTTGCACCACTCGTTTTACATTTGGATGGCATGCATTTTCTCTGTCTGCAAAACAGAGTGGAGTGGCGGGAAAGAAGCAGGTCGGAGGCTGTAAGCATGTGTAAGCGTGTGTTAGTGCGCAGGTCTTGTTGTGTACTATTGTGTGTGTGTGTAGGATGGAGTGAAGGGGGAGGAAGGGTTACTTTTGGGAGCTGTTGTTCCCTGGGCTGCATCTGTATTAGCGGTCTAATGTTCATGTGAATAATTGATTAGGACCTCTCTGTGTTTTTGATAATTAGTTGATAGCTTCTTAGCTCTAAGCCCTGAGATTTCATATATGTGTGTGTGTGTGAGTGTGTGTGTGTGTGAGAGAGAGAGATCTACCATCTTGAACGTAAGTGTGTGTGCGTGTGTGGTGAGGGGTAGGTGGTCCACTTTTAAAGGTATCCTAAAAACAAAAGCTTTCTCACTCTCTCTGTCTTTAAAAAAAAACTCCTCTTCCCTCTAAGCCATGCGCTCATGGATTAACTTTCTGCAGAAATGAGGCAACATTACTGGTATTTTTTTCCCATAACCTCATTTAATTTCTGTCTCTCACTGATAGTCTTAAAAAATAAAAAAGGTGAGGAAAAAATGTTTGAAATCTTGTTGAAAATTTAATAAGATTAAAGTACAAAGTTGCAGCCTCTACCTGGAAATCTCACATTTTGTGTGTATCTTGCAGACAGACCAAAACAACAATAACATTGCGTGCATGAAAAGATATCCATTGAAATTCATGCCCGGCCTCTCACTAGTTCTCTCGCCGTATTGATTTTTCTATCTTTCATATGCTTATGCATCAAGTAAAAACAGAATAGAGAAGTTTGAGTGTGCTTGCTTCATCCTCAAATCCCAGCGCTATCAGACAGAGAAGAAGAGGGTTTGTTGCCATCGTCAGCGACCTAGGAAAAACAAGACGTTCCTCCTGCTGCAACACACACAGACCCAGAGAGATACTTTGTTTTTCCTGCCTCGTGAATGTAGTGCCACACGTCTTGCTGATTCTCACAGATGTGTGTGCTCAAACGGCTTTAGCTGCTATGATCCATCCAAAATACTTCTGCATCTTTCTGATTAGCTCAGATTTTGTCCAAACACTTGTTAAGAACATATGCTGCTCCACTGGTTTACAACAACAGACAGCTGCTGCATTTCCTGTGTCTGCAGTGGCCTTATATCTCTGGTGTGCTCAAGTCAGATGCAGGAAGACTGCATTAGACTGACATCTTGTTTCCTCTGTCTGGGCAAGGTTCAGTATGAAGGGATGCTGTTCAGGATAAAAAGATGAAGAGGAAGCCAAGAAGAGAAGAGAAGCTCAGATTTTAGTTTTCTCTTTTAAGTGGAAGTCTGAACCAGGAGGAATGTCAGGATGTGTGGCTGTATGAGAAGAGACGCAGAGGTGGAGAGGGGCATAGCCAATCGAAAGCAAAGGCTTCCCAGGGTCAAAGGTCAACCTCCAGAGTCTGTTAATGCAGTCACCGTGGGAACCAATCAATCTCAGTGCCGCGGCAGTATCGATCAGATGTTGGCACACATGGACACAGAGCAAAATCCAGCTTCACGTAAGGCATTCAAGGATATGTTTTCAGATACTGAACTTGAAAGAGAGAAAAGCTATGAAGCTGTCTGCTGTCCAGTTTTAAATGTGACTCAGGTCATTCTTTAATGCAACACAGATCATAAGTGAAACTTGTGCTCAACACTGTCAAATCCAGTCTGCAGAGTACTTCTTCATTGATACTGATCCCACACACAAGAAGTCATGTGACATGGGGTCTATGTATAGCCCATACTTTATCTAATAGTTTGCTCTTCTTTTCTGGAGACACCAGGTCGTCTTATGACAATGGTGATATTTTCTGAACTCACAGGCGGCATGTGGCATCTCTATGGCTGGTTAGGAACAAAATAACAGTCTAGAGTTTCTGTGTGCACAGTCAGTTAAACCCACAGGCATTCTGCACTACCTGATACACCGGATTAGAGATACATGCGACCAACAAACAGGTGCCGGTGACATGAAATGTTGATGAGCACGCACACAATGATATATACACTGTATAGTGTCACATGTATGGATACATGGCACGCATTCACAGTGCAAATCATTGTTGGAAGTATAAAGCTGATGCTAAGTCTGCAGACTTACTGTTGGTATCTCTGTACTACTGTTTTGTTTTCAGTGTTTTTTTTTGCAGGATCCACATTGGCCTATTGTCCATGTAGATACATTTAAAGAATTAAACTCACCACACTGACTTAAAAAAACATTAGTCAAAGTACATCTACTGGAGGAAAATCGCTGTTTCACTGAAGCTACAGTATATTATCATTCCTCTCCTTAGCCCCCCTCCTCCTTCAGCTCAACCTGCCACCTGTTCATTTTCCCAGCATTCTTATCACTCCGCCAGCCGCCGAATCGAGGCCTGAATGAACTCCATGCCATGATAAACAAGAGCTAGTTTGAGGAGAGTAAGGTGTGGGATAAAACTCTGCTCTCACCCAGCTCTGCAGTGTGAGGAGTAGAGCAGCAGGACATAGTCTGGAACATGGTCACCCTTTCCCCCACCCATCAGGTCACATTGCTGGGACATCCCAGGGATTTTGTCACTCACTCTGTTGTTTTTTTTCCAATGCGTGTAACTCTATTTGTGGCTTTTAAAAGTTATTGCTGCCAAAAAGGATTTGCAGTGGGATTCAAGAAGCATTTGCTGCTTGATTTAAAACAAGATCCAGAGTCAGCGGTGACTCTTTTTGCCTCTCTTTGGTCTTTGTTAAGAAAATATGAAGGAAAACAAACAGTTTGGTAGCACGATCTGATCTCAGGTCAGCAGGGTTGCATGTGCTTACACAGGACCACTCCAGCCGCTCCATGATTTTAGATACATAGATGACCAATTAACTGAACCAAATTCTATTGTTGGTGATGAAACCCCACACTGAGAGTCTTTTCAATTAAATCACCAAACTAAACTGGAACAGCACAGCATAATTAAGTGTTCGCGACACTCTGAGAACAACAGGCGCTGTTGTAGGTGAATTAATGCCTGTTCCCAGGTGAATACAGAGCCTGTTTGGCTCAAGGCGAACAGATGCCAAGACAGGACTGCACCAAAGGACGGCTGCTAGAGACGCACACGCATTGATGTCGGCTTCAATCCTCACCTGTAGTACACCGAGACAGCATTGATTCTCGTCCAGCGTGGAGAGACGGAAAGATGGAAGCGCAGCTATTGTTTATGTACGAGCTGTTTGAGGCGGATAAACTCACGGCCGGCGTCTGAGTGTGTGTGTGTTTGCGTGTGTGTTCTCCCCCCTCGTGTTAAAAAAAATAGTGTGATTCTCTCCATTCATTAAGGCTCCACAGAAGGAGATTCCATTAATCTGTTCATTAGGCCACATCAAAAATGGAACTACTTATTAAAATCAGATCCAGCTGTGTACTCTCGTTAAAGCCCGCCGTACATACGAAGCTTAACAATGCTTGTGGCACTCGACCAAAAACCCGGCCACAAGAAAAGGGGGGGAAGGATTGGACTACGTTGGCCTGTTTTGACTCAACACACCATGATAATTGCTCTACTCTTAGCAGGGGGCTATGAATAAACATTACTTTTGTCGGCGAGCGTCTGAATGCTCGATTTCCAATTAATTTACATTTGCCCAGAAATGGAGGAACGAATATCTGCTCTTAATCACTATGTTTTATTTTCTCAATTTCCCCCTAGTCTTTTCTCATTCTCTCATTCCCTGTCTGGCACTTTCATTCCCCCTCTAACCCACGCTTGCTTTCTTTTTCTACCTCTCTCTCTGGAAAATCCCATTAATCTTAGGCGGTGGTTTTGAACAAAAGCTATGGGCTAAGCGATTGATCCTGGCATTGATCCCACTCGCCTGAACGATCATAAAGGTGTTAAATTGGTTTCTTGGAGGATATGTATTTTTCATCGCTGGCTGCTGCTGTAGAAGTTCCTGCTTGTAGTTGTGTTTTTTTTTTTTTTTTAACCAAATACTGGTGATGATATTGAAATATTAAATAGATCACACCTTGAAAAGTGGCCTTAAATGTGAATTTTTAGGGCAGTTTGAGGTGATTTCTGGGGAGAGTGGATTTTGCATCAGAGTTAACCTCAGAAGCTAAATCCTTATTATGAGTTTTGCTCCATCCAAGGACAGACAGAGGCTACGGGAATGTCCACATACAGCAGGAAAAGTGGAAAACTCCTTCAGTTATGTTGCTGGAAATTCTTAGTGAATTTATACTATGTTATTAAAATGTTACATTTCGACCACCAAACACAGAATTAAGTTCTTTTATTACAACAAAAATAATGTGTCATTTTCCTGCCAGGGCCACATCCTGCCAATCTTTACCCAACAACTCTTTTGGTTGTGAGGTTTTGTTGTATCTAAAGATTTTAAATAGAAAATAAAACCTTCAAAAAAGGGAATACAAGTGGTTATCAGCAGATTCACAAAACTACAGTTGGCATACAAAGGCTAACACCGAGAGGTTATTTTGTTGGTCTTCTGTACTGGAAAATGTATCCACTGATATCACAACCTTGAGCCTGCTGCTCCTGGAAATTAAAATCTGAGCAAAAATCCAATACTACTTTAAAGGTGAGGAAACATTTCTACTTTACCTTCAAGGTAGTTCACTTAAGAGCTTTTTTTTGTTTGTTTTTCAAGTTTTCTGTGTAGTGAATTGAAATCCTTTTAACAAGGCAAATGAAAAAATAAGTTTGGACTTTGTCACAGATGTCCTCAGATGGTAGTAGAATAATGCATATCACACTCGTATTAAAATTGTACTTTGTGTTTACAAAGAAAGAGTTAATATAAACTTTTTAATTTAATTGATGTCATCCCTGCAAATGTAATGCAGCTCATATAATATGCATAATGTGTTAGCTACTAAATGAAGAAGCTTCATATTTTAAACTAGGCATAGCTGAATTGTTCTCACTAGCTTAAATTAACCTCTTAGGACCCAGCGTCCACATATGTGGGCATTAAATTTCTGCCTCTCAGACCCATGATACTTTATTTTTTAAAACTCTGACCGGTTAGCCACATTAAGGGACACTGCCCATGTTGTCTTTTGGTGAAATCACAACATTACACACATTTTAGTGAAAAAAAACAATGATTTAAGAACTAAAACACTACTAACAAACAATTAATGGAGAACATGTAACACAAATAATCAAACTTCCCGTATAAAGACTAAGTTTAGTTATACTTATTGGGTCTTACATATCCCATATAGCAAAGTGAATTAAAAATTGCACACTAGACAAAAGCTCGGGTCTTAAGAGGTTAAAACAATTTCTTCATCAATCTTTAATAGCCCACACCCTGACTTTTCATACTTAAACTTCGACTAAAAAAATGTCATTGAGTGATCTTGTACCAGGATCCACTTTTTTATTATAAGAAGTGAGAAAATGAGGGAATAACAACGTGATTGTTTCCTTCTGACTCAACACTGCTGGAAACTGTAAATTAGGTTTCAAAGATAAGAACTGAAGATTGAATACGCTTCCTGTTTCGTGGCTCCTGGTGGGTTCCAAAGCTCGATCGTCTGAACTTTGTGCTGTCACACTTTGAATAAACCACATTGGCAGATGCTGTCAGATGCTGGCAATCAGCCAGTGTTTTACTGACTGTCATGGCTGCAGTTTCACTTTAGCATCCGAACTTGCATGTTGAAAACACAAGAAGAAGCTGTCGTTGACTCCATGTCAGAAAGTTTGTTATCTGAGCGAGCATGCAGCAGATCTTGTAAGATCATGCTCTACGAGTGTTGCTCATGTGACAGAGCAAAGGAAAAGCTTGTCAGGGAAACAGCTCGTGTCGAGGGCACTTAAAAAGGTCAGTGGACTGAACCCCAACCCCTGGCCCGCCCTCACGCCTGTCTGTCTGTCACCAGTCCTCTCCCTCGTCTCAGTAGCTATCACCCACAGTCGCCCCCTCTGTGCCGCCCCCCTTTGATGACCCAGGCCTCTTGTCAGAGAAGAGCTTCAAGGCAGGCAGAGAAAGGACAGCTCTTTGATGAGGACCCCGACACTTGCCAGCACCACTGACATGCAGGGGGGGTCCTTTGAAGAGTCTGGGTCTTACATGTACCCATTCATCTGTCCCCACACACACTTATACACACTGATACACGTGCTTCCAGGGTGGATGGTGAAACACAGAAAAGGGGATTGGGGATCAGTGTGGAGAGCTTTCTCTCTGATGGTTTTAATGAAGGCATTTGAATTTTTTTGCGTGAGACGCCTTCAGTGTGGGACACAGAAAACAGATGTAAAGGAAGGAGGAGGAGGCTGACAGAAGAGTCCACAAGACTGACAGAAATGTTGGAAAAGTCACTGAAGCTTTGTTGTGTATTCTCATTTGACTCTGACAGGGTAACCTAAGACATGAGGAGTTTTGGGGGGAAGGCTTGGCTGCAGAATATTATAAATATGTGCAAATATTACCTGCAACATGTAGTAACAAGTTTATTAAGCATAGCCACGAGAAGAGCATGTGGGTAAATCAGTGAACTTTAAACACTGGTTATCTGTTTATCATCTTGTTATTGCCTTGATGCTTGCAATCAGCTCAATGGAACTTTGCTCTCCCTTGTAAATTTATTTTGATGATTAAATACTTCATCAGGTTTTTTTTTTTCAGTATTTCCTGTCCGAGTCCTACTTTGAGTCTAGGGTCCTCATCTTCATGGTTTCGCCCAATGGATTTGCATACTATCTGTACTCTACCTGTGAATGTAAATAGTAATTTTGAAAAGCTCCCAAGCATCTCTCTGCGTATTGCCTTTGAGGAGCAAAATGGAAATGCAAATGAGTTGTTTCTGACTTTTAGTAATTGAAATCTCTCATCATCATTTTAAAGAAGGGTGCAATTTTCTATAGGATAAAAAGGACTTATTTCCCTTTTTATTGAGCTGTATATTCTGCTTTTATGCCTTTATTTAGCAAAGATTGGACATTGGATCAGAATCAGAATTTTTTTTTTATTTATTTATCCTCAAGGGGGCAATTAGGGTTAAGTCTGAAATGGAGCAAAGTGACATAATGTTGGAACCATAGACTGTATATAGAGTAAACAGTGTGGCTCCGCCATTTATCATTGTTTGGTTTTGAAGGCAAAATACCCCCGTCATAGGCGCAGCCATTGTAGCAGTTGTGCAGCCAGAGTCTGCGCAGTAGAGACTGTGAGGGATTCTGGGAGAATCTGAGTGGAGCCGGGTGACAAAAATATTAATAATTTTTTTTTTCTTTCAAGAGTCTAATCACTTCCTGACTCTCCTTCCCGGCATATTTTACAATCCCCGGAAAAAATACACAAGAATGGCAGCTGTCAATCATCGTTTAACCATCGTTAAACATCGTAAAACCTCGTTTTTAACCTCTTATAGCTACTTTTCTGAAAAAAAGAGGACTTGAATACAAGGCTGCCAAATAATATCTTTAAATCACCACTACAAGCGGTCGTGAGGAACATTTCTACAAGGTGTACTTATTTTGTTAAGTTTGACCACAGCCCATCTGGAACGGCTGGAAAGCTGCGTGTTTTGATTTACACTGCAGCCAGTCACAAGGGGAAGCAGTTTTCCTGGCGACCTCACTTCAAGCTAAGCAAGATGACGCCTATTTTTTTTTACAGTCTATGGTTGGAACCAGGGCTGATTACTTGAAGGCTACAGCCTCTCACATGGTGAACATGACCTAACCTTACCTGCTAACTTAGCCTCTAGATCCATCTAATGTTTTTTCCTTTACAGCCAAGTTTAACATGAGGAAATGAATTACATTGTTAATTATTACATAATGCATTCATTTAATTTGAAACTTAAGAGTTACTTTTACTTTAGAAGAACATCTTGCCACCATAAAACCATAGTTAGGCAGCCTGAGCATCCCTATCCTAGAAAAGTGTGTGAGATTTGGCTTTTCCCAGTCGGTGTTAAGGTGCAGCTTTTGTTACGTCTGCCTTAATCTCAAACAGACAGTGTTTGACACCAGGCCCTGATCATTAGACATAACAATCTGCATCAACAAGCAATAGACTTCAGATTGAGACCAGTCGCTGCCACTTATGAGGAGATAAGCTCTTGTAAGCAGAGTTACAGTTAGACACATCAAGAAACCTCATTAATACCAGAGACAAAATGCACCTGTCTGTGTGGCAAAGTTTCAACATCGATCCACATTTTTTCACCCTACAAGTGACACTACTGATGAACATCACAGACAGTTCTCACAGAGTCACAGCAACAAAGTAATTCTCATCACTACGAGACCACAGTGTCCAGAGACACTTTATTCCCAATGATACCACAAAGAGCACAATGTTTGTTTATAGCAAAAGGGGGGCAAACGGGAGGAGAAAGAAAGAAACTCTCTTACATTTTCCTCATTCCTCCCTGCTCAATGTGGCCCTTTTTTGTCTGAGTCTGTGGAGTAATGATTAACAAAGCCAGGCCTGGGAAGAGACAAACAGTTACAATGGAGGGGGTTGTTTTGGTGTAGAGAACTCGCAACTGACCTGCGTAGGCTTCCCATGCTCACCTGGCAGGTCTCTGGGAGTCAGTGGCTGGCATTCTGTAGATCAGAAAAAAAAAGCCACTTAATCATTATCATCCGTGGAATCACTCAGAGAGTGCTGGCAATGGGCAAACAGATAAAGCTGGAAACTTTGTAAAATCAGGCACGGAGCGAAGTACTTAAATGAGTGTGGAGAGGTTCACATGAGAAACAGACATTTGAGCTTTGTGTAAGGATGAGAAACAACTGAATGGACTGTGTGTAAGCTTATCTTACAAACAACTGTGTGAGATAAGCAAGCAGACAAAACTGAAACAATGTCTCAACTTTAAGACCTAAATTTGACTTACGGTTTTTAAGTTTTTGTCTAACTGTTTTGAAAACTAACAAAATAAAAATCTACATCTTTTATTTTTCCTTCAAAGCATGTAGTGGGTGATGTTACAATATCCTGAGAGCTTGTTTATTCAGTGTTTTATTAGTTGTCTGCTTG
Source organism: Halichoeres trimaculatus (assembly GCF_033239565.1). Classification (NCBI taxonomy): domain Eukaryota; kingdom Metazoa; phylum Chordata; class Actinopteri; order Labriformes; family Labridae; genus Halichoeres; species Halichoeres trimaculatus. The sequence goes on along the minus strand of NW_027437182.1, from coordinate 14,649,200 downwards.
GTTTTTCTGTCCTTTAACATTTTACTATTCAGACACAACAGGAAAAAAGTGAAAGAAGCATTTTTGTCCCATAGTTGATGTGATCTGTTTCCTTCTCACCAGGTTGACGATCAAATGAAGCTGCTGCAGAACTGCTGGAGCGAACTCCTCATCCTCGACCACGTCTTCCGGCAGGTTGTGCATGCCAAGGAGGGCTCCATCTTATTGGTTACTGGACAGCAGGTGAGATAGTTAAATCTTCCTTTTTCCTTCCTGCCGTCCATGCGTCGTTCCTCAAGAGAGTCTGCAGCACCTCCTCAACATTTGCCTTAAAGCTGTATTGATCACTCAGCCACACAGGAGTCGCCGCTTCATTAAAAATAGATTATTCTTATAGATATAGAGAATGTCACCTGGATAATCAATTTTGCATTTTTTAGTGCATGCTCCATTTGCCAGGAAGCATATGGAGCACTTGGTTACATAAAGTGTCAGGACAGGCATTTGACAAATGCAGCAAAGTGTGATACTTGGTGTTATTGGAGCCTCTGGGGTTTAGGTAAAGATGCACAAAGCCCTAAAGTGACAGAAAACAGCAAAATCGACTTTGATTTTCTTTCACTTAAGTCAAATTTATAAAACTGTGGCTGGTTGGGGATAAGCAGGACATACATAGGCAGAAGAAGGGGGTCTGTGGATGTGAAGAAGAAGTGAATTAGATTGATGGGGGCAGAAGTCAAACAAGAAGAAGAGGAAGGGATAAGAGAGAAGACAAGAAAATGAGAGGAGAGATTGATGACTGAATGAAAACAAAACATGGCACTGAGGAGAGACAGGGTAGAGAAATGAGGCAAGAGAGGAGAAAGAATGAGGGGAAAAAAGAGAAAAGCGAGGAGAAAGAAGGAGATGATGAGGCAGTTTGAAGGGACTGTGAAGGGAAGGAGGGGGAAAAGGCGGAGCTGATAATCAGGGGAGGCACAGGACGGCAGTTTCGTTTGCATACTTTGGTTAATGAACAGCTGGTGTTGGGGCGAGGGGCAATGGGGAAATGTGTACTGGAGTGTGTGTGCATGTATCTGTGTGTGTGAAGCTCTGAAACTGTTCATTATTCCCTATTATTCGCTGCCTGGCCAGGGGTGACAGCACAGGGATAACACCAGGGATATTCAAAACACAGCAGCAGCATCACCTAAAGCATATGCTACACACACCCCCACTACCAATCACATAATCACTGCTACAGCAAACACACCCACACTGCAGTGACATTATTGGTCTGTAATTCATTCATTATATGGATTTTTGAAATATTGTTGAGCTGGAGGTTTTTTGATTCAGGCCAATAGTGGCAGAGAGAAAAAAAAATGTTTGCTAACATTTTATTCCTAAGCGCTACTGTGGACATAACTAAATGTATGCAGGGCCTGAGTGAAAAAAAATTACCCCTTAGGGACAATACAAAGTATTGTAGGTATTATAGGAAGTATTGTAAGAATGGTAAATCCATAGACTGTATGGTATATAGAATAGACAGTGTGGCTCGGCGTTTTACCAGTGTATGGCTTTGGTCACAGGTGCCACCATTGTGCAGCCAGAGTCTAGTTTACCTCTTTTTTGTTTCAAAAGTGTAATCTCTTCGCCTATCTTACCGTTTCCGAGAAAAGAATACAAGAACAGCAGCTTTCAATCATTGTTAAACGTGACGTAAAACCCTGTTTTTTAACATACAACTAAAAAAGCACTCAGAGAGCGCAGACCTCCGCCCTAATTTGTTATCTGACAGTGTTGAAAATTAGTGCTGCACGATTTGGGGAAAAGGTGCGATTTGCGATTAGGTGGACAATATTGCGATTGCGATTGTGCTTGCGATTTAATAAAAAAAGTGGTGTCATGATGAGTCTACAGATTTGCTTGGTTATCATGGAGAAAAATCTGAATTGCATGTGCTGACATTGCGATTGCGATTGCGATAACCTTTTTTGCGATTACGTAATTGCATGTGCTGACATTGTGATTGCGATTGCGATAGCCTCTTTTGCGATTACGTAATTGCATGTGCTGACATTGTGATTGCGATTGCGATAATCGTGCAGCCCTATTGAAAATTATGATGACTCAGTACGTAATTCATATTCCAGATCTTAGTATCCAGAATTTTGCCAGGATCAGGATCGTACTTTTACATCTGGCAGAAATTATGGTGACCTTGTCTTGTATTGTTTTGCAAAGCAATCGGACCATTTATCATGGAGTTTTATACACATATGATGAAAACAGCCCTATCTCACAATGATTAAGAATCCTTTAAAAAATTCCTGGATCCAGACCATGATTAGGATCCCCTCCAAAATGTAACAACTTCTTCATTAGCCCATTTTGAACATTTCCTGAAATTTCATCAGACAGACAAACTCTTTCAAAAACAGAACCTCCTTGGTTGAAGTAATAAGTAATGAAAAAGAAACTTTTCAGAAAACACTTGAACACAATAATAACTTCATATTACAACAGCATGGAGATGTGAGAAAAAGTTCTATGAGATGTATTTATTTTTTGAAGTTTGACCACAACTACTCTTGAATAATTGAAGAGATGTAGTTTTAAGACTTGTACTGCAGCCAGTCACCAGGGGGAGCAATTTTTGGCAACCTCACTTAGAGCCAAACAAGATGACGTCTATATTTATTTAGTGTATGATCCTGTCATTTTGAATAATAACGTACTAAATTGTATGTTCTTGTAATGTATCGTATAGTGTTTTATCACGTTGTATTGTGTTGTATTGCACTCTATCGTATCATCATATTGTATCGTATCATATTCTATGTTGTGTCGTTTAGTTTCATGTTGTGTTATATTGTACCATATTGTTTAGTATTACATTGTGTTGTATTGTGTTGTTTCATATTGGGTTATGTCACATTGTATCGTGTAGTGATGTTGTGTCATAATGTTTTGAATTATGTCCAGTTTTAATGTATCGTATCATCTCGAATTGGGTTCCATGGTCCATATTTACTGTCAAGGATTTCAATATTCGACCCTTCTTTTTACTGTCAGAATTTACCGAACTCTTAATGTTGCTTCTAAAAGTTTACTTAAGTCAGCCCGCTTCAATCAAATTCTGCTCTCGTACTGCTCTTTAGACAGAAAAATATGTACCTCCATCTTGACTGTAGCAGTCTGTCTAGTTCTTTTTGGCTCCTCTTTTTCTCATCCTTTGCTTTCTCATATCTGAATTTCTCTCATTTTCTGTCTCTTGCTGAAATGCTGAGCCGTTATGTCACCATCTGTGAGGAACGACCATGAACATATATTTTTCTTTGGGTCTGGATCTAAGAGACGAGGCTTGTTCTAAATCCTGTCACAGGATCAAACGCACAGTGCTGCTTTAACAAATGCGTACAAACATGAAATGACAACGATTGGACTGAACTGTTGAATGATTAAGCAAGGTCTCACAGCTTGGCAGCTTGTCTTAGGTATCAAATCCTGATATTTTGATAGCACAGCGCTTCTGGTGAACATGAAATTCAAATTACTGAGAAATGCAAAAACAGGCGTTCCTTAGCCAGTTGCAGATCTCTTTGATTTCAAACAAGGTACAATTTCCTCCCCCATCCTGCACACACATCAAAGTCTCTACGCATCAAACCAGTCTCACCTTCTATGCACATCTTTAATGTTCTGCTAAGATTGTTCATCGTATTCATGATGGGTTAAGATTTGAAGGCTTATTCATATATTTACTCCCCGTGTCTCTCCAGGAGGGATAATAAAGTAGTATTGATTGATTGACTGATCCGCAGGTCACCAGGGTTAGTGCTAAGTCTGCTATAGTGACATTATAGCGTCTTTTTCTTCTCTCTTTTACTTAAGGCTGGAAGGCAATAACCCTAGGCATCACCATCAACAGTCCAATCCTTCAATGAAGTTATTTCATGCACAGTTGATTTTATGTAAATTGATTGACACCTTGGAAGGGGGCAGTGTCTGCCGTTCACCGAGTCATAACTCTTTACTGTCTCGAAGGTGGGAAGAAGGAAAGAGAGGGACAAAGAAGTTAAAGGAGAGAGTACTGTAGTGTAGTGTAGGAAAGGAGAAAGGGAAGGAAAGGAGGGAAGAGGACATTAAAAGAGAAGGAAAAAACATGATGTATTGTGTTTTAACTCTTTCCCATCTTCAGACAGATAAAAACAAGCCCCGGTCATTCCATTTACAGGATAAATAAATTTCAAATCCAGAAGTGTTTTCAATTGCAAATGGGGGCTCACAGGGACCCTCTTCCTCTCTGAGCTTTAGGAACTGGCGCACGCCAACATCTACCTTCCCCTGGAAACCCTACCACAGTCAATTATGGTAATGAATTGTCAATAAATATAAAAATTTAATATGGTCCTGCTTACTTTGAGTGGCAGGTAAGGACTTGCCTCCCAGACAAATGTGCTGCAGCTGCAGATATGAACTGCACCTGAGAAAGGAGTGTTTGTATGTGTGTGTGTGTGTGTGTGTGTGTGTGTGTGTGTGTGTGTGTGTGTGTGTGTGTGTGTGTGTGTGTGTGTGTGTGTGTGTGTGTGTGTGTGTGTGTGTGTGTGTGTGTGTGTGTGTGTGTGTGTGTGTGTGTGTGAGAACGGGTTTCATCCAAGAAAGATGGTTTTATAGGAAATCTATCCATCAATCTATCAATCTATCTTGTTTGTGCCTGTCTCAGCATCTTTTTGTTTTGCTGTATAACAGAGATTAGAGTGAGGAGTCAAAATCTGGCAGGTCCAGTCAGACAGAGGTGAGCCCCCATGCTCTATCCACACGCCTACAGCGTGTTGTCGTATAAAAACATGTTAAACTGCAAAAACCTTCAGCCTGGAGCTGTTTTTACACATCCACCAGTGTCTCACACTCTGACAGACAGACCAAAGCTTTTGACTTGGTGTTGAGGGCAGTGGAGCAGGAACCAGAATAAAAAAACATTACATGAAGCTCAGTGGTCAAGTGCAGTATAAGTGTCAATCATTTTTTTTTCCAAATGGGGATTTTGAGGTGCTTTTGTTGAATGAAACAACACTTGAATGGGAGAATAGAAGCTGTGGAAGATAACATACAAGAAATAGGAAAACCAAGGGGAAGCTATGAAGTGATCTATAACCAAACATACCTGTGTATCCAGCTTAGCTACCCTTGATTTCCTACAAGATAGCATTTAGTGGAATAAGGTCACACTATTCTATATGTATGTTTTAGCATTATCAAAATCTCAGCTCTTATTCTGTTTGTTCTGAATCTGAATCACTTCAGTGCTTAAAATCTTGCATCTCTCACCCTGTGTTTTCCAGGTGGACTACGCAGTGATCGCTTCACAGGCAGGAGCTACCCTCAACAACTTGTTGAGCCACGCCCAAGAGCTGGTAGTGAAGCTACGGTCCTTGCAGCTGGACCAACGGGAGTTCGTCTGTCTCAAGTTCCTGGTCTTGTTCAGCCTGGGTAAGTCTCAGAGGGTCCTGATAAGGGAATGGGGGATTTAAAGGGTTTAAAGGGTTTAAGGTTGTGAGGTAAAAGAAGAGAGAGAAGAGAGGTGGAAGGATATTAGAGGGTGCTACAGTAAAAGAGTTAATACTAGTTATTAACAATCTCCAAACCTTTGGAACACATTTGAGAATGAAAATCATTTCCTTCCACCAAATTAACATCTATAATGGACGCAGATGTGGAGGATAAGGCTCACAGTGATAAAATATGATTGAGAGAAGCGGGAAGGACACCATAGGAAGGAAATGGAAGGTAGGGCAGAACAGGTCCCTGGATGTGGTAAAAGATCTATAGAAGGAGGGAGGGAAAGGAAAGGAGAAAAGGAAGGAATTGAACAGGAGGTGGGAGTGGAGGAAGGAAGGGGCAGAAGAGAAAGTGACTGAGGAAGGAAAAAGGGTGAGTTATGTCCCTTTTCTGACAGGAAGATGGCAGAGGGGATGTTTTTATTTTCACTTATTAAATGTAACACAAAGTAAAATACATTCCAGCGCTCATGTTCATTTTCTCATTATCTGACTTATTTTTTTGATTGAGACTTTCTACTATAGCTGAGGTTTATTTTCTAATGTTGGCAGCAGCACATCTGCATGGCTTCCTCTTCTGTTGATACAGTTGATAGGAAAAGGAGGTGTAATTATAATATGTAAAATAACATTTGGAGGTGGAGAATATGGATATTTTTTAATATCAGCCCATGAAGGTATCTAAGTCTTACTCCTTCCAACTGAGCACTAGCAGAAAGGAAAGGATGGAGTTGTAGAGGACGGTGGAGGAGAGAAGAGAATGGATAAGAAGGTAGGTGGGTGGAGAGGTTTTGGAGGCAGTTTTTGGGATGGACAGGGAGAAGGAAGGGAGGGGATGGAGAGGATAAGTAGCCAAATGGGCCAAAAAGAAGAGGTAAGCTGATGAGCAGAAGTACATGTATGTGTGTGTGAGTGTGTGTGTCTGAGCGAGATCCCAAAGCTGCTCTCCAAGCCGAGGTCAGACATTGCCAAGAGATTGTCATCTCTGTCTCTTTCCTAACAAGTCTGCAACAAGTGGCCTCTGAGGGATACACACACAGAAACACACTTGACCAAGTCAACTATAGCATCCTACAAAACTGAAGCCAGGATGTAAATGTAGCTCAGCTCAGCCTGGCCTCTGTATGACACTGAGAGCATCATGGCACATACACAGTATGATGAATATTTACCTCTACTCCCTCCATCCATCAGAAATCCAGGAGGCTAACTCTTACTTCTTTGTGTCCTCTAAACAAAGAAAGAGGGATAATGAACAGCATGGACAAAGTGTGCACAAAAACACACACAGAGGTGATCAGGCAGGATTAATGCTCAGTGAAAAAAGAGGGAGGGAAAGAGAAGAGCGCAAAAGGGTTTTCGGGTGTGTATATTAGTGTGTGTGTGTGTTTGTTTGTGCAGCTTTTTATGTGTCGGGGTGATGCTGGGGCTCAGGGTCTAAATAATTTGGCAGAAACATCATCCATAATGAAAGGCTCACCTGAGGGATGTGTATCGCCCCCGGCAGTGCCTGTTCTCCGGCGTGCCCGGGCCTCCCGCAAAAGAAGCCTGACACAGACGCCGTAGAGCTGTACGAGGGGATCAGTCTTATGGGGGTGGAGGGGGCTGAGGATGAGGGGAGAGGAGAGGGGAGGTTGAGTAATGTAAAGCCAGGAGAGTTAAGATTGATCTGATTAATATGACACACAGCTGAACACAGATGTGTGTGTATGTGTGTGTAATACATACATTTACCTGAGGGAAACTGCATAATGTGTGGAAATGAGGGGTGTGTGTTCATGTGTGTGTGCTCATACAGCTGCTTTTAATTAACAAGGATTGTAGTGAAATGAGGCATGAAAGTAGCTCTGCACCAACAGCTCAACTGATAGATTACACTTTACCATTTTATTAGCTTTAACAATCCCTCATACATTTCACTTAGCTCTCAGTTTTAGATAAAAATAATAAGGAAACAATGTGCTGCATGTTTAAAAATCTATTGGCTATGTATAACATTGCTGGTTTGTTGATAAAATAAACATATGTCTCATATTTTTAACAGTTTCTCACTCTTATCTTGTGAAATAAAGCTTAGTCTGTGTCGCATTAGGTAGCAGTCTGGCATGTGTACAGAAACAAATAGTGCTGCTATGGATAATGTTGCCAGACAGGTAATATATCTTTCTGTTTAGGTCCTGAAATGACTAGATATAATCTAGAAAGAGAAAAGATCATGGGCTGGATTTTATTTTCTGAATCCACTAGTTTTAAATCCTGCTTGTGTTTTGAAACCAAAGAGCTTTTCAGACTTAACCATTGGTCTATGATGCGCTGTTTTAAAGCATATTGAAGGCTTGACTTACAGAGGACCCAACAAGCGCAGAGGTGTAGCTGAATCAGGCTGATAGCATACTTGCTAATAAGCAGCTAAGATGCACTTGCCTCATCTTTATCCAGATCTGGAAGACATTTCCCAAAGATGACACATTTTTATGTTCTGGGCCAATGAATAAGCAGCTGCTTTTGACAACTTGAGAATGAGTTTGTGTGTTTGTTTGTTTTTTTACTTCAATAATGATCTTTTGAAGTTTGATTTGATGTATGATGATGATTTAATTAGTGGTTTCCAAAAGAAGACTACAACCAGCCCCTCACTCAGTCTGTGAAGTCTCCTCCTTTACCAATGTTCTATTTGTGTTGCCCATTTTTCTCTGTATACCTCTTTCAATCTTCAATCCCCACTCTCTCCATCCCCCTCTCGCTATCTGAGGATGGACAATCAGTCACCTCCTCGCTGCCAGAAGGGCTCTTAGTTAAGCCAGTTGTCGATATAGACAGTGATATAGATGTCACTCCAGCTTAGGGGAGACACTTGTCCTGATCTGTGAGTGCATTTGTTCTCAGGGTTGGACATCCTTCTTTTTTTTCTTCTTAATTCTTTGAATTCTATCATTTCTCCCTGTCCGTCTTTCACTCCTCTCCCTGTCCCCTGTCACTCTTTGCTCGTCTTCGGTGAAGGCTTTTAGCCTCTATTAAGAAGGAGATTATCACCCAGAGAGCATTGATCTCTTAAGTGTGCAGAAGACTTCGAAGCAATGATTGTGTGTGTTGAGTTTTGAGCCAGAGACACATGAAATAGTAGAGAGGCAGGGAGAGAAAGAGAGTGCTGTCTGGGTCAGAGTTCAGTAAAGGATTACTACTAGTGGTTGTATGGTGTCAGGACACTGTTAATGGGTCTTTGATTTCCTTTAAAAGGCCTAAAAGCCTAATAGAAAGACAGACAGGTTGTTTTATATATGACCAGATGTCAGGGAAGCCTAGAGGTGAGAAATAGGTCACAAGTTCAAATTCAGGCTGGAGGCTTGATTTATTTTTTCACTTTAGAGGAATTAACCTGTCACTGCACCTTTTCTGCTTTGGAGAACGTTTTAACCTGCTGGTGTAAAAAAAGAAAAGATAGAATGGAGAAGGATAGAAGATAATGCACTGCTTAAAAATAAAATCCACATATATTTCTACTCTCAGTGCTAGAAGAAAAAAAAAACAGTACTGAAAAACTCTCTCCAACAATTTAAACAGACACATAGCCGATGCATGCCACAGCATTCACACAGGGTTTCCACAGGCAAAGCAGATGCAGTGACAGAGGTCAGTGAGTGTTCAGCCAACAACCAGTTAACCCAGCTCTGCAGGTCAGACCCCCTCCAGTGTAATTGGGTGAGACAGGCGCTGCCAGTCCTCGTCAGCCGAGAAGAAAACCAGAGGGGCTGCCAGAGCAGCGTGGGGTGGTAAATGCTCCCAGTGGAGAGAGCAGATTTGTGGACATAGACCTAAATAACACTCTCATACTGAAGCCTTTAGAGGCAACAAAGCCGGTGAAGAGATGATAAAAAAATGAAGGATTTAGGCCTCGTGTTGACTTCTCTGTAGCCCATGTTTAAAGAACTCACACAGTTCTACATGGTTCATGTCCAAATGCTGCCTTTAATTCATCAATTTTGCACATTATTGAACATTGAGTGACTGCATCTGTAGTCTCAAAGCCTAGAGCAGTCCTGTCATATGTTAATTCCATCAGCCTGAATGAATTTTACTTGAACCAAATTAAAAATTAAAAAATAAAATATTAAATTAATTAAATGAAAAATACTCTGAAAATTTTAAAAAAAAAGTCTACATTGATGTTCTTAAGTAGCTAGCTTGCTTCAATCACACCCTGTAAAAAAAAAAAAAAAAAAAACGATGTTCATCCCTCAAAAAGGCCAATTTAAGCCATGCCGTAAATACTCAAAACTTGATGAAATGATGTTTGATTCCTGCTCTCATTGGTTCCAGGTCAGTGATTAGAAATCAGCAATGCTGTCCATTCATAAGAAACCGAGACAGCAAGTGATTCAAGAGCTGCCTCAGCACCACTTTAGCTGTCCGTCAAGTGGTTAGTCAGACTCTGAGGCTGGAGTTTAGAGACACCCACCTATCCATCCCCACCTGCCCTCAATTCCTCACCGTCTGCCCAGCCCCTCTGCATTGTCTTTCCTTTCATTGCTCTGCTCATTTTTTCTCTGTCTTTTCTCTGAATCTGTCTTTCTTTGCCTTGATCTATCACAACTCCATCCTCACAGCTACTTCCATCACTCTTTGTTTGTCTTTGTCCACATCTGTCCCACTATTTCTCTCTTTCTCCCTGCCTTTTAACTTTTCCTCTATCCTTTTTTGTCCTTTAAATGTCATTAATACAGCCATTTCAATTTGTGTAGAGCCTTCATCTGAACTTAAAACTATTAAAACAGTAAAAGGGCTACAAAAATATTTCTCTGCTCCACCTCTGCAAGTCTCTGTTCCTCATTGACATGTTAAGTGCGTTACAGCATGAAGGCAGACTTTCCCTGTTTTGTACACTGCGAGGTCAGACACCAATCTGCTGACAACACAAACACAAGAAACATGATTGACCTTGATAACAAAAGAAAAGCATTCTTTCTTCACCTTTCTGTTTCTCTTTCATATTTATTTCCACGCAATGAGAGAACAAAAAACAACACATAATTCCCAGACAGGTACGTCCTAATTAAGCAACAGCTGAGGCTGCTCCGAATCAATGCCCTGATCCCCGGCTAGCGAGCCAGGGAGCTGGCTAATTCATGCACACCAGCTCCCCTCGTACCCCATAAAGCCCGGCAAATATTCATTTCCTGAAACGAACCGAATCATTTAGAAGTCGGTCAGGGATTGATTAACATCAAAAGGCAGCGACGGTTCGATATTTACACCCATAGAGACCAACGTAGGCACCAAATGGGGATGCACATAACTGGAACAACTGTTTACAGCTTAATTAAAAGCAACATAAAAGAGTCTTTTTTTTATTCCCTTCTCTTTGTGCTGCTGGCTATCTGTTGTGCTGAAAGTCAACAGAATGAAGTCGTCATCTGTACCTTTGACCTGATCAATATGTGTATAAAGGGATGGTTGGATGGTTGTTATGCTCTGGACTGCAGAAAGGGCTCAACCACTTCTCATGCTGTTATGAGAGACCAGGAAACATCAGGATCAGCCACTAAAGCATATTTCTTTAGACTGCGTTGACAACTTAAAAGGACTGCCACAAACTACAGACTCATTGTACCTCAATCGTCTTAAACTTTGCCAAAAGTGAATCACTAAACAATAAAAAAAGCCAAAAGGATTAAAACTTAAAAAATAAAGTCAGGTGAATACAGAGGACAGAAAGTAGACAAATGTTTGCAGATGTTTTTCATGAGAGATATTGGTCTTTGTAAATTTTGGTTGTCATGTTTTTTTGCATGTGCACCAAATACAGTGCAAAAAACGTCACTTTTGATGTGTTTGTGTGTGTTTAGGCATGCAGCTTCTGCTCCTGACTTTTATTTTGTGTCACACACCTGACACTCTCTTGGTGCAATGGCAGCCATAATTGAAAATACAGTAGTGGTGATTGCGGTGAGGCTCAGACTATAAATGTACGTGTGAGACTCATAAAGTGCAATCCATGCACAGAGCAACAGCATCCAGTGCTCTTCCATCAACTTGTTGGAGTGCTCGACAAACATGCGTTGATTGACTCTCATATTTCAAACAAATCTTTTTACCGGCATCAGCTTTCATCAGCTTTAAGACGCAGTGAACGAACAAAAAACATTTGCTCAAACTTCAGTCCTGGATCTTAGCCAGGCATGTTTGAGTGTCCTGACTTTTCTTTTATTTTCTTTCATCTTATCAGGAGTAGGTGGGAGTGTGCCCTAAAGCAATGAACCAAATACTTTCGCCTATTTTCTGTCAATTTTAGCCTAAGAAATCTAACATGGCGTGCAGTCGACTCCTAACGCCGGCCGCCACTTTGTAGGGAATTCCGTGTAATGAGGCTGCCTAAAAGGCTTTCAGACTTTATCAAGCAATAAAAGCCCCAGGTCTCCAGCCCAACACTATTACCTGGTAGTACTGCAGGCTGTTGTCATTAAGCAGCAGTTGTGGTGAGCTGTGATGGTGGTGGTGGAATTATTGAGGATTACTGGCCCTCACCCTTGACCTGACAACCCCCCATTTAGCCTCAGCCCTACATCTTGTCTGAGATATGTTAAAGTTTCATTACGGATTTCAACATTTCCCTGATAATCTGCAAAGTATCTCCCCAATTTACAGCTCGAGCTTGCTGTCTTTCTTCTGTTTTAAGTTCTTATCACATTCTTACAAGGATTTATGTGGAGATTATGTTGACACTGGTCTTTATCTGCTTCTAAACAAGGACAGTTATCAGAGTGTAAAGCAACATCATAGGGAGGGTTTGTTTAAATGGGGATTAGTACGTTTACAGACCCCTGACATTTAACACTTGATCAATGAGATAAGACAAAGAAGCAACATCATTTCAAGAACATAGATCAGCTGAAGTCCTGAAGATGGTATCATAATGAAACATAAAATAATCTTTTAACCCTTCTAAAAGTAAGGAAGGACAGAAAAGAAAGCGATACATAAAAAAAGATGTATCAAATTCTTATGCTTCCAAAGAATTAAGAATCACTCATACTGATACAGTAAATGATCAACTTTAAAAAAAAAATGAAAGCGTACAAAACAAATTTGGGGGATCTAAATCATCTGTTTTCAAATTTTTTCTCGCTCACTTCTTAGCAACTTTATTTTTAATGCAGTAACAAATCTGTTTTACAGTAAAACCTTGGTTTCAACATGAAACAGAAATCCAAAACTGTATCAATGTAGTAACACATTTCTTCTCTCACTACTAGAAGTGTTACAAGTAAGTAGTCTCTTTATGAATTTCAGACCCATCCATGCCCAGCAACAGTCCTGCACACACACTTGAATGTGTTGACATCTGCATGGTGGCTGTAGGATTTAATACACACTTTAACTCACTGCCTCGCTAAAGCAATACAGGACAAATACCCTAAACTCCTGCCTTCCCCTATCAATATACTTACTAACTACCATAGCAGTGAGTACAACCAGACAAATGCCCCAGTAAAAGTTTTTTTCTACTAAAGAAATAACCTTTCCCTCCCCTCTACCTCCTCCTCTGTTCCTTCCCTGCACTCCCATGTGGGGTGATTTAAGACAGGCATGCTATGGAGAAACTGTTGCCCTCCATCTCTCCCCTCCTCCCTCTCATTCTCCCTCTCCTTTGGCCTTATTACAGGCTGTCAGTTTATTATAAAACATTAGGAAAGCAGAGGGACACTTGCAGTTACTGTCCTATCGATCGGCAGGGATAGATTCTGTGATTTAGAGTCAGCCTCTGCCTGCGCCCTCCACATTCTCGGTCTCCTATTAAGGCCCCAGCGCTTTGCTTTGGCTATTGATGTCTCAACATTAACAGTTACAAGCTGCTACAGAAAATCAATGTTCAACTTTTATTACCGACTGCATAACGCAAAGGACCTCCCGCCAGCTGGTACTTAGCAGTCAAAAGAAGGCACGGATGGTCCGCCTGGAACATCAGGTGTTTTCTAAGTGATATCTGCAGTGATATCAATCATGTGTGCAGCATATAGGGGCTTCCAGGGGCCAGTGGAGGGCCTAAGAGCTTAAGGGTAGAGCAATGGAGGGAAAAGCTTGCCAAACAAATTTGCATATGCTTACAAACATCTGCCCTGTTCTTCTACAGAGACTGGAATTTAAGAAAGGATGAAAAGTCCTGAATACTTTCTCCACAAACATCTGCATTTTTTAGAACAGTTGAACACCTACAGTTTTCTGCACACAATTCAACACCTGAATGTCATCAAGTTTGAAAAAGTATTGATCCGTGCAACTATCACCACCCAACAGCCATCCATCCATCCATCCATCATCAGCATCCGCCTGGATGTGTATTTGTTGTAACCCAGGTAGCGTTGATCCAGAGCAGCTCGGGCTTCTCAAACATTTATGAGAGGCTACTGAGCAGTGGTACGGCAGCCCTTCTGGGACAAACAGCCCCCGGTCCTGTACACTCAGTCCCGATCAATGGAACTGAAGTTCATTACACACACTTTTCACCCGGACGGCGGCAACTGATTTTTTTCTCCCCCTCCTCCTCCCTCAATCTTCGAGGAGCACACTGCTGGGGCTGCATTACACTTGCTTGTTTACGTGACTGCCCGTACAGGGGGAGACTGGGGCAGGGAGAGTGTACTGGTGTGCATTTTGTGTGTGTGTGTGAACAGGGGCTGTTCCCAGTGGCCAGAGCTTGAGGTTATCATTATGTACAGGTTGGTCCGCTGCAATGCTAATGCTAATGCATTCTCAGTGGCCGCGGCAGGTCCCAGTGCTGTGCGAGCTAGGTTGCTACTCCTTTCCAATTAGAGGCTGAGGGATGTGTGTTTGGGGTAGAGAGGACAGGCCTGGGCTGTCCGGGTCCCTGCGGAGAACAGGCTCACATTAGTTGAGGTAAACAGACGCGGGGAACAAATTGTGCATACATTGAAGCGCTACAGAAAATCCCTCTCTTTATTTAAATGATCTGATGACTGGAGATCCTCCATACTCTAGCTGTGGCTAATACAGCTCAATGGTTTGTTCGTGAGGACTTGTTTTTGACACTTAATGTAATCTAACTACTATCTCACTGACTCAAACTACAATAATCTGGAAGGAACCAGATTTACAACAGAGCTGCTGGATGATGAATGAATGTGTGTGCCATCTTTATGACTGCAGGGAAAGAACAACTGACCCAGTCGTGGAGTGTATTGATCAGATCACCCGCTTTGACCTTACTTACGCATTACATACAAACAGCAGCTAAGAGTTACACAACCCTCCTCACAGAGCCCTCTCAACTTGTGATCAGTCCATTTGTTTTTTCATTTTATGATTCACTGCGTTCTCAAAAGCTCTCACAACTCACAGTCACTTATGCAAACATATTAAACAGAGGAAGTAGAGATACAGCCCTTTAAAGTGTATCAGCGGTTAAATGTTTAAAAATACAACTGAATGGACCCCCAGTTTTACACACCCGCAGCGTCAATCATTTGTAAAGTTGTAAATGTAAATGACAGCCCTTCACTCTTTCAATCAATGCCTCGGTAGCTACACTGTTAGTCAACAGAGAAATCTTTATGACAAGGTGTTTATGATGGCTAAAGCTCATGATGTGTCATTAGCATTACTCACTGGACAATCATTACTTTAAACAAAATGTAAAAGACAAAGGCACGAGATGAACCCAGGACAATAAAAAGAATGACAAGCTAAGCAGTTTTAAATGGATAACTTTTTGATACCACAGCAATTAAATGTGCTAGTTTGAAAAAGTTTAAAAAATTGTTTTAAGAATGAAACACTTATTATCCCTTTAATTTGCCACTGAGCTCAGCCTTGAAAGCATCCAAGCCTTCACATGGAAAAACGCTGACAGTTAGAGTAGAAGTAAAAATAATCCTCTACATTTGCTCGCCGCCCAAATATCACAAATGGAGCCCACTGGCATCAGAGGACTGTGTGGCATGTGGATTGTCAGCCATTGTGTTCCTGTGTGAATGTGTACAGTGCAGAGGCATGTGCTTAAACTATGGTGGTGGTAATCTATATGGTAGTCAGGTGGCTGCTATAAGATTATACACCCTCGTCCCTTTGCTCTTTGAGCTTCTGTGTAAATGTGTGCGTGCCCGTAGACAATGTGGTTACAAGATACTTCTGGCAGGGCAGTGAACAGCAGAGCTTTAAGGTGATGTGTGTGTGCATGTGTGTGCATGTGTGTGTGTGTGTGTAACCAGAGACAGTGATTAAACGTTTTAAAGCACAGATGATCCAACAGGTGCTCTGGCTGTCTCTTTCTTCTTCTCCCCCTTCTCTCTTTTTCTCTCTGCGTTTAGCCCCCACCCTCTCTGTGACCCCAACCCCAGAACCTCTACAGCTCCTTTCTTGTCTCCTCTTCCTTGTCCTAGTGGATATTTTAAGAAACAAAGCCTTGTAAGTCCATTGTCTTAGACACACTTGTTGAAAATAGCTATTCCTTATATTGAAGTTTAAAAAATAGAGCAAAACATGTTGGTTGAATGATAAGCTGTTGTTCAGACACGCAAGGGAGCATTCATCAACCAAGCTTAACTTCACACTCACAAACCTTTACAACACATATTTACATCATAAGGAAAAAAAATACATAATGGTGTATCCCAGGGAAGGTTTTAATAGTTAACAAAAACAAAACTAAAAACAAAAACTAAAATTTTAAATACATTTCAGTCAACTCAAACAAATAAAATCAAGAAAAGAAAACAAAAATGTTAAGTAAACTAAAACTGTATCTTGTGTTCACAAAACTAACTGAAACTAACCAAAATTATAGACAAAATGTCCTTAGTTATCATTTTCACAATATTAATAACCTTTAGGATTTAAATTAATCCGACACATTTTCCCAACCAATTTTACGACAGTTTTAGGCAGTTGTCAGTGCCGTACAGCACCATCACAGCAACGTTCTGGGACGTGCTTGTTTACTGCACTGACTGGCTGTGCACTGTGCTGCGACAAAACGTAGAGAAGCAATGAATCAGAGCATCTGTAATAGTTTAATTGCATGTGAGTCTGCCTTTAATTGTATTTGAGTCTGCCTTCATTGTTACAGAGTCCAAGTTTCTAATTATTAAAGCTCATATTATATTGTTTTATATATTTTATGCTTATATTTTTTATACCAAGTTTATATTATTTTTTTGTGTTTAATGCAGCAGCCAACAGTTCAGTATCAGCATTGACTGAGCAGCGAGCACTGTGTTGGACTTGAAATAAACAGTATGACAAAATATTTACTCAAACCTTTTTGAATCCTGCACCTGGTTAATAAGGTATGAAAAACTAAAACTAAACTATAACTAAACTAAAACTAAGCCTTGTCGCAAAAATCAAAAGTAAATAAAAACTAGAATGCCCGCTCTAAAACGAATTAAAACTAAACTGTGATTGAAAAAAAAATGTCAAAACTAACTAAAACTAAACTATAATGACAAATCCAAAACTATCATAACATTGATCCCAGGGCACTGTCAGGCTGTCATGCAGGTCTCAGCCAGTAAAAGCTACCTTTGGAGCATTACACTGAACATGAGTGCCATCTGGCACTGTTATCTATACTGTGGCTACTGTATACATTACAATATAAACTCATAAATGCGTAATGTGCTCAGTGATGACAAGGAACTGTCTGACACATAAGTGAAAAACTTCAAATATTCAAACAATGAACAAAGTAATGAAAAGGGGACTGTTAAGATTGTTTACTTAAAAAATGTCTATAAAATACTGATTAAATTTGACAATATCATTGTTAGATCTAAGTGTTAATTAAAGAAAACATTGTTTCTTAAATATAGCGCTAGTTTCAAGTTGATCACAGTTGTATACCTCACATTTTGAAATTCAACTTTTGTGCCAAATACATAACTGATTCCACCAGTGCACATACTGAAACAGCCCCATTGTGTCCCCAAGATTCTTCCAGGAAATTGGTAAAACTCTCTATCCAAAGTGGTCACTAAATACAAACAGACACCCAGAACCACACGCCACAATATTGTATTTTAAAGTCAAGTTTGCAAGTATTGTTGTTGTGGTTTCCTCTAACTTCTGTATATTGTGCAATCTTAAGTCCTAACCCTTGGCGCAGTAGATACTCCCAGTTAAACTCCACTTCACCAAATCAAGTCCAGCTTTCAGAGGCAGGGCGCAAACATGTCATCTTACATCAGCCCTGGGGGGGTAGAGAGAACAGCCGCTGCCATCCAATACTTTGGAATAAATTAAAGCCCAATTTGCACTTAAGTTGACTCCACTTGTCACATGACAGGGGAAGAAAATTACACGAAGAACAAAGAAGTTAGAGGAGAAGTGGAAAACATGCTGTGCAGTCTTTCTTTGGTCCGCACTCTACCTGCTGACTGCCATCATCAAATATGTACAGAGCAAAGAAGGCAGGAGAGGTGGGTGGATGTAAAACGAGAGAGCGCAGAGGAGAGAAGGAGTGCGAAAGGGAGAGTGGGGGGGAATGACACTATGGATTAACTGTCCTTCATGCTGAAAATATACATCCCCAGGCGCTTGGCACTGAATTATTAATTCAAATTTGTCAGAGAAAGAATGAGAGAAATCTATTGACGGGGAGACGGGCCCTTTAATGGTCTCATTAAAGGGGAGGCTTCCCACACCAGGCACCTTCTGTACTGCTGCAGGAGTTTTTGGGGCAGCGGAGGGTTGGAGGGGGGTACTTGACCCCCCAATGATTTTCTGTCACTTTATCATAAACAAGAAAGGTTGACATGCCCCTCCACTACTAACAGCCTTACTCCACCACCAAACAAACCCTGTGTGTAATTAGCCACGGGGTGCAAAAGTGCACTGAATATAAACAAGGTTCACACGCATGCATTAATACAGCAACCACACTCACATGGACACACACACACACACACACACTCATTATATACTGTGTCTGCTTCTACTGTTACTGCAGGTACAAATAAAGTGAGAGGTAAAGTTTTTGAGACCATCTTGTAAAAAACTAATGCTGAGATTTAATTCATTAGATTACTTCTAGATCACTACCTAATAAATACCTCATATGACACTGTCTGGGGGTTATTTTTCTGGATCCTAATCAAATTTAAGCCTGTCAATCAAGTGACACTGTTGTAAGCTGCAGATAGCATCATGAGCAGAAGCTGTGTGGGTGGGTGGACCGTATGGACGATGGTTAACTGTCCATACAATCCAGACAGCACAAGCAAGGTGGAAGAGCAGGGACCTGTGGGTGCACTGCGTCGTCCGAGGTCAACTCATTGAAAGGCATTTGGTTTTGCCTCCAGGAGTATTCAGAAAGGGGGCAATAAGACGCGAGGAGGGGGGGGGCTTAAGGGACCACATAGGGCTAAGCACCAGGTTCATTGTTGATTCAAGTCTCTCAGTATCCCTCTGGCAAATGGATTTTCATAATGCTGAGACAATGTGTTTTTATTTTTTATCGTGCAGCTTGTCAGAAGTGAACTGTGGCAAATGGGGGCAGTTGATGTACATATTTTAAGTCACATAACATAAATAAATAAAATTAATAACACTTTATATTTTTTTTTTGCTTGTTTTTAGATTAAAAATTAAGATTACTTTGGGCTCACTTTTTGGCTGTTCATTTTTGCCACAGACTCTGTCAACTTGCCTGATCAGTAATCACAACAATAGATCATATAGCTTGTCTGAATATCCAAAGTCACCAGAGCCCAAGTTCAAATCCTGAGATATTTAAATTTTCCAAAAGTACAAAGGAAAGCCTAATGAAATGTATTTAGAAAAATGATTTTTCAAATATTTTGTCATTGCAACTACATATTTTTTTTTTTTATAAGTGGTAGTTATTATCACTCATAATGAAAAAGAAAAAGTATCTGTCTGTGCCCATCTGTGAAATCTCTCAGAGTCTACAATAACACAGCCAGTCGGGACCAGCTGACCAGGATGTAAATGTGTTTCCCTCACACCTAAGGATAAATCTCCCTTACCTTCCAGCCAGCATAAGCAATGAGCGGGGCTTTTCTTTCTCCTGCTCAAAGCGCCTTTTCTCTTGTTTATTTTATGGAACCTAAGGCGTTTTTCGCTTCCTCTCAGTGTCTCTTGACCTCTCTCCACCACCCCGCTGAGCCCTTCAACCCATCCTTGGGCGACAGAACTGAACTGGCGCTACCTGTTTAGCTTAACAACAATAGCAATGTTGTCAGCAGAGGTTTAGATTTGACTTAATGTATCCCCAACTGCTCTGTACCTTCTTAATTCTCTTTCATAGCCGCATGGTGTTTGGTCCCCTGAGTGGCTTAAGAGAGGTTTTGAAGAAATTGAGCCTTCATGCTTTTTTTCCTGACACACTGACAAAGGCCAGTCCCACTTGGTGGCCGGTTTTCAGAGCCCAAAATCATAGGACAGTTGATGCTATGCATTGTTATTGCAGAGGATATTTGGCCCCTGGACACTGAGCTCTAAGTTAGCTTGAGGGCATGCAAAAGTATGTTACAGCATGTTGGTTAAAGAGAGAGTCACTTTTTATGATGGGGGGGTCACTGTTCAGTGTGTTAGGACCAGACAAACTGGTCTCTGCTATTACTGAAATAAAGGTGAAAATATTTTGTAGATGGGTAATAACAAGAAAGAAAGATAGAAAGACAGTACATTTACACTTTTTTCAAATAATCTTAAATAAATCACGGAAAAACCTCCAATACTGGATGTTGTCTTTTAATGTTAACCCTAGTCTAACCCCGCCGCGTAGCCCAAGGGCATCAACATTCTCCAACAAAGAGCTTGGAGCATGGTCTACAGCATCTGAAACCTCTAACCCCCACAACCTTTTCCAGTCAGAAAAACATTTTACCTTTTTGTGAACATGTTTCAGGTATCCTTGTAGACTTCTTTGGTAAAGGCGTTGGTATGTGAGATCAAAATAAAGGTGAGACACTAAAAATGGCAAAACTGTGTTAAGCTTTACATGCTCATCCTGTATCCTGTAATAGGGTGGTTATGATGCTAGTTAGCCTTGGTGTATCAGGTCCCAAAGAAGCCCCATTAAATGTTCAGGAACATACATCTCCAGTTTTACACCTCCTGTTTTTTTTCCCTCGTCCCTACAAGGAAGCACAGTATCCAAGAAATTGGAATTCCCCAAATGGGATTTGAGGAAAACAAGGAAGCTTCGAGCTTCAGGGAGAAGGGAAACTTGTTTGCTGGTGAGCTCAGGTAGATGAGGACTGAAATGCTCTAATGGGGAAGCAGAGGCTCCTGTTGAGGGAAAAAGTATACACTCACTTCCATGTGAAATTTTGACAGCAGAGTATTGATGGGAGCTGAGGTGTGGAGTGTGTTCAGCTGTAGTTTGTTCCTGTGTGTCCATTCGTGTGCTTGGGGTAAAATGAGGAGTAAAGGAGGTTGCTTTTTCCTCCATCTCAAAGCTCAGCTTATACGCCAGGCCAATGCACCGTATCTCAGTCGTAGCCTACTTTAGTAATACCCCTGACCATGTGGCCATTGCCCCTTGCCCTGTGAACCTTATTTGCTTTGATTGTCCTGTTTTTTGACACTCACACACAAACACACATTCTCACAGTGAACACGTAGCTCTACATATTGCTTATACCAACAGGTCTTTAGACCTAACACAGTCTCTTAAACCAACCCAAAGTCAAAGGTTATTGGGTTCTCTTCTTTCACCACTGATAGGAGCCACGCTGCCCAGCAGATTTATAAAGAAAAGAGTAGCAGCGGATAGTGTTTAACTGATAACAATCCAGTAGGGTGCCATAAAGAGGATTGGCCTGAACATGGGTTCAACTACTCGCTCTTTGATGCACCGCTACCACAGTAAAACGGTGTCTCAGCTTTGATAGGCTCGTATAAAAGCCTGTGAAAGTCCCTATTGGAGAACCAAAGTGCTCAATTCCCGCCTATGCAGGAAGTGACGGGGTTTGTCTTCCACTCACGTTTAATTGGCCAAGTTTACTGACAGCACTTGACTCAATAACCGTTTATGACTCAGGGGTTTTATGTGTTGTTTTTGGACCTGGCAGGAAACACATGTTGTCTGCAGGCAGCATGTGACTGAGAGTGATTTTATTGATTGCAGCAATAGCAGTGGAAAAGAAGAGAACATGGAGTTAGTTTGCCATGTTTAACTGTGGCTTCCATACTAGTGTCCAGTAAGAGAGGGAGAAACAGGAAATAGGTAGTGGCATTATGTGGGGACAGCACGATGGGAGGGGTGAATTTTGTGGTTATTTTTATCCTTTCCCTTCCCTTCATTAAATATATTCAAATTCAAACACAAGAGAAAAAGTGTGAATAATTGTTTTTAAAAAGTTTCAGGTGATATTACAGTGGGGTCTGTTACTGTCTTGGTGTGCAGGACTTCATAATTCAACCTCTTAGTTTTTTACAGCCAGGAGCAAAGCGATGGCTGTTTGCTTGTTGAGAAAATGCTGAACTTTGACACCAGCTTTTTTTTTTTTAATTCATCTTATCAGATGCATTTCCCCTCATCACCGTGTCCACTCTGTGAGGCATTGTTGAGAGCAGATTGAAGTTATGGAGCAAGTATTCATAAGAGTGAATGTGTAGTGTGTCCAAATGATATATATGTGTGTGTGTGTGTGTGTGTGTGTGTGTGTGTGTGTGTGTGTGTGTGTGTGTGTGTATGTGTGTGTAACCCTGTTCCCAGAGCAGGTTGATTGTAAGGGGCGGTGAAAAAGCAAAGAAAAGCACATGCTGACACACACACACACACACACACACACACACACACACACACACACACACACACACACACACACACTCAAAGCACAGAGCAGATCTAGTCTAATTAAAAAGCACAGCGGTGATTTCAGGGGCTCTGTGGAAGTGAGAATGAGTGTGTATTTGTGTGTGCTTTTGCATTAGCTCGCTGGCTTCAGCATGATCGCCCGTCAAATGAAACAATGTATTCTGCGGGACCTCAGGGTTTCCATTTGAGTATTCAGACGCGGCGCTGCAACAAACTGTGGCTGTTTTATGTGAAAAAAAAGTTGATAATTAGTCCCACAGTGACTGAACAATGAGATGGAGAGAGAGAAGGGGGGCTGGGGGGTGGAGGAGGAGGAGGAGAGAGCGCTTAGCACACTTAATGCTCGGACCTGATACTGTCTGGGCTCAGAGTCATTGATCAATTGTTGATTTCTGTTTTTGTGTTTCCCCGACCTTTTTTCACCCCTTCATGTTCCCTCTTCTGTGTTTGGATGATCCGTAAATTAGAATCAATTTGCTGCTGTGATATGATTAACAGCGGAGTAAAGAGAAATTTCCCATGAACAAACTCTGCTTTTGTCTGGTTCTGCTTGCCCACTGATTTTACAAACCTGAGTGTAAATCCAACTATTGCCATATGAGTTTCTTTCTTTCTGTTTTGGAGATCCTCATTTATTATTTTTCAGAAGGGGCTCTGATAATAATTAGCAATTAAAATGTTGTCTTTTGCCTCACTTTCCCCTAATTAGCTTGACATAGACATTGGGTACTAATTCTCCAACCCCCCCCCCAACATCCCCCTGCCTACACATGCATACACACTCAAGCAGATGTACAAACACGATAATATTTCTGGGAAACCATGGCAACACCTCACATGTTTTTGCTGTGATGTGGGATCACCTTGTCATGTTGCTGCAAAATTAAACAAATCAAACTCAGAAGAGGCTCTGACATCTGTGAATTATTGAGCAGTGGTAGAGGTTTTGTTAAAACATATGTCTCTATTGCAGAAACACATCTGTGCTTGTACTATGTGATGAAGGAGACATGCAGACTTGCATACTATTTATACTTGACCCAGTGACTACAGTAGTTTTATACTGCGTTTATATATAATTTTATATAATTGTATAGTGTATTTATATTAATGTTGTAGCATTAGAATAAAATGATGAAATACAGAAATTTACTATGGTTATGATAAATGTGACACATTGGAGTGACACACTATGAATCAGAAATATTTGCGACAGTTTTTTTTTTGTAAGTTACACATTTATATCTTTAAACACTTTTCATCGACTATTATGTTTATTGCAGTATTAAATGCCCAACATATGGAGTATTTCCCACCAGAACTTTATTCTTTGAAGTGTGAAGAGCTATGCGCCAGTATATGATTAGATGTTTAACACATTAATGAAACAATCAAATGAATAAAAATAAGCTTGGGAACTCTTGTGAAATTCCCTCTCGAAGGCAAAGAATTTCCAAGTAAATCAGAAACTTTTCTTTTCACGCCGTTCTAACATTTGTTTAATGTGCAGATAAAAACAAGCACACTATTTTCCTCGTTGACCTGCGTAGGATGTCTGTGTGTTAAAGCCTAAAGCTCACACTCTGCTCTGTTAGCTTATGTAAGGCTACATTAATGTCCGTGTTGGTGGTGTGAAAGGCGGTTCAGGAGGCTGATGGGGGGGTCAGACAGCTGAGTGGCAGCAGGAAAAAGCACATGTCATGTTTGTTTGGAGCCTCCTTTGTCACGGGCCACACTCCCTCCCCCTTTTCCTGCCCTTCTCTTGGCCTTATTTAGCCCCCCGTCGTGTCACAGAGAGGTCAGGGTGAGCATGCACACGCTACACACCAGCTCATACATACACAGACAACACATTAACACACACACTCACATACAGATTGTAATAGCATGGTAGAGTGCATCATAGATGGAAGTGCCTTGAAGGACCTGCTTCTCATTCTCTAGACCTCATTAGCTGCTGATTTATCTCCCCCACCCTCCCCCCTAATGCTCTGGGTGGGAGGATGGGGTGTGTGCGTGCGTGTGTGTGTGTGTGGGAAGGGAATACAGTGAGAGAGAAAGAAATATCATGTGTATTTCCAAGGATTAGTGTAAGAGTGTGTGTTTGTGTGTGTGTTTCAGTGCGAGAGGCAGATTTGGTGTGAAAGACGGTGTATTTGAGTGTGTGAGCATGTTGGTCCGGAGGTGTCAACTAGACACAGGGACTCTGTCATTCCACATTAGCCTGCTGCGAGCACACTCGACCTGGGGTCAAACAGATTAATAAAAGATCACACAGACACACACACTCACACACACAGAGCTGCTATCTGATCAAATATTCTGCAGCCCTGCGCTTCATAATCATGACAAGTACACACAGCGCTTCTGTCCACCATTATCCATTTAGCACATTTTTGTCTTGTCTTGCAATAATCTCCTCAACTCCCCAGTGAGCTTATTATTGTCAAGGAAAAGTGCTTATAGCTGGGTGTAGAGGCAGGCTTTTTGAAAGATGCAGAATGTTTTTTTTGCACAGGAATTAACGGAGGAAAAAAAAGACTCCCTGTCAAGTTGAACTCCTGCTTTTTCTCCCTGCTGTGAAAGTGATTAATAATTTTTGCAAGTTGTTATTTTCACTAAAAGAACAAACTTTTCTTTGTTATATTAAAGCGCTGTAAAGGCACCAGGTTAAGAAGTAGCATCAGCTCTAATTTGACTGTAACTCTGCCCTACATAATTCATAGACTCATGGGGAATGAATCTCTAAGGAGGAGAACCTTTTTCTGCCTTTACCTGATTCCCGCTACTCTGCAGTCTCTGGAGACGAAGAGGAAAAAGGATGATGGGGGTGTTTCGTCATGCGGTGTATTTTGAAGTCCCCTTTAAAGTTAAAAAAGTGTGTTACAAACACAGACCTCATGTTGTGGGGCTGTCTGATAAAAAGACACAAATTGTTTGGGCAATTTTATCTGTAAAACCTGTCGTTGAAAATGTCAGCCAGAGTGAAACCGTCCTAAGATTCAGTTTCTAATCTAATAAATCAAAAAAGCAGCAGATTATCAAATAAAGGCTGCTGATTTGATAGAATAAAATGTGCTTATGACATAATTGTATTTTAGGTAGCT
The DNA here is from genome assembly GCF_033239565.1 of Halichoeres trimaculatus. Taxonomy (NCBI): domain Eukaryota; kingdom Metazoa; phylum Chordata; class Actinopteri; order Labriformes; family Labridae; genus Halichoeres; species Halichoeres trimaculatus. Next base: position 14,623,767 of record NW_027437182.1, on the reverse strand, counting down.
ATGACACCTGAAAACAGTGACTCAGATATTGTACAATACCTGTGAATTTGCAGTTTCCTGTTGCACACCTGCATAAAGGCTCTACATTTTTCCTTATTTGTCTAATCTTGTATTCTAAACAGTGTGTGTCAGCGTCTGACCTTTCTTTGTGCTTCCACCTGTAGATGTGAAGAACCTGGAAAACTTCCACCTGGTAGAGAGTGTCCAGGAGCAGGTCAACGCAGCACTGCTGGACTATGTCATGTGCAACTACCCGCAGCAAACGGACAAGTTTGGCCAGCTGCTCCTCCGGCTGCCGGAGATCCGGGCCATCAGCCTGCAGGCCGAAGAATACCTTTACTACAAACACCTGAACGGGGACGTGCCCTGCAACAACCTGCTCATTGAAATGCTACATGCCAAGAGAGCTTAGGGGAGAGACTTTGCTACCCATAATGCAGCTGTGCAGACATTCTTAGCGTTTTGCAGCGGCACAGAAACTCCTACCAAACTGAACCTCCAGTTGAGACTTGGCTGTCTAATGTGCACACACAAACAACACATTGATCCCTTTATGCTAAAAAGAAAGAAAGGTCTAAAGAAGAGCAGCTTCACCTAAAGCACAGACAAAACTGAAAGGAAAAAACACTTGAAATAAACTGCATTTGACACGACAAGATGGGAAGTAATTGTCGGCACTTGCACAGACTATCAAGCCTGGCAGGCTGCAACTTAAAGAATTAACAACCCTTGAGTGTTTTAATGCTTGTGACACTGTGGGAAGCTTTTTGTGCTGAGAAAGGAAGGTGAGTAACAGCGCACATCTTTCAAACAGCTCTGTGATTACAGCCTCGGCTTGTTTAGGTCGACGCTCCTCCGCTGTGCTCTCTCCCTGAAACCAGCTCTTTGTTGTTATTGGTACTGTAAAGACAAAAGGACAAGAATTCAACCAGGCCAGAGACTTTTACCTATCATCACGTCTGTTTTTTGAACTCACTTAAGATGCCTGCCCTGGCAGCTTAACCTGACTGAAAAAAGGGAGAACTGAAGATTAAAAAAGGTCTAAAAAGGAACATTCTTTAATGAACAAAGATAAGAAACAGGCCAATAAGAAGAAGAAGATGTTTTTTCTCTTGTAATGGAAGTCATTAGCTCCTCACGGTCACCTTGTGGTTTCCCTTTCTTATTCCAACTCCCTGAATCATCTTAAACTATGTACCTCAGAAAGACCAGTGTTAAATAAATTCAATTAATAATGTCTGCAAACACAGTTGTATTTATAACCCTTTTTTCCTGCAAAACAAACAAAAAGGCACCCTTCGTTTTTTATGATTTCATCACAACTGGAACAAAACAAAGTGTGATTCTGGAGATGGTGAAGGATTGACCTTGCCTTTGTCCAGAAAAGACCAAAGCCTGCTGCAGAACAGAAGAAGGAAATTACAAAAACCTAAATAATCAGTATTATAAGAGAAAAAAAAAAAGATTTGTGATGTCACAGTTATGTGAGTCTTGCCTTATTTCATTACCATGCTAGCTAACCGTGCAGATGTGAATGGAAATATGTACAAATATATATATAAAGTATTAATGTTGTAAAATTAAAAAAAGAGTAATTCAACAGGTGTTTACATTCATGTGGTCATGGGAGAGAACTGTGATGAAGCAAAAATTGCAAAGCAATGATTTCCTAAAACATGAAATCAACCAAATGAAAAAAAAATCCCTCTGGTTTGCTTTCTTTGGTGTGTGTACAGTGTTTTATTTTCTATTTGTTTTTAGCAGTACTTAAATTATGTCGTGAGACACTAAAATCAAAAAGGAATCACACTTAAAATATTAATTTCTATCTGTGTCTGCTGGCATTCAAACATTTGTTTCTTAAGCTTTCTGTATAGGAATTCCGTTTCACTTTCAAACTTTTTGTAGTCTTTTTACTTTTTATTTTACAGTGCTTTTACCTTTTGATGTACAGTGTGTCACTGGTTACCGCTTAATAATGAAGATAATTTATTGCGTCTCTGGGTTTCCATCTATGTGTTACATGACGTGAGGTGTCCATGCCAGAATAAATTTGTCTACTGTAGAATGTTCTTGTTTTCTTTTGGTTTATAGATGCCAGTCCGGAGCAAAAAGAAATGGGCTTTCAGGAAAAAAAAAAGATTACAGCGATTTGTTTTGTCTTTTAAATGTTAATGCAAGTCTGTATAATGAATTGTATTTAAGTGAGTAGGTGTGAGAGATCTTTGTGCCCCATCAGTTCGCTTTATTGCATTTTAAGCTGCATATTTTCTGTCCAGTTTGCTCTTTTACCAAAGACTGCATCTTTCCCCCTGAGCTGTGACTTCTGGATTTGTCCAACCTTAAAACAAACTTCTTTCCTTCCCACAACACCCTAACTTATTTTCATGTGGAGCATTTCACATGTACTGTAGTTCTTACTGCTTCTTTAAATATGCCCAAACTCTTGCCTCCCACAAGCTGTTTTGTAATTTGTTTACCTGTCAGTATGATGCTGACTGAGTCATAGAGCTATCAGAAAATCCCCTTAACGTGGGCTTAATGTACAGAAAACTCATTGAAATCCCACAACGTCTAAGAGTACCCTGGATTCTTACATCTTCTAACTGCGTCGACTGAACAGACAATCGTTAATCAGCCACTTCATGGAAGTCTGTTTTATTGTTCTGCAGCTGCGTTGAACTTCCTGAAACATAAAGATGAACTCTACACCGCAGGAATATTAATGTGGTTATTCCAGTAATCCCATTTTTTTTAGCTTCATGTTCGATGATGTTAGTTCTTTATAAGCTCTTTGGAGATGACATTTACCTAAAGGTGAAGGTGAAAGCTGTCTTTAAGCTTAAAATATAATCTGAAATTTAAGAGAAACAATTTTGTATTCAAGGTTAATGTTTTTAGAGGACTTACACCATGACTAGTTTTTTTCACAAGAATACTCCTGCACATCTGGCCCCACATTGAATCAAAATGCCATTCCTCTGCTGCTTGTAGATGACTTTTGTCCTCCTGCGGATACCCACACTGCCCCAGTCACCACCCTTGTCCTGCAGTGTGTTTCTCTCTAAGGCTAAATGATTTTTTTCTTCATATTTCAATAAATTATTATTATGCTTATAACATGAGAATCTGGCTTCATACACACACTAGAACTGTCCAGTTTAAGTATATATATGATTCTTTTTTGTGGTTAAAGTGATAAGGAATAATTTATTATGGAGAAATCAGAGATTAAATGCAACATGGTCTGCAGATTACATCTGCAGTAAAAAGCACAGCTAACGACACTAACCACTGGGACATAGTTATTTCATGTGTCGAGTAACCAGAAGCTGCTGAAAGTTTGATAGGCTGGAAAAAGTTTTGTTTTGTGTTTTAATGTGTTAACAGGTATCACTCTTATATGAAAAGTACACAATTGGAATCAGTATTCATCTTTTTAACATCTTTTTAGGCCATTATCTGATATTTTTTCTTCCTTTGTCTGACAGCATACAACACCTGATCACCAACAGAATCAGGATGTATGATAAGCTGCTCAGCATCAATCTCCTTAATGCCGTTCTGGCCTTTATTTGATGGTGTGACAGTAACAGCAGGAGATATAGAGTAGGATGAAACACAAATGTTTAAATGAAACAAAACAACAGACACCACAGCTACATGATATGTACCTGAAACTTACCGTCCACATGTAAGACCCTATACTCAGTTCATGTGACATTCTGGAGGTTGCTGCACATTTAACTGGACGATACACAATAACATCTTCACAAGTGAATGAGCAAGTGAAGCTGTGGGTGGGTGAAGGAATCAAAGGGAAAAACATACAAATATTTCCAAGAAAACATTTTCAGTAGAAAATTAGACCCAAAGCAAGCAACAAACTCTCATTGATTTGTGTCAAGAGGAGAATGAGTCCATTGTCACTGAAAACACTTCAAAGGTCTACCACACCAGCTCTCCCCCGTGCATCTTTAGTGATGAAAGGTGACAGGAAATTTAGAGTTCACGAAAAAGATGTCATAAGACAAAGAAACCGTTTCACCAACGCTGGAAGGAAAAAAAATGGAATCCAAACAAAAGTCACCGTCAGCAGCCAGGTCAGTCGACGTAGACGAGGCCATAGCTTTTCTTGGGTGAAGGGCTGCGAGGGAAACAGGAAGTTGCAAACTCCAGCTCCATGGGAACATGAAGACTACAACCAACAGGCAAAGCTCCTACCTCTGTAGGAGGGGGCTCCTGAGAAAGAGAAGAGAAGGGGAGAGGATGGGGTAAGTGACCTAGAGAAACCCATGTTGGAAAACTGTGATCAACAGTCCAAACATGCCTCACTGCATGTGTTATTGAATGAATGACTTAAAATGTTCTGAAACACAGGCTCCCATTTTATATCTCTGCTTCCTTAGATTTCCTCACAAATCATCCAAATGTTTCAGAAAACTGCTTTATCTCACATGACAATGACCTCTTGACCTAACACTCAAGTGTCTGCATACAGTTTTCATGTTAGAGTTCATTTTTTTGTGTCAGTCCTTCAATCAAATTACAAAAGTTTTGTGTTTGGTCTTTACAGATCTTTACAAATAATCAATTCATTAAATTAAAAAAAAAAAAATGTTTATACCTGTTTCAAATAACCCTCAGATATCAAGGAGTGAATTAACCTGATTTAATATCCTCATTGAGGTCTTTAAGCCTATTATTGAAAGCTGTTATCTATAAAAGCAATTAAAAATTTAAAGAGCAAATCTGTTTACTCTGTGTCAACTTTTGAACCCCTTCATCCAAAAACCTTCAACAGATGAATACTGGTGTTAATACATAATAAATATCCATTATCTATTGAAAACTACTGATGCTTTTACAATGTGATTTTGGCGATGTGTTAATGAGTTATTGACCTTCACTTTTCTAACAGTTTTTATACGAGATCCAGAAAATCAGTAGATAACAAAGAGTCATTTTGATCCAATTTCTTGTTTTTCTTTCCAGCCCAACACGTGACAGTCATTTTATCTACTTGAATAGACTGATTATCAGCTGGGCAAGTTATCAGCGCCAGTATTTTGCATTTTAAGGCATATTGGCATTGGCCTTTTTTTCAAATCCAACGGCTGATTAGATATCCATTAAAGCTGTGTTATTCTGGCTCTGATGCAGATGTATAATTCATGGACATAGTCTCCCCGACGTCACCTGTCTGTTTCCTGAAACAGATTTTGAAGCACATTGGCTATCATGGCCATATTGGAAGTGGCAAGGGCTTCAAGTACAGCTATAGGGCACCCGCCAGTCACGTGACCTGAGCTGTGTCTCTGATTGGTGCCTCTGAACCAGGCTGTAAATAGGTTAATTTCTGCTGTGACAACGCCTTTTTCGGCTTGGTGTGAATGTGACATCTGGGACTTCCAGAGCCAGCCTCAAGTGGACACTCGAGAAACAGCAGATTTGCCACTAGGACAGCTGTCACTACTCCGTCCCTGGCATTGTCCCACCCACAGTACCATCTGATTGGTTACAAGCAGAGCCATGGCTCAGGTAACAGCCAATCAGCAGTCAAAGCTGTGCATGCAGTGCTCTCTCTCAAACACACACACAGCATAGATGATTTGTTTTAAAGGTAGCGGACTCTCAAAAAATCGTAATCAACATCCCAGTCATCTATTACTCACAACTACTTGTACCGTAACTGTGAACCCAATAACGTTATGTTAACATAACGTTTACACAGCTCTGTTCAATGGCAGTCCTTCCAGACATGTTTGTTTACCACTTGAATTAAGGGTGCTGATAATATCTATGTGTATATAGTTGTAGTGTGTGTGTGAGGGAGTAAAAGTTGTATGAACTGTACTCTGCCCTCCCTGAATGCAAGTGTTTAGCTAGGCAGATGGCTGAAATGGTCATTTATTTAGACTCAACACACAAAGGCTCCGGAAATCAGATAGAAAATGATAAACAAAATCCAACTAAGCAAAGAAAAGTGATTCTTAACCAGCTAGCAAAAGTCCACTAGCTTAATGCTAACGTCAATGGAAAATCCCATTTGCGCTAACGCAGTTCACATCTTAACTATCTTACTATCTATGAATTTATTCTTATACTTTCACAGACACTTAAAAACACTTCTCTTACCACTACCCACATTAATATGTTTTCCTGCCTCTTACAAATGAGAATAAATTATTTTAACTGCAGACATTTGGGAGCTGCTTGCTGAGGCTTTTCTGGACTGAGTTTCTCCCTGTCTAAGCCCTAAATGGCCAAAACATTTAAAACCGAAATAATGTAATACAAAGGCATTACATGCCTATAAAAGGCAGCACAAACTCATTTCTGTCCAGTTTTATTGCAGTTACATCAAAATTTTGGAAAACTTTGTGAACTGTAGAAAACTTTAAGGAGGTATTTTTTTTTATTTTATTTAACTTTAGAAGACATGCTGCTAAGCCTAGGAGCTGTTTAACAAACATATGCATAAATCCATTAGAACTAATTTCAGTGTTTGAGTTTGTACTATTCAAAATTTGACGCCAATGTTTTCACTGTGACTGCAAATAAATATTGGCTCCAAATATGAGTTATCAGTCTCTTTGACTGCTAATAATCTGTATCATTATCGGCCTTAAAAAAAAACAAAACAAAAAAAAAAAAACAGTCCATCTCTAACTTGAACTAAACTGGTTGTTGTAAAGTTGCTCAGTTGGTGGCTTAATAACTGTAAACTCAATCTGGGAGCAGCAGCCGACAAAAACTGCTGACTGTTCAATAACTCAATATCTACAGCAGGCTTTTAACCTTTACACATTTTCAGCTGTAAATGTGATCAGGGTACTTAAATGTAATAACAAACTTGACTCCTGACAATCTATCACTTCTCATTTCTTCAGAATAAAGACAATTCTTAAGGTGCCGAGGTGCTGATGATAATGTTAGAGGTGTTCTCATGCAGCATTAAGGATGCTGGTCACAGCCGTGTGAGAGGTTAGCTCAATCCCCGGCGCACAGTGTTGCAATCCTCACTTGGAGCTTTGCTTGCAGTGCCTGGTCTCCTGTCTGTAAATGTGTTAAACCTGATTTCACTCTGCCTGAATTTGTATAAATAATGTATATACATTTATCCACAGACTCTAACAAGTGCAGCCTCAGGTGAAAATACTCAGAAATGCATGCTATGCGCATCCCCGAAGGTGGACATCAGCTCCAAACCGACCAACTCAAAAGATAACCACACAGAGGGCAAGAAAAAAAGGAGAAAAAAAAAAGCACAAATGAATAACTTGCCAAAAGCAACATAAACACACACAGTTTTTCTCTCTCACACTCACACACACACACAGTTTTTCTCTCATTCTCAAACACACAGAGATACAGTGCTGTCAGTTTCTAAACAAGTTTTCCTTTCTATCACACAAACAGCCCCAAGTTGTGTCTGCCAGTGTTATCTGAAGCTTTTAAACTCTGGAACCACATCACTCGTGTTTACTGAGATGCGCTTGTATGTTTCCCTGCATCGTCAAAGCGCAGTCAAAGAGAAAGAGATCGAGGGCACAAGAAAAAACAAACGCTTTTGGAAGTGTTCCAAGATTGCAAGAAAAGGTGCAACTGAACACTGGAATAAGCCAGTTTGGTATTCATGCTGGTTTCAAGTAGGACTGGAGGTCCAAGAGGCCTCGGAAGAGCACGGCTAGTTGAAATAAAAGAGCACCAGTTGAGCGCCACATGGTGGAGAAACTTGGATTCAGCAGATCAATTAAGAAATAAAAAAGCCACTGCTTGCATTGCTTACTTTATAATGAGTTAAAATACTTGATCGTGTAACTTGGTTTTGTTTTAATCAATGTAGGTCATCATGCTGAGCTTAGGCTTCTTACCCTGTGCTGATAACAGTGTTACAATTTAAAAAAATCCTTACTGGAATGATATCCAGCCACTAAAACAAGCATACATTCATGTTTTTACAGGTTACTGCACAACTACAGGCATATCATATGGCTTAGTAACTGATTACAGCAAGAAATGGGAGATTATTTAGATGAAGAGATTATATAATGCCATGGTAAAGAAAGAAAGAAAGAAAGAAAGAAAGAAAGAAAGAAAGAAAGAAAGAAAGAAAGAAAGAAAGAAAGAAAGAAAGAAAGAAAGAAAGAAAGAAAGAAAGAAAGAAAGAAAGAAAGAGAGAAAGAAAGAAAGAAAGAAAGAAAGAAAGAACTGGTCTTTGGTATTAATTACTGACATGACAGTGTTGACTTAATGTCATAAAACTGGAAGTGATCAACTTCAAACACCATGTTTATAAAGATTGTCCATCAATTATTTGTACAAATTCTTTCAAAACAAAATAGAACCTAACACCCCCAATTAAAAAAAATGGTAAAATAGCCAAATGATACTTACTAATGAGTAAAATGGTTGAATCATCCGTTTTTCAGAGTTAGGACTGGCAGAGGCTCACAGGTGAAGAACAAGAAAGCAAAACAGAAAGCAGCCGAACTCTTCAGAGAGGCAATTAGCCAACTTTCTAATCACTTGTACCAAACCACAACTGGGGGACACATTGTTTGGCAGCCTGATGGACAAACTTTAAAAATGTAAAGATCAAATTAATAGGCCAGCATTGTTAATGGAAACACTCACTATTGTTATGCAAAAGCCTCACTGTGGCATGCAAAACAAATACACTAAGGTTTGGAGATGGAATGGTTCGAAGGCCGCTGCCGTTTCATTTCAAAGCATGCATTATACATCATTGTGCATAAAGAGGAAGCCTACAGCATTATGATGTTTTTTTTCCATGATGATTATCCTTTATTAGTCATTAAAAAGAGAGCGAGAGAGAGAGAAAAAATACAACTTTTAAGCACCTGAACCTCGCTGCCAGCATTCCATTAATTGCCTGCACAATGGGGAGAGCCTTTGGAGATTTTTCAATTTCAAAAAATGAGGAGCATGCATTCAGTCGTGCTCATGTTATACCGGCACTTAAATCCTACAGAGCTCACATAAAAAAGGACTCAAGGTTGCATCCGATTGAAAGCCTCCAACTACAGCCACTTCAGAAATCCATTTAGGAAGCGGGGGGTTAGAACATCTAATTCAAACAGAGTCGCCCTGTTAAAACGGTTGCACCAATGTCTTTTAAAAACACACATACACACAAACACACTCTGAGACACACTTTTCTCCTGTGTTCGCCTGGCTCCATTGTAAGAAAGATGAACCTGGCACATTGAGAGATGGCAAGACACAAAGGCTTAATCTTGCCAGACCTCAGCCAAAAGGGAAAGGTGAACGCTTGACTGCATGTGGAATCTTGACCTTTACTTCAACAGTGTCAAAAAGAGAAAGAAAGAGGTTTGTGGCATCTGTATGAACATTACAATCTGAGTGTCACAACACTGTTCATCAGCTGCAGAAGGGGATGGGGGAATGCTTTCCAAATGGATAATTACAGTTTTGGATTAACCTCAAAACATAATTTTCAAAAACAAACACTTATACAAACAGGTTTATAGCAATAAGCTGTCACAACAGAGGGAGGGGTGAACTCTGTAGCCAAATGATGTTTTATTTGTTGATTATAATCATTATGGTGAGTGCACTGACCTTTTTCCATCATTACAACAAGCAAATGTTAAAGTTCATAATTAAACTCCCTAAAGTGCAGGGAGTGTTATTTTAAAACACTTTTAGCTCCATAACCTGATCACTACTCACAAAATGTTGGACTGTTTTTAAGTGTTTATCAGCAGACTTAAAAAAATTGTTCTGATCAAGCTAGCTCAGCTAATGTAGCTCTTCATGAATCCCAACAAGAATCAACAAGAGAAGGAAAAAAAACAGCTGGCTATTACTGGAGAAAACTTCATACTAACACAATTGTCAGCAACAGTACTGAACCATCTTGCGCTCAACAGAAAAACATGTTTGTGATAAGTACTTCATCAGGAGGGAAAAACAAGGTATGGTGGAAACAAACACCCACACGCTACGTCATTTATTTGCTTCTTGAAAAGTTTCAGCCTCATAACCGAGAGTCAGGGCTGAGCATACTTCTGATAATCTGCTCACCTGCTCGTGGATGGTAAATGGAACAGGCAACATGAGGAGGAGGTTTGGTCTTTTATGGATTTGAAGCAACAGTGGATCTTTATGAATATGATGTGTTTGAATTAAATCTTTCACTTAACTTGGATCATGAAGACACTCTGTTCTAGGAAGAGAGGGGGTAGACTGATGGACTTTCAACAGTTAACCTTAACCTTCATTTATTTCAAACAGAAAAATAACAGCTTTTTATTCCCAGAAACTTTTTTTCCTAGCTTTTTTGTTTTAAATTTATTTATGGAGAACAGGAAACTGGGTGCAGTGGGAAACCAGGTGGTGAATGACATGCAGGAAAGGTGTCACAAGTTGGATTGAAACCTGGGCTGACCTTACGAGGGCTAACTTCATGGGATGCCCTACCTTTAGGGCATACCAGCTGCACTAACTGCTTTTTTAACAAATTAACAGTTAACAGAGTTAACGTTTTGATTAACTGTGCCCACCTCCATCAAATGTTGAGACATTAAGGGGTTTGTAATCAAAGAATGAACAATTAAGACAATCCAATAACTGTTCATGAGTGAATACACAATAATCCATCATGTTCACTTTTTTTCTTCCAAAAGTAAACATTTATGTCTAGTTTCCTCCGTTAATAGTGTGTTGTGATGAAACTGTCTTTATAAGAGTGCCTATAATTGTGCTTCAATTGTGTTGAAATGTGATCACTCTGTCTGCAAGACAAATCTACCCTCGAGCATGAATAAAGTTAAGCTGAGTTGAGTTAAGTCAATTGGGAAAAAAAACACATTTTTTACAACATAGTACAAATTCAGCTTCTCTTTCAATCTACACCTATTATGAAGTATTAAACCTCATGCAGGTTTTGGTCATACACTTACTAAAACACTAAGACAATGCTAACATACTTTTAATGGTTTAGGTGTTTTAGACCATTTTTTCTAATTCCTGTTTGCTTATTCATACTACATTGATAAATATATATATACACACACCACACACCATCATACATAAAATCTTATGTTCTTTTTTTAATCTAACAGAACCTCTGACAGAGGTTTGAGCCATGACCAACTGCTTGAGAGTTAAAGGACCACACCACAAATGGACAATCAATATACAAATTCACAGAATTTCCCAAGAAAAAACAAATCACACTCATATACAAAGAAATGTTGTTGCTCCTCTATAAGAATCATTCCAAGTCAGCCACAGTTATACACACTTTTTTGTGTCTTTTGTTAAGAGACATGCTCAGTGTCAAACAAAGGCTGCAAATGTTTAGGCCGGCGCTGCTTTTATTAAAAACTGAATGCTTTCCATTCAAAGCCCTTTACAATGTTAACCAGATGCCTCAGGAGATGAAGGAAGGTATTTCAAAACATGCTTTTTAAAAACAGGCCCTAATGTAAGAGCTATCACAAGAATGTATTTACTCCGCTTAACAGCAGTGTTTGTTTACAGGAAAAAGCTATTTTTGTTTCTTCATGCAGAGTGCTTCACAAATACAGGGGAAAAAAATAAGTACAAATGAATGAAATATCAAATACTATATATCTTTCACTTTACTGCATCCATTCCTTTAAGAAAAACAAAGATTCAGCCCCTGTTTTTCGTGTCTTAAAATGTTTACATGCCAGTGTCCACGGGTGGATGTGAGCATTTACAGACGTGGGTCTTCAAACACATCTGCAGGTCTGTTGGTGAGATCAATTTTAAAACCCTTCAGAGGACAGAAAGAGGCAAACAGAAACTTTCCTTTCATCTCTCCCTCCTTCCTTTCTTTCTGTCCTTCTTTCTCTGCCACAGACAATCGCTGGCAGGCCTTCAGATACAAACAGCTGCTCACAGATTGTCACTGTGATGGGAATCTTATTATTTAGTCTGCTGCCCCCTCCTCTGGGACAGCAACCGTTACTGCTAGCTACTGAGGACACTTAAGAGGCATTTGCCAGGAGCGGCAGTAACACTGTTATAGAGGCACTTATAAATGAAGATCACAGACTCAGACAGTGTTGTGAAAATGCAGAGTATGGGTCCAAAGGAAGGTCCTTGGGGAACAGCCTTTAAGCATGTGTTTGGAGTTGTGGCTCTGCTGTACAGAGACCAGCAGTTAAGTATAGCAGGGAAGGGCTGTATCTTATTCACTACCGTTCTTGTTTTGTCAAGACGTGTACCAACAAGTAAAAGATTCCGAAAAAATAAGAAGTCAAAAAAGCACCAACATATTTCTATAGTTCTCAACATATGGCTATAAATAATACAAGATTTATTTATTTTTTTTAAGTAGCAGGGTATTGTTGGAATACAAGACTGGTAGCAAGTGAGCAGACATAATCTGAAAAATTTCACACAAGTGAAAACATCACAGAAAAAAGATTCTCCACCCACAAGAGTATCACATCATTGGATGCTTGAAACAGGTATTGTTTTACATCCATCTATAAAATGTTATAAGTAGCCGGTTATAACTTCGTGATGAGTTACTGCATTTCTTATTCTCTTTCTCAAACTGGTTGTATTATTTCCTGCAGAGCTCATGTTAACTGACATTTGACAAGCTCTCTCACAGGGACCTTACCAGAGCCCAGTAGTGTATATCAAACTCCGAGACTAATGTGAGGTGAGTGATGTAAGGTGAGGTGAGGCGGTGTGAGGCCTGAGGCTGAACACCGAAGCATAGGGCAGTGCTTGGATCAATATAGACTGAGCTACAGACAAACGAGGTCAGGGTGTTATGAAGAAGGTGGGCGCTGTGATAGACACGAGCCAGTCATTCAGACACACACACACACACACTAACACACTTATCTGCAGTCATGATGGCAGTTATTGTTGAATTCCACCAGAATCATACACCTTTTTTTCCTCGGCCTACAACTAAGGGAGTTGGAGTGGAGTGGGGAAGCATTCTCGATAGATTTGATGTCTGGAGTAACTGTTTCACATATGAACTTTTTTTTTTCATGTTGAAAAAATTTTGAGTTAACAGGCCCCATTAAAAAGAACTGTTTTGTCTACTTTTGACCTACTCTCATAAAAACAAAAATGGAGTAAACATGGTGACACAAAACAAGACTTTTGTCTATCAAGTCATGGTTTCTGACCTGTATTTTCATCTTGTTGTAGGACAGACACACCCAGTGTTGCCACATAAGAAACAGACATCCATAACTGATAAAAATGTCAGTTGAAATTTGTAAAAACTCATGAATAATGGATGCTCCAAGCAGGCAAGGGAGCATCTTCAATGAGCCCGTAGTGCCGAGCATGCTTTCTCATCTCCAAGCCAAGGAGCCATCTTAATGACTGCGCCCGGAGACCTGGGGGTCTCCATCAGCTCCCCCCTACACCCATTTCTCCCAGCCCCAGCATCAGACCCCCCTCCCTCCCCATAAAGCCAGCCCATGCTCACACCACCACCACAGATCATACAGAGGGGAACATGAGCTCTTAAATTAAACATTCAGAGCAGCCGCCGCTGCCAATTTTGGGCAAATCAGCAGAAAATGAAACAAACAGGGCAGGAACATCCATGTGTGTGCAATTGAGACATGTTTTGGGGGGGACTCGGGGTTGTTTTAGGGCTTGCGGTAGCAGAAAAACGCAAATAATGTCACTTCTCCCTCTGTTGTGTTTTACAGATAAAAGACGCTGTTTGCAGATTTTGGTATGTTGGAAGAAAAGAGGATACGACAACTTGCTCAAATAAATCTCTTTCTGGTTGTTACACTGAGAGACGATTCTGTTTAAAGCCTGTCTTTTAAAGGTTGAAAGAAATGCATTCAGAAACAAATAGAAAGGTTTCTTTCAGTGTGATAACACGAGACTCCATGGCATCCTACATCAATATGTTGGGGTCACCTCTGGGAGAGGATGACTCTGTATGAGGTGGTGACCACAGTCCCCCTCTAGTGACCTGACTTCAAACATAAACAGGAAATAGTCGACAGGAAGGAAGTCATATTTTTTAACAGCTGTGCCCTGGATGAGGAGAATGTTGTGCGAGAGCTGCATTTTCAATGTATGTTAGAAATTTACTTAAATTATCTGCTGTCAGTCATTCACAAACAACCTGAAATGTGACAAGCTTGAGTGATAAGCTGGACAAGCTGGTGTTTGGGTCATAACAAAAATAGCGGACGTTGTTTTTTCTTGTCACCAATAAAAAAAAAATCCTTTTCCTGCACAAGCCACAGATCAACCTTTTTGTCTCTTTGTTTGTGTTCTTGGAGGAGGATCAAAGCACCAGGTCCAGACTCAGGGCGTGTGATGTGTTGGTGGGTTGGGATTTATATTGCACTTGCATCACACGGTCCTCATCACATCTGCAAGTCACAGCAATAAATCAGATTGGTGAGCTCCATGGCATGAAATGCTCTGGGCATGAGATGACAGATTCTACCTTTGAAAAAAGGAATTATCAGTAAAAAGTATAGTGCAACTGCTTCAAACATGGTCTCAAGCCTCTTCTTTGAGTTATTGATGATAAATTGGATTTTAAAGTACAATTTCTAAAAAAAAAAAAAAAAAAGAAAAAAGAAAAAAAAAACCCACAGGAACCTTAGCTTGATCAATTTATTTTCCTGCTGAAAGGGTGGTTGAACTGGGCGGATGGCTGGCGGCTGAGGATGGTGGGGGAAGCAGCCCAGAGCCCTACAGGAAGTGATTTAATGTCCAAAAAGACAAGCTCTTGTTTTTGCTCTGTCTCTTTCCTGTTGTGTTCTGATAGGAACTTCCTTTCCCCAGTGGGGATGGATAGGGGTGTCATCCGTCCATCCATCCATTCATCCATCTCACAAACCTACCCACCCAAATCTGGTTGACAGAATCATTCTACTACCATGCAGTCCATGCAAAACACCCATCATGTCTTTGAATTTTGAGCTGAAGTGTGTAGGCATGTGTTTAGATTTAGGTACACCAGTGAAGACGTGCTAAGATTTTACATTCAAATTACTCATAAATAGTTTTCTTTTTTAATACAGCTGTCAAAGTGTTATTCTTTTCCAATAGGAATGGCATAAACCAATACCTCTAAGTTAAAAAGTTAAGAGGTCAAAGGACAAGAGGAAGGAGACTTGACATTTGTGTTTGTAACTTTATGAACTGGCATCCCCATTCACCCAAAATCATGTGTTTATGTGTGTGCAAGGGAGAATGAGACTAGGCTATAATGTGTACTATGTTTGGGGTTTGGAGGCAAAGGGTTCAACCTCAGTCACGGTTACACAGGGATGATCTCTTCCTGTCTGCCTCAGTATCTTTGCAACCAACTCCCTTCCTTTCCGCTAAATGCACTCAATCACACACGCACATTTGTTTTATCCTGGGCATCACCTCCGGAGAGAGGACAGCCTTTCTCCAACCCAAGCCTTCCACAAATCTTTTTCAGGGTTTGGATAAATGAGAACAAAATGTCATCAATTCACTAAACATACACATCAACACACTTAAAGACAAATAAATAAATAAATAAAAATTTGAAGGCTTTACAAAGGTAGTAAAATTAGATATTCTTGAATTGCTTTCTGAAGCCTTTTCAAGTTTCTGTTCCCTCTGTATTGTTAGTTAAGAATGGCTGGGGAAGGATTGTTAGCATTTAAATCATTTGACAACACTTAGTGGGAGAACTATCATTTACAACAAGGCAGACATAGTGGAGTAGATAGAATATAAGCTCTGGGGGATGCAACATTCTTCATAGAAGGCTAATAGCAAAAAACAAAAAAACAAAAACAAAAAAAAAAACTAGTTGTTGCTTTAGTTTTAATTAAAAAAAATGTTGATGTGCATTTAAAATTTAAGTTTTTATCTATCCAGGTACCGAATGTCTATGATGATTTGTTGAATACTAAATGCTGGCTGTAGATTCTCATGAATGGTTCTGACAGAGGTGCAAACGACTGTGTCATGAACATAAAAATATCAGTTGAATTTATATAGTTGGGTTGTCATGTCCTATATACATTGTGTATAGCAATGGGCCAAGAACTGAACCTTGGGGAACTCTTTTCGTTATAAAGTAAAATGTCTTTTTTTCCCTTAAAAACAGGTGAGTTCATCAATAAATCAATTACTAGTTGATAAGGCAGTTGAGAAACTAGTGATAAAAGTATAGTAGGGAATTTGGCCACAGTATTTATTTCCTTTCAAATCTGGTTTACATATGGATATGTAACAAAACAAAATTTGAAAAAAAATGGGCAAGAAAGAACGTTATTTTTGGAGGGGTTTTTTAAATAAAATATTACAATTGCTTTTTTTAAATAATATTTGTCTTACATCTCTAAAGTGTATTGCATGAATAGATGTACACAGATTTGAAACAGATTTTTCCAATTTGTTTTGTATCGAGGAATGACTTACAGTGAGTTTATGTGGATGTCACCAGGAGTCTGCAATGTTGAGTGATTTGAAATGTACTCACACCCAACATACACACATACATGTCACAGACACACACACACATCACACATAGACACCCTCGAAATGACCCATCCTCCAACCTCCGCTTTTACTCATTCATCTCTCCTAAAAACACACGTGCACAGCTTGAGGCTCTGTCACGCAAACACAGAGGCATATTTCTACACACATTCACCTACAGATGGAGGAAATAAGCTTAGCACCGCCTGTTGTCTGTGGAGGATGTGAGGTGCAGTGATGGCACATTAACGACAGGACCCATGACAGCAGTACGCATCGGTCTCACTGAACAAAGCATGCAGCTAGTTTTTAATTCAATGAGGATTGTTTCACTCAAACAATGGCTTTTGGTCCCCCTGAGGGCGAGGAAAGGGTGAGAAAGGTGAGTCTGTCAGTGGTAGCTGGCCAGTTGTTTTCGTATTTTAATCTAGGGATGATCCCCAGGGTTTGAAGAGGTCGTGAATCAGAAATATCACTGGTGCAGCAACATCCGTTGTTGTTTATGTACAGATACAAAAGTTGACAATGAGTGTATTGAGAGAGATACAACAAAAAACATGCTCCAGTGTTGATAATTTGAGACTCTGTTTCCTGCCATTCATTGAGATAACCCTTCAATAAACGTGAGTGTCAAGTAAAGATTCATGATCAGACTCGGTTACAGACAGAAACGTGAAAGATACAGGTGGTGTTCTGCGACACCCTGGGTCAGTTAAAATGTTACAGAGCCAGCCAATGAAAGGTCAAAAGCAACCTCAGCACCATTTGGAGTAAAGAGAACACTTTCTCTGTACACCTTGGAAGAGGGTGATGTGCCAGAATCCTCTATTCTGTTTTAAGTCCATGACCCTATTTCAAAGCTAAGACTAGGTTTAAGTATTATCATGTTATTTCGGCACAAACACACAGCATGTTCAATCTCGTGATATTAATTAAAATCAACTGATATGAAAATTGTACATTTTTTTAATGTTGCTTACAGGAAACCACCAGCCATTTATTTAAAGAAACAGATTCAAAATCGTATTATGATTATGTCTTGAAACATAAGAGAAATTTGTGTGATCTCAAAATGACACAAATAAGGAAAACTAGACAGAGGGCAAGTGTGTGTGCCTGTGTCTGTGTGTGTTCTTACTCCAGCATTTGCATTCCTCACAGACCATTTGGCCTATGCTAATGGAGTCTACTCATGCAGAGCAGCAGGTCTTAATGAAAATCCTTTGGCTGGTGATCAGTGCTATTGATCAGCCTGAGCCTCAGCTTTAAGAAGGGCTAATTGATCAATCACCACTGGTTGCTTTGGATTAATGGAACATGACTGGTGCTTCCCACTAGACCCCAAGACACATTAACTTCTGAGTGATGAAGTGAGTGTATTTTGTGTGTGTGCTTGTAAGGATGTGGAGAGGGTTTAAAATATTAACAATGTACATATGTTCATGTGCATTTTAATTTATGAGTAGCTTTATTGGTATTCATCTTGTAAGATGAGCCCACTGCCTGCAACCAATTCACCAATACTTACCCTACCAACAAAACTTTTGCCAAATCTACTCTGCCAATGCCAAGCAGCCTGTTTGTTGTTTCTTTGTGCAGACAATCAGGTACTAATCAGACTCCAGTTGTTAGCACCTGAGGGTACCAGGAGCTCAAAACAGGAAATAATAACAAATGCAAAGGAAGTTGTTTGGCATTGGCAGAGAAGACCTGCCAAATTTTCAAGGGCAGACCCACATCCTCAGCTCTGCCATCATCACAAAAGTCTTGCAAATGTGGCTGTTTAAAAGGAAAATAAACAGACTTTCAAAGGTGATAAGATTTACTTTTCAAGAAGTATTGTTACAAAATACCATAATCTACAAGAAACAATGTTCTTTACTTATATTTTGCTTAGTTTAATTGATTGGTTTTTGTTTCGTTTTCTTTTTCTTTCTTTTTTTTGCACCACAGTACAAATAATTACCTCACAAAAAATGTTTGCTTCTTTATTTGTACAAAAAAAGTTCAAAATAGAATACTTTATTTGTGTTGTATTAAAAATAGCGTTTCTGGTAATAGTTTGTTCTAGTTTGGCACCAAGTAACTTCAATCAACAGTCCATTAAATTCAACATACAGTGGCTTCAGGATACTTTTACCTGTCTTCATCTTTTTATTCATTAATTTTTTTTAAGAGCTGCTGTCTTTCCAACATTAACTTTTAGGGTTGGTTTAGTAAGGATAGCTATTAAGTCCCTAGAATAACCTAGACTGGGATAATTTTTTCAAACAGAATGAAATACATCAAGCTAACAGGTATTGACATGAGAAATGATCAGAAGATATCAGATAGAAGCTGGAAAATCAACAGGTCAATTGAGTCTAACTGTTTTTTCTAGTCTCATGGCTGACAGAAATGACACAAGCAGTTCCTCTTGCCAGGAAGGACCGAGCACCGAGCCAAAACAGGAAGCCCAACAACAGACACACAATCAGACATAGACACATGTTCATAGCCCTCCCATAGTATGAACGACAGCCTGGCTGGCCAGTAGGGGCTCCACAGAGGATTTCTGTGAGTGTGAGTGTGAGTGTGAGTGTGTGTGTGTGTGTGTGTGTGTGTGTGTGTGTGTGTGTGTGTGTGTGTGTGTGGGGTTAGACTGAAGGATCCAGCTGGCCTGTCATGAGGCTCCCAATCGCGTGTGAATGTTACACACAGGGAGCTATGGCTAACTGATCCAACACTGAAACACTCAACAGACTTGGAGGGTCAGCTGGGGTGAGTTCAGAAGGGCAAAACCAGGGAGATTGTTTTTGAGCAGACATTAGGGACACACTATATCATCCAAATGTCAAAGTTTAATCTAAAACGTGTTTTTTGATTTGGCTCAATATGAGAAAGAAACTTTGATAAGTGTAACTATTTAAAAAAAAAGTTTCCCCAGGGTTAAAACAGAAATTAACTGGTAAATTAATTCATTGATATCTTTCATTATGTCATTCTAACCTGCATCTACAGCACAAAAAATATCCAGCAGCGAGAACATCACAAACTTTATGAAATAACAAAAAATTGGGAATCTCTTTGCACAAACTTGAGCCTGTAAAATGCATCATTTATGATGAAATGAAATATTTTGGTCCTGCTGCATAACTTATAGAAGGTCTGACCAAATGAGTGTTGATCAGTTACTCTAGAAAGACGACTTTTGGAAAATGTTTTCCTTCATTGCAGCAGGTGTACCCAAAAGCAAACGTGCATCAACACTGCAAAAGAACAGCAACAATAACCAAGCCCTGCTAAAACAGTCAAGGGGAAAATTTTTGTCACACCAACTTCAAATTAGTTTTTGTTTCTTCCTGTCTTGTCAAAAACTCATGTGGCAGAGAAAACCAGTGCAGGATCTTCCATCTTGTGTCTGTGTTAAAAACCAGAGCACTGTCCTGAGAGCACACACACCACCTCCACCCTCACATAATTTAGTTAACCTTGACCAACTAACCAGCTACACATAAACACTCACACCCTCCTATCCTCTGACCGTCTCACACACAGTTTTTGGAATGGGACCACACTTCCACCCAATAACCCCTGGTGTGAACTTAATTGTGTATACTCTGGTATTGAATTTCGGACCATGCCTGGGTCCTGCAGCACTCAAAGAGAAACAGACGCTGTGAACTTGACAAAGACTGAGAGAGAAGGAGAGACAGAAAGAGAGAAGGAGAAAGAGACAAGGACCACCCAACGGCTGTGAAGAAAAACAAAGCCGGGTGAAGAGCTAAGCCAGCTTCAATCACATCAAGGAAGGACAGATGAACATTGTTGCATGGTAGCAGTTTAGCAAGGGTGACGAGTCAAAGAGGGGGTGATATGCTGATAAAGTTATCTGACAGGTCACTGTTTTTTTATTTACAGGCTTGTATTTGCTCTTTCATATGTCATTTTTGTTTCTTCAGAAGGTTAAGAAGCTGGTATTTCAAAACTTCCAGTGTTATCAAGAGAGTGGCAGTACATGAGTTATGTATATTTCATCTGAAGCTCTGAAAATTGCTGGGGTTTATTTTATCTTATTTATTTTATTTTACATATCTCAATTAATTATATACTAAATCACAGAAATGTTTCTGTCCACAACACAGAATCATAAACTACAGGAAAGTAAGATTTAAAAAAACTAGATACCTGGGGAAAAACTTTATTTAAAAAAAAAACAAAAAAAAAACTCTTTATGTGCCCTTGATTCATCACTATATAAGGTTTAACAACAGCTGCCCTGTTTACCACTTTCCTGGATAATTAAATTTAAAGACACTATTTGCAAACAATATTTTAAACAGACTGTGGTCATTTTGTAAAGTATTTTTAGGACAATCTTCTTTATTGCTTTTACTGCTATGAAGATTATATTTAAGATGTATATCTTTAGGGGATAAATGATCTAAAAATCTGGCTCAAATAGAAAAAGTGTTAATAAGTTGAAGTGTTGATTTGTCATGCTGTTGTAAAGTTGGCCACCAGGGGGCCAATGACATGCAGAGAGTCTGTTCATGCGAAGGGTCTCTTTTTATGTCTGTGGCAGTCAGTGCAGCATTGGTGAGAATCTGTGAGTGTCTGTGTTGAAAGGAGAGGGTGAGAGTGAAAGGGATTTCTTTTACCTTTAAAGAATTTTCTTATTTTGTGTAAGTGATAATTATAGGGGAGGAAGTTAAGAAAAGCAGAGGATGATAATCAAACATTAAACTAAAATAACTTGAATACTTACTGTATGTATTTAAATGAACAGTTTAAAAACTAAAGTCAAACTCACACAAAAGGATGAAACATAACTACCATCAGTTCTACTAAAAGATTTTGTTTGAATGTAAATCACAGGATTTTAAGTCTGACTTTGTGGGAAGAATTGTGCCAATGTGTTCACTTTAGAATCATTTTTCCTTTTTGGTTCTGTTTTCTTGTGGATTAATCTAAATTTGATAAAGGTTTATTCTGAGGTATTTTTTCTCTAATACTTCAAATGTTTGTCTAGTTGAATATCTTACTTCATAAAATGGGAGAGTCACTACTATCTGTTTTTTTAAGCTCGGGAACTCAAGATAAATTAAACAGAATTCATCAAACGGAATATGACTTATAGGCTGGCTGCTGGTAAATGTGTCAACTCAACACAGGAGTCCCTCAGCTCCTGACTTCAGTCTGTTTTTGTCCTAAGGTCAAATGTCAAATGCCACTGTTGACCCCCCCTGAACTGGGCTGTTATCCAATGCTTAAAACCCAACTGTAGTGATTAATACACCCTGGTGTGTGTGTGTGTGTGAGTGTGTGAGGAGCCTGTCACCTTTCTATGCAGATGAGTGCCCTCAGAGGTCTGGCTCAAGGGATTTTCCAGCCTCTCTGGAACTGAAGGAATGGACAGCTGACCTGTGGACAGACACACAGAGACACGCATATGGTTAGGTCTGCCAATTGTGTTCAGCTCCACTTTAAAGCGACTGAACACACACACACACACACACACACACACATACACACACACACACACACACACACACACACACACACACACACACACACACACACACACACACACACACACACACATACACACAAACACACAAGGTGAATGGATCAGGCTAGTAAACTGAATCAGCCTTAAAAATAATGGCGCAATGATAAAAAACAGAACACAGTTGTTTACCTAATTAAAGTGAAGGTGATGTGACAAAATCATCTTAATATTTTTTTTAAAACTGTTTTAGACCTCAAAGTCCCAACACAACATTGTGTTATAGTTTTTCTCAAACTTATTGTATTGATTGAAATTAAAGCATCATCCAAGGGCAGGAATCAGACGATGCGAACTCACCAATTCAATGCTTCCTCTATGGTTAGAACATCAACAACAAGCAAATTGTGCTTATTTGTTTGTCTAATTTCAGAATCACCTTCTGGGAATCTACAACACCTTTTCCTCTTCAATATGGGATTTGAGAATTTTGAAAGTTGCTGAAAAACTATTTTTGTTGAGGTATAAAG
The DNA here is from genome assembly GCF_033239565.1 of Halichoeres trimaculatus. Lineage (NCBI taxonomy): Eukaryota > Metazoa > Chordata > Actinopteri > Labriformes > Labridae > Halichoeres > Halichoeres trimaculatus. Next base: position 14,601,249 of record NW_027437182.1, on the reverse strand, counting down.
TCTGTCACTAAATGCAGTTTCTAGAATGCTGACACATCAAATTCTTCATGTTAGACAACTCAGAACCTACATAAGTTAAATCAACTTTAAACAACAGATCAAACTCATTTAATTTTCAGACAAAACAAAAGATATCTCAGTGTTATTGCAAACCATTAGTCAAACAGAAGCAAAATGTTTCAAGGACTTCCCCCTCCATGTGACCCACAAGATTCACTGATCTGAACCAATTACGGACACAAGGTAGAATTAGAAAGGATGGCCCAAAGGTGGAGGGTTGTAAATGGGAGCCAATTAGAGCAGAAAACGAAGGAGGCAAGACAAGCATAGCTAATGATGCCATATCCATCAACTTCTGACACTCATTTTACTTTTCAGGCACCTTGATGATGCTCTCATCCGGATTGTTTTACAATGACGGAGCAGGTACTGTGAGGGGTTGTGCAAGGACACTAAAAAAGCCAGATTACTACTGAAAAACACTAGGTTTATGGTTTAATGGTATCACTTTCACATAATCAATCAACAAGACCTCTGAAACACTATTATCAGCATCTTGTTTTTTTATTTCTTCTCATCTGATGTATAGATGCACAGCTATTGACTCTGTGCCTTGAGCATACAGCTATGATGCATGATCTGAGCTCAGTGCTTCCACATATTGAGCTGAATTTATTCGTAGTATATTTTGTGAGCTTTTGTTTAGTTGCATTGTTCTTTCAACCAGGAAAAATATCAACAAAAACAGCATCTGACCTGAATAGACTGGTTAATGATTCAAAGTTTAAAAGCTTTTCTTTGTTTTCATTTCACTGCAACAAAATTTGTTCTTTACATTATTCATACCCACAGCAGTCCAACAATCTGTATGTTAAACCGGAAAGTTACATGCATAGATATATGGACACAATCTCAGTATGTATATCATTGTCATGATCCCATCCGCCCCATCTGTCCGTCTACCTGCCTGTCTCTCTGCTCCTGCTCAGCGCCTGTCATGTCTGCTCTCAAACAGGCCTCCTGTGTCTGGATTAATCTCTCTGGTTGACTGCTGATCTGAAGGTGGGTCGACCGCCATCTACCAACACCAAAACTAATTTCACTGTGTCACTGCATGACACCCCTGCCCACCACCCCCACTGACAATCGCACATGCACACACATTGCAAAATATCTTCATCTGTCTCTGTCTCATCTACATAGGCGAGGGCAGGAGGGTGGGCGACTAGTCCGAAGGAGAAAGGTCAGTGCACTGAAGGAGTTCATCATTCTGAGGTGTCAGAGATGCTCTTAAGGAGAGCAGATGAAGGGGAGAGGATCAGCAGGAGGGAGCGTTGGAAGGGGGTGTCTGTTTTAAATTTGTCTTGTTATTGGTCATCAGCCAAAAGTTCGTCACAGCCTACAGGGTTGGCTTGCATCTAGCGAGAGCAAATCAATCATGGCACTGTTTGTATTTCACTATCACGTTGCCTTTGATTGTATCTTAATTATGAGACAGCTTTACACACACAAACACACACTCACACATACACGTCTTATTATCACGAAGAAGGTTCATTGGCTGGCAAAACACACCAAAGGGTTTATTGAAACACCAGAAGCTTGCAATCAAACACACATAAACACACATTAAATCATTCTGAAATAATCACACAATGCATCCAGTACACTTGCTGGTGTCTGGCATGAGGTAAACAGCTTTTAATAGCATCAAACCTCGTGCACTTGTTTGGGACCATCTGTCCACTCTATTGTGTTTCTCTGTTGTGGCTCTTTGGAAGCACATCGGGTGACAGCTGATGTATGCGCTCTTACAGTCCTTAGCCAGGCCCTCGGGATTTTGCCGCACTGTTTTTCTCCTGCTCTTCAGTCTATTTCTTCTTTTTCTTCTGTTTTGTCTTGTTATATTCCTTGTCCCTTCTTAGCTTCATGGAGTATCTTTTATATCATGGTACTGGTCTATTAAGGCTGTATCTGTACAGCACACACATAGAGACAGATGTATTTCATTAAAGAAGTTGTCTTCGGGGTTTTAAAATTCAGTACAATCAGAGAGCTCTGCATGTTGCATTTTAGGAAAGGTCTATAAGTGCACCTTATGACGACCATTTTGTAACGGTTGGTTAGCAGTTATTTTATGATGCACTGATATTAAAAATAGGGCTGGGCAACGATTAAAACTTTTAATTGTAATTAATCGAATGATTTCCCTGATTAATCATACTTAATTGCATTGTAAATTCAAAATCTAATAATGAATTCAAAAGCAGTGTATAGTGCACTTTTATTGGAATGTTCTGCCATATGAACGAAACTGCCATAACATCTGTCATGCAAACACTTAATCAGTACTTGTTATAAGGTAATAGTTAAATCACATATTTAGTGCAAATCAAATTTACAAAACGTAAATACAAAATTAAAGCTTATTGCCACTGTCAGGGCATTAAAGTGATACTCCGGGATGGAACAAGTTGGGTCCTATCACAAGGTTTAGGGCAGAAATTACCCCTACAGCAGTGTTTTTGTGCAGCAGAAGCCCAGAGCGCTCACACCAAACACCCCCTCCCTGCTCGCCAGCCTGTTTCCTATGCATTCAGACGGGGCCAATTTTTACTTGACCAAAAACACCGAAAAACTCTGATATCAGTCTGCATTCACGCTTTATTTAGAGAATTTTCAGCACGTTACTTTCACACAAAAACACAGCTAAAAAAGGCTCTAGTTCTCATCGTGTCTCTTTGTCCTGGCAGACTACCTGCATTTGTTTATATCTGGCACGCCGTGCGCGTGGACTGATACACTAAGCAGCGAGCGCCTTTAAGTTCCGTGGTGTTGCCCCTCCAATTTCACTTCCGGTTCCACCGCGGTTAGCAACAGTCCTTTACAAAATAAAAGCATGTGAGCAACATGCACTAATGTGCGATAAAATATTCAACGGCGTTAATAGATTGACGGGTTAACGCGAAAATAAGGCGTTAACTTGCCTAGCACTAATTAAAAATTATTATTTTTATAGTTCAAAAATCCACAATATGATAATAAATAAAGAGTTGGCCATTACATTTTAAGGTCAATTCAGGGTGGACATGTCAATAGTTGGGGTGAGCTACAGTTCCTTTACTGGCCTGTAGGACTGGGCAATATGAAATCTTCCCAGTGACTATTTTTAAACAGAACCTCTGACTTTGCATTCCCCATTTTTGCATGTGAGTAATCTGAAAAAGAGACAGAGACAGGCTGTGTCACTCTGATAATGAGCAGTTACATCACTAACCATAAAGTACTGAGAACTCAACTTTTAAATAGTACCGTTGTCATTTTTAGCCTGTGCAGCTTACCAATGCACAGGATTCACTCTGTGTGGCTGACAGGCAGATTGTTAAGCAGGTATGCATCAGAGTGTTGGATTTGTACCTCATAGAGTCAGTACCTGAGCGCAGAACTGCAACGGTTAGAATGTATAGGAACAGCCACTTCTATGGATTAGAGAATCGTGGGTACAATCTAACTTTCATGATCTAATATTGTCTTGTTGCACACCCACACTGACTGATATCCTGCAAACAGTTTTGAGCACCACTTGCCACGCCTTTTATTTACTGAATTATTTAAACCAAAATGGATATCAGGATGTTTCTTGAGAAGATGTGTATGTGTGTATGTGTGTATTGTTGAGGCACACTGATGTTAAGGGGTTTGGGGGTGAAGCTAGGTTCAGGAAGTTTTCACTCCTTTCTTCCAAGGGTGCCCCTGGCCTCCCAAACTTCCAGTCAAAGGCTGAAAGAAGCCAGATACAGGCAGGATAATCACCACCTAATAAGAGACTATATTGAAAGCAGGCTGGTACTCATACACTACAAGCATGACGGGTGTGTGCGCACAAATACACACATGCACACGCTCTTTAAACACATATGCACACACATACTGCATTTAGAGGAGATGTAATTATGGTGCACTGTGACACACATCAAAAAGATGTGTATCACTCACAATCTGTACACATGTGGGTCCGCACAAGTAGAAAAACAACACAATTATACAACGCACACATTTAAATACACAGACAACCACACCAGATCCAGATCAGTTTTCCTGCTTCTGACTTCAGACCTCCACCACCATCCTAGAAAAATGTTAGCACATGGTAAACGATATCAATAATTCCACGATATACCAATTATCAATTTAGAAAGGCAGAACAGGATCCCATATGGCTTAATGTGCGGATGGTGCCTGCTTTGGTGCGACCCCATGAAAGATGATGATGCCAAGTCAGGAGCCTGAAGTTCTACAAAAACTCGTGACATATAATCTGTAAACCTTTGAGAGAGTTGGAAGTGACAAAAAATACTTTTTGACAGAGAATCCAATTTGATGCATAAACCTTGGTGTTTGAAAAAAATCTGCTATTTTATTTCAACTGATGTAATTTTAAATATTCACATCTCATTATTTTTATGTCCTCTCCAAGTTTGGAAATCAAATTATGGCTATTAATTTATGATAAAAAAAGAGAGCATAGGACACATTTTTAAATCAATAAATATCCTTTACTTTTTACAATAGCGTAATGGTAAGTTTTGTTTTCTGGTAGAATATACTCCCTCTACTCTTTCATGAATAATTCCTTTTTGTCACTCTCCTACCTCAAAGGATTAGTTTTCAGGAATTTAATGACACATGATCATCACTGTTAGATATTCAACTTTAAACAAAAATAAAACTATACAATTGTTATCAGGTGAGAACAGCTTCAGCACACCTTCTTGGATTTGAAAAAATAAAAGGGTGAAAAAAAAAGCCTCCACAAACCCAACCCTTAAGATAACATTTGCTAAATATTTCTGTCTGCCTTGCCTGGAAATGTGTATGCAATGCATCCATCCTTTTCAACACACTCACCCACAACACAACCATTAGTCCAAACACATCCCCCCTGTGGCACTGCACACCCGCTGTCCTACTCTTACAACATCAGCAGCATCAAAAGGAGAATCTATATTCCTCCCTCTGCCTGTTTTCATTTGAGTGACTATGAGGCCCAGCAGAAGCAGCTGCAGCCTCTTCCAGCTCGTGCTCAGTCGGGGGAAGGCAGTAGGTTTAGCAGGCGAGGCAGATTTATGGTGGTGGAGGTGACCTCTGGGGCCGTAACACGGTGATGGGTGAGTGGCTCTCAACAGTAAGCTACTGGCACTTGACAAAGTGCCCGAAGCAGAATGAATTTACTTCTCTTTTCCTCAATCATCAAGCAGCCACTGCCCTGACCCCCATCCTGACTGCTATAACAAGATCTCCCATCTCACAAGGGCCTGAAAAATTTACTGTCACATCTACTTTTCAATGAGCTCAAGTGAGCACTTCTTTCACCTTCAGCGGAGCAGGTGCAGGTTTGGTGGAGGGCTAACCTGCCTGGGTGTTTGTGTGTTTAATGTGTTATGTGTATATGAGCGAAAACGATTTGGAGTCCACGGATTTGCTTCCTAAGTTACACAAACTCAATCTGTGAAACCTTTGCAAGCACACCCACACAAGCTTAATAAGAGAACCTGAACACTTGCAAGATCAAAGAAACATCATTTTGACGATGGTGCATTGTAGACTTTGAGCACACATATTTACAAATCTTGAATTTTCGCCTGCATGCAGAAAGTCAGACGGTTGGACACAGTCACTTCATGATCTTCTCTCAAGCTCGCATACATGAGCAGAAGATGAGACTCTCAGGCAGGGACACAGAGGGCACTGCTATGTGGATGTCAGTAGACACCTCTACCATTTATATTAGAAGTCAATCTACCTTATCACATCCCTTATACACACACTCACAGGCACACACATGGAGTATTATGAGGTGTGTGTTTGCCAGCTTTCATCAGCTTGATGGCAGTAGAGTTGGACTTAATGATCCTGATATTTTTTTATATGCAGTCAATAAATCTCAGGGCACATTCAAATTTCACCTTTCTGGCTGTATGGTTGTTGAGGTGATGGTGAAGTTGGCCAAACTTGAGATGAGCAAAAATACTTCTGACACATCAGCTGAAAGTTGCAAATGAAAGTGTTTCCAAAGTATTGATTTAAAACTTGAGTTCTTTCTTGATTGTATTCATTTTTGATTGCATATATCTATTTTATCATAATAAATTAAAACATACATCTATGGTTTCACTAACAGATGAAATTATCCTATTTGAGTACAAGCATTTTATTAATGTGTATATTTTTATGCATGTAGATAAAATGCTTAAAAGAGGATATTAAATAGATTTACATAGAATAAGACTAAGGCATGCAAAGATATTTGATCCGTCTTTGTTTTGAAATAAAACTAAAACGAAAGAGCAACAACAACAAAAAAAAGACCTAGAAAGAGAGCATCCAGGGAAGTTTCTGCTCATTTAAATGGTCACGCCATCAAATTATCCATGTGTGTAACAGTTGCAGAGTCAATCAATAAGCTCTTTAATAGACAAAGAAATTTGGTTATGCCATCACTTCATTTTTTCAACCTTCTGCTTCCAAATGCCATAACTAATTCATCCCCTTTTCTTTTATGAGCCTCACCCGCTGGGATAATGTTATCATGATGAGCCAATAAAAATCAATGATTAAACATGTGTAATTTTCCAGAGACAATATATTAAAATTTATTGTCTTTCTCTCTCTCTAGCGAGCCATCACATTAGCCCTGGAGCAGCAGACACACTGTGGGTTACAACTGAAAATAAAGAAGGGCATTAAAAGCTATTCAATAAGCCACTGTAAAATTGATCAGGCTATAAAAGCCGCTGCCCGACTGCTCTCTTTCCCTCCTGTCCTCTCGAAGAATTTGGCTGTGGTGGAGTGAAGGGAATGAAAGAGAGCATGTAAAAAAAACGAAATGGAAATTGACAGAAATGACGGGACGCTGTAAGAGGAGGAAACTTAGAATGAAATTAGAAAAGTGTAAAAACAGTGTGAGGAAAGAAGTGATAAAGGGTCTGAAACAACTTTTATATGTATATTTAATCAACCTCTAGCTATGTATCAACTGACATGTGTGTTATATATACTCATTTTCTACATACTGTTCCTTTAACAAACAGTTCAAAGCAGATGGTGTAAAGTGCATGGTGTATGTGAATAAGAATATTTTTCACATTTTGCAGGTTAAAACAGCCATAAATTTGAAACAAACTAAAGAGTTGGGCATGTTTTGGGTGTTTGGTAGATTTCTTTGTAGCATCAGTGTTTTCTGGAAATAATCTTACTGATTGGGCAGAAACCTGCTGACCACAGAAGCAGGGCCCAAATAGCTGCTAATCAGACACTCGGTTGAAGCAGGGGGGTGAAACAAGAGTCAATAGCAACAGCAAAAAAAGGCTGTTTGGCATTGGCAGAGAAGATTTGGCAAGGTTTTTACGGGGGCAACCAACTTACTCAGCTCTGCTACTCGCCCCCAAAATGCATGATCCTTTTAAATGTGGTATTAAAAGAAAACTTAACAGGCTTTCCAATAATATAAGATTTCTTACTAAGAAGCATTGTTATAACAAAGATAATCTATCAAACACAAACTGTCTTATTTTTGGTCCACTTTGCTATCTCAGGAATAGCAAAGGATTCAGGGCATAGCCTGCTTTTTACTTGATATTCAAGAAGATCATCTACAGGAACAGATGTTTTGCTCCCAAAGCTGCCCGGGATAAAAGCAACAGGGAAGTTGATGAGCATGCCCTCATGTTCTGACATTACCAAATGCAGCACCAAATCAAAACTAATGCAATGATCTCAGGCCCTTCTTCTCTGCTTGAGTAACAGGCACCTACATCCTACTGTTTAAACAATGCAGGCAGTAAGCTGTAGGACCACTGTACAACACAAGATATTAGACTGACATGCTGGTGACAAATGGCTCACTGGCTGTCTGCAGTGTTAAATTTGTACTAACTATCAAAAACAGTGCCTTGGCTTATCAGTGTTAGATGATCCAACAAGACACTAACGTTTCAAGAGACTCAATACTCCCCAAGTTCAAACGTAGCACCAGGATGATTTTAAATTGTGACATTTTATGTCAAACTTATTCCAATTAGGTCAAAGAACAATATTGAACTTGTTTGATTCAATTTTCATCCAATCAAACTGGCATTAAGAATATTTACTTTAGCCCTACAGAGGAACAAAGATATGCAGAACATGAGCCAACTCCATTTGTAAAGTGAGCCCCCCCCCCCCCCCCCCCAAAAAAGAGCAAAATATAATCAGCCATTGCAGGAGATTTACTGTTTGAAGTATTACATGGACAGTTTGCCACTTGGACCTCTCCAGTGCCCTCTTGAAAAATAATAATAATTCAAAAAATATAGGAATTCTAGTGGCAAAGTGTGGTGCTGTCGTCTGGATCAGTGGCAGTGGATCGGCAAACTGCGTTTTTCTTTTAACTTTCAATTCTCCTAAGCATCCGTGCTTCACAGCCCCTTGGGCTATTGCCTTTCTCAATCTGTCCCTGGAGAGGCAGGAGTTATGGTCCCTGTCGATTGAGGAGAAAGGGATGTTATTCCCCTGTCACCTCCTGGTCGCGCAGCCATCCTCCCTGCCCTGATCTACAGCCTGACTCCCCCCTTGCCCCCTTCTTCTCCCCCACTTTGCTTTGTCGTAAGCTGCCGACTATGTCGTTGCCATGGGTTGTTGAGATGAGGACGGTGGAAAATGTTCTGGGGGGGTGTGAGAGTGCTGATATTGGTTTAGAGCTGTTGTTGGCAGCTTCTTGATGGTAGTAGTATTACTGAATTCTTTTGCACTGTGTTAAAACTACTACAGGAGAAGGGAGTGCAATGCCTGTGTATGAAACCTTACAGTGAACACATGCAGTACAGGGAAACTGTTGATTTTTCTACAGTCTGATTTTTTAGTGCTAAGGTAGAGCATGGCAGCCCATACTTACTGGAGGCGGGGGCGATGATGAAGTGGGGGAAAAGCAGTTAACTGTCAGACAGTTTGGCCCAGGGGAGGTGACCTGCCCCGGGATACATGCAGGTCTTCCAGTGAAACACTTGACAGAGGAGCACTGACAGGGTTAAACACAAAAGGCACAAAGCGTGGTGAGGTTTGTGTGTGATCAAAGCTTGGGTGATGCCTTCTCTGTGTTAGGGGAGTCCCAGTGGAGATGGTATCATTTGAGTGGCTGACAATTGAAACAATTCAATACTCTCAAAATTAACTATTTTTTTCAAGAACGTCCATTCTTTGATTTTTTTTAGGTTGGCATATGACTCAATTGTTCTTAATTCTAATTGGCAGGTGGCAAAGAAACAAACCTTTGCACTAACATGCAAACATAGGGCCAGACAAATTCTAAAGAATTTTTAATAGACATATCTGAACAGTTTCTTTAATGGTTTTGCAGAAGTACGTCAAACTGTGACATGGTTTTGTTTAAAGAGTGACGATAAAAAGTTAACAAATTGTGGGCTACATATTCCCCAATATTACCACTAAGCATAAGACGTGACATTACTCCACCTGACACATGCTCAGAAGACCATGGGAAGAGCAGCTCCTTTCTTGTACTGGTCAACACTTTTCTACTGCACCTTAACCAAATCAGGAGTTTGTGAGGGTCTCTCTGGGTGAGGGAATAAATAAATAAGTGGATAAATAGATGAATAATCCAGAAGAATGGGAACCTTTGCTGCTTGGCGATCCATCATGTATCCTATTACCACGCACTCAGTGGCACCTGCAGTATGTATAATGCAGTCAACCTCAGTAAGCAGATACAAATTCAACTCTCTTCCTCCTCAATTTGTTATATCTGACAATGCCACAGCTTGTGCCTTGTTGTTTCACTGAATTATGAATAGATCCCCTTCACCAGACTTTCGCCTGTGCGTGATAGTGTAGCGATGTTATGCAGAACAGCTGCAGAAAACAAATCTTGGGAGCTTGGTACGCTTTGCAGCGGCTGGGCGAATATGCATAAACAGTTACGCTTACAACCACTTAAGAACAACCAAATGGACACGATCCTTCATCTTTGGATTTGTTTCATTGGGTGTGATGAATATGAAGTGCCAGAACGTAGTGTGAGTGCATACAATGCAATCGTTTTAAGTGTTTTAAATGATGTAAGAATGTTTTTAAGATTTTTCACACAGAAAATAGAGAAAGAGCAGACAAGTGCTTGGACTGACAATTTAAATCTTAATTCCCATCATAACACTCTTTCCTTAGTTTTGACATCACACCTGGAGCTACACATGTTGCAAAAATCAATCACAATGTGGGAGAATAAAAGGCACACAGGGAGTGCGTGTCAGAGGAAAAGAGGGAGCAAAAGAAAGAGGCTATCAGCTAAATACAAAATAACAATCAGATCCAAAAGGCAGAGGGAGTGAGAGAAAGGGGAATGTAAATACATGGCAAACCGACGGCACATTTTGACCATTGCCTGTTTGTTTGGGTATTTAAACTGTGAGGCTACAATCAAGTCCTCAAAAGCTACAGCCCACATGACAGGAGCCTATTTCATGGCCACGATTTTCTCTAAACACTCAAGCCAACCAACCAAATCTAAATCCACAGTAAAACACACAGAGCGCCCAAAGTCATATCCACTTATTTGTCAATTACTTCTACACACAAAAAGGATGCAGGGGGAAAATTGTCTCAAGTTGATTTTTTGTACAGTTAGGGGGCGGAGGGGGGGATATGTTGGGGGGATGTAGGTTTTTTGGGGCTTGGCTGAACTTTTGAGCCCTGTTTGGTTTGAGCAGATGTAGAATTAGCACACATCACTTCGTATCAGAGAGACACTGAGCATAAGCTGCTGCACAGATGCCAGATACCTCTCTGTCACACAGACACACAACCTGTGATTCTGCTGTGGTAATTATCAATGTGGTTTTAATTTCCGCAGAATCCAAAGGACGGTGCTCAAAAACGTTATCTGGAAAATTAAAATGTGATTATTACTGCTTTCCTACCAATTCCGTTGCTAACAGCAAACTGTTTCTTGAGCATATGTAGCAAGGTACTGCAATTTCCTAAAAATGCAAAGCTCAGTGTCTGCAGAAGTGGCATCATGAATAGAGGTTTAATGACAAGCATTCAGGTGAAGTTGCATTACATATGCTGTCACTACCCAGGGGAATTCTGCCTTGGAGCTGGGGATCCTGTTGCATGTCAATGAACTGGACTAAACATGCATGACAAGTGATGGTGTGTGGATAGTTAACGGGAGTGAACCTTAAGTTGGTGTCAGCACAGGATCTGGATGTACTCTGCAGAAGATGCATGCAATAGACCGCCACACCACTTTATCTGAAAGGCCCCTAATTGTGAGGGTTTTGAGAAACACATGTTTGCAGAGGAGGAAGAGCAGAAGGAGTGTCAGATGTCAGCAATGTGAAGACATATGGCTCCTACAAGTTGGGTTAAAAAAAATGGTAATGACAACAGAAATATGGTTTGCTGCAATGAACTTTTAAGAACTCCACGATGTTGATAACACTGTTTCTTTAAATCAAACCATAAATCCTACACAATAGCAACAAAACCTTATGGGACATCCAAAAAAGAAGTCATCACTGCTACAATGAAATACTTGTGTAAATGAAATATTAGACATTTAAAGAACATATAGTCAAAAACCGTTTATAGCAAGAAAACTCAAAGCAAAACTCAGTAACCTTTTGAAATCTAAACATGAGGCATAAAAGAAAGACAACTGCTCGGCTGTTTGTGCTTGTTGAGAAGGGAGCTTTAACAAAGCAAGATGATGATGCGAGGTAACACAGGTGACCCAGCATATTATTCCTGCTCAAAAGGGCTCGCAACCTTCAACTCAGCCATTGTGTGGGGCCATCTCATCAGGAATACAACACTCATGCACATACACAAACACCCACACAACCCTTCCCCTTTCAATTCAAATCCACCCACACTTCACCCCTATTCCTCTTTTATCCCTTCATTACGCACTTGTCCTTCTCTTGTGTTCACAGCAAATATGCGCTCTACTTTGTTAATATTTTTCACCGCGTACTCTCAACATAACCCACTGCCTGCTTTGGACATTTGTGCCAACCAAGTTGAATAAACTGAAAGATGGAAAAGGCATAAAGGTATCAAAAGCAGAACACTCCCAGCCCTACCAAGAACAGGTTGACCTTGTGAATGCAAGCTACTGCAAGCTACTACAACCACTGAAGAGATGCTGTGGTTATTGTTCACAAAAGTGGGGCTCATCTGTTTGTTAATCGTTTGTGCTTTATTGTGACACATAGAGTAACATTTGTGTGGGGTAAAATTAAGGTCTGGTTCTAGTTCTGCGGAATCTGCACTTTTATTTAAAAAAAGAAACATAAAGACGACTGATTTTTATCAAATATAATCAGCCTTTCTACTAATCATCTGCTGAAATACCTGCTTATTTACAGCATTACTGGAATAATCAGTTACATAAAATGTGTGTTAGGTTTTGTTAGTTTTGTAGCTTATGATGCTAAGTTGTGGTGAACTGAAAGGTCCGTATATTATTGAAACACATGCAGCAGCTTTAATACAATGTGTATGATGAGCAGATGCAGACCCAGCACTCAATCACAAACAGCATCTGTAATGGGTCTGGAGCTGATTGAAGACTCATCAAGTGGTCTGAATGATGTCATCTTTTAGTTAAAAGTGTTGTAATTGTGTTGCAGAGGTTGATTTAACAACTGCGAGCGAGCTAGGTGAATGAAACAAAACAGTAAAAGTGTTGAGGATCATTCAAATCCACAGAAAAGGAAATGCAGTCAAAAACCATAACTCATAAAGATGAAGACCAGACCAGGGGTTGTTCCATCTGATCAACAAAGAATAAAGTTGAAAACACAAAAAACACGACCATTTCATCATTTTTTTAGTGATTCTAACACTTTAACTCATTGCATTTTAGACAATTATAACCTCTTGTTTTAATCACTTCTAATTATCAAAGTTAAGATAAATTTTTGAATACTTGGAGAAAAATGTTTCAACAACCAAGGCAATACAATGGGTGGCACAAATCGCAGTTTTGAATTACAGAACGAAACCCAAAAGTGACCTCTCCGTCTTTCTTTCCCTGCTTTGAAATTGGTGTCTCAAATCTTTTCCACAACCAAATGACTCCTAACTCTGCTGAGTGCAGCATGGGTCATGCAGCTAGATGAAGCCAGGGTGTCTGGTTAGTGTTGAAGTTTAACAGGAGATTTCTGATGTCTGATTTCACTCAATAAGCCAGCCGTTTCTCTGTTTCAGGGAGCCTTGCGGTAATTCCTTGCAGATATGAAGCGGGGAGAATGCTGTGGGAAATGTCGCTTAAACTTGATCTAGCTTCATTCTAAGTTTTCTGTATTTCACTTATTTGACCACCCACCTTTAACAGTGAACAAGTGTTAAAAGCCCCTCGCAGTGAAACACAATACAATTCACAGCACCACATATGAATACAGGCTCCAACACATTTCAGAAAATTGGTTCAAATAAAACTGTTTACCACAAGAACAGTAACTGCGTGTGTATAAAAATAGTACTAGGGATGGGTACCTTTCACATTTCAAACAACACGGTACCGATGCCCCGTACCTGGCAATTGGTATTGGTACAACGGTTCCAATTTTCTGTACTTTTTTGTGAGTTTATGTGGTAATAAATACTAATTTATTCACTGATAAAGTCTCAAAGTTTTGTAAAGGTATCATATTTATTCTTTGATATAGAACCTTGCAATGCTGTGTTCATGTCCAGCATGGAAAATTGCCTACCCTTTAACTCTCTCACAGTCACAAGGATGTGTTGGGTACCTAAACGTGGTACTGTTTAATTTTACGTGAACTGGTACTAAGTACTACAGATGAAACTCGGCGGTACCTATAAAAGTACCTTATTCAATACCCATCCCTAATCAGTACAGTTATATATATATATATATATATATATATATATATATATATATATATATATATATATATATATATATATATATATATATATAAAAAATGACATACGTTATGGAGTAAGTTTGCACAGAAAACAAGACAAAACTGCTCCTACATATCTTGTATCTTTTCATAAAGGGAAGGTACACTGGAAGAAAATGGAACACATCCCAGATTATATTTTATTTCGTTTTAAATATTAAGACTTTTTATTTAATTTTTATTCAAAGAAAGAGCATCACTGGGCAAGTGGCCTCCAAGGTTCCTTTTAAGTTCACTGGCGGTGCTTTTCTAGAAACAATCTCAGGATTTTTCATTTATCACTGTCAAAGACAGCTGGTTCAGAACTCCTGATCAATTAGAGGAATCCAGAAGGAATAAATAGGGATTTTTTTTTCCACACCAAAACATAGAAACAATAATTTTACAATTTAAGTAACATTTTTTTTTTTTTTTTGTATAATAATGATGTATATTTACCAGAGCTGTTTTGAACTATGGATGGGCTGTAAATGATGAAAATATTTCCCTTTTCATTTCTGGACATGCAACTTAGTTTAAGTTGGCTTAAAAGTGTTTTTTTTTGGCTGCCAAGTCTGTTCGTATTTATGTCAAATTTCTGTTCACATCTATTCAAATCTGATTTTTCATATACTCAGAATCAAAAGACAAACAGCTCAGTAATGTGATGGTTACACCTTGATTCAGTCATTTGATTTAAACCAAGGATTGGGTGGCTTGTGTGTCAGTGAACCAGTTGCATAGATCTGAGCTGAAACGTCAAAGATTGTGACTTAAACAGGTATTCTAATCTACGTATTTGGGGAAAAGTTTGACTTTTTTATTAATCAGCTTTAAAATGAGAAGGCAAATCTTCACTGATAACTTTTTGCACTGAAATCAAATGTAAATGTCACAGCAGTTAATGAACTTTGCAACCCATTAAGGTTAAGACAACTTTTTTCTTTGTAAGGGCAACGAAGCAAGTGACGCAATTCTGTGCTATTACCAGTGATTTTTGAGTAAAATGTGGATTGTACCAAGAGGTTAAATGTCTTTTGGTAGTATGGTATTAGTCTGTAAACTCACCTCTGGTCCTCTCCTCTTCCTTCCCTGAGCCTTGGTTTGTGCTGATGATTTCTGTCGGGGTGGTCTCCTCCTCCTGACTTGGGCTGGTTCCCAGTGGGAAACTGACAGGCCGAGAGCTGGTAACTGAGCTGGATGGTCGGGAACTGGCACAGTTCTGTGAGAAATGAGAAGGCAGTGTATCAACTTCAGGGAATGTATGACCCAACACTGTTTGAAATAAAACTGTCACAGATTAACTACTTTCCTACTGAGGGGGAAAAAGATGTCATGCCTATCCATATTTGTATACTTGGCTGTTGGTGATATGCAAGTTAGAAATGCTGTTTTTCATTCATCCTTTGCCAGATTACAAAACCAGTTACAACTTTA
Organism: Halichoeres trimaculatus; assembly: GCF_033239565.1. Classification (NCBI taxonomy): domain Eukaryota; kingdom Metazoa; phylum Chordata; class Actinopteri; order Labriformes; family Labridae; genus Halichoeres; species Halichoeres trimaculatus. The sequence continues at coordinate 14,585,839 of NW_027437182.1, read as the reverse complement.
TTTTCTTTTTTCCAACCTCAGGCCTGTGCTCAATTGATTTATTTTTTCTTCAAACAAAAATGTCAACATCTAACACAAGACCCCACTGAAATATTATTTGTTAATCAGTTCAAAGAGTCAATACTTTGTGTTGACCAAGTAGATGTGTAGTTGACCTGTGGCGTTTTAAACTTTCAACCAATGGATCTCATTAAGCAGTCACAAGATTTAAAAAAGGAGAAAAAACTGTCTTGAAACAAAAGTTTGTAGCTGCTTCATAAATTTCCTCTACAGAGACCTTCTTGTTCCAAACATGCACATGCATCTTTCAGCCAGCCCAAAATAAACGGCAATCACAGAAAACCTATTTGTTTGCATAGCTCTCAAGCAGACTGTTGGGGCTTAAACAGGCTCCAGGGCCACTTATATTTCTTAGTGTACATCTAACAAGCAGGAAAGCTTTGCATGGCAAACACTTCTGGTGTGCTATTTTGGCTGCATGTGTGTATTGTTGATGTCAAGCTTCAGTGCATATGGCACACACTCACAGAAAAGTAGAAAGAGAAAAATTCATCCAGTGCTGAATGTCATTGTTCAGTAAATCACTCTTAACATGTGTCCCATAAACAGATCAAAATGCCCTTTTTAAGTTTTTGATTGAACAAAAACTATTCAAATGCCATCACTTCATAGATTTTTGTTATACTAAACAAAACAAAGAATATGAATTGATTCAGATCACTTGAGAAAGTCAAATTTTAGACGTTTTTTTTTTCTTTTTGGCTTCAAAACTGAAATTCTGTATTCCTATTTGTTGTCAAAACTTGAATTAAGATCAAAAAAACTAATCTGCTTCCAATTTATGTCTATATTTCAGTGGTGTCAGGGGCACGGAGCAGTGAGGGGGTTGTTTTTTATTTGGGTCCTGCAAGTGACAGCTTTATTTCACAAAGCAATCTGGCTGTGTGTCTACAAGAGGGAGGTCAGGGTGGGTCAGGCAGTACTTGGTATCAAGCAGGCAGGCTACACTGGTCAAAGCGTGAGTGTGTGTGTGTGTGTGTGTGTGTGTGTGTGTGTGTGTGTGTGTGTGTGCAAGGATACAAAACCACACCCCCAGGGCGAGACAGAGTGTGTGCCTAACACCTGTGTTAGGGCAACTACAAGGAAGAGGGCTTAAAAGGTCGACAGAGGGGTAGAATATAAAAGAGGGGAGTGTGTCATTAGATTCAGTGGAATTTATACGAGGGTTTGTCAAGGTCGGAGGAGTGTCATGTCACTGTACCAATAGCATTAAGTAAATATGAAATCAAAATGCTCCCACGATATTTAAATGATTGTGATTATTTTTCCTAATGTTTTATACAGATCAAATGTCCTGTATATTGGTATCATGAGTTTACAAGTGACAAAAGTTAGAAATACTTCAATTTTAATACCACCGTAAATGTTTGAATGAAAGTTGTCGAGGAATTATCCCTTTAACCCTTCAATGGTTGCAAATAACAAAACACATAAACCCCTCTATCTCCGACAAGTGCCATTCCTCTTCAAATGACCCCATATGCAGTAACACAGCCAAAGCCTCTTTATCCCTCAGCCGGCGAAGCACGCTACCCAATCCTATGTTTTACAACATGGGGATATATAGGGGCATGTGCGGTCATCTAGAGCCAAATGTCTCCTATCTAGCCAAAGGACAGGTAGATACAGTATTTCAAGCAGAATTTATGGCACAAAATAGCATTAGCTAAAAACCGTCAGGCGGCAGTGATGGCTAAAAAACGCATTCTGGTAGCGGAACCCGGTGAGATTGGAAAATTGCCACCAACAGAGGAGAGAGGAAGCAGTAAAAATGACGGTACATGGGGGCCTCACTGATAACATGAGCAGCCAATATATCAGACTGCACCTGGGTTAAAGGGGGGCCCTGGGGCCCCCCTTTAACCCAGGTGACGAACACACAGACACATTAAATTTTTTATATTTATTTATTTCATTTCTTCCCATCCTAACAGTGTCCATCTCTTTTTGGTGGGAGGGGTCAAAAGGAAATGGGAGCACTCTGATATTTTAAAAATCAATCTGCTGTCAGAAATGGTTTCATTCCTCCCTCAATGACCTGAAGTGGGTGAGGAGTACTGGGGGTGTTTATGTGTGGGTCATGGTGCAGTGGGAGGGGCAGGACAAAGAGTTACTGGCAAAGAGGTATGAAGTTTATGTGATCAGTCATGAGGGACAAGATGCATTTTGCGTGTGTGAATGTACGTGTGGAGCAAAGCAGTGTGGAATGATGAGACTGTTTGACAAGGTGTTGGAGTCCATAATTATATGTGTGTGTGTGTGTGTGTGTGTGTGTGTGTGTGTGTGTGTGTGTGTGTGTGTGTGTGTGTGTGTGTGTGTGTTTTTGTGTGGTGGAGACTATTAAGCACCTTTAAAGTGCTTTGCGTAGACTAGCTCACAAACACATACACGCACACACATGCAGCATCCCTCCACCTCAGCAGAACAGGAGCGTCCAACGAGGTATAAATACTGCTCTGACACTTTAATGTCAGGGGACTGCTTGTCCTGGATTAGAAACTTGTAACCCTCCACGAAGCTTGACATTGCTGGGATGAAGGTGCTGCAATGGGCAGTGTGAGGATGGGAGGGGGGCTATTATGGAGGGTCTATGTTTGATGTATAAGGGCATCTAACATGGACTGTCGACAAGTGGGAGGCTAGCAGATGTACAATGTTTCTTTGTGGCCAGTTTTTCATTGCTCAAGTGGATTCTGTTTTTTTTTTTTTTTTTCTTTCTGAGAGGCAGAAGCTGTGAGGAAAATTAAGTGTGCCATACCAGTGTGTTTAAAAGACATACACTTAGTCAAAGAAAAAAAAGAGGATTACATACTGAAAAGTTAAGCGCTTTTCTTCTCTCCTTGATCCTGTTGACCGTGCTCCGAACCTGAAAGAGGGTAAAAGAGAACGGGAAAGAAAGTGATAAATGTACCTGACACAGAGCTTAAAATGAATCAATTCAGGAAAAGGAGAAAAAAAGGACAAAATTTGCAGCTGTTCACTCACATGAGCACTGAAAATCTCTAATAAACAAAAAAAAAGAAAAGAAATTGGAAATAAAAATTTTGAGCAGCAGTTTGCAGCCACTGGAGGCACGAGGAAGGTTTGTGTGTGTATGTGTGTATGTGTGTGTATGTGTTCCTGTATGTCCCAGTGGCTAATGGGACTTGAAAGTGACACATGAAGCTGGCAAACTAAGGAGACCACTTCAAGCTATCATCTGTCAGCACAGAGCGCCGGGACCAACAAATGGAGCTATTGGAGGAGAAGGGACCGCCCTAGCAGAACAGATTACATTTTTACACTCTGGATGAAACAGTATACTACACGCTGTCATTTAACACACACAATACCAGACAAGAGTTTCACAGATTTTAGAGATATGGAGTCAACATTCAAACTTTACAGTGCTTGTTTCTTGAGACTCTTTTAAAATGTATAAATATTAATTGTGTTAATAATTCTTCAGCTTAACAATTAACTTTGATAATAATGTAACAGATAATGAAAATGCCTGAACAGTCAATTTAAGTAAAGATTTTTCCTCTTCAAAACACAACTTTTTTTAGTTTTCACTTTTTAATTTCAAATCTTTACAGAAATCGTGACAAAATGGAAATACTATATTTAGGATTAATACTGTAAAAATAGTACCACATGATGAAAGATAGTAACCCAGCAAATTGATCTCCCACTCATTCATTTAGATAAAAAAAATTAACTAGGAAACTTATCCATAGTTTCACTGATAAATCAACTGAAGGCTGTTGCAAGAAAATTATGTTTAATAGTATTAGATTATACTTTGGCTTGTTTTTAATTGTTGGCCAAAATAAAACAATTACCAATTTAAACTGACTCAGAAGCTGGAAAATGAGTGTTTTGTTAATTTACTCAAATACGAAAAAAACAAATAGCAGTTATCTGACATTGGCACATCTTGATTTCACGTCTAATAGATTCCGTTTATATTTAGTGTGAGATGACATCTGATTATTATCTGTCATAAATTTAAATAGAAAACCAAACAGAACAGCAGAGGTTACTTAGTGTGTTAGTGGCTCGGTTAAGTGGGCTGAAATCTTCCATGGCAAGCCTGTGTGTGTGTGTGTGTGTGTGTGTGTGTGTGTGTCAGTCCTTACTACAGCCCGTCCCAGCCCAGCCCACCACGTTAGTGAATATGCATTATGGCTTATGGCTTCATTAAGTCGCAGCGTGTTATAAATTATGACACCACGCTGAACACACACACACACACACAGTCTCAGAGACGGCGTGTGTATACAGAGGATGTTTTGCATACATACCAACACTGAAGAGCCACATAATGAAGAGGGACCAAGACTTGTGACAAGCCAGAATCAACAGCCCCAGCATTATGTTTGTGAAACAGTTGTATTATTTCTGACGAGATCCACACAAGGCCTTCAACGCAGCGTAGACGTTGGTGAGACACCGTCTTAACACAATTTAATGGGGGAAGTAAGTCCTAGGGATTTCATTGATATCAAAAGCTGCCGGCGTGCTGAGGCAATTACATGACACAACTTAATTAATCATTTGACAATGAGGGGAAGGGCATTGTTTTAGATGATCGTTATGTGTTTAAGGGGTTTTGCGCACACTCAAGGTTTCACAATGATGCAAAGCGTGGTTTCCCATGTAAATGGGCGCTAAACGATTACCATATAAAAGCAGCACACCCGACAACACCTGCCGACATCCTTGGAACTGATGGAAATAAAAGGTCATCAAAGCCTGGGATTACAAGGTGACCACCAAGGAAAAGCTAATTGCAATGAATAATGGAAAGCTATTGTCAGGTAATTAGCAATTAAAACGCAGCGTTTTAGTGTAATAGCTGCAGACAAAGTCTGTCTGCTATTCTCTATCTGTTTTCACTGGGCTGAGATAACAGCCTCAGCAGCCTAACTTTGAGGCACTGAATAACTCAACCTTTCTTTAGCATATCAAAGAAAAAAATCTCCTTCAGATGGTTGAACACCAATTTACTATACCAGGTTAAAAACTTGCAGCAACTTTGGAAAAGTTTTATCCTTTCTTTACTCCATAGTCTGTGTCTGAAAACAGCTGCACATGTCTGTAAATGTATCCAAGGAGGAGTTACCATCTCAAACTGTCAGTTCTGATTCACTTTCATGAGTAAAAACAGATATTTCTCTGTGTATCACTCTGATTACAGAGAGAAACAAATGAAATCAGCTTTAAAGACTTTTATCTTGTATCTCAGTGATTGCAAAGAAAAAGTTCTTTTTCGGGGGAAACCTGAGTCCAGTTGTGGTCTGTGTCACACATAATCAAAGTTCAAGACAATTACAAGACAAGCAGGCTGATGGTGGAAAAAATAACCCCCCCCCCCCCCCCCCCCCCAACCACAAAGAGGTGATTTGTGTTGATAGGGCTATGGTGAAGGAGCAGAAATGTGTAGATATGAATAAAAGCAAGGTAAAAGATTTTTTCAGATGTTAACAAAGAAGTGTGGTGCTTTTGAAAACCCGAACATGTACATAAGGTGCTTAAAAAATCGTGAAGACCCCAGGGTCAAGGACATCTTGAGTGTAAGAAAATGAATTCCCAAGCACTAAAAAAAGCCACTTAAGCAAGAATGCAGTGTTGATTTATTATACGGAGTGAAGGGTCAGCCATCTCTGGCTCTGAATTGTTGGTGCTTCGCCTATGACTCAGGGACAGCTCTTCATGCTCTGGAGTAGAGGTGATGAAGAAAGAAAAGAGAGGCAGAAATACAAATGGACAGAAAATGCAAATGTTCTACAAAAGATGTCCTGATGTTGATGCTAGAAAGAAATGGGAGTCTGAGGAAATCACATATTAAAAAGTTGAAAGAATTTCACACTGACCATTGAGTTTTAAAAGATGTACAACAATGAACAACAGAGCTCAGCTCTCAGAGGAAGCTGCTTGTATAGACTGAATATGGCCTTGAACATCAAGTCTGGGCAACTAGAGGTAAATGAAAAGGTAAGGTATGTTTGTTTTTATCAAAGCTGGAAACTCACAAACCCTGGTTCAAGAATGTGTTTTTTCTTTTAATATTTATTTAAGTTATTTTTTTCTATTTATCATATTAGAAAAGGAAAATTATGTTAAAGTGACAATTCATACTAATGCATGCAATGTACTCAAACCCAGAGTTAACCCTATTAACATACACTAAGAGCTACATTTGACCAAGAGTGATTTTCATGACTTGAGTCCCATACATTAAATTGTATCTCTCCGTCTCTGTCCTCACACAACTACAGTGCATCTAAATGGTAATAAAGCAGCATCTCAATACAATATCCTCGCTCCTGCATTGCATATTGTTGGTTACATACTGTTTTTCTTTTTACATCCAACTACGGTTACCGCTCGGGGCCCCTTGAAGCCCTGGCCGGCGGCTTTGTCAGGATGCTAAATGGAGGGCCGTGAGTTTAAAAACTTAAAGAGGCAGTGAAATATTAGCCAATGTGGGTGAGGAATGAGTGGCTGAGAACGGCGGCGTGTCAGTGTTTAATGGTCGGACTCGGATGCATATAAGTTAGTCCAAGCATGAAGGGCAGTGGGACGCTCGCATGGAAACGATGTCCCCTCCCCTCGCACTCATCCCTCCACCCATCCGCAGACGCACGTTCACACATATACACACCCGTGCACCCACACAGCTTTTAAGCAGGGAGCCCATCAGAAACTTGTCATTTCTCTCATTCACCCCGACAGCCTTGAGACACAATGCAGACTTACCTCTGTGTTGTACACCCCATATATCAGGAAGATGAACAGGCCCTGCAAACACAGACAAAAAAAGAAAGAGAAAGAAAGGGTTAGAGGAAGAGGAGGACGAAGTTGTTACAGTTGTTTTCTCTCTTATCTTCAGTTAAAAAATAAAAAAATCCAAAGTAATAAGTGGAGTGATATGTTATACAGCCTGCAATATAGCGCTAAGGAAGACTGTAGAATTAAGTGTGGAAAGAAGAGGAACTAAGAGTACAACTTCTCCAAAGTGGGCCACCTCACTGAGGCTCAGCTTGCATTTGTTTCTCCTACAATACTCTAACTCCTCATTCCATTCCCCACTAAGCCATCAAAGCCTCAAACCCAAGGTTCCACACAGCTTTGTTGAAATAGAAAATCTCAAGTGCCTGTGTTCAGTCTGTGTTGTTAGACACAAAAACACACATACATATATGACAGAGTACCTACAATCACACACATAGCACAAGTTCAGTCCCCCAGACACACACAGGCACACAAATTCATTCAAAAACATATGCAACAGACACAGAAAGACAGAAAAATGTACAGGAATAAAGACAATATGAGCAGAGAAATGCATTAAAAGACACACACGCACATAAAGAGAGCAGCTCAGGCCAGACGAGGCTATCAAGGAAAACCATTCGAGGAAAGCGGAGAAAGAGAGAGACAGAGGGAGCATAATGAAAAAAATGACACATAAAAGAAGATATTTCATGTTCACAAAACTCCACGGCTAGTACCCAGGGCGCAAGAATGCCATGCCCTTGGAAGCATAAAGGCTGCACTTTTGGTCACAGAAAAACAGATATTTTTCATTCCAATCCATTGTGTATCCATTGAATGTACAAGCTGTGCATTCGCCTTCAGGCCATAACGAATACTGTTGCCTCAAAAGAAACAGTGAGAAACATTCTCTGAGCAGCAATTGAACTGCTCTGCGAAAAGAGATGTACCGAGAAAAAAATTAAATGGCAGGTAAAATCCTATATCTTTCAAGGTTGTTTGATACAGTAGATTCTTTGATAAGTCAGCAGTGTGTTTGTTGATATAGCTCACTCACAAAAAACTTTTTAAAGTACAGCTCTATCCTTTCAGCATACAGAATGTATTTATGTTTTTTTCATCTTTAAGATGGTGAGGACACATACTGTGGATGGCAGACACAACCTGGTCAGCACATCAATCAAGTCGAGTTTCAAGTTGGAGCATGTAATTTTGGCCGGAGGGAGATCTCGATGCATCACCATTGACAACATGATTTGGGGACCCATTCGAAGTGACACGCTGACAACGGCGACCTCTAGCCCATACTACTGCCAATTCACCTCCTACTAGCTGCTCTACTGTCCTCCAGGGACTGAATTGCCCTGTCTGGTTGTCAGGTGACACCTTCTGGCATCCATCATGTTTAAAATGACAATTCGGCTGCACCCTGACAGGCTGAAGACAACGGGCACAACAAGGAATGTCAAGCTGAGAAGTGACACCAGTACTTTTTTTTCCACTTCTTCATACACTTTTTATAAAAAAAAGTGGTTTACATTAACAAGATAAATAAAACAGCAACAATATCACTGAAAATTTTTCACCATTATTGTCAAATGTAACTGAGCTTACCAATACAAGATACACATCAGCTTTTTTAAGCCATACTTTAATGAAAAATTAATCTGTTTTACAGTTTCAGTGGGTGGGCTCAATGTAAATTAAACTGGTACCAAGTCCTGAAAAATATCACCCCTGCAGCACCTGTCTTTGGAGTAAACTTGTAGTTCTCCTGGACAATGCATAAAAATCATGAAGTTTGAATATGAAGAAGCACAAAGTCTTGTGTTCAGAGTTTATAGTACGTTGCATGTTGCCATTTTCACAGACTCACTCAAACAAGCAGTACCCGAAGCACTTACACACAATAGGATGGTGGGTGGTTAATTTGCAACGCACACTCTATTGTATTACATTAGAATTGCAATTTCCTACTTACTGTTGCAATTTGATTATCATGTTTTTGATCATTCATCTTATTTGTAATTAATCTTTTGTTGTGTAGGGAACAAAGTGGGGCAGACATACTGTGCACATTAGGAAAAATGATCTATTAAAATATAATTGAGTTAAAAATAAGTGGCAGCGCAACAATAATGATAGATTGTTTAAAATGTTAATTCATTAATATTACCGCTAAAAAACAAACAGAGACAAAAATGGGCCGCATTATTTAAATGCATGTGTGCTTTTCTAAATCCAGTCCTGTTTCTTTTGAACTCAGCGGCAAATTCTACAAATTTATGCAGGGAATAAATGCAGTTGCTTTCAAAGTATTGCCATACTGTACATCAAACAGGGGAGCATAAATTAATTAGCATCCAGCTAATTAGGAAACAATTGTATGTTTAAAAAGTTAAAGCCAACAAACAGTGTGTTTGACCAAAAACATTTTCACTCCAGAGAGATGCTGCAATACAGAAAATAGCATTTGTTTATATTAACAAGGGTGGTACCTCTCATCTTCTTATTCTGCAAGCTCTGTCTGTGAAAGCAGGAAGAACTTAATAAAAGCAGGGATCTGTTTACTTTAAAAACTTTGAGGTAATTCATTTAAACTAAGATGCTTTGGTTTCAACTTGGAGAGTGATGTTTAAAACCCACCGTTTGGAAATGTATCTCGTCTACCTCGTCTGTCCTTGTGACTAATACTCCGTAAAAGCATCAACTAAAATACTTGTCATGAAAGCTTTACTCCAGTGTTTGTGTAAGTGTGTCATCTGAATGGCTTCATTGTGTGTGAAAACATTAAACTCAGAGCAGGTCTTAGTTATTTTCACTTAAAGATGTTGGTATACACTCTGTCCCTTAGAATTGGCAGATGTTTAGTTCCCAGGAAGCAGAACAAATAAGTGGGTTTTTACTTATCAAGACAAATGAGTGAGCAGGAGAGGTTACTGTTTAGCTAAAGGATACTTAGCACAAATAATTGGGATGTTAAGGGTTGTTCTTGTACCTGCAATGAGCGAGCATTTGGCCTTTTGATTACTATCACTTTGTTGAAGTATGACATGCTGTCTTCTATTAAAAAAAGGAAGAAAGAAAGAGGAGGGACAATTTTAAACAGCCATAAGAGAATTACAAAAAAGATAGAAGATGATGATCTTTCTTTACATTATTTGACAGAGCAGAAGTAGTCCTCAAAAACACAAATAAAAAAGAAAAATAAATAAAAGGGAAGAAATGAAATGTCATCGGTCAGTGGGACTGGTCCTGCCTTTTTGCTTTATTTGAGTGACAAATTAAAAAAACTAAGCAGACAATGAATTTACTTTATACTCTGGGAGTTTAAAGCCCCTGCTTTACATGTGCTATATTAAACACTCCACACCAACGTATGAAAAGGCACGGTCCACTTCTCTGTGCTACAAATGATAACAAATTCTCTGTGAACAGTGCCTCCCATACCTTTGAGCACCCATATTTCATCTCCATCACCCTCCCAAATAAGTTAAGTTTGTGAGCACATCACTGGCAGGTAAAAAAAAATGCCTGAAAGTGAGAGTTTTATGACTGTGTCCTTGACAAACAAATTTTAAATGTAAAGATAAGAAAACTGTGAAGAAAGAGGGGGCTGTATCTCAGGAAGGACAGACAGGGCTGCTTTCTTTGTCTTGTTGGTACATGAGGTAAATAGATAAATTACTACATGAATAAATCATACATGCAATAGTTCAAGTTTTATTTAAGTTTTATTTAAGTTTTATAAGGTTTCAATGTAATATTCTGAAATTGAAGAGATTATTTTAACACATTTAACCCAGAATTATGAGGACTGCCACTTTATGTGTTACCTTTGATTAACACTATAGAGAGCTTTAAATTTGGCATGAGTTTGACAAGAGTGATAGCAAACGGAGTATTTAAATTCCTGATTTTCAAAAGACATCTAAACACCCCTGCTGGATACTACTTTTTCATTTGGCTTAATTAAATTTGGCTTAAATTGGAATGAGTAAAAGTCCAAGTAAGCTGCTAGTAGGTCACACACTGCAATCACTCATATTATCTTTTAAGTTGCATTCCCTTTTTTTCTATACGAAAACTTTACTAATTTGTCGAGTACACATCAGTCGCTTTTATCAGTTGATACTGTAAAGATGACACAAAAATTGGGGTTGATGAACACTAGCTGCTCTAAGGAGCCACCTCCTTATGTGTGATTATTTTTAGACGTATTCTGTAAGTGTTAGAAATGTATCATTAAAAAAAATCTTATCAACACTTCTCTAATCCTACATTAGAAACTAAAATAGTTTTTTACAGACACTTTGACACTTTTCAATCAGTCTGACACTTTTCCTGCAGACCACAACCTCCACATACATTTAGAGAATTCCAGACTTCTGTATCAACCCATGGCAGAAATGAGAGCTATTTGAACAAGTTGGACCAGACGTCAAATACCCCAGCCTAAAATCAAACACACAGAGACACTTTTCACAAATAGAGCTATCTGCATCTCTACTTGGCAAAAAAGGGAGGAAAAATTCTGCCCTTGCACCTGGTAATCATTACGGAAATGAGAGACAGAAGAGGTTAAAACGCTGTGATGGGGGAAAAGAGAAGAAATTCACACTTCTACTCTAGGGCTTGCTAATGTCTCTGACCCCTCCACGCATAAACAGTTTAATTAACATGTATACATAACTTTCACTTTAACTGCTCATGGCATGTCAAATCAAAGTGTCTGTTGAAGCTGTGAAACGGGGAGTTGATACTTCGCAGGTCCTCGGTTCAAAGTCAGCTCGGTGTAGCTGCTGCAGCTGGCCAGAGGAGCGGGCAGTGAGACATGGAGGCCAACAGACAGGCAGGTAGACGGGCTGCCAGCCAACCTGTCAGTTTGAAAAGGCAAACCCTTCCCAGGAAGACTTTGTGATACCCAGCTTAGGCACAAAACAAGGCACTCTGATGTTATAGATGGTAAATATCAGAACCAACAAAACACAAGGAGCTTAGTGTAACTTTTTTCCTTAAAGAAACAGATTTTTGCTCACATTAATGTAATCGAAGTGGATTGATTGAAATGTTTTACAGCGTTTTAAACAATACAGAGGTCATAGTCTCTGTCCGGTTTCACTGAAACATATCTTGGCACTTTATACAATGACGCATTACTGTATATAATCTGTGTGCAAGGGTATGTTTGGGGTCAAAGTTTTCTTCCTGTTTCCATCCTGTTATACATTAATAGGGAGGAAGATCAGTCATTCTCTGAGACAAGCTATTAGGACTCTCCCTGTGTATTTCCCCGCACACACATCAAGTGAGTCGGGCTGTCATATTGAGGAGGGGACCCCCTAGCCAGGCTGCCTCTACAGGGTGTATAGCTACACAGAAAATCTGAGAGCATACACACACACACACACACACATATATACAAACAGGCACACACTGAGGACGGCAGCAACACCAGTCCTGGTGTGTGATGGCTCAGGAGAGGAGAGAGAGTTATTAGCTTAGCCCTGAACCACCTACTTAATATAGGGGCCGGCGGTGATTGCTAACAGAGCCTGGCAGAGGTGACAGCTTTTGGCCCTGCTTGAGGAAATCCAATTGAAAAGCAGCCAAGAGGAACAACAACCCCGAAACAGATGTTGCTCGCTACCAGCGGCGCAACTTGGGTACACACAACCCAGCGGCAACAAACCGCGGTGGCGAATCTGACACACAAACAGACACTGAGTGGAGCACACCCACATGTACAGTGGAGCTACAATAAACTGCACTGTAACTACATGTTAAATGGCTCAAAGCATCATGTGAAACATTGCTCAACACATTAGATGCATATGATGGTCAATATTTTTTCTTCTCAACCCGGATGTTGCTTGAAGAATAAAAATCGACATTCTGACTTATGTGCAGCTCATGCTAGAAATCCAAATTCCAGCTGATGTAATAAAAGTTTGAAAAAATCTAATATTACTGAACTCACTTCACCAACTGCAAACATTTTTTTGTATCATGACACAAAAATACATCAAAGCAGATCCAAACTGTTGGGCAGCTGAAATCTTATATATGAAGCAAAAATAACCAAAAATTAAACTTTTAAACTCCCCAAACTGATCTCTTGAATTCTGCAACATTAAATTGTTTTATTGGGCGCTATGATGTAATTCAAGGTTATTCACAGCCATATCCTAACTGATATGAAACGTGTTAGTGATATTAAATTTACAATAAAGGTTTTTTTTTTTTGAACATTTAATATGTTGCCCTTTGCTCTTTATGGTTATAGGGTTTTAATAAAGGGGCGGCTGTGGCTCAGAGGTAGAGTCATTGTCTCTGAATTTGAACGAAACCTCCATCAAAGTGTCATTGAGCAAGACACTGAACCCAAAATTAACCTTACAGTTGGTCAGCAATGTAAATGAGTATAAATAAGTATGAATGAGACTGATATACCTACCCCTGACTATCTGCATTTGCTTCACCTCATGCCAACTTGCACCCATCATACTGATCCACAATACTCAGGATTGAAGTATTTAGTATGTTGGTATTTCAGCAGTTGTGTTTTTTTTCTTGAATTTTTTTTTGTTTAATTTGAATCTTTTGGATTTTTTATTGTTCTTTTCTTTAGATTTAGTATTGCAGCATTTTAAACATTAGCCTTAATTGAAGTGCAATGACTAAAATTTGAGCTGATTGTTTTCTCATCCTTTTGTCTATAGTTGTTTCAGTGTTCACATTAATTACTTGCTGCCTTTAATTGCCCCTCGGGAACAAATAAAGTTTTCAGAATTTGAATTTGTAAATACTGATTGTTTCTTGCTGTAGCTGCCCCCTCCATCAGTGCAGTAATGTTATGTGGATGTGTGAATGTGACGAGCAGTGTAGAAGTGCTTCGATTACATAAGTCCATTACATAATTCAAAATCCAAGTTTATTTAGTTGCTGTTTAAATGACATGGAGCAGGACTGTACTAGACACAGTTCTTTGTATCAAACTCTTTCTGAATTCTAAAAGTAGTGTGTAGCAATTATTGCGGCTGAACATTTGCAGACAAGCAGAAAACCCTTTAATAGAGATGTTTGCACTATTTGCGCAATGATATGTAAATGAGCCTCTTTTTCTAACAACCACTCTATCACATAGAGTGATGTTTTTTCCTGTTTGCTTTGAGTTGGTGGTAATGGCAACAGAGTATTTAAGCATTGTGACACTCAAACCCTTTAGTAATCATAGCAATTCAAACCTAAAACCTAAAAGTAATAAATCTATACATGAAGCTTAATGTCAATTTAACTATTTAACTGATCAGGGGTTAAATCCCTCTGAAGCTTTTTTTATCTGCAAGTTCACACTAGGTGGTTATAAACTAGTGCTGCACGATTTGGGGAAAAGGTGCGATTTGCGATTAGGTGGAGAATATTGCGATTGCGATTGTGCTTGCGATTTAATAAAAAAAGTTGTGTCATGATGAGTCTATAGACTTGCTTGGTTATCATAGAGAAAAATCTGAATTGCATATGCTGACATTGCGATTGCGATATCCTCTTTTGCGATTACGTAATTGCATGTGCTGACATTGCGATTGCGATTGCGATTGCGATTGCGATTGCGATTGCGATTGCGATAATCGTGCAGCCCTATTATAAACTCAGACATTTGTGTGACATCTGTCACCAATCAACTCCATGACAAAATGACAAGTTCTCTTTGTTTTATCTGATCTCCTCCCTCTACATTTAGACCATATATGAGGATAGAATGTAACTCCATCAGGATGACAGCACACAGCCCCGGACAATATTAAATATCCATTTTTGATTAAGAATTTACGATATACTGAATATCTGCACAAATTTTTAAAAGAATAAAAAACTACCCAACAGTTGTGATATAACAGCCAACTTCAGCCATCCAATAACACACACACACACACACACACACACACACACACACACGCACACACACACACACGCACACACACCAGAGACAATTCAATTGCGTTAAAACATGATTTAAAGATCTATACAATTTATCAATTCAAGGTTACAGAGGCAATTTTCACTTCATGGTAGCGCACAAAACACTCTGGCAGCCAACCCAGAAATGAAATCAGGAGGAAAAAGTAAAAGAAAAAATAAATAAATAAAAGAGTTTGTACATCTGTTAAAAACATCTATAACGATTGAAGGCCAAAACAAAACATATCCCACCAGAGAATAGACCCACCCAACCATCCGTTGCTCTTCTTTGCTTTCTAAACTCTCTGCTGTGGTATTTCAGTGAAATCCTAACATGTGAGCCCTCAAATCATTAAAGCTCCTAACTTCAATATTAATTGGCTTTGGCAAGGCTGACCACGCTTCAGTCAAAATAAAATTCATTTCTTTTATTACTGCTACTGAGACAGAGCAGAGAATAGAAGCAGGGTTAGCGAGAGAGGGGGGGGCTAAAATCAATTCTGACATATCTTTATTGCCAGTCGATGACAAATGACGACACATTTGCCATTGCTCTGGCATTGTGTCAGTGTGTGTCATATCGATTTTACATCAGACAGACAAATGTTATTGATGAAGCTCCCAAGTAACAGATGAGCACTCTATTTTAGTTGTTTTAACGTTTAAATAAACCAGAATGGCAGCAGGGTGCAGGGTGATGGACTTGGAAACATTTTTTTTTGGCAATAAAATTAACTCAATCTTTGGCATTAACAAAATCTGGGCCTGGTGGGAGTGAGGAACTACACCCTGAACCTGATCACACTCCACACATGTGGTAGTGTAATGGGGGGGGCTCGAGAAATAGAGTGAACTGTAAACAAACTAGCTTTTAAACAAGACAATTTAGGGTTGCGTGTCTTAGACGCCAAGCAAAACATAGCACTGGAAAACTGATACAAACTTTTAACACATGGGTCAAAGCAGATGTCTTTGAACTGGTGAGGGAAAGCGCGCCTCTGGAGCAGAGAGCTGTTTAATTAAAAATACTTAGGTATCCAACAGGCCTTTCTGTGGCACCCCCTTGTCAAATTGTATATGATTTTGCTGTCAATCTCACAGGGTGTTTTCTAATTGCATAGTTTTCCACTGACAAAGAGGGAGAAAAAAATGGGAGAGAAAAAGTCTGGAGAAATAGCAGCTGGGACTGGGTTTGGTTTATAAGAACTTTACATGGACACATGTTCTGGGCATGACATTACTCAGTTTATAATGCTGGCAGACTGTATGTACTGTACATGCACAGACATGGACACAAAAAATGTGTAAAAATACAGCATCATTTGGAAATGATTCATAACACATCAACCAACACTTCCTATCAATGAAATTTAACATCCTTTTCTTCAAATGCAAGCATGAGCTGATGATATTTGGCCATAAACCTATAACAGTCAATCATTCTTGCATACACAAACTTACACAAACTCTGCGTAAACTTTCATACACATATAGTTCAACATCTCACCTGCTTTCCTTTTGTAATTTTTGTTTTCGCTGCACTCTGTGTAACCAAGCTGAAGACAATTTTGAAGAACTGAACTCAAGTTTCTAAAGTCTGCCCTTGTGTTTCCTTTGAAGCAAGAGAGTGTCTCTTTGCCATTTCTTATGCACAAAAGTATCCTACGAAGAATGTTACATCTAAAGGTCAGAAAGCACTCATTGCTCAAAGCACATTTTGTTTTTTCACCCTTGGAATTTTTTTCTTTTGTACGTATGTACAATGCACCTAGTTATTCATTGTATATGTTTGTAGGCATGAGAACAAATGTAAAATTTCCTGACATACATGCGTACATACATGCACACACATCTTATGCAAACACTGTTGAACAGAATACGTAAAAATTGCACCGCTGACAGGACTGTGTTGCAGTGCCCTTGACCAACAATGACAAATGGAAGCAATATGCAAAGTCTGAACAAGCTCCTTTTGGGTACAAAACAAGGAAAAGATTGCTTCAGGTACCATTATGTGACGCCTTTGCTCTCCTGTTTCCCAGCTGAGGTGAGCCGAGCTGAGGTTAATGGCATGTGTCAAAATCGAGAAGTGTGTAGGAGAGCGTGCGAGACGTGTGTCCATGAAGGCGTGAGAAGGAAAGAGAGAAAAAAAAAAGAGAAAGAAAGGAGTATCTTTCACTTGTTTAGCAGTGTGAACTGACAATGGATAAGTCCAGTGATACGCTAGAGTGTTTCATCTTTTACCTTGTATCTAAAAAGGAATGTTGATAAATGACTTTTCTTTCATTTAAGGATACAATTTTAAACAATACCCCTTTTTTTTCCTATTTTATAGGTTTGAGATTTAAAATTTCTTCAAACTTAAAAAAATAAAAATCTAGACTTCAAATCCATCAGGTTTTAAAATAAACTTAAGATAAAACTGCTGTAAATAGAACATACAATCTAAAAAGAATTATTCAGTAGTGCCAGGAAAACAAAAACTTAACAGCCCTGAAAACTACACCAAATGACAGAGGATCTGAATTAATCTACTTGTGCTCAAGTACAATATCAGGGTCTCATTTGTGTTTCTGTTTCTGTGTTCTACTATGTCTGCATGAAAGTCGACTGTGTCCCCGTATCCATGAATCTGTGTGAGTGTGCGTGCGTGTGTACATGAGTGCACAGGTGTATGTCTGCCAATGTGTGTATGTGTGTATGTGTGTATGTGTGCTACAGCGGCACCACCGTGGCAGGGTGTATCCATCATGATAAACCGGCAGACTCGGCAACTGTCACATGCAATCACACTTCACTACGGTTCACGGGACTTCAAAGTGAAAATGAATGGTAGTTCATCGACATGAAGACTTCATATATCTTCGTTTTTTGTTTTCACTTTCTCTCTCTTTTATTTTTTGGAGGAGTCTTGCCTCCTTTGTTCTGGCCACATTTCCTTATTAGAACCAATTCTGTTTGGTTTTGTCACTGTCTGAGGTGCATTATGGGACAAGTGGATTCTCAGAAAAAGGAATTTGTGTTTATCCATCTTTTTCCTTTTTGCTGGGGAATTTAAAATGAGCTGATCTGATCAGACCATGTGTTCCTAAATACATACGACTCTAAAATAAAGCAAGAGGGGGGTCAGGTTTCTTTGTCATCTTATTCTTTGTTTTGTTTTGCTTTTGTCTTTGTTTTTTATCTAATTAAATGTCCTGCCAACACACCACTTTAGACGTCTACATGGGCATCCAGGTAGTTTTCCATTATTTAAATTTTCAATTTGATGTTGAATCTTGAAATGACTTATTGAATCTATTATCTATCTTTTTGATTTGAGAAGTACTTCACTTCTCTGTCATTTTCAGTCAACTAAAAATGAATAAGTGTTGTGTTAGGCAGGTGTAGTGATTCTTTACAGTTTTAACTAACTAGGTGTGAATAAAACTAAATATAAACTAATCTAACAGCATATGAACTGACCAATAGGAAACGTTTACTTTTAATTCATAATTCTTGTAGACTTTTATTACAATTTTATTAAATTTCTAAAATAAAAGAAAAAATCAGCTTTAAAAAATGTTAAAAAAGAACGTCTAATTCCCTCCCCCAAGAAAAAGTTCATAGACACAAATAAACTGAAGGATAGAAATACTCCTTCAAGATTGAAAGGTCTTCATGAGATTAAGCTCTGATTTAACATGGCAAGTGTTAAATGTGATAATCATCAAATTTGTAACCACTAGAAAGTCAAATGAGCCATAATAATGCCAGCGCTGCAGCTGCTGCAGCTTTCTCACAGCCCGGCAGAGCTCGCCTTTAATCTAGTAATGACTGAAATGACACAGTGCAAGAAATAACAGTGGAGATGAGGCTATAGGTCTCTCTGCCTGCCTCTCTGTTTCTCTCTGCCCTGGCTCAGGCCCTGCTCTTGCACTCAAGCTGTTTGATTGGCACATGCTTTCACTTAATGAGGGATAATTACTAAGGAAAACAAGTGGGAGAGCACATCTGCTCAGTGTAAAAAGAAGCCCAGGCCTGGTGCAATCTGTCAGGCAGAGCTTTCAGGGTGTGTGTGTGAATGTTTTACCCACCTTCAGTGGCCTCCTAATTCAACACAAACCCACCAGGACCCTCTCTCCACCCTGTCCCGACAAAAAGCAGATTAATAGAAATCAGCATGTGGCTGTAAACACTCGCTGGAAAGAGAGTATATCTGCGAGCGCTGACACGCATAGGAAATGACCCCGGGGTACCTGCCGGGGACAAGCTAGGGGCCACAGCAGGAAGGGCAAAAGGCCAGTGGAGACAATCAACATCAACGCCCCAATCAGTGTCTCACTGCCAGAGCTGTTGTTCTCCATCTCCCATCTCCACTGTTTTGTTTACTTTAACACAATGCCGTAATGCTAGTAAAGTACTCAGGTAGCCACCCTGCTCCCCAGACACCTCCACATGCTACACATAAATCATGTATGCATGGGATTTACATTGTGTTAAATGGTGGGCTAATGACCTGTTCATGTTTACAGGTAGTTGTCCTGATTATAGTCCGTAAATCAAAGTGTTAAAGGGGGCCCTGTCATTTTAAAAATAAAGTTTGAAACAATTATCTATTCATCAGCTTACTGAATAAGAAAAGAAACACATTTTTCCATATGTTGAGACAAATGAGAAAGCAAAAAAGAAAGTGGGGTTTGTTTATTTAACCTCAGTGTAGCAGAAAGAAAATGTCTCGCATGTAAACTGGAACTGATATTTGACAGCCTTTTAACCCCCCAACACCCTCACCCATCTCTCCCACAGTCAACCAACCCCCTCCCTGCCACCCACTAGAGGAACAACAGGGTTTTGCTTTCTTGCCCTGTGCTGACCCAGTTCTCACTAATTACACACAAAGTATACATCAAAGCAGGGCAAATCCACAGATCTGCTGCAACGTGGCAACGAGGTAAGAGGAACCGGGACTATCCCCCAGCATAGTCACCGTCAGCCATCAAGTGAGGTGTTGTCAGCAAGTACAAAGGCGAGGCGGTGAACTTATAAATAGGACGGTCATTGTTTCGACGTGGGTAATTTTGTGTAGTAGGTGTTCCTGACGCTGTCGGCTGTGTGAGGTGGAAGTCGAGGGGAAGTGGAAAGGATGTGGAGGAGTGAGGTCATCGGGTTTTAATCAGCTGATGGTATAAAATTCTTGTTGACTGGCATTTGAAGAACAGAGAGCAAAAATATAAGTGTATGACCAGTAGGCACATGAGAAAAAGCTCTCCCCAGCCTCTCTTTCTCTCTCTCTCACACACACACACACACTCACACAGACATAGATATGAAGGGGCAAAAGGAATGGTTTGCTTTCTTATGACACAGGCCATTACTAAATTGAGCTGGCAGGTAATTCTTAGGCAAATAAATGCCAGCAGGTTTAACACAAGGGAAGGTCTTGGGGGTGCCGCTGTGAGCAATGACAGAATTTCTCTCGCCTCTTTTGACAGGAAGCCTATTATCCTCACTGCTTTATTTTCCCAGGCCAGTTTAACAAAACTGATCCCTTCCATAGCATTTCTACCCCCCTCTTTCCCCAAAAAAAGAGTCTTTACTTGCCTGAATTACCACTGCTTAGTGCTCATTTTGGTTCTATTTGCCTCTTTCTTGCCCAGACTTAATATTTACTGCTGTAGAGAATATAGGCAGATTTTTTTTTTTTACAGCTTTTTTATCGTTTCCTTTCAGTTAATTTCAAGGGTACTTAGATGACCATTTTTGCAAGCGATTCTCCACACAAAAACCTTGATACTAATATCTTGAATTAAGCCTCCGTCTGTAAGAAATCCTCCCTTCAAGTGGGTGAATCTACAGTATTACGAAATGTGCAACAGATCTGTAATGTTAACGCCGTTTCTACTGAAGTACAAAACAACTATTATCAGGAAAAAGATGAAAAGAAACAAAGGGAAAAAAATAAGTCCAAGTTGAGACAAAGCACACTATAAATACACAACTTTAAAAAGCTGTGCAACATCCTCATTATAAGTGCCATCTCAGGGAAGCGTGGTGGGAGTCGGTGCTGACCTTGGTATCCTGTTTGAATACTGTTTTAATGCAGCCGCTGATAATTGAGGATGCAACGCAAACACTGGACTCGTTTTCAAAGGGAAAGTTATTTTCTCAGGCAATAGAGAGGCAAACAATCAGGCGTGCATTTATTTGTTTGTTTTTCAACCCCACCTCATAATTATCCAAGACACTAATTAAAATATGGATTTATAAATAAATCTCCATGATTTTACCTATGACTATGTTGACTTTAAAGTTTGCATCACCATTTTACAGTTTTGTCTGCTTCTTGAGCCAACGCCTGTTTCTTTCTTTCTTTCTTTCTTTCTTTCTTTCTTTCTTTCTTTCTTTCTTTCTTTCTTTCTTTCTCTCATTTTATTTATTTTGTTTGTTTTTCATTGAAAGCATCGAATAATGTTTTTTAGATATTTAGTTTACCAGGCCACTATTTCAGAGAGGGGGTGAGATAAAATGCAAATTAATTTAAAAAGTAAATCGAAAAGTCATGAATAAAGAGTTCAATCTAATGCATCAGAATAGTACAATGCTTTTCATAGCAAAGTACGATTGTATGAAATTACATTTACTCCACTTTGTCTGCATAAGATTATAATATCCTACCATATATTATTGACCAGATTTTAGGAGTAGTCACATAACTCTAAATTCTACTTTGAAAAAGAGAAAAGCTACAAAGTTTTATTTAACAAACAACAAATTATATATTTGCTATTGCCTCAGTCATACACCTCACAGAGTCTTCTGCTTCACCTGGAGTTTGAAATGTTATGTGAGAAACAGCCAATTCTTTAAAAAGCACATCAAGGCAAACTAGTTCCTCCTATGAAATTATCTCTAAAACATGAGCAACATGAGTTTCACCATGTGTGTAAGCCTGTATGTTCCTTCATATGTTTGTGTATGTATGTGTGTGTGTGTGCGTGTGTTTGCAGAGTGTAAGTAGGCGACTTGGACTTGATTACCCTCAATGTTAAGCTTACATAAGGTCTTGCAATAATAAGCATTGGAATGAAAAATGATTTTTACTCT
Organism: Halichoeres trimaculatus; assembly: GCF_033239565.1. Classification (NCBI taxonomy): domain Eukaryota; kingdom Metazoa; phylum Chordata; class Actinopteri; order Labriformes; family Labridae; genus Halichoeres; species Halichoeres trimaculatus. The sequence continues at coordinate 14,563,969 of NW_027437182.1, read as the reverse complement.
TTATGTGGTAGGTTTACTCTGCAATAAACTGAATGCAATATACAAGAGGGAAACACAAAACATAGTAGAAAAAAAGAGATGAGATTAAATAAATATGAGATTATCTCCTTACTGTAAACAGGATATGTCCTTTTTTGTAAATCATCTATTAAAAAAAACATAAAATATATTGAAAAATATAAAATATAATACATAAAATGTATCATTTGCTGACTGAATGTAAAGCTTCTTTATGAAAGTATCATTATTAAAAAAAAAGAAAACTGGGTGAGCCTCTATCTCAGCCACAAATCTCTGCAGTGAGGGGAAAAAAAGAACAGGCAGGGGAAGCCGGATAGGAAAAATGTGGCTTTGAATGGGCCGGTTGTGCAGGACGAGATGAATGGACCAGAGATGACTGACTGGGAAACTGAATCCAAGTTCTGCTGTTTTTGTTTCTTTTGCCAAATGAGAAATTAAAATACTTCTAACTCTTTGGGCTGTAGGGGGGTTGTGGGGAAAGGTGACAAGTGGTTACACACACTAAGCACACACATTTTAAATACCCTTGAGCATAGTGAGATAAAAAGAAAAGACTAGATGGTCTTAACAAGACGGCAAGTTAAAAGACACGGGCACACAAACGCTCCCAAAACCTCTTGGAGGATTTTGATTAGCACAAGTCTGTCCAAAAAATCCAATATTTATTTTGTTTTTTTTTTCTCTGATTTCTTTTCTTTTTTTTTTTGCAGTTTATTCTTACTTCTCCAATTTGACAGCGAATGCTCTCTAATTCTCCCTTGGACTCCATGGGGTTAGATTGAAAGTAAAGGTTGGAGTCATAATTTGTGGGGGCAATATTTTTGAGGCACTAGCTTTTTAGGGCACATCAACAACACGGCTATAAGCGAGCTGCAACAGCAAACCACATCTGATTAATAAGTGACAGTGTTAGGCAAAGCAGGGACCTCAATATGGATCCACTTACATGTGATTTAATCTGTTTTCTAGTTCAACAACAACTACAAAGAGGGCTTTACTCTGGCTTTTACAAGGGCCTTAAAACTGCAGGTTGACTCAAGGTAACATTAAGGGCACACTTTCTCCCACTTACAGTATATAGGAAAGTTTTCACTCTTGTCTACCACCTGTTAAGGCTTAAATACCTAAATAAGAGCTCCCATAAAAATCATCAGGCCTCATACAGGGATGTTTTCCTGGTGTTGTGTTGTTTAAAAAAAACAAAGTTAAAAAAGAACCACATATTTTAGAATCATGGCTGTGTAAAAACAGATGCAAATCACTGCTTTAAGTTAAAATTATAAGGTTTTTTTAATTCACTGTTTTCTGTGTTTTATATTTTTTCATTTTATGGTTAACACAGTATCGCAATCCGTCATGAAAAAAGGTGGCTCTCATTATCTTCACACTAAAAGAGGTAATCAATAAAAGCATCTGATATGCTGGAAATAAGCAAAATTACAAAACTAAATCTGTGCATCAGATCTTGAGGCTCCATGTGGGACATGGAATAGAAACATGTCCTTGAGGTAAGTTTTTTAACCTTGAGGCACTTTTGGGAGACAGCGTTTGAACTAGTTTTTGGTTTGCGGAGTGCTGATTCTTTAAAGTTATCTTTTCATGCCAAAGTAAACTTCTCCCCCAAAAAGAGCCACATAAGAGCAGGGTGAACCAACATTTTATATGTTATGACAGAAACATGAGGAACTACCCATAAACAGATTTTCACATCAATGTGCACAAAATCAAAAACATTTAGATGTTTGCAAAAATCAAATAGAAGAAAAGTTTTATCTACAAACAGATTCTAAGTGTCATTAGAGTGTCATCAGTCTGAGCCTTGCCCTGTCTAAAAGCATCAGTTTCTTTCTGTGCGCATTCAGATAAACTGAGAATAGAAACTCTTTCAGCACAATTTTGCAGCAACTCTGGTACAGAACAGACAAAAAAAGAAAAACACCCACTCTCAAACAATCTCTTCAGATGCTGTAAAAGCATTGCTCACTCACACAACAAATCTCCCATAGGGCAAAAATCAATAGGAAAAGCAACACTCTATTGATCATATCTATGTCTGAGATACACCCTTGTGTCATGCTCTACTAGCCGTGTGTGTATGTTTTCATGAAGTCATAAGAAGGGGATTTCATTTCAGGAAAAAAATCATCTTATATTAAAATAAGTGATTTTTCTTTCTGTTGTTCTCTATGCTGAGTAAGCATGCTTTAACTTTAAGAAGTGAATCAATGTGTCAGTTCACTGCTTTAGTTTGATTCAAGACTACCAATAACTTCATAGAAATAAAGATGATTGCGCTCATAGATTGTGCTGTATACAGCAATGCAATACTGTTTTCAGCATACATTAGGCAGCTTGTAAGATTCAAGATGTGGGCCTTTCAGACTGAGTGGAAAACGCCACCACAAATAAAAGCAAAGACGAATTCAGCCTGTTTACCTGAAAATGTTCAATATGAACCAAAAAGAGAGCTTTCTTCACAATGTGGTACCAATTAATATTTGTTACAATTTCAAGCTTAGAAAGTGATGTCAGGTCAAAACAGAATACAGTTTGTGCTTTTGAAGTGATAAACTAATGAACTAATATGCGGTCTGTATTCATCATAAACATCTACAGTATTGAAACCCTGAATAAAAGGACAAATTTTACTTTTAAAGCTCAACTGAATGCCTGTAAAAATCTCATTACCAGCTGCCAGTCTGTTCATTTCATAAGAAAATCAAAACCATTGTTGTCATCAGTTCCTGTGATATAAAAGACCTTAATGCGATATGAATGAAATGGCTCAGATAAATTCTTTCATTGATTTATCCATAATTTCACACTTTAACGACAAGGCACAGGGTTGCCCTCCACAGGCAGGAAACAGACATAACAGAAATTAAAAAGAAACATTCTTGACATTCTGATGCTTGCAGGGTTACCGCAGGAAACAAGAGGGACTAAACTGGTGCTCTCAACAACTTGTGGAAGATGATTATTACCCAAACATTTTCTTTCCGTCCCCCTTTCTCCCTTTACTTCCTACTTTGTTTTCCCTTTCTCCTTCTTCCACTTCCCTGGCCTCCCTCAGCAGCTCAAAGTTATTGATAGTTTAAAGTTATGGGCTAATAATAAGATGGACACTGCATGGCCAGGAGCCTATTATACCTAGGTAATGGATAGTGAGGAGGTTTTGAATGACATTGCCCAGAGATTGGATGACAAAGGGTGGAGCGATTTATGGGCTACCCAAAGAGCCTCCCGTCCCCCTTCCCTCTCACACACAGACATACATGCACACACACACTCTATGCTATTTATCTCTAGCTTGATGAGGAAGCAGATGAGGCATGCCTGTATTTATGGTTGAGATATTCATAAAAACTACTGGCTCAGAGTAGGAGTCAAAATCAACTCAAGAGCTAGAACATATCCCCTCAAACTCTGCAACGTGTTAACAAAGATAGCACTATGTTTAAGAATGAAAACACATTGTGCTGGTTTGTCTTGTTGTTTTGACTTCTACATAACAGTGGTGAAGTGGCTCTGGATGCATCTGTCACTCAAACAGAGCATCATTTATCTGTAAGTGAAACACAAGCCAAAAGCCCCGGGTGCTGAGTCCAGTGTAGCACACGTTCATGCATGTCAGGTTTAAATGGCCTGCTCAGGTCTCTATTGAGAGAGTTTAGAGCAACAGCAGAGACACTTCAGGCAGTGTTGTCAGGGTGCAGGAGAAAGACGAGAAGCAGGGAGTGCACGAGGGAGTGCAATGAAAAAGGCTTGTCAACATTATCTGTTTTATTGATTTAACAGTAAAAGGCTTGCCGCTTAAGCTTTATGTTGCTTTTGCCAGCTCCATCGACAATACAACAGCTGCAAATAAAAAACGATTTCCCAAAAAAACTTGGGAGTTTTTATGTTGTTGTTCTTTTTTAATCTCCTGACTACTAGGTCGGGATTTGTTTTCGATATTGTTCAAGTTTTGCACGTTTTATCATCTTTATGGGTGGCCATTATGGTGTGACTATGAACAACTGTGTGATCCAAAAAGATCAATGGATTTAAGGGGGAAGAAACTGTCATCTAGAAAATGACAGTGTTCTGTTGCAATAACAGTTCTTATACTTTATGTTTCCTTAGCCTCAGTGCAAAAACTTCATATTGATGTGTAGTAAGAAAGTAGCATTGTTACTTGTGGAGTCTTCATGCATGGAACAGTCAACTAAAACAAACACAGACCGACACTACTACGTACAGCCATGCTGTGACTAAAATCCAGATCTCATCTTTGCAAAGGTCATCAATGTTCAAGACTTCAAGAACGCTTAATAAAAGGCAACCATAAACTTGTTTCAGTCAAAAGAAAGAGCAAGTTTATATGTTTATTTACTTATATCGTGTTTTCTCCATGTGAAATATTGTTCTGGTAAATCCTTTTCTTAGCCCTCATTTGATGTGTCTGAAACTGTCTGAAACCAGTTCATGGATGTTTCATGATCATATGACAGTCAAAAAACACATTTGTAAATTTGTGTGTATGGTTTGCAAATCTGTTCACATATATTGTAACAGTACCTGAGGATTTGGAAACAGTTGGCGTGGATTGTAAATCCATACCCACAGATAAGCGCACATGGTGTGGACTCAGTGCATGTTGGAGTGGTTTATATGAGACAGCATCACTTTTTTTGTTGTTGTTTTTAACAGAGTCCAGTCAAAAAAGCTGTTCTCAACTTTCCCCAGCTAAGTGAGTTACATCAAGACCAAGTTTTAGTTTCTTCTCCCTCCCCCTCTGCACAATGAGACACTCTTACCCACTTACTCTCTCTTTCAGAAGCTATTTTCAATTTAATTTAATAAAAACAGCAATATATTTTACTCAGCATATTAGGTCTGGCACAATAAGGGTTTCACACAAAAACTTTCTCTTCTCTGTGTGTATTTGTATTATTTTTTACACAGTATTAGCACTAGTGTAGTGCACCAGCCCCACACCTTATGCATAGAAAGCCTCCACTTAATGCATCACTTTACCCCATGCAGACTGGAGAGCAGTGGGGTTAACACGGTGTGTCATTGGAGCAGTTTTGAGCCTGGCAGGGTTCTTCTTGTGTTGTGACCTGTTTAGGCTTATTAAAGACACACTATAAAGATCTATTATTCAAGAGCAGCTGGTCATTTCCTCCAACAGAACCTCAGGAACCCCAGCAACCCAAGTGAACCAGCACGTTATCATGAATAGGGCGTAAGCACAAAAATGCATTGACTCACTATCAACGGCAAAGTTTCTCTGATACAAACAACCCAATAAAGTCAAAGAGAGAGAGAGAAAAATTCCCAGTCGCAGAAAAGGGCAGATAGAATTTCAGAAAACAGTTCACAGACAGCTAAAAGATAGAGACTGAGAGAAGTATGGATGTGTGAAACTGAAAAGAAAGGCATATCATGGTTTACATGTAAAGTGGTAGACTCCATAATACAAGCCCCGCTGTAGTAATTACTGTGGACATGTAGGAAATATAATAAGATATGAGGGGGAAACAGAAACTATTTATGGCAACTGGGAGGCCTTGCTTAATGATTAGACTGCAGCTAAAACCTCTATTGATTTTCTCGTTAAATATACAGCTCAATTAAAGATACAGCGGATTAAAGACAAACACAAATTGCAGAAGCAGATCTGGACATGCTGGGGATGCTGGGGGAAGTGGGACCAACTGCTGTAGTCAGGGAATTACATTATTTCCCCTTCATTACTGCAGTGCAGTGAGAAAGAATAAATCGGAGTTACTCTTTCTGAAGTAAAACACCATATTTCTCGGTGTTGTGACCTTTTTTTAAATGCAGCTACGCCCACAGGTAAACTACTCCTGAGAAAATAATCCATTGAATTTCAGCACTAAGTGTGTACAAATCAACACTGGCAGACCCCAAAACAATAATAATGCTGACCCTTAAAAATAAAAAGCAGGAATAATCAAACAAACAATACAAATCGACTTTCTTTGTTAGAATGAAGCACCTGTTTAACACAAGCCAGACCAAGGCCTTTTTTCTCCTTTCTGCCTCAGCCTTGTCACTGACAAATAAAAACCTTGACAGTCTGTGTACCCTAACCAGGAGAGAAAGGCAGAATTAAAATGTATAATGGAAAACCTTTCTGTTTCTCATTGAAGGAAAAAAAATCATTTAAAGTCTTTAAAATATGAAACATTTTTTTAGTTGTTCAAAAGTTTCTAGTTGTTGAATCTTGAGTCTTACTTTTCTTTTTCAGCTTTATTTCAATAAACTTAGGTTTTTTATTATATTGATTTAAACAGCATATTTCTACACAATAAAGCTTGTTTTACTAACTCTAAATTGAAGTATCAAAATTTTTGTAGCACTATAGTGTAAAAGAAATTCTTGATATGAGAACATGTTATTCTTCTCTTTGTTTTTTTTCTGTGACTGTGTTTAAAAGATGAAAACAGATGGCAGCATCTGTTGTTAGAGTGCAGTTACCTGCAAGGAGTTGAGGATAACAAAGATGTAAGCCATCACGATTGAAAAAGGCACCAAGACGCCACACAGCCACGTCAAGCCGAGGATAGGAAGCAAAACCAGAATTGCTTTGACTGCAGCCCTATGTTCAAACACACAAAAACATATTATGAACTAACACACATTCAAAACCATTTCAAAATACTACAATGTAAGTATTTACACCTGCTTTTTTGAAAGCACACCAAATATACAAACAAAGTTATGGTAATAGTTAAGGACAGTCATACACTTCTAATACTGGCAGACTGAGGTGAACTTGGACAACAATTGTCAGTAGACTTGCTGAAGTATACCATCAAAATCATCTCTGAGTTCAAATTTACATTTTTCTAGTTTGCTCAACTCTTTAGCTCATAATAGACAAAACTGACCAACTCTGGCAGCCTAGTTTTTCCATATACAACACTGTGCAGCTGGGAAGGCTCATGGGGTGACAACTTCCCACCTTAAATCTGCTTTAATTCTGTTTAGAGTGGAATTATCTTCCTATTCAGGTGGCTGCCAAACCGCACCAGCTGTGTGTGTGGGTGTGTGTATACGTGTGTGACATGGCAGGCGGCGAGCACCAGTTTATTCAGCGGAGGAATGTGTTTGAGTTTCCGCAATGGCTGCCACCCAGGGGTGCCAAATGGTTCAAGGCCTCCTTTGAAACCTTCATAAAGCATCCACTGTGAGCCCCGATGGGCTGCAAGAGTGAAAAATATCTATTTTAACATGATCTTCACTGATAGGATCATATACAAACCTGCAAGGGAAATCTAGTGAATCAAAAACAGCACAGTGTTACTCTGATGAGACGACACCTGATCTGAAATAAAGTAAGACAAGAGCGAAGACAGCTGTGACACTGTTTCCAGGATAGATATTATAGCGCAAAAACAACATGTGACCAAGGAAATTCTGCAGCTGTAGAGTTCTGTTAAAAGTCTTATCAAAATTAAAGGGTTAGAGTTTTCTTGACTCAATTTCCAGAAGTCATTCAGACAAATTATAACTGGACGTGGCTTAGATATATTCACCAAGATACAACTACTCTTTATGATGAAACAGTAAATATTTAAAAATGCTTCATTTAGCTAAATGTATTTTCTTCTCAACCATTTAACACACAGGCAAAGAAAAAAGAAAAATAAGAACTGCTTTTTAATTTAGTAACTCATTATTTCATAGGTAGAAACATCTAATCAATATCTTCATTAAAGGACATTATACATGCAATTAACGTAATGGTGTTGCTGTAAAAAAAGAAAATGAATGTAAATTGTTTTTAAGAACAATGAAACAATTACTTTAGTACCTGCACCTTTGTTTTATTGATTCATTTGTTTATTTATTTACTTGTTTATGCCTGCACTATCTTTTATGTACAGCACTTTGTTTTAGCTGTGGTTGTTTTTAAACTGCTTTATGAATCAAGTTTGCGTATAGTGAGCCTTCAATCTGAATACTCATTTTTGAATATTTTTTAAAAATCTTAACCAAGAGTCACTTGAAAATCTCAGATTAAAAAAAAGCTAAATGCAACTTATCAATATTGTATTCCTATCTTTCTTATTAATCAGACTCTTGGTTTATGTATCAAATATAATGCTAAATCTCTCGACCACTTTTTTTTTGTTTCAGGATCAGTGGCTACAGCTTGTTTGCTCCAAGGCCTCGGTTGGAGCGAATCATCTCAAAAGAGGACAAATGGCACCTCCTTGTGGTCTGTACCTCATTTGTTCATAGGCTTGTTCAACAGGACTGGTGCCCATGGCTAACATGATGGACCGTCTCTTGGCGGTGGAGATGGTGATGACCACCACCCTGGTCAGTACCATAAGGTTAACCTGAAATAAAAAGAGAAGATATGGAATGAAAAAGGGTAAATGCAAAAGACATAAGATGAGGGTGCAGAAATTACATATCAAAGACAATACATGTTTAATGCAAAAATTTGAAAAGGGATTGTGAAACATTTTGAGTAAACACTGTAAGACAAGCTTGGAATTTTCTATCTCATTCATTAAAGGTGTCTAAAGACTGCATGAAAAGAAAAGAATTTTAATATCTGACCATGATGATGAAGATGACAGGTCCAGCAAAGCCCCAAATTATGCCGTTCTGGACACTGAGCCAACAGTAGCCATCAGCAGCATATTTGCCTGAGGCTGATGCTAGCGTGATGGTGACGATCAGCACTGGAAGACCTAGAGGGAGGAAAAAAAAGCAAAAGAGGCAGAGGATAAATGACAAGAATAAAGATAGAAGGACATACATTATCAATGAACAAGAGGAGCAAGAGCAAAATGCGTAAAAGGGAGGGGAATTCTGTGAGCACAGGGAAAAATGCCAACCACGATCAGGGAAACAGTTTTTCAACAGCACTGTTAAAAAATAAGCCACCTGATCAGATCCATGCCTTTAAAATATAGATTTGATACAGTAGGTTGTTCTAAGTATCGTGTAAGAAAAGTGATTTGGTTATCATTATGCTTTCATACCCCAGCCGATGAGATAGTAATACTTCATGTGTCGATCCTCACTGAGGTTCACTGCAACCACCTTGCTCCAGAGCAGCAGACCCTCCACCAGCATCCAGCTGAATGCAGCCATGAAGAAGAGATGAAGCAGTGCTGCCACAAGTGTGCATGCTACCTGTTAACACACCACCACAGACATGCAGTCACACATTAGTGATGTATAAGTTCCTCTCTGTTGTTTGTATTTCACAGGACTGCACATGCTGGAGTCTATGTAACTTGCAAAGATACATTTTGTGAAACAACTTTTCCCCTAAAGAAGTCAATTTATCAATCTTCTTAAGATGTTTGGTAAAAGTATTTATTGAAAAGAATAACTGTTTTTAAAAAATCCATAACCATGGCTTTCACAAACAAAAAATTAGTGATGCAGTTAATGGATTGATTCAAGAGGGTTAAACAGTGGATGATGAGTTGGGCGGAGGTGGTGACTAACATATTATCCAGATTATAACTCTTGGAAATCCCAAACTCATTTATTTCTGTTGATACCTTTTTCCATAACTGCACAGAAGTGGACTCCAACTACTAAATACTGCATGTCAAGCAAAAACACTCAATCCTCTGGGAGCAACTTTAGCAAAACACCAGAGCCTTTAATCCTTATTAATTGCTAACAGTTGTAGGCTGGCCCAAGCATATGTTTAAATCCTTGTTGAACTGTAAAAAAAAAAAAGTTCTCTCTTATCAATCAGCATATATATACACATATGAAACCATTCAATAAAATTCTAACATGTGGTCACCTGCCCCCGAGGAAAAAAACAACCATGACATGACCTGAGGTCAAAGGACCAGGGGTCAAACTAATGAAAGGCCATTGTGGTGACAACCGAGAGACTGAACCATGTGATGTAGCTGATTGATAAGACATTAGTGGCCATTTGTAATGCCAAATCATTTGTTTTACAGGAAACCTCGGTATGGATTAGAACTTGAAGTCCCATTTAGGCATCTTTGTCATGGGGTAATATTTAGACGCATAAAGGCAGGAAAGAGTTTACCAGCATTTCATTATCTGCTAACAAAACCTATTGTGGACATTAGGGTTTAAATTTTTTTTTTTAATTCTTGGTTTATACAACTTGAGTTTATTATATTGCAAAAATTCTACTAATTATTGTTACTGCTGAACAGAAATTCCAGCGTTTCAATATCTGAACATTACACCTAATCAGCTTTGATTATCTATATACTATCCTGTTTGAAGAAGTCAAAAGATACATTTCTTGTACTATCTGGTTCTACAGACCTTTAGTGAACTTTATTTGTCTTGTAGAAAAAATCTGATTATTACCTTGTTGTGAATGGCTGAGCCACTGCATAGCAGAATCACCTGGGCACAGATAAGAGCGATGAACAGGTTCTTATGAATAGATGTCCTGTCAGATTTTGGAATACTGTGGAGAGGGATGGGAATAATGTCAAGTTTCATGAAAAGTCTTATTTCAAACAAGATATTCTTAACAACACAGTGCAAACAAAAATATGTATTCAGTAGCAATAAAATGTTTGTTTATCTATCCATATCCTGACTTACTGCGAAGAAAGCAGGTAATTTTATATTGTTATGTCACAACTAGGGCTGTCTATGTTAATAATTTTGACACGCCAAGACAAGTTCTTCCTAAATGAGATTTTCATGGGCATGTTCTGTTACCTTTGATATAGAGTCTAAGCCTATTCTATAACACCGGTCCTCTGTAACAGTCAGAGGTCAGATGTGATATAGCTGCAGTACCAGATATCACCACAGGGTGGAGTCTCCTTTCCGTGTTGCTCATAAGAGACTATTTTATGCTCTGGTTATTGACAGTGGCTTTGACTAGGAGATTAATACACGAGTAATCACAAGTTAATCAAAAACAAATGAATGAATCTTCTTACAATGGTTAATGGGTGACAGACTCCAAAATGACGTCCTGCAGGTTAAACCCATTTAATCTAATTCAATATGAATTTACACACTTGTGACAACCATAATTTCATGATTTGATTACAGTCACCTCTGGACATGCGTTCCTCTACTATGTGTTTGTGTGTGTACCAAAATGTGTGTACATCATACAGCAGCATGTGTGTGAAATGCATGGCTGCTCACTTTGATTTCAGGACAGCCATAAATAGTCAAGGCAGCTCCTCTCTGGTTGATTGTGATCCCTCAGTGACCCTTATGTTAATTAACTGCAGCAGGATTGCTCCATAAACCTTCAGAGTTGACTCACATATAGACCACAGTAATGACTGGAATAGCTCTGATCAATATTCAAAATACTTAGCCCACAAATGCTTATATGTTTGTGTTTTTTATGTTTTTCCTCAGCCCATCAATTTTATCTATTTGACCGAGTTTTACACCCATTTCCATGAACAGATATTAAAGAGAACTTATGACTGTTGTCAATGAATTGCTGACATTTTGGATAAGCTGGACAAGAAAACCAGCTACTCACTCCAGTACGGTGAACAGCATCAAGGTCACCACAAGCGCACACAGAGATGCACCGCAACCAATAAATGTGAGCTTGGTCAAAATCAGTTCTTCTTTAGGACTCCACTGAAAAAGAGAAAAAGTACTTAAATGAACAACAGCAAGCTAAGAGAGACTGATGTTGAAGGATTGCAGGTTAGATGGATCTCAAGGCCTCTAAAGAATTTTTGCATTTGGATGGACTTGGTTTAAAACTTAAATAAAAAAAATTGATATATTCAAAAATGATAGTTTTTGTTTGTTAACAACTTTGTTTTCACCAGTTTCATACAAAAAAGAATGTTTCTCAGTGCATTACTTAAAAGATTTGTAATACTGACAGAAGCTTGGTTCTGAAAACTGTACAATAAAGCCCATCAACAGTTTCAGGAGTCAGAGTTTTGTTTCACATCAGCAATAGTTCAATATGTACTATACATAACCAGTTTGAAATCTAAAATGTTCCCATAACTTTTGACAAAACAGTACCAGCCCCTAAACATCACAACATTTTAAGTTAGTTCTTCTATTAGCACCATAACACATCTTTATGTTACCTTTGACCCCTGGTAATTCATCAGCACTGCAAAGTTGGTGGTGTGGTTACAGAGGCAAGACGTGATACCAGAGCTGGAGAGGGTCACCCGACAGCCATCACTGGACCAGCTATTGGAATAATTATTCCTGTACAGCACAACAAATAAACAGAATGTTGTACTGAACATGAGGAATCACAAATAGTGTACATACAAGTTTCGTGTGTGTTTGTCAAACTTACATGAGGCTGAAATTCCAAAAGGCACAAACAGGGGAAACATGCTGGGAGTACTGCACCCAAAAACAGAATCATATGTTTTTACTTTTTTCATTCTCTCTCTATTTCCCTTTTAATACATCTACCTAGATCAACATCTATCCCATCAGAAAATTTGCTTTAACAAAACAAAAGAAAGCCACTTCAACACTAGTCAAAAACTGTAGACAGCAATTATCTTTTCTTAACCTTAGACACAATATAATAACTAACAATGAGCTGTACCATAGGTGGGGAGGACAGGGTGTACTCGACTGCCACAGAGATGGTTTGACGCTTGGAGGCATCACGGACAGAGGCTGATATGACAGCAGACGTCTGGTGGCCTGGAGGTACACTGGAAAAGCAGCTGATGGTTACCATTCCAAGTACCGTAAAATACCAAATTGCAGCCGGGGCGTTTATTTGTTTCAATCACTGAGCAGACCAGGCGTTTATTTGGGACAGGCGTTTATTTCTTTCCCATAAAATAATATTCAGCGGAAGTGGTAACGTCTTCTTCTTTGACTCTTCAAAGCCTCCTCATCTTTACGTTGTTATTGCATAATTCGTCCTGGCAGACTACCTGCGTTTGTTTATATCTGGCACCCCGCGCGTGGACTGATACACTAAGCAGCGAGTGCCTTGTACCCAGCTGTGGCTCTGCAGCAGAGGTAGCGCCGTTTTACGACACGATGAGAACTAGTGCATTATTTAGCTGTGTTTTTGTGTGAAAGTAACGCGCTGAAAATTCTCTAAATAAAGCGTGAATGCAGACCGATATCAGATTTTTTCGGTGGGAGTCCTTTTATTTGTGTTTTGGGTCAAGTGAAATATGGGCCCATCTGAGTCTGCACTCAGACGGGGCATACGAGCAGACGAGCAGGGAGGGGGTGTTTGGTGCGAGCGCTCTGGGCTTCTGCTGCACAAAAAACACTGCTGTAGGATCATGTGTGTGCCGAACCGATTATGTCGATCCTAACGGATCACAGATCAATCATGATCCGTTGCACCACTACTAATAAGGTGCAGTCTGATTATGTTTCTTTTACAAAAATCAGTTTTCAAGAGTCAACTGTCAGTTGTGAGCTCAGCGTTTGCATGTGTGTTCTGTAACTACGACCGTGGAATGAAAAAAATAACAAAAGAAATTGACTGCAGCTCGTAGGCTGTGCCGGGTAACTTACCATACCCCCGGCGTTTATTTGGAACGGGCGTCTATTTTGCTAAACGTGCTGCTACACCCGGCGTTTATTTGGAACCCGGCGTTTATTTGGTATTTTACGGTATCTTAAGTCCAGAAATACAGTAAGACTTTTAATCAAGACTATGTACAATCCATTACTTTGTGAAATGTTTAGGAAAGGACACAAGAAGATTATTCAGTCTATCTGATCTAGTTAGCCAAGGTAAGAAAATGTAGGATTGTTTTTACAAGCTTTCAAAACCTACAAAGGAAAAGTTCAATCTTGTTATAGTATATCTTTGTTACTGTGATATAACATATAATACATTTTCTGAATGATCATTTAAGTACTTAAGAAAGTAATGTGAAATTTGGTACAATGCCTCCATGTGCCGTACTGTTCAGTATCAGAATCAATCAGAAAGAAACCTTTCAAATTAGTGCTAAATTCAACCCAAAATAATAAAGGAGAGGAAAATATGAGCTTTCATGAGCCATTTTCAATAAAGAAATAATTTTCTATTTGCAAAATATAAGCACAGATGGCTATTTGCAACACCTGATTTCAAGAGCCTCTGAGATTTTATAAGAAACAGAAACAAATTCACAATCAAATTAAACATAAAACCAGCACTCAGCAGATATTTATCTCATTGAGTGTCTGTTAGTCTACTGGTTTCAAGAACACTAGCTAATACTAGTTATAACAGGCATTAAGCGAAGAATACTAATCAAATCACAGCTAACCTCTTTCTTTCCGCTTTTGGACTGTGCAGAGACTCCTGTTCTCCAGACAGGATCTTACTCAGATGGCTGTAGTAGGTATGAATAAGCATTACTTCCTTGTATCCTGAGAGGGACAGAAAAAAAACATTTAATGCTATATTTCAATTACTGAGGAACAATTATGATTATTCTGATCCTCCCTTCAGGTTAGCAGTGCTCCAGTTCTAATGCTTTCAACACACCCTCACACCATGAAAGTTTCCTTGTACATGAATATCTGTAAGATGCAAGATGTTCTTTTTGCTCCAGCTGTCAAAAGTTTTCTACACAAACACAGTAGTCGTGAAACAAATTTAGAGGTTATGTCTTGCACTTACATCCACAACTAACCAAAGGGTTTAATGTGCGTAGCTTTATGTTTCAGTTTCTTTATTCATCTGAGGGTTATGATCATTTAAAGTGTCTGTTTCATCCATTCAGTGTAATAATTCTTAAATAAAACATATGAACAAGGAATTAATAAACAGGCTTTAAATATATATTCATTTGCCATGAAAAGATGTGTTAACATAACTGATTGAATGTGAAACCACATTCGTTTTTTAAAATCTCTCATTGTAAACCTCTAAAACAAGCATGTCCCCATGCGTGTAAAATTCCTACCCATTGTGTGAATCCTCTGGAGCTCAGTGTCAGGGATCAGCAACTCGTCCTGTCCACTGGTACTGCTGATGTGAGAACCGATGGCAGATGGCTTAAAGACTTCACTACCACTCTCCTCTGACAGCTTCTGCCACTTCATGAACACATCTGACAGCAAAGACAACAGAGGTCACAGAAACAACTAACAGAGGTTAACAGCACAAGTAAATAGGACCCAGACACAAGGGCAGAGTTTATTTTTGTTCTCAGTCAAGTGGATCACATTTGAACTTTAAATAACTCCCTGATTTATGAGCGACAAGACATAAAGTAGCAAAATATCACTAAAATGTCAGAGTGCATGACAAGAAAGCTTGCCTTTGATAATAAAGTGAAATATCTCTGAGAGTTTGAGAGCTTAAAGTTCTTAAAGTGTATTCCTTTTTTTTCTCTTTTTCTACTTGAACTTTGATCATCACTTGAACTCAGCCTCTGGTGTTCTAAACACAGAACTTCAAAATGTTTTCTTACCTATGTTCTTGGTAGAAAGAGTGAAGCCTCTTCCCCCAGCAGGTAAAATGTCAGCAAGAGCTTCAGTCAGACTGTCTATACTCCTGACAACAGTGAAAGGCCCCACGCTGACCTGTCCAAGAAATTACATAAAAAGTAGAATGGAATTTAAAGCAGAGGAAAAAAACTTTACTTTTTGGGGAAAAAAGAACTTGAACACTGTATTTGACCCCATACCCTGAATACAGTCTATACTACAACCAAGGAAGGGCAACTTGCTAAGATTAAGGGTAATTTTTTGTTTCAAACCTAAGGTACAAATAGGCCAAGACATTGTAAGTACCACAGATGCATGCTGGCAAGTTTCCTTACCCCATCCTCTGCCAGGCCCATCCACTGTGTAGCCATGTGGGGCTCCAGCATCACGCTTGCTGCCTTTACATAGTTTGTAGCTATGGACACCATGACCTCTGCTGTGTCACCTCCTGAAGAGTGAGAGCTAGCCAGCGCAGTCAGTTCCATCTGAATCATTTGGGTGAGGTAAAGGACATCACTGGACTGAAGGTTTGATCCATCAGCCTCCAACATTTGCAGAACAGCCTGGGTTAACTGCTGGAGCAGGGTCAGATCTCTCTTACTGGATGTGTTAGCTCTCAGTTCCTCAAACACCTAAAGAAAAGAAGGATAGATTTTGATCAGTCTTGTCTGAGGAAATGTAATAGTGATGTCATGCTGAATGAGGCGAGTTACACAAATTGTAATGGGACTTCCAAGATTTTCACACAAAGCTGAAAATAAGACACAAAGTCATCATTTTTACCTGAAATTGGGCCACTACGCCTGAATTAAGTTCCATAAATACAATTATCATTTGTAAAATCTTATTCAGCTGAATCAGTGTACACTTTCTCCTTCATACTGTCAGCTTTTTAATTGTTAACTTATGGCACAGGATCAAGAAAGTTATATACTCTGCTTTGATGTCACACTCACATGTCTAGTCAGCGGATTCTTGCCCAGTCTAGTGAAGAATTGTGTCTTTGGTATAGTGATAACATTCAGGATTTCTGCAGACAAAACAGACACCAATGTACAATCCAAATTATTTTAAAAAGATGGCATTCTATTTAAAATATTAATAAAAACAGAAGTTGATGGCTCAAAAATCATCAAACCTATGTTGTTTTTATTGATAGAAAACATGTCAAATATTCACACTGAAATGTTTGCTTTATGAAAATGTATACTCATTTGAAATGTCACACTGTTACCCTCTAACGCAGCAAAAGCATATATTATGGCCACTTTCTTTAAATCTAATACTTTATGGGATGCTAAGAGACCATGGAAAGAAATTTGAAAGCAGAATTTGTTACAGACTCATTGACTTTAATCACAAGGTATTACTAGAAAGAAATAAAAATTGTGGCATTATAAGATTATTGGTACCTTTTTTGATCTGGCAGACGGCCCCTGTGTACGAGTCACACTTAGCAAAGTCCATTTTCTCAGCAACAGGGTCAAAGACGCAACAGAACTCATCATACTTCACGGGGAACATCCCAATGGAGAATGTCTGATTCTGCAAAGAGTTTCCATCCAGGTGGGCATCCAAACGGGAACTTGATAATATGGTGATGTTTCCTAGGGAAAGAGATGGTGGATGAAAAAGAATTTCCATTATAAATTCTTAAAAATGAAGATATGGTCACAGTTACAGAAAGGTCTTATAAACAGAGAACAACAATGTTTTGTTTCCATATCAAAACCTCGACATGATCCAAAAAAGGTTTCTTCTTTATCAGGATTTTTTCAACATAGGTCCATAATCAATAAGAAGATTTTTACCTTAGTCTAGCAGCCGGTGGTTATTAAAAATATCTTAATAAATAGATAAATAAAAGACTACACTTAATCAGATGAGGCCTTATCTGGACCAAAGTCCCTTTCTGTCATTCTCAGCTGGGCTGACACGTCTTCACTTGACTCCTCCCTGGATGTTGGGGGCTCAGAGGGGGCTGCACATCCAGGCACTGGTTTGGTTTGGCAAGTACTCTGTGTCTTCTTTTTTTTGCCTGAGGTTCCATCTTTTGGGACCACAACAGTCAAAATATGGGTCAATCTCAGCCTGGTAGTCTGTACCTTGATGTGAGTAGAAAGGTCCCAGTGGACATGCTGGTTATTCTGGCCTCAAGAGGGAACACAGTTGCCTCAGTCCAGGAGGGCTCTGTTTTTATCTGGGCTTGAGATGATTCATTTGTTGGAATTGGTTTACTGTAAACAGGTAAAATCCAAGACAAATGTCCCTCCTATTCACAGGTGAAACACTTTCAGTAGTCTGGGCTCACAAGAGGCCAGCACCATGGAAGGGACCTGGGTTTTTCCTTCCAGGGGTTGTATTCGGGCTTCCAAGTCATTCTTCCTCAGCCGGGGGTTGTCCGCTCTAGGGTCAGGCCGATTTAGTCATAGGTTTTCTGCCTAACTGCCCTTCACCAGCCCCACAGTGACTTAGTGATTTCCCAACAAGGCTACAAGGGCATCTACAGTCTCTGGGCAGCACTGGAAGGCACACTTTTTGGCATCCACAGGCAAGGCTTTAATGCACAGGACTCTTTCTATGGTTGGAGGTCCATCCCCTGCTGCTAACCATGCAGCACAAATGCTGCAAACAGAGGCAATGGGTCAAAGGTCCAGGTGTGGAGCTGTTTGGCCCTGGTTTAGAGGCTGTGAAGATAGTGGGCTAAAATGCCCATCTGATCCAGCCACCAGTGCACTTCCACTGGGAGCTCGCCTCCCATGCAGCAGAGGAGCTTCCTAAGTCACTGATCCTGAGACTACTTGATTGAGGTGGGTCCAGCTTCATGTGCCTACTAGCATGTTAACTCCCACCACCACCACCCCAAGCACGAGTATGTGGTACTGCCCTCTATGATGGGTTAAAGTAGCAATATCTCCAGGTTTTCTGCAGAGTTTGAATGAAAAATAACTGAATGATCCAAAAACCTGTCTTTCAACCACTCTGATCTGGCCTGAAAACAACTGTTCAAGTGTGCTGCTCACTGTGTATAAGTTCAACTCTAAAACATAAGGAAATAATCCCCTACTCTGTGACTCAAAACCAGCAGAGCAAAAACTCAATATGCTTTCTGCATGTTGAGCTCTAGGAGGGGGAGTCCGTTTTTCAGGCTCTTATTGCTCATTGGGGAGCATGATGTAAGTACAGGAGAAGTTTGTTATAAAGGGTGGGATCCAGACTGACGTGGCTCACAAAACATTTACAAGAATCATTAGGAACTGTACTCCCTGCCAATAACAACATGGTCATCATCTTCCCTATTAATTTTTAGGTGAGCAAGAGACACAAAGACTTTCTCTTTTATGTTCAAGCATGTGTTTGTGTTTGGGTATGCATTTTTTTTATAAAGCATTCCACAGATTCAGAATGGATTTGGGATAGTCTCATCAAGCTTTTTTTGCTGAGTTACTGAAGTGTTTTTAATGTTCAGATACTTAAGTAATGTAGACAAAATATCACTACTACAACTACATAGCAGCTTCTAAATGAAGGTAAAATACTATCTGTCCTCTGTTGAATATTATTTTGTCTCTTGGGTTTATTATTATTCAAGGCTTGGCAATAGTTAAAGTGAAGTACTGATTTCGTTGAGTGGCTGCCAGTCCGGTGTGATAATGTCCAGGAGAGAAACCACAAAATAAATATGCTGTAAGTAAAATGAACGAAAATCATATTGGGTTTGATAAGAGATTATAACTTGGTTTTAGAGGAAGATAAAACAAAGAAAGAGCAGATTTTGGTCCAGCTGTACCTGCAATGTATTCATAGCACTTGTTTTACCCTTCTAGGCGAGCCAGATGGGTGGAGTTAACATCAGGCCAGCTCAGATCTTGGCATGCGTTTGAAAATTGAGTAGTCCAAAATGACTTTCCAAATGGTCTCCATGTGGTTGTTTTTATGCATAGCAACTCCACCCAGCTTTGAGGCCGAAGTGTCTAAACTGTAAACAGCATTTTAAAATGCTTATTAACACAATTCAACATTGCACATACATTTGAGTCACTTTGATCTCTTGTGGTGATTTTAAATTGTTCTTCTTGATACCTGGTTCTTAAAAAGCCTGACTGTGATATTGCTAATCCTTCACTTTCGTTCTTTGTGCTTACACTGTATCCCAACAATTGTACCTTGACAGGGGGCTGGCTCTCAACTGCTTGGTGAGGGAGGACTCCATTTCTATGGCAGCTTGACTCCACTTGAACACCAGCCCAAAGGAAACGGGTGAACACTCCTTTTCCATGGTGTTGATTTCACTGCTGTTCAGTACCCAGTCCCATATGTGCAGCTCTGTGTTGCTCTCAGAGAATGACTCAATCTCCTTAAACAAGCCCCCAAAGGCGTCCTGCTCCTGCCCGCTAAGAGAAATTTTGTCACTGCCGATGCTGTCTGAACTGATAAGGCCATCACGCAAGCAACCATGCAGCCATCAGTAAATAGTGTCCAGTGTCCTCTGTTCTGGCTCCAAGAAACACAGAGTGCCAATAACCATTGTGGTCAAAGGTTTATCTATATCTATGAACACCATGGACACAGGTTCAACTGATCGTTTTTGCCCAAAGCTGGAACTCATAATTCTCAAAAGAATAAGAGAAGATGGTGTAATTTCCATAGTAATTTGGATCAAGGCAGAGACAGGCAAACAGTCACACTACCCACAGAGAGAAACTTGTGCAAGAGATAGGCATACTTGGTTTTTGAGTCCTGTTAAACTCCTGAACAGGGGTGTCTGGGAAACCTTTGTTTCACCGCATAGAGGGAAAAGAAGGCAGCAATATCATGGCAGAAAAATCCTGGCATAGTTAGAGGAAAGATTGGACCTTATTATAAATTTTCCACTTTGTGAACATACTTTTGCTCTAAACACAGGGAAAACATTAATCAAGTGTGCCAAAAGTCTCATTAAGCAGTATCACAAGTCCCATTTTGTATTCTGTAAAAGTTTTTTGTTTGTTTGTTTTTTAAATTCAAAAAGGGTGCTAATATACAAGTACAGAGTGTCTCAAATGGCGGAATGAACCTACTATTCAGAGGTGTCAAAACGTTCCCGGCAATCCACACAGGCTGAGAGATGTTCAAGGATTTTAAAAAGTTGGTAAGCTCTTGGCTCTCTTTTTGGTTGCAGACAGTGGCTAAGGTTCCAAAGCGCTGTTTGCACATTTCCCATGCTTTGTTCCATTGCTGGGGACGAGATATGTACTCATGGTAGGACACATCCCAGACATATGTCTGGGCTTTGACTTCCGACGTAAAGACTGTACAAAAAGAAGAGAAAGAAGCCGAAAGATACTTAGAGCTGTTGTGAAATCAACACATTCATTATTCAACTCAGGTACAACAAGAAAATCAGAACCTACCCAGAAAATATTACATAAGAAGTGTTGTCCATGCAAATGTGATTATTGTCATTTGGTAGAAACAAGTATTTCAAATAATGAGCCAAAAAAAAACTATGTTGTAGGGATACAATTATCATTATTTATCTATATATTTAACCAGGATCGCCTCATTGAGACTCAAAATGTCTTTCACCAAAGTGTTCTGGCCAAGGTCAGTAGTAGCATTCCAGTGTTGCCGGATTGGACATTTTTCTTCCTGACTGTATTTAACTGAATGATGTGACATCTTACTTACACTGTTACTGACACTCAATTCTACACAGATACAAAGCAACGACTGTTGTACCTTAGTGTTGCAAACAAAACCTTTCCTTGACCACCAAACACCAGTGTCATCGCAACCTCTAGTAGTATGTTCAACTTTGATCGTTTTTAGTGTGCCGGCTGAGTATTCAAAGTGCACTTAATTTTTCATATTGTCCTCATAAATGCACTTAAAAAATAAGCACAAGTCCAGAAGACCCCATTTGAGAAAGCTTAAATTGTGTTTCAGGGCTATTTTAAACATTTCTTGCTAGGCCAGTCAAGCTCGGTAGCTAGTTATTCTTCTTGTCTGAACTGAAATTTTATTCATCTACAAGGAGAAGTAGAAATGCCTCTTACCTGATATACAGTAGTAAAAACAAACCTGGAACAAAAAAAAACAAAAAACATACGTATTATTTTAGCTAATGAACTTTTAGGTTATAGATTTGTGGCAACAAAAGCTCTTCAATTACACAACAAAGTAATACTAAGCAGGTGTCTCAAATACAAAGATTTTATAGCTAATTAGGGGCCCAGAACACCCCATTCATCTGCTAAGCAGTAGGCTTTTACATTAATTATCAAAAATAAATATATAAAACAGGCAACACTTGTTGTGATGTCAATTTTTGTAGGCCTTTGTTCCTGACAAGTGCTGAG
Source organism: Halichoeres trimaculatus (assembly GCF_033239565.1). NCBI lineage: Eukaryota > Metazoa > Chordata > Actinopteri > Labriformes > Labridae > Halichoeres > Halichoeres trimaculatus. Next base: position 14,542,190 of record NW_027437182.1, on the reverse strand, counting down.
TCTGAAAAAATTACCTGGTAACCGACAGCAGAGCCATGAAAAGTAAACTCTCCAGTACCAGTTTAGAGACCACCTCGTTGACGTCATTGCGTCAATTAACTTTCAGGCAATTGAAAGTCAGTATGTGAACTTACAATTAATTGGTTCTTCCGAAATTTAAAGGCAAAGTGGCACACTAGGTCAATTATCATGAAACAACGGGTAAACAAAATGTAAAGACTCAACCTTAACAGTATCCCCCTGTGGCGCTTTTTGAAGACGTGCATTTAAAGAAGCGTCAAAGCATGCACTGATACACTGATGACAAATGTGTCAGTTTAAAAAGATGAAGCGTTTTAGACAACCTTATCTCCATCCTTTCTCTTAAGACAACGTAAAGATCTATCAGAAGTGAACGTAAGAGCAAAGATACAGTACTTACAAGAAGACTTAAATTGGGGAAGAATAACCAGCGCATCCTGGGGGAAAAAATCCCAAAAATATCTGTTTTAGCCGCTATTGCAAGTTATAAACCATTTACTGCATTTATTTTCTTAATCATGAGGTAAAGCAGATCGTTTATTTACCTTATTCATTCGTCTCGTAAAAAAACTTTTTCGCGCGTTTTCTCATCCCAATCGCGTCGTGTCCACGAACGCAGCATTCAACCACTTCTCGGAGTGATGTTTGTTTCTCTTTAATTCCACGAGCTGCTTACTTAAAATCTGTTTTCTTCCCAGTTGTGCTCTGTTACTTCCTCACAAAGTAGAGAAGAATCCTCGCTGGCAGCTGACACCATGAGGGGAGGATGCAGAGGAGGCTCAGGCTTCAGAAGGGAGGAGTGGGTGTAACCTGCAATGAGCAGAGAGAAGGGTCAAACAAAAGTAGGGTTCAGGGACCTTGAGAGGGCCCTGGGTGCATTTCAGGATGCCAGAGTAATCTGGAGGACTGCATAAGAAAAATGTATCTTCTAGACTTTGACATTTAATTACCTTTAAGTGGATCAACAAAGGCTTTTTTTTGTTTGACCCTTAACAGCAGGCATTTAAAGCTGCATTTGAATTCACTAAATACAATAAATGAAAAGTTGTTTTAACACATCAGTTTATTTCTTTGTTGCTAGAATGGAACTGTGTACCTTACCTGGTGTGAGTTTCTTGGACTGGTTTGGTAATTATTTCCATCATCAATGCAGACTTTGCAGACAAAGCTTTGTTTAAATATATGTAATAAGAAGAAACATACAATACAAGTATCTCTGAAGTGCAAAATGTAGCAGTAGGTGTTACACAGTGAATAGCAAAACTTTATGCAAATAAGAAAAAAAAAGAACACTGGAGAAAAAAAATCTACAATTAAAAACAAAAAGAAATCTTTACGTAATCCTTTTTTTTTTAAATGGACCCTAGCTGCTTAATATAGACACCTTAAATGAATGAACACAACAAACGTAAAATAAAGAAAGTTTCATCTCCTCTAAAATGTATAGAGGCCCTGTTGCATGATAAGTAGACATTGTTGACCAGTTTCTGGAGTATTTTTCATCAATACATGTTTCCAAAATACTTTTTTTACTCTAAGTCAAGCATTTCAAGTTCAATTCAATTACCTACGTTTATTAACCTGGATGGCAACACTCAACAAGTCTCTGTGGTATCTGCATCACAACCAATGTGCAATACCCATGGACGAAGGTTGTGTAATTTCAGCAATTCATTTTATGGTAAATTGTACACAATGTGAGCACACAACAAATCTATAAATACATCACACCCAGTGAGAGCTGCCTTTGAATGATGCCCCTGAAGGAAGAGAGTACACTACCTTACTCACGACTCGATTTCTTACAGAATTGTAATTGACAGCACTACTTTTGGTTGACATTTCATCCTCTGTGACAGAAATTCTGGCCTCTCCTGTCCCAATTTGGTTCGAGAAGGAGGACAGACACTGCAGAGCTGAGTGGAGATCTTCTTGTGCAGCCATGATGCTTTCGGAACAGGGAAGCTGCAAGGCCAACGCCAGTGCTCCATCCTTGGATACTTCAGTAACCTGCTCTTCCACAGCCTTCGCAGAGGAAGAGATCAACTCTCTGGTGCTGCTGCTGAGTTCAAAGCCATTCCCTGAAGAGAGAGTAGAAGAGAAGATGATTATAGGATAAACAAAAATTCAGTTTTCTCAGGTAATTGACATACCTCATCTGGATTAAAGGTTTAGTAAAAAATAAAACACCAAAAGCGAATCGAGACACACAATTTAGAATTCCGTGCCATCTCATAACATTGATAAGCTCTGATTGGCTTAGAACAGGCAAAGTAACTGTAAAATAATTTATATGTCACTGCAATTTGGAAAATTATTGGAAATATAACAAAAGATTTAAAACCCCTGGCTAAGCGTTTGCAGATGCAAGATTCAGGTTCAGATTCTTCTAATAAAGGGGATGAAAACATCTGTGTTAGGTAGTTACACTGCATACAAGTTTAAATTAATATCCGAGCTGTGTATTTATCAGAACTTTCACCTTGTAGAGCTGTAAACACAGAGGAATGAAGCTGTCTGATGGCTTGTATCAGCTGAAACAGCTTTGCTGCTGTCGTCGTCAGTCCCTGCAAACTGGAGGCTGAGGCCTCCTCCTCCTTCCCCTCTGGGTCCGTCTGGCTCTCCTGATTTAAAATATGTACACACCCAAAAAATGAATACAGACAACAAATAAACGGCCAAGAATGACATCACCAACACAAGCAAATACATACAAGGGGCAATGGGACAATATGAAGAGAATTGACACACCACTGCTGGGCAGCTCTGCTTACGTAGCCGGGCAGCTGACTGTTACTCAACAAATTATCCTAATACTCCCTGGCTACATTTTCCCAGCTGGCCTTAATATGTTAACCAGAGATCTTAAGTTTTCAGTTCCAACTCTTATGTAGTCCATTTCAAAAGTCACACAGATGCAAACACTCAGGGACACAAACACACACACACACAAATACACAGTTGCAAATGATGTAATTGTATGAACACAGCTTCTATGGTGATGTGTCCTTTTCTATGACATAAACCTAATGGCTTCTTCCCAGTTTACTACAGTGTTGCGGGAAATGTTGATTTGTGCCACTTGCTTGAACGCTTAGGCCATTAACTGAGATAGAAATTCCATAACCCTTTGACTACGCTGCTTTTCCACTAAAACGAACCTTTGAAAGACCAGTTACCCATTTCTGGAGAGGTACAAACATTGTAGTTCAACGTTTTAGTATCAGTAAAGGAGTGTCTGCTTCAGGACACATTTACATCCATGATCATAGACATTTGCAGTCCTTGGTTACATGAAACAAGCCACCTCAGGTTATAACTCAGGTTTATTTGACTACAATAACACTGTGGGCAGCAAAATGTGTGAGTGCCAATATGTGTCAATGATTGGCTTCAACAAAAAACTGCTAGTTTGTGTGGCTAAGATAACAGCAAACAAGCCCGTTAGCTGTGACTGATGCCACTTCATTCAACACATTCATTACCAGAACGATCGTCAAGGGACGACTGCAGAGAGATAAGCCTACACAGCATTGAGCTTTACACCAGCAATAAAGGCTGAGTGGCATCTTTAACAGGCTTGCTGTGGGTGTGGATATTAATCTGTAACATTTAAGCCTGTGTAAAGATAGAAGATTGTTTTTAACCTTTACATATCAAGGGAAGCTTTGATGAGCATGTCTTCTGTCTTTCAGCAACAGTTTACCCAGACAAATATCAGCAGATTTTGTAATTAAGCTGCAGACAACTGATAGCTCATTCAATTGATCCACCCCTCACAATGTACACCCTTTCATGCCATTTTTTGGTATTTCATTCCTTTAAATCCTTTAAATAAATAATACTGGACTAGTACACTCATATAATGAAACAGTGAATAACACTAAACTGCTTCAGGCGAATTTTTGCATAATGCATGACAGAGAACATGTGTTACAATGTGATTTGTCAATGCAATACTACAGATCGAACAGCTACAAACAATAAGGGTTTGGTTAAGTGTTGTTTTCAAGTTAAATGCATATCAAGATTTTCTTACGTGTCTTGTAAATTAATCATATGCCTAATAAAGGAAGTGTTTTTACCACAGTTGCATCAGTTCTCTTTGCAGTTTAACTACCTATATCAATTCCTATAGCCTTCATGCAAAGAATAAAGGCAAAACAACATAGTCAAGCATCAATTAATATAATTTTTGCACAACCCAGGGTACATGTAATAGCTGTATTTGTTTTTACTTCATGTCAGCTTGCAGTTTGCTACAGAAACTTACCGTAATATGGCAATGAATGTAGCTCTGCAGAGCCCTGGCTAAATTAAGCGTCTTAGATTTTAGGCTCTGCAGCACCTAAAGGAAGAAATAGAAGATAGCAATATTTATTCACATAGTTATGTTTATTATTTTAATTCAGTCACATTAAAAAAATAAATAAATGTGTGAATACCACAGCTTTTGTGATCCCATAATTACAATACAAATGATACAGCCAAGTTATGAAGTCTTACTTGATTCCTGGGGGGAGCCAGCTGAGCCTCTCTCAGCATTTCTCTGGTGATAATGAGGCTCTCCTCCAAGAGGGAGCGGATGCCCTTACTGGTCCCTTTCAGCAGATTCATGACAATGGACTGCTGCAGAAATGGAATCACATATTATCATATGTTTATTTTTACGATATTTCTGAAAAATGCAATAAAAACTAAAACTTTTAAATCTGTTTTTATGAATTTATTGTATCAAGCTGCCTGACATTTTCAGCACTACTCAAACTCATCAACATGCTGTATCCTAATTCAATTCAACAACTCACCGCTCCATAATATGTTTCATGCTTTGAGATCCACACAGCTAATATTCACTCCTCTACTATTGTCGAGTTGGGGCTTGATTATAGCAGACCCCTGAGCTTTGGCAGAGACAGTACCTGCTCCTGAATTAATGGTGCCGTTACCTTGCCTGTGGCTTGGGCAGCCCGCTCCATAGCATTCAGTGGCATTCCTGTCATTGCCGCCAGGTGGCTGAGTGCAAACAGTGCTGCATCCAAACACTGATTGCTCTTCTTTTGTGCCTCTGTCACCATTGATGTGATCTCAGATTCACATCCCTGGATGGGGAGAAAATGTTTTATTTTTCTGTCAACATCACGTCAGCACAAACAGGTTGAATTAAAATTGATTTAACGGTGAATCAATGCAGGAGAGCCAACAAAACGGTCAAGATATGCTGAAGGGTTAGTAAATAAATAAATATGCAATGGGAAGGTGAGAAAAGTGGAGCGGGAGAGGAAAATTGTGTGTTTAGGTGCTGAGGCTGGTAAGGAATTTAGATTTATTTTCCATATATTCATGTTCTGTTTGGGGCTCAAGGCTGAGAATTCCCTCTGCTTGGTCATTTCCATAGACAGAGCTCAAACAGCTCAGAGCCAAGACACGTCAATTAATACTCTGCATTTTGATTAGACACCCCTGTCCAAAACACACTGAAATGAATCATATTTCAGGTCAGATATCTTAGACTTCCAGCTAAATCATATAACACAAAAACTTTGATAAAATGTCACTGTCTGGTCTTTCATGTCCCGCTGTCAGTGTTTACCTGAACGAGCAGCTGGAAGAATCCTCCCATTCTCTTGGCTTGGCTCTTGAGTTCCTCAGCAATGGTGTAGAGCTGACCGGAGGAGGGTTTAATGCTGGCCAACCACTGCATGGTCACAAACACTGCAGTCTCTGAGGCTGTTGTGGCCTTGATCAGCTGAGTCTGGGCTGCTAAGTCACACACAAACACTGGAGAAGAGAAGTCAGAAAAGTTAAGGTCAAGTGGGAAGAAAAACCAGAGGAAAATCAAGCTTCATAACTACTGATACCAATCAGCTTTGACTTATTGCAAGTTATATCTTAAACTGTACAAGCCCCTGTAATATTTGTCATTGGATTCCAATCAAAAAAGATCAACTTTTGGTTCCCCCCTCACCATTCTCCTGGCTGTCATCATCCAAGCTGTTGTACAAGTCAGAAATGGTCTGGATCGCTGTATGTATCGAGAGCAGATCAGAGGCCAACCTGTCTGCCAGGCTTTCCTCAATTCCACCACAGCTACGCAGACGAGCCAACGACTGACTGATGAGCTCCTTACAGATGCCTGGCAAGGAGGAGTCTGTGCTGCTAGAACGGTTGGATGGAGGACTGACTGTGCCCATCAAACCTGAGGCAGATATAGAGAAGAGTACAGGATGTGAATGGATGTAACCAGTCTTAAATGGTAATAATAAAAAAAGTGCATTTCTTAAAAGAAGGCCGCAAAAACCTGCAGTTTCCTGGCCACAAAAATTCCATCACTGTTGTAATGTTTGTTATATTGAATATTCTGGAAATGTACTTCAGTCTCTTACCAGCAGACTGCGAGGAGCTGTTGAGGAGGCTCTGGATTGGATGTACCCGGATCTCATACAGACGCCCAGAGATTCTCCTGCCTTTCAACAAGCTACGGCTCCTGATTTAAAAAATATCAGATGTCTTTAAGTTTTTTTTTATTGGAAAATGAACATGATGCATGGATTTACTGAAATTTTCCCAAGATGTATATAGAACACATCCTGGAGAAGGAGAGGTCAGTAACAAACTGAATTTGGCTGAAAGGCCTGGACAAGACTTTAATGGTGTCAGGGATGAAGGAACCACAGTCTGTGCCATGTTTCATTTGGCTGTGTCTGTTTGTGGTTCAGGCAGCCAGAAGCACCATAAACATGCTTGACAAGAATAGTAATAATGTGAGGGGAAAATGACGGGGGCTCTGCTCTGTGTTTGTGTATGTGTGTGTTTTGGTTGAGGAGTGAAAAACACAAGACACCCTTTCGTTTTCTGAACTCAAAGGTCTTGCGCTCATGGAAATAAAATTAATAGACAGAGAAAAAGGGAATAAAGGGAAATATTCTGTGAGCAGTACCTTTTCATGAGAGAAAGTAGGATGTGTTGAGTGTCAAAAACATGTGCCAGGTTGTAAAGCACATTGGTGGAAACTAGGAGAGCTTTGTGAAAATAACCAAAATCTTCCAAACTGTTGACTTTCCATGCTCTACGCACATACCTTTCCACTTTCCATATACTGTACATCCCGCAGCCAGACACATTGTTCACATTAAAGCAGGGGAAAAGCCTGTGAGTTCAGCTCAGCACGAGGACTGCTGGTTAAAAACAAACACTGAAAACATTCTGTGGGTGTTTCTGAACACTTGCCTGCTTAAACAGTTCAAGTAATTTGAAAAGAATACCAATTAAATCCCAGACGCCTGACGTGAATGTCAGGTACTTGAAAGAGGGACTGATGGACAGGAGGAGAAAGGAGGAACTGGATAATTACCTTCGACGGGAGAAGGAGGAGGTGGAAGCAGAGGAGGCCGATATATCTTGCTCCCACTCATCATCAGGGTCATAAAACACATCGTCATCTTTAAAGGTGGGATCCCCCTGCGGAGAGTAAACTACTGCTGACATGCCCAGTCTTATTTACACAACTTAATGAGAAAAGCACAGCAAAGTGAGGCAGCGCCCCTCTGTCAGGCATAAAACAACCCATTCTGGGTAGTAAATAAGGTCAGATGGCTGGGAAATTGGCAATTGCACTTGAGGTGATGTCAGGCTCTGAATATGCGGGATGAAAAACAGACATGCTGGCTGGTTTAGATTGCCTCACTCAACACACATCATACATAAACTTATTAGAAAGAGCGCTGATCAAATAAAACAAACAGGCATGCTTTGTTTGAGATACATTTAAGCTTTGTGTTGCTATTTTTTCATCAGTTTGATCATGAATCTACTCATCATGCATGATCCATGATGATGGGATAACTATATTCTCCATGATTTGACTCATGGAGTTCATGTAACCTTTTCTTCCATACACAATATCCAGTTATACTATGAAAGAATCCTTAATACAAGCAACTATCTATTTGTTTCCCTTGTTTTACATAAGGATCAGATGTAGCTCAGCATGAACTAAGAAAACTGGCAACAAGACCTGGAAACACCCTTGACAGTCCTGCACTGAAACATCTAACAGCACTAACTTAAGTTTCATGTTAGAGTGAAACTGTAAGTTTGTGTTAGCTGGCCAGTGAAGTTAATGATAGGTAAGAGCTGATGGTATATCATATATCATTAGGCCATTTTCACTCCTGATAACCATGACATCTCTGTACTTTAATGAAATCCAGTGGGGTGGGGGGTATTTGTCCCGTCTCGGTTTTATTTAATTTCACTTCTGTTTCATGCATTTTTTTTGGTTTGTTTCCAAATTAAAAGAGGGGGGTGTTGAACTCATTTTAGGTGTTGTATTGCCATTCTAGTAGCTTCACAGAATTACTGCTATTCTTTGTTTTAAATCTCAGAATGGCACCTTTGAAACCCCTTATTACAGCCTCTATCTTAAACACTACATCCCCCCAACAAGCATCACAGAACCCAGCATTCAAGAAGCCTCCTTCACTGCTGCAATGTAACAAAGTTGTGTTTCTATTTTGAAATGACACATGACCTTTAAAGCAGATTCAAAAACTGGTGATGTCACCATTTCAGTTAATTACATGTAATCTTATGCAACGTGTTGAACAAGCTGCAGTTTCATACTGGAATTATGGGTACAATTGTTAAAATGACTATTAGAAAATTTGTCCATGTTTAGCATTGACTTTTAACAAATAAACTTACAGTTCAATTTTAAAGTATGAAAAGATGCTTTCCCTATTAATCCATATATCCGCCATCCTGTGAGTTCAGGACTCTCAGCGCTGAATGCCTGTGGCATGCTGAGTATGTTTTTTAAAGTAAAGTCTTTCATATGAATAGGTAGGTTTCAAATATTTCAGAATAGTTAGCATTAGTTTAACTATCTATTAACTACTGTAAATACTATTTCAGGTGAGCTCTGATGTATTAAAACATCAGCTAACTCAAAAACATGAGGCAGATAATTGGAGGCATACCTGCTCAAGTTCCCTCATGGCAGCTATGTTGTTTTGGAATTTGTCCAGACTCCAGAAAGTTGAGATCCCCAGTTTTGTGTTTTGAACCCGCACCTGTAGCCGACTGCGGTTTTCCAGGTTTTCATCATCAGCACTTTCATGTCTACAACAGATATTCATTAAATTTTGAATTTTAGGATGACCTAAATTACAAACTATCAAATGGGAGTAGCGCCCCCCTTGTTGTTTTTTCTTACCTGCTGAAGACTGTTTTTTTCTTTAGTTTGGCACTTATCTTGTTGGCTTCTTCAATCATCAAAGACAACTTCATGGTATCCCACTGTGGAGAGACTGCAACACAGAATGAAACACAGAATCTTCAGCCCGAATCATGCAGAGCTGTTGGCAACTTGCTTGATTTTCTTTTAGTTATGCAAGGAGGAAACTAAACTGAGACACCATGATGAAATCTGCTTTTGGTATACCTGCTCTGACATTATACAAGGACAGTTTAATTGTCTGTTGGCAGATTTTTTTCTTTTCTTTGATCATAAAAATCACACTATTTAAGGGCAAGGGTATAATATATAAATCTTTGACTGTTCCACTTTGTTTAATCTAAATGCCATGACCCGTGGAAGCAAGATAAGGTAGAGTTTAAAGGAACAATATACAGGTACATGTCAAGGCTAGTGCTATTAAAGATATTACTTTTTAAAGAAAAAATGAAAAAGATTCAGAAGTGTTACTCATTTCAGATATGCAAAGGTTTGTTTGACTTCTCTTCTGCTCTTTTTGAACTTATTTCAAGCTCAGTGTTTATGGGGTCCAGGCAAACACTCTCCAGTGTTTCTGGCAGAAAGGCATAAACCACACCCATCTGGAAATGTACTTTCACAGTGTGAATAATCATTGAAGTTTCCGACTTTAGTTGTAACTCACCATTTCTGGCAGTGTTGCGTTCCCTTAAAGCTCTTTTCTTCTGCATCTCCTCAAGCTCTTCGCTGATCTTCCTCTTCTCTGCCTCCAGGGCCTCTACAATCCTCGCCTGACGCACACGGTGTTCTTCCATTGCCTGGAGTGAATCATGGTAATGTACACAGTATTAAAACCCACCAGGCCAAAATATTATGCTGAAGCCAAGCTTTACCACGACTCACAGCACAGCTCAAATGGCCCATCAGTTAAACATAAAAACCAGCATCAGCATATTTCCTGAAGCTTCCCAAGCTCATTTCAGATAATCAGAAACCATGAGAGTGAGCAAATGGGGGAGGTGATGTAATTTAGAGTTACGGGAATAATCCAGATTTCCAGAGATCAAGAAAGAAACATGCCAAAGGCTGAATGGAAATAGGTTGTCTCAAACTGTCGCACCTCTCATCTTTAAGATACAACAAGTGTATCACCACTCACTGCACGCTGGGATAATCTTTACAGAGATAAAATAAATGAGTCAAATACAAAAGTGTTGATACTGGACTTTATAGAAACAGAACCGCAGTCTGTGACATGTTTCAGTCCGATAAAGTGGACGATACTCTGTGTGTGGAACTTTCCTTTAATCTGGCCAGGGAAGAAACCGTCATACATGCCCCCAGAAAGTTTCCTAAGAGCATTTATTACTCAGTTTTATTGAAGTGGGGTTCAAATTCAGTATTTCCAAGTGTTGCTCTGTGTCCTGACCTGAGCCTCCATGTGCAAGCGGAGGCGTTTCTTGTGGGTGTCCACCTCCTGCTCCAGTTCCTGCTTTGCAATCTTCAGCTCTGCCACCTCGCTGGCCACCCTCTGCTGGTCCAACTGCTGTTGACGCTTTCGCTCATTCTCCCCAACCTGATGAATCATACCAAAATTGTGTGGATAGGATAAAAAAAGCAACACATAAACTGTTTTCAGGAAAGGTGGAACAAAAACAAAATGTTTCAGTACCAGCTCTTTTTCCAGGTCTCGGATTCTGTCCTCATACAGAGCTTTCTGATCATGAAGCTCTTTCTGTGCCACTTCTTTTGCCATCTGAATTCCCTGCATCATCTCCTTTTTTGCCTTCAAATGGGCTTCTTCAATTTCTGCTTCTAGCCTAGGAAACACAAGGGTGGCTCAATGGAGTTGTGATTTGTATTATCATTAGTCTAAAAGCTAATGTCATAAACACCAGGATCTAACAGTGTTTATTTTTGGCACTCACTGTGCTCTTTGTGCAGCAAGCAGCTCATTTTTAGCAAATTCAAAGTCTTTGTGGCCATCGCCTGCAGCTGTCCAGCACGACACTCGCTTCCCAGACTGCACCTGTGCTGGGTGGTTGAAGCGAAAGTAGTGGTCTCCACCGAGAATAATCCTGTCACCCTTAAAAAAGAAAAGACACAAACACAACCATAGAGTAAGCCTAAATTTAATTTCTCAACAAAGTGGATGAATTAGGTTTGTCACTTTTCACTCATGCTCTAAACAAATGAACATTTCCAGATTTAGTAAGAAACATGTGAGGTTTATGTTTCATTGCTGGTTACCCAATTTTTTGCTCCTGACTTAAAGATGACTTTAAGTCTCCCTGGTAAAATGTCAAATTCAAGGTGAGCTAATATATGGTAACAGCAGGTCATAGTCTAGAGCAAGTGTTGCAGAGGGCAGAGAACAGTTGGTACCACGTTTTCTACAAAATTGTTTTGATCCTGTAAATTTCCCCTTACAATTTTGTAGTGTAGATCTTCATATAACAATAACAAAGTGTAGATCTAACATAGTAACAATTTAAAGACTTCAAGTTATTCCTGATTCAGACACGTAAGGTACCTTTGGGATCTACTTACATGATGGAGCTCAGTGGAATCAGACACAAGGTTTCCATTGACAAAGGTTTTTGCGTTTTCCATGGGAGTGATGCTGACAGTGCCCTTGATGTTATTTATAATGCTAAATAAAAAAAATACAAAACAAGGCATTTTTTTTACCAGGCTGAATGAGTGGCGAGTCAAAAAAGGATAAAATAGTGCATGTTCACAAAAGGTTGTGTAGATAAGACAGTTAAGATAGACGAGCAAAGCATTTATTCCTACAATCATTAACTGTGTCTTTGTTGGTCAGAAAAATGCTGACAGATTCCTGCATCTCTGTTAAAATTGCATGCATAAAAACTGGAAGATCAGGGTTTGTATGTTCCAGGTTTTGAAGTCTTCTGCTATTATTTTACCAGTGTTGGTCAGCGATGAGAGCCCCTGTCAGCTGGATGTCATGGCTGGACTGAGACATGAGCTTGCCCACTGTAGTTTGACCCTCTTTAATCATGTACAGAAGCATCTCAGACAGCTGAGGATCCTCGTTCAAGTTCACCAAGTTTGGAAGACGATTGTCTACTTTGAACGACACACCCGCTCTCTGAAATCCCAAAGAAAGTTTAATCATGTGAACAAAAAAAAAACATGTTTAAGGGTTTGTGATGTGGACTCATATGGTTAAAAAATATTGATTGATAATGAGAGCTTTGACAGCAAAACCAAATATACACTTATCACAGGCATAAAAAAACTTTACGGAAAAAAAAAACATACTTGCAACTCTTTGGTTTCCTCACGTTTGCGAATCTCAGCTTGTTCAAGCTTCTCTCTCCATGCCCTACCAGGAAATAAGTTGTTTATCATCAAATAGAGTTGATCTCCCAAGGTAAAATTCTGCCACAATTCAAGAAGTTGTGCCCCACAAATATATTTCTTCAAGGAGGGAAAGGATGTGAGAAGAAACTGAAACCTTGCAAAATGATTTTGTCAAACCAAACCATTTGATTGCCTTTTGTTTGTAAAAAATAGTAATAATAAAAGTATTCCCAGAGTCAAACACTTTTTATATGACAAATGGCTTTGCAACAAAACTCTAAACTCTGGCTGTTTGTTTGCCTGTTGCATCATACAAACAAAATGAGACAACCTCACAACAAATTGCCATAACACTGACTTGTTGGCCTCGACCATTTCTCTCTCCTGCTGACAGAGTCTGTTCCTCAGGGAGGCGATCTCTTGTTCAAACAGCCTGACCCTCTCTGGTTCGATGCCCTGGGAGCTCATCTGGGCGGCTCTCAGCTTCTCCACCTCAGCCTTCAACTCTGTGAACACATAAAGTTTATCCATAGGGCATCTTAAGTTTAAACCTATGTGGTTAAAGTATAAGAAGCAAAATTACACTTAAATGAGAACATGTCTGTATGAAATCATAGGAGGGATAAAGAGATGACTATAACAGATTTGAGAAGAATACTATGATTTTTGTAAAGACCTGTGTTGTGTGTCCTTAACTGAAGATAATTTACAAAAACATTGACCTGACTCGCAATGTTTCAGCCATATTTACTTTGAGCATCAAACACTGACCGGTGATGTGTGAGAAATCCACTGCAAGAGCTCCCCTTACTGCTAAAAGCATCAAACAGCAGCACAATCATCTCATGAAAAATAATACTTGCATGACAGTTAGCCGCCATGTGCAGCTGACAGTGCATAAATATGGCCTGGAGGCAAGGTTAGGGCCTGGCCTTAATTGAACTGGGTGGTGAATATTCTGGTGATGGATAGACGGGCAGACAGGAGGATATGTGGGCGAGAAGGAGAGCAAAAGAGATCAAGAGCAAGACTTGAATAAAAAGACAGACATTGAAAAAAAAATCAGACAGCAAGGGGGACGGACACAAAAAGAGGAAGATGAAGACGGTGCTCACTGAGAAACACACAACAAAGGCACAGTGATGACAGAACATACCTGGATCTGTGTATGTATTTAACGGGAGTAAAAAAAATACTGTCTGTGTCTTCAGACTGTGAGGTTGTTTCAGTTCACAGCATACATCTCAGGGGTCTGAACTATTGTTACAACAACCATCTTTTAGTTTTTAGACATATAGGTGTGATTGTTTTGGTGTAGGATAGCTGATCTTTATGCTCACAAAAAACTTCTATATAACACACATGGTTGAACATACATAAGAAGAAAATTTGAATTGTTTTCTCAGAGTAGACTGGTTTTGTTAATTATTTTTTTTACGTGTAATGAAATGTGGGACCCTGGCAACTACTTACCTCATATCTTGCAGTTTACACAGAAAATGCACAAAAAGGCAAATTTGGGAGCTCAAGATAGCACAAAAACATGATGGAAAAACATGATTAAGTAATAAACCAATCAATGCCTTCACGTTTAAATTAATTAGCCATACTTAATGAAATAATAAAAGCTATAACAAATTAAAACAAACTAAAGCTTAATTATCCAAAATAAATATTTTTCTTAAGTGAAGTGTCTGACCTCTGATCAGCTTGGCACTAGTGTCCTCATTGATTTTCGCCACGTTAATGATAGTACGGGCCTGCTGGGCATAACGCAGAGTGCTGAGGCTTTCCTCCACATTACTGCCCGCTGGGCTCAGTGTGGCTATCATGGCTGTCTTAGAGTTACCACCAAGACTCTCCTTTAATAGCCTGTAGAGAAAAAAATAAGGGATGGCCAGGAACATCCTTTTAGTTATAAAATCACCTGAACAACAGCAATATGTGTGAGCATCACAAACAGCTATGGATTAAAGTGAGTATAAGTCTGATCAAAAGTTTTATTTTTAAGTTTAAGTTGTCTCACCATGTCAGGACAGATTCTCTGTAGGGTATGAAGACTTTCTTTCTGCTCAGGGCTTGTTCTGACAAGGCAGAGATGACTTTACCCAGAGTAAGCAGGGATTTGTTGATGCTGGCACCCTCCTGTACAAAAAAGGTAAAAAATATATATATATATGTCTTGATATGAATACGTATGTTGTGTGAAATAAAAATGCATTTGGTATTTAAGATCAAATATAGAGAAAATACATAGTATGTGTATACCCTGAGTCTTTCTCCACTTGTTTGGGCAGAGTTACAGCGTTCGCTACCAGCCAGGTCTACCAGGTTGATCCTGCTGGTGATACTGTGTTCATGCTCCTCACCTTCCACAAACTCAGTCTGAGCACAAGAGCACAAACAGGATAAATAATTAGATTAAAAACATGCCCTGAAAAGTTTACAAATGATCCCTGAATGTTTGTTGGAAAAGTTCAAAATGCCACACCTGAGTCTGGGTCATCACCAGGGTGAAGACAGAGTGAGATCTGGAGCTTTTGTCATTCATTCCTGTAGCTGCAGTGGCTCTCTGCTTGTTGCCTAGCTTCAGCCAACCCTTAAGGAGGAAACACAAATCATGACTTAACCACTTGAGAAGTGAATACTAGCACAGAAATGTTCAGAGTGGTTAGCTAAGACTTCATGACTTTAATACTCAGAAAAACCTTGCATTTATTTTTTTCCATCATCAGGTCTGGCACTAAGCTCTGACATGCCTGCTCATTCAAAATGCATAAGTGAATCAGCTAAGTCAAGGATCAAAAAAGTTCTTTATACAGATCTTGAAAACAGTTTCAACCCACCTGAATGTCATTGTAAGAGCTCACAATGTTCCTGCAAAGAAATGAACTAAAGTGAACAATTCTGCAAAGCACCGTACATGAAAGCTCTACAGCCTTTAATCAGAAGTAATGCAGCAAAAGAAATGTTAAAATGACTCACGCAGAGAGGTCTGCAACATAAGGGCCATGGACTGGATGTTCCCTGACCCTCAGCTGTTAACAAAAGTGAACAAAGTTTTTTGACAGTAGTTTCTTACAGATATCTGATTTCAGGTTTCAGTCATAACATTGACTCCAAAAGATGTTAAAAAATGTTTGTATCCTGAAATTTTGGACACTATGTACCGGCATTCTCCTCTGGTTTGGCTCATCTCTGGTCACCAGTAGGTCATGGATCTTCTCATTGTACACTTCAAAGTAGCTCATTTCCACATGACATTTGACCTGAAACGTTTACCCAATAGGATCAGCTGATGAATTATGACACCAAATCATACCTTCCTTGTACATATTTGAGCCTTTTTGATTTTGGAAAATATTCCTGTTAAAAAAAGTGTGATTTATTCTACCACACTCTGATTGATTAAGATGCATAACTCCTAATGGGTCATTTCACCTTCTCGTTCTCCATAGATGTCAATCTTGCAAAAAGCTCATGGCAGAATCTGGGAATGACTCCTTCCTCTTCTCCAAAGCCCATCATCCTAAAGAATCATTTCAAACCAGTTAAATAGACTGTTTTCTTATCACTTTAACCAAATTAAATTTAGTGTTTTAAGTGACAGAAGGAAGTTTAGTTTAAATTTAAGATGTTTAGTGATACCAAAGAAAAAAACACTAACGTGTATGACTTTCCAGAGCCTGTTTGGCCATATGCAAACAAGCAAGTGTTGAACCCTTGGAAGGCCCTCAGCAGCAGAGGTTTGGCCAGAGTCTCGTACACCGTCTGCTGGCTGGCGAAGGTGGGGTCACTCTCATCCACAGAGCAGAAAGAGAAATCATAGGTGAAAGAGTAGTTCTGTTTGGAGTCTGGGTGCTGGACAACAGTCTCCTGACCGTTCATGAAGATGACCTGAAGTGCCTTCTCCGCTCTCTCTCTGTAAAAGAGGAGACACATTCACAAACATTATTTTAGAGGTCAAGGAAATATCTGATTGTAAATGTAAGTAATTCCTCAAGCTAAAAATATGCATTGTAGTTTGGTTTTCAGCAGATTAATACGGTTACAGCTACAATCATTTTCATCAGAAATTAATTTCCAGAGTGTAGCGATTAATCATATGGGTCATAAAATGTCCAGAGTGAAGAATGCAAAAGTGATGTCATCTGATTGTAGTTTCTTCCATCTCTTAAAACTTAAGATCTGAAGTAAACTATTCAAAACGTAGACTAACAAGTGAACATTTTCACCTTAAAGAAGCTGTAGGTGGCAAATCTAGAAATAAAAAAAACGTTGTTTCTCTACTTACCACATTTTTTAATCAGTGACCAAGACTTCCAAACAAACAGACCTGATATACTCCTCCACAGATTACCTTTCAATGTTAGACAAACACTGCATCACCTACCTGGCACTGAATGGGCGTACTCGAACAGCAACAGTGACTGCACTGTTTTCCATCTTGGATATATCCTGCTGCTTCAGGGCCTCGCTGGGATGGATCACTGACTGCTCCGTGGGTGCCGGAGCCGGGGCAGGAGTGGAAATCCTTGTACTTGTGAAATCTTTATGGCTCGACGTCGATGTCTTCCTATCCTGCCGAACTGTGTTGGGTTCAAGCACACCTGTAGATGCTTTGCTGAACCGTGGGGCTGGGACAGGCTTCGGTTCTTCTGCTTGCTTTGGTTTGGATCTGGGCCTCTCAAGAGTTGTATGTTTCACCACTACAGGTTTAGGACCATCTTTACCTGCTAGTCTCTCAAACACATCTCTCTTGGCGGCGATTTTCTCAAACGGGGTCTTCTTAGTGGGGGTTTTAAAAGTGTGGGCCTGGTCATCTAGCAGCCTACTTGTAGAGGAAGAAACAGAGGTGGGCGTCTTGCTGTGCGCCAGTCTGCCATCATTTTCCACGCGAGTTGCAGTATCCCCGCGTTTGCTTTTTGAGGAGGCAGTGACTTTTAAACTTATAGACCTGTATACACCAGGTGCCCTACCGTTCGGTTCACTGAGAACTGTAGGTGTCTGCTGCAGACCGGCGCCGCTGACCCCACGCTGGCGGAGCATGCTTTTATCCATAGAGGGAGTTCTAGTCCTGCGCTGAAGAGTCAGTCTCTTCTCCGGGGCTGGTGTGGTGTTCTGACTGCTTTCAGCCACCGTTTTCTCTGCTTGCTCAGCCCCAGTTTTCCTCCTGGACCTTCTTTGAAGAGTGAGTCTGCCTCGGTAAGGTGTCTGCTGCCCACTGCCACTCTTTGACAGTGCAGATATGACATAAGTCCTGTTCACCTGTCGGCTTTTATCAGATGACCTGCTGTCCTCACACGTAGAGTCTCCGGATGTTGTCTCACCTTTGCCTAACAATGTGTCCGTGGCTTTTCGCTCTCTTGCCGGTGTCCTGGCTGTTGATGCTGACATTAAATGATCATAATAAGCGGTATGCTTTCTCGCTTGTACACTGAACAACGACATGGCTGTAGCTTGTTCAAAACAGCAATTCTGCTTAAGCTGCTTCACCTACAACAACAAACTAAATTTTTGATCATGTATTTCAGTTACGTTTGGTGTTCAATCCAAACGATTTCTATTAGACAAGAATATCTTCGGTGTTCAAGCAAACGGAGCTACTTTTGTTGTTGTTGTCGTCTCCTCTTCTCTTCCGCCTTCGCCCGCCCGAATTTCAAACCGTCACAGCAAGTAGCAGCTGATTGGCTGGATTTCCACACTAGAAATACGTCGAACGTCATGACGCTATGTAACGGAAAAATTATGTGTGCGTCATAAATTGACGCTAGGTGGCGACATGATTCAACATAAGGCGCTAGCAGAGAACACTGTCACTAATACTTACATAAAATCACTTTTTTGTTGAGAAGATGACACACTTTTTTAAAATCAAAATATGTATCTTAAATTCTGTCTGATGAAGACACTGTCTGCAGTAAAGACTCAAAAGTAAATCCTGGGAAGACTATCTCTTAGAGAAACTGCATTGAAGTCTCTTCTTGGTTGGATTTGGAGTGAAAAGTTCACCTGTTAAAATAAATTTGGCTGATATAAGAATGAATTAAATATTTATTTAGAATACATACAAATTAAAAAAAAAATCATACAAAAAAATCTCAGTTTTTACTCAATAAATATACAGCACTATTGCAGTAATAACCAAAGAAATTTGCTACTTTTTGCGGCGGTCATGTTTCTTTATGATGTCTAGCAGATTGCTCTTGGTGACTAGCACATCGTCAGGACCTTGCTTGGCTCTCTGTCTCTCTCTTCTCTGCTGTTCATGGAGGTGTGGTGAGTTTAAGAGCTGAGGGGGAAGAATGGAGCCTGTAGGTTTGACCCGGTTTACCACCTCCAGGAATAGACGCTTGTTATTGTTGTTAAGAAAGGTGATGGCGGTTCCTCTGTGTCCCAGCCGCCCTGCTCTTCCAACCTAAGAAATGTAGGGATAAAACAAAGGTTAGCCTTCTCTTTGAGGTTCTCATGGTTGTATTATACATTTACATGCATACTGTATTTATGACAAGATCAGATGACTATAAATGTAATGATGCTTTATTCAACACAGACACAATAATGACTCCAAAGCACGTTAGATATTACTAACCTGGTGTACATACTCATCCATTGTGTTTGGCATGTCAAAGTTTACCACTAGTCTGACGTTGACCAAGTCCAAACCCCTGCCCAGCACACCTGTACTGATCACCACTTCAAAATCACCATCCAGAAGACCCTGGGGGGATAAAAGAAGTAATGAAAACATGAAAAAAATAGACTGAAACTATAAGCAGAGTAAGGATTAATATCAGGAGGCATTATAATGCTCTGTGATTTATCAAATTTAGCTACAAACTCAGTTAGAAACATTGGGCATAAAGTCATTATAAAGACACCTAAACACAGTCCCAGCTTTTGGTAATCACAGTCTTGATGCTACATATAATGAGCCTTACAGTTGGTAGTTTTTGGACTTGACTGTATAACTGTTCTGGCAGCATCTGTCCTCACCCTTAGGATGCGGTTGCGTTCCCACTGGCTCTTGTCTGAGTGGATTGCCACTGTGTTGAGGCCTGTCACCTTGGTGACTGCCTCACACAGCAAATCAGCTCCCAGTTTACAGTCGACAAACACCACCACAGGGGGATGGTACAGCTTGCTGTCCTGAAAACCACAACAATCAGGAACAGGCTGAGAGATTTTTAACGTTAATATATTTTAAATACAGAGGTACCTCTGTGATCAAACTGATTTACTACCTATGACTATCATCTTAAATTATGATTACGTCTCGAAGAATTAGCCAGTATCCTCCAGCAGATGTCAGTAAAGGCAGCCAAGCCAGTCATGGAGACATTGGAAATATAATGCTAGTGGTCAGTGACGTGCGCACAAAAGAACATTTTTTAAAAGTAGGTTGTTTGCAAAGCCCACTATTCTTAAATGGGGCTTATTTCAGTTCAAGGTCTATCATCACTAAATAATCCATATTTTCATGCTTAAGTTTAAATAATGTTTAATCTACTCTAGCATAAGAGCTGTATCATAAGAAACAGATGTTCAAGTTAGATTCTGATCCCTTTTTTTGTGGACTGTCCCATCAAATTGCTAGTCTAATATCCCTCCTGTAACAGTACTCCTGACCCCCATCTTTTTTCCCTCATTGAAGACAGTTGCATTATACTGTGAGCTGAATCAACTGATGATAGTCATGAATTATGATTGGTTAAAATATCATATTCTACGGAAAGATGTAATACAATGGTCTAGCTGTACTTCTTCACCCAGCAAACTAAAGCAGACCCCTCCTTCCCTGTATAAATTGTAAAAGCTATTGCTGGGATTCATGGAATGAAGCCAAGGCTCAGGGCCCACCCATTTCCTCCAGACAGGGCCCAGACCAGCAGCTATGGGTGTCTAAATATGGTGTAGCAAGGAGACTGGTGCTTCCAGCGAAAGGAATTGCCTCCTTTAAGCAGACGGTAAAAAAAATACCAAGCTGGTACTAGTGCGTATCCAGTGAAAAGCCACCATAAACCAAAATTAAGATAATGACCTATTTTCTTTGTTTGGCAGACAGAAGCACCTTCTGGATCTCAAGAATACAATTAGATCTGTTCTTACCCCAAAAAAGAAAACTGCTGACTTCTTACAAAAAGGCTATAAATTTCCTTTAAGTGGTACTCCACCTAAAATCTTTGCTTTTGGACACTCAATGTGTGAACCAAACTTGCTGAGTAAAAGTGAACTGTGCCTTCTAAAAGCAGAAATTCTCTAGTTCACTTGTAAGAATCAAAATTATATAACATACATTGACAATCTCAAACAGCTTTTTCTTCTTAGAGGGTTCCTCTACCCAGAGCAGGATCTGCCTCACATTGGCACAGGGCTGGTTCTTCTCCCCAATGACTATCCGCACAGGGTCGCGAACAAATCGAACCGCCAGCTCCTCTGTCCCCTTTGGGATGGTGGCTGATGCAAGAAGAGTCTGGTGTTCTTCCGGAACTTGCCCCAAAACCTCCAGAACCTGTTGCTGAAAGCCCATCTTCAACATAGTGTCCACCTGAAGGGTGTGCAACAGACTATTGTGTTTATTTCAGAAATATATTAATTTTCCAAACAAAGGAATTAATTCTTGAAGCCTGTTTGCTGACAAAATTTGTGGTTTTCTCACACTTTAAAATCTGATTCATAGAGTCATCTGATACCTCATCAACAACCGCAACCTTTATGTTTTCAAGCTGTACAGCCTTCTGCTTTAAGATTTCAAGGAGTCGACCAGGGGTAGCTATGATTATCTGGATTGGATAAACAAAAGAAAAAATGATAAGGTGAAGGACTTATTGTAATTAAAAGACATAATTACTGTAAAAACAGAGGCTATTACTTTGATGCTGCTTTTTAGGCGGTGTAGCTGAGGGGGAAGCGGCATGCCGCCCACCAGTAGAGCTGTTCTCATGTTAGGGAGACCCAGCACCAGTTCCTTAGCTTGTCTCTCTATCTGAATGGCCAGCTCTCTTGTGGGGGTGAGGACGAGAGCCACAGGACTGCTCACACTCTGTGCTGGTTCCTAAAAAAATCAACAGAATATGAATACGCATAAATGTAAAAAAAAAAAACTATCGCTATGCTATTTTGTTAATCTTTGTATACAACAATCACAGTTCTTCAAACTAGCCAAATGACTTTTGTGAAGACAAATTTGTGACATAATCAAGTAAATTTGACAAAATCTGTTTATTCTACCACAAAATAATTTACTTAATATAAATATTACTGTACCTCTAATGCCTTCATTACCACTGGCAGGAGGAAGGCCATGGTCTTCCCTGAGCCTGTATCAGCACTAGCAATAATATCCCTGCCTGTGAGACCGACAGGCACCATCTGCATTTGGATGGGTGTGGGTGCCTCATAACCAGCTTTTTTCAAGTTCTCATTTAGTTTGGCAGGGAAGCCACAGTGTCCAAACTCAACTATAGGTCTTCTGACATCTCTCCCCTCTGTTTCAATACCCAGCTCTTGCTTGATCCGCTGCACCTGATCTTCTGTCAGGCCTGATATGAACTGGTTTTCCTTGTAGGAATAGCTTCCTATAAAGTCACCTGATGCCTGCTGAGGTTGAATCACTTGATGTTCATTTTTTTCCTTTTGGTTAAAAACCTCCGCTCCAGTCCCCATCCCCATTTGGACCAAATGTTTGGCTTTGCATTCAAGACTGCAAACATCATTGTCTGTGCTATCACAAATGTACTCCCCATAGCGGCCACACATCACACAGACAGGTTCGCCTGGCTCAGGCCACCTCTGATTCTTTTTGAAAGATTTGACAGGTTCCTCTTCCTCTTCATCATCCTCTGTACCACTTGAGGAAGACTCACGTCCATCTTCATCCACTGAGTTCTTTGACACACATGCCAATTCTTCACCTGCGATTATTGTTCTCTCCTGAGATTTGGGGTCTTCACATGCTTCCTCTTTTTCAATAGGTGCAGCTGGACTACCTCCATCATTCCTCTCCTCGTCATCAACTTTAGTTTTCTTCTTCAAAACATGGCTTGAGGTTTGAACAGGCCTCTTCACCTTCAGAGCTCGGGGCACAAACATTTTACTGAGTTGTTAACCTGTAAAAGCCAGAGAACACATACCAGGTGAAGGATTAGAGATGCCACATCCTTACGGTAAAACCACATATTCTTGTGCCAAAACACTTTAATGCAAGCATGTATGAAACCACTCTGTACATACTGGCTAAAGTAAAATTTCTAGCGATAGAAACTACTGATTTTCTGTTTACAATTTCCCCTTACTTTTTGCGAACACATATATAGCTTAACATTTACGTATTCTTTAAAATTAGCTATCACACAACATTTTCTTGCAAATGACTCACCAGAGCCGGGTTCTTGTTTGCAAAATCGGTGATATAAACAGGACAAAAATGATAAACTTCGCCTCCACGCATCGCACTCATCGACCGTTGATAACAATACTGCGGCACTGACTGATGACGTAGCAAACACCAATTTGACGTGTGGGAAATGTAGTCCTTAGAGCGTAGTCTCTCTACCTTTGTATCAGTATACTAGCCTTCATTGGAGACTTACTTAATGCATAAGTAATATCCAAATGTGTTGTTGTTGTTTTTACAGTTTAACTGCATAACCCAGAGTCGTTTTCTTTTTTTTCTTTTTTTCGTGTAGTGTCAAGATGAAACTTGAGAACTGAACTAGACTGCCTGCAGAGTACAAAAAGAGACCATGGAGATACAATTCCATTAAAACAGATATGTAAGAAGCTGTCTTTTGAAGTTATGAACGTGCAAGTATTTTCATACATTTTGAGAAAAGCACGCAAACCGTTGTCTCCCTATCTTCATATGCTTTCAATTCCCCATCGGAAACTTGAAATTAAATCCAAGGTGAGCGATACGCTCTCATTTATAAGGACACTAAATCATGTGATATAAATCGGCCCTTTCATCCTAGTTAATGTATATTAAAATGGATGGCAATAGATCCCCATTCAAACAATGTAAATAGCAGCAAAAATAGTAAGCAGTTTAGCCAGAAGAATTCCTTCGATGTGTGAAAATTTTCCGGACAGCATTTGAAGTTAACATCGACGCATGCGTGCTGTGCATCAAAGGTGCAGGGTTTGGAGTGCCTCAGTGCGGCAGGAAAACCGCACCACGGCACCCGGAGACTCAAGAGGGGAGGGAATTCTTAACACTTATCCACACAATAATAGATGGACATCAGGGAGAAGCCGTCTGCTCCCGAGGAACCAAAAGAATGGAAATATTTTTGCTTTTATTTCGATTAAACAGCGCTTTTACCTCTGGAATCCAAGGAAACCTCCCAGGCTTGTTCCAACGAAGCCAATTTCAAGCGGTACACAGCAGAATGGATGGAAAACACCAGGAGCACCGACTCATTGTGTAAACGTGACTGAATTAAACGAAAACCCGAAGTCAGCTAAGCATTTTATGACTGAAAAAACCCATGAATATAGTCTGGAAAGAGCCTACATTTCACCGTTTTACCGCCGATCTCGGTTTTCCTTTAAATTCCATTAGTGGGATGCTTCCACGTAGTGTGGCTGTATAGGGTTCAAGAATAGATCTGAGCTGGAGAAATATGGGAGAAGTTCAGGACGTAAGGGATGCGAGGAAGACCTTCGTTGTTCCTGCAATAAAATCTTTTGAGCATTATGACTTTTCGAGAGCCAAAATCTGTTGTAGCCTCACATGGTTGGTGGCAAAAGCATATGGGACAGGTAAGGGATTTACTATACTTGCACCTGAACGCTGCATGAATATTTAATTTTGTCTCAAATGCAAAGTTTAAGCATTTTAGGTTATCACATAGCTTGAATACATGCATTCATATTATCCTTTACAATTTTTTTTTCCATGTTCTGTAACATCAAAACATCCAGTAACCTCAAATACAAAACCTGTGTCCGCCTTTACTGAAGAGTCATTGCAGGCCATAGCTATTCATTTTTGACTCATTATTGATTACCTGAGGCCATATTCTCTACTGCTTTTCCCAGTAGGGTTACCACAGTGATTTTTCTCTTCAGTTAAAACCTATTTCACCTGTGTATTCTGTGAGTCATCGTGAATCATTTTAAATGATTTGGAAATATCTCATTCTCTCCGGGTACTCCGGCTTCCTCCCACAGTCCAAAAACATGCTTACCAGGTTAATTGGTCACACCAAATTGTCCCTAAGTGTGAGTGTGTGCGTGCATGGTTGTCTGTCTATGTGTCAGCCCTGCGATTGACTGGCGACCAGTCCAGGGTGTACCCTGCCTCTCGCCCAATGATTGCTGGGATAGGCTCCAGCCACCCGCGACCCTAAACAGGATAAGCGGTATAGAAAATGAATGATGAATGAATGAATGGAAATATCTCAAGAGGATAGAGAAAACCTGTTCGATCCTGATGGTCAGTGTAGCATCCCAAAGGTGTGCAGGTGTCCCAGTTTGTGTCACCTTCAGGTTACAGCCTACAGATTTAGAAAGAGAGATTTGGGTGGATCATACAGCAAATGATATAATAAATAATGTTAGATGGGAAAAGAGCAACAAAAGCCAACAGTGGTTACTTTCAGATGCAGTGTTTCCCATTTTATACCTTTTCCTTATTTATCCCTCTTCCGCTTATATCACTTTCTAGAGTCAGAGTATCCCAAATTGTGAAAGTGTTCCACATTAAACAGCAAGTAGTAACAGTAACATGCTGAATATTTTTAATGTTATCCATTTTAGTAAAGGTAAAACATTGTATTTGAAGGAGAATGATACTGCAGAACATATATGGACATAGTCTGGTCTTATGCCACTTACATTTTCACTGCAGAAAACGTGATAGGATGAGTCTGACACCCAGGCTTGGATGATACACAGATACTAGAGGTTTATCATGGTGGCTCAGAGGCTCACTCATGCAATCAAATGAAATTGTTGTGTATTGATGTACAGCATAAATAATCATCACCCTCTGTTGTCGATCAGTTGCTATTACAACAACATTGATTTACATTAGCAATCAAATTGATTTTAGCAACCAACTTTAAGTCGCTTTTCCTCAATTTGAGCAGACTGAACAGAAGTGTGTGGTGAGGAGGCAAAGCTGCTGTCACCAGAGTGGAGATGTGTTAAACTGTGCCTTTTGACACACATTAACAGCTTCATTTATCACCCTTAAGCATTTGAAAAGGCTCATGTTGGAGCTGGTGCAGGCAGTTCCTTTACAGTCGAGATTCTTAATACTCACATCACTTAATGCTCATATGGTATTTACGTTTTTGTGTGATCCAGGACTGATCAGGTAGAAGAGCAGAGAGAAACCACAACATGCTATTTATGAATGAGGCCTTGCTCCATTTGCTGACTTTGAAGTGAGAATGGTTTCTCTTTAAGCCGGGTTTTAAGAAAATCTCTTTGTAGCAGAGGCCGATAACTGAGAGAAAGGCCTCTGAGAATATGTGGCGTTGGTGCGCAAGAGAGTATTAACCACGTTTCATTTCTGGGTTTTGATAGTGCATGTGTAAGCTACATAATCTGTGCTCAAACCATTTTGGATATCAGAATCATTCACTTGAGAAAGACAGTAGCAAACACCAGCACAAAACATCTGTGGGACTAGAGTAGCTATAGGACTCAGGATCTTCTCCAGAAAGCAAAATAAACAACAGAGAGAGTCTGGTTTCCTTTCTGAAGACGTAACTCCACACAACGTGCTTATTCCCAAATAGGAATAAACACATTAGCCTTAAAATAACCGGCACAGCTCTGTTAGTCTGAGCAGTGCAGAAAAAATGGTATTCTGCAGCTGAAACCGCAGATTATACCTTGCAGTGTGTTGTAATAGCCCAGCAAACATAAGATTCCTTGCAGATCCTCTGTGTATTTTGAATCAGGCCTGAAAGAAATGGGCTGATTCCAAAAATATAGCCCTCCAGAGAGAGGAAGACAGAAGCAGGGAGGGAGGAAGAGAGAGTGCAAGAAAAGGAGAGTGAGCGCGGGCTCATCTCCAGATCTCTGCCTACGCTGCTTTGTATACTCCACATGCATCTGCCTCATTACACCAATGCAGCAGTGTATAAAGAATATGCTGCCTGGTTGATGCAGGATGTAGCCTCTGCAGCAGCAGATCATCTGTTGTTAAGAAGGATCATCAAACACTGTCAGACAGCAGAAACTAACACAGGTGATTGCAGTGGCCGTAAATATACTGGATTCTCTCAACACTCTTCAATTCAGTTGAGTAAAATGCTGACGCATTACCGGCAAAAGGATGTTGTTGTGTGGCTCAGCCTGACCTCTGACCTGGCTGTGAAGGATGATAAAGGAGGAAGGCTTGAGAAAAGATAGATTTCTTTGTCAGGATCAATAACACAACCATTAAGGAAAGACATTTAATTTAGATACCTGCTACTGCCTCAGTCTGAATCTGTATCCCATAATACAACAGGGTCACTCAGTAGATGACCTTGCGATGATGGTCAGGCCTAGCAGGTGATTCATTGACCGTTCAGTGTATGCGTGTGTGTGTGTGTGTGTGTGTGTGTATGTGTGGATGAGTTGGAGGATGGGCAGTGTAAAGCTGTCACAACACCAGCCAGATTTTTCTGTGCATCAGGCAGTGATCACATGTACATCTAATGTCCTGCAGCTGACACTTTGATGAGCTCTGTGTCTGGAGTGTGTGCAGATGTTGTTTCAATACTGTCACACAGCAGCACTGGCTCATTTAAAATCAGTTAATCATAATTATATCACTCCATCATTCTTGGGATAAGAAGAGGTACATTCACAAAGACATGGGCATGGAATGGAAGAGACAAAAGCAAGCAGAATGTTGAGTGTTTTTTTGTGTTATTGGGAGTCTATCATCCTGCATGGACTTGGCTAGAGGCACACACACACACACACACACACACAAACACACACACACACACACACACACACACACACACACACACACACACACCCGCTAACACTCTTCCAGGCTCTTTCTTTGATGAGGCAGACAGTGAGAGGGGTGTTCCCAGGGAGCTGAAGCTGCAGAGATTGCAGACTAGATGAATCGATCAGGTTTCTCTCCTTCCGTCGTTGCTATAGCAACCCTAAGGTCTATCCACTCATACCTTATCAAGATATTACCAAAGCGTGGTGATGAAAAATAAACCAGACTTGCAAAAGAAAAGTTATGGTAGGTTTGGAATAATTTGTTTCAACTATTTCAGAGCTTGTCTTGAATTTACCAGAGGTTTCCCTTTTTTAGTTCCTTAGCTATAGACTTCAAACTTGAGAGAAATTGATAAGAGGCATGTTGAATATATTTGATTTTTAGGGATGCACAATATTGGATTTTTGCCAATATCCGATATGCCGATATATCGAAACCCCTTTTGGCCGATACCGATACCGATAATCACAAGTTTGTTTGTTTTTTTCACTGTGAAGAAAGCTAAGTCTATCCTGTACTGGAATTTATATGTTACTCTTATTGTGACGGTCTTATTTGTTTAAGAAACACACATAAAACAAGACAAAAAACATTTGATTTTACCATAAATAAGAAATGTATTATTTTTTCAAACTCAAGACATTCAGTATTGAAATACAGAAAAATGATTTCTTCAGATCTCATGAACTTTAAATGTACAATGCATTTTTAAACATAACCAAGTTGCATTTGATTATTTTAGAGCTACTGTAACAACCTGGTGACAGACACAGAGCTCTACAGTGCAAATAAATGAAGTGCTACATTTTATTTAAGGAGCTTATTTTTCAGATGGAAAATAATAATAATCCTAACTGAATAGCACCTTATCGGCTGTGCCTATCGACAGAAATTTTCATATCTGCCGATACCAATAAACATGTTTTTAAGCTTTTATCCGATACCGATATTGTGCCGATAATATCGTGCATCCCTAATAATTTTACAGTATTTCAACCACTTGTGCGGTATGTTGATCATGTTACCAGCTCAACTGCAATTTCTATTTTGCATTCTCATAATACAGACAGCATCCCATCAGACTTGAAGGAGCCCTTCTACACAGACCAGTATGAGCAGGAGCACCTGAAGCCCCCTGTGGCCAGCCTCCTCCTGTCTGCAGACCTCTACTGCAGAGCTGGCAGCCTCATCCTGAAGAGTGATGCTGCCAAACCCCTACTGGGGCACGATGCTGTCATTCAGGCGCTGGCTCAACGTGGACTCTACGTCACCGACCAGGAGCGACTCGTCACTGAGAGGGACCTGCGAAAAAGGCCTCTGCAAATGGTAGGAGAGAGTTTTTTTAATAGTTTCCCTTACATCCAGCTTTGTGGTGTTACTTTGCAACAGCAGCCATGCTCTATTCAGAGCTGCAGAATTTAGACAGCAACTCTGACTTTCTTTTCCTCAGGCCCTGAGGCAGGTTTTACGTAGATAATCTCTTTCCTCATTCCACCTGTCCATCAAGCTTGAGTTTGAACTTGAGTTAATCAAGAAAGAGCACATTCTTGAGTCCCAAGGTACAAGAACATCAAGAACTACCCCCATTGAAATGTTTATCTTGCAGAGGCTTGTGTTCAAATTGTTCCTGTATATACAGAGTTTCTGTGCTGACCTGGCCATGTCCTGACATTGCATGATGAGCTACACAGTTTGCATAGAAAACCCCTTTATTGAGGGTGTTATAGGTCATAGATGATGAGTAACTTAATTTCCACATCTATTCAGTTCAGTTGGGAATGCTGGGAATAATGTTCCATCTCCTTAGTTGAGTGGGAACTTCAATGTTCCTCTACAGCTAATAACTATGGATGAAAACGTCATTTTACAACTCACATTTGATCAAACAGATATAACAAAACCACCACAGCTCATTAAACATAAATCAAACCAGCACAGAAAGAAACAATACATAAACTGTGAAAATGTGCAGAAGAGCCTGGAGGCTGTTATTTTTCTCATCCTCCGTACAGATTTTGAACACAGTCTGGGGAATCGAAGCAACAAAACAACAGCAGTACAAGCAGACAGAGACCTCCAGGCACTCACTGCCCGGTGTGTCCCTGTCATCTCTCCCTCGCTCGTCTCCATCTCTCTGTGCTGGAGCTCACTGTGGAGATGACTTTGTGAGTGAGAATGAGAGATCCTCATTATTTGGTGGGCAAACTCTCAATAGGAGGCTTTATTGCTTCAGTGAATTGCAATTGAGACACGATTAGCACACAGTTTGCCTGCAGTCTGTTTGTAGAGTCTTGCTGGTTTTTAATTTCCCCCTATGCTAATTCAATAGTTATTTAAGCTTTGTTGGGGTTTACATTTAGTGAAGACAACAATTAACTATCACAACCTTATCTCACAAAGTAACTCACAAATTGTGTCATTTGAAGCAGACAGAAGTGCAAAAAAGTTATTTTTTGGCTTGTTTCATGAATTTAATCTAGTTTAGCTATGAGGGTCTCGCTGCCTGGTCTCCTAGATTGCTTAGTTTTGTTCCAGCCTCAGGGTTTTACACCTGATTTTAACCCAGCAAAATCATAAATGGTTTACCAGAAAACCTTAGAGAGTGTTTACATGTGTGTGTGTGTGTGCGTGTGTATGTATGACTGAGCAGGCGGATGTTCATGTGAAAATGAGCTGCAAGAGGAGTGTGAAAGCACCTTCTGCCCTAGCACCGTCCTTCTTCCCCTTACCTTCAATTTCCCCACGTTTAATCCTTTAATCCTGTACCCTTCTTCCCTCGTCCCAGCTTTGCCAACGCCTTAAAATCATCCTCTCTTTGTTTCTCCCTTCATCTGTCTTTCTTTCCACCCACCTTGTCTCTCTAACCTGATTAAAATCCCCCAGAACACCTTCCTTCTTCCTAACCTTTTTGTTCACAATTCATTAAAATTATTTGTACTTCTTCCCTCCTTGTCTTGCATTTCCCCCCTCTGTTTTCCTCTTATTCTTTTCTTTTACATTCCTATTCAGTTTCCATTTCCATTTATTAACCACCCTTCAATCTTCCTCTCTTATTGCTTTTTTCTTACTTTGCCTTTTACACAATCCTCAGTACCTGAAAAGTTAAGGATGCTCTGATAAATGTTGATGGTTTGCAAATCATCCAAACCCTAAATTAGATGTATGACAAGGCAAAGACAGCATATTAAGTGTTTGAAAAAAAAATGACATATTGTTAAATGAAAAACATTTGCTAATTTAAAATTTGATGCCAGGAACAAAGTAATTGAGGTTAGAACCAATACGGTTTAAATGTGACATCAAGCAAACGTTGTAGGAGCTGGCTATATGTAGTGCTATCGGCAGGCGGGTGCTCTGATGTATCTGTAGGCTACATGACACCAAGTAAACACTGTCAGTTTGAATGGAGTTTAGTAGCTGTCTATAGTTAGTGCAGCTGGCAGCCTGATTCTCTAAGACATGTCTGTAATGTGTGATGTTAGTAAATCCTAGTTAGTTATGTCCTGTCAGTCATCTACCAAGCAGCTCTAATGTAACCTCACTCTTCATTTTATTGATAGACTCTCAAGTTTGAACAGACCACTGCAGAATAACTGCTGACTGTGGGTTGGAATGAACATTATCACAACAGTTTAGCCCCAGTGTTAGCCTTTGGCTGGGGCTGTATCACTTCAACATTTATCTTTCTTCTGCTCTTCTGTCCTTTTCCTCTCTGACAGTTAGGCTCCTGTGTCCACCATCACTACAAAATTAATCATAGAAATGGTTTTCAGCAGAGAAATACACAGATCTCTCTTCTCACTATTAAACTTTATCAGCCGGTGTGGTGTTGTCATAGAGACCTAGACCTGCTATAAATCAGTCCGGTCCTGCTCGACCCAATCAGGAAACTAAGAAGTAGCGATTCAAAATAACCTGTAACCTGTTATATTGGTGCTGATAATCTCATTCTCAAATGTGGATTACAATCAGGGGTATATCTGGAAGGGAGACATTTTCAAGATCACTCAGAAACTCATCACAGCCTCCTTAAGATGGACTGGGTTGAGGTAGAAAACTGTCTTATGGAATTTAATATTATTTTGTGGAAACCATGAGCATCACTTCCTCTGCTCTAAAGAGAAGAGGGACCACTGAGCTTGTTATCAGTGCATAGTTCAATAGCCAGCCTCAGTGATAGTATAAGAATGCAGTGCCAATGACGTGGGTAGCTTATACATCTTGGGGAGGCTCCATGAACAATGCACAGTCGAGATTCTAGGTTTTGGAGCAGGATATGCTTTACCCAGACAATGCCATTCTAAGGGAAGACATTTGATATTTCATCAGAAGAAAGTTGAGCTGCATCCTGCATGAATTACAACAGCCTGGCTCAGAAATAGAAGAGTTCAGGTGCTAAACAGACCTGCCTTCTTCTCCAACTTTTCACCCATTGAAAACATTTGCCACGCCATGAAATATAAAATACAATGTAGGGGCTCAAAACTGTTCAGCAACTGAAAATCTGCTTTTATATAGATTTTTTTTTTCTGTTTCAACATTTATTTTTTTTCACTCTTTTTTTTTCTTGAGTCAAATTTAAAGTTTAAAATATTTGCAAACCATCCAGTTCTGTTTTATTAACAATTTAAACGTCCTCTTAACTTCTTTGAAGGCTGGATTTTATTTTTTATATCAATGCAAGAGCTTGAGTAAAGACATTCACACATGAAATACATCTACTAATTTACTATTTCTAAGATATTAACATGATCTGGAAATTCTGATTGTTAAATAATAAAAACCTGGGTGATGTAAGAAGAATTTGTTAAAAAAAAGTTTAGTGTGTAATGATGTTTTGCTAAAGGACATCACACACCAAAGACAGTTCATGCTGTACTGTGGAATGACAGCTCAGATGGGGATCATCTATTATTTAGACTCTGCTTCCACATCTGACGAAGCGATGACAAGCTGACCAGAACATGTCCAGCATAAGCTCTGCAAGAAGACTAGAAAAGAGAGACAAAATATTTTGAAAGGATGTGTTGCGGTTTGGAAAACTGTCCCGGAAGAGAAATCATCACCAGTTTGTCTCCAGAGATAAGATTTGGAAAGGAGGAGACTGAGCACCTACATTCAGTTATATCTGGAAAGTTGCTCTGCATAAAAGCCCCAGCACTGTTAGTAAATGCTGTTTCATTGCATTTTCAGCTAAGCTTTTTATTTTAGTCAGCAGTTTGGATGAGAAATTCAGCATAAGCAACTTTAGGGGGATGTTCAGGGGAGTTTTAGTAGGTCAGTGAGTGAGCAGAGTTTGATACTGCTGATGTTTTGTCTGACAGATGCCATAACTGAGCACTTTTACTGACTTTTCCCCTCGCAGCCAAACCCACTTTCTCTCTTTCTGTCACTATTCTGCCCACTCATCCTTCTGTCTCTTGCCATGTGACGGATTCCCACATGTGAGGATCCAAATTGCAGTTATCGCCCACGCTCGGTCGCCTACACACATTCTGCATCACTGACACTCTCCTCCACCTGTGGTGCTCACAGAGAGAAGGAGAGATGTGGAGGCGGGCTGAGAATATGATTCTAGCATTACACATTACAGCCCACATGAAGCACCACTGCTGGCATGACAACTGCCAAAATTCATTATTATTATTGTTCATTAACTGCTGTAGTTCCTCTGTTGTATTCTTTTCAAAGTGTTACTCTTGTGCGAACAGCTTTTTCAGTTGGTGATTGAGTACAAAGAGGGAAAACAATGTGAAATATGACAATGATCCTGGCTTGATGGGTCTTTGTTGCCATAGAGACGTTACAGCGATTACGTCAAAACCTAAAAAAGCAGTAGAATGAAGATGATGAAATTGATTCTGAGTTTGTACCTGCACCAGCAGTCTGAGTGTTTTGAGGTATCACAGGGCCCTAATTGTACTGATGAGAGGCACAGAAGTGCTCTTCACATCCCTGCATCCCCAGCTGGATGATGCCAGTCCTTTCAAAGAACTCAAGAGTAAAACCAGTTTTGTTATTGAAAAGATGGGTCACCTTACTTTGTAACAACTGTGAACATCATCTAAAACTAAATATCATTCACTGCGGAGAAGCTCCAGAATGTATTAGATGCATTTGATAGCAAAACAGGTGTAGTTGTCTCCAGACTTTCCTTGTCATTGTGGTGAGGATCGATGCTTCTCCAAGCAGCTGAACCTTGAATGTCACAGCTTTAATTTTTAATAAAGCTGTGGTAAATAGGTCATGTTGCTGCCAAGGGTTGTCCATGTGCTGTTTAAATCAGACTGAACTGGATGCTTCGACTACTGGGAGGAGGAAGGATGCATCACACACTTCAGGGCCGGATTATTAGCTATACAGATCCTGCTAAAGACAAGTTTACCAACTTTGGAATCCCAGCCTTGATACCAAATGCACTTCTGTTTTTAAACATTAAGATTAAATCTGCAGTTTTTCTTGAGATCACACTGCAACACTTGTCTTATGGCAAATGAGCATTAATGTAATTTTGAAGGATTAGCAAAAAAGAAGACCTTACCAGTAGGGCTGGACAGTTAATCAGATTTTAATCGTGATTTCCATTTTGCCATCTGACAATCATAAAAACAATATAATCGAAGAAAAACAATTAATATGCTACACAGTGTAGATGTATGCAAGTTCCTGTGCTTCATAGCTCTTCTGTGTTCCATGTGCAGCCACAGCGAGTGTGTGTGACTTATGTGTATCAATAATACTGTATGTGCCACTTGTTGGTTCTTTAAAGTTGTGTTTAATCAGTACTGAAGTTTTTGAATAAATGAATAATTGTGTATATTAATTGTGATTTCAATATCAATTAAGATAATCAGGATTCTTATTTTTTACCATAATCGCCCAGCCCTACTTACCAGTGTTTATGAGCTGTCTGTAGAAATAGCTCCCTACCTAGTTTTATGAAAAACTTTGAAAATAGACAATATTTTTTAAAAAGTTGATACATAATCCACTGGAATTGATATTTTACAGTCCCAGTAACACCTTCATGCCAATAAATCAAGAGGCTAATGCTCTTTATAGCAAACTGTACCATTGAAGTTTGCTATTTATTAAAGTAATACAACAACAACAAAAAACAGTTAGAAGCTAATTAGATCCAGAAATCTAAAAAGCATTGAGAACAACTCAAAAAAATTAGAATGATGAATTTCAAATGTGCAAGGATTGTGAAGGAACACAGAAAAGAAATCACCCCATAATTCAGATGTAGATCTGATTATATGGTTAGGACCTACAATAGACCGATTTGCTGGTGCTCTGAAACAAAAAAGGAAGCAGGACCTAAGTGCAGAAAATAATAATTTATCAAACAAAAAATCAAAAGGCAAAACCAAGAAAACTACCACCCAAATCCAAAGAACACTCACTTGAAAGGAAGACAAAGCCACAGGGGAAATCACACAGAGCATTGACAAAATGATGGGAGGTGAATTGAAGCAATAAACTAACAAAGAAGGGAGGAAACATGGAGAATGAATACACAGAGGGTAAATTAACTGGTGTGAGACATGATACAGGTGAAACTAATAAGTGCAGGAGGTAAAACTTACGTAGACTACACTGTAGTTTTAGGAAAGGAGGATTTTGGTCTCAGTAACTGAAAGCAGCTTTTGTAATTACCTGTCAAACATGAAGTACTTTGGATATGTAACCATGTTTATCCTGATAAATAATGTTACTACACTGATGGTTATTAAAAGGGGATTGTCAGTTCTCCGTGTAACAGATTGATTCATCACCTCGTGCAGCGTGGATGAATCAACGTGCACACACTTCCTCCTGTTCCTCTCCCTCTCCTCTGCTGCTTCCATCACATCCCCTATTGGGCAGGCGCTCGTTTCCATGGTTACACTCCAGCAGGCAGGGTGTGTGTCTGTGTGAGTAGGTGGGAGTGGGGGTGCGTATTCCTGCATACGGCATGTACACAGTATGTGCTTGTCTGTGCAGCCATGTACCAAAACCTCTCCGAGAGCACTGAGATGTTAGATTCATGCAGGAAGATGACATTTCTACAACGCTGCAGCACACACAAAGATGCACACACACACATAAGAAGTATAGAACGCTGTCCCAAACAGTAAAAGAAACAGAAATCTTCTCCACATCAAACTAGCTTTCTCTGTGCTTGATCTTCTGAACAAAGACGAGCTGAAGCAGCGGGGTAGAAGGGAAGCCCGTCCAAGTTCTGTCTGTGCTCATGGGCCGCAGTGAAGTCACAGCCAGTATGTTGAGCTTCGTGCCAGCGGCTACTCCCAGGCAGCACAGTATGGATGGTTGGGCAGCGAATACATTGTGTGATGACATGTGATTTCCAGAGCATCTTTCTGTCCTAGTTGAAATGTGTCTGTTTTAGGCATGAGGACGTACTGGTGCACTCCTTTCCTCTACAACAATGAATGCTGGACTTGTGCAGAGTACATTGTAATACTTCTTTAAAATAAACCCATTTTTAGATTGTGTCGCTTAGCCGTGGTCTCTTTTGAGTGTTTCCCTGCTAGAATACTCCCCAGTTAAATGTACACAAAAAACTGAACACCTTTCTAACTCAGGTGATTCAGTTTACAATATTTTTGGTTAGAGACATTTTTGAAAGCACCCAAGTAATGTTTGACATTTTCTTTTCACGACACACAGACTTGTTCTTCTTCAGCACCTTTCTAGCCTAATTTACCACTCTAAGCTGATGTAGGCATCGAATGACATCAAGTGTTAGCAAAGAATGTTGATAAGAATGCTTTATTGTGTGCTTTTACCTTATAGTTCTCTTGATGACATCACCCATCTGTTTCTGTAGGGGGGAGTTTGAGGCCTGTTGTCAGGGACATATTAGAAAAGCTAACTCAACCGCAGTTTTTAAAACTTCAACATCAGCCTCATATTTTACAACTGGAGTTTGATGCTTTTTTTCCCTCTTTAATCATATTAGGTTTTATGAAGAAATCACCCTTTGAATGATTTTTTTATTTGTCAAACACTGACTAATGACTTTTTGCTTGCTGTATTGAATCAGCTTCAGTTAACATGGCACTGCTGTTTTACTTTCTCCTGACAATTTACCTCAGATATGTTATATATTTTCTGAATTGTAGTTTCTTGAAGTAGACATAAATCATTGCTCTCTCTGTTACTGTTTATTATGTATGGTAGACATTGACGCTTCTGTCAAAACAACTGTTAGGTTTTTTGTTAGAATTTTTGAACGACTATATCATTTATTTATGTGGGATGGGGTCAAAGAATCACAAAGAAAAAAAAAAAAGTTTATTTTCACCAGTCTTAATGATGAGCAAATACTAAGTAAGTCAGAAGTATCATTGTTGATGATATTGTTAGAGTTTTATTTTGTCACTACAATAAAGGTAGATAAAAAAGTCCACACAGATTGAAACTATTGTATAATTGAATGTCGCCTCTTCCAGTTTGGTTCACTAGTACAGGAAGCTTTTTTTACTAATAAAAAAATATTGTGTCATTTTCTCTTCAGCTGTAAAGTATGTTATTTTGTCCCAACCTCTCTACAGATCTGACATAAACATAAACCTTTTTTTCTTTAGTACTGACTACACATGTAAGAACTGATGTGGCTGTAATAGCACTTAATCTGTAATGACTTTATGCTGCTCCAGACTCAGCCTTTTAGACCATTATAGATGGATTCATTAACCTGAGATTGAATAAAACAAGTGTATTTATTGGTTACACTAACACAGAATGCATTTTTATTGCAGTTTTGACTCACTGGTGAATGAAACATCCTATCATTTTGAAAACCTCTGACTGGAATAAAGTAGATAAAAGAGCAACAAAATAGAACAGAAATAATGGATTCATAATTAAAATGTATTCACTGTCTGAGAAGAATTCATTCTCAGCATTAGCTTTCACTGTGCATAAATGTGTTCACAGAAACCCATCAAACAGCAACAATACAGAAATTAATTTTCTCTTTCTCTGCACATAAGTAGATATTTAGCCCAAGCAATGTGCAGCCAGACTGAGAGCCTCAATCCTGAATAGTAGCTGTTAAAATCTGGCAACACTCTGCAGATAATCTGCAGCACTCTCTGTTTCTTCCTCTTTTTTTAAAAAAAGATCCAGCTTTGGGGTGCATGCATTCAGTGCTTATGCAGTGTAAAATGTGGACGAAAGCAGAAAGAGGAGAGCAAGTTTTTGTAGGGAAAGATGCACAGCCTTTTTTTAAGTAGTTTTCATCTAAACCCTTCAAAAACAGTCTCCATTGTCATTTTGTAATAGCACTGCTACGTTTTTATCATGTTCAGTTAAATGAGTGGTATTTCCCTTTAAATCCAACATTTTTAACCAGGGGGCATTTTGAAACAGGACAAAAGGATTTGAGAGTGCAGGCATAACTCCAGGCAAGGTCCACCCCTGGCTGGTATCCATGATCCTGTCCCCAGATACAGTTCTAAGGTTAGCTTTGAGGTTTCCATATAATTGCTTGGTTTGGTTTTGAGAGCATATGGAGGAGGAAGGTATGCTGCTTAAAAAGCTCCACTCCCACAACTGATGCCAGACCTCTTGGTTTTGCTTTTTTGGCATTTTGTAAATCTAAAAGTGTTCATGGGTATGTGTGAAAGTGTGTGTGAGAGGGAGCTTTTATATTTCTGCTGCAAGCTGTATCTTATCTGCATTGAAAACAAAAGACTGCAGCAGAAAAAAAGAACATGTTCTTTAGTGATAAAAAAATTCTGCATTGTGTTTTGAGTTGTTTAAGTTTATCAGACACAGATAAGTATCTTTGCTTACCTTGACTGACTTCTTATTGACTTTTTTTAGCAGTGAACTTAAAACCCATTCGTGGATTCTCCTGCCAAAATGGTTCACTATTTTGATGAATTATCCCTGGTAATGTGGAGGTGAATTAAAAAAAAAACACAATGTTCACTTAATGTTGTGTTGTCACGTTTGACTTGATTGAATTTAATCCAGCTGGCAATAATGTTTTCTTTTACATTAAAGATCATGTATTTGTATCAAAAGAGCAGGAAGAGCCTTCACCTTTTCACTTCTTTTCCCTCAACTCGACTGTACTTCTGCTGACCTTGAATAAAGACCAGAGAGAGGCACAGCTGAGAGCTTTTCCATGTCCGGATGAGTTGGCGTGAAGTTACCTGCAGCTAGACGCAGTCATTTTTAGACATTATGCCGCAGCATGGAGCCTCTGAGACTGGACAGGAGAGTTTTAATACTAAAAACAGACGGCATTTCAGTGTTACGTCACTCCTGAGTTCTGTTGGTTTGCTTTTCCTGTTTTTCTTTTTTTGTTCACAGTCCTGGGGAGGTCTAAGAGACTGCAGTTCTGAAGTTCATATTTGTTTGGTGAAGACATTTTCTCTTTTGTAATTTTCTTCCAAAGGCTTTGAAGGAAATCGAAAAAAATCTGAAGCTGTGCACAATAAAGCACACACTGATTTTAAGCCATGACCCATTGAAAATCCTGCAAGCTTTTACTGTAAGAAGTGACATTAACACATTACAGTCGTTAACACAGAACATTCAGGATTTGTCTTTGTCCCATCTTTGTTCACTTTGAAACCAGGCTTTGAAAGTGGATTTTCATCTCTGCTTCCTCGCACAGCAACTGTATTAAAAAATGAGGAGTGTTTGCTCTCCTATCTCCAGGTGGGAATACAGATGAGCAGCCGTGTACCAACACAGTAAAAACAGGATATTGACTGTGAAGACATTTGTTCTCATCTCATGACATTTTAAAACAAGATTTATGGAATGTAATCATCTTAGAAGGGGAAGTAAAAAATGCTTGCTTATATGTGTTGGTCTTTGTTTCCTCAGAATGACCAACAGCTTGACATATTAAAATGCAAATCACCGACAGAGGAGAATAATATAGTTTTGAGAGTCAGCATATGTGATAAAGGCAGTATTTAAGAGGAATCAGAAGAAAAGGGTTTGAGAAGGGAAACGGCCGTTTTAGTTCTGAGGAAATCATCTTATGGAGAGGATACGCATCATTTTCCCCTCCTGTAGCCGCCTACATAACCCCCAAGCAAGGCATTTGATCCCTGAATGCTCCAGTAGAGCAGCTCAGCAGCCAGCAGTGCAAGAGGAGAGCTTTCATTGGGCAGCTCCAAGATATGGAAACATGTAGCAGTATGAACATGAAGTGAAGCGATGCTGAAGGAAAGCATATGTCTTAAAGGTTAGAAAACATGACGTAATAGTATTTCACATAGAAACAGCCTTATTGGAATCGACAAGCAGCTCTATTCTAATGAGAGAGGCCAACTCTTTCTTTTGGCGGTGAAGGATCTACTTCGACTCTCCCTCAGCTGACATTTAAACGTGGTCAGCTGATCTCGACCGTCTGCTGAACGTTTCAGTTGCAGGACACAGTCTGCCTTCAATGCATGATTCATGAACACTGACTGCAGGGGACCTTCAGAGAGACGTTCGCCACATTTATTCACTTAGACGACGACGGTAACATCTGTGTTGATGTAGGGAGGAAACACATGGGCTTAGAAGGTCAGCTGATAAACAGAAAACTACTTATGTAAAAATAATCAATGTAAGTCTTTGAAGAAAAAAATATGGTATTAATGTGATGTTTCCCATTTTTAGAGACTTTCAACGTAAGATTAGTATATCAGATTGGATGCATTAATGGAGCAAAGTGGTGATGCCTAGTTTTGTAAATTCTGGGAAAAAATGGATACATAAATCAATCATATAGACTGAAATATGGTATTAAAGAGGGGGTATAATGCTTTCCCATATTTTAAACATGGATATAAAAAAGCAATGCTGGATGTCCATACTAAATTAGTGCGGATTTTTAAACATGTACTTTTCATATAATGTAGAAATTCCTGAATTTGTCTGTAAACTGCTTGAAGACATGCTGAAATGATGAGGTCATTGCCTAATGATCTACTAATTGGGTCATGACCATAGACAGTAAAAGAAAAATGGGCGTTTGCATGCTCGGCTCGAAGTGAGGTCTCTACAAAAACTGCTCCCTCTGGTGGCTGGCTGCCAAAAAATCAGGCATTCCAGTCATTCCAGATGGGCTGTGGTCAAACTTTGCAAAATTAATACCCCTCATAGAAATGTTTCTCACGTCCGATTGTTTTGATGATTTGAAGATATCATTTGACTGTCTTGTATTCAAGTCCTCTTTTGTCTGAAAAGTTTAGTTTTCATTAGTTATACGCGGTTAAAAACGAGGCGTTACGTAAGGTTTAACGATGATTGACAGCTGCCGTTCTCGTGTATTTTTTCGGGGATGGTAAAATATGTCGGGAGGTAGAGTCAAGAAGTGATTAGACTCTTGAAAGAAAAAAATATATATATTATTTTTGTTACCCAGCTCCACTCAGATTCTCCCAGGATCCCACATTGTCTCTACTGCGCAGACTCTGGGTGCAATTGCTGCCAATGGTTGCGCCTGCAACGGGGGTATTTTGGCTTCAAAACCGTACAATGATAAATGGCAGAGCCACGCTGTCCGCTCTATATACAGTCTATGGTCATGACAGGTTGAAGAGGTGGGCCTCAAACTCCAAATTTTGATCATAGCTCTGCCTCCAGAGGACTGACCAATCAGAGAGAAGGGTCTTGGGACGCAGGGTGTCTTAAAGAGACAGCAGCTTAGACTAAGAGTTCAGATATTGGCTGAAACTAGGGTTTTGTAAAACAAGAATGTGAGGGGAAAAAAGGATATTTTTGAGCTGCAAAACATGTAAAGCAACTATGGTGTACCAGAGAGACTATAAAAAAGTCAAGACCTTTAAATTGTTGTTGTTTGTTTTTGAAAATGATCTTAGGAATGATGCTCTTGTTTTAGGTGAATTAAAGTATTATTAGATGAAATGAACTACTTAACTTTGAAGTGTTAGCATCATTATTCATCAGTTTAATTACATTTTTAACCTGGTTCATTTTAAATCTTCAGTTTCACACTTGAAGTATTGTGTCTGAAAGAAGCATTTTGTCATTTGTTAAAGTGCATGGGATTCTAAAACATTATCTTCCTCAAACACAATAGCCTGGTGTCATCCAATATGATTAGAGTCTGCAGGTCTGTGGTCTCGTAAACAAGATTAGCCCTCCTTGTTGTCATTTTATCCTGAAGGACCACAGTGGATGCTAATCAATATCCACAAACTGCTCAGCGGAGGTGGTGGGAGAAGAGGCCTTTGAGGATTGGTGTCGCTCCCTTGGCCTTTTTCAAAATTGCTTTTGCTCTGAGTCGATGATTTGTTGTTGAAGCACAGGCCCGATTTGTTACTGCTGTGCAAACTGATCACAGGATGTTTGTGTTTGGATGCTTGTGTGTCACTTGGATAGTGTTGTGCTCTGTTTGGACAGTCTAAATACAGGCCAAAAGGAAACATCTTGGCAGTGTATTATTAAATGAGATTGGTTTGCTGTGGGGGTGCCAGATCAGAGATAGGGGAAATTAAGCATTTAGCTAATGCAATTTCACACAAGGAATTCATCTAAGAGCTAAAAGTGTATGTTAAGCTGGTAACTAGACAGAAAATAACACCATGACATGATTACGTGGACTATGCATTTATATATTATACATATAATGGACATAAAATATCTTTTACAGTTTGTTTTTCCAGATGTTATCACACTAAAGTCTTCTAACCATTACAGACAAAAAGTAGATGCTAACTTGGGTGCACCAAACAGGATTCAAACAGTTATCAACAGCTCTGGTTTAGTTTCCTCTGTAAGCTTAAAACATCATTTTCTTTTTTATAGACAGAGTTCCTTGGCACCATTTCTTTTATTAAACCCTTGAGTGATGTTATAGTGCTTTTTCCCCTTCCTCTTACTCTGGTGCACATCATCAAGAGGCCACTTTAACGTTCAGGCTGATTAATTGGGTGAGCTCATGGAAAAGCTGCTGCTTAAGTATAAATATTTGGAGCTTTGATTCTCTTCATTGTATAGACCAGAAGAAGGTGAAAGCCAAAAGCAAAAACACACTAATTCCTGTGCTTGTACAGGCCTTAATAAACACATTATGTAACACGTTTAGATTTTCCACTTTAACATCAAATTAGTCGTATAAATGCAAATTAAAGTGATATATTACATGTCAGTTTCAGTGCAGTGTTTGTCTTTAAAGTGTCTTGAACATATAAACATGCCTTTGCATTGAAGTTGTCTGGATTTCTTTTATTGGTCTCTTTTGACCAAGGGGAATGTTTTATGCAAATAAGAAAGTATTTTCTCTCACTTTGAACTTCTCTTCCACAACACAGCAGCTGTTTTCATGATGTAACGTAGCTAGTTAGCACAGACTAATTAGCAGTCAGTCTTCAAAGAAGAGAGTGAACAACTGTTTGTGGGGTCTCAGTCATTCTCTGTAACCTCATCCAACACCACAGCCTTCTCCCTGTGACTCTTCACAGCTTCATGATGACATCTCAGATGTCTGGGCTTGAGGAGGTAATAGACTTATGGGTTGAGTTCAGCTTTTTCAACTCTAACAGAAAGCCAGAAAAGATACGACAACGCTCTCTTTATTCAGGTCCAAGGCATGCATATTTGTTTTTAATTCTGAATACCAACCAATACATTAATTTTAGTTCCTTTATGCCTTTCCATTTCACCCACACAGTGTAAAGTTATATTTAATTTTCTATTAATTCTGTTTTGCTTGTTTTTAATTAAACTTTTATCAGATTCTGAATTGTTTTACTCTCTTCCCCTCTCAATTTTATCTATGTGTAAAAGATATCTCTGACTAACTTTTGGGAAAAATGTTCACTCTGATTAAAGATTTATAGTTCTTTGACCTCAGATTAAATACACCAATGTGTCTGACTTGTCTCAGACAGTAACCATAACACTAACTGATGCTCAGATAGCTGATACCGTGCACCGATCCTTTAGATTAGACCACTGAGTAACAAGTTTAGAATTCCCTGCAGGTAAGTGGGAGCTTGAGGTAGTTTTGCATTTTATTTTTAAAAAAACAGTTGAATTAGTGCAGTTTTATTTTTTTATTTTTTTAACTTATTTATTTATTTTATTTTATTTTATTTTTTTGGGGGGGGGGGTGTTAAACCAAAAAATTAACAAATGATAGAAGCAAGGGTAATTTTTTTTTGTTATAATGAAAACTGTTAAAGATATTATTTTGACCAAAACAGCATTAGTCCTCTTAGACCTTACATTTTTTTACCATTTGCCTATTATTCGCCTTAATAAATTCCACTTCGTTTTTCTGTAAAATGCCAGTAAAGGCATCAACCAGGGAAGAGACTCAAGTCTAAGTCAGAGAAGGGTAAAAAAAAAATGAATTGATTAAAAATGTTAACACAGTATCCTTCCTTTGGCCCTTTTTCTGATCATGTTTCAAAACTTGATGAACATTTTGAGTATTTCAAAATAAGCCCTTCAGTCAGTGTTCAGGCAGCCTATAGCTGAGCAGCCTATAATAGACCCAAACTCTTTTCATTAGCCTGTGTTGTCATAAATACATCCTTTTCAGGCTATTCAGTGAGTGAAGTGGGTTTTGAATGTACTTGTGTCCAGGGCTACAGCCATTAGGGAATGTTCGACTGTGGATCCAGATGTTTGATAGAGACGAGGCCATTAAGACCTGAACCATTACTATTCAACACTGACCTTTTGCTGCATCACTACCTGTTCACACAAACATTAGAAAACAGTAATTCTTTATCAAATGAAAGAAGATTTTCAAGAAATATGTTGTAAAATGGTATTGTGTTGCTCTGGTGCATATTTGCACTAACTCTCTAAATTCTGATCAGCTTCTTTATTCTCTCAGAGGACCTGACAGGTTTAAATTATCAATAATATGCAGGACAGGCAGCTTTGGTTGCTTGATTCTGTTTAAGTAATCAGATTTTTTGTTGCAGCTCAATCTGTTACTGAGATTAGAAAACTGCTGTGGTTCAATTCCTCTTTGTGCAGTTTTTTTTATCAGTTTTTATACTCAGGATTCAGTGTCAAGGAAACAGCTCTGACTTTCTCCTTATATATTACTCTTGGTTTGTATTGATTTGTAAACCTGACTGTTAATTGTCTATAACTGTCTAGACTGTCTAATCAGCTCTGCCTCTCTCTCTGTTTGGTTTCTGTTCCAGAGTGCTCACCTGGCGATGATTGACACCCTGATGATGGCCTACACAGTGGAGACAGTAAGCGTGGAGAAAGTGATGTCCTGCATGCATCAGTATTCATCTTCAGACCCTGAGGTGGAAACACCTTATGACACAGAGGATGCAGTGACA
Organism: Halichoeres trimaculatus; assembly: GCF_033239565.1. Taxonomy (NCBI): domain Eukaryota; kingdom Metazoa; phylum Chordata; class Actinopteri; order Labriformes; family Labridae; genus Halichoeres; species Halichoeres trimaculatus. Next base: position 14,497,348 of record NW_027437182.1, on the reverse strand, counting down.
ACCTGGATCAACAAGGTGGGTATAATTACATGTTTACTCATGAATATTTGAGCCATTTTCCACTGGCAGTTTGTGGTATGAATTGCATGTATCTGTTCAAGGAACAGACTGCTCTTTGTACAGTACACATGATAAAGTACAAACCCTATCTTGGAGCCATTTTCTCCCATGCGCTCTAAAATTCTACAGTGCACAGTGGGGTTGCAAGTTATTACGGTGAAAAACAGTGACCTAAATACCAACAGATCCATTATGCGTTTAACATTTTGTCTTCATGCCTTGAGGCCATACCATATGACCTGTGCAGGTGAGCTCACAGCAAAGACAACATAATCTGGGGTAAAATTGCAGGTGGGATTGCACTTTTCTTAGTTCACTGTGTTTATAACCTTGTACTGTAATCGTGCTAAAACAACATCTTTTGAGACTTTGAAAAAACATCATTGAACTTTTTATCTGGCTGATATTATGAGACTTTGTAATATCTGATCAACTGAGTATACAAAATGCTTTCAGAAGTTCAAAAGCAGAATAAATGCAATTAGAGCCACATGACATGACCAAGGTCAAGTTACCCACTGAGCTTTATTAGAATATTAAGATGAGACACTCGTGGTCAGCTCCATGTATTTTTGATTCTAAAATGAAGATTTATTTTTTAAATTAATTGTTAATTAATCTATGAAGCAGTAAATGTATTAAATACCATAGGCAAAATGCCACAGCCTCTCTAAAGACTTCACTGTAGTACCCATGAGCCAACACAAGCCCTAACCTGTACGTGGTTTTCTCCATGGCTTTACTGTGCAGACGGCGCTGGCTCATTCATACTATGCTACAGGGTCCAGTCTGTTTACATTCTTCTGCTAGGAACACTGGGCTGCTGCCAGCTCTGAGCTTTACACACACACTCACAATGGCTGACAGGTGTGGTCACAGAGTCCTGCTGGTCAGACATATGGCTCTCTGCTGGAGTCTCTTTGTGCTCCAGAAGTCCAAAAATTCACCCACTAAAAAAGCTGATTCCTGCTTTAAGTCAATCCATATGGACCTTAAGAGGTAAACTTTACAAGCAAGTTGTCTGAAGGAAAGAAACTAGGAAGGGTTTAGGTCAATTTAACATGATAAATTAAGTTCCACATTTTCAGTTTTGGAAAATCCCCCCCCCCCCCAAAATGTTGTTTTCGAACAAGTCTTTCTTTAACACAGGTAGAATAACACATTATATTACACAGCATTACACATCAGATTACAACAAGATGACTTATAACCAAATAGTATAACATCATTGCATGAAAAAAATATATATATGCAAATTGTTTTTTGACACCAAACATAAAAGCATCATGGTATAATACTTCTTTTCCATGTTATCTTGAAAGCCATTATATCACATTGTATTATCAAATAATGAACCAAGTTAAATCACAGGCATCAGTATCCCCCCATACTGATGAGCCACAGCTATTTATGTGATGTAAATAACTAATTAAATGTTTCATTTGAAGCTTGCACCTCATATAAAGTATAGGTTATCAAAAATAGAGTATCAAAAATAGATTGAACTAAAACGCTCTGAATTTATACCAGTCTTTCCTCTGTCCCTCAGGTAAATGAGTATCTCAAAGACTCCCTGGCTCAGGAGCAGAGGAAGAAGGAAACGCAGACCAACGAGCCTTCTGTAAGTACTCAGTTCTTCTTTCTTGACTTGACCTCCCTGAACACATGAACATATATCATCAGTTTGATGGACACTTCCAAACAAGCCAAGTGAAATTGGCTTTACTAAATGGGTTTATCACAGTATTTCCTTCTAAGTGACACATATCTGTCCCAGACTTATGAGTCCATGTAAAATCTGTGGCCAGTTTCCCAGACTAATCTTGAGCCTTTAAAGTCTCTGTCTTCAAGAAAAAAGCTCACTTACATATGTCCAAGCTTTGGATGAATATTGAAAATGTCGAGATACATCCTGACATCTTCGCCTGTTTATCAACCCTGACAAATACACAGGCCGCACTCTCTTCATTTGTGCCTCAACTGACATATCCAGTCTAATAAGGCAGGTTGTCATTTAGATTGAGCTCACTCATGTCCAGGGTGCTGCCTGCAGTCTGAGTCAGTTGTATAACTGACTCTCGTATCAGCAGTGGTTTTTAAAGGGACACAGAAATGTTTGGACTATGTGCTATATTGTTTTTGTTTTTATTTTATTTATTTATTTTTTTCAAATTAATCTGTGCTGAAGTCTGGGGTAACACACATAAGACCAATCTACAAAAGATCTGCACATTACAAAAAAGAGTTATACGGTTAATAAGTCATGCTGGGTACAGAGATCACACTAACCCTCTATTTCTACAATTAAAATTGCTAAAATTCTGTGACATAGTTAATCTGATGACTGCTCAGGTGCTATATAAAGCATTGCACAATAATTTACCCGGTAATTTACAAAAAATAATTTACAAAAAAAATAATTTACAAAAAAAATTCAAAACCAGAGAGGGGGGCTATAATCTAAGGGGTGAACATAATTTCATTTTTACCAATCATTCACTCAACTCTTAAAAGTTTGTGCATTTCTGTTTGTGGAGTCAAACTCTGGAACAGACTGGATGTCACTTTAAAAATGTGCACTACCACGCAAATATTTAAACTACACTATAAAAAAGTTCTACTAAACTCATATAGGTAATTTAAAATAACATGGCCTTGGATTAAAACATTGATAACTATTAACATATGTAAATAATCACAGTAAGTAATTCAAAATGTTGCTTTGAACAGATATACAATGGTGAATTTGAAAGTATTATGAGTTGGATGTTTATGAACACTGTTGTCAGCGGGTTCTGAGTTATAATTTGATATTGTATCTGTTTTGTATTGAAAGGGGCAGAACTAGATAAGCTTTTTTGCTTCATTCTGCTCCTTCTCAAACTGGTTGCTGTGCATGTGTTTGCACTCATATGTTTATTTCTTTATTTCCTTTTGTTTTCTGTTTTTTAAAGTTTGAGATAAATGAATAAATAAAAATAAAAAAATAATAGAGTGATTTGAAAAATCTATGTTTGGATTTTGTATATTTTGAGCTCACTGAGCCACTGAATTGTGGTGTGAAGAATGAATTTAAACCTGGCATAAAATCCACATTCAAGACTTGGAATTAGAAAAAAAACAGAACGTCATCCTTTTTTATTTTTTTCCTTAATACAATACTGTGATTGGGATGTATGAGCTAAGCCCTTCATCTCAGTATTTCTCTTTTTTTAGCTTTTGCTGCAAAAACTGTTACATATATTAGTTACAAAAACAGACTGAGACATTGAGACTGAACAATTATTTATATTTCGCCAGATTTACAATATAGCACAATAGTGCTAGTTTGTCACTTCCATCTCCATCTGTAAGCTTCATCAATCATTGATAATCACATTCAGATAAAACTGAGCTACAAACATCTATGCTGGATTCTGTCTTTCACTTTTATATGATTTATTATGCTTCACCAGCAAGTGTTGGTTTTTTAATTGATGAAGTGTTTTTAACAAGTTCTCCTGACCCTTGAAAGTCATGAGTCCCCTCAACACGTGTTAGATAACCATTAGAGATTTCAGCTCACATTCATCAACCGCAGTTCATCCCCCTCTTTTTGCATCTCATTAATTATTTTTCTTCACTTCCCCTGCCCGTCTCCTCTCCAACAGTCTTCCTCCATCCTCCTGGGTCATGCCTCCTTTCCTTGCCTCCTTCCCATCACAGTCAACACACCCTGACACCACTCTGCCAGCGATGCTGCTTCGCAGAGACATTCAGAGAGTTAGACAAGTTACCTAAGGGAGAGTATCGCAAACTCTGTCCTTTGTGTTTCAGCCTGCAGAGGGTTGAACTGGAGCAGCAGTGTGTGTGCAAGTGTGTTGTTCCCAAAGTTGCACAGACGTATGTGTTTGATGCTGATCCGACCAGTCAGTGTGCAGACGCGGCACTGCATGCCTCAGCTATCCCTCATGAATACACAGTTGCATCACAAAAAAAGTGATATCACATCATTTCATCATCACACTTTTATAATGCTTATTGAACCAGAAACTTTATTCAAAACTGAAAGTTACATCTTTTTTTGAACAGTGTGGCGTCTCTGTCACAAAGTGACTAAGTCACATGTGGAGGCTCGGCTGCTCATGAAGTGTTAACATGTCTGTTTGTTTGGCCCTCAAGCCTTTTTGAGTTGGCCCTTCAGTATCATCCCTCACCCTTGGCAGCTCACACAGATGGTGTGTGTGTTGTGAGAGAGTGTTTGTGTGACCTTCCGGTGACTCTTTCTTTATTGTAACAGATATTTTTTCGGTCACTAGTTGTTGCTTTCTGCTCTTAAGTCCTGATACCAATAGTGGTACCTGTGCTTTGGTAATGGCCAATACCATTGCTGGTTTGATCCAATACCCATGATAATTTAACCTCTTCCATTCCTTAGTACGAAAATGATGTTTTGGCTAGTTGAGGCTTTTTTTTAATGTAAGTAAGTGAGGAATCAAACCTGTGCATTGCAAGTTCCAAACTGCTGAGCCACTGTACTTATCTCTCCTTATGTTAGTTTAGCTCTGCAAACCCATTCATGACTTAGTTCAGGCACATGGTTGTTGTAAACACAGAGGAGCATAGATAGGGATGGGTACCGAATTAGGTACTTTTATAGGTACCAAGTTGATCGAATTTTGTCACAAGTGGCAGGTATCGATTCATGTAAAATCAAAAGGTACCATGTTTGGGTACTTAAATGCATCCTTGTGACTGTGAGGGAGTGGAAGAGTAGGCAATTTTCCATGCTGGACATAAACACAGCATTGTAAGGTTGTACATTGAAGAATACATTTGTTAAATTGAAAAAAATATCTATTTTATCGTTTAACAAATTGATATTTTTTACCATAATAACACAAAAAAAAGTAAAAAAAAAACGTACCAAAAACCACAATTCGTTTCAAATGTGAAAGGGTCATATCCTCAAGCATAGATCTGAGTCAAATAGATCTGTGTGATGGATCGGTCTGTTGTCACTGATGTGTGATCTTACTTTTTGAGACTGTATTGGACCAAAATCCAATACCAGGGTTGGATCAGTGCATCCACACTTCAAAGTTTTCATTTGAATAGTGTTATTTGGAACAGTGCAATTTGAACTAACTGGGAACTCTAAGAATTGATAAACTAGCTTGCAACAACCATTAGAGTGTTCTTTAATTTTCCCCCCATCCTTTGTAATCAGATCAAAAAATAAGTAATTGTTTGGTTGCCAAACTAACAAACATTTGCAACACTTAATGAGGGAAATAGAAGCATATGTTCACATTCAGAGTCCTTGTGACTCAGAGAAAATCCTTAATTTATCCCCCTCTGTTTCACACAAAACAAAGCCTTAGCACAACTTTCCCAAGTGTGTCTTTGAGTGAGTTGAATAGCTTTAAAAAAAAAGGTGAGAAAACAGGGGACAGGCACAAAAGTTCTACAATTTGTCTCTATAATAAGCATTGTTGTTGTGGACAATTTCAATGTGGCAAAAAGAAGGTGAAATAAAACAGGAGCGGAATATATTCCAAAGTTGTACTCCTGTTTTTGCTGATGTCGAGCATCTCCATCTTTCCCCCGTTGCTCCCCACCTGCACGGTCCTCCTCCATGTCTTTGCAGCATGACTGCAGTGTGAGTCACACAGGCAGCCTCTGTCTCAGACAGACTCAGAGAGATGGAACAACACAAGAGATCTCCCTGGGTCAAAAGTGTGTTTTTATTTTAGATTACTGTACTGTACTGCACCCAAGAGTGGAAGGGTAAGGGACGGGTGGGGCAGGGGACACTTTGCAAAGGCAATGAGAGGACAGAGAGGAGACGACTAATCCTTTTAAGTTTCGACTGGACATGTCTGGCTTCACAGGGGTGGACGATGATGGGCGGAGGGAGTGAATGTGTGCAAGAACACTGACATTACTATAATGTGTACTTCTATGTGTGTGTGTGTGTGTGTGTGTGTGTGTGTGTGTGTGTGTGTTCTCTGTAAGGCGATGATGGATGAAGGCACCTCTCCCCAGGGGTTTGATTGGTGGTTTTAACAGATTTCAGACTCCGTTTGACCCTCCTTAGCCTACAGTCTTAGATCATCCCTTTAGATGCAGACAGCCTTCATCTCCTTCATCTTATCCTCATTGGACAAGAGGGTTTGGAGTTAAAATTCATTAATTTTGAAGGGTCAGACTGACCAGTGCATGAGATATAGAAATCTCATTAAATTTGAACGAAGTCTCCACATATAGGACTTTTTTTTTTTTTACGTCCTTTGACTTTTACACTTGATAAAAAAAGAAACACAATGTTTTGTCACTTGTTTACAGACACAGTATGACATGGCAGATATTTTGAGCATGTTTCATAGTTTCAACATGGAAAGTAAGCAAAAAGTTGTGTTTCACTGTGATGGGTTTTTCAGATTCTGAGATCTGCTCCTTGGGCATATTTCTTCATGATTGTACTGTGTGTATGGATACAGAATTTCAATAACAGCTTGAAACACAGACATAACTAAAAGTCTGATCCACCCTGTCTCATGTCATGCTCCCCCCTTGTCACCCAAATGTTCAACCCTGGCAGCACGTCAATGTGACTTTATGAGGTCATGTTTTGGGGAGTGACTGGCCTGGAGAGACAAAGTGAGGACAGAGGTTGTCTCTTTCTCTGCCAACATGAGATTCATCAGTGAACTTCACTGAACTTTGGTGCAGAGGTTTCTTGAAGTGAGGAGAATAAGCATGACTGAAAAGACATGTCGGTGATATTAGTGTCATCTCTGCTGTCCATTGTTGGGCTCTTTGAATTTTCTCACTAGTTCTGAAAACTTTAGGAAATAATTCCCCTACCTTCTGAGTTCTTTTCTTTTCTGCAGCACAACACAAGAGTGAAAGCCATCCATTCACAGACAAACAGAGAAAACTGATTAACTAATGTGTTGTAAATTAGATTACATCAGGTGTGTCTCTCTGATCCACTCAGACTCCAACCTGTGACTCAAATTAACATCCAGAGAGCAGAATCGTTAATCCCATCAGGAATATCCCCAAAGAAGTCACAAAGCTTTTTTTTTCTTCTTGCTGTCTTGATTATTTATGTTGCTGGTTTGTAAAAAAGCATCTGTGTTCAGTCTCCCGTCACGGCTCTTTGAAGTCAAGCACTTGTGAGCCACTCCGAGCGGCACTCACGTTTGGCTCTTTGATGCCTCTCTAGGTAGTGTGGGAATTATCTGTTAACTGAGGCAAGCCGTTGTTCTTTTCCAAACAGCTTGTCAGCAGAGAGCTGACAGGTTGGATTCAATTATGCGGTGGGATTGTTTTAGCTTTCCTGAAAGGTTTTTCCAGCACTGTCCTTATTTTTGCAGAGAATACTGAACATTTCTGGATGTTGTTTGTCCTCATAGTGTCTGTTTATGTCTTGGATAAATTTTCATTGGGCATTTGGCTTTATACAAGTTTGTAGATTTGGAAACACTTTTGTTACCACTCCAAATCAGGTGTAACTTGGGTAAGGGGTAATATATGATCAACAGGAAGTGATGTCGAATAGACAATATCTTGTTTTTAACCCTAATCAAATTAGGGCTGAACATTTAATCAAATCTAAACCGACATCTCAATGTAATAGAATGCAATTTTCAAATCGCAAAGGCTGCAATTTAAAAAACAAAACAAAACAAAAAATTAAAGTGCATTTACTTTAGTTTGTGTTTTGTTACTGATGAGAGATCAGTAAGATTTTTATACTATTAATATTTAAATTTATGTTCACACAGTGTTACTTTTTCATTTTATAAAAAAATTACATTCCACATGTTGATATATTTCAGTGGATGAGCCAGAAATTTGGTCTTATTTACATTTCTGCACTGTATTTTATATGAGATCCATAGACGAGAGGATTCATATTTATTTTTCATTTTATTGTTCATAATAGGCCTGTTGTTCTGCAGTGCTTTGTTCCTTTCTCTGATTTTATTTAAGGTAATTAATGGTCATTTTATTACAGGTCCATAAGGCCTAAAGTTAAATCAATCAGTCAATATTCTACAGTGATTGTAATAGCTAAATAAAGGTATATGTTATTTGTAAACATGACATGTAGGCCTGGCAAACAGGAGAAAAATATTTGTACATTACACTATCCTTTGTTGTGTTGGTCATACTGTATAACGGTTTATTGATTGAGTTAAATGAGTAATGTAGAAGATAAACATCCCCCCCAAAAAAATCGCATGCTAAATCGCAATATTGATCAAAAAAACACAATTAGATCATTTTCCAAAATCATTCAGCCCTAATCAGAACATTTTTTTATGATCTTTACAGATTAAACAACTTAAACTTTTTAACTAAAAGTGGTGATACGACAAAATTGCCCCAGCTGCATGATTAAAGTTGCCTCAATCTAATTTCAATAGGCTTTAGTATGTATTATATGAAGGGTTTTATTGTTTCCTATTTTCTTACCTTGCAGTACCATTTTAATGCAGAGAAACTGTGACCCCAAAGCGGCCTATATTTGGCCTGCCGATGACTAAACTCTTATCCTGTGGATGAATAAGAAGCCAAAGCCTGAGACGGACAGAATTTCAGGCTTACTGGGGTTGTGTGGGCTGCTTTTCTTGCCCGCTCAATAACACACAGGGTTCCCTTCCTTTGATCCCACTGCTGCTGTCATGTCTTTCCTTTTATAACTAATCGCATTACCAACTAATCTCACTAACAGGTATGTCTCTGTTGTGTTTTTTTGTCTGTTTTTTTCTTGTGCTGCTGCAGTCTCCAACCAAGTGGTACATGAAGCTTGTGCCTGTAAGTCAACTAATCAGCGCTCTCTGCTCCTTCATCTGTGTATCCATAGTGACTGTCTCTCTTCTCTGCGCGTCTCTGTGTTGATTGCAATCATTTTGTCTCATGTGTGCATCAACCTGTGACTGCACTGTTATATAAACACTGTTCTTCTGTCTTCCCCTGTTGCAAGTGTTTCCTTATGCTGCCTTCGTGACGAGGAATCTCAAAAATGTAGTGCTAATTGAAACAAATTGGATTATGAATTAAATTATTATGAGCTGTGCTCAATTTTATACAATCGGTTTGAACTTCTGTGTAGCTTGGAGTCATGTTAAGTAAAATCAGTGGTGACCAGACTGAAAGAACTCAGACTGTCGAGCAGACGTCCACATATTTGCAAACTTGGTCTCCTAAGTGGGCGTAGGCTCCCTTTGGGGGATGAATAAAAAGGTCCCAAGGGATTAGCAAATTAAAAAAAGAAAGAAAAGCTTAATTCCATTAGAATTTAATTTCAAAGATGGGATGTCTGGGAGCATTTGGCATGAAATTGTTTCCGAGTCCCTGCGCCAGTTCTCACTACAGACTTTGTGGCTGGTTCAGTGGAAAGCTAAGTTTTACTCCTTCACTGGTCTGTTTCTGTAAAAAAAACACACTGATACTCAAAATACATCTTGAAAAATTGTCATCTTGAACAGGGTTTGTAAATACTCAACATTTTGAACATGCAGAGAATAACTAATGGGTGTTTTACCACTAAGATAAACACTGATCTCTGTATCTTTAATGAACTGATTAATTATATTTGTGCAGCACTGTGAGGGGAATCTTTCCCCTCTCAGTAGGCTCACTCTCTACGACTTTTCAACAGCTAAAACATTTTACTACACAAGCTGGAAGGCTCCAGACTGAATCAGTCACATCCACACGAGTAAAACTAATGAAGCCTTTCTGTTATCTAAAGTCATCAATGCCGCTTTAAAGAGACGGCTGTTGCACGGTTATTCACAACACAATTTGGATCAGTTGGAAAAAATACTCATGGGGACAAGTTTGGATAAACAGGGTGATGCCACTGATTTATGGGTGCGCCTGTCATGCTTTGCAGGCCCGCTACAGAAAGGAGCAAACATCAAGTCAGCCGCTGCCCTGGATCCCCCCTGTGGACAACCTGCTGAAGGACAGCACGGATGGCTCAGCCCTGGGTGCTCTGCTGCACTTCTACTGCCCCCAGCTGCTACCTTTAGAGGGTAAGGTTATTGTTGGAAGAAAATGTCTGATTACATACTCAAAAAAGGAAAAATCTCATCAAGAATCTTAAAATAGCAGTTTTATATTTATTAAATTATCTCTTTTTCATTCCTCACTCACTTTTTTTTTTATATAACTTTGTTTATTAGAGTTTTTTCAATAACAAGAAAAGAACAGATCTGTACGATAAGTTATATAACATAAGTCAGTAAAAAGGATGGAATAATTATAAGAATAATAGCAACACAAGACAAAACAAAAGAAAACCTAAATATACAACAAATAAGCTTCAAAAACATAGGAAACAAAAACAAGGAGCAAACCACATAAAATGAAAATAATAACAATAATAATAATAATAACAATAGTATCACTGTTATAATGGTAAATACAAACAGGGTCTTCCGATGCATAAGAGCTCATAAAATAAAGAGTATGGTGGATAGACAGACAAGAATGTAAGAAAAAAATTTGTTTGACACTGACTAAGGGACAGCAGGCAACTGAACCTTTTCCTTAATATAATTCAGAAAGGGACTCCAAATTTCATAAAAATTCTTTGAAGATCCTCTAAGTGAGTGCTTTAGTTTTTCTAATTTCAAGATATAAAGAACATCAGAAATCCAGTGCGTGAATGTGGGAGGGCTTGCACCCTTCCATCTCAGTAATATTAGACGCCTTGCAAGCAAAGTGACAAAAGCAATACAAATTCCTCACTCACTTTTAACCTGAGAGATTTTAGTTTCGGTGTTAACATGTTGAAATAAATGCATAATTCCCCCCTGTCCCTAAATGCATCACCAAACTGATCAAAGATGAGTTTCAAACAAAAGAGGCCTCATAATCACATCACTCTGTTGAAGAAGTGTGATAGCAAGCCCAACAAATACACTCAAACAAAAGCATCACTGATTAGTACAAAAGATCAATCACCCTTCACACGCAGCTCCGCCCACAGGTTAATGACATCCAATCACGATTGGCCAGTCATTTACTAACCTTTTTAAAGCACTTTCTCACCAATATAGTGCTCAAGACATTACACACATCTCTGATCCGAAACAACACCAGCACCAGTAAACCACAGTGGTTTGTTTTTCTAACCCCTTCAATCATCAAACTCGCTCTGACATCCCATGGCTCCCTCTTCCCTCACAGATGTCTGCCTGAAGGAGAATATGTCACTGGCCGACCGGCTCTACAACCTGCAGCTCATACAGGACTTCTGCAAAGACAACCTGAGCAGCTGCTGCCACTTCAGCCTGGAGGACATGCTGTACGCCTCCTCCACCATCAAGGTAGGGTTCAGACTCAGCTGCAAAGGAAAGCATTTGGCTCTTTAATTCAAGCAGTTTCTTCTTGGAGAATCTGCTTAAGTGTTTTTATTTCAGTCATTTTGCTGGAGTGATTAACCAAGCTTACGGACCATTTGGTTGGTGTTCAAAGCTTCCTTCTGCAGAACAGTTTTTCCTGTCTTTGAATGGCTTTTACAGCCATTGCATGAGGGTCGTTATAGGCTTGGAGAAATTTCAGTCAAAATCAAAACTGCTGACTTTTTGAGACTGAGCGTTTGAAAAGTGCCCAGTGTTTGCCTGCAGAAACAAAATGTCAATTTGTAGCAAGCAGAAAACCATCATCTGAAACATGTGACCAGAGGACGTGAGGTCCTACTTTTTGCAATTGCAAAATAACAAAGATGTCAGATTCTACGTTTTGTTAATAACTGTTCCTGAATCCCCTGTGTGGTCATTCATTCATGAAGCTTTCAATGAAACAGATTAGAAAAGCATATGTTGTGGTATCCAGTGAGAAAGGAGGAAAGAGCAGCTCTGTAGGTCGCTGTGGTGAGTCATGCTGTGGAAAAACCATTTAATCCAAACTATCTGTCTTCACCACCACAAGCTCACAGAGCTTTGGTCTGGCCTCCTGTCATTACATGCCTGCATGTGCTTTTTCATTCTCTTTAAAAAACACTTTCCTTTTCTTCCTTTATTAATTTCCTCTCTTGCCTCATAGTTTGCTTCTCCGATTTCCTTTGCCTCTCTTTCTACTTTCTCGGTTCTTTTTCAGTCTTGCCTCTCTTTTCCCTCTCATCATTGTATTTGTCTTTCTGTGTCTCTCACACTGGCTCACTCAGCTTGGTTTACATATCCTCCAGGCTTCTGCTCACATCAACATCTCTCCTCTAATGTCACTGTCACCCTTGCGTGTGTGCAGCTCCAAGCCTGCTGCTGCTGATTGGAGGTTATTGATCATTTCTCAGTGTGTTCATGTGTAAATCTGTATTAGTGCCTCTGTCATAGGAAGAAGTTAGACAGGCTTTTACTGAAAATTTACTTTTTGCCCCAGTTTTTCATATTTTGCAGTTAACTTGCTGCAGAATGCCTATATTACTCTTCAATTACCCTTTTTCTAGTTTGCAACCTCAGTGCACTTTTCACTCAATTGTTTTCCTCAGACATGGCCTCTTTTTGGTTCTCACACTGCAAAAACTGAACTTTAAGCAAGTGTTTATGTCTCATTTTCAATATAAACTGTCTTGTTAGACTTGACATGAGCCCCATTCACCTTAAAAGTCCAGGAAACATGTCTTACTTTAAGATAATAAAAGACAAATATGACATCCTGACCTGCTAATTATTTGTCTTTTAACATTTTGAAATGAGACATTCTTCAGGCCTTGTGGCTCATATTAAGTCTAATAAATCCATTTTCACCAGAAAATAAAAAAAATTCTAGCTTAGTAGCTATCTGCTCTTACTCTTTTTGTGTTTTAGCTCTCACCACTGCTGGATTTATGAGACAGAGTTTCTAAATTTGAGAAGCACATGCTTCAATCATGCTTTTTATTGGTGTCTATAAGTATAAAAGAATGATGTTGGCTATGAAATGTATCGTTCTAGCCGTGTTGAAAACCTTTTCCTTTCAAAAGCTGCAGCAGCAGCAGCAGGAATCCACAAATCTCACAACATCCCAAAACAGCAACTGTCACTATCTGGCCACACAAAAGGCACAACAAACCACAAAGACAGTTTACTGCTGCTCGTCTGGTGGTTTAGTGTAACTTTCCATCTGTGCAGAGTGTTTATAATCGTCCTTGGTGTGTCTCTCTCAGAGTGTATTGCCTGAGAGCCGCATAAGCAGTAGAAAAAAAGATGATGGGAATGACTTTGAGTCTGCCTCAGCATGTCCTCTGATGGAGAACTGTTGTTCTCAGCACAGTCTGCATACAGGTTACAGCAAGGACAGACAACAATAGACTGCCTCATCCGACTAAACAGCAACTTACAGGCCACCCTGATTATAAATACTCGTTTTTGATGCAGTTGGTGCGGTTGAGAATGCAGAAAAGGAAAAAGACGAGCAGTTACTCCCAATCAGGAGCAGTTGATGAATTTGTGTCAACATTACAGAAACATGTAGGGCCAAAGTTCACACAAATCAACCTGACACAAAGAATCAAAAAGACAACTCCACCAGCCAGTACCAGCAGTTTTCTGCTGACCTTGATTCCACAAGGGGTAAAATAAAACCCCAGTGTTGCAGTTTTATGCCTGAGAGCGATACAGCCAAAACAGCGTACAGAACCGGTTAGATTCACTAACCTTGACCTAGTTTCCAGGCAGCATGTTTTGTATGTCGTGGCCCGTCATACTAATGGAGACCTTATTACAGGGATGGAGCCAAGGCATTTAGTGGGGAGAGGATGCGAGAGAGGCGTTGGTGCAGGGCAAAATTGAAACAGGAGGGATGAGACGTAGAGGAGTGATAACACTTTACACCCTCAGAGAGCTGGGAACAGTTTCAGAGGGGATCGATGTAGAGAAAAAAAGGACTTGATGTGTTCAGACATGTCTGTTGTTAAAACATTCACACAGAGGCACAGACGCCATGATAAATATCACACTTAACGGAGAGTGCTCATTCATGCGCTTATGGCTCCATCAGGTGTGATTAGGTTTGATGATTGTTTAGACACAGAACAATAATCTATGTGGATGTTTGCGCTGAAATCCAACATGCATTCATTACTTGTTTAACTAATCAGGTTGGGACTGATTCATCCATTGATGGTCTACCAAGGAAATGCAATTATAAATGTCTTTTGCTCCACCCAACAATCTGACCTTAGAGCACAATATCAAGAAAAAAACACAACTTGAAGGATAAAAACAAAAGAGTTAAACAGACATTTATTATTCAACTCATCCATCAACCTATTGAAAAGGGGAAAAATTGGGGCTCAAAATACGCTTAATAGAGCTGCAGAGATAAATAAAATGCACCTTTTGAATAAAAAAGGCCACATATTCTTTGCTGGACTAAAACACCTCTGTTTGATATAAGAGCTACAGCTGTTGTGAGACGGCCCCTTTAATAGATGTCAGTCAACCAGAGAAACCTTCTATACGGGACAAAAATTCCACTCATGAAGACTCACAGCTGAACATTTGACAGCCGAATGAGCGTCATCATGCCGCTTTGACTCACAAACACCTCCACCAGTCTGTCTTGCACCTCTATGTTGGATTCCTCAGCAGCTCAGCATCTGTTTCCCTCTTTCTCAGGCTTTCAGAAGATTCAACATAAAAATCACAGAGCATATTTGCGTGTTCAGGTCCCCATAAGGGACAATGGGCCGACACTCAGTACCCAACCCCCCAAAGCAATAGAATACACGCACATTGCTTCAGGCCATCCTTTCCTAATGGACACCAGGCTAGTAAATCACATCAACCCACTCCCATTTAGCTGCTCTTCATTTAATTAATTCACGGCACATCTAAATTACCATCTGTGGATCCAGGGAGGAGACATGAAGCACACCAGCTTTGGGTTTTAGCCAGCGTTTTCTTCTGTGTTTTTTTTTACCCGGAGGTTTGAAGCTGACATGCTGAGGTTGCCTCGAGGAAGAGAATTAACACACTGAGCTGTCTCTTTAATATGTCCACTGATCATTTCTCTTCAACTTTTACCACTTAACAGTGCTGCTTCAAAGTAACACAAGTAAAAAAAAAATGTGAAAGTATCAAACAAAACTTTAAAATACTGCGTTGCTTTCCATTTGGGACAGCGGCTAACAGTGATCTGCTGTGAGGCTAACCCTGGGATGAGCCTCACTCTTCAGACCCCCAGCAGGTTAAGAGGATCATGCAATGTTAAAGCACTGATTGCTCTATTCAGTGTTATAATATCCTTTTATAATTTTCTACTCACAAGGTCTGTTTAATTTCGACTCTAGGATGTTTGCAGACACATTGGGGAGCATGACGGGTTTATTTTTACCCTTTTTTTCACCTTTGTGATGTAAATGCTGGGTTTTCTGAGAGCCTGATATACTTGGCAGTGGGGTTTTCCAGATTGGAGGAAGTCTGTCTGGCAGGCTGCAGGACCTCGATCCTATAATCAACCCTCTGGCCAAATGGTTGTTGACATTAATGCCCAGGGTGTGCTCAGTGTGCTTCTTAGAATAGAGTCTTGCTGATTTGTTCGACGTAATCTGCGTTTTGTTTATTTAGGTCTTGTAGTGTGCATTTTTATGCACGTGTACTCCATATGTGAGTCAATCCGTGTAAATAAGAGTGGGGTCAATAGATTAACCCCCTTCACCTAAAAGATCTCTCCTTGTAATCACCAACCAGGTTTCAGTCTTCATCCTGACACTGGCACACTCAAATCCCCAAACATCCAGAACTGGCAGCACTGCCGATCCAGCAGAGGGTAGTGATGCCAGTCAACTGGAAGGTCGGCGTAGTAGTGAGGCTGTGGTTGGGTGTGTAGAGATCTGTGCCTGTGTGTGTGTGTGTGTACGTCTGCTTACGGAGGGTATTAAGTGATCACACTCACACCTGGTGTGTGTGTGTAGTAGTCAGTGGGACAGATGGGAAGAGGAAGTCAGGTTGGGCTTTCTGCCTCTGGTCTTACCACACTAAAAGGGAATATTTTTCTCTTTTTACTTATTTTTCCTTCCTTATTCGCCTCTGTGACTTTCTGTTTTTACCAAAAGAGGAATACTTCACATGCTGAACACATGTTAAGGTAACAGACGTTTTGGTATTTCACTAGCTTTGTGTTGAAAAATATTGAACTGCAAGCTTATACATGAAAATGTTATTGACTTTTTTATAAAGAACGGTTGTAATAGAAAGCAACTATTCTTTGGACAATTTTCTGCTTTTCTTGAATCACTCTGTTAACCACGTGCATTACAACTTATTCATGTCTGTAATAGCTGGAATCCTTTTCACATGTTCAGAGTGCTGCATTTTCAAAACAAAAGAGAGGACCAAAAAAGTGTAAAATGGTGCAGTAACACCCAAGGGAGACCACCGCTTCTGGTGTTAATTGCCTCTGCCCCCCCCTGGTGAGCTTTTGGGCTGCGGCTGGTGGGAGGGGGGGCTTAAGTGGTTTAAACACGATGTGTATGCCGGTGAACGCATGGTAGTGCAAAATGTTGCTGATGAGGTGAATCAGGTGTCTTTAGAGCTGAGCCATGCAGCATTGTCTTTGTCTGGAGAGTATGGGCAGAGGGCGGGGAAGGGGTGTGCTTCCTCAAGGTCGTTCCCGCTTCACTGCAATTTGCATATGTATGCACATGTGCGCTTGCAGATGATAGTAGGTGTGTTCACTGCAACAAAAAAAACGCACTTAAAATGTCACAATAATTGATTAGATATTAATTAAAGGAACAAGAGTGAGCAAAACATTTTTTACTTCAAAATCAATTGTTTCTGACAAGATTTCAATCATTCTTTGCCTCCATTTCTCTAATGTTGGCACAAATCTCGACTCATTTCAAAGGCATGGCTTTGGTTGAAGTATTGTTTATGATGTTGAAAAAAAGGGCCAACAATCTGTCCATAAACCATTCTACTTCAACATTTTGTGAGAAATCTCTGTTTATTGTTTCACGTCGGCACTTTAGCAAAGGCAGTTTTTGGTGTAAACATGTATTAGTAACTCTTTTCCTCAAGCGTTCTGACCACCCACTGTATCCTGACCTGATTCTGGAGTGGACCTGGCCTGGCAAAGCAGAGGCAGAGATCCTTTTCAAAATGTCACAGACCATCAAATTCACGTTTGCTGGTGGATCACACGCTTGAGCTCCAGAAGAGCAAAAAATAGCTGACCTTGATTTTATGAATTAGGTTAATGCCTTGATCGCTCCTCCCTACAAACACAGGTACTACTGACATTATTATGTAATGAAAACAAGCTAATCTGGTGAAGGAAAAGCTCAAATGTTGGTGAAGTTGACGTTTCTCACAAAGGTTTTCACGGTGTTAGGATCAGTCTCTTAAAAAGGCAGGACAGTATGTTATTGAAAGACTACAAAACGCCAGATGAATGAGCGCCCCTTTCAAATCAATCCCCCCTAAGTTGTACTATGAAGCATCCTAATTTAGAGAGGGTGTGTTTAAAATGAAGCTCCAGTGACTAATTACTCATATTCAGAAATATTGAGGTGGTACACATCACCTCAGGATGTCTGTAAAGGTTAACAGAGACACCTACTGGAGAAGAGGGTACAGTGTAATCACATGGCGAGAAAGATTGTTGATGAATTGGTGTTACTTTTGTGCTTTGTTAAATCAAATGTCTGTGCGATTTTTGTTACCCAAGTTCTTGTTTTTATTTTTCTTCTTGTTTCAATTTCAGAATAATTACCTGGTGTTCATGGCAGAGCTGTTCTGGTGGTTTGAAGTGGTCAAGCCGTCTTTTGTGAAGCCACGAATGCTGGATGATGAAGGCAGAGGCAAGTCTTGAATTCAAACACATGCTGGCAAAAGCTTTTCAGAGAATTCAGTGCACAACTTTATGGTGTTTTTGATCATGACTCACAGTTGGATCACCTTTTCCTTTTGTTGTTGTGCCACCTCAGAGCCCTCATCCTTGCTAAAGAATATTCCAGCCATTCCCATCTCCAAAGCAACAAAGAGGAGCTTCATGGAAAGACCCCCAAGTCCTGAAAGACCAAGGTATACTACTCCAAATCATGGTACCAAGAGTGAAATGTGTAGTTCAAATTTCACAGTTTGGGGGAATTGAATTGAGCTTGGCATAGTGTTGATTTTATTTATGGATTATCAGATTTATTCCTTAATGTGTGTCTTGTAACCTCTGTTGCCTTGTTTTTCTTTCTCCAGTTTGCCTCTGCGACCGCAGCCTCGAAACTCAGGTAATTAATTTTGTTGTGTCTCCAATGTTGTTTAACTAGATAAAGGAATACTAAAAATCACTTTTGGTTTAACATTTGTTTTTTAATTCTTGATTTGCTTTCATGTCTTATCTAGGAGAGATCAAAAGGTCAACCTCAATGTCCTTTGTTGATGGCAACCTTGGCACCTGGCCCAAAGAGAAAAGGTTGGCTTTTTTGTTCAAGTACTATGTAACTAAACTCCTCACAAGAATAAATTTATCATTAGGATAAAGACAAGACTCTTCAAAATCCTTTTGTGTTAATCTAAATGCAAACAAGTATCAAGGTTTGACAGTGGCTGCTCTTTTTGTTTTTTTTGTTTTTTTTTTTTGTTAAGGTCTGGGCCTTATGGAGTATCTTTCGACATCCCCTTTGACAAAGATGACTCTACTCCTGCTTCTATGTCATCCACACGGGGCATGGTCAGGTCTGTCAGCACTGATGATGGCTCAGGCTTCAGGGTCCAGCATCTTCCCAGGGGAATGAAGCGTAACCTGTCCTTCCAGCCAGTGAATGGTAAAAGTGTCGGCATTGAGGAGGAGGGCTGCCCAGACAGCCTGGCTGGTATGGAGCCCAGCAGGCGAGCGTACCCCAATGGGCATGGAGGTGTCATGGAAACAACTCCATCCATTGAGGAAGCCCTCCAGATTATCCACAGCCCAAACAGGCCTCCAGTGGAGGGCATCAACAACGGTTTCTTTCTGCACAGTCAGGACCACAGGGCTGCTGTTGGTGGCTTGGAGCCAGTGTCTGAGTCTGACTCCAAAGGGCCTCTGAGCACCACAGACACCACTGAGGTAGACACTGGCATCCATATCCAAACAGAAGACATGCTGGATGAGGACTCCTCTCTAAAAGACTGTTCTGTGAACATGGACCTTGACATGGACACACCGAGTCCCTGCCCAAGCAATCAGAGCAAATCCCCCTCAGGAGTGAAGATGACCAGCTTTGCAGAACAGAAGTTTAGGAAGCACAATCCATCAGCACCGGACTCTGGGAGGTGCAGCAGCAGCTCCCTTAAGACCACTCCTGAAGGCTCTGAGTTCTGCCTCCCATTATCTGTCTCCTGGGCCCCAACCCCTGAGCACAGCCCCATCCATCAACAAACCACACCACCGCTTACTACTCAAGCTTCACCCACGCCTGTGCAACTTCCGCCCAATGACCCCGCCCAGGTGATGGCAACAGAGATGGTACACCTGAGGATGAGACTGGAAGAGAAACGCAAAGCCATTGAAGCACAGAAGAAGAAAGTCGAGGCTGCTTTCACCAGGCATCGTCAAAAGATGGGTCACTCAGCTTTTCTCAATGTTGTGAAGCGGAAAGGAGACGGGGCTGCCAGTGGAGAGGAAGGAGGGAAAACTGATGGAGAAGGAAAGGCAGTGAGCACAAGTCCCACTTTTAAATTTGGGAGGAGCAAGGCCGACACACCTGATGGGGCAGAGCAGAGCAGCACGGCCTCCTGCTGGACAAAGTCTCCTGGTGCAGGAGAGGAAGGAGGGCAGAGCCACGTTCAGCTGACTGAGGTGGACCTCACTGAGTATACCCGCTCTATAGAGAAACTCAACCACTCATTAGCCTTCCTCCAGACTGAAATGCAGCGGCTGTCTCAGCAGCAGGAGGTGATCATGGCCATGAGGGAGCAACAACATCAGCAAGCGTGGGTCATCCCTCCCCCACACACAAACCCATCACCACAGAAACACGGCCGAGCTGGAGCCGTCACACGATCCTCAGGACCTTCCTCCCCAGCCGACTCACCTCGTTCCACCCACCGTTCTCCAACCAGCATCAAACGCAAATCTGCCTCCTTCCACTCACGCAATCCTCGCACTGCTCGTCCCAGCGAATTAAAACTTGCCCCTTACAATCGAGTCCTAACAGCTCCCCAATCTGTTGATAGCATCCCAAGGTTACGTCGATTTTCTCCCTGCCAGCCTTTGGCGAGTTCCTTTGTTTACATGGGGGAGCAACCAGCAAAAGTAGCCTCAAGTGAAGATAAAGACAAGGAGCCTGAGTCACATCTATCACCAGAGAGGGAGTTTGTCAGTATATGTGTAGCACGCACCCCACCAAGCTCCCCCAAACTACAGAACAAAACAGAAGTAGGTTCAAAAGCCAAATCCCAAGAAACAGAGGAAGCAAATCAATCCACTGACACAAAGACGGCTGAGCAGAAGGATCTGGAACCACTTGCAGATCTCAAACCCACCATTGGGTCGTCATTTCCAGAGGTTCTGGCCCACCCTGTGGTAGAGACTTTTACTGTAACACCTACAGAGATGCCAGAAGCTTCCGGCCAGGCCAAGAACAACTTGATCGAGGTTCCTCTGTCAGTTGTGAAGCCACTGGAGGATCTGGCACTTGAGGATGAATTGGAGATGCAGCAAAGTGCAGCAGACGGCTCTGATGGAGATCAGAAGCTGTGTCGTGGTTTCTTCTTTAAGGTAGGTTGCTTACTTGTAAAGCTGTCACCACGATACACAGAAAATTGTACAAAATCCTTGATATATTTTCAGTTGTCTGATAACATCTTCAGCAAAATTTAGACGCAAATTTTACGTGTTTTAAAATCTAAGTCATAGATAACTTAAGGTGGGAATTTGTGTTTTGGACTTGATGCTGAATACAATGTGCAAAAAAAGACTCGAAAGCCAATTTAAGTAAAACGCAGGCAATAAAACCATCATGAAAAGACTGTCAACAAAGAAGCAGCTGCATCACCCACAGAAATGAAAGACCACGGGGTTCCAGTTTCAGTCAGATTGTGCCACTTAAAACTCAGTCATGAGCTGCAGCTGAACCCAAGGCAGCCATGCTTGTTTCTGTGACGAACTCTTCTTGTTCCTGAGATGGAATCATGAATGGTTCAAGAAAACATCTCCACTGAGAGCACTGTCATCTTCCCATTTTTGAGTTGTAACACAGCCAGCTTGCTGTAGTCTGGGCGTCAATGTAGGTCATAAAACTGGGGCTGTTGTGAATAATTCAGGCACAGCTGTGGAGACACGGGCTTCGAGAAGGACTGAAGAGATTGTGAAGAAAGATGGAAAGAGGATGCTCACTTTTAATGAACCATGAATCTGCTGTACAGCTCTGCTCTCAGCTTTAGTAAAGCTGTCACAAAAAATGTCTTCATTTGATTTTCTCGATATAGAAATTGTTTCCGATAATAAAAATCATGGTCATATAAAGTCTTTTAACACAGATTGTGAATTTCCTAGTTCATTACATTAGATTTGATGAGCAAAGATACAAGATCTGTGCAACAACTGCAGCCTGAGCACTGATTTAAACCCATACATAGACTTACGCTTTTTGTTTATCTGTTTGTTTGACTTAGGAGGATGGAAAGGCGGAGGAGAACATGGCCCAGAAGAGAGCAGCGCTGATGGAGAAAAGGATGAGGAGGGAGAAGGAGACCCAGCAGAGGAAGATGCAGCTGGAGGCAGAGTTGGAGCAGAAGAAGGAGGAAGCTCGGTATGTTGACATATCTGGGAAAACAAGTCCAAACACGTTTTCATGGCACAAAATCCAAATGAGTGCCCGTTTTCAAACAGGGAAGTTAATTCACATTATTTCGAAAGTCCAATTCAGAATAAAATCTGCAAAATATTTAACATTGTGTGCTTCTTTCTGATGATTGAGTTTAAATGTAAAAATTTACATTCAAGTGATAAGATGGCTAAAGAGAGGAGAGAGTAGAGGTAGAGGAACACATGTAGCAAATGGGAAGAGCTGAGAGTGGAACCTGTGATTGTTACATTTTGTTCATCTTTCTATGCATATTTTTGTGTTGTACAGCACATTGACACAAAATTTGTCTATTCTATCTCCTTCCCAATTTTTGTGTTGTACAGACTGAAAGCAGAAGAGGAGCGCATAAGGAAGGAGGAGGACAAGGCGAGGAGGGAGTTCATCAAGCAGGAGTATCTCAGGAGGAAGCAGCTGAAACTGATGGAGGACATGGACACTGTCATTAAAGCTCGACCGGCCACAGGGGCCAAGCAGAGGCGGGGGAGACCTAAGTCCATCCACCGTGACAGCATGGACTCCCCCAAAACCCCCGTCAGAGCTGCTACAGGTAACCATGGAGATGTCTCTTGATCAGAGAGGTCATCATCCTCTCTGTTGAGTGTGTCACGCTGTTGCTTTGCTTTGTGCCACAAGTATTGGAAATATAAACTGCTGGAGCAATACATTGTTACCATATTTGTATGTTTGTTTGCTGTATTGTTTTTCAAATCCATATTATTTGTATGTCCATACCAGTTTTGCGTGCACTGCATGTCAGAGTTCTTTTTTATCCAACTGCTGAGGATGCATTGCTCTGGGACAGCATTGGCACAAAACAAAGTAGACAGCCTGGTGTTGTTGTTAGTCATGGTGTCGCTGTAACTGTGTCGTGCTGTGCCACATCCCATCTCGCATCCAGGTTCACGACAACGTGTCTTTTCAGTCTCCAGCTTGTCACTGGCTTCCCTCAACCTGGGAGACAACAGCAGTGTTCACTCTGAGAAGAGGACACCAAGGTGAGCCGCTTCACAAGTCTTTATGTGTGTGTGTGTGTGTGTGTGTGTGTGTGTGTGTGTGTGTGTGTGTGTGTGTGTGTGTGTGTGTGTGTGTGATGTTTGTAATGTCATGAAAAGGTTTTAATACTGGGTTTTTAAGGCCTTCTTTTTTGCAATTCATGCCAAGAATGTTTGTAAGAGTGTTTGCTGTATGACCAGAGATGAGTTTAAAAAAGTCAGGGTTTCAGTCTCAAGGTTCAAGGGTGTATGAAAAAATTAGACTATTTCTCCTTTATGGAGCTATAATGTTAAAACATTTGTGGGTTTTTGCGTATTTTTGTGGATTTGCGCACACATTTGTAAATTTGCACATTTGTGGATCAGTTCCCATATTTGTGGGTGCATTTACTCACACACAAATAATTTTGCTACACTAATAGTTCCATACTCCTTTTAATAAGATTCAACTGCTTCATAAATTATAGTTATTAACTGCTAGAAATAAGCATAAATCCATGTATAATAGATCGTCTAAAGGAAAGCTTGTACCGAATGAAATAGGGCAGAAATTTGCTTGTTTAATTGAAGGAATTTGATGTGACAGTTGCACCAATTTTCTAATGACCTTTTTATTGAATTTCTAACTTATCTCCTCTTTCACTATCAAACTGTTCAGACTTACTTTTGTGGACACTTCTCCAGTCTAACATTTCTCCTGTTTTCTGCTATTTTTCATGCTTTAATACTCCCCCCCCCCCCCCCCCCCCCCCCTGCTGTTTCACACATGCCAGAAGTGCTAGTTTAGCCTCTGGCGGTCTCTTCTACTTTCTGAGCTCTCCTAAACTAAGAAGGAGAAGGTTAGTTGGTGCTTGGCAGTAAAAACCTTAAGGCACTTCACACCATCTCCAGCACAATCCTGCACAAAAAATCCCTGTCTGCACTCTGGGTTTTAGCAGGGATTGAAAATCTGAGAAGAAAGGCAATATAAGCTATGTCTTTTGAAGCACTTTCACCTAAAAAGAGCTCTTTGTAGTCTTCTCTATGCTGTTCCTTCCTTACCAACCTACGCTCATGCGCTTGCATTTTTGTAACTTGATCAAAAATAAAAAGTAAATTGTTTTGTTTTGCTTCAGCATCACAAACCAGTCCTGCATCTGAATCCATATTATCAAGTCATTTAACCCTGCCAGTCTCTAAAATATCAAAAGCAAAATTAAATTGGCCTGCAGAGAAATTCAAGGAATCAAAAATGACTTGGTAACATGGGCACAAGGAAACACAACAAGCACTTTGGGCTAACTTGGATATAGTTGCTGTCACTGTAGGTTTGTGGTTTAATTTGTAAACGCAGCATATTCCAAGTGGAATGATTGTTTTTCATTACTTGGAAATCTCATTGTAGCACATGGAGAGGAAACATAATGCACTTACAGTCTAGAAAAGAGCAAGTAATTTCCAAGTGCTGCAGTGTAATTGATTGACCTCCTTTATTGGCCTTGAATGCACTAGACCGCTTCACATCACTACACTCACTGCCTGTGCTTGCAAGCTTTGCTTCTTACTAGTCTTCATAAAGAAGCACAAAAGCACAACACAAAGCACAAACTGTTTGCTGAGATAGCACCTAGTACTTCCATCGCAGTAACAGATTAATTTGTTCAAGTTTTATTTGGTTGGGCTTGAAAAGAGTTTTCAGCCTCCACCACAGGACTACAGATTCTTCACTGCTGAGTGTTTGTTTATGCTTTGTAGAAATATCACCTAATATTATGTGTGTGTGCACGTCCATGTGTCTCAGGCCGGATTCTGCAGATGGCTTTCTGTCCCCAAGCCGCTCAAGCAGCAGGAATGGAGAAAAGGACTGGGAGAACGCATCCACGACCTCTTCTGTGACTTCAAACACAGAGTACACTGGTAGGTTAATGTACACCATCATATCCTCTATAGCACAGGTTTATAATGCAAATATTAAAACAGCATTCAATTGTTGGATTTAAAAGATACTGTGTTTATAACATTAGGTATTAATATGAAAAGATAAGCCGTGAAATACCTTGACAAACCTTCATATCTTTTTCTGTGAAGTTAAATTTAGACATGTTATTTATCCTTTACAGCTGATTCTATCATAAAAGGGAATTTGTTTTATATTTATCTTGTGTTGTAAACGTTTTTCTCTTCTTTTTAAATCAAAGTTATGTCACCCTCTAATCTTGCTCTTGGTAAGGTTTTGTGCCACAGAGGATAATTTCTTTGGCAGTCCACCCACAAACTTCTGTCTTTGCTACCAGTAGAAATCTCCTTGCATTATTTATGAAAAGAGGGTAAAAATAGGGAGGGATGTCTTTTCTTTGACATAGCTAGAGGAGTTGCCATGACAACAGTCTCATCCTAATGTTCTCTTCTCTGTCCTCATTCAGGACCAAAGCTGTACAAGGAGCCCAGTGCCAAATCCAACAAGCACATTATCCAGAACGCTCTGTCCCACTGCTGCCTGGCAGGCAAGGTTAATGAGGGGCAAAAGAACAAGATTCTGGAGGTAACAACATGAGAGATAAGATACTGTTAGATACATCTGCAGGTATCAGGCTAAGGAAGCAAACATCCTTCCTTTGGCTTTGTAATCATATTCTCTCTCCCTGTAATACTGCTTTGTTATACTTGTCTAAAAAACAAGACATACACACCCTGCATATACAAATTTAATATATTTTTTAAGCCGCACCATGTTTGTTTTTTGCAAGTAAAGGCTTTTTTGTAAAATAGCTATCAAAAAATTTAAAGTACAGAATATGTACATGCAGATGCACTCTTAATTATTTATGCATCAATGTACGATATCTGATTTTCTCTCCTGATCTTTAAGGAAATGGAGAAATCAGAGGCCAACAACTTCCTGGTTTTGTTCCGAGACGCTGGCTGCCAATTCCGCTCCCTCTACACTTACTGCCCTGAGACTGAAGAGATCAACAAGCTGGCAGGCATTGGCCCCAAGAGCATCACACGCAAGATGATTGACGGCCTCTACAAGTACAACTCGGACAAGAAGCAGTTCAGCCAGATACCAGCCAAGACCATGTCGGCCAGTGTGGACGCCGTAACGATCCACAACCATCTCTGGCAAACCAAGAAGCCAGCTACCCCTAAAAAAGTAGTGCCTGCTCAGTCCTAATGGAACTTGACATCCCAAACATCATTTCCCCTTCAAATAGAACAAACTCATTTCAATTTGCACTTCACTGTACATATCCATAAAAGATTCAAGCACCTGCAATGCCAGTTAGATGAATGCATATTTGTCCTTTTCTGTTTGTTCGTTTTTTTCTCTCATTGCATTCCTGTCTTTGTTTTTTCTCTTTACTCTGGACTGGAAGTGAAAGCACTCAAAGATTATGAACAACTGGAATGTATGCCACTGTTGAAGAATAATGTAAATGCTTAATACGTTTTTAAGAGATTGTCCTGTTCGAGTCCTTTTGAGAAGGCATGTGCGAGTGTTAATGTTTGTTCTCAATGTGCCAAATGTCAAAAACTAGACAGTATGAATGCTTGGACATTTTATCGGGATGATGAAGCACTGAATGTTTTTTAGTCATGTACAGATAAATTTTGTTGCATAACCCTGTTGATGCGTGGCCTTATGCGCGTTTTGTTTTAGCGTGTGAGTGCAATGAGGTGATTGTAAAGCAGCGTATACATATGGAGGGGATTTTTTAAGTATTTGGAAGAACTCTTTTTTGTTTTCTTCGTCTGTGGGTGAAGCAGTTTGTATATTACGGTACGTAAAACTACAAAGGGCCAAAAAGTAATTGCATACAGCTAGTGTTAGCCGCACAGTACGTGTGTTCAGCTCAACAAAGCAAAGCGGTTTCAGCTTTTTCACAGCCATCTTTGAGAAAGGGATTTTTAAGACTGATAGATCACTGCTTCTCAACATGCGGGTAGGAAAACCTGCAGGCAATTGGAGCCATAATTTAGTATGTTTGAAAAAAAAGGTTTTCTAACCCACAAATATGCAACCATATTTGTAATTTTTATTCAATTGTTTTATTTTATTCTCTTAATTTAACGAAAGTAGTTGCATCTCAAGATGTTTCCCAACATTCAATCAAATTGAGGCTTGATGAAAATAAAAATCAACCTCTTGTGTCAAAGATGGCTTGTTCACACATCACATTGGTTGGGTCAGTGTTGCACATTTGTGTTTCTGGTTACCTGCAGATTTGGAAACAAATTAAACCTTTGAATATATTCAAGTCATTTTCTGCTGCTGTACCATGTAGGATTTTTGCAGTATACTATTAGACACTCACTCATCACTAGTTTTAGGAAAATGGCCGATGTCAGCCACAGCAGCTCCTTAAAAGTATTTCTCTCTATACTTCAATCAAGATTTGAAAGTAAAGTGTTACACAAAAATTATTCAACACTTCACATTCACACTGGGATTAATCATTTTAGTAAAATCTAGATAATATAGGGCACTTGAAAAGCATCCACTAAACACCAAATGTAGTCAATATCCAGTAGAGTGCGTTAACAAAGTTAAGATCTCAGATTAGATAGAAATTATCTTTAGTTTTTAAAAAAGAAGCCATGCTTCAGTCTCTGTTAGTATGGTTGTATAATTTATGACATGTCTGTGCATCTTTATCTCAAACATAATCTAAACATGCATTGACCCAGTGAGAGTGTGGAGAAGTAAGCATAAGCATTTTGTCATCTATGGATACAACATGTCCTTGACAGGGCAGAATTTTTTTTGGGATTTATTTTGATTCTTAACAAAATGAATCCACAAAGTAAAGCCAGGCAGAACTAGTAGGATCCTTGTTGCTTCATACGGGTAGAGACTCGACACAGAGTTTCATGGGTGTTAGTATCGTGTTTTTCTTCCACTCAGTATCAGATCATACTATCTGCAGGTGTGTCCAACAAGATTCAAATCTGCTGAATTGGTGCTTTGTTTTCCGATTCGTGCTGGGAAGGGTGGGGGATGTATTTACAACCAAAAGAGAGCATGTACATGTCTTTGAAAATGTAATCTAGAGAAGTGTTTCTCTACAGTGTTTTGGATGGATTTGCCCGACTTAAATCCTTCCACCTGTTTTTGGCTGCTTCCAGCCAAGGTTAATGATTATTTAAACTGTAATAAAATTGTACAGTGTGTTCATGTGAGCTCATTCCTATTCACTATGATGACTTTCATTTTGTTTGTGAGACGCTGTGCTGTCATTTAGAATATTGCTGAACATGTTTTCTTTTTTTTTCCTTTAATAAAATTAAGCATGGCCTCAGCATTGATGTGGTGTTCATTGTGAAAGTATCAGGATTCATAGTTTATTTGCGCTTTGTGTGTTATTTGAAGTTATCAATCCAAAGAAATTATAAGAAGCTGTTACATCATGAAGTCTCATCCTACAAAACACCAGATTTTTTTTAAGTTTTCACATTATTGTGTTTGGATGAATAAAGTCTTTTTTTTCTAATATTGTAGAAAATGTTAAGGAGAGTCAACTCACATTTAGGCAACAGGTAAGCAGTAGATGGAGTTACTTCATATAAATACATTGCTTAGCCCATTTATTAGACCACACATCATATAAATGAGAAAGCCATCCAGCATTATGAAACCATTCAATCCAAACTCTTTCTTTCTTTGTGAGTTCCCACGCTTCAACATTTGGAACAGGACTGAGAAGAGAATCTGAACGCTTGCCAAAAATTAAAGTAAAAATTTGGAGGTGGGGTCACACACAACCCAGAAAGCTGGCAACCTTCTCCAGGATTTTGGACCTAGAAAAGCACGACATAACCCAAGTTGAGCTTCTATTGCAGAAAACTTGAATTAATCCAAGACTTTGAAGCAAAAACACATAACATGAGATTAAAACACATCTGCACTGTCTGCTGTTTGCACTAAACTAATTCAAAGAATGGAGAAAACATAAAGGATGTTAACTAATGCCAAGTCTAACACCTGTTTTTGCCCATTACAAGAAAACTTGTAGTATGCTAAATCAAATTGATATAAATGTAACCTAATACAGATTCATGAACAATGATTTTAAAAAGTGTAACCACATTCCATTAAAATGTTTGGCTCTGCAAGTAGATGGTGAGTACAAAGTATGCATAGCAAATAGATTTAGATTGTAAAAAAAAAGGGAAAGTTCTTTTTGTTTATTTATTTAATTTCCATGCCTGTGATTTGGGACTATTTATTCCACAGCACTGACAGATATAATAACAGACTTTTATGGATAATCAAGATTTTGACCAAACAGAACTCTATTAAGGATGCAAAGAATGGCCACTAGGTAGCAGCTAGAGGCTAGGTGAGTGTTTGTGGCATTCACTAAACACAGTATTAGATAACTAACATTCTGAATGTTAATTAATGATCCTGTTCAGATTCATTAATTGTTCAACAGAAACAGGGAGTGGATTTATCCTCCCTTGGCCCAGGTTGAAAGTTCCCCATGCCGTGTTGTTGTAGGTGTGCTCACAGGGCGTCATCGCTACAGTTGATTGGTGGTTTGCGGCTGCGTCGGTCCGCATGGCAACCGCGAGCTGTGTACCAGAAAGACAAGCAGGGAGATCTTTCTGGAGACGCTGCCTGGGACTCTTTCATCCAAGCATCTGTTTTTTGTCCTCTTTCTTGTTGACTCTTTGACATTTGGCGCCTGTGGACGTTTTGTAGTGGCTTTAATGCTGAGTGCTACTGCCGCAGACTGACAGGTGAGGATTTGGCACGGATTCTTGGTGGCGTGTTAGCCCGTAACACCGGTGTACTGTTATAGCGTGATACCCTGCACATTAGAGGGATTACTGACTGCATTGGTAGCTCCTGTGTTTCGGCATGACACTACGCTAAAAGGCTGTCCGACTGTACGCCATGAGCTGTCTGGAGTAAACAAGGTGAGTGTTAGCGCAGATAAAGTGCTGAGGGTGTCGGGTTTGGGCCGCAGACCTGCTGCTGTCATATCCAGGACCAGGGCTGGATAGATGGAGGGAACAGGGCGGTGTCACCGGCTGCTCTGCCTCCAGCACAGACACCCAGGGGCATCAACGCTCCCTCTGCCTCTCACTGCTCTTACATACACAGAGAGAGTGGATTATGCAAAATGAAAGAGCTTTTTTTGTAATGTCTTGTTATGGCTTCTCATGTGGGGCTGCTTTAGTCAATCGTTTACGGTCTGAATACAGAGAACTGCCCTTTTAATTTGTCTTATTTCATTTGAATCTATAAATCTGCATTTTAAATGTCCATTATAGTCCAACCTATGCACTCACATCATTATTTTTAACTGTATCTAGCTATTTTGCGGATAGTTACATTTGTGCTGGTTGTGCTGTTTATAAAATAATTTTACTTTTCATGTGACTATACTGCATAGTACAACAAAAAGTAATTTCATGACACTTTCAACGAGCATTTTTTTACCATACAGGAAGTAATGCTGCAACAGAGACCTTAAATTAAAATGCAAACGTCAAAACGCCAGTAGTGCTAAAAGTAACTAAAGAGATATATCTTTAATAACTATAATGACAGTTTGAGTGACATAAGTAGGAGTTAAGCAAGGCTTCTTTTGCTGGTGGTTTGCAACAATATTCCACAGGAAGATACAAAGTTAACAACTTGATTTATTGACAAATGAATGCATACAGGTGAAGGAAGATAAAGTTGAAAAAGTAAGCATATTGCATCAAGTCCCTGGCAGTATTTTAGGGACCGGTTTAAGCCTTTACAAAAAAAAAAAAAAATCAAACATTTTAGGTCGCGGCTATGCCTCCCCCCCAAAATAACTTTTGAAGAATAAGGAGCCACAAACAGGCCTGCATTACAGTAGCACAATGTTTAGTTAAGGTAATAATACACTGTTAGCTCATAGTGCTTGACTTAGTTGCTGAGAAGAAGAAATTTAAGTCTGTCAGTGCAAGCTAAAATCCTTTTGGGAAAGCCAGACATTTTTGGTGACTTTTTTTCATCGGAGCTTCAATAAACAAGGCTAGCATGTCTTGAATTTTTTGTTTTTGAATTTTTAGATTTTGAGAGTTGAATATTATTTAGACTCCTTGCTGTCTCTGGGGTGTTTGGGACCAAGAACCACAGCTTCAGTTTTGTTTGTTAAGTGGGGGATGCTTTCACATTCAGATCTAATCTGGCTTCATCAAAAATGTAATTTTATATCATCTGCACAACAATGTATAAGAGTAGTATTTCCTTGTAGTGGTACCCACAGACCTGTGTTTGGTGAACGGGGCTGCTACTTTGTGGAACCTGTGAGTAACACTGGTGTGTGATCCTTAATGTGTACAAATTAAGATCAATTTGATAAATAGGCTTTAAACCAGCCTATTGCTGTTCCTTTAATGCCAATTAGGTGTTCTAGTCTCTATAACAGGATGTGACAGCCTATTGTGTGAATGTAGCATTAAGCTCTAGCAGGACATGTACTGAGAAATCCTCTGTCTTAACCCAGAAGATTATTTGTAACTTTTACCAGTGTTACCTCAACGATATACTCAGAGATACCAAATACTGGTCAAATCTGATGCAACTTGTTCAATAACTTTTTTGTGGAATATTGGGTATGTCAAAGAAGTTAGGAATTAAGGAAAGGCCTATGCATATAATTTTTATTTTTGTGTGTCACATCATCATCATCATGTCCACCCACTTCTCTCTTTGTCTTTGTCTCAGCCTGCTGAAAGTGGCCACCAGACATCTGTAACCATGACAGCAGAGGAGACAATCAGCATCAAGGAGGCGGAGGTGATCAAGGCGATTCTGGATTTTCTGAACTCCAGGAAGCTGCACATCAGCATGCTGGCCTTAGAGAAGGAGAGCGGTGTCATCAACGGACTCTACTCTGATGACATGTTGTTCCTCAGGTAACACTTTGTTGCAGAGCATAACGGCACATACAAGCAGTTTGTAAATATATGGAACCATTTTCTGAAGAATTTGTCTTTTTAGTTTTGATTAGCATTTTTATTTTATTTCATATAGATGAGCCAACTGTGATGAGATTAATGTTTTCAGGACTTTTCCAATCTGTTAATTTGATGCTCTAAACAGACAACTCATTCTGGATGGCCAGTGGGAGGAGGTGATGCAGTTTATTCAACCTTTA
Organism: Halichoeres trimaculatus; assembly: GCF_033239565.1. NCBI lineage: Eukaryota > Metazoa > Chordata > Actinopteri > Labriformes > Labridae > Halichoeres > Halichoeres trimaculatus. The sequence continues at coordinate 14,465,393 of NW_027437182.1, read as the reverse complement.
GAAGGAATGGAGAAGTTTGAAAAGAAAAGGTAAGAGAAATATTTTGTGGGAAAATTTTGTGTAGTTAAAAAAAAAAAACTTTTGATAATTCTAAACATGTTACTGGCCATTTGTTATTTGAGGTACCATATACAGCATAAAACAATAAAGCATGGACAGCACAGCGGTTCCCCTGAAGTATAGGCAAAACTTTAACCGCTCAAAAATCAAATACATTTTGTGCAAGAGTTTATTTATTAAAGACGTTTTTCTAGTTATTTGACATTAAAAAGAGAGGATGTGACATCATGATTTACGGCTGTGTTAGGTTCAAGCAGTGTGTTGACTGGTGAACAGGTTGTGACGTGACCTTTGTGGCTCTAGACAATATTTCAAGAGGGTATTTTTTGGCTGTACTTTACAGTTATGAGAAATTGAGGTGTGCCTTCAGTATTTGTACACAGCCAATGGCAAAAACAGGTTAAAGGATTGACTTTCTTAAGGAATCAGTGAGTCACATGAAGTCTAGCTTAAAAGCCTAGTTTTGAGACAATACTTGATGCCATCTGTAACTGAGTTTGACTTCCCACTAATACAGGAGACTGGTAGCTGTGGGAGCTAAATTAGGTCAAGCCTCAGCCATTCAGGGGCATGACCATGTATTTCTGACAGCCTCTCTTTCCTACCAGCCACCACACACTCACGATGAACCGAGGACTGTCACATGAGAGTGTATCAGTAAATGTCTTTCACAGTTTATTTAGTAATACTGACATTCCTGTTTTCAGGTTCCGCTACATCATTCTGAAACAGAAGTTTCTAGAAGCCCTGTGTGTAAATAATGCCATGTCTGCTGCCGAAGACCCTCACAACGTAAGTAAATATGGAGCCAGGAACTATAGAGCCGGCTTTTATGCCAAAAAAACAAACTCTCAATCTAACTTCACAGCCATAAACTCCTCTGTTAATTCTTAGCTGGAGCTCACCATGCAGGAGGCAGTGAAGTGCCTAAACAGCCTGGAGGAGTTCTGCCCCACCAAAGACGACTACAGCAAGCTGTGCCTCCTCCTCACCCTACCACGCCTCACCCACCATGCAGAGTTTAAAGACTGGAACCCGAGTACAGCACGTGTCCACTGCTTCGAAGAAGCCTGTGCCATGGTGGCTGAGTTCATCCCAGCAGACAGGAAGCTGAGTGAGGCAGGCTTCAGGGCAAGTGGGAACCGCCTCTTTCAGCTGCTCATCAAAGGGATCCTTTATGAGTGCTGTGTGGAGTTCTGTCAGGTAATACTGAACTCAAAAAATCAAATTAATTACAAAGAAACTGCAGTGATGGTTGGAGAGTTTCAACCTTTTGCCACTTCTTAAATCAGGATATTCTCACCCTCTCTCTTCATGTGACATAGAGTAAAGCAACAGGTGAGGAGATCACAGAGGGAGAGGTGTTGCTGGGTGTGGATTTGCTCTGCGGGAATGGCTGTGATGAACTGGACCTGTCGCTGTTGTCCTGGCTGCAGAACGTCTCTCCCAGTGCCTTCACCTGCGCCTTTGAGCAAAAGACCCTCAACATCCATGTAGACCGTCTGGTGAAACCCAGCAAGGCTGGTCACGCTGACCTCCTCACCCCTTTAATCAACCGCCTGTCCCCCTGCCCTGCCTCACCCTTCCGCCAGAGGCCTCATTCAGCTGACACCTACATGTCCAGATCCCTAAACCCTGCTTTGGATGGTCTGTCGCATGGTCTGGCATCCCAGGAAAAAAGAGGCATGGAGGCCAATGTGAAGTCCCTCAGTAGGAGTCTAGTGGAGAATAACGTGCATCAGGAGGATGATTCACCTGAGAGGTAAGAATCACCATAAATGGTTGATTTACTACTCGACAGATGCTGCTTTTATTTTGAAAATCTGAACCAGACACAGCCTTAGTTCATTTAACATTTGTGCATACTTCTGCATTTTTTGCAGGTTAACAAATTCCAAAAGCGTTGCAGGACAGTCAGATTAATCTCAAATAAAAAGAAGTATTGAAATGTAAATATTGATATATTTGTCAGTCCAAACTATAAGATGTCATGTTCAGAAGAGCTCTTACAAAGATTTTCTTTCAGCTTGTGCAACCCTTGGTATTAAACCCAGTGGTAGATCTTGGTGTGCAACACAATCTGTGGCTCCATTAATCTTATTAACTCTGCTTTAACAGAGACATGCGGCCTCATCTGTCATCTCCTGCAGTGCTTCACAAAGTGTCTTAAACTGCTGACCAGTGTTGATTGAGGCAATATAATCCAAGCTCCAAGCTTATAGTTGCAAATCACAGTACTGGGCCTTAAAAGAAACTAAGCCATAAATATCTGTTATTTTTCCTCAGTTCAGATACTTTGTGTTAAAGTGTAATGAAGACCAGGTTAAGATTAGATTAGAGTCTGTTTTGTGTCCTGTTAGGTCTCTAATGCAGCCTTCTGGACTCTGAGCTAAAAATAACAGTGGTCAATAATACAAACTTCAGCTTAAACATTTTTTTTATTGCACTTATAAAACAAAATAAATTACTTTTTTCCCTTTTTTGTTTGCGGTTCTCACAAGGAGATTTTACATTCCATTAAATAACTGAAAATAAATTGTTTCACCAAGTCACGGATGGAGTTATGATCCTCAGGATCAAATGTCAGCACCACCTGATGCTGGACACTGTCAGAATGGTGGATGTTGACATGTTTGCTCTGGCGCCACCTGCTGGATGCAGCTGATTTGCACAGGTGACATGAAGTGAAAACAAAAGGAAAAGTATAACAAGGAATGGGTACCTTTCAAATTTGCCAGGTACCAATGCCTGGTACCTGGCATTAACATATTTATTCATTCTTCTGTATATAACTTTACAGTGCTGTGTTCATGTCCAGCATGGAAAATTGCCTACTCTTCCACTCCATCACAATCACAAGGATGCATTTAGTTACCTAAACATGGTACCTTTTGATTTCACGTGAATCGGTACCTGATACTTTTGACAGACTTTGGTCGGTATCTATAAAAGTGCCTAATTTAGTACCCATGCCTAAGTATAACTGTGACCTAAGGTGTTTTTTTAGGTCAAAATTGAGGAGTAGGCCATCCGAAACAGGAAAAGGTCTCACAGTTTAGCATGAAACTTTTATCTCATAGCACTGAATCCAGGAAACAAAAATACTATTATAAACAACAGATTGTTATAATTTTGCAGAAGAAAACATGACACTGCACTAAAATTAGTACTTTAGTTAGTTGAGTTTAAAATTTGACTCTTTCCATTTATTCTAAAGCCTGTGTATCTTTCTTCCTTCTTCCCCTCAGATTATTTTAGGACACCAAAATATTTCTGTGTTCACATTTTTTATCTTTTATCTTTTATCTCCAGGAAGCAGCGACAAGGGCTTGATGGGCACAACACCACACGTACACCTCTGACTCCTGGAAAAGATGGGGGACCTCCCTGCAACACAGTAACTAATGAGGTAAAAGATGTTGAAATTATGACCAGTGTTGGGTTTAACTTGATGTGATTCATTATAGATCTCACACCATAGATCAGTGACAAGCACCGAGCACATCAGACAGAGTTTTGGAGTTGATGAGTTGTTTTGTGACTTCTGCAAAGGTAGTAAAAAGGAAAGATGTTCTCAGTTTTCCGTCTGGTCACTTGAGTCAAAGTCAAAGTAAGATTTCAGTCCGGCTCCCCTCCACAGTCGTTACTGATTTAAGAGATTTAGAATAGAATCCCCCTGAACCCCTGAGCCACACTGTTTCCAGTCCTCCACTTCCCCATAAATCCTCTACTAATTCTCTTCCTCACCTGTCTGAGGGGGCACCAGCTCTCTCCTGCCCCATGTCTCAGCGAGGAGGCCGGAGGTCAGGGACACTGCAGGCAGATAATCTGGTTTGATGTGCGGTCACACCCAATATGGCCTGCTGCTTCCATCATCGCTCATCTTTATGCATCCCAGGCCCCATCTAGAAGAGCGAAGGAGCTTGAGATTGGATTGTGTGTGTGTGTGTGTGTGTGTGTGTGTGTGTGTGTGTGTGTGTGTGTGTGTGTGTGTGTGTGTGTGTGTGTGTGTGTGTGTGTGTGTGTGTGTGTGTGTGTGTACTGTAGACCCGATGGATATGATGGGGTCCTTGAAAACTTTTTTATGGGACAGATGATGGAGGATGAGGCCTTGGGAGCTGAAGAGTTTTCAGTGTTGGCTCTTGGGACAGAGTTTGTCTATTATAATATGATGTGTGTGAGTGTGCTCGACTATATGTGTGTGTTTAGTGGCAATGAGCACTGCCTCGAATTGAAGAGAATACCAAACAACAATCATAAATATTCTGTCATTCAGGTTGCTGTGCCTGTTTAGGTCAAATAAATCCTGTCAGAATATGGCTCTTGAGTTCAGAGTTCATATTTCCAGACTCACACGTGTTTATTTTTGTTATTTATGTGTGTTTTTGCAGCGTCTTGACTCCACTGAACATATCCAGGAGTATTACAGGCAGCGTCTTCGGGTGCAGCAGCATCTGGAGCAGAAGCAGCAGCAGAGGCAGCTTTACCAGCAGATGCTGCTGGAGGGAGGTGTGAAGCCACAGGATGGGACCCAGAACAACCTCACAGAGACGTTCCTCAGCAGGTAGAAAAAAAGTGAAACACTGTATGAAAATTAGCGTAAACTTTGATGTTTTTTGGTTTTTTTCAGTAACCTCAAATTGTAAGTTAATAAGCCCAAGCCTGTGTTTATGGTTTCTGTCTTGTTATGAATGTGAAGAAGTATTATAACTAAAAAATCCAAAACAATGTTCATTCTACCATGTTAAAGAAAATTCCTTTTTTTTTTTTGGTTTAGATCCATTCAGAAGTTGGAGGAGATGAACGTGGGCATCGACCACAGAGGAGACGAAGTGATATCACAACTCGGCCAGCAGAAGAATGGGCTCCCAGGGAACACCAGCTCCTCTAGTCCCAAAACCTCCAACACCCGGCACACCTCAGGCACCGGGCATCCAAGAGACAAGCCAGGTGGTTGGGTCAGCAGCACCCCATCAGGGACTGGGAGTCATGGGTTACCTTCCATGTGTGAGTCGCCCATTCCAGCTAGTAAAAGGTATGAGGGCTAAAGGATGTTACTTCATTTCAAAGCCAAAACACAGCCCTGAATTTCTTGCCCTGTTAGAATCAAGCTTTATAGGTTTTACTTTGTGGTGCTCCCAGGTCCTCTCTGGCACCACCTTCTGGTTACAAGGAACATAATAGTTTTTGTGTGTGCTCTCTAAATTTTCAGTGCTGAGAGGATCAGAGCGTCCTGTCCGTCAGCCCAAGGAGACTCCTGCAGCTCGGGGACACGTAACTCACAAGAGGTACAGAAAACTGCCAACAAGCTGCTAAAGTATGTTATTAATACAATTCAATTTTTCCTGCTTGCCTTGGGCCTGGCTTTTTTTGTTTGTTTGTTTTATCCCAGTAACTATTAAAAATAAATACTGCATGAGGTAATTTGACATGTACATCGAAAATTCTGCACTGAAGCACTCATAGATCATCATTTTGAAGATTTTTTTCCCCATCTTCTACAGCCAGGGAAGTCTAAAACACAGTTTAGTAAAGTGAGCCAGCTGGAGGACACACAGGCGGTGCGAGCAGTGGCTTTCCACCCAGCTGGAACGCTCTATGCTGTCGGCTCCAACTCCAAAACCCTGAGAGTGTGTGCTTACCCAGATACACTGAGCCCCAGGTAGGACAATGGCTAATGATAAAAGCTTTTATAAACACTGAAGTGCCACTGTTGATTTCCTGTTTTCTTGTCGTTATGTTTGTGTGTTTTTTTTCTGGTACTTTAGTGGTTCTTGTACGATCAAACAGCCGGTGGTGCGCTTCAGGAGGAACAAACACCACAAAGGTTCGATTTACTGTGTCGCCTGGAGTCACTGTGGACAGCTCCTGGCTACTGGCTCCAATGATAAATATGTCAAGGTCCTGCCTTTCAACGCAGACACCTGCAACGCCACAGGTACTGCTTTGTTTGCTTCAGTGTGCATGTGTAAAGCATCTCCTCTGGAAACCATCTTGAATATTGTAGACTGATTATCAGCTGGTCTTAAAAAAAATTACTCTGGAAAAGGGTGATTCCGTAAAGCTTTGTAGGGTCCAAGAGAAATGAAAGAGAGTAGGGACATCTTTTTCCTAAGTAATAACTAGCGCACACTTTTGACTTAGGTCCAGACCTGGAGTTTAGCATGCATGATGGGACCATCAGGGACCTGGCCTTCATGGAGGGCCCTGAGAGTGGTGGATCTATCTTGATCAGTGCTGGAGCAGGAGACTGCAACATCTACACAACAGACTGTCAGAGAGGACAAGGCCTCCATGCCCTGAGTGGACACACCGGTATGTTCTCACTGGCTCTTTCTCTGCGATTTTGGTGTTATCTCTGTGCTTTTTGGATCTTAAGACTTGTTGATGGTTCTTCTTTAGATAAGAATATCAGTTGCTTTAGAACCTTTCTAGAAAAGATCAAGCATGTAAAACATGTAAGACTCCACTGTTTGTTTGTACAGGTCATATTCTGACTCTGTACACGTGGGGAGGCTGGATGATTGCATCTGGTTCCCAAGACAAGACAGTCCGGTTCTGGGACCTGCGGGTGCCCAGCTGCGTACGGGTGGTGGGTACAACTCTGCATGGCTCTGGTAAGTAACATCATGGATCAAAAGCCGTGTTTCCACCAAGCGATTAAGGTCATTCATCTCTGCACAGCATGTATTTTACGGCGTTTCCACTGAGTAATCCCGGGACAGCCCCCCAAATAACCAAGACAAGCCATCACACTTTTTGGCATCCTTCTGTAGGGGTGCTAGTCTAAACCGATGCGATCTCAGAAGGTGGAGCTACAACGCTGCAGACAGTTGATTGGTTGAAAGAATCGTCAAGAATCGACAGCGGCTGCATTTCTCCTGGCGGCACACAGTCCTCTCTGAAACAAAGTTTGATGTTCTTTGTACCAAAGAGCCGCATGCCAATCACAAAGAGGACGAAAAGCTTGATGTCTTCTATCATTGCTCTTTGTTTACTGTGTCGGGTTTGTCTTTCTCGAAGGATTAATTAACAGGGTACACTGTCGTGCTGCTCACTATTGCACACTATTATGTCAAGGGGGCACGGTTGGCTGTGGAAAAGCAAACAGGACCAAGCTTAGCCAAGCCAACACGAACCAAACCGTACTGGTCTAAACCGGACTGCATGGTGGAAACAGGGCCTGGTAGAGCTTGTACACTGCAAAAAACTGAAATCTTTTCAAGTGTTTTTGTCTTTTTTTAAGTAAAAATTGTCTTATTATACTCGATATGAGCCACTTTCAATTTATCAATCCAGAAAAATGTCTTGTTTCAAGTTATCAGAGAACAAAAATGAGGTTTGAATCGCTTGTAACCAGTAAAAAAATCTGCCAATGGAACAAGAAAAAATTGCTTGAAGATTTCCTTGAGACTAGAACAATGTCTTAATACAAGTAACTTTTCTCTTGACAAAAACACTTGATAAGATTTCAGTTTTTGCAGTGTAGAAACTTTTTTATATCAACCTGGCGTAGATAAATGTTTGTCCTGGTTTTTATTTACGTCATTACCCAGAAAACAAACAAAAGTGAGAAGTCAGCAAACATTGAACTCACCTGTCTCATACAGGAAGTGCAGTTGCGTCAGTGGCGGTGGATCCCAGCGGTCGCCTGCTGGCCACAGGTCAGGAGGACAGCACCTGCATGTTGTATGACATCAAAGGAGGCCGCATAGTGCAGTCATACCGCCCACATGGCAGCGACATCCGGTCTGTGCGCTTCTCCCCAGGCGCCCATCATCTCCTCACCGGCTCCTATGACAACAAAATCATTATCAGTGACCTCCAAGGTAGGATTTGTATTTTACCACACACACTCCACATGGTTGGGAATAGTGAGCCATAACCACGGACTGTACAGCATTATCTTTAGTTCACAGGTTGACACACCTGTGTGACATTTTTTCTTTCCACTGACCCCAGGTGACCTAACAAAGCCCCTCCCTCAGACAGTGGCAGGGGAGCACTGGGACAAGGTGATCCAGTGCAGGTGGCACCCTCATGACCAGACCTTCCTCTCCTCTTCTGCCGATCGAACTGTGGTCCTCTGGGCGCCTGGCCTTTGAGGTTCTCATCTGGACATACACTGATCAGCAGCAGCAAGAGGCACAGGAGCACAGAGTCAAAGCATGGGATTCACAAACTGTGGGGGGTGTTCATGAATGTGTGTGTGTATACATTTGACCACATACAGTGAGCTGTTTATATGCTGATCAACATAGAGTAAACTGTATGTGTGTTTTGTTTGCTTATGTGTGTGTTTACGGGGAAGGGGTTATTAATGTGTGTGTTTTCACACCACTTCACACGTCTTTGTGTGTGTTCAAGCAAACAGCACCCTAAAAAAATGTTTTTCTTTTTAGTTTGAGAGTTTTGAGTGAAATTAAACTCAAGTAAAACAAAACAAATTAAATGACGAATAAGAACATTTGGTAAATAAATAAAAACAAAGTGTAAATGTAAATCTTTTAGAAACAACTTATGTGATAGTAATGATTAAGAATATGTGTTTCTGCTTTTTGCTTTTTTAGCAGAGCAAAGATGACAAAGATGTATTTAAGAGCTGATGGATGACTGACTATGCCTCTGATAGAAGGCATAAATGTGAGCATTGAAAGCACACCGTCAAGTATGTTTATTTCTTTTTTTTCCCACAATGCAGTACTATATTTTAGTCATCTGTTTTCAAACTTGGTACAAAACATGAGGGTCACTTTGAGAAGCAGTGAGCTGCTCCCTTTATGTTGTGGAAAAAAGCCACGTTCAGTTATGCATATCATAATGTGCCTTTTTGTAACATTTGTAGAAATTTTCAGAGAGATTTATTTATCTATTTATTTATTTGCAGCTTTACTTTGGTATTTTCTCATTGCCTAGTCATTTTTAAATACTAGTGATGTCACTGTTGTGCAGAAAATGATCTTATTTGTGGACTTCTGTATAAATTCCAAATAATTTTTTGTCTGTATCTGTTATCATTGGGACACAGATATAATTGTGACAGTGATAAAGAGTCAGTATGCAACATAGGGATGTGTAAATGTTGTAGCTGAAGTTTTAAAACATGTTTTTGTAGATCCTTCCATAAGCACATTTGATTGGTAACTTCATGTTGTGGTTTTAGTGTTGTTAAAAAGTGATGACAGAAAGTCAGGACAGTGGTATTGAGGCACTTTAACATGAACTCTGTTAGATTGCACATTGTGAAATGACAAATCCAGTCACATCTTTCACTAATTCACTAACAGGACCTGATTTTTTTTTTCACTTTCAACAATCACCTATGCAGAAACCTGATACTTTTGAAAGAGAGGAAAGGATGTGTCAGACAGAGAATGTCATGCATTTTATGAATTGTTTGTTACATTTTGCATTACTGAAACCTCATAATGCCATTTTACATTTGAAGCTGGTGAGGTTTTGAAAGTGTTGGTGCAAACAAATATGAAACAATGGAACTGCCAAAAGGTCAATGTGGTTCAAACTGTGAAAAAAAAAGTTGCTGGCTGTTGCCACGTTGTAATTGCTTTTGAATAAATGAAGATTTTTTTGAAGTATCAAGTTAGAAATGTTAATTCAGCGATGAAATAAAGATGCAGAGTGCCATGACATGGATTTTCAAAGTGTTGTGTATTCATGTGTTTGAATGCAGAAAGTAATACAGATGCATTTATATGTACTGTTATTCTCCTGTGTGTCTGCGAATTTAGGCAAAATGAAGAGGTGAAGTTCAAAAAGATGGACAAAGTGCATCAGGTTAGAGAAATAAAGGGATGATAGAGGGATGGAGGTGAGTACAGAGAGAAGCGAGGGGGGGATTTAGCATCACTCACATGCTGCACTCGATCATTCCCTCTTTTGTGAGCTGGACAATGCAGGGCAGGGGTACAGGGCTTAAAAAGGATAGACACACAGTTACAGACAGCAACCCTGCAGAGACACCGGCCAGAGCAGAGGTATTAGAAAAAAAAAAAAAAGAAAAAAAAAACAGACTTGCACAGAGGTTTTTTTCTCTGTACTTTAAGGATGTGTTTCTTTCTTTGTGGAACTACAAGAAAATGGGAAGCTGCTGCTGGAAAACACAAGGAAGTACTCAGAGGAGATTATGTTTGGAGGCCTTAAGATTTGTACCCAGATGTTAACCGCTGATTAACTGGACCTGGGACTCTATGCTTGTTTATGTGACTGCAAATTTCTGACTGAACTAATTTGGGCTTAATTTTGGATTTTGATGTTGTTGAAGGTCAATAAGTGAGCACAGGTGTTAAGCTGCTCGGTGTGTGATAGCATGGACTTCCTGGCTGTGTGACAGACAGCAACACTGCTGACAGTTCAGTTGCTTGGTACTGACAGATGGTTTGTGGTGCAAAGGGGGGAATTAGTGGTGAACAATGGTTCTGAACTGCCTGATAGGCAGGCTTATTGTCACACAGCTGTTTGGCTCAAGTGCTTTACAGGGCAATAACCAATTTTGACCTGGTCACTTGGATATGAATGAACTTATTGTCAGCAGGGTGTGGATGTGTATTTTCTAAAAGTTCATTCTTTCATTGATACATTTTTCGGGTTTTTCCTTCAAGCTTTGGAAAGGATAAATTCACAACAGGCTTTTATTCTGGTACAAGATCAGACCATCTACTCTGGAAGATTTCACGTTAGGATTAGTTGTTTTGACTTGTCTTAGATACAAAAACAGATGCCTAGGAGGCAGTTATGTGCAACTTCCATATGAAATGTTTTAATGTTTTAATGTTTTATTACTTTAAAATCTAGGAAAGCAGAAAAAATCTGTCACACACACTTCTACTTCTGTGATAACGGTGCATGATTTGCAAGAGGGCATATAAGAAGGCAATCAGTAACACTGTTCTGGCACCTTCACATGAAAAAAAGAAATCCATCGATTGTGAAATGCTATGAACAAATTATCATGCAGATAATTATGTAATGTTACACCTGAGGAATTAATATTACACTGATTATCAGCAGAGTTGTGATCAATAATTACAGAATGTTCAACATATGTGCTGATATGATGTATATGTATGTATTTCCAATTTACCTCTCAGAATCTAATTGTCCTAAAATTCTGTTAACAGATATTTTTGTGCGGGTCATCTGATGTAGTCTCAAAAATTCCATGAAATGTCATCTAACCCTTTACTCCTTCTCTCCTGGACAGTTGCTGAATGTGTTGGACAGCCCTTCCTCACAATGCTGTATACTTTGGCAGGAGGAGGCACACTCTGCGGTGTGGCTGCCCTTGTACTTCTTATCGTCTCTACAGCTACAGATTTCTGGATGCAGTATCGATACTCTGGTAGCTCGGCCAATCAGGGGCTTTGGAGGTTCTGCATCAACCACAAATGCCACGCCCACACCATTACTGTAGGTCAGTGGTTTCGAATCACACATTCCCTCTTTTTTTGATAAAATTTAACAGTAAGTTATTCTGTTCACTAAAAGTAGTCAAAGCCTTTGTTCATTTTACTCATACATAGTAATCTTTGAAGAGCTAAGAAACACTCTTGTTTAACAAAAGAGAAACCAATCTCTCTCCTGTATAAAAAAAAAAAAGCAACTTTGCAGTTAAAGAAATGTTGATATATCTGACACATTCATTCAGTCATACAGGCAAATTTCATGCATGTTTCTTGACTTCTTTGTGTCCAGCTTTTTGGGATGCCACTCGAGCCTTCATGTTGCTGGCTGTGCTGAGCTGCTTTGCAGGCGTGGTGCTAGGCCTGAGCGCCTTCACTAATGGCACCAAGAACAGGAGGGTCCGCACAGGGGGCATCGCCCTGGTCCTGTCAGGTAACAACACAGAGAGACAGTTCTCAACAAATGTCCTGAAGGTTTGATCAGTGTATCAAGCTGATGAACATGGTAGAGATTTTAGAAGGAGCAGACTTGTCCAGGACTTTAGTTTCCAGCTAACAATGGTAGCTGGTCTCAGGTCAGTTGTTAGTAGAGGTTTATGTCAACAATGAAAAGTTCATTCTTTCACAAATAATGCATTTACAGAATATTTTCTTCATGGTTACATAGACTGAGAATAAAACTTTGTAAATTAGAGGCACTACTCATCAGGTGTGAAGAATGTACTAGAAACTTTGACCTTTGACCTTACAGGTCATTATTACTTCCAGTATGGAATTCTTCAAGTTTCCTGTTTCTTCTCACTTTCAGGTTTTCTTGCTCTGCTGGCTTTGGCCATTTACACCGGAGTGACCGTCACTTTCTTTGGCAAACGCTTCCTGGACTGGCGTTTCTCCTGGTCTTACATCATTGGCTGGGTGGCCATCGTTTTGGCTTTTGCAGCAGGTATGAACTGTTTTCATGCATTCAAATCTGCATATTGGCTTAAACCATCTGAAGCATGCACACACACTTTAGGCTGTACCTGGTACACTCAGACAGCAGCTAGTGAAAGTTGCTTTTGGCTGTAGATTAAACCAGTAAACCCAAAGGAAAAAAAAAGTTCAGGTTCTTCTTTCCTGTTGTTCTTGTGTAACATGTAATTGTAGGATGTAAGAGTAGTATGCCTTGGACAAAGAAGGACAAGATTATTTTCATCCCTGACTTGTCATTCTGGGGATTTCTGTTTTTCCGAAACAGTCTGAAGAACACAGAGGCTGTTTGTCTCCATGTTTTTTTTTTCAGGTGTGTTTCAGCTCTGTGCTTATCAGCGGACCACTGCAGAACCTGCTTCTTCAAACAATCCCGACAGCTGAACATGAGGACACTGGTTAACTCGCAGACTGTTGCTGCATATTCCACTGCTGCGTTTGAGTATCTAGAATGGAATAAATAGAAATCTTGAAATCCAGTGTGGTTGCAGTGGCTGCAATTTTTCTTCTAGTTTGACCCCATCATTTAAAAATGTGAAACATTTTTTACATATTAGGTTATTTAGCTTAGCAAACACTCTCATGACTCATTATACCCACTGAGAGACTATCATACTCATATGATATGATTTATCTTACCCTGCTGATGTTAATAACAGTTACATGTGTAATATCACAAACCTCTTATACTTCAATAAATATTAACTTTAATGACTTCTTAAAATAAGTTATTTGGGTGATGTGTGGCTAGGAGTTAAGGTCTAAAACCAGAATTTAAATTTACATTTTAAAAGAAGCGGGTTGTTTTTTAATGTGTGTCCACTAGATGGTGGCATTTTGTCAGTTACGAACTGTTTACTTTCAGGATAAAGGAAGAAAACAAAGTCTAGCTATTTTCTTTCACCACGTTTGACCACAGAAGCGAGAAAGTTACTTCCTCTAGGTGCTGACTTAGACCGTTATCTGGTAGTTCTTGTACAATGACTACATACAGTGTGTTTAACTTTGATCAGTAGTGAAGTATTTTGAATACTCAATGTTAAAGAGACACCTACATGATAATAGTAAATATCTATTTTCATTAAAGTATTTACAGATGATGCCTGATTTCAAGTTATTGCATCTTCTTGACTCATTAAAAACAGGCTTGTCCTTTGATAATCTACCCTTGCAACATTTTTAGCAATTAATTATAAATTTCACAGTAAAAATGTCAATAAATCAATGTCTGGGTGTATTTTTCCATACTGCCTGACATCACTAACCTTTCTCTTTAGTGGATGTACTGACATGTAAAGAGGATTGTAGAAAACACACAGGGTATTATTTACTTCGCAACATTTGATTTATTTTGAACAATAGCAAAGTCATCTCACAGAGACTACTTTGAATTACACAGAATGCAATAAATATATATAGGACCGTAGTAGAATTAAGGACATTAACAACTGATACAAAATTATTTACAACACTTTGAATAGTGCAAAACCACACAAATACTGCCCTCTTCATTGAGATTCTTGCATTGCGTCCATTCAAGGACAGTGTATGTGTGTGCTGCCCCCTGCTGGGGGGTTATAAGAACTGACAGTACAGTATATGGCATTTAGACAGAACCAAACATGAGAATGTGACCGTCACTTAACATGATGTGGTCAAAGTTATCTCGCTACATCTTGTGAAAAAGACTTTCCACAAGAAGGATGGTGTTGAGTTTTTTGGGCTGTGATGTGGATATGCATTACAAGGTTAGTTTAAAAAGCTTCATAAGAGGCAGAAAAAAAAAACAAGCATTTTGAGAAGCTGAATACAGATTTATAAGTCAGTAAAGTCAAATGAATCTCAGTCAAAGTAGTGTTCTTTCTCAAAGGAACATTTGAGAAAGCCACCAAAGCTGAGATGTACAAAATGTGAACCCCATCACGCGCACAACACTTTGAAATGACAAAGGAAGAGATGACATCCTAAAACCACGTGGCAGGTAGTGCCCACCACCCCTGAGTGAAAACTAATTTTTTTAAAAAAGTCTTAGCACCATCAGATACCACAGATCGCTAGCTTTGCCATTTCCTCTCAATCCAAACCCCCGTGTCTTTGTGACAGGCACAACACATTTTTTAAAGTGCGCTAGCTCGCTTGAGCTGTTCCTTCATTCACATTTTTGTTTTCATTTCTTTTCTTCCTACACATTTTCTCTCCCACAAACACCGATCTCCATTTAAAAACATCACACAAAGATCAATCACATTTTTGCCATGCATAATAATCGGTTGCATATTGAAATCTCTTCATGGGACCACTTGTTTTGCTGCAGAAATTTTGGACCTTACAGCAAGCATGGCAGCTTATCTCCTCTCTGGTTTTAAGAGTGAGAAAGCACATACAGTATCAGTCAAGTGTCGATATTGCTGACACATGCACGAGAAATTAGAAATACATTGTTGGTGCTACTTTAAATAACCTAACAATTCTAGAAATGCCACTTGAGGCCAGTCGTAGAAAGAGGTTTGTACTTTTTACCAATATACCAACATATTCTCAACTTTATCTTACGGAACACAAACACTTTTTTACCACTGGCACGACCTTTTTGTGTCCTACTGTGCTAAATATTTGTGCATTGATGATGCATTCATCCAGCAGAGACAATCTGGTAAAAATCAGCCTCGGAGCATTGATCATTAAACCGCTTTAAATCATACCAAAGACGAGGTGAGTAATACTGCAATCATTGCTGGTTGGAGAAAGAGAGAAAGAGAAAGACCATCAGGAGAAAGTCGAGCCTCTGTGGGCTGGTCTGATTTTGAGATTACATCAATCATCATTTCAACCCACGGCTGATTACAGAACCATTCAAAGAGAAATTACTCGACAGATACCGAGTTTGAGGACAGAGACAGATTTGTATGAATTGTTGAAAGACAGAAGGGAAAATGAGCGATAGAAAAATCACTAAAAAGTCATCTCAGTGCACTCATGCAAAAGATGTGCACTGTGTGCATCTTTGGCTATGCATAGCACTACCCCTCTGGTGTTGAGGTGCATTAATAAGCACTACAGCGGTCTAATGCTGATTGGTATAGCCCTGTTCAGACTGCATGCTCAGGGAGAGGATAGTATATAAAGGAAGGTGAAGAACAGAAGTTCACAGATGAAGAACAGTTTCTGTCAGAGGAGTGCCCGTCAAACTTGGCTAGTGCGGCACATTTGCTAAATTCGAGCCGCGTGGCTTTGGTTTGAATGTCAGACACGCTGCAGCCAGGCAGTGTGTGTGGACACATTTTGGCTCGGCTCTGTGGGACTAAGTCCTGGCATGTCCATTTGTTACTGCACTAGGAGGAAGTATAGCCCTTCAAGTTAACAAATTGTCTCTGAAATTGCACAGGTTGGCTGTTTTTTTGTCCTCTAAGCAAACAGCACTGGCCACGTTCAGGAGCACTACAAGTGAAATTTCTCCCGCTGTGTTCTGCAGGAAGAGGCCAGTAATGTGATAATAATCCTCCAGTCATGAGTCAGCTGATCTCTCCTTCAGTCGCTGAGTGTTACGTGTCTTGGCGGTATCTGGAAAGAGAGTGGAGGGAACCAGTTGAGTGCTAATCCAATACACACCTAAAAATACTCAAATATTTAGTGACTCTGCAGCAAGGCTACACCTTTAACAGGAACTAATATGTTGTTTCCTTGACAGACAGCCAAACATTTATGTAACGGCGTAAACATATTGTGAAGGGAATATCTGTGTGTGATACTCTATCCTGCAAAATACTAACAAGGAAATTGATTTTTAATTACATAGAAAAGCTTTCACTCTGTCATTTAACTAAATAGGTTCTGTGTAAACTGTACTCTGTATTTTCCTAATCATTTTCAGTAGAACTCATGGAAACAAGAATAAGTTCATTATGAAGATTAAGATAATAACAAACAGATATCTATGGTCCTGTTTTGTGTGTAATAAGCTTTAAGGTTGTGTTTATGCAGGTTTATACTCAAAGTGCAACAGAGAAGACAACACGAGGAGGAAAGAGGACTGCTTACCCGCTCTGTAAGGTGAACTCAGGTAGAGCCCCCAGGGATGTCAGCTGTTCCTCCAGAGCCACGATACGTAAACCAATGTAGCCAGAGGACAGCAGCAGCAGCACAACCCTGTAACAGACAAAAGGCATGGGGAGTCAAATTCAGTGCCTTTTCTTACATCGCAAAAAAGTCTGACAGTCACACTCTAGTCTAGTGCCTAGCCTTTGTTTAAAGGGAGCTTGTAAAAAGGGAATGTTGTGCCGTACCAAGAACATTCTTGTGTTAGAAAGCACGCCAACTTTTTGATGTTCTGTCAAGCAAGTTTTTTGCCATTATGTAATGACATCACGATAACTCACTTAGTTCTACTACAAAGGAAGGTGTGACATAAACATAGAGATGCAGTTGTAGATTAGTACAGAGGAAGATATGGTACTGATTTCTAAAAAAATAACAAACAAAAGGAGGAAGAAGAAGAGAAAAGGTATGAGACAGAGACAAGAAGCTACTCACAAAATCAAGTAAATGAAGAGTAGAGTGTTGAGGGTGCTGGCCTCTCTCTGAACCAGCAGGGACTTGGCCTTTTCCGTCACATTCCAAACCCACGATCCACCTGAGCCTGGAGAAGGAAACAAACACAAAGCATGAATACAGCGTCTCGTGGAGGTGGCTTATGATTAATTTAACTTTGCTGAGTGTTGCTGTGTAAGCACTGGTAGGTTGCATGTTCTTCGTTTGATTTAATTTGATTTATCAGGGACCATGTGCAATGCAAATGTAACCATTTGATGCATTGAACCAGAATTAGCTTAATGCAAGTTCACACCTGGAACCATTTTTCATCTAAAAATGGCTGCAGAGAACAAAAGTGAAAAGAAGTTGCATGCAACCAAAAATGTGTATTTTCACGCACACTTGCAATTCATGCACATTTTTTTCTTTTAATATCTTAAAAAAAGAAATTCTACTAGACTTGTAATGCATTAACATTTTCTTGGATTTGAGTTTTTGCTGTGTACCACAGCTTGGCCATAATCTAATGTGCATCTCACCTGAAACTGACAGCTCCTCTGAGGATGAGCTTTCGCTTGGCTGCATGTGTAGGCTTCTGAAAGCTGAGACGTTCCCATTAGGCACTGCCTCTGTAGGAAGAAGAGGAGCAGAGAGGGGGAGAGTCAGTGTTGGGCTGCTTTCAGATCTCTGTTTTTGTCCTCATTACTGGTCTAGCCAGTTGACACACAAAAGATAAGAGTGTCGCTTATTGTTTTTTTGTCTATTTGAGCATGTTCATCTTTCAAGAAGGGATTATCATTATTTTCTATCCACAGAAAAAAGATTGTTTAGGCACTGAACTGAGCTTACTGGTGTTAGGTACAATGCTAACAAATGGGGCTGAGGACTTACCTCTTAGCGGTCTGTGCAGAGGCTGGTCTTGTAAAGACTGTGACTCTGAGCCATCAAACTGGTCAAAGCTGTCGTCCAGACTGGACTGACTGGAGTTCTGTCAAAGCAAAAGAAAAAAATACCATTACATGATGCTCTTTCATAGAGCTGCCATGCTATCTTGTGTCTCAGGAATTTCCAGGCTAAGGTAATTATGCTTTCATGGAAGAAATGTTTCCCTGAACCCTGTGACAACAAACCATGACATTTTAAATTTAAAGGTAACAAGAAAAAGTCCCTTACCACGGTTTTGCTTTTATCAAAGCTGTTCTCAGCTGACGAGAAGATTGGGCTACTATTTGTGCTTGCATCCTTCAAAGAAAAAAAACAAATGTATGAATAAAAACAGAATTATTCCAGGCTACTTCTATTTTTACAGTCTTATCGCAGAGGCGGTTCCTGGAGAACACATATGAGAGCCAGAATTCTCATGCTCAGTGAAGTAAATCCAAACATTGCAACATAAAATGTTCAGAGGTGTTGCAGAAGTTGCAATGGAAGGACTACTTCTCTTTCTTTTATGTTTATGGTAAAATTCAAAAGACTCCCTGTTTCTGCAACAAGCAGGTTTACATAGTTGCAAACTTTTATGGTCACACTTAAGAACATGAAACACAATCTGTGATCACCTTTGTTTCACAATGATAGCGTCATAGAAAACAGTTTTTCATCATTTTTAAAGAGATAGAAATAAGGTCAAACTCACCTCTATATGAGGACATACTGAACGGAGCAGCTGAAAACATGACTCTCTATTCCGGAGAGATACAAATAGGAACTGGAGAAAGGGGAAAAGAAGAAAACACAAGACTATTAGCTGAGTGGCTCATGTTAATGATACAAAAACATTGCTGTGCTTGGTGAGAAGCAGACCTTATCTCCTCCTGTGGTGCGGATGGACAAGGCGTTGGGTACAAGTAAAGCTGTGTTCTGTTTCTTTACAATGAGGACGCAGGAAACTGGAATAACTAACTGTAAAAACAAACGGACAAAGAGGTTTGCGTAAGAACTTGAGACGTTGCAGGCCATACTTTATAACATTAGTGTTTGTAAAAAGTGAGAAATGCTTTGGAGTGTGGGGCAGCCGGGTCACCTTAGTGTCTTTGAGTAGAACTGAGGAGTAGAAACAGGCATGGGTGTCAGTGATGTACAGCCGACCATGGTAGGGCACTTCTTTTTGCAGGGCACAGATGTAAGCTGAAGGAAGACAAATGAACAAATAAATAACCACATGAAAGTAAAGTTGAGTCATACATTTTCTCTTGTTTCCGTGTACCAACCATGAATTAAGTCTTCACTCTTCGGAATGTCTGGGAACAACTTGTGGAATGTTTTGTTGTGCTTCATGAAACTCTGAAAGATGAAGAGATCACATGAGAACTATTTATTACACAGCGTACTAAGAATAACCAAGAGGGTACTTTAACCTGACAAGTATAAAAACAACAGTCAAATCAAAATTTAGGCCTTACACTTTGTGTGCCGTTGCTCTCTGTCCTCTCAAAGGCCTTGCTGTCACCATCAAACGTCTGTGATCTGTGAAGACAAGATGTAAAGATGGAAATGGTCAGGAAGCGTGTACAATGATAGAGCCCTTTCCTGACTTTTTGTACACTACAGATTTTTTTAAACTAGCCAATAACTGAGATCCACTTTGGTTTGTGTTGAAGTCCAGATATAAAATGATATATGTTGCTGGGCGACCACACAGTCATGTAGGCGGTAGGTGAGATGAAGTTGGTTCTTCACGCCAACAAACACCACATATCAACCCCACACATTTTGAATCATGTGAAAACTCAGTTGGTCTCCAACGGCTGTGTGGTCATGTGTGTATCACGACTCAGCAGACGCTCAGCATTAGGCTCGGTCTTGTGATGCGTGTAAGCTGCGAGTCTCCACTACTTGAACAATTTTCTGCCTTTCAGGAGTGAAATAAAATTATCCTTGCCTGTTGAGGCAATTTAAGGTCTTGAAGGCACATTTATTCACTTTTAGATTTCAAATGGGACATTTGTGCGTAACACATGGTGTCAAGTGTGAAAGTAAGGCTGGGGTTTGGCCTACTTTTTATGGCATTTTGTATCATTGTCACTCTTTTTCCTTTAGTCTTACCTTACTGCTACTTGTCTCGTGAGGGTTTTGTGCTGCTGCTGGATCTCCAGCTGGGCGGCCTCCAAGCTCAAGGCTTTCTTCGCCTCCACCTTCTTGATGCTGCCATTGCTTAAGCTGCTTCTGCTTTTCTTCACTTTGGCTGGCAGCCCGCCACCACTGCTCTCTACTGGGTAGCTGCTGTGGACATAGAGGGAAAAAAAACTGATTTAACAACATGCAAACCACAGTTTTAAAGTCATTTCCATGTGCACACACAATAGACACATTGAATTTCTCTTGGGGGAGTAAGATCATGAACTTTATGTATCCCAGCATGATTATTTGCATCTACAGCAGACAGCAGCAAGCTGAAGCACAAAAAGTCTGAGTGAAACACACCCTCTGAAAAAAAATTATGTTCATCTGTGTAGAAACACAAACTCAGACACTGTGACAAGCTGCCTGTCACTGTTTCCTGCACCCTGCAGGGTTTCAACATCTAACAAAGAACAGCACACGCATTCTGAATTCATGCGACTCACTCCGATCCTGCAGAAATTCAGAGCTTTATGAAGGCTGCACTGACATTTGGCAAACACTGTGCTCATCTTTCTGATGTGATGGAAAAGGTCACACTTTTACTGCTAGTTTTATTGTTCAGAGTTGCGTCAGCAGCGCTGCTGTATAATAACACCAACTTACAGCTTCACAATCTGGTGTGTGCGGGAATAAACCAAGTAACCCTTGATGTTTCAAAGTTACAGCCTTTGTTCAATTCCAGTAAAAGTGTACAAACAGGGAGGGTTGAAGTGATCTTCAAAAGCATTGACCAAATTTAATTCATCCTTTATCTGACAAAGAACCATTCACAGGGTTAGATGTGTGTCAAAACAAAGCAGTTAAAACTTCAGAACTACTAAATTGATAACATAAAGTTCACCTTACCTGATTAGTTTAAATCGCTTAGATGAACGAAAACTCATGTACCTACTTACAGTAGGCATTTCCTCCTTCTACTAGAAAAAAAAACTCAAACTTGCTCTCCTTTCTTAAAAGTATGACAATTAAAGTATAAAATATCCTTTCTGTGTTACAGGTTTGTGCTCTCAGAGAAGTTGTCCTTTAAATCCAGGGTCCTTCACCACATCCTGCCAGAAAAAGCTGTTGTTTGAATGTGCTTCTACAGAGGAAGCCAGTTTGTGTTGAGAATGGTCTGACACACACGTAGAGCGTGACGTCAAACTCAACCACGCCCCCAGGGCCAAACAAGCATGAAAAAGCCCAACGTACACACTTAAGCTCCCTGAGTCAAGGGAGCACAACACAGGCACTGACACGTTTGGGAAAACAAGGCTTGTCCTACAAAATCTTCCACTGGCAAACTTTCTCCCATATTTGAGATCCTGTCTTGTTGGGATTTGCTCTGGTGGGGCAGAGTGGGATCACAAAGTGAAAACTGCTCTGTGCGCAAGTGAATGTGTGAAATACTTGTGAGGTGCTCAGACCGGCCTAATGTAGGAGTGGTGCTTTGTGTGTGTCTCACCTCAGGCACTGGATTGTACCGAGGAAACAGACACACAATAACACAACCCTAAAGATCCTCACACAGTCTACATCAATCAAAGGAGACAGATTTGACAAAAGTAACTTCAACTTTCAACACCTGGCATCACATATGGAACAAATGCAGTTCTACGACTTTGGACCCATACAGGACGACTCCACACTTCTCAACAAAAGACTTTGCATAACTTTTGTTAAACGCCCCGTGATGGCATATTTCTCCATTGTGTCACTGGAGTAATTGGAGGAAAGGTTATGGAGGAGGACCAACACCAAATGCAAACTCGGCAAAAGTCTGACACTGTGTCAAGTAAAGCAATAAAAGATCATAAACCTATTCAGAGATCACGATGTTTTATTTGAGATTTTTCTATAGTCTTTTGTTTTTTCTTAAAACCCGTTAACCAGTGTCTAGTTGTTTTTATGGGCTAAAACTAATCCCAACATCTCGAAACAGCTTGCAATGGCTTGACTTTTTAAACTTCAAACTACCTGGCACTAGATTTATGATCCTGTTTGAAGAGGGCTTTTACTTGTTTCCTGTCTTTATGGTGTATTCCTATTTTTTTTAAATCTCTAATAGCATGAGGATCTCATAAATTTCTTCATGTTTTAACTCTTAGGAATACTTCAAGGCCCACTATTTTTTTAATTTTATCCTATTTTAATATTTCTTGTCAAATAAAATAATTTCACTATTTTTAAGAAACTGTTTTGTCAAATTTAGCATTTTCTTGTATTTAGGCCCTCTTTGCAGTGAACACCTGAAAAAAACTTGAGAAAAACTTAACAAAAGCTCTGACTTATAAACTCTTACGTGATCATGTTTACTAAATAAAGTCAGATTTGGTGGTGGTACCTTTCTAATGTTGCTGCACAGACAAAGGAAATACAGTGATAACAGTTTTAGAACCAGCCTTGAACTATTGACCAGACCCCTGCCTGTGTTCACACACACACTCCGCTGACCTATTTCCCCTTGTCAGCGAGGTTACCAGTGGAAGAGCAATAAAGTCAAATACTTATATCTGTCTGAATTTCTCAACAACTTCCTCTCACAGCTCAGGGCTTACGGTAACCATTAACACCACCGTGTTGACACCACATCCTGGAACACTTAGGAAACCAGTGGCTCTTCTCTGCTGCTACATGAGAATGCAGAATAAATTTAACAGGAACTCAAAACCTCAAGGGGAAAGTTTCTAATGGTAACAGGTAGTTGAGACACTCACATCTTTGGTAAAAGAAAAGTCATCTTCATACTAATAACAGTACCCATGCTGCATTTCTTTAACACTCAGTTGATGTCAATACACATAAAAAGCCCTCACCACACTTGTTATACCTCGAGGCTGAAGCTGCATGATAGTTATAATAAAATGCTTTTTGAACCAGTCACCAGGTAGAGCAAAAACCCTGCAAGAAGCCATAATCTAAGTTGTTGCGGGAAAGGAAACTGAGTCATCCTCCTGATAGCCTATAAAAGGGTTCAAGGCCAAAGCTGTTAAGGCTGAAGGACTGCGAGACAAAAACGAGTGGAAAGGTAAATATTTAAATCAATGAAGTGGAAAAAAACAGAGCTATAAATTCAACTTTGTGCAGCCTGCAGGAAGTTCTTTACTGAAACATGCTGTTTACGAAGCAGGAGTTGACCCACCTGAAAATGTGCATTATGGCCAAACCCTTAACCTCTGACCTAGTTCCTTGTTGGAGCGCCACCTGATTGAAATCAATGGAGCCTGGCACGCCTGACATTTTAATCCAGGCACAGGCTTATCAAATCCTCTGCAGCGACCCATTATAATGGTCATGCATGAGGTTATGGACTACTTTTATCTGGATACAGTGCTGAACAATTTGTCTGGCTCACATGATGGCATTTTCTGAGAAATACAGATGATATGATGTTAACACAGCAGTGAGATCCATTGCTTTTATCCGTGAGTGCTCCAATACTTTGACATGAGACCAGAGATAATCACTTTAATAAGCATAGCTTTATGACCATTACTCTGCAAATAATCAGAGATCCTTTTGAGGCAGCAAGTAAGCCTGACATTTTCTGGGAAGTAAGCTGTTGATCACAAGGACAGAGATGAATCTGATGGCCACATTTTGAATGTGAGACTAAAAACTTTAGCAAATTCACTTTCCTTTCACGTGTCATTGAGAAATGCATGCAGCCAGCCTTGGTTTAAAAATAAAGCTAGCAGTGCTGCCTCAGTCAGCCCTACCTAATGTGAGAAACTGTGAGAAGTTCTGACTGGAAGCAGAAACTGGATATGTTTGCTCTCCTTACCTTCCCAAATCTTCAGAGCAATGAGAATCAACCCCAGCACCATGCAAGCTTTTCCCTCTCTCCATGACCGACAAAGTCTCCACAATCTCTAAAAACTTGCAGGCACTGCCGGACAGGGCGGAAGAATGACAGAGAGCAGCAGTTGCAGCTCTTGCACTTGGACCCGAGCAGTGCCAGCTGACTGGAAAGAGTGTAAAGGTCTGTCTCACTGCAAAGTTTTAAAGCAGCAGAGAGCTCAGTGTGAAGCCATTCACTGAAACATCACAGGAATGAGAACAGGAATGAAGAGGGAAGACTGGTTGGGGTTTAAGCTCTCACAAGCTTTGTACTTTTTGAGGCTAAGCATGAGTTGTCTGGGAAACGGCTGGAACAGTAGAGGGGGTTGGATTGTGGAGAGGTGGGGGTCAGAGGGACATTGCCAGGTCCTTCTCATCAACAACAACTTTCCACAGCTCGTTTTCAATAACAACGCAGAGACGGCTTCAAAAGCAGCCAGTGTGATGTGCATGACAATGCACAGCTCCTGCTCTTTGTGAATGCCGCTAATGGAGCCATTACACTTCAGAGTATCTGACTGAAAGGAAATTGGAGAGCTCAGAATACACACTGGCAGACAGAAGAGTCAATACATTAATGTATTCTTCTCCTAATTGAACGAAGGCTTCATTCACAAACCTCAACTAAGAGCTTCAGTTCATCTCCTCTTTTTTAAACGATGACCTCACTGTCAGCGACACGCGGACTGATAAAGTCAAAGTGCACCCGTGACATCAGTCCTAAATTAGCCGCCACGTCTCACTCCTCACATACACCACCTGCCATGTTTTCGTTGTGAAACTTCTGCGAACAAGCTGAAGTATTGTTGTTAAAAATAGATCTTTCCATCATGGGATGGCACAATAAAACCTCCTGATTCCTTACAAACAAACAAACCAACTGTCCTGCACACACACAATGAGCTCCTCTCTTTCTTTGTGATCCTCTCTTATCTCTTAAACACGTTACCCAGATAGCACAAGGCTACTTCTCAATTCTTTTTTGAGAAAGGGACTACTAAAGAAACAGTGGTGCCTTAGGAGCAGGAATCTACTTTAAAAAAAACAAAAACACAAAAGTGAAAGGGTCTAAAGGATGAGAGAACATCTAGAGGATGTTTTTTTTTGTAAGTCCTTAAAAAAACTCTTCAAAACAATGTGTGAAGTATACATCTACATCTGAATAAAATTCTCTCATTCATCTTGCACACTAACTTCAACAGGAGCTCCTAGTGTAAACCCCTTCAGAGCTTTTCCATGAACACTTGCACCTTTTATTTGTCCCTCTCTGTTTAAGTTTTGAAAATAAGATTTCAAAATGCTTGCTGGAAACAGCGCCCTCATGTTATCTGATTTCACCCAAGAGCCCTAAAAATTGTCCACCTATCCCGAAATTGGACAACTGAGCTCCACAGAATAAATGAATGAAGTTAGCGTAAGTTCATGCAGGACAAGGAAGTCATACGCCCAGCTGTGATCAGCTGACAGGCTGATGTTCAATCACTAACCCCTCTCAACCAATCACAGCGTGTCTAACTACAAGGCGGCGTATTTAAACCACGTCTTCACTCTGTCTTATCCCTGCTACCCAGCTGCTGCCGTCTTAATAATTCTTCCTCCACCCCAGCTTCCTCCTATTAAGACTCTGTATGTATTCTATTGGTATGTATGCATCCTTTCAATCTGTACGTATGGGGTTTTGCTATGCACTCCCTGGAAAGCTCGAGCAGGAAGTACTCTGAAAAGCAGAGCTGTCACGCCAATTCTAACTGTATTCATTTGGCAATAAATGGTTCAATGTATGATGAGAAACTGCACCTGACAGTTTGACTGACTCTTTATGGTTTGTTTTTGACACACTTCCATGGTATGTTGGCAGCTTGAAGACTTACACAACTTAAAATGCATGTGTACAATGACATAACACAAGAAAGGGAGTTTTTCATTCTGCTTGATGAGAATAGTTATATAAACTCTGATCTTATATGTTCAGCACAAGATTTTCCAGCCAGCAGTAGAACTCCTCAGGGCATGGAGAAAAGAAGCTCTGATTTGAGACGAGACAGATGATCCCAGAGGTCGAGCTGCACACGTCAGCATTACATCAGCTGGTCTGCACAGCTTGTGCCCTTAAGACAAGAATGCTTCAGTAAAGGATGTTTGTATTATCGCTTTCCCACAGCCAACATCAGGACAGCAGACTCATGAGGACAGCATGTGAGTCGGACATAAGTTGAAATTCTTGTATATTCTGTAAATTGGCTGAGAATTTGCGGACGTGTGCAAAGTGAGAGCACCATCTCCTGGAGAGCTGGGGATCATTAGTCATGTGAACGGCTGATTCTACGTCACCCAATCAAAAGCTGTTATTTTTTTCTGTGAAGAAAAGCAGCAGACTGTTGCAGCTGTGCTTCACTGAGCCAAATGGGACAGTTAAGATTTTTTTTTTTTTTTTTACAAAACCTACTGATTTTAACACAACACATCACAGCTTCAAAGAGTTCTAATCTGTGTTAATCTCACGTTAGTAGTACAGTGTGCCACCATAGCTGTCAGCTGGATTTAAATGTGGCCTAGTTGATGATGACTGAGTCTGAGTCACAACTGGAAACCAACAGATAACTAGTAAAAAATGAGCCAATTTACAAAAATTTATATATAAGTTGCTTGTAGCAGTCTGGAGGGGATCACATATATGTGCATATGTGTAAACATGAGCCTCAGTCATGGCAGTAACATGAAGTCTGTGGCACCCTGCCAGGCCTCAGTGTGCAGGGAAACTGCATGTGAGTGTGTTTTTGCATGCCAACTGAAACAGAGTGTGTCTGTGTACATGTGCTGCAGAGTATGTGTGTGTTTGAGTTGGGAGTCATGTGGCCTTGTGTGCGCAACATCTCCCTCCACTTCCCCCGTGCCTACACACAGAGGGTCTTTCTTCCACGCCACTTGGTGCTCAAAGTGACCGGGCATGTGAGCGTTGGGATGGGGGGTGGGGGTGGCACGGGGTGCTGGGGGTTGGAAAATCCCACCTGACTTTAAATTTGTTGAAAGGGAAAGTAGGCCACTCAAGGAAGAAAACAAGGAAGGCTTGTATACTTCATCTGCAGTCACATTCTGCTGAGCTCAGCTTCTAACAAGAGAAAATGAATTAAATATTCACGTGGAGTCTTACACACCTGGTAAAAACCTGTTTAAAGCTGAAACACACTGATCTCAAAACATCAAAATATCCCTGCATTCCTTGCATAAAGAAAATGTATTGAATTGATGACAGAAATGAAATTAAGTGCGGTGTAGGCTCTTCTGAGGCTTACTATTTTCCTCCTACAGATATATTCCTGCTAAAGGCATAGCTCAAACGCAGTCGTGCATATGTAAAGTATTCCCTCTTTCCAAAACACTAAGTGTATCTTCACATTAAAATACATCAAATATAGCTGAACTGCCCAATCTTCCATAAAGAGAGCTCATTCTGTCCACAAGGTTATCAACCTAAATATTATCCCGTCATTTACCAGACAAGAACCAAATTCCTCTTTAAGATAAAGCCGCACAAAGCCACACGTGTCTGAAAATAGACAACAACTACCTCAATGGAATTCACCAAGCCACTGTGACTACCGAAAGGTGAAACAGCTGAGAAAAATATAGCCCTTGTTTCTTGGCTCTCTGAGGAGTGGTCATTAGCACTACCCTGACACAGACAGCATATGACTTCAGCCCTGACCAGCTGGTGAGTATGAAACCCTTCATTAAGCGATAAAACAGTCTTGCAGATGTGGTTTTTGTCGTCTAACTTGGGCTCTCCCTCTGCCCCTTTAGCACGTCTCATAATTTCAACCTACGCAGGCTTCTCTGCCCACAGTGGCACACAGGCTGCGTCCTGGGAACATCTTCCTGGAGCCAGCAGAACGCCTGCAAAGCAGCCCCACCCAGACTATTCCAGGATCCTCCATCTCAACAAGATGTGCAGCTAGGCTAGATTCTTCCTGAAATTCTTCCCTTGAAATAAGGTTATTCAAATATTTCCGCTGTATGCAAAGCAAACCTGAGGCATTTTGTGTTGACTTACTGTGTATTCACTCATTTTAAGTACTCAAATACCTTGCGACATAACTTTTCACCTTTCACACTCCATGATATGGTTCTGAGTGGATAAAACATACTATTTATAAATGCATGTGTGTGTTCTGGAAACAGACCTACATACCACGCTACAGACACATCATAGCTATGCTGATAAACAGGAGGCCACTTCTGATTGGCTGGGCTTTAGGATTGCTGCAACTGGCTATCTATGGGTAAGAAAGTGGACAGCAAAGCCAAGAGGACGAGGAGTACCAACACTGAAACCAGGGAGCATTTACATAACACCGTATACCACCTGTGCCGGACTCATCGGAGTTAAAAATAGAAATTTCAGAGAAAGTATACACTGGCTTGTACGAAGTGTGATAAGTGTGTGTGCGCATTTCCCCGGGGGCAGAGGAAACAAAATATATGTGTGCTTATGTCTAAAGTTGTACTAGTCTGCTCTGGATCTCAGGACAGAATTGGCAATGTTCATAGCAGACGAAAAGGATGCCATCCCTGCCCACATAGGCAAGCAGCTGGAGTCACCATTTCTGAAAATAAGTGAGATTATGGACCCAACAAATCTGGACAAGTGTCCTTTTATGTGCCCCTTTTAAACTGCTATTAAAGCAAAGGTCAGTCAGGTAAACATAAACATCACACATTATGTGGGTCAACCATTGTGTTATTGAATATGTCAGTGGATAAAATACAGTTTTGTATCTGTACATTTCATACAAAGAAGAGCTACACGTCATACTCAGAAATAGTGAGTGGTTGTTCGCTGATATAACTTCCAGGATTACTAGCAATCTGTGACTGAAACAGTAATTATCTAATTAACTGTAATGCTCTAAAGGCAATCCAAATCTGTCTTTAAAACACAGTATGTCATCGCTGTCAGGTGTTTCCTTTGGGTCATCAACAGTTCAATCGATGACTAACATCAGCTAAGCCAACATCCAGGGTTGAGCTCACTGTAGATTAAGCAGCTTTTGCTAATGTACATATAGTTAAGATACTCACAACGGAAACAGACCAAACATAACTGCCTTTAAAATAATTTAGAGGCATTAAACAACTGACTTTATAGTGTTGTTCCAATTCAAGTAACTGTCACGGTAACATTACTTAAATTTCATTAGAATACAAACACATCGTCAGTTTAGATGGTTGGCTAGCCAGCTAGCGTTATCTACCATCTGACATTTTCTCGCTTCTAACGGTTTACAATGAAAAACAAAAACAAGCGTCTACGTTTAATACAGCTCGGCGTTAAATAATAAAATGAAATAGGACAAAACTATCTTTTCTTTATTGGTGAGTTTTCTGTCATCAAATAGATGCTAACCGTTAGCATCCACCCTGTTGATGGAGCTCGCCGGCAGATAGCGGTCCCAGCTAACCACATTCATTCCGCTCACCTCTCTTTCATGAAATGCTTGATTCTGACGATGGCCTTCTCGTCGATCTTCCGAAGAAATGTTTTCAATCTCTCCCTCTTGTTTTCAAGCATTCTTCCTTCAGCCGGTGATCGTCGGTTCGTTTAGAAACGACGCTCCACGCCAAACTCCACCGTTCTTGTTTGGCTTCTGCTTTTTTCTCTCACTTCATCCACGGCTGATTAAGATAATGAGCCCGAATCGGACCAAGTCAGCGGACCAATCAGCGTCAGTGACGACTTTGTAAAAACGGTCATGTCAGACCGATTATCCAATCAGAGTGAGGTAGTTGGCTAGTAGTGACCGCCCATTTCCTCTTATGGAAATAGGGCGGTCCCTTTCTCAGGACCTTTAAAGAGAAGGCCCTGTGTTATTATTATGTCGGTAGGGTCCTTTTCTGATTAATTATTTACATGTGAAACCAGCATTTCACGTGAAACAACACAGGGAACACACCCGAACCTTAACACATGTCATATCACAGCAGTTCTAATCTGTCAGGGAAAATAACTGTACTTATACAGGGTGGGGCAGTAACTGTAGGCTGCTGTTTACATGCTGCTTTACTGTTCAACCTCAAACAAAGAGCTTCACTTTTTAATAGCCCGTGG
Organism: Halichoeres trimaculatus; assembly: GCF_033239565.1. Lineage (NCBI taxonomy): Eukaryota > Metazoa > Chordata > Actinopteri > Labriformes > Labridae > Halichoeres > Halichoeres trimaculatus. The sequence continues at coordinate 14,435,366 of NW_027437182.1, read as the reverse complement.
GGGTTAACTTTCACCATAAATATAATTCTGTACCACTATATTTGTAGTAATGCAAGGAAACTGGTATATTGCCTGTCCCTTTCTTGATGTTAAACAAGTGGTGCAAGTGGTTATAGGCCTGTACTTCTAAAAAGAAACATTTTAATATTTTGTTTTTCTAGGTTACCAAACTTGAAGAGCTAAAATCAACTGTTACATTATAATGTGAAATCCCTTTAATCCCATTCATCTTAATTAGCGAAGAAAAAGAGCCAATTTATTCCTTGTCTCGTGAAGTCAAGTGGAAGCCGGTGACCCGAAGGCTAGTTGGTGGCTTAAATTGTATCACCACAGCAGTTCATTCAAGCTTAGCACTGTGTATGTAGTTAATGAGGGGCCAAGTTTTACACCTCCCCCTCCTTAAAACGGAGTAAAAACAACTGCAGCAACAAATGGCAGAGTCACACACCTCCTGTACAATCAGACCAAGGCCCAGAGAGCAAAGTTTGAGTAGCTAACAGAGTTGTATTTCAGTCACACTGGACTGCTGTGTGCACTACTGCTGAGAACTCTACTTTTCAAAAGAAAAATACTGGATATGGAAATTTATAAGACTACTTTCAAGAGTTAAAACAGTTTTGACTTTTTGTTGCAACAATTGTTTTGAAATGTTGAAGTTGTTTGAGCAAGATCATGGCTTTGCTCTTGAAAACTGACCTAGCCATTAAAATGGCAAAGCAAATGAAGAATTTCAATTTATTTAATCTTACAGCATTTGCGATTTAACATATTATAAAGCTCATAAATACTTAGCTTTTGAAATACCAATTTCAATGTTTTCAATTAAATGTCTAAAGAATTACATTATTGATGAGTGACAGTATAAATCATGATTTGAATTGATATAATTTGCATGACACCCTGAAAAATCATTGCATTACCATCCAAACAACAGTTCACTTGGTGTAAAGCTTTCTCCAGAGAATATAACCCAGCTGCTGATGTAGGCCTTGAACACATAAAGAAAAGAAAAAAGCCATTATCCCATTGAACCTAAGACAAATGTACCCCAATCTTATTGAAAACCTCCTGTCTTTCAGAAGGCAGCTTATTCACTGCCACACCACCTAAACAGACGAGGCAGTGTACTGCCACATGACACAGCAACCACACACCACCCTCACACAGTCTGGCCTACACCAGCCAGCCCACGGTCTTCCCTTCCGCCTCTGCCAGAAACAGAGCAGAAAAAGAGGAGGAAATCACACTACATAAGGAAGTCTGTGATGCAATGAGGGGGTGTCAGTGCAGCGTAAGCAGTCATAGGCCCTTCTGTGGTACTTTATCATGGTGACAGCTGGATCAATACTCAGCCTGTGTGGAGAACTACGCAAGGATCCAGCACTCATTGGTGTGTAAATTGGTTTCAAGTCATCTGATTAAATATGAGTTTTGTTTCGAAATAAGTACACAATATCATATTCTTGAGGCCCTGTTTTTCACTGTTGTTAACCTTGAGGCGAGAAAATTATGTGAAATACACATTTTGCATGGTAGACCATCAGTTCTGAATAAAACACTGTTTCCTGAAGAGAAAAAATGGATTAAAAGAATCAATTTAATCATCCAGTCATTCAAAATCCCACGTTTTGCAAATATTAATAGTGTGAGTCACAAGGGCTAACTCACTCACCCTTGTTCTTGTCAATATTTATTAAGGACTTCAACATTAATGAGAAGAACACACCATGGGTCCATGGCCAATCAGCTGAGAGTTGCATAAGAAGATCATATTTGAAAGAGCTTGTGCACACATTTGGATTTCTTTCTCTCAGCTATCATTACAGTCTCTTATTACATTATTTCTTCATTAGAAACAAAATAATTGCAGCATGCAGGAAGCTTGGGTTTACTTCTGGTTCCAATGTTACACAGTTGTTTATGTAGACCAGTTTGACTTGGAAACAAAGTATTATCCTATTAACTCCCGTTGATTGCTGGGTTCCGTCATGCTATTTGTTCTTGAACTACTGGGATATCCAGTCTGTTATCCCTCTTGTTGCTTAAGTTATCTGTTTGCTTAAAATAAGTAAAGGTAGAGGTTATCACATAAGTTCCTGTAAGAAGAGAAAGTGAGATGTCCTTTGAATGGAGGACTGACTGCTATCTACTGCAAACTGAATACTTTGCTTAGAAGACCCTCGCTATCTGCTGCTAGAATAAATGCTCTGTCCTTGGGAGGTAAGTCACACCTTGGCCTGGATAAATGAGGCTGTGACGCACAGACAGCTGCAGCCATGCTTATTGAGGACAGGTGTGCAGGAATGCTTATGAAGCAGGATGAAAAACACTTCACTAGCTGTGATTCCACTGCACCAGAGATTTTTTTTTTGGCTCAATACTAAGGTCAGCAATATACAGTGGAATTAAACAGTGATGATATTTATGATAAATGTGATAACAGTTTTAAAAATATATATCCAAAATGTATTGAACACACTTCAGTAGGGTCTATGGCGGGCATGGGCAAACTACGGCCCGGGGGCCACATGCGGCCTGTTGAACGTTTTAATCTGGCCCGCCGAACTTGAAGAAATTAAATGAATTAACCTTGTTAATGTTTTATTTTCCCTGAAATTCTGATGTTTTCTATATAGAGAGTTCACATTTAACATCAAAATATCACACAAATAATTTTGACACAATCTTTTACTATTTTTTGTTTTTTCATTTTTAAAGCCAGGACAGAAAAAACTTGTTTTTCTGTAATTCCGTTTTTCCGTTTTGGTTTTAAATCAGAAAAACAAAAAAACAAGTCCGTTTTTTTGTTTTTTAGATTTTGTTTTGAAACAGAATAACGAAAGAATGAACCATACACCGATTAAAAATCCCATCATAATTCCATTCTCTCATATTCTAATTTAACTTCAAAACAAAATCAAAAGAGCGAAAAATAGACTGTTACTTGTTTTCTGATTTTTGATTTGAAAACGAAAAATTGAATAACAAGTCGTTATCCGTTTCCCAATTTTGGATTCTAAAACGGATATGGAATGAACAAATGATACCCTGATAGTTACCAAAGCACTCCATCCATCTGCTCCTGGTCCGGCCCCTTTGTCAAATGTTACAACCCATTGAGGCCCACGAATCAAAAAGTTTGCCCACCCCTGGTCTATGGTGTATGTTTTAATGTTTTCCACATTAACAGCTTACCCAAAAATGATCAAACACTTAACATTTTCTTTGTATCCATTCCAAAGTTGTTTTTTTGTTTTGTTTTGACAGGATTTATTTTGCCGTCTAAATTCAGTATGGAGTTAAAGTAATTGTGGAGCATTGCATTGTTGCAGCAGTGGACACATTTTTAAAATCTATAGGCATCAGTGTGAACACTCCATATTAAACGCATTGCAAGCATAGCTACAGTGGAAAGAGTCTTTATCTGAGGGGATTCACAATGGCATCACAATGTTGGTGACACATTCCCAGCTGGCATTTGGAAATGTGATTTTTGTGGAATTTCCAGAGCCAGGCAGGCCGATAGATGGCTTTTTGTGTCTTGACATGAACGCTTCCTTGATTTGTGCATGAGTAACGCATCACAAGGGGCTAAGTGAGACAAATACAATTTTGAAAGCCTACAGATCATCTGAGCAGAAGAAAATGAGAATATCTTGATATAATTATCTTCTATGAAAAAAAAACACAGCTGCTAAAAAGGATCATTTAATCATCGGCTGTTAGGTCAATAAGTCTATCTAATCCCTGACCACAGTTGTTGATTTGTTTCAGATAGAGGATAGAGGGTCATTTTGGGAGACAGGTTGACACGTGTTCAGCCCAGATCAACTTTCAAACAGACATGATAGAGATACAGTATACTTCTAGAAATTGACATCAAATGTTGCATCGTAGTGTAGGTGAATACCTGGTTCTGGTTGGCTGGGGAAATGAAACTCCTGTGTGTTAGTTGATCTAAATTGATGTGCTGGTTACGAGTCAACCATACAGAGGAGAGTCAGTCAAAGTCTCCATTTGCAACTTCAATATAAACAAACATCATCTCTAAACATCCTGAAAATGTTGCAGTTTTTAGTTTGGTTAATTATGATTACACAAAGAAAAAAAGACATCAGCTGAAGATAGGGAAAGGATTTGTCACACATAGCACTGAGAACAAAAGTTCACCTCACATTTTGCTGCTGATACAGACGGCTTATCATTTGTTCATGTAAAGCTTTGATGTCACTTTAGGGACTGAGAATTTGCTGGCTTTGTTGTGTAAAGAGGTGGTATAAAATATTTTTTTATGTTTCACAACCAAACATTAAATAAAAAATGTAAATGTCATTACTAAACATAAACTGGCAGAGTTTCCAATTGTGCGATAACCATGTGTTAGACTAATCCTAGGATGAGACCACAGGCTGTTCTGCATGGCTTTTTCAAAAAGTCACATGAAAATTATACAAGTGAGACACAAGGTTCACTCAATTTATGACATCATAACATGACATTGGTATATCTTGTTGCAAGTGTGTAATAAAACAGCAAAAACTTAACAGAAATTTCCTGCTCTTTTCCCTCTTACTTCCTTGTTCCCTTTTCCCCTTCCCCCTAATATCCTTTGGGTCCAAACATATGGTAATTCTTAACTTTTCCTTGTCCTCAGGGAAATGGAGTTGTGGCTTGCTGAATACCTTATATTTTAGTAAAAATCAATAAATATATCAGAGTAATTTTTTTTTCACCTACTCCCCCTTAAATGGAATCCTCTGACCTTCTTTTCATCTATTAAAGCCTGATAGTGGATATCGTGACGAGCCTCTTGTGCACATATTTTGATGTTAAAAACCTGTGTTCAGAAATGTGCAATCATACTTAAACCACATTATATAAACAACATGTGTTTGTGTGTGATGCTCATAAGTTCACAAAGGTCAGTGCATGTATATTGATTTGCCAAGGCAACAGCCAGTTTCATTTAGCAGGGCCATTGAAGAGAGAGCACCTCACTCGCCACCCTGCAATATCATCTTACCTTTAACTCTGGGATGTTGTTTTGTGGTCATCATTTTGCAGTTATGCATGGGTTTTCACACTTAATAGTAATGTTCAAATATTCAGTGTGCATGTTCGTGTATGTGTGTATGTGTGTGTGTGTGTGTGTGTGTGTGTGTGTGTGTGCCTGGGACATGTCTCACAGCCAGACTGATATTGAGGATTAACCCTGTCTCTTGTATGGAGAAACCTTTACCCGACGTGTTTTGTTTGTATTCTCTGTGCGTGAGCTACCAGAGGCTCAGGTGTAACACATTCAGTCCTCAACTCAAAGGGTGTTGGGTTTCTAGCAGCAGGGTCTGGCTGGCCTCTTCCAGCTACAGTTACCAGGTTACTCTCATAACTAATTCATCCTCAACCTAAAGCTCTGGCTGGTTGGTTGGTTTGGTGGCAGGTCAGCTAAGCAGAGGGGGGGAAGGACGAGGTTTCTCTGTCTTTGTGGGAGCAGCAAACCACCAGGGCTCCCAGAAGAAGACTGCACCTAAGCCGGGCCTGATGCAGAACGGGGAGGCTATGAGCCCGCAGAACTCTGAGGCACCTGGAGCAGATGCCATGGAGGATCAGAAGGCCAAGATCCAGAGCCAGAACCATACCAGTGTTGAGCCCACAGCACCACCTCTTCCTCCTCCTCCTTCACCGCCACCACCTGGGCCACCAGAATACCCGAGACCCCGACTCATCTTCCACACCCAGCTGGCTCATGGGAGCCCTACAGGCCGAATCCATGGATTCACCAACGTTAAAGAGCTTTACGCCAAGATAGCTGAAGTCTTCAACATTTCCCCCTCAGAGGTACATGAGCAAAGATGTAGATCTTTTTTTCTCTTAAGAATGAGTGGCTATTTTCCATTTGGAATGAGAATGGCTGTGTTAAAACACTAAACAATTCCTTCCTTGGATTTCTGGTCTGTCAGGCCTGCTGCAAATAGGTGTAAGGTTTCCACTCTAGGCTTTTTTCCATGATGCACTGTTGAAAACCATTTGGCTCACCACTGTCTGCCAGACTTTGTACTTGTCTGGGCCTCAACCAGGATCAATATTGGAAACAAATAACAAGATAAAGTTCTGCTCTCAATGAGCACTTAAACATGTGCTGTAACAAAACAACTTCAAGTGAGTTCAGAGCAAACAAGACAGCATGATAAAACAGACTCCAAAATGTACCCAGAATTACAGCTTGAGAGTTAAGAAAAGTTTGAGTGTAATGTTCCTGTTTTTTTGTAATGCTTCATCTCTGCTCAAATAAACTTCAGTTAGTTGTTAAGCCCACACATTCAAGTGGCAAATAAGGGAAAGTCCTGGCCATGGGTGATTTCCTTTCCTGCAAACATTGTCGACTTTGAGTTGGACAGTTCTCCTTTTTCTCACATCTTCAAAGTTGGATAAAAACACAGGCTTTCTTTGATGTCCTGGAGTTTCCATGATTATCTCCCAATGGCATCATATCATTACATTGTCACACTTTACAGAGCTCATCCAGAGCCATGTAAGTCATAAAAACAGCTGTTAAAGTCTGATAATTTATGCACAGAGTGGAGTTCCCATTTCAAAATGGCTTCAAATAAATAACAATAACTTCTAATTCTTTCTTGATGTCAGTAACAAATGCCTTGATATGAGTGTTTTAGTGACATTACACTAAAAGTTTTAATTGAGACAAAAAAAAGATTATTTCATCGCTATGCAGGTGATCAAAAGTTCTGTTATCACTTGGGTTAAAGCAGACAGCTGCTCACAAGGCGAGGATCCTTGAGAAGATGCCGAGTCACTAGTTCTTTAGTAGGTCAGGGCTAACCAAACTGCTCTGCTACTGCTCTATATACTTAACACAGAAAACTGGCAAAAAAGAAAAAAAACCCACATGCTTTTGATTGGACAAAACACTTCTTTTTTTAAAAAAAACTCGTGACAGTTTTGGATTCCAAGCATTAATATGACTTTCATTTAACTAGAAAGAAATGCCTTGAAGAAGTGACTTCTACCCTGGAATCTTGGTGTTGATTTCTAAGGGATTTCAGGTGAAATCATTATCTGAAATGGCTGTCTTTGTGCCCAAAACAAACAAACAAACAAACAAACAAACAAAAGAACAAAAAAACCACTGCCATCACAAAAAGGATTGGACTGTAAGAATCCTAAGAGTTGGAAGAGGCTATAGTTTCAATTTCACGTCAGTGGTGCCATGAATGTTACCAGGGCTTTGAGATTAAACATTCATTTTTTGCTCTCCCAGAAGTTCCCCCAAGATTTAGCACAGAATAAATAAGGCAGCTGCTGGGGTTTCAGTGACAGTTAGCCCCTTTCTGACGAAGGTCTCTGTGCTTTGACTTTAAAAACCCACTTGACATGAACAGAATAATGTCAGCTCCATTTTAAAGGTCCCATATTATGCAAAAATCCCTTTATTGAGTCTTTTAGTGAAATTTGTGGGTCTTTGGCTTTCCTCCCAGCCCACATAATGTGATATTTAATGACAAAACATGTACTTAGTAGTGCTTGTGAATGTAAAATCCTAAACTAAATTGAGCTGTTTGGATTTTGGAGATGTGCCGACGTGAGCGATTCCCTTTTTGACCAATCAGGAGCAAGTGACCTGAACCCCCTGACCTCCGAACCCCCTCCCCGCCCACTCCTCTCCCCGCTACTTGAGAGATTTGTGAACAGCGACGTAGTTTCATGCACAAGCTTCCCATCTCGGAAGAAGACAAGACTAAGTGGCTAGATTTCATTTATCAAGGAAATGTGCCAGCTACACTCAGTAAAACTGTGCACGTGTGTGCTAGTCACTTCACCGACTGCTTTTCCAACTTTGGACAGTACAACAGAGGGCTAGTGAATAGACTGGTCCTGAATCCAGGCGCATTACCAACCATCCGCCAACAAACCTCAGGCCCTGGAAATGTGAGTATTTTAAATGCTGTGTGCTGTGGAGCAGATGTAAGAGATTTTCCTCAGTGTCCCCCTGTCTCTGTGTTGGCTTCAGGATGCTAACTTAAGCTTCATTAGCTTGTTGTTTTAGCCTGTAGCTTCGCTGTTTTCTACACAATGTGCACTCAGAGCTCGTGGCGCCGCTCTCAGTGACGTGGAAGAGCGAAGCGGCGGTGGCTCATTTACATATGAAGGTCACGCCCACTAAATCAGACTGTTCTGAACAGAGGGACTGTGAGAGCCTGGAAACAATGCTGTTGTGCCTGATTTATTGGCTTTTTGGACCAAAACATGTACTACTATTTCATGAAAACATCAATAATCCATATTAAACTGCAGAAAAGGAGCATAATATGGAACCTTCAATGCAGAGTGTAATTTGTGGTTTCATTGGCAGTTTTTCCAGTGTGTTCTAGTTAATTTTCACAGCCTGCCCACTCTGAGGTTTAAATTTCTCACTGAGAGATTCAGTGGAAAGTGGCTTGAAGAGATCGGAAACTTCACGACCTTTTAAGAGTCACTGTGAAATAAATAATGAACAATATGAAGATGTTGAAACACAGGAAAGACGCCAAAAGACGAAGGAATACTTTAAATGTTGAATGAAGTTTCGATTTGAATACATGAATGACTCTAAAGGGGGTTGAATGAGGCTTAAAATCTCTGGAGATTTTGAACACTTCTCCAATACAGTTGATGGGAGGGAAGTGATGAACCTTTGTAGACAACTTCTTGCACATTCAGTCATGTGGTGAAGATGTATTGCAATATATCATAATGCATAATACATAATGCATTTACATTTTCACAACAAAAACAAAAAAGTTGAGTTTTCTAAAGTTATAAAGCAGGTAGATAAGGGTGTCTCTGTGTGTGTGCTGCTGTTCTGCAACATTCTCTCGCAAGTTATGGTAACAAGCGCAGCTGCAGCACAATGGTTAATTGACATTGCTCTTATCTCATAATTATCAGTGCTGTCTTGAAGGCCACTGTGAAGGTTTTCTCTATCTGTGTATCGCTTACTGAACATGGATGGCTGAAGATGAAGGAACAGAGGCTGATCAAACCATCAGCGTGTGACTGTGTAAAAAATGTCTGCTTGTTTCAACAATATTCAGCTAGATGTCTCTATGAAGATGAAAATGAAAAAATAAAACAGTTTCCATATTTTATATGCACATGTATTAGCAGTGCTTGTACCTTACAAAAAATGACTTTATTTTACCCCTCTGTTTTTTTTTCCTAAATCAGGGTAATTAATCAGCCCATTCTGTGTTCAGATAATCATCACACCTAAGAATTTAAGTTAAGATGGCAGATGAAAAATTTACTTTAAATGGAAAACAGCCCAAGAGTTGCAGTCTGGCATAAATGCATAATAACGGAAATAATAGACCTTTGTGTTGCATAAAAATATCTTATTCCAAAAAAAAGTAACTGTGCTGCTGTTTTAAATCAATGAAATGATTTCCCAAAATGTATCTTTTTTTGTAAAGAAATCAGACTTACTGTAAGAGAAAAAACTAATCTGATGAGTTTTATGACTCCAAGGCCTTGAACAGCACTTCAACTTATAGATACAACTCTGTCAGTGTTAACATCAGGCTGTTGGGTGGTGATAGTGAGAAGCACAACAGTTTCCTTGAACTCCTCGAGGACCGCACAGCAGCAGCATAAAGTTACAGCACAACTCAATGCCAGAAAAGACTTTGGACTGAAGTCAGACTGCTGTGCTTGCCAGTGAAATTACTGCAAGTAATATCTAACAGGAACAGCATTGAGTTAGATAACAGTTCAAACAGGTTATCTCAAATTTCCGTTTTGGATATTTATGTCACACTTCAGCTTCAACAGTTAAGAATAACAAATCCAGGGCATTAAGAGCCCACCAAAACAATGTATTTTTAGAAAATCACATCGTAAAACTTTAAAATAATCTTCAATAAGACTGGCGAGAGTTCAAAGGACATTAATGTGAGAGTCACATGTTCAGTCTAGTATGTCAGCGTGCAAATGCTGCCTTTAAAGTTGCATTTCTCTTTTATATGGTGTTTATTTGAAAAAGATGAAATTAATCATTGGAGAAATAAAGAGAGGAAAAGAGAAAGTATCTCTGTAATGCTTTAAGTGTAAACTACTTCTTATCATTTTACAACACACTTTTTTTTTTTCAAACACTCATCTTTGAGATCCAACTTTAATTTAACTTACTTAAATGAAGCATCTAACTCATAAAAACAAGCATGAACAACTCATTCAAATAGTCTTGGGTAAAATTCCTAACAATACAAATGGCATACTTTGCTGATGACAAAATGGCCACAACAGCAAAATAAAAGTTTGACTCTGCTGCCCTCTGCTGTTAAACCTTTATACAGCAGTACAAGAGCACTTGCAACTACCTTAAATGGGTTGAAATGGCACTAGGCAGAAAAGGGAGAACTGGGATGTGACACAAAGTCCTAACAAAAAAAGAAAAAAAAAAAAGAAAAGAAAAAACCAGCCAACCAAACAAACATACAAACAAAACCACACATTATAAAACTTAAAGGACTACTAAAAATCTCAGAGTGCTTTTGATAGGTCTCAGTTCTACCAAAAAAAAAAATTTCCAGGCAGTAAGACAAAAAGGCCCAATGAAATGTATGCATGTATTTATTTATGTATTTATTTATTTATGTATTTATTTATATTTTTAAAAGTGCGTGCATCAATATCATAAACAGTCTAAATCCTATGAATAAATAATATCCTGTTTTTCTGTTGAGAGTGCTGTTGAATTATTTTAACATTAGTTTCTTATGATGTCTTATGTTACTTTGCCCACCACCTCCTTTAGATCCTCTTCTGCACCCTAAACTCCCATAAAGTGGACATGCAGAAGCTCCTGGGGGGGCAAATTGGACTGGAGGACTTCATCTTTGCTCACATAAGGGGAGAAACCAAAGAGGTGGAGGTGACAAAGACAGAAGACGCGCTGGGCCTCACTATCACAGACAATGGAGCTGGGTATGCCTTCATAAAGGTGAGAGAACTGGAAGTAAATTTATCGTTTAAGAATAATCAAAGACTTAGATCTAAAACTTCAAAAGATGTATCCGATTTTATTACCAATAAAGATTATTTGGTAGCCTTTCAGGGAACATATAATACATTTGTATAATCTATTTTTTCCAAAACAAATATCTTCATTGCTGAATTTTTCACAGTGCTTAAGTCACCACATCTGAACCATTTTATGTTCTTTCATTTTCTTTTAGAGGATAAAGGAAAATAGTACCATAGACAGGCTGAAGACGGTTTGCGTGGGTGATCACATTGAGGCAATCAATGACCAGAGCATCGTTGGGTGTCGACACTATGAGGTGGCTAAGATGCTGAAGGAGCAGCCAAGGGGGATACCCTTTACTCTGCGCTTGGTGGGGCCGAAGAAGGCCTTTGGTGAGTTATGACTCTGTCTTTGTCTCTGTCAATCAAAAACCTGTGTGTTACTTGAATGACTCTTGAATGCTTTTCCAACATTCCTGCACTCAGCAGAATCAATAAGTGTTATTTGTTAAAGTTACACCTCATACAGACATTCTGTTAACCCTTCGACTGCTTGATGCACTATTAATTTGTTTTATTGTATTCTTGGACTGTTTTCTCAGTTTCTTCCGACATGTACCTGCTCCTTTGTGCTTTCTTTTTCCTGTTTGACTTCTTTTCTGTTTGTTTTTGATCTTTGCAAATCAGTTTGTAACTTTTGTCTGTAAAAAATAACACTTTATAAATAAAGTACATGAAAGGTAGAGTAAGCATTATACGATGGCTTTTGTGTTATAAGATCTATATCAATGTGGATCTAACAAGGAGAAATGGATCTTTATATCTTTGCCATCATTTGGAGATCAGTCAGGATAATAAGACTTTTTTCCACTGAAAATAAGACATTTGCTCAGGCTTCTGTTTTGATAGTGATGAATTTTGGTATTTGTATATTTATAAATGGATTCGAGCAAAACGAAAAAAAATATCAGGGGCCTGAGAAAATACCAAATGTGACGATCAATAAATCATTTTAGCCCTTTTTTGGTATTAAAGTGAGATGGGGAACATGGTGGTTAGAGAGTAGGGGATGATATGTAGCATTGGGCCGTGGCTTGGCTGTCTGCTTTGACCACTCAGCCTGGCCTGCATGCCGCACTAATTGACCGACATTAGTGCAGCTGCCAATACCAAAATATCTTGTGTTGCCGCAGATGCTCTCAAACATCTTTGGAACGACCGTAAAACGCTTCAGCTAGATATTGACAGCATGAAAAAGAGTAATCAAATTTAACAAATTAAGCCTACTTGTTCAGTCTTTTTTTATGCATACAAAAATGTGGTGTTTTTTCTGCCCTTTGGAAAGAGTTTATGTGCACAAAAAGAGAAGTTTATCAGAGAGAATTACAGACAAATCAGAAAAAGACTTTCAGGATCCTTCCTCTTATTCTCAGCTCAGAAGAAGGCTTAGAAATGAAGGTAACCTTTTATAATAAAACTGAAACAATCCTGGAAGCACTTCTAAAAAACAGATCACCCTCTCACTCACTCAAATATACAAAGACAAACTAAATCTGCTTCTATGTTTACCTACCAAAATATTTCTCACTGGGTATTTATGTAGTGCAGTCAAATATGCTTGTAGTCCAAATATTTAACCCTATCTTGTTTAAAGGGGCTGTGAAGAGTTTCTAAGTGATCTTGCAAAAGTCTTTTTGTATACACGCCTGATTGTAATCCACACTTTAAAATAAGATTATCAGCAACAATATTAAAGGTTACAGGTTATTTTAAAGTGCTACTTCTTAGCTTCCTGATCGGGTCGAGCAGGACTGGATTGATTTATGGCACATCTAGGTCTCTATGACGACTCTATGTCAACGCTGGCTGACGAAGTTTAGTCGTTACAAGAGAGATCTGTGTTTTTCTCTGCTGAAAAGAATTTCTGTGATTAATTTTGTAGTGATGGTGGACACAGGAGCCTAACTTTCAGACAGAAAAAGGACAGATGAACAGAAGAAGGATAAAAAGGAGAGCGATACAGCCCAAGCTAAAGGCTAAAAGGGCTAATCTGTTTGATAATGTTAATTCCACCCCACATGCAGCAGTTATTCTGCAGTGGTCTGTTCAAACTTGAGAGTCTATCAATAAAATGAAGAGTGAGGTTACGTTAGCTCTGCTTGGTAGATGACTGGCAGGATGTAACCAGGATTCACTAATGTTACACATTAATGACATGTCTTAAAGGACTTGGCTGCCAGCTGCGCTAAATATAGACAACTACTAAAATACATACAAACTGAGAGTGTTATCTTGCTGTTACATTAGCCTACAGATACGTTGGAGCACCAAGCTGCTGATAGCACTACATATAACCACAGGATACAACAATGTTTGCATAATGCCATGTTTCAAACTGTAGTGCTACATAAGTGTACTGATAAACAGCTTACCTCAGTGTTTTGTATTGGGTCAAGAGTTGTCTTGGACAAAGAAGAGTTGTTTCTATCCAATCTCCATTTAATTCCAAAACAAACATACACTTTGCTAAAAGTAATTTACGACAGTGTGTGAAGACTTCGGGCCAAATCAAAACAGATCCTTCTCATAGCAACTTTAAGTGAGCCAAAGCAAGGAAAGAAATACATAGAAATTTTGTTTATTTGGTTTGTATACATTCACACAGAAGTCAGTGTCAAAGATACAAATTTTTGATCACCAAGTTCCTGCTGTCTTTTCCCTGTTGCTAGAGAACCAGAATACTTTCATATATGCCATTTATCAACCGCCACTGAAAAATGCATGGGTGATTAATTAGTTTACAGTAACTTGTCCCACCTCTGACGTGGATCCTTGCTCTGACTTACAGTATGTCTTACTTTTTATTTATGAAGGCCAAGTTTCATGCAGTTACCCCTTGACTTTTATTAAGGATAGCATTCATCACAAAGAGGCCCTCTTCCCTTCCCCCCTCTGGAAAATGCATTTCCCTTAAAGAGTTTAGTTGCTCATTAATTACATCTGGATTAGAAGGAAGTCTGCATTTCTAAGTGGATGTCACAAACTGGGCCAGAGCAAGGCTGTCATCAAAATCAAGTTATCAGACAGGAAACTAGATCCATGGCCAGTTCCTGACATCCTGTCACCATCGTGTGTAGTGTTTAGTTACTGAGTCTAATGATGTTATGGGGAAACAGAAAAAAAAACAGTTGTTAGTCAGCGTCCACTTACTGGCAATCATGAAATGAGGCTGGGGTGTCAGACTTGAAGGGAAAGGCGCTGACTATGTAAGGTCCTCGTGTGATAGGGGCTCACAAAGATAACGTAATGAACTGTTATAAATGCAGACAGGAGCCCAGGGAGATGTCTTTATATGGGACCATGTTCCTACGCAACGTCACTGATCTCTGGCTCTAGTCCTTATCAACAGATTGTGTTTTTCTAGTTGTCATAGATTTGTGGATGCTTTCAAGTCTATTTTGACTTATGATTTTCCAACAAACTGCTTTGTTTCAGATAAAACTCCAGTTAAGGATATCTCATTACTGTTAGGATCATATTTTCAGACCAGGGACTTAAAGATATTTTTTTTTCAACCAAATTTTGCAGTATGCACCATTCTAGGACTTTGTCTTTATTCCACCCAGAGGAGCTCTTTAGTCTGCAGTGACTAAAGAAGAAATAAATAGGCTCAATAGTTGATCAACATAGTGCCAAATCTGAAAAGTATAGAGGAGGTTTTGTTGCAGCAGCATGAGTCTCAATGAGTGAGTCACCTGCAGAAACTCACAGGTAAATAACATTTATGGAAAGACAACCACTGAGATGAACAGTAGATACTGGGAAGACTTCATAGGTAACAAGGAATCCCACAGGTTATCTGTTTTGTCAGTGTAATAAGGTCAACTTTTTTCATCCAGTTTTTTTTATATCTGTGTGTCTGATTAGACATGATTGGAATGAGGACCAGAGCACCAAAATCTAACGAGGGCAAGATGGTGAATGGGAAGGAAACGCTGCGTCTGCGCTCCAAGGGTGCTGCCACTGTTCAGGAAGTGGTATGTTTCACACGCCTTGGACAATGACTTCACTTCTGCTGTACTTTTGGTTTTCTGGGTTAGTAGGACACGCTATATATTCACAGATATTTAAAAAAAAAACAGACCATGCAGAGATCCCGGGAATCAGGGAACTGATATTGACCCTGTGTGAAAATCCCAGCTAACATTCAGATAAACGAACTCCCACATGCAGCTACTGTCATTTTTTGCCACTTCCTAAGAAGTGGCTTGTTCTGGCGAAGTGACCCCTGCTTCCTGCTCTTCAGGACAGGACAGTGAACTCCCTGACTTCCCCATTTGGCTGAATGGTTCCAGCAACCCTCAAGAAAAAATGAGCAAACACTAAATAAGCAAACAGATTATGCTTAATGAATGCAGGCAGGATTGAAGACCAACAAGACTCTTGACATGTTCATTGGTCTAAGATAAGTGTAAATCAAAGATATTCTTGGCTTGTACATGTTTTGGCATGAAGCTGTGCACTCTCTCAAAGTTTGCATCACCATATTTAGAGCTTGAGCATCGCCACATCTTCTTTCACACTCCTGTATTCTCCTCTTTGCACTGACAGCAGAATGAGTTTGAAGAGCAGGCCACCAGGAAGGTGGATGATCTGTTGGAGAGCTATATGGGTATCAGGGATCTGGAGCTTGGTAAGACCCCTTACTCTGGTATTCTTTATTTGGAGTGTTTTTGTGTACTTGTGCGTGTCTTACGTAGCTTATTTGTGTAGATGCAAAAGAAAATTCACTCCCAACAATCATTTCCTATTTTTCTCCACTCCCCATGAATTTTGCTACTAAAATAAAATTACATGGAAACATACTGTTGTTTTCCTGCATA
Organism: Halichoeres trimaculatus; assembly: GCF_033239565.1. NCBI lineage: Eukaryota > Metazoa > Chordata > Actinopteri > Labriformes > Labridae > Halichoeres > Halichoeres trimaculatus. The sequence goes on along the minus strand of NW_027437182.1, from coordinate 14,419,464 downwards.
GGAGGGGGGCTTTGATTTGCTGAGGGTCCTTGGAATGGGTCAGGAATTTGAGCAAGCTTTCCCAGACTTTCAGGGTCACAAGCCAGATTTCCCAAAACCTTGTATTTTTATCGAGGCCCCAATTTAAAATAGGTTAATGAGTTTCTCATCTGCTTTTCCTTCCGCTGTTTGCTTCAGACCTCATTCTGTGGAAACACTATACGGCATGCAGTATTCTCAAGTTTTATGGTGCAGGCAAGTGGCAACTTGAGGTCCTAAAATCTATTTACGTATAAACAATATGAAAAGGGCTTTGCACTCAGAAACTTGGCTTTTGTACAAACAAAATGCTTGTCATACTTTGTAAAAAGCTCAAAGAATCACACATATAGGTTTTTTTGACTGCAGACATGTGGGCAGCAGCAGAAAGGCAGTTTGGCACACCGCCTACTGGTTTATGATAGAAATCAACCCACTGATTGGATTTTTAGATATCTTGTCATCTTTGAAAAATGGGCTTTGTTTTCTTGAGATAGCATGAAAATTATCCTATTATATTGAGAAAACAAGATTTTTTTTTGGAGCCAACAAGAACACAACCAAGCTTACCTGCTGTTTCGAAAGAAAAAAAAAGAAAAAGAGAAAAAAATAGAAAATAGGAGAAAATATTAAATCATTAACTTATTAATTTGTGAGGAATTTCTGTTCATTTTTTATTTTGACTTGTAGTTAATGGATTTTCTTTGAGTAGAACCCTATAAAAGACCCCCCCCCCTCTTTCTTTTCTTTTTTTTTCTTTTTTTTTTGGTGCCTGTTTCACACTCGCATTACTTTCACATTTTACACACTGATAGCTTTTGCTTTACTCAAAACTGTCTTGTTTTCTGCAGCGACCACCATTGTCGAAGCAGGTAAAGACAAGAAGAACCCTGATGACTTTGCTGAGGCCTTGGATTCAGTTCTGGGAGATTTTGCGTTTCCGGATGTGTTTTTGTTTGATGTATGGGGAGCTATTGGGGACATCAAGAATGGGAGAATGTAGACGTCAAACATGAACACAACCCCATGCTTTGTTGAGAAAGAGCTCGGTTGTCTGGCTCACCTAACTAGAAAGAAAAAAATGGTAGATGCTCCATGGCTGTATTCTAAGTACTTGCACACGTTTTAATGGCTTCATTTAAATCCTATTAGGGGCTGTCCCCACTACAGTCATTTCTCTTTGAATATTCAAATTTTCAAATAATCTCAAGCAGATTTGAAAAGAAAGACAATTATGGTGGCACAAAGAGTTGCATGTCCTAATATAACCTAAAGGAGACTTTTTTTGGAACACTGCAACTTTAGAAATGATGCCAACTCAAAGGCAACTCAACTTAAACACAATATAACAACAGAAACATTAGAATGAGGAAAAAAGCTGCAAGAATGTAAATTACATGCATTGAAAAGAATGGTGCACTAATTTAAGATAAAGGAATAGAGGATTTATAAAAGGTTTGCAGAAGTTGAAACTTTAATTTGTTTAGACCTTTTTGTGATTTAAAAATGGTTTAAAATTTCAGCCCTGATTCATCTAATGTAAATGTTTCAGCTCTTTTTTCAGCTCTTGTTTTGTGTTTGCTCTCTTTAGCCACCGTACATTCTGGCTGGAAAACAGTCACACTAAAGTTGCTGATATAAGATAATTACGTGAGATGCTTTAGGGCTCCCCTTCTTTTTATCATAGAGATCTATCATCACAGGGATTTGTAAACAGTGTTGCAAGAACATGAATGCAACACTATCAGCCAGACATCTAGGAAACAAGGAAGTTGGATAAGTTGCAGTGAACTTCTGTTCTCTGATCAAGTCCCACTGGGAACAAAAACAGGAAGGGGACATTTCCAGGTCATCTCAAAGTCATAATGTTTAATTGCACTCTTCTTGTACTAAACAGCTGTGTAAGCTCAAGATCTACATGTGATTTTTAAGTTTTGCAAAGTTTGCAGGCAGGTTGTTCGCTGAATTTACTGAGAATGGCCTGAAACCTTTCAACAACTCTGTAATTCAGCAACAGATGTGATTCTGCATCTTCAAAATAGCAAAGGCTATTTGAGCACATTTTGAAATAAAATATTCTGCGGAACAAACCCAAGGGGACCATTTCAACTTGAATTTTTCTGCCTTCTGACCTTCATTTTCCCATAAGACCACAACTGTCAGACAGAAACCAAAAGCATGCTTTTCGCTGATTTTTGTTTAAAATAAATAAATAAATTCTGTCACTCATTACTTACTTTCCACTTTTGCCATAGATTCACAGGAATCTTTTGTGGTTTGTTTCAGCATGTAAATACCCCAGATTAGGTTGTGCTGCTCTTTCTGTCTGTCACTGAATTGGAGAGATTCAAATGCTCTAAAAAAACAGAAAAAAGAAGACGCATAAACTATTTGTTTAAGTTTGGCAGTTTTGCCTTTTTGATTGCTGAAAAGGTCGTTTTCAAATATTCAAGTAAGCCTTGAACCACTGAATGTCAAAATGTAGTTTATTTCCTTCTGTCTGCACACTATTTGTCTAAATGTGTTTTGTTTCTAAGACTTTGTATATGATTGCTTCTGTTGGTGAACTTTGAATATCTGACATGTTTAAACTGTGAGTAAAAAGATAGAAATAATAATAATCAGACCTGTTTTTGTTTCACTTTGCTGTGTATTTATTTATATGCACAATAGCAAAACATTTTAGATAAGAACATTCATATACATATATTTTTCATAATACTGGAGGTAAAGCAAACCTATTGCAACACGTTTTGGACTGACAACACAATCTGACAAAGCTATGTGCTAAATCTGTGATATGTTGCAACCAGTAGACCAAGAAATAACTGTTTTTTTTATTAAAATGTGACACAAAAGAATTACAACACACTGTCAGATGAATCTATTTTTCAATTTGGCTACAATCGTTGCTATTCTTCCTTAAACAAACAGACATTTTCTGATTTATCCAAGAGCTACATTTGTACAAAGCTCCCCTTAAACACCCTCCAATCTGTAAGCTACTTGCAGTGTTAGTTAAACATTTGGGAGACACAGAGATACTCCATGCAGCAGTAAAAACAGTGTGTCTAACACTGAACAGAGGCTCAGATAAAAAGTGAGCAGTAGGAGAAGGGAAATCTGAAGTTGAGGTGAACTTTTTCTGTGTTTTTCTGCACTACGTATCTGTATCTTTTTCTCATTTAAAATATCAATTTTGATTTTTTTTCTCCTCCTAGAGCAACCCCAAGGAAATTAAACATTTAAATGATCCTAATTTAAAACTGAGGTGAAAAAAAATAGCTTGAATAAAGCACGTCTACATTTAAAGCTCCATTAAAGAGTATTTTTGCATGTAATAAAAATGGGCTGACTCTAAGTCTGATGCATCCTTATGAACCAAAAAAGTAAACAAGATCATCAGCAAAAGGAGTGACTACCACTAGACAATTATTTTCAAAGTCTGAAACAATCAGCAGGGGAAAGATTAACTGCAAACTGCTGGTACAGCCCTTTTCACATGTTTCAGGGTAAAATAAACAAGTAATACTTTTGTCTTTTTAAACACAGCAAGATGTGAAACATTGTTTAGACACGAGTTCACATGCACAGAGGGCGCCAGAATCAACCCAAACTAAAAGTTCCTCACAGGAGCTTTAAATACTGTAAGTCTCTCCCATATACAAAGAAAAGGTTGCCCACCTTCACTTTAGCTCTCACCTTCGCTTCTGAACAACTTCTTCCACTTAAAATTTTAATGTGTTTAAGGAAATTTCACCTTCTCTCTTGAATTTCTTTGATGTTAGATATGTTTTATCGCTCCAAACTCAGTTTGTTAAAGCCTAAAATAATTGTCATAAAACAGTAATCTGACAGTTACTGAGACAGCTGTTTCAGATAGAGAAGACAAAACTGTATTAGGGTTACATTAAGTAGCTATGACTGTTTTATATGTTGTATGTTTACTTGATAAAAACGTTCATGTTTATACTGATATGAGTAATGTAGTTAACAACACTTGCAAAGATTGAAGGCAGCTCAAATTTTTTTTTCAAAGTTTTGGTCTGATTTTCACAACATTTACTTAACTCTGTTCCTCCAGCAGACAAACCTAGAAGTGATGACTGAGGACTTAATAACAGATCACCCAAGATCTAAAAATGGCCGTGCTTGCATCAATAAAAGCATTATACACAGACAACACATATATTTACTTTTTGTAGATTTGGGAAAGGATGCTGCAGGCTTCTAGCAGTCAAAGCACTATGTCCCTGCAGTCAAAGCAATTTCATGACAACACCTATGCAGGATAAGGATCAGCCTGGTTTTAACTCTACAGAGTTTTTCTGAAAAGAAAAGCTCCATGGCATATTTAATAAATACTTATATTAAAAAAAAACTTTTCTGTGGCAGGATGTTAAAAATCAAAAATAAAAGTTTTCAATGGAGCAGAACCTCCGAAGAGAGCAGTCTGTGTGACAGAAATCTGCCTTAGTGGACTGCAGTGGTTTGTAAAGAAGCTAAAGAAACCATTTGTCAAAGTGACACAGTAAATACTGCCTAAAAATCAATGATATGATGTCAAATGATAAGATTAAACAGGATTAGAAGAATGAAGTGATCTTGCCTTCATTCTTTGTCACAGATTGAATGCATTCAAACACATACTGTAATCCTAATAATGCCCTTCACTCTGAAACACAAATCCCACAGTCACTTGCAAGTAGGTGGTGCCTTCCCTGTAGAAATCTGTGCTACTTTTGTTTTGCCAGTCTGTTCCGTTTCATCCGTGCTCAGGGCGCTCCCGAGTGAAGCGCGCGTGAACCTGCGGACTGTGTTGCTCAGAGACGGATACAGACTCATGATGGAGCCCCGAGACCAGTCAAAGCGGGGGAACATCCTCTTAAGAATTGCCCTGCGGAACAGGATGTATACCCAAGGGTCCAGGATCTGGTTCCAGGTGGCAAAGCGTATCCATAGCAGTAGGTATTGGACCTGAAGACGGTTCCCGGACAGCACAGTTTTTGCAATAAAGACCTGGAGGTGATGGGATTGAAATAAGGGCAAAGATAGGAGGAAGGAAAAGAGATGAGAGAAAAAGGGGTATTAGCAAAATGGTTGACAAATGCACAATGCCACTTCTGAGAGTCCATTGAGAGAGCGTCTAATTTTCCATGGCCCTCATGAAGCAGTGACAACTGCAACACAATTATTCCCCTGCTTTAGTAAAGCTGAGAATATTACATGAGGCATAGCCTTATTAGCATTAGCCCGACTGTCTCTTGTGAGGGTAAACATGCTAACAAGCTCCTTTAGGAATGACAAATTGGCTTCCTGCTCTGTTCCAAATTTATATTATGCTGCTAAAATACACTCCTCTAGTGGTTTACATGCAAACATTGCAGGAAAATCAGCCAAAACCCACTTTAACTGTTGCATGCAAGTGTGGTGATGATGTTCAACTGATTGTTATAATAGAGCAAACTTTTCTGAGAGGCAGAGGTGCTCCAGGGACTGAGAGTACTCCTTAATTTCCCAAGATACAAGTTAGCTCTACGGCTAACTTCAGAAGGCAGCATTTCTTCTTGCGTGAAGAGAAAAAAGGGGTAATTTGAGGCTTTGAGCGTCAACCAAACTTGACTGTAGATAAGGTACAGAGTTTATCTCCCTGCTGTATCAAAATTACTCAGCCTCAGCATCTTTTTTTTTGCTGTTTACCTCCATGCAGTGAGGTTTTTTTTAACAGCTCTGCTTCAAAGAAACGTTTGAGAAACCAAATAACTCCACAATCTGTGGATTATTATTGGGGTGTGCTGAGAAAGCATCTGTGTTAGTTAAATAGGAATAAAAGCCTGAAGAAGATGAAAACAAACGTGATGGAGGTCTGGATGTATTTAGTGAGGTATTAATTGACTGGAATGGAATGAAGTGCGTGTTGCAGCCAGGATGAGACTCTGTCAAATGATTCTTTCCAGCAGTGTCGACTGCAGATGTTTGGAACGGGATGAGGTGACCGACCAGCCACAGCACAAAGTTAGCATGAAGTATAGGGATGTTTTGTGATTGTTACAAATGTTGAGGTTTTTTTTTTTTTAATTATTATTATTTACATTTTACTCGCCTTAGTTGAGACACTTGAAACGTGATGTAAATCCAGGGGTCAAGTATCTGATTGCAGGTGGCCATTCGTATGGAGAACAAAACAAATTCCTCTCTGACAGAATCGGCAGTCACTGCGCTCTTCAGAATATAAATCTGTGCAGAGTGTCACACAACTGAGGTTAGACAGACAAGCATGTGCTCCAAACAGATAGCTGTGCCCCTCTAGTCCTAACTGGGATATGTTGCTTGGAGAAAAGCAACACATGGCTATTTGATTTCATCAGAGAAGATTGGAAAAACGTGCAAGAAGCGGCAACAAAGGTGTGAACAAAAGAGGTTGAGCGTGTGGCAGTTGATTTTCATTTTGGTTCAATAAGTTGAAGCTTTTTACCTATTTCCAAAAAGGGCCAACGATGTTTGTTTGCTGTGTTGTCTTGTGTAATAAATGCAGCTGATTTAGATTTTAACTTTGTCAACCACTTGCATGTGTTGCCCTGCTGGAGCTTGTGCAATATCGGCCGTTACTTCTGAAAATGTGATGCCACGACCAAAAAATAAATAGCCAAAGAATGAAGAGAAGAAATGACTTTGTGTGCGCTGGAGATTTCCTTTAAAGGCATTGATTTCACTCATACTTCTAAGCCGAGATCTGTCATCTTGAAAAGGCATAAGGCACCGAGGGGCTCTCTGATCCAACGAAAGATCAGAGAGCTTTCAGATAGACCAGTGAGAAAGCTGCATTGCTGGGAAGAAATGAAGCATATAAGAGCAAAAGAAGAAGAAAGGGGTTTAAGGCCTCAATATGGTTCAAAGAGTTTAAGAGTAAGGCTGATAGCACACAGAGCTGGACAGAGAAGGTGACAGGGTTAGGTGCTCTTTGGATCATTTGGATCATTCATGGTCACCAATTGTCAGTGTGGTTCACTCCTTTCTGTAAAGTTTGCATACCGTAAAATACCAAATAGTAGCCGGGGCGTTTATTTGTTTCAATCACTGAGCAGACCAGGCGTTTATTTAGGACCGGGCGACTATTTGGGACAGACGTTTAATTCCTTTCCCAGCAAATAACATTCAGTGGAAGTGGTAACGTCTTCTTTGACTCTTCAAAGCCTCCTCATCTTTACGTTGTTATTGCATAATTCGTCCTGGCAGACTACCTGCGTGGACTGATACACTAAGCGGCGAGTGCCTCGTAGCCAGCTGTGGCTCTGCAGCGGAGGTAGCGCCGTTTTACGACACGATGAGAACTAGAGCCTTATTTAGCTGTGTTTTTGTGTGAAAGTAACGCACTGAAAATTCTCTAAATAAAGCGTGAATGCAGACCGATATCAGATTTTTTCGGTGGGAGTCCGTTTATTTGTGTTTTGGGTCAAGTAAAATATGGCTCCGAGTCTGAGTCTGCACTCATACGGGGCAGACGAGTAGACGAGCAGGGAGGGGGTGTTTGGTGCGAGTGCTCTGGGCTTCTGCTGCACAAAAAACACTGCTGTAGGGTCATGTGTGTGCTGAACCGATTACGTCGATCCGAACGGATCACGCATCAATGATGATCCGTTGCACCACTACTAATAAGGTACAGTCTGATTATGTTTCTTTTACAAAAATCAGTTTTCAAGAGTCAACCGTCAGTTGTGAGCTCAGCTTTTGCATGTGTGTTCTGTAACTATGACTGCGGAATGAAAAAAAGAACAAAAGAAATGGACCGCGGCTCGTAGGCTGCGCCGAATAACTTACCATACCCCCGGCGTTTATTTGGAACGGGCGTCTATTTTTCTAAACGTGCTGCTACACTCGGCGTTTATTTGGAACCCGGCTATTAATTGGAACTCGGCGTTTCTTTGGTATTTTACAGTAAGCTACTATGGGAACAGGAATTTTAGGATCCTGTACTATTTACATAGGACTTTGTTTAGTATTGTGGCTCTACAATGTTTTATCAACAAAATTATTGCACAGTATGGCATGCAAACATGAACAGGACATGCTTAGTTACAATGAAAAACATTACCAAGAGAGGGCACCAGCAGATAGAAGCGATGACCATGATGAGGATAAGCTGAACCATCATTTCTATTTCATGGTCTCTGCGGCGCTGGGATCGGTCCTGTCCACAGCACACCCTGATCAGGGTCACCACGCTCACGGTATTAAGCAAAAACGAGGCTGCGATGCACACCAAGCCGACCAGGGAGAAGAGCAAAGAGAAGATCAGGTCATTTCCCTCTGAGCTGATGTTAAGGAAACACCAGGAACCTGGCATCTGGATGTGGTAGCTCCCAACACCTGTAATAGGCAGCAAAGCTATGCAGCCAGCAGTGAGCCACACCGTTAGCACCATGGAAACTGTGCGGCTCTTTGGGTCACTGGTAGAGCGAGCAAATGGTCGGTTGATGCCAATAAAGCGCTCCATTGCCATGGCTGCACCAAGCAGGAGTGGGCATAGTCCATAGAACACCATGGACATACCCATAAAGTTGCAGAAGTGGCAGTCTGGATCCAAATGCCGCCAGTTAAAGTGCGTTATATGGAAGGGGATCACAATCGAGCTGGTGACCAGAAGACCCATAAAGTCTGTGATGACCAGGCCGCCAAGGCAGATCAAGAAGGAGGAGCGTGAGCGGCTATGTGTCCTTCTGAAGGACTTGACAAGAACTATGAAGGCAATGAGATTGGAGATCAGACCCAGAGAACCAAAGGTGATTGGAAAGTAGGCGGAGGCAACGGGGAAATTGTAATTGAATGGAGGGCTGTGGATGGAGTAGCAGAGTGGGGTGTTGTTGGTGGGGTGGTGGGTTGAGGAATTCATGGTGGTCAGCTGATGTAGGCCCATTTAGTCCAGATGAATCAGAAATAGAAATGCAATGCCAAAGTGGGTAGACTCATTCCTCTCTTCATCCTTGAAGGGAAAAGAGAGAAGGTGAGTTATGCGGTGCTCTTCATAATGGAATGCTCAACACAAACCTTCACTCCTTCCATCCTTACTCCTAATCCTAAGACAAACTCTTACGCATGATGTAGACCAACTCTAACCCCAAATACTTAACCTTACCCAAACCCTGATCCCCATATCCTAACACAACTCTTGGCCTAACCCTAAAACTAATTCAGTGGTTTTTTTGTTTACTCATCTGGATTCGGGGCTAAGTGATGCTTATTCAGACTGAAAATGTTGCAAAACCAGTGGTGCCGAAAATTGCTTTCTACTCACCCATCCATTTCCTGTACATGCATATTCCTATTTAGAGTCGAGTGCCGCTGCCTTGATCGAATCTTATCATTTCGTACGAAGCATTTACAAAAATGAGACTAACATTCCAATAAACCCTAACAATTCATTATACGCTGCCGTCTTAATGCAAAGGAATTTGGACTTTTGTGAGTGACTTTTTATAATGAGAACGTATAACATATGAAGTTAACATAACAGCTCAGATAGATTCAGCACTTGACACCCACACAAATTCAGGCACACAGTGATAGCATGGGCCAGAGATGGATTGAGTCAAACAGTGACAGAAATAGACAGCGAGTAGGAGAGCTGGCACATCCTGGCAGGAAGTGCAGCTATGTGAAGAGCACTGACAGAGACACTAACAGGAAGTAAACACATGTTGTCACAAACAGTCTACGATGTTGTCCCAAGAGATCTGTCCTCAATACACTGCATGTCAGATTGTTTCGTGACTTGCTTCCAGCATAGTGAAGATAGGCCAGATGCTGAAATAAGAGCAAATGTTCTAAATTAATAATCAGTAACTTCCAACAATATTAGATTGAGGGGAAGTGTGTGTATGGGTATCATCCTGACATAAAAGGATAATCGGGAAGCATAAGCTTTGTTTCAAAAGCTCCATATGATGGAATCTAAACCACTTTATCTGGTGATGCCTTTGCTATCTGTTAAAAGAAAAGGAATCAAACTCAGGGTGTCACTTTCTTTGAGTAATAAGAGGATCCTGTTTATACTTAAAAGTTTTGCTGGTGAATTTTTAAACGATTACAACACAACCGAAAACAGTACAAGATAAAATGAGCTTAGCGTTAGTTTAGGCATGCCACAAAGTAAAGTTCTGCTCATAGATTATCAGCTGCTCTCACCGCCAATGCCATCAGCTGATTACATCTATGCATCCAATTGGTAAAGGGCAAAACTGGTATCTCTAAACTCATGTTGCTTCCCCCTGCAAACCGCGATGCAACCCTCCTCCAACCCAGCATCTCCTTATCTGCTCTGTCTGATTTTATCAGTGTCACAAGTATTGCCACTGATGTTTGCTCTGTCCTGTCCCGTCCCCCCAGGACCCTGCTTTGGCTTTTCATGTGCGCGCATGAGATAGAGGGGAGGTCTGCTCTCCCCACCTCAGGCTTTGGCATTTACTGTGGGCAGTGAGAAGTATGTCTTGGGTACTTCATGAGAAATTTCCCTAAAAATCTATTATTAGAATTTTATTTCTCACAAAAAAATATTTGTGCTCTTGGTCATTTGAATCAAGTTCCTACATTCCTTACTGCTCTTTTTATTTCCTGAAGCATTAGTGAAGTATTGTTTAACTTGGGCGTAGGAAGCAACAGACTGGAAGTGACCAAACACAACTGGCACAATGAATGATGATGCGTGAAAACCCAATTGCCCGTTGCTGTATTGCACTCTGGCACATGCTTGATGTAGCAGCCGCTGGTTGTTCTCCAGAAATACATGAAAAGTATGTCAGGGCTCTGTTGCACCTCAAAAAATTCACTTTGTGAGGAGTTTACTTGTGTGTGGTAGACATGTTCAAGATGAAGTCACAGCAGATAAATCAAAATGATTAAGCCAAATACTTTGGAAGAAAAAAAAAACTGGGAGGTAATTTGCAAGAAACACAAATAACAGTTGAATCAGTGAGCTGACTGTCTCAGACTTAGGCTTAAATACCTAGATATGCAAATATGTAATTTACAGGTCAGATGAACAATATGCAAAAGTCTTTGAAGTTTTGGGGCTTTCAAAAACTTCACAAACAACTAACCCTATCATTAATTATTATTATTATTATACCCTATTATTAATTATTACTACTGGGGCCATTTTTTGGTTAACAATTATTCATGAATCATTTAAAAAAGATGTGATGTTTGGTGCACATTTCAAAAGGTATGTGTTTCTTTTCAATACATAACTTATAAAACTCCACAGCTATGATAATATTCTTTCAGCTCTCTAATTGCCAAATTTCCCAAAAGGCAGAACAGGGAGATATATAGCTGGAGACAAACCTTTGAGCCTTATCACTGAGAGTTTACTACACTATCATCAAGTCTATTCAGCCCCCCAGAGAGCACCAGGATGAGACAGAAAGTTCTTGGCGCCAGCTTTTGTGCGACCCTGAGAACCTTTTTGAGAGTTCCATTAGTGCTTGTTAGCATAGCAAATCAATATGTCATATTTAAAAATGCTTTAACAAGGTTATCCAAGTGCTTTCCAGTGAATCTGATGGGAAACCACAGGAACCTTTAAAAGGATGTGAGTACAGGACTGTGGCGAGAATGCAGAGTGTGTGCAGCAGACTTTGTGTCTGGAGGCTTCTTAAGTCTCAGTGCTTTCAAGCTGTGAATGTGGTGTCACACATGCAGCTAATAAATTATAAAACACGTGGTTACTTGAAATGAAAACATCTTGAAACATCTGGAGTTGCCCACTTTCTATCCATAATACTTCATCCTCAAGCTCTCAGTACTGTATTTGAAGAACAGATTAAATGTTTTGTATTTCAGCTTGACAAACTCATTTAATAATGCCATTTATAAATTAGGTTATGTTACTTTATTGAAGTATCAGAAACAGATGTACATCCCAGAGGGCTCTTAATGTGCTGAATAGTACAAAGCATGAAGGATTTGATCAATTGCAGGACTTTAGCTAATCAAATAAAGCCCGTTCAGATCCTCCTAAAATAAAGAACTCTTTTAAATTAAGACCTCATGGGCCATAAAGTTTGACTGGACAAAAAACCCCCCAGTAACTTCAAAGCTGTCTGGTTTGAGCTACATCTACTTTCATTTAATCATTCTTAAGCAGAGAGGTCCAGAGTTTCAGCTCCTCTGTTTTTTTAAGATGTGATGCTTTACGACCCTATTACTGTATCAGCACAGGAACCATGGGACAGGTCGAGGTTTCCCAGCCCTGAAGAGATTGGTATGCTGATTTAATGACAGTCTTTTCACCTCCTGTGGAGAGAAAGAGTGGACTGAGGGATTTTTCTCTCACTCATGATCTCCTCTGACCCCTGTCTTACACTTTCCACAGCTTCTTCTGTGTTAAACATTTGTGAATCCCATCAAGAATTGAGGAATTATGTTGATGCTGAGAGCTTATTAAAGTCTGTGGTTGATTTTTGAAGAGGTGGGCAGGTCAAAGATCAGAGATGGAGGTAGTCCACTTCTGTGTGCTCTTATACACAAAGAAAAAGTGACGTCATTTGCAGAAGTCTGCTGTCAAAGGTTTTAGTTCCTGATGTCTGGCCAATGTTTGTTTAACTTAGACATGATTAGAGACCATATCAACATTACCAGAAGTCCTAGTGAATGTTTCGTTTGAGGAAAATTGAGTTTGAAGGATGATTGGATGAATATGAGGAAAATATGCTCTATTTGTGAACACAGAGAGAACCTGCTGTTCATCCCCATCTGATTTGATCAGCTGTCTATTTAGTGTAATGTGATAAATGATAACAATTCTATAAATTAAGGTGCGTTTTAAAGGCATATTTCTTCCAAAATATCGAAAAAATGGTGATGATGGGATTACTATTTTTCAAACCATGATAAGTCTGTCAAAGCTAAAGTAATTAATGCTGACAAACTAAAAAAAAAGAAAAACAACAAAAAAAACATACTTTCTCTTTAATCAAACCATCATAAATAAGCACTTTTAGGAGATGAGATGAGATGAGATGACACAAAATACCCATAAGGCTTTTTTTTTTTAACTTCAATAATTTTTTAAAGATAAAAAGTGTTGGCAAATAAAGAAATTCCACATTTCTGGGCGACATTTTATGTACTTTTAAAAATATTTGATCAAAAAGTGTCAGTTTTTAAAGATTTTTTTTTTTTGAAAACTGTAAGCAGTAATCAAAATGCGTCTTACCACAGCAGAAGCTCTTTTAAGGACCAGGTTGTTCTTCAGTTAAAGAAGTTTGCACTACTCCATCCAAACCATCCCTCTGCATTCCACAGATGAAAAACGACCGTGAGTGGCTGCACACAAATAAAGAGCTGGGTGATGTTTCATTTAGGATTAAGTCCCCCTGTGATATAAATAAACCCCTACAGCAGACATTTAACAGTAACCCCCGATCATCTCTACTCCCTTCCCCCCTGACTCTTCTAAAGCAGCTGAGATACTCATCTTTTCCCTCCAGATGCGCTTCTTTTTGTTCACTTTACCCCTCCCAGCGGCACAAAGAGGAGGAGTTCAGAGGAGGAGGCACCACGTTGTATTTAAAACTGGAGAATGAACAGAAACAAGTCGTAAAGAAGTAGCTATCAAAGGTTGGACAGCAAGAGATAAAGCTCATGTCTGGTTTTAAGTTGAAAAAATGCTTTTCTGCAGAACAGATAAGTTTGTGTTGTTAATGGCAGAAACTGTAAAACCTGTCACTTGTATAAAAATTGCAGAAAATATTTCCCTAATACAGCTCAATACATGTTTTTTTTTATTATGTTTTTTTTTTATTTTTTGCAATGACTGCATGTGCGTACATTTCCATGTGGAAAAGGCTGGACATACCATCAGCAGATGTTGTTATTTATTTCCTGGTCTCAGCTTTGATGCAGACTCAGTCCTCTAACAATTTAGAGCTGACTGGTTTATTCTGAAAGACATATGCAGAGCAGATGTGGGTCACAGCAGCAAAACACTTTCAGCTAAGCTGGACAACTGCTTCAGAGGAAGAGTAAAATAGAGAAACTGGAGGATTATCAATTAAGTAGCAATAAGTAGGAGCTTGTTTAATCAATATATTTTTACCTTTTTTATGCTTAACTGAAAGGCAGTGTTTTTCAGAGTGTCTCTGGGTGCTTGAATCTGAAAATATCTCCCTCCTGCTTTTGGAGCAAACTTCCAAATCTTTGTCATATGTCACTTCAAACACTGTCAAGGATTTGGTCATGTAATAACAAAAACACGGTGGTCTTAAAAGTCTGACAGATTGCTGAAAAGGGAAAAAACTCAGAAGAAGAAAATGCCTTCATCAGTTTGTTTATACAGTCATTTGTGATGAACAAGTCACGTTCCAGTCACTGGGGTCAACTACTGAACACGTATAATTATTAATATGTGATAGGAAGTGAAATCTGTTGTTTCCATTGTTGTCTTGTATCCACCCCAGTCATGTGCCAGTAGACGGAGGGGATGAAACAGAAATTCATTTATGTACTGATCTTGCAACAGTCCCACACCTACCCAATAGATTCCCCGGCTGCTTGAGCATAAAAAAAACAAACCACAACAAAGCAAAACATAACAACTTGCGTCTTTTGCTCACTAAACTTGAAATGGGTTCATTTAGCTGCCAATTCCCTCAAGGGCCAGCTGCTAATTTACTGAGCCTGTTAATTCCTCAACTCAGCGAAAAAAAGATTTGCAGAGCTAGTTTTAAACCAGTGTTTTGACCACCAAAGAACTGTCCCCAAACCAGGAAAAACAGATTTAGAGAGGTCCCAACGCCTCCCAGCGTATGAAAGAACAATAAAAGCCTCATAGCATTCAGGTTCCAAAAGGTTTGAAAACAAAACTTCATTGTAAAAGAATCAAGCCTTGTTCAAGACATATTCAATAATAAAATGACTCCTTTGTTAGCCTTGCCTGTGGTAGTGATCTGGTTCTAAGACAATTTTCATTTAAACCAGCTCAGAACTAGCACCAGGGTCACTTTAGTGGAAGAAGGGGAATAGTGGAGAAAGTGTATTATAGTGAAAAACAAAACAAAACAAAAAGGTATTAATTTTGATTAAGAAAACAACAACAACAACAACAACATGTAACAGTTTTAAAGGTCCCATATTTTGCAAAAATCACTTAAGTCTTTTAGTGAAATTTGTTGGTCTTTGGCTTTCCTCCCAGCCCACAAAATGTGATATTTAATGACAAACCTGTACTTAGTAGTGCTTGTGAATGTAAAATCCTGACCTAAAACAACCTGTTTGGATTTTGGGGATTTGCTGACATCTGCGAGTCCCTTTTTTGACCAATCAGGAGCAAGTCTGAACTTATTGGTCCACCAGAGCAGATACCCCCGAACCCCCTCCCCGCCCACACTCCTCTCCCCTTCTCCACCCCTCTCCAGCAGTGGGGGGAGCACAAAATTTCCATCTCGGAAGAAGACAAGACTAAGTGGCTAGAGTTCATTTAACAAGGAAATGTGCCAGCTACACTCAGTAAAACTGTGCATGTGTGTGCTAGTCACTTCACTGCCGACTACTTTTCCAACTCTGGACAGTACAACAGAGGGCTAGCGAATAGACTGGTCCTGAATCCAGGCGCATTACCAACCATCCACCAACAAACTTGGGACCCTGGAAATGTGAGTATTTTAAATGCTGTGTGCTGTGGAGCAGATGTAAGAGCTTTTCCTCAGTGTCCCCCTGTCTCTGTGTTAGCTTCAGGATGCTAACTTTTGCTGCGGTTAGCCTGTCATTTTTGCCTGTAATGTTACGGAAAACAAGCTTCGTTGTTTTCTAAACATTGTGCACTCGGAGCTCGTGGCGCCGCTCTCAGTGACGTGGAAGAGCGGGGCGGTATCAGCGGTGGCTCATTTACATATGAAGGTCACGCCCACTAAATAAGACTGTTCTGAACAGAGGGGCTATGAGAGCCTGGAAACAATGCTGCTGTGCTTGATTTATAGGCTTTTTGGACCAAAACATGTTGCTACCATTTCATGAAGACATCAATGATCCATATGAAACTGCAGAAAAGGAGCATAATATGGGACCTTTAATTAAAAAAACATCCTCTGCTGTTTCTGTATCTGTACACTCAGATGTATGAAGCTGAGGAGAAACTGGGTCGCCCACAAGTGCACTCTTTTGACTAGTTGTGGTCTAGACATACAGATCATTAAAACTCGACAACACAAAACAGCTGCACACTTGTAGAGTGCGTGCAGTTTATCTAACCAGCGTTTCAGCAGAAAGCTACTTCTCTCTGTTACTTTCTGTAAACTGTAAAATCTGTGCCCAAAGTTGAATCAAAACACAAACATCTCACAGAGTTTGCATCGCTGCACAGGCCCGGCTGTAACTCAGTGACTGAGCAGAAGATCTTTCCTGAACCAGTGCCTAAATAAAATCCTCCCCATACTAAAAACTTTCCATCCTCGATTCCAGAATTACATTTTATTGCGGCCTTTATAAATGGAGCGCCGGCATTTTAAAGACTGTTTTATTTCAGCGAGGAAGACGTTCAGTGAACAAACCTCAGCCAAAACAAGGAAACCAAGCAGAGAAATCTGGAAAGCACAAACCCTGATGGCGTGCATTCGAATGCAATAAACTCCCCAGATTACCATGGCTAATGGTCAGTAACCAACTATAACAAACTGTGGATTTCTTTGCAGAGAACTGTGAGTCTTGATGTTTGAGAAGATTGATGAAAACTGTACACAGATGTCCAGTTTCTCTCAAAAGAAGTGTTGAGTGCCTTTTATTTATCACACTCTTTCTATGATTTCCCCTTTTCATTCAAAATCAACAAGTGATAAAACCCCTGCCTTCTTTTCACTCCCATATCAAGAGTTTGTACATGTGATAATGGGAAAAAAACACACATGAAAGCTTCAAACTTCACCACAGACTCATCGGACACCTTGAAGCCTTCTGTCCTGTGCTTTGTGATTTGGAACCTGCAATCTAAAATAACCTCCTCTGCTCTCATCACACAGCCCTGATAACTCTCTTTGTCATCATAAAGTGAAACTGAATCCAGCGTTTAATCACAGACCAGCCAGAGACTCCATCAACATTGACTTTCAGTTTGCATGCACCACTTCCTACATTTGTATTCACAGTCTAAACAAACCTCTCTGCTCTATTGTTACTTTTGTGGCACATCTTTTCAAAACCGCTCTGTGTGTGTGTAAACACAGTGTATCCCAGTAATTGATATTACTTCCCACTTACGGCAGACATTTTAAAAGGATTCAGAGTGATTTCCTGAAAATTTGCAGCATTAGGTCTGATTATAATGGACCATACGGACAATTGAGGCCCAAGTTTTTACATCCCGTCTAAAATGATGCGTTAACTCCCACACAAACATGTTCCTCATCTCTCCGGCATCCATTATGCTACTTATCACCCACATCACTCCACATCACTCCCTGCAACACTTCACTCCCACCCCATAACCCTCCTCTGTTTGTTTTGTCCATATTTGCTGAACACAGTGATCCTGTAAGTGGTGAAAATACTCTCTGTGGTGATATATGTTTCACACCTCTTCACTGCTGATCTGTCACTTGAAATTAATTATGTCATTGAACTTGGGTGTGATGTGATTCTACCCCAAAAGTAGTGATTAAATTTTGGAGGTGATCCCATTCACTGTCTCGATCCAGGACTTTTTTTTTAAAGGAATCTTTATCATTGTGAGATAGGGCCGTTTTCACCATATGTGTATATAACTCCACGATAAATGGTGTGATTGCTTTGCAAAACAATACAAGACAAGATCATGATAATTTCTGACAGATTTAAAAGTATGATCCAGATCCTGGCAATATTCTGGATACTAAGATCTGGAATATGAAATATGTACTGGGTCATCATAATTTTCAACACTGTCAGGTAACAAATTATCATACAAACCTGCAACTAACACCAAATTGTAGCAGACAGTCTGCTGAAAGGGAGTAAAACATTAAAGTAAGACTAAAGTGTTGCATGACAATCACAATATGCTTGGCAGAGGTCTGAGTACTTTTCTGGTTTAGCTCTGCGGTAATAATTTTACCAATGAAAACAGCCCTGTTAGAGCCTGGTACCCAAAATGAAATAAAAACAAATGTAATAAAACCTGAAATGTAGCACTTTGTGACAATTTGGGCAAAAAGTCTTTACTTTTCAGGCTCAGCACTCTTGTTACAGTATTGAACAGTTACATTTGGGGTTTTATTACATTACAGGTCGTTGTTACATTTTGGCCAATTGTTACATATGGAGGATTCTTACTTTTAAGATGTCCAAGAGGTATGGGGGCCAATCCAGAAATTTGAACAACTCTGTCAACCCCAAATATTTTTAAATCACCCTTCATCCATGATTACATCAAATAGAGCTGTGATCCACTTGAGTTTATTAACTCCTGAAAAAAACAATCTTCTTTAAGCCTGATGGTGTAAATGTGTCTCTGTCAGCATGTGTCACAGCTGAAGGCAAAGTGAAAAAATATGATTAATCATGGTTAAGGAAAATCATGGTTTAAAGTTTTTTTTTTTTGATGGCACAGTTTATCAATTATCAAATTTTCCTTACAATCTAATTATTTCATTAAGTGCAAAAACTGCGCCCCTATCTCTTTCCTCATGCTGTAAAAGTTATTTATGTACATTTTCAGTCTGCCTTTTACCTCCTGCCTCTGAGAGAAACTTAGTCAAACTGTATTTTCCTCAGAGAAGTCACCAGTGGTAAAACCAGGAGACTATGTAAGTTGTTGTAACAAAAAATGGAACCAGGACATAAATATTTTTAGTTTAATGAGTGAAAAGAAATGTGGAGGTAGGAGCATGATTAATGCTCTGTTGTCTTTGGATAAAGTTAGAAATAAAATGAAGACAGATGGAATTCGTTAAAACCAAACTAAACACACATAGATGTACAAGCCCACAGCAATTTTGTCATCCGTCCTGCCATTGGTATCTGTAGCTGGTACACAGCAATTGATGAACACCACCTCCATGTTTTTCTTTACCTTAATGAGCTTCAAAGAGAAGCAGAAAGATACAGGCACAATAAATAACTAACTGAACCTTGACTGAACTCAGCAGAGGATCATATCTGCAGAAAATGTCCCCAGGACTACAGCTTTAACTCCACCAATATGTCTTGTCCCACAACAAAAAAAGTTGAAGAAAGATGGCAATATCATTGAAAATATAGTCCCTGTGAATTGCTGAGGGAGTTGCAAGTGCTTTCTTTCAGACTCTTGCAGATATGAAAGTAAGTAAACTGAAAAATAGCTGAAAGAGAGGGTCTCCTTTCATTCCCATCTATCTATGCAGGAATGTTGGGACACATGAGGCTGAGGACAGTTACTGAAGGTGAAAATGGGTCAAATCAGTCATAGTTCAAACTTTGAGGTGATCAGTCTCTAAACTCTTACATCACAATGTTTATTTTTACCATAGAAACTTTCTGACCATAAAAAAACACAAAATCAAAGACTAATGCTGATCCTGTTTTTGAGATAACAAAAACGGGTCAGATTACAAATAAAAGTTAATTTAAGTTATTTTGTTATGCCTTAAGTAGTTTGTTTCAACTTCCAGAAGCTAGTGTAATGAAAAAAGTGGTTTAGCAATCTTAGCAGCTGCTCTAACAAACTCATCATGATTGAAAGGGCAAATGGCCTGAGCAGAAAAAAGGAATGAGGAAATGCAGGTAGTGAGCTACATTTACCAGCTTTACCCAGCTTGGACACTAGGAGGAGACATTTCCTCCTTTGATGACCTGGTTCTGACATTGTGTCCAAATTTAGGCAGCAACAGTATTAGAAATACAATCTGTTAGACCACCACTGAAAGTTCACCAGCTATCTAAAGAGAAGCACTCTAGAGCTCCCCCTGGTGACTGGTGAGGAGAGTAATGTCAGTCCAACAATAACATGATGAGGGTCATGCACTTCAAATCTTCTTTATTATTATTATTATTGTTATTAATATTATTATTATTATTATTATTATTATTATTATTATTATTATTATTATTATTATTATTATTATTATTATTATTATTATTATTATTATTTTGTAAATACCATACAGTAACCTTGAGAGGACAGACACAACTTGCCACATGGACTTGTTTGGCCTCTCAAAGCCATAAAGTCACCACAAGGAGCGCAGACAGGGAGCTCTTTTTATTATGTGGTGAACATCAGTGGAGGCAGTGGTGAGTGAACGCCTTCTCTTTAGAGGCTTCATATTTTCTGCTTCAGACAGTGACAGACTGAGCATCATTCAAATATAAGTGCATGGATGCACCAGGATTTAGATCAAACAGGTAGAGCCCTGTTTCAGAGCTGTTAGTAAACCAGGAGATAAAATACATTGTCATCATTTTTTTCAGTCAAACTCAATTCTAAAGCCCTCTCCTGAAATGTAATTTAATTGTGCACAAATGGACATGTTTACAGGGAGGCTTTAATGGTCCCACTGCTGATGGTTTCATGTATCCTTAATCATTACTGTAAAATCCACTCTGGTGCATCACAGCACAGATAGCACTGCTGGGTTTTATCCTCTGCCATCATTCTTTTGCTCTGCTTCCCATTACAGCACCATTACCCCCCAGCTCTGAGCCTTTTTTGTGATGAACTGGGTGTTTTAGCTGACATTCGAGACCAAAGTCTAAATGAGTTTTTCAGAAACAACCGTAGCAGAGCAGCTTTGTAGCAATGTAAGACTTTTCAGTTGGAGTACAAAGTTGAGTGCTTTTTCTAAGTTTGTAGGCCTTGAATGATGACTGACTCTAAATCCAAAGCAGGTCATTGTCCAACGGTGATTCCTACCAGAGACATTCCTTACCCTTGTAAGGGCACATAGAAAAAACTTAATGAGAAAGATGTAGTATTCCACTCTGACACTGACCAAAAATAACATCCTAGTTGATATACTGGTCAAACAGCTCATCCAAGAATGCTTTGGGAAAGAGAAAATGTTGTCTCATGCAGAATGTGTACAAACTGTTCAACAAATATCAGCTTTAAAAGGGAGGAGAGAAAAACAGAGCAGAGGGCACACATTGAGTTTGACTCAAAGATATGTGGGATAGCCAGAGGGAAACAAAAGCTCTCTAAATAATGCATGTGCTTCACTTTGACTTAATTATTCACCACATTTCTAAGAAACAATAAGGGCAGTCGTAACAAGATGGGGTTTACTGTAATTTTTCGTCTGTGTGTAGATGTTACGTCAAGAGCTAAGGCAACTCACGATTAAATATTAATCCTTCCATTGGCTACAATGATGTGGTTTGCAAAGGAGATGAGAGGGGGTAGAAAGGCAGACTAAAAACAGGGATCAGACGAGGGCCAACATCAGAGGAGTTCAGAGACAAGAGAGAGGTTTCACATTGTACTCGTTGATTTTATGTTAAAATCTTCAGCAATGTTCACTGGAAGGAAGTCTTCATGAACAAAAATGTCAGTCATGCTAAAAAAAAATGGTCAAAGTTGCTTGTTAAAGGTTTTACTGCCAATTATCTGCTATTTTAATTGTATGAATTCTGTTTTTTTCTTTTGAGAATCATAATTGAATTGGTGCTACTGTGTGGCACACGGCCCCTTCCGCACAGAGCTGAGTGGTGTTCAATTCACTTTTTTTTTCTTTTGTTTATGTTTTGTTGTGGTGAAAGTGCCATTGACAGAAAGCACTGTTTAGCCTAGCAGGTGCAGTTACTTATATTGGCCACATGGTGGAGTGTTCTTCTAGAATAACTGTGTTAAAGATATGTGTTCGGTTCATGCATTTCAGAGATTTTTAGGGTTTTTTGCTATGCTAATTTAGCCGTGATGGTAAAATCTGTCAGATATTGAAACTGAATGACAGGATATGAGAGTACTTTGTGTGTAAAACACCTACTGATTTAGTGAAAATGGTCAGTTTCCTAGAATAGGAGTCGCAACAATATATTTGTATTCCAGATTTAGGTCGTAATTTCTCATCATTGGCCAATAGAGGAGAATGGGGTTGGTTGTCACCCTCATTATATCTTGCCACCAGACGGCATTGCCTCTCAATGGAATGGAAATTTACAGAAGTGGAATCGGTGCTTCCCTACATAGTCTACTGTAGAAGACAGCTAAACTTGAGGTGAAGAGGGCGTTTTATATTTTTCATGTCAAACTGTAAATATCTGGACCCTCTGTGTGTTTTTTTTAAGAATTTATATATTGGGTTCATGACAATAATAAATAAATAAATAAATAAATAAATAAATAAATAAAAAAAAATAATAATAAAAAAATCATACCCTTAAAAAGTGTGAAAGTCGTAGTTTAGACTGTCATTAGCATGGTTGTTAGATTTGATGCTAGCAAGAAATTCCAGTTGGGGTTGGTTGTCATATTTCTACAATATATACTGTAGGCTGGACCAAAGAAGAGTTCCCTGTTCATGTTCTATGCTCATTTTGTGTTAAGATGCATTACGTTATGTAGTTTTCATTTTGTGGTCATAAATAAAATTTCAAATTTAATTTTGCCTTCTTGCCTTCTTTAAAGTATTTTTTTATTTTTATTAAAAATAACATTGTGACAAAAAAATCTAATAGTGTGGGACAACCATCCCTGTGATGGGGTTGGGTTTTGCCTCTCTATTACAATAAGTTGGAAAATATAAGGGATACACATTTCAAGCCAACGCCTCAAGCTTCAGTTTAATGTAGAAATGAGAACTGAAAGATGGTTTGATGACGAGCAATTCGCACTAGAGTAAAAAGAGTGACAACCAACCCTGTTCTCCCCTACTTGAAAGTGAAGCATATTAGCAGTGTCACATTGTACTTCAATGCTGTAAAACAAAGCTGTGTAGGAGTAATTTATTTTTACTGACTTTAACTCCAAGAAAAGCAGTCCTCTCAGTGTACGTGTTCAGGTCAGAACACGCTGACCGGAAACCAGCTCAATTTAGCGTTCTCTTTATCAGTAATAATGTCAGTTTGAGACTGATAAACCACAGTGTACACTTACACAAAGACAAGTCATTATCTTGTATACACACAATGGAAATGAGACTGTCACTCCATGTGCTGCGGGACAGTCAGAGTTAAACAGAGAGGTATATCTTATTAGTCTATCACTGGATGAGTGGATTCAGAGTAACAGCTTGAACTGATTTAACCTGTGTCTTATACAAACAGAAAAAAACTATGTGTAACAGAGTTACACCTCAACCAGCCATCCTGAAGGAGAAACCTCCCTTCAGTGTAATTCATTTGGACTGCCTTTCATGCAGCTTAGTTTGCCAGTTTTTTCCCTTTAGGAACAATTTCTACCACAGGACAAACTCAGCGGTGTGTTCACTGGTCTTCTGAGGCATACTTCACTCTGGAGCTGAACTCGGTGTATCAATCAACGCAGACATCCCTAAACAGAGGCCACTAGCATGGCAACTTTTCAAACAGAAACTGAAGGGGTATTAACAGCCTAGTGAGAGAAAGAAAGGAATCGAATGGATGAAAAGGCCAGGACAAGTGAGTGAAAAGACTGAGAGCGAGAGGGGGGAATGAGAGTAGCCTTTCTTCCTTCTCCAACATGGACCTGTTTTTTTACAGCAGCAATCAGTCAGTACTGGAGCTCTGGCTGCAAATACAGAGACAGAGAGGATGGAGGGAACATAAAACAGATGATGGGAAATAACAGCACGCCGGCATAAACACAGGAGTCACAGTTTTAAAATGTCAACGTTTACTGCTGGCAGATGCTCAAACAGGCCGTCTGCAGGAGAGGTGGGGAGTGAAATGCAGCACTCAAGACACTCCTCTGCACTTTGAATGTTATATATGTCAAATAAACAAAAGTATGTACGTACTCACCAAGTAAAATGGATTGCTGGATATCAAACCATTTTTTTAATGATGTTGGGATTTATCCAACTTTAACAGGTTGGTTATTACTACATGGAAAACAAAAGACTTGACCTGATTGAAAACTACTAAGCGAGACAGCTCATGTTAAAAAAAAAGAAAAAGAAAAATCATGTGCAGTTTGTTTAACTTTGATTCAGAAGGGAAACGGCTCTTTATGGTGATGTCACACTGATGACATTACATAAAGTGTCCTGCAGGTGGCAGCAGAGTCATTTGAGAGAAGAAGTCTGAGTTTCCTCAGAAAGAGTGAATAGTTTGATCTACAAAATCTTTCTCTATCTCTCTCTTTCTATACTTATCTATATCTATATCTATATCTATATCTATATCTATATCTATATCTATATCTATATCTATCAGCTCGTCTTCATCCATCAGTTTCACATCACTCTTTCCCCCACCTGTGATACCTCTCCAGCAGACAGGATGGTGACATTCAGGGATCAAGATTTGACAGTTAAATGGAGCAGATCCATCACTTGTACTCACGGCACCCTGAGGTAAGAAGGGATCCTGCTGTCTCGACATTTTTATTTATTTATTATTGCTCCTCGGCGGCTCATTTGCATCATCAGTGTCTCAGCGCAGAGCAGCAGCTCTCTCCTCTGTGAATCAGCAGGCATGTGCTACGATACCCCTCTGACACCTTTAGTATTCTGGCTGGAGCTCAAATGTCAGTAAATCTCTTGTTATAAAAGGTGGCCATAAACAGCTAATGGTCTGTCATGAATATTTTAGAGGCCAGAATATCATACAGAAATGACCTCTGGAAAACCACAACCTTAACAAGGCACATCTCAGACTGCTCACCTCCTCAGCCCCAGACAACACGAGGCCACTTTCTCGGCTTCTTTTGGCTGCTTTTTTTTCCCTTCTCGTGGCATGATTGGATTGATTTGTCATTTGCAACAGAAGGAGCTTGGCCACGGGGCTGTGGATAATCCAATTTATCGCTTTGCCATTTATTACAAATTTCTGTGGCTTTTGGGTCCACTGTCACATCGATTCGTTGATTGCTTGCTTAGCTGGGTCCTAATGAGCTGCTGTCTGAATCACTGCATAATCACCGCCCTAATTCACTTCCTCGCCTGCCCTCACACTCGCTCTGTTGGCTCGCCACTATTAGAAAAGACTGGACTGAAACACAGCTCTCCAAGCAGACAATTAGTAACGTCATCCTTGAAGTGGGCTGTCATTCTGCCTATATTAGCCTTTAATGACTGACAATACTCCTGCGACTTTGCACAATGTTTTCACAAATTGCTTTTTTAAGTGACAAGGAGCTTATTGGCTCATTGCATGCACCTTATAAACACTGAAATTTAACAGCCATGAAGATCAGGGCTTTGGGAAACCATATTAGAAAGTAAAACTTAAGAAACAACGTAGGAAATGTATACTTTCGGTCTTTCAAAGGTGTTCAGGATCATGGGCGAAGATGTGCAAATGAATTTGTTCATACTTACAATAACTTTAAAAAAGTGGTTAACGAGAGTGCTTAACAAGTTTTGTACCCTGTTAACTTGGAAGAGTAAAAACTGGGTAAACCACATTATTTTTCAATCTTTACACCCTTACAAAGAATTCTGCAATCACTTTTTCTCTGCTTTGATTTGTTTGCAGTGCAGTGTATCTAAAGTTATGCACATTTCTTTACTCCACATCTTAACCTCACATTCTCTCTTTATTCAAGTATAGGTAGCAAGTCATATTTAATTGATACCTTGTATACTAAATCACTGATTTGCAGGCTGTCACGTGAAGCTAACATTGGTCAAACAGAGCACGATGTTGCACCAACACTTTCCTTTTATTTGCACTCATTCACTTTGAGTTGATCGGATTTCTGAAGAGCCTCATTTGGGGACAGATGTGAGAGCAAATAGCACCAGGTGAAAGTTTACCGCTGCACCAATATCAGCCTGTCTGGGTGGCATTTATCAAGCTTGAAGAGGGGCTTAAGGACACTTGGGGATGTGTTTGTGGAGAGGCTGGTGGACAAATAGAGCAGGAAGCTAATCAAGCCATCTATCAACAAACCAAGTGCACCATCTGTGTGCTTCATCACTTGTCCTGCGAGCTCTTCTTTCACAGAGGTTTTTCTCAGTGGTTAGTGGTGTGTGAATGATAGAAGTGGATGCATGTAGAGTTAAAATACTGAAGTTAAGGATGAATATCCAGTTTACAACAAACACAGATAGGGAGCATAAACTGTGTTATAGACATTATTGTAGTCTCCAGGACTGCAAACAGTGAAGTGCCTCAAACTTGCATTCAACTCTACTGAATACAAAAAGTGAGGTTTTATACAAGTCTGAGAAAATAACCACACTTCAAACTTGATTTATTTTCTTGGTTAACTTTTTTGGAAAAATCAGTGATGGGGTCATTTGAAGTAACATCAAAGATTATGGAGTTGTCGGAGGCATTGGTACGGCCTAGTGGTTAGGTCATCCCGTGAGGCTAACCCCTGAGCAGGTGTCCAACCAGCAGCCTCTTTCCTGAATGTCTCTCCCTACTTTTACCCTGTGTCCTGATCTATCCACTGTTCTGTCCTCTCTGGACAGTCATAAAAATAAGTCTAAGACATAACTTAAAAACACAATATGGGTGTGGTATCAGTGAGTTCTCCCACTGCTTCCTGAAGAGACGTTTTAGAGCTAAATAGTAGCGGCCACTGAGTTGATAATAGTGACTGAACATCAGCTTGGACAAGAACAAAGAGGTGTAGCTGGGGTAGGCTTTTAGGCCCTGTTTACATGACAACGTTTCATCAGAAAGCGCAAAAAAGCTGTCTGTGTTTACACGGAAATGCTGAGGGACTGACAACTCTGTAGTAAACATGCCAGGCCTGTAGATGGCACTATAACTGTCTTATCCAGGAGCCGCTTTTGGGAGATCTCCACTGAAGTAGAGTTGAGCCGATCATCTGGTGTATTGGCGAATACTAAATGCAGAAGTGGAGCAACAGATGCACATTTTGTTGAAAGACAATCAGCAGATTCAGCAGCACAAGCACAACACGGTAGTCCACAACGATCGTAACAACGGTGCTGTTGTACTGTTTTATGCCTTTGCGCAAAGCGGAGTGTGATGTCAGTGTTTCCACTGAAAACGCCGGCTTACTGTTTACACAGCAATGGTTTCAAAAGTTTGGGTTTTAGGTCGACGGAAACTCCATTACCGTGTAAACGCGAGGCCGAAACGCAACAAAACTTTTGCGTTTCACCATAAAACCATTGATGTGTAAACTGCCCCTTAAGACTGAAAGCAAATTGCCACAACATTCCTTCCTGTCTGTTGTATCAGCCACACCCTTACTTATGCTAACCTACGCCTTACTAACCATACTCTTTGTCTTAATATAAAAAAAGTTATTATGCAATGTCAACCATTCAGACCAAAAGCATTTCTTTCACCAAACTATAAACTTATTCAGGTTTGCTGTAGAAAAACATGTAGCATGGATGTTTATGGGACATTACTTGCCTTTGGACTCTGCCTCAAGTGGACACTTGAGAAACTGCAGTTTTTTGGCACTTTAACATTGTCAAAACTTTAACACATCACATGAATCAAACTCTATCAACATGAGGATGACGCTCGCTCTCTTTCCGTGTTATTTGACAACAATGGGCACTGTCTTACTGAGGTGTCTGTGGAAGCACTGGTACTTCGAAAATATGATGCATCACTGAAAAGGAGCAAACACAAATTGGTTTTTCAGACAACATTTCTTTAATACAAAGTCAACATATCTACATACACAGTGGCTTTAAACCAATTATTGTTTCAGTTA
This sequence comes from Halichoeres trimaculatus, assembly GCF_033239565.1. Taxonomy (NCBI): domain Eukaryota; kingdom Metazoa; phylum Chordata; class Actinopteri; order Labriformes; family Labridae; genus Halichoeres; species Halichoeres trimaculatus. Next base: position 14,391,713 of record NW_027437182.1, on the reverse strand, counting down.
GAAGTAACAGTTTGAAAGTGATAGCTCTTGGCCTTCATATAAAGGAAAAACTATTTTGCTGAGTTTGGGTTCTTTTCATTTTGTCAGTAGGTACTGTATATTGTTCTATTCTTCTTGATGTCATTTTTTGTTAGTGTTGTTTTTTTGTTAGTCTCCCGCCCAACCCTCAAATGTTCAGTGACATATTCCAGTAAATTTGGTGGCTGTTTTTCAAAAGTCTACGATCTTTACATGAAGTCAAAAGAGTAACACATTGCACAAGCTTCCAAAGACTTCCACGGTTTCAGTTTTGGCATTGGGCCATTTTGACAGTCTTCTTTTTTTGTTGTTGTTGAGTTCCCAAAGACTCCAGTCCAGTCTTTTAGTTCGTTATGAAACATTTCAAGGTTCCCACTGTTCAGAAATGACGTGCTGGAAATGTGAATTTGCAGCAAGTTTTTGGTTGTCTTGGTCTTCCCTTGGTTGCATTGCGTTGCTCTGTTTCAGTGAGTCCTGATGTCTTTCTGCATCCCACAACGAAACATGGCTGAACAAAAACACACAGTGTGGTTCCAGACGACGCTGAGAAAAGCACGAGGGGGAAATAAATCATCATGTTTGATGTTCTACGTTTGGCTGTAAGCATAGCTGCTTTCTCCATCAGATGATGACAAATTTAAAAACATTTTGGTATTTTGGGGATTTGGGCTGCTGGAAACTCTTAAGGGATAGTGGGAGAGTTTTAAAGAGTGAAGGGCACCTTTGGGTGCCATTGTTTCTCAGAGTGGAAGAGTGTGGAGAATTTGTGATGTCCATTTTTGTAAGAACTTGAGACGTTTTGGGTCCAATTATTTCAACAAAATCTGTTTAAATCTCTATAGTTACTCAAAGTTTATGGTTACAGAAAAGAACAGCTATTTTCGGTACATGCTGGTTCCACTGCACTGAAAACAAGAATGTAACCAGACCTTGAGTTAATGGCTCATTACCAATTCAAATGGTTAGTTGGTAGCATGGACTAACTCTCCATCCTCAGCTAAATTGTAGCTGTGGATCAATGTTGCAGCCCTCATTGAGGCTATAGGTGTGACAACAGGAACTGGATTGTTTCCCAGTTTAACTGCTAGCAGGGGAAATTAAATGCAGAAAAAAAGTGAGCGGTAATTAAAGAGCAGGGAGCAAGGCTGGAGAAAGAACATGTCAGAAGGAGAGAAAACAGGCTTTACACACCAGGAAGTCGGATATGAGCAGAACCTCCATCTTTGTAATTTCTGTTCCCACTTAAAGTATGAGAGATCTTGAGGGTCAAATGATACAAATACATATAATCTATATATTTGTTTATTTACAGGTATATTCTAGTTCATAGTGGATATCTAACAAAATGGATGACCTCATTATGTCTGAAATTAAAGTTTTTTTAAAAAAGAAAAGAAATCTGGAGGGTCATAGTCTGTACACGATCATACAGGGTACAGTACGTCAAGTTGGGCTGACATAGTAACAAAATGTTTAGTTATGACTGATTAGTTCATTTGTCGACCAGTTTGTTGTTCAACAGTTGCTCAGAAAAAGAAAATGACGCTCAAAAACTACAAATCAATGCTTATAAAGAATCTCAACAAGGTTTAAAAATGGCACCTCCTCATCGGCACAAAATCTACCCGAGGGTAGAGGCTTTAATTTGTGAGCTGAGACGGAGGATTCAGTCAGAGAACGCCACCTCAGCTTCTCCCCAAGAAACACACAAGGCTTCTTAGATTACAAAACACAAAAAGAAACAAATAAAAGTCACATTTTGAAACATGAGCACTGGCTGGTATAAAAAGAAATAATGATGAGGAGAGAAATTGAAATAATACTAAGTGTTTGGATATATCTTTATATTCTGCATTTAAATATATAATGCGTGTGTGAGTGTGCAGTATATATATTCGTACATACATATATGCACACGTTCACACAGACATGTTATACTTAACTTTTCTACAGTGAAAAAATAGAATGTCTTTGAACGTAATATGAACAAATAAGCATTTCTCTTTTGCGGCTAGCTTTTTTAAAAAAGGTGATACGTCTCTGTTAAAAAACTAAACCAAAAGGAAAATAAAAAGTCAAACTATGTCATGTAAAATAAGTCGTCATAATACAACATTAATGTTTTCATAATGTTACAATAACAATAAGGCTTTTTTGGAAATAAAGATTACACACAGTTCTGTCCATCACTCTTGTTTTTTTGTGCACGCCCATCGGAAACCTTAAAGGAATCCGCACACCTGTCTCTACCGCAGCGCTGATCTCGGAGTGAACACAAACTTGATTTTGTTTAGCAGACACATGTTAGTTGGTGTCTCAAATCCAGATGTTTTTGGAGTATTTTCTTCAAGTTTCTTTGCTTCTCAGGGTTGTGCAAGTTTCGAGGAATTCCATCATTGCATCATGGCATCGAGATCCAACATGGCCGCCAGGTCTGGCTGTGGCACCCACAGAGACATCATCTGTAAAACAGACAGAAGACGAAAAAACAAAGCGACTACTTTGTTTTTCTGTCTGGTACCAAACACAAACAGTGGAACTAAAGGCCAAATTTTCAAACACTTGAATGTACAGCTCCGTCACTGCAACAGGCCTCTGCCACTCTGAAGTGTCTCATAGGATGATTATAGAAGAGGCTGGAAAAGAAGAGGAGAGCGGGAAAAGACTGGCGGACGATGTCATGTGGATGCGCTTTCAGTCATGCCCGCCTGGGCGCAAGCGGTTAGCAGAGCTGGCATCTTTTGTTCGTCAGTTTCGTCTCCCTCAAGAGTCACACACGTACAGCATACACGAGATAAGCAGCATGTTTGGTTTTGACAGAAAAATAAAAACAACAGAAAAAAAAGTTTATTCCTCATAAGACAAAAAAGTTCAAAACAATGATGATGAGCGTTGGTCACTGTACACAAAGAAAGCCCCAGCTGTGTGGCAATCCTTGTTTGGTTGTTTCCGTTTGTTCCAAAGCTTCTCAACTACAAGATTTATCTCTCGTTAAAAATGGTGGATGTCAACGCCGAAAGCCCCGTGATGCAACACTTCCAGAGAGGAGAGTGATTGTACAAAAAATCATGGGACACGATAGCCGTTTCTCCACCTGAAGAAGACCGAGCTGCAGCTGCTTGAGATTTTCCCTCCAATTTTCTGTCGACTCCTGGGGCACTTTTTTCAAAACACTTTGGTGCTTTTTTCGACGTCACCATGGTAACCTGGCTTTAGATACTGATTTTACACAAACACACGTTGCATGAAACTGACCAATCTTCAGATATGTAGTGCTGCTTACTTCCTGCCGAGCACTGACTGAGCCATTTCTATGCTCCCAGCGCTTGAGCACAGGCAATAATGTGATGTATTGTTTAATAATTGAGAGCTTCTCCACACAAGTTATGCATATCATTAGTGTAAAAAACACTCCAGGATTCTTCGATGCCAGATGGGATTGTTCTCGTGCCAGTCACGTTTCCACTGTTATGATTTTTTTTGTCTTACCAGAGTTTCGGGGAAAACCGTTTTGTTCACACAGGCAATCACAATTTGGTCATTTCTCTGGGTACCGCTCACAAAAATGTGTTTATAGAAATACTTGAACCCCCTTTTACACCAAGGCATATCAAAAAAGCAAGAAAGTCTTGCCATCTTGGCTACATCCATCTGCCTCTCGTTGATTTTTGCTGTTGCCTTCTCCTTCATTTTCTGTTGCTTGTTACCGTTGTACCACAAAGATATTTTTGAGAAGAAAAATGTCCACGAATGTTTACAATGTCCTCCACATTGAAACACTTGAGGTAAGGTAAGCAGTCTGACACTTTGATCGATTCCCACCCCACAGCTTGAGCCACAAAGTCTGATTCCCCTCCAAAGGAGGAGTTTCTTTTCCTGATGAGGGGCAATTTTCCTCCTTGAAGGGTCTCTTCGTCAAATTGGAATTGTTAAACTTGGGCGTCTGCTTCGAAAAAAATCTACATTAGGATCCTGGTTGATGCGTCTGAATTAGCGATGGGGCTATCGTCGTCTGCTGTCATCGTTTCAAATTTCAAAGTTTCTATGGCTCAGGAGACTGTTGAGAGGGGGCGACAGGATTCTGGGGGGAAGAGATGGCTTTTTACGTTGCATAGTGATCAAAGCTTCCTAAATACTCCAGAGCTGCGTGATAGCAGAATTGGTATTCATCCTGCAGGGAAGAAAAACACATAAACAAAACACATGAGAAAAAAAACGATCAACACTAGAATCAAAAAGTTGTTATGGTAATGAGCTATTAAGAGTTTCAGACAACTTAGACAAAACTAACTTTGTCCTCAAAGTACAGGCAGCTTGTGTGTTTTCTGTTTGTGTGTTAGTGTGTGTCTGCTGACCTCTGTCTGGACCATGGCTGGCCTCTGTGTCCGGAGCATCTTCACCGTCTGGAAGATATCAACCACGCCCTCATAGCGCATTCGCTCCAGCACAATGCTTAGGGTGATGAAGACTCCAGTCCTGCCCACACCAGCACTGAGAGACAGAAAGAGGATGTTATACATGTGAATACACACATTGCATTAGTATTAGGGCTCAAACGTGTGTCATCCTGAACCAAAACTTTAAAATGACAGGACCATTTTTGCACTTGAAACCACAGTTTCTGTAAAAGTCACCCATTTGAAGAGTTTGCTGCCCAGAGATCCTGCGCGAGTGCAGCGCAAGGGTGTCGATGGCAAGGACGCAATTTGCATGTCAGAACACTGCGAATCTGCTTTGATGTGCACCCACATTCTCGTCAAACACAAATGAGCCCTCAAGGACACTCACACTCACATGCACACACACATCCTCACTTGCTCACATGCTTTCCAAATCACGCACACAAACAGCCAAACAGTTTGTCTCATTAAGCTCCTCCCATGTGTCGGGAAAGTCAGCCTGTGCTGCTGCTGCTCTCCAGAAATACAGCCCGAGTCTTAACTCAGATCCTGAAATACTTGAGAGCTGCCTCTCTAAGCTGCTTTGCTGTGAAATGACTTCCACTTCACCAATGGAACAATAATTGATATGACAACAGATTTATTCGGGCTTTTTCCAGCCTCCGATGCCGTTTTGTTGACTGAGGAGTGAAAGTGACGGATGCTGGCGCACATTTATAGTTTGTCTGTTTGGGGACAAGACTAAACATAGCAGGAAGGAGGAGCTCTATCAGTTCATGATTATTGAATTAGTATCAGTAACATCACTTTTGATCTTAATTATACTGTGGAAACATCCGCCCACATCTACCCTCTACCACCAACACCACATGCCACAGTGTATCTCAGCCCACCCAAAGCCTCTTCCAGGGAGTCGGTCACAGCTTGTCACATGGACTCTTAAACTCACTCGGAGCTCCTCTCCCTCTCTTTCTCTCTCCAAGAAGATCGACTCTCCAAATCTGAAGGCTCGCCGAGCCGCTGCAGACTGAGAGGATTTGGTGTCCCCATTCACGGGAAGTAATCAGGCAATTAATGACAAAAAGCATGTGGGTCTATTAGATAGAGGCTGAGGAGGAGAGAGAAGAAAAGAGGAGTGGGAGCGGAGAAGAAAGAAGGGCTGAGAATGGATGGGTGGATAGAGACGGAGAGGGGGAGAGAAGAGGAAAGAGAGGGAGAGGATTAAGAAATACAGACAGAGAGATGACAGACAGGGAAGGCCGGTGACAGAGTAAGAGAAAAGGAAGGCATAAGCTCTCAACTCAGGGATGAAAAGCTTGACGGAGGAGGAGGGGGGTAGAGAGGAGGAGGAGGTGGCTACTGTACCAGTGTCTCATTTATTCTTTTAATTCAATGGTGAAGAGGAACTTATTGGTCAAACAAGATAACTGTTTAACACTTATTCCATAAAAAAAAAAATCTTTGCAAAATATCAGAATCTGGCACAAAATATTTAAAAAGACAAAAAGTAATTCAGGTTTCCAACAAAAAGAATGAAAATGTTCAATTAACATCCCTCTTAGCTCCAGAAGTTTAAAGATACTATGAGGAGGATCTATTTTGATTGCACTCCCTCGTCACCTTCTGGCCCGGAGTCTCCGCACACAGTCATAAATTACTCTCGGTGAGACGTGTGTTTTGGAAATAATTGGAGATCTGACCGAAACAAATTGTCTTTGTTCAAGACAATTTTTTTTGGATACAACACAGAGGTAAGGTACTTACTGGTACAGTGACATAGCCCTTTCAGTTTGTATGTAGTTTATTAGCTGTCCAGATTTAGTGCTCTAAGACATTTCCACAATGTGTTTGTCAGTAAATCTTGGTTAGCTATGTCCTGCCAGTCATCTACCAAGCAGAGCTAATGTAACCTCACACTTCATTTTATTGATAGACTCTCAAGTTTTAACAGACCACTGCAGAATAACTACTGCATGTGGGGTGGAATGAACATTATCACAAACAGTTTAGCCCCTGTGTTATAGAGTGATACAGCCCAAGCTAAAGGCTAATTAGCCTTTAGCTCTGGCTGTGTCACTCTCCTGTTTAGCGTCCTTGTGCTCTTATGTCCTTTTTCTGTCTGACAGTTAGACTCCTGTGTCAACTATCACTATAAAATGAGTCATCAATTGTTATTAGCAAAGAAAATACAGTTCTCTGTGTTTCATCTCTTCTCAATACTAAACTTAGTCGGCTGTCGTGGTGTTGTCAAAAAGACCTAGACGTGCCGTAAATCAATCTGGTCCTGGTCGGCCCAATCGGGGAGCTAAGAAGTAGTGATTTTAAATATGCAGTAACCAGCAATATTGGTGCTGATAATCTCATTTTAAAGTGTGGATTACGGTCAGGCAAATATCTGGAAGGGAGCCTTTTTCAAGATCACTTTCAAACTCCTCACAGCCCCTTTAAGTATGAACCTGTCATGCTTTGAAAATCAAAACTGGTCCACTGAGATGCTTTAAGAATGTATAAACTTTATATTTAAAGGCTAAAATCAACACGATCATTCCACTATAGCAGTTTACTTTTCCTACATCACTTACAGCCTCTGTAATAACTGATCCCTGCTTTAAGTTGCCTCTCTCCTCCTCCAATAACGGCTTCATAGAAGGGAGGAATAACTCAGTCTTATTGGAGCTTCCCTGACACTTCTTACACCTCCCCTGGGGCCACTTCAGGCCCGGTGACATCATTGCTTTTTAATACAGGCGAGGTGATGTTATGTTTGATGATGTCATGGCGCCTGTGCTGTACAAATGTGGAGAAGAAGTGACAGCCTCTCTGGTTGGAAAGTAAACCATTTTTATGAGACAGAAAGGGAATTATTCAGCATGCTAACACCTTTGTTTGTTGTCAAAGGAACAGTTGTAGCCCTAAAGCTTTCTTCTGAGCGTCAATCAAACCATGAAAAATGTAACAAGTTTCTGAACAAGTGTTTTTGTATAACCACAGCAAACAAAAACAGGCTTGTCAAAAATGCCAATTGTCCTGCAAAATAAGAGGAAGCAGCTCATTCAGAAGGATTCCTCTCAAGGTCTATTGATTAATGAGAATAAAATGAGGATTTGCTGGAGCACACTACCAAATCTCAGCTTCTACTGAGCCCAGCACGCCAAGTTAATGATGAAGGTTACCTTGGAAGCTACAGCCCGGGTGATGAAAAATGCATCGCAGAGCGATCATAAAACCCAAAAAGAATGGCTGTATCATTTCATGTGCCTCCTCTTTGCAAATGCCAAGCTGCATCTCAGCCTTATCAATTATGGAGGAGATGGGCCTGTGGAGGTGCAGGGGTAGAGTACTGCGGTGGCAAACTGGAGAGGAGGGATGCTATCTGATGGTGCTGTTAGAGCTGCACCGCAGGAGGTTCGGCCGCAAAACAATAACCACCTCAAGAAGTGATTTAATCTTAAAGCTCTCCGTCTCTTTCAGGAGGGGAGGGCTGTCTTTAGAGAGGCATGCCTGAGGAGATGGTACATCATGTTCCTCTTTTTAAGGAGACTCATATTACAATGAAGTGTCGCCCTTAAGCTCAGACATTAAATGTGGTGTAGTACAACAGCGGGGGCTCTTACCTGCAGTGGACAGAGATCGGTCCATCCTGTCCGAACTGCTCCTTGGTTTTATGCACCTGGCCAATGAAATCGATGAATCCCTCCCCAGACTTGGGCACACCTTGCTCTGGCCAATCAGTAAACTGGAACTGCCTAACTGTCCTGGACTGGCCATCCTGCAAATCCAAAGAAGAGAGGATTGAAGATTATGTTAGGAAGCAAAATGAGGAGAGAGCAGAGAAGGAAGGCGGCAAGAAAAGGATTAACACTGAAGGCAGTTGTTGCCCAGAGACAAACTGATTGGAGGGATTGTTTCTTCAATGATTTTTTAGAGGGAGTTTTGATATGAAGAGTTTTGCATCATTACTTCCAGGGACTGTAGTTCCAAACCCACCCAACAAACCCACACACTCTCTTTGGATCCTTTTAAGAACAGCAAATGAAGCAAATCTAATAAAAAGTCTTCTTACAAATTGTCCTTTGAAATGAAACTTGTGCTTGTTTTTCTCTATAGCACTAATACAGCAATGACACACACATCTCACCAAGGAGGGACAGCGTGTCCTCTCTTGATCGTCTCGATTTTGTCCCGTTTTTTTCCCCTCTCTGGTGTGTGTACTTGTTTGTGTGCGCGTGTGCCAGTGTGTGCGTGCGATGTGAGTAAGTCTTAGTTAAAGCTAATCAATAGTGTATCTGCCATGACAAGCGTCTTCTCCCAGACACCATGTTGAATAGGATAATCCTGCGCTGCGATCGATGCAGCGACCTGATGGATGAGTGGAGCGATGGAGGTAAGAAGCAAAGAACGAGGGGAGCAGAAGGTGGCATTCCACTGCGAAAATTGAAAACAAACACAGTGACGGGCTCGCTAGACAGAATGCCAATCTGAACAATTTAATCTTGTATTGATTCTTGTAATCTAGTTTCAGAAGACTTGTTTTGGATGCAAACAAAAACATATATAGACATAAATGTGATCTGCTTTATTCTCTGAGAGCTTATCATCAAGTTTAATAATGCAATGTTGACTCCTCTGTTCCCCTGTAGAAAGTTTTCTTGGAGTGAAAGGATTTCTCGGAGGAGCTTTTTTGATTTTTCAGACGGCTGTCTGCTTGACGCCACCAGCTATCAAGACATCCAGGTGTTCATTTCTGCTGTTGTTTCTCACTCCTCTGTATAACAGGCTACAGTCTGTTTCTTCAATTCTCCTTTGTGGAATCTTGCTGTCTTCTTTTAAAAATGTTTCTCGACAGTTAAAAATTAAAACATTATGTTAAGGGATTTTTTTTTCTGAATTGTGTCGTAGAAATAAATGTGTTGACACTGGATTCCTAATGATCTGTCTATTGCTACGTGCCAAAGATGACACACACCATGCTGAGTGAACAGCAAAGCACCAAAGCTCTGTGTTTTTCATGGATGTTTTCATGTACATTGCTCATCCCCCTTCTTTTTCAAGCATGCTAAATGCAGAATTTATAACACATCCAGCTATTGTTTGCCAAGGATGTACATAATCTGTCTTTTAAATGTGACGTCCTTTGTGCCAGCATGAACTGTGTTGCCATGTTTTGGTTAACGTATATCCGTGCAGGAGCGATACGCCAGGAACCAACTGGTTTGGATTCCAATAAGTTCCATGCACCGGATCTTTTTGTGTGACATGTTGTGTTGCTTCTTTCTTTCATAATGCGCTGCATGTTTCCTGTCTTTCATCGCCTTTGTTTTTGCTCTCAGAAACATTTTGCCTCAGCAGGTGGATTAAAAGCAAAAGGGGGGCAAAGACAACAGCACAATGAACCGAGCACGCCAAAAGAAGAAAGAATGGAGAGGGAAAGAAAGGGAGGGGAAATTTTACACACAACCTCAGGGCTCACGCGGCGTGTCAAATTGTGTGATTAAATACGTGACTGGCTCGCTAGATGTGAGTGTTGAGGCGTGGAGTCAACGCTATTACTGTGCAGAGGCATGTGACACACAAACGAACACACACTCCTCGTCATACATAAACACATTAACATGTATGTACATCAACATGATGAATGGTATGTGGAGTAAAACCTAGTTTATGTGCAGCACACTAGCACGTACAAAACTATCAGTTAAATGGAGTTCAAACACTTTCACACACAGATCTTCATTTATATACCATCTGTACCAGGACCATCATCTTCCTCTGGAAACACCCAACACTGACTAATGTGATGGAGGGAATGTGTGCTTGTGTGCACGTTTACTTGTGTGTTGAACTTGTGTTTATTTGTGCTTAGAACAGCAAATCAGCGTGAAGATAAGCACATGGCAGAGTGAGCCTGTGCATATGTTCGTGTGTGTGTGTCTGTGTGTGTGCGTGTGTGGGTATTGAAGCCTGTTATGGGGGGCATTTTGCACACTGCAGAGTCAAACATGAAGAAAAAGTGTGTGTGTGTGTGTGTGTTTGTGTGTGTGTGTGTGTGTGTGTGTGTGTGTGTGCGTGTGCGTGTGCGTGTTTGTGTGCGAGGGGCAATGGCAGACCAGCTCAAACAGCATTCATGTCTGATTTTCACACTGTGTATAAAGTGTGTATGTGCACAGATAGTGTGTTATTTTTATTTTACACCAACAGGACGACTGCTAACTAGCTGCCACACCGCCTGGGAAATCTTTGGATATGTCAGCCTGTTTTTCAAAGAGAGAGAGCAGTTTTTTCTCTCTGCTAAGGTTCTGCTGCTGTTGCTTCAAACTGTCCGACTTAATTGGACCAAAAAATAAATCCTGAGGTAGAAAAAAGAAAAGAAAAGATAAGTGTAGAGAAGCTTCTGAACACTTTAGGGCAAACAAAGTCACTATGGTTTGTGAACCCTCATTAATATGTGAATGAAGTTACTCTTCACGTTAAGTCATCGTGATATCTTGTTTCACATCAAACTACTGAAGAAAATTACAATATCAAAGCCATTTTTAGAGGGAAGAAAGTTCTTTTGATGTGTCTGTGTTTATGTGACTTATTTCTCCTCAACCTGCTTAATCTCAAATCAAGGGTGGTTGGTCTGTGCAGTGCAGAAAATAGCTCATTTTGGAGCTGCAGAGCCTTTTTGACTAAAGAGACAAAGTGCTTTCTTTATGTATTAACGCTTCTTTTACTTCCTTTTACTTAGACTTTGCCAGCATTAAATGCCAAATTGGTGTAATATGTGTATTTACGTACCTTACATATTCCTCTTTTAGTTGGACCAGTAAGTCTGTTTTGAAATGCTCTTAATGTCTCATAATTGGTTTTATTTACAAAAGAAAATAGTAAAATAACCAGTAGGAATCATGTCCTAGCATTAGCACTGACTGTAGATCCTTAAAAATACAAGTGTGGATAGTAACTCCCCTGTACAAATCTTTGCCTTTGAAGTTGGCAAAGTTAATATCAAGAGTCCCGCCCTACCTTCATTTTGATTGGTCAGTGTAGTGGAAAGGCAACATTAACACGAGTGGTGGTTGTCCAAAAGTGGGCGAATAATTCTAGACTGTGTTGGTTTAGAAAATTGGCACTACCAGTCCAAAAGAAATGTATTCAGTGGACATATGCCTTGAGCCTAAGATTGCTGAAAACAACATGGAATATCACTCACAAATCATAGGGCGTGACATACTTTGACACATTTCTTTCATGTGTCATGATCTGTTAATGATAACAGAGGTCTTTTGGTCTTATTTCACTTGTTTGCTTCCTAACAGTGGAATCAGTCCACAGTCATCACACTCATTCCACATCCAACACTTCTTTCTATGTCTCACCCTAGCGTCTGTGACTTTGAACTCCCGGAGGATGTACTGGGGCATGTTGTACTCTGCCATCGGATCAACTACAAAGTACTGGTATCTTGCTGAGCGCTCTGCAGGCCAGTACTGGTGACACTTTTCCTGTTTGAAACAAAGGACAAAATATTATTTTTCTTTAACTCTACAACCTTCACTAATAAATCCAAGAAATACTCCAGGTGCTTGAATCCATGTCTGTTGTATGACCTACCCGTCCCATCTCTCTCAGTTTGGTCAACATGACTACAATAGTGGAGTTGTTTTCCCAGAGCATCCTCCAGAAGTCTTCTGTAGTCTCTGCAAGAGGGCCCTGTGTTGCAATATAGGCCCTCTGTTGCCTACAGAAAGTAAAAGTACAAAAAAAAACAGTTGGGTGAAACAGTATTCAGCAACATTTCAATGTAACTGTTGAGAAATGAGAAACAACAAGTCTAAACTTAAAAACAAAACTGCATGTTTTGCCCTCTTCCTACCTGTATCCATCAATGAAGCTAGCATTGATGTAATCAGATCCTTCTAGGCCTCTGATTGGCTGAAGGCAGACACGCGTGGTCTCGTACGGCATGATGTTAACCAGCCGATTCTTGAACTTGTTGCAGGGGAGGTTGGCGCTGATGAAGCGTGACGTGTGGGCTTTAGAGTTGGCCAAACGCTGGAAGAGAAAGATGGAGTGATAGTTAGAGCAAATGAATGGTGGAAATGCACAGAGTAGGAGAGAGAAAGGGGTAAAAATACATAGGTACAGATATGGAGGAAAGGGAGATGAAATTACATGTAGCAGAAGAGACAAATTGGCAAAAGCAAGGGTAGTTACATAGAGGACAGAGGAGGATAATAGTGGGAGTAAATTGGGAAAGGAGACGTGGAGGAAGAACACATAAGAGACTTATCAAGAGAGGAATTTATTTGAGAAATACCTCAAACCCATTTTGATCAACTTTATATTATTAACCCAGAATAAATTCACCAGAAAGTAATTGAAATAGTTTAGCCCCCTCTGTAACATGCGAGTCCCTGCAGGGTCAGAAGCAAGGATACAAAATAAGCCACACACACCCAGGCTAACAATCCCCCAAATCAAGTCTGTGGCAAACAGAAAACTCATCTGAAAGTGGGTCACCAGTGCCTTTGATAACAGCAGTGTGGTATGTGTGCATAAAACATCGACCCACACAGGGATGCTCACAAACACAAACACACACAGACTGTATAATGATCAAAATAAAAGGCTGCACTGCTACATCATCACCGTCGTCATCACATGGACCTCTGTGGGTGTTTGTGGGTCATCAAGTCCTATGATCGCTTCCTCCTGGCTTCAAAGTTTCTACAAAGAATTCATGTGGGTGTTGAGTCGCTTGTTACTGTTTGCCTGCAAATGGAAAACACCCCATTCAGACTGTTTAGACCCCTCACAGACCGGCCAAGGAGGACACCAGAGAGCATCTCGAAATGGAGGGAAGAGAGATGAGCTGCAACTGACCCTGCTTATCAAAAGGAAGGAATTCAGCCTCTGAAAACAAGTTCCTTTCAACACAAGTTCCTAACTTGGCATTTCTCTCTTTTTCTACCCATTACTGTGCCCTCTTGTTGTCCTCCCTTCTCTCCAGTATCTACGTGTCAGTGGCTACTTGGAGTTTATCCAGCTCTTCACCTCCTTCTCCCTTCATTCCCTACATGCCTTGCTTCTGTCCTCCCTTTGATCTGTGTTTCACAAAAGCACCTGGAAAGGCTCAAGTTGGCCTGGCAGTGCTAAAGAGGCCCCTTGGCTTCACCACCGCACACCACAGAGGATGTAGGGAACCCAGCCAAGCCTGGCAACCTGTCATCGTACTGGGTAGCGCAGCACCTAAGGTACCTCTGGTCATGGCTGCCAGCTCCTTTACCATTTTTAGCCCATGATATTTTTCTCAATTGGATGCATGGAGTTGATGGATAATCATGTTGGGTTTAGTGAGTCACACAGAGGGGCTTCCAAAATTATCATCATATTTATCCTAACCTGCCCTAACCATAACAGTCTGACGATCAGTTAACACCTTAAGAGTAGTTACAAGTAGTAGTTTTTAAAGTCTCTATCATTTTTTTTCAAACTGTGAAGGCTTTTTTGTGCAAAGAGAGATAAGATCAGTATCCTGTCTTGTGGAAAATCTGTTATCTTTTAGCAGCTGCTGGAGTCTCCCCCTGCTGGCCAATGAGAAAATTCAAGTGTACTGTTCCAGTGAGTTCATTGTTATTTGCAAACTGTTACATGATTTTCCACTCACTTGTAGGTTATGTTCATTGTTTGAATCCATCTTTCCTTGACTAGCTTGTTAATCTTGCACATATGCCACAAATCTCCCCTCTGACATCTTAACAGCAAGTCCCTGATCTTCGTTCATTTCTCCCCTAAATCCCAACAGCCGCTCCTCAGCCGCCACTTGAGAATGACAACATCCTCCCAGACGTCCTCGATGCAGCAGCTTTCTGTCGAATCACCACCTTAATGCCACGTTAGCATACAGTCGTCCCTTTGTTCATTAGCCAAACGTTCCTCCCTCCACTTGCCCTGCCATCCACCTCCATTTGTCATCATCAAGTATTAATTACTTAGCTCCCCCACCTCTCTTCTCACACACTCCTCTTCTCTATTCTGACTGTAGCGTGGACGTTATTAATCCCTGTTTGACTCCTGACGCCAGCTCAGCATTATCCCTGTTACAGATGGCGGTGGAGATTTCATCACCGATGTGCGCTGGCGAGTAAAGGAAAAAAACGGTCGAAACACACCGGCACTATTATTGTTTCCTGGCAGGGGGGCTGTGTTGGTGAATGGCGATGGGAAGATGATAGATGATTGGAGAGTGAGTGCGTGTTCATTTCAAGGTCAGCAGATATACTGACTGGAGGGCTGGAGCTGAGATGAGTTTGTAAGTTGATGACTGTTAATATCTTTAATGGAGATCTATGAAAACATTGTGCCTGCTTGTGTATTCTCAGCCACTGCTTTGTTGTTAATTTCTTTGAGACACTTTCTCGAATCAAACCTTGACTTGAATCCATGCTGCTTTCAGCTGAAATCCTTTGTCTTGTGCCCCAAAGATTAAACCCAATTTCTTTGCTTAAGCATTTAATTCCAAATCCTCCTGAATGAACTCCGTGGACAAACTGTAAAAGACTTCACTGTTTCTCTTGTCTAGCTTTTCAACCCTTAAAATAAGTATTTAATTAATGTTATGTGAATTATTTAACAATAAAAGTAAGACAATGAAAGAATCCATGCTGTGGGATTCTCCTTCTTTGACACAGATTCAGTAAAAACTGGAAAACATCTGCCATGTAGATGATGCTGCTTTAATCTATATTCTACTTACCGAAAGCTGAAAGGTAAATCATCTCCAGAGAGGTGCCTTTATCTTTGCTTCTTAACTTGGGAAGCTTACAGAGTAATATACTGTCTTAATACTGTTTCTGCATAAGCACTAAGCTTAAAAAGACGTCGAACCTGCCTCTTGTCAAACTTTAGACTCGGTTTGTTCAGAGTTCACAGATGTAGGAAACTGTGGTAAACTTCATCTTCACTAAACTGAAACCTTTTCATCCAAGTCCCCTAAATCAGCTTCTGTATCTTTCACTTTACCAGTCTGCTTACTCAGTTTCATCACAAAGATAGCTTCATGGTTTGTTTAAGAATCAAAATGTCAAGAAACAAATAATTACGAATCAAAAAGTCCTTATCTAACCCACAATAAGGAACCTTGAAGGTAATAATGGTGAGGAAATAGACATGAAAGGTAAGGAGGCTGGATTTGCATCCAAAATAACCTCTTGGAAATAGAGCTGGCAGTGAGCCTCACTTAAATAGCTTGCAGTTGCTTAAAACAAGGTGACAGAAGTGGAAAAACTTGGCATTTATTTATGCAGTATTTACTCATGATTAAGTCTGCAGAGAGTGATTCAACATGTCCACAACTTTCTTGGGTTTGGGCCAGCAGAATCAGTGATTTTATGAGCTTCATTTGCATCTGTCAGAAAGACTTCAGCTACTCTGTCCTTTATTTAACATCACAGGCTGAGGTAAAAGTAAAGTTTATCCATCACAAGGGTCATACCTTGGTTTAAAAAGATGAAAGAAAAAGAGGATATGAGGGGGTGAATCTGTATTTCCTGTACCTTGAACTCTAGCTCCATGCCAGTGACGTGCTCGCCGCTCTCCACCTGTGCCAGCTTCTGGATGTATGAATAGAGGCTCCGGGCGGCCACTTCAGTGTTGCCGCAGGCGACTGCCTCCAGCAGTGCATCGTGAATGAAGCTGTACTGGTCCTCTGTCTGCACCATGTAGTTTCGCTGTGAGCGCATCAGCGTCACGTGGCCATAAATGTCCACCGTCTTCTCGTGCTTGATCCGCTCTAGCATGGCGTCGATGACGATAAAGCAACCTGTCCGGCCAACACCAGCACTGTGGGAGGAGGAGAAAGAGTCTTCAGTTAAAAGAAAGTCTTTCCTCTCATGCTCTTATTTCCAGTCATTTTAGGAAGCTGTGGCTTTGAATATAAGTGCTCCACAAATTTGTGTTAAAGGAATTAAATTGTAATTGTGGATTGCTTTAACTCTTGTATCAATAAAACATGAAGTGCTGATGTTTGTCCGGTATTGTCTGTAGATTTGTTGTGGCATCACACTCTAAATAATTCAACAGCAGAGGAACATGGAGAGATATGGTGATAGCAAGAGAGAGGATACAGACACAAGTGAAATTGACAGATAGAACAACAAGAGGACAGAGATGGAGATTGGTTGAAGCAAGCTGTCAAATCTCAGTTTATTGTGCAGGGCTTTGGACTCAGTGAAGTCGTCTTATCTTGACAAAAAGGAAGGTTTCAATTTGAATAAGCCGTTTGAGAAATATCGCTTGTAAAGGGAGGAAGGGCTAAGGAGTAAAAAAAAAAGGGAGAAGCGAGAAAGAAAGATGGGAAGGGATTACTGCGGGGCTTTCAACGGAGAGGGAGAAAAGAGACAGTGGTGGAGGGAATAAAAGCTCGGGATGCCTTAAAAAAGAAAGATGATGTGACTGATGGAGAGGAAAAGAACGATGGAGGTCTGGCAAGAAAGGGAGCATGTGTTTGTATAATGTGCATTATGTAATGTATAATGGTAGAAACATAAAGCTCTCCCGTTCTGTGTGCTCATGGGCATACACACACGCTGGAGACAGGGACAGAAATAAAACAGGGATAGCTTCTCCATATGGGGAGTTAGGCTTTATTTTAGTTCTGGGATCATGCCAGAGAAGCATCCAGCTCACCACAGGGACACATAAAAGTTTTCCACTCAGGCCAGACATTCCTGTTACATCAAACTTTAAAAACACTAAAAACGAGAAATCAAACCAGCTCTAAATCCTGACCTGCAGTGGGCGATGATGGGTCCAGCATCAGGCGGATTGCAGGTCTTCACCCTACGCAGGAAAGCCAGGAAGGGGGTTGGGTATTCTGGTACACCATGATCCGGCCATGCTGTGAACTGGAACTGACGAACCTCCCGCTTCTCACTGGACCCGTTCTGGAAAGCAAAGAAACGGGCGGGTTAAATATTGAATAGGAACTGTTGTTACTTCAGGGAATGCCCAGCTGGTTGTGTTTGTGTCAAAACAAGACAAAAACCATAACAGAATGGTGTGTGTGTGGACAAGGAGCTCTGTCTCAGGCACTCCAGTGGTTTTGTTTGACAAACGCTTAAAACCTCCTGTGAAGAGTTTTGGACTGAAACAGATTTAAATCAAGACTGATGTGACCTACAAAAAACCAGCAAAACCATCATTAGCAAGAATCAACAAAGCATTGTTCCTGCTGTATCACTTCTGCCAGGTGACGAAGTGAGTTATGACACGCAGCAGATTTTTCTAAAGATTTACAGTAAACAATACGCTTCATATATGTTGTGGAAATCCCTGAATACATGTGTACGTATGAGATCTTCACGAGACTTGCTGAAATAGTGAGGTCATTGCATAAGGATCTCATAGCTGATTCATGATACATTGTAGGTGAAGGACTCAAACATTCAGGCTGAGCTCTGCTCAGGGGTTTCAGACGGAGGCTGAAATTATTATAATTTTTTTTCGAGCTGTAAATCACATAAAGCTACTACAAGTTCAAGGCCTTAAAAAAGCACACTACCCACTCTTGAAACATGTACAGGGTAAGATCAACAAAGCAGTTATTGTCACTGCTCTGTCCACAGGGGGTGCCAAAGGTGATGGGAATTTAAGTTTTTCTCAGGAGTGTTTGAAAGTGTAACCACTCCTGAGTTTTTTGGTTGACGTTAGGATCAGGCCTTTACATTATTACTTAACATTATTTCCAGGACAATTAGGGATTCTCCCATCTAACTTTTCTGGTCCCGATACCGATACTTATACCAGTCCAATATCAGTGTTAAAAAATAACCTGCATGCCCTACTGCTGGATAAGACTGGTAAAATTTTCGGTAAGAGTCAAAAAATGAATACATGGAATTACTGAAGTTAATATTTATTTAAACTATGAAAGATTCAAATGTTTACCATCAAAACAACTCTTCAGAACGTACACAAGTTCTTTTCAAATTTAAACTTTTGTACCCTGTTGACTGATAATGTAGCAAAAAACAAAGAAAGTGATTCAGAGGCAGCATGCAAAATCAAGACGCAAAGAGCACTGATGGAAGGGCTGGACAATTAATTGGATTTTAATCGTGATTTCAATTTTGCCATCTGACAATCATAAAAACAATATAATCGAAGAAAAACAATTAATATGCCACACAGTGTAGATGTATGCAAGTTCCTGTGCTTCATAGCTCTTCTGTGTTCCATGTGCAGCCACAGCGAGTGTGTGTGACTTATGTGTATCAATAATACTGTATGTGCCACTTGCTGGTTCTTTAAAGTTGTGTTTAAATCAGTACTGAAGTTTTTGAATAAATGAATAATTGTGTATATTAATTGTGATTTCAATATCACTTAAAATAATCGGGATTCTTATTTTTACCATAATCGCCCAGCCCTAACTGGTGGATCTCTTCCCACAGATACCGATCAAGCCTTGAGGGGCGCTGATACACCGATAACCGATACCACCGGTCAGCATCGGTGCATCCCTATGACAATCTCCTGAAAGCTCTGGTGAGGAATGTGCATTATGTGCATCAACTCTTTGCTGCTCTTGTCCTTTTACATGTTGAAAAAAACGTTTTCTAAATTAATATCTCATCCTGCTTTCTTGCAAAAGTAGCAATAGGCCAATTCTCCAGCATGCTGTTTATCATTTACTTTGACATGGCACTCCTCATGGAGGTTACAGGCATTAAAAATCCACATACAGAAACAGCGTTGTTGCTTATGTGTCTTATTTAAAAAGGCATTACAGTTAATTTCAGATAAAATTACAGAAGCCTAAAGAATAAATTTCCTCTGAGTAGAAAAACAAACTTTCAGGTGTAGGCAGCAGTGTTTTGTTTGGAAACTTTCCCAACACACTGATTTGTAGAACGGATTCACATGCCAATAACCATGTTCTGGATATTTTTGGAGGGGGTAACATTTTGAAAATTGAATGGAAGCACCCATCTACCTCTGTGCTTTCTAAAGATAAAAAGACACCTTCTTTGTGTAGCCATCTTCAAAGAGGACAAACGTTTTCACTAAAAATAGATGTTTCGTGCAGCATCGCCAAAGAGGGTGTAATTTCCCTTTGGGGAACAATTTCACACATACAGAGCTGATCAGATGGACTCGTTATAATAAACGAAGTATGAGCACTTCTTTACAGAGCAGTGCAGGTATTATACCCTCGGTCTGACGCGTCATTCCTGCTTAGATCATTCAGATACAGGCAGCTAACACCCACATTACACCGCCGTCTGTCAGCTCCCGCCTCAAACTCAACTCTTGACGCATCAGAGACACAAGCTGGGATCCAGAGGAAGATTTTTGCAAAGGATAAGAAGACGGGGAGAAAAAAAATCTCCCTCGCATCTTTCTGTCCTCTCTGCTCAGAAGATCCTCTAATGGAGCTACTGTTTGCATATCAATGCAGTACTTCTGCTTCCCTGACAGAGAGATTTTTTTTCCTTGCTGAATAAATGAATAAATGAGTGTGGTAATTAAAAGCAAACTGACCTAAATCTCACTTCCCCTTTTTTTTCTCTCTTTGGACATTTTCTTGTATCTGCAGATAAAACAGGCTACACGGATGTATAGGTGCTTCACTTCTGGCTTTCTTAAAATTTCCTTTTTTATTTTTACATGTTTAAGGTTTATCAGCTGACAATTACGCATCACTGCAGGACACACATGCATATGGATAGGTAGCAAGGTGGCTGCTTTGTAGATGCACTGTGTGTATATATATTTGTGCGCCTACTGCCAGCCTCTGCTGCTTCACAGGAATCCAAGAAATATTATTTCTAGGAGATATAAAATGAAAAAAGCTCAGTGAGAAATCACAGCTATGGCTGCAGTTAAAGAAGGAGGAAGGGAGATAGAAGAAGAATCATT
Source organism: Halichoeres trimaculatus (assembly GCF_033239565.1). Lineage (NCBI taxonomy): Eukaryota > Metazoa > Chordata > Actinopteri > Labriformes > Labridae > Halichoeres > Halichoeres trimaculatus. The sequence goes on along the minus strand of NW_027437182.1, from coordinate 14,371,389 downwards.
TGGGCAGGTTTGAGCCTGAGAGCTGCAGAATGCAAATGGAGCAGGCTGTAAACCAGCCAGCTTCAAATCACCTCTGCTGCTCATATCTTCACCACCATCCCCGATCTGCCGTGGAGCTCATTTTCTGTTGACTCTCCTGCTCTAAAGTCAGATGTGACATAAGCTTGGTGCTATCTTGTGAGGAAGGAAATTCTGGAAATGTCAGCTTCTTTATGCTATGTTTCTCTTCACAGATCTTCAATGAGACTGCTGCAAGGCCAAGAGATGTGTGAGACTGTGAGTGACGGCGTGTTTGCCCGTGGATGCTGAAGAAGGGTTTCCTTCTTTCTTCATTTTTTTTTCCCCTGTACATGTGCAATCATGTGTTTAATGTGCGTTATTCATGTCTGCAGGTGTGAATCCATGTGGCGTCATATTCATTTATGTAAATTCACAAATCTGCATTAGATGTGCATTTTTCCTGCCATCTTTCATACTCGTGTGCATATGAGTGTGCAAGCTTACATGAGCAAATCCATCCTCACAAGAACAAGTGTGCCTGTGTGTCTCAGTATTTAAATGTGTTGTTTCTGTGTGTGTATGTGTGTGTGTTTGTGTGTGTGCACAGGAGCATGAGAGCGGTCTGCCAATTATGCATATTGAGTTTCTCTTCTGCTCACTTTACCTAAGTGCTCCAATTTGGCAGATGTGCATAAACAGATGATCTATTGAAGAGAGCGATCTGAAGGAGGAAAAAGGAGCTGACTGGAAGGACGACACGGACAAAGAGTCTAACGTGCATTTTCCTTCACATGGACTGAAATATGGACAAGTTTTATGGTGTTTTCTGTGAGTGCGTCTGTCTCTGTCATCTGTATATATAGTCTTACCTTATGCAACGAGAAAGTGCGCACGCAGAAAGTGGCCAACTCTATGGTGTCCAGCAGGGTCACTTGGGTCATCCCGTAAGTTTCTGTGCCACGACTGGGCCAGTACTGGTCACACTTAATCTGGAATAGAGAGAAAGAGATGAATATTAATCACCTAAAAGAAGGATCCGATTTGATTTCATGGATTTCATGGTCTGGCCCTGCTAATTATGTCCGTTTGTTGTTGTAGTTAAGCTAAATATGAGTTGGATTGTTTTATTTTGAAAGTCACTGGGTGTTTTTAGGTAGTTTCTGGTAATGACTTCCTGTCCCGCTCAATCTTCCCTACACTGAATTTATGCGTCACAGCTCTGCGTCCGTCAAAAATAGGATGGCTGCGTATTACCTGTAACACGACGGACCAGCCACGTGGACACACTGCAACAGAGCGGATCCTGTGCAAATTGACACATTAATATGAACGAAACCTGTTTGATCCATTTCCCGTAACCAAACGCAGACACACTGCAGATAAATCTGGTGAATTTTGGCCATCAATTTCCAGAACTTTGGCATTTAAGGGGGCATGATAATCGCATGATTAAAAAAACGCACAAATTATTTAAATGTAAGAAAGAGCGGTATTCCATTTCTTGAAAAATATCTGTTTATTCTTGAGGTTTTCTGTCCAGCATTTCAACCTGATATCTGAAAACTGAGCACCTGCTTGCCCACAGCTCTCCTCAGTCAGCCCACTTAATAAAGATTCATTCAATATGGGCTGTGACGCGCCAGTGGACATCAGATGAGACGTGACAGTCAGTGAGAGAGACGAGCTGCTCTCAAGCTTTCTCTCCCACTTCCTGCTTCGAGCTGACACTCAAGTTCCCCCGCCCGCTAATCCTGATCACGTTTGACAGGAGCGGAACGCGCATGTCAGTGTGGAGGAAAGGTAAACAGCTGAAAACGGACAGAGGGAGGGGAAATGAGCGGAGACACCTGGGGTGAGTGAGCCTGATGTTGACACAGGTTGGAGCTGACAAGATGAAACATCGCAGTTGGCTTTTTGACATCTTGACGATCCACTTCTTAACAGAAGAAATACAGATCCTTTCGTATGCAATTTGGTTTGATTTCATTTTCAGCTGATAATTTAGGAATAAAAGGGGTCATGCAACAGGAAATTTGGTTATGTAACGGTTAGCTGCCACTGTGTTAAACACTTAAGAGACTTTCTGAGCAGAGCAGGTTTTTTTCCTCTATCTGCCAACGCATTTTCAATCTTTAATCTGAGTCTGCGGTTGCTGGTCCCCTCATACTTTGAAACCTACTCAGATCTTTGCCTGTTGTTCATTGAGGACAACACTTGCAAAACTCAGAAGAGTTGAAACAAAAGAAAAAGTTTCTTTTCATCTAAGGGGGACAAAGCTTAGACTTTCCAAACAGTGTATATCCTGAAAATTCTCATGGCAACTTCCCAATGGATAATAATGTTTGAGAAAGACAGAAAAAATAAAAGTTAAGGAGTGTGATCACACCCTGACATCTCTTTCCTCCATCTGTTACTAAGCTACCGTCCCCTTTCTGCACTTCTCTTCAACTTCCACTATCAGCAGATGGTTGTGGGAGGACTGGTCACAGGTACTGCAAAAACTCTGTGGTGCTTTGTTGCTTAAAATTTTATTTTAGCTTTTCTAAACTGTATACTGTGAGTGCTTCAACTAGCTAAGCTCTGAGAGCTTCGGGAACAGGCAACAGCTTGCCATTTTCACTGCAAACAAGGTGAGAAAACAGAGTCGCATTTGTGGAGAGAGTCCCAGAGGATGTGCAGCCAAACTTATCTGATGTGCACAGGTAGTCTTTGAGTTAACTTTGTTTTATCACATCCCCTACTGCCTCCACCACACATTCACATTTCTACTCTAACATGGACGCTATCTATCAACATAAAGCTGTGCTACTTCAGTATCTTGTTTTAGTCACTTTTTTTGCTGGTTCTTAGATTTTTGGGGGGGTAAAATGTATAAAAGTGTCAATAAGTCTCACTCTGGATTTCTCCTCCAGCCTGGTCATCATCACCACGGTGGCCGCTCTCTGCTCCCACACCATCCTCCAGAAGTCCCCGAACGTCTCTGGTAGAGGACCCTGTGTGGCGATGTAGGCATTCTGCTTCCTGTAGCCATCGATGTAGTTGGCATTGATGTAGTCACTACCTGTGATACCTGAAAAAAAATGTAAACACTGAAGTTAGAAGCAGCAAACTGTTGTTCCCCTCTAAATTCTCCATTGTATAACTTAACTCCCTGTTTTCACCCTCTTGTTTAGCTCCATCTGCCTTGATAATTCTCAGCTCTCACACACACTGACCTTGTTTCCTAATCAATGAAGGTGTAAGTATGAGACTGAGAAACAAGTGAATTACTTACGTAATAAGTTCTCACACCTCTTATTGTTGAACTGAGTGAAAATTGGATGATAACAGTGAAAAATGCTGGCACTGTCCGGAGAGAAGCGACTCCAAGTCAGCCCTTGGGACATTTGAATGTTTATTTTTTTATTCTTGTGAAAAAGATTTAGAAATAATTTCTTTTGTGACAATATTCTGGGGAAAAAAATCACAGCTCTGATAGAGACAACTCTGCTGATGTAGAAAAAAAAAACCTATGCAGCAACTTGCTCACTCTGACACCCTCCTCTACCTCCTCTTTCTCTGTTTTTTTTTTTTTTTTATATATTCCTGGTTCTGCTTGAAGCTTCTGTAGATACGTTTTAGCAGGCTACATCAGATCTACCACCACATGGATTGGATAAATCAGCTGCTCAGCCATAACAGCCTGGAGGTAGATCCGGCTAACATCCCTCTCAGCCTTCGATCATGCTCTGCTGCACACCGGCCTCCACTAAATCTTTCTGCAGTGAATCCTCTCCATATTTCTGGCTGGACAAATGTGCACAGGCAATGTTTTAATGCAAAGATGTTGTGTGAACAGTAGTGAGCTCTGAGTGAAAATCTTTCCTTCTCTGACTGCATGTAACTATCAAAGTATTCTGCTGCAGCCTTTAAAGTGTCTGCAGAAGTAAGTGAACGCTTCAAAGTTGATTTTTTTTTTCCCCTTCTGCAAGGCTTCGTCAGGAATGCTTATGATATCAAGTGCACAAAGTTGTGTAACTATCAAACAAGCCAGAATGTCATCATCATGTGATGGAAAAATAAAACAGAAGATGTGATTCAAGAGAAACAGGGGGAACCAAGCTCTTTGCAGAATCTTAAGGGATCTCAAGTTCTTCCCATAAAAAAAGCATTTAAGCAAAAATGTTGTGACAGCAAACTCAATGAATCGAGAGGTAAGAGTTTTTGTCGAGCATCAAGGACGTGAGAGTGATAAGAGAATCACCCGACTACATTTAACCAACTTTTACCATCCTGTTGGCTGAAAAGAGACTCCCGCGTGGTGTCGTTTGTGTCGGAGAGTCACGTCTCTCTGACTGACATCTACGCACTCAAGCGACAAACAATGAAACACTCCACTGGGCTAATTTAAGTACAGAGACACAGTGAGGACAACAAGCAGGATGGAGAGGAAGAATAAGACAGAGGGGCAGCAAGAGAGAGGAGGAGGATGTAGAGCAAAGGGAAGAATGAAATTTTGCTGAATGAAAGAAACGAAAAGAGAAAAAAGGGGCAAATGTCATTAAAACGGATACCACGTCGCACAATCCCAATGTGGCGCCTTGGCTTTAGTCATAGCTAAATGAACAGAGAATGGCGGCGTGCATGGATTGTTCTACTGCTGCGACTAATGGCAAAATCACTGCAGTGTAAAATAGAAATTTCAGCCTTGATTAATTTATGTATTTATGGACGAGGCATTTTTTCCCAGGGATAATTTTGTTATGCGTGTTTTCACACCCTCAAATTGCTCCCGACTTCTGCGAGATGTGGAAAATCTCGTCGCAGCGTTCAGCTCACACAAAAGGAGAGAACCACTGCAGAGCAAGTAGCGTGTTTGGCACGACTGCGAGGAGGAGTCTGGAGCTCTTTCTGGTGATGCAATGCCAGAACAATGTCAGCGGTGAAGGGTGACTACCTCTGACAATGTCCCTTGAGATTTGGGAGTGAGAGGAAGAGTTTTTCCTCAGTAGTGTGTCTGTGGGCAGTTAGAGGGAAGTCATGGGAGCGGGGCAGATCTCATGAGACAAATAGGATGGTGAAAACACTGGTTAAATTTCTGGGTCACTCCCTATGCCAGCTCTGAGGAGGAGCTGAAACAAGTCCTTGTCTAACCTCGCAGAATGAACAGTATGATTCTTTAAAGTGCTTAGGTGTTGGGGACCAAGTTGTGCTGAGACAAAACCTCCTTTTAGCCTCAAACAAAATGTAGTTTTGTTTAATAAATTTCCTACTGAACTGAAGCTGAACTGCACACACCATAAATAATTTTAAACCATTTTTCTTTTTTTTCTCATGCAAGTGGTCTTAACATAATATTAATCTAACAGAATCTAGTGAATTTGTCTTACTGATTTCTTTTTGCTGACCTCTATTTTCTTACAGGAGCTCCTACAATCCTATTCACACTCTTTCTATCTTACAGAACAGTTTGTGATGGTAATAAACTGTGTTCTGCACAGTTTAATCTTCACTGTCTGGTCCCATCTGGTCTCGTGTCCGTCTATCTACTACAAATTCCTAATTACTTAAATTGACTCTGTAATTATGAGGATTTCCCAAATGATCTGCAAAGAGCTGAGCTCATCTCTGAAGTAGTGTGGGTGCAGGATCGGGTGAACCTTACCCTCAATGGGAGCCAGGATGACGCGGGAGTGGTCATAGGCGATGACGTTCGCATAACGGTTCTTGGGTTTATTCACCTCCAGGTTGGAGTGCTCCCAGGTGAACTGTTGGCCTGGATCAATGGACTGGTGGTGGAGAAGGGGGAGAAGGGGGAGGAGAGACAAGCAGAACATGCAGAGACAAAATTAGAGTAGCAAAAACAATAGCAGCTGAATGCTATCATAGAAAGAAGAGGGGGAGATGGGGCAAGATTGTGAGGGTGATTTCCCTGAAGAAAAGCAAACATGCTATCATGAAAATCAGCTTCAGATACACACCAGCTGCACGGAGCATTTTATCAGATCCCTAATGCTGTGGATGTATAATGATAAATACCAATGCAGATGAATGCAGTGGCTCCCTCCCAGAGGAATAGGTATGGATGGAGAAATGACAAATCCAGCCACCTCTTTAAATCCAATAATTCCACACACATTTTATCCTCCCCTGTCAGTATAAATACATTTTCCATTACCACTCTCTGTTTGCTCGTATGGTTTAGGTGCTCTGTTGGTGTGTGGAAGGAAGCTCGATTGATATTTGCAGAAGGGACTCCTGCTCCGAGAGTGTGGGACTTGAGAGAAACTCGAGCTGAATGAAGTCCAACTGGAAACCTGATCCAACAGTTTCCACGCAATCATGACAGCAATTAGAGCTTCCCTCTGTTTTCCACCGCTGCTCCTCTCCCTCTATTTACACTCTCATCTCCATCTCTCTTTTTGTCCCTGTTGTCCTTATCTGTATCTTCAAAGTCTTCCACTTTTTTTTTCTACCCACACTATCTCCCTTTTCTATCTCCTCCTCCATCTACGGTCTCTTCTCTGATGTTTATACCCCCTCTCGAGCAGTCACCCTCCTGCTATTTCCCCTTTTCTTTCTTAGCCCACCTTGAGGCTCACTAAATGTGTGTGCTTGTGTGTGTGCGTGTGTGAACTCAGAAAAATTGCGGTCAATTCCCTGAAAAATGTTCCCAATTTAAGAATTGAAGAGCACATCTGTGCAGCCTAAATTGTTTCATAAATTAGATGTTGGAATTGAGTGTGGCAGACATCCAGTGCTTAATATAGAGGAATAACTGCATCTAAAAATAATTTAGAAGATGATTAAACAATATTTCTCAAACTGGAGTTTCTCCTCTTCCTTGAGATCCATGATGACATGTTTGAAGAAGAAAGACAGCTCTTGTCAAGAGGTTATTCTTTGCAGAGCATGGCCGCTAACTGCCTGACAGTAGATAGATAAACTCTAATGCTTCAGTACCGTCTGCTGAAACTGCAGCTGCCTTTTCATTGCCGTTTGTACGTCAGATTATCTCCTCTTCATCTTTGCTCTCCAGCAGAGATAGCCCGCTTTCTCCCTCTCCCCCTCGCTGACTCCTCATCATTAACCAAACCTCCCTTACCTCATGTCTTTCTCTCCTCTCCTTCCCTCTTCTCTCCATTTTTTCTCCTCCTCCTCCCTCACATCCCGCCTGGCTAAAAACCAATCAGTCAAAGCCCCGTGGAGCTGCGCTTGGCAAGGCAGGGCGCCCGGACGAGCAGCCATTCATCAAGAAAATAACAAAATTAAAATTACACTTCTCTATTTAATTTGGTCATTTATTTTTCCTGGGGGTTGCTGTGTGAAGGGGGCAGGGGTACTGAGTGAGGGAAAGAGTGAAAAAAGTCGGAATGGGAGAAGAGACAAGCAGGCGGTTTGGTGCTCCCTCTCAAAGCCAAGTAATTAGAAGTTGTAGTTGTAGCAGAGCGTCAACTTTGGCATCACGTCTCTTTTTTTTTTTTCCCCGAATGGAGCGAGCTTGTCCATTTGGTACACAGCCCGGATGTGGATTTATGAATAATAGATACCAAAGAAATACTGGATGGCTATGAGAAGTCATTATCCACCAACATTCCCCGGCAGGCATGATGACAGCAATCTATGCTGGCGTACCTGCTTCCTGCGCTAGCCTGGCGTGCAGCGAGGCGACAGGCGCAGTGATTTAGGGATGGCGAGGAGGGGATATTGCTTGTATGCAAACGAGAGCTGATTCAGCACTCCTGATTTCTAATCAACTCTAGTGTCATTTATAACCGCCACGGTCTCAGAGCCCAGACAGCTCAGCTTCCACTCTGCACACACACACACATATACACACACAGGCTGAGTTAGAGCCTCAATGCAAGTTTGCTTTTCCCTAAAAAGACATTAAAGGAGCCTTGGGTGCCCACAACTATAACTCCATTTTGGAAAAACCTCTTAGCTTTTAGTTTATTGGTGTGTGTGGAGAACTTTTCAACACTTTTTATCCTCTCGTTGAGTCGTTAAGTTTACTGAGTTTTCTTAAGGAATTGTTGTAGACAGCTTAAGTATTTAAATTTTGGGTTCAGCTCAGGTAAAGGCAGAGTAGTATTCATTTTTTGATGAAATGATCAGAAACTCAAATTAAATACATTTCTCATGAGCAGATAGTTAAAGGATGGCTAAAATGATATGTTTTAATCTGCAGCAGCTAACTGAACTGAAACTTGGTTTCCTGGATGCATTATAGTAAATTGATTGTGTTATTTTTCAAAAACTCAAAAGAAATTGCATTTGGGAGTTCAGGAGTTGCAGAGTCTCACCATGGGAAATTTTATTTAATTGAAAAAGACAACCCTCTTCCTATGCTATGTTTGGGCTACAAATACATCAGAGGAAATAAGTGACGAGGAACAATCCAATTTATGGCTGCTAAAGCATCCCCAGCTAAGGTACAGTCAACATGCTGAGACATAAAAAGAAGTGGAAAAAGAAGAGAAGCAGTTATTTCCCTCAGGGAAAGAGGGGACGCTCGTATACTCTCCCAATGAAAACACAAACAGACAGAAATCAATACTCACAAGAAACTCTGACCTTTGAACTTTTGGCCCACTCACCTCATACTCCTGGGAGAGCTTCAAGTTGTCATTGGCCTTGAGAAGCTCAGTGTGTTCAGCCAGCTCAGAGATAGGGATGGGAGGATGATTCATCATACCTGCACGCCAAGAAATCAGGACAGAAATTCAACAAGGGGGGAAAAACAGAAAGAGAGGCCGTCAGTACAACGGATTCATACGAGCATGACATTTAAAATCTCTCATTTCAGGGTGAGGATTTGTTGCTTACAAAACGATGGAGGTTGTGTTTTAGTGGTGAGGAAGCTTGTGCAGAACATGGTGAATGTCACACGCAGTAATTATGTATTGACTGGTGGTGTTATAGACATTTGATTAAACCAGGCCAGAGCTCAAAAAACAGCAAAGATTGTCGAAAAGGAACGAATAATGTTGGGAGCAAGGGCTCAAAAAGTCTACAAATCACAGCGCACCAATAAAGCTGATGATGATTGGAAGAAAGGAGGAAAAATCTTGAATTGTGTCTCAAACATAAAGAGGCGTACATTTTTTAAATAGCTTGGAAAATTAGTTAAAACAGCGCAAGCTGTAACATGTAATGTTTTGATGGTGAAATCACACACATAAAACAGCAGCACTTTGTGTTCTTGATCAGTAAAATGCTTAGATTGTCAAAAAGCCTCATACATCAAAAGTAATATTTGCTTTAAGCATGGCTGCTTTCAACAAAAGAGAAAAGAAAACAGAAGAACAATCTGTGCTTTGGAATTACGTCTTTAATTAAAGATGGTTTTAACTTTAGCACATCTAAAACACGCATCATAATGAACTCAAGATGCAAAAGCTAGATCTTAGTCCAGCTCTGTTACACTCTGTTACACTGTTTCATAAAAAGAGGGTCTGAGGAGTGAGCCCTGACCTGGGGGCTCATGGGAAAGGAAGTGTGAGGAGGTATAGGGGTGTGAGTGATGTTGAGTAAGCTGCTCCATTCCAGCCAGTGGGTGCAAAGCCAGCTGCAGTTACTAACCTGTATTTGCTGGTTTCCTCAACCCAGCAAACATTTGCCCCAGTTCCCCCTGAACTCTCCAGAAAACCACAAAACTGCATTCCCTCCATCCTACTGCCTCTTAACTCAAGGCATCCCCAATCAAAACAAAACAAAACCCTATCTTCTCAGTTGGGTGGGAATTCCTTTTGGCTTACTCCGATATTCACTGAATATTGTGCTGCTGCCACAATATTATCAGCCCTGCTGTGCACTCCAGCTGCTAATCCATTTAGGAGCATAATGCTGAGGCCATGTAATGCAATATGGAGCAGCCATCGACTGTGGCACCATCCTTACATGTTGACTGGTGTTACTTTCATGTTGGCAGCAAGAGGCCTCTTTTCTTGCTGGGGTCAAAAGTTGATGAAAAGTTACCCAGGCTTAATTAACCGTGCAAAATCAGCATAATCACATTAACCGTCCTTAATTCTCCTTTACCCACAATGCCTAATACCCTGACAATGTCAAGGGGGTCACTGGTGTTTTGGCTGCTTTTGTGCCGCTTAGGAGAGGAAGTTCACTCTTTGTGTTGACAGTCTTCATTAGTTATGCTAATTTATTTTACACTGGGAGAACAATGCAGCAGTGTCAATTACACGAAGATTAACAAACATTACGATGCACATGTGAGACGAGATGCCGTGACTCAGACTTCAGAGGAAATGTCAGCTAAATCAAAATTTGCTAATAATTTTTTTACGGTCTGTGTTGAATGTCTGTGTATTTAACAGTTTAATATAACTTTAAGAAATCTTGCAAAGCAACAGGAAAGGAGGCTTCTCACTGAGCAGATGAAGTCCAGAGATGCTGTACTGTTTGAGATCTAAATAGTCATTCATCACTTTTGGCGCTATCAAAAGCCTTGTGATGAGCGCTCAGTAGAAAAAAAAAAGGAAATGAGATTTGGTTTCAGTTTACTTGCCTTGTGAGAAAGTATCAGAAGCAAAAGCGAGATAAATCAGTAAATCCGAATGCAGATGAGGCGCCCTCACTTCTCTTTAAGAGAACAAGAGAGGAGATCAAAGAGTGTGTGTGGTTGTGTGTGTTTTACTGTGCGTGTTTCTGGGGGTGTACGCGTAAATTATTGAAGTACTCAAACTCTATCAATTCCTTTCAGTGTATGTTTACTGCCCACATTACCGTCTGCATATATAAGTGCCTGCTATATTCTGGAGAGATATATCAGGCCAAAGTGTTTAATATAAAATCCAAATGAAGCATGATGCACTGCCAGTGGGATTGGCTGAAGCAATACACAACACTTTGTTTGTTTATTCCCCTGATCTTCAGTGGTATGTTTTGGAAAACTTGTATGAAGAAAATTGAATATTTTAATGTTTTATTTGGATATATTTTACTGGAGCCTGCAGAAATAACCAATAACAGGAAGCTGCCATGTTTACTCAGATGAGCCTCACAGATAATCCAATCTGTTTGTGCATCTATTTCTCTCTGTCAGTGCACTTTTTTCCAGCAGAACCAGTTTGTTTTCTTCTCAAGACAAATGAGTCTATCACGCCTGATTCGTCCTCTTATTCGTTTTGTCATTTACACTCGACGCGGCACATAGCTGTGTTCATCCAAGAAAAGAAAAGATTTACTTTCAAAATGAGCCTTTCCTGTAACCCGTACTACGGCAAAGTCACTCAAGGGCAAATTGCTGTTATTCCCTTCATCCCTTCATAGCTCACGTCCCTCTCCTCAGAGCAACCCACGGCTTTTTCCCCCATCCACGTACGCACTCTTCCATTTTTCCTGCTGCAATCAACAGCATGATCAATGAACACAGAAAAACAAACTAGCGTCTAATTACACATTTCCAATCTCACGATCCACAGTCGATGCGCCTGAGAAATATAATGATTCTTTTTGATAAGCTAAAGCAGTTTCTCTCCAAAAGCCTGTTTATGATGTTACATATTTCCATATAAAAGGAAAGAAGTCTGCATGTGGGTATGCAAAGAAATAAAGGAGGGAATAAAGGGGAAGAGGAAAACCAGAAACTGTGTTTTTTCTCTCCAATGATTCTTTTTTGCAGTGAGCAGCGAGAGAGGGTGATCAAATGTCGAGCCATTGTTTGCCACCGCTTTAATTAATTCTGCTCGTTATCTCGGAGCACAGAAAAGACCCTGTTACTTCAAAATGGAAATGGAGCAGTGGTGGTGCAGGAGGAGGAGGAAGGAGGAAGGAGGGAGAGGGGGGGAACCACAACAAGGAAGTGATGAAGAGGAAAAGAGATAACAGAGATTCTACTCCGGTAAAAGTAAAACAGCTCTCAACCTTCTCCACATCAGCAGACGTGATCGCTCAGGTTATTTATGCATGGTGGATTAATGCACAGCCAACAGCCCATGTGAATATAGTGACTGACATCCAATTAAAGAAAAAAGGGAAAACAGCCCAGTAGACTGATAGAAAACTAACACCAAATTAATTAGTGCTGAAATTTTTGCTGCATAATGTGAAAAAACAAACAAATGCAAGTTATGTATTTGTAAATGGAGGCAAGCAGTGCTTAAGAAAACAAAACAAAACAAAAAGATCAGGAAGCTTGTGCGCAAATGCTAAAAGCATAGAGACTAACTTTCATAGTCAAAATCTGCTTCACTTTGAGGACTGCTTAGACCAGAATCTGTAAAGAACAGCAAACATAAGGGGAATGGTTTTAAAAGGCTGGACTGCAACATAAAAGGCTATGTTAAAGGAAAAGAGGTGCCAAATGATAAAAAGCAGAGAAAAAAACAACTAAAGGGAAGAGTACAGTAAATACAGAACAGTTAACCCTTTCAGGCCTTGTTCAGGAGGGCATGGATGGCAGATATAGCAACCCAGACACATAAATTAGGTTATTTATGTTCAGCAGACGTCCTCAGGTGCTTGGTTAGCGAGGGAAGCTTTTTAGCCAAGCCTCATATAAAAGCCATAGAAATCAAGGGTAAGAAAATTGATTTGCTGTCCCTTTGCTTTCAGCTCGGAGGGCCCATTGACAGAAATCAGACAGCGAAAGAGAAAAAAACAGCTTATGTTTCCTGCTGAAAACCAACTCTGAAAGTTCCCTTTGTCTGCATCTCCGTGCTGATGCATTAGAAATGAAAGGTGTGGAAAAGTGTCCACATTCTTGGCTGACATCTGTGGAGCCAGAGCTGATGGGAGAGTCCGAACTCGGAGAAGTGTGCTGACGGCCAAAAATTCTTATCTACTCCGGAGTCCTCTGAGGTTACAGCCAGCAATGCTGTGTCCAAAAAGACTCAGGTCTGCTCAGCTGTTCAAGCGGAAAGAAGCCATCTGTGACAACGCTAGCTGGACATGTGGCTAAGAGATGCAGTGTGATGGGAGGCTGCCAACCTGCCCATCAAGTAAAGAAGGAAATACAATTTTTCCTGGGGCTGAAAGCTGAAATCAGATGACGAGATCACTCAGTCATAAGAAAGTATACCATTCGCCTAAGATAGCAACTTGGATCCATGGAAAATGGATAATTTCTTCCAGAAGACTGAGAGGAAAGAAATGACTGAAATAGAAGTTTTCCTCACTGATGAAAGTTGCTTTTTTTGTTTTTCAAAGCTTAAAAAGTGAAGGTGATGCAGAAGTGTGGTAACTGCAGTTTCATAACTGTCCTCTTGGGGCTGGTTTGACCGACAGGTGATGGAGTTGCAGCTGTTTCTGTGGCTTTCACCCCAGCTCTACCTGTTTGTCATTTCTAGATTAGCTGAAAGCTACTGTAGTACTGTTGTATTGATTTTTTAGAACCTGACTGATAGCTTTGGGTTTCATAATGTCTCTTTGGGAAACTTGAGTGACATCATGAAGGCTAATCATTTTTTTTTGCTATGTGAATATTGTATGTTCTAAGACAGAGTGGCCCAAAAACCCTTCCTCTTTGATGGAGTAAAAAAACATGTGAGTCATTGATTTCCAGTTAGGAGTCTGAAATGATTTTTTCTTCCTTCCTTTAGAGGTATATTATTAGGAAGTAAACCAGCTTTAGCTCAATCATGTAAATTAAAAGTTACTAAAGCGAGTGTTCCTGGGTTGAGCTGCAGTGACGTTTAAGCGAGAAGACATCAGGCTGGTGGCAGCAAATGATTGCAAAGAAATGAAGACATCGAACCTCCCCCTCTCTCTAATTGATTTGTGACAATGACTAATTAAACTCAGCAGGGGGTGCTCTGATCCTCTGTCTCTGAACGTCATTCAAGACAGCAGGAGGGAGGTACAACCATGTCTGATTATGTTTATGTGTAAGTGACTGCCATCCGTGTGTGCGTGTGTGTTTTAACAGGGCTGGCTGTGAGGAGGAGGGCATGGTTGTTGCAGTCGCTGCTGTAATCTGGAGAAACAAGTCGGGAGCTGATGCATGCGACTGATTGGCTGGTGTCTGTGGGTGTAGCAAGAGTGCAATGCTGTCTGGAGAAAAATGTTTGATTTTTAAATGCTCAAATGTTAAAGTCACTTCTTTTGACAGGAATATGGGGGTGTGAAGCGCTGGGAAGACACAGAAGTGTGTGTATGTGCATGAAACACAGGCTGAGAAATATATAAGAGATATGTTGGAAAGTAAATGCAGTGTGAAGCTCAGTTCACCTGTCTTTTAATTTAAAGGAGTGGGATTTCATTTTTTATTTTAGCCTGAGCGGTTATGATTTGAATTCATATTACCTTGCACAGCAGGGTATGTTGAAGATTGGCGTGAAAGTATGGCTTTGAGGTGAGATTTGTGTTATATTTTCCCGTCTTTTTTACGGCATGATTTAGAAAAAGGATAAATTAAGGAAAGGAAAGCAAAAAGAGAGGAAGAATGAGTAGTTCAAATGTGTGTGTGTGTGTGTGTGTGTGTGTGTGTGTGTGGGGGGGGGGGGGGGGGGGGGGCTATTGGAAGGAGATAGACAGTAGATATCCACTGAGTCGTGCTGCTTCATTACTTTGGCCCCATTTGCCAATTAAACCCCAGGCACCAATGAAGATAATGACAAAACGAGCCACTGTGCACCCCCAAGGAGTTATGGGATGTCACTGTGTAGCTGTCACATGACCCATAGGCTTTACAACACACATAGAGACACATGCACGCTAAATGTACACACTTATAGGAAGCCTTATCAAAAGCAGATTTTTTGTTCCCCAGCATAAAGGGTCAGTGAGCACACATTGCCGATGCTGCATATGCTCTGCTGGGCTGGAGAGGCCTTGGATAAGTGCACTGGGAGTACGCTCATTTGAACAATGGTTGCTATTAGCTGATGGGGATGTTCACAAATGCTCACCGGCCCACTTAATTGGGCTAAAATGTCCATTCAAATTAAATTCCCCGGGTGCAGAGATAACGACATCGTCCAATCCTGCAGAACAACGGCGGGGCTGTCGAATAGGAGTGCTCGTCATATAAAGAGAGGTCTCAGCCTGTATTGGTAAATGTTATGTAAAAAAAAAGAGCAAGAGAGTGTAACAAGAGTGTCTATTATTTAAGAAATGGGGGAGGACAGTTGAGGGCACAGTGGAAAACGCTGGGAGTCAGAGAGACAAATAACAGGAATGGCCGTTATAACCTTGTCGTTACAGAAGCAGTGATAGAGCTCTGAATACCAAGCAAGATAAGGCAGAGGACAGACAATTGAACTTCCACATTTGTGTGTGTAAGTGGGTTTGTGCTGCTTCTTTCATCCTCATATCTCCTTCCTCTGATGTCAAGAAGTCAGTTTTTTCTCCTCCAAGATACAGACTCAGGCTGCATAGCTGGGCTCCCGAAGAAAGTGAAGAGAAACACTCCATTTGAAATCTGAGCCTTTTGATGGAGCGCGGACTGGCTGTGGATGACAGATGGATGGCTGAGAGACAACCAGGCACAGCGACAGAAAGGCAGGAGGCATAAAAAAAAAAGAAGAAATGAGAGAACACACTGAAAAGAAGGTGGATGTGTTTATTCCTCCCTGGAGGATTTACTCCTTTTCTGCCATTTGTTTGGGTAGGTGAGAAGGATGTCTGTAAAAATACAGTGCAAGCTCTTCAGACGTGGGTCTCACTCTTGAGTCAGAAGAACTACTCAGAAATAAAATAAAATAATCTTTTTCAGAAGATTTAGCTACTCCACAATGTTTCCAAAGCGGTGACTGGGCAAGTCAAGAGATCCTTTCTTATTCATCCCAAAGCGGGCGGGAAACTGGTCCTCAGAAATGGTGCTTCTCTTTCTTTTTAACGAAAAATGGTAGATTGAAGTTGGTTTGGAAATTAACTGACTGCAACAAACTAAAAGAAGAGAAGTTCAACTATGAAACAGACAAATAAGAACAAACTGGAGCCACTGGAGCCTAAATTGCAGGCTGGAAAACAGAAAGCCAGGCTGATAGATGATGGGTCTGAAAAAGAGGCAGGAGGGAGATGGAGAAGCCTTAGAGAATGAGTGGGGGGATCGAATGTGCTCTGTTGTTAACACCAGGCTTAAGCTCGGATGAACACCAGACAGAAAGTGAGACAAAAGAGGAAACAGGTAAAAACAGAGGAGAATTTTAAAACAGGATTTGTTTCCAGCATTAAAAAACATCAACAGACATGAGTTCCTAAACTTTCCTTGTTTAAAATTGACTATTTGTTACATGGAGGACATGGCAGACGCACAATTATGGCTCACATGTTGTTATGAAGGAACATAATGTTAAACAGAATGACGTGGGAGAACTCCATGAGCATCTCTCATGCTGCTGCATAAATCTCACTCTTCGTTGCATCACTTTGTGAACACTTAATCTCTGTGTAGGCTGAGTGCATGTGTGAGCCAATGTTATAATCTACAACTACCCATGTAAAGCATGTGTAAGTGGAAGCTCTTTAAAGTCTCTTTTTTTAGACAAGGATAAAAGGTTGTCACTGTAAGTATAAATTGCTTAATAATCATAAGGTAGACGGCCAGTTTGACTTTCAATAACAGCGTTTTTTGGATTAGACTTGCTGCTAATTAACATTTAGTTTGCCAAACATTCAAACTTCATTTCCATTTCAGTTGGTTCCAAAAATAAGGTTTTGAAGTTTCTGCCAAACTTTTTCTTTGCAAGGCGTCAAACTTTTGGAATAACTTTAAGTCAGCCAGGGAATTATACTTCTATGAAAGTATGGAGCTTCTTAAAATTCAGCTCTTCTTCTAGGACTCTGGCCCATTTTCCAATAAACCTATAGATTAGTGTAATGTTAGACCCAGCATTGCAATTGCAGAAATACTGAGACCTTTCAGGAAGCAGTCTTTGGATGGAAATTAAGTTAGGCCAATGAAAAACAAGCCTTTGATTACCTTTTAACAAGACAGCTTTTTTTTTACAAGAAGTCTCAATGACATTTAACACTGATTGAATGTCACTCTTTAAATAAGCCATAAAGTCTTTTAAATGCAGAGCTGTTTGTGTTCCCACTCATAGATTTAACACTGCGATGCATAAGTAAATGAAGTACATTCAGCATCTCTCTATAGCTTCAGAGAAAGTCTAATCTGAACTTTAATCTTTGAATATACAATCTATCATTTTCCTTAAAATGACACATGATTAACATATTGAATTCAGACTTGTTGTGCGTGTCCTTCCTGTCCTACCTGGAGTTTGGAAGTTGATGCGTCTCATCTCCACAGGGTCTGTCGGATGGTGAGGTGTAATGTCTGCGTTGTTCAGCAGACATTTTGTGCGTGGCTCTGACTCTTTTCTTTTGCGACTGTGAAGAAAGAAAAACAAAGTGAAGAAAGAGGTAAAGACAAACACACATACACACACGCACAAAAACAGTCGAATAACTTTTAGTAAGCAAGACATGAGTAGCTGAGAAAGCGTATCAAGTGCGCAAAATTCTCCTTCACCCTCGCTAATTAAAGGCATCTGTTTCGCTGAGGCAGGCTACTTTGTGTCCGCCTGTAAAATGCAATAAAGTACGGCTAAACCTTACCTGTCAGGTTTGCTGCTTCCAGAGAAAGCAATAGGAGTCAAATAAATATATAAAGATGGCGAAAACACAACACACAAGGAGAAAGGGAGGGGGAAGGGGGCAAGAAGAGAGATAGATCAATAGAGAGCAGTTTAAAATTCACAGGGGTCGCTGCTGGGCTCGCAAAAACGTGAGATAAAGCTCATCAGCATTTAGAGGAAGCGCGTGCATGCGTGTGCTAGTGTGCACGTGTTAATGTGTGAGAACAAGCAAGTATTATAGGCAAGTAAGAGTGTACATTTGTGAGTATGTATATGTGTGTGAGTGTGTGTGTGTGTATGTGAGTTAATGTGTGTGCACAAGGGTGTGGATACAGATAGGGGAGAGGGAATGTCAGGGCCAAGGGCAGACCCGGGAAATACTATTCACCAGGGAGAGATGGAGCGGGAGATGGGAGAGCAAGGGGAAGAGAAAGAAAAGAGAGAAAAAGAGACAGATCCAAGGAGAGATGTTACTCTCCCTAACCACCAAGACCGAGGTAAAGCAAGGTCAGACAGTCAGGGATCATCTGACAGTAGCTATCTGTACTTGTGTTGCTTACACTGGCCTTAAAATAAGTCAGGGATCTTCCCGGTATGTGGGGCCGCCTCTGACATCACTGCTCAGTTGGGACTTGTAGTTCCTGAAACTAAAACTAAAACCTACTGTAAAAAGTAGGAATTACTGTGTATATGTCTACCAAAGCCCAAAGCCAGGGTAATATGCTCTGTTTATTCAGACTTGGTGAAATTCTTTATGGTACAAACCAAAACAAACAGTCTCATCAGTCCACAGCTCACAGGTTTCATCCCTTCTGCTGCATAAAAATTAGGGATGGGCAATGATTTTCGAATATTCAAATAGCCATTAACATAAAATAAATCGAGTAGTTTATCCGACGATTGGTTTGTCCTGTCCGCGGCAGATCTCAGTTTTATGCCTGATGTGGGAGCTTTTACGTGTCAATTTCACAAAAAGCAGGTCGAGTGGGACAGGAAGTTGTGCATGAAAACCATCTAAATTGCCAGATGAATTTCAAAATAAAACAAACTGTGTCCAAACAAGATCATACTTAACTTGACCATGGCAATAAACTGACATAATGAATGGAGCCAGGTCAGAATTCAACAGGCAAAACAAGAACGAGGAGACATTCAAATATGGATTGGGAACTTCCTTAAAAACAAAAATAAAAATAAAATAAAATAAAAACTAAGGAAAATTTATAAACTGTAAAAAAAAAAAAATGGACCTCCGCTTGCTCGGCTTGAAGTGAGGTTTCCACAAAAACTGCTTCCCCTGGTGACTGGCTGCAGTATAGGTTTAAAAATCTGGCTTTCCAGCCTTTCCAGATGTGCTGTGGTCAAACTTTAAAAAATTATTACACCTCGTAGAAATATTTCTCACGTCCGATTGTTGTGGTGATTTGAAGATATTATTTGGCTGTCTTGTATTCAAGTCCTCTTTTTTCAGAAAAGTTTCGTTTTCATTAGTAATACGAGGTTAAAAACAAGGTTTTATGTAATGTTTAACGATGATTGACAGCTGCCGTTTTCTGTTTTTTTTTTCGGAGATTGTAAAATATTTTGGTAGGTAGAGTCAGGAAGTGATTAGACTCTCGAAAGAAAAAAAAAATATATATATATTTTTGTCACCCATCTCCACTGAGATTCTCCCAGTATCTCTCATCGTCTCTACTGCGCAGACTCTGGCTCCAAACTGCTACAATGGTGGCGCCTGAGATGGCGGTATTTTGGCTTCAAAACCGTACAATGATAAATGGCGGAGCCACGCTGTCCGCTCTATATACAGTCTATGGTCTAGCATATCACAAGTTGTCAACAACTGCACTGCCATGTGAGAGTGAGGCATGCAGCTAAAAGTGCAGCGCTGTCCGCAGATCAACAGTCAGTGGTCAGCTTCGTCACGCAAGAAGTAAGTGTGATGAACAATGTGCAGAGCATAACAGTCTCTCCCTCTTTGTCAAAGTGTACTGTTGGGGCAGGTGAGAGTGTGGGTGGCGGCAGCAGCTTGTTGGGGGGGGGGTTGCAATCTCCTAATAATCTTCAAATAGTTACAGGCAAATATCGAATAGCTCTTCTGCTTGAAATGCCCATCCTTAACAAAAATATGACACATCTTACTCTTGTGATAACAAAAACAGAGCTTTTCTACTTTGGCATCTCTGGAATAACATTTAGTGAAGTATTTTTTCCATAACTAATAAATTTTATTTGCAATACATTACTCTATGGATAAGGTATCTTAGACACCTCAGATCAGCCGACTGTTCGCTTTCTTGTTTGGTTATCGAGCACCATCTCAAAGAATCTCTTCCTCTCTTCTTTCTCAAACCCGCTCACTTCCCAAAACCATCTTTTTTTTCCACAACAAAAACTTTTTCACATTAACATGCAAAATTGTCTTTGGCTCTTTGAATATCATGCTGTCATGAATACAAAATAAGCACCACACAAAACGTGCTCCCTGACATGCAATTATTTTTGCAATAGCCCATTTCCCCAGAAACATTGCAAATAACGGGTTCAACATCAAATGACGAGAAATTATTCACTGTGTGTTGGGGGAAGAAAGTTTTCAGCAAGCTTATGCCAGATTAAAAAGAAAAACATAGATCACGTTAATAGTGTGAACCACTGGCCGGAAAAAGGTGCTAAGCTAAAGGGTTTAATTTGTACATCTGTAATCCCAATAAGATTAAAAGATTTTACTTTTCTTCCTGGAATATAACTCAGAGTCAAAAGTAACCCTAACCTTGAGGCTTATTCTCTGCCATATGATGTTGAACAATGTTATTTCTTGCCAAGCTGAGTCAAAATGCAGCTTTAACTACACAAACAAGATAAAATCACAAACCAACTCACTTCTTATACAGAAGAATAGCAATGACGATGCAGATGATAAAGACCACAGCCAGGACAGGGCCCACCACCCATATGAGTCCATCCCCGTTCTCTATAGGAAGAGGGTCCACCACCAGCTCGGGGGTCATCACTGTGTCAGTGTACGGGCTGGTAGCAAACATTTTCTAGAAAAAGAATCAGAGTAATGTTAAAGCAGCTAATAAAAGACAATCCAGGTTGGAGTTTAGCGACCAATCAGCACAAACATGGCTACAGTGTGTGCTTAGCTGTGACTCAATCTAAGTGTACTGCACTGTGTTTAACTGGACTAAGCATGCAACTTACCCCAGCAGTGGTATTGAGTTCAGCCAGCAGGAAGAAGACATACTCCTGGCCGGGTTCAAGGGGCTTGTTCTCACAGCTGCTTTGGCGGTGGTCAGATCCCACGGTGAAACTGGAGGGCAGCTGCCTGAAACAGGCTGTAATGTAGGGCTTCCTCTGGTCCAGCTGAGCCAGCTGACGGCGGGAACGGCGCTTTAGGGTCACTTCACGTAACAGCTGATTAAAGTAACAAAATATTAGTTTACATTTTTCTTTCCTGGGGTCTCCTTTAATTTTATCAGAGTCTAAAGCAGCAGTTTTAACACACAGAAGGTCATAGATCTTAAAAAAAAAAAGAAAAAGAAAATGCTTAAAATCAAAATCATACGCACAAAGTGTTTTTAAAAGTGAACCAAATTCACAAATTTTCAGAAATAATGCTCATCTAAGCAAGAGAAGTGTGATCCCTCTACATTTATATGACCCACTGAAAAAAGTACACTTTCCCCAGCAAGCAGCTAACTTGTAGGTTTACTATATTGTCTTGTACAAAAATGAGATTCCAATCAGTGATCAGACTAAGACCAGAGTTCAAGCTTCAAACTCTTCTACATCCAACCCTTCTCGTTGATTGCACACTGCAGACAGGCAGGCAGTAAGAAAAGGGAATGTGTGTAATCCCTAATCCAATAGGGGTGGTTGGTGTTGATCTGGAAGTCAAGGTGACCCTGTGCTATGGGAAGAATGGAAGAAGAGAGGGCTGTGCAATTCTCTCCTGTGCATGCTTGGAGGGATAAATTAACATAGCTGAGATGTACACATGTCTGTGTAGCCTGTTCTCATGTCTGGTAAATGGTGTGCAAATATTAAATCACATGTGACTGTAAATGAAACACATGACATTTGAATCCCTTCATAAAAAAACATGTTAGGCCAATGAGAAAAAAGAGGGAAGTTACCTTTTCCTTTTTACCAAGTGCTACCAAATTTATTAAATGCTATTCATTGCTGAGAAATCTCCTTATTTCCTACCTCTTCCATGTCCATTTCATCAGGGTTCTTAAGGTTCTTGACAGTTACAGCGGTCCTCCTTAGTGGAACCACGACCACATAGAAATTCCTGGAAATATGACAAGAAATTAAGTTGCTGAAAACATTTTACTGTCACAAAAATCAAGTGTTGTAAGGTTCTTGTGTTGAGTACCTATTAATAAAAGAAAACACTTCCTTTTGCTGTTTTCTAGAACAGATATCATTTTCAGTCTCCTTTGCGGCCTAAAATTGAGTATTGACCCAAAAATAACTCAAAATGATGCACAATTTGAAACTGTTTATCAGTACTCACCAAAAAATCAATAGGGTTTAGGTAAAATACCATGAGAGAATGACAGAATCAATCAGTTTGAATTTTGACCATGATACTATCGAAGGAAAACATGGTATCGGCCACGCTCAGCTGGGAGTGAGAGATTAGGAACAAAGTGTCATACCGCATGGTTAAGAAACTAAATCTATGACTACATGATATCTCAAGTATCTCCAAGGTTAAAATTTAGCGCCCTGACCCCACCAGACAGAACTTGGAGAACCCATCTTTCAGCACCCTACACTCACTTCACTTCTTTGTTATCGACCGGTGGGAAGGACATGGTGAGCATGTTGTCGGGCTCTGCATAGATGTCCAGTTTGGGTTTCTTGACCAGGATCAGAGGTGCGGTCTTGGCAACCACGCGGTGTCTCGGCCCTCCGTCCATACTTTCTTGGCAGGTCACCCGAAACTCATAAGTGCTGTTGTGCCTAAGCCCTGTCACAAGCACCCTCATCTGTCTGGCATCCACATCCATCTTCTGACGGTTGTATTCGATCTACAGTTGGATAGAGATCCAGAAGTTAGAACAGCTTAAGTAAGAGGGATAGTTGGGTGTGTTATGATGATTCATTGGATAAACAGAAGTGTTTAAACAGTTGTACAAAGCCAAGCTTCAGGTAAGATCTGATCTTCTGGTTACTGATTAATGAGCTGAGATACAAACCTCCCCACAACTATCATTCCTCACCGTGCATTTATATGGAGACCTGCTTTCAGAAAACTTCCATGCAAGCACCACTGTGGTCTTGGTGGCCCACTTGACGGTGAAATTTTTTGGAACATCTATTTAGCAGACAAATGGAGGGAGAGAGCGAAAAAAGAAAAACCCAGAGAAATTGTACAGTCAGTGAACCAAACATATAAAAACACCTAGAAATTAGAAACAAAAGAAGAACATAATTCATAAAACAAAGCGGCTGTTCCCCCTGCAACGTTCCTCTTGGTTGGAGAGTGAGTGTAACGGTGAGCTGTGATTGGCTGTGAGAAGGGCAACTCCATTGGTTAAGACACACAGCACGAAAGACTCATGGACGACAAACCCATGGAGCACGAAAGTGCACTCACTGGCTAGCCATCGTGGATAGTGCCAACCTAATTCAGCACCTTTGAACCCATGACCACCTGAGGATTAACACTTGACCCATGTGGTCTCAGTGCTACACAGAGTTAGGGCTGGCACTGTCAACGGGCTGCCAAGAGAGCAAAGAGACAGAACCAAAACAAAGCATGCCAACAGTCCTCAGCAGTGCATCTGGGGGATGCCATGCTACAAGCTGTCCCATAAAAGGACAGGGGTAGTGGGAATCAGGGAAGGGAGGGGGTTAGGGAAGGTGGTATATCTCAAAACAAACCCAAAAACAAAACAAAATAAAAAACAAATATCTGCTTTCTGTCATCTGAGAATATTCAACACATACTCTTAGAGTGACTGGGTTTGACTGAGGTCCTACCTTGTTTCAAACTGAGGATGTGAGATGACATTAGCTGTGTGAGTGTGCTTGATAAAGGGTTGCAAGGACGACTTACAGGAGTGTCTGACCAAACAGCACTTACCTTTCAGTTCTAGCTGCTCTCCTCTTTCTCAAAATGACTGACTATAACTTACTGACTTGTGTTTTACCTTGTTTGGGTTAGTGAAGTGAGTGCCCCACATCAATCAATTTAGCATGTTTTTTTCTCTCTTGAGAAGTGGAGGTGGTTGAAGGAGAAGGTGGGGCAGTTTTCATTTTTGCGTTGCAGCAGATTACACATAGCCAACTACCAACCCCCTTCCAATCGGGTTCTAAAAGAAATGGGCAAGCCCTACCTGTTGGATCAAAGGCCACGGTCCGATACTGGATAGGTGGGCTGTAGGGCCCTGGACCTACGCTGGTATGTGCACGTATTTTGACATCATACGCCGAGTTTGGTCTGAGGCTGTTGAGCACATAGCTGGACTGGCTGGGGGGTAACCGGAGCTCACTTGGTGCTCCTCCAGAACCGGCTTCCTTATAGGCCAAAGTGTATGCTGTGATAACCCCGTTCCTCTCTGCCAGCACAGGTGGAGACCATGACAGCTGCACTGTGCAGCATGTCACGTTTGAGCTCTCATCAATATGAGGGTACCCCCCAGGAGTATTCTCAGGCACATTGAGTTCTACAGAAGCCTCTTCCCCAAAGCCCCCCCTGCTCTTGGCGGAGATTTTAAAGAGGTAGGTGGCCCCACGGTGAATGTTAAGCACAGAGTACTGGCGTTCTTGGGGAGCAAACTCCAGTGTGGCCAAAGGAGACACATCTTTGCGGCCAAACTGGAGCCGGAAACCCATCAGGTCCATGCCATTGGTGAGGTCAGGAGGGTCCCAGCGAACCAAAGCTGATGTGTCTGAGTCCTGAGCCACTGACAGGTAGGGTGGACCAGGCACTGCAGGGACAAAGAAACAACAAATTATGATTTACCATTCTCTCCTGTAGTATGTATTTTTTAAAGATGACAGGCACTAGATGCCATTGATCCATCAGTAGTTGTATTTGAAAACAAATGCTGCATTTTACACAAAAACTTTGATATGGCACCATGGCACTGGACAACATTATCAATGTCTAAAATGATACTAAACTCCCCTTTTCTCCCAACATTTTGTAGTCATTTTGTTTTAAAGATAATAAAACAAGGTTTCTGTCACTCTTTAAGTTGTTTAGCAATGCTTAGTTTAACTTGGATGACACTTCAGGGGTGAAGTAATGTTGCAGTTTAAAATATACAGTTGTTGCTTCAGTGTGAGGTTAACCTGATTTATAGTTTGTGAAAACACTGATGCAGTTTAAGTAAAAAGTTGTTTGCTTCAAGCAGAAACTCTAAGAGCCAAGAAGTCAGCCCAATACAAACTGTAATGCCCTCAAATCAGGCCATTCAAATAGTAAATATGAACAGATTTCAGAGTCTCAACCAAAAGTAATTTAAACTCCAGCCACCCAGGAGATAACCCCTTTACAAACTGAGTCAGATTGTGGTACAGGAAGTTGTGGAAGATCCACAGAGCCATTCAATTCTGAAGTGATCAGTGTTCCCATTACCATTTCATGATACATGGAAGCTCCAGCCAGAATCATTTCAGTACAGCAAAGCATCACTAAAACTTTAAGCAGGGAGCAGCGCCTCTTTCAGCTGCTGGAGTCATCCCTTGTTGTAAAATGGATGATCTACACTTGGGGTCTAGACTCCATTCTTCAGAGTGGCCCAGTTTCGCTGCTCTTATGGATGACACACGTCTCGTCTTAACTCTCCTTTTAAGGCCCCATCAATATGATGGAGGCTGCAGTTGTTCGGGGAAGCCTTCAGTCCTCAAGTTGCCGTCAGAGCTTTGAGAGAGATGAGTGTGGCTGATTCACACTTGAGCACTGTTGTTCTGTAAATAGATCCTATCTTTACTCACTCCTGTATGTTCCACTTTCCCATGATATAAAACTGGCAACTAAAAGTGAGGCTACAACTGCAGGTAACACATTGTGCAACATTAACTGTTTGTTTACCATTATCAATTACATTTCATGCATATATGTCTCTACTGGGACCACAAACTGGGTTGGCTGCAAATTATTTACTACAGCTAGTAAGAGCTTTCTCAGCATAAATTGAAATACAAAGGCTGAGTAAGCTGAATATTAATTACAAACATTATTTCAATGTGCAAAAAATACCCAACCATCTCATCATTATCTTAAGCAGCCATATATAGAATGCATTTGCTTTTTTCCTACATCCATAGTTTGTCAACTGATGCACCTTTTAAGTATTTCTTTAAACTCACGTTTCTTACAATTTGGGTCTCACCTAGATCTGCTTTTTCTATCTTTGACAGTAGTGATTACTGTGTGTGCACATGCATGTGATGGTTAAAGGCCCACGCTGCAGCCAGCTCCAGCTCCTATATCACCATTCCACCTGCACATTGAGCTCTTTTGGCTTCCTGCCCAGAATGGACTTAAAGTAATTTGGAGCAGCTCGCATTAGTCTGGGGTAAAAGTGCTACCCCTCAGTGGAATAGTATCATGTGCATGTGTGTGTATGTCTGTGTACGTGTACCTACATACAGCATAACTTCCTGCATGAGGATGTAAGTCTTAATGTGCATGTAGTACAAACACGCACACACAAACACAAGGCATCCCACTTTGCAGTTTCTCCTTTCTGCTCATTTTATTCATTTCCGCTGGCTAATGGTCTCCTTTCTGAGAGCTGCTTCTGCAAGCGGAAGACGATGTTGGTGGGTGGATGGTGGCTAGTCGGCTGAGCCTTTTCCCAGTAATGGAAAGGCGGGGGCGCCTGGAGTTGGGTGAGACAAATGCTCCTAATACTCCTCGGGTAGATACCATAGCTCAGCTTGGTGTCATTTAAAAGCCCACTCTGCCTTCGTTCTTTACGCTAATCGAGGAAACGGAATCAGAGATAACGATCCTGTGATGACTTTGTGTATCCGTGTTTTTCATGCTAAATTTGTGTGATTGGCCCCTAACAACATAGTAGGGATGCACCTATTACAACCTTCACGTCCTTGAAAGGATGTCGTTATTTTTACATTTAAAACAGTGGTCAATTGCACCCTTGGGGGAAGGATCATTGGTACTGACCCTGCAGATTGCCGTCAGGAGGTGGTGTGTTTTTCAACAGGGTGATGAGGTAGACAGCAAGGGCAAGGTGAGGGGGTGAAAAATGAGTGAACAAGGGATGATGAAGGTGACTGGGGACAAGGAGCAATCTGCTGCAAAGAGGGGCCAACAGGGATATGAGGATGCACAAATGTGTGTGTGTGTGTGTGTGTGTGTCCATGAGTGATTCCTGGGTTCTTCGGCACCATGATTGTCCCTCTCCTCTCTGTTCATCTCTCTCCTCCCTAATTCTCAACCTTATTCTTTCACCATCTCTCCAGCGCTCCCCTTTGCACCCTACCCAATCCCCTCTTTCATTTACCAGACACCCCCCCCTCCTTCAACACCCCCATCCCTCTTTCTCTCTGCAACCTATTCAGGTTCGACCCTGGTACAATCCCTCCTTGTGGGCCTCCAGCACGTTTCCCATCAGGCCACAGTATTAACAGCCTGCTGTTGACACTCACTCAGGCTGATTGAGCAAGGGGTGATCAGGTTTCCTTCTCATTTCCTGCCTCTCGTGTGCACACCACAAATCTGCACATTCACCATCTTATATCAAAATACACAACCTATGTGCATGTGTGTTATTAACATGGTGTAAATGTATCTGTTGGGCTTGATGGAAAGCTTTAAGCTTTGTCCTTCAGAATAGAAAAAATAACCTTACTGATTGGTACATTTACCTGTTGCTTTAGCCTATATTCAGACACCAGAATTATCTATGGACAAGCAGGAAGTAAAAGGTCAAGGCACCATCACTCTCCTTTATTTCATTCATTTCTCCTGCCTTGAGGCAGAGAGGGTTTCACATGAAGGAGTAATTAGCCGAATAGGAAATGCCATGGTTAAATCTGCAACAAATTTTATGTGGGCCATTCAGAGTGCAAGTGATTTTGAGGACACTGTATAGAAAGTAGACGAGATAGAGATGTTTCTAAATTACAATGAAAAAATTCTGCAACATGCAATGAGAGGATCACTGCTGATGTATCTGAAGTATCCACACCCTTTAAAAACGAACACACAGGCATCCCTCGGCATCCTTTCAAAGGATATAACAATCAGAATTAAGTGCCTTGAGGTTGGGGGGATGAAAGTCTGTACACTGTCAAGATATTTCAAGAGCAGGAAATCCCACTAATGTGTTCTGTTCCTGTCTAACAACAATGTTGCTGAGTTCATCTGCATCAATACCAACTCTGACTGCAACACAATTCATGTATAATACAAACCGTTTCCCATAATGACACCCGGCACAAGCTAAACTCCTAAAACAGTCTATCACCGCAGGATTATAACTTGTTAAAGTTTAAGACACTGCATTATCCACTTCTAATCAGTTGTTAGCTCCCTTTCTACACATCAGCTGGCTTCCTGAGGATCTCACCCAGCATGCCCTGAATCTTCATTTTTTTGTTCTCTAGTCACAAAGACACCAAAGTTACTGTCAGCAACCTACAGAGAATTATAGCTGAGAAACATGCTGTTTGATTTTGTTTTGAGCTTTCTGACAGTTTCTTCCCCTTTTTTAAACTTCCCCACAATACAGAGCAAGAAAAGAAGATAGAATAGGATGTCAATGATTGCAACGGTGAAAACTCCTCAATGTGCAGATGGGATGGCAGAATAAAACTTCCAGGCACAAACATTTCAATCTTTCGTCAATAAAGACTCTTTGGGCTCCCCTAACAAGAAGGAAGAAAAAAAAGGCTCATATTGGCCATGGTTACATTTTTTTCTCTGAAAAGCAAGAGATAGGAAAGTATGAATCATGAAAGGCACTTTTCGAACCTGGCTTTCATTCAGCAAACAAAGACAGTCCCAGCTACAGATAGAACGATGTTTGTCTGTGACTCATAAAAAAGTTTCACACTCTCGCCTGTTTTCATGCTCAACTGAGTTTTGAGATACAATTCTGCAGAGATTTTAGAGGAGTAACTGCCACAGAGGCATGCTGGAGATGCAGGAAAATGACAAAAAGACATAACTACCAACATGAATCGATTTTGAAGGGGGAAAGAAACATGCTGTATTTGTTTTGGTGTGCTCTATCAAGGCTTTATGCCATAAATGAGCACAACCATGATGTCATAGTGTCTGAGGCTTTAACAACTATACTTTTTCTTTTAATCTCTTTCCTGGCGTTTTATGCTTTTTTCAGAGAAGACAGGGCAGTTAATAAGGCAGAAAGCAGTGTGAGAGAGGGGAATGACGTGTAGAACAGATACCAGAGGTTAGATTCAAAACCTTGGTCACCTGCTTGAGGGCTAATATCATAGGTGTGAGACCTAAAACTCTGGTGCAATCTTGTGCCTCAAGGTATAACTTTCTAAACTATAAAAAACATTGAGAGCTTTTGCAAAAAGTACAGTTTTTATTTTTAATCAACTGTAACGGCATCGATTCGGGAGAATATTTTCGGCAGTGATTATTTCAGCATCCCAGTGGTTCTGCAGAGTAGATTTTAACATTTACCAGACTAAAGCATTGCATAATGAGATTATTTTTTCCATATACTACATTTAATGTGGTGTTAAAATAAATACAATGCATTTTTTATGTGTCATCATTTACATTTAGATAGTATAAATGAAACTTCCTTTTTCTTCTCTGCCTGAGACAGACCGCGGCAAATTCCCTTAAATTTAAGAAACCCCAAAACTTTTGGGAGCCCTGCTAGCCACTGCTCTACCATCCCCCTGAACATGAAAGACAGCCACTTCACCCTGAAAAAAAGGCTGCACAGCCATGTCCCCCTACTTCTCATCCATTTCCCTTTTCTATTTATCTTGGCCCCCTGGCCTTAACCGTTTCTTTACACTTCAATAATAAAAAAGGAGAGGCTCTCCCTCTGAGGGACAGACAGAGTGCGCCAGACTGGCGTATCAGTCAGCCGGGCCTGACAGGAGGAAGGAGAGTGACAGCACTCTCTCAAGCCCCTTTGGCAGCATCACACTGCCTGACACCTGTAACACACACACACCTGTCAGGATCTAGGAAATTTGCCTGAATGTGTGTGTGTGTGTGTGTGCGTGTGTGTATATACATCTTTATATATGTGTGTTGTGAGAGTGTGTCATGTGATTACTTCCATTTTAAGGATCCTGTGGAGCTGGATTGGTGCAATTAGCGCCATGACGTTGGTCTGTATTCACATGATGTGTTTGATGTATATCCAAGGAATGTATGCAGCTTTTTGTGTGTATATATATGAGTAACGTGTACGTATGCAGTTGTGTGCATATTGACTCTTTGAAGCCTCAAATAGCCAGCTGGCACTGATTCCTTACACAAAAAGGTGCTCTTAGCTGTCCCTTGATGTATTCAGTTCTCTTAAAGATGGCTTTCACACCCTCAGCTTCTCAGGTTTAGATCACGTTTACGGTAACTAAGCTGTAAGCTTCAGCAGAGGCCCAAGTAGCCTGGTAGAATTAGTGTTCCTCCCAGAAGTAACGAGGGTGAAAATTGAAAAAGACTAAGCTGTGTAGGATAAGCATTAGCTTTTATTTCATCTTTAATGCTCAAACCAACAGCCCAACAGGGGTTCTCAAGCTGTCATAATCTGCCAGAAAAATCTCCAGGAACCTCACACCAGCTCCTTGATCTCAAAATATCTCCGGACAGTTTTGAGAGCATGATCCAAATAATAAATGCTGCCCTGGTAGAAGCAAACATCAGCCTCAGTGAATGTACTGTTCTTGATTTCAAACGTTCTTGAGAAATGTTTATTTTACAAGGTTTTACAAGCCTGGTTGAAATGATGAGAAACTCATGATCAAGGTGACCTTCAAGAGGCTGAAGAATAAGGTTTGCTTTCTGTGGCATGAACAGGGTGGGTAAACAAATCAGCAGATACCTGCAAACTCATTGTTGTACTGACCTGCCCCTTTGGTCACCACCAGTTTTGGTTTGCTCCGGGCTCCATCCCCCTTGGTGGTGTACGCTGCCACTGTGATGGAGTAAGTGGTGTCTGGCTTGAGTCCTCCAATGACCATTTCCTGTGGGAGACAGGGAAGACACAGGGACAGGAAAATGTCAAAATACATTTTGAATTATTGATGACTGAACCCCTTTCATGCAGCTCAAACTGCCGTATGCAGAATGTTAATCTTAGTGAAGTGTTTCCTGGTCCTCTTTATTAATTTTCACGAGGCATGCATTAAATGTAACGTTTCCCTCTGTGTAATGGGAGACCATTCCATTAAGCAAATCCTAAGAGCTGCCAAGGTGGAGCAGGGACATTAGGTATGCAAATGGAAAGTAGCCCCTCTTATTCCTTTAGCCATATTCCAATCAACAACTTAACTTTGTGATAAATGCACGCTGAATGCATCCTGCCAGTTCGCCGGCAGTTTTTACCTCAGCCATTAAGTTTCCTTGAGTCCTCTTCAAAGAGAGGCTTCCGATCAATTCTAATGAATCTTTCAAGAGAGCAGGTTTGAACGAATGCAGAATGAGGTTTTTAACAGGCTGCTTGGCAGAGGGATGGGAGAGGTCAATAAAGGTAAATGAGCTATAAGTACTGTCGGTACTTGAGATGGTATTCACGTAATGCAGATAGACTGGGGCGTTAAATCTGGGTTCAAAATAAGAGTACAATTCTCTGAAAAAAAACCTGCAGCTGTGAATAGTCATTCAGGATTTGAAGAGGATCTTACAAAGAAAGCAGGGCAGCACAGGAATTCTAAGGCACCACATAGAAAATCAAATAATATGTTTTTAGAAATCAAAAAGAAAATTTTACACACACATAACAAAAAAAAGAAACACAAGACAGAAAACAACGCGTTAACACACAGCATGGCACAAGTAGCATTAGCATTCCAGGC
Source organism: Halichoeres trimaculatus (assembly GCF_033239565.1). Taxonomy (NCBI): domain Eukaryota; kingdom Metazoa; phylum Chordata; class Actinopteri; order Labriformes; family Labridae; genus Halichoeres; species Halichoeres trimaculatus. The sequence goes on along the minus strand of NW_027437182.1, from coordinate 14,339,854 downwards.
ACAGTGGGCAGTGGATATTGCATCAGCCACCATTTTGCAGAAGCTAGCCGGCAATAGAAGTTTGTCCTCCTTTCCTTAGTGGCTTATAGAGATAGTGTAGCGGTTGGCTGGCCAGAGTGAGCTGAGGTGAAACCTCTGAGCCACTTTATCCAAACTTATTGAATAAAGTCTGGAGGGGTTGTGTAAACTGTGAATCCAACAAGGCTGATGCAATACCCACTGTTTATTCCCCCACAGCTACACATAGCACTCAGGCGAAACTTCGTACTCACATATTCAGCTGTATCATCCGTTTCCCACTAACCCCCCCGCCAAAGAGGAGAGTGCAGGAGAGAGAGTTTTTTTTTTTTTTTAAAGAAGGAGAGAGAAAAGAAAGGAAGAAATAGGATTGTGAGAGACGGGGGCATTAGAGGTTCAGGAGCAGAGGGTTGGATTCAGAAATAGGTCATTGGCTTTTTTGGTAAGGACAGAGAGAAGCTGTTGGGAGCTTAGGTTATTAGGAGCACCTGAAAGGAGGCTGAGAAGAGGACAGGTCTGCCTGTTGGGCACGAGGGTGGTTAACCATGTTACCGAGCAGCCACACTAAGTTAGCTCAGTGTCAGGGGTCTGTCCACACTTTTCTGTGACTGATGTATTCAGGGGTCACAAGAAGTATGTGTTGCATTAGTGTGTGGTTTATTTATCTGAAATTACCACAAATGGTTGAAGTATATAAATCTATCACCCTAAATCCTCAAAGGACTCTGAGGAGTGCAAAGCTGAAAGTATGAGGTACTAACATAAGAAAATGATCTGCAGTAAAATACCAAAAAAGTTTTTCTCACAATACAGTTTAGGAGCCTGTCTTAACTTAAACGTATGCTTCCGAATGGGCACACAGACAATCTCAGTTTTAAATTATGAAGAATCCAGGCAGTGTGGTGGCTCATTGGGTTCAGACCAAGCCACCTCCTGGACACTCCCTCATTCAGTGTTTAATCTCTGACAATTAAAGCCAGGCGTGACAGAATGATCTACCTCGGGTTTACTAGTAAGAGTCGTTTTTATTCCACTGATTTCTAAAAGTATAATCAGGTTTTTACATCTTTTTATGACTTAAGAGTTTTGCATCTTTGGTTTCAATGATTAATATCACTTAACCTGATTTGGCACTCAAAGCCGTGTGCCAGCTGATTCCCAAAATCTTAATGTGATGCTTGTAGCATTTTGCCTGGGAGGACTTTTCATTCATATAAAAAACTTAAATAGATTTTCAGTCATTCATTCTCAAATCATACAAAATTGAATACAACAATTCTTTTATGTGTTGTTTACTCCATGGCGTCAAGGCTATAATTTCCATTTGGATGATTGCTACGGTGCACAAGGCTCGCTCTGAAAGGATTTCTCCACTATGTGTTGACAGAAGTTTTGTTAAAAGAAAAAATGTCATTACAGTATACAGGGCTCCATTACAATTCCAGCTGTCAGTGGAGGCTGATTTTTTTGGTGAAATGTTTTCATGCCAATTTTACTTTTGGCCCCCAGGCACAGAATACTATAATAAGCATTTTCTTTGAGTCTTTTTTCATTCGATACAAGCATACAATCAGACATTTCATGGCAGATGTTGCCATAAAGCTGGGTCTGGAAATTCTTAATAAAAGCCGTGGAGGCAGAAAAGGGAGGACAAGATGAGCAAAGCTGTGATTACAGTTCTTGTCGTGGGCTGAGGGGAAAAGAATATTACAGCAATATGAAATGAAATCCAAAGGGGAGAGCACCCATATCGCTTCCTATACTGCAGCAATATTTGCAAAGCCACAACTGTGAAGAAAAATCACACAATTTGCAGTATTTGTGAGAAGGAAAGTGGGGCAAAGTTTCTTTGAAATGTCACCGAGGTACAAATCAGTGTGTTGGTGTAACTTCTATCCTGCTTAATTGGTAACTCTCTTTGCATCTCTACTGAAAACTACATTCAAAGGAAGACCTGAGCATATCTGGTGGATTTGATCATTTCCAAGCAGAAGCTTTATTTCTCAGACATGGTGCTCAGGCTGAGAGGCTCAAATACAGTTGAAATGTAATCTATGCAGAGTTTCATATTGGAAGACGCACTGATCTAAAATATCTAATAAACCTTTTCTAAAACTACCAAATTATTCAGATACTGAAAAGACAATAAAACTTGAAAAACCATGGGCCCAGCAGGACATATTTTCAAATTTGCACCTCAGAGCTATTGTTAGCAATAAGCAACAAACTAAATGGCTACTTATAGTGCTGGGGTACAATATAAAGCTAACAATGTTATTAATTAAAAAGGAGATGAACTTTAACAACATAATTCTATAATCACAAAATATGATCTAGTGTTAACAGACCTGACTTTGTAAAACCACCTGTTAGTTACCACCAGACACTAGCTAATTGACATCAAATTGAAGCACTGAACCCCTTAATATCTATCTAAAGCACTAACGGGTGAGGATAACATTTTTTTTTTTATCAAACTGTAAAATACAACTAAAAGGTTAAAGAGATAATTCAGTATTATTGGATGGATGGGTAGTTAGCTCAGACCTTTCAATGAGAAACTGGCAGGAGGAAAAGCATGCAAGCTAGGCAAAAGTTATCTCCAGGCAGGGCTGAGTCTGCAGAGACATTAGCCAGTTCTGAAGAGGAACTGTAAACACTCCTCTTGGCTTAAGTTAATGCTCCACTGAAATATTTTTGGGGAATTTTCTTTGCTATGAAAAATCTACGGTGGCCCTGACAGCTCACAGCGCTGCAACTTAAGAAAACACATGCAAAAAGACAAAACACAAGCAAATTGAGAAAACATCTTCATCAGTTTGACAAAATGTGTGCAGCATTTAGAAAGTGCGCTGCAAAGACCAAAACACAACACATTAGAAAAATGCTCTGCAAATACACCACAACACAATTGAAGTGTTTCAAGAGGACACTCAAAAGTGGTGCACGTCCAGACACGCTTGTTGTTGACACAGTTGTCAGTCACAGCTCTATCATGGTTATCTTTCCTTCAGTTGTGTTGGAAAATGAGGAAAAAAGTATGTGTTTTTGATTTATTTAACATGGTATTAGAGTGTGTATTACTTTTAGGTGTCCTCTGGAAACACTCCTGTGGTGTTGCGGTGTATTCGCAGCACGTTTTTCTAATATGCTGTGTTGTGGTATTTGCAGTGCATTTCCTAAATGCTGTGCACGTGTTGTCAAATTGATGGAGATGTTTTCTTAATTTGCTTGAGTTTTGTCTTTCTGCATGTGTGTTCTGAAGTTGCAGCACTGTAAGCTTTCAGGGCCACCGTAGAAAGTCCCTTAGTGTTTGCACTAATGACAACACCAAAATGTTCCTTTAAGCTAGCACTATCAGCAATAGTAAGATTAGCTGGAAAGTAGTTAAATCTCAGATGAGATCTGATGGTAGTAAAATGGCTATCAATATTTTACTTTTTTTAAACTTTAAACAGACTGAATGCCATTGAGATTTTCTTTTCACTGTTTTTTGTACTTCAGTTAGATCCCCGTCTTGCAACCTCAAGTCACAGCACATTGACATTGTGTGAGCAACAGTGCTCTCCATTCTCAGTAGGACACCAGAGTCATGTGAATATAGTATATTATAATTACTGCCTAACATAAGGACTGTGTGATGAGGAAACTGTGAGATCGTCATACCTGGGCATCAGCCAGCATAACGTCCTTGATGAGGGGCAGGCCACGGGACTCGCCATTTTCCACACGCACATAATGAACCTGGTAGCCACGGATCTGACCGTGCTGCTTCCCTGGGGTGAGGGAGCGCCACATCACCTTCACTGCTGTGGAGTTGAGAACTTCTACCTCCACTCGCCTTGGAGGAGCCCCGGGAACTGTGACACACAGACAGAATATTCAAATCAGGATCATTTTTAGTCTGTATCTGTGGGAAATTCTGTCGGTGAGTTTGACCTAATTTCTTTTAATGTGAGCAGACATGCCAAGAATTAAATGATCACACAGTACAAACCAATATTCTATCTTCCATATGCCTATAAATATTGTAAAGCAGTTCATTGTGTGAGATGCACACAGCACTCTGTTGACTTCTAAGCCCTGGCAAACATTTCAACACAAAATATCTGTACAACATATTAAAAACTTGGAGGAAACAGAGTGATAGCATTACAATCAGCAAACACATTTTTATGTCTTGCAGTATCATATCCCAACACTCTCTTGTGCCACCTGCTCCTGTCTCCTATGCTTTTTCAGTATGTCTCCGCTGTGTCTGTCCGCCTCCAGTTGGGAGCTCTCAGTCATAATGACAGGCCTTTATGGAAGGCCTTGCTTCCAGGCCTTTCAGAGTGCCACAGACTGGCCTTTTCTGAGATGGATGTGCCATTAATAGAACGCCTCCACTAAAACTGCCTCCATTTGCTCGTCCACAAACACTTCAAGTTCCCCACTCCCCCCCTAAATCACAACCCCATTTCCCCCACCTTCCCCTGGATCATTCACCAATCTTGTTTATTACCAATTTTTCTCTACCTTTTAGCCCTGCCTCTTATTTCTTTACCTGGCACTTCTCTGTCACACGTTATCATCATGATGACACCTGAAAATTTGTTGTGGCTAATGTCAGTGGGCAGTGGTTTCACCTCTGTTAAGGTGTCTTTCAAAACAAGTATGTTAACAACCTGAGCTTGTCTCTACTATTGCGCTCGTTGTACATCAATGTCAGATAAATGCTAAAAATGCTGTGGTAATGGACGTGAAATGGATCGTAGAGGATAGAAGGCAATGTCAGCCATCCGTCAATGATTCAGATGTGCTTTGACATGCTCGCATCTTTACTTGTCATTCTGTGTATTTTACTTCAAATGCTTTGTCATTTAGCTTCTGCCATTCAGCTGTTATATCACTCTGTCTTTGTTATCGCCCATAATGGTTGAGTTGCTTTGCAAGCATTTTACTTCCTGTTTTTCTAAGCACGGGCTAGAGATTGTAAGTGGGTGTGATTGAAATCTGTAGACCAAAAATTATACTAATGATAATAAATAATTAGCATTATTCTCATATATTACACCCACTGTACTTTTGATCCCCTACAGTAGAGCTGGTCTGGATACAAAGCCTTGGAGCACAACAAGAGTAGTTACTGTAAACAATTCTTATTAATCTGTTTTACTCCCCAACATATTCAAGAGAGGGGTTCAAGTTGCACCACACACCTGCTGATTTAACCTCCAACCTCCTGTTGCCCCCATAAATTCCTAGACCGATATGGCCTTGCAGTGAACAGCACTCATAAACTCTTATGGCTTTCTGCTGAGCGATGGGAGACTGTTAAAAGCCTTCATACAGGAGCAGGATACGGGATGTGGTGGCTATTATGAATTACATTTGGTTAGTTGTGTTTTAATAGCAACATGACTTCATTTCCCAAGTGTGCTAGCTGATTTTCTTTGCTTTGATTTTCTTATTTTGTTACTGGATCTGCTCAGTTAAGATAAATCTACTGTATTAGTGAAGTATACTAACACTTCAGACAAATATTTGACACATAATATATCTTAGTTTTGATAGTGGTCTAGCCTCTGAAAACAGGAGTGCATGTACCATCTTCATCAGTGCGGCAGATCAGGGGCTCGCTCTCAGGGCCTGGCCCAATCACAGTGAAGGCAGACACAGTGATGCTGTACTGGGTCCATTTCTCCAAACGCTGAAGCAGCACCTGCTCTTCATTGGCAGGGACTGTGGGCTCCTCCATGGGCTCCCCATCGTCGCCGCCACCATCTGACGGGCTCACCACCTGGTAGCGCACCCTATACCCCGCCAGGTCACCGTTCTGACTCTCCAAAGGCGGGGGGCGCCAACTTACCAGCAGGGTGGTGGAGCTGGTGCTGCTGCACTTAATTTCTTGAGGGGGGGCTGAGGGCTCTGGTGAGGTGGAAAGGACAGGGAGGGAGGAAGGAAGGAAGGGGGTTGAGGACGAGGAGGAGGAGGACGGAGGAAAGGAAGGGGTGAAAAACAAAAAAATAAAAAGATGGGAGAGATAAAGAAAATGATAAAAGGATAAAAAAAACAATAAGAGCAATTCAAACGAAAATTTGCAAAACAAGGACGGAGGCAAATATGTTTGAACTCAAAATAAAATTCTCAAGCAAATGTCAACAGAAGAGGCCAAAATGGATAATGGCACAAGGTTGTAATAATGAAGCAAGATGGCTACTGTAGAGTTACCTGAGATATGCACTGGACTTGCAGACAAATGTGATTCAACATTTTTGTATATCAAGGTAAAGCTACATGATGTGTAAATTTAATTACGATTTTACTCCAAAAAAATAAGTTCAATATATCTTTAAGTTAACATCTTTATGAAACAAAATAATTACATCTTGTCTATTTTGTTATTATTTTTCATTACAGTAGCTTTTTGTTCTGTACTGTACTTTGACTTGATAGCAAGTATTTAATAATGCATTGATTGTGTAATTATGTTTATGTGTAATGTAAAATAAAGCAATGTATTTATGTCCACATATTTTGTAAATATGTGCTATTTTTCCCTTTATTGTGTCAACTGTCACTACAATAACTGACAGTGTGTTTAGGTACAGGTAAGTAACATATTGCAATGTTGAAAATGCATCAAAATTAAAAAGACTATTAAAACCTTTTGTGTAATTTGTTTCTGCTGATTAAAATGGATAACAGCTTTTGTCTTTTCTTCCCTCATATTAAATTTGTCTTTTTTTTTCTTTTCTTTTCTTTTTTTTGTGTTAGAACTTTAAACCAGATTAGCACAAGAAGTTATTTTTCTCCAGTGTGGAAGCTGGCTGGGAGGTTGTGTGATTTGTTCTTTGTAATCAGCTGCAGTTATAAAAGCTTTCCAACACAGTGGCTGTTATTTGTGTCTGAGGTGTTCTTCCAAAACATATTAAAACCTACACATCTGTGAACTTTCAAAATCAAATTCAATGCCTCTTGCCTCTAATCTGTGCCAAGCTCTTACACAGCTTGTACTGGTCCAGAGAGTGTGCTGTGCAAGGAGTGATAAAACATTCTCCCTTCTCATCCAAAATGTGGTATAAGAATAAAAGGACATGTGCTAAATATTTTGGTCCGTGGCGGGTATATTCTGTCCCCTAATATGTTTTATGTTATTTTGTAAGAATGCATTACTCCATCTTGGTGTTAAAGACCACGGTTCATTATTACAGTTCTGACTGTTATGTAAGGTAAAAATAGCACACTAACATAAACAAAATGAAACTCTATAAAAAGGCATTCCACAAACAGCAACTTAGAAAAAGAACTCAAATGACACTTATGGAAACAAGCAGCATGTTCTCGTTCCAAAACAAAGACTGAGGAAATAAATTATGAACAGAAGGAGGGTACTGGGAAATGAATTTCTCTGTAACCCAGGTGACTCCAAAGAAAGAACTACAACAACAGTTAAGGTTCAAAAATGACAACTCATGAGAAAACATGAAAAAACAGGATACTCAGCATAAACAGAAAACAAGAACATTGAACTTCTTAAAACAAACAGAAACAAATCACAGGCATAATTTGCATCATACGTACCTGACTCCCACATATACTACATTTTAGACTTTCTTACCACCAGCACCTGACGACAGAGCGTGCTTACTCTGTAGTCAGTGAGCTACAACACTCTGCCTCTCAAAATGAGCATGCCAGTAATTCTGACATCCATCCCCAACATTTTCACTTCCCCCCCATCGAGAATTGATTTTGGACCCAGTTTGGGGTTATTGGGAGGGAGAGAGTTGGCTCTGTGCTGTAACCAGGACTGTAAAATTCTCATGTATCTTTGGGCAGGAAGGTCCACAAGACTGAGAGAAGGGAAGCCACACTTGCTTTGAAGATGCTGTTTTTTTTTTTTGCCAACAAACACCCATTCTTCTTGACAATTAGTCTAAAAAATCCCATTTCATAGCATTTTGCTTGTGCATTCTGGTCTGGCTTACTGCCGATTTGAGAATGCCAGGAAACAAGAATAGAGCAAGCAAGACGAGAGGAAAAAAACGTGTACTGCTGAAATCATAAAAGTTTAATGATAGTGTTCTGACTGCAGTGTCACTTTTGGTAGAACAGCTTAAAAACAAAAATAAAAAAGCAGGGGTTTTAACTCTCAGAAAGGCCTTCTCACAGTGAGCACCCAATGTTCCAGCACACAACAAATAGGACAGGACCTCAGCCACAGTCCTCAAACCCTTCTCTGTGTCCAATGGGCTTATTTACTTATGGTCTTACTGGATTTTGAGCCTTTCAGCTTCTTTCCTCTGCTCATATTGTATTTGCAAACCCTCCACGTCAAGAATGATTGCTCAGTTCTCAATCTTTGTGGCGCAAAAAAGGCTACGAATCTGACAGGGGCCAGGCTATCACACAGCACAGGCAACCTCAGGCCTGATAACGCTTTAAGAGCGGCTGGGGCACAGCTTTAATAAAGTGCATATATCCCATGAAGGCCAGTGGCAGGATTACGGCTAGTAGAACTATACAACCACAACAGAAGAAACCCAGCTAATGCTTTACTTGGGGTCCTTTTGAAGCTTCCCTGAAAGAGTTTTCTAAATGCTATGTGACAAATAATTAGTCATGTCTGCATTCACATCCTTCTTTTTGACTTTTAAGTCTAGTGTGCTACAAGTGGCAACTCTGGGTGTAAAGTCTGCAATGTCAAGCTATGCTGGCATACCTAATCATTGTGACTACCTCCAGATTATATTTCTTTTTGGGCAACATCTCCAACAGATAAAAACTGCACACATTTATATGAATAGTTTAGCTTCAGGGGCTGTTACTCCATGCTTAAAGTTGACTTCTAGCACAGATTGCAGATGCTTTTACTATCACAGCAAAAGCACATGTTAGCATCTGAACTGTATTTTCATTACAAGCCTCGAATGACAGGATGTTCATATTTGTAAATCATTATGGAATTAATCTCCCTGATGCCAAATGGCAGTGTTGTGTCTCACACAAATATTCCAATATATCTAAAAAGCTCCTGCAATTACAGTAAGTGGGGGGGTGGGGGGGGGGTGGGGGGGGGGGGGGGGGGGGGGACCTAAACGGCTTGTTTGGCTAAATACAGAGGATTTAGAATCTGCCACTTTAATTTGAGAGAAAGCACTTGACTGGCTACTGGCAGGTTCGAGGTATAATCTAATGTGTAACAAAGCCTGACAATGCAGGGGTCTGCCTTACAGCTCATCGCAGAGCATGAAATTAATTCTGACGCTATGAAATGGGATTCTTATCTGCCACTCTGGGGCTTGGAAGTCCCTCAACACCCTCTACTGGAGTCCATCTTGGTCCAGTTAGCATGCCTCACAAACAATACACAACTTAAGGCAAGCTGGGAGTCCCCTCTCCTCCAACTCTCAGGTTGTGGACCCACTCTAGCCACGTCTGAATGGTCTCTCACTAATATGGCTTCTGAACCTAGTCTGATTATGGCAGCTTACCCCAAGAGGCTTTGCGTCTGAATGAGGGCCACTGTTGCCACTCAAAACCTTTTTATTTGAAGTCAGCTGTTGAAGCCAATCAAAAAATGATGGTATTAGAGGTTCTATACCTCAAAGTTATTATTTTAGCAGTGACTTCACACAAGTTTTTGACAAAGTGATCCCCATGGCAAAAGCCCCTGGTAATGCTGCTTGGACTGAGCACAAACTTCAACAATCTGCAAACATTTTGTACCACAGAAATTGGACAACAAATAAAACAGGGAAATCATGTTGTCTGTCTTTGGTTTAACTGAATGGAAGAGGTTTTCAGTCTGCCAGACAATGCTTTATACTTTGAGGTAAGTAAAGCTTGAGAATGCCAAAAGTTAACCCTGAAACGTTTAAATAGTACATACTGAATGACCTTTCTGTGATGTATTCTAGTTGAAACAGTCTGACCAAATTGGGACACTTCTTTTTACTGCAACTATTTATAGCCCATTGCTCTGTTATTATGGTAAAGTGTGTGTTTTCAAAAGTGTTTTATTATGCCATTTACAGCATGCAGGGGGCATGACTCAGTGTGTGTGTAAGTGTTTCTGTGTGCCGCACCCATACTGATGGCATAGTATTTGATAGTCTGGCACCATTTGGGTGTTTTGTTTGTAAAACTGCACAACACACTGCATGAGGCAGAACCTACAATAATGTCAGTTTCTTCTCATTTTAAGTTGAGACTTCTGTATTTTGGTTCACTTCTGTGCTTGCAGTTGGCCTCAACACTCTTTAAAGCTCAAAGTGTTTTTTTGGTGTTGTTTTTTTTGACTGTGAGGAAACTTTACAAAGCTCTAAACTTTTATGTCGTAAAACTGCTCATTTGGAGACAAAAAGATACTCCCTAAACTGCAAAGGGCTTTAACAGCTTAATATTTTATAGCGCATGAAGGTATTTCTCATGTATGTCTGAGATTTTTAGACTAAAGCTGTAATAATGAAAAGAAAAAATGACTCATTGACTGAAATTTGTGAAATTTGAAACTTTGCACATAGTTATGGCAGACTGAATCCCTGAACCATCAAATCACTTACCTCAAGGTTAAGTTATTTGTTATGATGTATGAAATCTTTGACTTTGTCTGACTTAGTCTGATTTTTCTGACCTCAGCAGAGACAACCAACAGCTGCATCTCAAACTTGCTCGAGCAGGGACTCAAAACAATCAAGTTATACGCTTAGAATGGTCTAGAACTCTGAGGTGTAAGACTGAACCATGTAAAAGAAATAAATAATAATGGTAGAGGTGAGTCTTTTCTATTCATTATCATTTCAGAAAGTAAAAGGAGAGTCCCTCTAGTCAAGCAGAGGTATGAGAAAAGCCATCAGTTAACATATATTCCCCCATGAATGCTTGATCGGAAAGTGTACGTCAGCACTGTCTGTGCGGGCTGCTGTGCTGTTTAAGCTTGTTGTGGTGGTGGACTCAGGTTCTGCTAGAACCCAACAAAAAGAAAGAAAAGTAGCAGCAAGCTGCTGTTCAGAGTGATGTTAAACTAATGTTCAGACAACCCAGAAAGTAAAATAAATTAATAAATAAAAACCTAACTCAAAACTTTTTTTCAAAGACTCAACAGAAAAGGAAGAGGACATAAAGTGAACAAGGAGATGTCAAGCCATTCCAAGGAGAGTTTTTGTTCCATCGCACGGGGAAACGAGTGGCAAAGAGAGAAGCAGATCTGGAGTAGGGTGATGTGAGAGGAAGAGAGGAGTGTATCAAATCCAATCAGCTTGTGGTTTACCGCTCCAAAACAAATGCATAAACAGAGGTAAGGAAATCACAGACACACATCGACAGGTGATGATGTGCACAAACACTCAAGAGACGCCAAGACAGAAATGGGTCTGGATGAACAGGAAGCATTGTCATGCCTGGACTGATCAAAGATCAAAAATGCAGTGATAGGTTTTCAACAGCACCCCCCATGGGCAGGAGTGAGTGTCACATGCAACTGGAGCTCTCCTCAGTGACTCTGCACTGTCTGTGTAGCTTTGCTGCCCAGCAGTAACAAAAAAGAAGTGTGAAGTGATTGTTCCAAAAGCCCCCACAGCCCAGATGTGGGGGGCAGCCAACAAGTTGCACTGGTAGAAACAGAAAATGTGTTAAGAGAAGTCTACTCCCACCGCCAAGGCTCTCTTATGTTCCAGTGAAATTCACCTGATTCAAACCTCAGAAATGTTTTTTGACTGCTTAGCAGTGAAGGTTGCTGCTCTGAACTGGTGATACCTCTGTATCCTTGTCTAGAATTGCTAGTAGCCTCTATCATGATGAATGAACTAAAGAATGAATGAAGAGCTGCGAGTCATAAAGATTAACCTGAACACAGCTCCTCTTCTGAGAGATGGATTTGAAATCCTCTCACCCATAACTTTTTGGTACTACTGGCAATAAATTGGATTTACTAGGTGTGTTTTCTGTCTGCAGTTAGCTATGTCAAAGCTCCAGTTAGTCTTAGTTTCCTGTTTTAAATAATTGAGTTGTGTTCATGCTATATGTAAAGTAAAACAATCACTACAGAGTTGGTACAGTGGGATAAATTCAAAGGGTGGGCATTTAAGTACTGGGGTCAATTCGGACAATTTTCTTTTAATCTTCCACAGCCAAACTGATCCCACATTTCCCATACCATCACATTATAAAGTTCATATGAGAGCCTTGTCGGTCTGGGAGGAAAACCAACACTTTTAGTGTCTCTGGCATGTGGAAGAAAGTGAACTTGCTGTTGACAAAGGAAAAGCAAATTTGAACAGAATAGAAAGAGAAGGGAAACAAATAAACTCCCAAACTGTCAGTCCACATATGCTTGATTTGTTTGAAAGGGCTGGGCACACTTGTACATATTTAGCACCAGAGCCACGTTGAAAATGAGGTAGTTCTAAAACAATTAGGTTTTAAAACACAAAGACCTTGAAAGATCTCTTCCAACTTAAACCCTCATGATGTAAATGTCACTAAGGTAGAAAAACAGTCACAGCAAAGTTAACAAATTCAAGATGAAAAAAATGCTGATATTTTTTTCTTTTTCAGGAAGTATTCAACACAACAAAGTCAAATCCTTTTGTTATTAAGCTTCTAAAAACCAAATCACCTTTGAATCCTGATGTCATGTCAAAGAAAGTTACAGTCACAGTTAAAAGGTGGACATAGTTCAGAACAAAACACATCAAGTCATCAAAATTCACATGAGTAAAGACATAAAATCATGCTACCGCACTTCTGTGGAGAAAAATATCTTTGTTACACAACCCACAAAGCCAACAGGAGAGCAGACTTAAAAAGGCTACATACTGGCTTGCAAGGTCCTCTGTGATATGTCATTGGTGAAGGCTCCAATGCCTTTGTTAGAGATGGCTGCCAAAGAGAAGTGGTACTCTGTGTTTGGGCGCAGGCCTTCCACAACATATGAAGATGTAGGTCCAAATGTTTTCTTCATCTGTACAGAAAGTAAAGTCATTGACGAATCTGGTTTAAAAAAGTACAACAACGCTGAATCATAAAAATTTGATGTCTACCTGACAGTACAAAAGGAGATAAAGAAACAGAGAAACAGTGTTATTCTCACCTGGGTGCCAAAACTGCCTTCCATATAACGCAGTTCATAATTTATAATTCCTTCTTTCTCATAGGCTTCCCATGTTAGTTCAATGCTGGTGTCAGACACAGCACCAACCTGAAATTTGGATGGCTGTCCTGGAACTGAAAAACACAGCAGACAGCACTGTTGGAGGAAATGCTGCTAAAAAACAGCCATGTTTCTTTCATGTTGAATAAATACCTACTACACACAAAACATGTTAAACAAAATATATATTTGGGAATAATTTACCAACCATTTCAAGTTATGAATGAAATAGAGGTGAATGGCCTTCAACTACAATTTCTCCCCCCAATAGTATAACCAGGAAACCAAAATGGCTCAATTTTTTCTGTTTCTCTAAAGGTTAGGAGCACCTCCTTACTCTCACATTGATGCACTGATTTAGCTCAGCTCTGAAACTCATCCTGGTGAGTTCTCTGTTGTTGGTTCTGTCTCCAATTTGGCTGTATTTCTCAGCCTGCCATGATCAAACAGGCTTTTGTCATCATTTGCAGAGGCCACAGATGTGCGGGTGAACTTTGCACAGCAGGAGAGAAAACTTGTCTTTTTGGCAGCAGGCACAGTCTGATGAAATATTTAAGAGAATGTGCTGTGGATGCAGAAAAACAGCTGAAGATGCTCTCTATTGGTTTCAAAGACTACTTTTTCAGCAGAAGGCTGGAGAACAGGTGAGGCATTTACCAGATTTGTTATAAACTTGCTCTTAACTTTTCTTAAATACTTGCTCCAGCTGTATTTAAACATTAATAGGGGACTTTCTTTACAGTTTGCACTGTTGTAATATTTAGACACAAACTTATCAGAAGCTCTTACCTCCCTGCAAAACTTTGACATGAATGGGCTCTGAAAAGGGTCCATCTCCAACAGAAGTGAAGGCTAGGACTTTGATTGTGTATGTCTCTTGTGGAACCAAGCTCTGGATTGTGGTAATGATGCTGTCCTGGACATTATGGATCTGCCACAGGCTCATTGGCTGGGAATCATCCATGGTGTAATACACACGGTAGCCCTTAATCTGTCCATTGGGCTCCTCAGGCTCTTCCCAGCGCACCATCATGGTGTTTTGGGAGATAATCTGAGCCTGGATGTTTCTTGGTGGACTTGCGGGGGCTTGTTCACCAGTCCGTGTCTCCACCGGTTCACTAGGAGGACCCTGGCCTATTGTGTTGACAGCTGATACACGAATTTCGTACTCTGTGTTGGGGTAGAGGCCACCAATGCTGTAGCGTGTTGTTGTGATGTCATCTACCGTCTCGTATTTGCTGTCAGGAGACTTGGCTCTGTACTGGATGATATAGTAAGTGACCGGGTCTGGGTTGCCTGAGTCCCAGGTGATGGTCACACTGGTTGCAGTGGTTTCAGTAACTACAGGGGTACCTGGAGGCTTGGGGAGAGCTATAATGGTGAAAAGGGAAGGGGAGAGTTTACAGTCATTGGTTGTGGTGGCAGAAAACAAAAATAAATTACTTTACATAAAACATCTGTAGCTATTAACACCCATCCTCACAAGCCCAGCAGTCTCTTACATTTGACAGTGATCTGCGCCACAGCCTCAATGATACCAAGGCTGCTCATGGCCACGCAGGTGTAGTTGGCTGACTCACGGACACTGCTCAGTTCGAGGACGTTCCTGCCCACTGGCATCTCATCCTCTGGTGTCAAGTCCTCTGAGTTCAGCATCCACTTGACATACGGCATGGGTGACCCCACTGCCACGCAAGTTATGTTCACACTGCCACCAGGCATTATTTCCTGACTCGTTGGTGGTATGGAGAAGCGAGGAGGCACCCGTCGGACTGGGAGAAGGCATGAGGAAGAGGAGAGGATGACAAAAGAGGGCAAGGGAGTCAAAAAAGAAGAGAAGAGAGAGGTAACAAGAGAGGCCGATGAAAATGGACCCTTCTCAAGGAAATATTTAACACAAAAGGTTCAACATGGTAAAGGTAAACTGAAACACAATATAAAGGAAGTAGACTTTTCAAAACATAAAAATATACAAATAATGAGAAGGAACTAAACTAACAGAACTGCTTCAACAACAATGTAGATTAACAATAAAGCAACGATTCATAGCAACAAGGTTCCATTGACCAATATTTGACCCATCACAGCACAATTAAAGACACAAAAATCTATTACGAGTTTCTCATCTTTGGAACTGAACTGCTGACATGCCTACAGCTAGAGCGTAACCTGATCACAGAGTCTGAAGGACTGTCGTAAAGGCCATGTGATAGTGCTATCACATAAGGCCATCATGGCAACCTGGAACTTCCTGCCCTCTCAGGCACTCATGCCAACAGGAAGTATGCCATTACAGGCTCCTCCCACAGCACAGGAAGTGTAGGGTTACTGGGCTATTGACCATCTCGACAAGGTCTCTAACACAGTCTAGAGGAAGTTTGCACTTGACGCCTGTCTCTTCTACCTAGGAAGCTTAAAGATGAGAAACTTTAATCAGATTTTTGTGGTGTAGGGTAGATCCACTGGACAAAGCCTTATTAAGATCTGACACGGTTCCATTGATAGATGCAGCTATCAGTTTCACAGACAGCATGCATAAATAGACCGAGGTAAATTAAGGAGTAAATGATAACAAAATCAGATATAAAATTGAGATAAAATGCATAGAGGAATATAACTGAAGGGTCGCTAGCATGCCCAGACAAAAGACGATTGGAGAGGAAAGAAGAAATACAAGATAGAGGATAAAGCGTCTGAGGAGAGGAGAGAAAGAAAGGGAACAGAGGAGCACAGAGTGACAGAGTAAGAAGAAGAAAGGGGAAGGTTTGGAGGAGGGTGAAGGGGGGTAACCCACTTCAATGCTGTGTAAAACTTTGTTTTTCTCCAGCAAATGTGACAAAATGTGATTGTGGCACATTGTCACATCGCAGTCCCAGTTAACACAAAATAAATATTGAGGAACAAGGTGTGTGCCTAGAAATACATAGAGAAAAAACTAGAGTAGTTGTTGCTAGAGATCTGCTATCACAAAGTGTTGGAGTCAAGAAACATAACTGGATCAACAGGGAGTAGAAATCCAGAGAACAAGAATGAAAGAGGGAGAGAAAGAGGGAGAAAGAGGGAAAGTGAAAGAGAGGGGCTGATGAGAAAAGGCAGAATGAGAGAGGGAGACAGGGAGGAGCTCAAAACTCATGGAGAGGAGTGGAAGGGGGTTGGTAATGAGTCTGAGACGCAGAGGGAGGGCGCGTAAGGTACTTTGTGCTTGCATGTGCTTATGTATATATGTATATATACCTTATGTTGGTATAGACATGAGTGTGCGTGTGTACAGTATGCTAGAATTAGAAAGTGAGGAGGTATGAGTTAGCGAAACACTGTGTCCATGAAGGCATCCCAGCAAGCCTTTGACAGATAGTGACAACTAAATGAGCTCACAAAACTTACATTTAGTAAAGGTTTATCCTGGTTGGTATGAATACAAAGTGCAAAAACAGTCTGTTTGCTACCCGAACCATAGACTTTCAAAATAAAAGTTCTACTTTGCAACTTGCTTCTATCTTTAAATATAAACACATTATGAAAAACTAAGGTTTATCATTGAGAATATTTTTTTTTTACTTTCTTGAAGGAAACAAAAATACACTAGTATTGTAATAGCTATGGTATACTAAAGAGATATAACTTAATGAATAACTTTAATTGCAGACTAAATATCCTCTATGTCAGAATGTTTGTTGGGATGCAAAGAAGATCAAAGAGAAAGAGGCAAAGTAGTGTGGATGTAGAGGTCAAAAATGATGAACCAAATGGAGGAGCTGACTAAAGGACAGACAGATAGACAAGACAGGAAAGACAGGGACAAGAGACAAGACACAAGGCAGAACAAAACAGACTCAAGCAGCAAGACAGCAGACAAGAAGACAGACAGAGGGAGACGGGCAGACAGACAGTGATGCATGGGCAGACATACTGTACAGTACGCAAAGGGGGGACAGGGAGGGTTTGGGTTGTTGGAGAAAGGGAAGAAGGAGGAGGAGGGTTTAAGTGGGGGATAGAATAAGGAGACTGTGATTCCAAACAAAAAGAAATAAAAATCGAAAAAAAAAAAACAAACAAACAAAAAAAAAAAAAACAGAAGACCATGGCTCAAAGTGGGTTTGGAGGTCTCACACACTGGGGCTTAAAATCAAGAATCAACTACACCTCCCTTCCTCCCCGCCTTTAACATTACACCTCAATGCAGAAGCAACTTATAAGATCTTTGGGCTGGGTGGATGTGAGGTGTGTGTGTGTGGAAGGGACAGGTAGGGAGTGGAAGGGAGAATCAGGAAAGGGCATCAAGGATAGGGTAGCATTCCAAAATACACCGTGTCGATCCAAATGGGATTCATATGATCGTTGCATGGGACAGATTAACTTCTCCTACAAAATAAGGGCACAAATACCAGCTACACAATGTGAGGAGAAGTGACATTTACTGACCTGAGCAATAAAATGCACATAGAAGGTGTTTCTTATGTTTAATTTGTTGGAACCAAGCACATTTGTTAAGAAAAGCAGGCTGGAGCTTCTGGCTTTGGCTTTTAACAGCCAGAGCAGATTAGTACAATCACACATAGACTTTCTAAAGTTATTGTTGGCATCATGGTTTGTTCTCCTCTGTTCTACTCTTTATGTATCCTCTCTCTCTGTTCATCACTAATAATGTCAGATTTATTAAATCATTGGGCAAGACATAACTCAACCTTGAGGGCAAAGTTACACTGACCTTTAGTGAAATGCCTTGTGGAACGAAAAATAAAAAGAACATGCTCTGATTTGGCATAAAATTAACTAGGAAAAAAGACTGATCAGAGAGTAGGCTGTCCTCAAAATGCCAAACTTTATAGTTTTGAGAAGAAGAAATGCTGTTTTTATCAGCCTCTCTTAGCTCTTCAAAAACTGTACTCAAGAGTCCTGAACTGCTCTAACTTCCAAAAAAAAAGGGAATTAATCGACAGGGAGCGCAAGTTTTTGTTGAGGTATCATGCTTTTCTCATGATTATGTACTAAGCGGGAGGTCCAAATGGGGGATATTGAAGAAAAAAATAATACGTTAATCTAGGAAAAAGGTGGGAAAAGCCCATTGTAAAGGGACAGAAAAATTATATATGCATCCTATTTTGTAAAAAAAAAAAAGGCCTACTGAAACAACAAAGGTGAAAGGGCAGCCCATTCCTCACAAGGACATGCATGGGTGTGGCTATGGCATGAGTGACATATACAGGTGCACCCCCATCCACTTGGGCAGACACCAGGGAACCAATACAATCCAAAACTGTCACCCAAGCCCATCCAAGCATGCCATTCATTCCCAAATATAGCATTGTTCCAGACACACACACACGCATGAAACCAAAGGAAAGGAAATCAAACTGAACAGATCCACAAAAAGAACTAAGTCTGAACAGCATAGACAATACCAGAGTGCAGCTGTGTTCAACAAAGAGGAATGCATCTGAACTATTAGATGTTTTTCAGCTATGATTTGTCTCGTGGTGAATTTAGCTTCCAATCCAAAAGAAAAATGGTTAAAAGACAGAATGTTGCAAACAGGGTTTGTATTTCAGTGGGATGTCCAATCAAAGTGTGTCTGATGGTGCACTTCTCTCCCTGGGGCTCAGGTCAGCCAATGGACCGGGAGCTGCAGTGGCTGAGTGAATGAGGTTTCCCCACAGGAATATGTCTCTGTTCACCTTTGGGGACCTGTAACGTCAGGGGAAATGTGGGAGCTAACACCAGCCACCAGTCAAATGCTGTTAACTTTGGGCTGTGGCTGGCCAGAGACATCTGAGACATACCATTGCACAAAACCACCTGGATTAAAGGCTCCGTAGTGCCCTATAATGTATGACTGGTTGGCAACATTGGAAAACATTGATAATTGAGAGCGAGGGGACAGCCTACCTGTCAACAGCATACACCAAGTGTGTCTGGCACATAAATTTAGTCTTTGGTTACAGCAGAAGCTCAAGAGCTCAAGGTCAGTAGATAATACAGCGCACTACACTACATCTATGGAGAGAAGATGATAAATCAAGGGGGAACCACTTTGTGTCTAAATGTCAGTATCACATGCAAATGAGTCACAACGATATTGTTAGCTGGACACATGCCTGTATGAAATGATTTAATGCTCAAGTGGACTCAGTAACTGACATGCCAATGGTTTGGTAAGTCAAAAACTGGTAAGTGTGTGCATGGCTCCTATGCTATCCAACCTTTCAAATGTAGAACCAGAGAAAGAAAGAAAATAAAGAATCCCAATTGCATGGACAGGCTCCTCATTCACAGAGACCAGGAGCCCAACCGGCCCATTTGGAATTAAGAGAAAATAAAACAAACGTATTCCTTTCATTTGGACTTCTAACAATATATAATCTTGTTTCAAGCCCCAATGTAGAGAGAAAGACAAGAAGCCTCACAGTGGACGAGGTGAGAAGCAGTCGAGAGAGAACGCCAGAGTACTGCACTAACTCTAACAGTGGGCGGTGTCGTGGAGGGATTTGTGCCAAAAAACAGAGGTCAGAAGGTGGACATTATCGGCCATTTTGGTGAGGCAGTTTGTTTTAAAAAAAATTTAATTGCTGCCCCAAAATGAAGGGGGAAGCCAAAATAATGTGCAGCCTTTAGTGTCACCTTGAAGCTGAGATTACACCCTCTTGCTGCCCGAGGACACAGGCGCAGTATGGAGATCCTTTAGTCACACTTGCTGGGTGAGGCCTATGGCATTTACATATAAGCCGCAGGGGTCGGCCTGCATTAACATACCTTGGCTGTCGCAATGCTAAACAGTTGCTATCTGTGGCTCATCAAAATGGAAATTATCACCTAAAGGAAACTGACAAGAATCATGGCTGGGGTATCTTATAATAGCAAACAGTGGATTGAGGAGATTTTGAAGCACATCACCTTTTTCTATTGATTTACAGGTAGATGACAAGCAGCCAAATGATACTGCAAGTATGTCCCCTCACTGTGGTGATCCCTTCAAAGAATATTATCAGTTGGATTGAGTGGGGGAGTGAAATCATATATTTGCAATGGAGTATGGGGTGGTAATAATTTTGTTTAGCATGAAAATAAATGCTCGTCAGATAGTGATTTGATGTTTTTGAGGGGTGGCTTTTAACTTCAGGACTCCTTGAGGCAAACATCTAATAGAGATGGCAGGGGTTTGCTTTGGCCAGTGAGAACATAAGGTGTAATCTAGCTTTCTTTCCCAACGTTACAAACAAATGCAGAGCAGGACATGCAAGCACATCCAAAAATCAGGCAGATACCTTTGTAGGAGGGCAAACATGCACATGCGTACATCACAGCTCAGTCTTCCTGCATCAGTGTCATTCATGGGACTGGAAATCAGATTCTAAGTTTCATTTGTTCCTGTGGGATTGTGCCATTCTTTGTGGACTTAGCAGCAGATTTTTTACTGGCGGCTTTCACAAACTGAGCTATTACAGTTACCGACAAAAGTCTTTTAAAGTGAGTGGTTTAAGAGGCAATGGAACAGAGACCTTCATTTGCATCTGGAATAACTGCTAGATCAGAGACATGATTATATATATTTGTCTAATGACTAGCCTTAAGAAAAACATTATGTGGCTGGTGCAATGGGAGGAAATAGCAAGGATGCAGTTGCCAAAAATATATCAGCTACACTCAGCACCTTATCAAAGGAAACGCAGGCTTATGCTGAATATCTTTAAAGGGAGGTTGTATATTTAGGGGTTTCTTGTGGCTCATTAAAAGTCATGACCATCAAAAAGGCTTAGTAAATAATGAGAAAAAAAAAGGCTAAACAAAAACTTAAGACTCCAAATTCTCTTGCTGGTTGCACAAACTTGGCAAGGGAATTGAAGCTGTCAAGGTGACCTACAACAAAAACAAATTGTGGCTCCAGCAGAAGAGAAAAGAGCGAATGTTCTACGGCTCGTAAAAGCATGGAAATTGTTCATTTGTTTGCTGCTTGTGCAGCAGTTGTTTTCAATATGACTTTCAGATACTTTACAGAGATCAACTTAATCCAAGGAGATCAATGTACTTTGACAGCTGTACATACAAAACTCCTTTTATTAGAGGAGGCTGACAGGAGTGGGAGTGTGTTATCACCTTTTGCTGAAAAAATAATACCCACACCTGTTGGGCCACATGTAGTAACCCAAGATGGAAAAGGGTTTCCTTTCCAAAAATTAATGAGACTTTTAATTTTCTCTTGACTGTGGCAGGACTCCACAATAAATGCCTTAAAAATGGATTATCATGTTACAAGTTGTAGTCCAGTTTGAATTCAGTCACATCAACCAAAAAATCAATTCTATTCGAGGAGTGTTCGAGCAAAGGGAGAAGGACTTTTGAATAATAAATTATAATTTGATTGAGAGTCAACTGCAAGGGAACACAAACAGCAGTCAGTCAACAAAACCAATCACATCTAAGCTGCTGCCATTTGAAAATAAAAGATACTCTTAGCGCCCGCCAAGCAACGGCGAATGTGATGTTGAAGTCATTATATTGTTATTGATCCACATGACGCTGTAAATGGCATCCCTTAATGGCTGCTTGAAATCACCATGGAACCCAATCAGGCCCAATCAGGTCTAATTTTTGCAGTAATGGATTGCTATAAACAAGATGACAGGAACACTGGCTGTATACACACTTAGCATTTCATTCGGCATTTGCATTTGCACTCCGGGACTCAAGAAGCAGAGCAGCATCATTTTAAAAAAAACAAAAAACAAAACAAAACACAAATCTCACAATCAAATGAAGCACAAAAAGACACATCTTTAAAGAAAAGTAAGTTCAGGGACAGAACTAAAGGAAAATTCACACACACAACACCAGAATCACAACACAAAAAAATAAACTGAAGGAAAGCCAAAATAAAGGGTTGTTTCAGGGAAAACACTTGGAGATTAACCAACAGAAACAGAAGGAACCAATCAAAAAAATAATTAAAAACAGGGAATGCAAAATTAAGACCAACACGGCCAAAGGAATTCTGTGCAGGCATGCGAGCGCAGTTACATTCTCCCATCATGCAACAAGTCCTGTTATTTACACGTGCTGGGTTTTCCATGACAACACGTGCAAGAAAAGCCTTTAGGTGCAGAAGCAATACCAAAGGATGCAAAACGAGAAAAGGCCCCACAATGCAAACATAAAAGTAAATTAACAAGACCCGAGCTAATCGGGTTTGCTTTCATCATTTCTTCCTTGGAAATAAAGAAACATTCCTTTCATAATCATTTAGCAGTTTGGATTTACTGATTAGTATTTCTTCAAATTAGTCATGAATCGAGCTCTGTAATAGGCAAATACAGCTAAAATTTTTCAACATGTTGAATTTTTTTTTTCAAATGTGGGTTAAAAAAAGTAAAAAAGAAAAAACACACCAACCTTCTCGAAGCTCTGAGGGATGTAAAGGGGTTGATGCAGAACACAATGACATGAGGAGAAGAGAAAAATAGGGGAAACACAGAGAGAGTAAAAAAAGCCACCTCAAGGTGTTTAGCTGCAGCTACATTTCCCTTTTCTTTCATCCTTTTTTTCCTTCCTTTTCCCTCACCCCTGCTACCAGTGACACCCATCTTGAACGTACACTTGCCTGCCCCCTCCCACCCTTAGATAAACTTTGAACCAAAACAATCAGATTCACCCCAGTGGCCTCACTGTCGCCTGGTAAGAACAAAAAATAGTGAGGCACTGGAGTTAAATCAAGCGTACCATACTCATAATTCAAAATTTCACAAGCTCCTTTTAGCCACAAGGACAGGCTCCTATGGTGGCAGTATTTGCTTTTGTTAGAGAAGGAAACCAAATAAAGAGAAAATAAATTAAAACTAATGAGAGATAGAAAAGAAAAAAGACACAGTTTGGCTGAAATTAGCAGCTGCAGTTTAAGATGGTAACAGCAGAGGTTTTTGAAGCCAATCAGAACAACTATCATCATCTTTGTTTGGACAGTCGTCTCAATTTTTTGGCTCATTATGCGCCAGATAACATTAATGCTTTATCTTCTCACTCGTTAGTCTTTTAAATTGATCCCTACCACAGCTGCTAATCTCAAGTGCATTTCGCTTTGTGAACAAAACATAGTCAACATCAAGTATCAGAATTGATTGACAAAAGTTAACTGAAAACAGACAAAGGTTGACACCATCAAGGCATAACAAGTGTGTTACATTGTGTGAAAGTACCTGCGCAATTATGACCCTTGTGTAGGCTTTTAAAAGCATGCTGATGGAGCCAGTGTTCATGAGGATTGCATGAATTGTTGGAAATGGTATCAGGATATAGCTGAGTGTACGGCTACACATTCCAGTGCTGTGTCACGGAAGTGTTCCCATTATTGTCTCATAATGATTCCTGTAGAGCTCTTCACTGTAATTTGTGCCTAATCTCTTAATCTGTACCATGCTCTACATGAAAGAAAGTGCAAAGCTACTTGACATTAGGTGTCACTGCATCACATGGGCCTCCAGGATGAATGCCGGCAAGGAGAGACACTGAACATATTTCTACCTACAGCCCCTCACGGTTCAGTGTTTCTTCCTTACGCTGCTACTTCACAGGGTATGATAATAGCAATAATAATGAAAAAGCAGCTCCCTGACCCATTTTATAATGTCAGAATGGTGAATTATTTATTGGGAACAAAGTTATTTGGTACACAGCAGAGGGAACAAACTGAGTAGATACTGAAGCATCTTTATTTAATATGCACAATATAAATAATGCATGTCCGAGATGCATCTGCTTCAATTTATCAAAGCTCCCTCAACAGGGATTCAATGTCATTTAGCATTAGTGGTAGAAGCTCGGCTTTTGTCTTCATTCCCTGTTTCCAATGAAACTCAACGGTCCCTGTGACTGTTTGTTTCTCATATCTCCACTTTGCTGGAACATGCCAGCAAAAATGACTACTGACTGTATAAAGCTTTAAAGATAATACCCCAAAGCAGAAACAGGGGAATACTATGGATTTATGCTCCAGAACACCATGCTGAAAAGTAGCGGGAGTGTACTATTTATAACCCCTGAGATAGGACATTTTTATATAATACAAAGCAGCTCCTTTGCTATTTATTCACCAAGGAAACCCTTTTTTTGCCTCCATATCTGGAGAGCAGGAAGGAGTTTGGATTTTGATTGGTGGGCTTTAATACCTCGCCACCCAATCAAAATCAACACTTACCGTAGTGCTCCTGTACCTGCAAGAAAAACTTCCCGACCCTGTTTGGGCTCCATAACTTTGACAAAGGTGCACACATTACAGGTAAGAGGTGTCTCACAACTGATAGAGTAAAGACATACGGCTTGTTGTGCTACACATTTCCTTCCAAGTGAGTAGGGGAGGGCATTCAAAGACAAAATGGAGCATAACATCATAACAGAGAAGAACATTAGTTGGTCAATTATAGTTTTGCATTTGGAAGTTTCAGTGCATATGAAATTACATTTGTGGCCAGGCAGTTCTATCAATGCTTAAAGATTTAAATTACTGGGATAATACCGTTTTGCAGAATACATTTTTGTGCAAATGCAGCTGTGCTTATGAAAGTAATTATCATTTGTTAATATCTACATTATTGCCACTTAAGGCTGAGCCGCACGGTGCAGGCTGTTTTAGTCAGACTGGGTGGATGTTTTCATATTCTTTCTTTGAATTTTGGCCTGACTCTGGGGCCGGGTTTCTCCCTACCTCGCACATAAAGGTTAGCAGGGGACGAGTAGCGCACGCCTTCCACATTAGACGCCACGCACTCGTACTTCCCCTGGTCAGTCTCCTCGCTGTTCTCGATCTGCAAGGCACCTGGGAAACGACAACATGCAACAAAGACAAGGGAGGAGGGGGAAGAGACAGTAAAAGAGAGAAAGAGAAAGTTGGGAGGAGATGATTAGTTGATCTGTCAGTGACAGTGCATGAAAGAGTCAGACCATCATCTTAATGGGACCTGGGATCCTCTGCAACATCAACACTCCAAAGACAGAAGAGGATCTGAATAAATAAGGCTGGACAAAGTTTGTGGTTTTGGGAAAAGGCATATCGCTTCAACAAAAACAAAAAAGGATAAAATTGTGTGACTGTGATGAATTGAGCCATCAAACAAGAAACATTTGAACTCATTTTCGCACAACTATATCAGGGAGAAAAACTAAAGTTACACTATGAACTAAAATCCTTTCAACACAGTATTTCAAATCATTGATTTTGATTCGATGTATTACATTTTTTAAATATGCTATAAAGTCCCACAAGTTTTCATCATTCTCTCCAATTTATGCTTATACCAGACATACTGCTCATCTTTGTTCCTTCATGCTGTCAAATTTTAGGGTATCCATTTTTATACGAGTCCCCTGTGGCTCGTTTATTTCAAACAGAGCGCATTTCTCCAGGTTTTATCTCCTGTATGAGCACCTAAATGCTTGGCAACAACAGTGGAGAAGGGGGCGTATGGAGGGGAAGGAGGAGGAAGAGGAGGAGGAGGGGGAGGGAGGTGAAAACAACGCGCGTCAGATCATTCCTCGTTAGAGCGCCGTTGACGGCACTTCCTGATGATATCATTAGGGCTTCTGGCTGGCTCAGCAGACAGATTGCAGCCCAGGCCTCCCTGACAAACACAGCACCAGCACTCGTTAGCGTTTAGCCAGGAAGCATCAACACGGCAGCCGCTGCCCAGGATCCTTTGCAGTATACCATAACTTACTCCATCAGATCAGTGAGTGGAGGGAACACTATGTTGTACAAAGCTGCTATTCTGGAACATCGGTCTAATAACGGTGCTCAGCTGTGCCACAAATGAGCCCATCGATTCTGCTTAATTATAAAGATTAGTCACGCTTCCACCTTAGCCTAATACTCTAAGAGTATTTTACACCCTCAGTCTGTCAGAATGAAGATATCTGCCTCAAAAAAGAAAGCAGACCTTAAGCTAAAACAATCCATACTCTATTTTTTCCTCCTCCTCATTTCCCTCTTCAGCTCAGATCATCCTCGTCCCCCAGAGGGAACCGTTCCTGGCACATAGCTCACGAACCAAATGAAAATGTCTACCTGCGGAGTGCAGGTGGTGCTGGAGTCTTCGCTCTACGTGTATGCAGGGTTCTGATTTGGATGTGTTTGATGTGTGCTTGAAACGGCAAATGCCAGCGTGGTGGCAGGTGGGTTGGAATGTGCTCAGAAGCCGAGTGCCTCAACACCAGGGGGATCACAAAGTAACGACCGTGTGAAGTTCAACTCCGGGTGGACGCATCCAGGAAAGCTCTGCCAGAGGCTCCTCAGCCTCGGCCCCTGTGCTGAATAAGAAAATCTTTGGAAGGCTGAAGTTTAGGATGGTGCTTTTTTCCATGCTTCATAAATAATAATGCAGAAAAAGCCTGCAAAGGGCCAAAATCCACTTTTTGTTGACTGTCAAGGTGGAATGTTCTATATTTTATTCGCTGTCATTCGATGTGTGCCAACTGCTGACAGCGTGCAGGTCCAAATGCTCCCAGAAATAGAATATATATTATTAAAAAAAATCAATCTTAACATTATCAGAATGTCAACAAAACACAACAGCAAATGTGGCTGGGTGACAGAAAATGGGCCAAACAGAGCTAAATGCGAACCAATTAAAACACACATTTGTGCCTGTAAATTGTACCTCCTGGCATATGAGTGAGTAAGAGTGAGGAAGAGAGAGCATGAAGGGGAGAAACATAGATAGTTTCTGACAGGATGGAGGGAGTTTCATCTGTTCCTTGCCATCTTTGATGGAGGATTCTCGCTAGGTGGTATTATCTATTGTTTCCAATCCCCCTCCAGCTTCATTACATATTCCAGCTATTATTTAGTGAAGACCACAGAGAGACACTCTCCACAGGCAGAGTACAGGGAAAGGGAGAAAGAGTGAAGTAAGAGAAAAAATGAGGAAGAAAATGTCTGGAGGGAGAAAGGGAGTGACAACAGAAGCAAGAGACAAGAAAGAGGAGGGGATGGAGAAGGAATTTGGGGTTTACATAGTTATATCTTTCTGTCCTTATTCTGTCCCTAGATAAAAGAAAATTGTTTGACTTGTCACGAACACACCCTCATGACAAACTAGGTGAGGCAAGATTCATCTCAAAATGATTTACAGCTGAAAAACACATCAAAAATCAATCCAATTCTGACTACGTTTATTGGACATTAAGTGAGATGAGATCTAAGAAAACAAATCTATAATGGAAGAAGGAGCCTCAAAAAGTCCAGGAACTGAAATCTAAAGAGGAGTGAAAAAGACTGCATCATTTTGTTTTGAGAGATGGTTTTCTTCTCTCTGTCCAATTCACACATAGCAGAGATCCAGTTACCTGCAGGTGTTATATGAGTTGTTGTCTATTTTGTCATCTCCACTTCAGCATAACATATATCCCGGTACGTAATCTGTAAATCTTTCCAATTAATGGACTAAAAACGTATAATGTTGTTATATTTTTTGAAGCAGTAATAGTTTTCTGGGGCGTGCAGTCAGTCTTAAGCGAGATAATGTTGGCTTTTAAGAAAACAGACCTCTGAGGGCTTTTAACACACAAATCCAAGCAAACCCTCTTTGATGTACTATCTGCAGCAGCAGCAGGCGTGTGTATGCGCTCACACTAAAACAAACTCCACCCTTTGAAAAGCCTTGTCACCAGCATGTGTCTCGTTCCTACCATTTCCTTTTGTCTTTTTTAAAAAATGACTGCACTCTCTGTGTTTTGCATAATTGCGCTCTGTCTACCCTGGCAGCCTGTGGCTCAGCAGAGCACCATTGGCCAGTGGCATTTTTTTCTTCTTTTATCAGGAAAAAGGGGGAAACACAAGGCGTTAAATAAATGCTGAAAATTATCTTTCACGAGCACAATAAAAATCCATGCAACCAGTTTGTTCACACAATGGGCGTTCACTGATAAAGACTTGCCTGGCTGCTAACACAGATTTACAATGCCAGTCACAAAATAGTCATGCAGGGCTTATAAAGTCAGGCCTGTTTGGGGCCTAATGGCATGTCTTCAATGTCTCTGGCTGGGAAATCTTATCATTAACACAATAACGGTGAAAAACTACCAGAGTCAAGTTTATCAGTCGGGGAGCAGGTCGTGTTATTTGAGAATTCAGCTTGACAAAAGATAGCATAATGAAAAACGGTCCTGACTGCTTTCACTTTGTGACGCTATCACTGGTTTTAAATGTCACATTTGGTACAGAAACTTTTATTTAACTATGTTTTAAGTTAAACTTGAGCTGCTGGAGTCTAAGTTCCTGGGTAATCTAATTTTATTTTTTAAACTTAATTTTATATCACCAAAATATAACACATTTATGATAAAGGATGTTATTATGAGCCGTTTCAGGCATTACAGATGTGAGGACGCCAGAGCCAGGCCCTCAGTACCCCCAAAAGCCAAAACAGCCATCAATAAACCCAGAAAACCCTGCCCCTGCTAAGCAATACTTCATGTTTTCTGGGTCAGTGGAGAAAATATTGGTGCCATTTTGCTCTTTTCCTCTTATTCTGTGATACAGGCTGCACCATTAGGGTTTACAGAAAAAGTAGCAACAATTAAAGCAAATAAAATCCCTGATTATGATGACATCACTTCCATGTGGACCAATTAGTCTCTATTTCAGTCAAAGTGACCCTTCCTGCCCACCAACACTCACAGCCTCCAATTTCCACTACAACCCACTCCCAGCTGTCTTGCAGCATGTTCACTGCCTTCATCCATTCGATAAAAGACGCTGTAATGGGCAGTGGGTCTGAGACATTTGTTTCAGCCTTGACAGCTGCCCTGGTTAACAGCACTGCATGCCGCGGGCTTATTGGATGAAGAGCGTTGAGGTGCCAAGGTGTGATAACAAAGAAGAGCGTCTGGGCAGAGTTCAACAATCATGTTTCTGAAGGCCTATTAAGATTCAGGAACAGACATCTTTGTACCAAAACTGTTGAAAAAGGACAGTTTGTTTAAGCAGTCTTCATCCTTTCGCTAAATATTTTTTGGGGTTGACATTTGTCAAAGATGAGGCTTGCAACTTACCCTTTCAATGGGGCAGGTCAAATCTATGACAGAACATTTAAGGGGAAACATTTCTAAGCATGATTTCAATGCTCTTTCTGTTACAAGAAACAGTATATGATATGTTGGGGTAATGAGATTTGAGGAACTGTTCAGTGTAGGTTAATCATAAAACAAAGTAGTTAAATTTGATGTGGAAGGGACAGAAAATTTATGGGTAAGGGAAATAAGAAAGAGAAATCTGGAAAAGAAAACAAAACAAAGGGATCGAAAAAAGCCTGAGTATTAGGAGGAAGTGTTGACGTGACAGACAAGTACAGGAAGAAGAAGGACAGATGAGGGGAAAAGCAAGGAGGGGCTAGCACGGATGATTAATTTCAGAAAGTGCCTGAAGCCGTGGTATGCCCACCCTTGTCGCTGCTTTGTAGCAGCTTTGCCATGTGTACCCCCCTCCTGTCCCATTTGTGTAATTCAATTAGTGTGCTCCAGCGGGCCTTGATTGATTTGTTTAGGCGATCAACAAAATGGCTGGCCAAGTCTCGCTCTCTCCTTCCCTCCCTCTTGTTTCTTCTGCAGCCCACTCAGGCCTGCTGGTGGCACGCTGTTCTTTCATCATTTTATTTCTCGTTTGTTGCTTGTGTCCATCATTAGTCCCTCATTTCTCATCCTCGCTCCTGTCTTTTTATTCTCTTTTCTCTTACCCAAAACAACAATTAAAAAACCAAATCAGAAACTTTTTGAACAAATTCACCAGATTGGAGTGCTTTAATATTTACCAAGCTTTACTTGTACAGTTGTTTAAGCTGAGCGTTGAATAATATGGGCCCTATATAGACTGATGCTGTTCACCAACTTGCAGACTTCAGTTACAAACTTGCAGTCTGAATTACCACACAACAGAAAAGTCAGCTGGTATGGACAAACAGCAGCCAAGTTTGGCAGCGTCCTTCTCTCTCAGTCTCCCTCTCCTTCTGTCTGTATCCTGTCTGCCACTTGGGTACTCTGCCACCACCTCAAGGTCATTACGCAGTGATCACAGCAGCATGGGGCCCCACGTATGATGCCATTGTTGTCAGCGCCCATCTGGTTGCTTGTAACGCTCCCATGAAATCAGTAATGATGCAAGTAGGGAGTCCAGCAACCTTTCTACCTAATGCCTACCTCAAGGCCAGCACCTGGTTGGCTCTGTATGGAGGCTAAATTAATGCAGGTTTTACATTTTGGGAATCTGCTGATCCTATGAGCATGACGCTGCTGCTTCCCAGTGATGCAAATTGAGTGATTTCCACCCTACTGTCATCTGCTGTTTACTTTCTCTCTCCTTGGACTTAAAATGATATAACACTCCTGAATATAAACCCTTTACTTCATGCTCAAAACTGCTTGCTGTCTGTGCTGGGTTTAAACATTTCTTATTTCTATCTTAGATCATTTTTTGGGGCTTTTCAGTGTTAAAATGAGCTTTTTTTTGGAGCGTGGATGGCTTAGTTGTTTAGGTCGCGCTGCAAGAGGTTTGTCCTTGTGCAGGTGGCCCGGGTTCAAATCCAGCCTGTGGCCTCTTTCCTGCATGCCACTCCCCACTCTCGTCCTGTTTCCTGATCTATCCACTGTCCTCTTTGCTAACCACTAAAAGGCCTAAAAGCCAAAAAACAACTTTAAAAAATAAGTAAATAAATAAAATTGTGCTTTTCTTCAACTCTAGCCATCCAAAAACTAGTCATCAAAATCTAATGGACTCTCCTCAACTGTGGTCACGCAATCTACATCTTCTGCTGCGTCCGTCGATAGTGTGTCCCTTGTATAAAAAAACTATAGAAGCTTATCTGTTATAACTCAACCTTGTAAGTGGGAACTCAATATAGCTTTAGGCAACTAAGAACAATACCCTCTGGCTGGATGGCCTGGTTCCTGTCATCTTTAAAGTTTGACACTGAAAATCTCAATAATATAAGCAACTGGTTTACCAGAAAGATAAAGGTCATAATTGATTCCTTTTTGGTCTGTTTTCAATGGAAAACCTTACTTTGCTTCATCCACTAGTTTTAAGCAGCTACACAAACTATGAGCACCAGTCTCAGGAACCTTGATCTCACTAACATCAACATTAATATCTAAATCTTACAATATTAACTTTTTCTCCACATACAGGGCACGGACTCCTGAAGGCAAGTCAGTGTTCATACGTGGTTATACGGTGGCGAGAAATCGTCTTTTTCAGGCCGCTGATCTCATTATGCAAATGCAGAGTTCATAAGTCACGCTTGCCTTTGTTCACTAGAATATGATTTATGAGACCTCGTCCACACAAAGAAGAGAGGGGAGGGCTAGGTTTGGTGATGGTGGTCATGAGTGAAGGTTTTGAAAGAGGAAAGGGTTTGAATTCACTACAAAACCTCAGGTGCTCATGAATATGTTTGAGAGCATGCTGCTGTTTGGAGATTTGTCTCATGTGGCTTGAATGAAAAAGTTGAGGATGGAGGAATCTGAATTTAACTGGAGGGACTTTGTTGGGAAGTTAATCACCTAAAACAAAAAATGTAAAAATAAAAGCATTTACTCTTCCCTCAAATATAAGAGGGCTATAACGGCAAACTAAGATATGCACTTACCTGCTCAGCCTGTGTAGCAAAAGCACTTTACAACAAGAAACATACAATCAAGGGGTGCTTTAGTAATAAAGCCCGATGATTAGATACAAGTGAACATCCAAAGAAAATAAAAAATGATTATATAGCATTGGGGTCACAGTCCTTTCCCACCTTGATATCCTGTTGATCCTTTGAATTTAGAGGAATTATATCTGGTGTGGTATGGCGTGGGTGTTATCCTTTGAAACGCAGCTATTGCACCTATCCACTTTTCAAGTTTTCAATGCAGCAGACTAAAAGTAAGGAAGCAAATCAAATCTTACGCTACCTTTTTCCCTGACACACCATGAGTATATGATAAGGCTTCTGCTCTGGTGGTTGACAGAAGGATTTGGTGGTTATCAAAGCAGAAAAGGAAGAAAGACCATAAACGGATTGCGTTGAACAGTATACTGTATTCGATAGCTTGGCCTTATCAACATGAGGCCACCGCTGCCCACCACAAATTCCCTACCCGCCACCCTCCAGTTCCATATCCATGTCAAAACAGTTTAAATGTCAGAGGCATAAAGCAAAAAATCATCTGGTAAAATCCTTCACCACCTCTCCCCTCTGCCTCCCAATCTGGTATCATAACCAATCAGTAAAGTTATTAAACTGTGCCGTAGTTTCCCGATGCTGCTGATGATGAGGAAGAGATGGTGGGAAGGTAACACAAAACGAGATGAAGGAACAGTACATCAATGATGACATGGGAAACGGAGGAGTGAAACACATATGACCACAGTGTGAACACAGCACATAGGACCCAAACACAAATGAGACGTTAATGTTAGTGGAAAGGTTTGTCATTTTAAAGAGGGAAGTTCCGATGGATACTCCATTTATTAAGTCAGCTGGGTAGAGTTAGGAGCGGTTATGACTGGTTTAGTATCAATTTAAGTCTCTTTTTTTCTTTCTCCTTTTTACTGTGTTGGTTAAACATCTTACCTCGAATCGGGGTACCCTCTGGAGGAGACACAAAAATGGAAGACACAACATCAGTTTAGTTCATTGTTAATGTTAGATATAATTAGAAGAGTTATTTGAGTTGGGAGCTGGGTCATTGGAATTAGACTGTCAAACCACTGGTTGATCTTTTACAGGGGAGTTCAGAGATGTGTTTTCCAAAGAAAAAGAACAAAGACAGTACCTCTCATTGCTGGTATTACAAAGGAACAGAGCGCTTCGTGAAGCTGTGCTTTCTTTACTGTTTCCTCTTTTCCTTATCTTTGACATTTCAAGAAAGGGCTTACAACGCTTCATCAACAGAGCTAAAGATGCTCAGGGTGTTGGCATGTGTTCTATCATGGATGCAACTGGGGTGAAAAGGCAGAGCAAGCAACATTAGACCTGGAGACATTGGTCAGACTAGTGGCAAATGACCTTTCCCAGCCAGCTGAACTTAAATAAGAGGTCAGTCAAACAAGTTCCGGCACCACTTTTATATCCTGTTATCTACATTAGTATGGAACAAACTTGCTGAGGGCGGTTTGGAGTCCCCACTGAAAAAGGCTCAGGCTGCACCTCCAGGCAACTGCAACTTAAATCAGATTCAAAGTCTTATTTATCCTACAGGTCATAAACTTAGCTTTAAAGGGAGGAACTGACTTTTCAACCAAGCTTCCCAGTCATTCTATCTCCTGTTCCCTCTTCCCAATGTTTTATTTCACTGAGAATTGTATGTTTCTCTGTCCTGTGTTTATCGTAACGATGTATTGTGTTACATGCCTGACTGCAAGCCAAACGTCCCATTAGGGACAATAAAATATTGAGCTCATCCAGTCAGTGGCTGGTAGGTTTTTAAACATAGCTTGGGTTTTTCACTGTAAAGTGATGTATAATAGATCCCTTTTAAGCAGAGCTTTGGGTGTGGGTTGGGGAGTCAGCTTAACTTCAACCGCCTCGCTGGCAAGAATTAAACTGTCCCCTCCCTTTTGGCTTTTATTTTTCCCTGTTCAATAGTTTCTAACAGCTTCTCCTAACTGTTTAATCTTTTCTTACATTATCTGCCCCTTCACTCAATACTCTCTGAGTTTTTGTGCTTTTCAGTCTTTCACACAGTTTCTCTCCTTGCTTTTTTCTTAGCCACCCTTTCAAATCTCAGGATGACTCATGGCAACAATATGCCTTCGGCAGTCCCTTGAGAGTGCCAACATGGTGGTGCCAACCCAGTAGATGAACCCTATTTAGCATAAATGGCCTGCAGGCAGAGAGCTGAGGGTCAAGGGCAGACACTACCCATTGAGCCGCACACAACAGGCCTGGTCACATGCCAGTACTCCTTCCAACCAGCTCGACCATCAAGACCACAATACTGTTCTACCGTAATTCATCCAAGCATCCATCCATCCAACTGACAGTTTAAAGTAGCAGAAGGCCAAACAAAGTAGTCCATCTTCTACCTAGCAACATTTTCTTGTCCTTCTGTGAGGGTTACTGTTTGACAGGCCTAAGAGAACAGAAAGGTAGAAACAGTGAGTGAGCAGTGAATCTACTCAAAGCTCCTTTTGGATATCTGAAGTCTATGCCCTTTGTCTAAGGGTGAGCCCTTCAAGAGAAACCTCATTCCATCCACTTGTTTTAGTGATATTGCACTTTAGGTCACCACCTAGAACCCATGACCATGGATGAAAGCTGGAATGTGAGTCAACTGAGAAACTTAAAGCTCTATCTTCCAACTTGGCCCTCTGTTCACCACAAAGTTTCAGTACTTGACAACATTTAGGCTGACGTCCAATACATCATATAATCTGCTCAACATTACCCTCTAGGATTGGAAAAAACAAACAAAAAGGAACTGACATTTTAGGAAGTAAACTGTTGTCTCCAATTATCTCTACAGTACATAAAGATGTGAGTCTAGCAAGATAGCATGTATTACACTCTCAGTCTAAAAGACGCCATTGTTGTTCCAGCTCTGCTACAGGGGCGTCCGTTGTGATACCAGCAGGTGGGAGGTGATCACTGATTTTGAAGTTTTGCCTGGTTTGCAATGAACCTCGATGGATTTTGCTCCATTCTATGTGTGGCTCTGTGATTATGGCCTGATCTGGGTATACTGCAAGAGTTTGATTCAAACCATTAAAGACACATTTTGTAAAAACTATTTAGAGGTGCCATGTATGTTCCTACTTTTCTGGTGTGAATTTACCGTAAAGAACTGTTTTTGAATATAACTGTATGAAACTTTATCCCTTTACTCTTTTATACAAGTTTCCACAATGCTAAAGTTGTGAAAATATGTCATTATTCACATCAAATTGAAGATGTAGGTAAATTTGGGTGGCTTAAAAGATAAACTTAATTTAAACATCTGAAACCGTGTACTGCACCTACAGTGTTACTTCAGAGGCATTGAGAAAACAGGCAAAACAACAGGGAAGCTTTTAACCATTTCTGCAATGATTTAAGAGACCCCATACTCCACAGATAATCACAAGACAAAGCACAACAGGGGTCTGGGAAGGTTACATTGTTAAAGAGTTAGATTAGAGGCTGCAAAGCTGTCGGTTTATTTTGCTTCAGCTGTGATGAAGTTTTAGTTGGGTGTTAAGGGGTTACTAGTTAAAGGTTAGGTGAGGTTAAGGTCAAAGTTAGGTTAGGGTTAGAATAAGGTTTAGGTTTAGGTTAATAAAGCAGGTGTGTTAAGGGGGCATGTGGACATAACATAGAACTGGGAGACAAAGGATAAAAAAAGAGGGGAAAGTGATGAGAAGAAAGAAAAGTGATAGAGGTTGTTCAGCTCAATAATGTACTACACAAAAAAGAACTGAGTGGCCTTGGTGATTGGAACTTCTAGTTTTTGGATCATGCAGCAGCATGATGAGATTAAAATAAAACTTAGTTTAACTAACCTTTATTCATTTACACTGGAAAATCCACCTGAATTACAACATGCAACCCAATGGCCATAAGCTCCGCTCCTAAGCTTTGGTCAGCCAGTGGTTGATCAGCTTACAGTGACAATGACCTCAATATATCTAAACAGGCCACTGACCTCGTCACATTATGAAACTCAGTATTATTTGCTCCACAGAACACCCCATCTGTTTTGTTAAACAGCCCTCTGAATATATTAAAAATGAAATTGAAGGATGTAGTCTGGCCTGAGGCAATCTGGCCGGAGATGTTGCCCATCTGCGTGTGAGACAGATAGGGTTGCGTGATTGGCTGAGAGTCAAAGCCTGACCGACCTCCAGAGGGCGTCTGGCTGACCTTCTCATCACTACAGACACCCGCCTGGGATCCCGGTGGTGTCACAGCAGGTCTCAGGTGAAAACTGACTGTTGTCACCACATCTGCAAAGATCCCAGTCGCTCCCTGCAGAGCGGGTTGATGGAAACATGTATGGGCTTTATAACCCACATTTCAGATTAGAATTCAAATGACTGCATGAATCACATTGGAATATGCATAATGTGAAACTCTGTGTAAGGGGGGCATCCAGTGTCAGGTCAAGATTTTCAAACTTTCTATTCCAGAGGACCTTAATCTTTATGAATATGCACCCCTCCCAATCCTCTCACTGTCCCTCTGGCCTCTGGTTAATCTTTTCTGGCTGACAAGGCAGCAAGGGGCCTGGGGTCTGCAGCCACAGGGACTTGGGGGGAAATGTCAGGCTCCCTCCACACTTCTGGAGGAGCTCCTCAGGGGACTGCAACGCAAATATCACTGCCCCGCCAGCACAGCATGGTCTGGCACATGAAGAACCAGTCAGCCAGGAAGTCAGCAATCTAGCCAACAAGTGCTAGCTTCTCCATTTTCCTGTACATGATCAAAAGTGTATATGTGAACATTGGGCTTTGTCGGGGGTTTAAATCAGACTGAGAATTGTATTACTATAGGAGTAAGTGCTGGGAGTGCTGGGAGTGCTGCGAGTGCTGACATTTGTTTGAATCCATTGTGCAACTGCCAGTCTGATACAATCAGAGTTTTTATTCAACCTCCAATTACAGGTGAGGAGTTACTTGAAGTTAACCCTGAGGCTGGAGTGTGCACTTCAAGCAGAAGAGGAAGCATGCAGCCCCCAGAAATCTTTAAGAGCAATTTGGCCAACAATGGGACCTTAGACTGAATAGCCAATTCAAAGGCCAGCTTAAGAAGTTTATGCTTTTTTGGTTGAGTTTATAAATCATCTTAGAAAAGAAGCAAATGAGTAAAAACTTGAACATTATCTAAAACTGGTCACCCAAGATGGATACCCAAAGCCTCAAGGGTTGAAGCACACAGGCCATCTTCTCATTAGATTAAATAATGTCTTGATGCTAAATGTGCCTTCCAGCGAAGGTACCACAGAAAAAACAAGCCTAAAAGGCTAGTCTTAACCTATGAAAGCCTTTGTATTTAAACAAGGGAAGTAATTTCCTCCCCAGCCCTCGAACAAACACATAAACTGTAGTTTGAACTCTAGATAAAATACACCCTGCTCAAAATGGCTTGGTATATTTTTGTAAGGAGTTCAAAAAGTCAGAAGGAGCGCAGAATGTGGAGAAATATAACCATCACTTGAGCCCTTGTGTTTTTTCACCAACAACTGAGCATAAGCCAGAGATTTGTAAGCTCGAGGGGAGTGTTGTCTGATTTGGCGAGAGGAGAAAATGCTCGCCTGAAAAAATATTTGGTCAAGACCAGAGGGTTGACCCAGCCCAAGTTTGGAATTGGAGAGTTCAGCCATACAGTGATTCTGCAGTAGCCACCACCTAGAAAGAACTCAGGAGTCTACTAGTGTTTATCAGCACCTCCTGCACTTTCTGAGGGTATTTTTGGACCGCAAACCATGTTTCAAGGTTGAACCATTTACACCGAATACAATAACAGCCAGGAGTGTATTATTGGAGCACAGCATATTCTATAAATCTTGCAAAGAAAAACAGAAAACACTGTGGGCTGGGACTACACGTTAATAATTGTTTCGGATTCAAACAGAGTCCAATTATTTCCTCAAAGCCTGCTGCCTTTCTACACAGCAGAAAGGAAGAACTAGACGTGACAGGAGGCATTAGCACAGAAAAACCTGAATAATTTGCAAAGGGTAAAAGTACATGAAGAAACAGCTACTTCTGAGGTAACCACTGTCTAATAAAGTTGCTAATATTCTGTAGATAAAGTGGTTTAACTGGGAAGTCTTGCAATGCATATTAGCATTAAAATACATCAGCATGTTGCCTAAAAAGGTGGACTGTGATAACAAGCCACCTCATCCTCAACTCATGCTGCTGCTTGTCCTTGATTTCACTTTCTGTGTTTAGTTCCAGTCTGAGGGGGTGAAAGAAGATAAAGTTTGAATAAGAAGGGGGGGATAAAAGTAAAAGTTAAGGATAAACAGAAGCAGAACATAATGAACAAGTGGCATGAAAAGGACAAGGGGTGGGAAGAGCAGGGGATGCATGCATTTTTGAAAAGTAGTTTATGCCATCTGCTTCAAGGAGAGTGGGTGGGCTTGCTGGGCTTTGTAAGACACTTACCAAAGGCTTCTGAAAATGACAAAACAAGGGGAAGGGGAAGAACAACATAGTTCATTTTAGGTTAAGTTAGACTTAAAGGGACTACAGTTTAGTTGGCTCTTGTGTCCCACATCGGTATTTGATCTTTCATTCCCATGAGGCACAGAACTTCTGTTTATGGTTCTAATTAGGGGTATTTTTTGTTGAATAACTAAAACAAGCCCATATTGGTGTAAACTGTAAATAAAAAATATATAGTTATTTCTCATTTGTATTTTATTGTTTAATTTATCTTTTTCCAGTTTTTAGCTTGTGTTATGGGTCACAGCCATGAAGTGTTGAAGACTCGTCAGTGTGTATCGAGACACGACTGAGTTTCAGACACAAGTAAAGACAAAACACAAAAGAGAGAGACAACAAGGCTGTGGTTTGTTTCAGTTAGACAGGACACACAAAGACAGTTGAAAAAATTGTGATACATAAAGACAGATGAAAGGTTTGACAACCAGCAGGAAACAGAGTTTTCCTTTACCATCAGCCACACATATATTGAGGATCAACCAACATGGTATAAATGATACAGAGTAAAGAAGTCATTGTTCTTTTCAGGTTGTTCTTGTTTGGCAGTAGCTCAAAAACTTAGTAAAACAAAAAAAAAAAACAAGCAACAACAAAAAAAACAGTATCTTTTATAAAAAAAAGTACATTTGCAGTATTGTTTTGAAAAAAAAATCTTGTTTAAGTAAATGTCAGGAGAGGCTTTGACTCCTAACCGATGATGGTGCTCAGCAGAGTTTTTGACGACTATCCCTGCTCTTGAGCAATGGTCTTACAATTAAGTCCACATGTTAGTAACAGTTCACAGCCTGTAGGTTTGTTAAAGAATAGTAAATGTAGACAAATTTGGTTAATCCTTAAATAACTAACTTATTCAGGAAGAGATTGGCAGTGAGCATGGATATGGATGGGTATGAAAACACTAAAGCTTGTTCACTAAAAATACTTGTCCTCAAATTTAAGCCTAACATACTCGCTGACTCTCTGATTGAAAGTACCCCAAATCAAACTATCTAAGAAGGTCTGAGGTTACGATGAGTAGTAGAAACGTTTTTAGTGATTTCTACGATGAAATCATCCAGCAGAGTCGTTTATAAGTTGAACCTGCAAAAAACTGGAGAGTACTAGTTAAGTCATACATAATATATTTCTAAAGTTAAAGGTGTGTTAGAAAGCTGTGGACTTGGTGTATTTTTATTTAGCCAGGTTAAATAATGAGATGACAAATTGATTTTCTTGAGTGTACAGCTCACAAGGGCTACAACTCAGGGCAGGAACTCGATAGGAACAGACTCTTTATTTAGTAGTGTCTACGCTGATTTGTGTTTGCAGCAACTAATCAAACAGGAGTCATTGGATTTTTCGAATGGCGACAAATCATCGACCTAAAATATCTACCCCTTATTGCCCGGGGCTACTCCAGGGCCTACACTTAATTAGCTAAATAATTAGACTTTGCTTTAGTGTGCCTCTCAGTGGGGTTCAATCAATGGGAACAGGACTACATACCCACCACTGAGTTTTGTCGGTCGTGTGTGGACTTTGCACTCACTGACAAGCGTGACACAGTTTTGAAATGTGGGGAATCATTTGACCTCATTCAATAAAGCTACACACTTTAAACAGTATTAAATATTTAAAATTATTTGGAAGCTTATCTGTGGGTGTAAAACAGTCAGAAAATGGTAGTCCAATATTTGTGATATTTAAATTAAGGACATTAAATATCCTCTCCTTAATTGACATCATCAAGACGAAGAGATTATATTAGTTGACTTAAGACACATATCATATACTTTTTTAATATAAACATGATGTTCGTAAGCTTGTTTTCAGGAGAAAGTTGCTATACCTTTTCTCATCTTTAACCCTTAAATTTTTTTGATTTATTTATCTTTTTCAGACAAAAAGCCCCCCTTAAAAATGAAAGGGAAACTTCAGTTCATCCACCCCATTCTCCCTCAACTTTGAGATGCTAAAACCTCAGCTTACTTCCACCTACAGACTCCATTTTACCTTAAACCTTTGTGCTACGTTTTTAAAGTGTGAAAAGTGCTTTATAAATAAAATTTCACTGTTAAAGCAACACAAACTGACTTATGCAGCTAGAGTGAAGGAGGCTGCTACTGGGACGTTAGAAGATTCTTGAACAAACTGTCATAAGTTCAACAATCTTCACTCTAGAAACATAAAAATATATCAAAATATTCCCTGGATTCACCTGCTTCAACAAAGGGAGTATCCAAGCAAATGATTGTATTGTTTGGACCAAAGTTGCCCAAATGTTAGGCAAAACCTATTTTTACCCGTAAACTGCAGTAATGTTATTTTTGACCTACTTCTTCACCTCGAACCAATTGTAACTACAGTTTCACCTCACAGTCTTGTGCTATTACTCACTCTTTCCTTTGCTTTTTTGACATTTAACTTTTTTAAATTTCTGAAAATCTTGGACCTCAGCATATTTACTTTCATGAGGAATCTTATCATTTCCCATTGACAGTACACTTCTCTTCCTCTTCTCCTTTTCTCACCTTCCTACCACCCGCCCTACTTTTTACCTGCTCCCTTTCTCCTTCTACTCTGCTGCTTTACTCCTTCTTTACACTGTTTTTCCTCTTTTTTTACTCCTTTTTTTACCCCTTCTCCACTTCTTCTTCACTTTTTCCTTACTTCCTTTCCACAATTTCTTTACTTGTTCTACTACTTCTTCTTCCCTGCTTCTTTTATGATTCCTTACTCTGCTTTCACCTTTATTCTACCTACCAGTTTCAGCATTTCAACACATTTACTCCAAGGAAATGCAATTTTCCTCATGTTGCAGTAAATAATCATTTACGTCAAAAGTCTCCTTAAAAAGTAACTGGTACTCACAAAAATAAAAGGCAGAAAGTTATGGGTATAATATTTTGTCTATCCTTACCTGAGCGTAGCTGCTTGATTCGCCCATTACTGGCGCTGGGGTCAATGGGCAGGAAGTCTTTGTACCAGGTGATTTCTGGGTCCGGGTTGCCGCTGGCTGCACAGAGCATGGTGGCTGTTCGCGTGCGCTCCACCACTTTGAGTTGAGGTCCCATGTCAATGTTCGGGAAGCCCGGTGGAAGAAGATCCTCTGCAAGAGATAGAGAGAAAAGGATATAGGTCAACTGTCTTGAAAGCTCCCCATAGAAACCCTTTGATATGATCCCTATGTGCACATTCATTTTAGAACAAAAATCTTCAAGGCGGCATTGACTGAACTGAAACCTGTCTTTTTACAGTTGATCTATATAAAAACACTGGCAAAAAACTGTCACTTCTTAGGGTTGATCCCATAATTACCAAACTGGAACAACATAAGTTATTCCAATGGTGAAAAAAAATACTTCCAGAAAGATTACCAGTTGCCTACATGCAAATGTTCTCATTTGTCTTGCCAAATCTTACACGACTTACCAATAGGTCCTATTTGAGAGATTTATTTTTTTTCTTTTGAGATAATAGCAAATCCTGTAATGTTGGTATTTTTAGTAAATAAAAGTGGTTACGGATTTATTTTGACTTAGCAAAACAAAAAAGCAAAATATTTTACTGCCTCAGAGGGTTGAATGGGTAAAGGGAGAAGTTCAAAAACAAAGAAAAAGTCAAGCTTTGTTTGACTTCCTCTATCTCTGAAAATGAGCTAGAGTACTTACTAAAAATGTGGATAGATAGTCTCATCCAGTTCTCCTACTCTCGACTAGATTGTGGTGTAAGAGCCATGTGCCTTATTGATATGCTCTTCAGGGTAATAGTTTCTTCTATTCTCAGCATAACCTCTTGTAAACAAGTTGCTTGGAGTGCAAGTAGAAAACCAGAGGGAGAGACAATGGAGTGAAAAATAATACAAGAAGACAAGCTGTGTAATCCCTGCAACCCGTATCTTCATGTTTGCTAAAAGAAATTATGCTTAAGCTAGTTTGTAGTCATACTCTCTGGCCTGAGATTTAATTGCATTTGGAAGCCGTCATCTGCGTAATTTCACTTAGATCCACTCCATGTTGCTGTAATTATTGCTTCACAAGTTTAAAGCTGATGATCCAAACCAGTGACTGATTAACCTGAACAAAGGCCGTAGCTAATATTCATACGTGACCAAGCCATTATTTCATTGTTTGCAGATGACAGTGTGGTGAGCTTGGTGTTCATTGTTCTGCTAATACAGACTACTCACTCTCTTGGGGAAATTAGTCCCATGGGTCAAATCTCTTGACCTCTTCCCTGACTTCAGCCAAAGCAGAGACTCATTCTCAGATGATGAGAGCCGAGGGGGAAGTACCCTGAGCTGTAATATGCATCACAAGCCCAAGGCCATATTGTAGCTCAGAGAAGATTAACTGACTAAGATGCTGGTCAGTGGCACAGAAGAGGTCAGTGTTCATCTGGAGAGCCAATGACCTCATGTGCACTTTGTAGATATTTTGGTGTTGTTATGGACAACTGGGGAGTGCTAAATTAAGAGAAATTAGGACAGTGTGATGAGTTGTAGTTTCAGAATCATAACTCTTTCAAAACCAGGGTCAGCCTGTCTTTGTTTAATCGACAAGGAGATTCATTTTGTTGTAAATTTTGTGCTAATACAACTGAGGCTTTGGGCAATGAAATCATGATAAATTGAAGTGATAGTTCTTTCAAAGTCAAACATTTTTGTCCCATTTATAAGAGGAAAGAACATTTAGGTTAATTTTTTTGTCTGTGAAATGTGACTAAGAGGGAAATGTTTTATTTGAGTTTATAACACAAAGAGTTAAAGTTCTTTAGATTTTTATCATGTAGAAAAGAGAAAAAAATGCTTAAAATTTTGTGTTTGTGTACCCATCGTGTCCTTGGTGTGTTGAGAGAGTTTGGAGAGCATACGTATTCATACTTCGAAATATTGAAGCAGCAGTGGAGGTAAAGGAGAGCAGAGGGCAGAACCAGAGGGTCCCAAAACCAAGTCCAGACAGGTTACCTCTAACTTAGGCTGACATAAGCACAGCATGATGAATATTTCAATGCTAGGTTCAAAGAAGTACAGGCGTTTACACTGTTTTAGGCTCCGTGCTGTATCCTCCTCATAGATTATTAATGATCACCCCTGTATCATCTTTTTTATACCGAGTTCCCCTGAAGCGTAGATAAGCAATGGCAAGCTTACACTTCACTTTAGAAACTTCTGAACAAGATGGAGCAATATGTTCTCAGAAAGTTCCTCCTCAGTATGTCATCAGTGATCTATGCATACGATGCTATAATAGGTGCTCGCTCTGGTGCACCTCTCCCTAATTCTTTCTCTAGGAGAAGGATATTTGTAACTTTCTGGGTGCCATACCTGATGCATTTGATAGTACAAAGGCCAGTCTGTGCTTCACCTCACATTAACTCTACTGTCATGCTATGCAGACAGAAGACAGAGGCCTGCAAAGACTACAGTAATGAAGCTGGAAACAGCATAAGTGGATTTGAGTCTAATGACATTAGACATGTGAAAGAAGGCAGACAAACAAACAAACCAAAACAGCAGTAAACAAGAAGCAGGGAGGGGGATCCATGGAAGGATGATGCTATCGTTACAGCTGCTCTGACCTGATACAGCCCCGGCAGCTCTTCCTGAATAAATAGCTTGTATGCTGGTTTGCTTTCTTCCCCAGGAATAGTCTGATAGGATCTTTCCCCCCCTAAAGCATACAGGCTCTGTCGATAAAGGCGGCCATGCAAAAATAAATAGATCACTCATCGAGGGAGTGTTACTTCAGGGTTAGCAGGCCTGACTGTGAAGGCAACCAATGACATGGGCTGATAGTATCTGAGAACTCCCAAAGGGCCAGTCCTCCATAATGGTGTAGCAATTGCATTTCTATGATGTGTTCTCTGTGATGACAAATCTTCACAGGCCAAATAGATTATGATTGCTCGCACGCTATTGGTCAATGACAACATCTGTGTTCATTCTGCCCTGAGCAGTCTTTACCACTCAGGCCAACAAACATGGTGCTCAAGTTCTGGGACAGACATGCTGCAGTTTCACTCTGGATTGTGCAGAGATTTTTCTAACCACAGTTTCACAAAAAAACACAATTAGATCATAAATGATTTGATGTTGGCCCACTATATTTAATAAACGACAAAACAAACATCTCAAAATTCAAAAACAAGTACGCAATCTTCTCTTCAGGTGCTGCATTTTTTATTCAGCATGTGAGGAGAGGACACTTAAAATTAACTCCTTGTGCTTACTTTGAGAAAAAACGACAACAACAACAAAAAAAAGAGAAAACCAATGATGACCAATGAACCAATCTATGTTCTTTTGTTTTACGACTTTTCAATCAACTTTCCCCATGTTTGACAGGATTTAAGAGAAAGGAAAGGAAACTTTAAATAAAAAAAAAGATAGAAATGGAAAATATATATAACACTTGAGAAAAAAAGAAAGAATAATGGTGTGTCAAAATTTTTGCACAGCCCTAGCAAAAAAGAAGGGATGGCAAATATACTATGCCACATTCCCTACAAAATAGTTGCCAATAATACAAATAGTTCCAACCCAGTGCAAAATTGCAGCTCTTCAGGTGTCCACTGGGAGCTGTCTCCAGCAGTTTGTCAACAGGAACTAACATGTTCACTGTTCACAGTAAAGTTAGGCATTTTAGGCGGAAAC
Organism: Halichoeres trimaculatus; assembly: GCF_033239565.1. Lineage (NCBI taxonomy): Eukaryota > Metazoa > Chordata > Actinopteri > Labriformes > Labridae > Halichoeres > Halichoeres trimaculatus. Next base: position 14,294,899 of record NW_027437182.1, on the reverse strand, counting down.
AAACAAAACAAACATGAATATAGTCATTGCTGACCATTTGAGAATTATTGTACTTAAAGCTGCAACTCAACCTTCTCAAAAACTCTTGCAAATACACCACTAAGACATTTAAAAGTAGAATTCAAGGTCTTGTGAAAAGCACACTTAGGATCCTTTGGCTCCTGTGGTGCCATACAGTAATGAAAAGGCCACCTCACCCACAGCTGGCTCACCCAGCATGGCTCTACCACTAACACCCCCACAGGCTCTAGTTGACCTGATCTAGATTTTGGTGTTTGCTATTCTCTGCCTTTTTTAGGGTTGGCTTGAGTGCCATCATTATCCATAATTGTCTTTAATTTCGCTCTGCTATTTAATATCATTACAGAAGTGACAGGTGCAAAGCCTTTAATCAGCCTCTGGTTAGCTTAGCCACCGCCCGGCTGTTAATCTGCAGACTCATTCCTGCTGTTGCGTCCTGCTCCCCATCATGCTCTGTGTGGTCCTCTGCACAGGGCTGGTCTTTAGTGTCAGCCACTTCTACTTTCTGTGAATCACAGCTTCCACAGCAGATTTCTACAGCTCTGTACAAAAGAATATATGACTAAATGCAGCATCCACAGGGCACCATATCCGGGGCAGAAAGAACATACATAAGCCCTCTACTGTTATGCTATATCCACAAAGAAGCAGTGTAATTACCTGGTATTCACTGTGCTGCACATGCGATGTAATACCATGTTATCAAATGTACTCTACAGCACCATGAATAGCACTCTCAATCCATTCTTGACTCCATAAGCACTCATTCCAAGGGTGCCTGTAAATTCCAGTGCTTTTTTTTTTGTATGAACAGACATAACTAAAAATAAAGCTGGGACTATTTTAGTGAAGGTGGCATATTCTACTTAATTAGCTTTATGACATTTAACCTTAGTATGGTTGGACGGCTAATCATTATTGTGAGCTACTGAACAACAAACCCCACCAGAGTCAGTTTGGCCGGGATATCACGCTGTACATTGATCTTTATATTATTACACCGCACATGTCATGCATTTTCACAACATGTCATCTGGCTTCACAGCTGCTGTTTTTGGAGCATTCAAATACCTCAGAGGCAGGATACAGCTATAGTTTAAGATATATAAAGAGAGGGAGGTGAAATCCACTGGATGGGACTGCAGCACATGCCGTGGGGTGCACCACCATCCCCCGCACCTATTACTCATATTATTATTTTCACTTACTGAAATGATTTAATTTCATCAGCAGCATAATCAGGTTAACTGATTACCCTGCGCCACAGCATAGAGGCACAGGCTTATACAGGCCTGTGCATTAATACCAGAGAGGGGCTGCTGGGAAAAAGGCTGAGGGAGGGGAAAGGAGACAAGGGACGAGAACGGGAGAAGGGAAAACAGAGGTTAAGATTAGAAGCTGTACAGACAGGGAATGATAAATAAAATGGGAAAAGGATGAGGAATACTTATGGCTTGGTCTCTTTACAAATGTAAGAGGAGTCTGGATAAATAGATGTTAGGCAAAAGGCAGTCAGAGCTTCTTCAACTTGACTAGAAAATGCAGTTTTGTTTGCTCTGCACCTTCAACAGAGCTAGAACTTTGATAACCGAACATGTGGGTCAGAGACTAAATCCGTTTTCTGAAGTTTTATGCGTGTGCAGGAATGTGACACTAATATATAAGTGCTAGTTGATTGGTCTTTTTCAAGCACAGTGCAATATTTTGTATCATGATGACCAAGTGTACAAATGTAGACCAGTTTTAGTGACCTTATCAGCCTTACCACCTAAACCCAAATAAACGTCTTCTACTGAGATTCCATTCAACACCACTCACTTGAACTCTATGGTGTGAAAGAGATTGATCTGTTTTTTTCAACACTTGGTTTGTGGTGGAAGGAAAGCAGCTAAAAGCCATCAACTACCTAAAATAAGGTGTGAAACAAGCTGGAGAAACACTTTTTTTCCCCAACCAATCAGTGCACCACTCTGTTTGACTCTGCAGCTCTCTTTTCACTGGATGACAGATGGCAATTTGTGATGCTGACATACAGCCAAACGTGTTTCCTGGAACTAAACTTTATAAAGATTCTGTACTTTCCCTTCCCCTCTTTGCATCTCTTCCATGAAATTCCCAGAATCTTCAGACCAATGTGATTCCCGCTAAACTGCTAGAGAAACACACACAGAAAGATAGGGGAACAGTGACACAGAAATATCCAGGGACCGAAAAGAATAGCAACACAGGGGAAATCTAATCACAGTGTCTGTGGCCCCAGCACCGATAGCCCTCTCTGGATAGCCATCTCAGCTGAATAATGGTTATTATACAGCCAGCACTCAACCTCTACCCCCCTGCTCTGTTCCCGGAAAGACGTCCGATGGCCCATTGGTATTCTCCACACCGAGCCCATCTAGCCACCAAGGGCAACATTTACATCAAAATCTCCAAAGTACAACTGGAGAGAAACAGTCTGAAAGACCAGATGAGAGAAGGAGAGAAGGAGAGAGGAAAAGGAGGGGGAGATTGGACTTTGGGAGGGAAGCAAAAGTTTGCAGAATTGCTTATTGCACTACAAAATGAGATTGTTGGGTCAGCTTTCTGACCACATGAAGACCCCACAGGGTAATCTATCTATTTTCCTTCTTGTTGTTCTGTAATAATTTACACAGTAGGCAGTTTACTTCAAATTTAGCTAACTGTTGTTTGACTGGTTGCCTTTCAGATTCCTAAAATACAGTTTAAAAATCAATTCAAAACTTAAGACTAAAATTGTGCCTTAGGATACCTATGTGGGCTGTATATAGCACAAAAATGACATTTAGTACAGATATATTGGTTAATTGGTTTGCTGATTAATTTGGCTCCTAAGTAACATGCATCTTGAAATAACTGGCATCAGATGATGCTTGCGCAAAGGAGGCTGACCAAATAAAAATAATGTCTGCAGACACTGCAGGCAGCCCCATTAGTCTGGCTGCTATCAAGTTATGGTTCCAACCATCTTTGTACAAATTTGGCTTTTGGCAAACAAGTGGAATAACTCAGGTGCTGTGAAATTGCAGTTCTCGATTTCAACTGATTTGGCCTGAGTTGTAACATCAAATCACTTCAGTCAACATTATTTATTAAATAAAAGTTTCATCCAAATACTCCTTTTTTATCAGTAAACTGTTGCACTTTATCAAATGCAGAAAATCAACAATGTAATATAGGTGAAGGCTGTAGTTATTTGTGATATTGCTGAAATGCTAGAACAGAGTACCACTATCAATGTTCTGCTGTCAATTCAGTATTTGAATACTGTATGAGTATGAATTTTCATGAGAGTGTGATTCAGTGGATCAGATTCTGTTTCATCTTAGTGCAGAAATCCACTGGTTTCTGGGTAATTTGCTATTGGTAAAAATTAAAAAAAAGGAGACTGTAGTGCGATTGTCAACTGTCAGCTTTTCTCAATACTGATACTTTTGGATGATGGGATACAGAGTTTTAAGCAACACCTAGGCAAGGTATCTGTTCTCAGGTAAGAAGGCTTGGTACTGTTACTTCTTTTTGTCCTGCTATCAAACTGCCTGTTTTGCACTTGGTAAATGGAGAAGTTGTAAATATGTGAGAGTGAGAGGAACTTTAGTCTGGCAAACAAACTGACCGTTCTGCTCAGACTGTTTGTTCCACACCGCCTCCAATTCTGAACACAGTCCATGTTAGACTGCATTCATAAAACCATGTTCACCACTGAGCTAAACAGCAAGAAGACAGCTTGTTTGCCAAAGAAAGACTGTGATAACAGCCAAGAGGGGGATATTTTGGAGAACTCATGGCACCACCCACTGCAGGTAGCAGCTATGACCAGCGTTTAGTACAATGTGAAAGCCAGATGAATCAAGGACAGGGAGGAAGAATGGATGGCAAATACAGAGAAGCAAACCAAGTGAAGTAAAGCCTGTTTATAGCTGGTATACGGCAGGAAACAATATTTTTTCCCTCAGGCTGAGGAAAGTAATAGTGTGTAGCATTAGGGCATCATTTCCTGTCCATTACAGGGAGAGAAGGGAACAAAGGCTTTGTCCATGTAACATCAGAGGCTGGTATGAGGACATAAGGCTTTCAAATTAGTGGAAGGAACATTATCCAAAAAAGGCTTTTTAAAAAAAAAGCATGCCTCAGTGCTGTGTGTATTATTATCCATTACTGAAGTTTGTTGGAGACTCAAGAAAAAGAAATAAATCACAAGACTACACAATGTTCCTTCTTTCATTATTTGAGGATCCAAGATCCAGGCTTGTTTAACTCACACATCATTTTACTTTGAAATTTTCTCAATGAGCATCCTACTGCTGCGGTAGTTTGTCAAAGAGCGTGAAATCTGGTCCATACTTTTTATGCCCGCGCTTGTACTTACAATTGTCCAAGTGTCACCAGTGTCTGTACATCTTCCTGTTAACTTGCATGTAGATATAGCAGGAAGGAGATAATCTGGACTGACAAACAATACAGCTACATGATTTAGGGAGCTGAAAATTGGAGGAGTTTTGATAATTACCATCAGAAAACACATCATTTTTCTAACTCATAATTGCATTTATTGAAGATTTGTAATTGACAAACAAAATGAGTCTGCGTTTAGACTTGATGCATTGATTTCTGTGGTTTTTATGTTATAATATTCTCTATTTTTACAATCTTATATAAGCACATATTTTTCACCTGATTGTAAGGCATTGTAACATTTTTTTTTACTTGCAGGGTTCAGCAGGGGAGACCGACATGCTGCCTTTGCCCCACCTATAATTTCAAGTGGTAGAAGTGGAAGGTCTGGCCTTTGAAAAAAACACGTTCCATGCAGGCTGTTTCACTGATGTAGTGAGCCACCGTGATCGACACAACACAGACAAGAGAGAGTAGTAATTGTTAGGGACAGCTCAAAAGAGCCGATGCCTCCTAAGAGGAGGGGCAGATAGAAAAAAAAACCACAAAAAAAGAAAAATCTGTTTATCTCTCTCAGTCTCTCTCTTTCTTGTCAGGCTCCTCAGGCATCTGTGGTAAGACAGGCAAACTCCAGGAGAGACGGGAGACGAGGCTGGGGCCATTAAAGGAAGTACCTCACCATAGAGGACGTCAGCCAGTCAGGTCTGGTTTAGTGGTGGGTGGCTCTGGTGTGCGTGTTTGTTTCTGGAAGTGTATCTTTGCACGTGTTTGGCAGGGTGGGACAGTGTGTGGAGGCGTAGTGGGCACCTTGAAACCTGTAGACAGTTTTTCACACCATGTAGGAGGCTATGCTGCTGTACAAATCTTTTATAATACAGAAAATTGATGTTTGGTTGTAAGAGGAACAAGAACAGTCGATGTGAAACACACCATGATTTTTAACCTCAGAAGCAGCAGAGATACAAAGAAACTGCATCCTTATTTTTTTTTCTTTTGGTAAATTTCCATTTCTAACCACTCTCTCCATTTAAAGTGTTGTTGTTTTTTAAGTCATGAAATGCATACCTTAAAAATCTGGCCAATAAAACAAATACAGTAGCAGATGTACAAATCAAAGTGTCATCAGCAAAACGATTGAACTTTAAATTCCACTTCCCAGTAATGGGTGAAAGATATCTGTCAGTGATAAAAAATGAGTCTTCATCTTAATAAACAACAGACAACATTTTAAGCTGTCTAAAAATAAATTTATTCTGCCTGAGAAGAAATAAAACAGGAGGTTCATGAGGATAACAAAAAAAACAGAGCTTTGGGATTCTACTTTTTGGGAAAAACTAAATGGCTTGGATAATTTGAGATTCAGTATAATTGATGCCTTGGGTGCAAGGCAGTTTATTTGGTTTCAAAACAAATCTTATAAGTAGAGCAAGAAATTTCTTTAAATGGGCAGTATGATTACAAGGACATACCTCTTCTCTTGTGTCAATAAAAGAGGTATAGTCACGTGTGAGGAATGGAATGAGATTATTCTCCCTATGTGACTGCAAAATGCTAAAGCTACTGCTACTACTGTATTAGTAGCAGAAAGTGTGTAAGAACTAAATGTGTACACCCAACATGTGACAAAGAAGTCTTTAAGCTTGCCAATTGATTTCAAGCCTAAACAAAGCCGACCACGAGAGCTGAGCTGCTATGTTGTGCAACTCCCACCTAAGTGAGTTTTCTAACCTAAAGAGGTACCAAAAGCCCCGAACAAATTCAGAATAATCGCAAAACTATTAGAAAAGAGGTGGATGGTTGTGGCTGGGGCATGGGGTCATTGTCTTGTTGAGCCATTAGCTCCAGTGCACTGAAGCCACTAATGGCAGGTTAGGAGGCACCTTTGGTAAGTAGAACAACAATTATGAATATGCGGTAGATGGAAATGAGCCAAGGTTCAGTGAAAGGACTTTCTGTTAATTGCCTGATGTCACTTTCAGATTCAGAGATTACAAGCAGAGATGGCAACAAGGGTCACAGAGGGTGTAGGTCCTCAGAAGTGCAGAATTGTTGAAGTATTGGAAAAATGAGACACTTACTAAAGGTGACAAGACCGCATGTTTGTACTGAGAATGACAATAAGGAGTGGACAACAGAAGGCCTCCACTGCAATTTCACAATCATTTCCGGCTGTAGAGCAACATTTGACAGGGAAATTGGTGATTTGCAGAACGTTCTGCTCAGCGGTAAAAGGGACCCACAAAAATGGAATGAAAGAAAAACATACAGAGAACAAAGTGTTCCTTATAAGAGTAGAAAAAGATTTCCATTTTAGCTGTTACAGCCAAATGACACCTCTATTCACACTGAGATTTGATTCTTTAACGAAACTTCATGTGTTTCAATGGGTGAATGTGTCCGAAATGTGGGTGTATGGGTTTGTGGTTGGAAGGGAGAGACAAAGGCTAGGGCAGCTCATGTTGGTTGTGGCATTGTCCTCAAAGGGGCAAGGAGCACATTGTTCTTTCAATATGGATGGCTGCTGGTCGGTCCTGAAGGAGCTGGACTGCTCTCCAGAACACAGGTTTTGTGATCATGAAAAAGTCCTTGGTAGCACTGTCCAACTGGCCTCTGACTGTTTCTTTCTTTTTCAAATGTACGTCTTACACTTGCAAAAGAGCACTGAAGGTTATCTTGATTATGCATTGTGTAGTATTTCTTCTTTGAAACGACTCACACATAAGAGCACTCAAATCCTCCTTTCTCTTCTATGTTAAATCCCTCTGCCATTGAATAATAACCCCTGTTGAAGACTGAATTTTACCACATCCAACTTTTGCCAGAGGAAGTGGCAAAGCTTGGAGGACTTTGACTCTCATCAACTCTGCCAGTCCTGCAGGGCTCACGGCATGACCTCGGTGTTTTAGGCTTCAGTCACCTGGGCTGGAGGCTCATGTTTATGCATGAAGCTGGTGGTCCAGGTTTTATCCCCTTGCTCTTCTTTATGCATGAGTTGGGCCACTCCAAAGGTCGTCACTCATACCGTCTCCACAGGAACCGCCTCCTTCTCACCATTCTCATTCCCTACCCAGGTGTGTGCTGTCTAGGTCCAGTTTGGATTTTTGATTGGATTTCTGAATAAAACTGTGGAATTGATATTGGAAAGAGTTTGCTAATTCGATACTTTAGGCTCATATGAATCCCTGTTTGAAAACACATCTGGAATTATTGTGCAATCTTTATTTCTGCTCACATTAATTAATGCATTTTGCAGGCAAGTGGCTGGTAAATCCCCTGTCGAGCCACACTGATCATCATTAATACGAAAATATGCATGGAAACGTACTTTGTGGTCATTGCACAATTGCAAGGAAAAGGTATACATTTTTAAATTCATTATTCAATCTATATGGTACGAACATACTGGCGTATGTTTGATGAAATAAAAGAGAGGAGAAAAAATGTAGCTCAGGTTCAGACAGTCAAACCCACAATCGTGGGTGTATTTTGACTTTCGTTAATCCATTAGGTGAAAATATGATTTGTGTTATTTGGAGTCCTTCAGATATGATCTTCATAAAGAGGAAAGAATACAAATGTTTTTGTTTTTTTTAACTTTTAGGAGAGATATTATGAAGTTTAATTAGCGATGTGATCAAAATGGCGGATACTTCTCTGTGTCAAAGTATCATCATCATTTATCTTTCAGTTTAGTACCTAACCTCGAGGTGTGTGATAAAGTGTTATCTTAACTTTTGAGCCAGTAATAAAACAATCAGCAAGACTCTTGTCCTTGTTCTGTGTGGCCCCTTTTTCTCTTCATCTCTTCCTTTTTACTCCACCTGAGTATCTTAAATTGGCAGTGGCCAGATGTCTATAGGATGGCTGGGGTCGCTCCACTTGAGGAAGAATTACATGAAATTGATGGTGAAAGTTCAGGAGCCAGGAACCCCAGGCAAGAGGTGAGATCTTTTCACTTATCCCACTCCATCTGCTCCATCACTTTTTTTCTCTTCTTCCCCCTTTATCTTTAGTGCTGCCACTCGGCCTGTGTCCTCCTTCTCCTCCATTCAATCACACATGATTACTGCATTACAGGCTCTCAGGATCAAAGGATTTAAGGGCCATAAACTCTCATCTGAGTGAATTTCCTCACTTTTTTAACATCAGAAGCCTTGGGATAGCTTGACAAGCGTACAGATGCCAATGAAGATAAGATGAAGATATGACAAGAGAAAGGTGAGAGGTCATGTGGAGTTATTGAAGAAGAGAGGGGGGGGATATGAGAAAAACAAAACTTTTTTACCCCCCTGTTGGTTCATCAATATCAGCCACATCAGGCCTTTTTGTAGTTGTTTGTGCTATGCCTGTCCCTCAAAATGCACCAATGAAGGCTCAAGAATCCAAACAGTGAGATGTGAGATGACGATCCAAGAGATGCTGGAGATATGCTCCAATATTGAAAACGACAAGACGCTTTCTCCACACATAATCCTCCCAAAAGCTAGGCACCGACTAAGAATAACAAATAAGAAAAAAAAAATCCATTGTGATCATGCACACAAAGAGAGAGCACATGGTTTATCATCTGCGAGGGATAAAACATATTACTTGCACTGAGTAGATAATAACAGGTGCCTCATGCAAAAATGGGTTCAGTGTGTGGAGGTAACCTCAGCCGCTGGGTGTAGATCTCAACGGCACTAAACAAATATATTATTTACTGGTGGAGGCGGCGAGTGCTGCTCGGGAATGAGAATTGACTTATTTGTCAGGAACAAGCTACAGATAAGCAGTTGGCAAAAACAACTGAGAGGGGATGGCATTAGCTCAATGTGGACTGAGTCACATGAAGTCTGCAAGGGTCTCGTGCTCTGTGAGAGGATCCTGCTACTTTATTTTGGTTGTTTGTGGAAGACATTGAAATAACTGAGTAGTGGAGACGCTTTCATCTAACTGGGGTACAAGTCTAGACATTTTAATAAAGTGTTCTGATTAGAAGAAAGTTTGAAAAGTATACTTCAAAAATTTCAGCAAGGTTTTTAAAGAATTTCCACCAAGGCCTCTATTGTACTCTTTTTATTTCAATTTTTGAATAACCACGTGGACCCATTCCCAGCAGCACAAACAAAATACTTCACTAGTCTTTGTCATCTTAAAAAAATATTGTCTGTTTTTTCCTTCTCACTCTGCTTTTCCACTGGCCTTTCTGCCACTATTTCCTGAATTGTTTCCCCCTATCTTCCTTGTTTTCTCTATAGGTGTTTGAAACTAGTGAAGGAGGGCAAAGGTCGCCCTGGAGGCAGGCAGACAGGAAGAGGAAGAACAGCCGGATCTGTTGCTGATACTGCCAAGCTTATTCTTCACTGTCTCATTACAGGGGGGAGCAGTGGCTGCCTGCTGTCTCTCTCTCTTTCGCTGCCTCTCCCTATATCTCCTATTTGTCTCCTGCACACACATAAAAATGCTCCAACATCCCCCAAAATAATTCAAACCTTCAGGAGCAAATACTCTAACATTAGCGCTACAAAGAGAGGAGGGCTGACCACTACGAAATATATGCAGAAAAAAAAAGACAACATTAAAAAAAAAGGAGCTCTACAAACCGTAGGTTGTTTTAAGTGGTTACTAAATCCCAAGGGTTCCTGTGTGCACCCAAGGGGCTCTTTCCAAAACCTAAATGTGTGTTTTTGCCAGTCAGATATGAAGGCTGAATACTGATGAAATGAAAAGCAAGAAGCAGAAATTGTCCTTGTTTTCTCCTCTTTCCATCTCTCTGTTCTTTAAATGTCTCTTTATTTCTCTCTGAGTCCCGGCGCAGAGTTTAAACATCCAAAACAATTTTTTTACAATGTGATTGCATCACATGCAACCACTTTTTAAACTTTGATTCCAAACAAACACACATTAGATGCTGTTACAATCAGATTGGGTGGTAATGTTATGTCAGTGTAAGTTTAATATATTTCTTTTTATCATTTTCTTTCCCCTCCCTCAATCCTTACCCCTGCGTAACTCATTTCAACCACATATGTTTTTGTTCTACCATCTATTATTGTCTCTGCAAAGGAGGTTATGTTTTTAGGAGAGTTTGTCTGTCTGTCTGTCTGCCTGCCCGCCAGTGAACAACATAACTTAAAAACTAACAAACAGAACTTGAATCTTGATGAAATTTTCAAGAAATGTTTAAAATGGGATGAGGAAGAAATGATTAAATTTTGGAGGTGATCCAAATCACCACCTGGATCCAGGACTTTTTTAAAGGATTCTTTATCATTGTGAGATAGGGCTGTTTTCACCATATGTGTATATAACTCCATGATAAATGGTCGGATTGCTTTGCAAAACAATACAAGACAAGGTCACCATAATTTTTGACAGATGTAAAAATATGATCCAGATCCTGCCAATATTCTGGATACTAAGATCTGGAATATAAAACATGTACTGGGTCATCATAATATTCAACAATGTCAGGTAACAAATTATCGTACAAACCTGCAACTAACACTAAATTGTAGCAGACAGTCTGCTGGAAAGGAGTATAACATTAAAGTAGGACTAAAGTGTTGTGTTTCTAGTTTCTGATGTGCCTTGCTTATTTATTTGTTCACTTTTCTTGCTTAGGCTAACGTTTTACTATGTACTACCACTGCACTGGTGTTGTTTTTGTTGGCACGTGACAGATTACCAGTAAACAGTCGTTTTGGGGGCTTGATCTTAAAACTTCTTCATTGGTGTATAGCTGTAACACATTAAGTGGCTGCACGTCTCACCATCGACTTTAGCCATTCACTCTTAAATAAAAGAAAAACTCTCCCTTTCATTCCGTCTCTCAGCCCTTTGAAATACAAAGAAAGAAGACTGGTTAAGACAGAACGAGAAAGAACAACCGTGCAAAGCCAGAGCAGGCAGCCTGGAACATAATGGTGGACATACTGAGTGGGAGAGACAGACAGAGGGTGGAAGGAGAGCAGAAAGTAAAAATACGAGGTAGGATATAGAATGTCTTAAGGCTTGGCCTGGAGCCACTATTGGTTGAAAGGTTGATTGGTCTCTGTCTCTTTAACTTTCACTCCACTTCTCCCTCCCTGCAGCTGACACTCACTTCTCTCCCCATCTCATCATTACACCTCCTTCTGCCCCCCATCCCACCCTCATTTCACCGTTTTAACTACCTAGAATTCACTGGGCTTGATCTGTGCACTGACTGTGCATAAATCAGGTTCCAGTATCCCATTAAAATTCACCATTACCTGCTCCTTCACAAGAGAGCGGCCAATTAGCAGACAGCCTGATCAAACAGTAGGCACGCTACGCCCATGTCCCCTCTGGGTAATGGTGGGTGTGCTAGTGAACCTGACTGGCACAGTGTTGCTCTGTAGCAGATGGGTGGAGTTTCCAGTCTATTTTGAACCATTAAATGGAAACACACGGCACATGCAGTTTTTGCTTCTATGAATCTTAAGCAGAATGAAGATGAAAAAATACATCTACAAACCAACAACCAAAAGAACTAAATTTGTGTCTGAATTGTCTAATGTAGATGAATTTAAATGAAGGATACTCTGATTTTACCACAGCAAGCAGCTGTAAACCAAGAGATGAGGTCTTCATAAAAATTAGGATTGTTTTTTCCACAATATCATTTTTTTCTTCTCAACACCTGTGAGAGCATTAACATGTTAATTCAAGTGCCATTAAGGTTCAAAAAGAACATGTTCATGTTTTTTAATTGAGACATTTTTGTCCCTTTTGGCACAGCATAGTTGCACCAGTTTTCACTTGAAAATGACATCTACTCTGTGCTTTTGTACAATATGTTTCACTTAAAAAAAAAAGCAACCATTCGACATATCGAATACTTTGCATTAGACTGAATTTAAATATCACCAGAGTAAGTGTTTGAGCTAAGCATACAGGCGCAGCTCATCTGAATACAAATACAAAAACACCATAAGCAGATAATACTTAAGACTTTTGACTCCTTTTTGGTTAGTCATTTAGTTAGTTTGGTATGTTTTACAGAATACTATAGGATAAAGGACCTGTCAGTGTGAGTGATATAAGCCCTTAAAGTCCTATCTGTTTCTTTTAATCTTATCTATTCTGATACGTCTGAAGTCCTGCCAACCCACAATAAGGTATTGGCCAGATAAAAGGATAAATATGATGAGGATTAGGTGCTAAAGTGGGGTCACACTGATGAAAAAGGGGCCAAAACATATGATGAAGGAACACCAGGCGAGCAGCTTGGCAAACAAAAAGAGAGAGAGAGGTGATTGAAAATGGTTGTGAGGGCATGATGAGAGACAGAAAAGGTTACGTTTGATTGGTTCCACCTGATAAGGAATGGCAAAACAAAGTAAGCAGGTGCTGAGTGTGACCGTGTGTACACAAACATGGTTGTAATTAAACATCATGACTGGGACAAATCTCTTACAACATGCACAGTCTTCTGCGGCTGGACTCGAAAAATGGTCCGAGTGGAGAGGGGGTTTATAAAAGCCCCTAGATGATATTCAAATGTGACTTCATCGGATATGCTTCACCAACATTGAACCAACATGATAAACCCTGCCCATAGGGACCCTTTCAGTTCTGACTGGCTTTGATCTCACCAAATGAGTTTGCCAAACAAATGAATAGACACATCTTATTTACTACTTCCTCAACATGGAAAAACTGAAAACCCGACCTGATCTCATCAATCATAGCTTGTGCGCCATGGGATGCCTCAGGGGTGAATCTATTTGCAACTGTAATCACAGGGCTAAACACTGCAGCAATCTTAAACACAGGCACACAAAGCGGGATTCCTCCCCATGATCTCCTTATAACAGCATGAGCTGACAGTATCACAGTGTTAACTTTCCCTTTCCTCTGACACTCTGAAACACTTGATGGAAAAACATGCATAAAAAAAGATGAAAAAAAAACCCCAAGTTGTGTCAGAACTCAAGAGTGTAACGTAAGTCAGGCTGGGACCTGGTTTCGCAGCTCTGACCTAGTCTCCAACTTTAACCCCCCCAAGGAAGGAGAGGTAATAAAGCAAGTTTTGGAAAAACAGACCTCTGCGCTAAAGTGGTTTTCTCCCCAAGTCTACCTCATCCCTTCCTCTGATGTTTGCAAGACTATAAAACATTAAGACATCGCTGTAAATTCGAAGACTTTTCGTTGACACCTGGCGGACATGTGAAACTGTACAGACATCCTTCTCTCAGGGAGAGGCTGGAGAGACCTCTCAGCCTCCACCTAGTATCTTGTGACCCTTGACCTTTCTCTCTGGGAACAGGAGAGAAGGAATGCCAGGAGAAGATCTGCTCCCCACATTCTCCTCAAAGACAAAGACTCTTTGATTCACACAGTTGAGAACAGCACAAAAATGATGTTTTTACACCAAGACTTACATGTACATCTTCACCTTTGCAAACATGTACTGTGTAATGAGAATCATTGATAATGTGTGTGTGAAAACTGCTGTCTTTCCATTGTAACATCTTGATTTTTATTTTATTGGGTTCTTAAAGAGGAAAACCTATCATGTTTAGTCTTGATGTGAAGCTTAAATCATAAGAAATGTGATTTTGACTATTACATGTAGGAATCTCTTTACAGCTCAAAGTTATAGTTAGTTAGTGATCTCTGGGACAATCTGGTCCACATGCAGAAAGATGAGACATGGAGGGGCGTCAGCCTAAAGTGACCTCACTGACTCGGCGGGAAAAGCTGAGTAAAACTCCACACCAGGACAAGAACTCTGGCTCTTCCTTCTACCCTCCTTCCAGGAGGCTAGGCTCTCTCCTTTTATCCTTCTACATGAAGGCTCTGGCTTTTCTTCTTTTCTTCTACCCTTCATCCAGAAGGCTCTTTCCTCTTACTTCTTTCAGAAGGCTCTTCTCCTTCTGCTCCTCAACTGGCAACGCACATGCCAACTCTAAGCTCATCACCGGCTCCAGACTCTACAGGCTGAGACGCAAGTCACCTCAGCCCGACTGCATCCAGTCATCTATCGATGCCTGGGTCTCTCCCTGAGACACCCAGCTGATCGACGGGGATTCCCCCTCATGCGCTGACGTCAGGAGACGAGCGCTGCTCACTGCTTTCCCTGCGGTGATTCAACTTTGGAACTCTGCCAAAGTTTCAACCCGACGCCCGGCATCATCACCGTTGTTCCAGCTGCTACTGCCGCTGTGAGAATCGATTCGACGGACTCAACTCATCGGACATCACCTCCGTGACGCTCAGATGACCTGCAGCAGGCCTCCAGCCTCTCCATCATCCCTCAACGGACATCCGCAGACATCTGCAGCGGGACCCAGCCACCTCTGTTGCCCCCTCCACTCTCACCATCGGCCTCAGAACTTGTGTAAGACAATCTTGCATTCACTGGTATATCGTGGTCAATGCCCCAGAGATCTTGGGTGGGTTAGTTAGTTTATGCGGGTTGGTTTATGTCATTTTTATTCCATTTATTCCGGTTTTTATGATCAGTTTCACTTTCTATTCCTCATTGCATTTATCCTTTTATATCTTTCACCTGTTCATTTATTCATGCACATTTTCCTCTTTTTAGTTAGTAAATAAACTTTTCATATATAAAGAAATTGCTTTCTGTCTTTGTGTGGTTGAAATTAACGGCCTCTGTACACCGTTCAAAAGAATTCACGTTTGATGTAGCGGCCTTTTGATATTGAGACATGATAATTGATAATTCCATGAATTATTAACTCACAAATTCTTACAGTAAACCTTTTTAAAGTTTCCCTGTTTTCTCTAAACTGGGTGGTGCCCCGACTTAAATTTAAACTCGCATATTGTAAGTTTAAATGTCTTTTGAAAGTTATACTTTCGCTCCGGTGGAATGCTGGCATTCTGCTGTTAATAATTAACTAGTCATTCTTTGACACCGATTCACGCTACAGTATTTTGGTGCCCCGTGTGAGGCTTAGTAACTAGAAACAAGCTGTTAATTACATAAAAAAGGCTGTAGTAATTTCTTTAATTCCTTCCACACAAACTTCTTCTCCTGTCCGAGTCCTTTCCTGCAGCCGCTGCGCTGAGTTGTGTGTGTGCGTCAGTTGCCATAGTAACCGGTACCGCTTGAGCCCGCGGTATGAAACTTGATTTAAACACTGTTAAATTAAGTTTTTGAAATTATTAAGGGTCCCAGTTGATACTGGACCGAAGTAACTGGTCTGTGATTTTTGTTTCTCTTTGTAGAACTTTTTAAAAGTGATCACTGTCTCTGCATGTTGTCAAATCTTGGATTTGCGTTTGCATTTATTTAATTAAATAGGCCTAGAGTCGACCCCAGCGTTGTCACGAATATCTGAAGCGTCTGAGCGTCCACTCAATCTCCGTGTTGAAATATTGACGTAGCTAATCAGTGTTTTAACGAGCCGTACCAACGCGGCTGGAGAATTATTCTCTGCGCACGTTTAAACTGCGTTAGAAAGGAGTGAAAACCAGTCACTGTACTTTTGTGTTGGGTGTGTTGTACAAACTCGTTTACTCAGATCCACAACCGTGAGGTGTGGAGTTTGTGGTGTTAAGCTGTAGAGTCTATGACAGGCTGAGTTAAAGCTTATTTCACCCGGAGCTTGATTCTTGGAGATCGCCAGGATCGCCATTTTGAATTGTGGGCGTGAACTTTCGGAGGCCAGTCCGGAGTTGCATGCGTCATAGCTCCCCCTGCTGTGACGGAGTCAGCAGTAGCATTGCTAAGCTAACTAGCAGCAACCGCTAGCCAAAGCTTATGTTACTTCATTTCACTGGTTTTGCTTTTGCTTCAGTTCTGATTGCTGTGGCTTGCTGTTAAAGTGAACCAAACCTACTTTTAAACCAAGCTGTGCTTGTTTTCTGCCGTTTTGCTTCCTGTGTTTAAGAGTTATTACCAAGTAACACTATTTTCGTGCCTAAAATCATTTTAATGAATAGAGCTATCATCTTTAAACTCTACTAGCACTTTAAAGCCCATTGTGCCCTCTTGTGACCAATAAATGATACTGTTCTAAGCAAATGTTCTAACTTCTGTGGTGCTAAACCAGAGTAGCTAAATTACTATTGTTTAATTTAATTGTGGTAACTTTTAAGTTATTAAATAACTTTATTAAATAACTTTATCAATCTAAATTTAGAAACAGTTGTGAATCATAATTGCACTTTTGGTGCCTTTATTGACTTTATTGACTTGATTAAGCAAACAACTCTGCCCTAAGCCTTTGTTATTTTATCCACTTTCAGGATTTTCATTTGATAAGACATGGTCTTGATTAAATAGGACAATCATAAACAATCTTTGATTTTCTTTAATTAAGATAACTTGTCTTTGGTTTTATTTTAAGTTCAAAGTACAGATCCAGATTAATTTGTTAAAGCAGGAATTGTCTTGTGTAACCAATATATAAATTTTAATCAGCTTTTCAGCTTTTAATTGGGTGAAGACTTTAAGATACAACCTACTTGTTCTTGATCCTTTTCAAACAATCAGCAATATTTATTGTGTTAGATTGATTTATTAAATATACTTTATTGGTGTAAAGAAATTATTTTATTTAATCAATTTCACAATTATTGGTACACAAACTTCAAAATACAACTTAACTTATCACTGTACTCATTAGGATTCTAAATCCTTTTCAAACAATTAACAACAATCACTTTGTCGATAAATTAATTAAATAAACTTTATTGGTGTTAACTAATTGTTTTATTTAATTAATTTCTCAGTCAATTGTACACAAACTTTAAAAGGCTACTTGGTCTATAACTTTGTATACTTTAAATCTTTTGCAGAGCAATTAACAGTAGTCACTGTGCTTGATTTATTAATCAAAATAAGCTTTATTTGTGTAAACAATTATTTAATTACATCAGTTTTAAATAATTCTACACAATCAACAATTTACAACAAAATCTGTACTCCCACAGATTCTAGTTCGTTACAGACAATTAAAAGTTTTTTCATTTCCTTTTTATTATCGTTGTTTTGTGCAATTTCCACAGCTGAACCTGAAATCGTTCATGAAGTCAACTTGCACATTACATCTAGTTGTTCTAGAAATTGTTATTCTGAACTAATAGATAGCCTTAAAAGCTATTCTTTGAACAAAATCATCAATTTCTAGTTATCAACATCACTACAGGGCTTAATCTAAAAATGGCTAAAATTCTAGGAAACTTGAAAACCTTGGAAAAATTTGTGAACTACATGACTAAGGATCTAATTCCAGGATTCGCAGACACAGTCAGAAATGCTAAACTTGAAAAACTTAACAACACGGCAGAACTTATGAGTGAAGCTGAGAGCCAAACTCTAAAAAATAAATCCCTAACCGAAATGTTAGGTGGCATGTTTTTAAATTTGGTGGCACAGACTAGCCGTGAGCTAACCAGTCTGAAAACACAACTCAGTAACACCGAGTCTCATTTACTAGCAGTTGAGGCTTGTTGTGTTGATGCCGTGACCCGGCAGAAAAGTGCAGAAGCGCGTCTTGCTGATGTGTCACTGGAATTACTCCAAACACAAGCACAGGTAGCTGAGCTGACAGCAGAACCTGATCCAAAAGACATGTCGCTTCGTGACAATTTTGCAGTCTTAAAAGCCAAAAATGAAGAGCTAACCCAAGCTCTTGCTTCAAGTAAACAAGCTTCCCTCGAACAGGGAAGAGAACTGCACAGAGCCACAACCCAACTTGTGGAGCTCAAAGAAGAGCTGAATGCAGCCGTCGATCGACCCCCTGGGGATCAATGGCTCAAAGTCAACGCTGACTACCAAAGAGCCCAACACTTGCTACGGCAAGCATCAGACAACACTCAGAAACTCACTAACAGAATAGATGAGTTGAAAAAGGAGCGCTCTTTCGAAAGGGAGCGAGCCTACGACTTAGAAAGTCGACTAACAATACTTAAGGAGGAATGTCATCTCCTCCAGCAACGCCATAAGGAGCAACAGGATGAGTTGGCCGACACCAAGCAGGAACTTCAACGAGCTCGACAGCTCAACAAGAAATATCTTGGTAACACCTTTGAGTCTCTTGGTTCGTACAGTCCTGACCAGAATCTTCTGCAAGTGCGCCCACAAGGACCATTTAAGACACCCCCAGTGGTTGGTCCTGAGCCCACCTTGGGCGAAGCTCAAGTAACAGCTGCAACCTCCTCTTATGCGCTTCCACAAACAGGTGCATCCCTTCCTTATACCACCTTTCCTCATGTGGCTCAACAAACAGCTGTAACTTTGCTTTATGCTCCTTCCCAGGCAGATACACCTCATTCTTATGCTGTCCCACAAACAACAGCATCCCTTCTTTCAGCTTCCCCACAGGTAGCTGTACCCCTTTCTTATGCCAGTCCACAGGGAACTGCATCTTTCCCTCCTCCTAGTGGACAACCAGGATTGTCCCTACAGGAACTGGATAAGATTGCTCGCAACATTCCGAGGTATGAACCAATACCTAACGGTACCCATGACACATCCGCATACCTCAGAGATATCAACTTTCACCTGAAAAGGTTCCCACATGCAACTACAGAGGATAAGATTTATCTCATCAAACTGACAGCCAGTCGAGAGGTGAGCAACTGGATCGAGCGACAATCCGCTCGTGTCCTAGATGATTACCAAGCACTGTGTCAAGCTTTGTCTCTTGAATTCGATGACCTCAATGCTCACACTGGTTTATCAGCCGCCTTGAACATCAAACAGGCCCGGAATGAACCACCTCAAGTGTATTATTGCCGTTTGCGCAAAGCATACTTCGGGTATCGCAACGAACCCGGCATGGAAGAAGAACAACACTTCAAGACACTCTTTGTGGAAAATCTCCACCCGAATACCAGTTACCACTTAGGTGTTTCAGCCTGTCCTCGCACGCTGAGCAGTGCACAGCTACGTGAGCTAGCTTCCAAGGGCTTTGCTAAGCAGAAAGCATCGTCCTCCAAAACCACAGAACCTGCCGTCTTTAATGTGACCCGTGCTGGCCCAACTTCAAAGCTTGAAAGAGGCCATCAAAGCGGTCCAGGTTCAGGTCATCGGTTGCCAGCCAAACCGCAACACAATTCTAGGGGATATGCTACCCCTACAAACCACAGAACCCGTCCATCACCAAGTGGTTCTCCCCAAAACTCACGTCGCTTTCGTGAGAAAACACAACCTCGGTGGGATTATAACTCTAATCCTCGCCGTAGCGACCGAGTACCCAAGGCGAAGACAAACTTTCGCTCAAAACCAAACAACTTTGAAAAAGATGATCAAAAATCTTTTCCACAAGGGAAGCAACAGAAACCAACGACCAAGTTGTGTAGCTCCCCAGAGAACAACATTGTCTTGACAGAAGAGATCCTTGATGCACTCCGAAAACTAACAACGGACAAAAAGCCAGATCAGTCTTTACGACTAGGTCGGAGTGGAAGCAGGGCTTCCAAAACTGACCACCCTGACTATCAAACCACTCTACGCCAACAACCAGTAGGCTACACAGCACCCTCAGGAAAACCTCGACACCAGCCACCTGAGCTAAGGGGGGAGGATCAGAACTCAACCCAGCTTGACAGCTCCTCCGAGGTACCTGACAGCGCTGTTCCAGTGGTCCACAGGAACCCAACAGGTTCCACACGTTCACCCAACAAGCAGCCATTTCGACAGCTCCTAGGTGAACTCACTGAAAAGGGTGTGGCACATAGGTTCTACCTGACCACTACCCTTGAGCGAGTGATGGTTCACGAAGCACTTGTCGATACCGCAGCTGATATCACAGTCATATCTGCCTCCTTGTTCGAAGAACTTCAGAACTTGACGCAGGAAAAAGGCCAAACTCTTCGACTACAACGCTGCTCCATGAACGTCCAAGCTTTCTCTTTGTCAGACACACACTTAAATGCAGTGACTCTCTTACACTGGACCATTGGACCTATGAAACTGGTCCATCCTGTCTACGTGTCTCCAGTGGACTCTGTCCCACTTCTCATTGGTCAGGACCTGCTTGCACGCTTCATGCCACTGATTGACTACAGACAGCTCAAAATATGGGCACAAGTGCGACGACCCCTGCCACTCTCAATGCCACAGCAGGCAGTGGTTCAGTGTTACACTGTCGACCAAAACGTTTCGTCACCACAGCTTCTTACGATCACTTGTGGTTCACAACCACAACCTTGGTTGGGTAAAGGGGGGTCAGAACCGTTTGAACCTGAAAAGTCCCCCAAAACTCATTTTCAGGACTCAATTTTTCCCACCCAACCCTCCCCATCGGTCCTTCAAGTGTCACATTTGGCATCCTCTGCCCAAGCAGCTGACGCCTCTCGTGCTACTCTTTCGTGTTCCTTACATTGTGTGCCTACTTTGTCTCGCTCTAACTTCAATCAATTCATGTCTGTCACGCGCAAATGTTCTCGCGTCAAGGGCTGTCATGTTTCTGTCTCCAGGGAAAACACTTCGCCAAGGCTCGTGATTCCTCGTAGCCAAAGGGGGGTCAGACCAATGTACGCCCATGACTCACCTTGTGCACAACATCGTGAAATCAAGGCACACCACAGCCCAGGACTCAGTGAGGACCAACAGGTCACTCACTAGAGTCAGGTTCAAAAAACAAAAATGACAAAGGGGGGTGGGTTTTTAAATAAAGATCCATACTGTGATGCTTGACATAACTAATGACTTTAATCAACACAAATTTAGATAGGACTGACAATGTATAACGATTTTGTTTTTTCTTCTGTACTCCAAGTGCAGAAAGTTTTAAAAGTTAATCTAACGCCTGTTTTGTGATCACCCAGCAAGCAACAGCTTTAATGTACTGGACCTAAAGAAGACCATGGAAATCAGTAGTTAATGTTATCTTCTCGTTTCATTGTTTGGGAATGATGATGCTGCTGACTCTAACCTGGTGCTTGACCGCTGTAACTCCATGACCAAAGAAAGTTCAGAAAAACTTGACAGCTTGGTTTCCTTGTTAGCCAGGGAACCTCTGCTGTTAAAGTCAGTTTATACAGGGTTAAACCAAATAGAGGAACTTCAAACATAGTTTCCTATAATCACACAACGTGCAGAGATGGATTGCCAATTTTCAAATTACATGTGTAATTCTCAAAGGTACTTCTTCTTGAGTCCTCAACATCCAGTGTTGCCTTAAACCAGACCAGGCAAGCTGTGAATTTTTTTTTCCTTTTTCAGTAGTACAACCTGACTATGCACACACTCAAATAGTCCCTGCTCATGTGTAATGTGCTGCAAGAAACTGGCTCCTCCATAGAAACCCAGCTATTGGTAGGATCTCTCCTTTCTCTATCTCTGAGCATCTTTACCAAAGCCCTGTTCCTTCCAAGTTCCCTTTAGTCTGTTCAAGCTCACTCTACTCTCACACTACACTATACACTGTATAGATGTAGATTAGTAGTTTAAGTACTCATCAGTACTCCAACGCTTTCTTTGAACATGTACATTTATATGATCTTCTTTACTCAAGTTAGATTATATTTTTTTCTCTCTCTCTCTTCCTTTCCTCTCTCTTTGTTTTTGAGTTAGGTCAATACTTTTAAGTCTCTGTTAGCAAACCACTGTGAGTCTCAGAAAATTTTCAATCCAGGCATAGGTAATGGGTTAGAGGGGTACATTGACCATGTATACTGGTACATGCAATGTTGTTGTCACCTGGTTAACCTGCTCAACCTGCCAGCTGCCACGCCTTGGTTTGCCGTCCTGTCTCATTCCAGGAAGATGACCCAGATCGCCAAAAGGGGGGACTGTAACGTAAGTCAGGCTGGGACCTGGTTTCGCAGCTCTGACCTAGTCTCCAACTTTAACCCCCCCAAGGAAGGAGAGGTAATAAAGCAAGTTTTGGAAAAACAGACCTCTGCGCTAAAGTGGTTTTCTCCCCAAGTCTACCTCATCCCTTCCTCTGATGTTTGCAAGACTATAAAACATTAAGACATCGCTGTAAATTCGAAGACTTTTCGTTGACACCTGGCGGACATGTGAAACTGTACAGACATCCTTCTCTCAGGGAGAGGCTGGAGAGACCTCTCAGCCTCCACCTAGTATCTTGTGACCCTTGACCTTTCTCTCTGGGAACAGGAGAGAAGGAATGCCAGGAGAAGATCTGCTCCCCACATTCTCCTCAAAGACAAAGACTCTTTGATTCACACAGTTGAGAACAGCACAAAAATGATGTTTTTACACCAAGACTTACATGTACATCTTCACCTTTGCAAACATGTACTGTGTAATGAGAATCATTGATAATGTGTGTGTGAAAACTGCTGTCTTTCCATTGTAACATCTTGATTTTTATTTTATTGGGTTCTTAAAGAGGAAAACCTATCATGTTTAGTCTTGATGTGAAGCTTAAATCATAAGAAATGTGATTTTGACTATTACATGTAGGAATCTCTTTACAGCTCAAAGTTATAGTTAGTTAGTGATCTCTGGGACAATCTGGTCCACATGCAGAAAGATGAGACATGGAGGGGCGTCAGCCTAAAGTGACCTCACTGACTCGGCGGGAAAAGCTGAGTAAAACTCCACACCAGGACAAGAACTCTGGCTCTTCCTTCTACCCTCCTTCCAGGAGGCTAGGCTCTCTCCTTTTATCCTTCTACATGAAGGCTCTGGCTTTTCTTCTTTTCTTCTACCCTTCATCCAGAAGGCTCTTTCCTCTTACTTCTTTCAGAAGGCTCTTCTCCTTCTGCTCCTCAACTGGCAACGCACATGCCAACTCTAAGCTCATCACCGGCTCCAGACTCTACAGGCTGAGACGCAAGTCACCTCAGCCCGACTGCATCCAGTCATCTATCGATGCCTGGGTCTCTCCCTGAGACACCCAGCTGATCGACGGGGATTCCCCCTCATGCGCTGACGTCAGGAGACGAGCGCTGCTCACTGCTTTCCCTGCGGTGATTCAACTTTGGAACTCTGCCAAAGTTTCAACCCGACGCCCGGCATCATCACCGTTGTTCCAGCTGCTACTGCCGCTGTGAGAATCGATTCGACGGACTCAACTCATCGGACATCACCTCCGTGACGCTCAGATGACCTGCAGCAGGCCTCCAGCCTCTCCATCATCCCTCAACGGACATCCGCAGACATCTGCAGCGGGACCCAGCCACCTCTGTTGCCCCCTCCACTCTCACCATCGGCCTCAGAACTTGTGTAAGACAATCTTGCATTCACTGGTATATCGTGGTCAATGCCCCAGAGATCTTGGGTGGGTTAGTTAGTTTATGCGGGTTGGTTTATGTCATTTTTATTCCATTTATTCCGGTTTTTATGATCAGTTTCACTTTCTATTCCTCATTGCATTTATCCTTTTATATCTTTCACCTGTTCATTTATTCATGCACATTTTCCTCTTTTTAGTTAGTAAATAAACTTTTCATATATAAAGAAATTGCTTTCTGTCTTTGTGTGGTTGAAATTAACAGCCTCTGTACACCGTTCAAAAGAATTCACGTTTGATGTAGCGGCCTTTTGATATTGAGACATGATAATTGATAATTCCATGAATTATTAACTCACAAATTCTTACAGTAAACCTTTTTAAAGTTTCCCTGTTTTCTCTAAACTGGGTGGTGCCCCGACTTAAATTTAAACTCGCATATTGTAAGTTTAAATGTCTTTTGAAAGTTATACTTTCGCTCCGGTGGAATGCTGGCATTCTGCTGTTAATAATTAACTAGTCATTCTTTGACACCGATTCACGCTACAAGAGTGTGCTTCTTACACTTGTCTGCCCCTCTCCAAGGACTCCCAGAGGACTGTGTATGTGTCTTAGTGGAGCCAGATGGCCCCCATCTTAGGTATTCAGCTGAGGCAGTGGAGCAACAGCCAAGGAGGTGTCACCGTTGGTGCTAAACGCAGCCTGCCTTTGCCACTAACACACAAACATGCACGTTAGCATAAACAGATGAGAAGGTGGGGTGCTGTCATTGTTATGGTGCAGTTTTAAAAAAAGAATACAGAGATAGGGTTCGAGTTTAGTATGTTCTGCACATCTTTTGTTTGAAAAAGTCTCATTACTAAAACTGTGCATTTTTATAAATAACACATATGAGCACATCTTTATTGTTGTTGACAAGCACAAGGGTGTGCATATGATGAGCTCACCCTACTGTTATTTTTCTCTTGGAGTACAACTTGCTCCATGTTATAAAAAGCTGCTATGCTGCATGCTCATTCATACAAGTATGCGTGCAGCTTTCAATGTGACATGCTGCTACTTTGAAGTAAAGATTTCTCCACAGCTTTACAGTAGGTATTCACAGTCAATTGAATGTGCATAAAAGCATCATATTGATTCATAGCGATGCACATTTGTTTATATCTATGTGTATGTTGTTTTTGTGGGATTGTGTTTGCTTGCAGCTGTTTTTTTCCAGTGAATCTGCGAAGCATTCTGGCCAAGTAACCTACTGTTGACCCATTTTCTGCCTCTCCAGATCCCAGACCACAACCACCCGCTGTTTTCTGTGAATGTGTCCCATGTGCCTTGTCCCATATCCCATAATCCTATGCCCCTGTTCCAAGAACCCATGTTTGCCTATTGTCCTCCTCACCTGTGCTACGCTGCCAATCGTCCACAGCACCCCGTGTTGTCTCCCTTCATCTCTGTCCAACTTCTCCACATTTTCTCTCGTATTTCTTCCCTCTGCTCCTCTTATTCTCTCCATAGATCACCATGATTCTTTTACTTACTCTCTACACATTTTCACTTAACCCTGAACACCTCTCTCCATCCGCACATTTCAGCGTTTTCTGTGAATTAAATTACACCTTCCTCTTCTCATATTCTCAATTTTTAACCTTTTTACTCTATGACTTCCTTCTAGCACTAATGGGTTAATGCAGGAGGGGGGTTCGACCTCATCCAAGATGGAAAACGGATAGGAGGGGAATGCACCATTCCCCTCCTCTGCTGCACATGTTGCATCTTCACCTTCCATCATCACACTTTCATCCCTCCTTCGGTGCTGAGTCTTGCCTGGGCAGAAAAGCTGCCATCTTCCTCTGGGCTTTAGAGGAAACCTAATTGAGTTGAATTCCAACACATTTCATTTTCCTGCTCCTCCTGTGGACCGCCCTGGGTTTGCCCTGTGCTCTTTCACACAACTGATAACATGCAAGCCTGAGCGTGTGGGTCGAAATGCAGTGTCCTCACTCCTTGTTCTCATTTTCTCGTGTTCAATCCATTTCTGTGTCCAGGATTTCCTCATAAAGGGAAATCTGTTTTTTTTTTGGAGTGGTCCATTAAAAACGAGCATTCTTACTGCATATAAAACACGTGGTATGAACTTTTCAACATATTTTTGTTGTCTACAGCAGGGGTTGCAAACTTTCAGCCTGCAATCCCCCAGAGTGACAGTGACGGAGACCACTCCTGCTGATAGGCCAGTCAAACAAACAAACAAACATAAAAGGCACAACAAACCTTAATCATGTTGTACGAATTTAGTCAATTATTAGACAATTATTGTTTTTTTTATATATATATATATTAAAATAATGGATGCAAAATGCAAGAGTTAATAGTTTTTGATTTGGAATGCATTTCATAACACCCCACCAGTGTCTTATTACCCCTACTTTGGGAAATCGCTGGTCCAGAGCCTAAGTAACTTCATCAAGTCTGGTAAAGCTATCTGCTGCATCAATACCCAGACATGAGGTCAAATCTGGTTTGAATAGGGTCTAAATTTGATCATTTTTTGTAAGTTATTATTAGCCATGTGACCATAGCCATCACAGCAGCACCTCATTACTTCCAGCTTCTTTAATGGGAATGAATGAAGCCAAACCAGGGTTGCAACAGGTTCAAAACTTGAACAGATCCTCTATATAATTTAAATTTTCCCATAAATGCACCGAAAAGCATCTGAACTCTTGTGTGGAGAGCAGCAGTAGAAGTCCTTTAAAACAGTGGTCATAAAAGGGCCAAAACAGGATCAATATATTGACATCTTTAGTGGGAAGCAGTGGCAATAGTCCTTTAAACAACAGAACTGCTACTTGCTCCCTTATTGTTTAGCCATAGGATCAATTTTAGATATAAACATAGGCAAAATTGAAAATTTTTTAGTTAAACCCACAGCCTAGGCCCTTATAAACAGCACCAAACTACTACCTTTTCCTGGACATGGATGAAGTGAAAGCAGGCTCAAATTGGTGTCCAATTTGGAACAGCTTCTGCATATTTATCTGTAAAAGTCCTGACTATAACAAACTGCTTCCATTCACAGGATCAAATTGGGAGAAAATAAGGCCCAACTTTAACCAGCCTTGAGTAAATTAGTTGCAAATGTCCTTATGAATAACAAAGTGCTACCTGTTTCCTTGATGTGCATGATTTAGGGCTACAGCACGAGAAACACTGACAAGGAGCAGAACACACATGAGTTTCAGGACTCCAAGTACTTCAATTCAAGATGTACATCAAGTTTTGAAGGACACCGTAGGCACTAACACTCCCCTAGCACCTGCCAGCATGTTTCAGGGTAGGAGGTTTGTAGCAAACAATAACCACCCCAGGATACTGGGCCAGTCTTCCAATCATTGTGTCCAAAAACCCACACACTCACATACACACCACACTCCCCACCCCATT
Source organism: Halichoeres trimaculatus (assembly GCF_033239565.1). Classification (NCBI taxonomy): domain Eukaryota; kingdom Metazoa; phylum Chordata; class Actinopteri; order Labriformes; family Labridae; genus Halichoeres; species Halichoeres trimaculatus. Next base: position 14,267,891 of record NW_027437182.1, on the reverse strand, counting down.
TCACTGCCTGTGATTCTGACAGCCAGGAAGGCCTAGCAGCTCATGTGCTGCCAGCCAGCCAGCAATAGCTCAGCTTCATCCAGGCCTGGAAACATGGCAGATGGTGGCAGGACAGAACAGAGGAGAAGACATTGGCCGTGTGTGTCTGTGTGAGGCCGACAGCAGAGACAGGTAGAACAAGAAAGAGGGAGAGTGTGACCACATGCTCACCTCTGATGACGTCCACCATGACCTCTAAGCCTCAGCTAAACTGTCGTCATTATATCTAAACTAGCAGCTATAGGAGCCAATCAATATGGTTCAAATAGTTCAGCTATCACTGATTTCATCTACACATCTTGCACTTTATTGTTATTTTACACCTGTGTTGGTGTGTGAGTGCGCTTCTTCTTCTAGACGCATCTGTCAGTGACTGTGCCCTGACTGTGTGTGTGTGACCAATCAATCTTTTTCATTCAGGGATCCTCTGGGTTTTCATCAGGGGCCAATAGAGGTTCAGCTCTTTCATGAATGGACAGTTGATTAGTTTCATCAAATTGATGGATCTTTGATAAACAGCCTTCACACTGTCCATCTGCTGGGAGTTGAGGCTTTTTTTTTTGTAGGCTGAGAGGTGTGAAGAAATAGTCCTCCAGATTTTCAAATATAATAATTTGGCTGCTCTGGTGAAGATTTACATAATTCTGCTGATTTATCTTGTATAATACAGTGATTAGTAAGCAAGCTTTAAGTGAAAACTATGTGGTTGCATCAGTTACAGTATATGTGAGTTTAATATGAAGTTTAATGCATATGTTGTTGTTCAAAGGTATGAATCAAAAACCCCAGTCTTTACAGCTAGACTGTCAAAAATGGATCAACAGAAAATGCAGTCAAAAGGGTTTCAAGCAGCCCCCTCACTCACTGTCAAGTGTAGTTCAAAAATTCTGTCCAAGATGTCATCATAAAAGACCAGGGAGCTCCCAGATGTGCTGTTCAATGATTTTTTTCATAGTTATCCCTCTGAACACTGATTAACAATGCAGGACTCACCTCGGATGATGGACAGCTTGGCATTGACAGTGATCTCCCCCTCGCTGTTCTCTGCAACACACTCGTAGATGTTCTCATCACGGGGCGCTCGGAGAGGCTGGATTCTGAGTACAGCACCGGCGCCCTCGTCAAACTCGATGGTCTATGAGGTAGACAGTACATAGTCAGAGTGGTAGCATACGGGCAAAGTATTTCCTGAGAGATACAGGGAAGTCTTTGTGCAAGCGTCTTTGTTGTTTTTAAGTCGGTCTCTCTAAACTTGACCCAAAACCAAATAAATGTGAAGCAGCTATTCTTACTATGCCTCTAGTCCTCATAAATACACAGTTTTAAGCAAACACACTTCCTCTCTCCTACCTCACAGACACACTAAACACTATCTGTGTGTGTGTGTGATGTGCTTGCCCCCCTGTGTTTTCATCTCTTGTTTTTATCTGTAATTATGCCCTTTGTTCTCCGTAAAGCCCTTTTGTTTTGAACCTTTGGAAAAACAAAATCAGACTACACTGACTGCATCCTGTGCTGAGAATACTGAGCAGTAGAATGTGCGAGTTCAAATAAAAAAGACTCGCCAACCAAAAAGGGACTTTATTTGGGAGGAGCTGTAAAAACACTGACACCTTTAATGCTTTAATAATAAGTATGTGACAAAACATCAAACATCATCCTTGACTAGCAACACATTTTTACTTACAACACATTATAGTAGAAAAAAACATGTGTAACAATCCACAGTAACACATTACTATGACTAAGAAAGCACATCTGTGAATTTAGCAGGAGTCATTTTACAGATTTAGAGATCATTTTCCCTTTTAAGTCATAATCCTGATGTTTTAATCATGAAAAACAACAAAAACTAAGGGTTATTATCTTTAATTAAATGACTCAATCAACTGCTTTTGAATAGTGGTGTCATTACAAATAGAAGTGGTTTAATAGCAGCTTTTTAAACATGCTGCTAAAGCTGAGGAGTGCTGTTTTGACAGAGTACTTAATGACATTGGCACCCAGCCGAATTCTAAAAAGTCACAGGATTGATCTCCCTGAAAACCACATCAACTGTCATGTATCCTGCTGCAAGAAGCAGAACGTCAAGGCTTGGGTCAATGACTGGAATTTAAATGGTGGCATTTCTGTGCCAATTACCCCTGCCTTTTAATGTAGTCAGCCATTTCCCCTGCTAATCTCGAAGGGTTCAGTGCTGAGATCTCAGAGCAAAGCATGACTTTGAGATACAAGTATGAGTCTTCAGCAGCCCTGCTGCTCCACTGCTGCACATCTCAGGGCTGAGGCGCTAATTAGGCTAAAAACACTGCAAAGCACGGCATCATGATCGATATCAAAGCGGCTGTCTAGAGGGTAGAAGAAAGGAGGAAAAAAATTCACAACTACTTCAAAAACCTTTTTTTTCCTTTATTTTATCCTAAACGGAAGAAGGGAAGCGTCCATTCTGGCGGGCTCCGTCACGCCCTTGGCTTTGTTTCCCACTTAGCATGCAGAAGAAGGGAACGTATAAACATAACTTCTCTTTTTATTTTGTCCTCTGTTGAGATGCTGCCTCTCCCTCTGTTGATGTTGTTGTCACTTTTTGATTTTTACTCCCCTCCCCTCTGGATGTGCTCGTGCCGCAGCATGTGCACGACTAACGCCTGTGCACTGTCGTCGTCGTTAACGAAAGCAACTTTTTAATTAAGAGACACTGAGCATCAATCAAGACTTTTAGAGATGCCATCTGGGACGCCTGCCGAGAACTGAACAACAAACATCATGAATAACGCTCAGATAGACACATTCACGCAGACAGACAGGGCTGTATGCAGGAAAGGAAAACAGCTCGGGAAACAAGAATGTGACAACGGTAGATTCAGTGAAGTGCCAACAGTTCTGAGCAGGAAGAATGGGAGAGCTCTGCATTGCATTGAATTCCTGAAGCTTGTTCTAGGCTTGCATATGGCTCAAAGGTCAGAGAAGCAAGTCAATGAAAAGGTTGGGAGTTTTTGTCTAAAACTACTTTTAAAAAATGTGGGTGAAGAAAGCAAATGAAAACATCCTTTCTAAACCGACTGTGTGGGAACCAAACTGCTATAGAAATGTCTGCTTTTTCTGTGAAAGTGGTGCATGGCAATGTTCAAAAAGAGCCACAAATAAAGGTTATGGAGAGGGGAATGTGAAGAACAACATCCTTTAGCTTTGTGTTATAAAGGTAAAAATGTAACATTTACTTCCTTAAATGCTGAAAAATGTCAGCGAACAGGTTGTATATTCGTTTAATTTTGCCCTGACATTGTCACAAATATTTTCAGCAAAGTTCAAATCCAAATGATACAATTTTTCTTCCTGGGAAACAGTATATTTATTTAGTTTAACTCACTTTCTGTTACATGGGAGTAAAAGAAAATAAACAGGACAAAGCCCAAGAGAAAAAAAACCTGTTGCTTCATCTGTTAACGTGATTTCTGCCAAAGTCTTGCTTTTTACTGTTTGAACTATTTAACAGTGAAGGCAAATACTCTGATAATCTAACGCCAGCTAAGTTCTGGCTTTAAAAAATATTTTATATTTTTTAGCTAAGGGTGTATGAATTAACAGCCAATTTTCAGTATTTCATGGGGTGCCAGCCAGGTTGGCCCCTTATCTTTGGAAACAGAGCAGAATACCGACACAGAGGCCAATGTGTCAACCATTACAGATGGGTAAGCTCTACTACAGAATTTAGCTAATTTGGTTCCTGTGTGTATGTTTGAAATTGACTTTGCTGAAATCCACTTCACTTTAGTATTGTCAGCAGATGAAATGTTGTGTGTAAAACTCAGTCTCACCAGTGACTGGCTCCTCCTGTGGGTGTAGTGCACATAGTGTTGACAAGTATCTCACATCAACAAACCTACTTCAAATGAAAAATACATCAAACTTTCCTTAAAGATGTCAAGTATGGGAAAACTATCCTATTTCATTTTTCAAGAAATCAACAAAGGTTTTTTTTTTTTTTTTTTAATTGCCCTCCACACCTGCAGATGTCAGCATCTTGCAGACTCACCTCTATGCGCTGGGAGTTCACCTTCTTCCCCTTCTTGTTCCAGCTAACCCTTGGCTTGGGATCGCCTGTTGCCTGGCACACAAAGGAAACCACGCCCCCTGAGACACCAGTCTGGTCGACAGGAACTTTAGTGAACCGTGGTGGTGCTGGGAAGAGAAGAGAGAACACTATTAGCACAGGACAGGATAGCTCAAGCTAGCTCAGTTCTTTTTAAGTTGGCATTAAAAAGCGCAACCATCCAATATCTCACAAACCAATATGAGTCCTGTGACCTTGACACTAGGCCTGGGCCAATAACAAATTTTGCTTGATGATTGTCCCACAATTATTGACGAGGAGTGATATTATTGACAATATTATTTTGAGACCAAATTAACCATTTATATAAAAACAATATATCATAATAATGCAATACACCCTTCCAAATGCAATAAACTTTTATTCATCATGAGTATTTTTATTAATGTAATTGGAATATCAATAACTTTAAAATATCCCAAGAAAAAACAAACAAGAAAATAAAATGGGCTCTTAGTCAAAAATTGCAGTTGAATAAGAAACTGAGTTAAATCAGAATTTCTTAAGTGATATAGCAAACTACACCCTCTGTGTCCATGTTAATTCTCACTCATCCATCTCAGTTATTCGAAATTCCCCAAACTGAGGCAACTGGACTGTTCAGAGTTTGTGCAGATGTTTCTATCATCCATGAGCCTTCATCAGCCTCATCAGCGCCATCCCAGACTACAAAATCAAACACGCTTGCAAATGGCTATATAATAAGGCTGGCAAAATTATTTAGTTCATTCCATTTATTGAATAATGTATTTATTTATTGACTATTGTCCCAGGCCTGCAAGACACATCAGAGCTACAGGTCCAACAGCCAAATCTCAAGTTTCTGACGGATACACTTGTAAACTGTATCATAAATATTCCACAGGGAAATTGACCCAGGACAGGAACAAACCCAGAGAAAATAAAAGACAAAACTGAGGCAAGTGAGGTTTGTTGTCATTTGACACTGAAGTGTACATTAAAAGTAAGACAACTCTTTCAGTCAAATATAGAGAAGCACCCACAAAGCCATGATAAATGATTGAATTCTCCCCAGAACCATGCACAATAAAAGTGCATGTGTTCACAGAGTAGACTTTCTTTAGTTCAACACTCCATCAAAAGTTAGTTTTGATGGTGAAGATTTTTTCACTCTAACCCTCAGTTGCAACATTTTCAAGACAACAAGCCTTTTGGAAAAAAAAGGAGAGAGATGGAGAGAGAAAAAAAACAGAGTCCTGGGGAACTCGTTAAAAGTGAATCATACAGATATGTGGGAATGATCAAACGGCTAGCGCATAACGTCAAATTAATAATTAAGGGACCATGGGCCAACACCAGTCTCCAGGCACTGCTAAACACACATGAAGGAGAGTTCCTGCATTCATTATCAGGCTGAGGGAGAGAGATAGAAGCTGAGTGTTTTAGAGAGAATAAGGCAGAGAGAAATTGTGTAGGACAAGAGGAGAAAAAAATATTGAGGAGTGTTCTGCTTCAGGAAAGCAAACGCACTGCATGCAAAGTTCATCTCAGAGCCCAAGACTAACAACTCAGATAGATGTGATGCAAATATTACATCAAGAAATATCAACCAGTTAAACTAATGGCAGTTTAGTTTCAAAGGCACTTTCTCTATTTCGATAACCAGCTTGGCTTTTTAAAGGAAAATTAATTCTCTGAAGGATGACAGGGCACAGAAGTCTCAGCCAGAGACGTGTTTGTTTCCTTTTTTTTCATATGATGACACACTTTACCTTGACTTAACAGGTTTAGATGTCTGGGAATGCAAGATTACTGCTGAAAGCAAGAATGTTTTCTTATTAAGCTGTTCATGGTCGGACTAAAATAAAAATGCTTTGGACTGAAAGCCACTGCTTTAATATCATGTTTCAGCTTCTTAGATCTGCCAGAGTTTCTCACCTTCAGAAGTGCACAGCCAGTCTTGGCTTGAATCCTTTCCACCGTCTTTCTTGATTGATTTTAGGTATACTGAATGTAGGTCAAGGGGAAGAGCCTGACACTGACTTTACAGCCAAGATCAAAGCTGTAATTCCTTCTGTGCACAAATTGTTGTCTGATCTTTTAATTAAAGTGACGACTGCATAGTATGTGTGAAAAATATAATGAATCCTCACTCTGGCAGGCTGGTAGTGTTTTGACATTGACAGACAACATGCTGATCTAAATAGAAAAGCCACAGGGAAGGGATACGTTTTTTTCCACTCATATAACAAGTATTACAGGCCTGTATTGCTGAAAATCATTTTGATGTAGCAAAATATTGATTTCCAGCCTTCCGATGGTCAAAACGAAAGTGTATTGATTGGTGCATTTTCAAATAGATGTCTTTGCTCTCTTTAAATCTTACTCTGAATCTATCACAAAATAACCCCTGGGAAAGACTGACACACACAGAAGGTTTTCAATCAAAATGTAAAATGTTTTGGGAAGTTTTCCGCCCTGAAAATTCTGTTATTGCATACAGTTTTGTGTGGGTGGATTTTCAGTTTCAGTTATGGTTAGTTGTTATAATTCTGCTAAAAATCAGAGGCAGTATCCTTAGCAAAACTTGAAGAGCCTCTCCTTGGGGATTATCTTGCATCCAAATAACTTGTATGTGCATAAAAGCAAAGCTGTGAATCATTTACATTTAGAAAAGTACCTTAAAATGACAAAACTTATTCTCATCTGTCACTTCAAAAATTCACTTCAACATGTTTTGAATACTGTATATTTCAGTGGCTTTCCTCAAGCTTTCAAGCACTGCATGTCTGCTGCATAAAATGATCCCTTTTGGCATTTTACACTCACTTTCCATTCTCAAACTACACAACACAGCCCCTCTGCATTTGACCTCGCCTTACAATGTGCCCTCTGTCCAAACAGAGGAGCGATTTACACAGAGAAGGCCTGTGGCTGTGGTCCCGCTGAAGGCAGGCGCTCTTTGATTAGTTTCCCTCTGCGCCGCTCGACATTTCAACCCAGTCGCCTTCTCTCTCCTCCTCTTCTTCTCACTTGCTTCAGAGGAAGAGAGCGATGTAAAATTAATTTGTCTGCCTCCGTTGTCAGTCTGGGTTTAACTCCAGATTGATGGGCTCGTAACACATTGTTTAAAGTTTTCAATCAAGAAGGTTTAAGAAAAGTTGAGGAGCTTGCTTGAAATACGGTTGAAGTCGAAAAGACTCAGGCTCAGTTGAGGTTAATGGAGGGGAGTTAGGGAGAAGTCAGTGAGGTCGGTGCTTAAAAGGCACAAAGGGAAAGTAAGGAAAGGAAAGGAGGTGACAGGAGCCCCAGGGACTAGACAAGATGATGCAAAGAGGAAGACAAGACAGAAAGTGTTGAATATTTTATCAAGAAACTTTTCCCTCTTCATTTTTCTTTACCTTTTCAAACACAAAATGAAAACATTTGATTCATGAGTCAAGAGCAACAGAATAAGCTCTTTGGTCTTGGCAAAGAAGATTTTGCCATTTTTTCATTGGTCTCAAGCCACATACTTGGCTCTGCTGTTCATCCTACAAATGCATGTTATTTAAAAATGTAGTAACTTTCATAAGTGAAATAAATTGGCTTTACAAATATATAAGGTGTATTGTTAAGAGGCATTGTTGCAACAAAAAAATAATCTACTAAACTCAAACTGTCTCAATTTTTGTGCTGAGGTTATGCCCTAATATCAAGACCCAAATCCACAGGCACCTTGTCATTTAAACTGGATGTAAAAACTGTGAGGGTAAGAGTGTGCAAGTTTCTATTAATTCATGATTAAAAATTTGACAATCCATATTCTTTTTAGGATTAAAAGGTCACACCAGTGCTTGAGGCTACTCAAATTGAAGGTTCAACTGTGTTTAAACATCCCAGATTAGCTTCAAGGTAGAGACAGCGGCTTTGTACCCATATTCCTTCTATAGTGCAATTACAACAGGTATGCTGTGTGTGAACTCTGATGAGCCTAATTAACCTCTTTTTTTTCCACTGCTCTGTGCCTCCAGGCTTCTACTGCCAGTTACTGTTGACTTGGACTTTTTCTCCCCCCAATTCTGAACCTTGCCCCAAAGCCATTAATTGCAGGGTGGGAGAGGTTGAGTGGTATCAGAGCTTAAACTGCTTAAAAAATAATCCCAGTAATGAGTGATGGCATAGACCGCACAGTAGTATCAATAGAGAAGCTTATTCACTGGGCTTTTGGTTTGGACTGGGCTGAGTTTTGTGCATCATGGAGCCAAGAAGTGACAAACAGGGGCTGCTATTATGTAGCAGGGTATCAAATTTGTGGATTTCCTGCTTAAGATCAATCCTTTCAAGAGTGCAACCCAGCATATGATCAATGACACCTTAAGTTGATTTTTGGTAAAATCATCTCAAAAAAGCTTGCACTGAGATTTGGTTTCTTATAGTGCTGTCATGGCAGCAAAATATTTAATTCAGCATCTATCTTGTTTGCTAGGCACCGCCCTGTTGGCTATGGCTGCCTTTTGCAGCAGCCCTCTCTTTTTTGTAGATTTCTTGTAATATATTTCGTCTCTTTTTCATAATCTTTGTATTTGGAGTGGATCATTACTTTGTATGGTTGATTTGTTGGTCATGGACACCAAACTTTTTGTGGCTTCAGTGATATTTTTACTACTTTTTCTCCTGTGTTTGTCTGGAGATCCTACATGTAACCATGGCTGCATTGTTTACGTGTGAACTCAGCCGTTAGCAGCCTGTAGCATGTCAATGCTAACTGGTGTGAGGCCTGATGTCTTCCCACAAGGTGAGGAGAAGGAGGTGAGGACGACGTCCTGGTTTTCAGGTGTGAGCTAAGAAGTGACGACATTGACCTGTCCTTCCATCCATCATTTTTGGGAAGGTAAGATCTATCTCTAATAAGATGGACGAGCTAGCTGTGCTAACCCAGCAACAGAGGGAATACCAGAGGGCAGAGTAGCATCATGCTGTTCACAGATATGGCTAATGGAGCTAACATCAGATACCAACGCCACAGTGGAAGAACTTCACTTGCTGTGAGCAGACAGGATACAGGAGACAGAGATGGAGCATGACTGAAGAAGCTCAGTCCTGGACCCTGTGGAGGTAAAGGCTGGCTGAACTGGAGAATGATGGACAAGCTGTCATCATCTATTTTCTTACGGACCTTTTTGCACTTTCTATAAACTTTCTTACTTTTGTGTTCTTGATTGCTGCTGTGACTTCAATTTTGTTGTACTTGTTACAATGACAATGAAGTTCTATTCTATTCTATTCTATTCTATTCTATTCTATTCTATTCTATCACCATCAAGCAGCATACGGTTTTGGTATGGAACAACCTCTCGACAGTTCAAATATATCATGATTTTAATCAAATATTTCATGATTTTAATCAAATATTTCATGATTTTAATCAAATATTTCATGATTTTAATCACATCTTTCTCCGCTTACAGCTCAGCATACATATTCTTAAATGTCCTCCTCTTACTAGGTTTTACCAAGAGCACAGTGGCACCAGCACAGTGCCTGTGAAGTTTGATTCCCACTGGTGCCACCGATACAAAAAAAGCATCCTCCTCTTCAGCTGTAATGTACCTCGTAAAAAAAGCCTCCACCAAACGGTGAGTGCTATGCTCCCACAGATGACATTGAAAGGACATTGCAACCGCATTGGTCATTTGTCCCTTCCACTAAAGCCTCTCTCCATTTCCCCAGCTTCCCTCAGACACACTGAGCTACAGCACAGCCCAGATAAGCACACAAGACCTGTCTTTATCTGCCTGGCAGGGGGACATGGCCTGAGCTGAAATAACCAGCAAGTGGGGGCCCGGCTATCTTCACAGGGCCCTGAGAATAGAACAGATCCACGCAAACATGAGCAGCTAACAGGGGGAGGGAAAAAAAAACCTCACACTGTGCTCACAGACGCTTGTTTAGCTAATATAGCAACCACCTGCTACTGGTAGCTACCTCTGTCAGAGCTGATAAGACCGAATACACCAGTGCTGTGATTATAAAGTGGTGGAGAGTGGGAGTGGGTATGTGAATATGAGACAGCTCCATTTATAGTATTTTACTGTTGTCATTTGGGGGGTTCAGGGGGGCTTTAAGAGGAGGGAGAGGACCAGCTTTATGACTAATACAGTAATTGATGGAGAAAAGCTTCCTGGGTCATAAATAGGAGCCATTATCCTGCTGAATTAGCAGAGTGGGAGACAAAATGACGCATGACCATTCAGTGATTTTCAGCAAAAAGGCAGAAAAATTGGGAAAAGGGCACTTGTCATCCATCTTGCTCCAAATAGACATCTTTTACAGCACATTCAAACCTTTTGGCTCTATAGGAGGTATTACTATGAGCAAACTCATTCCCATAACACTCATCTGATGTATAGCGCATCTCTGTCATGAGGATGTAGATGACAGTGACATCAATGTAAACGGAATATGAGCAATGAACACTTTCATCCCACTCACTGCCACTTTATCTTGACAGACACTCCACTGCTTTTGTGTACTAACAGATAAATCTCATTTCTTTCCCTGGTATGCTCCCTAAGTGGATGAGAGCAATATGATCAACTGGATGTTATTTAAAAATTGCTTTATTGAAGCTAAACCTGAATGAAATTAAACTTCATTTTCATATTAGCCTAACAGCAGCTACACAACAAAACAACACCCTCAATCTCCGGCACTATCCGGACTGAGACTGCTTGGGAAAATAAAATAGAGAAAGTGGGAGTGGTGCAATTTTGCAACAACATGTGGTCGTGACTGGTGTTTGTTACTCTGCCTGCTTGCTACATGTTTTTGTTTTTTTAATCACTGTCTATACTATACACTATCATGTAATAGAGTAAAGTCAAAGGCAAGTTTTCAAATTAGTAAGAAAACCAAATTGTATTACAATATATTATATATTTTTGTATTGTACTGTATAATACTGAATCTTGTTCTATTGCACAAAATCATATTGTATCCTACTTTATAATATTCTATTGTACTAAACTGCACTGTATCACATTCTACTGTATTGTTTTGTTCTACTGTTGCATCCCATGGTGCTGAATCATAAATGATAGTACTGTATTAACCCGTATTGTTTTGTACTGTATCATATTGCATGAAAATGTATCATTTTACATTGTACCATATCTTACTGTATAATACTGACACTTTAAAGTGCATCGTATTGTGCTGTACTGTATGGAATTGTAGGATTTCATAAGATTTCATATCAGTTTGTATCATTTGTTACTGTACTGCAATGCATTGTAGCTATTGCTATGGGCACTATATGACATCACATTATTTCAAATCGTATTGCATTGTAGTGTTTATTTGGTATTGTATGGTATCACAGCTCAACTCATGATTCTATGGTTTAGAATCCCATTGCATCATGATACTGTATTGCATTTTATCAACTTATACTATATTATATTGTATAGTGTTGTATGGGAAAACAAAACATTGCATGGTATAGTGTGGTATAGCATCATAGGAGATTGTATAGTATTGTATTATTACATGTGATATTACATTCTATATTGTATTCAGTATTTCATGGAAACCTACCATTTGGTATAGTGTGGTATGGTATAATATTGTCTTGTATAGTGTTATAGGATGCATACAATTTTATCATATCGTATACAAACTTACTTAGAATCATATTGCATCAGACTGATTATATCATTTGTATTAAAATAATTAAATCTACTAGTTTATATTAACTTAGCTCTTTTTACGTTTCAAGACATAAACCAAGATGTTGAAGTTAACAGGAAGAGAGAGAAAGAGACAGAGACCGATAAAAACCCATCCAAAAGACTCAGCAGGCTGCCAAACAGCCAGAGCCACCTGTCTGTCAGTCCTCAACCCCAACAGTCATTAACAGCACACACATGCTAACACACACATGCTAGCACAGTTTTTCAAACCCACCAAGGAATTGAAGGACGGACAGATTGATCCATCCAAATGTCCATTCATGGGGATGTGTTTAACAGCAGACACACAAGTGAACTTCCAAACAGACATGTATTCTTTCTTTTACACCCTCACACACGAACCAAATACCCTGCAGGCCTCAACAACCAAGCCCCATCAATCAGGACCAATTCTCACAGGCTGACTGGGCGAGCGCCATCACTATGGAAACCCAGCCTTTACTCTAAACCCCTCTTGCTTTGTCTTGTCTGGGGGTTTTCACATGCAATCACTGCCAACAAAGACCAGTAGACTACTGCTGCAGAAAAAATTGAACCAGCAAGAAAAGAGCAAAAGGGGAAAGGAGAAAGAAGAAAGTTTTTCAGGCTTTTTGAAAGTAAAGATGGATAACTTGATCATCAGCATGAACCATCTTTGATACAGGACTTGTACGGATCATGAACTTCAGCAACAGGTCATTCTGTAAGACATGATGTCTGATCCAAGACTAGGGGGTATTAGCAAAACCATGAAAAAGTTGGCTCTAAAATTGTTTGTGGTGCAGTTAAAATGCACTTTTTCTAAGTTTCTTTCAAACAGTATCTTTGCAAAACACAATTAAATCAATAAAAAATGTGAAAGGTTGATCAAAATTGTAGAGGCACCAAGAATTTGTAGTCGCAATGTTTCCCCAAGTAAGTCTGTACTACTACAGCTGAACAGCCAGTTTCCACTGTGACAAATGGTCTGTCTCTTAACCTTGACCACAATGAGTCTTTTCTAGTTCTTTACAAAATGACAAGATTTATCCTTTTTGAAAAGATTTCATCACAAATGTGGACCATCTTGAGTCAAGTGGACAGAAAGGCTGACATGAAAGGATTTTCAAAGCCACTAATTGGATCTCTCTACAAGAAAATGTTTTCACAAACTGCTTTGAGATTTCAACAGAAATGATTTTCTGCAACTAGTTAAGAAGTTATGTTTTAATATATATATATATATATAAATATCCCTTCCCCATTGCATGAAACAGTGATCCATCTGTGTTGAATGCACTCCAAACAAGCTTGCAGGGCACAAGCTTTGCAGGCCATGAGGGACTTGTGGCAGGATGTGGGAACCCAGTATAAAATAAGTTCTGGAGTGTTTGTACCCAGAGGTGAAAAACTTTGCCCAACCACGCTGCTGTCACAGTGCAGCAGAGTTTCTAAAAAGAGTTCCAAACTCATAATATGCACAAATTGGTCCCATAGAAACCATTGTTAAAGGCTAAAAGAAAAAAAAAAAGCTTTCACCCATCGGAAATAAATAGACTCGATTCCTCAGAGAGTGTGGGGGAAAATTAAGCTTAAGTGTGTGTCTGATTTCAAAATGGCCATGAAGCACACACAGAGGAGGTGAAATGGTGACAATTTTGTGTCATTTCGAGACTCACTTGAGGAAATTGACACTTGTTGGCTCATTAAATGTAGAAGACACCTTCTATCGACAGAGGTGAAGTTGGAGGGCTGATCAAAGTAAAGGACATGACAGCAAAAAGAATCAAGTGAAAAGGAATCTTCTGTCTTTTCACTGGAAACAAAGCAAAAAACACTTCCTGGATCTTTCCGTCAGTTTAAATCTAAATAGCACTATGTATAAAACAAAAGAAAAACCTGAATATAAAATACACCTGAAATATTTATCAGACCAACGGACATGGGATATTATGAATCCTTGATGACATAAACCTGCTCAGAGGGCATTTACATTTTGAAGCCACCTCGTCGATGAGCTGGATTCCCTTTCGCTGGAAGAAGAAATGGAGGGATAACGCTTTTCATGCACTTCAATCACCCGTATTGTTCTGTCAAACTGAGTACATATAACATCACTCAAGCTACTGGAGCATGTTACTGAAAGAGCCTGAAAGAGAGGGATGATGCAGAGAAAGCAGAGATAAAAGCCTCACAGATGCTGTGGCTGCAAGCTTGCAGGACAGATATTTGATCCATTGTTTTGACCAAAACGGTGGCTGAGGGGGAACATCCCATGAAGTTAATTACATGAATGGATGTTTTTCTGATACTGTAACTACACTGAAGTGTCTCTCTGAACAAACTGATAGTTGGTGGGCATACACTTGAAGCTCTCAGGAGCAGGGGCGTACTCAAAAGGTGGCCTCAAGTAGCACCTAGCCCCTGTGTTTCTTATGGTTACAAGAAAATCCCATGCTTGAAGTAAAGTTTGGACAATTGGGGAGTGATTCTATGAGGAAAAGTCTTAATTACAGGCTAAAGCTAATCCATGTGAATGCTAAACTATTAAGCAGGAGGATATAAACATGATTTAAGTTACAAGTTACTTTTCTGGTCTGTTCCTTCAAGGCAGCACCCAGATTAAAGCAGGGGGGGCTGGCTGATATTTGGATATCCTCTTAAATTAGCAAAAGTCTTAAATTAAGCCTTATTGCTCATAAGATTCCACCAAATTCTTTAAATATATATATGTTTTTCATAATCAACTCTAATCTCCTGCATTAATAATTGACTTCGACTTTAATTTCATAACTACGTGACTTTATTCCAAATTTAGAATTTGATTTCCATTACATTTTTTACATACATTTTTACACATTTGTCTTTATCCCTGTAAATTTTGAGCTAAGTTTGTACATTATGAATTTACTATCAATATCTTAATTTAAAGTAGCTTTTCATTTTCTTTCAATTATTGAGATTCATGTGTGAAAGAGATATATTGCTGTCTATTATGTTTTAATCTTATACTGAAAAAGCATACACATCAGACAATAAGATCGTTCAATCACAAAAAAATACTATTTGAATGTGTAAAAGGTTCAAATCCTCAGATTGGCCACTGTAATAAAAAATAAGTCTGGATACACTGCTGATCCCAAGGCTTTTTCTGCTCACTATGTACGTTGACCATATTTGCACCTAAAACTTCCCCATGAAAAATGCAACAAGTGTCAACAGTAACTCCTGGCAAATCCCTCACATTGGCCCGTTTTACTTCATCTCAAAAACTGTTGTTTGAAGTCTTCCAACAGATGCATCAGAAAAAAGAAAGATGTTTCTCACACCATCAAATAAAGTTATTTCCCCCTGGTGTTTGTGAGTTTAGAGCTCTGAGAATTCAACATATAACATCCTGCTGAATGCAGACGTTGCCAACAGGCTACTTGAGGCAGCGATTCATGTCTGTAACTCAATTAAAAATTAACTTGTTTTCTTCTTATTTGGGGAAAAAACAGTGAACAGAGGAAAGTAGGGGGCCAAGCATGCAACAGCAGGGTGAACAAGAAATTAAATTTGACAAGAGTTAACTTGACAGTGTTGGCTCAAACATCAGTTCACTGAAAATGATAAGGAGTGAGGGAGCATGAGGGAAAGAATAAGAAAATAACAGCACCACTAAGGGGCCTCGTTTCTTTTCCTTTTCAATTGGCAGCTTCAAAGGAATATAAATAATTGAACGGCCTCACCCCATCGCTTTGAGATCTGGCCAATTATTAGCAGGAATACTTTGCCAAAAAATGTTACTGTTGAGGAGTCTCAGAGGCCGAAGAAGGAGAATGTAGCAGTGAGGAGGAGGTGAAAGACAAGAATTAAAGGCTGACAAGTAATTCTGTCGCACTGACCAAAAACAAAAGCCACATTATGAAATACTACAAGATACAAAAAGAGTGGAAGTCATAGAGCCAAAATCACGAACTGATTCTCAATCCCCTCCATCCTGAGTTAAGATACAGACGATATCATGAGCTCAGCAGATAAGACAACACATTAATCACTGTTGGATGGATTTAGCTCCAGAAGATAGGAACAGGCTGAAGCTAAATAAGAAGAATTATCACTCCCCGTGTGGCCTTTGAACCAAGTCTGAATACTTAATGACAAAATTAAAGGAATCATCATCATGGAAACGGCTGGAAATCAGATTTTATCAAGTCATTGTGGGCCCCAAGAGGTCTTAGTGTGGGGTCGTCTCACTGCTCATAAATCAAAAACCAATATTAGGATATTAGAAATTAAGATGGTATTCAGACATTTAATATTTTCAGTAATAAACTTCACTTTAATATCTACTGAGAAATTATTCATCAACCGGCCTGATGGTGTCAAAAACACAACCTTTTGATGGTTGGAGTGAAAAATTAAACACATCTTTTGACTGCTGCGTTTGATCCTGTTCTTCTAACAAGATCAGCCTGATATATTATATATTTTACTTTCACTTCAAGTAGTGTTGAGTCTCTGTTTTGATGCTTTCTTCTCTTTTATCTAGATTAAATAGCAACCTTTATCACATTTATGCCTTATTTTTGTAAATACATGACTTAATTTCAAAATTCAAAATAAAGTGGAACTTAATGTACAAGGAAAGGATGGAAATTTGATGCTGTATGAAAGGCATATGCTAAAGGAAGTATTTATTGTTTCTGGTTTCAGCTGACATATCTGTGATTGTCATTTACAAGACGGACCTTTGAGCGGGGAGGTCGAAAAATAATACATGTTAACAAGATTGCTCTGGGTTTATGAATGCATGACACTGCCGTCAAATTTTACAGCTCTGCTTGAAAAAATATCATCGATCCTCTCACTCAATATGCCAGTGAACCATTACAAAGCTCAGGTGACACTCCTCATATTAAAGCGGCTTTTACTCACACATGCACACACATAAATATCCATGTGCCTGCACACAAATTCCATGAAAACATGCAGACAAATACAGACAGACACAAACAGGGAGGCAGGCATTATTACGCTTGAGGTGGCGGGATTTATTGAGCCATCTTTCTTTCTCTTTTGATTAAAAATGTCTCCTTCTCACCGTGATTTATGGGTGTAAATGGAAAGGGATGGAGGGCAGAGAGAGGGAGAAGGAGGGAGGGATGTGAGAGGAAGGGATGACATCATGCTTTCAGCTGGGCACAAGGGTGGCTTCCACTGAGTGTGTGTGTGTGTGTGTGTGTGTGTGTGTGTGTGTGTGTGTGTGTGTGTGTGTGTGTGTGTGTGTGTGTGAGAGAGAGAAAGAGAGAAGGAGTTGATAAGAGGAGGGGGCTAGCGTCTTTGTCCCACCCCAATCCTCTCAGTCCAGCAGGTGGGAGTGATTATAATTGGACAACTGCACCACTGGGCTGTATATGTGTGTGTGTGTGTGTGTGTGTGTGTGTGTGTGTGTGTGTGTGTGTGTGTGTGTGTGTGTGTGTGTGTGTGTGTGTGTGTGTGTGTGTGTGTGTGTGTGTGTGTGTGTGTGTGTGTGTGTGTGGGTGTGTGTGTGTGTGTGTGTGTGTGTGTGTGTGTGTTTGGCTGTGCACATGGGTGTGAAAGACAATCAGAGAGAGCAAAAGTAGGGAGTGAGTGTGTGCATATATTTGCAGACATAATGGAGGGGAAACGCTGTGTGGCCCCGAAAAATGAGAAAGAAGAGTGAGACAGTGTTTGTTTCTTTGCTTGTGTGTGTGAAACCAGGAGGGAGGAGGTGGACGAGAAATGAAACCAAAAAAACAAAGTATGAATATGAGACGTAGACAATGAGTCGGAGTGAAGAGCTTGACATGAACAGCGATAATATCCACACAGAGGAGACAAAGACTGGCAGACACTGACAGATGGGGAGAGAGCCCTGCTGTTAGTGTATTTGTAAGTGTGTGTGTGTATGTGTGTGTGTGAGAAGGAACATAAGAGAGAAAGGGAAGCTAATCTCCAAAAAAGACAAAGCAGACTGCACTGAATGTTATTTAAACCAGGGTAAGCAAACAGTCGGTGAAAAAGTTCAAGTGAAGAAGCAAAAACCGCGTGCAACTCTCTAAAGAAACAACCTGATCAGAGGAGGAGCTTCTGCACCTTCCCTTTCTTTCCACTCATGAATTATTGTGTAGCCTGCGCATCAGTGAGACAGAGAAGTCAAAATAGGAAGAGAACAAAGGCATCTGTTTGACAGCTGTCTGAAAGCAATTTCAGATGTTTTCAGGCAGCTGAGCTGAAAGACACTCAAATTATGCTTCCAGACACTCAAACCACTGCGCAATCAGGAGCAGACAGCTCTGTTCAAACATGAGGAAAGATCCAGTCCTCCCAACGCTTTCTTGAACCAGTGAGAAGACAGAGGAAACCAAGTCGGACGAAAACAGAAAGAGGAATGCAACTAGAGTTTCAAATCAGCTGAAACTTAAAGAGGGGAATTGAATATTTTAGGCTCAAAATTGCTCGTTTTCACATTTTTTCTGACCTTTTTTCTAATAATCTGCGACAATTTTTTGTAGACTTTGTTTTCTGTTCCAGTATCCCCATTCTGTTTCATCTCTTCACAGATTTAATGTACTTTAGTGTTGGTTTAGGTCTGCGAAAACTTGTTTCTACTAGGGATGCACCAATCCAACTTTTTTGGTTCTGATACCTTTACCTGGGCTTTGGGATTCAACTGATTCTGATACCAGTGTTAAAAAATAACCTGCATGCCCTACTGTTGCATAAGACTGGTAATGTTTTAGGTATAAGGCAAAAAATGAGTAAGTGGAATGACAAAGATAATATCCATTTAAAGTATAAAATATTTAAATGTTTACCTGCAGTTTGGTAAAAACAAAGCTTCAGAATATACACAAGTTCTATTCAGTTATAGTTTGGTTCATTTCGATTGTAAACTTTGATACCCTGTAGACTGATAATGCATCAAGAAACGAGAAAAGTGCATCAGAGGTAAAATTTCAAATCAAGTAGCCAAGAGCACTGGTAAAAGTATGGCATGGAGCTGGTTGCCTGGATTGGCCCCTTCCCACTGATACTGATCCAGCTTTGAGGGTCATCGATACACAGATACCCGATACCAGGATTGGTTTTGGTGCATCCCTAGTTTCTACAAGTGTTTTACAAGGTTTGATCCCAGTATGGTGTTTTCAACCTAGACCCATTTTTGTTTTTTTTTAGAATACTTTTCCTGCTTAGGAGATGGGAGAATGGATTAAGAAAAAAACAGAGTAAGAGTGGGCAGTGGCGCATGGGAAAGAAGCTGCAGGCTGTACTTGGCCACCCCACCTGAGAGGTTAATCTCAAACTAACTGTGAGACCATACCAGTGCCAAAACCAGGGAAAAAAGTTCCATGGACCAGACTTGCTCGGACACTAAACAACTTTCTGAAAAGAGAAGATCCAGTTCTGTCTAATCGAAATGGGATGATATCAAAGTCTTTTCTCTGATTCCCGACACACACATAAAGAAAATGCTGCAGTCAATCTGCACAAGCAAAATTTAAATGTTGCATCCAGTGTGGGTGGCTTAAGTCAGCAAACTGTAAATGCCAACAAATATGAACACGCTCTCAAATATCCCCCACATATGCATCCATTAACCGTACACAAGCATAGGATTTACAAACAATCAAACCCAAAGGGAGCCTCCCCACCCCGCCATCACTCTTGGTTCTATTTCTCTGCAGAGCCTCCTCTTTGTTTTGTCTTCTTAATGCTGCCCTAAGCCCGTCTTAACGGGGAAATGGTGCGGAACAAATCCTGAGCAGGAGTTGACAGGGTGGGATAAGAGACTACTGATGTCCCTCTAACACAGTCAGTTTAGAGGACAAATTATACAAACAAAAATTGAAAAAACGGTATGACACTCAAGATTTACCATTCAACACAGGTTTCTGATCAGTATCAGAGATATCAGTATGATGCCCTTTTCTCTTTGGGAGAAATCACCTGGGTCTCAGGTACTCTCTTGAATAAAACACAAATTTACTTTCAAGTCAAATCTTGCTCTTGACATTCAAGTGAAACTCTTGTTTTCTCCTCTCTCTGCAGAAGCAGGCACAGAAAATAAGCAATAGACCTTTTGAAGCCTTTCAGAAATGAGATATCAACAGTTGGAGACAGAAATACAATCTCACATGAAGACAGCTCAATAAGAAAAAGACAGTTCAAGTATTTCTATTAAATACTTCAGGTAGGAAAAGTTTTCTTTTTAACATATGATGCAGGATCTTTGCAGGCTTTTTCCAGCTCTAATCTATAAATCAAACATGACTGATGCTTTCTAAAGGGCAGGCTGTACTTGGGCAGAGAAAAGTTGATGAGTTAGTATTTGCGGTGTGTCTGTGTCTTGGTACTTACATAAGGCCTGGGAGTCTGTGAGCAGCAGTGATAGCAGCAGAGTGGTGACAGGCAGCAGGAGTTGCAAGGAGAGGCGAGGGGCACCGCTGGTGGCCATCTTGGCTCCAGTAGGGAGGGGGTGGGGGGCAGGGAGGGGTGGGGTGGGACCGATCTGTGACCTGGCTGGAGAGCCGAGGCCCCGACTGCGTAGGGATGGTTGGGGTCTTCACGCAGGACGGCTTGGCACTCTGTGATAGGAGGCAAGAAGAACAGGAAATTAGACGTTTTTGCTATGAACTTCGAACTTTCATTTATGCTACACACCAAAACCAACAACCAAAAACAGTCTAAACATTAATGTATGAAATTTGATCAGAGACACAATACATTTGAAATGCAAACTAAGCAACTGTGAGATGTGACAGCGAGACTAAACTCTTTCACATCCTCACACAGCAGCCATTTTTTTACCCAATGGTTCACTCAGTGTGGCTTACAGGCTCAAAAATGATGTGGGGGGTGAACTTCAACTGCTTTCTATAATAAAATTGGGCAAGTATCTGAAAGCCCATTAGCTTCCTTTACTGACAGCTGATGCTAGAATCTGAAACTTGTTAGTTTATATCCATTTCGGCAATATAATGCTAGGTACAGCACAGTGGCACAGTGGGCAGTGCTGCAGCCTCACAGCAAGGTCACCGGTTCGAAACCCAGCACTTTCTGTGTGGAGTTTGCATGTTCTCCCCATGCATGCTGGGGTGTGTTCTCTCTGGGTACTCCGGCTTCCTCCCACAGTACAAAAACTTGCTCGCCAGGTTAATTGAACACTCCAAATTGCCCATAGGTGTGAGTGTGTGAGTGAATGGTTGTCTGTCGATGTGTCAGCCCTGTGATTGACTGACAACTAGTACAGGGTGTACCCTGCATCCCGCCCAATTACAGCTGGGATGGGCCCCAGCCACCCGTAACCCTGAACAGGATAAGCAGTTCAGAAAATGAATGAATGATTGAGTGCTAGCTACAGAACTTTTCCTTGTGATTTTCCCCAAATAAAAATGATTTTTATTCATAGTTGAGTCTTCACATTGAATTTTAAAACAGTACCGAATGCTTGCATAGCTTTATCCTCTTCCTGCCCAACAGTAATACCTTCTAGTTGTGGCTAAATGCAAATGTTAACTGCTGTCTGACTGTCACTAATTTGTTCATTGATATCCTGTTTTATCAAGACTTATGACCAAATTTCCCTCTAGGTTTTCGATGTTAATTGTGTTTTTAGTTGCAAATCAATGTGGAAGTGGCGAATTGGCAACAATTGCCTGAAAATCCATATCGTTTATAACCTGAAACAGCATTTTTGCAACATTTTAGCTCCCTGCTCTGGGCATTACATCAGAATAAAAATGGCAGATCTTGAAGTTATGAGTTAAATAGTGACAGTTCTGCCAAAATCTACAGACCATGTGACTTCTGACAAACACGCTAAGCCACCCTGTTATTTCACAGCCTCTCATTCATGCTGACACATACACTGGAGGAAGGTAATAATGTGTTGGTGACACCACTGGAAGCTAAGTGTCACTCACCACCATTCTTGTAGCCTAACCAGCGTCTTCTCACAACCCTTAATTGTCAGGGGAGTCACTGCTGTCGCCTTTTTTTTCTTTCTAATCACCCGATCTTGTTGTTATTTGCTTATCTCATTGCCTTGTAATTACACAGGCACCCAATGATATTCCAGGCACCGTCTCTTTGTTTTAGTCAAATTGCCATTAATCCCCTAAGCTACAGGGAGGGACTGGGGACGTCTGCAACCACACACACACACACACACACACACACACACACACACACACACACACACACACACACACACACACACACACACACACACACACACACACACACACACACACAAATTACACCCACATTATTCTCTCTCATTGATATGTGTGATGTGACAAAGAGCCACCACCAAGTGGTTTTACATACTCTTTAATTAAGAAGACATGAAATAGGAGACAAGGAAGTGGGACAGATCCATGATGTGAATGTAATGAGTTTGTTAATTTCTTTTTTTATTTCAACATGAACACCATTCAGCTGATGCCCCGTGTCAAAAATCAGGGAGGTAGCAGGTAAGATTGAAACAATAAAAAGATTAAAACACCAAGACACTGGAGTGAAATTAATCATCCGTGTGTTAAGTTGGTAACAGTACAAATTGTGCAGACAGTGAGTGTGCCTTTTATTATGGATGCTAACCTGCAAACTGACAACAGGTGCCTGAAATGAGGACTGAATGTACTTTGAAAATATGAAACAACTGACTAACTATCACAATCGGTAACATTCAGACACAATTAGATTCAAACGGAAGAAAGCAAAGATAAAGCAGCACAGAATCTGCAGACTGCTCTAATGGACTAAAGAGGAATTCAATATTGAAGCATCTACAGCTATGAAAAGGACCTCCTAAAAGAAAATGTAGGAAATATCAATCTGCAAATGTTTGAGAGGAGGAGGTAAAAGACAAATCTATGCCTTAATTTACAGGACTGTGTTTGAGACTTTGGCCTTGAGACTTGCAGAAAACCACAGCTAATTGCAGTGTAACCAAGCACCTCAGACAGCAGGCGCATTTAAGCGCCCCACCCTTCACAGCTACTGGACCAGCTGTGAAGAGTGGCTGCATGAAACAGACAGGCACGTGCAGCAGAAGGCAACCTTAAAATAAAACCACAAATGAGTACAGCGAACCACACATGCACACACGCACGCATACATACACATTCACTCTAAAGCTACTGGCCTCTGATGCTTTTTATGTCCGTATTTCAAATGGAGAAATTCAAGAACACGCGCTTTACAAAAACACAAAGGCAGAAATCCACAAAAGGTCTTTTGTGGCGACGCCATGCCAGAAAGGAGTGGGTGTCTCTCTGAAGCTAAGCTCATCTTTCAACACAATACTATACACACACGACCCACATGTGTGTCCACACTTGTCTTTTGTTTCCCTTTTTCCTAGCCTGGGGGCGGGGTAGATGAAGCCAGAGGTGAGAGGGAAATACTGAGACATGAAGAGGAAGAGTATCGGATCATCTAGGGGACTTTTGAATGATGCCCCTTTTGTTCAGACTGTAAACACTGGTGGAGGTAGAGGAAATCTCACTGTGCCTGTAGGGAATTACTCTATCTGTGCTCACGAGTTGCCCAGGTTATGATTTATGGCCCTCCCCTTAAGGCATGGCTCTCTACCTCCACCTTTGGTTGCTATACACATTTCACAACACAATTACAACAGCTATTATAGTTGAAAGGCTTTGCTAAACACAACCTAGAGCCATGTGTGGGCCCCACTTAAACCATACACTGTCAACACAGCTGAATGCATTCTCCTCTGAACTGAGGTGTAGATACATTTAGACACAGAAGAGGAGAAACCCAAAACATTAAACAAGGATAAATACCAAAAGTTGCCAAAGCTTTTCTTCACTCAAGGAGAAGACATCATACACAGCATGTTTCTCCAGCGATTAGCACCTCCATGGGAAAACCTGTCAACTCCTGCTAAAAGCACTCATCATTTTCCCTCCAGACATGGGCAGGGAGTATTTAGCATTCCAGCAATGCTATCAGAGAGGCCAATCGATTGATAAACCCCTGCCATTACCTCAGCTGCTTTCACGTCATAGACTGTGATGAGAGGAAACTACTAATAGCAGTGTTTTGCAGATTTCTGTGGACGATTTCAGCAAACGAATGATGAGCATTTAAAAAAACAGAAGCCCAATCTAACTGCTTAACAAAGCCTACAGCTGTAATGTCAGGTGCTTTTCAACTGCAAGAACAGGTGTCTGTGGTGATTAATTGACCCCTTAAAAAATCCCTGCCAAGGGGGTTTCACTTTCCAAAGTCCTTTTGATTGGTGGAATATATGCAGTGCTTTCATTTTACTTGCCATTAAAAATAACACTACACACAGCTGTGACTCACATGGTTTTCAAACTCTTAAACAAACTCACTCTTCAAGCTTGATGACATGAATGCTTCTTAGATGGCTGATGGTGTTATGGTTGAAAGACTGACCATGTAAACTGGATACCTTCAGCTTAATGTTTCAGTGGTTATTGAGTTTATAACAGCTTTGGAAAGACAAATAAAGTCCTTGTCCTAGTGTCATTTTCTATATACATGTCAGATTACTATCATGAAGTAAATATTCAATGATAATCTGAGGCTGTTTAAAAAAATCTCTTTTCAAGTCTTAAAATTGTTTCTGGAAGTTGTGTTTGAAGAGCACCTTCACATCTGATCATGGCCCTTTAAGAAACGCAGTGCAGTCTTGCCTTCGTTCTTACCAACCAACCAACTGTGAAGGATGGATTCAGATGTTGGTAGATCCCATTGTTAGGCAAATTATAAAGCAAGAACTTTTATTCCGCCTTTGAGAACAGACCATTACTCCACATATTATCCAGATGCCAGCCTTTTGTAATTACAGCTGAAATGAAGGCCTAATTTCCACTGAGTGGTGGCAGTCACAGGCTATCAGCGACCCTCACTCTGACATGGTCAAGCTTTAAATTCAGCTCGTTTGCCCATGCAATATTGATACTAATGCATCTGATTACTGAGATTGAGAAAGGCGGCGTGTGAAGGAAGATTGGAATTTGTGTCATGAGCATGAAATGAAAGGCGGACTGGTGAGAATGAAATCTTTGTTCACACATCAACACACTTACAACCTTCAACAAGTGAGGAAAAGTGAGACAGGAGAAGTAAGTTTGATAAAGTAAATAAAGGTACAGATGTGATTTTTTTGAGAAGAGGTTTTAAGACACAAACAGATATTTCCATCCATGCATATACACTGTTGTGTTACAAACTGTTATTCACATACAGTGCATAGATGTGAAGTTAAATTCACAGGCAGAAAAACAACTACTCATCACCTAAGGGAGCACATGAATAGTCTCTTTTATGAGGTGAACTGTAATCTCACTTCCCGCACAGTTAAAAAGACCGCAGTTTGGTGGGGTCTGATGATCAAATATGCCTGTCTGATGTTCAGAGCTTCAAAAAGAATAATATTTTCAGTGTTTGTTAAGCTCCAAAAAACAGTTGGACTTTCCATATGAAGAAGTTTGTTTTTCATGCATTGTTTGGTTTCCAGAGTTTGTGTGTCTAAACATCTCATTTTTGGCTCCAGGTCTCTGACAGGGCGTGTTTACGGAGACTCCCTGCCTGGCAGCATACAGATATTTTCCACTCTGCAGGGATGGGGAATTTACCTCTTTCACCTGTGACAAAAATTGGAGAGGTTGAGGAAAGTTTGCTTCAATATCTACCCTAAGTTCCAAATAAATGTAAAGGTTCTCCATTTTTAGAATTTTTAAACAACATTTTAAAGTGATGCTTTACTAATGCAGGATCTAGACAAAGTTAGTTTTGTTTACATTTGTGTCCACTGAGATCACAAACAACAACATAATATTATGTTACTTTTTCTTCACAAAGCTACCACAGCTCATAGAAAATCACGTACACACAGGAACCAAAGCTCAAAGTTAGCATCCAAAACAAAGTTACGAGTCAGTTTGTGTAGGTGATACATGGCAGTTCAGAAGCTAATGCTAGCTAACTTCATGTTTAAGCTAGTAGTTAGAGGGGAAAAAAGAATAACAAGTATGGTTCCATAAATGAACAAATCTTAGACATTTCCTTCTGAAAAGTATTTGCTTATTTTTCATTGGCAGTGCGGTTTTCGCAAATTAATCAACAGCTGACAGACCTCGCTAAAAGACAACTGCAAACTGGTATTTGCTAGCTAAGCACTCTAAATAGTGGTAAGACAAGGAGTTCATGAGTTCAAACTGGGGAGTTTGAATGCTAAACCCATAGTGTTAGACTGCTAAATGGAGCCTCCTGTAATGTTGTTGTGGTTACTTTCTTTTTTACGGGTAGATAATATAGTGCTAGCAGCTGCTGTTAGCCAAATAGTCCAGCCAAGATGCTCAGTGTCCTGATTGACCTCTTAACTGCACAAAAGTTATCACTCACTGAATGGTCTAGGACAGCAGGCCATTTTCAAGGCATCCCAGACATTTCTGGCAATTAATACACACTCCATTCCCCCATCCCCAATACTAACTCTCAAAGTTAGACTTCAAAGAAATAAAAAAGAAGAATCATATGGTGCAGTACACCTGACTGAAAATAAACCAGTCAATTGTACCGTCTGCTGTTTGAGGCTGATGGAAGAACAGATATTTTTTGAGCCAATACAGCCTCTTTCATGGCCATCTCAAAACTTTTCTGTCTGCTGTTTATTTTCAGCCTTCAGCCAGCGTCTCTTCTCCTGCAATGTTTCACCTCAGATGAAGTTTTTATGTGTCAGCTGCGAGTCACAGGCTTTTACTTCAACCACTTTACTGTCTTTCATTGATTCATAGGCTGCAGAGTACTAACAACCCATAGATGGGAGATACAGATCCTTTTGGTGGATCCTATGTGTTTGACTGTGGCATCAGTGTTGGTGCCTATGAACAATAACATTCATGTGTTCAATGAATACAAGTATCTTTATACCACCCACATGTGTACAAATATTTAAACAGTGCTTGTATTTGTAGCGTTTTGCATTTGCACGTAGCCTGAACCTGAGGCATAAAACAAGTCTATAATAACAGTCTATTTCATTGTGCTGAAATCCTAGCAGTACTGATCCCATGTACCATTGCTGAAGTTTCCCTCCACTTTCCCTCTCACCATCACTCGCTGCACCTTTTTAGCTCTCTGCATCCACACATTTGCTCGATTTAAGCTAAAGCCTACCCTGAGAAAAAAGGGGGATACCTAAAAGCTATGCAAATGTTTTCAAGCATATGGGCAGCAACACAGAGAAAGAAAAGGTGTGTGTTTATGTGTGAAGAAGGTGTGTTTGGCTTCTGGATATATCCCCCTGATCAAAACCAGTCGTCCTTCAAATCCTCCATCTCTGTTTTCTTTTTCTCAATCTCAACCCTTTTCCTTCCTCCCCCTCATTTCCTCTCTCTCCCTCTTTCTCCTTCCCTCCTCTCCTCAAACTCATGCATACTAAACTATGCTTGCATTGCAGATGTTTGCCGGGGAATCACATGAATTTGCATGGAACTGCAGGACTATTATGTAAATGCCCCAGTGTGTATCTACCACCCAGCTTCACTCCTTTGTTGTCATACACTCCATCCAGAGGGATCATCTGAGGGAGGAATTTCAAACAAGGTGCACCTGCCATTAAGCACCATGAGTGGGGAAGCCCCGGTGAAGACGGAGGAAATGAATTTTTCGAGATTTTTTTTTCTATTCCTGCACAGACATTTAAACATTAGACGCAGAATAACATCTGCTGTAGCAGAAAGAGAAGGAGCTCATAATTATGCAACAGGTTGTGAAGTATGTGGAAATCAGGAAACTTTTATGAGAATTATTTCCAAGAGCATGCATGTCTGATGTATGAGATGCAGATGTCAGCTGCAAAAGCACACAAAGAACCCTTTAGAGTTAGAGCTAGTCTAGATTGTAATCATACATAAGACACACATCAGCTGTTTTTTTGATCCAACATATGACACATCCTAGAGGAGTCCCAGAACATACTATGAAATACGTGTTAGCAGCTGAATCAGAAGAGACAGCAATCGGAAATACACCTTCTGTCACTGCTCTTTTCTTTAAGTGAAGGTTGTTTGCATAGGTAGTGAGAACGACACCACTGTGACCTCATTAAGAGATTTCAGCCCGCCCTGCCCTGGCAACCTCTCCTTGGAGTAGCTTTCCCATGAGCCTTTGCCCTTAAATGTTCCCATTTTCCCAGGCCAAGAAATGGTGCTTGACACCTCGGAAACACCTTGTACCGGCCATCTGTTGCCCCTTTCAGGAGTTCCATGACCTTTCTCTGGGATCAAGTGAGCCTTTTGAGATCTGGTTTGTTCCAAAAGGGATTTTGTGAAGAAAATCTATGTTCGTAGGTTTCTGTAACTTTAAAACTCCTTTCTTCAACAGCTCAGGGTGATCAGTGTTCTGTGTCATAGCCTCTTCAGAAACTCGATCAACTGTTGTGTCCAATGTTTCTCAAAAGAAAGGTGGTTTAAAAAAAGATTTGAGACCAAATTACCAGAAGCCCAGAGAATCCTCTTCCTTTTGTTTTCCTCCAGGTGTTGCCCTGAGTTCCATCAGCAGGAAATGGCTTTACTCTGAACATTATGAGGCTGCACTGTCCTTTAATAAACACCCTGGGCTGTGAGGCTTTTAGCTGAAATCCACCTCGGTTGAGGTTGAGTGCACAACAGCAAGAGTCGGGGTCATGCGGTGGGGGCGAGCGGATTGGCAGCTGGGAGGCTTGGGCAGCAGACTGACCTCCTAAATGCGGACTTTATTGCACAGCCATTTTGTTTACCACTGAGGGGTGACACCCTATCTGTCTCCTGTGTAACCTCGCCATACTCTGACGCCATGAGTTGGCAGCGATAGTCACACACACAGACACACACAGACACACACAGGTATGCTTGTTTTTATTTCTACCTCTCCTGGTGTGTTTCACTGGCTGCCAAGTATTACAAAAGCCAAAGGTTACAGGTGGCTCTGTCTATGATGGCCACCACCTCAGCTTGGAAGAGTCCGGGCAGGGCTGCTACATTTTATATATAGGAAAGGCTTTTAATTATGGCAGGAAATAGTTGGGAGCTGGAGGAGGAGGGCGAGTCTGGGTTTGAGCCAGTCCTTGACAATAAAAGGGCACTTATTTGGGGATGTGATGTGCGTCTCTGAGTGTGTGTATATGTGTGTGTGTGTGTGTGTGTGTGTGTGTGTGTGTGTGTGTGTGTGTGTGTGTGTGTGTGTGTGTGTGTGTGTGTGTGTGTGTGTGTGTGTGTGTGCGTGTGTGTGTACAAGTGAGATTGTACTCCTGAGGAGAACTGGGTAGAGGAGGAGTTGTGGGGGCTGAATTGGCCCTTCGCCAGTGCAGTCAGACAAGCATCACACCAACTGGCCAGAGGCTTGAACGCCCTTTAAAAATTGCCACAGGAGTGGAAAAGAAGTTTTTGAAGGGCAGTGGGGACTGTTTGGGAAGAAAGCTTCATATTCATTCTGGAAATGGGATGCGCATGGGGGAGAAATGAGATTATTCTAAGTGATGGAGGAGGAGAAGGAGGAGGGAGAGGAGGAGGAGGGAGAGACTGGCAGACCAGGGTGTTTCGAAAATGTCTTCAAAACTCCTCTGTGTAATTGGCAGGGCTCACCGTGCAACATTTGCTGTGTGGTTTGAGTAGTTTCATTTCCAAAATGAGATACATACCATTTGAGAAACTGTGACACCTACACAAAAAAATGACTGCTGGCATGTCAACAAAATTCACAACTGAGTGAAGACAGGAGCCATCTTGGACCACTTGTCTTAAAAAAGTTAAAATCTAAGAAGAATGAAACGCTTTAACAGAAAACTCTATATTCTAAGTTACTGATAAAGTCACGCCATAAGGAAATGCAAGAAGTGTCACTGTTTTTTCAGACAATTGTAAAAGTAAAACCGTCATAAACCCTGTGTTTTTAACTTATTTCTCATGTTTCCATGGACATGATTTTTCAAATGTTATATTACAACAAAGCCTCTGCTGATTCAAGGCTGTTCTCTTAGGGTTAATATCTCAGGTTTCTTTTGTGAAGCCAGCTTTCTGATTCATTCTGCACAGTCTGCCTCAGAAGTGGAACACATACAACCTTGCACACTAGAATACAAAGACACACCACGATAGGAACACATACACAAAAAACCCCGCACACAAACTCTCTTGGCTTTGTTGATAACAAAACCCTGTCTTCATAGGGTGGTCATCTTTTTCAGCGAATTAATTGAAAATGGAGTTAATCCTGGTAATTTGCTGCTGAAAGTGGGCCAAAACCCATTAGCTGGCTAAGAAGTATTTAGTGACCTTATTGTGGAAGTCAAAATATCTGAGATTGAACCCTGTTTGTGGGTGTTTAGAGATTCTTGCTTATTAATTTTCATTTTTTTGTGACATCATATGTTTACAGACTGAAATAAATACCCACATCAAAATACTTCAGGTTCTCTCATTGCACCACTTGGGGTTAAGTTGCATAAACCTAACATTTAGTTTGTAAATCTCTGTGTTTGTTTCCTAAATTACAATGAATTGCTTCATTTTCATTGTGCTTGAATAAAGTGACGAGGTCTGATTATATGGTTCAGTGTACAACAAAGGGGATAAACACGCTAGCATAGCAATTAGTGTTGTGCAACTCCATGTGCAGCAGGCAGTGTTTGGATCCTGTTTGGACTGGAGGTTAGAGGAGTGTCTGGAGTCCTGTCAATCACACAGCATTGTAAAGAGCAGAGACAGATGGTAAGGTTGACCCGTACTCTGTCTTCCTGCCTGTCAGTCCACCCATCACAGTCCCAACCACCAGCACTTCCACTGAAAGCCTGGGAAAGACAACTGTTTTTTTCTCTTCCTTACAGCCTTAAAAAAGAATCGAGGAACAGACAGCAGCAAGTGTGGCTCTTTGACTCGGGACTTTCTACAAAATCTTAAGCCATGCTTGCAAAAACAGAGTGGGATGGCAAACCAGACTAACACTTCAGGCATAAAATTAGACAAGAAGAAGCCAAGCTAAGAAGACATCAACAAATGAGAAACATTACATTTAAACTCCTTCAGAGACACTCTAATAAGGTAGCATCTTTACTGTGCTGTATGTAGGGATGGAAATTGATGAGATTATGTCAATAACGATGCCCTTATCAATTCTGCTTATCGATCTGATTCTTTATCGACTCCCTTCATCGACTTATCAATTCCTGTTGTGAATTTTCGTGGTACAAAAGGTAGCTTTACAGGTTTTCTGTGTCAACAACATTTAATTGAGTTTATACTGTAAGTCAATAAAATGCAATCGGTCCCTGAGTCTGGATATTTCTGGGCATAATTATACAGAAACAGGTAAAAATTGCACACAATGTGACGTTGATGTACTGTGTTGTAATATATTAATAATTCAAATAGGCCATCTAGTGTCTCAAAGTGGTTATAGCAATGGTTTAAGTTGTTTGGAAGCTTTACATACAGCCATGAGCTTTTCAATTGCCTGTTAGTTTTTGACATTTGAAAGTCTAAGCATTTTTTACAAAGAGTTTGATGTGATATATTTCTATGATGAAAGTTGAAATTATTCTGAAGTTTAAGTTATACAGATGTCTAACTGCTTGCATCTCAATGCAGTTTCCCATATACCTTAGCATCAGGCTTGCGCTATTTTGTTATTTTGGTAAATTAGGTGATTTATACCATTTTCAGTGTACTGAATATGACTCTCCTGAGAGAGAGTAATGTATATTTCTTTATGACAGTTCTTCAGTAAAACTTTAAGCTGAAAACCCTGAATCAGAGTTTTCTTGGGAAGCATTATCTAACTGCTAAGCTAAGATAGCTGCAGCTCCGACACAATGTAAAGAATTGATAAGGGAGTCGTTAAGCACAAAGGCTAACGATATCGATGGACTGAAACATTTCTTATAGATTCTTAACAGGAACCGGTTTTCGATTCCCATCCCTAGCTGTATGCTGATATGTTGATCAAAGAATTGTGATTGTGAATAAAGCTGAGAAATGGAGCAAAGAGAAATGGCAGTCAAAAAAGGAGAAAAATACTCTCTCAACAACACTCTTTTTTCAAAGCCAAGTTCTGAAAAACTTTCAGTGGAAATCCCCTCAGTGACCCAGCTGAAGATACCCATCAGACACTGTGAAAAGTCCTCTCTCTTTTGGCCACACATTCAGGCTCAAGCCACCCCATGTGACCTACTGAGCATTTAGCCAGTGGTTGGCAGCTGCTGAGGGAGCTAAGGCTGGTGATTCAGTGGGAGGTAATAATGTGGCATGATCCATATTAATGTATTCCTCTGCATTAAATTACCGACACACAGAGCCAGCGTTGTGTACTGTCTGACTTTCCTCCCACCCGGCAGAATAAAGAGTTTGTTTGTGAGGCAGACAGAGGGGTTTTGTGGATGACGGGCACGCACATGGGCAAAAGCTGAGAGTGAGACAGTGATGATAAGAACAATGGACTTTACATGAAACCCACTCGTACAACCATTTAGCACGTGAGCTCTGGCACATACAGTAGCCACACAGACAGAACATGGCGTGTGTGTTCCATGTACCATGTTTAAAAGCGGCCATTTTTCTTTGAAGTCATGCTCACTATGGTGAGTTCATGTGCATTTGTGATGTGGCATTGTTGCAATATATTTTAGCCAACAAAAATAAACAATGGATGGTGTCATTGAGATGGGAATAGTCCAAGCTAATTAGCGATTTAAGCAACTGAGTGCAACAATTAACATTAGCAATCAGCTATATTACAGCTAGCTTGTTCATTTAACAGTTTTACATGATACAGGATGATTCATTTTTGATAAATCCCCAATAAAAAGTTGAAGTAATATGTAACTATAAGCAAAAATAGCTTTACAGATAGCTAGCTTGCAATAGACTTAGCTAGCTAGTGAAAGTCTTTGTGAGCGATTGTTAACGGTATCAAGCAAACCTTGTATATTTTTGCTAATCTGTAGTACTTTATAAAGCTATGTTTTTAAAGTGATACTCCGGGATGGAACAAGTTGGGTCCTATCACAAGGTTTAGTGCACATACCATACACCCCCTCCCTGCTCCTCTGCCGGTTTCCTCTGCACTCAGATGGGGCCATATTTTACTTGACCAAAAACACAAATAAACAGACTCCCACCGAAAAAATCTGATTTCAGTCTGCATTCACGCTTTATTTAGAGAATTTTCAGCGCGTTACTTTCACACAAAAACGCCGCTTAATAAGGCTCTAGTCCTGGCAGACTACCTGCGTTTGTCTATATCTGGCACACTGCGCACGCGGACTGATACACTAAGCAGCTAGCGCCTTGTAGCCAGCTGTAGCTCTGCAGCGGAGGTAGCGCTGTTTTACGACACGATGAGAACTAGAACCTTATTTAGCAGTGTTTTTGTGTGAAAGTAATGCGCTGAAAATTCTCTAAATAAAGCCCGAATGCAGACCGATATCAGATTTTGTCGGTGGGAGTCCGTTTATTTGTGTTTTTGGTCAAGTAAAATATGGCCCCGTCTGAGTGCAGAGGAAACCGGCAGAGGAGCAAGGAAGGGGTGTTTGGTGCGAGCGCTCTGGGCTTCTGCTGCACAAAATCACTGCTGTATGAGTACTTTCTGCCCTAAACTTTGTGATAGGACCCAACTTGTTCCATCCCCGAATATCACTTTAAGGTAATGTATAAGTAAAACAAATTAACCTTTTTATCTTAGTTAAGTAACTTTTGTAAGCTGTTGTGAGGTAGCAAGAAGATATAATTGGTGAATATTTAGATGCACTACATTATGCTGCTGCGCATTCTTGTTGCCCAAGATATTTTCAGATGCTCATCATTCAGAAGCCCTGAAATGATATTAGTTTTGCTGATATCTTCTATCTTTAAGGTCTGCACCCCTTTTCTGACTGTCTCCCTCTAACCAATGACCTCTGCTATCACTGTCCTTTTAAGGCCCCTTTATTACCCATCGCTTTGTGTGCTGTCGACTTGAGAATGAATTTCAGAGTCCCAAGGGAGAGATGTGAGATGATGAGGGTGGCGGCAGTGGTGTCGCAGGGGAGTTGGGGTCAAAGATCAGAGTTCAGACAGCTGGGAAACCTCTTTAAATCCCCTTTTTTCTCTCTTACTCCACAGATTCCTACACAGCAGGGTAGCACTAGTTTTACTCATTTATCTCTGCCTCTTTTAACTCAGTACATGTGTTGAAATAGTTTGCACTCTTTAGTTGCATTCTCTATGCTGTGGTATGCATATGAAGTGCACTTTCTGAGGGCACTACAAAACAAAAAGGCAAATTTATTCTATGGTATTCAAAGAGAAAACACCCCAAGTAGTGATAGAGTTTGTTTGTTTTTATGCCTGCAGTACCCACGCTGATTTTAAGTGGTGGGTGAGTGGGTGGTGGGGGGTTTAAGTCCTGCAACTAATGCATAAACAAAACCCCTTTCTGTTTGCCTTGTTGTCTTTTATTTTCTGTTTTTGTCATTTTACCACTTTGCACACCCATGCTGTGCATTGTTGTCCAGTGTGCCACATCCCCATGCAATAGGGAGAAGAAGGAGAAAGTAAAAGGGAGATACCTCTACTCTCCTGCTGTAACTTAAAAGGAATGAGACCAGTGAGGGAGCCTCCCACTTATAGTAATGTACAAATGTACTCAAGGAGTGGTAGGAGATAGCGGTCATATAGAATAACAAAGTAAGATGGAAAACAAGCAAGAGGAGAGACCACACCTCTGCTTATTTAATTCAAATTCACACATACACTAGCAGAAACCACATCCAGAGCTTCCCTTCCATGCGCTAGCCACTGTCCAGTCAAAGCTCACGACTCTGACTGGACAGCGCCTATGCATGGAAGGGCAGGGCTGGAGGTGGAGGGGTCTGGGATGAGGTGTTATGGTCTTAATGGAGACAAATGAAGGTATCATATTGGCCCAGGACAAGGCTATGGAGCCACTGCCAGCCACATTGACCCAGAGAACAAGAACACTTAAGGGAGAGAGAAAGAGGAGGGGAGAAAGAGAGAAGGGGGGGGAGCCTTGAGGCAACTTCACTTCAAAGTCAGAGCTATTGTGCAGCAGTTTAGGCATTGAGCACTTAGCTGAAGAGCACTTTGGCAGTGATGGAGGGTACTGTAATTCCTCCTCCTCTTGAATCAGCAGCTCCTAACCCAAGCAGAACTTCTTGTCTCAGGTTTAAACCAAAACCCCCTAGTCTCAGTGATTTACACTACTATGGCCAAAGACAACTGGCAGAACCTTCGCCCAGAGTCCTGCATAGGATGGAGAATCCCCTAAGATACAGCAAAGATGTTTTACTCTTGTAATCCGGTTATGGATTTTCATGTTTCTACAACGTAATCCAGGACCAAGCTCAAGCTTGGTTTTAGTTCCATGTCAGGTCTCCAGGCAGATTTTCTATTGTCTTTGAGTACTCTGATAGGGTTTGACTTGGACTTCTTCTCTTGGTCTTGGCCACTGGTGTCACCCGTAATGCTCTTGCCAAATCCCCTCAGTCTGCCTGTGATTCTCTCCTGAGGAGCTATCAGAAGGTAAACACAAAACAGGGGAAGTTGCCAAGATACAGCCAGTCCCTGAGAGAAGGCAGAAAATTATTTTTTCAATTGTTTTGTGCGCACCCATCGGCCATTTTCCATGGTGTCTTTGCCAAGAAATCATCAGTACCGGCCAAGTACTCTCCTTTACGGCAATTTTATGCAGAAAATGTGGAACTGTGTAATTAGCAACAACTGACAGCAACACAGCTCCTGCTTTTATTCTTTTACCTTTCTACCTCTGTTTAGCGGCAGGCTCATCTGGTTTTTTGAGGATGCCAAAAACAAATTTGTTTGCAATTAGAGCTTTATTACCAAGTTTCAAATAGCAGTGTGGGTGCTGCTTTGGGAAATAATGGCACATCATTTGAATGGACCCTAATTAAAAAAATTGTTTAAACACTAAATAACCAAAATAAAACTTAAGTTTGTGAATTTTGGATGCATTTGTCACATAAACAAGCTCTCCTTTTTTATTCTATAGGCAGGGTTTTCCACATTATTAAAAGATTAGTGAAACCTTGACTACTTTGTTCTACATCTGTTCTGTAACTGTTATGCTATGTAGAGAAATGGGCTTTACTTGTTTAATACACCCTTCAATCCAGGCCAATAACAGTAAAAGCATTTGATTTTCCCAAGTCTCTGAAGCACATGATGGAAGCTGCCACAACCTGCGGGCTTGAACCAAAACATCAGGGAGGTAGATGTAAAAATGGGAACAATTTAGCAGTTTCTGTGACAAACACCAGGGCAATCTGTCCTTTGAGAGAAGTGACGGAGTGAACAATAAACTGAGAAAGAGCATAAAAGGATGACATCCATGCCAGGCTGCAGCACCACCAAGCTGCTCATCTTCTTGGCACCGAGCAAAGCTCTGGCTCCAGTTCAACCAGGAGGCCCTATTTTCCCTCGTTTTTTATGTGTCTTTTTGTTTCCATGATTCACCGTAAGAGTTGTGTACAACTCGTTCACATGCTCGTTTTTTCGCGTACTTGGATTACCCTCACTCGCCGCTCTTTGTTGGATTGGAAAAGATGGCTGGTTTTTCCAAAGCCTCCAGGCCTTGAAATGCATGCAGGCTGGAATCCAAAGCCCCTAATCACAGCTAAGGGAATAGGCTGACTGGATAGTCACGATTCGTAGCGAGAAAACGATGGAGGAAGAGAGGAGGAAAGAAGGTGAAAATGAAGAGGGGAGAGTGGGAGGAGGGCGAAAGTGAAATAGGAAAATCAAGTTGTTTTGGCGCTATTTGGAAGTTCTAAAATTAGACCCTAAAGTGCTTTCAAAATTAAGAAAAATAAAGCTTTCATCAAGACATTGTGATGTCTTCTATAATTCAAGTTCCAGAAACACAGTACATGCATTTGCATGTAAAATATACATGTGTGTGATATGTGACCCTGTGTGTGTTTGTGGCCTGCCACTCCGGCACACCTCAAGCTGTTTGGCTGTCGTCAGGCTTGCTCAGCAAGAAGCAGGCTGCTCCATCTGGTCTTCCCACCCCTTTCTCCGTCTTCTCTGGAGACTCAGTGTGTATGAATGTCTGTGTGGAAGCATGCACGCGCGTGGCTTTTACTACCACATGCACATATGTGATTACCCACACACATACACAAATGTCTGTACAATCGCAGGGTTATGCGAAGTGCTCCAGTACATACTAGCTATCCACTTATCCCTTGTACACAAACACACACAGTCACACAGACAGAGCTTAACAGGTACTCTAAAATTAATCAGTATTCTATTACCCTTTCATCCCTCATTTCAGCCTGTGTTTCCTGGCGTGATAGCAGGAAAGCCTCTGAGGTAAATTAGACACAATGACACAAAATGAGCGGCGGGAGAGTCAACAATACAAAGCCCAAAGCCGGTCCAGGCCTATTACAGGCTTGTATATGGAGTGGCTCATTTCCAGATTTGTAAATCATATTTGATGTGCAGCAGAATTGGTCAACAGAGCTCAAACTTATGTCTCAATATACTGTTTAGAGTGACAACGAATCCAGCTGAACTCGCACTGTGATCTGAGAGAGATCTGAAAGTATGGCTTGGGCTTCAGGAAGATTATGATGACAATGAGGAGGAGGGAGCACAAAATATGGGACAAGCAAAGGCAACAAAATGAAAAATTAATTTACCGGTGTTGATCATGTATTCATGCTAATGTCCTTTTTATTATCATAATGATGTTTGTACCTCCTTTTACATAATTATCTAATTCTCCTGAGGGTGTCAAAATGATAAAATCCAGGAAACTGGTGTTTTGTTGTCTACTTTTATTCACCTGAAGCCAATTAAGACACTTATTTTTTTTGACAGCATATGACAGGATCCTCCTCTTTTAGAGACAAGGAACAACAAAAGTGAGAAAGTTTGAGAAGTAATGGTTAGAGTTTTCCAACAAAATGTCTCAGTTGGTACACGCTTCCTGCTCCAGTTATCCTTTCCTGGTTTGTGTTTGTCACTAACAAGGTCCCACGAGGCTGCCGCTCTGTCACCTGGGCATTGTAGCGTAGCATGTAGCCAGGTCAACTCATGAATGAGCCCAGAGCAACAACAACAATAGCTACCATTTTCCAGCAGAGTGACAGTGTGTACGTGTGTGCGTGGGTGGGTGCGTGTATGAATGAGTTTTGGGCTTCCTCAGAGCTGTGGTGCAGCTGGTTTCTAATCCCTGCGCAGTGAAAATGAGAACCAGGTGACACCTCTGCCATTAGCATCCTCAACTGATAGCACAGAAGATATGGCAATGCCTTCAAGAGTATACTATAAAAGAGCAACTCAGACAGGACAGTGGATAGGGCAGAAAACAGGGTGAGAGATAGAAGGGACATGCTGGGAAAGGTGCCACAAGTTAGATTCGAGGGCTAGCCTCAAGGCAACCTGCTAGGCTAGTGTTGTAATATTTTGATATGAAATTGGAGATAAAATTGTATTAATGCTGTGGTAAACTAAAATGCAACTGCTCAACCACAGAACAGGCATTTAGATGTAAACCTGTAAAGACTGAAAGCAGGTGGGGCTAGCTCTGCTAGCATTAGCCACACCTAGCAAATCAGTTTGGCGTTGCTAACCTGCAGACTCAGTGGTCTTGTGCTCAATTCTGTTGACATGACTTAATTCCCAACATCCCTGAAATGATCTGTGTCCTTACGATCTCTTCTTCTGGAAATTCACCCTTAAAAGATGTTTGCTTTATTCTTAAATTTTTCTAAACTACAAGTACATATGTGCTTCTAAGACTTTCCACCTTCTTTGAAACAGCCAGAAAACAGAGTGGAATTCATTGATTGCATCTTTAAGCCCCTGAGGAAATCAAAAGACATTCAACCAAACAGAATGGTAGTCACATGTTCAGCACTTGCTGTAGTTTTCTGGTACCTGAAAGTGCCTTTCAGCAAACATAATTCTGATGAAAATCAAACAGAAATGGGTGTAACTGACTGCAGAACAAACTCCAAGAAAGCGGTTGGGAAAGGAACCAATCGTGTGCTGTTAAAATAAATATATTTTATTCATAGTTTAATCAGGCACTGGCAGTAATATGCTTGATTTTCTCCACAAACATGTTGTTTTGTTTGATGCATTAATGCAGCAAGTTTACCTCAGGCTTTTTCTATTTGATGTTTACACTTTATTTTTTTTCACCCCATAAAGGCTGTCATTCAATCTCCTCTGCTGCTCCACATGCCCTCCCTTAATTCCTTCGACAATCACTTGTTTTCTTTACTTTCTCCAAACTTCCCCCCGCTGCTTTTCCATCCTCCTCCGCCTCACGCTAACATCACTCATCTGCTGGCTTCTTTTTTTCTTGTTTGTTCTACTTTTTCTCTTTTCTCTTTTCTCCATCCACCCCTTTGGTGCCAGACTGCTCACAGAGAGAGAGAAGAAAACAACAACATGGTGACTGGTCTTCACACAGTCATGCTAACAGTGTCGGGGTCAACTTGACACGCACATTTGTTTCTTTAAGGCTAAGAGGAACCAACACCCAACTAATCAGAATTTGTTTGGAGCAAAACACACACCACAGGAATAAACACACAAACATGGAGAAGTGAAATCGACAAATCCGTGCTAAAAGCAAAGAGCTACTCCTTTGATGAAGACGTTTTAGTGACGGGAAGGCATCCTCCTCTTCCTCATCATCATTAATGGGAGGACAGCCTGTTGTTTAGCCCCACAGAGTAATGAGGAGGCGGGAGGTTGGGTGGGGCGGAGGGTGAGGGTGAAGGGGTGTGGAGCGATCAAATGACACCCTGACATTTGAGCTTGAAACAAACGAATCGATTGTGATTAAATTATTCATCTGTCTGTTTACCATGGAAATGGAGCGGTTTGGGAGGAAAATGGGAGGAAGACACTGTGAGGGGAGAAGAGTGAGGCAGGAGAAAATGAGAGGCTGGCAACAACTCTGAAGTTCCTACACTAATCTTATAATAATGATCCACTGGCCTGAGTGGAACTATTGCAGCTGTGTCTACTTTTTATCCTCTTTCACAATAGTATTCTATGAAAGTCCACGCTGATCCAAGAAGTGTCTTTCATGTGAAAGTATAAACACACTGGGGTTTCCTAGGGTCAGAAGTAATAAAACAGCACGGTTTTATGAGCATGTTAGAGCTGGAACAAAACTATCTTTTTTATTTTTTTTCATGGTTTTTTGGAGGCTAAATTGTACAAAATGTGCAAACGTGAACATGAAGTTTGAAATTGTGTTTTGTTGTCTGCAGCTGGTTTTATAAATTATACAAGTGGTTAATTGCAGACTCGTTGAATGACTCTACCTACCAAGTAGAGTTTAATTACACCTGCTGATAGCTGGCCTGCAACACTACACAAGTGTATCATACAAACAAAGCCTCATTTCTTCAGATAGGGAGATTTAGCCTCACACCATCACACTCCAAATAATGCCTCCATTTGGTTTTTCAGAATACCAGCTTGAAGCTGCTTCATTCAGATCAGTCAATTAGGAATGCACCTGGACCAGACACCTACTGACCACTGTAACAGAGCTTGTGCTCACAGGTGCTGCCAATCAAGTCCTAATCAGGCTCCTGATTGGCAGCACCTGGGGGTACCAGAAACTGGAAACAAGAGTAAAGAGATGAGAATAAGCTGTTTTATTTTAAGACTAATGAAACTTAAACAGAAAAGTGTGTGAACTTTTTTGAATGTGAAATTATTAAAACAGGCATGGGTTTGCAAGCACGAATATGTGATTATGAATGTGTCTGCAGCTCTTTTTAAATGTCATTATAGGTGTTTATTATATTCTTTTTTTTTACTTGTATTGCTGCCGTGAAATCTTGAAAAAGAGGCCTTGCTCTCAGTCTTCACATTGATATCAGAGTCCTGCACTGGGTCGGGTACCTGATTTGCGGGTGGTTTTTAAAAAATTTTTTTTCCCAGGTTTGGATCTGGGTGGAAAAAATAACATGCGGGTCGGGTCGCAGTTTTAGTGTGACACATCAAAATTAATATAAAATAATAATAAATACAATAAAATAAAAACCTAAGTTGTAAGCTGGTTGTAAGGCAGTGACCATATAGACTGTAAAAAACATGGACCTCATCCGAAAATCCGTAACATGGTGGAAGGCTGAGCCACGCTATCCAGTTCTTATAATACATCCATGGTTGTGACATGATCACGGCTCGTACCTACTGAGCGTCGCTTAAGTCTGGACAGAAAGTAAGTCTACCATTATACACGTAAAGTTCCTTTTAAGATATTAAAAGTTTAAAAGCATTAAACATAAAAAAATGAGTGATTTTACAGTTGTATGTGAGAAGATCACAAAGGGTTGATGATGAAGTCAGGCTTTTATTGGAAGAGTTGCTTCATTTAGGTGTGTTGTTTACTCACTGGCATCTGAACTATGGCGATATACCGTTCAATTTTCGGACAATATGACCCAAAATGATTACTTTAAATAAGGTTAAGGGTCGGGCTGCGGGTCGTGTTTCCATGGGTCAGATCGGATTGCAGTACTAATCGGGCTGATGCACGGGTTTGCGGTTCGGGTGCAGGTTTGTATGTCCCCGGGTCGGGGCGGGGTGGATCTTGAAAATTGGACCCGTGCAGGACTCTGATTGATATACCTGCTAAGTGAAACGCCTTAACGTTAAACCACAAAACCCTTTCCGCCCATCTAAAATCCATGACTCACTGACTCATAGTGACTGGGAAGGACTCAGTGGTAAAGCGGATTGTCTTTCAATCGGGAGGTTGGAAGATCACCCTGGTCCCATTTTTAACATGCTAAAGTGTCTGTGGGCATGACACCATGTTGGCTGTGCCAGCAGTATGTGAATGGGATTAGCTACTAGTGATGGGTGCCTTTGCCATCAGGGTATGACTATGGTGAGAATGTGTAAATGTAAATCGCTGTATGCTGTAAATCAGCTCATCTTACACCTACCTCCTCACAGTGGTTACAGTCAGAGTATAGAAATTACCGTCTCGCCGTGTATGGTCTTGGTGCTTTTTTTTGGGCTACAAAGAGTCTAAAGAGTCAATGTTTATTGGTTTCATAACCAGTGAAAAACTCCTCAGGGGGGCTTTAAACGATTCACATGAAACGGCTTATCAATCAGCTGCTCATCAAATGAGCACTACAGTTTCTACAGATTCCTATCGTGTTTAAAGGAAAACTTGTTCTTGAAAAATCTCAGAAATGCATTAACAAAAAGTTACATTATTCACTCAGAGTTCCTCCGTGTTTCCAGGAACTCAATATGGCCGCTGCCTCCCTCCCTCCCTCACTATCCCCCTCAGCCTGCTGCATTCCACAGATAGAATAGATGGCCCTGCTAGGGATGACATTTTAATGAGTGTGTGTGGGAGAGAGGCTCTGAGAGGGTGACGATGGAAGGCCGCACACACGCACAAGCACATGGATGCACACAAAGGCCGAAACAGGCTGGCACAAAGAGCAACTGTGCACAAGTGTGGCTCACATGCACATACACACATGTATGTATGGATCAACACAAAGACAAACACACATGCATGCAAAGTGGCTGTTATCACGTAAGGCCAATCGTGGACAGGGAGGGAAAGGCTATGTCCTCCCTGAATGTTTACAAATCACTGTGAACAATTGCGAAGGCTCACAGGTGAATTAACAGAAAATCCTTGTGGATGTACATGAGATTAAATATGATATCGTGTCTTGTTTTGGTGATCATGGGAAAGTGTACTATTTCAACTCAAGAGGTCAGGGGTCAAGGTAAGCTGAGCAGCCTTACTAGGGCGTTCAGACTTCTTAAACTGTGAAGTGCATGGAGGAAAAATGTCAAAAGTTTTCCTGATTTCCATATGTTAGAAGTTAAGAATCAGGTCAGAAATTGGATTAATGAAACCTTTTCACAGGATAGTGGTCAACTGTATGAATTCAACATATATAGGTTTTTTAAAAAAGGTAACCCATGTAAAGTCAGACACCTTCTTTAGGTTTTACATAAAATGTGAACCACATTAGGTCTATAATTAGTCATTTTCATGTCACAGAGTTATTTTCTTATTTTAAATACCAAACAAGAGCATAATGAATCATGCTTTTGAAGCTGTGCACAGATTAATAGACCTATAGAAAAAGAAAAAAATGCAGGGCAGAGAGATGTGTTGACACATCATTTCTTACAGTGTACGCACAGATAGTTAACCTCAGCAGCGACAGATTATATTAACCTTTTAGAGGAAGTGTTTGCATACTGGAGAAGGGGGCCAGAGAGCTAGCACTGCAGTATAGCCGATGGGTTGAATTAATGAGATTGTAGGTATCTGCATGGCTGCACATTTTAACTGGGCTTTGGAAGAGGACAGAGAAAGAGAAAGAGAGAGGAAAAAAAAGACGAAGTGGGGAGTGGAGGTCGGGTCAAGCAAAGGGGGTGAAACTCTCACACACACATACAGACATGGACACACACACACACACACACGTTCCTGCTGAAAGCCTCTCGTCTCCGGCTCCCCAGTTATAACCTTCAATTAACCTTCCTGAATATAGTGTGAGTGGTCTGGGTGTGTGTGAGTGAGTGTGTGATTGTGCTGGCATATTCTTGCTGACGTCTGTGCATGTGTGTGCCTGTGCGTGCTCATTCGCTCTCTTGCATCTGCTTTTACTCAGCCGAAAATCAATTTTACCTAACCCCACCCCTCCTCCCATCATCCGATCCTCATTGAAATTCAAAACAGTGAAAACACACATTTCTTTATTAGTTTGGAGCTGCCGAGCACTGGACATTCAGCTGAATAACTGGAACACACACAGTACACACGTCTTGTCCTCTGTTTCTACAGATAGGTTACACTCACACTAAGATTCTTCCACAGTTCTGCAATATCACATTAATCTCCCTTCACATAATCTAATTCAGTATTCTAAACTATTTCCAGACCTCAATTGCGTGACTTGATTTGATGGTTCGGGTCACTGTTGAGTGTGATTTCTACTGACAAGCAGCTCATCTATCACTCTCCCTCTTAAATCTGAACACTATTCTACAACACAGCTGATATCGTAGAAAGACTATCAACTAGGCAGTCTCTAGTTTTAATTTCAATTTTAATTTTAAAGGAGTAGTGTGTCTAGAATTCCTCATTTCAGTCCCGCAGCAACATTACTA
The DNA here is from genome assembly GCF_033239565.1 of Halichoeres trimaculatus. Lineage (NCBI taxonomy): Eukaryota > Metazoa > Chordata > Actinopteri > Labriformes > Labridae > Halichoeres > Halichoeres trimaculatus. Next base: position 14,223,879 of record NW_027437182.1, on the reverse strand, counting down.
ATCATTCTGAGTTCTGCTGCTCAAAGTATTTTGCAACACACAATTTTATTGCAATTGTGGTGATTTTTGTCTGATTCAGAGGTGTATTTGCAATCAGCAATTTTGGGGGGTTACCAAAACAATTCATAAGGTCCTTCTTCAAAAGTACAGACAGCAACATCAGCCTTTAAGAAAGAGAAGAAAAAAGATCCAGATGAAATGGAACATGATGGTAAAAAGGGTCAGTTCCAGGGCGCGGTCACACTGGCCATCTGTATCATGCCCGAGCATGCCTTAACCCTGAATTCCAGTTTGTTCTGTCAGTGTGATTGCTCTGTATTGTGCTCAGGCACAGTACACTTCCTTGGCCTTGGCACATTTGGAGAGGTGTGCTATGGCGTGGTGCACTTCATAATAATCCATGAGGTATAATCGCTGATATGGCTCCTCTTTATAATCATTGGTGGGGGTGTTAGCGGGCTGTGACTTACCAAAAAGACTTGACATAGGCCAAAAAGTAACCAAAAACATGCTTTCAATGTTCTCTGTTGTGCTGACTCCGATGATAAACAGATGCTTCATGATGATGTAGGCGGGCTATGCATGTGTCATATCACGACAGCATGACATATAGAGCCAATCGTGCTTAAGCCTGGTTCATATTGGAGTTGTGTGACCACGGGCTATACGGCCTGCTGGGGAATGGCTCTGCAGGGGGCCAGTTGTGCTTGAATCTGGCACCGTACGGATGGCCAGTGTGTCCGTGCCCTCAGACATTTGTGAATAGCGTGTGTTGTAAAAGAATGCTGATGTAGTTTTTTGTGTCGCCTTTCTTATACAAAGCAGGTGAGGAGAGGGTCTGGGCCTCATTCTGGAACCACCTCCCGCGATCAGCTTACAGGAGGAATATTATTTCCAGTCTGGCAGGATGAAGAAAGGAGGGGAAGGTGTTAGATGAACAGAGAAAAGTGCAAATTAGATTTTTTTTTCCCCAAAAAGACTACATTCTGCCTGTTGCTGCAGTCTTAGCTTCCTCATCACCCAAGGCTAAGACTAAAAATAGCAAATTCCAGCCTGTTAGTATTAGTGTGTAGGTGTATGTGTGAGCGTGTGTGTGTGCTTGTGTGTGTGTGGTGCAGCTGCTCACAGGGAAGGTTGAATTGGAGCTGATGAGGGCCGTATAAACAGTGAACATCTGTGAGAGGCTTTCATACTGTAAAAATATACTACGCTGTTCAGAGTGTGTCTGTGTGTCCTTAAATTTGGAGAACCGCACCCCTCTCTTCTACTCTCTCTTACTCCGTCTCTCTGTCAGACTAAACCTTGGTGGCCCATCCCCCCTATTAAGCATTCCAGCAGACTTCAGGGGCCCTCATTGACTTCCTGACTGCTTCTCCCTGACACACACAGACAAGCAAGCAAGCACACACATACACACTGATACAAATTGACGTATTTATAGAATGGTACAGTTGGCAGCAGGATTCATTAGACTGTGTATAAACAGTGTATTCAAGCATACACTTGTAAGCATGACTTATGCATGTTAATTCGGCTCATGACATTAAGCTACATGTGTGCATACATTCATTAGTGCAACAGTGTCCGATCAATCTGATGGGACCAACATGACACAGCTTGTTCATGCAGCTGTTTGAACATTTGTATCATTTAGAGGATTTCACAAACATCTACAAATTATTTACATCAAGAGATGATATGAGGATCCAGTTTGTAGTTTGGGTTGATGTGAGATATAATCAGCACTAAAGTGGTGTGAATTACGTACAGTACATGAGTTTTTGAGTATTCTGTGAAAGTCGATCAGAAATGATGTTTGCATCAGTCTGTCATGGTGTTGGCAGCCATTATAAATGAGTCAAGCTTTGTCACTAGCTTGAATTAAGTTTTCAACCTTTGACGCAGAAGGATGAGAATAAGTCACATGTGGGTGGAAACGACTTCAGCACAGCTGCAGCATGTATAAAATGAGTATTAGTCACAGCTAGTTGGTATATAATTTGATGTAATAGGGTGGGTATAATTGGCCATATGCATGTGTATCTTTGCATGTGCATGACTAAAAGCATTGGGGGGGGGGTGTCATAAAGACAAGAGATCTTTAAGCTTTCTCATACAAATAAAATACAGAAAGCAAAACATATATAGTGCTCACACAGTAGCCATATAACAAACAAGAACAACAAACTAACATGTAATGTCTTTTTTTCTAGTTAGATGTCTTTATCCTAATTTTTCAATTATAATTGTTATGTCATTTTGTCCATTTTGGCTCACCATAGCTACCGCTGTGTCTTCCTGCTTCCTGCTGCGTCTTCAATGGAAAATCACCGCTCCACTTACTACACCACTATGCTTTTAAAAGTATATTTGACTTTAAGAAAAAGTCTGACAGCTCAGCTGACAAGTCAAAAGGTAATGCACACTTTGTTTCAAAATAAAAATACCACTCAGCTGGCTGAGCGCTATAAGAAAAATTAAATTCAGTAGTAAATTTCACTGCGGAACATGAGAAAAATGAATACCGACACACAACCACCATGAAAGATCAACACAAGCTGAGCCAGTGTATGCAGCCAATTCAAATCCATCAACATCCCTTCTTTTTAGTCTCAATCTCTGTCTCCTTCACTCTCTGTGTGAATAAAAAATTCATGAGGAGCTGACAATTTACAGAAAAAGACTACAACCGATATCTGTTCTCCACTGGAACCACTCAAAGTCCACTTTACATCCAAGGGATGAGGAAATGACAGGTGCACAATGAAAATCAGTCAGTAAGACATACACACTGCAGGTAACCTTTCCCTCAAGCCCTGCAAAATGGATCAGAAGGAGTTTCTGTCAAACCTTTAAATTCAAAGGAAAAGAGCAAAACCCATCTCTTAATCTTCAACCAAGACAGTCCCAAGGTTTCTAACTGGATCAAGCTTTTTGCCTCCAGAGATTTATTACTGGATTCTGTCAGGAGATTTTACTGGGGAATATTTTTTTTAAGTTGTATTATAGAAAAGTTCAAAGAAAGATTGAAGAAAGAGCATTCTTGTATGTTTTTAACAGATACTAAAGGGAGAAACAGTTTGATAGCTTCATATTGCACCCAGAATGAGAATCAAGATGAGACACAGACAGTAATGGCTGCTGATGCTCTGTGCTTTGATCAGTAAAGAAGTGTTGGGATGCTGTGGACACTACCGCTGCTCGTTAATTAAAGTAAGTTCAAGTTATTGAAGCATCGAGAAATGATAAAAGAGGAATACAGCAAGACGCACAGAGGAGGAGACATTTTTCCTTTCAGTTTTACACCTGAGCAGATAAATAAGAGCAAGGCTACCCTCACAAACTGGAATATTCACATTAAAATGTATAGATGTACTTGTATAAGTGAGAGCTGTGTGCCTCTGCATGTGTCATGCACAGTAGGACTCCAGCAGCTCCAATGCACTCGTCTCCAGTTTCAGAGAGGAAGCCGTCTGCAGGATTCCTCCCACACGCTGCAGAACTGTTATGGCGTCCTTTAACAAATCAACACGATAAATCACAGCTACAAGTGTTTCCTTAGTATGATCTTCTCTTCCCTTCCCGCACGGAAAACAGCACTGGATTCAGTAGCTGCAACTTCAACATGAAAGTGAGAGATCGACTGGTTGGCAGGCGAGCTCTCGGTGTCGTGAGGGTGAGCGTTATTTTGGCCACTGTAATCGAATTGCATTCTTGTTACCATTTTTCTACTTGAGCGCCATCCATGAAAGAGAGAACGAGCAGTGGGGGGAGGGCAGGGGACACACACAGAGAGAAAGGCAAGAGAGAGTGTGCCAGCGAGCACTCCGGCCAAGGAATGCAAAAGGGAAAATAAAGCTGAAGAGAAGAAAAACAAAGAGCAGAGTGGGAGAAAGACACAGGCAGAGAGAAAATCAATACCTTGCCTTGAAGAGAGGCCTACACCAAAGGTGCAATTATGCTAAATGTGTTTTGTTTACGCAGCAGCAGGCCGCGGAAATTTCTCAACCGGGGGGGCTGGTGCCAAATTAAAACATTATGACTGCAGGGAAGAAAGACTCCAAACAAATTTACTCTGAATTCACCATCTTGCCACATGTGTTTCGGCATTTTTTTATAGGAACATAAGATGCCATTAAATTCAACAAAGGCCTCTGGTTGAAAGCTGTTTTTCTGTTGTTGGTCTCCCTGGCAGTTTCTGCCCTGATCGCCTATCCTGCTCTTTTGTCTTAAAACAAACCCACACTGGCTGTGTCCTGTAGTACAATATTTCAGTTGACATTTCATTTCAATAGATGATGTTAAATACTGAAGAAGACACCGTTTTTCATATGTTGATGCGCAAACTGTCAAAGAGATGGGGCTGCAGATACTTCAGGATGAGGGCCTTTTCTGGTTGACCCATGGAGAAAAGATGCATTTCAAAGGGAATCACTCTTTAAAAAAAGAACAGCGAATAAAACTTGTCCATCATATAAAACTATAAAATATGGAGTTCTTTTTCATCTTTCTAAAAGTCAGAATTACTTCTTTCCACAGTCCCCACATCTAGAATATGAAAATGTATTTTCTTCAGGAAGAAAGAAGTCGCAACAAGCAACTCCCAGAAGGCCGTGCTTTGACCTGGATAAATGTGAAGTCAAACATTGCTTCCTATCCTTTTTTCATAAATATAAGCAGTTTTTTGTAAAGGAGGAATAATACCACTCTATGCAGCTGTGAAGCTACTATATGTTTGTTCGACTGCTTTACATTGTGTGGGATATGAATGTAACTAAGTTTAGGACAGAATAAAAAGTCAAGGCCAGCCATTATCCAGTCTGAACTCTCACTGAATTAATGGCTGAAAAGTTTACATCTAAATACACACAAATAAGTACATCTAAATACCACACGACAGTCGTTTAAGCCTCAAACACGACAGCTGAGGTACCACAACCAAAAACAACTCGGCCACATAAAGGGCTGTAGTGGCAAAGGGGACAATTCCTCTGGAGTACCATACTACAATACTGCGGATCACCACAGGCCTTCAGAGATGTGGTAAGTTAAAAGAGGCGAGGGTGTGAATGTAGCAAGGTTGGCCTCAGAAAATGCCGCCACACCATAGCAGTACAACATTCCAGTCACAAGAAACCCTAAATTGTCAACAGCTGTTTGTGCTCTGCGTCTTCAAAGGGGGCTCCATCCTCCTCCACGGGACATCAAAAGCAATGTCATGATGCTAATCCAATCACCAGTCTTCACTGAGGGACTGACTTGTTCGACAGTGTAAAGTCCCCATTTGTCAGAACTGCGCCCTGCCGTGAAATGTGAGCTGACGTGTGAAGGACAAGATGACAGCGTCAGGTGACAGTCACTGCCAGTGTATGTCGTTGTGGTTAGTTAATGCTTGAAGCGGTACGGGCAGTGAGGTACGCCAAACTACATCACCCAACATGCAAAAGCTGATTCCAGGAAAGAGAGAAAAAAAGAGGGAAAGGGGGCACAGTGGTGGCATATCATTTGAAATGCAAGCTTGGTTGACGTTTGCCAGCAGGAATAGAGACTTAAGTTTACATCAAGAAGTGTCTTCTGACTTCTTGCCAGGTGATGAGCTGGATGCTGCTGAAAGATGACAGCAGAGGGGTAGATGAGTCACCTGGAATCAAGAGCACCTCACCCCGGCTCAAGAAAACGATAAGAAACATGTCTTGACAAGGTAAATGACACTGCGCCCTTGTTGGTAGGTTTTAGAGTTCAAACAGCATCAAAGAGGCTCATGTTAGTCAGAAAGCAACCTCTGAATCAGGTGCAATGCATCTTGCCTCAATATACAGCACTGCACATCACCTGTCGCCTTAACCAGCTGTTACTGTTTCCATCAATGGCTTTAAGTCTATTTTCCCCCAGCTCAGAGGTCGTCCAAAGGCAGCAACTGCAATCAAGGCACCGCAAGCAGTAAGGGGGTTACCGAGACAAAACTGCATGGATGTAATACATTAGGTCTGAAATGAGGGGGAAAGGCTTTGTCATTGAATAGGCTATAAGGAAAGATTACAGCTGTAGAGCTTAACACTCACAGTGTTTCATCCCTTAATAGTGAGGGAGGGGGAGAGACGGTGTAAGGGGAAGAAAAGGGTAAAGCAGAAGGAGGAGGGGGTTGCCGTGTCTTGTGGGGTATCATGCCATGCCCTTGCAATGCCCTGTCATGCAATTTGCTGACATGCTTATCTCAGAGTGGTGGACACAATTGCCCAACAGAAAAGTGGAGCATCATTAAAATCTGATGAGGCCCACATCAAACAAGGGGGTCAAAATATTTGCTCTTTCCAACTAAGAGAGGTTCTTCTTTTTCAGCTGACTGCTCACTATCGCTGTAATAATGTTTCCTTGTCAATTTCCCCTCCGTCTGATTCTTTCTAAATTGACTTTCTCTCGTCTCTTCCTCACATGAGTTCCTCCCTCCTTTTTAATGCACTCTCTTTCTCCCGCTCCAGTCTTTTCCTTGACAGGACTGGCAGTCTTTGTCTCGGAGGAATCCTTCCATCTACCTCCTTCCTCCTACTCTCTCTTCTTTCTTTCCATCATTTGCTTGCATAGCACACACATTTCTAAATTCTTCTCCCCCTCCTTCCTTATATCCCTCCCACCTATCTCGACAACCAGTGTTGCGTGCCCACGCCGCCTGCGCCAACAGGTCAAGTGCATGCAATCGCCTCAGCCAACAACCTGCACTGGCTGGGATCAAGCAAGATCATGGACTCAGGGTAAAAATATCTCACGCATTTGGCAGCTTTTCAAAGTCAAAGTGCAAATTAACTTTGTAAGGGGGGGGTTTCTTTGAGGTGGAAGCCAGTGGGCAAGGATTTGAACTCTTGGAGACATCTTAAGTACATCAGATCCAATTTGCATTGTCAAAGTGAACAACAGTATATTTTAAATTTTGCTCTATCTTGCGTGGTTATTGAAGGGCAAAGTGTCATCCTGTTTGCTATTCAAGAGTCAATTACAGAGCTGTTTGGCTGGCAGACAAATTGTAGCTGAGGACTATGGGCCAAAGTCACCTTTGGAATAAGACTTGTGGTGGGCTGTGTAGCCGGTGGGTGAATACGATGCAAGAGGTGACGGGCTGTTGGGGAATCGTATCAGAGTGTGTGCAGAAAACTGATGGATAGCTCGCCTGTAACCAACTCTCCTCTTTCTGACCCCTGCAGCTGAACAGGACACAACACCCCATTGTTCAACACTCATGTTTGGAAAGGGGCAGCACCAGCCAGACTCACACTCACACAAGGGTGCAGCTGCGAATGATACACACAATCTCACATGCACAGACGGTTGCTGTTACAAATGATTTGATGTTCACAAACTAATGCAGACACATGCAGACAGTTGAGTATGTGTACTATGTGTGAGGACACACACACATCTAATGCTACTGCGGTTAGTGGAGAGGACACCCTCATCTGTTTACAAGCTTGTGTGCCAATGCTGGCTGCAGCTATTTAAGTGGGAAGCAGCAAGTAGAGGTTCCAATTACAATCATGGCAGAAAAAATTAAAGGTGCTTGAACGGGCTAATAACCACTAAAACCCCTCTGTGCAAACCCCACTGAACCCGGTGCACGCACGCAAAAGCTCATTTCCCATGGTATGCCAGCCATTTTTCACCGTGCATGCTTTTAATCTCATTGACATCAAAGTCATTAGTGCACAGAAGTGCTGTTGTATTTGGAGCATACTTGGTTTATACAGATTTGGAATTTAAAGTTTAAGCAGATAAAGTGGCTTTGGTGACTTTTTTAAGCAACCTTGACTTTTTAAGAGTCTTACACATCCTAAACCATAACCAGGAGGGGTTAAACACTATTAATCCATGACTCCCCAGGTGGATGATGGTCTCTGGATTTCATCTCGTAAACAGCAGCAATCCTGGGACCACCATTCTGCATCCACCATACGGCTCCTTCTATACCTGCAAGATTACATACACACCACATTGGTCCTGCTAACTGTCAGGCCCAAAACACACACACAAAGTCATTTTAGGTTGCAGATATCCTCTGACAAAGTCCCCGCAACCCATTTTATGTGCTGTAAATTCAATACAAAAAAGGGGACGGGGGGAAAATCAGTACATTTTGCATGAAATTCCTGCTTTGAAGTGAGTGACGCATTTAAAGAGAAGGAAAATAGCTGACTTCAAAGAATGGCCCAGGTTCCTCAAGGTTCCTCCTGGCTTCTTTTTTTAAACTTACTATGTTCGACTCCATTCTGCCTGAGCAGCTTATGGTTGGCTATCAGTGTGACAGAGGCATTTTAGCAAAACTGTTACACTTGAAATGTCTTCCAAATAGGTTAAAGTTACTGCTTATTCCATATGAAAAATTCACTTTCTTTGCTCTTTTCACTTACTTACATCCCAACCTCTGTTAAATACCATAACTCTGTGGCCAAGACATGAGGAATACGTTTTTATTGAACCAAAATATTTGATTTTTTCAATATTCTAAATCTTTTGTTAGTGTTCGAAGTGTTGCATTTTCTCACAGCCAAAGTCAATGTAACTCCTCTCAGAATGAGAATTTTTACTGATTTCAATTAGCTCATTAACTTTTAAAGTATGAATGTTTTAAAAATTAAAATTGAAAAAGGCAAAATTGTCAGCAAACTGCTCACTGAAATGAAACCACAGAAGAATAAAAACCATCAAACCGCCTTTGACTGAACATAAATATGACACCCAGCTCAAGCGTCCCTTTTTATTCAGATCCTATTTGACCAAAACAGAAGCAAAGGCCACCATCCATCATGTACGAAGCTGCCCTCTTTCTTTCCTTGAATGTCTGCATACACTAAAGCCAGCCTGCCCTTCATAACACATGCCATTCCCAAGCAATTCTCCCAAAGGCGTCAGCCACACAAGACCCCTCTGTGATTTACAATGGAGGGGCCCTCTCCATTATTAACTGGATAGGCTCGCAGCCTGGGGGTTAGACCATTACCTCCACATGGGGGTAGATGCCACAGGCAGTGGTTGGTCTCCCTCTGTTGTAAAACTACACATAATAAAAATGATAGATACCATTTGTAAATTCAAGCTCTGGGCAAGCTCAGAGTCCTTGGTTTTCCAAAAACATTGCTTGGTGTAAGCTCTGTGGTTGACCAAAGCCGCGTTCATTGTGAACAAATTGCAAACAAAACAAATATGATCTGTCACAGTTTGTGGGCACTTATTCAAAGCATTTTATAGTAACATGACGGTATCAATTTTGTGAGCAAACCCTGAAAGTCTGAGTGCCAAAGTCTGCTAAGTATTCTTGGGGAGATAATATGCCCCTTCAGCCACAGTAACAGCATCACTTTGCACCACTGACTCACTCAGGTCAAGGCTTCTCTTTACAGAAAAACAGCTAATACTATTACACAGCAAAACCACAGCAGCACATCCAGTGCATCCTGTGCACACGAGGTAACTAAAACTGGGTATGATGGGCAGAGAAATGATCTCGTTGGCTGGAAAAGTGGTTTGAGCCTGGCCAGTTAGGCATATCTCCTCTGGCATCAAATCCTCTCTGCTCCGAGCCCTGGCACAGGCCTGACCCGCGGCAGTTGGCAAACGGGACGACGGCCATCTTAGTGATTGCGAAATTGGGAGCACCCCTGTGAGCCTAAAAGACAGTTTGGCTGTAGCTTAAAAAGCAACTAAACCCCAATCTGCTCCTTCCTATTTCTGCCCTTATGGTATATCCCTGGAGGGCAGTGGTTCAAATTCATTAACGCTCCTTTATCTCCATAAAAATGGGGGACCCTCTGTTTTCCATCCACCTCCTGTTTCTAAGGCCCAGACTCCATTTCCCCCCTGCCTGCTGCTTGCTCTCTCTCTCTCTCCGACTCCTCGTCCAACTCTCACTGTCCTCTCCGCTTTCATTGTCTCTGTCTCTCCCTCCTTTTTCACCACAGTAACCCAAGGGCAAGTGGGGAGCTGTGAACACCAACCCCCATTTACATGCCAGACCTGCTTTTGTCTTCCCTTCTGCCCTTGTATTTTTAGTCCTACCTACCGCCTGTTGAGACTACAGATTGGAGGCTGTAAGATGACAAATGTCAAAGGTACTGCCTTGGGGGTGAGGTGTAAATCCAGAGACACCCCACCCTTCCCTTTGGCTAAAAGACTAAATCTTCATTGCAGATTGGGTACATCCTGATTAGGCTCTATCTATTTGGCTCTGCTTTCACATTTTGGCTTTGTAGCTGACACTTTTATTTATTAAAAAACTTCTAATGAGCATGCAAATCATGCAGATGGTGCTTTTAGCTGAAGGACACTCACCAGGAAGTGTTAGGATGAAACTCATCAAATATGGTTTTGTGACTCTAATCTCAGGGTACCCTTAAAAAAAGTTCTTAGGATTATGACTTCCAACTAAATTATCTTATGTATTTTACAAATGTATTTTCTTTTCAAATGGAGTTTATTTCTTCACTTCCTGACACTATTTCTGCAGTCTTCATTGAAGTATGCATGATATCTCCCTATCTGTAATTCATTTCTTTTCTACTTCCCACTTGGTGGCATCAGGCTGCGACTACAATCGGCAAAGCGCTGGCTTCTCTTTCCCTGTGTAAACACAATCTCCCATATCAGCAGCAAATAGACAAACTCTGATAACAGCCTTGTTCCCTTTATAAAGTCCATCTACTTAACTGCTTCTGTGCTAGCCCAACTCCCTCGTTCATCAGATAAACCAAGGGGAGACTCTCACTTATGGATGAAAAGATCTTGCCATTGCTGGGATAACTGTGTCTGTTTCTGAATTCAAAATCTCAGATGCAACATTTCTCTCTTTATGACCCATGCTGCAAGACAGTCGTCACTATGTTGAACATGTTTTCTAGCAATTAGGTCATTCTGGATGAACCCAGAATCCACTGAGTGCAGATTTAAATGGGCTGAAGTGACCCTTGCAAAGTAGGGGGCTGATGAGTTTTCATAATGATCCTGTTGACATGCCTTAGACGCCAAATCAGATGTCCCATTGTCTACAGACCATCTGTCTGATGACCTCTCAAGCAAACCAAATGACAATATTTCAGAGTTAGTTTTTCAGAACTTTGGAGCATTTTTATCCATCCAGTTATGATCAGCTGCTTGGCTTTTTCTTTCTTGGCCTAGAATAAAATTCTGAAAATAAAATCTTCCAAACCATTCTGCCACTGTGTATTTGATCTGTAAACAAAAGGATACCAGCAGCAGGTGGGGAGCCCCCAACCCTGTGGTAGTTCTAATCTCCTCAACCATGGCTGGTATCTCTGATTACTGTGTTGTCGTTCTTCTCCCAGCAGCCATCACTTTTTAATCAGGATTATCTTATCTTACCTGACACTGAGACTCAAAAGTTAATTAGGCATCCAGCCACTGCAGGTGCCAGCGTCCTATTGTAACTGCTCAAATTGTATTCAATTTCTTTCTGCCCTAAATTATCCTAATTACAGAGTCTGCAAAACCAAGACTTGAACAAAATAAATATCAAAGCCTCATTGTAGTCCTCTGAAAATGCTTTCAAAATTTTAGAATACACACACAAAAAAATAAATTGTTGCATGTGTGTGTGTGCATCTGAACACTGTGTTTGACATTTTTACTATGAAATCACAACCACATTCTGTTCAGCCAGCGTTTGACAGTCATCTTCATCTCTACGAACAAATGTCAGAAAAACAACTAAATCTTCACCTTCTGCAAATAAAAAAAAAAGAAAACACCAGGTTGCCCACTGTGTTTGCTGTCAGCTGGAGTACAGAGGAGAGAGCCTGTCTCCATTTACATACAAATGTCACCTTCCATCCTCCCAGGGGCTGGGGAAGGTTTTACTCTCCTCACCGTGATGCGCTTGACAAACCTTTCTTCCCCGTCTGGCAGAAAAGCTTGTGATGCACAGCGAGAAAGTGAGAGGAGACTCAGTGTATTTTGCTTCTAGTGTCTTCTCTCTGTTTTGTTTCTCTTTTACGCGCCGCTGGTATGCTGTAATTTGTGTATCCAAAGTGAAGTTCACAGGCTTTGTTTCCATTTTACTTTCTTTCCACACAGAATTCTAGATGCGTCAGTACTTCAGGTAGCCAGAAATCAAACCGGTTGAGTAAAGAGTTGATGTAACTCTTAAAACTGTAACTTCCATCACTAAGTAATAGAGTTAATGGAGTCATCTGCATATGAGGCAACTTTAACAGCACAGTAAACTGGACAGTCCTACTTGTAATCACAGAGATACACAGACAGGCCTTTTCTATAGCTGAATGGCCCACATAGTGAATCTGCACCACCTCACATAAACCAGGACGTGGGTCCCCTGATGCATAGGGATGAACAATCAGCCCGACAGGCAGGTAGTTACTCCCTCTTAACCCCAGCTAGCACTGAGTGATGCAACAGAATAGCAGGCTACCTCCCATATTCCCCTCCTCCTCAGCTTTCCCCTCCCTTTCTCCCAGCCTCTCTCCTCTTGTTGCCCTTCCTTATCTCTTTTTCTCCCTTACCTCCTATTTCCTTGCACACTCCCTCTCTTCATTATTCTCTTTTCTCTCCTCCCCCCTCCTCCTTCAACTCCTATTCACTGGCTCCCGTCTCTATCTCTCCTCCTCCCAGAGGCCCATGTTTCCTTGCTTGCATTACACACAATTACTTCCATCCATCAATTATCTGCCTACTCCTCTTTAGCTACCCCACTTCCCTTTTTCTTCTCTATGACAACAACCCCCACAATCTAGCACACACACGTTTCTTTGCGAGTTCCTTCTCTCCCTAAAGCTCACCCCTCTGAGCAGCTGAGTGTACCTCCCCTCACTCTTCTCCTCCTTTCTCTTCCCCCAGAGCTCACCCCTCCTGTCGCTACCCCCCACAATACCAGATGTCCCTAAAGTTTGGTTGAGGGTGTGCATGTGTGGAGAGGGCAGGAACAAAGAGGCTGGGTAGTGGGTTTGGGGGGTGAATGTGTGGGTGGGTGTGGGTTTAAATGGGCTGAGGCATATTGCCCTGGGCTTCTGTTTGTGTCGGATTAACAACTTATAGAGCACACAGAGCCACACAGAAGCACTGACTTTAAACAATTTCAAACTGAGACAGCAAAGCCCATGTTTAGTGTGAATTAGTCAAAGCGATTTATCGTGTTTTTCTGAGGTCAGGCAATGATCTGCTCTCAAAATTGATATTTCTACAATAACTCTGCAATAGCTGGCAACAATTCGAGCTTTTATGACCTCAGATGAAGCTTTTCTTCATGAGCCAAATGTTTGACAAGAAAACAAAGTTGCAGAAATGAAAGCTACACTGAAAGCAGGATTTGAAACATTGGGGAAATCACCCCATGTACTAAAACGCAGGATCCGAATCCAAACTTAGTTTCTGCATGATGTCACCAACTAGAAAGCACCTGGCCTCCCAACTGTTCGCCAATACATTACATGTATTTCTATTACTAAACTTGTATAAAACCCACATTCTTTGTGATTGGTTTGACAGTTTCTTGTCACTTTCTGCAGCACCTGAAGCTCTGCACAAGATCACCCTTTCTGAAAACTTGTTTTTGTGTTAAATATTTCAATACATGAATCATGTTATTGGGGGTCTTTATAAGACGTAGACTTGATGAATAATTTCACCAACAGGTGGGGCCAAGCAAATAAGTGACAATATACTGAACAAATTAAAGAATAGGTAATGACAAAATATGATATAAGTAGGATCAATGAACTCTCCCTCCCCCTGACACCATACCCACAACAGGTTCAGTAATTCTGAGGGAAACACTGAAGAAGACATTGTTCTTTAACAGCTGGAACTGCCACTTCAAACAGACCTGCTAATTAGGTAACAGCAAGTCCTTCTGAATTTAAGAATATTTTATAAATACTGAAGCAACAGTCACGACAACGAAGGAGGAAAAAAGTTCAGGCATGTTGCTTAGAGAAACTAGGACCTGTTGTCTTTGTTGCCAATCAGCTGGTGTCCACTAATGTCCAAACCCTTACTGAGTTAGGAGGCTTGAATATTTTTTAATTGCATAAACAGAAATGTCTTGAGAGCGATTCCGCTCTATGCAGATGACATTATTAACCCTTCATTGCACAACGTACACCCTTCATACAGGCTTACATCTCGTCACGTAACAGTTCGCCTCGGCTGTGTTTAAATGAGCTAAGCACAACCTGTTCAAACCCTTCATGCGTATGAATGGGGGTCCTTTGCCACCCCACCACTATGTGTCTAAAACCTCATGGGGGTCAACTTGCCACGGCTTGGGGCAGCCCTTCCTGCCAGACCTAGTTTGCGAAGAGGAGGAGGAGGAGGGGGAGGACGCAGACACCCCAAGGGAAACCTCTGTTCATCAATCTAGGGGAGGCCAGCTGGTAATTACGTTTAACACAGGAACAAACCAACAGCAACCAGACAGACAGGCAGGACCAGACACTTCCATTTGATGTCTGTCCCAGACCGGGTGTTAATTACTTCTCACCATGAAACACCAGTTCACATTAACTCCATAACCATAAGAAGGTGGGATCTCAGCCAAAGGGAGTGGGAAGTGAACGGGCGTCTGTGTCAATACAATAATGTTCAATATAGTTCAATCTCAGGCTTTAACGACTATCAACCATGTTTGTTCAACTGTGTTATATCTTGAGGCATGGTGGAGTAAAAGAGGGAGTAGGAATCAACACAAGGTCTGCTCCTGCTCCTTGTGAAAAGGAGATTACTGTCACTTCATCAGGGGGAGCTGGAGCGAACCATTTCTGTAAAAGCTTGAGGTATCGAGGGAACGTGCAGGAGGCTGGGGAGGTGACAGTGTGACGATGTATTCCTCAAGGCTTTACCAGATAGTCTAGCAGGGATTAAAGTGTTTATGTGTATGAGGGTCTACTTTCACTTTTTCACCTAACAACTGAAAATACAAAAATCTTAAAGTCCTTTCTAACACGGCTCATCTGAGGTGATACTGGGGTAAAAATAAAGTGGAACCCAGTGCATAAAACACTTTCTTTGCATTTAGTAACTAACACTCTCAACCATCAACACACTTGATTTTGGTTATTGACACTAAATGTTTGACACCAGTTGATTTCTCAGAGCTACTTGGAAACTGCAATGAATTAAATGATTAGAAAGCAACCTGCTAATACCTGATATTAAAAAAAGGGTAAAAACAGAAGGTGCGGTGTAGGAAAGGGACAAATTGACTGGGGGATATGTACAGATGGAGAAACATTGAAGGACCTTTACAGTCAGCCAAGATGCTGGCTGGACTTACACTCTGCCAGTGATGGATCGATCCTGCTGAGTTCACACACCTTATCACAGCCTGGTCTTATCAGGCCCCAGCCCCTGAACCTGATTCTGGCCAAATCCATTCCTGGCTTGTTTAGTAGCACTGACCTTTGGGGTTCAGGGTAGGTGTTGTGTAAAAATGACTTTTGGGTATTGCCAGGGGGGGTCATGACTGTTCCTCACCTCCAACGAGGTCTGCTGAGGACAGAGCAACCAATTTTAGACCCAGAGCTACCAGCAGGGGTGTCTCGGTGAGTGGTCAATAATTCCTCTGCCAGCCACCCGTCTCATGTTTCTGCTCCTACGGCCAGGCTGGAAATGTAGGTCTGTGGAGTGAAAATGACATACCAGTCTCTGGAAGTCTAACCTTAATAATGTAAGAAATTATTGTGACTGCAATGTTCTGTTTTTCTCTTTGACTTTTTTTTCTGTCTTGACAAATTATGCTGTTCCAGGTGGAAAAGTTTGAGAATTCTTATCTGAAGTACCTTGCAGTAATCGGACTGCATTCAAAATGGGGGGAGGGGCTTACAAGTGGCTTCAGTGGAACCCACGTATTAGAAATGTGCATTTGTCAATTGTAAATACAACAAAAAGCTTCACTTGCTGTTTACTGCATTTATTATTATTATTATTATTATTATTATTATTATCAGTAGTAGTAGTAGTAGTAGTATTACTTTGTCAGCACGTACTGCAAATAGGGACACGTCGAGTTTTGAAGCATAATGCCAGATTGTGAAGGTAAACAAAAACACTAAGAAAAGAAGACAGAGATGGTACATCTGGGGAATTTCAGCAAGCAGACACTTGCCCAGACAAAGCTATACAGCTGACCTGTGTCCAAAATTCCCAAACTCACAGTCTACACTGTATCTACAATCTCATGCAGCATTATCAGCCCCGCAAAACAGGAGCAGGGAAAGATGGTCTGTGGGGTTTTTGCTTATTTTCAACATGGAGCAAGACAACAAACAAAATGCCAAAGGCATGAAGGAGACTATTTTGGTTTGAGTCTGAAATGGGTTTTCACATTTTATTCTCTCTGGTCTGGTTTGGAAAAGGGTACATTGCGTGTGTTTACTGGAACCCAGACACAGAAGGTTTTTCAGTATTGAGGGCTACATAATTACTTTTTCAGATTGGAGAAGCTCATCTTCTAAGGTAATCTACAGTTCAGTATCAAAATGTCACTCAGGCTTCTATCATTGCCAAAATTCTGGGAACCTAACATTTTTTACACAGATCAACTTATCTTGAACATGATGTTTCTTTTATTTTAATAAAAAGTGTAAAAGCAGAGCGCGTGAGCTGTCTAATAGGAAGTAAGCCAGTCACATAAAGATAACCAAGGCCACAAACAGAGTGCTTTGTTCTGTTCAAATAACCTCCAGTATTCTTGCTCACAGTGACAATCGGCTGAGTTTCCATGTGGCTTGAAAGAATACCAACCTGAGTACAGTGGACTACATTACATAACATAATCACAAAGCATTGACTGCTTTTCTTCTGGAGCCTCCAATGATAAACCACTGCATCCAGACACAGCCCCTCTCTTCTATACATGAGCAACAATGTTGTCATTTGTATAATCTCTCCACTGTTTGATCACTGACTTACCAAACTGTTACAGGTTAGTTTTATGTCTATTTCCACCACAATATTTGTGAAGCAATAAAGGAAATCTGGAAGAAAAGGAATGGTTCATCCACAAATCAAATAGGAGGGAAAAAAGGGGGCATTTTACAAGACTCACTGCCTCCTCTTTTCACAGCCAGACTAATTGCACCTCGTGTCGCTGGAGGAGCACTGATTTAGCACTCGGAGGATATTAAAATGAATAAACACAATTAGCTGTGAGTGCAACCGCGCCTCTGCACAGCGCACATTTCTCTCTCTGCGCTGACAGTCACTTCAGAGCAGCTGCTATTAACTGTGTTGTTGCGTCAAGTGCTCGGTGACTAATTGCAAAGCACTTGATGCCACCAAAACGCTCCTAAATTGGATGTGAATAAAATGACAAGAGCTCCGGTTTTAGGCAAATGGGTGAAAAGACGGCTATTGTATGCACTGACATAAACATACAGTAAATTTGTACAGTTTGCTGTTTACTATGGCTGCATAATGACTGTTAATCATTGTTTACCTTTTAAATACACTGTGGCAGCAATTAATGCTAAAAAACAAGTTTTACAAACTTGGAATAAGTTAAAGTCATTGAGTTTTGAAGTTTATCAGGTATTTATAAGTCAGGTAGTATAACTGTTAATGTTTCTACATAAAGCTGCAGAAAATTTCACGGCAAAAGTGTTTCTGTAGCTTTGAGTGTAGCTTGACGTTAAGCATCTAATAAGTTCTTCTGAAACAGATAAAAGTTAAAAGAAAAAAAAATCTTTTTGATTTTCAGATCCCGTAGAAAAAGATCAGTGAAATTAGTAACACAAGCCATCAATTTCTTCCATCTTTCTTGGCACACTGATGGAAAAACACTCCTCTGAATGGTTAACAGTCAGAGACTGTGGAGTGTATCTACAATCTCCCTCTCCCTTGTAATCCCATTAAAAATGAGAGAATGCACCCTACTGTTGAGGAAGGGGAAATAAAGGGAAAAACAGCTCAGAAGGTAATAATTGCCAAGGAAATGAATTTCAAAACCCCGAGGAGGACACTTCTCCAAGACCTCCATACTTGGGGGAAAAAAAACATCATATCCGGGGCACAATTCAATTAGCTTCCCGTCCAAGTGTAGGGAGAGGAGCTCCGGGGAGAAATCAAAAGTTTTGTCCAATAAAAGAAGTTTTCAAGGATGAAATGTTTTCACCGCCCTCTCGTCCTCCTCCTCCCTCACTATTCATTTATTACCAGTGCTTACAAGCATGCCACTCACACATGCATCGATCTGCGATAAAAATAAATCAGCGAAATGGAATAAAACAGCACCTTACTGATGCTGTTGTGACAGACACGCCGGTCACGCTCGGCCGACTGTGCCTGGCAGCTCATGTTTGGCATTTTCATTGCCTTTTGTCTTTCTCGCCGAGTTATTTGACAGTGATCAGGGGTGATAAATTGTTCAATTAAAGCCACATTAAGAATCCAGAACACACTTGATGCACAGCCTCTTGGTATGTGTTGTCCAATTACTCTGAAGGACAAGACTTCTTCTTGCTTCTGACAATCAACATCTGACTCTCATCGGAAGACAAATGGGTTTATTTAAACAAGCCAGCAGATTGATTGAACACTGGAACGGAAGACTGATGATTCGCAGTTACCACAAAGAGTAAAATTAGAGTTTCCATTGCAAATGGAAGTGTTCAGCACTTTGAGGAGCACGCGTGTTTTATAAAGCTTCTTGTAAAATTGATTTTAACCCACTGAAAGGCACAAAATTAAGGCACTTTAGAGTAGTTATAGTGAATTCCCTTTTCCTCTATCCGTATTTTCTAACTTGATTCTCTTCATGCTTTTGTGTCTTACTATGACCACTAAACTTTAGATCTCAAGATACATCCTTGCACTATTCATTTACACCCAGAACAAAAAAAACAACAGGGTTAAAACCCCTCTCTTCAGCAACCCCCTGCGAATGAAAGCATTACTAATCTTTTTTTGGCTTGCAGTTGCTGTTGGGGTGGGAGGGTAAAGAAGAAGATGAGGGAGGGGGTGTGTGTATGTTGCCCCAGGAAGGTTTAGCCTTAAATGTTCTGATAAAATTAAGATCCATTGCGATGCAAATTGGACTCACTTGACTTAGTGTAAAGCTAGCCAGCCTTTACACACACACATACACACACAAAGGAGAAGGGAAAAAAAGCAGAGCCATAGCCTGGAGCTGCATCTAAACTTTCCAACACAATCAGACAAAAAGTTACTTCTCAAGGCAGCAGATTGCCCTGAAGAAAAAGAAGTAATGCTGAAAATTTAAAAAGGGTGTTCTACAAACATCAGAGGGATAGCTTAAAATGAGTCTTTGTTTTACATGAGAAGAAAAACAAAGATCTATGATCAACTAGGCTTCAACAAATCAAAAGACGCAACTGTATGGATGATATATGTCTGCAAAAATTCCCCCCGAAAAGCACGTTTTCAACATTAATGTACTGATGGCAGCATGTCTCATCCCTTGGACGCTTAAAATTATGTCTTAGTAACAGTAATAGACGCTCACTCTGCAGCTGGGGAGAATGTCGACCAAGTGACTGAGAGCTGCACGCTTTGATGTTTGAAACCAAAATTAACAAGCACGTTCACCAATATATCTCGAGTATATATGTGCAGCTTTGTTTGAAGTATGTCAAACTGCACATTTTGAAGAGTTTGGTAAACTAAAGCTCACAAAAAGTGAAGTTTCCATGAAAACGCTTTAAGCACACAGGATCGCTATCTTCTCATCTCCTCCTCGGTGAATCGACGTCTGCTTGCTTCAACAAGACACCCGGTTGATAACAGGATCCAGCAAATTTTTAAAACAGAGAAAAACGTCTATGATTTAGTTAAAAAGTTACGTAGAACATGCGTTTGGAGCATTTCGACAGTAACGGAGAGGAAAAGTTGCACGCACTTACTTGAACGTTGTGTGAAAAGTATTCCTGATACTACCCCCCACTTGGGTTTACGGGGGACAGCTTTTAAAATCCGTATTCTTTGTGGGTGAGCGGTTGCATTTCCTTAGTGAACGAATAACTTCGCATCCCCGTCGGAGAAAAAATAAAAACCGTTATATCCCACTTTCCTCAGCGGCAGAGCAGTCACTTGTTAACGGAGGGAGCGAGTATCAAATACTCCTTTTATTCCCCCCGTGTGTTTGTATTCCTCTCCCCCAGATGAGACGCTCCGAGTCAGAATCTCCTCAGTGAAAGAAAAATAAAATACCCAATAATAATCCGCGCGCGACACCACGGCGCGCGGAGCTCCAAATGTATATCTCTTCACGGGTGTCTCTCGTTATCTCCACGTCCCAGGTTTGGGCTCCTTTCTTCCCAAATCCACCTCGTACGGGCTGGGGGTGGGGAGACAGGAGTCAAATACCCCCCTTTTACTCCCTCCTCTCCACTGCAGGGAAAAAATACGGAGCCTTGTGTTGCGTTCAATGCCGGCTCATAAACTTCGTCTCTTGACTTCTCCTGACTCGTCAATCCCAGCACTTGCTGCGTTCAAGTTAGTATTGTTTCGTTAGACTTCATAACACAATAGGCTTCGTGATGACTGTGGATGATGTTTGATTTAATAAAACTGTGCTGCAACAACTGAAGAAAAAAGAGACTACAAAGTCGTGACAAAATGACAAAGACCCAACAAAGAGAGTCGGTGCCTACTTCGGAGTGGAAAGTTTATTCCTTAAAATTTGAATGTAAAATATTTATTTTCTATTTTTCCTGTACAAACTATAAAAATTCAGCTTTTTTTAAAAGCATATACTTCCTTCTTTGAATATATATAGGCACTACTATAACATTGCTGTTTTCCAAACATTTACAATTACGTATTGAACGTCTCATATATTGCAAAGGAGAGTCTCCTGAATTTGCACTTAAAAGTACATGAATGGTGCAACTTAGTTTTCAGGACCACGCTAAAAGGTGTTACATGAAACCAGGTTTTTTGAAAGGGCTATTATTTTGAATAACACCTTGGTGATGTTTAATGTCACTTAAGAATTGTTCATTATTCATCCGGTTGCAACATCATTAATCTCAATATACAGCACTGCAGAGATGCTAAAATGCCAGACCAGAATGTGATATATGATTTCAGTCTGTAAATGTACTCAGTTTACCATCTAGAAAGTACTTATTAATTCTTGTTGGCCACCCTACCATGATATGTCATTTTAGCTCTTGTTTTCTTATAAAAAGTAAATCAAATTAGAAAAAAATGTGACGTAATATGATCTTATGGAAAACAAAAGGCTACAGAACAATTCAATTTGATTAAT
This sequence comes from Halichoeres trimaculatus, assembly GCF_033239565.1. Taxonomy (NCBI): domain Eukaryota; kingdom Metazoa; phylum Chordata; class Actinopteri; order Labriformes; family Labridae; genus Halichoeres; species Halichoeres trimaculatus. The sequence goes on along the minus strand of NW_027437182.1, from coordinate 14,202,638 downwards.
TTGGTACATTAAAGGGTTTTTGGCTACATTTATACAACAATTAAGAGGGAAAAATTACATGGATTCTCAGCACATTTTCTCCACATTTAGCTCTTTGGCTTTGCTAAAGATGAGGAGGGTTTTCACCAAGATTTCACCCAATCACAACGGCTCCGAGCTTAAACTGCAGCTCTTACTGGCTGGGAGAATTTGAATTTGAATGGTGGCAGCTGGTGTCCATTTTGACCAGCAGGGAGGAGAGACACAAGCTGGAGAAACATCAATCAACTGACCCTCAGTCAGTTACCAACAGCCAGGCTGAATGCAACCAAATGTCACTGGTTTCCAGGTTATACTTAATCCAAAATCTATTGTAGACCAAAAGGAAGTGGAAGTGATAGTCCAATTCCTGGATTAACAAACTGGTGAAGTTTCTGGTTACGTAAAAGCACCTCTCTGTAGCATTAATCCCTCCAATGTAAGATAGAAGTGAAAGGACACAATGTCTGAATAAGGACAACTTTGAAAAAGAGCAGCCACATTTTAGGGTACATTGCAACAAATTCAAGGCACATCCTATCCCACTGGAGGGTGAGAAACCGTATATTTTGTGTGAACTTCTCACTGTATGCAGGCAGTTATGGATACCAAGCCATTTTAAACAGGCCCATCTCTGCTGTGTGCTGGCAGAAAGCCATGCTGAGCCACATGCAATCCTCCACTGCCCTCTCTCTGCTCTTTGTTTAAAACCCAGCGTGACATGTAACACACCATGAGAGGTGTGAAGGGTGAGGGTGGTAGGTGGGGGCTAATCAATTTGACTAGTGAGAAAAAACATGTGTTTATGTTGTGCAGATTTCTCCCTTGGCCTCTTATTCACACTGAAGCCCCTTATTTAATCAGGCCGGTAAATCTTAGCGGCTCCCACCGACATTCCCCCAGTGGCGTGAGCCTTAACATGGTAAATTTCACTCGGGTAGGGAAATGCGCTCAGTGGCCGAGGCTAGTGCTTTGGAAGGATAAAAAGAGCACTTACTGCCTGACATGTGCAATCCATAACAGAATAATGAGACTCCTCCACACTAGGATCTCTCTCCCCCTGCTCTCCCTCTCCACTTTTTGTTTTCCTTGTGAGTGTTCATAAACGCCATGTAAATTCAGAGAGCGGAAGATGTGCCGAGGGCTCCGGGGAGAGCATTTAATCGTTTGCATCTTGTTACCGAATCGTGTAGCAGAATGTACTGTGCAAAGATGCTCCAAACGACCACTGAACCTTGTTGAAATACTGGCCTCCTTCTGTCAGCTGGTGAGTCTCCAAGTGGAGGTGAGCCTCACATGAATATATCTACCCATCACTGTTGTCACATTGAAGATGCTGCCATGCAAGGAAAAACAGCATTTCCAGGGAAAGAATGCCTCCCACATAATACAGATGTAGTACTACATTATGTATGCAAGAGTTACTTCACCTGACTCCTCAGTACTGTGTTATGAAATTAAACATCAACATAAATTAAAACACCAAGTAGAAAACTCCAGGACTGAAGACTGAAGCCACTGCTGTAATGCCCAAAACTGCAGTTCCCCCAACTGGCCATTTGAGGCTGGCCCTAAAAGTGAGTAAATTCATGTAAAGGGCAACACTGAATGCATACATCAGAATTTAATATGTTGGTTGCCTGAAACATGGATTATTGATACATTGTGTGTTCTTTTATGTAACCCACATAACAGACTATACCAAGGTTAGAATTGTACAAAAGAGTCATCGTTCTTTCTATGAAAAGAAGGACACGTGATAAGGCTTGCTGCATATTCTTCTGTGCTTGCAAAACACTGAAAAAGTTTTCCTAATATGTAAGTCTAATGAGCATGTTAGCACACATAGCTGGTTATGATGTACAATGAAATTAAAAATAAAAAAAAAGACTTAGTTTTAAAACTTAGTTAAAATAAAATTAGTACCAAGACATCAATGAGCAAAGGGCTGACAATATCGATTGCAGTTACGTTTAAAAAAAACAGTGATATTTAATTTCATTTTAGGGTTTGGCATCTTTTCCTTTTTTAACCTCTTTAGACCCAGCGTCCACACATGTGGACATTACATTTCTGCCTCTAGGACCCATGATATTTCCTTTCTTTTCTAACTTTGAGCGATTAGCCACATTTATGGACACTGCTTACATCATATGTTGGTGATATCACAACATTACACATATTTTAGTGAAAAAAAACCCAATTTATTTAAGTACATTAAGACTACTAAAAAACAACTAATAGAGAACTCATAACACTAATAATCAAACTTCCTGTGCAAAGACCAGATTTAGTTATCTTACTTATTAGGTCTCACCTATCCCAAATAGCAAAGTCAATTTAAAAATGCACAACAAAAGCTTGGGTCTTAAGAGGTTAACGTTACTAAGACGGGGTTTATGACCTATATTGCATGTATTCATTTTGTAATACAGTCCTTTTTTTGAAAATTAAAACAGGGTATCTGAGCGTCATCCCTGCTGCTAGGAAAAATGAAGCTCCACCTTGTGGCCCAATTTGGGGTACAGTAATATATTGATTAGAGTGTAACTTTTACATCATAATAGCCTCGAAGTCTTTGGTTCTCTCAGATAAATAAAACAAACAAAAAACAATATTATTTTCTTTTTTTTTGCTCAGTATCTTTAGAGATTATGTCATTAAAAAGGACTTCCATCACAATGTTGATATACTGGTGTAAGAAGTCATAGGAGGGTTTAATATGGGCCCTTTATGAACACACTTATAAAGCACACAGATGTGCACCATTATTAAAAGCTAGTTAACAGTTAAGTTGGCAAAAAGTCTGTTGATTTAGTTTGAAAATGTTTTTTTGTTTTCTTTACTGAAAGATGGCACCGTACTTAAAGGCCAGGAAAGAGCAAAAAGTTGATCACAAACTCCTCAACAATAGTGCTAAAGTTTAGCCTGTCCAGATTTACATTTTTATATTCCTCTCCGCCCCTGCCCTGTTTTTACTGTTGGACTCCTCAGAAAAGAAGCTTCCTCTCTTATTGTCTCCTGCTCTCCTCTGTTCATCTGTCACCCCTTGGGGTTGAAGCACAATCACCTCCGATCGCAGCGGGCCATCGCTCACTCTGTCCCTGGAGGCGACAGCCCACTTACTGCCGGCTCACGCTCAAATGGAGGACGTTTCATCACCCCGCCAAAAAACACAATTAAAAACACGCGCGGTCGGCGGCCCTCAAGAGCCAACTCCCGTTGCGAGTTTAGTTACTCTGGGCCTGCCTCAACCTCTCAGATATTTACTCTGTTCGAAGTTGAGTGTTTGTCAGCAAAGTTGGGAAGTTCACCAGACGCTGAGAGAAAGAGAAAGTGGACTGGCAGTCAGTGTTCAGCGCTCCTTTCTCTGAGAGACGGTTTCTGCCTTGGGTGGACATGTAGCTTCAACAGTTAGCTGATAAGTGACTCAGCTCTGGGCTCCTTTTTTACTTCTCCCTGGAAGCCAAAATGGAGGATCATGTGCCGGGAGTTTGTGGTGATGGGCAATTTGCTTTACACACACATGCACACGCACACACACAGACTGTATTCCTCCAACTACACCCACAGCAAGCAGGAGCAAAGGCAGACTGACGGCTATTAGAGTGCAACGATGCTCCCTCTTATCTCCCACCACGATAGAGATCTACAAAGAGCTTGAGAGAGATTATGAATTCATTACCTTGATACACAAGTGTGTGGTGCGATAGACAGGAGTCTGAGAATGAAGACAGGAGTGCAGTGGGTGTACTGGGAGGGGCCATGAATTACATGCTGCGGGGTAGGGAATAAATCTGTCAGCTTGCTCAGAAACTTTTACACTCTTCAGATGCCATGGAGCATGTGGTTCATATGCTTTTCATTAGAGGCCAGGCATCAAAGTATTCAAAACAGCAGCACAGCATCTGTAACCTGTGTTATATTCATGATTCCAGTGACATATTCACTGGTGCTGGAGCTGCTCTGTTGTGTTTTGAGCCTGACCACTCTGAATGCTTTGAAAACTGAGTAATGTGAGCAAAATCCATTTTTCATGAAGCCAGTATGTTTTCGTATTCTCTCCTTGCGTGATGCGTGATAACAGTCCCACTTAAAATGTCTAACAATGGCCTTTGAGAAGAAGGAATCGGATAAATATCTAAATTACAGGGTTATTTGTTAGCATAATGCATTCGAGCCAGTAGAACCCGGTCGGAGGGCTTTTTTCTGTTACCAAACATTCACTTACTCCTCGGCCTCTCTTTCTCCTGCAGCTCTTGTGCGCTTCTTTTTAACCGACTCACTTTCAATATGGCTTTTTCTCTCAGAGAGTCTTTCCCCTCCAGCTCTGTTGAACTCAGCTGGCATTTGGAGGCAGGTGAAAGAGCACAGCTAAATAAGCCAAAGAAATTCAGAAGAAAGAGCGAGGGCAGAGGGAGACAAAAACACAGACAGAGAAGGAGAGTTTTGTATTACTGTGTTTAAATGTGAATCCTGTTGAAGTCTTGTTTAATACTGTGCCCGATGCTGCTTTCACGGCACAGCATTGGCTTTGAAACTCAAAAAACTGCTCTAAGGAGAGAGTTATTTTGACTGCAGCTGCTGTATACCAGTGAAAGTTTCAACAGTCTCCTTGTTTTGTCCCATAATTCCAGTCCTGGCTTCCTTTTAGCATGCTAATGAGCACTTTTACTGCCTGATAAGTACCTGTAATGGAACGGCACCATATAAATCCATCTCTCAGCAAAGTTGGAAACACATCTTTGATTGTTCTCCGGCCATGTTGAAACAAGCCACTGTATAATTTATGTTATGTGTGTGTTTGTGTGTGGGGGAGTTTTATGCTGGGGTGTATCATTACTCTGTGTAAAATGTGGATGTGTGTAGTGTCCTGTGAATATGTCTTTTGTATGTTCTAGGGCCTCTGAGTGAATTTTAATGTGCTGTGTGAGCATTTGTGTCTTTGGCTGCACACACAGGCCCTTTCAATGTGTGTCATTGTATACAGTGTACTGTATACGTGTGGAGTTGAGTGCCTTTAAAGCTTTGGGGTCAGTGTGCACGTGCAGATAAAAGTCTAGCTAGTGTGTGTGTGCGCGTGAGCAGGAGCGTGAGTGATGACTGATGCCAGAGGTGGTTTTCGACCAACCTCTCAGCTGGCTTGCTGGCTTACTAATGGCCTCCTCAGTGGGTTGGCTGACCGACTTGCTGGCTCTCAGTGGCTCAGTCTTCCTTATTTGGTAATGGGTGGGTAGGTGGGGAAGAGGAGGCGGTGGCGGCAGGAGGAGGGGGGGTTTGTGGTGCCCTGTTTACACGTTGGGTCAGGAGGTCAGAGCACCAAAGTGCTGTGGAGCAAACACAGATCACTTAAAGACAGTAAGAGAGAAGGGCCAGTCGTTGCTTCATGGCTGTCAACTGGATGGATCGGGGCAGATTCACCGTGAAAGAGTGTGATGGAGTGTGTTTGTGTGTGTGTGAGGGGGGTAGATAACAACACATACACTTGTGAAACCTAAGAAAAAAAAAAGCTTCTACAGGTAATTTTCACACACATACACACTGTTCCCTCTCTTGCTCCAAGGCCCAGGACAGTTGAGAGGAGTCACTGGAAAGGAAATTAAAGGCAACCATCCTTATAGTTTTGCTCTTGTCCGCTTGAATGCCTGCATGCCTGCCTGCCTGCTTGCCTGCTTGCCTTGCCTGCCTGCGTTCCCTGGGCAATGTTTATGCTGTGCCCTGCCCAGGACAGAATAGATTCGCCCACACAGCACTGTGCTCTCAACCAGAACCTAAGTGGGTCTGGCAAGCTCGAGCCACAGTCCCATTCACTCTCACTCCTCTGGATTAGGCCCCCTGCAGCCTGGGGCAACTCAGCAATGACTGCATTAATAGACTGAAGATAGCATCTCTCCGACCCACCCTAAAATAAATGTACAAGTCTTTCCTATTAGGACACATCAGCAGGTTGTTTATTTTCATCCATCAGCTCCTTTAAGTTTCAGAGGACAGTTTGCAAACTGTTTGTGAAAAGTCTGGAGTTTTGGCTGTCTTGAGGGGTCAACTGACAACATGCACTAAAAAGACATCTTTAACAGGTCTTTAAAATAATTTGAGTCACAATGATATGCAGCAACAATAATAAAAGAGAGGTTATTGTGCTTTCCCATATTTTAAAAATGGATATAAAGTAACAGAGCCATATTGACTGTGTACAGATTTTCAGAGCATTAATATGTCCATATGTTGTAGAGATCCCTGAGTTTGTCTGTAAACTTAAATGATAGAAGCATGAGATCTTCACAAAATTCTTGTGAGGTCATGGCAAAGGGATATCCTAACTGATTTATGCTGGAGGCTTTAAACACCAAGGTCTGCACAAAGCGTTGCCATCAACAGGCTCTACCAGAGAGATAGAATAAAGCCTTAAATATGCACAATACCCCCTTTAAGCTTGAATATCTCATTATGATACAAACATAAAACAAAAACAGGACTTTTTAAAATTGAACACACAGCATAGTCTTCCTGCAAATACATGGTTCAGTCCCAATACCATAAAATTATATGCACTTGCGTAATCAAATGAATTACTTCCAAACTTGGGGTCAATTTACATTTCTTTAAATGCAGCTGCAAACAACTGGAGTGTGAATAATCAAATAATTCCAATTCATTGCTGTGTTTTGTGTCCTCTCTCTTTATCATGCACATTGGGGTTGTTGCTGGTACAGCACAGCATGCAGTGAAGGCACTTCTGTGATGAGCACGGTGGCAGCTTGCAGGGCACATTATCCAGCCTGTCAGACACCCGGAGTCATGCTACGGATAACTCGGCACTGCGAGAGAACACAGTGCCTCTCGACGCCAGCTGTAGAGATTAGCAGATCTTTGTTTAATTGTGCTGCTAACATCCTAGGAGCCACTTAAAAAGCAACTGCTCTCTTTTGCTTAGAAGCTGTGTTTAAAGCGCAGCCAACGGTTGGTGCTGCCTGTTCATTCAGGTGCAAAGGCCTCGGGGATTTGGCCGAGTCAGACACGCAGCAGAGGGAGGCATCTGAATCAGCAACATCAGAATCAAAGTGAAAACAATGTCAAAATGTAAACCTCAAGCACGGCATACAAGGGGGATAACACGTGGCAGTGGGCTGAGAAATGTTTATTTTTAACACTTAATCTGACATGCAGCATGTAGCTGTGATATTTTTAACCACTAAATCAGACTCACACAACTGAAAATCAAATGTACCGACTGAACTTGAATCCTTGAGCCTAAACACTCCTCTCACCAGTTGGTATGAACCAAAACAAGAGTCAGCAATACAAATTTGGTCAGTGTTTTTCTTTGTCTTTTTTTTTTCTCCGACCCTAAGGCAGATTTTAGGCAAAATAAAACTCCAAATTACACCCGCTGGCAAAGTTTGATCCAGCACTGATGGCCTTTTATCACTGCACGAGTGGAGGTGTTCTCACCAAAGGCGTTGTTTAAACAACCTCTTTACCTGTGTAACATTTTGGTAATATCTGCTTTTATTTCTTTAAGCATCATAAATTTTGCATTTCATTTTTATTACAAATGATTTTGTTTTTGTTGTGGTGGTGGGTGGTGAGAACAATTTTGGGGAGATTGCAGCTTTAGTTTTTCTAAACGCCATAAAAATAAGTGACTCATTGATGACTGATTTTCCATCTATATTTCAAAATATAATCCAGAAGAGCTTTTGAATATGTTGGAAACTCCTTGAACTGACGTGTAAATGACACACAGTCAGGCAGTAAAACCTTTCACCAGATCTTTTGCTCTTCTCTCTCTGCTCTTTAACTTTCCAGCTTGTTGAGCCCACAGTGAGGGGTCCAGATGTGCCGTCTCCCCTCTCCACTTTTTCTGCAGTCAAATGAAGCAGGTCGCTGATGCTTCACTGTTGTCACTGTTGTCATCAACATGCTAAACGCGGAGGGGACGTCTGGGCCCTGCATCTGATCTGACACCCATTAACTCACACTCATCCACAGTTGGTGCATGTCTGCTGCTCTGCCAGCTGCACTAATAATCAAGAGATGATATGGAAATTAAGGGGGGGGGGGGGGGGGGGGCACAGTGTATGTAATGGCAGCAGAGTTGACTACAGTACATTCCAGCTCAGAATTAAACTCTCAACTGGACTAGAGCTGCAGAGAGCAGGACATATTGCTGTACAAGAGAGATTGCATTGTGACGTGCAGGTGTAATATCTGGATGAACAGGATTAGTCTGCACGAACATACAATATAATATACATATATAGAGTAGATAAGCCATTGAGGCTGCATTCCATTTCATTATTGATAACTTGATGAAAAATAAACCTATTTTTTACAATGTTTATGAAAGTTTTTAATGTTCTGTAAAATATCTTGCGTATGCAGGGACAGCTTGTGTTTTATATATTTGAAAATGTGATTGAGGTCTGCGCTGTAAGCTGAATGTTAAATAAATAAATAAATCACACATTCATAATTAAAAGCGGGATTGATTTCAATTAGATGAGGCCTTGCATGTTATTAAGTGGTGTTTTTAATCTCAAGGGGATGCTAAACACTGCATACATTGCAAAAATAAGGTGTTAATCAATTTCACAGACGTTACGTGTGGGAACCTCTTAAAATGAATGTGGCACTCTGCGATGCGCAGCAGCGTGAATGCGAATGAACTTGAAAAAGTCAAGCGAATGAGTACTTCCACTGCTCTAAACTGAAGCGTGACAGCTTTAAGGTCTGAAAACCAGCAGTGCTGTTTGTAGACTGACAGAAGTGTGAGAGTACAGGAGGAGCTCCTCAGTGCCAGCATGCTGTGACAGGTGGTTGATGGTGCTCTCCCTCACTCTCTATCTCTGCCCCTGCTCAGCTGTCAATATGGATGGATGTGTTCGGCACTGGAAGCGCAGAAATATGTGGAGGGAGATGACACGTGTCATGTTAGGGTGATCATTGGAGAGGGGATGTAAGGACATGTGGTGCTGCTTTTAAAACAAACTTTAGGAAATCTTGTGTTTTCTGAAACTCTGTACTAAAAAGTGTTGAACGCATGATAAGAACTACAATCTTTGAAGCAAAAAGACTGAAGAGCAGATGTCGTAACAATGGAGCTGGGTCAGGAACTTTACCAAATAAAGACTAGGACTTGTAAGTGTGCGTAGGCCATGACGCAGAAGCATAAACCAGACTTGACTCATTCCATCTCTGTGGATGATGGAGGAGAAAAGTCTAGCTGAAGCACATTGGCAGAAATGAAAGAGCTTTATCGGTGGCTTTTTCATTAAGGTTGAAAGGGACCCCAAAGGGGATGAGTAACTGAATGGGACCAGACTTCTCTGGGTGTGGTCCAGTGCCTTATTTCCACTGTCCTACGTACACCGATGTGAGTCAACCAGAAGTCCAATCATTCCAGTGAGATTCTCTGTAATATCCTGCCAGAGAAACTCTTCCCTCCTGTTATATTCTGTCCGTCTCAAGTACATTCACAAACACAATACAAGCATCATCTTGAAGCCCGAATAAGGCTCAAAGGTAGACTTACTCAGTTTTGATTAACTGTTTTTGGCACTTTAAGATGAAGCAGACATCTAAAATAAGACTATAGGTGGACCAGTAAATCCAAGTAAATCAGTGAATCAGCAGGGAGTGAAACTTCATCTGGAGAACCAAATCACTTTTGTGAAATGATGGCGCACTATGCTAAAAATACCAAATAAATGAATTAGAAGCCCACTTACCACTGGGTTGTTTTCAAAACCTCTTTAGCTTCATATCTTCAGCTGCTCCAGCTGCCTCTTCTTCTTCTTCTTCTTCTTGTTTCTCACTCGTACCTTTAAAGTAGGAGGAGAGGGAGAGGAAAAGAGGGAAAATGAAACAGAAACATTAATGAAAAAGACTACCAAATGAACTGCCTCCTCAAGTGGTAGGTGGGGGAATTGGACAAACGCTTAAATGAGTTTCTATCTCGTTTTCTCTCTCTCACACACACACATGCCATACACACATGAGCACACACACACTCAAAAACACACTCTGTGATCCTTGCCCTTTGTGACCACAGGACGACAGTTCTCGGGTGAAGAAGAGACTTGCCGCTGATTGCCTGAGAGTGCTGGAGAGTGAATCTGCATGAAATCCCTCCTGGACTGTCTTCTTTTTTTTTTTATCATTTTTTCTCCACATCTCTAATAAGCCTAGTCAAAAACTGTTAATGTGTGTGTCAGTGTGGGTGTATGACTGAACAGGGTAGATCCACATTTATAGTTTTTTTAATGCCCTAACACATCCATAATTTCAACACCTCACATGTAAGGCATATTTTTCCATATTAAGATCCTTTACTGCACACTACTTTGTAAGTTGTCTGTATCTCCTGGCTGCGTCCCCTGCGCTGTATCCTCTCTCTGTATTCAGTGAAGGCTCTCAGTCAGGTCTGCAGCGGTGGGCTGCAGTGAGTCCACCCTGAGGAGCTTCCACTGAGCCGCCGAGGAAGGTTATCTCCTGTGAAAGGTCAGGGGAGCTCATCATTACCCTGCGCCTAGAGTCTCAGGTACTCCAGATATTCATATGAATATCATTTCTGGAATGTACGACAGAAGCAAGATCGATTAATACCAAGTCTCCCATAGGATGGATTCCCACATGCACAATACAGATTAATGCTGTGGATTTCATATCACAGTCTGGGCTTTGTCACTGTTTTTATGTTGAAAAAGGGGATTGAATATACAATATTAATGCAGGTTCTGAATACTGAGATCAAATTACCATGCAGATACTGTGGAGTTCAGGTGATGAGAGCACATAATTCATACCAAGTGCAAGTGCTCTTCCCATGATGAGGTATCATTATCCACAGGGCATCATGTGGGATCACTCTGTGTTTTCATGCTTTGATTCGTGACTTGTGCTGACAGCTGCTACTGTGAAGAAAATCTAATTCTTACTTGATTACAGTGTGGTTGCTTCCAGACCTGCAAAGGTGATCATTTCCATCTTGTGTGGACAAGATGTGGTGTATGCAAATAACTAGGAAGCAACTGTGTATGTCATCTCTTGATGTGCCAGGATTTGAAGAGGGGTTATTGTATTTTTTTAGGCTTTAAACTGTTTCTTTGGTACCCAACAGTAGCTTTAAATCATTTCAGCAAGTCATGTGAAGACCGTGTACTATTTTTTGTACTATTTTTTTACAGATTTAGGGATTTCTACAATGTACGAAAGCAGCAGTTTGAAAATCTGAACATGTTTAGTACGGACATCCAGAATTGTTACTTTATACCCATGTTTAAAGTATATGAAAACATAATACCCCCTCTTTAACATTCACTGCTGGCCCCAATGTGTCGTTTTTGCAAATGACAGAAGCATGAGGTCTCTCACAGCTACTCTTATAGCAGTAATGAGCTCAACATAACACTTTGTCATATAAAGAAACAATACAGCTGCTGTGAGATGGAATTGCTTCACCAGGATATCAATGATGAATTTATGATCTAGCCAGTCAGGGCATCATGTGGTGCAAAAATTACTCTGCAGCAAATCTACATCATCACTCAAGTGTTTGATATTAAACTAAAAGGTTCCCTCAAACGCACCACATGGATAAATGACACTTTCACCGAGATAACCAGACTTAATTCAGCGCGTTTAACCACAGCTAAGTACATCAATACAACATCCAGTTAGCTCTTACTTTACCTACAGAGAGCGCTTTCTTTTTGCACAAGTTGTAGTGTGACCCTCAAGAATATATTACCCCATATGCTACACCATTTAAAAAAAAAAATCAGGTATAAAGATCAAATGTTTAAAATCCACACAGCAACATTTGCACTGGATAATTACTTGTGTGCATGAGATTAACTTCAGCACATTGCCACAGTATAACTAAGTTGTGAATATAAGATAACATGCGCACACTATGTTATCAATATGTGTGCACAATGTAATTAGCTTGTGCATTAAAGATAACTTGTATCCACATGATAAAAATATCTCCTTATTGGTTTTTAGGACCTTCATAGTGCCACTCAATGAAGAGGGAACATTTGGCTGTAAAAGAACTATAGATGTCATCTAACTCCTCCTTCCATCCTCTCCGTCTTTTGCTCAAGAGCGCACTGCTGCTTATAGACTGCAGGCCCCCAGCATCCTCTATGGGCATTATTACCTCGACAGCAGACGGTCAACATGATCCTTTATTCTGACAGGCCACTTGGGTCAGGTCGACCCTCGCTGGCAAATCAGTGTCAACTAACAGGCTGGCTGCAGAGGGATCCCCTGATACACCCGCTGCAGCAGGGGAGACAAGGCTGTGCATCTGTGTGTGTGTGTGTGTGTGTGTGTGTGTGTGTGTGTGTGTGTGTGTGTGTGTGTGTGTGTGTGTGTGTGTGTGTGTGTGTGTGTGTGTGTGTGTGAACTTAAAAACAGTGTGTGCAGGGGGGAAATGTTATGGAGCCACCTGTGTGTGTGTGTCTGAAAGCAGAATGTATGCTAGTGGGTTTGGAAGCAAGCTGTAGTTTCTTCGTAAGCTGTTGCAAAAAATGTCTGAAAATAAATGCATGTGCCTGTTTGCACACGCAAGCCTGCATACATGTGGGTTTCTGTGAGCAGGAGAGAGGAAAAAAAAAAAAAGAAGAGGTGGCCAAATCTGCAACACTCTCCTCCCACACGCCTGGCTGCCAAGACGAGCACGGGGGAATTTGTTTAATGTACAGCATTTATTCACTGCACACACGCTGTTGCACTACCGCTTCCTCCGACGCATGAGACACTCCCTCGGCTGGGCGAGGCGCCATTAATCAGGCGGAATGGAGGGCTGACCGAACAGCACAGACGCTCAAACTCAACCCACATTAACTTGTGAGACAGTAGAAATTTCTTCCTTGCAGTAGCATCCAGGTAAGAGGGAAAGAGATCGAGATGCTCAAATTCTGTTTTCTGTCTGTTTCTCTGCAGTGGATCGAGGGTTAAGTTATGCCTCGTCCACTCATGTGGAAAAGCAGCTTCAGTTTGTTTTCTCATGACCCTGCAACATATTGGCATTGAAGTTAGTCACCGTGCTGGGACAGATGGCCAAGCATCATGGTGCACGGCAAATTGGGAAATGAAAACATGCATGCTCAGAGATGGCTCGGTGTATTTTCTCTCCGGCAACGTGACCACGCAGAGGGTATATTCAGTGAAAAGAGAACAATGAAGAGGAGGAAGGAGAAGAGGAAAATGTGCATGAAAAAAAAGGTACAAAATGAAGAAAACTTAAGGCTGACCTACTGTCTTCAAATATCAACAGGGATTCTACCTCAGAAGTAAAAAAAAACAAACAAAAAAACTCATCTTTCAACCTGGGATGATGAAATGTCATGATGGTTTCTACCTTGGTGTGACAAAAGCAGAGACATTTTTCGTCTTGGAATAATAAAAAAAATATGTTGCCATGGCAGCATCTGATGTCTTCCTGTCCTGTCTTTACCTCCCCCTCAACAGCTTCCCCATTCACCATTGTTATGCAGCTTTTATGCATTGATATGCCCTGAAGCAATTAACACAAGATATTTGGAAAAGAGGAGAACAGAGCAGAAAGGGATGACGAGGAAATGTGCGTGAAGCAGAGAGAAGTGTGAGCAGAGAGGAAGAGATGTGCAGGAAGGGACGTGTCAGGGAGAAGTAAGGAGGAGGACGAGTTCAGGAAGAGGAGAGGAGACAGTGACAGGGGAGGAGCAGATAAGTGGAGAAGAGGAGGAGAAAAGGAGGAGTCAGAAAGTAACAAGCTGAGCGAGCGGAAAGCGGCGAGGAAACGACAGGTGAGCACACACCAGAAGAGAAGACAGTAGGAGAGAGGAAAAAGTGGGAGGTGAAGTAAGGATGAGAGGAGAAGAGAGGGTGATATCAGAGGAAATGGCAGGCTGAGGAAAGCAGATAAGAGGCAAAGAGAGGAGGGAAATGAGGAAACAAGAGAGCTTAGACATGACTGATAGTGAATCTGAGCTTCGTGTGTGTATGAGTTCACTCACAAGTTAAGCTCTCACTAAGAATGGACACACTTCAACTGCATGATATGAGAAACTTGTACAATGTGCAAGTCAACATTTCAGAAAGAGGTGATGAAGTGTGATCAAAAACAATTTGAATTTGTTTATTCATTTTTGGATATTTAGACAGAGACACTGTTAAGCCAGCCAAGCAAACAGCTGTAAAACAATACAAAACCACTATTCAACTAATATGGTCCCTTCACAGCAGTATTAATGGTCACTAAAGGGCTTCCCCGAATGCGATTCAGCTCGGGCCCTAAATATTAAGCAATACACTTGAGACAGAACAATCAAACAGCACAGAGGCACAATACAGCAAATACAGATCATAATGCCTTCATTAAGAGGACAGGACAATGGATAGAGTAAAAGTTGTAAAAAGACCACAAAGAATGACCTTTGTTCAAGGCACAAGGTTTGAAATCAAACAATCGGCCCAAACCTTCAGAACAGAACAGAACATGCCAGTAACCAGGAACCCCATGCTATGGGAATTTGTTAGTAGGCTAATTCAAAACCAGACAAAAAATGTGTAAAAAAAAAAACCTCAAGATATTTAATTTTCTTGGATAGTAGAAAATTAGAGATATTGCAGTGTTTTTTATACAGTGGAGGAAATAAGTATTTGACCCCCAGCTGATTTTGAAAGTTTTCATACTAAGAAATAAATGAAGAGTCTCTGATTTTTATGGCAGCTTTATTTTAACAGTGTTAGAAAGGATATCAAGAAAAAAATCGAGAAAATTACATGAAATGAAAAATAAAAATTAATTTGCATTTCAGTGAGGGAAATAAGTATTTGACCCCCTAGCAAAACATGACTAAATACTTGGTGGCAAAACCCTTGTTGGCAAGCACAGCAGTCAGACGTTTCTTGTAGTTGCTTACTAGGTTGGCACACACATCTGGAGTCATTTTAGCCCACTCCTCTCTGCAGATCATCTCCAAATCCTGGAGGTTTTGAGGCTGGCGTTTGGAAACTCGAAGCTTCAGCTCTCTCCATAGATTTTCTAAGGGATTAAGGTCAGGAGACTGGCTAGGCCATTCCATGACCTTGATGTGCTTCTTATGGAGCCACTCCTTTGTTTCCTTGGCTGTATGTTTTGGGTCGTTGTTGTGCTGGAAGACCCATCCACAACCCAGTTTCAGTGTCCTGGGGGAGGCAAGGAGGTTGTCACTCAAGATTTTGGGATACATGGCCCTGTTCATCTTCCCATGCGGTGAAGTCGACCCGTCCCCTTAGAAGAGAAACACCCCCAAAACATAATGCTTCCACCGGTGAGACAGGTGTCTCTCCTGAAGGTAATGACTTCACTGAGATTAGGAGCCAACATTGCTCATGGTTGGTAGGGGATCAAATACTTATTTCCCTCAATGAAATGCATTTTTATATTTAATTTTTATTTCATGTGATTTTCATGATTTTTTCCTTGATATTCTTTCTGACACTGTTAAAATAAAGCTGCCATAAAAATCAGACACTCTTCATTTATTTCTTAGTATGAAAACTTTCAAAATCAGCGGGGGGTCAAATACTTATTTCCTCCACTGTATATATGCAATTAAAAATAAAGTGGAACACAGATGAAAAACTATTTTCTTTACAATATTTTCTATAAAATTTAACCTGTGTCCTTGTATGTATTTTTTATAATAAAGGGTGAAATATACAACTGTAAATAGTTTTTGATTTTGGGAGGCATTTTGCAACCCCATCAGTGTTTTACAACCCCAGTGCTGTAAACATCATACCTTAAAGTATTTCAATTATTTTATAAGAGCTGCTCTTATAATGCAGAGTCATATTGCTATCAAAGTGTGTGGTTTTACGTGACTAAAGGCATTTACCAGCACGTTGGTATTGTTGGGTGTCTGCCGACACTTCAGTTGCTGTCTCAGGACCTCAGCCCACCGTTACATCACTGTTAATTTTACATGTCACACAAGGTGCAACAGTCTGAATCCCAACCCAGCAATGTAAAAGAGACACTTAAAGGGGGGAATCCCCTCTGCTTTTATCCAAAATAAGAAATGTAAGATGACATAATGCTATAACATTTTACAACAATAACATCAGTGTCTGTTTTATTCATATCCAACAGAAAATAGTATGTGTTTTCTTGCTATGGAACTGAACTACATATTCCTCTTTCACTCTCAGGGATGTAAGCTCCCTGACCTTAAAAGTGAGATGCTCTTGGAATTCACTGAATTCATACATAAATTGACCTTAACCTTGTAACAGTACATGAACTACATTCTAGGGTTTAATAGTGTTATTTTTAGATCTCTTTGCCATTGTGTCTCTAAAGAAAAAAAAAGCTACTCAAGGGCCTCTAAGTGTTATAGTAAAGAGATAGCTTAGCACAGATGTCAGAGGTCTTTGAGTAGTCAAAAAATGTAGCTCTACAGATACAGAGTCCTTGATAAAGTGTCTACCTGCACTCTCTGAAAGATGCTCTGGATGAGAGCATCGGCTAAATGCAAATGTAAAAAGTAAAGTAGAATCGACTTCATGGAAATTACTGTTTCAATTGAAAGCCATGTTGCACTGAAGCACCAGTCAAGGTCCCTTTGGGCTCTGAGAGAGGAAATAATGAGACATTCATTGGATAATAAGCCCCTTTAGTCATTCAAATGTATTCTAATCTACTCCAAGCAGCATTCGGACCCACAAAACACTGTAAATGTCTCCATGCTAGGCGCTTTTTGTTTGTACCATCACTTATCAAGTGTCCATCTAGTCTGCGATTCTCTCTCACGGTCCTGTTCAGTTGCTTTTAGATGGACCTAGTGACATTTTCATATCACAGCCTATACAGTATGGCACTACTGGAATGTTAGAGGTCAGATTAATGTAAAGACTGCAGCAGCACAAGGTTGAACATGTAGATAAGTAGTAAACAGTGATATCCCCACATTGTGACTGGGGCAGAAAAGGTTTCTTTAGAAGAACAGTCAGAGCGATGTCATCTGTATTTTTAGTCTACTCATTCTCGCATCTTGGACTGAAAAATGAACATCCAGTAAAACTCATCACATCCAGCATGTGAGCAAATTTAAAGAGATTAAACCAGAATCCCAACTTAATGTCCCGTCATTTATTTGTTGTGCTCTATTGGATTTTATGAAATGGGCTGCTATCAAATACTGTTAATGACGAAAATGATTTGGAAATATGTTTTAGTTTCACTGTTTCGAAGCGGTGGCATGCATCATTAAGGCCTCTCTTGCAAAATAAGTTAAAAATGCATCAGTGATGCAGCATCAGATAACAGAAAACCCAACAAATCCACTTATCGCCACTTTTAAACTCAATTTAGCTCTCCAGCTACGTCATGCAAACACAGCTCTCTCTGTGAATGCTGTCATTACAAAGTCAACGCATTCAGAACATTCACATTTGAGTCACTAGGTAATAAAATGTCATTACCTTGATAGAGAGGTTAAGTTAAGCTAAGCTATGCTTCTGGTTTCTGTAAAGAGCGTTATTAAATACTAGATAGAGCTTAAACTACAGTGTTTTTTCCACCCATGGATCCATTAAAATATAACACAAAAAGAACACAAACATATCCAAAGTGCCTCAAATTCCCCAAAATTGGCAAGAGCTGCCTTTCAAAAAGAAAAACCTCTGCACTCCACCAGAGTGCCTTTGTCCTGCAACCTCATTATTCTCCACGGCTGCTGGCTAATCCTCTACCTTTGTGCTCTGTCAGAGAACCTCCACGCACTCAAACAGCACAATTCTCAGATGAAGCACTCCAGCAATGAGCCACTCTGACTGAAGTTTCATTAGCGAGGCCTGTTTTGTGCAGATAAGTACAAGAGCGTCCTGTATCCTCTCAGCAGAGCCCCAGTCATGATTTCTGGAGTGCAACACTGGTTAAAAAGTCGATGAGGTGCCCTGTCTCGCACACCTGCACACTTAAGAAAGTTCTTAATCCTAATTTTAATTTGGAGAGCTTTCATGCATGTACGATTTGTCTATTGCATGTGCACACTTCTGTTTGAATGTTCTGCGATGAGTGTCTATGGGCGTGCTGCACACAGTGACTGATATTCAATTAGTCTACCTGTCACCTCTACACTGCCCAGCATTCCAGAGCACAGTAAATCAACCCCCCTGACAGCCCCCAGGTCGATATTAATATTAACGCCTCCATAAATAATGTTATTGTAGGCCCGCATGTTAATGGTTCATGATATGATGGGCATGATGAAGTATGGCGAGTGTTCCACTGTGAGAGGGTTTAACAGGAGGAGAGAGAAAGAGAGACGGACTAAATCCTCTTCGATGTCCTTCGATTGGTGACATTGGGTTGGAAAGGCGCCGAGGTGGTCACAGCTGTGTTCCCGAGACTGACTGGAAAGGGGGCGGGGGGGCTGTGTGTGTGTCTGTCTGTGAGTGTGTGTGTGTGTGGTGGATTGGAGGGAGGGTTAGAGTGGGAGGCTGTTGGGACTGGACACAGTGGATTAATTATTATAAATCATCTCCATGGTCACATGTTTATGGCTGCGACTCAAACTGTTGTCTCACTATCTGATTTAAATCTCGGACACTGCAGTGAGTGCACTGTGACAGGAGGAGCTCTGGGTTGAGAGGAAGAATGGATTTGCTTTTACTGTTACAATGGCACATATATCAACGTGACGACAAAGGCAACGGTGAAGCATCTTTATGAGGTCACTGCTTATCTCCGGATTAACCATGCACCAGAGAGATGGCTGTCTGCAAACTGAGACAATAGGATGTTTGAAAAGTCAGCTTCAAGTTTTCAGATTTTATTACATTTAACCAAGAAGTTCCTCAAACCAAGTTCCAGTCTTAACCTCTTAAGAACTGAGCTCTGTGTGTATCTTTTAATTCACCTATTACTATTTTGGATAAGTGAGACCAAATAAGTATAACAACTAAACTTGGTCATTGTACGGGAAGTTTGATCATTTGTGTTATGAGTTCTCTATTAGGTGTTTGTTAGTAGTGTTATTGTTCTTAAATATGTCGTTTTTTCACTAAAATGGGTGTAATGTGATTTCACAAAAAATATGATGTGAGTAGTGTACCTTAATGTGGCTAATCGGTCAAAGTTTTAAAAAATGAAGTATCATGGGTCTTAGAGGCAGAAATGTAATGTCAACATTTGTGGACGCTGGGTCTGAAGAGGTTATAGAACCCACATTTGGAAATACATAATCAGGGACTGTGACTTACCTTCAGAGATCAACCAAACATAAACTCAGACTTTGGAGTTAACTGTAAGTCAACCTGCAACTTTGGTCTTAGTGACTAACAGTGTTTTAGGGTGTATTCACACCTGGATCATTTAGGGCAGTTGTTCCATAACAGTGGGCAGCCCCCCCGAAAGTCCGGTTCATTTGGGCATATGTGAACACAGCAATCGCGCTCGAATGCGAGATAAAACAACACGGGTCGAGATCGCCAAAAATAGTTGGTCTCGGCTTGCTTCCATTCGAGCCCTGTAGCGGTTCCTGTGCAGTGAGAACACGAACGCCCCAGCAACCGACACAACCGACTCATAACTGTGGCTCACACTGTAGTAATGGGGGCAGTAATGAGCCCGGTTGACAACTGTACAGACAAAACAGTAGAAGAAGAGTGAGTAGAAGAATCAAAAACGGCAGAATTAGTAGAGAAGTCTGAAGATCATAAAAAATGAGTTGTGGGCTCACGTGGAACAGCGAGGAAATAAAATGCCTCATTGAAATCTGAGCAGAAGAGCACATCTGCCAAATGCTGGACTCTACTCATTAAAATACAGAGGCCTACAAACTCGTGAGTCAGCAAATGAGTGAGAGGGGCTTCCGACACTCCCTTGCGCAATGCCATGCCAAAGCCAAAAAAAAAAAAAAAAACTGAGCCAGATAAAGGCTATAATGCAAAGCTACACACGTTGTTGATGCTCTATGGCGGGTAAGATTTCTGACAACTGACAGAAAAAATCGCACGTGACATTTTTTTACAACTTTGGACTGCTAGAGACTTTTGCCTTGTGAACGCAAACGAACCATATGACAACTGCTACAATTGTATCATTTTTGCCCCTGAATCGTAAAAAAGCAAATGAGCCATAGGTGTGAATACACCCTAATTAAGGAAGTGTTTCTTGTAAGCACTTGCTGTTATGTTCCAAAAGCCCACCCCCTCCTGATTTTGATTAATCCATGTTGGATAAGTCACACTGACTGATGTTGTGGTGTTTCAAATGTTTAATTATTTTCATATGAAAGTGTTTTTAAGCAGCAACAAAATACCAGTGCGGCAAAAAAAAAAAACCACCCCACTGCCCTAGGGATGAAATTTGAAGATGATGCATCTTTTTGTCTCCACTTACCAGGTAAATATCAGCATAATATCTCCCTAATTTCTCAGCACACACACCTCTCTCCCCTGCTTCATATGCAAAGTTCAAGCTAAGCTCACCAGTGTGTTGCCAAGGGAGAGAGCAGATACTCATTCGCATGCTCCACCGCACAGCCATGACTGAACTTTCAGCATGCAAATTCCGACTGGTGATTTTATAGTCACTAGTCACATAAGCTTCTCTGTACCCTCTATGGGCTGTGGCATGATTTGTGCTGTGAGCGCTCACACACTTAAAAATTCATGCCTGAAGGGGTTAGCATTATCAACAAGGCATCCAAAAAACAGTGTACACTCCAATCATGAAATAATCATTACATTATAATTTCCTTTTCCCACTGTCTGGATGCTTCATTTTATACAATGTAGAGAAAGAAAAAGAGTAACAAACATGTTTTGTTATGCCCTCGCAGGCAACAGCTCGCAAATAATTAAATGTATGAATAAGTCACTGCAGAGAAATATTAATCAGCTCTTGAGCTCATCTGTGAGGAGTGGGAGGAGGTGGCTGATGCACTGTGCGATGATTGGTGTGTAGAGACATACACACACACACACACACACACACACACACACACACACACACACACACACACACACACACACACACACACACACACAAACACACACACAGGTTTATCTAGTGTATTATCACAGTTATCTGCTATTGTGGTGAATCCTGAGAATGATTTCCAAACTGACTTCAGCTTGTGTCATGATGTCCACACACACACGCACACGGACACACACACACACACACACACAAGCAGAAAACCTCCACTAGCCCTGGACCAGGGGTTTTGCAAAGCCCGGATCATCCCCGCTAATCCACACTCATTAAGGATGAACTGCATGATAACATGCCACCACCCTCCGCCACCCCCCACATTTACCCCACTTTTCATACACACTCACCCCCCACTCAGCGCGGATAAGTGGCAGCTTTGATGGTGGTTTTAATGAATTACTGCAGATTGTTGCATGCGTGTTTGTTGCTGCTGCTGCTTGACTAAACAGAACACCTGCCACACCTGTCAGCGCTAATCAGGCCCACTTTAATTAATAGCGACACAGCTTTTATTTCTCGCCAGTGAAGCTGACGTGTGCTCGACCGAGGGGAAGTCTGGCACTTTACAGAGCAATCTTCAGAGGAGGAACTCCACATGAGGCAAAGCTGTGGGCTGACCGAGCTGGTGAATCACTTTACCTCGGTAAAAATGTAAAAGGATTCAGAGTTTAAGCAAAACTTTGAATCAATTATTCAAGAGCTCCCATTGTTCCTCAGGATGGAGGAGAAATAGTTCTTGCTCTCAACGGTTTTTACCCGAGGATGGAACATAAATAGCATGTTCATCCTCAGCGCTGAGAAGGTCACTGAAGAGCAGAGTCTACCTCCAAAACCCTTGGGCTGAACAAAATAATGCCACACGGATACTTCCCTTACAGCTCCCTGCCTCCAAAATAACTCTCCCTTCGTGGGCTTCTTAAATAAATTACAGCTATGCTATCCTCCCAAGATGTGATCTCTGTTCTCCTGCGCCAATTAAAAATTTAAGCCCATTTAGGTTGGTGCCCGGTGTAACTCGACGCAGTGTGGTTGCGAGGGGCGATATCAGACCAGAGTTGTGTCACAGCGGTACTTAGCAGCGATGCTTGTTGCTTCTGGAGAGGAAGCAGAGTGGCCTTGATGTTAGGGAGAATATCGGGTAACTGAAAGGTCACAGGCTTGATCTCGTGGCACAACAGTGTTTCTACCCGGAGCTACGTGTTTGTGTCAAAGAGTCAAGACACCCAACTCTGACTGGCTCGCCCTGTGTGAATCACCCGGTGTGACACCGCAAGCCAAGAGAAAAAAAAGAAAAAAGCCTTCAATGTAAGATGTGCAACTTCAAAGGTTCAACTTTGGGGGATAATTGAACCATGTGCCATTTTTATTTTGCAGGAGGCTGCCCCCCTGCTCTTCAAAGTCACACAGTCATAAAGTTCAAACAGTCAACATAGTCACATGAAAATGAGCTGTCTGGATGGTGCTGAACCTGGCGTCTAAGACGTTTCTTTTTTTTTTCTTTTTCCTTTTTTTTTTCTTCCCTGAATATCAAAAACCGGTGACAGCCACAGACAGGCAAGCTGACATTTTGGAACCCAGAATGTACATACACACGTGTATACACACACACCCTGACCCCAGACAAAGGCATAAGAGACAGAAACTCACAGTTTTAAAACCACTGATATTCTCTTTCATATCTTCCCTGAAATGCAGATGCAGCGCAATGAGCACCCCCCTTCATCACCATCTCCTCTCCTCTTCCTCTCTCCCTGTGACTGCTGGTGGTGGCTGAAGCTCCTCCTGCTCAGTACACATGTATACACCTGCCCTCTCCCACCTCTCACTCTCTCTAATCTCCTGAGTAACAAGCCTCGGCTGCGTCATCCACTCCAGTCATTTACTGTCAGAGATGACATGTGGTTTTATACCAGCTGGAGGACTTGAATGTTACGGTAGGTCAATGTAGCCATCAGTGGGTGTGCTGTGGGTTCAACTGCTTGCTGTACATTATCTTTTGACTGGCCATTTCAACCATGTACAGTGATTCAACCTGCTATGGTTGACACTTTTATTCACATAGTGTTAACGACAATAGCTAAAGCCCTCAGTATTCAGATCAGTCCGTTACCATTTATCAAAAGTTCCAGCAAAGAGCACACACACACTTCCACCTTCTTTGTCTGCACTTTATTTATGTTGTCATTTGTCTTTGTCTATCCTTCTGTATTTCTGGATCTCCAACTATTCCTCTCTCCAGCCCCAATACAGCCTCAGTAGATGGCTCTCTAACTTGAGTCTAGTTCTTCCGGAGGTTTCTTCCTTCCAAAGGAAGATTGTCCTTCTGTTCTAACTTACTTAATGCTACAAAATGCTCTACTCATAGTGGTTAAAGATGAGTTAAGACTCCTTATCTTGTCTTGGTGTTGGATCCTTGATGCTAATGTAACATTTGAAGGTCTAAAACTGGTGTTTCAGTAAAGTGTCTTGAGATAACAAGTGTTTGGCACATCTAATGTATGTGTTCAGTTCTTCCAGCAGATCTGCCTGTAGACTTTTACTGCTAAAATACACCGGATTAAACAGGTCAAATAGGTTTCATTCAAATCAATGTGTCAACTCACACTGGATCCGTTCTGTTGCACTATGTCCGTGTGGCTGATCCGTCTTCTTGCAGGTAATATGCAGCCATCCTATTTTTGATGGACACAGAGCTGTGACACATAAATCCAGCGTAGGGAAGATTGAGCAGGACAGGAAGTTGTGACCGTAAACTTCCTAAAAACACCCAGTGACTTTCAAAATAAAACAGACATCATATTTCGCTTGACTACGATGATAAATGGACATAATGAGTGGAGCCAGATCAGGAGTTAACAGGTTTGAGGTTTTACAGCCCAAAATGAATGAAGAGAGACTAATCAATGGAAAGGGAAGCACGGTAATGCCTCGGTCTGTGACTCCAGCTGTCTGTCAGTCACACTGCTTGTCGGACTGAACGTGCAGCGGGTGTACATTGACAAACACAGTCAAGAGGGAGTGCAACGGAGATGCACTGCAGACGTATCTGGTGTATTTCAGGTGTTATGCTTGGGTCAACATTAAATCCACTGGCTACCATTACAATAGATGGTGGATATAAGTTTAAGAACAAGACCTTTAAATGTAAGCACATGTTATTTAACTCTCAGGTAGACTAAAGCAGTCAAAACTAAAACCAAAACTCTAGAATTGAATTTAATCTCTAAAAACATCCATGAACCAACCCCACAGCTTTTCAGATCATGCATGAAATACCATTTACAAATCAGTTTAAATCTGTCCACATAATTCCATTAATTTGACTTAAATCAGTTATTAAACTACAGCACCGTTTGTTCTTCCAAAGACAGCCAGCCAAGAGAAACAGGATTACCACCAACCCCTAATGCTTGATTATTAGAAATAAATAGTCCATTAACCACACCAGAGGATAGCTAGGGAGGTTTACTCATTAGCAAAATCCTATTTATTTAGTGTTTTAGAAAAGGCTGATTAGGTGGAGACTCTCTACAAAAACATTATCCCGCAAAACAGACGACAGTGTGAAGCAAGTGTCCTCTCATCATTAGGCAGCGGAGGGATAAATGAATTAGTAGAGGATGTGTGTGTGTGATTGGTGAAAAGGTTGGGGACATTTAATAGACCCAAAGTCCCAACGAAGCCAGCAGAAAGTGTTTTGTTACTTGACCTTCATTAACATCTTCTATTCATTGCTCTAACTCTGGTGATAAATCAGGGAGCAGCTCCCATTGTATCTCCTGACATAGTGATGTAACGTATTCTCCCCCTACCTGACTTTCATTAGCTTTTGTCTCTTTACACAATAAGCAGAGTCTTGATCGAACACAGCTTTTTGCAGGTTTTTGTCTCTACCAACAGATACTGTATTAAAAGAAACTGCATGAAGAGATGAAGTGGAGAGGAACCGCAGAGAAGACACTATCTGGCATGAGGTTGAGAGCAACACCTTTAGCTTCGAAGTAAAGATAGTCATCAAAGATACAAAGACAACCTGAAGGAGGGAAAAATAGAGCTCCTTTCTAAAAGGAGACTTTCTCCTGCAGAGAAGGAGACTACCCTCCATTGAAGCATTGCTGGATTAACTTAATCAGGAGATTAATCAGACTTGAAACAACGGAGGCCATGCCTGTGGCCTCTTTATCCATCTGTGCTGGGCGGTTGAGCCTGGACAGGGAGCAGGAAGATGACGTTCCCACAACCCCTCTCTCTAGAGCTCTCTGCCTGTCAAAAGGCCTTGGAGACAGAGGAGGATTAGGAGCTCCTAAGTTTTTCTCTAACTTCTTTTTAGAACTGTGGCCTCCTGTCTTTATTTAAATCAGACAAGATCCTCTAAGTTTAGATTTTGAGAGCGACTGGGTGAATATCATAATATGAAAACAAGCGAATGAGTATTTGGCAAGTTCAAGAGTTACAGGCACTGAGAAAAGATAACCACAGATCAGAATTTGAAAATAACCTTGAGATTTTTTTAGGTCTAGCAGCTGCTCAGTTTGATATTAGATTAAAAAAACAAAAAGTAACACAGTAAGAAAGTGACATGATTAGTGTGTCAACATCAGATTGGACTGTCCACATTTCAGCTAGCTTTGCCTGTAAGCACAAAGACAGTCAATGCAGAAAACAAACGAGGCTGAATGCATTGGCTGTATTGCAATCCCAGAATCCACCAGTCACCATACAATGGTTATTTAGCTTTCTATTAGCCTCCAGACAAAGAGACTCTCATGCAAGTGCAGCTAGCAATCTCTTCTTAAGGCCCATTTATAGTCCCTTTACGTACGCAAATGTATCTATCTGTTTCAAACAATGTTATTGTCACTGCCCACATACTTCCGTACGTCCTTTATGTTGGCAGTGCAGTTAACCACTAAGGCCCTGTTTACACGACAATGTTTCATCTGAAAACACTAAAACGCAGTGAAAACTCAAGTGAAAAAAATCTGCGTTTACACGGAAACGCTGATGGACTAAAAACGCTGTAGTAAGCATGCCAGGCCTGTAGATGGTGCTATAACTGTCTTGCCCAGAAGCCGCTTTTGTGGGATCTCCACCAAAGTAGAGTTGAGCCGGTCATCTGGTGCAGTGAGAAATACTAAGTCAAAAAGTGGAGTAACAGATGCACATTTTGTATGAAGACATCATAATGAGCCCTGGTTATTCAGCTATGTTTGAGAACCAAAAACTGTTTCCCAGCATCTACACGAAACCCCACTTTGGCCAGAGTTTTCAGAAAAAAATGTTTTTAGTGACATAAAACTGCAGTTTCCTGTGAACGACAGGCCAAAACGTATAAAATATATGCAGATTCCCAAATACTGGGCTTTGTGTGGACATGGCCTCAGAGGCTACAGAAAAAGTCAGCCATTTTAATTCTAAGATTTGCAATAACCTTAGACCATTTCCTTGTTTTGTCTTCCCTATTGTTAGCCAACCAAATCATTGCACAAGAGGGCGAGTGTTGTAAAGCAGGTTTTGGAAAAAAATCTTAAACTCAAAGTAAGTCAATCCCTCAACACTACTCCACTCGTGACCACGTACATTTCGTTCTTAACGCAGTTAAGATGTTAAATGCAGTCTAACCCCGGTCATTTACAACCATTTAATGCCGTCAGACTTCCTAAGCAGCAGGCTGAGCCCAGCTGGAATCTGCCTGCAGTACTTTAACTTGCATGCTAACTCTTAAGGGCAGCTTTCATCTGTGATCTCTGCTACTTCAACACAACAGGCATTGGAGTATCAGCCACTATTAAAGCACAATCCTGCTTCTTCACAAGGATTTAGAGACCTAGCGAGCCGATTGCCCTTGAAACTGGTGGAAATTAGCTTGAGCTGTGGCATGTTTTCCTGACCCTGTAATAGAGGATCAAATCTGAGAGACAGCCCGGTGCTTTTATATTTTATAAGCTTGTGACCACATGTTCACGAGCAGCCCTTGGATATTTGGCAGACAGAAAAAAAGGTATTTGGAGTAAATCTGCACTGGATAAATAAAAAAATAAAACTCAGCGCTTATCTGGGTCCATCTGTTTCCCTTAAATTATGCTGCGACTAATCTCACCACCTAGGCCCGGGGGTAAAAATCAGACTGTAGTGCAGGCCTATGAGAAAAAAACAAGAGAAGCCTGCAGTGTGAACAGGGAGGGCATCATTGATCCCAGCTCTTTGCTAGCCAGGTCATCGATTGCAGGATACAGCTGTGATTCTTGGCACACCCTGCTGACTCCAACCGCAACTTTGAATTTGCAGAGAACAGCGAGTGTTTTTCTCCTTCCCAAAGTCAGTTGATCAAAAGATGCAAATGTAAGAGAGAAGGAATCCTGCATTATCTTCTCATAAATGTGTGGTAACATCATGTTTCAACCGCAGCTCTGCTTCCTGATCCCCAGGAGGCACTTTTCTCAAACAGTAATCATTATGTTGTGGATGCTGCTGTTGGGCAGGGTTGAAAATGCAACGTGTAGCCAATGAGTGGAGGCATACAGTCCTTTGGGTGCACATGTGCTCAGAGACGGGGGAGCCATCAAGTGGGCCTTGGAATAAGGAGAAGAAAAACACGAAAAAAGGGGTCCATTTTTTGATCTTTTGTACTCTCAGGAGATTTATTGATCCTGGAATCTCATCAAGGCTTCTTTTGGTGGGTTAAGTAAAACACAGACATCAAAGATCAACTTGTTTTTCTTTTGCTTCCCTCCTCTGCACATGCCCTTCTTACACCCACTGTTCTATTTAAAGATTTGTATCTCCCAACATTCAATATGAATACACTTAAAAGAGCATATGTGAGCAGAGAGGAGAGCAGAAAAAAAACACTTTAAAGAAGGAGCAGCAGAATGCAGCTAATGGCCGTCTGATCAGCCCCTGTTTTATCTTCGCCACATTATCTCCAAATTCAATATTGGCTCTTCAAACACAGAAAAAAGACAGGTCTGTTGTGTCTAAACTGCTATTTACACTCTGTTGGTATTCCACTCCTGTTTCTGGTGTCCCCCGTGTCTCCTGCCAAAACAAGCCCCGATATATTTGGACTTGATGCATAGATATCGATGTCTGACGAAAAATTACTCTTTCACTGTACGTTTAGAATCTTGTCCGTCAATGCACAGCCGCTCCTGTTATTGACTCTGACAAATTCTGGGATGCTACTGATAACAGCTTGATAAATGGACCCCACTCTTCCTGCTCCAACAACCAATGCATCTCTCCATGTCCCTCTGTTGCTGACCTCTATTAGATTCTGAGATGCAATATAATGTCATGTCCTGTCTCCTGAGTGCAACTAGGAAGGAAGTGATGGCAAAAACAGTAACTCGTGAGTATGATACAGAAATTCTGCACTCACATGAGAAGAGTGACGGGGTCTGTGTTATGTCAGCTGATAGGGTGTCACAACTTTCACTTCACAACTTTCTCAGGTCTGTACTAACTGTCAGAGGTGTGGACTCGAGTCATGTGACTTAGACTCGAATCAGACTCAAGTCACAATTTTCATGACTTTGGACTCGATTTGACAATACCATCAAAGACTTGCAACTTGACTTGGACTTCGACATCAGTGACTCGGGACTTGACTCTGACTTTAGCGTGATGACTTGAAAATACTTGAAATTTTCAGTAAGACTGAAACTTTAACACATAACTTGAGTTTAAGGACTGGTAATGATGCCTTAAACCTAATGTTAACCAGTCCAACATCTTCACTTACACACATCAACCCTATATAACCACTTACACACCCTGCATATATACACACACTAAGCACAAACACACATTAGATGAGTTAAATGTATTATCACATCACAAAATGACCACATTTTCAAAGTTTATTTGTTGTTGCAGCGCTTAGCACTCATTGTTTTCTGAATGCTATGTCAGCATCTTTTTCTGTCATCAAGTTCTATAACTCTGGTCAAATTTTATCTGAAAAAATAAAGCACCTTAAAATACATTAATCGTACTGGTCAAATTTGATAGATTATTTGTTAAAATTACATATTATTTTGGTGAGAAAGTGCTTATGACTTAGAAGACTCGAAAAATTTAAGCCTATGACTTCAGACTTGACTTGTCTTCTCTTTACTTGATACTCGACTTGGACTTGCACGTCTTTACTTGAGACTTGACTCGAGACTTGGGTTTAAGGACTTGAGACTTACTTGAGACTTGCAAAACAATGACTTTCTCCCACCTCTGCTGACTGTGATGGTGGTCTTCTGCAGCAAGAAGAGGTCACATGACCAATAAATCCTGTAGTTTACTTACTTATAAACACCAAGTGGTAAACCATGGACTGTATGAAACATGGATGTAGTTTCAGTGATGCTGCACATTGGATTCAAGAGAAGCATCATGAAATCTAGCGATGATGGTGGCTACCATATTTGAAACACAGATTAAATTTAGTCTGCTGTCAACCTCACTGCAGGTAAAGAGGTGGAGCTGAGGTGGGCTTTAAGCCTCCTGGCAAACAGCTTTGGTGCACTATCCTGTCAGTCAAATCAACCACGCCTCTGAATATGCAAATCAGTGCACAGCCCTGAGCTATCAAACAATTTCCAAACAGTTTTTTCCCCTTTTTTATTCTTATCACCAGACTGACAACATGTTGAGATTTGTAGCAAAATTCAGGATTTACCATGAGCAATAAAAAGGATTCATGACTTTGGGAGTTTCAAGTCAACAATCAAAGACCTGCAGTTTTTTGTACTCCATCACTGGCTTTGCTTTTATTTACAGTGTAGTGGCTGCTTGGTGGAAAGTGGTTGCACCTGAGTAAACATCTGTTAAGAAAGAAGTTTATCCAACAGACCTTTTCTCAAACTGTGAATCTATTTGTCAATAAACTGATTTGAAACTGTACACATTAAATATCTATAGTAAAATATCTGGATTGTCACAAAGAATGGTAATCAATCAGGAAGCGGGATAACTGCACAGTTATGGGGACATAATGCAAAGCATAGGTGGACCGACTTGTTGATTTGCCCCTACAAAGATTCACTTCATTCCTAACACCAGCCCTGTTTGTAGATAATGTAATGCTCTATATCCCGCATAGACTCTTAGTACTTGTGAGACGCTGCTTACACAATTGCACACAGAGAAACCTTAAGATGGAAATGTTGAGCGAGTGTTGGCATTTCAATCAAAGCGAACATCACACCACGACAGTTTACTTCACACGTGATCATCACAGTGAGATATTACACATGTTTGCATGTAGAATGAAAGCTATGTTTATGATCTTTTAACACATCAGAGTGGGAAACTCTTGTGCCTGCAGCTTTAATGAATAGCTAATGCGATGCATCAGCGCTATTTGCAAATGTTCTTTTCTTTTCTTTTTTTCTTCTTCTCATTTTTATCCTTGTTTATACATGGTTATAGAATGGGGGAAAGTTTGATTAAATAAAACACAGACTGCAAAAGCCTGAATGTACAGACAATTTGCACAGGTTTTAAAAAACATGACACCTTTGTGTGGTTGAAATTAAACTTGTGCTACCTTGACCTTTGACAGAAAAAGAATAAAATAGTGGTTGACAATTTAAAAGAGTCAAAGCGATGATACTGAAACCCCATGCATCTGCTATTAAGATTTGCACACATCCTCCTGGGTCTAGTATGACCTTTCAGTAGCAGCAGGCTGGCAGCCCAAAGGCATGACAGCTTTAGAAAGAAGCATGCTAATGTTAGGTGTGGTTTGGGCCCCTCGGTGCTATTTAGCACAGTGTGATGAGAGTTCATCTCCTTCACATCCTGCTTGTCTCTCTGTCTGAGAGCGAGGACAGAAATAGTCTTTGTCACCAACCACACTGCAGGACACCTCTCACACACCATGTCCAGCATGCCCGGACGGAGACGCCAATATGTGTGCCAGTGTGTGCCAAAGTGTGTGACTCTGCAGGGTTCATTGTCAGCTACTGATTGCTTATTTGTGGGTTTCTTTCATGGTTGTATTAAAAAAATGATACACAATATGTGTTCCATTATCACCAAAATACCACCCTTTCCTCTAAGAAACTAGAGAGGAAAAAGTTAGAACAAGTTTTATATTTTAAGTGTCTCCAAACAGCAACTTTCAGCAAGATTGGCATCCTACTTTTTGGGGCTTAGTGTCCATACAGTTTTGGGTTGCAGTTTTCAAGACAGGTAAAGTGTGAAAATTTTCCTCCAGGGCTTTCTGCCAAGCTGTGGCAAAAAGCATTATCACCTCCCAGGAGAAAAAGTACCTGCTCAACTAGGATACACCATAGGAGTGCAGCAGTACACAAAAATCACAGTTTGTTCTCAAAGTCATGATTCTATTCTTTATGCATATGGGAAGGGCTTATATAATCTGGTTGCTAAAATGCAGGTGAGAAGGAATATCATGGTCATGGATCCATCACCCTTAGTGTGTTTAAATAAAGGGGTGTTCAATAACTGAGCATGGTTGTAGATTTGCTGCTCAGAATGATCCATAATTCAGTGTTTGAATGCCAAAAGTGGCTACATTTGAATCATAACCATTTTTTGTTAGTTTCAGTGATGATTCACGTTTGCGTGATGCCATTTCACAAGTCTTGACAAGTCAGACATGTTGCCAAGAACAGACATGATCCCTACTGAACAGTACTTAGTCTAATCCACTTGTCCTATTTACCACCATAAGTCACTAAGAATTAGAAATTTTCTCCAACAGGAGACCTTGATGATTGCGAGGGGATCGTCAGGCCCTGGCTTCTTATTAGTTGTGGATACTCTGAGGTGGAGTATGAGCATATGTGGGCTGTATCTCCATGTCTTCCTGACCATGATCTGATGGAACTCTGATGAGAAATACTTTTGGTTCCACACAGATTCAAACCAGTATCTGCACAGTCTTGTGCAGCTCCTGATACAGATACAAATATTTGATGTCAAAATCCAACTGACCAAATGGTCTTAAGGTTAGAAAAGTAACAAAATCAATTAAAAGCTAGGCACAATTTGACTTACACAGCTATACCAGGGATCAAATTAACCATAAGTAGTTTTCATAGTGTGGCTATTATTAGCAGAGCTAGCATCACTGGCCTCTTTTCTTTCGTGTAGGTTAACATCCACATACCTGCACTGGTTATGCATTGCTCTGATTAGTTATATCTCATTTCGTCAGGCTCAGCCTACAAACACTTTTTTTTTTCATTTTCTTGACTAAAAATCTGCCAAACCCTGCTGATCTATAAGTTGACATCTGTACTTGTCATCATCAGCATTGTAGAGCATTGTAGCATTATGGGTACAGCCCTTACAGAGTTATAGCTTCAGCTTGTGGCTGGTGGCAGCACTACAGCTTAAACACAATAAAAGAATGGGCTTTTGGGTCGAAAGTAAAATAAAATAAATATAAATCCCTCCCATTCTCCCATTAATATCTCAGTGTAATATCAAAATGATTTTGACACTTTAAAGTAAAATAGTTCCACAACTGCTTTGAAAGTCCCCTCTGTTCCTGATTGGACACACTTCGGTGATAAGAATAAATAACTGAAGCACCATTATACCATCACACAAACATTTCCTGGAGTTATAGTAGCACATCAATACAAGCACTTTTTCTCAATGTCTGCAAATATTTTATTTAAGCCTTATTTTTTTGCAGCAGTGTAATGTGAACTGAGCAAACTGTGCAAACTCAAATGGAAAAACATTCAGCGGTGAGCCAGCACAGTCCGAACTGATACACCAGAGCAGAAGAAAAATGATCTATGAGGATGAGGCAAGCAGCAACAGATAAGAGGATTACTCCATTATTATCTACCCCAGGGGCCGTTACCCCAGAGCACAGGAATACGGTGAAAAAAGGGCAGGACCTTGATTTTTTTTTTCTCTCCCTCCTGACATACTCACAACGCTGGAGTCGCTACATGACACACTATCCCAGTCTGCACAGGGGCAAACATGATTTTAGCACGAGCTTGATCGCAGCATCCTGAGGTGTGACCTTGCTCTCCTGTCCGGCCTTCCTCTAACCTTCCACCAGAGACAGCAGATGGATGGACTTGATATCTGGTGCAGAATTTGAGGTTAAGTGTGGTTTCAAAAACCTGACAATGTGCCCCTGGAATCTCACAAGGGTCAAAATGCTTGTTTGTAGAGTCGCATCACAAAAATCTTAAGAATAATGTCAACAACAAAAAATCAAAATCACAAAAATGTCCAGTGCTGCTGATTCAAAGTTTTAATATTCCTAATTGTGACTTGTTAGGCCTCCATATTCTATCTCATTAATTTAAAGTCTACACAAACTGCAGATAAAATGCAAATCTGGTGAGAACACAGGTTTTTTTTTCTGCAGTAATTTGAGGATGCCTGTGTAAGAGATCGAGGCAAACCTCCTGCTTTAGTTTGAACAAAGACATCAACAGTGTTGGTGTCTTCCCGTCAAGACTGAAGTGATAATTACTGTCATTCAGGCAGAAAGCTCATAGCACAGGCGGGGATTAATGTGTTAGCTAGTGACTGTGTCTTTGAAAGATAAACTAACACCAGATGTCTGAGGCTTCATTTAGGAATAAAACAAGCATCTTTTCAATCCATTTCAACCCTCTTTTCCCTCCCGGCCACAGTTGTGACACAACTGGGCGCATCATCCTGGCTGCTGCTTTGAGTTTTTCTGTTTGCTGATGTTTCTTTGCTCTATACATTTAGGCAAGGAGAGCTTTTACTGCTTTTACTGCGGGTTAGGAACATGAACAGATGCATTTAACTACCTGCTGAGCCATGTGAAAAATATCAACGCATGGGTTTGGGAGGTTTGCCTGCTGTGTGCTGTTGGGGCAAAATGTGTTTGGAACGAAACATCCATGGCTGTAGGAACTTTTTCTTAAGGAGGAAATTTACGACTGAAAATATACAGACAGTTTGTGATATTTAAAGCAGACAGTACTGTGATCAATGTTTTCTTACATCTAGTTAGTAAGTAAAGTGGGCGTTAAAAGGTTATGGAGCACTTATTTTTTCAAGGAGAACTATTTGGTTTGGGTTCGGAGAAGGTTTTTGTGTTTATAGATTAAATGTGAGAGGTACCATAGCCAATAGTTTCTCCCATGAAAACACTGTGTGGGTGCCTAAAATCAGCAATCTTTCTAATGACCAGCAGAGGGAGACTCAACTGGTCCAATTCTATCAAACTAAATGAGAAAATTATCCGAGCTGAATTGAAAAACATGCCCATTTTCAGATTTTGAGTCTTCAATACAGCATGAAAAAAGTGACTTTCAAATGTATAAATATATGTATATACAATTTCTTTTACGTCAACCTTGAGTCTCCACACAGCGCTGATGGAGGTTAACAACTACATTATTCTACCTCTACTTCTCTGTCTTTCTGAGTTTTTTTTTTGTTGGTTTGTTTTCTTGTCTTTTTTTTTTTTTTGGTGACTCTCTTTTTTTTTTATCCCACTCATGTTAACCACAAATGTTACCTGACCCTTTTCTAACCTTAACCCCAGCGATAGATTAACCCTTGAGGTCACTGTCAGTTTAGTATCAGCATGGGACCCTGTGTGACAAGTGTGACCTATAAAGGTGGTCACAAGGTCCAATCCCAGGTGGCGTTTGGCGGCAGAGCATGAGCTTTCAACATGCTGAACATCCACCTGAGAATTATATAGGGTACTGTTTTAATATATATTTTTAATATGGAGTTATATTAAAAAAATGAGTAATGTTTGTATTAAAACTTTGTGGCTTTGCAAACAGTAGACAGATAACTCATATCACTCAGGTTGCTATACATATACCTTTTCTTTACATTGTTGTGTGTCATGAAGCTATGCTCCATGTAATAAAGAAATGAGAAGCAAGGAGCCGTACAATCATGTGATGTATGAAATGAAAGTGCAGGAGCTCATAAAAGCTTTTCAGTGTAAGAAGAAGAAGACTGTTATAAAAGAAGACAGCGTCGCTTCGTGGAAGTTGCCCTCTCTGGAACAACCCTGCCAAGTCCCTTTAAAGACGAACAAAAAGCAGAACTCAAGTATTTCAACTCCATTTCTTTAAAGCAGACAAGGACAGAGGTCAGACTCTGTTCAGACTGTTTAATTTTTCGCCTCTCAATAGAAAAGAAAATGATTGAGATGAGTTTAAAAAGAGCTTGGTTGGTAGCACTGAGCCTTGATTAAAGATGATACAGCAGGTGAAACATGCTTTGGAGGTTTTGGCGTACATGAGAGTGAAGGCTATGGCCAGCAAGAGAAAACGGAGACAGAAGTCTGTGTTTGAAAGCAATGCATGGGGGAAATTGGAATTTCCTTTCTCCCTTTTACAAGCTGAGTGACCTTTGCCCTCTGGGTGGCTCTCTCCTCCTATTTCTCCATTAGTAGACTGGGACGGACAGGACGCCACACACAAAGGCATTTGCAATCTCTCTCTAAAGCAACCATTCCTAATACACACACAGGCGCTCACTGTCCAACAAGTCAATATTTCCTGAAGGATGGCCTCCCTCGAGAACTAGCAGGCAATCTGAGGAGGGCCCCTCGCAATGAAAGGGGCCTGTGATTGCATTCGACCGTAGCCCCCTTACAAAGATGTCGTACATCAAATGCCAACAGATAAAAAGCCATCCGCCAAGAGTTAATCAGCAGAGTAGCTTTCATGGCCATGTTGCAATTTGTCTCAATATCATGAAAAAAAGACAGGCACTCATAAAAAAAAGCAGCAATATAAATAAATACATAGCCTAAACACACAGGCCCATTTGTGTTTCATGTAGCGCTGAGTGGATGTTATCTCAGGCCACAGCTGCTTTTATCTTACCATTTACCAACAGTGTTTGACCTTGAGAGGCAGCTAGCTGTGTGTACGTTTGCTTTTCTTGTACACTTGTGTCTGTGTGTCATTGTCTGAGTGTTCTGATGTAGCACCCTCTTGTTTCGCTGATACAGTTTGGTTCATAAGCAGGTCCAATTAGCATTCTGAGTCACTGTGAAAACGCCCGTACGAGAAACTGCTTAAGCAGTCTGCATACTCGCCACTTTCTACCTGACAGGATACAAGGGTGTGATTCTTGTGGAGTGGCACACTGGGTGAGAATGAGGCTTAATCACGGTAGCTGTTAACCCCTGTTTCTGACCTCTCGTACCAGCCGCCACATTTCAATCAAGTGCCAGCGAAACAGGCAGAAAAAGATCAATGCAGGAACAAGGTATTTAACTCGGGCAAGAGGCTTGCCAAATACTCCAAAATGCAGAAGGAGCCACTTGAACGGCTGCCGCTTGGATGACTGTTTCAAGGATTATTCACGGTTGAGACTGCTGAATCATACTGTCATTTAATCTGGCAGTTAGAGTATGGATCGTGATACAAGTTTAAAACTCTTTCATACAGACTCTGTTGGATTTTCTCATCATTTTTAAACTCAGGATCAATTTAATTACTCTTACAAATGAGCTTATTACAGAAGGGAAGCTAACAGTATCAGATGATCTCGATAATCTTCACATCCTGGGACAGCTGTTCCACTGAGGAGCATTTTTCTTATTTAGAAACTGAAGTAATCAATGGTGTGGGTTCAGTTTTTGTCAGATGACACCATGGACTGTTCATCAATATGGACTACGCACCCCATCTGCTCCCCAAATGTTGATAGAAAGAAGCCAAAATATTGCCTAAATGGGTGCTGATGTGCTACTGGGGCCACTGATTGAAACTGTACGCATGTATGAAGAGCCCTCTCTTGCATCACTTCATAGCTAGAATTCTCATTTCTGGGGGCATCTTCACTGAGATTATTTACCTGAGAACAAAAGAAATATCTAAACCCTGCTACCACATGGTAAAATGATTGAGCTAAGTCCACAAAAGCTGTTCCCTCAACTTTGGTTTCATAAGATAGTAGGTAGGGGCAAAGGGAATCTTGTTCATCCATTTATGCACATTGCTAATTAAATGACGAGCCATTTGGATACCTTGACGGCTAAAATACATCGGATGCGTCTGCAGTGCGTCTCCGTTCCTAACAGCAAAAGGATCAAATAGATTTCATTCGAATCAATGTGTCAACTTACTCCGGATCCATTTCGTTGCAGTACATACTCATGGCTGGTCTGTCATGTCACTGGTAATACTCAGCCATTCTTCTTTTAATGGACGCAAAGCAGTGACGAATAAATTCAATGAAGGAAAGATTGAGCAGGACAGGAAGTCATGACCGGAAACTACCTGAAAACACCCAGTGACTTTCAAAATAAGACCTACCGTGTCAAAATCAGTTTGTATTTAGCTTGACTACGATGATAAATGGACATAATGAGTGGAGCCAGACCAGGAGTCAGCAAGTTAGAGGCTTTACAGCCTAGCATGAAGAGAGACTTATCAATGGAGAGGGAAGCGTGGGAACTCCTCGGTCTGTGACTCCAGCTGTCTGTCAGTCATGCAGCTTGCTGGACTAAACAAACAGCTGGTGTAAGTTGAAGTTGAAGTACAGCGGAGTCAGACTGCAGACGTATCTGGTGTATTTCAGGCGTAAAAGAGTTGGTCAAGAATGGCAGAAAACTTTTGAAAGAACATGTAGCCTTCATGGGTTTCAAGTCTGAGCCATGTTCCACCTGTTATAATAGAGGAGACAGACTTTGTTGCATATACTGTAGCCAGGCACTAGGGGTAGTTTACAAAGTTTCTGCTTTACTTCATGTGAACTGCTGTGCTGTCCATGTTTTTACAGTTAATCCCTTCACTGGAAACATTGTGAGGATGAGAAACTAAAATAATACTTTTCAGCATTTGAGTTATGCATAAAAAAGTAAGTTAAAAAGATTAAATATAATTGTAATAAGAATGGGCATCAAACAACTAAAACAGTGTGTATTGGTTTACAGAGTATCATTGGCCAGCACAATGAAGCATTACAGTGTCTTAAAAAAGCCCCTTCAATGAAAACAACATGCCAGAATGCACTGTTTTCAAATCTCAAGGTAAAAATCGTACACTGGAACTCTTGTCTTTCTTGAGTTTGAACCCACTTTCAGCAAAACACAGAAGAAGTGACCTCTGTTTCTTGCATACAGTTTGCATTTGGTATGCTGTTCACATTCCAGCCTTGTTCCAGCTCTCTTTGGAGCAACCCGTCCAGCTTGGCAGTGGCCAGCCTCGATTATGTTTCAGGGCTGGAGCATCCCAGGGGGAAAATTCCTCATCTCTACCTGGAAATCTAGACAAATCTTCCTTTGCTTTCAGGACACGTTTGGCCAGACTGTCAGCATCAATTGTGTCAGTCTGTATTGACACAAGCGTCTGTCAGTCACTGTGCGTTTACACACATAATGAAGGCGGGGTTCAGTTCTACTGTGAGTATTAGGCTTAACTAAGAATACAGGCTGAGGCTTAGTCTCAGCAGTATGTTACATTTACCACACTTCCTCTTTGTGTTGTCTTTTTGTTCTCCTGCCAAACTC
Organism: Halichoeres trimaculatus; assembly: GCF_033239565.1. Lineage (NCBI taxonomy): Eukaryota > Metazoa > Chordata > Actinopteri > Labriformes > Labridae > Halichoeres > Halichoeres trimaculatus. The sequence goes on along the minus strand of NW_027437182.1, from coordinate 14,164,173 downwards.
CTGTAAAAACTGATCCTGATTTGATAATTCAATATCCAATTCTCCCTGCTCCCACATAAACATTCACGTCCCGCCACACATCCCGAAGGTATCGTGTCCTTGGGAGATCGAAGTTTCGAGTCGAGCTGTTCATCAGACATCTGCTAAGCGCCTCATCATGAAAGCGTCGAGGTTTATTCCCTTGCGCTGCCTTGCCAAGAACAAGTGGCAGGCGCCAAGAAACCTTCCACTCTGCCACCAAGGTTAGGTGAATGACAACGCTGAGTTACAGAGACACAAGAGAAGAGAGGAGACAGGCATGGAGGGAGTGAAAACAGGAGAGGAAGGCTACGGTCACGTCCAATTTCCTTTTTTCTTCAATCCTTTTCTCTTCTATCTTTTTAAACTCCTTGCTGCATCTTTGCCTTGGCATCCCCCCTAAGGTTGTTTTCCCCCTGCTGTTTGTATTTTCTTTTGGTGTCGCTAAAAACACTGGCAAAGAAAAGAAAAAAGAAAAAAAAGGTCTCCTTAGTCCCCTTTACAATTTTCTCTACTTACTTCAATGTCCCTGTCTCTTTCTCTCACTTCAGGAAAGCGGGGAACTAAAGCTGTCTCTGCATTATTAATAATGAGACAACATCAAGCAACCGGTGCAAATGAAGGTCAAGCAGGAGCATTGACCAGCCTAGAAACCCAACCCAGGAGCCCTTTATCTCTTCCCCACATCTTTGCACTAATTTCAAAGGTTAAAAAAAGCAGGAAAGATATTGAACACCAACCAGTGAAAAAACAAACTAAAAACCTACTCGTTATGTGCAGATCATTACTCTGCATCTCTGAAAATAACGGTGACAATAATAAAGTGAATGTTTAAAACCAAGAGCAGCGTAAAGAGCTGTGATTGCCTTCAGAATGTAAAGTATGGCCTCAGTTAAATCAGATTGATTATCTAGCAGAGCATACAGTGACGGAGGACAATCAGCATCATGTCCTATAGATTATCTGTTTCTCTTTGGCTCTGTTTGAGTGAAAGACATTTGCATTAAGGGCAAATAGCTGATTATCTTTTCTGGATTGATTCAGAGTGCCCGCAGGTGTCTGAAATCCTTGACACCACTATAGCAAGTGATGGTAAATAGAAAATATGTTTATTTATTTTAATAATTCTTCCACCCTATTGTTTTCACAGCAGGGGAATTTTATATCATAAAACGTAAAGGAAACAAAACAAAGAGGCTATAATAGGGAAGAAAATGAGAGCAAGGAAGTTTAAGACATTTTTTCTTAATAGGACAAATTTTCAGTTCCAACAAAAGCCAGAGTAATTGTGACATGATGGCAGATCTGGGTTAGTTATTCAGCTGGGGATTGTAGGCAGACTGATTGCATCGTTAGCGATGATGGCACACAAACAAAATCTGGTCTTAATCTTTTTAATCTCTGGCGTGTTTGTTTACTTTATTTTCAAACTTGTCATTTTACTGACAGAATAAAACACGTAAAGCAAAAAAGGGCGCAGTTTGGTGATCACTTAGTGAGGAGTTACATAAAGGACTCCCTGATAAAAAAGGATTTTCCTCCTCTACTCATGCATTTAATGTATCAGTAGGTTTTAGTTCAACAGGGAACACGCAGATGCTGCACTCTGGTGCATTTCTGCAGCATGAGTCCATAAAAGAAACCTGTTTTGTTGTGATTTGTTAAAATTAATGGTTCTCATTTTGAAGATTTGTAAAAGTTTAAAATGTAAACTTTGTCCTCAGACAACTTCATTTCACTTTTTTATCTTTTTTGACCATAGCTTCTATTGGGTGCATGCTCAAACCACTTGGCCAACAGCGTTCCAGATCGATAATTTCTGATGCATCCCAGATAGTCAGAAGCAAGCACATTTGTCCCTTGGGAGCTTGATTTGACTTGTTTTTTGCCAATGATTACCATAGGCAGGATGCCATCACTGAGATGTGTGTTGTTTGCTTTTGCTCTCCATACCTACTAGTATGGCTACTGATTGATTATTGGTACTTGGATGACAAATGTACTGCCTACAAAAACCAGAGCACACCCTGTTCTGAAAGTCCAGACTCCTGAAATCAACATTTTTATACAGAATCTGAATCTTGAATTAAATTACAACCCGTTAGAAATGCACACTCCTTACAAACAGATTCTACAGTAAGCCCAAAATGAGGAGTTCAAATATTTTCTTGGGTGCAACACATTGTCACACCATCTTTTCTTTCCATTCCCATTGTAGCTTCTGATAACCTCGACATTAAAAACGGTTCTAATGCTGCCAAAACCAAGTGCAGCAAAGTCTTTTTGAACCATTAACATGATTACATAACGCAGCGTTTTTAGATGAGAATATGAAGAGGCCCCAGGGAGTTCAGTGATGAAGAGATGAAAAAGAACATTTTATAATCTCAAGATATGTTATGTAATTGGGTGAAGTGTGGTCCTATGCTACAATGTGACTGAAATATCCACAATTAGTTAAACTGTGTTAACTGGTGTGTTGGGTAAAAAACTGTCATTTCTGAAAGCCATTTGGCCATTGAGAGCGTGTTTCTTATTCAGGGTAGCACAAAAGATGAGATGTATGGGATAGTTTCACATTGAACACAACAGATTGCACTAACGTAACACTCATACTGTACCAAGAAGGTTCAGAGAATTAAATTCACTGTAAGGAAGAGTTTTCATTAACACAACACCTAATAGATGTTACATGCATACAAGGCTGAAGTAATAATGAGTAACTGTGCCACACTTCTGTTTCTTCTGTTTCATTCACACTTGTTGATTAATTCACAAGATTGCTCTTTACTGAGACGCAGAGAACAGATGTGGTTTTCTTTTAAGAGATTCAGTGCAATGTCAATACGCAGTTACGGCCATGCTTCTTCATTTGAATGCAACTCCAACAACATGTTGCTCTTTCTTCAAGAGGCTTACAATGCAGAATTTTTAGTGAATCAATAAAACCAAACACTGGACCAGTCTGATGCATAATTGTTACTGAAGGTGAATCAAATTGTTCCTTGTTTGCTTTCTCAGCTTCTTTAGACAAAATTTAGCTCAATTAAATACATTTTCAATGCATGTGTTCTCAAGTTCACATGTGTAAACAACCACCTGTCTTTAACTTTGTTTGTATCTCCTTATCAGTCTTAGACTGCAGCTTAAAAATATTGGCTTTAACCGGCATTTGTTAAAGTTTTTGAAACATTTTGTTTAGATTGTACAGACTCGTAGATTTGAAAACATCAAACTCGGTATGAATTTGTGGAATGATAGAAGTATTTTTAATATCACAAGCAGCTGTGAATCCTGGAAATATTTAACCAAAATTTAAAAAAAAAGAAGAAGAGCCATGTTGTGCCTTATTGTGCAGTTCACCACTCACCATCTGTGGTGGAGTAAACAGGAGGCACACTGTGTCCAGAGATGTATGGGCTGTAGACTAAGCTTGGGATTCCCCCTAGGGGTCTCTGGCCTGTCGATAGGCTACAGCCTTTCTGTTAGAACCCAGGCAGAGAGACGAGCCATCCATCAGGCCTCAACTCACACTATACGAGGCAGAGGGAGAGGGGAAAAAACAGGATGATTAATGTGCCTTCTGTGTGGTCAGTCTCTTTCTTCAGCGCGCACACACAAGCACACACTCACACAAACAGGGGTTCAGATGAATGGGCGTTTACACGTACAACCAATGTGGGAGCAGACACACACCATCACACATTTTCACCACAAGGCTGTGTTCCAAAGGCTAGCAGATGAAAAATGTCGAAGTTCAACTGTTTTCTTGGCTCACCTCTGCTGAGAACGGAGGGGTGTTGACTCTGGAGACAGAGAGGCAGCTATAGGCAGTGATAAATGCTGCTGCGAAGCAGACAACTAGCATCATAGCACAATGAGCAGACAACTGAAAATACTTAATAACACCCATCATCATGTATAATCAGCAGGGGTGTATCTAGGAGTTAGTCCAGAGTGGCTTGTGTCCTGTTAAAATCTGGCCACCCTAAGTGCCAAGTCAAAGTCAGGGGCAAGATTGAAGTTAAAATCAAGTGTAACAACTTTTTCCAGCATTTGAATGTTAAGTTTTCTTTCACTGATACTTATGACTGCAATTTTATGAGATGTAACTCTCGTCCAGCAGGCCTCCGTGCATGTACATTTGAACCTCTACAGATGATCCAGAATGCAGCAGCACGTCTGGTCTTTAAACAGCTCAGAACAACACGTCACCCCACTGTTAATCTCTCTTCACTGGCCTCCAGTGGCAGCTCAAATCAAATATAAAGCTCTTTTTCTGGCTTGCAAAAACAGTGACAAGAACAGTCACTTCTTACCTTGAATTCCTCATCAAGGTCTACTCTTCCTCCGGCCTGCTATGGCCCCAGCTCAGCATGGCTCTAAATCTCAAGCCAGACTCATTCATGTTTTGTTCCTAAATCGTGGAATGAATTACCCAACTCCATACGATCTGCATTTTCTCTTTCTACTTTAAGAAGTGTCTGAAGACTCAACTGTTCAGGGAACACTTGGGCACTTAATCTGACCCTTCTCCTCTTTGTCCTCAGAGGTAGAATGCATCAAAAGATCTAAGACCCAGGCCCTAGTGACTATGTAGCACTGTTTATTAAATGTTGTTGAAGGTTCAATGATTTTGTTGACGTTGATTTTTTAGTCATAGTTGTGGCTACATTATTTTAGGTTGGGGGTAAAATGGCATTTGTTCTGCGGCATGAATAACTCGAAACACTTAGTCACATTAATTAAGATTTTTCCCCCCAGTCTAAACTCTTGGTTGTGTTATATGTCTCTTTGGACAAATGTGTCTGCTAAATAAAATTGAAGAATTGTTGTAGAGTCAAACATGGGAGATTTGCAAGTTGGCTTTAATCTTTAGAATCAAAAACTTTGGCATAAAAAGTACCATATCATTAGCAATGATACTGGAGATGTGTGTTGTGAAGCTTGAGCTGGTCCATTGCGGCTACACTCACTTGTGCAGGTGAAAACACCCCAGAACAAGTCTGGGCCCCAGATGGAGCCCAAGTAGAAAAAAAAAAAAGTTAAAACGCGCCCCTGCTAACCAGGTATGAAGTTATTCAGCTGAGTTATGGTTAGTGATGAGAAGCTATTCTGAAATAATTTTGCCATGGAATAAAGTACTTAAGAAATAGGATTTGGAATTGTAAGGCTGCTCTGTGCTGATTATGTTCTCCACAGACGTAAACACAGAACACCCCTATAGGTAATTTAGAACAGAGCATTTTTCAAAAGAAAAAATAAAAAAATCCTAAACACCAAATCCTGTTACAGCTTGACAAAAATATTGTAATGCAGCATTTTTGAGACTGTATTTCACATCCTGGTGTGTTTAGACCTCGTCATAATCACATCTATAGCATTTGACAAGGGTCCAGGTGCCTGTAAAAATGAAAGCTCCTCTGATTCTTCCCTAATGGTCTGTTTCCAAACCTTTATTGTCTGCACAGCTGAATGAATACAATGGAGATCTGATCCATTGTGAGAGAACACGGTAGTTTGACCATTAAAAGCTCCACAGTCAAGTGGATTCATTTTTGTCTGGCCACAAAGGATGCCGGCGAGCTCATAAGCCGCACATTAATATGACCACAGATCAATGAGGCTGCGAGCAGTCTGAAGGTATTGTTGATGTATTGGCTGGATTTACGAGGCTGCAGAGATGGATGTTGGGAAGGTTTGACTGGAAGACCTCACATCCTTTGGTATTCTAAGCAGCATCTTTGATAAAAAGGGACCATTTAGAAAGAGATAATTCAGACGAAAGGTTATAATTTCAGAGAGTGCCAGAATGAATTGCGTGATCTCAAAAAAGATGAGCATGAAAATGTTATATAACCTATTCAGTTAGCAAGGCCTTGCATATTTAAAATGTTTATAACTGTATGTTTTGGGATACTTTTGAAATCATTGGATCACACTGATTGGGTTTTCTTGTTAAGATTGAGGATAAGACATGAATGGCTACAGTTGAATGACATCACTGGAAAGGCCTGCTTAAGACAACTGCAAAAAAACACATTGGGCTTTATTACTCATAGACACATACATTTGGCATCTCTTGTGTAAAGCCTAGCAACAAATCAAGTGACTTTTCTGGTGTTTTGAAGACTTCTTGAGACTCTGGTGTAAAAGCATTTATAATTCTCACTCTTGTAAGTGGGCCCTTACGCATCAGTCCCTCCAAGTTGCAAACTGCAACTGAATTGTACAAATTTTGTTGCACCCTGTATTTTTTTACTCACATCTTGTCTCTTCAATGATGCTATTCACCCTCCTACACGCAAATAGTTATGATGCCTTCTAGGACAGTCAATAGTTACTTTTCTGAAGGAGGAGTTTGCAACACTGACGTTAAGTCTGGGCCATGGTGGCTGACTTGGTCATGGGTGCTACATACTTGTGTGTCAGACAGTTCGTATTTCTGTGTAGTGCATCACTGAAATGCTTGATGGCAGTCTTTGTAAAACCTGTTCCTATAATGTTTTATTCTTGGTTTTTCAAAGCGACTGAATATGTTATGTTAAATTGGAGCTGATACATGTTAATGTTGATCATTCAACAATCATTAGGTTGGATAAGATTCAAAGAACTGGTGATGTGAGATGATTCTGGGATTGTTGCAATTGCAGGAAACACAATGCAGCCCAGTGCATCAATCTCAGGGCTTGCAGTCAGTGTCATTTTGAGGCACAGTAACATTCGGGAGGTGATGCATGTCAGACTACTTGCAAAGGGCAACGCATACCCAGAGCATCAATTCCATGCAAAAGTAGATATCAGACTAGAGACAGTTGTGCTAATGTGCTCTGTCTGGGGAACCTGAAAAGCCAGTCCACTGAAAGCACTAGACACTTCCCAGTACCTTAATCCTTCACAATACATATCAAATACACTGACTTGTACATTGGCTTGTATTGGTCAGTGGGACTTTAAACCTGTGACTGATATTTTGATCACTGGGGCAAACTGGTCATGACATAGTTTGATTGGCTTGACAATACCTGACACCTTATATGTGGATACTGATACTTGTTTCAATATTGACATGACTTTAAGTGGCATTATATAGTCCCCGGCCACTTTGTTAGGTACACCTTACTAGCATCAAGTTTAAACCCCTTTACCTTCAAAGCTGCCTTAATCCTTTGTGGCTTAGATTCCCAAATCCCAAATAACCCAGTAGATCAGCAGTTTTCTGAAATACTCAGAACAAACCAAATGCCATATTCAAGGCCATTTAAATCACAAGTCTTCCCCATTCTGATGCTCAGTTTCAATTTTAGGAGGTTGTCTTCACCATGTCTCCATGCCTAAACACACTTAGTTGCTATGAAAGGATTGGCTGATTAGATATTTCGGTTAGTTAGGGTGAGGGTTAGGGTGAGCGGTTGAACAGGTGTACCTAATCAAGTGGAAGGTGGGTGTTTATTGAAGTACTTTTCAAAAAATCTTTTTGTAATGCTGTGCTTGTACAGAAAATGTTATGACTTGTATTTTTTCAATTACACAAAAAAATGCATTTAGACATTTTGTCTCATCAGACAGCGCCTCTGACTCGAAATGAGTGGTTTAATGACTCAAAATATTGTCGAGACTTTAGAAAAAAAAAAAAAAAGAGTCCATTATAACTGCTACAGAATCTACATTGTATATAAATCCATTGCTTAAATTGGTGCAACCAAGAATAAAATGCATCACTGGAAATGACAGCAATAAAACACTATATTCACAATTAAAGTCAGCCATAAAAGAATAAAGTTAACAGTGCATCATTTGAGAGATTTATATAAGCGAGTAGCACACGTCAGAGCTGTAAGATTGAAAAAGGAGAGGCTGTAGTTGTGGATGAAATATGCCTGATGAGCTGGCTCAGAGATTCTTGAAACAACCTTGAAGCCGCATCAGAATCAGAACAAATCAATACAAAGACTTTTCAGGCCACAGCACTTTATGACAGAATGTGTTAAAACAGGGCTTCTCTTAGCTGTTAACTCAATGAAAACAAGTTAATTATCAAATTACAAAACTGTCTGGGGTATTCATTTTCTCTGGGATCGAGAAAAATGAGATTTAAAGCCTAAATGCCACATTTAATTACTTTTCTCCTCATACTTCTTTCAGAGCAGTGAGCAATTTTTCCGTGAAGCTGTCTCAGAGATCACCTGTCAATAAAACAGCACAAGAGCTATTCTGACATCTTCTGCTTTGGATTTTCTCTTTTTCTTTTGTTCGGCCACAGTTAGATTTTGTTTTGAAGAAACTGTCTCTGGTTGTTATTTCAAGTCAGCCAAAGTTTGGGGCGTGTATAGAGCCGTCATTGAGTTTGACAAACCAGAACGAGTAATAGAAAAATATCCAGTAGTGCCCGAGCTGAAGTGGGATTTTTTTGGACCTTTCTGTCTGTTACCATGTTCCAGTCTGGGCGGGGCTCCACTGGCCCCGGGCCCCGGACTATCACTCAGGCTGATGTATGGGTCCACAGGGTACAAATGAAACCTGTCACAACAAGGGTAATGATGTCAGAGTCACTATAGCTCACCGCTGGAGGAGAGCAGGAAGGGAGACGTGGTGAAAGGAGGACGTGGGGAAGAGAAGAGGCAACAGAGAGAAGAGAAAGGGGGGTCAAAAGTAAGAAGGAAAGTAGGCAAGAGAGAGATGAAGAAGAGAAAAAGGGGATTGAGAGGGAGAAGAATAGAAGCAGTGGAGGACTAGAAAGAAGTAGGCAGAGACCAAAAAGCTGAGGAGAAAGACATGAACAAAAGGGGAATAAACTGAGGGAAACGTGAGGGCGGGTAGATGAAGTGGATGGAAGAGGAAAGAAGATGTGGACAAAAGAAGTAAAAAATGGATGGGTGGGTCGAGTGAGGAGAAGCAGATAGGGAAAAGGATGGGAAGAATAAAAGGGAGGGGTAAGGTGAGAGCTGTCTGAGGATAGTCAGGAAGAATGAGAGGAGGAAAGCAGGACAGAGAGAGATTGAAAAGAGGAAATGGATTTGCATTTGGATTAGCAGCTATGGAGAAAAAAAAAAGTGAGGTGTGGGAATAAAACATCATTACAGTCAGAGTGTGAAAGTTCAATCTCGTCCTTGAGAACAATATTTAGACAAAATAATCTTATCTCAAGGTCCATTGAGTTTTTCTTCGTTTTATTTAGTGTTTATTGATTTTGTGGAGGAATCAATCACTTGTTCACGCTAACACACGTCCCACACCTCAACTGTTCATCTCCCTCCCCTGCTTAGGGTATAAAAAAAGTACAGGATGATTTTAGAGAGTCATCTCTATTTATTGAAGAAACGCTAAACAATAAAAAGGAACATAGATGTGGTTTTACTTGTCAGAGCAGCTGAGACCGGTGTCCTCTCTTTGTCCTCGTCCCCCATTATCATTGACATCATCCTCTCTGTCTCTCTCCAACGTTCCACCCTGCGCCCACAACACCAACACACACTTACACATATATATACACACGTACCCTGGCTGCATCATCCTCCTTGGCAATCTCTCTCCATCTCAAGACGTGGCCACTAATGGATTGAAAGTCTTGGAGAAGAAGCAACAGTCATTTAAAGATTAATGTCAGGCCTGGTATTCTGAAGGGCAGGCAGCCTAGCTACTCTCTCTCTCAGTGTGAGTGTGTGTGTGTGTGTGTGTGTGTGTGTGTGTGTGTGTGTGTGTGTGTGTGTGTGTGTGTGTGTGTGTGTGTGTGTCCGTCCAGTAGAGGATGTGCACATGTCATCCCTACAAAGATGCCCTCTTCATTATCAGCCATTAGGCAAAGACTCAGGAAAAGGAGGAAGCAGGAGAGGGTTATCTGGCTGCCCATACAGGCACATATCACAGCTTGTCATTTTATACTTTATCCTCGTGACTGGATGGCCATTAAACCCAAGGACTTGCATCAATTAATGTACCTCCCTTTATGTAAGTATGAATATGCTCTTCACTGCCTTTGAAACATGCCTCTTTACTGGCAAAATGACCAGTGATTTCATCTCCCATTAAACCCTTAAAGCAGAACAGTTTTGTGTATGTTATGTTTTCATCCTGCAGCAGAATCTTTGGACTCTGGATTTATTCTGCTCCCTGTTAGGAAACCGTATTCATAAACAGGAAGTGACACTCTCAATGAACGAGCACTTCAAGCCAGAGACTAGAGGTAGACTAATCGACTGTCTGTCTCCACCGCAGCAACCACTGAGAGGAGGGAGATTCTCATCGTCTGAATGCTGTGATAGTCCTGACCTCATCCTTTTATTCTGCCTCTTGGATGGGACACAAAATGTCTTAACAGATAGTAAATAAAATAACTGATTTATCACCTGAATATGAAATTTTATATCTTTACAATGAGAAAAAATAATTTTGTTCATGAAATCTTGCTTTTTTCAAATGCACACTGTAGCTGTCTGCTAAAAAGCTACAGGCCCATATCTTCATCTCATCATCACTCAAAACAAAGTTAGGTTGAGTTCAGCATATCCAATATGGCCCCCGTCAACAATGCTGTATCAGAAACAAATGGGTGACATCACAAACACTACGTCTATATCATAGACTATATAATTTATGGAAGTCGTCTCCACAGTCTCCCGTCTGTTCCTGATATGGAAAAATACTGCTATACTGGAAATGCTGCCTCAAGAGGTGGGCTTCCTCACTTTCAGCTATAGAGCACTTGAGAGATCTTCTAGATCAGCGAATTAGAAAAAAAAATCAACCCATACAGTGTTGTGTGCCAAAAGTGAAATAAGTTTAGACCCAACCTTTTTTGTGTCTTCTCTTTTTTTTGTGTGTGTGTGTGTATGTGTGTACCGAAATGTGTCCCTAGTATGTAGTCACTGCCACACACAGGGACTCAAGCATTCATATTGGAACAGCTCTGCTGTTCCAATATGAATGCAGATGTTCATGTGCAGATGTTCATTTTTTTGACGGACAGTGAAGGCATCAGAAAGGCTGTGAGTGGGCCAGAGTGCAGCAAGAGGGGAGGTGTATGTGTGAGGGAAAGAGTGGGCGAGCTGGAGATGATGATTTTCATTCAATGTGCCGGATGAGATTTTACTCGAGTTGTATGCAATTCTTGATGTAATGGAAACACAGGCAAGGTGCAATTGTATTTAACTGAAACCTCAGAAATAATGCTTTTATTTTGCGAAAAAGTGTTAAGGAAACGCAGCTAGAGATGCCGAAAGAGAAAAGCACTGAAGATGGATGGATGGATGGATGGATGGATGGATGGATGGATGGATGGATGGATGGATGGATGGATGGATGGATGGATGGATGGACAGACATGCACTGAACGGATAATGCTGCAAATTTTAGGGATGAAGGGGAGCGTGTGCGAATGGGGCTTGGTCTCTTTGTTAAAAAACCTAAGGCTCCAAACCGCAGGTATAACCAAGCTTCTAGGAACGATAAAAGACATAATTCCTTGCATCTTTTTCTGTAAACACTGAGCAATGCCTAAAGTAACTGGCACGGTGGACTGGTGGGTTGGAAGTCTTATAACTGGCACATCACATTACATTTGAAGATCAGCCAAAAAATCCTTGAGCAAGACACCGAACCCCTGGCTGCACTCTCTCAGTTCAAATCCTTCTGAATTATAACAGCTGAGACAACAAAGCTGTGTTTGCTGCAAGAACAACAATAAATGTTACAGCCTCTATGACTGTAATTTTCTATTTTAGGGAGTCCTTGATGAAGAAATTGTTTGATTAAATTAACACACTCAACACCAAAGAAAAGAAAAGAGAAGGAATGATATGATAACAGATCAAATGTGTTTTCTTTGATGCAAGAGTGCAGGATCATGAGGCAATCACATAGAGCTGCAACCTTTTAGTTTTTAATTCATTCTTAAATGTAGCAGTCAAAAGAAAGATAATATGTGAAGCTATTTCCCAGCAGTGTCTTTGGATAAATCAAGCGCAGTGGATCTTATTTATTGTTCTATCAGGCAACTGATCATCCAGATTCTTTCTGCAGTGGATACGCAGACTGGACTTGCAAATAAATTTTCTATTATCGAACAGCAGAGTAATCTGAGGTGCAGCCACTGAAAAATCCACACACACAGCAGACAGAGAAATGATTATAGCAGTAAATACAGTGCACAGACCACACATACACAAACAGACACACACACGCACACACACACAACAATCTGTACGGAAGTATCTAAAGGACAAAGAAGCACACATTGCATGAACGTTGCCCTTCAAACACACATGCTCTACCCTGTGTCAAATAGCTGCTTTTATCTAATTGAGCAGATGCCCCCGGAAAATATCCGTGTGCCGCTGCCGCTGCAGAGGAAGACACTTTGAACATCTGTGGTGTGTGTTCCTGTGAAGCCAGTGAAAGCAGCAGACCGAGTTCTGCTAAATATTTAATGGACCTGTCTGATGGTCATAATCGCTTTTAAGAACAATAGATGAAAACAAAGGGCGCCGGTGAAAGACTGCACCAGAGGTTAAAGCCACATCTCAGAGTGACAGAGCAGGCGGGTGGGAAAGGGGGGATGAAGGGTGGAAAAAAAAGGGAGAGGCACTTACTGAGAGGAAACATACATCACAGGTGACTATCAATGTTAAACTGCACTGGCGTTTGACCTGGGAACGTTATATATGGTCCCATGACAGGCTGTGCACTTAGGAGCTATTTTAGGAAGGCGACATACAGAAAGATGTACTGTACCTTCGAAACGTCTGCACACATGCAGTGCAGCCAGAGAGCATTTTAAACCTTAGTTTCATGTTGTGTGAACACTGCTTGGATTTTAACTAATCTCTTTGAACAGATTCTTCAAATGAATGTAATATTTGATGTTTGAAGCTTTTTTATCTTTCTCTTTGTAGCCTCGGTAGCCTACGAACATCAGTGAGCCTGGGTTATGCAACTGTGAAACCAATAGGCAATCATTTGGTTATTCTTTTCATTATTTAGATTCAATAAAATTTGAGAATAAAACAGCTCTGTCATAGACCATGTCTTTTAACTTCATCTCCAGTTTTATTTCTCCTGTGCCTACTTAGACAGCTCCTGGAAAATGAAGCCCTAGCCTGTAAACTCCCATGTGCACACCTAAAGTCCCCAAAATTGGCCCCACAGCTTTGAATATTAGCTAAATGTTTGTAAAACTGTTTTTTTGATGGACATATGATGTTATTACTTTTATTTTTAATTTCTAATGTCTTACAAAACAAGTTGGACAAGAACCACACTAATAGCTTGACTGAAATCCCAAAGCCCTGCCCTTTATCACAAGGGTCTGAGTGGGCCTGCAGTCGTTGATGGGATTCACCCGTTTGTCTTCCCCAAGAAAGGATAAAATCACGAGTATTGGTTGGTTTCAGCTTGGTATCAGAGCTCTATGATAAAAGTATTACCTTCTTCTGGGCTGTAGAGCCTGAGCATATGAAGGGCATGAAAAAATGTCAGTCAAACAGAACTCTTCATGCACTGCGGGGCGCAGGATAAGAGGAGAGAGCTTTCCAGTGCCAAGTTTATCTCTGTGATGTCAGATGGATGTAGAGATAGTTCAGTCATACAGAAAGAGTTAGTTAGGCTCAGGCAGGATGAAAATGCTGATGTATGAGCTGGTAGTGCTGAGAAAGTGAAATGCTGTGTGATCGACTGTGGTGGAATTTTTGGAAACGTTCCAAGTTTTCTAATTTTGAAGAAACATATCTTTATTGTAAACAACTATGAACTTTGTGATTGTTTATTGAGCTGCACTGGCTGAATTCCACCACATCTGTGTCCAGAACATCTCTGCTGTTTCTAAGCACTGGATTGCATAGTTAGCAATTCTAATTGATGCAGTGACTGCCACTTTCTTTTTTAAGATTTAAATTACGATTTTGGAGGCAACATGCAAACAGCAAAGACAACATAAAAGGAGAGGGACAAGAAATCTTCAGGCAGTGACAGTTGTGCAAGTCTTCCAATTTTTGTCTGTTGTTATTATGTGTTTATGTGCTGAGGTGTTTTTTTTCTTGATCCCAAACTACACCCCCTGTTGGGGAATTGTCTGGAATTGACGTTTTTTCCCCTCTCCTCTCCCAATGTTGATATTTCATATCTGTTGCTATGGGACACTGGGCAGCTGGTGGCCCCTATGTTAATCCCATTCCTGTCTAATCCCTTAGACATGTTTTCCCATGTCTAAGTTAGTTTTCTTATATGTCTTGGTAGGGATGTTACTGAAATGAAATTTCACCTCTGGGATCAATCAAGTATTCTGATTCTGTTTTTGACCATCACCAGGTTTGAGATTGGATTCTTAAAATTTAGTGCGCATGTTCTTTCTGTATAATGTAGGTTTAGTGAAAACATAAATAATATTAAAAATTACATTTAAAAAGAGTCACTTTGGATAGACTTTTTACTTTTCAGGAGATTAAATGTCAGAAATAAGTGATGCAAATTGTGCAGTTTAATCAATCTATTTTCTTCCTGTAAGTTACATTAAAATGCTGTACTTGTTTTTTACATGTTCACTAGCAACATCAAAGCAATAACTGAGTTTAATGTCTTTTGGCATGTTTGACTAATGACTTGAAAACAGTTATTATTGATGTACAAAATGTGAATTATTCATTAGACACAAGTATCTTTCAGTTCAGTAATACCCTGGAATTAACTGTCATTTGATGAACTTCCTCTGTTTTGTTCCCAAAACTGAATTTATATTGTTTGGTTAAGATCTTTATTTCATAATTTACGAGGGAACCAGATAAAACTTTTGAAGTCAGGGGCTGCAGAGGAGAGAGCTGTGCAGTTCTGCACAGGGGGGAACAGAAGCCGTGAGAAGGGGTAGACAACAGGGAGATGTAAATAAGACGGGAAGAGAAGAAGGAGAAAACAACACTGGCAATCAGCGGGGAACGGGATGATGTTGAGCTGAAGGAGAAGCAGAAAAGCGCTTCAGGAATCAGACGGAGAGAGAGGGGGAGCCGAATGATGGACAAGGAACAGGAGGGAAAAACACTGAGTGGATTGACATGAAACAGGAGCAGGCAGCCAGATAACCAGAGAGCTTTTTTTTCCCCTCGTGTCAATTAAAACAGTACTTGTAAATGTCACACAGAAGAAGGGAAAGGAGGAGGATGTAGTTGAATGAAGGTTATGAAGAGGGGGACATTTCACCTTTGACCATACTTACAAGGAAGCGGGAAAAAAAAGTTGACATAGGAAGAATACATGCCTTCCATGTCTTGGAAGATGAATCAATTTGATGAACAGGACAGGTTTGAAAAATTGGCAGCCCTATTTGGAGGTTCGTCAAAGGTCTGGCTGATTTATTTCGCAGGCAGCGATGGGAGGGAAGGTTTACTGTGTCCGTGTTTCCAATCCAGATAACATGAGGAAGCTAGGGGAACTGTGGGGGCGATGGTGTGCATTTCTTGTTTTTTTTTTCTCTTTAGGTTTCTGGGGTTGTAAAAGAGACAGGGACAAATGGGGAAAAAAGGTCTATTAGGGGGTAAGAGGTCAGAAGAGAGATTGAGAGACAGAAAAACGAAAGGAGTGGGATAGGTTCACTTCTCAGTCAGTCGCCTGCCTCATGCTACATCACAGCACTGCACCTCCCAAGGACAGAAGCCAGCTAGCTCAGAGGAAAGCAGCGCTGCCAGCACTTAGCCAGGCCCCATAAACAACCAGTTCACATTTGTCTTTTCCTCTTCACCCAACAAAGCGACAGCAGAAATAAATTACCTTTAAGTAGACCTTGCTCCTGCTCCTCTCTCTCCATGTCCTCTTCTTGCATCAGCAGCATTTCTAAGCTAACGGTAAAAAAATCAACAACACAAGGAAGAAGACTGAATTCATCTGAATTCAGTTGTCACAATAAAGACTTCCAGTGTTTATTCATGCTACAGAGTTGCTTCATTTACTGGAGGATAAAACATTCAGTCTTTGAAACTTTTAGAAGTATAAAAGTTGGATTAGCTTGATTTGCTACATCAACAAAGAAAAAGGTGGCAATATGCTAAGGAAGTGGAGTGTGATGTTAGCTGGATTGTAGCATCACCCCAGGCCTCAGTGAGACTTCTCTGACTGGGGGAGTATGACATTGCAAAACAAAAATTTAGTAGCAACAGAATGCTCTAACCCTTCCAGTAAGCAGAGTGTTCCTTTGTAACGACAGCTAAAGGGAGAAAACATTTCCAAACACTTTCTCTCTTTTGGGTGAGCGCCAGGGTTCAGACAGGGTGTCGTGGGAGTGAGGAGGGAATGCTAATCTCAGCTCTACATCTGCACCTAATGGAAGGTGAAGGTCTGACTTGTGTCAGGGCTTATGAAAGACTAATGCACAAGTATGCTTGCCTCCCTCCCATCACCTATACCCTCACTTCCTGCACCCCCCTCCTTGAGCTCCTCCTCCTCATTAAGCCTCTGCCCCCCCCCACAGCTGTGATACAATCAGTTTCTCTCCTGTCTATGAAACATTGGTCAAAGGAGAGCAAGCTGAGAGGCTCCTCAAATACCTTACATGCCACAAATGCCACGCTTTAAAAAGCAACAGCCACACATCTATCATCCCTCATACGCTGGTCAGGATTCTCTAAACACAGAGCACCTGGCTGCATTATCCACAGGGGGCCACCCATACATAAAGACGTGTCTGAAATGCAGTTGTTCCATGGTTATCAGAGCTAGCTGCCTTGATCCAGAAAAAAACACAAACAAAATATCCACCTTGCACTTAAAAGAGGAAACTGAGCCAGGTTTTAACCCCCCTCCTTTCTAATCATAGTCCTGTTTGCAGTAGCACTTTGGCTTGTGTCCTGCCATTAGCTGCTGCTATTGAGCTAGCCCCTGGAGAGAACACAGGTTTGTTAATCAAGCAAAGGCAAAACAATTACTAGTATCCAATAATCAATGGGCGTGGACAAACAATAAATCTTTTGTGGCTGCTCTAGAGAACGACAAGTGGTGGGAAATGGCTTCTTACTAATTAAACAGAAACCTGCTGGTATGCTATCGTTAGCTAATAGCTATGCCGCTACACCGTTTAGCCCATCTGATTAGACTGTTTGACACAGCTGATGTCACAGACCATTACAAACCGCCCCTCTGTTTTTGTGCATGCTTGCTAAGCTGCTGTGAGACTTGCAGCTCTATCCCTCTGAGGACTTTGAGGTTGCTTCTTCTTAGCCGGAAAAAAAAAAAAAGAAACATCTGCAGTATTAATGTAAGGTAGACAAATAAAAGCTGAGGGACTTTCAAAACAAGCAGCTACCTACTAATTAGGTGGATAAAATAAACATTTTTACTTATCAAAAAAGATACATAAAAGTGCTATCACTGCACATATGAGGCGTGAAAGCATACCTCTCTAAGAATGACAGGTTTAATAAAGTATAGAGAAAGGAATTCCAGCTGTCTTTCTTTAAATCAAAAATCCTGATTTGGCAGCAGGCAAAGGCTGGAAAACCTAATAGGGTGCTGGGAATCACAGCAGGAGGAGGAGAGCCTGATAGTGAACGCTAGGGGAATCAGGTGAGACAAATCCATCTGGATTTATGAGAGCCGTGTAAGAGCTGCAGAGTATAGACAAGGCAAACAGAGGGGGGTTTACAATGTGCAGTTATGAGGGTTCAGTTTTAGTTAGCATGCTGCAAAAAAATGCCGAAACAATATGCCGGTGAACTGTCAGAGAAGCATTGTGTCTGTTTGTGAAATATCAAATATCTACATTTATTTTGTAAAGTCTACAGAAAGTATGGCAGATTTAGAAATAACGATCAAACTGAGATGAAGCTTTTCTTTGAGTTCTTCCAACAAAAGCCAACTAAAAGCAAGTTTTTCTGTTGCTTTTATTGCGGTTTCTTTGTAAAAAGTTGCATTAAAGTTGAATCTGGTGAAAATAATGAAAGGCTGTGCAGGCAGTCGAGCTGACATGTCTCCGCTTAGCACAGCAGCAACCATAACTCTAGCATGATCAATAGTTGTTCATGATGTGCTTTGAATGAGACCAATCCTCCACCCTCTGTTACACTCTGTCTCATTCAACCTTACCTTTCATGCTTCCTCGCCTCATCAAGTGATCTTCCCTTCATCACCACTTTCCAACTACTTGTTTCTCTCATGTTTACTCCTCCTCTTTCCACCTATCCTCCCTGCCTTTATTTCTTTACTTCCTCACTTCCTCTGCTTCTTACCTTCTCAGTGTGAGCTCTTTTACATCCTCTTTTTCCTATGTCCTCTGACCGATCCCTTCCCCTTCCTCACCTTTCTGTCTCCCTCTTGCTTCCCTCACTGCTCCTCACTTTCTCTACCTGCAAGCCTCAATGTAATTTACATGCCCACCATCTCCTCCTCCCTTTTTCCCCCTTCTTGACAACTCAACTACCTCCATCCTGCTTTTTCCACCTTGTGGCTCGCTTGCTGCCCTGCAACCCACAGTTCACAGGTTTCCCAGGACACATTGTTGCATCCCAACGGAAGCTTGCACAGCATTCTTGCCATAAATAATTGAACAGGCCCCACATGGCCAGGCACGCTCAGTCTAAATGGATTATTCTGGGGGAGATCAATGCCGGCCTGTGAGGGTTTTATTAGGGCTTGCGGATGAAACGTACAAGGCCACCTCCAATGCTCTCCTCCCTCTGTCTTAATTCTGCTGGACTCCAACGCGACACTCTCAGTACCTTCTCTATCTCCCTACCTACACCTTCGACCACCCCACCACACCAAGAGAAGACCCCGGCAGACGCCTTAGAGTACAGGTCTGAATTAAACATAAACAACTATCTAAGACAGTGAATGAATCATTCATTCTTTATGATGCCTTCCACTATGATGCAGGCCAGTAGTAAACGGGCGAGACAGCATTTTGTTATTCCTGCCCCTGTCAAGACACATCATCCTCACAGACCCCCACCATCATCAGCCCCCGCTCACCAGCATGACGGGAAGCATGCGGCGATACCCACTGGAGTTGTCATGGGCAAGAAAAGGGGGGCGGGGGGTGAATTGCTACCGTGACCTTCAAGAGTTACAACCCTCGGGGATGGGTGGAGGCTATGGTGGCAAATAACCTCCTGTAAGCTTCTCTCCCTTGAGTTGATTTACATCTGTCTCATCCAGTGAGCCCCCTAATTGTCTGCTTTCCGGAAAACACCCCACCAAGCTGGAAACCACGGGTAGCTTGTTAGAAATTCAGATCTATCCAGTGGAGATGCTAAATTAAAATTCTACCTTTTGTGTAACCTTCAGTCATACACTGTTGATTCCTCCTGCAGTGCTGTGGCAACAATCCTCCAAACACATCTTCTTTTACTTTTAAAATTGTCTTGTGTTTAACCAGGTTTTCCAACTCAGTAGTGAAGTGAAGGCTTCAAGGCAAAGACAGTGTGAGGAGAAATGCAATTAAGATAGCCTGACACTTAAAGCCCTTATCCCTCCAAGTTGAAATATTTGACAAATAAAAAGAAATATGAATCCAAACTTGTAATACAACACATTTTGAAGCCTGTTAGACTGACTGATTCAAGGTTTTCATTATCTCCTTACAAAGGCAAAGAAAGCCCATGTGTCCTTAAAGAGATAACTTCCTCTTTCACCAAACCCTTCCTGGAAATCTTTGTTTTTCATTTGAGTTATTATCAAAGTAAGCTAATAATGTCTGTCTGCTCATTCATGGGTGTACCCAAGAAAGG
Organism: Halichoeres trimaculatus; assembly: GCF_033239565.1. Classification (NCBI taxonomy): domain Eukaryota; kingdom Metazoa; phylum Chordata; class Actinopteri; order Labriformes; family Labridae; genus Halichoeres; species Halichoeres trimaculatus. The sequence goes on along the minus strand of NW_027437182.1, from coordinate 14,144,455 downwards.
AATCACTTAAGTATAATTTGTCCTTCTTTACTTTTGAATATGTTGACAAATAAGGGTTAAAAAAGTATTCTTTGAATCTACAAATGGAAAGGGGCCAAAATATGACCCCTGTGGAGCCCTGAAAGCATTTTGGGTAGCTCCAAGAAATAAGAGCATAATTATTGCCCAAATGAAAGTGAGACAAAACTGCACAGAGAAAGATAAAGTTCATTAGCATTTGCACTATAAATGTTTGTGACATTAGAGGCCATAATGAGTTGATTCTGAGTCAGGGTGGACCTTGTAATGTCAGAGTCTGAAACACTAAGGTCAAAAATTGATTAAATATATTCTTTTAAAAAGAAGTTGTTCAACTAAATGCTCTGTCTTGGTCACAGATCCTGGCTTTCATAATTGAAGCTGTATCATGAAAAGTTAGACTGGCCATACTGCAGTGCTTGCAGTTTTTTCTTTTCCTCTCCACGGTGTATTCACACTGCATTATTTGTCGGCATATTCTCAGCTTCCCTAAAAACACACATTCGCACTGCAATTATCCTTGAGTTAAGAGCCTTTGAATGCTTAAGATGCAGCTCTTAACCTGAACTAAGACTCCCTCAGTGATCATGATGTGTTCTCCTTGCTGGGGAAATTAGACCTCGACAAGGTTACATTTTCCCTTCCACCATGCACACTGTTGTGATTTCTGCAAAAACAACATAATCAGATCTCCCAAGCAGGGAATAAAGGAGTGTGTTAACTCTTTAAGGTTGTTTGATTATAGCTACGGCTGGTAGACATAGACGGACATCGCATGGTGAAGTGGTAGTTTGAAATGAAGCTTAACATATTTGACAGGGAGAGCGGTACCTCGAGGCTGTTAACCCTTTCCATTTCAATCGAACGGTGTCCCTTTGCTTCCGAGGAAAGAGGCTGGAGCGTCTTCAGGATTCCCCATCTCCTGCCTCCCTGACATCTTGGCGTGTACCAGAGAAAAATGTGTACACATCAAAGCCATTAAAATGTCAAGCTCAACGGGTGGGCTTAAACCAGGTCGAGGAAAACTTGTGAATTGTGCATTTTTTGCCCTCATTCTAGCTCTCACAGCCTCGTCTAAAGAGCTTAGCCATTTGAAATAACAAACCAGTGTTGAAAAGATGCAAGGACACTTTTCTTTCTCTGCTGTTAGAATATTCCAGCACTCATTTGCATGTGGATTTGAAGACCATATGCTTCCTGACAAGATTTACTGTACGGCACGGAGAGGGTGGACAGAAGGCTGGGTACAAAAACCCTGTCACATTATACAAACCATCCCCAGCTTTTCTTTATTGATTAACTCCAGTGAAACAACCATAACCACTCCTACAACTCAAGCGATGCCAACTTGACCACTGAAAGGTATAAAAAGCAAACAATTCTGATGTGTTTGCATGAGAGGTTTGGAAAGGATGAGATGGGATACTCTGAAATGACATTTCGCTGCTTAGAATTTCAAATTCTGTCACAGGCGGGGGAAAAACATGAGAGGGAAAAAAAGCAGGCCGCTGTTTATCTTGAGGTGACAACTAACAAGCACTGCTATCCTGGTAATTAGACTGCCGCAGTGCACATGGGCGAAGCTCTCCATAAAGTGTGCCCATGATTAAATATTTTCTTCTCTCTCTTTTGCTTTGCATGTCAGGTTCCTTTTAACGGTGCAGCTTCTGTTTCTTTTTTTTTTTCTTTTGCTGCATTAATGACACGGCCACACACTCAAGCTTCAGGCCTGTTATGACAGTCCAGAATGTGACTTATAGCCGCTATAAATGTATATGTGTCATACGTGTGCTTGTGTGTGCACCCACAACATGTGCCGCGATTCTCTGCACGACTGAGTCTTCACACCCCGGCTTGTGACAGGTGAGCATGATTGAAGTGCGTTTCTGCAGGAGAGGAAACAAGGGATACTTGAGCAGGCCATCCAATCACCCATCTCATACATACACAGTGAGGCTGTTTGATTGATGTCAAATTCAGGGGGTGGAACGAGGTGAAAAGCTAACCTGCCTCGTCTCCACATCACTAAAAAGGGTGACCTGCTGTTTGGATATCAAGTAGGCTTCACAATGAGAGTTTTCTAATTTAAATCTTTTAAGTTTCTCTGAAAGCTGTGGGGAGAGCAGCGTGATATCAAAGGTGTGAGAAAGGAAGAAATTTCACCTTACACCTCAGCTACCTGAGCTGCTGAGCTTCTCATCAGGGTATCTTTAAGGTATCCAACCCCCTGAGGGCTTCTTTGATGAACCCTTTTCATCCAAATGCTATCCTGAGCCTCAGAGAGCTTCATACAATCCAATTATATTCTTGTTCTCAAAGAAATCCTTCAATTCCACTGCTAAGGTCCTCACTTTAGACCCTCGAGGAATGCACAAGTTTTAGAGTGTGTGGCTGCTCTGCATGTCCAACACAGGTATTTGATTGCTCCGTGAGCGGGGAGACGCTCCATAAAACTTGTCCAGCCCATTAAGTCTGAGAGAAGACTCCGGTAATAGCTGTCCTTCCACATGCCTGTCTGTAAAGAGAGACTGCCTCCTCCCTTCAGTGAGCGGCACAACATGTAACTACCGGGAGAAGGTGTAGAGACACATCCATACTGAAGATTTATGACTCAAGCATCTTACGAATGATAGCACAAACTCACGTTGGTGCTTTCTTGCATCAAAAAAAAAAAGATTTAACTAAAAAGGAGCAGAATGAATGCAAATCACCCTCTAAGCACCAAAGCATGCATGACATCATTTGTTTCATCACCGTGGTTCAGCTCCACATATTTAGGAGTCTTCCTTTGCAGGCGACCAAAGAAAAAAGTGCATGAAATATGGAGAAGGCAAAACTCAAGAAGCATATGATTGGTTGCCAGAATAAATCTGTGGCAGCATAAGTTTGAATATCATTTAGAAAGGTCCGTGGACTATTTCCAGAGAGGTTGCTTGGGTGCAAGTGAGGTGTGTGTGTGTGTGTGTGTGTGTGTGTGTGTGTGTGTGTGTGTGTGTGTGTGTGTGTGTGTGTGTGTGTGTGTGTGTGTGTGTGTGTGTGCCACTTCTCAGACAAATCTACTGGTGGATGTTACCTGCCTTGCCCTGATGCTCCTGGGCATTCTGCTGTGTGAGTGTGTGCCTGTGTGTGAGGAAAGGATGAGGGAAGAGGGAGCTGGGGGGGGTCACTCCAAATTTCTCATGTGACGGCGCATAACAGGGAATTGTAATACACAGCAACATCATAAATTTGATTACATTACATTGCACTGCAAGCCTGTGAGCCATTTCCAGGCGCCATAAAAACGCTATAACTTAGTTACCACGGGTACAAAGAAAAATGAATAAAGCCATTTTCTTTTAACAACCCGAGCGCTGGCGAGATATTGTTCTCTCCTCTGGCTTTTATGAGATTTGCAGACGCGCGATGCGCTCATTTCGATCGAAGCTTGAGACGGAAGAAGACGGAAAATGAACAACTGTGGAAAGAAATAGATGATATTGTTCAAAAACAATTGTTTAGAAATATAAAACGCGTTTTTTTTCCATTTAGGTTAAAGGAATCTACTCTGAAGCTTTAACTTTATGAGGCAGATGAGGCAGAAGACAAAAGAGGTGTTTGCACTGATTTATTAAATGCACTGACAGAAAAACGACACGTCCAAATCTTTGCAAACTTGCTCAATTTCAGTCAAAATGAGCATTTTTCGTTGCATATGTGCGCGTGATTCCAAAGAACCGGCATTAATGCGAAAATCCTTATCAGAAACAGAAAATCCTTTGATCAGATTACCATCTACAAAGTTTGAAGTGCTCATTTTTTAAGGGACGATGAACTCATTGATCATTTAGACCCAGATAGGAGTGATTACGATTCAACTTGGAATCCTCAGCCTTCAACAAGGGCACCACCTGCACTTTAAAAAGTCACTGTCATTGCTGTGCTGGCTCCACCTCAGTGGACCGGTGGAAAACTCGAGTGGCGCACCACGGGGGAAAAAAAACTGCCTTTTACAAGGCACGAGAACGTGACGCGCAAATCTGGTCCTGGGGTGTAGACCAAGACTACAGTATTCTCCAAAGTCCAACATGTACACCTTAGGCTTTGACAGCAGATCAAACAAGCAGTCTGCACACACACACACACACACACACACACACACACACACACACACACACACACACACACACACACACACACACACACACACACAGAGGAAACTGAAATATCGAAAATGGCATTTCCGATTGATGCCTGCGAGAAGACTTGCCTGTCTCATGATCTACGGGCATGTTCTCACACAAAGCATCTCACGGTCGACTTGGCCAATGAAGACCCCCCCCCCCGTGGAGATGCACTTATGATTGTGAGATTCCCCCCCCAAACGCTCACACTCACACACCTCCGCCCGACAAAAAGGGATGATTCAGAAATATGCGTTATGCTCCAAAAGCGTTAAGCGAAAAAAAAAAAAAACTGTGGGAGAAAATTCACGAAGATCCCCGTGCTTCCCTCTGCTACAGTAACACCCAGCTTTCTTTTCTCCCGCAGATTAAATTGTAATTAACTCTCTATTGGGGGGGATTAAAGGGGACCGTCGTTCAGAATGATGGATCTCCTTCATACCACAGCAGCAGATCTGCTCAGCTCACCAGCAGCAGCAGCAGCAGCAGCTCTGCGGTGGCGGACTCTGGTCTCCCGCTGAGTCCAGGACTATGTAGCCCCCCTTTCCATCCTCAAAGCTAAGTGACAGCTTTAAAATTCTTATATGCAGTACTCTGGGATGCTGCTTCTCTTTTTGCACTTGCCTGCGTCTTTTCTCGGGTATTAAGACGGCAGGATAACGCACGGCTCGTGCGCTCCGATACGATGCCCACATGCAGGTTTTTGTAAGCACTGAGATAGTGCCAAAGCTCTGATTTCAAGTCAGATACGGTGTAAATAAATACCCTAAGAAGCAGGGTAGAGACATAGAGAGGGAAAAAAAGAAAGAAGTGTGCCTACCTTCTCGTCAGCCTCAGAGTTCCTCTTTCTTTTCTTTCCAGCTTATAAACCCTCACATCTTCATGGTTAAAACAAGCAGTAATCCTCGGGTTTGTGTTAAATGTGTGCGTCCCCGCGACAGGTCCAGTTGAGGTGCGGTTCAAAGGTCCACTCTGCCGGGTTTAGTAATGTTTTTAAAATCCCACCCGAGGAGCGCAGGTTGCTCAGGACGCGTCTGGGTGTTCGGCAGGAGGAGTCGCTCCCTCAGCAGCAGCCGCCGTGCGCACTTGGAGAAGCCAGAGCTCTGTCCGCGCAGGGAGGCTGAGGGAATGATGTCATGCGTCCGGCCCTCCCTCTCCAGCCACCCCTTAACTCACGGCTTTCTCCATCTCCTCTCCTCCTTTCCTTTATCGTCCTTTTTTCTTTATTGAAGAACATTCGCTCCTAAAAGGGGACAAAAGAGACATTTCACAACCTCTAAAGAAATCTTGGTATCTGGAAATAAAACTCGACTGATTGGGAAAGAATAGTTTTCACATTTTCTGGATCTAAAAAATGTTAGACATAGCCTACCATAAAAATCTGCCTTTTGGTTTTAATAACATTTTCTCCTCATGTGTTCTCATTGGGTTTACAGCTTTGGATTCATGTCTGCTTAACTTGCTTTAGGCAATATTTTTTTGCAGTGCTCCACTTGACGTGATGAAGTCATGCCGTTCCCCCCACGCCTCACTTGAGGTATCGTCCAGTGGCATCGTCTGCCTGCCTTACCCGGGATAAGAGAGGAGGTAAGGTAGCATGAAACGGACCAATGCACGCCGCGCACACACTCAAGACTGCCCCCTCCTCCCCTGTGCAGCCTGAGTGTCTTAAAGATAAAGCTTCATATCTGCTCATCAGAGTTTAGCTGAGGTTTATTGTACATATCTTATCTACACTGCAAACAAAATGTGCTGTTTAACTTCTAACTTCATCTTCTACTCAGTGTCAATTCTGATTTTATTAAAGATACATTGTTCTGTTAAACACCCCCAAAATAGGCTATATTTCTTTTCTTTACTGACATATACTCATTCCTGAATTCTGTCAATTCTTAAAGCCTGAGCTTAAAAAACATTTTCCAATTTCTGTCAAATATATTCACATTCCTCACAATGGATGAGTAAGCTATGAGATATTTCATCACACTGACTTTGCTGCTGGCTTCCATATATAAAAAAAAAGAAAAAAGAAAAAGAGGAAGGGAAAAAAAGTGTGAGGGCATTTAATCAATCAACTTCAGCTGCAGGTTTTACTTAATCAAATTTTTAAAGTGGCTGCTTTCCTCTGCTCTGTGTAATGGTGCACTCATTCCCTCTCAGGGACAAGCTGAACTGTTGCCCACTGCTGGGGCTCAGTCATTCATGCTTTCTCTTAACGCATGGACTTGTTCCTCAAAGTGGGTACATGGATTCAAGTAGATGAAAAGAGCTGGTGGACATGTGATGACAAAGGTTCCTCAAACAATCACAGCTGACATGTAAATCACCGCAGCAGGACATGTTTTTTTTTAATCTACATGAAGAAATGACGAGTGATGAAACAGCATCAGAAGCCCTCAAGTCATATCCTGCAGGCATGCGGATGCTGGGGTGGTTTGAGCACTGCACGAATGCAGGACAGCGTTGGCAGTAGCAGGACTGCCCTATTGGAAGGATACATTTGTCATGTGATTGTAAGAATGACGCATGTTGAGTGTGAAAGCATGAGTTGCTTGGCTTGCAGACGTAACTCTTGGTCCAAATTGGTAAATTTTACATGATTGCACACCAAGAGTAAGAAATAACACAGGCTGAGTATTTATTCGTCAGCTGCTGACTCCAAAAGTCTGGCACTTTCAAATCTTTATTGTGCGTCTGCATCACCTTTTCGCTTAGCCCTTTGTGGTGCTTGATTTTAATCTGCATATCTACACAAAATGTAACAGTATCATAATCTTAAAATTTTCATGTTTGATTTTGATGAAACTGTTTGGATGTATGGGACATTCACACAAACGACTTTACACAAATAAACACAAATGGCACAAATCTTGGCAGCCACAACAGGGTGTCCCTGGGGTCTTAAAAAGTATCAAAAGTTGATAAATCAGTTGTGGGAAAAAGTTTATTTTCCTCTTTGCAACTGTTACAAACTAACCGGACACACCAGACAGTTCTATATATCCGCAATGGAAGTAGTCCATCTGGTTCAAAAATGTTTTAAGGGTTGGAACCTTCAGAAATAACCCCACCTGGTGATTGGACGATCATTCTGCTCGTCACACTTGTCACAGACCAGCATGAAGATCTGGAAAAAGCTTTAGCATCTCAAAATATTTCTCTCTAGATCATAAGAGTTTCTCAAGCCTCCTGAGAAAATTTTTCTGACTTTTGATGACCTGGGATCTTGGATTCTTACGATTTAGAGAAAGCTTCTCCTGATCTCAATTGTTTTGAAACAAATTTTCTTTGTTAAAATCACCTTTACAACGCAATGAGATAAGGTATTTATCAATACAGTTACGTAGCGCTGTTGTTTGAGACGTGACAACAAGCAAAGTTGTAATTTTGTGAGGCGCGGGCTATACGTAGCGCTAGCAGCCCAACATATCTGTAGGCTAATGTGACAACAAACTCAGTTTGTACAGTAGTTTAGTAGCCGTCCGTATGTAACGCTGAGAGAAAGCAAATAACACAATTTCAAGCACATGTCCTAAATTTTGACAATGATGCAATAAATTCTTATCTTTTTTCTGCAAGTTGGCCTTGAATAACTACTGTTACTTTTTGTGGGAATGGGAATGTCAATTAACCTACTTTTAGTTTCATTTATTCTTTCAAGCTTTATTCCCTCTCAGCTTGTCAACTGTCAAAGATCGGTTGCTAACAACAGCTTAAAGTGATACTCCGGGATGGAACAAGTTGGGTCCTATCACAAGGTTTGGGGCAGAAATTACCCCTACAGCAGTGTTTTTGTGCAGCAGAAGCCCAGGGAACACGCACCAAAGACCCCCTCCCTGCTCGTCTGCCGGTTCCCTATGCACTCAGACGGGGCCATTTTTTACTTGACCAAAAACACAAATAAACGGACTCCCACCAAAAAGTTCTGATATTGGTCTGCATTCACGCTCTATTTAGAGAATTTTCAGTGCGTTACTTTCACACAAAAACACCTCTAAATAAGGCTCTAGCTCTCATCGTGTCGTAAAATGGCGCTATCTCCGCTACAGAGCCTCAGCTTGCTACGAGGCGCTCGCCGCTTAGTGTATCAGTCTGTGCGCGCGGCGTGCAAGATATAAACAAAAGCAGGTAGTCTGCCAGGACGAAGAGACACAATGATAGTTGAATGTATTTTACTTGTCTATTGTCTAGTTTTGTTATGTATCAACTGACACACACTTGATATGCAACAACTTACCAGCTGATAGTTTGTTGCGTGTCAACAGACAGACTCTCAAAATAAAGTTACCCAAACACTTGCACAAATCCTTTGCATGTGAAAACCTACTTGTCATTAAACCCCTGATTTTGAACTTTGAATGCAGTGTATACCTGCTCTCTCTCCCTTCCTCATCTACTTTTTAGTTATTTATGTTTATCCCGTTTATTGTGAATCCACACATGTGCATCAACCCTTCAACTTGATGAATGCACCTTACCTTCTGCACAGACACTTGTTTCCATTTTTTTCTGTCTTCCTCAAAATATTGTAAGGGGTAACCTTAAATGTTGGGAGTGATTGATTGCCTCAGTGAAGCACTGATGGATTGTCAAGCTGAACTGATATGAGCTGGCATTTTGGCACTGATGGAGAGCCAGTCAGATTTGAAGGGAACCAAAACCTGCCAAAATGTGTGTCTGATCTTTTAACGATTGCAGATCTGAATCCATTCTTGTGTCATGGGAACGAGGAACAATGAGAGGACAGGGGAAATTAGGAATTGAAAACTCCCTCAAAGGGCCCAAACTTCGACAGCAGCATGTGTGTGACCTTTAAGCCAAACTAAAGCATTTAATTCCCCCAGACTGATAATTTGATTGTCCTTTGTCTGTCTTTGCCTTTACTTCAGATAATTGGACATTCCTCTGATAGTGAGAGCTCACATCAGTCGGTGGGCATCAGGACTCCTGAGCCAAAGATCAAGTGAGCAGTAAATTTATCACTTAGCTTGCTGTCATAAATGCTACTTTCGCTGTGCTTTTCTGATTCATCTGAACCTCACAAAAGTTGCTTTTTGAAATATTGATTTTTACATGTTCCTGTCCTTCAAACGAGATGACGTCAGAGAAAACTCATATTTCAGGAAGTTGAGTCACAGCTCTCTTTTCCTGTTGCTTTTACAAAGTTGCCATCACCCTGTGCATCAGTGTGACCAATCAGCAGCACTTTTTACTTAATGTTCCCAGGTTTCAATGCCTTTTGCAACCTTGCTGTACCCTGCAGGTGTACAAATCACAAAGAACCGGGAGAATGAAAAAAGGAGCAACTACAAAGCACTGACGGAAGCCAGTGTGTCCCAGCTGCTGTTGGCTTTTTCAGGGTTATGCCGCTAACAATGGGTGAGGCAAAATCCTCTGGTTTTTCATATGAATCTGTCACACTTAATCTCTGGGTGAGCACTGCTCTTCTATTGGTAGTCAATTAAGTTGTCAATCTCCAAAGCAGAGAAAAGAATTATCAAGTATATCTGCTCTGATTTTAATGTAATGGATCTTACCTAAGCAGAAAGAATTCAAATGAAAAATAAGAACAAACTGCAGAGTCAATGAAGGTAAGATAAGCACCTTTGCCTTTTATAATAACCTCACCTCAAGAAGTAATCCTGATGACGAGGGCCCTAGCTTTGTCTGCTACTAAAGGAAGTTTGGTTTTGAAGTAGAGGTGTACCACTCACAAGAGATGTGCATCAGGAGGGTATTTCCTCAGTAAACAGCTGATTAGTGCCCTGCAAACCAATGAACAAGAATGTGTTGTGTCCAAGAATAAAGCTAAAGCAAGTTGCTCTCTGGTAGCTCTGAAAAATTAGGGTTAAAGGTGATATTAGTTGTGAAATAAGGACTCTGGTTCTTCGGTCAATCCCCTCCCGAGAATCACATGAAGAGGAGCTATTTCTTAGTTTAGCTATTCAAGTCATATAAAAAGTTTACAGTGCTGGCTGGTCCCTCTCAAAAAAGCAAGCCCTGATATCTGGTTACATTAGACTTTTAAAACAATCAGCTATGCACATACAGAGGTTAAGTTAAACAACACGAACACATGTAATTGGCCATCTATTGCTGATTGACACAGTTGACCCAACCACAGCTATCGTCAGACGTGTGTGTGTGTGTGTGTGTGTGTGTGTGTGTGTGTGTGTGTGTGTGTGTGTGTGTGTGTGTGTGTGTGTGTGTGTGTGTGTGGAGTAGGGCAGAGGGCATATGATGACCTTAAGGAGAATAATTTACCGACATAGGCTGGAGACAGAAGCTGCCTATCTGCTAGCCATAACAAAGTTAATGAGTACATATCGACCATGAGTCTGTACAAGAACATACTCAAAGGCAGCATGAAACCAGATAAAAAGCTGAGCTAAACTAACTTAGTAAAAACCAAAACACCCCCTAAAAATAGTATAAGAGTTGGATTTTCTTTCTATGAACTAATTTATGTGGTTCAAATGACCCCATGTGCAGAGGTGAAGAGCCTTGTTTCTGTCTCCATCTTCCAGGCACTTTGTCAACAAGAAAGCAGAGCTGACCAACATCCTCTGTGGCCAGTGGTGTGCACAAGGTGGGTTGAGGAGTTCTCTCCTCAGGGCCCAGTTGTTAAAAAACACGAGCTAAAGTGCCTTCTTATGGGCCAAAATGTCAATAAAGTGCCCTCTTGGGAGTCAAAATGAGCACTTGAGTGCCCTCTGGGATCCAAAAAGTGTGCCAGATAGCCTTCTTAGGAGCCAAATGTGCGCTCAAATGCCATCTTTGGATCCAAAACAAGTGCTTAAATGTCCTCTCCGCTCGCAAAATGCAAAAAACTGCCCTCTTGGCTGGTTAAAACATGATGAACATGCACAAAGTGCCCTTGTAAACATATGGAACTAAGTGCCAGCTTCAGTGGTAGGAACATGTTGTTTGTTCCTTTTTTTGTGCATGCCACGGCCCATACACTGTTAAATATCACTTGTTGTTACAACGTATAAAAATGACGTAAAGGGCTGCCTCAAAATATCATGTTAGGTCATTTTTTTTTCTTTCTAAGACCAACAGAAGTTATCTTGTTTAACAAGATGTTTTGAGTCAGTCCTTGTCTTAGTTTGGTTGATTTAGACCTGTTAGTTACCTCAAATTCCTCAGGTAGTTGTTTGAAATAATTATTCTATTTCAACTCAACTAAAGGTTTCAGCGATGTCAACCTTTCTCTTTTGTTTTTATAAATTATATTTGTTAGTTTTCTTAACTTCTTCAGATTGTTGTTTAACATTATAAATCCATTTCCCAGATAAACGCCCACCTTTATTCCTTCATTGTCAAGTCGACATGCATGTCTGAATTATTTGGAAATAGAATTTTGAATTGGAATATATTTAGCAGTTGAAACAATGCCAACTTATTATCACGAGTTATCACAACAACTTCAGTTATCTTTTGTCATATTGGCATTGAATAATATGCGAGAATAACAAATGCACAAAATCACATTTTACAGAGTGGGTAATTCACAATGGAGTGAGTTATACAAAACATCTTGGGAGCTTTTACACCTGTACTACAGGCTGTCTGCTTCTAAATGGATTACCACAGAGGGATTTATACCAGGTGTAAATAGGGCAAAAATGAATCCACATTCACAGATCTCTCCATCTTTAACAGGGTTTAGATTGCTATGGACACTTGATGTGAGAGTTCATGGGGAGTGGTGATAAGTCTGACACTGTTTGCCCTGTTGTGTCTTCCTGTTCCTTGATAAAATGACACTCATGCTGGGACCTAACGCCCCAAACATCTCCTCTGGTGTTTACTTGATCCGCCCCATCTGTCTAAATAAAGATAAGGAGTCTTGTCCACACACACAATTTAAAAAAACAAGACACTGCATGGTGTCTTTGAAGATCTCACAGCTTCTCTCTGCTCCTCTTTTCTCCTTTCCTTCTTTTTTTCCCACCACTTACTTCCTTTTAATCAATCACCCTTTTTCCCCTCCCATCCAACCTTGTCTTGCTTGGTTGACCTTACTTCTTCCTCACTCCTTTTTCCTCCTCCTGTGTTCACCTGTGTGTGGGAAACACATGCCACTCAGTGGGGCTGGATGAGTGGTTTAATGAGAGGAGGAGTAATGGTCTGTCACCTTTTGCTGAGCACCAGCAATTAAGAGCCATCGGCTTAAAGAAAGTGAGACAAGTCCATTCATTGATCAGCGATTGTAGAAATGCTACTAAATCTACAAGATACAGTAAAAGAGCTCTTAATACGATTAAAGAGGGAGGTAATGTCCAACAGAGGGATTTACTGTGTTAAGAAAGGCTGGGTCTCTATTCTTGTACAATTTTCTAAATTTTTTAAAGCAAAGCATGTCTTCTAGCTGTGTTATTAAATACAAACTGTAATTAGAATCATTTCTTAAAACAAACAAACAAAAAATATTTTCTTTTGTACACCAACTTATTTTTTTCTACTCTCTACAAGCATTTCAGGTATCATTTCTTACTTTTCATATCTTGAAGTTTGAGATTTGTCTGAACCTGGCTCATATTGTGGCACATATTACACTTAATAAGACAAGTTTAATTAAAACACGACATAAATACATGCTTATGCCCTTTGCACATCAGATGCCTACTTTTTGGGCGAAGATTTCGCACATTGTAATTTTTTTTTTTTGAACCTACTGTTTTTCAATGCAAGCTTTCACACCAGCAACGTTCTTCGGCTGAGCAAAATTGGGACTTTTATTTTTTCAGACCAAGGTCAATTTTTCTAAAGTTTCACTTGTGACAAGTACACATCTGACCAATCAAAACACTGGTTTTTGACAAGTCATATACCTAAACATTCAACACTGATTGTGTTTGTGTCCCAACACCTGTTTCTTTATGACAAAAAACATAAAAACTACAAAGGCAATTACAAAGACATTGTTTGGAGGAGAAAGCTGCGGATTTTTCACGATTTCGTGCCATTATTGGCATCACTGTTGGTGTGCAAACGTCTTGAGACTTCTATTATTTATGGTATAGAAAAAAAGTGTCAAAGTCAAAAAAGCTTCTCAATTTTCTAAAACTTTGAAGGGAAAATGTAAACATGAAATAATATTTACCACATGTTACAACTGTACTTTCACTGATGCAGTTTGTGGTTCAGTTTCCCACAGGTCAAATGGCTAAAGTGGCTCTTTTTTTGCAGTACAGCGCTTTTGATAAAGTGCTATCCAAATGGCATGTGCACTTTCCAGCTGTCTGGATGGCTCTTGATTAGCCACTCACATTAACCGAGGATGAACCACTTCAATAATATATAAAGCATCCCTTACTACTCTCTCAACTAAATGAATGAAAGAATCAGATAAAATCAGACACATTTATGCAAGTTAATGTGATATGTTTAAACCTTTTACAGAAGATCATACTTGAGAGGTTGAGAAATTGGAACTAAATAATACTATTTTTCTGTTTTCTTACATCAGTGGCTTAAGATTTTATAAGATACATTTTCTAACACCCAAAAGGATCACTGGAATGTTGGAGTATTGAACTGAGCTACAGTATTATATAATAAGATGAGCCAATGAGTCGAATGGCACGACAGTTTGAATGAATGGCAGTTTGCGTAATGAGTGCAGGCATATTGTTAAAACCACTTTAAAGAGAAATCCATCACTGCCGTGGTCCTGCTATGCATCATTTGTTTCTGATGCTTTGATGCAAACCAGATCATGTAAACACGAGTATTTTGGCGAGGGTAGACATAGTGGCATGAAAAGCGAGCCTCAATGTAGGAAATCTGAGTATGCTTGATTAGAAAAGCAGCGTTTGAACTCTTGCCTTTCAATTACACCGTGTTGGCTTTAATTTTAGACTTTTTGAAGCTTGTTTGTGTTTGTGGCTTGATTTATGTGTTAGTAAAGCAACACTGATGACACCCAGTGTATTGACAAACATGGAGCTCTACCTGCTCCTACAAACCTTCACTTTCCTGTCAGCAAACTACCTTTAAAGGAAATCTAGAAACTGATTAGAAAGAAGTTCAAAAGTTCATAAGAAGAAAGGAACAGGAAGCACACAAGTGTGTTTGTGGTTTTTTCAGCTTGGCTGTACATTAGCATAATTGCTATTTTGTGTATGTGAGAGAGATAAGACGCGATACAGACATGGCTTTAGAGAAGAGACTCTTTGTTACCATGGTAATTAAAGTAAGCCCCTTCCGCTCAGCAACAACAGCCTCAACAGCAAATAAATCTGAGGCCTGTGTACTTCAATGAGGAGAGCATGATATAACAATGACACCAGGACTGGGTTGTTGATTTGCTGTGACATTGAGCAGGAAGAAACACTTTCAAAAGTTTGACACCAGCAGCAACACTTCACATAAAAATAGTCAAATGGCGGAAACTTTCAGATTTACATAGCACAAGGCTTTTATTTATTTATTTTTACATTAGGACAGAACAATAACCCCTGTTTAATAATCAAACAGTAAAACCAAAGTCAGTTAAACTTGAAAGCTTGAAGAGCAGGTACTGTGCATTTTTTTAAGGCTTCATACAGTCCCCCAGGTAACACCTCAGTACTAGATAGATAGATAGATAGATAGATAGATAGATAGATAGATAGATAGATAGATAGATAGATAGATAGATAGATAGATAGATAGATAGATAGATAGATAGATAGATAGATAGATAGACACATTTTTCCCTCATATTGGTGTTTATGAAACTTATTTCAGCCTCTCTGAAACACTTGGTTTGAGCTGCTGTCTCTTCAAGGCTCCCTGTGTCATAAAACCCCTTCCCTCTGATTGGCCAGGCTTTTGGAGGCTGTTTATGAGTAGTGCTTTAGACAGACCTTGGTGTTTGAGGCCCATTCCTGAGGAACCAGATAGAGTATCATTTTGTGATGACCTCATTATTTCAGCAAGCTTAATGGGGATCTCATGCTGGTTTCAGAACTGACCATTTTGAGCAGTTTACAGATAGAGTCAATGATTTCTGAAAAAAAAAAAAAAGATGTGTAACAGTTTCAAAATCTGCACACATTTAGAATAAACATCCTGCAAGTTTATTTTATATCAGTATTTAAAATCGTAAAACTATCAACCTTTAAGAGTTAAGGTTTTAACCATGTGAGAACAGTACTGCTTTGTACCAGGAATTTGAGCGTTTTTCCATAGTTCTAAATTTGATTTGAGATTTCTGATGTTAAGGTAAGAATCTAACTTTCAAGAATCACAATATTAAAATCATAATTTGGACTTTCTTCTTAATCCTCAAGAATAAAATTCTTATTTTAATGTCAGACATCAGAGGTTAAAGTCGAAAAAAAAAGGAAGTCAGAATTCAGACTTTAATGTAAGAATGTGTTTATTCCAACTTGAAAGCCAGAATAAATTAATCTTTGATCCAAAAAAGGGGTTTCGTTTCCCCTGACTCCAAATTATTTTTCTCTGCAGTATCTCTAATTCTCTAGGAGATGTTAGATGGCACAGTTTTTAACAAGAAGCATTTCTGTTCAGTGTGATTTTGGTCTTTTCGAACTGTAGCAGAGATGCTTCAGAGAACAGCCTCCTCGTGGACTGGTCTTAACAAGGTTGGGATATCAGCTCCTACCATCTACCCAAGTGTATCTATTCATGTTACTGTGAGGAGCAACAGATAGAAACCACCCACCCAATGATTTACACCCTGGAATAAGCAAAGATTTTGCCTTAGCCTATGGAGAAGTCGGTGAGTCAGTAACATGACAGAATTAAGGGTGCAGGTCGTGACAACACCGTATGGAAATAGAAGCGCTGCTGTACCGGGCGATAAATTGTCTATAACACAGACTTATAATGGCTGTGTGATAGCACTGGTGTATACAGGAGCCATCGAGAGGCACTTGGCTCATTAGGTTGAGGCATTGAGGGGATGAGTGGGTGTGCGAGCAGCTGAGTATATGACACGACAAGGCTTTGATGCGCTGACAGGTAGAGAGCTCATTCTCCTGCTCCTCTCCTGTCATCATTCCCTCCTTGCACTTCTCACACATCTCTCACTCTTGATAAAGTCACCACCAGCTGGATTATTGTTCCCTTATTCCGTGTCTTCACCGTTTCATTCACTCGCTGGTCTGTCTGCTTCCTATCTCTGTGTCTCCTTGGCTGCATCTCATCCTCATTTGCTGCTTCTTCTCACTTTCTCTCTGTCTTCTTCCCCCGGTACTATGTGTGGATATCTATAGCAACAGCCTGACAGGACAGTCAGGTGGGCGAAGGTGTAAACATCCCTCAGTAAAATAAAGTATTCCGAATCATCATAACATAAGCTTCCCGTCATATCAGTCTCGGGACTGGTTTAAGAAATTCAGCCTCATTTTAAGTACAGGTGATTTTGACAATGCTATTATCTATTAACTATTATCTTATCTTTTTGTTTGTAATGATTCACATTTTTCAGCCATGGACAGAAAAAATTGGACTTTATATCTAAAAGCTACCACACTTATACTCAATCAGTAAAAAAGAATCAGTCCATATAGGTTTATTTGATACATCAGCTTTTCTCACTTTTCCTGTTTCTTTTCAGATCTATTTATAACACTTTTGAAAAAGCAAAACAAAAACCTATTGTGTGCTTCTGCGCCCAGAAAAAAAAAATCTATAACTGCAGCATGCTTCATTCTCACCCTGGAGAACACGGAAAAACTGAAAAAGAGCTTCAGGAAGAGGTCGGACTGCCCATCTATAGTTGCGCGCTGTGTTTCCCACAGACTTCTTGTTGCTATGTCCCAGTTGTGTCCCAGTTCAGGGGCTGTGTTTTTTGAACAGTGTGTTTAAGACGGATTGCAGCTAATTTACAGAGGAGGGTTGAAGACTGTCCCATTTAGGGGTCTCCTTTTAATACAGCTGGCAATTACATACTTTTTCTGGGCCAAGACGGGTGCATCAGTTTGATCCTTCTTGGTCCATCACATCTTAAGATTCATTGAGCATTAGTTCAACTGTAATAAAACTTAAGCTGCTGCATGATATATGTTTAAGAATTAAAGTTTCCTACACTATTATTTTACACCCACCGGCCACTTTATTAGGCACATCTGTCCAACTGCTCGTTACCACAGATTTCTAATCAGCCAATCACAAGGCAGCAACTCTTGTATTTAGGCATGTAGACATGGTCAAGATGATCTGCTGCAGTTCAAACTGAGAATCAGAATGGGAAAGAAAGCTGATTTAAGTGACTTTGAATGTGGCATGGTTGTTGGTGCCAGATGGGCTGGTCTGGGTATTTCAGAAACTGCTGATCTACTGGGATTTTCATGCACAACCATCTCTAGGGTTTACAGAGAATGGTCCCAAAAGGAGAAAATACCCAGTGAGCGGCAGTTCTGTGAGAACAAAAATGCCTTGTTGATGCCAGAGGTCAGAGGAGAATGGCCAGAATGGTTGGAGCTGATAGAAAGGCAACAGTAACTCAAATAACCACTTGCTACAACCGAGGTCTGCAGAAGAGCATCTCTGAAAACACAACACGTCCAACCTTGAGGCAGATGGGCTACAGCAGCAAAAGACCACACCGGGTGACCCTCCTGACAGCTAAGAACAGGAAACTGAGGCTACAATTCGCACAGCAACACCAAAACTGGACAATAGAAGATTGGAAAAATAATGCCTGGTCTGATGATTCTGGATTTCTGCTGCCACATTAGGATGGTAGGGTCAGAATTTGGTGTCAACAACATAAAAGCATGGATCCATCCTGCCTTGTATCAATGGTTCAGATGATGGTGGAGGTGGTGTAATGGTGTGGGGGATATTTTCTTGGCACACGTTGGGCCCCTTAGTACCAATTGAGCATTGATTGTAGTCTAAAGCCTACCTGAATATTGTTGCTGACCATGTCCATCCCTTTATGATGCCAGTGTACCCATCTTCTGATGGCTACTTCCAGCAGGATAACGCTCCATGTCGTAAAGCTGGAATCATCTCAGACTGGTTTCTTGAACATGACAATGAGTTCCCTGTACTCAAATGACCTCCACAGTCCCCAGATCTCAATCCAATAGAGCACCTTTGGGATGTGGTGGAACAGGAGATTTGCATTGTGGATGTTCAGCCGACAAATCTACAGCAATTGCGTGATACTATCATGTCAATATGGACCAAACTCTCTGAGGAATGTTTCCAGTACCTTGTTGAATCTATGCCACCAAGGATTTAGGCAGTTCTGAAGGCAAAAGGAGTCCAACCCAGCACGAGCAAGGTGTACCTAATAAAGTGGTGAGTGTATTTTTACAATGTACATAGGTGAACTGAACCAATTGTCATACAGTTCCAAGGCAGCAAATACTGGTGGTACAATCCCCAACATTGACTTGAAATGAAAAGAGCCACCCTGAACTAGTTTCAGATTAAGCACGGAAGCTTTATATATTCATACACCACAGGAAAAAAAAGGAAGAGAGAGAAGCAGGTAGTGAGTCAGCGAGTCAGACAGCAGCTCATCAGTACATTATCACCCAACCTTTGCCTCCCCTCTTCGCTCCGCTACAACTGCCTGCAAACAGCATCCCTCTCGCACCAACGCGGTGATAAGATCTGACTTAACCTTGGTGAGGTGCATCACCTCTAACAATAACACTACCTTGTCACAACTACAGAACATCACCTGCAGGGGATGAGAGTACCATTAAGAGAGGAGATAAGCCTAACAGATAAGGGCAGCTTTCTGTTTTTGGCTCGCAGGTAGCATGCAGTATTTAGTTCAGTATAATTCCCTTCTCACCATTTCATGTTGAAGTGGAGCTCATGTCAGTCTTGGTGTGGTATGGATGGTGCTATTGTGAAATGATCTTCAACACTTTATAACACATACCTAAAACTTATTTTTTTAAAAGTCAAAACTTCTTGTTTGATTGCCTACATGCTAACACAAATGTTAGCACTTATCATAGTGGCATCTCCTGGCAGATTTAAATCCTTTCCCAGTGTTCAGGCTGACTTGACATTGATCAAACTTGTATGTGACTGCCAGGCCTCCTATTTCTCCCCCTCTGTTCTTATTGTACAATTCTGCCTCACTGACATACCTTGAATTACTCTATGAACACAATTTATTCTTGGGTCTGACATGTAATGATGAAGGGGAGGTGGGCTTTTACTCAAGGGTTTAATAACAGAAGAAATCCGCAGAAATTGAAAATTAAATGGATCCCCTTTAGCAGGTTTGGTAATTAAAAGTTAATGGAAAAATTGTGAGAGTGGAGATACAGCAGCAGCTGTCAGATGGAGTACATTTCAACACATAATAATTTACTTTGGGACGCCACAGGTCACAGTGCAGCCTACGTAAAGCATTCAGGGCCTGGATGAGTGAAACACCAGTGATTGGAAGCGATAATCCAGTGATGAACCAGTGCTTACGACTTCACATAAAAAATATTCTGGGGCCAGATTGTCGTGAACAAATCTTTCACTTGTACCATTTTTCTGTGTTTGGCTTTATCAGCTACAACATACAGCTACTTGTAAACATAAGATATCTATTGTAGTGTGCATTTCCCAGCAGCTACGTCTGCTCTTTTCTCCAAACAGGCCAAGGCAGGTCAGTTAGCAATGTTTGCCAGCGGCTGCTTACTTTGTTGTTCACTGAGAGGTTGTGACTGAGGTTAAGATGACTACTGACAAAGAGATATGAGTACTTTTTTTTTAAAGAATGGGAACTGACGTCTGTGAGGGCTTAAACTGTGATAGCACCAGATAAAACGAGCAGACTGCTGATAACATCTGAGGATAGAGACAGCTTTCACTTATGAAAAAAGGATACAGATCCCTGTGTAAACAGAAAGAGGAGTAAAGAGACTGAAGTTATATACAGTGTACATTCAGGGACACCAATGGAAAAGAACCATTTGTGGACAGATGCTACCATGTGCCTCCTCCTGATATGCATCAGCGTAACCTTTTGAAACAAGGCACTGAATTGGTGCGACAAAACATTCATATCAAATGTTCCTAAAGGCCAGATATATTTTAACTGTCATTAAAATCCAAATTTGTTTTGCAGCTGTCAGTGCTAAATCATGTATTTGTAGTAGAGATTGTATTGACCTCGCTTAAAATTAAGCCAAGCCTGAGGAAGGCATTCACTCAACAATCTGAGTAATTTATGCATAAAATAGTAACAATATTGACAAGTTCTTTTAAATATATCAGTTTCTTTTCTTTTCCACAATCAAAGTCCTTTTAATACTTTCTGATATTCATTTCCACTGATGTGTCACTATTGAATATTACTTTCTGTCAAAGTTATTCAAAACCATTTTTTTTCTGCCCTGCCAAGCAGTAGAGGAAATATGACCTTAAAGCCACAGAAAGTGGCATTACTTTAATAAAATAGCTAGAAAAATATTATTGCTCCACTGGTTCCAACTAGTAAATATTTAACATTCTCAGTATTTATGATCCAATATCTGTTTGTGTTGGGGAAACTGAAGATAGCCAGGTACACTCATATGGATTGTTGCATTGAACAAAACGATAGCCACAGCAAACACAGTCATGATGACAAGAGGAAATGCAAAACATGGAGTTGCATGGGCTTCAGAAATGAATGACCAACTTTCTGATTCATGGTAGCAACAGAGGTGTTTAAAGAGGGGTTATTGTGCTTTTTTATTGGGCCTAATACTGTCAATGTGGTACCCCTGTAGTAGCTTTACACGATTTACAGACAGAGAAAAAAAACATTTTTTTTTTCCTCTCTCTCAACCAGATCTTTTACAAAACTCGCATTACAGTCTCTGCCAAAATTCTTCTTTTTAGCTCCTGTCTCTTTAAAACGTCTGGTCCAACAAACCCCCATCTCTCTGATTTGCCATCCTTCTGTAAGCCTGTCAGGGATTAGAGCAAATCTTGATGTTAAAGGCCCGCCCCTCCAATGTGTCATGACCCAGAAAGCGGATCCTTTTGAGATGATACCATCATATCTGTAAGTCTCTAAGAGAAGATCTCGGGTAATTTGAAGAACAGGCCATTTTGAGCTACTTACTGACAAGTTTAAAGATTTGTACAACATTTGAATATGTAGCAGTCTAAAATTCTACACGTTCAGTTTAAACACAGTTTGTTACTTTGTATCCATGTTTAACACAGAGGAAAGCATAGCACTCCCTCTTTAAACATGAGAACTGTTGAACAGTTATCACAATCAAACTGACAAGAGTTACAGGACTTGGACAGAATGGAGATATACCATGTGGCGAAGCAGCTACCATTTAGCTTGACTTTTGTCATAGCTTCTTGCCTGTTAACTGCCATGTTTATTTCCTCTTAAGTCACATCTGATTATAAGAAATTCTGTCTGGACTGTAGGTATTGTTTAACTACATCTGTTTGCGTTTGGTGTCCTGTGTGGTACACTTAAGGAACAAAAACTGATCAATCTGTCGTTATGAGTCATCATTTGTGGGGTTTCTCACATTCTTAATTTCTGTGAAAACTTTAAAAGTCTTTTGACCTTCACCAAAGATTTAAACTCATAAACAGAAAATGGTAGACGTGAAAGATGCATGAAAACAAATTTTGAGTTTTGGAAAGTGAAGTTAACAGCATTGATTAAGGGTCTGCTCCTTCCCTTCCTACTTCTCCTTCTCTCTCATACAAATTGTCCTCCTGCAGCCCTTTGGGGAGGCGGCTGTGGTGAAAAAGAGGAGCCTTTAGAGGCCTATTATCCACAGCGTCTGCAATGTTGATATGGGGCTATTTAACTTGAGCTTCTCCCTCTGCCTCTATCTGTCTTCATCTGTCTCACTCTGTCTGTGCTTCCCACTGTTTGTGTTTGTGTCAACAATCATTAATCATCTGGAGCCGCTACAACAAATGCTCTGGGACATTTTCACTTAGGTACAGCTTTGACAGGCGCTCAGCAGAAAACATACATGTCTAGATACACACACACATATTTGCGCAAGCTACGATTACATGCATTTGATAAACACACCTTGGCCTGTTCCCTGTTCTGCACGACACCTGGGAACCTGGCTTTCTACATTGCTCTCAATGCACTGCTTTAGTGCACTCTTTTCTGCACAAACTCACTGTGACATGTAAAGTGCAAATGGTGTCTAATGATGGTGTTCAAAAAAAGTGCTAAAAATCCCAAGGCTGGCCACTAAAACATGTTCAGAAGCACTTTGACTTTTTAACTTTCCCCCAAGATGGAGATTTAAAGACAAGAATGATATTGAAAGTCAGCATAGATATTAAAACAAAAGTTGATGTAGGGACATTTCTGTTTTCTATTTTAATGCAAATGAAATCAAGAAGGAACATAAATAATGCAAATGACCTCAAGACGTCACAGCAAATGGTTGCAGTTGCTAGGTGACAGTGGCTGGTTAGTAATGAGGCACATGAAGATGAAAACACACTTGTGCCTCGAGAAGGGCTTTATTATGACAAACAACCAGTGACACATAGCCAGGCTGTGAAGTCTAGCAAGAGAAGCAAAGTACCTCACAACTAGAAAAAGAGTTTTGGAGGCCGGTTCGGAGAAAGGAAGTTTGATCATTCTGGTTAGACTCTGATTTGCAGGTGATGGATATTGAGCAAAGATAAAAAGGCAGATAGCTGAAATCAGTCTCCTGTCTGCATTAGAGGTTTTTATGGGTGTTAATCCCCACTTTAATTCAGAAATGGTTGAAATCTCTGTTGTGTCTACCCCCCACCAATGGGTGGCAATACTGTGCCACCAGTCTCTCAGTTTTAACACTACAGAAGAACATCAGGCCTCATTCACCATCATCTTCTTGAGTTTTTTTTCTTAAAAATGCTATAGGGAGGATCTGTTGTCACCTTCTGGCCCAGAGTCTCCGCACACTGTTGTAAATGACCTTTAGTGAGGCATGTGTTTGTTTGTTGGAATTAAATGGAGATAGGATCGAAACAAATTTTCGTTGTTCAAGACAACTGGATACAACGCGCTGAGTTAAGGTATTTATCAGTACAGTTACTTAGCGCTATGATTTAAAACGTGACATCAAGCAGTCGGCTATCGGCAGCCCAGCGTTCTGACGTATGTGTAGGGCTAATGTGACAATAAGTAAACACTGTTAGTTTTTAAGTAGTCTAGTAGCCGGTTATATTTAGCATGGCTGGCAGTCCGGTGCTCTAAGACTTGTCCGTGATGTGTAACGTAAGTACATCCTGGTTAGCTGTGCTCCTGCCAGTCATCTACAAAGCAGAGCTAACATAACCTCACTCTTAAATTAAAAAAAAAACAAAAAAAAAACACAGATCTCAGTGTTTTATCTCTTCACACTACTAAACTTCATCAGCTGTCGTGGTGTTGTCATAGAGACCTAGACGTGCCGAAAATCAATTCGGTCCTGGACTACCCAAACTGGAAGCTAAGAAGTAGCAGTTTAAAATAACCTGTAACCAACAACATTGGCGCTAATAATCTCATTTTAAAATGAGGATTACGGCCAGGCATATATCTAGAATGGGACCTTTTTCAAGATCACTTTCAAACTACTTACAGCCCCTTTAAATTTCATCGGAAAGTTTTGCACCCATTATCTATAGCTGTGTCCCAATTCAGGGGCTGCGGCCTACAAAGATAGAATTTGAGGACCAATTCCGTCACAGCGGTGCATCAAAGGTTGTCCCATTTCAAAGGCTTCTCCAAAGTACTGTCTATGCAGCTGATAGATCCAGCCTCCCTTTTGGGTGCCGCGAAGGAGGGATCTGGCGAATCCTTCTTAGCCTCACATATCCCAAGATTCACTGGGTGTGAATGCTGAAGATGATGGGCACGGCCAAACTCCAGAAGGAGTTTTGTTTTATCCAGTTGTGAAGGATTTCTAGCAACAACTATGTGATTGTAGTTCTAAAACATTGAAGAATATTCTATTTTATTGTGGAAAAATGTGTTGTTTGGGCTCCTTTAAAGTAATACACTAATTAA
This sequence comes from Halichoeres trimaculatus, assembly GCF_033239565.1. NCBI lineage: Eukaryota > Metazoa > Chordata > Actinopteri > Labriformes > Labridae > Halichoeres > Halichoeres trimaculatus. Next base: position 14,120,317 of record NW_027437182.1, on the reverse strand, counting down.
AAAAGGGTTCTTCTTCATAAATCTTCTATGTTCAAAAATGTAAATTCTCTAAAAAAAACTTGATTTTTTTTTTAACTTTACTGAGAACATTTTATTTTTCTATGCTGCAAAGATTCTGTTCACTGATTACAGAAAACTTATAACTGCTCCTGCGTCATACTTTCATTTGTTCCAGGATACACATTCATAAAAGCTTTTCTTTGATTCCCAACCACGTCCCTGATTACAGCATGTTCTGTGCTCTGTTTCCCTTTATCCTTCCTTGATGACTCACTTTCTAATAGCCTTTAAGATTTTATATTCTTTCCATTGTCAAACTTTTAGTGTTTTCTTTTCATCCACTTACATCCTGTTTCCTCAGATATCTCCCTTGATAATGTTCTGTAAAATAACGGTAAGAGTTTGAGTTTTATTGCCTTCTCTGTTGTGATCTGTTAATGCCTCCTTTTGTTTTATTCATTGTGTTTTGGTTATGTTATTTTATTCCTGTAATGCATTTTATGACTTGCATTAAAAATTAAAGCTTCAAGACAAATCTAACACCCTGATCTCTGATGCAAATGTCGGTAAAGCCGACTACATTTTATGACCTAGTGAGTTCCTGATGCAGTCTTCACCAGCGTCACAGCTGCAATCCAGATGATCTGGATGCTCTCAGAGAAATCTTGCTCTACATTCAACTGTGTGCCATACAAACCTGGTGAATTCCACACACAAAGCTTTCCCTCATTTGTCAGACCTATCAAACCTTCCACTTACTGCCAAGCCTGGCTCTCACTCTGACTTTACACAGCAAAGCCTGCTGAACCCAGAGGCTAAACTTCTGACATCAGATCAGATGGTTGATGTGACCCCATGTCCCACTGCCGACCTGCCAGACCTGCCCCCTCATACAACTGCCATGTTGGTGCCAATTGAGAGTGTCAGCAGAGCCTGTCGCCGAATCCTAATCACAATGCGTAATTGGCAGGCTGGTTCAGGGTACTTTTGAGGGTTTGTAGGAAAGTGAAAGAGTGTTCACATGACGGCCGTAATGTCTTAGGCTAAAATTTGGGTTAGAATCACAGCTGGTCCAAAAGGAGAGTGAACAATGACATTTAATGCTTAAAAAAAAAACATTTTAGAAAGTCAAAGATTGAATCATCAACCCCCTACACAAGATCTGAGGTGTTTTATGTGTTAGCTTGCAGGTTTTGTTAGAAAAGCAGGCACAGCGATGCTTAAAGCTTGTATGCCAGTACTTATGATTGTAGAGAACATTGGCTTTTTCTATGAGTGAAATGTGTTTGGTTCTGAGTTATTTTCCTTCACTGTCTGCCGGCCTCACACCATCTGTTGCTGCTTCTTACTTCTTACCCCACGCTAAAGGAAACACTTAAGGAGAGACCTCTATGGTTCTAGTAATTATTAGACGAAGTAGCTTAAGAAGGATTTTAATCATTAGCAATCAAATGATCTAGATGGGCTGAAAATCTTCAGCAGTACATCAGTTAACTTTGTAACGGTCAATACCCTTGTAAGAGACCTTCATCATGGAAAGACCTTTTTAGGATGTGTGCATATGTGTTTCCTTTTTCTTCAAATACAGTTGAAAAGTGAGAAACCATCTTGTATTTGAGGTCTGGATCTTTGGATACTAACAGAAGAAATCATTAAAAAGAAAAAAGAGTGTACCCCTCCTGACTGAGGCCAGCCGTCACTCACAACCCTGGTGTCAGGGAGATAACAGAGAGAAAGATGCAGTGATTGTTCAACACAAAGTGTCTCAAAAGCCGGATGTGTGTTTTTTTTTTTTTTACAAACAAAACAGAGTTATGATTCTAACAGGAAGGTATGACTTTAAATACAGCAGAGAAGAAATACGGTAAAAAGAGCTATTGTGTTGCAAAGAATAATGCCCAAAGAGGTAGAGGCCGAGAATGTAGGAGAGCTGTGAGTGAAACACAAAAAGAAAGAAAGAAAAAAGGTATGCTTGTTACTAAAGCTGTCATTTAGTTCAAATCCTTTGAGACTGCCAAAGAGGCTGGTTGTTTTAAACTGGGAAGAATACACATTTTAAAATAAGTTAAGGTTATTTTATGTTTTGTCATTCATGGTATGAAAAAAACTCATTATCTGTTTTTGAGACATGTGAAATCCAGTTTTTTTCTTGAGATCTTCTCTACCTTATTATCATCACTTATTTCCTGAAATCTAAGCTTGTTTTCTCAAGATAACAAGATAATTTTACTCCACTCCATCGCGGCAGAAGATCCAGGTTGGTTTCCACTCAAGCCAAGGTCACAGCGTATACACAAAAATCAAGAAATGGACATGAGTGCAGCCAGGCCAGGAGTCAACAAGTTTGCGGTTTTACAGTCAAACACGAATGAGGAGGGGCTCATCAATGTACCAAGAAGGGTGGCAACACCCTTTTCCTAGGTTTTCCTAAGTTTTGAAATTGAACAATGTAAACTGCATAAAGTAATATTCAATCAATATTGGGACGGTGTTTTTAAATTATACCAACAGGACAAATTTATTGAATAGATTAGTGGATTTGTAGCCACAGCTTGTGTTAAGCAGGGAAAAGAACATTATAATAATTGTTAGTTCCAGAGGACAACAAGTACTTTAGCTTTGGGGTGAGTTTTTCTATCATTGATTATTACAAGTAAAAGCCTCTAAAATCTGTTTTAATACATCATAGTTTTATTCAAACAGGCTGCAGGGGAGTTACTCCTCTGCTCTTTATCTCATGCCAAACCCCTCTGAATAAACATTTTTAAGCAAAGGAAACTGTATGTGACCCTGAAGTCAAAGAAATTCTCATGGATCTAGTGAGCACAACAGGGCTGCCAATATTTACCACATTTTACCTTTATGTTTATATTTAATTTGTGTGTTTTGAGGATTTTTGTCCCCTACATTCAATATGAAACATACTTCAAACGCTCCCCTCTCCCTCCTAAGGCGATTAAATTTGTCATTTGTGCCTCTATTTCAATTATTGTGATTCCAAACATGGTCTCCTGATGAATGAAAGCTATAATTAAGAGCTTTGGAACAATACACTAAACTCAATTTTGCATGAAATGCCACCCCTGTCATATTTAATCCTGCGGATGTGTAATTGAATATAATCTATAAATGCCTTCTTTAAGATTAATATGTTATTGAAATTGAAGGAGGATTAAGTGGGGCTTTAAGGTGTCTCTAATTTGGATATAGGTTTTGAATTATTTATTCATACCTGAGGGGTTTGTAAAGAAGAAAAAAGACGCACTTGATTATCTCACCACTTCAGGTGGGCCAGACAAAAGAAGTGTTTGTGGAAGCATATCTTCTCCAGACGGATAACATGAGAGTCTCAAAAATCTATGTGGGTGAGAAACAACTTCTGTACAAATGCAGTAAGATCTGAGTGAAGTGACATCCGAAAATGAAAATGCATGCAACAGTGGAAAAAAACAATGACACTGAAAGAGATACAAAGCAGGGCTGAATGCTACATAAATGCTGTCTGTTTTACAGCCGTTTTACAGCCATAACAAGCTCTAAAAGTTCTGTTGCACAGTCTTTCCATGAGTCCTTATTGCCTTGGTGCTTCATGCTGTACACAAATTTTATTTACCTCAACATGTAGTGGAAAAAAGAAAAACTTTATCTTCTTGTCAGGTCAGGGTGATTGAGAAAAAGGCAGGTAGAGACTATTATAAACTATTTTGGCTTCTGCGTTGTACATTTAACTTTTTTGTCTAACAGCAGGGTAAGTCTGAGTGCCAAGATCCAAAACTTCACAGGCCACAAAAGTTTTCTTTTTACATTTAACTAAATTTAACTTAAGCACAAAAAAACAACAACACAAAATGTGGAGTAAACCTGAACAAGATATTTCAGTGATGAAAATATAATGTTCAAGACATCTGACTCCTCACCTATTAATACCCTAGAGGTCAGCATGTATCTTGACTTTCAGTGCACATCCACAAAGTGCTTAATATATACACATCAAACCTGAGTTTTTTTTTAGAACAGAGATATCACAGAGAACACAAAGTCAAGCAGAAAATCCTCAAAAGTGAACAACTTCACTCCTTTCTTTGATACTCTTTAAAGCATATCTGACATGTCGGTGGATTTGCTCTGGCTCTCCTTCAGATATGCCTGCAATGAATCCTCTCACCCTGAGCTCCAGTCTAAGCAGCATTATCATAGCTCTATTTTAGCACAGAGGATCAGATAGGGGAGGCTATGAGGTGAATGTTGCCTACCAGCTGGTTCAACTTGTACGGGTCTGGTTCGCCGGGGGGATGAAATACGATCCAGCCAGTATACTTTGAAGGCTTATGATGACAACACGCTGCATAGCAATTTATTCTCCTGCGAGGCGAGGTTTTACAACTGGAGAGAGTTATCACTGCTGCAGTAACTTCTCCTCCATCTCAATGCTGGCAACATAAATATGAGAATTAGCTCAACATCACACAGAAACTAGTTCAAGGCTTTACCTGGAATGCATGCTTGCATTTTTTTTTGATGATGATTCTATTGCTTTGCTGATGACACAGGTATTTAAAGTTTTAATATGAAACTTTTATCAGTCATTCAATCCTTATTTATATACTGTCAAATAACAAATGTTATCTCAAGACACTTTCAGAAAACATTTATGGACCTGCTAATGTTATATTACTGACAAAAACCCAACATCAAGATGACAAAGGAGTCTTATCTTGTAAGGGATCTAGTCTTATCTTCTTTTTACCCATCATGAGTAGAGCACTTTGCAGCATTTGGCAAGTTTTATCTCAACTTATCTTTAACAATTACTGTGCACAAATTAGATCAACTTATTCCTTTACTGTAACTATCCTTTACACGGGTTTGTAGCGTAGACTGTATAAAACATGGACGTAGTCTACCCGACATCACCTGCCTGTTTCTGAAACGGAAAATGAAGCACATTTACTATAGCGGCCATATTGGTAGTGGAAAGGGCTTCGCGTAAAGCTATAGGGCACCTGTTGGTCACATGACCAGAGCTGTGCCTCTGATTAGACGAGCTTGCGATCTTAATGTCCTCTAACTGCTAAGTTAGAAACAAATTCACCCTCCATACAGTGTGTGCTGATAGTACAATTAATTCAGACAAGAGAAGATTTTTGAACCAGGCTGTAAATAGGTTAATTTCTGATTTGAAAACAGCTTTTTTTGGCTTGGTGTGTTATGTATGGCTTTCAGTACTTCCGGAGCCAGCCTCAAGCGGACACTTGAGAAACTGCAGATTTTAGCACTTCCGCAGTGTCTCATATTCTTAGACCGGAGGTTGGCGCTTGGTTTGTAGTAGGTAAATAGTGAAACTTTTGTTGACGATCACTATCTTCTAGCTATTTCCTGTCTGTGAAAAATGCTTGATTGTGATTGGTCAAAACCCCTTACCTGTCTCAACTGCACAAATGACGCTAGGGGCCACTTGTCCACACATCTTCCAAACTCAAATCATGGAAAGGACTCTGCCTGTTGACACTGTGGCAAAAAAAAGATAAACCTCTATTAGGATTCTCAGGTTAATATTTGAGAAAAAAACCCATTTATATCTGCCACAGGGAAGTCTTTGACAGTCAGTTAATAATAACAGTCAAGCCTAACCGCTTCACATCATGGTCTTGTCTAGTCAAAAATCTAATTAGCATAGCCACTTTTCACCATACATGATCCCTCATTTATAGTTGGAGAAGCACTGTCCACAATCAAGAACCGCTTTGGGGAACTTAGCTGTATAATGGAAAACCATGAAGAAAAGCAAGACCTAAAGAAACCTCAATACAGTCCCAGCTGCTATCAATGGTAGTACAGTGATAGTTTAGCATTATAAATCATCTTCATTCATTTACATTAGTTTCATTACCAGTCAAAAACTTCTCACAGTACATTCAAGTCAACAACGGATCCAGGATCAACCTTTCTGTCAAGCTTTTAGAATAGCCAAGGGCTTGTTTTTGTTTTGTATGTTACAGTTTTACTTTGAATTTACAGGTTGAAGTGCGTCAGTGTCGATTGCAGAACCCCCCTGCAATGCATCAAGCTCTGATTCTTAAATTATTTTTTGAGGCCATTCTCAGTGCTTTAAAAATTGCTTTGGTTCCTTGTGAAGTAGTTGTGCTTCTTTGTGATGCAAGCAGGTGAAATATGACCAAATATCGATCTGAGCTTGAAGTTTTATCACGCCTCATCAAAAGCAGAAGATCTGAGAAGAGCCCAACACAATGGTTACAAGCTTGATGGTCCAGTCAGGTCGACTGCAGCTTTCTTTTTAGTAATGATAATATAGATGAAAGCTAAATGGAAATATTTTTGAAACAACAGTCAGTAGATATATGGAGCATGTTGTTTTTTTCTCTAATAGATTAAGATTTCAGTTTAAAATCCTTTGGTTGCATTGTGAGAAATTTTCCTCATTAGTGATGACTAAACTGGTTTGTGTGTTATTTTGCTGTGAAGCTCTCCTTGGAGTACACGACAAATTGTTATGCAAAGCAAACCATTTTTGGCACGTGTCTTGCATCAGGCTGCTATGACTTTCTGCGCAGCTCCACGACTCATTGTTATCCCCGGGTATGATTTTAGAGCCTGGTGGAAACACAAGGGCTGCCATTGAGTGTGTTTGGTCTATCGCCACAGTCTATTTTACACCTCACTAGCTCTGGATGAACCCATAAAATTACTGTGTCGGGCCTCGGCCTGGTAAACCTGGCACCGGCAATGCTCTCCGTTGCTTCATTGCTGTTGAAACTCATATAAATTCATGACTTCTTCTCTTCTGTTTGTGTCAAGAGAAAACAGCAACCTCTCTGTTGCCTTATCAACAAGAACCCCTGCATATCTTAGCCTACCTAACTGAATCAGAGCCTTAGCAGCTCAGAGTCAATTTAAATTGTGTTTCAATGGGCTGTTATCTGCCCAACAAGTGCACTTTAGAATCAAAAAGGGGGTTTTGAGAATGGGAAAAAAGCAGGAGTAAAATATGTTCGAGGGTTTTCTAATGATGATGCTTATTTGATGGACATGCTCATCCAAGGTGGAGGGGGCTGAGATGGAGGCGTAGTTAGAAACATAACAAACGCAGATTTATGCATGCAATGCTAATCAGCTGCTCTATTTTCTCTCATTATTCGCCATCTGAGATGTCCTTGGGCAAGGAAAATAAACAATTACACACATACCCACCCATCTCCTAAACTTTCAACAAGAGTTTAAGATTCCTTTGGGAAGCTGAGGTGAAGAACCCCGTGAGCTGTTTTGATTTTAACCATTGATTGACCAATACTTCATTGGCCCAAACACTGCAGACCATAATGACTCATCAGAATCCTGCATTTCTTTTTTCCACAGCCCCAAACTCCCATAGGCAAAAGACTTTCGAGCCCCTTTGTGAAGCCCCAGCACAGCTAAGCTGGACTTGAACCAAGTCCACTATCTTTGAATCTTCCTTTTGTTGTTTTGCATTAGCCAGAGTTGAAATGGGCTGAAAGCAAAGGTGAGCGAAGGGAAATTTAGCCCAAGTTTTTAATGCAGTTCAACTTCGAAAAGAAGAATAATGAACCATTACAAATGAGCAGTGTTTTCTTTTTCTCTGCTCTGAGCCCTGCAACATCAGAGAAACATAAAAGTGGTTAGAATGAAAAAGATTGACATGACGATGCCTCTGTGTTGGTGTCATTAATCACATGAAAAATGCATTTTAAACACCAGCTTCTAACTTGACCTGGGGCCTTTTTGCTCAGTCATAATGAGCTTTCAGATATGACAGAAATGTACAAAGGGCTTCCTTTAGTTCCAGATTTAGTTACCATATGGTTTTCAATGGTTAACAGCACCAGAGCAGGTAAATCTCTCAGGCAGTTAAATGTCCTGTACATCAGATATGTAGCTTTGTGTTCATTTAAAAGAGGACTATTAAAGGTTCTATAAGGGTATTCTTTCACAGGGAATAATAAGTGTTGTCCTACAAGCAGAAATCAGCTGCAATTCAATAACAATTACAAGAATAAACACACCAAAAATTCCTCTTTTGAGTATCTGCAGCCTCTCTGGGGGAACACAAACAGATGCAGATAAAGAAAGACAAAGCAGTGGAAAATTACCAAAAGGAACATATCAAGCGCCCCAGAAGAACTGTGCGAGTACACGACACACATATGATATAGAATCTGACCCAAAACAAAAAGAGACAACTGTGTTGTAGCCACAGTAACAGAAGCAAGTCTGAGTTTTGTTGTAAAGATTTTGTGCGACTCTGAATTTCTTGCCTTCTGTGAGTAACCCTAATAGCATAAGAGAGAGTGGAATCACTCGAGTGCTGGTTTTATATGCATGCCTCTGCTGATGTTGCCACAGTTATTTTGAAAAGTAATCTGTTAACTGATTACTCATTTTAAAAGTAACTAAGTTAGATTACAAGTTACTTTATTACTTACTTTCAGCAACTGTCGACAACACCTGCAGCTGCATAAATTGGCAGTTGTGTTGTGCAATTAAAATGAATAAAAATATGAGTCCACATATTTTATATTACTGTAACATGCAGACTTTGGTAGTTGTTAAACGTGTACTTTACTATTAACAACAAAAATATTCATTTTATACATTTTGAATTTCAAAATACAACTAAAGAAAGCTTTTACAATACTATTTTTGGTGCACTACAGCACTGTTGTGTTAAATTTTAGATTTCAATTATTTTCTTTTCAAATGCTTTGTTGTAGTCTAGTTCCTTTTTTTATCAGTTTCATTTTTGTTAAAGCTGTAGTCTGTTGACCCTGTGTTTGTAATACAGTAAGCAAAAATAAATGTTGCTGGAGTATGGGCTCTCATTATCCTCAGTACTCTGCTCAGGGCACCCCAGTCTAAAAAGTCTGGGCACGCCTCTGCTTGCCACCGGGTGCCTTGTTGTATGCAGCCTTCGTTATGTTGCTCTGCTCCTCAACAGATGGATTTGTGCTCAATAGACGGTTCAGCTCATGGAATAGGGGGAGTTACAGTCACATACAGGACTCACCTTTCCCCCAGGTAAAACTCAAACAACTTCTCGCGTGTTTATGGCCGCAGTGCTCTGATCTCTCTCTCTGATTGATTCCTGAATGTTTCAAATATCTTGAGCAAACTGCCTGCACGGAGTGAACAACAAACCGTAATATTGTCATCTTTCGCTGACAAATTCAAAATAGTGACTGTATTTCCAGCCAGAAATCGCGCATCTCTCATCTCCCCTTCTGTTTTCCTTTGTGTGCTGGCTATTATAACACGTGAGTTGTTAAAATGCTAAAAACGTGATCAACACATGACTCCCATCACTCCCCGAGACGCAAGAAAAAAATATACAGATTTTTTTTTACAAGAAAAATGAAAAGAAAAGTAACGCAGAGTGATTTGGAGAAGTAACTTTAATCTAATTACTTGTTTGGAAATAGAAACGCGTTAGATTACTCGTTACCAAAAAAAGTGGTCAAATCAGGGTAGCCTGTTACTTAGCAGGGCGTTACGGGTATCACTGGTCTCTGTAAATCTTGGCTGGTGTTATGTCACTACATTGTAAGTATGCCAGGCTGAAGGATGTCAACACATGTATTGGCAAGGAAAAAATGTGTAAGCCTTGATATGGATCCTTAAAAACATTTCACGTGAAAGTGAATGTAATCTTAGGATGATGGCGTCCAACTGAGTATTGGTAGTATGCCAATTAAAGAGGAGCTGGATAAGGATCATAGATGTCCAAGCAATGACTGAGGTTGAAATTCTTCTCCCTTAATGTCCCTCAAAGAGAGACAAAATTCTCTGTTTAACAATAATCTCCTCTGTCACATAAGAGGGATTCATGCAGAGGATGCCAACCTGTTTGCTGTTTTCTCCTTCATCTGATAATTCCTCTGCTGCTCTGGCACACATTCCTTCAAATTTTTAATTAAAGTTGATTCGAGTGTCAAATTGAGGAGCATTACAAATTATTTCTCAAGATATCGTCAATGAGATATTTCAGTCTGACGCAGGAGAACACAAATTGCATTGGAGAGCAAAAAGAGTAGCCGGTGGGAAAACAATTTGTAGTATTACATGCTCAGTGGCAGTTAATAATCTCTCATGATGAATTATCTGAGTAAAAAACAGCCTAAAATGAACAGAGAAATAAACATGTGTGAGTGGGGACCAGGAAAAACAGACTTTTGGAGGGTTTATTGTTTAATTAACTAGAGCTGATCAGCGAATTGAATGAAAATCTAATTATTGAGGGTTTCATGGACATGACAAACAACCACAGCTAGCATTTAGCCAATGGTGAAATGAATCATTTTGCATCAATTTTTAATGATTGGGAAACATAGACATGCTTCCAATAAACCATCATTGCTTTTATGACCTTCAATTCATTGGTTCACAAACAGGATTACTATGTCTATCAATTCCCTTGGCCTTTTGACCCCCTTTGACCATGATCTACTGTTTAATCCATACATCATTTCACACATTTATTAGTCCCTCTGGGTTTTGTTGGCTTTTCCTGTCGTTGTTTTGCTTCAAATGTCAGAATATGCAGCAATATTTTGAGGCTTGGTTTCTGTGTTACACATTAAACATCCACAGTGAGCAACCAAGAAGGTGCACCATAAAGCCATCCACTGACTGAGCTGCTCTTCTGTCCTCTAAAATGAGAATTAGTCAATTTCTGTTACAGGAAACAAGATGTGTCAAAATAGAGTTTCAATAGGAAGTGCTGGTGAACACATCAGTGCAATCCATATGTACAAGGAGGGATCTATATCTCATTTATCAAATTAACACTGTTTTACTTGCTTAACTTATTTGTCTTTAGTTAGACAGGTTGTACAAGGTTCTTGTCAATATTAAGTGTTTTACCCACGGGATGAAGTGAATCAGCTTGTCTGTAGTGCACCCAGTCTGAGTTAAAATTTGATCAAACTGGGATACAATTATGTTTATAGTCATGCTATAATCATCACAACATTGGGCAAGTTGACTCAGATCTAAACAGCTGATTGGTGCATTCAATGCACAGGAACATGTATGTGTTGCATCTGTGAATACTGCCCAAAGAAAGAAAAATGTCCATACATAGCATGCGTTTGCACTGAGCTAAATTACACAGTGAACCTATAGGGTCGGCAGTGTTTGATATCTTGGCTTCTGCAACCGTACTTTGGAGAGTTTCTGGATTAAGGAGTTAAGCCAACCGCCATTGATAGAAGGTATTACACAAACCATGGCAGCCCCTTGGAATGATGCTTTAAAAAATATGCTTAAGGTTACCTTCTTAAGTAGGTATATTAGGGTATTGTAGACCTTTGTAAGTCAATATTTTGAATGCGCAATATCAGTGAGTCTGGCAACATGACACATGAGAGAAATAGAATCCGGGGTCAGAGTTACATGGGAGTTGTAGGGACAGGACAAACCTGCAATTCAAGATGGCAACACTACAAATTCCTGGAGGGCCTGATCTTTGTCTGGTTGTTGAAGTGAGACTAAAAGGACAGACCACACTGCCACCAGGTTGCTATTCTTTCTAGCCGTCCGCAAGAAAAGGGATGAAGCATTGTCTGGACAAAAGTGGCTTGTAATTACAGCACCCTTACTTCTTGGCAGCCGTCCTCTGACAGCAGTCTAATGGATTCTGCACCAGTGCTCCGGCAAACACCTGTCGGCCTCTGGATACAGAGAGCTACGGCCTGCCTCGTCCTTTTATATTTCAGTCATTATTTCATTTACTCACGCTGTGCTTACATTCTGTCTCGCCTTGGGCATACCCGAAGCACCCTGCTACCACCACTAGCACCTCTGCCACCACCCACCCACACATAGGTTCACGCCCACATGCACACGCACAAGCTCTCCCCTCTTTGTCTGTGGAGTGAAGTAGGATATGAAAAATGAATGGAGGAGCAGTGGTTTCTGCTCTAAACCTGAGGTTGTAAGTTATGCAAAGACAGCGGAAGGCGATGTAGGGTAAATTGATTTATGAATACAAACGCAGGAAGACAGAGGAGAGAGAAAAGAAGAAAGGGAGACATGGGAGGAAGAAGAGCATGGTTTAAGCCACAAGTGTGAGTCACAACACAGTGAGATGAAAGCATTTGTAGCCTTTCAGCATTTTTAGCAGAGTTGATCTCTCCATGGGGTTTAGACAGCATTATATATATTTAAAGGTTACCAAAACATGGGGGAAAAGATCCTAGTATCACTTGCCAGTATTTTTTCTCTCTGATACTGATTCTGATTACATAACTTTGAGTACTGGCCCACATTGACTACCTGCTGAATAGGAGAGTAGAAAAAAGTGGCCTGGAGAATGTTGAAAAGAGAAAGGAGAATGTAAAGTGTACAAATACAATTCAGACTGTATGGTTAATTTCACTTCATGTCAGCATCAGGGGGTAACTTCCATTACACAGTTGACTTTTCTTCAATCTTAAAGTTACAGGCTATACTTGAATTAAACTCAATAGGGTATTTGCTGCTTCTAGCAAACATTTCAGATTTGTTGAAAGATGAACTGACTCTAGTGACATGCCTTCAAAGTATACCCTTTGTCTGCATAATTTTAGTTTTTGATGTTGAGGTCCTGTCTGTTTCACAACTCGGAGAGACCCACCTGTGTGTTCAAGCTTTCTTCAGCACAGTAAAACCACAACAAAAGCTTCAGCAGCTGCCTGGTTGACAGAGTTCAGAAGCACAAACAAAAAACCCATTCATACAGTTTCAATGAAGGTGAAGCAGAATCAATAATTTTCCTCACTTTCTCCAGCCTTGCTTAGAATTTATCACACACACACACACACACACACACACACACACACACACACACACACACACACACACACACACACACACACACACACACACACACACACACACACACACACACACACTCACACACACACACACACAGTGAGTGGGGTGACTTTTTTTCCCAGCAATAAGGATGTTAAATATAAGTCTGTGTTGTCTTAGCTAGGATTGTCACTTAGATAGTGCAAAGAAGAAATAGGAAGAAGTGCAAATCTTTGAAAACAGTGGCTGCACACGCTCCTGGAATTAGTCCTATTTCACACTTTCACTGAAGCAGTGCTGCAGTGACATTCACACCTTTTCAGGTAATCAAGGTGGACACAGTGATTCCTTTAGAACTGGTCTCCCTACAGTGCTGACCTGCATCTGCTTTCTTTCAGCCACTGAAACAGCAACACAGCAAATGAGTCGATTTCACTCAATAAGGGTTGGCCCTGTTTCCTCTTCTTTAATGCAACGGTGCCCTGGTACCAGTTCGTAATGTGGTTTTGGGTTCGCGTTTTGGGATTGAAGGTGACAAGGCTAACCAAAGAGATGCAGTGAAGCCTTTTGGTCAAACCAGGACACATGCAGAGAGTTCCTTTAAGAAATCCATCTAAACTCACAGAATGAGTGTTACAACATACAATCTTCCTCCTCCAGAAATATTAATTTAAATCCTGCATTTCCCTCCATGCTGAGTAAGTTGTATCCTGGAGAATTATCAAAATAAGTAGTTCTGTTCTTCTGCTGTGCAACACAGACATGGTTGGAGATGATGTGTGTGTTTTCTCTTTCCTATCAGCTATTTTAATGAAACGATTCAAATGCCACAGACTTGGCAATGCAACCATTTGCATTCCTGTGAGAGGTTGAGTTTTGATGAAGATGCAGAAAAGAATAGAGGAAAAATAGAGTCATAAATGAAACTCATTACAATCTCTTGCAAATATTATTAGATTCCATAAAGCAGAACAGGAGTGCTCCGAGAAGTGGTTAGTCTCTATGGTTACCAAAGACATAAAATCCAGATGAGTACCTAGATACCTTAAGTAGTTATGACACTGTCTCTTATTATTGAGGTCCTTTACTAAAATACACTAAAATAAACCAAAGATTTAGAATTTCAGATTTAGCCTGACATAACTTGGTTTATGCTTCTATTATATAAATATGTTTTGGTTATTACAGAATCCACAGCAAGTTTGACTTACAATCATCCTAATATGCTTAAATTCTTTTCTTTTGGAGAGTTTCAAGGTAAAACTTGCAAACCTCCACTTTGAACTTGGTTTGATCACTTTCTGAACTTGTTTCCTTTGGCTGATAGCAACTGCTTTGTCAAATTTCGATGGGAATTCACCAAGAATAGACCGTCCCTCTACTAATAGCACCAAGAATTGTACATCTAGCTGCTCCATCTCAAGGTCCACTTCACACAGCAAATTGCCCTCATCGTATCTATATACCCTGAGCTGATTGTAGAGGGTAAGTTCTCACCATTTCATTGAAGGATGGATTCATGAAAGATGTGACACAAGTTTCACAGTTTGTATCCTGCTTTCTTCATGGAAGGAGTAAAGTTGCCTGATCTTACTTCTTTGTTTGCACACATTATACTGGGGTTATCAAATTTCTTACAATGCATACATTCAGCTGATTTGACTGGCAGGTAGGCACATTATATATGTTCATCAAGACTCTTTACCTGTGCCTAGGTTAAGCCATCATTTTCAATATGGCAGCCACGGTCACTGGGCTTAAATCTCCTCCCCAGAAACCAATGGGTAACACCATAAAAACCACATTCATGTCTGGAGTCTGGAGTATAACTTCATCATGACTTAAGAATTTTGAATAAGTACATCTAAATTAAAAATCCATTAGGAAAAAAAAATACTTGAGATTGAGATGTTTGATTAACAGCTATGTTACTTTAGAATGCATGCATACATGAATTGATATTGCCTTGGAAGGCTGTGGGGCATTTGCTCGTAATTTATTTCTTTGCTGCAATTATTTGTCATAAATACACATAAAAAGCTTTAAGGAGCTGTATATGTATTAATTTATGGTAAACAAATCATGCTGTGCCCATAGCATGAAGCTTTCACGTGAGGTCTTAATGGCTGCTTGCAATAAAGACCTGTATGCATGGCAATGTAGAGGTAATGTAACCAAATGCAGTGATGCCATGGAGAAAAAATAGCTCTAGGCTTGTAGCATTTTTTCAGTCATGTGTCTGTGAAAATGTATACTACAGCTAAATACATTTACTACTGTTTTATCTTTATTTCTGTTTAAACTCCCACTAAGTGCGATCTATAACATTAACATCATGATGTCATCAGCACATTGATTTCCAGATCTCTGTGATATATTGAAACTAGACAAGAGCAACATCACTCAAGTGTCTGTCCCAGCCTGTGCTCTGTGTTTTCATTGTGTGCCACCAGGTCAGATTTGGCAGTTATTATGCTGTTTCTGATTGATGACACCATCCTTCCAGTACGACCAGCACAAACAGAGCTTAAGCTTTCTTAGTTTTTCACACTGGCAGATGGTGAGAGAAGTGAAAGGCCAAGAGGAAAGTGCCTTTTTACACATTTATCTTTTTCGGTGGAGGCGTAGACAGCATGAGTATGATGTGAAGACCTGGGTCAAAGGGGATCATGATCTCACTGTTTGAAGCAACACCAGTACCACTGGCATGATATATAGATTTTTTCTTTCCTAAAGGTTTTGTTACATACTGTAGAGGCTGTGGGTTACCGATTTTCACACTGAATACAGCTCAACCCAAAACACTCCAGTAAAATACAGTATAAAAATGAACTATATGTAATCAGAATAATATTTGACCGTGTTTGTAGTTACACTGAACATTATTTTAAAAAAAAAGTAGGATTGTATTGAGTTCATTACTTTAATTCATAGTGGCAAACAGGCCTTGCAGGCTTAACCTGGATATGTAGCCTATTCGTATGCATTTGTGTAATGGCTAAAGCACATTTCTTTGTATGCATACTTAATGTGCTCACAACACATTGCTGTTTATGTGTGAAGCTTTTTTGCAGCATGGTTTTGGTTGATTGAATGAATCTGCAGCCTTGTCTCCAAATAATGATTTTACAACACATTAGAGTATGAAAACATACCCATGATGCATGAATATGAAAGAAATATTCCAATATACTTAAAGATTCATATGCCCTGACACAGGCATAAGACTTAATAACCACAGTCAAAGACGTGAAATCACTCATCCACACAAACACCACATATGAAAAGGCCTATTTGAAATCCATATGCCGGTGAAGTCAGAAAAATTCACTCTTGCTTGCTCCTTCTTTTCCTTTCTTTTCACTTTGTTGTGCTCTCACCTCGGAGCCATAATCAGCCTCTCTAATCCATTCCCTTACATTAAGTGATGCTTCCTCCTCCGTTTGGCCTCTAGCGTTCACTGCACTAGCTGTTGACAGCACCGTTGTTTCCTCAGAAAACCCCCTCCAAGTCACAGGAGGGAGATGGAAAGGAAAGAGAGATCCCTCTGGCACCTCTTGGAAGATATCCTCATTTTTTGTTCTCCCCCTTAAAGACGACAGGCTTCTTTTTCAGCTTTTGTTTAGGGAATGTCACTGAAACAAAACAAGCAAGTTCTGCCTGCATCCCTGCCTTTGGAGTTGAGCTATTTCAAGCAGTGGATCAGATTAAAAAGCTTTGTTTAAGTTCTTAGAATTTTTTTGTCAGAGTTAATAACAAGAACAGATGATTGCAAGCTTCACTTGTGGATTTTAAAACAACGCTTAACTGAGGTAGAGTTTAAAAAAAGTAATAAAAAACATGTAGGTTCACTTAAAATCAACCATAATGTAGCTAAAGACAGGGTTTGCAATTATAAGCTATTAGGTTAGAATTTTGTGAATTCATTGACAAGTTCACAAACAAGCTGCTGTTGAAATAGTAGACACCGCTTGGTTGCTAGGATCTTCTGTGATTGACTCCAGGTTAAGCTTCAAGTTCCCCAAGAACAATATGCTAGATTCTCTTTTGGCTAGCTGAGATATTCTGTTGCTGTGAAGCAATGTTAGTCTCTAGTTTGCCAAGATATTATTTTTTCTGATGCTAGTTACTTTCTAGTTTAATAAAGACATTGCATTTAAAGACATTAATTTGAGTTTATTTTTTTCTTGCGCACAAGATTTTCTCTTGTTGTTATGCTAGGTATTCTTCTAGTTTGCCAAGTTATTTCTAAGAGTAGCTACAAAGGATCCCCAAGTTTTACAATGTCAAATGTTCAAAGTTTTCCAACCCTCCACTAAAAAAAGATCATTCACATTCTGTAAAAACTGCTCTAGAAATAGATTGTTATAATTTATCGTAAAAATAATGGTAAAAATAATGATAATAACAATAATAATTATTTGCTAGATCTTCTGTTGTTAGTATTTTATCAACAAGAAATATAAACAATCTGCATATCAACTATATTGATGAATTCTATGCAGGTGTTGTGCTAATAGCTTAATGTTCTCTGTATATTTAACTAGCAAATAGATATTAAAAGCTGATTATTATACATTTTTGGTATACAAAATAAAAAAACCTAATAGATAAATAATAATAATAAAACTTTTTTTATATAGCACTTTTCAATATAAGTAACAAATACAAAGAGTCAGAGTTATTCTACCATGCACCTAACAAATTTGGCTTTAGTTATTAGAGCCTTCGCATACTTCTGTAAAATGCATTTACCATTATTGTTAAGTCAAGTTCCACAATTATAACAAGCTGATATCAAACAATTTATCTGCTCTCCATAATCCAAATCTTGTCTGCAAACAATAACACTATCCCTGCTGGCCAAAGTGTGATGTTCCTTTATTTGATTTGCAAGTGTTCCATCTGCCTGCAATACAGACAGAGAAGCAGAGATGCTCCTTAAAGGAAAGTGAAGCAGTGATAAATCCAGCCTCAGGTTACCCAGTGTATGGATGATACGGAGGTTGACACAATAGAACTGCTGGGTCATCACAGCAGCCTCAGCAGTGTGAAATGCAATATTTTAATAATGATATTAGACTCATTTTTATGTCTTCCTGCATCTTACCTGTGCTGCAACAAATAATCCATTAGTTTTATTCTTTCATCGAGTGTTCCAGCCAAACAGGCCTCAGGCAGTAATAGGGTTGTGAATACAATTGCTTTTAGTGTTTTGCTCTGAGCTACTTGCACAACAAATATAAAAGAAAAAGCTGGCTGTGTGATTAATGTAAAAGTTGCATTATGTAAAAAGATAATGGTGGGAGATAATTTAATTCTCTGCACTAGGGCATAATTATCTGAGACCAAAAAACTAAAAGGGAGTGTTTTGTATTCAAAGACACAAATCTTTTATATGCCATGGTTTTATTTTTTCAAATGGCCTAGATTTCCCTTTTTAATGTTAACTAAGTTCTGGTTGAGCAATGAGGACCATGTACCATTTATAAAGCCAACACTGACAATTTGTCCCTTTTTAAAGCCAACAAAGTAGATACAAGTATGAGAGCATTATAGCACATGTATGACTAGGTTTTTATCTTGTGATTTAGTTGAATGGAATTTTAAAAAAATCTATTGTCAGTGAACATCTCATCAGAATTGGTGCAACTTAACAACAGAGCAATTAATAATCAGACCCTTGGGATACTGGTCTGGAGCAGAGCCTGGCAAAACAAACTTTTATTCTATATTGCATTTACTAAATTTAGAAGACGCTGGAGCAGAGAAAAGTAAATGGGCAAACCTTACCACCCACTTGCATTTGCTTTGGCTCTAACAGCCCTTTTCATTCCCCTTCATGTCAATCTTACTGTAACCTTCTGGGGAAGGTAATAAGTGTCAGAAACATCTGGGAAAGGCTTCATGCCTTTATTCAGCATTTGTTAATCTGATTGTTTATCCAGCAGCTCTCTATTCCAAATCGAAGGCATGCCTCCAGTTAGGACATAGACAGAAATGGCCTGCGTGCTCCAAATTTTTGTCATTGTTAGACCTCGCACTTTGCTGCAGACCAGGCAACAATAATGACAACATTACTTATGTATTGTAACTCAGTATGAGATTTAGGATCTTTAGGCTTGTAGAAGACAAAGCTCAACTATTATAGTTTAAAAGCTGTGAGCCATGGGGACCATCAACCCATCTATTCAACCATTAATCAACCCATCCATCCATCCATCCATCCATCCATCTATCCCTCTATCCATCTATTCATCCATCCATCCATCCATCCATCCATCCATCCATCCATCCATCCATCCATCCATCCATCCATCAATCTATTCATCTGAAACATCAATCCAGCCAGCCATTCAACCAACCATGTTTTTCCCAAATGAAAAAAATAAACAACACATTGTTGTTCATCAAATAGTTGTAGAAAAAGCTCATTCCCTCCAGGAGATCCCCCAAAAGTTTGTGTATTATATTCGAGTGTGACCTATATTCCAGGTTTTATGGCTCATTACTGCAAAACTGGAGCATTACTGTGCCTCAGCAGAGTTTTTTTGAGTCATTGGGGATGTGACTGTAGATTGTAGTTATACTGGTTAGGCTTTTGGTTTTGTGGTTTAATGCACCTAAACAAGTGAGTCCAGGTGTAAAGTTAGTGTGTAGCTGTGTTTAATAACTGGTCTTAATTAACTACAATCAAGGTCACAAGGGTAAGAGCAAAGCAATAACAGGAAAGAAAGTATTAAAAAATCTGAGCCATAGGTTGGTATTTCTCTACTTTTTTGCAGCTGTCGTCTTGTGCTTACATATGTCTGTCATCATCCACTGTAACCTCTGACGGCTGATACAAATCCTCTGAGCTGGAAAAGTATATATCCTAAAGTGAAGTGTTCCTTCAAACTCTGTCAGCGTGTCATTGCAACAATACCATCAAACCAAGGTAAAAAGGCTTGACATTCTCGCATTCTCTTTTTAACCCGTTCACTCCGTGTATTACAGAGAGGCCTCCTCTCCCGTCTTTACTGTTCACTGCTCGTCACACAGTCTCCCTCTCTAGCTGAAATGTGTCTTTGTATCTCATAACAATTTCTCCCAATCAGCTTAAAAACACTGCTCATGCTCCTCTGCATTATGGATCACATTATTCAGCATGTCCAGATCTTTACATGGAACGCACATTTGCATCCATCATGCAGCCAAGTGGTGACAGTGGGAGGCTGATGGCACTTAGAATTGATCCCATACTTAAGAGCGATTGGAAAGCTTTGAAGAGATAAACCAAACCACAAAAACCTGATGCACTTACGCACCACTGCTGGTTTGTTCCTTCATTTCTTGAAGAGGATTTTTTAAACTTCCTTTTACAGTTCCAATGACAAACAGCAGAGAGGACAAACACTTAAAAGGATGATGTATTACAAAGTTATTCTGCTGTATATGATAAATATATGCAGTCATACAACACTGATACAGCGCGAGGGAAAGATATAATAGCTTTCAATATATCCTTAGAGTGTTGGATAACTTCTACATCAGTCCAATTCCATTCCATTGACATTCAGGGGGAGCGAGGGTCGGTTGGGGTGTTGACTGAGGGTTGAAATAATTGCCCTTGAAAGGAGGCGAATGTTCTTCATTCAAACAGAGAGCGTGTTGTTCACTGAACCATGTAAAGATCCTGCCACCGCCCTTGAAGTACCACACTAATAATTACATTCGGCTTTCATCAAGATCTCTCACATTTGGGGACTGTTGCGATGTGAGTCACAGTCGACAAAAGAGAAAGCCGAGGCCTGCACAGGGAGAAATAGCTGTGCTTAGACAGATTGCAGCTGTAGAAAGTTCATGCACCGCTGGACTCAATTATAAACTACCCTAGCAAATCCAGCTTGCTGGGAAAAAGGGATGTAAATTGTGTTTACTGTAGCCTTGTTGAGTAAACACCATTTAAAGGTATGTCATGTATGTTATTCATCATTCTGTCCGCAGACTATCACACACAGGCTCGTAGCATCTTAATCACATCTGAATTATGTTTACCAGCCCCAGATCGATTTGATCAAACATCTTGCCACAACAACATACAGCTTATGTAATGGTTAATTAGTAATTACGTATTTCTCAAGTAACATTACCTTACATCATGTATTTATTCCCCTTGAGGGACGCCTTAGTGTATGTAGCATATAGCCCTTTGGGAGCTAATGCTCAAATAACCACTGATATTCCCTCAGTGAACTCTGAATTACTGAAATGATAAAAGCGTCGTGCGGATGTGAACAAAGCTTTATTTATTCCTGATGTTGATGAGCTTGTTATTATGTTTGAGTTGTTAAGCTTCTCAAGTGGACACTCATCCTGCATGGTTAGTTGAATCACTGCATATCCATCACTGTAAGTGCAAGTCTGGCAGCAGAAAATTTGTGATGGCATAATTAATCTCTGTCATTCTGCAAGTGGGTTTTGGTTATCCTACCGTATTCCTGCCACCTAAATTGTTTTTTTTACTCTTTTTGTGCTTTTTTGCTAGCATTAGAATCGCATATATCAAGGTGATTAGATCATTGGGTTGTTGGCTTCTGATTTCAAACATGGATGAAATGAACAAAAGTCTATTTAATTCTTTAAGTGCTTCACCTGCTAAAGTACTGGAGTTGGTCATTCATTTCTGGTAGTCCATCTGCCTGCAGAGTTAAAGCACTGCTTGTCAGTCACCTTTGGCTGCTCTAAACAGGTTCTGTCTAAGTCAAATTTTGTAAATTACAAATTCAAGATGGCATAATTGATCACTTTAATTTTGCAGCTAGCTCTTTGGGTTTTGTCTGCTTCCTAAGTTGGAGGTATTGGAGGCAAAGTATTATGTTATCTAGCAGTTGTTGGGAGTTCGTCATAATGCTGTAGTCCCATTACATGACCAGCCAACACTAATCCTTTTTTTTCTTCTTTCCTTTTCCTTGTTTTTTTTTTTTTTTTTTTTTTTTTTTTTTTTGTGAGATGAAATATTGATTTTTTTTTTTTTTTCCAGATATATGTTTTTTTAAAAGATTTTTTGTTTGATGAAACAACAAAGGTCAAAAATGAGTCTGGCCATGGGAGACTTACATATATTTTGTAACGCATTTATTCTTGCTATGACAAATTTTGCTTATTATTTACACCAAAAAATGTAAGCCACTGTTTTGGATTGAAAAACCCTCTTTCCTCAGTTCACAATGACTTCCTCACCAAATGTCCTTTCCCCCTCTCCTTCATCCTTCAAGACGGCAAAGGCAAAGTAGCAGAGGACATTTGTTGTAGCTGTGTTGTGAATTTAGCAGGCTCTCCCACTCAGTTTACAAATCTGTCTTTCTTGTTTAAGCACATCTCAGCAGCACACATACAGAGGCTGTTGCTGCGGAGCATGAGGTGTTGCGCAGATTGAACCTTTTCCTCAATTAAAAAAAAAAGAAAAAAATCTATCACGGCTGGGCCAACCCTGCAGCCAGAGAACTTGCGGTAAAATGACCCGCTGTTACCAGACTTCTAGACATGAAGGCAGTAAGAGGCTGAAAACAGATGAAAGGAGGGTTAATGTTGAGTCGAGAGAAGGAAAGACAGAGGAGAAAAAGAGCAGGGTGAAAAGACTGTGGTAAATAATGGCAGGAAAGGGGATGGGGCTATCTGAATCAGACTAGAAAAAAATAAGAGACAGTCTGGCCTGAGGCTAGTAAAGAGTAAAAAACTGGAGCTGTTTTAGAAACACACTCAAACTTCTCTTAATAATCTTAAGAAAGTGAACTTATTAAAATATTCGCTTTCCCTTGGTTTTGTAACATTTCTACTCTCATGGGGGAGGAAATTTCTTGAGTTTGACTGGCAACCTTCACCTCCACAGGTGTGAAAGAAACTCAAAAGAAGAACAACGTGTGATGAAGGAAGACTGATGTTTTCAAGCTGTTATCCGCTGCTCACTGTTTTAACTTCCCTCTACTTTAATCACACACACTGACAGTGGCAGCAACACAAAATACTCCCTATGAAGACATGAAATTTAGTTAACAACGTCACCAAACTGAGCATGCACTACTCATAGCCAAGATAATTCAGTGTTGATTGGAATGGCCACATGTCAAATTTAGTCACTTTTTTTTTTACTAGGCTCATATCATGAGTGAGAAACCAAGCTTTATGCTGGCAGCCTCTTGTGAGGTTTAAGAAATGCATAGAGAAAAAAAGAGAAAAGCAAAACATAAAGACATGAAGACAGGTCGTTTAAACAACATTGATTTTCTGAGTCACATCTGCTGAAATCAGGTCAATAAGAGGTGAAGTTCCAATATATAAACTGAGCTGTGTATCTCAGTAATGTAAAGAGAGAAGAGAGCATGTGTTTGCAACATATATTCACTAGGCACTTAATTTGGTACACCTGTTCAACTGCTCGTTAACGCAAATATCTAATCAGCCAATCACATGGCAGCAGCTACATGTAATAAGGCATGTAGATGTGGTCAAGACGACCTGCCGGAGTTACAGTTGAGCATCAAGCAAGATTCTTTTTCGTGTGCAATGACTACTTCTCGCAGAGCTGCTATCAACCCAGCTAAATCAGCACCCCAAGCGATTGAACTCTAAATTGTACACAGTTAAGTGAGGTCCTTGTTTCACACACAGAGAATTCAGAGCCTCCTATCGTTATTTATTCTCTGGTATTGAAACACACACTTAGTCATACAAAGAGCCTTCATTGGTGAAAGAAAGTTCTGTTGAGCCTCCCTGTTCTTTCTTTTTACACTGATCTCCTTGACATTCTCACTGACATTGTTTGTGGTGTGTTGTTTCACCACTCCATCTGCACCGAGATCAACTCCATCAGTTTTGCTGTTGGGCAATAGAAACTTGAAACAACACCACCAACTCACTTTGTGAGACCATTACAGCTCCAACTGTCATTAATTCCTACATTACTGTCTCCACTAATTATCTGTATTTCTGTCTTCGCCACAAGTCATCTACAATCTGTCTCTCGTTCATCCAGAGCCGGCTACTCTTCTTACTGTGACAACTAAAGATGTGTTAATGTGCTGCAATTAAAACAAAAAATGTCAAAAACAATTAGGAGTCCTCTCAAGACAGGCAAACCGTGACAATCTTCTGAGCGGCAATTATCCCTCGCTGAGGACTGAAGCTGTGTGGCCAAACTCCTTTCAGAATATTACTTGTTTAAGTACAGAGATGGCACAAACAAGTGAATAAATGGAGGCAAAATAGCAGGGTATTTTTTTTAAGTGGTTTCATTTGATGTTGTTTCATCAAATTTGCTAAATTAAAAAAAAATCAGCTTTAACTGTGGAGTTAGTGGAATAGAAATGAATAATTGTTGTTGAAAAGTACCACTTTCACTGTCATAAAAGATGGCTAAACTGACTTCAACTAGTCCACAAAGATAAAGGCATTGGGGAAACTTCCTTATCAGGTAAATGGAATTGACTTTATTTCATGGAGATATGTTTTCATTTTTTGCATTTTAGTTGGCTTGTTATACCTGCAAAGATCATCAAAGGGAAACATCTAATGATTCTCTCACAAAAGACAGATTAATATATAATCCTTAAGAACAAAGCAGTAATGAAATGATGGTAAACAGTACATCTATGATGAACCATGGACACTGCCAGCCGAGAGGACTGACCAGAAGAAGGACATTAGCAGTCTGAGCAATGCCTCGACACAATAAGGGTCTGAAGGCCTGCACAAAGTAGCTGATTGCATTATGGGCTTGCTATGCAGCTGGCAGCTGCTTCCTGACAATATGATGATGGAAAACTCTCGTCGCTCCACTTCAAAATAGTCAATTAGCGGAAATGAAATTGTGTGATGTCTGTCGCAGCACAGATGCTGAAGGCAAGGATGACAAACTGGGACTGCAGCAGGAATCCTTTTGGTGTTTAAAATTATCAGCGCTCCCTGAATGTTTTTTGTTATCAACCTTTTCTGAAGGCTAACCTGCATTTGATATGCTATTTATGACTGATGATACAGTTATGTGCATGCAATTTGCAAATTGTACCTTAAAATTTGAAAGTTTGTATATCGTAGGAGGGTGGGATATGCCTGAAATTATCCTGAAAGTGTGCCATTTGGCTTTCAGAGACAGTAGAGGCCACAACGGAACGACATTCACTATTCCAAGAGTCCCAAACTTTTCAACTTGTAACCCCGAGCTGTGAGAATACACTAAAATCCAGACTTAAAACAAACAGAAACAAACACAAAAAAACTTGGGACAACTCAGACATCTAAATTTGTTAATGAAACTCGTTTGATACTTTTTGAGATCCTGGCTTATCTACCTTGGAGTTAACACTGCAACAAAGCAATGTGGAAATCAGATCTAACTTTTTCTGTTTGCTATATAGTTTACAGTGTATAGTTTTATATACATTTTTCCTCTATTTTTGCTGATGTCTTTACAGTCATGGGTTTAGTGTGGAATTGTAAATAGTTCACGATTTTTGTAGGCACGTTACAACCCCCCCTTGGAATTATTTTCATTCATCTTTCTTGATATACATTTAACTATGGTGCTTTAAGATCCTGATCCGACAAGTGTATTTTTCCTGACCTTGCAAATTTTGGTTAAGCATTGTAGCTATGTCACAATTTTACAAATCAATCTACTGAAATCACAGTCACCACAGTTACTTTTGTCATGCTCAAAATATATCACTGTGGCTAAGGTTTCTGGGATATCTTCATAATGCTACATAAAAGAGACTTTTTTTTTCTGGGAGGCAGACATCTGTACCATTCCAACATAAGACTTGTGTGATGGTTCTGATTTCACAAGCCATGACAGTGACTTTGTGGAAAATCCTTTATATTAAATCCAATACTCAATGTGTCCTTGTGATTATTTATCCATAGCGTTGGAAACTGTTGGTAGTTTTCTCCTCAGTTCCCTGTGCCTTATATGAGAGTACTTAAAGGCTGTGTTCCCTAGCCCCAACAAGATGCTGAGTACCAAATGTGAGTCGCTGCTGTTCTTTATGTGTGTTTGTGCAATGACAAAGCAACCCCCTGCCCAGCTCTAATTAATGGTTTCAAAACAGTGTGGCATTCTAATTAACCAATGGAACAGTGGTTATATAATAAATAAAATATGTAATATAACAAGGAGTAGATCAATCTTTTCACTTATAAGAGGCATTGTACTGCATAGGCATAGTTACAAATGAGTAATTCAAGAAAATTAATATGAATTTCTTATTTCTTTTTTTTTTCTATTTTTTTTTCCTCTTGTCACATCTACTGATTGAAAGTGATGTCAGAAGAAAAGTGCTTCTACCCCTGATAGTTTAAAGAAATTTTCAGGAGCTCTACCCCAAGTTTTCTAGAGATGCTTGATCATGCAAAATGCAAAATGTGAAATCCAAGCATTTTTAATGTCTTATATATATATATATATATATATATATATATATATATATATATATATATATATATATATATATATATATATATATATATATATATATATATATAAATAAAGGTCTATGAGACTTAATATGAGCCACACTCATCCAACAAGTGCCCTACTGTCTTATTTCATGATAATATAAGACAAAAATAATGCCTGAGTAGCTTGTAGAGAGTAAAAAACTCTACCAATGTGATAAGAAAAACATTGATTTCTTGTATTAAGTTATTATAGAAACTTAAACACTACTAAATAGTACAAATAGTACAAATACTGCAAGGCCACAGTGAAATGGTAACATTACAGTTGATGAATCAAAGTCCAATGCTTTGATGACACTTTTTTCCCCCCATCTAAATCAATGCTCTGTGCAAATAGATGGATGTGCAGGCACATGTGCACTCATCTTTAAAATGTTTCAACTTCTTCAGCCTCAAATGTTTTTATCAAGTTCTGATATATATTGGGTTACATGCAAGATTTGCATGAATCACATCGTAAAAACATCACCAACTCTTTCCAACTGATAGTGATGGATTCTTGTGGAGATTTTGCTAAGGGGTGGGCAGGGAAAATTAAGGTAAATGGGTGATGCAAATATCTGTTTGTGATTGTAGCTTTTACAGTGCACATGCAAATACAGACAGTTAGCTCACTCAGACGTGAGGTGGCTATTTGGAAGCTTTGTCTAGTGCCTCATAGGGGTTCTGAAATGTTTTCCACAATAAAAACCCTCAAGGACAAAAAAAAAAGAACCTTTTCAAAAAACTGTCACAAAATCAGCCGTTTATTGGCTGCAATAATCAAAAGGCCAGAACAATCCTAAAGGGGCTTATAAATATTTTCTTATACAGCAAGGACTAAAGGGCCAAACCTTCTCAGATATGTATTCTACTTGTTGTGGAAGTTTTTGTCAAAGGAAGTGCACATTCACAATTAATGGTGACCTCAACAAGCCCTGCAGCAGTTTCTATAACATTCTCACTGTTGCTCTCTGATTTATGTTCTATATCATGCAAATAATGAATGAAATAAATCCTAAACATTGCATGCACTTTCTCACAAAAAGATCTGCCACATAAATAATTTATAACAAGCATGTTTTTCTCTTCCCTCTTAGAACATTCTAGTGTGTCTTTTTTATTTAGTTCATCTGGATATTTGTTCTGTGAAATGCATAAAAGAGCCCTGTTAATACATATGGCTTGTTTACCATTTGACATTGCGTGGAAGAGATCAGTTAGGAATACCTTAATCCCATGTGTGCACATGCAGGCACACACAGCATGCTCTCACTCACATATACACTCTGTGACTCTCCTTGTAGCAGCTTCCTATAGAAGGGAGTGAAAGAGGTCTAATTGGCTGCATCGCTTTTACCACGTTTTCATGGTCATCCAAGCGAGGATGTGGTCTGTGAAGGATAAGGCGCAGGCAGAGCTGCGCTGGATGTACAGAGAGATAGAGACTGACAGGGACAAATACTCCAATCAAGACGAGTGGGGTCTGTTTGAGTTTGAGTGGGAATCTGTATAGTGTGATGGAATTCGAAAAGCAGAAAGATGAGCTATAATCTCAAGAATCCTTCCTCCATACAGAGAAAAACTCTTGCACTTAGCTTTGTGGGCGTGGAAACCATAACTTAAAATGTTGCCTTGAAGCAAAGGTAAAACATTTTTGTACTCAGATTATTGTGACCGCTGACATGTGAATTAAATAACACCGATCACCCCTTTGTGATATCATCTGTCAGTGGTTGTGTTATGTCATGTAACGACTACATTTTGTACTCATAGTTGATTCAACAGAAGCAGAAGAGATGGGCAATCTGAGGGATGTGGGTGACTTTGACAAGGGCCAAGTTTTAATGGCAACTACTTCAAAGCGTGTCTAAAACTGCAGCTCTTGTTGGATGTTTCTGGTCTGCTGTGGCCGGTATCTACAAAAATTGGTCCAAAGAGGAAAAACCACTGAACCAGAGACCTGATGCAATAACAGAGAAAGCAAAGCTCAAATCGCTGGAAGAATGTCAATGTTGGTCCGTTCCCTATAGAAAGGTGTTGGGACAGAGTTGATCACAAATTTGGGGGCTCCATTGCAACAGCCAGGCACCCATGCTGACTCTTGGCCATCCCCAAAAAGCCTGTGGAATGTACATTTGAACATCAGAAGGTGGCCTGGAAGAAGATGTCCTGGACTTGACAATCCACTGGATTGAGATCTGGCTGGACAACAAAATCTAGTATCTAGAAACCCCAGCAAACAATTTAAAGGACTTCTATTTAGAAATTCTTGGCTCTGACCTCAAGAGAAAGGAGCCTACAAAATATCAGGCCGGTGATCCTAATCTTAAGGATAATAGGAGTTAATCTATGTTGTAGTGTAAACATATATATGCTTGGCAACAGCTCTAGCACTGGTGCCAAAAATCTCTTAAGAGACCCTCCAGAAATCCAAAAGTACCAACTTGTCTTCTTGCCAGCTGTAACAACTTAACCCTAGTTTCACTAAAACCAGAATTATGACCAAAATCTATCTCCCCTGTCATTTCTTTTCAAAGCTGTGTTGATGTGAAGCCGTTTCAAATTTTCCTCCATTAAACTAATTGCTGACTAAAACAGAGTGCTCATGTCTGCCAAAGGCCCACTGGATCCCAGGGGCTCTCTTGAGCAGTACAGCTGACGTTGAGTGCTGCTCAGTGGGTCTGGGGCTCCATCTGTGCCAGCTTCTCCCACTGGGTGCCCTGTGCACAGGCAACCCCCCACATCCCCAGCCCAACCACACACCCCTTAGCACAATGATAGAGAATTACATGTCTGCTTCTCCTGTAACAACCTATAATGATGCACTTATGGGAAACTAACACACGTACAGCAACATGCATTCTGTAGAAGACTGCACAGGTAACTACACAGAACTCTCACGTTATACCTCCTTCACTGTGGCTGCAGATTTAAAGTGGATACAGCATCATTGTTTCATTCATATAAGATTAGAAGAAACCACATGGAACCACATTTAATTGTCTGCTGGTTACGCTTTGTGATTTTTTTTTTTTTTTTTTTGGATTAAAATGTTCTTTTAAATAAGAGGTACTTTTGTTTAACGTTGTGGGTTAAAATACGTTGTTTAAGGTTTAGAAATTGAATATTTTTGTATGTGTTTTTTTTCCTGTGAGCTACAGGTGTTTAAAAGAGCTGCCTTGGCCAGGTAGCTCGGTGGGTCTTTGGAAAGACTCAGAGTCAGTCAAGCTGTTACATTGGAGGTGACGCAGAAAAACGTGCTGTCCATTTCTAGGGACATTATAACTTCTTGTGGTTTTCCCCCTGCTATGGGTGATTTTGATTTTGCTTGTTTTATTTTGCACTTTGTAAGTAGTTTCACTTATGCACAGTAAAATAAATCACTCTTATCATAGAACGACGTTGCCAGATTAACTTTTTAGGCAGTTTTCTTTTTTGTGACAAGCAGAACTCCGCCACAGCCAGTCTAAATTTTATTGGAAAATGACTACTTTGGTAATTTGCCACAAAAGCTTTCGCTTGCATTATCTTTCTCTATTTGCTGGTCTTTGATTTTAAGGTAACAAACCTGCTATAAATGCCATTGTTTCTTCTACTGTAATCCAAAAATGCAAAATTAGATAAAAAACTAGCTGAGAAAAAACCCAGAGCCTATCTACAATGAAACAGGGAACTCAAAATTGTTTTTTCCCCTTTAATTTGATTTCGTTTTCTCATTCACAATAACTTTTTCATTGGAGAAGCACATCAACATAAGCATGATCTGCCAGGGTTGAAATGCTATTGCATCCTTTAAGACTGGGATAGATTTCATTCAAAATTTTGACCAAAGAATTAAAATGTCGTGAATTTGAAGGCGGTTTCCTGGTTTATGATGTGGTTATCATGGCTGTAAAGACTGCTGTTGTATAACACCTGTAACTAAAAGGTTCATGACTGACCCTGGACAGAAAACATGATGTTTGTTTTCAATAACATCCCTGAATTGTATACATGTCTTCAATATGTAAGTGTACAAAAAGATAGAACAGTCATACACACTCATTCAAAGAAAGCTCACACAGTACAAACACGTACATGCAGCCTGTAAGATATGCCAACTGTGCCACTTGAGTGTCTGATTAAATTTGGCAGAAATGCGCTGACTCCTCAGGAGTTAATTGGTATTACCCAACTGTATTATGACTGCCTCCAATCTGTTCCTCACACAGGTCCTTTAAAACCCAAACCTGCAGAGTTTATGAAAACATATTTTCAACCTGGTGACAGCTCCAGACAGTTTCTTTTTGTTTTAAATAAGTGGAAACTCTCTTGCAGCGATGAAACAATAGTGTTTGCCAATTTAGCCAGATGTTCATGTTGGATCAGGGACCTTACATAAGTGGCACCCCTCAATGACAGCCGAGGGAGACAGACACAAAAACAATTATGGTGCTCTAGCTTCACACAGTCTAAATAAATAAATTAGAATTTGATTGCATCTATATAAGCTCATTTATTTCAATCTACAGTATTACTTTTAGTTTCATCGTCCCTGCATCAAAACACCCTTTTCAATTAAAAATCCCTTTCAGATAACTGCTGACTGTAATTGGCACTGCTTGCTGGATTTTTGTTTTTTCACCTGCAGCAATACTGCTTAATTTTCTGACTCCATGATTTATGTTTTATTGTTGGTATATTCTGTAATATAGATTCTATTTCATTAAGAATTGCATGCTGTGGTATAAATGACACTGACATGGCCGGAGACAAAAATAAATAGCCAAAAAAAGTTACCAGAGCATGGTGAAAGAGAGAGAAAGTGTCAAAGCGAAGAACAGAAGAACAAGAGATACAACGTGGCTGTTTTATTTTTCTTTATTGTTTGTTTTATTTTTTTCCCCACTTGTGTGTATCTTAGCTTAGAAATTCATGTGAGCTCCTCCGGGGTTCTGGTTCTGGAGATGTTATGAGTCCTGGATGTCCCGTAACATCTGAATTTTACAAGCTAGAGCCCTGGAGGTGGAGAATCACTGGCGCAGAATTACTTTTGCTCATGTTAGATTTAAAAGTGAATGGTTTAAAGATGTAACAGCTTAGTTTTGCTGCAGTCTTGTCTTATTTTATGCTGACTTCAGTAATGATCCCTGCAGTGGTAGTGACAGAAGCAGATCAGGGAAAGAGATTGGTAATAGATAGTGTTGGAGCTGACGGGGTGAAACAGTGCAGTATTCCTGTGTATGTCTGAGTGTATGCAGTGCAACACAGTGGCTCTGCATCTCTGGATATGTCATGACACCATTTCAGTGTCATGGTGGAAGTTCATTACAGTGCTACGGCAGAGTTTAAGTCTAATAGAAGCTGATGACTGAGAGTCTTGATTGACTTATCAGGCTAACAGAAGTAGAGAAAAACATCACAAACAGAAACATTATTTCCTCAGACAGAAGTACAGACACTTTCAATGAGGAACAATCCAGTAAATGGACTGATTCAACACATAACTAAGGTTAAGGATAGAGGTGTAACTATAGTATTCCCACAGTGTGAACTGAGGGTCGTTTTGAGTGCTCTGCTATTCTGGATCTACCTCTATATCATTGGCAAGTTCTGCTGGCTTAAGTTTCATTTTTATCACTCCAAGTTCTCCCTGCAGGACAAAGGAATTCATTGTACACCCCCACTGCAGGTTAAGCTTCCCTCACTTGTCTGTTTTCATCTTTTGTGCCATGCTACTTTTGTCCTGGGGATATGCACTGATTGATATGCAAAGAAGTCATCTTTACTAGGACTTGTCTCATCTATTTAGGTCACAGATGGTCTTTATCCTTGAAAGGCTTTGTAAGGTGGAGCAAAATTATGATAATAAGTGATAATTCTGGTGCAATAAGGCTGTGAAAAGTAAAGAGTAAAATGTGCAGGAGGGGTTGAAGTAAACAGATTTGAAAGAGGATTACTCAAATAAAGCACAGGTAACTAAATTAGAGAAGTTTATTTCTTTGTAATGAATTAGGTCAGCAGCCACCGTGGCAGTCCGGTCACAAAGCCTTCTTTCAAACAGTCACTCCATTGTGAGTTTGACTGGCACCAAAACGGACGGGAGAAAAAAAATCATGACAACTTTCTTCCAAACTTAGAGTTATCAGGGTTACACAAGGCAAAAAAGTCATTATAGGGCATGTGGATCCAGCTCCAGACCTCCACAGCACAAAAGTCATTCCCATGGTTCTCTTCTTGGCTCCATGAAGGTCGCAGAGCAGCTGGGAAACTCTGACAGCTGGGAACCTCCTCAGTCTCCAGCAGACCCCAGATGTTCCTCACTCTCCCTTTCCTCTCCAGCTTTTTCCTCTCGCGCCTCTTTTCACGCCCTCCATCTCTCTCTGTCTCTCTCTCTCTGGTGTGGAAAAAAACTGGCAAAGCTGCCTTCCAGTTGTGAAATGGTTGTTTTCGCCAATTACTGCTCTCCCCTTCGCCCCCTTATCCCAGATGTAGCCAATCTAGTGTGAGGACGTCAAAATTATGCAAATGACATCCGCAAGTGTGGAGAGCTGAGAAAGGAGTTTTATTTTTCATTATTTAAAAAAATTGTTGACTTCTTCATTTTGGAGACAACAAAAATCACAAGATGATGAAGAGATACATCTCTCTGAAAACAAGGACAACAAGTAGATCAGTGATGTCTTCTTAAATCAACCTGCAAAGGGCGCTCTGATTGCTTTTAGATGTGAGAGCCATTACTGATGAGGTCAAATATTGAAACTTTGAATAAATAACTCCCATCCCAGTCTTCCAATTATGGAGCCCCTCAAGAGACATGGGCAGAGAAAATAAATATGTATGTTTCTTGTGTGCAAAATTTAGTTTCTCTTGAGCACAAGGAACTTTTGCATGCACGAGACATCAGGTACACAACAGAAACTAGCCCAGATTTCAGCCCCGTTTGTACAGGATTAGTCTAACTGGGGGCCTGATCATTTGTAGCTATTGCCGACGACATCTGTGTGTTTAATGCCATGTAAATCGACCATGCATGAAATGTGTAAAGTAAAAAATCCAAGGCAAATCACCAACTAAATTTTGAGGAAATGCAAAAAAGCATGTTACTGGTTTAATGTCACTCACATGATATATGACTAACATAATCATGATAAAAAAATAATAAAAATACAACAGTCAAAATACTTAGAGAGCTACATTATCCAAGAGGTCTTAAAACACAAAGCCAAAAATATGACTTGAAGACTTTCAGAGCGTAACGGGTATGGACAGATGCACTGTCTCAGAGCACATGATAACATTAACAATGAAATATAAGGATCAAGACTTTTGCTACATGGCCTTTGCAGAGCTCCCAGAGTGTGCACATTTGGTAATGTCACCAGCAAAGAACAACTTGAACTCTGTTTCCTTTTTGGAGACTTTATATTCAAAGTACGATCGCAGCGCTTTAGTGTTACTCTGCACAGGCAAGTCAAAATCAATATTGCTGATGGTTAAGTATTGGGGTAGGACTTAATAATAACTGATCTTATTCATAGTATTCTTTAAAGTTTCAAGATAATTAAATTTATTCTGCATATCCAGAAGTTTTCAATGCACATTGTTTGACGGAAGACTACTGTGGACTTCTTTGGCTGGCTGTGCACTGCAAACACGCCGTGGGACAGCTCTGCAGCAGTCTTGGTCTTCTAAGTTCAACACCTCTTGGGTTCAGTTCTTTCAGGATTAAACAAATGTGTTCTTTCCTGAAGTGTAATCCATATTTCTTGCATTTTGTGTACATCTATCTGTATCCATGGAGTTGGCCCGATGTTTAGTTCTTAAAATAAAACTATCAACCGATAGATACAGGTGTAGCGCCTTGCGCCAAAACAGATTACAAGGCTTAAAAACCTGGTTCAAATGAAATTCTGAGACAATTTAACAGTGATGGTGCACAAGCACAGCAGTTATGTCCTTTTAATTAAGTCTAAGGTTGAAATATAGCTCAACTACAGCTAATATTGGCTGTTTTCTGTTGTGCATCTAATATCTTGTGCACATAATAAGACTTACACGTGTGCACACGAAACTTTTGTGCATGTCCCTTTAGGGGCCCCATATCCAATGACCATTCAGCTTTTAAATCATTTCTTTAGACAAATATCTGCATAAACTCACCCTGACACACAGTGTCTCAACACTAACTCTGTTCTCATTTTTTTCCAAGTTGCTTGTTGGAGTTTACAACAAAGGCAACACATGGTGCAGGAAGTGTCCTGAAAAGGTGGCACACTGTGGTGGTGGGATAGCTGGAGGGTTCTGGGATTGGATATAATATGATACAAAAGATAACTAAGTTGCAGTATTTCTGTTTTCTTGAGCTCTCTATATAATTTTGGACACCCAAAACTTCTGTAAATTACTTTCTCTGGGTCTGTTGTACTCCATTTCTTTAGTTGGATAATATTACTGCTTGTGGGAACTTTCTCAGAGTGCTATGAACCTCCAGTGTTTTGAAGTCTATTAACCTTTCCACTAGGGGAGACATTTTGTTTTATTTCAGCTTGGGGAGATCCTTAGGAAGCACAGCTAATCAAGTGACATTTAAATAGCATATTTTCATTGATTTGACCTTGATGTCTGAACAAAAACTACCTCTTTGGAGCTCTTTGCAATAAGGAAGAGTAATCACACAGCCTATGGCCATACTGCCACATAGCAATGAACTGAGAGCATTCTAGTTCATTACAGCTAAAGAGGAGAGCACGTCCCTTTCTCATTACAACTGATACAAGGCAGAAACCTTATGATTACATGAAGGAATTTAATTTAATGTCACGTAACTGGTTTTCATTAGAGAGAATAGCAGACTCTGTACAGTGAGCACAGCACATTCATTAGTAAAAATAGTCACGACGGTACAAGGAATCTAACCGAGGGTGGGGGCAAAACACACCTAGACATTTACCCACGTGTGTAGTGGACAGAATCCGCATAGAAATAACTTGTAGACTATCACAGGCTATTTCACTTTGCTTCCTGAAATTAAAAGTAAAAAGTGTTGTTGTTTTTTTTCCTGTTTTTGTATCTCATGGTTCAGATCAAAGAGGAATGAACAGACAGATTAAGTGAGCTTTAGTATCCTTTGTAATTTATAATAATTATTAAGACTGAGCATATTGATGGTGATTTTCATACATAACTCGATACAACAGTGAATAGTAAGACTCTGTGAAAGATTTGTCATGGTTTTACTTTATAGTCCAATAAATACATCCACATCAGAATAGGTGCTTGTTTTGTTAGAGTTTACTTGTTGCTATGATACATTATCGGCTGCTGAAAGGATCACTCAGGTGTGGTGTGATTGCATCTGATGGATAATCCATGAAGGAGCCTAGTGGTAGACAGACCGAGGTGGGGTGCCATCTGGCCATGCATGCAGGGGAAGGTAATCTAAATAGGAGAGAATGACATCATGTTCGGGGAGTTTTCAAAGAAGCATAGGGGTAGCAAACTGGTGATGTTACAGATTAAGGATTGGTTGATGAGGGACTTTGTGCAGTCATCACTTGTGATGTTTAGTCTTCTGTGTGATTATTTACGCAACACTTTTCATCACACTTTGCTTGCTGGCAAAGCACATACGTTGACGGTATCGCATTTTTGGTAAACTAGCATTAAATATAAGAATAACATGGGAATGAATGCTCCTTTTTCTGCCCTTTGCCACGCTCAAATAAATTACAATCCTGATCGCAACCCACCAGTTGAGAAGTTCTGACTTCTGAATGGTCTACTGCAGAAGTTCTACGGTGACCAGGCCAGTTTTGTGAACTCCCCTGAGAATTGGATCCATAAGGAGGAAGGGAAAAGTAAGGACAAAGAAAAAGAAAAAGAAAGTGAGAGCTATGAGTGTGGGGTGGCAGTTAATCATGCTAAAGCTATATACTTCCTCAATCTGTCCATCCATCTGCCTCCATCGCCTGCCTCATCCTTCTCTTTATTTATCTCTCTCATTTCCTCTCCTTTACCCTTCTTCTAGCTCATCTTTTATTCTTACCCTCTCTTTCTCATTCTTCGTTGCTCTCTCACTTCTTAACTGTTGTAGAAGGTGTGTTTTGTGCCCACACTTCGAACTTACCCAATCGATGTCACTGCAGTACCTGACTCTGAGTCTCTTTTAAGCTAGTTCAGTGACTTTTCCATGCTCAGCTCTCATACATTACAATGCATACAGTTTATTACGAGTGAGTGCAGTGTTTGTTTCAACACTTATAGAGAATATAAGGAATCAGATGACTGGGAGCTTGAAAAAAGAAATTTTTGTTTTTCACAACACCAGCTGTTGTCTCACAGTGCCTTGGATGGTGACTGACACATGCTACAGAAAGGTCTAGCCCCTCTCACTTTTACAACTTAAGCAACGTCTCACAAATACTTCATTACTCTCTTCTTCAAGCTAACAGTAACAATGACTCAGCACTTATTTGCTAAATTCTTTGCAGTGATTCTCTGGTAAAGACAATGAAATGGCCTGTATTGTATTTCCTTCCCCCACCTGTATGCAACATTATTTACTTATTATCTTTTTAGCACACCATTACCTATCTAGCCTTTGTCCCTGTTTAAAGACAAGAAAAATGTCCAGCTGTCTGCACCAAGTGGCAACCTCCAGTCTAAGAAGATGAGACAGTGCTGAAGTGCTAAAATCTGCTGTTTCTCGAGTGTCCGCTTAAGGCTGGCTCTGGAAGCACCATAAGTCACATACACACCAAGCTAAAAAAAATCAATTTTCAAAGCGAAAATTAACCTATTTACAGCCTGGTTCAACAAACCGCTCCTGACTGAGTCACTAATTTTACTTCCGGCACACACTGTACAGGGGGTGATTTTTTTTCTAACTCGGCGGGTCAGAGGATATTAAGATCCCAAGTTCACCCAATCAGAGCCACAGGTCAGGTCACGTGACCGACAGGCGCCTTATAGCTGTACAGGAAGCCCTTGCCACTACCAATATGGCCAC
This sequence comes from Halichoeres trimaculatus, assembly GCF_033239565.1. Classification (NCBI taxonomy): domain Eukaryota; kingdom Metazoa; phylum Chordata; class Actinopteri; order Labriformes; family Labridae; genus Halichoeres; species Halichoeres trimaculatus. Next base: position 14,083,023 of record NW_027437182.1, on the reverse strand, counting down.
GATAACCAATGCTTCATTTTCCGTTTCAGAAACAGACGGGTGATATTGGGGAGACTAGGTCCATGTTATATACAGTCTATGGTCTGCACCATGTTTAATAGTATTTTTTTCTTTTTCTGTGACATCATCTATTTTTTTTTCTGAGGAGGTTTTGTAAAGCCAAGTGATGGAGGTCTCCATATTGGAATTGCTGAATTGATGTGGGATTTATTGTGGAATCCTTTGCTTTAATAGCCATGCTCAAGTGGACACTTGAAGTACTGCAGTTTTTAATGCTTCTGCATTGCTTCCTTTTCAACACTAGAACTTGCCATTTACATAAAACCAAAGAATTTTATCACAAAATAAACGACAACATTATTGTATCCTCAAGTAACTGTAACATAGTGTAAGCAGGATGATGCACATTTGGATGCGGCTACTCAGTTTCAGCCTCACTGTCTCCCATACATTACTGATAGTGGACACCTCAGCAAGCATACTTTGTTGCAAATTTTCAATGACAGTATGTATTCTTACAGATTACATCTTGTCCATAATCTCTGATTAATACTCAACTTACTTTTTTTAAGATTTACTTTGTCTCAGTACATTCTCTTCTTTCCCCAGTCGTCCTCATCTCACGTCTCATCTCACATCTCATCTCACATCTCATCTCATTTCTGTTCATTCCCAAACCAAAACTCATCCTGAACTCCCACTGAGAATTTATACGCCCACCCACCATTCCTAGATCTTATCTCTTAAAGATTTCTGGATGTCCACAGTGGGAGGCTGTCAAGCCAAATCAGCTCCTGGTGGGTGGTGGGTGGTGTAGGGATGGGTCAACTAAACAACTCCACAAAAGTGGGCCTCCTTTACCACAAACTGAGAGGGAAATAGAGTAGTACCTAAATAGTTAGATTGTTCTTCAGGCTTGAGGTGGCATAAGAAGTGTCAACAAGCCATGCGTGGAGGAAAAGTTTTAAATTGGAGTTTAGCAAAGTGTTGTGCCAGGCGCAGAAGAAATTACAACTAAATAAGGAAATGAAAATGAAGTTTGGGATGTTAAGATTGTTTTCAGATTCAGTACTTTAGTTCAAGCACCAAGATGTTCTTTTTTCTCTTTACTAACTCTGAGGATCATTAGCACTTTTCTGCAAGAAGTATTTTTAAATACAGACTATCTACACAAGCAGTTGAATGCAGTAGCAGCCACTCCCTGGCGCAGCAGTTTCCAATAGCAACCAAACCTACAAGCTTCACACTCCTCATATTGGTATTATTTATATCACTGTATTTTTATTGGACTCACATGGATATTTACAGTGTGTGATTATTTGTTTTAGCTCTTTGTTGTAATTCATGTGAATGTGCTCTACTGTAATATTGGAGGCATTAAATTCATAGGCTCATATTGAAAGACTTAGAGAAAGGGGGTAGTTAGACAACTTACCAACTGCACTGGGAATTAACCTGCGTTTTTTTTTTTTTTCTATATTCTTATCTATCTTGAAAACTGTGTGTAAGACTGTGTTGTAACAAGTAACGTCAGAGAAAAACTAGTGTCTGTATTTTTCTGGGGCTATTGGCAGTACAAGTTGTTTACTACGACAAATAAAATTGTATATGTAGATCTACACTTAGGATCACTTTTGATCAATATCAAGATGGAACATTTACACTAATCAGCCGTACCATTATGACCAGCTGCCTAGCATTGTGTAGGCCCTTTTTGTCAGGTCAGTCCATGTGGACTGTTGAATCAGTTCACCTGGTCCAGCCTTTGCTCCCTATTCTAACCAGTGAGCCATGGACGTCAGTGGTAGCATCAGTTCATTAGTTATCCTACTGTGGACCACTTTTAGTTAAAATATGATTGCACTTTTACAAACACCAATATTTCATGCCTATAACACACTGCCTTTGAAAATGAAATGTTCTACCTTCTAGTATGTGTCAATTTTATGTGATAATCAATGCTATTCATGTTACCTATCAGTGATTTTGCTGTCATGGCTGATTAATGTTTGGTTTGTAAAGTGACATTTGAAGATTAACCCTAATGTGTCAAATCAAAGAAAAGGAAAATGCTTGGGTTCATTCGTGTCACATAGTATTATCATGTTGATATAAATATAGCAAGTAACAAAGCAACTTTTAACTTGTTTAACAAAGAACCAACCTCAAGTCACAGTCTGATGGGCTCCTTTATTTGATGGCTCGTGATTTTAGAGGGTTTGTGGTGCTTGATCTTTTAATTATTCTGACTTTGTCAGCCTCTATAATTAGATTGAAGCAGATGTTGTTATTTTCAGGTAGAAGGAGACAATAGGAAGCAAAAACACTGAATGCATAATGTGCATTCTGCAGCAATCAACCTGTGATTCGTCACCTTTTCTCTTTGTTTCACTTTGGTGGAAAAAAAAATCCAGGAAGGAAAAGGTTGGAGATGTTTTTTTCTCCTCTACTCTGAAGAAACTACAATGCCCCCCTGCCTTGTTCTATCCCCAGAGTGTCTTGAAACCCGATGAATAGGTCCAACACACACAAGCTATACTGAGGACAAAAAGGGAAGAAAATAAAGCCTCCTTTTTCATCTCACCTAAAAAATAACAATCACAGGCCTCTATTTTACTCCCCATTTCCCCATATGTGTCATTTCAAAGAAGTGACTTTTGTGAGGTCTATCCTGCAGTTCAGTTTGAAGGCATGGTGTCCCTGAATGTCCCCTCACTATAAGTGAGGCCATACCATGTGTATGACACTGTGCATAAATATGAAGATGTGTTTGATGTATTTACAAGATGAGGTTTAAATTTCTCGATAACTTGTTTGATATCCAACTGTGTTCAACCTCCACCATACCCAAAAAGTTTCTACACATAAAAAAACAAACATGTAAATGTAAAAGTGAGACTGGGTTGTGTAATACATTCTGAATTATAAAGCTTTTATGCACTCTTCACTGAGATTGAATTTCTTTTTTCGTCTTAGCCTTTGTGTTACTTTGACAATGTATGTACTGGCTTGTCATAGCATCATTGTCAGTGTTCAATGGGTAATGGATCTTATAAGTGAAGAGGAGCAGAAGAAATATACTCTCTGAAATAAACAAAGCAATACCAGGCTGCTGCTGGTAAACATATATATCTATTATGATATTAGGCATTATTACTCAGCATTCTTACTAATGACCAGGATCCTGATTGGTCAAAAACTCACAATCAATCAATCAATCAATCAATCAATCAATCAATCAATCAATCAATCAATCAATCAATCATTTTACTCAGAGTTATAGTTTTTCTCCATTGGTTTTGCTCATTTCTCGTAACAGAAATTACATTCTCAAAACTCTAAGATCATTTGGCAAAACAGTCTCACAGTTCAGCACACCATAGCTCACTTGCAAAAGCGCATATCTCTCCCAAAACTATTCTCTCATGCTTCAGAGCTAAATTCCTTTCCCATACAAAAAGTCAGTGCCACCAAAAATGCAAAGATCCTTCATAATTGCTTTGGCTCATGACTTGAAACAGACTGAACGTTCTTAGCACTCTTGGTGCTTTTGCCAAAATAACCTGGATTGATCAGCGTAACACCATAGATCACCTGAAAAAAGCTCATATCTCTCCCAAACCGTTCAGTTATGTGTCAAAACCAAATTTCTGTCTCATGTAAGTAGTCAGTGCCTCCAAAATGCATCGTCCCCTGGCTTTGTGTGGGCATTGCAAGCCAAAATGTTTAGATGTCATGTCACCATGGCAGAGGACCATTGAAATAACCCTCACGTCCAAGCCCAGTCCTTCATTGACATTGGTTACCATACTCATTTTTTTTGCCTGGATAACAGAATACGCATATACGTAAAGCTGGATTAAAAAAAAAAAAAAAAAGGGGGGGGGGGGGGGGGGGGGGGGTTATGGTAAGAGTAGCTTCTAAGGTTTGACATCATACATTGCACTCATACTGCTAAGGAAATTGTAACCTTTATTATTCACACACATAAAGTAACTTCCCTACATTAGATAATAAAGAAAATGTATAAAGCCCAAAATACTGTAGTATTAACACATAAACAAAAACAAGGAAAATCATATGTAACCAACAGTAAATAAAGCTGGAGTTACACAAATAACTCTTCTCGACTGATCAGTGTCTGCACCCTCCCTCTCCTGACCACAGTTCTTGCTCCCCTTACCAATCACATGCTACTGTCTGTCTAGCCACAGATTCTTATTCACATCACAGCGTGTTTTCACAATCAGAGTCTGAACCTGTCATGTGGTCATCTGAGTTGTGTAAAACTCCTTAAAATTTAAGTTTCACTTGACTTTTGATCTATCAATTTATCAAATGTTCCAAGAGATGTATATATGGTAGTCATGTTATTATGTTGCTTACTAATTTTGACAATTAAACTGTTGTGCATAAGGTGACACATAAAATGAAATGATGCTGATATTTTGGAGAGACTGACCATTAGACTGAGAATCAACAATCAGTTTAGATGAACAAGATGCAGTGGCAGCTGCTGGTCAGTCAAACAGGGGAAGCTCATTTTTTTTCTGGGGGATTGATAAAGCCTCCAGATCAGTCCAGCACAACTCAAAAGATGCTCCGGCAGAGGGTCATACTTCAAGATAGCTGACTGGCTCATTTCACTCTCAATCAAAAAAGGATTCGGCCTCAGACAGATTACCCAATCATCATGCAGAAGCCCAGCATCCAGGCCATCCCACTGCCTCATAGACCCCCAGAGACGCTCAGTGTCTGATGGGCGGGACGAAGCCCAGCGTTTATCCAATGACCGTCCAGTTTCCACAGTGGAACAACCTGCTCTACGCTTCCCCGCTGAGGTCAGAAGACGCTCAGCGCCCAGTGTTAAAGCGCTGGGATGAATGAGGAGAAGGTCAAGCCAGTTACCTGTGATAGGAAGCTGATTCTGAACAAAAGACTAAGGAATTCTAGCGCATATTTTGTTAATGAAATGTACACACAGCAGTACATATCACCACTTTTTTGGGGGGACATTTTAGGGGAAGCTGAGCTTCCCTTGCAGTCTTAAAGCAATCGCCACTGACAAGATGTATTCACTTGAAAATTGTGCTAAATCTAGGCTAACTGTACTAACAGTAGGCTACCTGTACTTTGTCTTTTGCAAAACTAAACAAAAGCATTTGCAATTTGATGAAATTAATGAAAAATTCAATTATGTTGTGAACAATTGCCAGGTGGTTAGGAGGTTTGTCCATGTTATTTTGAGAATGTAATTTCTGTTTCAAGAAATGAGCCAAGCCAATGGAGAAAAACTGTAATATGGAGAGCACAAGTTTTTGGAGACATTGGTAAAAGCTGACCAGTAAACATCAGAAGGAGGAAGACAAGAAAAAAAAAAGTAGAAAGCAGATACTAGAGAGGATTGTTGAAACACACAGTGCCTAATGAAAGAGACATCAACCAAAATGTAGTCAATGTTCTAACTCAACCATGAGCATCTAGTATTCCAAGCACTCAAAGACATTTACACTTTAGATTCATCCCATATAAACACACACTGACGGCATAAGATCCTATACCAAGCAGCCCATCTGAATCTAGTTAGATCTCAGACACTAACACTCAAGCAACTGAACTTAAGGTCAGTTTCTGCCCATGGATACTTCAACATGTAGACTGGAGGAGTCAAAGATAGAGCTGCCAATTTTCTCTCTCAGCTCCACATGGATATACCTGGTAATGGTTGAGGTAATACATGAACAATGGGTGAACTGAAAACAATCTATTTTATTTGAAACAGGACTGCTTTGTGTACATGTGGGGGCTGGGTTGGTTTTGGCTGTTAAAAGGAAAATTAAGAAATTATGCATTCATTGCTGTAACACAAACATTCGATTCCACCCACCATGTGGGAAGACAAAATAAGCGCTGTGCTGCAGAATAACAGTGCACAGTGTCAGGAAAGAGGCTGAGTGTGAGTGCACGTTGAACGAACACACACAAAAAGGTAGACTTGGTGGTGTGTCTGTGCTTTGTGTGTGTGAGAGAGAGGGAGAGCGGCAAATGGAGGAATTTGAAGTGTGTGAGGGAGGTGTAGGTTGTCACAGATGGATGACTAAAAGGAAGGAACAGAACAAGGTGGTGGATGGGAGGCGGGTGAGAAGCGGAATGTAAGAGCAGGCATGAATGGATGACTGGATAGAGGAAAGCAAAAAAAAAAAGACATAAAAAGACAGATGTCCAGTTGGCCAAGAAACACATTTTTAAAGGGTGGGCAGGTGATTTCTTGAAGGATGGGGATGTGATTTTTTGAGGGATGAGGAGGGGATTTCTTGAAGGCAAGCTGACAGCAAATATGTAAGAAAGACCAAAACTGATGAGTGAAGTGTTGCAATGTGACAAAATTAAGCCCAAAACACTGTCATTGCCATTAGCTGTCTGCAGCTGCACTAATCAAGATTTTATGTAAAATGCTCCGGCAGCTTGAATCATAAAGTGAGGCAAGAGCAGACAAGGACAACTATTAAATCCAGCAAATGACAAAATGATACCCAGTTGATTAGCCCAGTTTGCACCAGTACATTTGTGGTGTCTCTGATGTACAGTTAGTTTACTTCTAGAAAAGGTGAGAATCTGTTTATCATTTTGGTTAATGTTTGTTCGCCATACGCTTGCAGGAAAGCCCAGAATGTTATTTCACACTTTTAATGATAATATGACAAATTGTTTCTCCCAGGACGCCTGTGTATATATGTGAAGCATCTGGCGTGTAAACATATGTTAGAAACCTCTGCAAGATAAAATTCTGTTTTTTCTAACTTTAGAGACAAGTGAGTAAACACATAACTACTGTGATCATCAGGTTTATAGTGCAGAGCAGTAATCTAAGCTCATGGTGGAAAAAAAAGACATTTTCCCATTTGAGTTATCCTATCAATATTTCTCAACTGCTTCTGTCAGCACATCAATCATTACAAAGTGTGTTGTCCATATCAATTACAGTCTGCTCCAAACAGCACAGTTACATCCTGGTATCACTGGATCAGTTTCATACTCACAGTGCGGCTGCCTGCAACCATGAGCTCTTTACAAAATAAAGAGAACAGCTTACTGGATTTTGATGTAAAATAAGTGTGTTATATCACTGTCTTATTCACTCCCTCTCCTGTCACAATAAGAATCTGAGTGAATGAGGTGTTCTATTCACAACGCCTCGATGAAAGCCAACTTTGACAGGGAAGAGCAGCTTGTATGTTTTATTCAATGTCTCATCCAATCAGACTTCCTGTTCCTGCCAACCTGCCACCATTCGTTCTAACATTAATACAGATCCAAGGATTGGGTTTTTGTGATTCGGTTAGTCCTTGGTGAAATGGCAAACTTGGTCAAGAGAAGTCTGTCAAAGTCAAATCAGCTTTTTTTTTTTAGAGCTACTAGCAGCTGTACATCCACTGGCATACATTGTGTCAAAGCAGTTTGTCGTTTAAACTTAATATGTATTTTCTCGTCAACTTCTTTGAGTTTTCCATTACTTTCCCAAAAGTAAGCCAGATTTTAAGTCACCCTGTTACATATCACTCTTTTGGGTTTGCGCCATTTACATGATGGAAACTTCAGATCATGCAGCTGGCTAGCAGTGACCTTTTCAGAATATTTCCAGCTGTGCTTTGACATCTGCTCACCTTGACTTCTTGTAGAAATTTCGGGGGGGGGGGGGGGGGGGGGGGGATTTTGAGTGTTTGTTCACACATGTTGCCCATCCAAAAAGTTTTTGGGAAGCGGAAACTAGAAGAAGATGGTCCTAAACTTTATTTTCAGAAATGAGTAATGAGATGCCTACTAAACTTTCCCACACTATTTTTCCCCATGATGACTTAAAAACGAGAGATATCCCTGATTTGTAGATTACTTTATAATGTTAATGGGTTTTAACAAAATGGTAAGCGCACAGCAGAACCTGAATTCATGTGTTGTCCATAAAAGTGTCCTCTGTCACTACATTTTTTCAATGCATTTGATTAAATAGTGCAATGATTTGAGGGTACTTTGGTTTATGGAAAGTACTCATTGACTATTTAGAGTCCCAAGGAAGTGAGGAGTTTCCAGAAGGCGCCTTGTCTGCTGTGATATCTGTCAACACACTGAAGGGCCGTTATAAGGCGTCCTCTGGGATCCCTCAGGTGGAGAAAGCCAAATTCTGCCTGTCAGACTGGTATAAATATTTCCTTTGTGTTTATACTCCATTATGCAAGAGCCAAAGCATGTGTTCGGCTGTTCTTTTTTCCCCCAGTTTTTGTTTTGCTGTTACAGTCTGTCTGGTTAGGGCTGTGATGCTGTGTAGTTACTTCACCTGTCTGGTCTGGTTGTGCCTCATTGGTGAGATAAAAAGCTGGTTAGCATGAGGCCTAGTTTCTCCTTGTTTTTCTTCTTTAAACAGGAGGCTGTCAGGTCTCTCAGCTACATGGATTTGACAGTTTTGTGTTTACCAGCTCATACATGCAGGTTGTACAAGAAAACACAAGACCTTTCAGTTATGAATTGTTAAAATGCTTCATCTCATCCTCAAAACAAGTTTGTTTTTAATGTTTCTTTCCACTTAAACTCATTTGATATTTTGGGGAGTTGGGCAACTAACAGGTTTGTACAAAGTGAGCTGAGATTGGGGATTTAAAATGGTTAAACAAGGGGCTTTATTGTAGGTCTGTGACTGTTTCCTTACAGTATGTAAATATACAGAGAAAACACATATTTGGTCATAAACTGAACCTGCTCTCTCTCACTTCTATCATTAATTCCTGAATTGACCCTGAACACAACATGGTCTAATACTCATGATACCAGGTAATTGATAATTACTGTGTTATTCTAATACGTTTTTTGGGTGAATAACAATTGAAGAGTTTGAATTACTATAACTGCTCCTTCCTGGTGTGTTCAAATTCAGATGCCTTTGTATTAATTTAGCTCATTTAAGTACTCTTGTGAATTCAAATACAGTTAAGTATAATTTATTGCAGCTGTCCCTCCTGGTGTGTTGAATATCAGCTGAGTTTCTATTTAATTTCCTGCTGGATGACAGTTTATGATGGCACAGAAATATGATACCAGGCTTTAATTTGATCTTAACAATAAAAGGAATAATCAAATAGCTATAGTGGTCACAGTATGTGTCATGATTGCCCTTTTGTTTCAATTTACACCATATCAAGGCAAAGAAACAAAAGGTCATCTGAGGTTAAGAGTACGTCAATAAGTCACACTCCTGTTTAGTATATCCATGCTTTATAATGTGCCGTGATTTGTTCTGATTCCACACATCACCATGCAGGCCAAGTGCTGATATGATGACCTGAGTGAACAAACAAGCATGCTCGGTTGCACAAGCTGTTGGGATGCCTGTCTCAGGGTCTGAATACACATGATACGACCTGGCATTTGGACTCTGCCAGTCACTTTGGCCTGGCTACCTGCTGCACACTCTGAGCCACCACTTGCTGTGAGCAGAAAGGGTCGGGATGGAGGCAGAGGCAATAGCCATAGAGGCCTTGTTGAATGACAGGCTGTCAACAACTTGACAGGGGAGGCCTGGGTCACAGCATTAGCTTTTCCTGTGACAGCACCAACTGTAAACATTCCCACCATGCAGGTCTCTTTATACAAGAAACTTTTTATACAAGTCTACAATGTTGAATTATTCCATAAAGTTTGATGTGTCAACACAGCTCTTTTGACCAAGTGGCCGCTAAAGGAACTGCAGTTTGGGGAATTTCAAAATATCTTTGTCCAATATCCCTAAAAGGTTGCTTCTTGGGTGTACTTCTACTCAAAGGCAACGCAAAATACAATGATTCAGGTCTCAACTCCCACAAAAAATATTTTCTTCTGTGAGATATATGATGATAAATTTCTAGCAGTCTGCTAGAAAAAGTTTCTTTATTTCGAGGAACACTTGAAACAATCTGCAGTTGAACTAAGAACAAGGCTATGTTGATAGGCCTCAATACAAAGCTAGATGAACTTTTATTCAGTAAAAAATCTCAAGGATAGCCGACACAGAGGGAGCACACAGCAAAAGTGTCGAGGGAGCTGTGCTGATTAAATTACCCAAAATAAATTCATTAATATAAGACAGATAACAACACTGATTCTTCGAAAGACAAAGAGGGCAGCAACAATAAACAGTGCTGTATCTGTGAAAAATAATGACATCATGCACAGAGAAAAAGACTGTAGCTTTTGTGTGGATGCATGAGCAATGTGCCTTAAAGTAAAGTGTGGTGATGCTGCCTTGTTGGATATACCATGAAGTATTATTTGCTGGTCAAATATATGTTGATATGGAAAGGGAAAAGTTCACATAGTGTGTATAGGAAATGTGTTAATAGTTTAGGACTTATATTAGGGGCAATGTGCTTGGGTTTGTATGCAGAAACTATTTTAAAGTCTCTTAAAGGGGCTGTAAGGTGTTTTTAAGTGATCTTGAAAGAGTCTCCCTTCAAGATATATGCCTAAATGTAACCCACGCTTAAGAATGAGATTATCAGCACCAATATTACAGGTTACAGGCTATTTCAAAACACTACTTCTTAGCTTCTCTATTGGGTCGAGCAGGACCAGATCGATTTATGGCATGTCTGGGTCTCTATGGCAAAAATCCACCAGTTGATGAAGTTTAGCAGAGAGAAGAGAGATCTGTGTTTTTCTCTGCTGAAAACGATTTTTGTGATTAGTTTTGTAGTGATGGTGGACAGAGGAGCCTAACTGTCAGAGAGGAAAAGAACAGAAGAGCAAACTAAATGGGAGAGTGATAAAGCCCAAGCTAAAGCCTAAAACATGAGCTAATGGCTAAAAGGGCTAAACTGTTGTGATTATATTCATTCCAACCCACATGCAGCAGTTATTTTACAGTGGTCTGTACAAACTTGAGAATCTATCAATAAAATGAAGAGCCAGGTTACGTTAGCTCTGCTTGGTAGATGACTGGCAGGACATAGCTAACCAGGATTCACTAATGTTACATATTATGTACATGTCTTAGACCACGGGGCTGTCAGCTGCGCTAAGTATAGACAGCTACTTAACTACATACAAACTGACAGTGGTTCCTTGTTGCCGGGCTGATGATAGCATTTTGTATAGCCGGCTACTGCGTTTGCTTGATGTCACGTTTCAAACCGTGCTGTACTGATAAATTTGGCACATTGTTTCCAGTAAAGAGTTGTCTTGATAAAAGAAAATAAGTTTCGATCAAATCTCCATTTAATTTCAAAACAAACACACCTTACTAAAAGTCATTCATGACAGTGTGCGTGACACTCCGGGCCTGAAGATGGTTAGGTGGTTCAGTTATAACAGATCCTCCTCATTACATCTTTAATGAACTGCACTATTTATCAAACCTACGATGAAGAAGTTTTTGTTTGTTTCTGTTTGTCAGAAGTTTGTGGATTTAATTTGGAAAGGGATCACACCCCTTGTATGCTTTGTATTAAAGTGTTTTTATGAAAAACCAGTCATATAAATGGATCTTACTTAGATGGCATGTGGACACTGTTGACAAAGCTCCTACACGTGGATAACTAAGGTAAAATAAAACTGTTAAACTGTTTTTACTTGATACTTGATAGTTTAAAAACTTAATGCATAGAAAGCACTGTGTTGCATTAACAACCAGCTATGCTATTTCACCAACCTCCTGACCTCGATGTAACCGTACTGAAAATGCTGAATCACAGCGCAGGAGGATGACCCTGATGTCTTTTTCAGAAAAGGGCACATACACTGAGCAGAAACGCAGGCACTGGCACAAACACTAACAGGGAGTTTGTTTTTAGCAGGAAATAGACACTTTCTAATATTGATAGAGGAGGTTTGTGTCGGCAGAGCTGTGGGGAATTGGTAGATTCAGCTGACATTACAGTCCATCTGATAGGCAGATCCAGTCACCCTTACACTATTATAAACAGAAAGAGGTGATTTATGCCTAAAACCTGTCTGTGTGACAGTCTGTCAGAGAGACAGGAAATGTTATTTTCAGCTCCTCAGCATCAGCACTGTGAGGTCCCTGTAGAGACTTATGTGTGATGATACCTTTGGATTTTTTGTATCAGTCTTACCGTTTTTACTGTGCACACTACATACAATATAGATTCATTGAAACCTTGGGAGCTTAACATCAGTACTTTTCTGTTTTGTTGTCTGTCAAAACAAAAAATGAATATCAGTGGATGTGTTTTTTTGGGCATTTATTTGTCAAAGATTCAATCAGTATTCATGATAGCTGATGGTCCAAATTTTATAGCGCTGACTAATTGTTTCTACAGGATTTACCATTCTTCTCTGCAGGGCAGCCCTTAAAATTGTCCCTGAAGAGGTGTGGGTTTCATAGTTTTCCTGAGTGGACGGGTTATCTTCTCAGGAGTCGGTCATCATCAAAACTGTTATCTAGGACATGTATTTGTTCAGAAGCCTCAGAGTTGTTTTGTTCCCATCACTTCACCCTGTGACCATCTTAATAGATACATTTCTTAAGAGTTCGCTATAAACACTTCATTGTTAAGTGTTTGTGTTGGACAGGAATCATGAATTGTAATAATTTCAAAAGGGTTATTATTGGACTTAAACTCTCTTCTCTTTGTAAAAAGGTAAAGAGGCAGCACAGAAATTCCTACACTGTTGAATCAAATGATGCTCTGCCAAGTGTTTTTCTTTTCTTTAACAAATGTGCTTTAAGGGCATCATTAACTTTTTACTCAAAATGTAACAAATGGCTTGATGTTAAATATGAAAAGTGAAGATTTTTCTCCATGAAATGCAGCTCATGTTGTCAGTTTGGATGAAAACCTAATAGTTTGCTTCAAATTACACTCAGTTAAGCAGAACTTAATAAAGTTAGGCGCTCTGCTATTTGTAGGCCTGTGTGCAAAACAAACACTGACACTGGACGTCTAAATGAATAATTGGTGTAATAATGATGTTGAGTTGGTCTAAGCTGTAAAGTGCCAGTGGCAAAGCAAAGTCAAGTCCATTTATTTGAGCATGAACCACACACTATTACTTCTTTTGGCCACTGAAACTCTGGAAACAATGGAAATGAATGAGTCAGCCAGTTCAGAGAAATAGACTATGAGGTGTTTCTCATTAGTGAGTGAACTCTTTCCTCTTTTGTTTTGCCTCCTCTAAGCTCTTTGTTTGTTTTGATGTCTGACAGGTCAAATAAAGAATACTTTGAATCGCCCAAACAAGCAAATCAATGATCCTGTGTGACAAATAGCTTATCCGTCACAGATTATCATCAGTGAAGAAAGAAAAACTTGTAGTTGGCTGAGCTGAGTCCCCATAACACCACTAAAACAGTATTTTTTTTTTACAGAAGTCATTTGAATTAATCGGAAAATTTGTTAGATTTTTTTTTCTTCGTTTATATAGAGCAAATCATACAGGTGACACTAAAACCCCTCCTTTTCACTCAAATACGTTGGCTAAATGATGCATTGAAACTTCCAACTGATTTGTTAGTAATTACATGTGTGGCAGTCACATGTGGAAAAGAAGGCTCTGACGCTGACTTGTGGTACATGACTCGTGGTAACTATCTTGGTAATTTTTCTCTTAGCTAAGAAGTGACTGAAAGCTTATACTTATATTTTTGGCAGGACAATGAGGAAGCTGTAAACATGTAGCTAATTAAATGTTAGCACAGAATGTATTCTAGCTTGAAGTACACTGATACAACAACTAGTACCAGAACAAACAGCAACTAGCTAGATAATCTTATCATTCGCTAGGAAATGACTGAAAATACTGACAGTTTTGGAACAATATTACGCAAGTTGTTAACTCTGAACTAGTGAAATGTTAGCATCAAATTTACACTAGCTAGAAATACAGTGTTACAAAAACTATCACAACATTAAGCAACTAGCTTAATGTGTTTACTGTTAACTAGGAAGTGATGAATATTTACTTTAAATTCAAAAGAACAAAAATGGTAATAACTCTAAGCTAATGAAACATTAGCATGGCATTTATACTTGCTTGAAAAAAAAAAGATTTCAATATAGCAAATAGTTTGCTTCAACAATATTAGAAATAAAAATGACTCAAATTTCAAGCTAACAGTTTGATGGCAAGAAATCCATCCCCCAGTTTTTGCCAGGAAATGACTGAATGTTTACCAATTTACATTTAACAGTTTTGTAATTTATCCTTAAATGTGGCCCTTCCCCTCCTGACTTTGCTTTTCATTTTGATATAGGCTACACACCACAGTATCATGCTAGCTAGCATGTAGTAATAGTCTTTTTTACAATGAGTATTGGTTCAAAGCAGGCTAAGTTTTTATTTTAACAAAAATGTTTTTGTGTAGGTTCAGTTTTTGATACAGGTGAAGATCCTTTGCATGAAATACCAAATGTGCTACAGTTTCCCAGATGATGGATGTTACAAATAGAAGTACATCTGTTGTGCTCTTTAATCAGAACCAGGACAGACTAAAGAAGACCTAACTTGACTTGTAGCACATATTGTTCCCACTTTGAAAAACTACCTACAGTCTCATATATTATCCTCTGCGTTAGCACTCCCATGAAGTTCCAGCTGTGCTAAACCGTCTTTACCTAAATCCAAGTGAGAATCCCCGTGAATATTTTATGGAATGTAATTGAACAGAGCTGTGGCACCACATTAAAATTAATGTCATGTTTGTGTCTGCTGCATATTTTCACCCAAATGATTGTAATGGAAATGATCATGTGCCTGAGCCTGCATATAAAGCGAAAAGCTGCTCCTCTGCTAAGTGTCTGGGATGCTAATAGGGGGATGTTTTATGGTCTGAGACACACAGAGGAGAGCCAGAGAAGTGTAATGGCAGGATATACTACAGTCCCTCCATGGAGCAGACACCTGGCTCATTCTGTGTGCATCCATTCTTCTTGTTTTGTGTCTGACACCTTGCTGAGATGGATATTTATGGAACCAAATGTTAATCTGAGCACCAATGCAAAAGGGGAGAAAAAGCAAGTTTCTGTTCTACTTTCTAAAATTTTTAGTCCTTAACTTAGGATTTCACTATGGTGAGAGTTGAAAGACACTAACTAAGTGTTTTATGCTGTGTGTGAATAACAGGTAAGTTATGAGGTAGTGGGCATAGGTTTGACAAGTTTCCAGAGACCTGTTAGTTTTGTCATGACTGTCTTGGATTAGTACAATTGATCTCATAGAAGAGACATGGACATCTTAATTAAATAAATCAACTGATTGATGGCTGAGGATTAGGGCCACTAAAAAAAAAAAGAAAAGGAAAAAAAACGTCATTTTTTTAAAAAATACTATTTTTTCTGCGAAAAAAATAGCAAAAAAAAAAATGGACGAATATATATAAAGTATTTATATAATTGCCCAAGATTTACCAACACACGTGAAACTAGGACACTATGTATTTGGATAAAGAACGAAAACCATAAGCCTGATGGTAAATATTTTTGTGCTAATTAAAAAAACAAAAAACAAAAGTGAAGTTTACAATGGCACAGTTCCCCTAAATCATTGATGTCAGTTTGCCTCTGTAAATTTCCAAACATAGCCAAATCACAGGCTGATTTAAGAAATCATAAAGTAACCCCCACAATCCCAATGAACAACATGTCATCATGCTAATTGTCTCTCCTTGTAGACACCTCGAATTTCTTGACAAAGTGGGGGGGTCTGTTCGGTGGTGACAGCCATATGGCTGTTATTATTGAATGAATACACAGTAGCGCCTCATTTAACACAAACCCAACTGAGTCTTTTGTCACTGCGGCTAACAGGGGCTGACTGTGTGGTGCATCATGGGTACAGGCCGAGTGAGTCTCTGCTGTGAGTCCCCTGGCACACTGAGCCATCAGAGGAGCAGCCAACAGATGGAGGTTGTAGTTAGGTTCATACATGTTGGCTGACATGCTGTGGCATGCAAACCTTCAGAGTCATAATGAACATAATAACAATAATAAAAAGGATGAGCTGCATGTTATTCTCATGTAAACAGAAGTCCTTTGGGAATCTGTTAAGATTACTTTCCTCTGAGAATCTCATGTATGCAAGCTCTGTGATGGCCAGCTGTCCCTTTTTGTTTAGCAGCTTTTTTCAAGGATACCCGAGCAAAAGATTAGGTTCAGTATTCCCGAATAAGGAAGCACACAATATCGTTTTAATGAAAAAAAAACCCTCATTTGTCATAGCACAGTAATATGTTTAGTCATGCATTTACAGTAATTTACTGGCTATTATTTGCTTTACTTTCTCCGTAATTTCAATAATTAGGTGTGAACATTTCACAACAATTTACTGTTAATTTTTCAGTTAGTTACTGTAAAACTACAGGTGCATACTGTAACATTAAATTGTCTCACTTGGCTTCAGATAAAGTAATGTATCCTAGCACCAGTTTTTGGATACGTAACAATGTTAGTTTGCCTCTGGTGCTAGAAAGTGTGCACTGATTTACTGTGCCCGTATTGGTTGCATGGTCAAATTTGAAATTACAATACTAAGTTCTAAACATTAATGTTAAAGTATATAGTAAATATTTATCAGTCAATGATTTAACAGACTGATTTGCCAACTAAATTATGTCTAAGTTTGTTTCAAAATCACTTCATGTCAATTAGAAGGCCTCAGCTCTTTGACCTGAAACATATAGAACCCTAAATTTCACTAATTTTCTTTGTAGGAATAATTAAAGTGCAGCAGGAACATTTCCCAGACGAAAAGCACAGAAATAGAGCCACTCACAGATGGTAACAAGATGGCTTTTAAAGCATACTGGAAAACAACATTAGTGATGGAATCTCGGTAAACCACTGCCTTCTATTTGTCATATTTAACTGACAAAGTATCATTCTGCAGTTTCATTTGACTGGTGTCCACCTGGACATGTTTGGGAAGCTTTTATATTAAAGGTGTATTCCAAAATTTGTTCCTAATATGCACTGTTTGGAAAGAGTTTAAAAAAGGACCCATATGTTCCAAACTGTACCAGTTTATTAGAACATAAAGTACAAAACAGAGAAAATTCTAACTCTGTCTTTGTGAAATGCAAAGCTAGAAACCTGGCAGCAGTCCATGACTTCGAGACAAGTTTCTACTTTCGGCTTCACTTGTTTCGTGAAACCACTGCCAAAATTTGACCCTTCTTCTTTTCATCTGTAAGTTAACATCAGCACACTCCCACAACCATAACTCTGCTTTTCCTCGACTACACTTCCCTCATGAGGTCAGCCCAAAGGAAGAGGGTGTTTTCCCAGCACAGGCACTTATTAATCAGTCCATTAAGAATTTTAAAACTTGTTGACAGTTTTCAAACAGGGCCTCACATAAAGTAACCCATGTCATAGCATCCCTAAAGAACGTCTTTTTTAATGTCTTGACATCTGCAGCCTTCAGACTAAAGCTGGATGACGTTTCTGTGCTGAAGCCTCATTCAAGCTCCTGAGGGTGCTTTGCCCTTGAAACTGAAAAAAAAAAAAAACTCTAAAAATCTGGAACAATTTTAAAAGAAAGGCTTCTTAGGACAGTCTGAAGGCATTTTTGTGACTCACAACTGAAACATCAAACAACTGCTTGTTTTGATCTATGCTCACATTTCATTATCTAGCAACTGATAATTACTGCACTTTCTGACTCAGCTACCTGAGCTATTTTAAGAAGTCCTACCTGGTCCATTAAAATCACAACAACCAAAAATAGTCATCAATATGAATATGTTTCATAATTGAAATGCATCTAGGTTATTTGACCAGGCATCATGGCAGGGTGATCAAAGAGCCGTCTTTGTAAATTATTCATTAAACAGTCCTGAATAGTCATTTCCTAGTTGTGAAATCAGCTGTCTGCTGAACACATCTATGTGTAGTGATAAATTAATATTGAATGAAAAGAATAGTGAATATGGTCAGTGGTTTTCTCTGAAGTTTGTTTAAGATCCATGAAATCAGAGAACAAGATGCAATCTTTTACAAACAATTACAAACGTCGTTATTACCTTATTACTATAAAAGGCAAAAATGTGTCTGCTTATTCAGGGGAACATATTTTTTTGGCATTGGTCAGTTAAACTGCAAGTTAGGCATCAACTGCAACTTGAATGTGTCAGTTATTCAGAACTCTGATCATGGTGACACTTGATCAAGAGGTGACACTTAATCCTTTTACTCATTTCTTAATCATTATTTGTTGATCTGGCTGCATTAACAGTCAAGTTTATCAGCCAGTTCATTTATTTATACCTGTAATCTTAATTCACACATGCAATCTGCCCCCCCTTTGTTTTCACACTGGTTGTTATTTTGCCTCAAGCAAGCAGCTGTATTTCTTAAGTGAGAGTGTCAGTGCTCTCTGACACAGTCCCAGTACAGTTCTTTTTAAAGAGACAGTATTATGCTTTTCTTTAATTTAAACATGCATGTTAAGTAACACTGCTGGATGTCTGTGGAAAAATGTGCACATTTTCAAATAGCTTCATGTTTTGTAAAAGGGAAAACTTCAAAGACCAAGGTCTGCAGATATCTCTGCCCAAAATACGCCTCCAGAGGGCTGGCCAATCAGAGGGCTGGCCAATCAGAGGGAAGAGGGGTTTTGAAGTGAGAAGCCTTAAAGAGACAGCAGCCGAACAGTAATTTTTTTGGACAGAGGCCAAGATAAGGGTTTTCTGAAGTACCAATGTGAGAAAAAAAAGTTTTTTTTTTGTTTGTTTTGTTTTGTTTTGTTTTTAGCTGTAAACCAAGTGAATCTACAGAATAGGGTAGGGGACATTATGAGGCAAAAAAAAGCACAATACACTCTCTTTAATGAGGTAACCATACCACCACCACCACCCCACAACTCACGGTTTAATGTTTTGAAAATGCACAATCAAAAATCTAAATGAATCAAATAAGTACAGCACACTACTAACCTATACTGTGCAGGGCATAGGGCGCAGGTAGAAGAATGTATTTTCCTGACAGCACACATTAGCATCTCTCTGGAGAGGAAATAAACAGGGCAATGTTAAAACTGCCTCCACATCCCTACTGCATAATTTGCACCAGCATTTGCATTTTTTCTTTCGTCTGCTAACTTAAAATATGAGTCATCTGCTGCCCTGCTAACTCAAAGAATTGTATTTGTCACAAATTTAAATAAAATGTCAGAATAGTTATTTCCGCACACCTGTAAAGCATTTCATAATCTCTTTTTCTTTTTCTTCTTACTTTTTCACACTCTGATTTGGTTTGGAAAACAGAATTACAAGAGGCATTATTATCCGTCAGGCCCTGTTCATGGCCTTCACACCAGCTTATTGGATGCAATCTTTTATTTGGATAGTTTGGTTACAGAGTCTTCAGCACTAAATGGATTTTGCTGTAAAAATTCTGAGCCAGGCTGCAGACTTTATTTCCAAATTTGATGTCTTTGTTAATCCTTTTTTGCCAAGTCTGCTACCTGACCTCTTTATGGTCCTGTAGACTTCAAAGCATTTACATTTTCAAAGATTGCAACATACTTCTGCCCTTCTTTTTAAAAAAGAGGAAAGAGTGTTTGTCTTTACGGCGCCTTAACAAGAACAGAGAACAGAAAGCAATGCCCCAACTGGAGCTAGATTCTTTTTTAAGTGATAAGACAGCTGTGGTTAGCCAAACCATGAGACATTTATAATTACTAAATTTCAGAAAGTCATATATTATGCCATCCAGCTGCTCTCTGACCCCTCCACTGAAATGCAATCTTGCATATACAGCTTACATGTGGTGTGCACGGAAGCCTATTTATATTTGCAGTTTAGGTGATTGGTAAGACAAAACCAGTGTATTATATCATATTGTGTAAAAGTTTCATGTAAATGAATAAATTGTGGTTTTTGTTGTATTGCTGCTGTTTGCAGTCATCTGTTTGAAATGGATTGACTGGCTAAAAGAATGTAAGTGTATTACAACAGTCAAACACATCGATGAATACAAATGTGAAATACTTGCTGCAGCTTCACAGATGTTAATCGAAGCAATCAACTGGAAAAAAAGACAGAAATGGTGATGCTTTCCCATAAGGCTGTTTTACAAAAACTGTAGGAGATCACATACTGATGGCCGCTCTGTGAAGAATTCTAGATGAGCCTAAAAGCTGATTCATGTCGGAGGCCAAATGCAGTTATTCAAAATCAGGAGTTGGCACTGAACAAGTGTACAAGGGTTTGGATAAAAATGGTATAATCATGTTGGGATTGGTGAAGCTACTGTATGTATGTTTGGAGCCATTAGGGAGAAAGTATGCTGAGAGTGTGAAGTCTGAATGACTTTGTGATGTATCTTTCTTTAGTTACAGCTACTTTTTGAGTCCTCAAGGTATTATTATTATTATTATTATTATTATTATTATTATTATTATTATTATTATTATTATTAGGTTAAATGTTATCTGTACTGAAATAAAGTTTTTACTTACAGAATACTGCTTCAACCTTCTGGGCCAGGGCTTTACTGTGATAAGGAATAAGACTTTTATGATACAATGACATAGAATAAAACAATTTGAATAAATAAGACATGTTCACAGGATTAAAACCTTGAAGGCTGCCTGTAAAGAAAACTATTTCTTGTAGAATTGTGTTACACAAACAAAAATATCTGCTCCCTGCACCACCCTGTGTGAAAAAACCCCCAACAGATTTATAACCAAGCATATGTTATGTCACCTTGACTGGTAGTAGGTGAACTTGATATATGATCCCTGTACAAGAGGTCAGCGGTGACTTCTGGCATTATTCATATTCTGCGATGCAAAACAACCTTCTGTGTTGCACAGTACATGCACAGGCGAGCTGCAAAGCATAAATATTCATGTGAAAGCGTCTGTAAACTTGAAACAGACATCTAAACGTACCTGTTGCATAATAATTGCTGAAAAATAGCAAAATGCGATGCAAGTTCTCCCATACAGTACATATATTCAGGCAGATAGACAGTTCTGGAGGTAATGGCGTAAAATGAGAGCCAGTATTCAAAAGAGCCGTCGTTCTGGGTAGGAAGGAAAGGAAAAATGAAAGGAAATTGGACATAAAAAAAGAGTGAATAATTAAACAGATGAGCTGATGACACAGAGCTTCCTTTACTGCACGCTGACCTTCAAAGAGTGGTCGCAGTCTTGCTCAGATCAGGCCAGGCAGCGCAAAACCCCTCTGGACCCGCTAATGATCTAGCTAATCAGGTTAAGAAATGTTTTTAAATAAGCCCTCTAATTTATTCAAATATTCGGTGCACATTCCCCATTTTATTTGAAATAATGAGAGACAAGGAGAGAGAGCGAGAGAGACAAGGAGGGAGGCAGCACGAGCGGGAGAGAAAGATAGAGAGGAAGAGAGTGACTCCAGAAAAGAGGAAGAGAATGAATCAGAGAGGACAAAATGTAATTTGTCAGCCCATTCAGACAGCCAATGCCTGAAATGAGAATTAACAGAGAACGCAGAAGACTGCTCTTTAATTGGACAAGGCCACTCTTGACATTTTCAAGCCAAACTTCAGTGACGATGATGGGAGAGAGAATGTGTCATAACTACAAATTATTCTCTCTGCCACCGGTACTGATGAGCAGATTCAGAGAGCCATTTTTATCCTTTTACCATATTTGCACTTTTATGACCAGGCACTGTCCTGTCAGAATAAAGCAGACAAGACTCCCATGAGTAACTCTGAGACTGAGAAACCAACACCTAAATGAAGCATCTTTGTTATTTAATCAAAATTCAAAATTCCACTTTAAGATAGCTGTGATTGCATAAAAATCATTAAGAAATCATCTCAAAACTTTTAATTCAACAAACATCAACAACTTCAGTTCATTGATTTGTTGCATTTGGTTTTATCAGTTAATGCTCCTACTCTGTACACATTGCAATACAAGTCTCTAGGCCTTCTACTGTACTATAAAATTGCAAATTCAAACCATGGAAGTTAACTTTTTATTCCAAGGCACCCAGTTTGAAAGTATTATTCTGTCTGGGCTAATCTTGCAAAATCTTTGTGGGTAACACGGATGAGAGGGCCTTTGAACAAGGCAGTGCACCCCTCACTACTCAAAGAAAGCTGTAATTGCACACAGTAGAAAAATAGAGCTGTACGGGCAGCTCTTTGAGCAGTATGAAATGTGTGTGTGAAGCAGTGGGATGGTGGAAAATGCAATGCAGGCTCAGGGTCAAAGGAAGGCTTAAAAGAAATACTGTCATCCGGTCAACCTGGCTCCTTTGCTACTAGAGTCGGCATCTTCTCTCAGAGAGCAACTGCAGAAAAGAGTGAGGAACATGTTGAACTGGCTGAGTTGGTCTGACACCCAAATAATGGTCTCAAATAGGCCTAACGTTTACAACTAGTTCTTGAAGAAAGCAGCAGAACAGACCACAATGCAAACTTCATTAAAAAGGCTGGGGCTTGGTGTGCTAACCTAACCTGCGAACCTTAATTGAAGCTATTCTAAATAACTGTTAATAATTGCTCACTATTATTGGAGATACATCTCCTAACATATTACCTTATCTTTAAAACACACAAAAGGATTAATTTCACCTTTTTTCTTACAACAGAGAGAGGGAAGGAAATGTTTAGGACACACCAAAGGAAATTTAAAGCACTGATAAGTTAACCAGAACTAAACCATCAGTGGTGAACGGTTAAAAATATTTCATACATCTGGGGTAAATGCCTAGCTAATTTTACTATTTCCTATTGTAGGGTCAGCTTTTAGCCTGATAACTAATTAGCCTATAATTAAATATGTAGCGACACAATGTGAGCAGTAAAATAGTCTTAGAGTTTAGGCTTAACTTGTTGAATTTGAATACTACCAAATACAGGCTAGTATAAGCTAAAATGTATGAATGCTAATGTCAGCCAACCTAGAAACGAGGCAGGTTGTTTTTTAATTTGAACTGGTATCTTTTTTTAGTTCAATGGGAAAAGTGGACCAATAATTTGACATATGTAATAAAAGTCCCAACCAAAAACACAGCAGTACAACATTATTAAGATTTCTGTGGCTACCATCCTGAGTGACATCATGGAATAATTGACTCCTTGTTTATGTGGACAGTGCACAGCAGGGGGCTTTAGTGTGACAGGATCTAAGAACTGCAGTCTAAACTCTGTAGCACTACTGAACCATAACTGACAAAACACAGTGAGGTCCACTGAGAGGACATGAGTGTCCCAACACTAAACTATTGAACTGTACTGACAGTGTAGCAGAAGGCTGGGACACAGTAACTCTGCATGGCTCATCTCACATCTACGGTCTTCAACAAAGCAAGAGTCATGTGGAGAGAATGGTTTGACAGCCGGTGAATACACCATAGCAGTCAATAATAAAAGCAGCTGAGAAAGGTCAGGGTGGAATACACGTGTTTAGTTCAGTACAACAGTGAATGTGAAAAAACTGCTGTTACAGGAAGCTGCCAGGTGCATGCACAAAAACCCTCCACAAAGACATGATAGGTTAAAAAGTCGAACTTTTCATTATTTGGTTCAAACAGGAGTGTTTCTTCTTGTGACATGCAAGAATTACCAACAAACTCAAATCAAGGTATATTGCAATATTCTACACAGTTAATTATTTGAAAGAAAGCAACTTCTCTGTTTTATTGTGTTTGAATTAATGAAAGTCAGATGCAGTGTTCCAGACAGACACTTCACCTGAAAACATAAAGTACATCAAGTTAGTCATGTAAACTACTGTGACACTAAACTAATGTTACAGAAAAATTACTGGGTGAAAGACGTGGTCAGTTGGTGAAACTAAACGACACTTAGTGTAACCAATGTTACACATCAAAAAAATATGATTTTGCACAAAACATGACTATGATTATGATTTAATCAGTCCACTACACTGTAAAATTAAACTTCAAATGATTTCAAACTAACACACTCAGGAATTGAGAGGGAACATTGATGTACACAGCATCAGAACCAACATCATCAAGTTTAGGAATAAAGTACTTACCTAAAACATTAAATTTTCATTTGAATAAAAATATCAATATTAAGAGTTGAAATATCAATATTTATCAGAGGTCAAAGTATCACAATATATTGCAGTATCAATATTTTTTACACCTCTATTTTTTTGCCCATCAGAAATGGACCTACATAAGTAAAGAGTCAACTAAAGTGCATGTAAATTCTACAACAATATATTTTAAAGTGCTGGCAACCAAACATGCAGGCTCTCTCATTTTGAATTCTGGCTTAGTATGAAAAAAAAAGTCACTTCCCAAACATAATCTTACTGTATGAAAATAAATTAACAATTTGGATGCTGAAGGACAATGTGGCCCCAACAATGGAGAAACTTTCAGCATGGCCAGGAGAGAGCAGCACAACAAAATGTCCCTGGACCCTGTCGAATGGAGACTCAAGTGCAGGACACATACCTTGAACCTTGATGTGCTTACTGAATTTCTTTAAGGCTTAAGAAGGATTTTTGTCGCCTCATCCATGGTTGTAAATTTGAATTGCAAACATGATCTGTAATAAATTTTGTGTTGTTAAATCTATGTGTATCAAGGGTATAATTTTTTACATTTAATCTCTATCAGCTTGACTCTGTTGGAAGCTGAAAGAAACAATCCTGTTATCATAAAGCCACTAGTCTCACTCCCAAGACCACAGACAGACTCTAGATCAGCAATACTGCTGTCAAGGTGCCCTTATGCTAAAATATATCACCTGTTTGGACGACCAGTGGCAAACAGCCAGAGACAGGGCTGTAAAAGTCAGCACCCACAGGGGGAATGTCTGCACCTGATTGTGAGGAGCAACGGTAATGTAAAAAGGCAGGAGGGTTTTTTGTTGTACATAACAGTGGAAAAAAAATACTGTCTGAGAGAAAGAAAGAAGGAGAGGGAGTTTGAAGTCTGGGCTGAAGGGTTTGGCTGAAAATATGTGTTAAAGTAAAATGGAATCCAGCTGAATGGAGCTTTAATTTTGCGCAATGCAATCCATCATTGTAATATCATTTGGTTGGATACACATGAGAAACGTCTGCAGAGCTTAAAGTTTTTTATTTGTTTATTTTAATTCTTTTTATTTAATTGAATTTAATTGTTTTTATGAATATTATTCTTTACAGTGGCATTTTTTATCGAACTTCATAAGAAGTGGCGTACTCAGGCTGTTTGCAGGGTAGGGGCTACCAAATAGAAAGGGTCCCTGCTGTATGCCACAATGTGTGTCTAAAGCACTTAAATTTCTTGCATTCTCATTAGCAAATTATGTAAGAATATGTGGTAGAATCTTAATCAGGAAAAGTAAAATGCAAAATAATCATACATTATATTGACAAAAATGAATGCTAACAACCAAAAAATAGTTATACACATTTGATTTACCCTTGTAAATCACGTTTTGACCTTGGAGGGCATCCAAGTGTGCATTTTTCCACATCCTACTTACTGCAAGGGCACATTTTTGCATTTTACAGCGTTTTTTTTTCAAGCAAAGGCATCCAAGAGGGCCATCTGTGGCCGTTTTTTTTGTGCATATGGCATGTGATAGTGTATTAAATACAATCTTTTAATTATTGTCACATAAAGTGCATAGCTAACCACATAAGTGATGATCTTATTTGAAAAATATTGCTTCATATGAGACTGATGACCAGTCTGTAACCCCTCTAAACATATCATGCTGTCATTTATTTACCGATCAGATTTCCTGCTCATTCAGGCTGAGATTCACATACTTCCCATGATCCAGCAGCCTGTTAGCGTCTAAGCTGAGAATTACACAACTGTATATCTCAAGAAAAAGTGTGACGAGGCTTGCTGCTTGGTCAAAACTCCTGCTGGTAAATTGATTCAGATTTTTTGACATGGAGACAGGCATAATACTTTCTCTTTCTCAGCAGTGAATAGTTTCTCCTTCTATCTTAATACAAAGGGCTGGGCTACACTTTCTCTTAGTTCCTCTTTCCACCAGATACCAAGAAGCAGCAATGTTTGTTTCACTTGCCAGAAGAAGGAAAAAAGGAAAGAGGTAAATCACACCACACAACTAAATGTTAACTTTGAATCCTCTCTTCGCAGACAGTTTTGTGTTTTTGAAGAGTATTTCTGGCTGAAAACCTTTGTCTACATTCATGCAGAAGAACTTTCAAAACACAAGAAGATGTTCTCTCTCTGTTTCCAATATGCTGCTTTTCTAGCAGATTTAAAGCATGCACAATTTGTGCATAGGTGAGAACTTGATCCATTTTGCCAGAAGATAAGACAGATATGGTCTTTTTAACTAAGTAGGCAACTTTTGTTTTAGGATTTCAGCCTCCTCTTCTGGAAAGCCTGGCACATTTGAGCCACTCAGAACTTTTCCTATGAAAAACTAGCCAGACTCCACACAGAAATGTGACGAAATGTGTGGAAGTTAGAGGATACATATTTTACACAACATAGTTTTGACTTTCTTTATGGGACCCAATTGTTCTTTTGTATGGTAGATATACCTAACAATCAATCAATCACCCTTTTCATATAACATGTCTGACAAGTAATTCATTCTTTTTTTGTAAAGAGAAGCCCTATTATTAGCACTTGTTGGCCTAGATTCTTTGCTACTTCCCTATTCTACTAAAATTCACTAGTGGTGACACGCAAAATGCCTCAAAAAATCAAATAAAATAAAACAAAACAAAATAAAATAAAACCCTTTAACTTGCTACCTTTTTAGAAATATGGAAGTCACCTTTTTTTGCCAGCGATGTGCATTCTGAGACAATGATGTAAGGTTCATGAGATACAGTCAATGTTGCCAACAGCAAGAGCAAAGCTGGAGCCACATATTTTAATACAAAACTCCACCTGAGTCCAAAACAATAAACAACCGAACCCAACCTCAGCCCAAGCTGAGCCCGTCCTTTAACACAGATTTGACATGAGCAGAACTTTAAAATGACTGGAAAAAGTCATAGTTCCATTTATTTGCTATCAAATTGGATAGAAAAGATCATTAAGTTTGGCTCACTGCTTCTTTTATCCCTTTTGTTTCATTTCATACATTAAACAATCAGTAAACTCCCAATTAGTCCATAGCTTATTAGGTAAAATTAGCAGCTCACACCCACATTCCTCTGCTTAAAAAACTCAGCATTTTAAATGAACTGTGTTGCTCACTCATTGACAATTTTAGCCTCATAAACTCAAACATGTAGCCATCATGCTTTAGCCTTGCCGTGGAAAGAAAAATGGATCCTCTGGTTCAGTAAAAGTTGTCCTCTGTTGAAAATAGTTCTTTTGTTGTTTATCCCTCCATCAGTTGAAATAATGTCTTGCTTTGAGCATGCTCAGATTCTACCTCCTGTCTATTTCATGATAGAATTGCTATTGTACATAGATCAACAACTACAACTTAAAGTACACTAGGGCTGTAGTATAATAGAGCCATGTCTTCCTAGATTGCCCGGCCATAGTTTTTTTTTTTTTTTTTTACAGTACTTTAACATTTTTTTCTTTTGCCTTCAGTTCATTCTTCTGACCAATCCCATTCAAACCCATGCTAGTTATAGGGCTTTTTTTTTTATAGCAGCTCGTCAACACCTGGTGTCACTAGTACCATCATACATTCATGTTGAGAGAAGCAATACTTTTATGAACTACTACATGTCAGGTTGAAAGATGCCAAATTTTTGTGAATATCTAATCATAGGTTGTTATTTATTTGTTTATTTTTGGCCATTTTTAACATATGCTTCAGCTTTTCACATCACTTAACTAGAATTACATTTCTTCATGAAAGTATCAGATACTTTTTCATATTGCACAAAATGCTGCATAATACTACCTTCTAATATATTTTAGGGGGCTTTGCTGTATTCTTAAACAGTGTAAGCTGACTCTAAATTTGCATACATTTCAAGCCACCTGTGATCTCATGGAGCAAATAATGAAGTTGCTCTTTGTCAGTAGTGCAGACATCACAGAGATATCCTTTATTACTCCTGCAGTTATAGTGCGCCTTTCTTTTGGCGTTTACTGCCGTCATAGTCTCCACCTCATAACTCCACACGTTCTCCACTCAAACATCTTCATGTCTATAGATAACCATATTTATTAAGGCAGCAAACTGACACTGTTCCAGCAGGATCATTTCAACTCCCTCCCCTCACTCTGCAGGCTCTGCGCTGACAGTCCACCGTCGGCAGGTTCAACAGGAGGCAGCAGCTTGCTACAGCTGATGAACAGTGCAGCACCAGACAACCAACGTACCTTCTGTTGCAAAGCAGTGCCCGGCCTCCTCAGGGCTGTCCTACACACCGCTACAAAACTCCCTTAACAGCCGGCGTTGCACATAAGCACTGACACATATACACAAACCCTGTCCAACACACATTCATATAAGTCTATGTAAAAATTATTTTTCTTCACCTCCCGCATGGAGGAAAAATTTACTGTGGCGATTAAAAACTGGTACATGTTGCACAAGCATGTCTACCCTAAACAAACACATCCTTGTGTTTTTTGCTAATGTTGGAAAGAAAAAAGTTAATGTGCATCAGCATGGGCTACAATTTGGCTTTTCAAACTGTGCCTTCACACAAACACATACAGAAAAAAATAGCTTTCCCTTCAGCACCAATGCACCCATTAGCCTGCAGGGCTGTGTAGCACATCCCAGCTGTGCGTGGTAGAATCCGCCTGCATTCCCTTCATTTGCATGTTGGATACAAGCACCTGTCTATTTGAGTATCATCATACTAGAGTCATTGTTCGGCTGGGGAAGACATGCAACACTGTTCAGGAAATACTTCTGTTCTACTTTCTGGTTACATAATATCAATTTATGCCCCTTTTAAGAAGGCAGACAGGCCTCCACTGGGTAAGGACAAATAGAAAAAGCATAAAACAAAAATAGAAAAGAATCTTCCATCTTAGAAGTATGACAAAACTCCCTGCTAGTCCCTAACTGTGTTGCTGTCACAGGGTCAAACTCATTCTCAGGAGATCGGTAATCAACCTTTCTCAGGAACCATTTTCAATAAATTAGAAAACTAATAATGCATAATTCTGTTGGAATATGAAATCCAATTACTTTTAAAGTCAGACTAAAACCTATCTATTCTCTCAAGTGTGTGGATAATTACTTTGTGTGTGTATGTGCAAACGTGTCTACTTGTGTGTGCACAATGTTTTCAGGGTCTTAATTTAATTATCCTCGTGCTTTATGTTGATCTCTGCATGTTTTTCATCAAGCAATGACGATTATGTTTATTTTACCTTCACTATAAAGCACATTGAGATTCCCTGTCGTGAGGTGGTTTATAACTAAAACAGGGTTTGCTTTTCATATTATACTGCTGTACCCCATTCAGCTCATAATAGCCGTTTTACAAATATCCCGTCCTTGTGTTTTCAGGCTCTCACACTGTGTAGCTTCCTGGGCAGCTAACAGCAATGAAATTGAAAGGAGCCATCATTAATGCCACTAATTACAGCTCTGCTTTCACTGCTATGACAAGTCAGAACTGTGAATGAGGTTCACGAGGGACTACACTTCCATGTGCCATCAGTTA
Source organism: Halichoeres trimaculatus (assembly GCF_033239565.1). Lineage (NCBI taxonomy): Eukaryota > Metazoa > Chordata > Actinopteri > Labriformes > Labridae > Halichoeres > Halichoeres trimaculatus. The sequence goes on along the minus strand of NW_027437182.1, from coordinate 14,053,476 downwards.
ACAACTATTGACAAAGTCAATGACAAAGCTCCAACAGGAAGTGTTGTGATTCATTGCTTAGGTACATATCCACGTTTTGAGAAACTGAGGGCTGTTAAATTAATATCCTCTCCTGGTGTTTACACAGGAATGATGAGCTCTTACATCAGCTTTATCTGCAGTGAGTAGTTAGCCATGTAGTAATTTACTGCAGTGTCAAATTAGGAACTTAATTTCTGTGTTGAGAGACAATGTTCTGTGAATGGTTGAGTGTAAATGGGATTTTTCAGAGCACATTCTTCTTTTTTCACTTATGTGACTGAAGGTGCAAGACAGGGTGCTTTTTCTATATGGCCATTCTCTGGAATTCATGTAATTGCCTGCTGAGTTACATATTGCTGTTCAGTGAGTGACTGGGGTTTATTTAAATAGGTACTGTAGGTTTCCTTTTGAATAAAAGAACATTTGTGCATTTTTTTCACTTTGTTTAAAGTAACATTTTTATGGTCCTAAATTAAAGTCAGCAAAAAAAGAAAAAAAAATCGAACAGACATATTTTTTGACAACAAAGAGAGAGTGAGAATTTGTGTGACAGTTAAACAATTTTAGTCAGGCCACATAGTGTCATTCACTTGCAGGAAGGGTGCATTGGCACAGCTTTCCTGATATTGGCTCTTATTCATTAAATGTGCTTACAAAAAAACATTGATCAACAGCCTTTCTATACAGATCATGAATGCAGGTTTAATGTCAGAGACAAGTGCAATGCAGCAAAGTAAATATGTCTGTAGCGGGGATTTATTAAATCATATTATCACAGTGCACTTTCCTACAGACAATGCAACAGAGGTTCAGGGATTAATATTTCAAGAGCTAAATTGATTATGACACCTAAATGTGTTTACCATTTCACTCATCCTCGACCAATCCCTGTACAATACATTGCTTATGAAATCATGTTGGGCAGCACGTGCCTATAGCTGATTGCTTTGCATAACAAATGTTTTCATCCATTTCATCCAATTCCTTCAAAAACAAGAAAGGTCACTCCCTGTAATTATAAACATCCCCACGTGCACAGTAAAATGTCTGTAGAAAAACTGAAAACTGTGGAAATTCATCCAAAGAAGCTTAATCTCTTTTTGCTCACAAAACAAAAGGATTCTTTGAAAAGCTGTAATTGAAAACAGGATTCACTAGATTATTGTCCTACTTTTAACAATTCAATCATATAAATCTGAACCAAGTGTGTACAACAGGTGACCATTTAAGAGCACCAACCTCTTATTTTACAGCACAACCAGTCAGAGGTTTGTATAATTTATGACACACTGGTCTGCTGTGTATGAACACAGGTTATAGCCAGGTCACATGTGACAAAATGATGACAGATGTAAAACATTTTTTGAAAAGTTAATTGAAATTAATGTGTAGTTTGACCAGTTTTCAATCCTGGGTATAAAAAAAGCATTATCTACATCCGATACAGGAGTAAGTTGGTTAGCCATACCTGAAAGAAAATCAGAAAAAGAAAAGCTCTGATTGTTCAACTTGGCCACGCTACTTGAAGAGGTAAATGGCAGATGGGTCAACCGTGGCAAATTTAGCTTTACATTAGGGACATATAAGTGAGGGAACATGTAAGAGTATATGATCAGTAGTAGTGAGTGGTGAGTGACAGACACGCTTATCTACCAGAAATACCACATCAACAATCTCGTCACATGCTGTTTTTGTTTGTTTATTAGTGTTAGCTTACAGGCCAGCAGCACCACTTGGTAAAACTTTTCCTCCTTTAATGTGTTATAATCATACATTCAAAGGTGACAACAATATACCATTTAGCCAATAAACCTTTCGGGTAGCAGTGATGTTTGGCAGACGAAACACAAAGGAAGCCTGTGAGCTTGAGCTCAGGGCAGAGAAACCCTCGTGATATGTTCACATGTGGATCATGTAAGAGATTTCAGGACATCAGGACTGTAGAATAAGTCATGTGAACCAAACGTCAGCTTGCCTCAGTTGCAAATGATGCCATCTATAATCACGTATGCATTCACAATTTGTCTGCATGTTTGCAGATCTGTTTGTGTTTGTGCATCCGTATACACATCTGTGAATCTGTGTGCACAACTGCAGATTTACAAATCTGTGTAAACGTTTGTGGATCTTTTTACATGTTTGTGGATCCATGTACCCAAATTGTTTTGCTACAGAATTAGCTCTTTGATTCAAATCATCCAACACAAACCTTTTTAAATGCCCTGCTCTGAGATGCAAACATTTACATTATCCTGCAATCAGATGCACAATAATAATTCTGATTTAGATAATCAGTAAATCAGGAAGTGGATTTTAGAAAGCTGCAGAAAAATGACTGGATTGTGTGATTCCAAAAAGACTGAACATCCAGTGCTATCATCCAGATTCCCCTCACAAAGAATCACCTGTCCGTAATGAGAGGGTGCTTGTTTTCAGTGCCTGAACGGATCACTGCGCAGAAGCTCTGCCACCGTAAGCTGAGCCAAATCTGAGTTTTCATTATGCTGCTCTCAAGCCAATAACACCGGGCACTGTCTGTCAGTCAGAGCCCCAAAGGGAAAAACATCACCACCCACACTGTTAAATGTTACTTAAAATATGTCACAGCAAATCAAACACTGTGTACACTCAATTTGTCTACAGTGGATTTGAGTTGTAATTACTTCCATTGTGATTATGGCAGTGTGGGGTCTGCTCAGCCCGGTTAATTCAAGCATTACATATCATTACCGCTCTGGTGTGTGTAAAACTTTAGATGGTTTTTGTAACAATTCATAAGTTTTCTCTTTCAAAATAAAAATTACAGCATGTTGTTTCATGCGGTTTTGTACCAAATTCGCTCATTTGAGTGGAAATATGATTAAAAAAGTATACTTATAAGAGTATTACGCTCTCTAAACATCTAAGTTGCAAAGTGTTTTACAAATAAAAAAGAAGGATTACTGTATTCATATCCACTAGCTTGGTAAGAATGACTAGTAACAGGCCCATAAATGTTTTGCTCGCATAGAAAAATAAGATTTTCACGCATTTATAAAGTTTAGCCAAAAAAGGATTGAAATCAAAGGTTTACCTTTTAGACACCATGGGGATTTAAACTCCTAACCCTGCTAGTATTGCTGTTTTCTAGCCTTTGAGCAGGTTCTTAGTATGCCATTTGGTGATATTATTTGCCCTTTAATGCTCCTGTTTGTCACAGCAATGACCCTCACTAAGCCCGTTTGATCCCAGCTGCTCCCCTGCTGATGTATATGCGATCAGAATGACAAGCCTGCTGAGGCGATCTCACCGCATGTCCTCTCCGCTCTCTCACTCGGCTGATCCATTCGAGGATACTCTCATCCCCCGTGGTTGCTGCCTATTACGGCCAAGGTTTGAGAACACTCGGCCGGGGCTCATTCACTTTCATTAAAACATCAGCTCCACTCACAGCCGAAGCATGCACCCAGAGTCACCCATTCATCTCAATTCCTTTTTGTTGTTTCAAGCCAAATCATGGAAGAGCCTCACTATTGTTAATGAGGTGTTGAAGCACAAGGTTGTTTTGTGGAAATATATTGAGGAAGTGGCTCTAACAATAGGTTGGAGCCTATACATCACTTAGGAGCACAAATTCCTCTCCTGGCTCGACAAATAACGTTCTCTCAGGGAATAATGGGCCCATTGTGTGCACACTCACTTCGCAACGCTTCTTTGTTTCAGCCAGCGTACGAGTCACCGCATGAATTTAGCTGAGGAGCATCCAATTATACTGAGCTAATGGGAAGCGTTTAAAATAATGAACTGCTTAGAAGACCTCCGTAAACATAGAGGCCATGATGAATTAATGGGTTCATGCGGAATTTATGAGGAGTTCATTATCTATCATATCAGTTGTTAATATTTTAATTATAGATGGTATCTCATTAAAATTCAGTTAATCAATGTTTGAGCATATACAGGATATCAAAACCTGAACACTGAGTTCTGGGACAAAGAACATTTACATTTCTGTTGCTCAAGCTGATGGATTTAACAGACTGTAGTACTAATTGATGTTGATCTGTCGGTGTAACATTTGAAAATGAAATAAGACAAGAAATAAAATATTAGGAAGACAGACAGTGTCAAGATAGGTCGAAGTCACACTTCAGGCCCAGAGAAAAAGGTCACTTGCTAACCTACACTATACCAAGTGCACAGTTCATCAGAGGAGAGCTGCTTTTAACAGAAGCGGCATACACTTCTGGAATTAGGCAGTTAGAGCCTAGGCATGTCTCCTTGCCTCCAGCTTTAACAGTAACATGAGTTGATTTCCTTTGACTGTTGAACCACAGTTAGGGCTGGGGATTGGACCCTTCAAACAGAGAGCTGGACAGGTGACCCCTACAAAGGGGTGGCTTGGGTCTAACAACAGACAGAAAACAGGCAGACTGACCACAAATCATGAGCGATGGTGATAATATGACAGTGTTAAAAGCTGTGACATTTACTTTATCTATCTTTAAAAGTTTGTCAATGTCAGACCCCAGAGAAGACGGAGGACTGAATGAGGACAGCTTAATGTTACATCAGCAGCAACCGGCAGATAAGGATACATTGCTAGGGAATGCTAATTGTTGTGGAATCAATCTGACTTAAAAGAAAAAGCAAACAAAAAACATAAATCATTTCAAATCCATAGAAGAAAATTGTATTCAATGTTTTTTTGTGACATATTTTGATCTCAAGTGAGTTGCCAGATAAAAAGTGGGACAATATGTGTTAATCAGAGCATGTGAGCACAGCGGGTAAATTTGGAAAAGATTGCAGAGAATGTTTTTTGTCTTTCCAGGATGGTAAGGCAGAACTTATGCTAGCATTAAACAATTTGTTGTTATCTTAGCTAGCTGAGCAGCTTAGCATGTCCATAAATGGGTCAAATTGCACCGCAAGAAGCCTCCTGTGAATTCTTACCTTGGCTGTAACAGACAGTGGCCATTGGTGTTCAATGTGATGCAGGGTTACAACATAAGTAAGATGAGTTAAAAAATAAAAGTAGTGAGAGAAGAAGAATAAGTAATGGCACCATTTTGACTGAGCATATGTAATAATACCCTTGAAAAAAATAGAAAGCAGAGTATTGCACATGAGGATAATTTTAATGGGCAAACACTGTTAATATTGTCTGGGATATAAAAATTGGCTATCAAACAGCTCTAAAGATCCAAATTAATGCAAACCAATCAACTTTCCTGCACTCTAAACCCAAGATTTGTGTTGTCAAATTTGTGTCTCTTGTCATTCTGTTTGTATAACCTGACGGTGTGTTACACTCTCTGTAACCTTGGAAATCATTATAAGAAGAAGCATAAAAGTTGCTCTCTGCCTGCATGACTAATGTCATTGTGCAGCTGCCCCAATGGTCTCACCGCAATGTTTTTCCCTTTTTCAAGACATCAGCCCAGATTCAATTACTTTACAAAAGTGGATTAAAGTCAGGCAGAAAAAGCTGATCACTGCATTTTAATATTTGTGTAACAATTATTGTTTTTTCACCTTTGACAATTGGATTCCCGTGAGATTCAAGAGTGCTGACAAAAAACAAACCGACAAACATGGCATCTGCATATGAAGGCGAGGACGATGAGATGTTTCAATTTTGGGTTTGCAGCTTTAAGTAACAAGAAGCTGCTTCTCTTCTGACAGACAACAATTAAAATACTTCAAGATCAGGCTGCGACTTTGCGCTCAGCGCAAAAATAATGAAGGGAGGAAGCATCATGCAAATAAGTTGGGACTTTTTAATGGAGGGTAGGACTTAAGCTCAAATTAAATGTCTAACAGCAGTGCCATCATACTCATGAATACTGTATGGAAAATCAAAAGAGAAAAATAAATGTGTTTTTGATTCTAGAAATTCATGTAACAAAGAGCCTCAAATGACAACAGACAGATTTTCTTTCTTTTGAGTAAATCAAATGTTAAAAGTGTTTCTTTCAAAGTGAAGATACTTCAGATTGAGGCCCGTTGTTTAATGAAGTTATTTGCTGGGTTATTTTGGCACACTGCTTTGCTTTGCAGGGCAACTGAGGCTGTATTGTGGGCAGAACAATGTGATGACAGGGCTGTCCTTTGGGAACATCTAATTAGTTCCACTAGGGGAGCAAAGCAGCAGCACACCGTGCCCTGATATTTGGCTTGTGCAGTCAGCGGAAAGATAGCCACAGGGCCCACTTTAATTGCAAAAATGCCACCAGAATGTGTGTCTGCAACTTCACCTGTCCCTGATCATGAGACCACGAGGGAGGACCCATCTATCTACACACACACACACACACACACACACACACACACACACACACACACACACACACACACACACACACACACACACACACACACACACACACACACACAGCATCACTGTGCATCCATGTGTGTAAATGTGTGAAAGTCAGTCTGAATAAATATGCACCTGTGAGTCCGTGGATGTGGATGTCACTGTTTTAACTCCAGTCTCCTTCAATTTTGCTAACCAGTATTTGCACATTGATTCTGAAAGCTCACCAGAACACAAGCAAAGGTTGATTTCAAACATTCGAACTTGATGCAAAAGGTGATTTCCAATCTGTTGCTTCTTAGACATACTGACTGTTTTTGGAATTGTATGGCATGCCCTTCCCTCCTCCCACCTATAAAAGTGAAGTCAAAATACCCCTACAACACATGTGGACAAACATTAATGATCCCTTAGATTAGTACAATCTAGAGCACAGCAGATTCTGGTGTTGGTTTAAAAAGAATATTTACAGTTATATAAAGTTCAAGGGCTCTTTTGTTAGTGCTCTTCATGTTCCCTCTTAGCTCTGTGGAAAAGTAACGAGTAGTCCCTTTTTTTATCATCAATTCAAAAGATAAGAATAAGAGCTATGTGTCATTAAATATAGCTTGAAGAGCTTTTTAATTTACTACCTTGACTCCTGTATCATCTGTTACCATGGCAGAGGTAGAGATTTTGACTCATAATGCAGCCAGTCAGTAAAGTAGCTTCTTTGGCCTCCCTTTTGGGAAAGTAGTATCTTCCACTGTTGGGAGATGGAGCCAATGCAGAAGTGCAAAAAAATGCAGTTCTTAGCATGTCCCCTGGTTCAAACCCAATAACCCCCATTCCGGCACAAATAAACATGCAACCTCATTGTAAAAAGCATTTTGGTGTCTTAAAGTCATGTCTTCATTTACTTTCAATTTTGATTGCATTAAGACTGAAAGTTGTGTATATATTACATTATAAGGTAGTGGTGAATTGACTATATCTGCTGGGTGTGTTCGAGTTGATTGCTGGGAGTTTAAAGGTCTGCTTCAACTTCTCTCCTTTGTTTCTGTTATGACTAAAAGTTTAAGGCAGCATTCCCAGTATGTCAACCAGCGTTGCATCAGCATGTAAATCAATATGAAGTTAATAGCTTTCCAATATCAAATGACTAAAGTGTAGCTAAACTATTTCTTTGCGTAAAGATAATCAGACAAATAGGACACATTTTAAGATTCTGTCAATGACTGAATATGACGCAAATGAGATACTATGGTCAGGATGGAAATATTAAAATTTGAATAAGTGGAGCATTCAGTCTAACTGAAAGAAAGAAAGAAAGAAAGAAAGAAAGAAAGAAAGAAAGAAAGAAAGAAAGAAAGAAAGAAAGAAAGAAAGAAAGAAAGAAAGAAAGAAAGAAACAATACAGTCTCCTGAAGTTAAACTTTGTAAAAACAGCAATAAACTCTACTAAATTTCTGACAGAGAGAGACATAGAAAGGCAGAGCCAATAGCATGTGGTCATTCAATGCAAAGTCACAGTGTCAACTACCAAAGAGGACATTCAAATTACACACCTGTCATATCAAAAGAAAGAAACTTTAAGAAATACGTCTGTTTCTAAAGCCTCACACATGGTGTAGTGTCATGGTCTGCATACACAAAGTTATGGTACTTTCATGATTTAAGGCACTATCACAGCAGTGTGAATCATCATCCGTGTGATTCAAGTGATTTTAATAAAATATGTGACTTTGATGACTCACAAGTAAGCTCATCTACATTGCATGTGAAGCAACCAAACTGCTAAGAGTCCAACTGTGACTGTAAATGATGGAAAATGTTCAAACAGTAGGACAAAGACAGGGACAGTGGTGTATTTACTCCACTACTGGACATAATGACAAGAAAAAGAGTAAGATTTAGTTCTTCAAATAGAAGTTCAGTCGTTCCTGTTTGTATGTGTGTGTTTGTGTGTGTGTTTGCTGATATCAGGAGTTGCACATTCCTCCAGTGCATGAATAAAAAATGTTTCCAAAGTCTTGGGAGTAGTGAATTATTTAGGAGGCGGTAACGAGGCAGACGCAGGGGCCAGGTGTGGGGTTCAAAATGTGTGTCTGTGTAGTGTGTGTGTGTGTGTGTGTGTGTGTGTGTGTGTGTGTGCGTGCGTGCGTGCGTGCGTGCATGCGTGTGCGTGCGTGCGTGCGTGCGTGCGTGCTTGTGTGTGTGTGTGTGTGTGTGTGTTAGCAGGCAGGAGAGGAAGAGAGTAAAATTGAGGAAGAGTTCAGGGATTAGTGAGCATTAGGTTGACTTGGTCAACACCAGCTTCTGGCAAACACAGCAGAAAGAGAAAATATTTACTTACAAAAACAAGGAAATATCTTCATAGTTCGCTCACCCTCTTCTCATATATACACCAATATATTCAGAACTGTGTGCTATACACACAAGCAAAAGGAATCCTGGCAAGAAAAGAAACAAATAGAGGCAGAGACAAAGGGGTGTGCAGTATAAACAGCGGATAGATAAGTCAATAGAAGAGCAACTGAAAGATTTTAAACAAATGAGTGAGACATTCAGAGCACAAATACAGGAAATTGAAAAATTAAGAGGCATAAAGGGGAAGAAAGGAATCAGAGCTGAGTGGACAAAGAGTGACTTAGGCCAGTAATTTCCACACATCTTAAAATGAAGCAATACTCTTAGAGAGCCTTGATCAGTATCAGCTGGCTTCAAATTCAAACAAATCACCCATGCTTTTCAGACAGAGTGAAAATGATCTGCGTTATCTTACACTCTATTATTCTCACTCTCTGTGATCATTAGCCTGTACTCACATCCAGTGCTTTATTTATATAGAATTTGCAGCTGCTCAGGCCCATAACCGCCTTCAGTTTGTGATGAATAATAAATCATTGCGATATCTTATTGATGATATTGATAGTGGTTAAATGATTAAATAGTGTTGCTTTACTGGAGCTGCAAATGTCCAAAGTAGGGATAATTGTTAAACAAACTATGTGGATGTAAGACAGACCAAATTACTTCTGCACTGTACATATGAAGTCAAGCATCCCCCTTATATGGGTACTTATAAAAGAGGCACAGCCACTGAATGTTTATAGAGCGGACAACTGGCCTTCATTGCCATGCATCATGTGATGTTAAGCCATGATACTTCAACAGTGGGCACTGACATGTCTGCAGTGGAACCAAACCAACCTGGTAGAGCAGAGGGACCTGCGTCAAACCCCATTCACTTGTGACTTCACAAAAGTGAAAAATCTCTCAGGTTGGTAGTGTCAATAGCAGAAAGGATTCTTCTAGCTTTAAAGTGGATACTTATGGTGATGGAAAACTCAGTGACTCCTTTGTCTACTCTTGTTATGCCATCTCTATTCAGCTAGTCTTATAAAGGTCACTGAATGCAGAAGCTTCCATCTGTAAACACAGCTGTCATTCACCCTTTCAACATCCAGCAACTTAATGAGAAGCCAGCACGAAAAAAAAAAAAAAACTTCTATGTCAGGAAACATGCTTGAAAATAAATTATTGGATGTATATATTTTTTTTTCACTTGTCTTAATGAGGGCCTGGGCTTTATTACATATACTGCAATCATTCACCAGCAGGGGGAGCTCCCAAAATCATGGCTTCACAAAGGATAGCTGTTTGTCCGTCCATTCCTCAGGACCTGCAGCTACTATTTTTTCTCACCAGCTGCATTAACAGACCAGTTTTCAGGAACATTTTACTTGTGCAAGGTTGCATGGAAAACCAAATACATCTATTTACTGAGGTAGTGATTATCCGGTTGATTTGGAATTTCTCTGAAATCTTAATATCTGCTTTAGATCAAGAACCAACAATAAATAAATGGATACATAAATAATAAAGAAGAAATTTAAAGTCCTGGTATTAGTAGCAGCTCACCAACCTAGGAATTATACCCTCAAAAAAAAAAAGCACTTGGGACTGTCTGCTCAGAAAAAGACATTGGTGGATACAGGCCCTTAATGAGGAATGATATCAGAGGGTTTGGAATACATTAAAAAAAATAGTGTTCTAAATGTATGTCTCCTTGAGCAGGCTGATCATAAGTTGGGTTATCTTTTGATTATTGCAGTCTTCAGTCTTCAGGTTGAGCTGGCTGAGTGGTTCATAAAACGTTTTTCTGAGATACTTTACACTCCCAAAAATCTAAGGAAAGATGTAAAGATGAAGGAATGTTGGTTGATCATTAAATCTACAGCGGTGCAAAAAACCCTGCGTCAGGCCCGGACAGGCCTGCAGAGGTGGGGGCAGAGTGTGGTATTACAGCAATGTTAGTGACAGCATGCAGAATACATTTCTGTCACAGTGCCCTTGAGCAGGACATTGGCCTTTTATTTGTGCTAGCCTTTTCTTTAATATCACATGTCAACACACATTGGAGCTCTGCTTCTGAAAGCCCCTGAAATCATTGGACATCATTGTAGATTAGTGTCAATCATAATTATGAGAATTGGAGAAGCCAATCAAAGTTTGAGTTTCTTGGTAAAAGTTGGGTGGGGGATTTTGTTTTATAGTTAATTTTACTCGCTATGATAAACATAGCATCAAAGGCTGACTGAACCTAACTTCAGTCAAGTTAGGATGAGGCAGGATGTAGTTCAGGTAGAAAGAGTGCTATCTCCATTTTTTTTCTGAATTAAGAACAGCTTCCATTTTTTGTGTCTCTGTACATTTATATTGATTAAGTATCTGTTTTGCAGGTTCTAACAACATGGTTTACAGCAAAGAGGCTGAGCAGAGCAACAGGGTCTCTGCGTTCAACCGTAGAGACCAGGAGGCCAGAAAGAGGAAAGTGTCCAATCAAGAAAAAAAAAAACACCAGGAGGAGGCAGAAGACCTCTGAGCCTTTGGAGTACATCACCAGGGTAAAGAGCAAACTTCATAGGGATAACAATGGATCAAGAAAGAAGCAAAGAGTCAGTGAACTGGAAGAGGGATGTGAGGAGTGCATTGGATCCACAATAAAAACCAAGTACCAGCAGCTGAACCTGCTTGATGATAGAGGACACGGATCTGTGTAAGCTGGTTATCTGAGGGAAGGTTGTTTCCCTGTGGCCATCAAATGTATTCTCAGGCACAATGTCATATGTAAGAGAATCACACACAACAGAAAAACGTTCCCTCTGGAGGTGGTAGTCATGCTTAAGATGGTTCACGGACAGGAATTTGGAAAATCGGCAGTTATTACCTTGCTGGACTTCTACGATCTGGACCAGGAGTTGATCCTTGTCCTAGAGCATCCAGTTCCTACATCTGTGACTACATGAAAATCAGACGGAGGAGCCCTGCAGGAGGAGGAGAGCAGTGTCATCTTGAAGCAGCTTGTTCAGACCTTGGTGGGGTTTCATGGCGTTACACCGGGACATCAAATCAGAGAATGTCGTCACTGAGACCAGTGCTGATGTCCCAAGTGAGGGTGAATGACTTTGGGCTTAGCTGCATCACCAAGAAGTCCTCATCATGCAGGACATACTAACACGCCTCTGTCCACATCCCACCTGAGTGGTACCTGAAGGCCTGCTCCCACCGCTATGTGGCAGATAAGTGTCATCCTGAATGACATACTGCACAGAGACAACAGCTCTGAGATGACAACATACCTCAGCAAAGAGATCACCATCAGCAATGACTTGTCCCAAAAGTGCTGGGAAGTAATGGGCTGAAGATCCTCACCAGCATCCATCTCTGGAGCAATTCTTGGGTGTCCTCCTGTGGGTTAGAGGACAGGGAGATGTAACAGCCCATCAGGGTTGATAGGTCCCCCTCTCTTCCATCTCAATTGATAATTTGCAATTAATAAATGACAATCTACAATGCGAAAGAAAGACAGGTTAAATGAATAAAAAGCACAATTACTTCTTCAGTTTAACAAAAGTTAGTTTTGAAGGCTGATCATACACATGGAGGAGTAGGTCTGACTTCACAAAGCTGCTTTGGATGAGTGTCATCTAATAATTCTAACAAGCAGAGAAGCCAGTTCAAATTTGTGATTTTTGGTAATAGTTTTGTGTGTTTGTGTGAAAATTGTTAGAATGTGCAAATTAAGTGCAAAATTTTACACATAGCATCAACAAAGACAAGATGGAATTAGACTGAAACAGTTTGTACTCTATCAATGTGGAACCACCACAGGGCATAAACCCTCTTTTCTTTTCTTTTCTTTTCTTTTCTTTTCTTTTCTTTTCTTTTCTTTTCTTTTCTTTTTTGCCAATTAAATTTCACAAATGAACTGTGATCTATGTTTATAGGTTTATGTTTATAGTCTTATGTCTTGTAAGTGCAGCTGCTGTAGAGCAATGTCCTGTCCAACAGGTCGTTTCCCTGTTCCTTTCAGGTCTCTTATTTAACTTTCCTTAGTCATCTTCTTTTCTGGATAATTGCTTTCTTACCATTCTAAATGACAGCATATCAAATTAGACACAGTTATGGGCTACATTTCTGTATTGGCTGTAAAGTAAATATCAATCTGTTCTGAAATTGACAGAATAACCCTTTTTTAATTTATTCCATTCATCAAATATCCATTTCTAAACTATGCCGGCTAAGGTAACCATGTATAAAGGAATGGGGCCAAGAACCAACAGCTGAACCTTCTGGGTGCTGGAGGACATGGGTCTGTGTGCGCTGGTTATCAGAGAGACGATTGTATCCCTGTGGCCATCAAATATATTCAATGGGGCAAACATCATTCGTAAAAACATCAGACACAACAGAATTCAGTCCAAGACAAGCATATAACGTCATAAAAATGACACTTGTAATCTCAAATATATTATTCAATTTATAGAAACGTAAAAATAACAAACCCATTTACTGTTTAAGAAGGGTTTATCAACCCCATTACCTTTTAAGTTTGACTTTTCTCTGCAGAAAGCAAAACCAACCATCTAAATCCTAAGTGATTCCTTAGAGATGTATTTTCCCTGCTCTAGTCAGCTTCATTTAGGGTTTGTTACATTCTCCTTGACAATAGACGCATGCCACTCTGAACACGATTTGTTCCTGATTCATTTTAAAATGTGTTGGCTGGGTTACATGCTGCTCTCTGCGTGGCATCCTCTACACTGAAAGACCACACATTTTAAGCTCAAACAGAAAACCAAAGGGTACTAATGCTGGTGTACAGTCAGCAAAGACTGCATATGGGAGGTTGACCTCATAAAATAATACTCTCTGTATGAGGTATCGACTGAGAGGGTAGAAAAGAGGCTACTGTGAATATTAGTCATGTTGTCGAGGGTAAACTACAAAGCCCAGAGTCAGCTGTAAGAAAATCTACTTTCCCACCAGGCAACATGAAACACCTCAGAATATTTATCAGAGCCCACAGGGAGCGATCTGGCACCTGGTAAAGTCAAACAGCACACCTAAAGGAGCCAGGTCAGCATGAGTAATGATGAAAACCCCTTCATTCCTCAGAGGAAAGTCTGCATTCATGAGGGAATTGCATGGAATCAACAGATGTATTGTTGTTTGGTACTGATGGTTAAATTCACTCTAAAGCAGTGGTTCAATAAGTGATGATCCTTGGATCAACAGGCAACAATCTTCACTGCAGTGAAAGTGCATTTACTGTCTGTTATAATCGCTGAAATGCTGTGCAGGTTCGAATTCACAGTCAGCACAAGATTACTGCCATGATGCAGAATGCAGTATCACGTAGACGTCAAGGGGGTCAATCAATTAAATGTGAAGTCCCAATCCAAACAGATGTTCTCATAAGAGTAGGGTTTCATATTTCTGCATAGTCTTCACATGTGTGGACTGGAGTTTGCTGCTTCATCTGCACTGTCCCTCAAGGGCAACTTCCTGCCCTACGATTTTTAAAACCTTCTACAATGTCTGCACAGAGTCTTTATTTCTTTCTCCAGAAACTTCCAAGTCCAAACAAGCTTCTACACCATGCCCTGCAAGTCCAAAATACTCTGGAAATGAGTTTTCAATCTCTCATTTGTTACTTCAGGTTATGAAGAACACAGTTTAGCTCCAGTAAGAAATGTCTGACTTCAAGAAAGCAGCTGTGGAGCAATACATTTTAATTGTTTTGCAGCTGAAGTTGATTTTTTAGATTAAGAAGATGGATATCCTTTAAACTGCTGGATATAGCAGCTATGAATAATATTCAAAATATAATCTTGGGAATAAGCTTTACATAAATGGTTTTACAGATAACATTGGTGCAATTTTGCCTTGCTGAATGTTTTTTGACAGTGATACTGTTATGAGTGATATTATGAGTCACTGCTGAAGCACTGACCCGTCACACAGTCCACACCTACTGCATAAACAAACTCCATCCAAAGGCTTTATATCTGTATATTTGGAACTGCAGACATAGCACTCATTGCTTTGTTTTCTCTTCTCTTCACTCTACTTAGCCTTCTTTGTGACAAGGTTGCTCTCAAATTAACATTTACTTTATTAATTCATTGATGTTCTGTTTGGGCTAATGTAGTTTACATCTTTGTTTTGCCCTGCTGTTTTCATCTCACATTTACAACAGCAAATATCACATTTACACAGCAGCATCATCCATCATCTAATCAAATCTACACAGTGATGCTCATTTGCACTGGTTATGTGGCCCTAATCCAGATGCCAGGGAAGGCTAATTGCGGGAAACCAGATGTCCATCTGTGCAGTGTTAACTCATAATAACATTATAAAAAGAAAGTGTTGTTTGGGTTTTTGTGTCTGTTTTGTTTCCACAATGGCTTGCTGTGCTAACCATCACTTACCTGTTATTCCAGATGGGATGAAATAATCAGTCAGTGGAAATTCCTTGTGAGACAAATGCTGTCTAGAGATGGCTGTACTTTCATACTGATTTAATTCACCCACTGTCTTAAGTATTTCTCTAAATTAATTCCTGTCTATGTCATCCCTCTTTATTTCATGTTACCCTGCTTATGGCACTTGAATGAATCTTAGAGCATCCAAAGTGTTTCTGTGTGTAGTATTTATTTTTTTCAACAGGTGTGAAAATTGAAATTTATCGCAGATGATTGAATTATACTTCACTTGTTCCAACTGTACCCAAACCACTTTCTGTTTGCTATTTATTTAGAAGTGGTGTTAAATAATGATAATGGAAGTGCAAAACAGACACGGATTACTCAATGGGAACCACAAAAAGAATCCCAGTGGTATTTACTTAAGTGGCTGGTCTTTATTGAAAATGAGAATGTTCTCTTAACTGAAAATATTTAAAGGAGAGATGGCCTGTGGATAGAAACTGGTCCTGTCTCTGCTTGTTCAAGCAGACTGTGCTCAGTGTTCAAACAGGTGCTGTCAAAGGTGTGATAGGTCTGCTCCCTGAGTCGACTCTTTTTTTTTTGTTTTACAGATTGTACTATAAAATGCAGAGGTGTGGGGTCATACATTGATATTTGAAGTGTCCAGGTCTCTCTTTGTAGTTGTTTTGTAGCTAAAGACATAGTGACCAACCACGTATATGTATGTGGTAGAATAGTCTGTGAAAAGCAAAAAGAGTGGCATGAAATCTACCCTAAAGGACAATCAGAGGGGGTGATGACTTAGCTTTCTTTGATTGCTATGAACAAAACTGTGCCTTTGGCTACAGAAAATATCTACTCTCAGACAATCAGGGTACTCAGTAGTAGGATCTTCGACAATGATGACACAAGGAAAAGAAAGTCTTAAACATTAATCCCACTTTGCTTACTGCTGGTGACACTGGAAGCCCTGAAAAGCTGGCTTTGGCTTGCAAAGGCTGGAGTCACTGGATGCATGTTAATTAGCTCGAATTGCCTATACTTTGACTTTATGATAATTGGATCCGTGTTGGACATCCACATTGGCAGGCAAGAGCTGTGTCACATAGCGATGAGGGAAGTGTTGGCAAACTGCTCCTGATGCCCTCTGTCACCACCACTGTTTTGAGTGAGGTTAGCTCAAGGTTTTTCTGACTGTACCCGAGAGCCAGCTTTTCAATCTCCCATCTGTATGCAGACTTAACTCTGCCCCAGATTGAGCCAATGATAGTTTTGTTGTGTGCAAACTTTGGGAATTTAACAGACAGGTCTTCTTAGGTGAGTCCTTGATGAAGACAGCGAAAAGCATCTGGTCAAATACATAACCCTGGGGTGTACCATCCAAATCCGTCACTAACATTTTGAGATCTGTGGTTTGTTGCACTGCAGACATGACCTCACAGAGTAAGCTCGGGTTATAAACAACATTAAATGAAAAATCTGTCAGGAATTTTTCGTCATTAAAATAGCAAGGACCCTTGCTGACAGGATAAAGGAGAATTAAATCCTCCACATTATAGAACTTCTCTTCTGGATAATCCCATAAGAATAAGTGTGTGCTTTGCAAAAACATATCTCATCTACAGAGTAAGATTTTTACCACAATAATAAAAAGAACATTGGTGAAGCATTTGTATTGTTTCTGTACCCCTTCATCATGGTAGAGGGTCGGTGCATCTGCACCTTCAGCTACAAAGTGCTCAACAACTCTTAAAGTTTTTAAGCACTGGCCCAATGAATACATTCACCAGCTGTATGATAAAACATGATTGGGAGCTACTGAGAGCCCTATGTGCATTGTTTTCACTGAAACATCTGTACTTATGGGCTGTAATTAGGTTTTTTGAAGGGAAAAAATCTCCCACATAAAGGTAAGTGGAATTTAGCTGCCTTTGGTTTAAGAAAAAAATACTTGGGCATTTTCTGCAGGCAACAGTGAGCACCCTCAACAGAAACAATAGCATTCCACTGAACAGGATTCAAAGCAGTAACTGTTGAATCATCAGTCCAGATATGGCAGCTAGTATTCATCACACTGCAGCACTGCATTAAATACAACATTTATAAATTTAACTGCATTCCCAGCTTTGTGATCAGCCTGTCCATCTCTACTTCTAACTCACTTGAATGCAGCCCAATACTGCTGGCTCATAAACCCATGGCCATTTCAATATTCCTACTCACAAGCTCAGCTCCTTTGAAAGGCACACATCATCAATATTACTTATTCTCTTTTGATGTGCTCCACTAAAATAATTCTACTTTGATCAGTGAAGCACTGTATTATTGTATTTATGCAGCTGTTTGAAGCTGTGGGCTCACAGCTTTTTTTCCTCTTTCTGTTAGGTCCAAATCATACCAGCCTGTCAAGTTACACTAGAAATGCTGTGATTTAAGTCTGGGTATTTTTTTTTTTACAGTTGACAGCATAGCTGCTCACTTTTGATAAATTAAAGGTAAAAATCATCACAAACTGCTCTGGTTAGTGCTATCCAGAGCTTCTGAAAGATCATTAAAACCAATGAAGGGTGTTAAGAGCGCTGTCTAACACGCCTGTCCCAAATGCACTTCAACTTCTCAATTCAGTAGGGTTTGAAAAATCTATCTAACCACCAGTGCGTATCCTACCTATGGATTAAACATTTGCACCCTTGCTAGTCGACACCAGAATTACTGGTAAATTAAACAAGCTATGGATATTTTAATCATGTGGGTCTGAAATGCCGATGTTGTGTCTGAGCTTTAGCACAGTTGTATCACATTAGCTGTAGCTGTAGCTCCTGCTGATGATGACTACTATCATATTGTAAACAACCACAAATTATGAAATGTCACCCTGACGCAGTTTGGCATTTTTGGATTTAGAAAAAAATGATATGAATAAAGTTTGATTAACTCAAGAAGAGCATTACAACTGACATTTATATGATTGCAACCTGACCAAGTACTGAAGGTTGGTACTTGCTGGCTCTGCTAACGTTAGCCGCACTCTGTAAACCTACTAACACCCTTCATTGACTCTGTCATCTTGTGTTAAACTGTATTGAATTAATTGTGCTTGGTTTTGTCATTGGTCTGAGTTTAAAGGAGTTTTCTAGTTGAAATTTAAATTTCCATTTACTTGACTAACAAATTAGCCGCTTTGGAACATCCTCAATGAAACAAATTAAGTAATTTTAGTTATCTGCATAACATCCCACAAAACTATGGAGAAAGAGAAATATAAATAAAATTCACGATATGAGTCGACCAATCAGTCAGCCTTTTGTCAATTTAATTTCACACAATTCATAAAGCATCCATTTTCTCCAAACCTTAGGCTCAGGATGTGAAGCTTAATTTCTGTTAGTGGTACTCTTCATCCACACGACAGATAAGAAGAAAAAAAGAAGATACTAATTCACTCATTACTGCTTGATAAGCAACTTATAATACAATGAAAATCTGGAGAAATAAGCCTTTCTAAAAGTCAAATAATATGTCCCATACCCAGTGTGACAAAGTGAGACTACTGCTAACGTTAGCATTCAGACCCTTACCAAGTAATGCAGACACAAGTAAGGAAGCAGCTGGAGGCTAACATCATGTTTTGTCATAATGAAAGTTGTTGGCTTGTAACTTGCAAGTTGCTATACTAGCTAATGTCTTGTTAGCTTGGCCTAAACTGTTGCTATCATTTTTTCAAGGTAGCTAATTGGCTTTTCTGTTCTACTTTGAAGTATGCCTCCATTTAATCCAGATTTTAATGTTTCATTGTCTTTCCACTTACTGACTTATTTAATTAATGCATTCAGCTAATGTGAATGTCACAATGCTATAATTGTTTAATTACTGCCTCACTATTAAGACAAAGCAAAAAACAAAAAAAACAAACATATGACTCATGATTTGCTGTTTTAGAGATTATCTGAGCTCATCTGGATAACTCCCAGCACCCATTGCAACCTCCATTTTCTGGTGTACCACCTGGTAGGTACAGCATCAGATATCTGGAGCATGTGGCAGCAGGCCAAGGCCGAGCACATTAATAGAGTCAAAGTTTGATGTGTTAATGTGTTCCTCTGCCAACATCAAGAGCACTGCAGGGCAAGCCCACAGAATGACAGACATAAAGAGAATGAGAGGAGGAGGTTGGCAGAGAATGGAGGGAGAGGGAGGCGGCAGGAAAGAAAGTAAAATGCGGAAGGAGAAAAGGAAGAGAGCAAAAAGAAGAAAGAACACTTGACAATGAGAGAGGGGATGGTGTAGAAATGGAGAGAGGTAGAAATGCAGAGGGAGAAAATGAGGAGAGCGATAGATAAAAGGATAAGGAAATTAAAGATGCATGGCGTGGGAAGTGGGGAGTCCAACCTCTAAAAACAGGGTTGTGAGCCAAAGTTTTCTTTGAAATTAGTTAAAATGAGGATAGTGATTAGGGACTCACACAGGTCTTTTAATTCCCTCCTAGCTCTACCAGGAAGCATTAAAAGAGCCAGTACAGCAGCCTAACCTTCAGGTGCTGGTCTTACAGCAACTCTAATAGACAGCAGTCGACTATATTTAGCTCGATGAGAGCTTTGCTGGAGAAGCTGCCATTGAGCTCATCTTTTACCAGCTTTCTCTTATAAATAATCTGCCTGTGGAAAATGGCACGTCCTTGACAGTGTTTCATTTATACATCATTTGCAAGTGAATACATGGATTATGCCCTTGGAAGAGAGTTAAAAAGATTCACTATTTTTCTGCAAATAACATTCATAACTTGTGTTCATTGCTCTTTGTTTTCTCTGCAGAGCTAATGGGAGAATGAAATGTATGGTGAGTAATTTTCCACCGATGAAATATTTAGCGTGCAGCCTACATCTTTTTTTCTCACCGTATGCAGACCTTTGACTTGGCACCCTCTGCCATGTTGATTAATTCTTATTTTAATACAATGATGAGTCTGCCATCGAATCAGTGTGTCAGTGTAAATTGGAGTTTCTTGGCTTTTGTGTTAATTTGCCCCCCCCTGGCTCTAATTGGCTGCTGACAGGCGATGTGGCTCAGAGGCAGGGTGGGTGCTGGCTTATTGCTGTTGTTCTGCAGTTGTTCATGCAATGCATGAAGATGACACAGATAGGTAAAGAGTGATTGTAAAATGCATTTTTATTTATCCAGTCTTGCATTGTTTGATGAAAAACACATCCCATCAAGATCACCTGTGCTATGGTTCTTGTTTATTGGGCATCAACTACAGACTGGTCATAATTTATTATGCAAAAGGGATGATTGCTCAAAGAATTTTGATCAATGTAAAAGAAGTTGGAGATATCTCTAACATTTTCAAACAGATTAAGACATTGACTAAATTACCTTAGGAAATAATGTGTACTATACACTCATTGACTACTTAATTAGCTACACCTAGATCCCCATTTGCCTTTAAAACTGCATTAATTCTTTGTTGCATGGATTCAACAAGGTGAATACGTCTGTTGCACATTCATTATGTGAATTATTCATTCTACCACATTCAGAAGTTGTTTGATTGGGGGTTGAAATATTTAAATTGACCAAAATAAGTAAGAAAATTAATAAATAAATAAGATTTTAAAAATAATGCCAGAAACATGAGCTTCAATTAAATCAAAGTTGTACACCATTTTTTATAGAGTGAATTAATGTTTGATTATTCTCTTAGTCTGATCAAAAAAAGCTTTAATTACTTTGTTTTCAAAATAACTCCCCCCAACTTTGTTCCTTTATAAAGAGAAAAGTCAAATATAGAATTTCAGTCATGGTTTGTGAATGTACACTGATCAGCTATTACAATATGACCACTGACAGGTGAGTGAGTGTTATTGATTATCTCTTGACAGTGGCACCTGTTTGTGTGGTGAGATATACGAGGCAGTAAGTGAACATTTATCCTTGAAGCTGATGTGCTTAAAGAAGAAAAAAGATGTGCAATTGTAATAATGTGAGCAGCTTTGACAAGAATAAGACTACCAAAGGTGGAGGTTTGCCCCCATAGGCTGGCCTGTGTGGTCCAGTTCAACAGAAGAGCTCCTGGGGATCAGACTGCTGAAAGAGTTCATGCTGGCTGACAGAAAGGTGTAAGAACCCATAATGCAACAAAGTTTGTTGTGTTTGGGGCTGCATAGCTACAAACTGGTCAGGGTGCCAATGCTGACCACTGTCAAGTAGCAAAAGCATAAGCATCAGAATTGCATAATAGAGTTATAAAAGACAGCCATCAGGAATGACACATGGTCCCCTAGGACCCCACTTCTGTGTCTGGCATCTGCAGGATGCACTGGACCTCCATGTCCAAATCATGAAGAGTATTCTATTCTATTCTATTCTATTCTATTCTATTCTATTCTATTCTATTCTATTCTATCCTATTCATGTCTTAATTCCAGAGATTAAAGCACATATTCAGAGGTCTAGTAGAGTCCATGTCTCTCCAGATCAGAATTTATTTGGCTCTAACCTGACAAACAGTGCTGAAACGATATTGGGCAAATGTCAGGCAAATGGATCATAGTAAATGTAATTCTATGTGGCTGATGATCATCTTTCTTTCTTCCTTTTCACAAAAAAAAGTTGGCTGTGAACAGGAAAAAAGTTGCATAAGGCTAAGCTTCACAAATTTTTCATTCAAAATTGTTTATTTTAATTTGCGTTGTACTCTTTTATTTGTCTTTCTGATCCACACAGACAAAGGTTTGAAGTGAGTTTTTGGACCAATAGTTATTCATCTAGAGTATTACATTAGCCGGTAAAAGAGCTTTTTTGTTCTACCAGGATTCCATTAAACTATGGCTATATGCAATGGTAATATTGTTTCAGTATCTGTAGTGATTTCCTCCAGG
The DNA here is from genome assembly GCF_033239565.1 of Halichoeres trimaculatus. Taxonomy (NCBI): domain Eukaryota; kingdom Metazoa; phylum Chordata; class Actinopteri; order Labriformes; family Labridae; genus Halichoeres; species Halichoeres trimaculatus. The sequence goes on along the minus strand of NW_027437182.1, from coordinate 14,031,517 downwards.
GACTCAGTGGTGACTTTATATCATATCAGTTTAATTATCTTTGCAGATCACTCACAAAATGGCTACAATGACCCACACTATCCTGGCCTCCTGGACAACTTGTACAGTGATGTCAAACTCCACAAAGAGACTCTAACAGAGAAGCATCATTCCTGTTTCACCTGCACACAGACACCTGATTTAATATCCCCTTCTAGCCTGCCTTACACTGCCTCTATGTTCAGCTCAGGAGTCGCTTCCCCTAAAACTGCCTGAACTTTTGTTGTGAAACTTTGCAAGAGCCAGAATGAGCGGTCTCATTGTTTTTTTTGTTTGTTTTTTTTGTGTGTGTGTGTGTGTACCTGTGTGTCAGGTCTTTTCATAGGTTTATGCTCTGCACCAGCAGGAGAGCTGTGAATGTGAGACACTGTGTTTTTGTCTTACAGTGTAAAACTCTGACAACAGCCCCGTGTCAACTTGGTTTCTCACCACCTGCCGTACAACAGCAAGAAGAGGTGGGGTGTTGGAGTTATCTTGGGTGTCTTCACGTGGGGTGACAGTGAGTCAGAAGTAGAGGCATCAGGACAGGGATATTAGTGCATCCTTACCCTACTCTGTTAAAGTATCTATCTAATGACAAGTTGATGCAGATTTTATTTAACTCAAACCAAATTGTTCCCTTGAAAAATAAATTTAGAAAATATGTATGACTATCTTATGTTTAATCACAAGTTAAATTTTGAGCTCAAAGAAAAAAAAAATGAAAGGTGCTTTGCATAAACATATTTTATAGTTTCTTTTATTAGTTGGGCTTTGAGAGGGTCAAGTCAGTTTGAGTTACTGACGATAGCTTTGTTTTCACTGAGCAGGATCTTAAAGTGACTGCGATATTATGAAAGTGTAGAAAGATGGATGTGATGGGGTCCCTGGAGTGGGAAACAGTGGACAAATCAGCTGCTAAGTTTTGAACATACTTTAGTTTTTGTCCAGAAAATCAGAGATCCATAAACTTCAACTTTCAACAACTGCTTGAACTCATTCAAATTCTTGCTGCATTCCCAGTGTCCAAAGTGATACAGTAACAATGCCATCCATATCAAGACAAACAGGTGCAGGTTTAAAGCAGCTTCCCTGCAACCTTTAGGAGTCCTGATAACAGAATTATGAGACTAATCAAGAGGATCATTCTTCACTCCCATATGAACAGTCTGCAACAAATACAATCCCATCAGCCTGACCTTTGTAGAAGCGAGCTGCGGCAGAATGTAGAAAAAAATTAATTTCTCTCTTCTGAGTGGACGATTACCGCAGCAATAAAGCAGCATGTTCACCGGATACAGGCTGAAATATTCAAATTTGACATTTGAATCAAGATGTTTTACATTTGCAGAAGAGTGTCCAGTACTTTGGTACAATGATATTGCATGGAATACTAAATAACCAACCTGGAGATTACAGTTAGACAAGGCCCTGAACACCAGTGGCTCCATGAGATGTTGTTTGTTTCAGTACAACACAATGTTCTCATCACTATGGGACAGAAAGGCCCGAATAGGCCCCTTTTTGTTTTGGCATGAGTACCTGGCAAGGTGGGCTTATTTCTTCTTGACTGCAGCTCGAGTTTGAATTTATTTTCATTTAAGATTAAATTACAGTGCAGACATTTTCACTAAAGTTAGTTTCTGTGACTTTTCAAATTCCATTTGCTCCAACTAGAAATACAGGAACAACTTTTTTTTCTTTGAAAGTGAGAAAAAAGCCACTCAGATATTTTTATATTTTCTATGTTTCAATGTGACAATGAAATCCTTGTTCAAAACTTACAGTCATAGTCCTGAAACAAAGGTTTTGGTACAGAGCTAATGTAATATTCATAGTATACGCAACTTTTTCTTTTTAAAAAAGTGTTGATAAATTCTCACACTTAAATAAACACCACCACTAACAACAACAACAACAACAACAACAACAACAACAACAACAACAACAACAACAACAAAAATGCCTACAAAAAATAATCAATGTTTCCAAATGATAAATTGTAAAGTTAAGAGTGTCAGAGTTTTACATGTATATACTCTTTGACACCATATAGACTACCAGTTGACTTTAAGAGCCTGTGTCCACCAAGAGTGTTTGCTGCACTAGCAATGTCCAAAACCCCAATTTTAGTGACTTTTCAGCTGCGCTTTCAAATTTATGCAACTTCCTCTTTAGTAATTACCCCTACGTTGCTCTGTCTGCAGCATTTTACATGGAAAATCTTCCAGGAGTCTTGGTTTTAATTGGTTTGGTGAGAGGAAATTGACCTTGACCTTGACACTTGCTGTGGTGTTTCAAAATTTGAACTACTAATGCCTGAAAGCAGTGAAAGCACAGCAACACAAAAATAAAAATCTGACACTGAGAGCATTTCAGTGCTGCCGAACTAAGCATGTTTCAGTAGAAAAAAAAAAGTTTTACCAGCCTAAAACAAAAACAAACTGCTTTGACACAGGCCCTTATACAGAAAAAAAAATTTGTTCATGTACAAATCATACAAATCCAAATCCAGTATAACTCCTTCTGATATCTTCCTTTTTGGAATACCTAGTATATTTACCTCTGTCCCTTTTTTGGCTTTATGTTAACAAACATGTAGCTCTGTATATGTACTATGTCGTGTTTCAGAAGCACCAGTAGATTTTATCAAATCATTTTCTTTAAAAAAATAAATAAAAATAAATAAATTAAAATCAAATATATTTAAATGACTGAAGATGGAAGTCCCCTTCCACCTACTGTTACATTTAAACCCATTCAACATGTAACTGATGGTGTTATCATTACTTTTAATGAGAAACCAAGAAATGCAGCTTTAATGCATTTTTATCAACAGACTAGTTTTTGGTAATTATTAGATGTGCATTTTAGAGAATTTTAAAAAGGGAATAAGTATGTGTTTAATATATTTCCTTCCTCCCTTTCCTCTTAAACTCTCCTTTTCTCTACCCTTTTCTCATGTTTTTCTCTACATATCCCTCTTCCCTGACTTTCTCTCATTGTCTCTATGACGTCTTTTTTTCCAGGCTGAGACAAGACCTAAATACTCCCAGAAGGCAGCAGGTCTGCCCTTTGAAAAGTGAGTGATGCACCATGGGTAGTCCTCCAAACAGTGTAAACACCACTTCTCAGACTGATGTGAGGAGCTGCGAGAGAATTCATAATGTATGGCATCGCTGTAACAACATTGCAAGCAATTACCATCTCAGGGAAATTATACCCCCGCCGATATAACAATGTAATTATGCGAAGGTAGCGTGGGCTTTTGTTAACTTTAAGTATAGTGCATGGCACAGGGAAAGTTAATGAGTGTTTGTGTGTCTCCTGTCTGATTCCAGTAGCTGACCAAGGCTTTTAAAGCTGGCTCCTTCAAAGCAATCAGGAGCGTGTCTAATTGTAATCACTGTTGGCTCATACACTATGAGACATAAGTAATTATGTTGACAAGTGGCACATAATATCTACCTCCATATAAAAATTATTACCTAGTGTTCCTGTTTTAGAAGCATTACGCCCAAAGATACTACCTTTCATCATCTTCAGTAGACATCTGGGAACATGGGTGCCAAAAAGGGTGGGGGTGGGGGGATTCTTGGGGCCCATCATCAAGAGGGACCCAAAAAGGCTTCTTTCAAAATTATTATACTGAAAACAAATAATATGACACTATGTTATTAGTTTCCAATCAAAATTATTTATTATTTTTTACAATTTACTGGTAACATTACGTTTTTTTGTTTTGGAAACATTTCTCAACAGGCCCCCCCTCCATGAAATGTAAAATGGTTCTGTCCTCCTAGTAGGTGCACTGTGCTGCGTGCAGCGGCTCAGTTGATTGGTTGGAGGCTCCTACCAATCAACTGAGCTGCTACACACAGCGCAGCGCTTCAGTCCGACCTGAGACAGAGAATGCAATACGCTGCACAAGTCGCGCTGCCAAGAAAGAAGAGAAAACAAGACCAGGCCTAAAAGCAAAGCAAAGGAACAACGATATGTCACCCAGTTTTTCCACAAACAAGGTGGTTCGGTTCATGTGGGAAAGTTCTAAAACATTAGCCTTAAGTGGGTTTTTGAGCTGGCTCGAAATAGGAGATGGCCTTGACATCATACACACACACACACACACACACACACACACATATGTTACAGAGAGATTACAGAGAGAATCAGTCTTTCAGTAAATATGTGAATCTCAATTCCATTGTTTTCAGTGCTTCCTACCAAGTAACTGTGATGTTTTTCTTCTCATTAACATGGGAAATGATAGTCAAAAACATCATTAACGTGCATTGTTTTATTTTAACAGTATTAAACATTTATGCTGGCCCTGTGGCCGGCTATACAGGGTCCCAGCAATATTTCTTTTCATGGGGCCCAAAATACCTGGCGGTACAATAAATCTGCTCTCAGTCTTAAAAATGGCAATCACAGTAACATTTTTTTTCATAAGATTACCAACTGCCTCCATAGTTCATCAGGTAATTATTAATTATAGCACAATTCATTCAAACCTGTTCTTAAAATGACTCAAGGAATCCATAAATCAGTGTTTCCAGCCTGTTTTATAGTTACAGCCAAGTTTGCAGGACTCATTTCTAAATGTGAACATGAGACTGGACACAGCAGAGACCTCAGGGAGAATGCCTCAGTCCAGCTTTGACAGGTCTGGACACAGAGCACGGCTTCAGGCCAAACAGCAGCTATAAAAAGCTTTTCCCTCCCTCACCTGATGTCCAGGATCAGTACTTCCACTGCAGCCAGGGAAGCTTAAAAGAATGTCCACAGATTGCTATAAGCTTATAGTGGGCCTCTGTGTGTACAGTATATGTACACACACACACACACACACACACACACACACACACACACACACACACACACACAGACCTGGTTTTGTGCCTATATGTTGTTATGAAGTGCAGCAGCGCAAAGAGGCCTTATCTTGCCCTGAGGTGTAAGTTAAGGCCTTGCAGCTACAGAGGGGGGAAATGACTTTAAGCACCTGGACACAATGTCAATATTTGAAAAAAAGGAAACATGGTCCAAGAGTAATACATTTTAAACCAAGGGATGCTTTATAGAACCACAACAGAGTCATACAGTCTTTCATCCAACCTTTACCACTATTATTTTGATAAGGAACCTGAAACTTTATAATCAGACTGGTTATGCATGATATTACGGAAATACTGTCCCTGATAATAATCTATATTTAACGAGTTTTACAGAGCCCATTCATTTGTCATGCCATGCAATAAAAATAAAAGTTTGATAAGAATCTGAAGTTCAGGACGAGCAGAACGATGGCACAGCAGTAATTAAATTGAAGGTTGTTTTGAGGAATAAAGTAAAATGAAAGTCATGGTCCTTTAATAAGCATGAACATGAACTCAAGAGAAACTGACTGCCAACATAATTACATTTTGTAACTGGTGTCTATAATAAAGAATGAACTGATAGGAAATTTTTAGCGATTGTGAAGAGGTGATTTGCCATCAAACAGTCAATATTTTCTCTGTCAGAATAGAGTGTAAAGTGCTTCACGGATGCTGCAAGGGGATTATGGCATTGCAAATGGAGAACAGAAGGAAAGTAACCTTAAAAATGAAATAAACAAGAAAGACCTATAGGGGATTAACGGCAATAAAGAATCGTCACAAAAAGTGACGTGAAGTGCATAAAGATTGGATTTGATTAGATGCAGCAAAAAGTCACCAACGGATTTTCTTTGTCATTCCTTTCTTTTATACAAAACCAGTGCAGGGCAATGTTTCCAGCATTTAGCATCCTAGGCACAAAACACCCTCAGTAAGAGCTAATTCTTGTAGCAACTAAAAATAGCTGACCTTTGGGAACATCACAGCACTTCTCAATCACTTCCCCCGATGACCAATCAGAGAAATGGGAGGGCAGGATGTCAACTTTGTCAACAACATAGTGGAGGCTGGCTGAAGAAGCAACAAACACCAATAACTTTTTTTGTGGGTACCACTTTCAAGTTGCTGAAAATGCCGCCATTATTTCTATCAATTGTTTTGACATTTTCATTATTTCTTTCTTTTCTTCAATCCAAAAAACATTATTTGAAGCATTTAGAGCAGTTTAAAATGGACCTAACATTTACTACTAAGGTAACCAGATGTGCTGTGGGACAACCACGTAATAGTGGGCTCCAACAAGAAGTGATTGAAAGTGGGGGTGTTGCACACATACCCACAAAAAAAAAAAAAAAAAAAAAAAAAACAGGCACAAGCCCTTGGAACATTAACTTAAAGAAGAAAGGATCTGTTTTAATTGAGTCTCACGTACACAGTTGTAAATGGCTTCTAGCCAGGTGTGTTTGTTTTGGAATTAAGTGGAGATCTGATTGAAACATTTTTTTGTTGTTCTTCTTCAAGACAACTTTTTACTAGACACAATGCGCCGAGGTAAGGTATTTATCAGTACAGTTATGTCCCAATACAGTTTGAAATGTGACATCAAGCAAACGTTGTAGTAGCTGGCTAAATGTAGCACTATCGGCAGCCGGGGGCTCCAACATATCTGTAGGCTAACGTGACAATAAGTCAACACTGTCAGTTTGTATGTAATTTAATAGCAGTCTATTTTTAGCACAGCTGGCAGCCTGGTGCTCTGTGACATGTTCATAATGTGTAACATTAGTGAATCCTGGTTATGTCCTGCCAGTCATCTACCAAGCAGAGCTAACGTAACCTCACGCTTCATTTTATTGAACGACTCTCAAGTTTGAAGCAACCAGTGCAGTGTAACTGCTGTATGTGGGTTGGAATGGACGTTATCGCAAGCAGTTTAGCTCCGTGCTAAGCTTTAGCCTGTGCATTCTACAGTTTATCTTTCTTCTGCTCTTCTTTCCTTTTTTGTCCGACAGTTAGGCTCCAGTGTCCACCATCACTACAAATTTAATCACAGAAATCGTTTTCAGCAGAGGAAAAACACAGATCTCTCTTCTCGCTACTGACTAACTTTGTCAGCCAGTGTGGCGTTGTCATAGATTTAGATGTGACGTAAATCAATCTGGTCCTGCTTGACCCAACCCAGAAGCTTAGAAGTAGCATTTTAAAATAATCTGTAACCTGTAATATTGGTGCAGATAATCTCATTTTAAAGTGTGGTTTACAATTAGGCAAATATCTAGAGGGAGACATTTGCAAGATCACTCAGAAACTCCTCACAGCCCCTTAAAATGGCAGTATTTTCCCCATCTCCCCACTTATCAAGACATGATAAACAATGGTTATTAATTTAAATTCATAACAGTCAGTCTTTGTAACTAAATTACATGGAAAAGGTGTATTATTTTTCTGCATGGAAAAACAGTAAGTTTCTTCTTTCTTGTAGAGGATCACAAAATAGTTATTGATCCTCCACTATCCATCAATGATGCCAATCTTGTGCCCAGCTTTGGGCATGTCTATTTTAATACCTGGCTATTGATTTTTGCTAACCTGAAAGACCAGTGGTGTTCACTCATCTGTTTGGACAGGGGATAGTGACCCCCTTTCACCTCACCATGCAGGTAAGAATGGAGGAGTAAAGGAAAGGATACAGGAACTAGGGGAGAGGGAAGTGAGTCAGTCAAGTACACAGGTGGATGAGTTTAAGAAGGAGGAGGAGGGTGAGTGGAGGATAAGTTGATAGTCAGACAGAATGGTACTTCAGACAGCTCTGTGCTGCAGATCCGATCAATACGCAGATATGTCAAGTTAAGTTGTAAAGCTATAGAATGAGAGGCAGCGGCATGGAAGGAGAGTGAAGGAAGGAGAGGATCAGGGGCCAGAAAGAAGGAGAACATGTGGGAATAAGGAGAAGAGGCTACAGAGGAGGGAGAAGACGTACAGGGAGCTAAAGAGGAAAAAGAACAAAAGGGATAAAAATAAGTCGAGGAACAACATCCATCTGTATGCATACTCTTCCCTTCAGATACCTAGCTGCTATAACAACTTGATTTTGATCAGCCAAAACCCCCAAAAGTAGAATTTAATTCTCAACAGCAGAAATGATGCCAGGGATAACCTGATTGCAGACATCCTATCAAATCAACCAGCAGAAAAGGGGTTTGGCACATTTCCCCTCATTCTGCTGACACCGTGTGGAAAAAAAAGTTTCCATTTCAGGCTGGATTTGATTGTCAGGGAATAATGACACTTACTGTGGCTACAGCAGATGTGAGAGCAACCTGAGGAGTTACTGGGTCTCAGCCATCTCTGATGGGGAAAAGCAGAAGAAGATCCTGTCCTGATCCAGCAAGATCCAGGCAACAGTGGCAGAGCTGGTATATGTGTAAGGTGTTTCTGTAAGAGGATGACAGCAAAGCGAGACAGAAATGTCAACATAAATGTTCCTGCAAAAAGACAAACTTTGTTTAAAGTACGGTTTAACGGAAATGTTTGTTGTAACAATTTAATAAGAATCTATTCCTGAGAAAGACCATTACTTATTATGGAGGAGGTCATCATAATGTCATTTTGCAGTTTTATTTTGTGTCAAGTTGTTCTGGTCTTCAGCTGGGAGCCAACTCAATATTATGATTATGTATCAAGAACTGGTGCTGATAGTCTCTGCAGTCTTTTCCAGTTTTGTCTCCTGCTTGTGGGGGCTTCCCAACACGATGAGCCTGTTTCGCTCCAATGACTAATTGCATGTAGCTATCTTTTGGATATCATCATACCACCAACCTTCCCTCCCCCAAAAAAACCCTTTGCCAAAAACACCTGTAAGAGGCATGTCCAAATTAAATGAGATGCTATTCTTGAACCAATTGGAGAACATACAAAAGTTTGGTCTCTTTGTGAAATAAACTTTTAACCTCAGCAGTCAAACTTATTCAAACTAGTATGAAGTTACTGAAGCAAGAAGACAGAAATTGAAATGTTTTGTCCTGGCCAAGATTATTTTCCTTTTTTTGTGTGATGTGGAAGGATGGAAGAATGGAATCAAAATTGAAATAAGAGTTTGCGGATGTTTGTTCACACCATGTCACACCATTACCGATCTAGTTGGTCTAATGAAGTGCCAATCAAAAGGACTTCAATGTTGACACTGTGGTATGAGATTTGAGACATCTCACAGAATCTACAAAGGCTCTGTATTAAAATATAAGACAAAATGCCCCTGTCACCACCAGTTAATGGTTTGAAGCTAATATAAGAGATAGATCCATCAATACTGTTGGAAAGTAATTATAAATCTTTACTATCTGTAGTTATTCTTTGCTGCAATGCTTTTCTTTATCTCTACTCTCCATATATCCACTCATGGCAGTCAGCCATCCCTGTTATAAAGTTCTTTCTCACGTTGGGTATTTGTTGGGTTTCTGTAAATAATATTTTTTTTTAAGTATGGTGCAGACCTGCTCTTTATTTAAAGTACTATGATGAATTTTGTTTTGATTTGGTGCCATTACAATACAAATCAGTCCCAGACACACACAAATGTATTACACACAGTCAAATGAAGTCCATTTACAAATAACACGGGACATTTTTTTCATAGAATCACAGAAAAATGTTGATGTCAACCCTTAATGAGATATCTACTGACATTTTCCACATCAAACCATCGTTAGAATCCCCCCTGCCCCGTGGTCCCTTTGGTATCAACCATCAGTTTCATTCCCCTTCCACTCATCTCAAACACACACTTCTGCATCCCCATCTGACCCGTAAGCATCTGAAAGTCCCAATGGCCCTCACTCAGCTGCAGTCTCTGTTGCAGCTCCGCAGTCTGAGTGCTCCTCTCTGTCCTCTATGAAGGGAGAGGCGAGCCACCTATCTGCTGTTGTGCACACAATTTGAGATGACAGGTTAAGTGGCTTACCTACCCTCTGGGCCTGCTAATACAAGCCAGAAGGAACCAGCAGACATCTTAGATGGTCCTGTGCTGTGTGGGTGGGGGCAAGACAAGGTAAAAAGTGGGAATGTGGAAGTATGGAGGGAAGTCTTTTCACATGTTACAAACTTGGCAAGAAAGGTTGAGACTGGCGACTAATATCAGAGATTTATTATCAGGCCAACAGATTTAGGACATCAGCAAAAAAGTAACACCATTACATCATTCACAACAGTGGCACTCAACCAGGTTGCATTCAAGCTAGTAAACTCAAATGTTACACCACTTTCCTTTAAGTAATTTTTTAAATATATTAGTCAAAAAAGGGGGAAAATGACCCTGTGAGATTTTACGTTTAGAGATGGGGTATTATCCTCACTTATAGAAATGCTGGATGTACTAAATGTGCAAATTTCCAAACAGCTGCTTTTTCACATGTTGTATAAATCTTTGACCTGATAAAACATATTTTAACAATAGCACAAGATTTTCATGAAGATTAAGATGATGAGTTCAATGCATAAGGATCCCCTAAGTGGTTCATGACATGTTGGAGGGATGGGCCTCAAACACTGAGGTCTGCCCACAGATCTGCCCCTGACAGGTCTGCATAGGGCTGGCCAATCAGAGGGAAGGAAGTTTGTAGAGCAGGGAGTCTTAAAGAGACAGGAGCTACATAGCCTTTTTTTTTAAAGAGACAGGAGCAACCTAGCCATAAAGCCTTTAACAGCTCAAATACACCAGATTAATCTCTGGTCCATCACCAGTTAGTTGCGTGTTGACTGCAACATCAACTCACTCTAGCTGCATGTTCAGTCTGGCAAGGCACATGGCTGACAGACAGCTGGAGTCGTGAGACTGAGTTCCCACACTTCCCACTCCATTCATGCTGTGTTGTAAAACCTTATACCTGGAGACTCCTGGCCTGGCTCCACACATTATGTCCGTTTGTTTTCAAAGTCAAGCTAAATTAGGTTTTGACATTATTTGATTTTGAAAGTCACTGGGTGTTTCTGTGAAGAACTTCTCATCTGAATCTGCTTTTTGTTAATTTGACACATCACAGCTCTGGCATCCAGCAAAATTGGGATGGTTGCATATCTGCAGATCCAGTGCAAATTAACACATTGACTTAAAAAGTTAATAATAATGATTAATAGAAACCTATCTGATCCAGTGCCGTTACAGAGCAAAGCCCGGCTAGAGACTTATCTAGTATACTCTAGCAGTTTGAAACACGGTGATTCCGAAACACCAGTGTTTTCTTTTCTTTTTCTGTCTACCCCCACTTTCTCTTTCCCACATTTCCTGTCTCTCTTCAGCTGCCCCATCCAATAAAAGCAAAATGCCCGAAAAGAACTTAAAACTTAATAAAGATAGTCTTTTGGGTGGCTTTCAGAGTCAGCCATACATGGACAGTGGAGGAACTGCAGTTCCTGGCGCTTCAACAATGTTCTGATTTCATTTTTAACATTGGAGGCTTCCACTTGGTTTCTCTTTTCCCCATGTTGAAAATAAAACTGTTTCATGTAGCGCCCACTCCAGGCCTGGAGCACTTCTGTCAATATGATTGGATGTGCAGCCTTTTACCATGTGTGTTTTTGGGGTTTGTATGCCTCCTGATTAAAAAAAAATGTTTTGGCCTTGGCAGCATATATTTAGTGCTTTACCATCATTGTATTTTTTTAACTTCTTGCATGCAAAGTAAAATTGTGGGTTTGATTTCAGGAGGAAGAAACAAAAATAAAAATGAGTTTGTAGAAAGCAAGCCCTGATTAAGACATGTTGAGTCTGAGCAGTATTTTCATACATCATAAAAAAATCAGTTTGGCTTTATCCACTGCCTGCTTTTAATGTCTTTGATAAATGCATCCAATCCATGTGAGCTCTATGTCTCTAACAGACAGTGAACCTGACTGACTGAGCAGAAAGAAGGCATGACTTGCAAAAGTGCTGCTGCCTCAAGCTGAGAGACCACACATTGTTTAAATTTTGACCAACTACACTGACCCAGAGAGGTGGTGTCAGACTCCACTCTTCTGGCCCAAAAGAAAACATTTGAACACCTTACAGCTTTATAAATACTTATGAATTTTGTATATTTTGTGTTTAAAAGATATCAAGTAAGAGGTATATATTATATTCCCAGCTGATAGCTGAGTCATTTGTGCTCTGTTAGGTTTTGAAGCATCTGCCAAGTATTTCTTGTTTGTTCAGCAACAACAAAGAACAACTGAGGGCATGGTTAAATGCTCATTACAGGATTACTGGACTTTTCAGTGGATCAGATCTGCTAATCATCTCTTGTTCTGAAACCACAAGCCAACTGTTCAAATCTTTTCGTAGGGTTTTCTCGTCACAGAGCGGACAAATGAGACAGGAGAGATTCCCTCAAAGAGCAAGATTAACAGAAGCATTCATGAAACGATACACTGATCAGTCATGCCCTTATTTTCACTTGCCTAATATGGTGTCACTTGGGTATCAAAAACAGGTTCTGACTTAAAGCTGGCTTAAATGTCTGAGATCTGTGGATTTGATAAGCAAAGACCTCCCATACTATCATCATTTGTGCCATGAGAATCATTATAGACTACTATAGAAGTTTGGCAAAGCTTCACAGGGAGTATGTGGTACAAAAACAAAAGCAGATCCTTTACATTCACAGCTGCAAGGCGGTACATCCATCATCCTCATAGATCTCTGTGGAATTGTTTATCCAGCACACACAGCAAATGCTTACTTTGATTTAGATCATGGGAATCTGCAGGCCAAGACAACACCTCGATCTCATTATTGTGTCTCCTGAACCACCCAGATTTTTTTTGTTTGTTTGTTTTTTTTGCTGTGGCATTACTCAGCTAAAAGAGGAATACCATTTCTAAGAAGGGGTTGGTCACTGGTGATAGAATAAGTGGTTGCTGACAAAGTAATATGCAGAACCTAATGTTTCCATAACATTACTTGTGATATTAGACTTGCATTTTTGTCATTATGCATTCTGCTGCCATGTTTCCTCCACCACATTCAACAAGCCACCATCTTTCATTAGTCCCATTCTAATGCTCCTATGTCCATTATAGGCTTGCGGATGGAGGTCAGCACATGCACCTTGACCATTTCACATTAAACTGCAATGCACAGTTAGATGGGATCCCACAGGCCAGCACAGCAATAAGTCTGGGTCACCCAACACCTTGTTGCTGGTTTTGCCACCTTATTCCCCCTGGACCAATCTTTGCAGGTACTGATCACTTCAGACTGGGAACACCCCACAAGAGCTGCAATTTTGAAGGTGCTGCAGGCCAGTCATCTAGCCATCACAAATGTGTCGCTTTTCAAAGCCACTCACATCCTCACCTTTGCTTTTTGAGTTGTGCTTTGAACACAACACCTCAGAGCACAAAATGTTCACAAAGATGTCAGTGATCATGATGATTTAGTTGATTGGTGGACATGAACTGTCTTCCATTTTCCTTGTCTGATTTTTCTGTGTATTTTTGTTAATTCCAAAGAGTAAAACAAGTATACAATTTAATGCAGAGACTGTAAAAGCCTTTTTTTCCCAGAAGACAAGAAAAGTTTGTGTTCACTCTGGGATTGGCTGAAGGCACAATGAACTGAAGAACTGATACAGCTGACAGATGGATGGATAGACAGATAGATGAGTAGATGGATTGAAAATGTCAATATTACATTTGATCCTTTTCAACACAGGATTGAAAGTTTGTGGAACACTTGATACCTTCCTCTTGACCTCATAGCTTTTGGCTCGGGCTGCCTTTGGACTGTAGGCAAAACAGTAAACCAAACGAATAAATGAAGCATTTGTCTGTGGCCCCTCCTGGACTGTGTGACAGACAGCAGTGGGGGGGAGATTCCATCAACCTGACAGGCGGCTTCTTGCAGGAGAAGAGTTAATTGCTGTGGGACCAGAGCAGCCTTCAACATCCATCAACAAAGCTCCTTCCAGCTCTGTGGGGTTGGAGGTTGGGTGAAGCACTGAGAGCTAGGGATACCAGAGAGGGTTATGGAGGGCAGAGAGATGTGGGAAATGTCTGATTTCCTTTGACATCTTGGGCAAATAACCTTCAAAACAAAACACCGCTGCTGAACTGTCCGTTGTGGGCTGGTTTGGATTTCAGCCTGAGTCACATGCTGCAGGCTGGCAAGTTACAGCGCTTTGACTGAAATTACATCTTTGAAAGTTGCACTATAGATCTGTTGTGTCCACAAATGGGCCCAGGAGATAGTTTGCCCACATGTCAGCTTGACAACATTTTATGATCAATTAAAGAAAATTGCTGGTCTAAGCCTTTGAGGGATAGATTTCCAGGATACTTATCAGCAATCTTCAGCACTTCAAGGGACTCCTAGAGTATGTGCACACAACGCAGATATATCAAATCATCATTTGTGTCTCTTGAACTTCAACACAAGATTTTTTTAATATATATATATCTAAACTATTCAGTCAGATGCTTCAACATTTAATGTTCACTCAATTTATACTGGGAGCAGGCTGATAGACATAAAAACTGGGGTGATGTTCCACAGTCAAGGTTCAAACACAGAGGATTTTAGAGTAATTGGTGGCTCTCTATATAAATCGTCATTTAAACTTGGACTTCAACATTTAAGACTGACTCCAATTTAGGTTTGGTGACTTGACTTGACCAGTGATCTTAAATACTGCAATTATTGACAGAGTTATTTAAAAAAATATATATATTTATAATACAAATGAAATCTGCACAAGTTCTGACGCTGGGCTTGGTCAAGTCACCTACTACACAGAAAGACATTAGTTAAAAAAGATTCAGGGTAACACAAGAGCTCTCCTTCATTTAAGCACTAAAGCTCTTGGGAATTAATTTTTTTTGTTTGTTTGTTTGTTTGTTTTTTCACAGAAACCAAGTGTCTAATTTACCCACAATATGACTGCCAACCCTACATGGTCGTACGAGGAGGCTAAGTTTTTAAGAGAAGCCCTGAAACTTGATGAAACATTCAGCATAGTAAAAACAGCTTCACTGCTAACACAGAATGGAGTGCCTGTGATCCTCACCAACAAGGACCCAGTGACACTCGAGCTCACAAAACACGGCAATTTTGATGAGGAGCAAAGAGGAGCAGTGAGAGGGGAACAAACTGTCCTTGTGACTACAGAAATAAGAGATGACAGACCAAGTGAGAGAGAAGGCTAAAACAGAAAATTTGAGTCAGGATGCAGAGCAAGCCAATTTCCGACATTCATTTCATTTAACACCTTACCCAAAATGTAGTCCCACTTGTGTTGTGGTGGTGGTGCACACTGACCCTGTTTGACATAAAGCTGACTGTTCTGTTTCTGTGAAAGGTGAAAATACAAAAGGACAGCAGAACAACAGTATAGAAGTATGCAGTCAGGGGAAATGTGATGCAGACTATAAAAATGCATCAATAAGCTCAGACCAAACTGAGTGAAAATAATTGTAAGGGAAAAGTTAATGTCATATCAATATGCTATTTAGAAGCTCTGCAGCGTAGTTTATGGTGTAGAGAAAGTGCTTCATCAGAAACAAAAGAAAAGTAGCATATGCAGTAACTTCATAATGTAAGTTTTCCTTTTTTTGCCATGGTTCAAATCTTACTGATGGGGTTCGGCTCAGATAAGAATTCACTTTGAGTGACCACTTCTGTGAAAAGAAAAAAAAATTGACAGTGTGATGGCCAAGGCCACACTAGGGTAATTTCAACTTCACTCATGCCTTATTAGCTGTTTAACAAAAGTGGTTATTCCTTTTCTTTGCAGTGAACCACTCAACCACACTTTACATTGCTTTAAAATTAGTTTATTTCTGCATTTAACCTTATATTGTTTAAAGATGCTATGAGGAGGATCTGTTTTAATTGCACTCCCTCGCCGCCTTCTGGACTGGAGTGTCTGCACACTGTTGTTGATTACTTTTAGTGAGGCATGTGTTTGTTTTTATTTTTATTTTTTTTTTTACAGTTACGTAGTGCTACGGTTTGAAACGTGACATCAAGCAAATGTTGTGGCTATATGTTAGGGACATTGGTAGTCCAGTACACCAACGTATCTGTTGGCTAACGTGACAACAAGTTAACACTGTCAGTTTGTATGTAGTTTAGTAGCTGGTTATATTTAGCGCAGCTGGCAGTCCAGTGCCCTAAGACAAGTCTGTAATGTGTAAGTAAATCCTGGATAGCTATGTCCCGCCAGTCATCTACCAGGAGTAGCTTACATAACCTCCCTCTTTATTTAATTGATAGAAGTTTGAACAGACCACTGCAGAATAACTGCTGCATGTGGGTTGGAATGAACATTATCACATATAACTTAGCCCCTGTGTTACAGAGTGATACAGCCCGAGCTAAAGGCTAATTAGCCTACAGATCTATGTGTTTTATTTCTTCTCAGAACTAAACTTTTTCAGCAGTTCAGTGTTGTCTTAGAGACCTAGACGTGCCGTAAATCAATCCAATCCTGGATGATCTGTCCTGGAAGCTAAAAAGTAGCAATTTAAAATAACCTGTAAGCAGCAATATTGGCACTGATAATCTAATTTTAAAGTAAGGATTACGATCAGGCAAATATCTAGAAGGGAGACATCTGCACCTTACTGCTTGGTCCCTGAAAAACTGATTAACTGAAAACCTTCACAGACAATATGGGTACAACTTCTACAGTGTGTGTGTTCTAACTGGTCTGCCATGACCTCAGTGCAACTCTACAATGTACATAATTTTTTTATAATCTTTCAGAGTTATGGAAAGAAACCCAATGAAAATTTTGGTAACACTTCTATTACTTTACACAATCTAAATCTACTCCGAGCCATTGCTTTACCTATATGCAAACACAGTTCAGTGTCTCTTCATCCTTTACATCTTCTGCATACATATCTCGGGTTTCTTGCTCCCAGGTGAGCCTGCAATGTAAACATGGCAGAGACTCTGAAACAACATGTAATTGCCACCCAAGCTGTCAAAGCCTCAAAAGATGGAAGGAAATCAGACAGATTTTGCAACTGGGGATGCACTTCAGAGACCACAGGGACATAGTGACATATATGTACAGTATGTATAAGAAGTGTTGGTGCCTGAAGGCAACAAAAAAATTGCCTGAAGCCAAACATGAAATTTGGAACAACATAACCTTCTTTAGAATTAATTCCAACAGGTATAGCTGATTAAAGTCAGACTTTGAACTCAAAGGAAAAAATGGAAGGAAAAAAAATATGTCGAGATGGTGATAAAAAAAAGAGCGCTCAATCTTTTTCAAGATTCAATTAAGATTCCAACCGATGCAGGCATCTAGTCAACGTGAAAAATGTCTTGTTTTTCTGGCACTCAACACTCATTTTGTTTCTACCATGATTGCAACGGCCCACCCTCAGGAGATCTTAGATTAGGAAGAAATCCCTTGTCACCTTTCTAAGAGACGATTGTGACACCTCAGCACCGACTTTATTACAAACTTACTCAGGGAGTGGTTCAGACAAAGCCGGTAGGCAGCATTTAAGGTGTCGCTGCCTCTAATTGAATCACCTCAGATGAGCAAAAAAAAAAAAAATGGTGTGAGTTCATCTGATTCTTGTATTAATTAACTAATTCTTGTCTCTTATTCAATTATCTCAGTAATGGAACATATTTTCCTTCAATTATGAACTTTTTTACCGCCTCACATGGTGAATGCTAATTCCCTCACAATAGGAGCTGAAACCCCTCCTTTCTCTTCCTGCTGAGGAGCAAAGATAAGCGACATCACTCCTGCAGCATCCATATCTGTGGCCATTGCTGCTCTGCTGATGTAGACACTAAATAAGCTGGTAGGTTTTAGCAGATGTAATCAGGAAGATGTAGCTGAGCTGATAGAGGAAGATAGACAGAGGCAGGCTGGACCACAGTGCTTACTTGTTTTCATTTCAAAAAGGAAAAGGAAAGTAGTTCCTGTATCACTGCACCTTTGTGCTCACAACTGTTATTTCACTGATACCCTGTTTCTTCTTTTCCTGTATGTAAAGAGAGTTAGTAAGATATGAATTTATTCAAACCACCAGAAACTTGATCTCAAGTACAGCATTCACACAACATCATTATTTTGGGGGTCTGAGGCGCTCTTGTTCAATAGTTTCAGGCTGAGTATCATCCACTAACATTTTGTTTGGCTTTTGGCTTTGGCAAAAAAGAGCGAAGTATGATACAGAATACACAGCAACTGGCGGCCCCACAAGCCAAAACTGGCCGCCAGTAAAATATCTGGCATATTTTTTGAGTGGCTTTTATTTATTTGTTTTTCTTATCAAAAATGCCATGAGGGGTACAAACATCCACACCACAACAGAATACAAGCTGCACTGACATGGTGGACAGCGCCTGGTGCTGAAACAAAGCCTCACCCAACAGTTATCACCAGCTTCACCTCCTCTCTGGCCTTTTGCCTCCAAATCTTTCCTCTCCTTGGGAAACAGAATATACAGTGACAGGCTTTGGTTGTTTTCTGTTAATGTTTTCCTTCCATCTTCCATTGCATTCCTTGCATTTAGCAACAAATTTCACTGGCTTTATGTAAACGAAATAAGATAACAGCCAATCTTTTCGCTGTTAGCTTCCCACTAAGGAGCTGCATAGACTAATACTACTCACTCAAAGCAGTCCACCATTCTCAAAATAAAAATGATACACATCTATTTAAACATTCCAATAAAACATTTTAAGACTGTAATAGGTCAGTAATAAGCTTGATTGAATATCACTTGAATATTAACAAAAGACAGTGTCACACTTTGTGACACAAACCAGTGGCATCGTTTAATTAATCAACTTCATAAATTAGGCTACAACCATACAATTATGAATATTTATTAAAAAAAAAAGTTTTTTTTTTTCCCTCCTCATTTTTGAAAATAAATCTTGTCAAACCGATCATATCCAAATATCCAATTTGGATGGTGTTTTTAAGCACATCAATTTGTGCTGACCTAAAGCTTAATTTACATATGGACGCAGGGCCATCCCTGCAATATGCCATCACACATTTATGGCTGCCATCAGTAATAATATGAAGATGATTCATGTCAGTTACATCTCTCTTTCTGTGTGTGTGTGTGTGTGTGTGTGTGTGTGTGTGTGTGTGTGTGTGTGTGTGTGTGTGTGTGTGTGTGTGTGTGTGTGTGTGTGTGTGTGTGTGTGTGTGTCTCAACAAAACTCCTCTCCGATGCCTTTTTTTAACCCTTCAAGCTGATCTCATATGCATTTTAAGTTTTGTTCGGCTGTAGATTTGAAACCAGATAATATAAATCAATCATTGTCTTTGCATTTTATTGGAAGGATGCAGCCACGACGTTTCATTTTTTTTTTTTAAATGTATTTATTTATTTTTTTGTTTGGGGGGGGGGATGCAAACATTTAATCATTTATGGTTTATTGTACCTTTTTTTTAAACTTTTTCTTTTTTAAAAGCAACTTATTTAGTTAGTCTGAACAAGTCTGTACATTTTATACATGTTTCGGATATAAGGGCTATACTTATGTATAGCACGCGTTTTATGAAAAAAAAAAAAAAAAGATTATAGCATATAAACATTGTAGACTTGGTACAGTAGCCAGACTTTTCACAATGGCAGTATGTGAAAAATGTGCTTGAAGTCTATTGTTAATGGCGAAGTACTCAGGTCATATGTCAGAGTTGCCTGTTGCACCAAGAGCTACAGCATGACTAGATTATCAAACCACCAAAAGATCGCTCCATCAACCAGTGACTACACACCAGTAAGGATGGACTACAATAAAAGTTTTACCTCAACTGATCAAACACAAGTGGATACAACTCTGTACATACAAGGGTTGAAAAAAAAAATGATAATATAATGTCACCCTGTTGTCTGTGATAAAATTATAAGTACCCTGCAGCCAGATATTGATAATCCAATTTAACACAATATGGATTTTTCTGCTGATTTGACTCATTACATCAGATTTTCATAGCTTCTTGCTGTGGTGCAACATGATTGAGGACAGGAGTTGATTAGCTGAAGAAGAAGTCAACAGATGTACAACACAAACACAAAAAAAGAATGGCCGCTTTTGAAAGAGAAGAAGAAACAAGGCTGTTTCAGGTCTCTATGTGGAGAGGAAAAGGTGGAGCATTCACTCAAGTCTACAGAGTAAGATTCACTCACCTGCGATAGATGAGCTTCACGTTTCACAGTATCATACGTGACTGAGTGTGAAATGCATCCCAATGTGCTACTATCTAGCATGATGCATTAGACCCTTCCTGGTGCTTCTATGATGAGAGATTAACTCAAGGCCACAGAGCGGTAGCTGTTGCTCAGTGCTGGAGTCTTTAATCTTTCAATCATGAAGTCAGAGGTCTGATCCTCGGTCCTGCTGTCCATGTGCCAAAGTGTCCATGGGCAAGACACCTAAAGTGAAGGCCTTGTATCAAATTTTAAGTAACTGGGCAATTCCAACCTCTGATAAATACAGTGTTTCAGTGTGCCAGTGTGTTATTGTGGAGACATGTGAGCTTTATTGTAAGAATCTGTTGCTAAATGCACCAATCTCTGTGGTGTCAGGCCAAAAAAAATCATACCATTAAAATATAATTATGCAGCACTACATTATAATACCCCTTCTGCTTTTAAATAATCCTCTGTGTTTTTTTTAAAGGCTCAAAAAAAAGTTTATTCAGTTCTTTCTCCATTATGAGCCACCTAATATTCCATGCAAACCTGGCATTTGGTTTGACTGAATAGCCGTCCGATGGCACTAATTGTTCTGTAAACATTTGAGCAGACAGTTGCTGAGTACACTGGTGATCATAAGAGGAAGCTTTTTATTACAGCACCTCCCTCTCCTCTACCTCTACCTTTCCAATGGCCTGGCTCTTTAATGTATTTAACTGTCAAAGTAAAAATGTTAATTACATCTTATTATGTATAAATTATGTAGTTTCAGCCCAGGGATTCTTTAATGCCCAGCTAATTTGAGTGGCATCACTGAGGACGGCTGCTGATTGTGTGGGCATGCTCTAAGTTGATCTATCAATTAAGGTGGAGCTGTGATGGGCAGGTTGTGCTTTTCACACTTCTTTTCAAACTCTTTCCAGAGCATGAGTGTGCCAACACATATAAGAAAAATCTCCATGTAGTAGCTTAGTTTACGGTACATTTGCTGTCACTCAACTGCACTATAATTATCAGCGACTGACCTCGTAACACCTAGTGACGCATTGAGATTAAGCTCTTTAAACGTTGGTTTGACAAGGACATATGGACTTCTGACGTTAGTCCACAGGGTCTTCTTGGCTTGACAGACATGAAAAATACATCATCTGTGTGTGTCTCCAGGTGCATATCAATAAATGAGATTCTAGTGGAACAGTGAATTTATTTTTATATTTTCAATTAGAGATATTGTTTTATTGTCATGATTGTGGCTTGCAGCTTATAAAACCACCAATTCAGTATCTTGTAACATTATGATATAAGAATATCATGAAAAAGTTCAATATTGCACTAGTACAGCAAGTACCAGTGTCACACCGCAACCAGCTAATTAACTGAAAATACCAGAGAAGGTTTCCTGAGCTTTTAAATGGTCTCTTAGTCTCGTTCCATATGCAACACAATCATGGGGATGACAGCTGATGTGATAGTTGCCCAGAAGTCGATGAAACACTTAACCAGGATGATATTTCTAAAGAAGAGGTTTTTTTAAAGAAGAAGCTGGCTGTTCACAAAGTGCTGTATCCAAGGATATGAGTAGAAAATTGAGCTGAAGAATAAAGCCAAGGAAAAATACACACGCTTTGTGGAGATGCTGAGTACATTGTCAGAAAGGACTTGGCACCTGCCGACACCACCAACATTTTCTAAAGAATCAAAACCTGGATAAATGATCATGATGATACTGGGCTTGCTTGACCAGATAAGTTGCTGGACCTGAATCCCACAAAGAATCGATGTGATGTTATTAAAAGGAAAATGAGAGACACCAGACTTGGTAATGCAGTCGAGCTGAAGGCCACCATCAAAACAACCAACGCTTCTCAAACACCTCAGCTGTGCCACAGGCTGATCACATCCATGTCACGCTGCATTGATGCAGTAATGTAATAATAATCCACACATTGAAAAGAAAAGACTAGAAATAGCCTTTGACACCTATTACACACACTTTATTAACACCATTATCCCTATTCTGAGAATATAGTTCCTATAGCTTATTATCATGTGTTCTGAAGCTGGTCATAAGTCATTAGGCTGTTATATTTACACCTCCTATTACACATGTATAGACAGAAAAACCTGCTAATGATCAGACAGATGGAGCTATCTGTAAAATGACATCAGTGGTGTTGATAATATTACAGCTCAGTACTTTGCAGCATTTTAGGCCACAAGTGTGAAAAAAACGGTTAATAATAGCTGGGTTGTATATATGTCAGAGAATTGGATCAATATTCTTCATATTAACTCCAGATTGTGGTTATAATTGTTAGGAGATTACTATGTACATGTTTCTATAATGTCCAGGGCCGTATATCCTGGTAAATCAATACACTGATTTAGCTCTTAATACCACTGAACACACACTTTATCCCACCAAACACATCCCCGATTGAATAATGTGTGAAAGTAGTCTCATGTGTGTGGCCCGTGTTTCAATATCTTCAGTACATAATGGATTTTACCCAGCCAAGAAAAAGATGTCTGCTGTTTATATGAGTCAATCAGCTGAAAAATGAGGATTGAATCACCAGTTCTTAGTTATTGAAATGATTTCAGGCATCGTACTGCATTGAGCCTGAGGTTTTTATTGTAGACAGCTTACTGCCATTGCTGCGACCTAGAAATTTTCAATTAATCTATCGGACATGTCGTTATATCCAGTTGCCTGTATGTTCTCTCTAAGTCTGTGTGAGAGTGAGGGTCAAGCTCACAGATAGTGAGAGCAACCATTAAAAGTAAGGCACAGCTGACAGTAAGCGAAAATGAACAAAGCATGCTAGACTGTAGTTTGGAAAGAGGGTTGAAGGGGAATAGAGAGACTGGGGTGCAGGGGATGGGCTCTACTCCTCTTCCTCTTCAAAGCGGCTGGGATACTCTAAAAATATCTCCCCGGCAGCTAATCAGAGAGAGACAGGCGGTAGCAGCAGAGATGTTTGTTGTTGTTAGGCTCTTTTGGCTCCAACAAGCAGTACCATGATGCACTGGGGGAGAGGGCCTGGACACGTCTGAATGCTTTGATCAATAGGGTTGCAGTCCTTCTGAAATGCAGCCTGGCTGGAGGACCAAAGACTTTTATATCCACTGATCTGATTGCACTAAGGCAATGGGATGTGGAGTGTTCGTGTACAATGAGAGAACAGGATCTGCAAACAAATGGAACAGGATGAAGTTTGAGTGGCATTAATTGGAAAGCAGGATGAAAGCCCGTGACAACTCATACACACAGCTCTCAGCTCAGCAGATGAGATGCCGAAGTCCAAGTTACTGTGGGCGTGGCTTATTATCAACCGTTAATAACTGTTTTAGTGGCTCTAAGGCTGTCAAATACACAAACTATCCATAATTATCACTCTACCAACCAATTATGCCCTCTCACACTGTCCGTCATGCAAGTTAGCGTCCTTTATGGTCTGTTTCAAGCTTATCAACATCAACCATTTGTTTCTTATTTCCATATTTCCAATATTATTTCAAATCTACTTGTCTTGGTATATTCCACTGAAGCCAGTTGACACCACTTTTTCCGCACACTCTTGTACAACGTGTTTTTTTTAATGCAGCTGTGATAAAAATTCTTTAAAACTCTTTTCATGAGATGTGCAAGCAGCAGGCAGGCTTTACAGGGTCGTGAGGTTTGTGTTCCAAGAAATATTTGAAAATGAACCAGAAAACCTTGACACCACCGTGCACGCAGAAGGTCATTCATTTTCATACCTGTTGGCGGTAAACAAACACAGACCGGTAAGGTTGGTGAACCTGAGCGTGAGTTGTGCAGACAGGTCACCCTTCATGATTTCTTAATTCCCAGGTTCAGTCTCCAGCTGTTGCTTCCCGGCTGCCAACATAATGCAGGGATGTCAACGTGCAGACCTTTTGGGTCAGTATTTCTAAAAAAACTGCATAAAAATTCCAACAGAATCGACAAAGGTCCAAGAATAGATCGATGAGAAATGCTGTGAAAGGTAACACTTTCAGGTCAGCCCTGGCTCTGCACTCTATAGCCATCTGCTCTTACAACCATTAGTATAATTTTCTTGTCCATGACCTTTCTCCTTTCACTCTTTCAGGGTGAATGACACCTAAAAATTCTCCTGCTGTAAGAGCATCCTTGGGCCAGAAAGAAAGGTGAGGGTGTGTGTAGAAAGACACAGAGAGAGCACTTAATACCCTGCATCTTGAGCCGGACACACATTTCCTGCATCCATTAGAGCAAATGGGCTCTATACTGACTCTTGGAGGAAACCTAAATGTAGTACTGACTTGTCCTTATGCTTTCAGCCTGCTTGGCCTTGGGCAGGCAGCGGCTGCAAGTGGATGAAAACAAGAGAAAAAGCACTCCAGAGCAGTGCGAGCCTCTGGGTTGGATAGCATGGCTGCTGTATTCATAGATGGAGATCGCCTCAAGGTGACAGTGCTTAAAACACTGTGAAGCCAAACCAGAGCAGTTCAGTGATGTCTCACTGGTTATGTTTATTTTTAGTCAGCGGTATTTGTATTATGATGCTACACACAACGTCAGAGGTTATTTCAGGATTTTATTTTATTTTTTCTACTATAATCTTTCAACTGGATATTTAGTTTCACAACCATTTCACTAAGAGGTGGTCTGCAGGGATTGAAGAATATATTCCACTTCTGGACACCCACGCCAACCCAAAAAGGTCATTTTAATTACTCCACCTGATGAGGTTTCTTTGGAGTACTTTGTGGGTGGGACAAATTACATCTTTATCCTTCTCATTGGTAAATTGGGTCCAGTGACCTCATTAATTTCAACCATGGCTCCACCCACCTCTACTAAAGAAAGGGAGAACAATCAGCATGTGCTGAGACTGTGCATAGCTACAAAGTCGATGAAAAGTAAAGAACATTAAATTACTCTGTACTGTTAGCAAAGCATTCACACATCTAGAAGCATTGAACAAGCATTGAAGTGAAGCAGAGTTTTAATTACTTTTTCAATCAGACAACCAGAGAGGTTTATCTCTAAAAATACACTTCATGACTCAGAAATTGAGCGGTCTTTTCAATCAAGGAATAAATAATTGTTTTTAGCAGCTTTCCTGTTGTCAGGCATGTCACTGGTTGACGATAAGATCACATTTCTGCTGCCATAACAAGTAATTATAGCACAACTAAGAAAGACAAGAGTAGAAAATGTCTTGACCTACCAACTGCAGTGACCAAACCCTGATGTATATTGTATTTCTCTGTCTGAAGTTATCAACAGGTATTGTTTTAATGAGGAGCAAGCTGCTGCAGCACTATGGAAACAGAGATGCTGCAAATAGTACTTGTGGAAAGTGTACAGGTACAAATTAAAGCTGCATGTCTTAACACTGTGAGTTTCTGCTCAAGAAACTGTTCATTTCCAATAAACTTTAGCTCAACAATGGAGGGGAAAAAAGCAGAGTGAAAACTAAATTTGATCCAGACTGAAGCTTTGACTTTTTCCCTTGCCCTAATTCTCCAAATCAAACCCTCTCTTCAAGCATCTGCTGATTCATAAGCCAAGAATCCATTAGTTAAGGGCAAGTTCTGCCCTGTCTAAAAATACCAGTGGAGCAAGTGTAATGAGACGGAGTTAGAGCCAGTATTCTCAACCGGAGGCAAATTGCACTCAACTCTTTGGTCAGAACAGACAGAAGCAAACACACTGTCTCAGCTAATTGTAATAATCTAAATTAATTGCCGGCATACAAGACGCCCCTCATTGGTGGGATGAGTGATTATGTCGTAAGTGGGTCTGCCCTGTGGTGCACCAGGCATCCAATCTTTCCCCATCTAATTATATGGGGAGTTATCGTGTCCCTAATGACTTTGCGTGTTGCCTACTCCTTAAGAAGCTCAAGATAAAGGCGAGGACAAAATGATGTAAAGCGCATTATCGTTGGCAGTGGACTCCTGGCGGCATTACTTTAAATAGAGCTTGATTCCCTCTTTGTAGCCTGACTCTTTTGTGAGATATGAGAACAGCGCTAATGAGTGCCCACACTCTTGATTTGGAATATGCCCAGTCTAATTTCTGCACAGGAGGGAAAAAAGCAGCTTAACAAATGAGGGGGGGTCTCCCTTTTTTCCCAGTTGATTAGTGTGAGAAGAGTTTTTGTATGAATGCGGACATACTGAGATTGTTAGAGACAGGTTGAAGTGGAGGTTTGTGGTTGAACACTTCAATCAGGATGAACAAGTTGAGGAATTAACAAAAAATATCTATATTTTACAGAGACAATGTGATTCACTCAGGTTTTACTGAGGATGATTGATGGTTGTGTACCCTGAATCTATTCCTTCATGGAGTCCAGACACTGGGGTTGGTGAAGGTGTTGGCCAATGATGTCATTTCAGGCTGATGAGATAAGATGGGGCAGGGGGAGACTGCTGAAGAAGAAACTGGTGAAACTATGGAGATTTTGCAGTAACTGAAAGGTGGGAAGAAAAGCATTGATATACTGGAGGAAGAGAAAGTCACATCAAAGAAGACAAAAGTGATACAATAGCTCAACAACAAGGGAGTGTTGTGGTATAGGCATGACCAGCTGATGCACACAGGAAAAATGAGCAAGCATTGTGAGGAGAATGAGCCCAATGCACGAAGTAAGATGATGTCGAGATGAAGTGTTACTCAATGAAGAGCGCCATTTTATCAAGCAAGATGAGTAATAATTTAGACATAAAGGACATAAATGTTGAAAATCATGGACTCTTATTAAATCAAAATTCATAAGTGTGTTTTACTACTCAGTCTTCATTCGTTGTGCTGATCTTTTGGTTGTAGATAGTTTTTCTTTCTTTTACCAAAGTTTTTTCTACATCTTAGATCTTCTATGTGGATGAGGCTGTCTTTTAAAATGATGCTAGGTTTGAAAATAAAGGTGAAGTCTCTGTTGAAAGCTGGATTATTTCACTCAGTTTAGCCATGTGAAAGTCTCATCCTGTCTTGTCTTGACAGATTTTAAAGACATTCAGTCAAAGCATCAGGTAGAGATCTTAACACTTAAGTTCTTTGGACTCAGTGCTCTCCAAATAACCAGCATGTGCTAGGGGGGATTTACCACAGAAACATTTCAACACTTGGAAGGCTTCCTGTAAACTTCAAAATTCTTCTGTCAGCACAATCTCACAGTACCATAGTCATCTTTCTTTATGCTATGATATGTGACATCCCACAAATCTATATGTCTAAAAGAGCAAACTTGACCTTAACCTTGAAGCAGATGTCTTCCATATACCGTGTTTAAGCCATACCTGTGTGCTTTGCTGTTTAAAAGAGGTTTCTTTCTGATACGGTTTGACTTTCCTGCAGAGAACGAAACGTCTGTGACTTCTAACCAGTTCAAAGATTCAGTGAAGCTTCTGTGAGAAAAAGTGAATATCTTCAAGATAAAACAGAGAGTCAAAACACCTCTGATTCAGTTCTTTCATATGACAGAAAAACAAACCAAACAAAGAGAAGAAGTGAACTTTGACAGAGTTAAAAACACATCGGACATGATCTGTGAAAGGAAGGTTGTCACATGCAAGATGTGTTTTGTTTTCTGCCACAGTTTTTTTTTCTTCTTCAAGTGATGAGACACAAAGAGTGTGTATCAAGTGTTGGGGGGTGGTGCAGATTTCTGAACATTAGCAGTGCAGAGACGCTGTCTCCATGTGCAACATGACTAAAGCAGAGCTGTGTTCCCGTGATTCACCTTCCTTTTTATTGTCTGCTTCACAGGGATTCAAACAAGAGTGCTGTACAGCTGCCCTTTCAACAGTTTGTTACACACACACACACACACACACACACACACACACACACACACACACACACACACACACACACACACACACACACACACACACACACACACACACACACACACACAAAGGCACAAATGCTTTACCTTGAAGTGATGCATCTAAAGCAATAAAGTGACCAATTTAACATCCTCATCTTCAACGTCTGCCACTGGGAGATAAAAGGCAGTGCTGTCAACATTACTGCAGAATGTAGCTAATAGCCTCCCAGCAAAGATGAAGCCCAGGTCTCGATGGACCTACCATGAAAGAAGCAGTTTTATCTCCACTATATTCCGAGTCAGGCCGGGAAGATCTGCATGACTGAAATACGCAAACAGAAATAGCAAAGTAAAGTTGTTAAAAAGTGAATGTTTGCTGGTTTAAGACCCTGGCTTGTCTTTTGACAGGAAATATGAATAAGAGATAGAATCTGTAATTTCCTGCTAAAGGACACATTCAGCTAATTGTGCAAAGATGGCGTTTGATTCACTGATGAGGTAGTGGAGATGATTAATCTTACAACATTCACACTAAGCTGCATAAATGTTAAATTTGTGCTGCATTAGAAGATGTGTTAAAAAAACAACAGGACATCCTCCTTAAGAATGCAAAATCCATGCAGTATTCAAGTTATGCTAACCTTACATAGCCTTCCTCCTCTTACCTCAATGTTCTCTGCATCCAATTCGATGCCTCCTGAATTGTTAATCAGCTGGAGGAATATTAAGAGCTGCTGTAATGCCGTTTTGCCCGGGGCAACAATGTGATACACTAAATACTAAAAAAAAAAAATAGAAAGAAAGAAAAAAAACCCTGAGTCCTAATGATTCATTAATGAGTGTATTGATTTGCTGTGCAGTAAATTACAATTAAAGACCATGCTTCAGAAAACGTATACAACTTCCTCTTCCATTAACAACAGCAGGCCAGCTAAAAGTATTCAACATTTTCAATTAGATCGCATTTGGCTTTCCCCTTCCCTCTAATTATAGTCATCACCAGATGCTTTCTGAAAGACAGGAATGATAGATTGATGTAGAAAGGTGGCTCTATCTAAAATACTGCTCATAAGCTCTTTTGACATTGTGAGTCCACAAGAGTACAATTCATACACAAGGCGATTCACAGTGCTTTACAGCCAAGACAAAAATAAAATCACAAGAAGGCAAAATAAAATGATGCCATATAACATAAAACAATCATTAATTAATGAAATTTAAAGAGAGGAGTGCAGATAGAATACTTTCACTTGTCAACTGCAAAGCTAAACAGAACTTTTTTCAGCCGGGATTTGAACATTGTCAGAGTTGAGGCCTGTCTCACATCTTCTGGAAGACTTTTCCAGATTTTAGAAGCATAACACAGCCTTATCATGTCAGGTCCTGACTCTGGGAACCAGCAGGAAACCCTTTGTTTGATTTCTCTAAGTCTGGGTTGGTTCATATGGCTCAAACATGCCATATGAGATGTCTTCTAGTGCTAAACCATGAAGAGACTTGTACACAAGCAGACCTGTTTTAAAGTCTATTTTTCGAGCAAAAGGAAGCCAAGGCAGAGACCTGAGCACTGGACTGACATGGTCAAATTTTCTGGTTCTGGTCAGGAATCAAGCAGCTGCATCCTGGATGTATTGCAGCTTTCTCAATATTGATACCAGTAGTGATATTTTGGCTTTGGCATTGGCTGACATCAATAGTGATCCAAGTTCATACCAGTATTAATTTAACATTCTCTAGCCCTTAATTTGAAGATGAAACTGAGAACTATGGTTTGACATAATCCTGCTTTTCTAACTTTGTAAACCAAAACTAGATTAAAAAATATACTTAAACTGACTATATTACTATTTTAGAGGATTATAAATGTCTGAATATGGGATCAAACAGAAATTAAAACTTAACTGTAAACCTCAGCAGTGAATAAGTGAGGAATTAAACTAGCACATAATGCAATTTGCTATCAGAGTAGTTAGGTAAACAAGTGTGAATTTGAAACCCTCCAAATTGCTTAGCTGCTGTACTGATCTTCCTTCATGCTATTTTCACTCCACTAAAAGAGACCAAGCAGTTGATAATGTTGCCCAGACACAAAGTTGTTGGAAACGCAGAAAAGCAAAGTAGTGAGTTGAATAGATCTGCACGGTGGACTGGTCCTTTTGTCACTGATATCGGATTCAACTTTCTGAGTCAATATCAGACGGATTCCTAAAGCCAGGATCTGACTGGAGTATTCTTACGATAGATGTATGTTGCAATGAAAAAAACATTGACGGTAATTTCATTTTTCTACAGGTGTGGCTGATGTCAAGTTGCATCATTTGAACTTTATTTAAAGTTATGCTGAGGTCAGAGGGTTTTATGTACGATGGATATTTTTGACTTATTTAAACACTTAAAGAAGACCACAACACTCCATAACATCTTTTTTTAACAGAAATATGAACAGCATGCCCCCAAACTAAGTCATATTCCCTGTCTAGCAGCAAACAGCACAACACAACACTAGACACCTTAAAAGTTAAGAAAAGAAATGTTGTTTTGATTTCACAGAGTGAAGGATTATTCTAACAGATTTAGCAGTTTGCTGTGTCTGCATGCTAAAAATGTGTGCACTCACAGGTCTCAGGAGGCACTTGGGATAAAAGCTTTCATCACATGGCATAAGTTGAATGACATATGCGCTCAATGCCCCCAAAAATATCAACCAAAAAAATGGATATTCTTAGTGGTGGCACTTTCATAAATTTTTATGGGGTCCCACAAAAAATAGTCAAATACTGCTCCATTTACTGCATTAAATTCCTCTTTGTTTGAATTCTAAACACCATTTTTGAATTATGGGCCTAAAATTCCGTCAAGACTTGGACGAATAGTTTCACACATTGAGTGGAAGTTGCAGTAAATGTGCCCATCAAAGAGCAATGATCAAAAATTTGACAGACCCCCCCTCCATAAATACCTTCAACCCAAGGATAATTTGATCAACTTCTCTATGAACTTTTTTTTATGAATCAAACATGGCTCTTTTGTTCCAACATCAACTCTGCGAGGACATCAAGCAAAACGAGCCCATGGATCTGAAGTGTGCTTCAGCTGAAGAACACATTATACATGCCATGAGGGCTAAATTATGCTCATTTGGAACAGGTCAGATAGAGTGGTGAGCACTGGCCAATACCTTATCTTGCTCTGTCAGCGGCTCTCCACTGTCCCTGGGATTAATTGTGTCTGTCCACCTGAGACAGCGATGTCACGCTAGTGTGTGCTCAGCAGCCCCCAGCGCCATGTTCAACTGAAAGAAAGGGAGAGAGAAAGATTTATTTTATTTCCACTGTGTAACTGTACTCTTCAAAATGCATGTTTGGTTGTATTCCTATTGTTGTAACACTGAGGCAAAACATTTACCACTGATTTAACATCATTATAACACAGCCACAAGTGCCAAACAATGCATTCTTAAAGACCTGCTACTTGGATGTCTGCACATTATCTGTACTTGCCATGGTTCCTGCAACAAGTGAATTAAGTGTTGATAGTTAACATACTCAGAACATCTGAATCTAAATAACGCACATGGTTGAAATCAGCTATGGAACTCTTTGCATGCAGCCGTTTAAATAACATTTTCAGGACTGTTTGTCATGTAAACAATTTTATCTCCGTTTCCTAATAAAACAAATAGACTTAAACCAACAATGGACTTAAACTGCTAACAATTATTTCTTATCTGAAGCCTGAAATAGCGTATTAGTCTATGTCTTAGACTTCCATTATGCAAAAACACATAGATGCACCAATCAGTTACATTAAATTACAATGAACTGAGGCTGAATGCAGCTTCCCTAAATCCACCCCACACATTGCTTGTTGCTGTTAACATCCAATAAAGAAACTATATTATCGTAATTGTTCCATTAATGGTATAGTAATAAGAAGAAAATGTAGCCTATTGTTAGCTTCATCCTCTAATATGCTGCTCTATAGTTAGGGCACTTCTGGGGTCAGTGGTACAATGACAAGGGAGCACTCATAGTATAATCATACAAGATTATGTGTCTGGTATCTGTATGGTGTAAAACCTGGTAGACCACTGGCACTCATGTTTTATTGCTGTTGACAGAGAAGGTACCCAGTGTGTGGAAAGATATGAAAAGTCTGAAGGGATATCAAATACAAAACTCATAAATGGTCATGTGGTTGTGCTTGTATTTCCTTCTTTCTCTTGCTGTGTGTAAGATAGATGGAGAGGTTGGGGGGGGGTTGGTTGTAGGAAGTTAACGGGCAGACTCCTTGGTGGCACTGCCACAAGAGGGGGTGTAGACAGCTGGCTGGTAATTGCAGCTTGCAGTAATTAAGCCCTGAAAAATTAGCTGACAGTTCTGCAGCTTTGGTGCAGAATACCACCCTGCTCCTTTAAGTTCTCCAACCCCACAGCTTTCAGAGACTGGGACTTTGTAGCTGTTGCAGGGTCACTGAGAGCAAACAACCAGCATGCTTTTCCCTCATGCTCTGTCAGAAGACGTTTGAAATGGTGTTTTCTTTGTGAGGGGAAACAAAGAAAAGCATTCACTCAGTGGTGACAAAAGCGCATCCACATGGAGAAGGATACTGCCAAACTAAGACTAATTCAAGAGGACCATAACCTGCACACATGACTCTGGATCAATACAGTGATGTGAGTCTTCCACCATCACATGGGGTCCTTCGGCATCAAGCGAATATGTGCTGACAAACACAGAGCCTCTTTGAACTGTAAAGCTCTGAAACACCTTTGAGTTTTGCATATTAAATGGGAAAAAGTATTGCCATATCTGATAATTAAGATAATTAATTAAAAGAGAGAGATATCTGCATGCGAATATACTTATTGCAAAAAAAAAGTGTTTAATAATAATAATAATACTGTATATTACTCACACCTAAGTTGTTTAGACTGCAGATCTAGCATGCTAATGGAAATTAACACTTTTGCTGTTGTTTTGCTGTTAAGCATTGATTCTAACATCCTCTACTGCAGAGTGATCTGGTATGATGAGTGTGAACTGCTTGTCTCCTGTGTGCTCTTGTTATTTTTAACTAATCTCCAATGTGAAGGGATGGAATTGGTGCTCTTCAGTGGCACTGTTCTATTTTGCTGGGTTGAGGTTTAGGGTGAAGGAAAGAGTCAATACGTGATGCAGGTCATTGCACAGTCATAAAAATAGGTTTTAAATTAAAACAAACTAACCTATGGTTTAACATTATCTGGACCTCTTATCTTTGTGGACTGACAGATTTTGGCAAGCCTTCATTTAAGGGAAGGCGTAACATGCCACAAAACTTCAATAAGAACCCCAGGCCTCTATTTGGGAGGAACCAGGCTTTTAATAGATGTAAAATAAAAGTTTTAGTCATCTTTATTTCAAAAGCAAAGGAGTCCTCCCCTGCCAGTCTCCAGTCAGATTTTTACAGTATATCTCAGAAGAAGAGTAAAGATCTGCTATGTTTCTTTCATCCTCTTAAAAATCAATAGAAATGGGCCCTCCTGCAGCTTTTTTCGTGTGTGTACTTGACAGCATGACAGCATTCAGATGCCCCTGTTTTCTTTGTGTTTTCACATCACATCAACTTAATGTGACATGTGGCGTTTCAGTGTCAGTAAGTACAAAATGAAATGCAATGTTGCACAGACAGCCAGAAACAATATATGCTTCTAATTGAGACAGGACTTTGGTTGTCAAATTAATCCAGTTCTATTTACTTGTTATATTTCAGTCAGCACTTTTTTAAGGCAATGAGTTTACATAATTGTTTTAAGTAAGGTAAATTTATTAAGTTTGGAAATCTGAAGATGTGTGAACCAAATGATAAAGGTAAGAAAAGACTCTCAAATTAAACCAACATCTCCCCTAATGCAACAGTATCTTTTAAAAGAAAGATACAAACCATCTTTTAAAATATTAAGAAGGTGCTTTTCCTTAAAAATGTGACGGTACATGAGTAAATATTTTACGAATATCATAACTCTACTTTCCTTTTTACAACCCATTAGAGATTGGCTGGGGTAATAATTATGCTGGAAGGAATTATTGACATCAAACTGTATGATTGTCTTCTCTCAGATTGAATCCCTCAACCAGTAATCACTTGAAGACACTAGAAAAAAGGAAATGATGGATATTAAATTGCTAAGGGGTGTTTTCTTGTAATGCATGCAAGATCCCCCTCGCACCCCCTGACCCCGTTCACCACAGTGGTGCTTGATGACTTGTTGATTAAAATTTAAATAGCACTTTCTGTCTGGCTGCTTCCACAGCAGGTCACACAGGGGCAAGATGTTTTCACAAAACAACACAATACTGCTTCTCGCTTTTTGCCCTGTTTAATTTTGCAGAAAATTCTGACCTATTTAGTCTGCCCCCAAACTTAGAAAGATACAGATTCAGTTTGCGAATAACATGCTATTTCATAAAATGTGTTAGAGCACCTTAAAACTGTGGGGAAAGGAGTCTTTCAAGCTGTTGGCGAAGGTTTGGAACATCCTACTGCATCGTGGCCTGGATGGTTATCAGTGGTGGAGAATGAACAGTCTGGTCTGTTAGCTACATGCACTACCCTTTTGTTTGCCAGCTTTTCCTAGTACCCAATTGAAGCAATTATTCGCTCCAGTTGGCAAATTTGTCCTCCTTTCACCATCTGAGTCGACAGATGATTTAAAAGGCACCTACAGATCCACTGAAACCCAAAGTATTCCTGATTGGGGCTTTAATTTGTCCAATTAGGCAGTTAATGAGATAATTTAGAGCTCAAGTGAACCTCAATAAAGACGAGCATAGCTGTCCAGGAGGTCCTGGTACTAGAGCCTGACTGGAGGGAAAGGTTAGGATCTTCAATGTGTAACGTCATCAGCTTCATCATCTGCACATTCAGGTGTAATCGCTCTGTTGTATGATATATATACAAGTAAGCCAAAATTTAAGACTTGTGTATTTTATGGATATTTTCATATGCATCTCTGGAACAGTGCACTAAATACTCAGAAGTATGTTAGATATTTGCCTTTGTAATGACTTGCTTTGACCCAGTTTAACCGAAATCAAACCCAAGGGAAATTAAGCTTCAACATGTGTTCATATCCAAAAATGCACAGCTTTCATAAATCTGATTAACAGATATAAAAGATGTGAAGACTACAAGTAAGGGATTTACCACAAATCTTTAAAGGGGACAGATGAAATTCAATAAAGACAACTTCTGTTTAACAGGTCTCTCAAAAGTTAAGAAGTTCAGGCCCTTGGTCCCTACTCTGTGTGTTAAAACAAGTGAACTTTAGATTGTGCATGAGATTAACCAGCTCGACTGGACCCCTTTGTCAGTTTAACATACCAAGAGTAACTGTTTCCTGGTATGTAGTTAGAAGATTGAGGAAACTCATTTGACCCGCTGACATGGTCAAAAAATCAGGCAATGACTTCAGAGCTTTCACTTATAATACAAAGGTTCATCCAAATGTCATATTTTAAATGTTTTCTGTAAAACACACTATGACGTTTTCCTGAGGTGTTGTTTTAATGTGTAAAATTTACAATATGCACCAATTTCCCTTGACAACAATCAACAGAGTAGGATATGTAATACCTATTCCTCTAAGCCACATGTGTCCAACTCAAGGTCTGGGGGCCAATGTGGCCTGCAATGCTATTTTTTTGAGGCCCGCAAGTTTAAAAGGTCTGATTATCTTATAACAGAAAAGTCAAAAGGGTGCGTTGACCACTTACTACATTTCCCATGATACCTACTGATTATGTTATCCATGAAGTGATAATATCCTGCCATTAGACTGCAGTGTTTCCACATCAGTGCCATTTTTCAAACTAGTGTAATTGAGACATAAAACAATGATCCCAAAATGTCCAAGAAAAGAAAAGTCAATGCAGATGGAAGTCTGCTTCAAGAAAGATGGACAGGAAAATATATGTTGGTGCTTTAAGGAGAAAAACCGGCATGTCTTTTGTGTTTAGGAGGCTGTGGGGGTTGTCAAAGAGTACAATCTACGACGGCATTTTGACACCAAACAGGGAGCTAAGTAAGCTGAAGTTAGCCTTCAAGAAAAACTAAAAATATTGCAAGATTTAAAATTCAAACTGCAACCGCAGCAGGATGTGTTCAAGAAAGCCACCACTAAAAACAACACAGCAGTGAAAGCTAGCTTTATTGTAGCTGAAGAAATTGCCCGCTGCAATTTTTTTTTCAGAGGGTGTACTTTTGAAGCAGTAGTTGCATTTATTTTACATGACACTAATTTACATTTAGCTACACATTATACTGTCGTAGTTACATCTGGCCCTTTGAGGAAAACCATTATGCTGATGTGGCCCCTTAATGAGAATGAGTTTGACACCCTTGCTCTAGGCAAAGTTGTTGGGTGAACTGGCATGTGCAACATTATCATCAGTATATAATACAATATAATCATTTGTGCATATCTTTTTTGTATTCAATGTTCATATTATTGTTGTTCTTGTATTTGATTTTTTCTGCAAAACTTAAAAAAAAAAAAAAATAAAAGTTTTGTTTATGAAATAACTGATGTGTCATCTGATGAATCACTATCACGACTAGACTGATTGGGCACATGTGACACCCTTTCTGCCTGCTTGAGTTGATGTGTTAATGGGCTGCATGTGTGTGTTTGAATGTCTGTCAGGTGGTTGGTGGGCAGGTTTCATGCAGTCCTGTCAGGGTCTTGGTCATTGCTTCCAAGACCTTTAAAAAGCTCTTTCCTCAGACCAGCTCTTTATTTGCAGAGTTTAGACTAGTCCCTTTGCTTTCTTTTATTTCCTCATCCTCACACTATGCTCTGCAAACATGGACTAAAGTGCACCAGTCTCTTAGCTCAATACCGAAATGGCCCCTACAACAGTTTTGGTCGAAGAGAAGATAGCTGCTGAAGAATGTTAATGCCTGAGCTGAGCTTCAGGGATTTATCTACATCCCACCTAATGTAGATCCACCTATACAGATGATCCAGGTTCCCATATGGAATTAAAATACTGATTACACATGATTTTCATAATTAACCTTTAGCTGTAGGTGAAGGTTTTAATCAGATTTCAGGTAAATTATTGGATGGGGATTGGGGATTCTGAAGGTCTGTGTTACAGATTACTAATCACAGCCACTTGGTATTCATTTTTCATGTGCATTCCATAGAAAAAGAATAAATCTTAGTTTAGAAAAATTACCCTCCAGGTTGTAATCAGGATTTTTTGGTGTTCATGTACATTTCACCACTTCTCAAGCTAGCCTTGAGTAGGCCCTCAAGGAACTGCCGTTTTTTATGTTTAACACATTTGTTTTATTTCTCCAGACTGGAGGTTGCTGCATGGTTTTAGCATTACTATGCAAATTGTAGCCATTATTTTGTAAATCTATCTTGTAAGTCCCTAAACATCACAGTTGTTTGATGTGTAAGTATTTGCTGATGTAGAGCACGTAGACTTTACAATACATAGGCGTAGCCTCTGTGATGTCAACCATTTGTTTCCGTTACCAAGTTTTGAAGCCTAACACTGATGGGAGCCATATTGGGAATGCTAACTCAACCTAGCTTTGTTAAGAGTTTAGATGAGGCAAAGAGGCTGTCCTTAAGCCTCTTTGTTGAGGCGGCAGTGTGTCAACCTTTCAGTCAAGTTGGTTATGCCCTTAACATGGGCAAAACTCAAAAGTTAAATGACTTTAAAAATAAAATGTCCTTTTTTTTTACAAAGTCAGCCCCTGATCTGACTCTGTCTTTTCAAACCTAAAACACATTTTTGGGACTAGGCTATAAATATGTTTATTAATATCATAAAATCAGCTGTTATGGTTTGATGTATGCTGTTTATAGTGTTTTTGCAGCCAGCCTTAAGCACACTCTCAAACTACAGTTTTTAACTTTACTGCACAGGCTTCATATTTTTAGACCAAATGTTGACTCTCGGTAGAGAATCAAATTGATTCAGCATACTGAAAATGGCCACCTTTGACCCTGAATCAAGATGTTGTTAAATTATTTGTCCATTTGTTTATGAATGTGGAGAGTTGTGGAATAAAAAAAAGGAACCCTACAGGTATTAGAATATTAGCAAGAAAAAACAACAACTAAAGAACTGTCAATTTATTTAAATCCCACTGTTGCCTTTTCTCCTCTTATTTTCAGGTCAAAAATCTTCAAATGTGCCTCTGGATTCAGTACAAGCAATGCTTTGCACCTCAGGCCCAAAGTCTGGTGCTACTGAGTGAATTTTCAATCAAATAAAGCTATGTGCTGAATTTGACATCCTCTACCTTTGGGCAGGTGTTTGAACACAAGAGGTGGAGGCGTAATGTCAGGCCAATTTCGCTGCAGTCTTGCCAAAGAAAACAATAACATTGGAGGTGGCCCCTGCCAGCACTGCAAGGC
Source organism: Halichoeres trimaculatus (assembly GCF_033239565.1). Lineage (NCBI taxonomy): Eukaryota > Metazoa > Chordata > Actinopteri > Labriformes > Labridae > Halichoeres > Halichoeres trimaculatus. The sequence continues at coordinate 13,993,199 of NW_027437182.1, read as the reverse complement.
TTTTGTCTTTGGCATCTCATAGGCCTCTATGACAAGGTTAAACTAAAGAACATTCCCCCACCTACGTGCCTGCTCTGCAAAATGAGAGTTGACTGGCCTGCTCTTGCTACCAAAGAATTAATGTGCAAAGCCTGAGCAGCAAAGGGGCAATGTAAAAATTCATGACTTGCGCACACATTTACACACAAATGCTGTGATTCAGTTTTGTGGTGTATATCTAAAGCCTGCATACTTAACCCTGACACTCTCCATCACATACTGCTCCGCTGCAAATTCTCTTCTTAGGTATAATTTTGTAGCATTTGATACAAAGTGAACATGCTCATCCCTTGCTAGCTCAGTGGGGGCTTCGAGAATAAATGGACTTAAGGATCTGCTTCTATTAGCAACTGATCTTACCTCTTTCTCACTTACTCATGAAAAAAAGCAGCACTATGGCCATGAAAAAAGCCCCCAGATGACATGACTGCCAAGGTTTTACACTAGCTGTCAAGGAAGCTCTGATTCAATGACTCTGCAAAGCAACACGAGTTGCAGAGTAATGGCAGATGGGGCAGTGATGGGGCTCTTTGATCTGGCTTCTGAAAACCAAATCTTTCCAAAGTTGGTGAGTAGAGAGGGAGTGAAGGAAAGTGGCCTAGCTGAGAGCAGCTAGCTGAAGACAGACACTCCAGTTTGGAGAGCGGCCTCAGAGCAGAGAGCCTCAAGATAAACAGTGTTTTTTTCCCCACAGACTGGAACTTAGAGATGCTCACTCAGAGATACAAAGCAGAGCGAACTTAAGAGAGAGTAGCCTAGAAAATCCACAAAAATGCTTCAGTCCCTTCTTATAAGCAATAGATACAATAAATAATGTGTCACTGAAGAGGAGATTCGAAGTGCACTTCACAAAAATAAAAGAGCAGCATCAGTTAATGGAAGAGATCTTAGTTGGTGAATGGACACATTGAATGGGTAAGAGCTTTAATCCATGAACTCACACAAAGCAAGATTATAATTACAAAATGTAGTTATCATTTTTTAAGACTTTTCTCTTGACATACTGTTTTTGATCATTCTTCAAGCAAGGGCATGAATAAATTATGCATTATATTCAGTGCATCTCTAGTATTTGTAATTTTGTGTTGATAATGCTTAAATGCATATGAAACTGGAACCATGTGCTCTTCTTTCTGGGCTTTGTAGTTAGAAATAGTCTGAAAAACAAACATCAAAACTATTGATATGCTTTGTTTGATCATTTATCCTGTTTCCAGCAAGGGTTGAGGACAACCCACAAGAGCGCTGGAATGTGTTCAACTTGCATGCCTTCTCTTTGTTCATCTTGTTTGGGAACAGTTTCTATAACAGGATGAATAAAAGGTGTTGGGAATCCTGTTTTAATTTAAATGACTTCAGAGCAAGTTCAGACAAGAGCAGTGAAACATGTTTCATTCGTAAAAATAATCATCCAGCAGAAAATGTGGGTAAGACCACTGATAAAATCAATGAATTAATGTTAGGTTATACTAATGTCTCTTAATGACCCAACCAGTCAGTCCAAGGTGTTTGGTTAGTTGACATTCTGATCAACAGTGGATGGGCTGAGGGGTATTTTTGAGCTTATTGTTCACTTGCAGTGATCCCAACAAAGCAGAAATTAAGAATGCATCTCCCTGTTATGAAAACAATGGTGCACATATATAGACTTTGCACTGGGCTGTAATTTTGATTGATACAATCATCAAATCTCCAGACACGCTGACACAATCAGTTGGAATTGAATATAAATAAATAAGTGTTCTTAACATATTTGGTGATGCACAAGGTCAATCAAGGTATATGTAGTGAAAAGTATAGAGTGATGCAAGGGTCTGGTGTATAATAAATAAATTTGCAGGTCTTCATTGCAAATATTACTGGTTTGTTAAACTAGCTCAGCAAACCTGAAAATTTTGGGGTGCAGACAGCCAAAAGGTTTTGGTCGCACCGCATGAGGTTTGCCCTTAAGTGGGTGACCCAGGTTTGAGTCTGACCTGCAGCCTGTTTCTCACATCATTCCCCACTATCACCCTGATTATGTCTCTATCCATTGCCTATCCTCTCCAATTGAGGGGTTAAAAGTCCCCCAAAATAACTACACAAAACAAAACAGAAAAACAAAAAAACAACAACAACAACAACAACAACAAAAAAGAAATTGTAGGGAATTTTATAAAATTCCTCTGGGCATATTTTTTTGGACCAAAAGGAAGGACATGTTTGGGCAAAAGGGGACTTATGGTGACCCCAGTTTATAGAGCCCAAGTTTATTTTAGGTTACAAATAAAACGGAATTTGAAACTTAGAGTAAAACTCTGAACTCACAGACAAGTTTAAGCCTGGTTTTGTGCCTCATTGGGGAATGGTTTAGTCAGTTGTGAGCACCTGGATAACTTCTTGCTGTGTTTTTGTTCCATGTGCTGTTCATACTTCCAAGTCTAACAAGCAGCTTAAGAAGACAGACTACAGTTGGAAGAACAAGACAACACCCATTACCAGATCCTTAGCTGCCTCTGTACAGGCGTCTATTTTTGGAGCTTAATTCAAGCTAAATGGTTGTCAGACGATCGCCTCTGGGACCTCAGATGTCATTACAGCTCATTATGATCCATCTCTATTACTCTCTATACAGACTGATTTCCTATAACCAAAGCCTGCTGAAATGCTTGAGGGCGACACCAAAAATCCTGTCACTTGCTGACAAATTTGTGTTCTTTCAGACTGTGTTCTGTTTAGAAAATCAGGAATGGAAGATGTACATTGCCACAGCCTTTGTGCAAGTTGCCAAGATGCAATTACGTGATTCTTCGTAATGCATAGTTATGATTAGTAATGCAAACTTGTGTATGCATGACCTTGTTAATTTTCTTCGACAAGTAGCATTACCATGTGCAGGAAAAGCACATGTGGTCCATCCCCTGTGTAAAGGACAAATCCCAGAAGCTATGCATTTCTATTGGAACGTTATCATTCCAACAGTATCATTTCTCTCACACCAAAGAGAATACCCCAAGGCTATTTCAGCATCACACTGCAAACATCACAGAGTGAAGCTTTGAAGTAGCCTACGGCTGCAACCTTGTCAATACAAATCGGGTAAGATGCTCTCCGGCATTTGCCGTTTCATTTTACCCTCAGTGCTCAACAGTTCGATATGCTGTGCTCACTGCTGCTGGAAAATATTTTAAAATCTTATATTGTGGAGAGTTGAGGGTCTTTACAATCTTCATGCCTGCTGTGATCATTATGGGGAGCGACAATCGAAAAGGAACATGCAAAGCCCAATTAGTGTATATCTTTCTTATTGGTCTCTTTCATGTAAAGTCTAAAGATCATGAGCAGCAAAAAGGTTACCACTCACATGAACACTAATTACCAGTGTAAGCCCTAAGACAGGTGTTAACTGATGGTTGAAAAAATGGTGTAACATTACGATGTGCCTAAAAATAGTTTGAAAAAGCAAACTTTTTGAATTTCTACATGTGATTAAAAATGTGAACAATCATACAAATTATGCAGTTCATCCCAGAGTTACAATTATCTATCTGACAGCCCCAGTACCAACTCTTCCATTTCTTCCAAATGCAATTCAGCTAGGGAGTGAACTGCCAGCCGTCCTACTAAGCCACAGCAGTCTCAGATTGGCCTGAATTCAAGCTCTCATATGTACTTGATAGAAAAACTGCAGTCTCCCTGTTTGCTTAACTGCGACCACAGAGTATCGAGACTGAAGGCTGTGAACCAACACAAGTGACACATGTTAAACCAGCTCTCAACAAGGCACACACTCCCCTAGAAGCTAATATTCAGAAATACACATATTCTGTGGTTTGACAGCATCCTGTATCATTTAAAGCAAAAATATCAGTTAATTTTGTGTTTTTGTTTTGCCTGCACCTTTGGCCGTTGGTCCCAGTAAAGCCCTCAGTGAGAAACATGTTCCCACTTTCTGATGTAAATACAATTGACTGGACTTGGTCCTTGGTCAACAAAGCTTGTTTTCACAGCTCAGGTCTCTGAGGTGGCACCATGGTATCACACAAACACCACCCCCCACCCTGACCTCCGACTGAGAACAGTCTCCCACCTTATTGTGAGACTCATCACCTCACTCTCCATGCTGAGAGAGGCACTGAATAACAATGGCTCCTTTCAACACACATACACACTTTCTTTTGTGAAATGTTCCAAACACACCCATGTGCTCTTTTCCAACTTTGCTCACGCACAAGCCAGCTCACAAGGTTCTTCACAGGGATGCTGACACTCTTCAAACCCTCTCTGAGACTCCCTCTGACAATCTGCAGAGGGGAGTAGGGGCAACTTGCTCACAGCCATTACACCTCTGTCTGGCCTTGTCCCAGCAAGGGGAGGGGGGAGCCCCCAGGCGGGCGCTGGGCCATACTGATACAGGCTGTCTGGAAAGTTAAGTCGGCCAGTGAGAGAATGGATGACCTTCACGTGGGTTCAGAGACTGTCGGGACATCGATGGTTAGCATGTAAGTAGATAAATCAATTGGCAGTTTCTCTATAAGCTCAGCTTAAGTGTTGATGTCAGCTTGGCAAGCTTTCTATGATGATGCGGCTATCAGCAGATAATTCAAGCACGATGTATGTGAAATCAAAAGTTCTGAGAAGACTACCTGTTTGGCCATGATTGTAGTGACACCAATGGCTGTAATTACCTTCGCCAAGGAGGTTTTGTTTTTGGGAGAGTTTGTCTGTTTGTCTGAGAACAACATAAATCAAAGTTAAGAATGGATCTTAATGAAATCTTCAGGAATGTTCAAAATGGGATAAGGAAGTGATTCATTTTGGCGGTGATCCAGATCACCATCTGGATCCAGGATTTTTTTTAAAGGATTCATTGTGAGATAGGGCAGTTTTCATTATATGTGTATATATCATAATGAAAAATGGTTGGATTGCTTTGCTAAAGAATACAAGGCAAGGTCATGATAATTTCTAACAGATGCAAAAGTAAAATCCAGATCCTGCCAATATTCTGGATACTAAGATCTGGAATATGAAGTATGTACTGGGTCATCATAATTTTCAACGCTGTCAGGTAACAAATTATCGTACAAACCTGCAACTAACACCAAATTGTAGCAGTCTGCTGAAAGGGAGTATAACATCAAAGTAGGACTAAAGTGTTGTGTGACATTTACAATATGAATGGCGGAGGTCTGTGCTCTCTGAGTGCTTTTCTAGTTGGTGATGTTTTTGCGAGAAAGGCACAGTTTGTCATGTTCACCATCACTCATTGTAGCAAAGGTGTGACTCTTACCTATGACTTTACGTTTATGAAGCAAACACCTACATAAAGAACACATCTAAGGTTCCCACTTATCTTTCCTGTTATTTACAACCAGGATAGTTTCTCACCTGAAATAGGCATTTATTATTATCAATCACCAAATGATCCATGATGTTAAGTTATCCTGACTTCTGTTTTAAAAAAGTCAGGGCCATGTCAGGTAGTTCTGTGAGTTATTGTTCAATACCCTGTGAAACAACAGACCAGCTTCTGCCTCTTGTTGGCAGTCTTTCTGGGTGCATGAGGTTTGAAGTACCCAAAGGTTATGCTTTGCAAAGTTAAAAATGTGTTTGTTAAAAAAATTCTCAACCAAGTTATCCCAGTGGTGTGTTTATTTGCTTTTTACACAGCTTTGGGTGAAAGATGGTGGGAAATGTTTTTGACGAGATCCAATTTGACATGGGGTGTAAATGTATCGTTTTGAATCATTTTCACAGAGGCTTGACATGTGCTGTGGGGTTATGACCTTTCGTTACAGCCTCAGAGAAACTATTCACCTCTGCTGTGACTTAGACTTTGCTACATATATGAGGGATGACAAAAAAGCACCCCTTGGTGTATTTCATCGACTTTTTAATCCTGCATTAACTTCTGAAACCTTTTCTTTTCAAACACCTGTCACCCAGTTGTTTATGCCCTCCAATATTTGAAACACAGTTTTACTTAAATATTTTTAGGGGCTGATTACAGCAGCCTTGTTGTGAGCAAGATAAGTAAAGAACAATGTATTGTGAGTTGGTTGTTATTAAGGATTATACCATGGTCTGGGTGAATACTCGATTCTGATTGGCTGCAGGGTGTCCGTTAAAAGGTGATAATGGACACCTAGAGCAGAAGTTCAAATAGCCTGATGGTTCTAAATTACTGCGCTGGATCAAACAGAAGTTAGTAACCGTGGTAACGGAAATTTAACATCCCCTAGCTCACAGACAGTAGACAAAATGAACGATGGTCAAAGTGAATGGTGGATATTTATAAAAACCATGTAGGATAAACTTACTTTCTTGATAGCACATTTAATGATCAGAGTGAAAGGTGGAAAATATTTCTTGCAAAAAAAACGATTTAGTAAACTATCTGTTGACTTTGATTCTTTGAAAAAAAAAAATCGCATCATTCTCTGGATACACAAATGATAAGAAGTGCACTTGCCCTCTGAAATCACACTTTTTTCATGTCACATCAAGCAATCATCTCTCTTCCCTCCACTGATTAAGCCTAATACAACAACTGCGGCTGAACAAGCTGCAGGTTCTGTGGCCAGAGGAGGTTACCGTAGCAACGTCTCACTACGAGTGACATTAGATAGTCGGCTCAGCCGCTTCTTGTTTAAAACGAATGATTTTAACGGTATAAAAACAACATTAACGTGTTAATTATTGATTATATATGTATTTCTTTCATAAGTGACCGTGGTATAAGCGGGATAATGCCCTCCGAGGTATCCATTATCAGAAATTGATGGACTTTGCGGAAGCAACTGTCCTCCGCTTCGCGTCGGATGGTTCATGCCTCCGTGTCGTCCATTAATTTCTGATAATGGACACCTTGTCGGGCATTATCCCTTACTTACACACCAAGCAGGGTAAGTAGCAACTCAGTGAGAGATGAAGGGGCCTTATCTCACCCTGGGGTTCCTACACTATGATATGCTAACTCACCATATTCTGGCTTCCTACATTGCTAATGAATAATTTGACATCAATAGTTCCAAAAACTGCTTGTATTTACTATCACCCTGGTACCTCTGTAACAGCCCTACATTATGTTCCCCCCAGCCTCTGTCAGAATGCTTCATTTTAGGTGTTGTCCCTTTAAAGCTGCCTGCTCCACAAACCCTCTGCCTTTTGATTGACCAGCCTCTAGAGGCTTGTCAGGGCAAAGTCCTGTGCAGACCTTTGTGTTTGAGGCCTGCCTCTCAACTGTGTCATGAACCACTTGCGAGATCCTTACGTGATGACCTTATAAATTCAGCAAATCTCATGTCGATCTTGTAAGGATCTTGAAAAGATCTCAGCATTTTTTAATTTATCTTTTTTTAACTGTCCATTGTGAGCTGTTTATGAGTATGTAATGGTCTTAAAAAAAATTACACGTTTTTTATGGACATCCAGCATTGTTACTTTATATTCATGTTTGAATATAAAAATTTATAATGCCCCCTCTTTAAACCACAACAAAGACTACAATGACCAATCCTTAGCACAACATCAAGTTAGAACACATCTCTCTTACGCTACACATTTTCTTTATGTTTCAAAGCATGATTATATTGAAATGTTTCTTTCCTTTCCTTCACCCGCATGCTTCTTTTATTTCCTACTACTGTCTAACTACAGGATTAGAAGAGCACCAGTTAAACATATGGAACACTCTAAGAACAAAAATGGGCTCGTATGGTAAATGCAAGTCAAGCAAAGTTCAGCTGGATGATGAGAAGTACTTCTCCTGTGGAAAGCAGAGTGTTTAGACATCTAATGTAACAGGGTCAAGAGTGAAAAAGGCAAACATAAGAAAACAGATTGGAAGCAAGGGCACCTCTGGAGGGCCACACACAAGCGCAAGCCGCCACAGCCCCTGCTACAGTCATGGATATTGGGTCCAGTGTTTGGCCTACTCCTCTCTACACTTGCCATTAGTGCGTTTTCCAGCCCAGTTAGCAAAGACCTCAGAGCTCAGCAGCAGGGTAAAAAGTGGCACTCTGGGCTCAATCTCAGCATCAAGCTGAGCACAGCTGAGTAACCAGTTCTGCGTTATATAACCAACATGCTGAAAAAAAAAATCTGTGGAGCAGAGTCTGAAAGTTTCCTTCAAAGGCAGTTAGTTTCAGACATAATATTGCATCTTAGGCTGTGTGACACAGTGCAACAGTATCTTTGACATTAAAAACTATTTTTTTGTTTCAGCGTCTGCCTCATAAATAATAACGGCAAAAGCCTTCACAAGCAGTTTTGTGGCTGGATTCAACCCACAAATATCCAGATTTCATCAGTGAGCAGAGATGAATTTTAAGTGGCCTTTATGTGGGCTTTCAGATTTATAGTACTGACACTATACTTTCTGTAAATCCCCATTTGTTATTACTGTTATTGTTTACGATGCTCAGGCCAACTGAAAACACAAGTATGATCTGCTTTAAATGACTAAATATCATCAATCTTGTCTCATACTTTTGGATTGTAATTTGGTGAACCATCCACTTACTATACATCATCCTTACTTTTATTTGGTAACATGGTTGCAGTAACCGTGACCTGACCCCAAAGTTTGTGACCTTAGCTTCTTCAGGTGATCAGAGATTAGGTGGAGTAAGATAGTGTTCTTCAGAGTGCACTGGAATCCCAGGTACTGGAGCTGTCTGCAAGGGAGACCCAATAGGTTAGCTTCAAACAGCTGCTTTGATCAGCTAGTGTATTGGACAGTGCATGTGTATGTGTGCGTAAGAGTGTGTGTGTTTGGAGGTGCAGCTAGAAACCTGCCTTCTTGAGGCATCAAGAGAAGTGTTTGATGTGGAGATTTTCTCACCAGGTGGTATATGAAAAAAGGCAAGGGTTCCCAAAATATTTCCACCAGCTCCTGTCAGTCAATGGGGTACTGAGCAGATTCATGGCACACAGCTCGTCAATTTATTCTTTTTTATAGGTTAAGAGGCTGTTAGGGTGAAATAATTTAGATTTGTTTTCTTTTTATAATCTGGTGCATTTGGTGTATGAACAGTAGCTTTAATGATTGTTTAAAGCTACTGTTCATATTTACTCAGGTCTGCACTGTAAGCATGATTCACAAAAATGCCACACAGCTTTGAAACTTGGTAAAATGAGCCATTTAGACATTGTCTAATTTGGAGAGTACGTGCAAAGGGTTAAATGCTCCTCAAACTGCAAATGGCATCACTTTGTGCAAGTGTTGTTTGCATACATTACAATAATGTTAAAATGCATTAATTAGAAACAAAATATGCACTTTCCCATGCAGATTGGCCTCAATGCAAATAACTAATTCAATAACACTGGCGCTAACAGCTACATGGGGTTAGAGTGAAATTTAACTATCTGCTGAAAGCTGGTTGTATTGGCTCCGAGGTATTTATAAATGTGTTACCCTCAAACTCATCAGTGACCAACATTTCTTAATCTAAATGAACTCCTTAAATTTATGCTAGCTTTTTCCAAGTTTGCTTGATATGAACTGTGAAAATTGTGTCACATGCATCCTGAATCAAATCCACACACACACAAAAAAAAGAATGAGGATTTTCTCTTTTGGTCCAGATCAAAAATATCAACTATGGATTTATAGGTAAAGTCCGCAGGTTTTCCCTGAAAAATAAAATGTCAACTTTTACAGGAATAATCCTGCTAAGTCATAACTTCTGGGCCTCTTTACAGGTGTGCCAGTGTCTGCCTCGTATCTAATCCTCTGTTTATGTTTTGGTTATTCTGGGTGGGGAGTAACCGTGGTTACCCGAGCTAATCACAGCATGGCCAATGCACAAGTGACTTTGTTTATTAATAATGACGAGTGAAAGAAGCTATCTTGAGTGGCACTGTTAGTGGACGTAGCACAGAGCAAGAAAAACAACTAAAGTAAAATGAAAAACCAAACAGAAATAGTATTTTTCTAAACAAGGGTCCAGCTTTGCTCGTCTTTCACTTGCTATCGGGCACTTGGAGAGCAGCTCAAAGAGCAACGTGAGTTGGCTTACTGCTGAGCAGGTATGTGACAAATAACCCAGTGATTAGCTCGTGCTAACATGCTAGGTCAGGTGCACGGCTCTCGAGTCTCTTCCATGTGGAAGAGACTGCAGCAATGCTGCAGGTGGTTAATAGGCTAGTGAATATGTTCACAGTTACTGTCAGAGGCAGTGTGTGTGTACGCTGCTGCTGGCACTGAGCCAAGTAGGAGGAGACCAGTTTGAATGATGTGGTTACAAATTTGTAGAAATTTGTGTAAGTTAAGTATTTTGGGGAATTCGGATTTTTGAAGACTGCAGACAGAGAGGCATTTAATGGTATGGTATGGTATGGTATGTTATGGTATGGTTTGGTTTGGTATAATATGGTCTGGTCTGGTCTGGTCTGGTCTGGTATGGTATGGTATGGTACTGGAGCATTGTGTGGCCACATTCCATTCTTAGTGACTCCCTCTTCTGTAGGTGGTAGCAGTCAGACTGAAGGAAATCTAAAAAGAAAACATTTTTATGATTATTATTTCTTTGTATTGATCCCAAACCTACTGCTCTGAGTCACATGTCTGTTTTTGGATTAAATGCTATGATTGTCATCATTCTGTCACAAAGTGAACCACAACGCGCCTAGAAATCCGGTCTGGAAAAGACTGTCTTTCAGAGCAGAAAATAAGAATTTGTCCTTCTGTATCACATACCTCCCTGCTCCACATACTATCACACACACTTACAGCTACACACCTCAGTGTTATGATGCATGGTTTACAAGTGGATCAGCGGGGGGAACGTTGAGAGCAGAGATCCAAGTGCACTTCAGCGAAAAGGCTGAGTGACTCAGCACATACTGTAGTCCTTGTCATGAAATTCCTGTCTTGTGCATGTTTCTGTGCCTGTGTGTGTTTGTCAGTGAGTGTCTGTCTATGATAGGTTGGCTGTTTTTGGTTTTAAAATTGTTTTCCATGCGGTATTAAATACATTAGTCCAAAAATAAAAATGCCACTGTGTGTACGTGCACAACACAAGGTGTGTGTAGTGCATATGTATGCATGTTGGGGTGGTGGTTGGAGGGTGGGCGGCATTCATTTAACAAAATGAATAGCTCTCGGACTAAATTAAATTTCAGCTGGAATTAAATGATGGAAAGTGGTCTCTGTGTGTGCTACCAGATCGCTGTGGGAGGGCAATATTGCTAAAAGGCTTTTAGAGGATTAATTTAATGTTTTTTTTTCTTTTTTTCTTCTTCTCTCTATCAGCCAGTTATTTTCTTTCTTTTTTTTATTTCTTTGTTCCCCATCCAGGTGCTCATAAACCACAGCACTCCTTCCTTGTTGACATTTAGTAGCTAGAAAATGGCGAAGGGCCAGCCAGCAGAGTCCAAGGAGGTGGGCTGAGTGTTTTTGTCTGTTTTTGTTTTCATTTCTGGGCGAGGCATTGAGGGAGAAAGAAGCATACACGTTTTCGTGTTGTTCGGCGACATGCTGTGGAAGTTGTTACTGTGGAAGGAGAAACTTTGCAGATTTGATTCCCACTATAACTAGAGCTATTTTTACTGTGTCCTTATAAATTCATAGCTGGCTCATGGATCACCCCCCCCATCCCACCAAGTCAGACACTTTAAAGAACGTCTAACATTTCAACAGCAGAATTAGGGTAGAGTGCTTCAGTCTGATATAAAAGGTTATTGTGACTAAGGAATAAATCTAGATGGTGAGGACAGAGGCTTGTATTCTGGTAACCAAGGAGTACATGTATCTAGGATGGTTTACCAATGTGCTGGTGTAAGTCTAAAGTTTGTTTTATTGTATTGGGCTTTTTGAGACAGTTAGGTAACCTTATTTCAACAAGAAAGTAGAGGTATAGATGTTTGCTAATTGTAGCTACAAAAAGATCCATCCCTATTGGCTACATCATTACCTGAATATGTAAGCCAAAATAGTAGGGGCTACCAGTGCAGTAAGGAGTTTGGAAATAAGCCACAGACTTTTATACACAATCACAACGGAGGGAAAACATGAGGACAGGAAGTGAAGTTGCCTGAGACGAGAGGAGAGATGTTACTACAAAATAAAAGCTGAAAGGACAAGATGAAAAAGAAGACGGAAGTAAAAAATGGAAACTTAACATAGACAACTTTCTTTCCAAGGTAGTAGGATATGCTGTAGACAACAATCAATCAACATTTCTTGCTGGTAATTTTGTTGTCTGCAGCAAAAATGATGAGTTTGTTGTTTCCCTTTGGCAACAGTGAAATCATTTACTTGTATAAGAAAGCAGGAAATAGTGTTGAACTCAAATGTTAGAGTCATGTTTGGTGGAAGACATCATTGGCCATGTGTACCTGCTGTTAATATTCTGTTTTCTTAAACATTCCGAATGACCAGTTTACACGTGTGCGCACACACGGTTATTCCTACATGGTATCCTGATCAAAAGAGCGATGCAAGGACAACATCTCAACGCACAGAGGATGTCATGGCGCCATTTCAGCTTCTTCTTCGTGTATCCATGGCAACAGCAGAAGCACGGTAGAAAATGATCAGACTTCCTGTATTCAAAAGACCGAGATTTCTTGCTTCTTGCAAACAGAACATACGCACAACACAAATCAATGTTCCTTTTAATGGGGATATAGATACGCCCGGTAGGCGTCTACATAACCAAATACTGAGGTTAGAAAAGGAGTAACCCAGAAGTGATTTTTGGGTTTATAAACCAGAATATGAGCATATTCAATTTTCTCAAGAAAGGCTATTGGTGTTTAAATGGCCGTACGCAAATGTGTTATAACTAATATTCCAGATATGAAAGGGTTAATGACTGCATGTAGATGTAGCCAATGTCAGCCTGAAAGGTTTGACAAACTTTGAGGAAATGTGCTCTCAAAAGTGTGTTCTCTTTTCAGTTTTGTTTTGCTCTGTTGCCAAAAGCTCTTCAGGGTCTGCTGGTTGTCTGGCAAGTTGTCAGTGATAACTTCACTCTAGTTTTCAGTCAGATAATCAAGATTTGAACTGTTTACAAGACTTCTTTGACAGGTTCTGTTGAGTGGGTTCTTTTTTCCTACCTGTGCCAACAAGCTGTTTCCCCTTGTTTCAGTCTTATACAATGCTAAGCAGACTGTCTAGTCTGTGCCCATAATTACCATATAGATATCAGAGTGGTATCGATCCTTTCATCTGACTCTGGGCAAGAAAGCAAATTAGCATTTTTTTTCTCTCATACTCCTGGTTTCAGTGTAATGTCTTTGTCCTCTGGGTTAGTTTCTCTTCAAAAATAACTTGAGGTTAATTTTTCAATTAAAAGAACTTTTCATAGTCCCCCCAAAGTCTCTGAGAAAATAATTACAGAAAAGTGTTGTTTTAATTCTGAATTCCTATAATTTACCTGCATAAATAAACAGTTTACACAGATACACACAAGTGGAATCATTTATTTGTTATGTAAGAACAGAGAATCTTTAAAAAATGCTAAGTGTCTCCAGGCAATTGGCTCACAGGATCCAACCGACATTAATTTTCATCAGTCACAACTCCACGCTTTGAACACTAAACAGCAGTTCACACACGTAACCCATCAGTCAATCAATCAAGCAAACAATCCATTCCTCCAGTACACTAATCAATTTATCATGCAGCCAATCAGACATGGTTATCCAAAAGCTGATGATGCTTACAGAAAAGCATTAGCTTTCACTTTAGATTAGCAGGCTACAGAGTGACGGTGGCACGATAAATGGATTCTGGTATGCTCAGGCTTGTTTTGATGACCCATGTTTAGTTAAATTATTGCAGTAATGATGCTGCCACATTGATGAATCACTCCAGTTACTATTTCAACAGCTGTGTCAACAATTCAACTCAACTAATTAAGATGATGCAGGAGCTGGACAAGATTATGAGGAGATTCGGTCATTTTTACTGTGTAATAAAACCAGTTTATAGAAAGTTTAGCTAGATGGAGAAAGAAGAGGCAATAAGATCAAACAAAGAGAGAAAAAAAAAAGGATAAGGTAGCAAACATGAAACCAAACCGGTTATGGGAAAAAAAATACATTTCATTAAACATGAGCAGGTAGGACAATAAAACTTTCTGAATCTAATTCGTTCATTGTTTCATCATTCACTGACTAAAATCTAAAAAATTTCTCTGAGCTGTTTGAACTTTCCTAATGACTCACAACACATGTTCAAAGTGGAATGTGTGGAGCGTCTCAGTGAAATCTCCTGGTCATACATTATTATCACTTCATTAGAACTTGGCACACCTCAAGTTTTCAGATTCAAAAAAAAATATATATTTTTTCCTTTAAACTGTATTGCTTGTTGGAACAAAGCTGGCAGCTTTTTGTTACTGATCTTCTTGGCTCAATAAAGGACTAATTACAAAACCAGTGACGCGCCTCCTGTTTTTCAGACAATCATTGTAATTGTTGACACTTGGAAAAGTTTGGATGTTGCACAGTGATTAGTGATGTCTCCTCAATGAGACAGAGGGAGGGGGGTAATCAAGGATAATTGCTGTGAATCATTGTGATGTTTTGATTGTGCACCTGCATATCTGTTTTTTTTTAAATTCATTTATTTTTTTTATTTTGAGTGCGTGTGTGTGTGTGTGTGTGTGTGTGTGTGTGTGTGTGTGTGCGTGCGTGCGTGCGTGCGTGCGTGCGTGCGCGCGTGTGTGTGTGTGTGTAATTTATTTATTTATAAATGTTTATTTTTACAGCAGTTTTCCAACATCAGCAGTAGATTTGGTTTTAGGACCTTTTTTTTCTTTTTTTGTTTGAAGTGTAGAGCAGGGTCAATTTGTTTACAATAAAGAACAAAGAATTCATTGTGAAAGCAGAGATGAATCATTTCATGCCCTGGGATTAACTCTATTCTTACAAATTTCGGTCTTTTTATCCTCAATGGGAAACTGTAAACTGAAAATTTGAACAAAAATGCAAAGGAAAAGTGATAGGAAAAGGGTGTCAATAATACATCTTCAAGTCCTTTAACTAACTCTTCTTATGTTTGTACTGTTTCATCTAGCAAACGCTTTTGTCCAAAGTGACATACAACACAAGCAAGAATTTAGACAGAAGAGAAAACCTTAGTGCAACAAAGTACAAGTTATTCAGATGCAGGTGCAGCCATTAAGTGCAAGAAGATTTTTTTTCTTCCCATGAATACTCATGTAACCATAACTAACCACAATTTATCGCTGGAACAATATACTTCAACCTTTAACAACATTCAATAATCAGTGCTAAATATTCACTGAGAGCTGGGAAACCTTCTGAATCATTCTACCCCTGAGGACAAAGAAGAGAAGGGTCAGCTGAAGTGTCTAAGTGTTCCCTGAACAGATGAGTCTTCAGACATCTCTTAAAGGTAGAAAAGGACTCAAATAAAGTTGGGTAATTCCTTCCACCATTTGGGCACAACAGAGAGTCTGGCTAGAGATTTAGAGCTATGCTCGGTTGGGAACACCAGGTGTCCTTCACAAGCAGAGTGTAGTGGGCGAAAAGGAGTGTAGACCTGGATGAGGGACCCCAGGTAGGCAGGAGCCGTTCTTGTCAATGTTTTGTGAGCCAGAAAAAGAGCTTTGATTCAAGATGTCTCTGGAAGCCAGTGAAGAGAGTTTAACTGTGGTCAATGCATGAAATCACAAAGGCCTGTACCAGAAGCTGCATGGCCTGTTGTGTCAGGTAGGGTCTGATCCTCCTGATGTTATAGAGGGCGTATATTGACCATATCAAGCAATAGAGGCCACATGGAGCTTAAAGGGCAGCTGGTCAACAATCATGACACCCAGATTTCTGACAGTTTGTGGCACAAGTTGATTGGAATCAAGTAGGACACTGATCTGTGGTTGAACCAAGAAACATGCTGGAAGGACTACGAGCTCAGCTGTGGACACATTTAGCTGACAGTGGCGTTCACGGAGTCTTTTACATCATACAAAATGATTTCACAATAAGGCCCCATTTATTCACAGCAATCTCATGCATTCAGGTGCAAAGGTGCACCTAGAAACCCAACTCTCCATCACTTATATTAAACATTGTTGCTCACGACAATCTGTGACAGACTATAAACACTGCTTACAGGGAACCTAAGCACACAATAATTTCAGCATAAATGGAGTGTTTTGCATTCTGAATCTTAATTCGGAGCACAGAGCTTCTCCATGTGAAGTTTCATGGAAATTAGCATCCCACTGTGTTTGAATTTGAATTTCTAATTGCAGGTTCCCATGTGTAATTTAATGGAGTTATCATTTTGCAGACATGCTTTGCATCAACAAATTAAAAGCTTCTTATACGATGTCTGATGATGTCAGCCCTCCGAGGAGAAAGTCAGTCATGGCTTTTTACACAGAGTGGCAGCTATGGTGGATCAACTGGAACATTCTGGTTTCAGGATCTGAAAGACTTTACTGTTAGACAATAGGCTTTTTAAAGAGACCGTGATAAACAGCCAAACTGTCTCTTTTTTTGGAATTATCCATTTAAGGCGAAAAAACCCAAGAGTAAAAAAATAAGTTGCACATTTTACTCCATTATCTAAATAACATCCATTACTATTTTCACTGTACACATGAGGTCATAATTGATAAAGATGGTGGCCATGTCTGTACAATAATCTGCATTACTTGATACTTCACAGTATGTATAATCAAATGGTTGCAAACTTTTTTATTTTCTTGTAATCTATTTTATTTTATTCACCCACCTAAATGCAAATGCATGTATACATATATATATATATATATATATATATATATATATATATATATATATATATATATATATATATATATATATATATATATATATATATATATATATATATATATATATATATATATATATATATATATATATATATATATATATATATATATATACATATATATATATTAGGGCTGTCATTTTAACACGTTAATTAGATTAATTTATTACACCGCAAATTAATGCGTCATAAAAATTAACGCAGATTCATCTGGATCCCAAACCCGCGAGGCGTTCAAAGACGCACTTATTTTCAAATGTCTATTATTTACACAGCCAGTAACTGGAATAGCATCAATGTTATGATACGAAGGACTGTGTTTTCAAGCTGTAAATGTTCATTTGTCACCTCACCATTTACAACCCAAAGTATTTTCTTCTGACTCACATGAATCATTTAAGTGCATCTCCTTTGATTCAACAAAAAGACACTTGTGAATGCATAATTAGAAGGCATTTCAGTCTTTGAGCTGGAATACTTAGATGAGTATTTACCTTCAAAAAGGAAGACACTTTACGAGTTGCTCATATCAAGTCTGACTGAGAGATGAAAATACCACACCTGTGGGAGGGTTGAATCAGTTCTACATAGTGTTATTCCATTTTGTCTTTGATTTTTTTAAGGCATTTTTGCTTTTGTTAACCAGGATGGCTGAAGATGGAAGTATGAAAAGTAGAGCGTGGGAGTTGACAGGCAGAAAAGGATCAAGGGCGGGAGTCAGGGAGCCCCTGTTTATGGGGTGCCCACTTAAAGAGGGGATGCTTCTCTAAAGCTATAGTAGCTTTTACATGATTTACATATCACAAATTTTCTCCTACTGGTGTTTTAGAATTCCCTTTATTTCAGCCTCTGTCTGAAACGCTTCATTGTAGCTACCGCCTCTTTACGTCTCCCCGCTCCACAAACCCCCTTTCCTCTTACTGGCCCCTCCTCATGAGGCCTCATGAGGGGGCAAAATAATATGGGCAGACCTTAATGTTTGAGGCCCCTGTCTCCAATGTGTCATGAACCAGAATAGGTCAATTCATGCTCAACGCTAAATGCAGATCTGGGTATGGACTGAGCTTTCTGTCTGTGCTCTACGTTTGTTTCATCTGTATTTCTGCACGTTTTATGGATACGGACCAAACGGAGTAGTACCGCATGAAACAGTGGGAGTGGTGTCGCTGAAAATACCCGATATGTAACTTTAGAGAAACATAAAGAAAAAATAAGTGGAACTTACACAATACTTATACAGTTTATTGAACAGGCTCACCAACCACCACCTCTTACAACGCTGCCTCCATTTTTGTCTTTTTTTGCCAGCGCCCCCTCGGTGGATGTATTGGTTTACAGCAATACCAATAATTGGGCCTTAAGAGGATCTTTATATGATGATTATTTTAGCAAGAATAAAGTTCAGTCAGACAACTCACGTTTGAATTGTTTATTTAGCAGCAAATATATTTTATGTTTGGTGTCCAGGCTCCGGCCTCATCACCCCTCACAATAAATTTACATGGTGACATTGAGGAGTGATGAGCAAAACATACTGAACATAATCCCCCCGGAGCCTGCAGGTGGTTGCTGGGGTGGTGGTGGGGGCAAAGAAACATGCAGCATTACAAACGCAGGGCAGCCAAGGCATTGACAGGCAGAGAGGGATGAGAGACTCCCGGTTTAAATAGACCGCCCAATTGAGAGAGTGTGATTGCAAGATGGTTATGACGTGTGAGACACGTGGTATGTGTATAGCAGTGCTGCTCGAGTTGACTGCCTGAACTAGCTCGCGGGCTCGCCTCATATCTTATGTAGATCACTTGTTATTTTTAAAACAAAATGTTTTTAGCAGTTTCAGGGATTTCTACCACACATGAAAATGAAGCACTTAGAAAAATCTGCGCACAATTGGAAGAGAAGAGAAGAGAAGAGAAGAGAAGAGAAGAGAAGAGAAGAGAAGAGAAGAGAAGAGAAGAGAAGAGAAGAGAAGAGACGAGAAGAGAAGAGAAGAGAAGAACAATAATAACATTTAATACGAACATCTGGCATTGTTACTTTATATCGTGTTTAAAACGTGGGATACCGAAAGACCCCTTCTTTGAACTTCTACACCAACCAGGGCTCCAGATTTAAGTGGAGAAAACTTAAAAGGACCCCCTTGAAAAACTGCAACCGGCTCTCCTTTGACCTTTTACTTTCATCTACAACTTAAAAAATGTGCATTTTCCCTCTATGTTTATTTTTTTTAGGGAAAAATGCACATTTTTTAACCTGAATAACTGGATTTTGAAAAGTTTTCTTTTGTTTACAGTTTTGTTTTTTTTCTTGTATGGACTCGTGGAGGACAATATCTTACACTGTGGTAACCATTATAAGAGATCCAACTTGAATAAATTTAAATGGGTAGGATAAAAAGCATCACATAAATACATAGACCTCTGTTAAACACTGTTCAAATCCTCTGATGTGACCTTCACTGTTATTGTGCTTTGTATAATGTTTAATTTATAATGTACCATGTATGGTCATCAATATGACAGTGACTCAACCCTTCTAACAAACACACTGCAGAGAGATGGCAAGTTTGAATGAGGATGGAAGAGACGGAAGGACTCAAAGGAGCTGACAGTAAACTGATGACGTGAAAAGAGCTGGGAGTCAAAGAATAGGAAATGGCAACAGAAGAGACAGAGATATATAGGGATGGTACTCAAAGGATCACCAAAGCAAGCAAAGCAGAGTGTCTTTAAGTGTGTTTTGAAAAAAGTTTATTTTTGTCCAAAAAGGTAGAGGTCTGTAGACTCTGACCTTCAGATTTCATCCCACCATTCTATTTCAAGGAAGCATGAATCCAATTCTGGCGGAAGAGCTTTGCTGCTTCTTCCTTTAATCTTCAACAGTTGATGAAGACAGGAGAGGAAAAAAGAGTGGGTATAAAATGAAGATGGATGGAGAGAGACAGACAGACAGACAGAAAGACATTCACAGACAGACACAGAGGGAGGGAGACGATGAAAAAGGAAGCGAGGAGTGAGATGTCTGGCTTCCTTGTTGTTAAGCTGCTCAAATTACAATATGCACACAATTTACAGATGGGAGGCGAGCATCACATTGATTTAGTGCAACTAATGGGCAAGAAATTCAGACCAAAACAGACTCAGACACAAACACAGACACACAAAGCAGACTTGTACTGTTGTTTAGAGAACAGAATGAATGAGGGCGTCTGAATTAAGAGAGAAGCGTTTGAAGATTTGTTTAAATCTTTAACATGCCCCGACACACACAACACAGTAATACACACAATAATCTGTGACCATATGTTAAAAAAGCCATGACAGGCATGTTAGAGGGGGAGCAGCAGCTGATGGATGTCATCTCTGTGATGCCCAGTGTCAAAGGCAGAGATGTATTTAAGCATAATATAGTGGGGGGAGAAGCGATGGCAAGAGACGGGAGGGAGAAAGATGAGACACAAAACGCTTTGGTTGCAGGGTGTAATGCGCCAC
Organism: Halichoeres trimaculatus; assembly: GCF_033239565.1. Lineage (NCBI taxonomy): Eukaryota > Metazoa > Chordata > Actinopteri > Labriformes > Labridae > Halichoeres > Halichoeres trimaculatus. The sequence continues at coordinate 13,972,907 of NW_027437182.1, read as the reverse complement.
AGACAAATAGTGCCGCTTTATCGCCTGGAGGAGTAGAAGGAGCTTTTAAATTCATGCTCACTCTCCAGGAGGCAGCAGCAGAGTCGGCCACTAAATGATTGCCACAGAGACACAGGACATTGTTGTGTGTCTGTGTAGTAAGCTTTAAAATAAATCCACTTTAATAAGGAATCTAGCAGGGGCTGTAGGCTTCTTAAAAAATTGGACACACCATTGAAGGTAATAGTGGCTTGCTGCAAAGTGCATGGTGTCATTTTTAAGAGCTTAAACAAGTGAGCTTAAATGAACTCCTGTGTAAATCCCTGCATGAGCTCATTCTAAGTGATCAAAAGTTAATGTTAGGGATCAATACTTTGTGACGGTTTATTTTTCTCTACGATGAATAAACAGAACAGAAAGAGATGGAAATTTAAATATTATAAATAAAAAGTAGTAACTACTTTTAAACACTTCGTCCAGTTGTTGTAGTAGTGTATCTTCTTGGTCAATTTGACCTAAAGCATAAACCAGGCTCAACCCTGTTAAATGGAATTAATCACTCTCTTCAGCACCATGGACAGCTGCTCTTTAGGTTTGCCCCCAATTTAAAGTATACTTCTTTGAAATTGTCCCTGTCTGGCATTAAGACGCTGCTAGCTGTGCAAATAATCCTTACTGCAGTAAAGAATCCTATTTTTTAGAAGGTTTAAAGACACTTCACTTTACCCATCAAGAGCATTCAATCTTGCAATCAGCGACAATATAACAATGGAGGAAACAAATGTCATGTAGACACTTGAATGATTAAACAAGATAAACAATCAAGACAGACCTCCCCCTCCTCTCATTTTCATTTTTCTTAATTTCACTTCTCTCATCCGTTCTCCTCTTCTCTGGTTCTCCACCACCCGCACAGTCACGATTGACATGTCTATCAACATGACAGCACTGTGACAGGCAGCTCCCTGAGGTGCAACCCCCTGTCCCTCCTTCATGAACACACACACACACACACACACACACACACACACACACACACACACACACACACACACACACACACACACACACACACACACACACACACACACACACACACACACACACACACAGACTTGCACATGCACTCACTCATTGACAGCTGATTCACAAAGGCAGGTGTGGAGTGATGGGCAGGGGGTTGTAGGGAGAAGCACACCATAAAAGCTTTACAAAGCCCAGAACAGTCACAGAAGTAGTCGCAAAATGATATCAAGTAATGTGTTCAGGTATTGTATGCAAATAAAAAATAAGTGTCTTGGACCACTAAGTCCACACCCAAAGTTCTTGTGAATGTGTCATCTTTTTCTGTGTATTTTGATTACCAAACACAATAACCTATGTTTGTTGAAGGCTGCACCAAAGCACGATATGTGAGTGAGCCCGATAAATAAAGCATAGTTTTCAATGTTGCTAGTTTTGTTCCCCTTAAACAGGGGTGGCCAACCTGCAGCTCCTGAGCCATATGTGGCTCTTTGCCTTTCAGTGTGTGGCTCTGAGATCCATTCATATATATATATATATATATATATATATATATATATATATATATATATATATATATATATGTGTGTGTGTAAATGGTATATGTATTTTTATGAATAGTGGTGTGCTGATCAATCTAAAATATTGATATATAATGCCAATATTGGGATCAGTATTTGTCAATACTTGGTTGATAAGATTGAAACTTAAGTTTTGGTTTCTTTTCTCTACATGTGCTCCTCTCAATCACTCATATGCTAATAGCTATCTATCAATCTCGATAGATAGATAGATAGATAGATAGATAGATAGATAGATAGATAGATAGATAGATAGATAGATAGATAGATAGATAGATAGATAGATAGATAGATAGATAGATAGATAGATAGATAGATAGATAGATAGATAGATAGAAAGAACTTTGTCTATTCTGCAGTAAAAACAGAGATTTGTCTTTGACACGGCTCCAAATTTAAACACACTTACAAACACAATAAATTTTGCTTTGAAAATTGAAAATCTATTGATTTGCATTTTGTCATTTTGTTTATGTGTGAGAGGATGTGCATTTGTAAGACCACATGTGTGATGTGGCTCTTTGTAGAACCACAGTAATTTTTGTGGCTCTTGGTCTCTGACTGGTTGGCCTCTCCTGCCCTAAAATCTGACCAAGCTAGCAAAGCCACTTACTAATAACATAGCTGGTAAGGAGTGATGACCAAGATTTACATTTAATCCCTGCATGAAATCTTGTCCTTCCACACAGAATGGATTTAGAAATTGGAAATGGGCCTTTCTAAATAAAAAAAAATAATTAAAAAAAAGAGTTTAAAAAAATCAAAAGTGAGCAAATTTTATCTGTCACAGCTAAACACAGGATCACAAGTTCTGTAGGTATAAAATGTCAAATTGGTTTTTAAGGTGTGGCTAACAAAAGGCAGAAATAGTAATACCAATCATCAGTCCTCCTCGCAGGTTAACGTCTACAGGCCTGTGCAGGTTATACAATGCCCCATCTAAGTGGTTATAAGCCCATTCAACCTGACAGCCAACATATTGACATTTTCTCAAAATATTGCCAAACCACGATGTGATACCACATGCCACCTGTCATCTGTGTTGGCTTACATCAGGACAGGGGAGCATAAAAGCAGTATGGCAGCAGAGGCAGATGGTTGCACAGCAATTTAGACACAGCATATAAACAGCATTTTAGACCCACAGTAATGGAATTATCAATAACTGGTTTAATAAGTAATTCTGGTGGCGGCTGGCTATGATGGCACTATTTATCCAACTGAACCCACACACTCCTGGTGATGTTATCATTTGCCGACAGACTCTGCATTAAAGGGAAGACTCTGGAGCTACAAGTCTGGGTTTTGGCATCACAACTGTTCTGTTTTCTGTTTGCAGTACTTTTGTTATCTGAGGAGGAATGACCAATAACTTACCAACAGGCTTTGGCAGGGTGCACGGAAACATTTGGTGTGAGAAGCAAAAGGTGCAGACTGCACTGGCTCAAATTCAATTTCTGTACTCACCGGTCATCACCTAATGACGATTTAGCTTTTCATTAATCTCTTTCCACAAGAACCTGTTTTACATACCACTGGGGATAAAAACCAGCCCTTACACTTCCAGGGCACTACTCTAGTTGCAAGGGAGACTACAAACAAAAGGAATGCACAGGAAAGGAAGTCATGAATAGAGGGCCTTTGTTGCTAAATGCTGGCCTTGGAAAAGTTAGCCCATAGTTTCCCAAAGCATTGCCAGGGCTACTTTTTACACAACTACGAAGCAAAATATTTTGGTTATGACAATTTTCTGTGCTTCTAACAGTTTCTAACTGCTGAGCAAAATAAAAACACCCATTTTCAAATGATTCAGATGCAGTCTAGACTTAGTAATCTTTTAGTTTCTTGTTTACTCCAACATGCACTCTGTGAAAACACAGCAGCGTTCCACTGCAGAGTAATCAAAGCTGTATGCACACCACTGGTGTGAAGATGCTACAGACATAGGTATAGATTAGAGCAGGAGGAGGGAGGAGCACAAGTGTGTGAGACAACCCTTGATTATTGTAAGACAGAAAATCATTAACAAGCCCTCGGTGGGTGCTGACAGATATGGCAGCAGTCGTACGGATCCAGAAAGAGGGTCAGGCTGAGGCCCTGAAGAGGGATGGGGACCCGCCTCAAACCCCCTGCCTCTCCTCAAACTTTATGTTTTGCTGGCAAACACCGCTGACCTTACAACACACAGTGGACAGCTAGTGTGCCCCTGAGCTTGGTGAAGACATGTTTTGACTGCTCTTGTCACAAATGACTTAAAAAACAAAAGTGTCAAGCCTTGGGATTAAAAATCCAAGGGATATCCTTGCAAGCTGCACTGTAGCTCAGAAAAGTACACATGGGGAAAACACTGTCAGGGTTAGGAGTTCAATTCCCACTAGGGCTTACTTTGCTGGAGATGTATTCACTCACAGTACTCTAAAGACTGCTGATAAAAGCAGTCTTCAAATACGCTAACTTGTAAAAAGTGAAACTACCAATGTTGACAAGCTGTAAGTCCTACTTTTCAGTTCAGAAAGCTTTGTAACACGTACAGGACAGAAAATGTGCTCATAACACTGAACAAAAATCCTTTGATTGGTCCAAATACCTGAAAATCACTACTGTCCTGACAGACCCAATTTCTTCGTCAAGTATTTACTTTATACAGGAGCAGTTCTTCCTCTAAAAAACAGCAGACTGTATTTAGCACTTGAAGCCTCTCAGAGAATCAGCTCATATTCTCGTACTAAATCCATGCAGACTTATTGACAGATCTCAGGATAGCTCGGGGCACCCACAGTGGAAGATTAGCCCTGTGCCTCGAGTATTTCCTCTGAGCAACCAGCCAATATGAAGAGTTCAAATCTGTCTTGGATAAATCATTACTCTGTGTTTATCATACTTACATCATTAAAAATAATATCTCACAGTTTTAAACCAGAAAGTGTAACTGTCCATCTCAGACTGTGTGTAATATTGGCAATGCCCATGTGGTATAACTCCAGCATACATGGGAAAAAATATCCAGGATACTTTGTGTCCTGATGTTAAAACTGTAAAATTTTCATTAAACCAAGGCAGCACTTGGTCTTGTTATTGAGTTGTGTAACAAGGCTATAGCCCTAGAGTGAGCAGCACAGGTTTATTTCTGACCAGTGGTCCCCTACCTGCATATTACTCCCCATTCTCCTACCTCCCTCCCTTCCTTATTTTATCCACTATTTTTTCTCATTAAATGAAGGCATAATAGCCTGAAAAGCGTGACCTACAGAAAAACAAACGAATAAATTACTAACAAACAAACAAACAAACAAACAAAAGTTCCCAAATAATTAGAGTTTGGGAATCCCCTTATTGCTCTCTAAGATCACGTAGTTAATTCCAAAGAGAAACTGGACTGAATCAAAACAATCCTGACCTGGGAACTTATCTTCCTGCTAGTTGATCAGGTGATACGCTTTATTTTGTTCTTGAAAACGAATGAGTCAGGTCAATCTTATAAAGATACACAGTGTAAAAGATGATAAAAATCTGAAGCACAAGGGTCTTAAAAAACACCAAAATGTACATTACCCAAAGTTCCTTTTAGTAAAAAAAAAAAAAAGTACCTCTAATACTAAGTCAGAAATTTGAGAGTGAGCATTGGGTTTAGGAAATTATAACATCAAAATTTTGTCTAATCAGAGGCGCAACTGGCAGGTCTGGTGCCCTGTATCTGTTAGCGAGGAGGGTCAAAGCCTGCCTCTTGAGTCAGCTTTTTCAGTGCAGCCCCCACTGAGAATTAGCTTCATGACTCTGTATGAGGAGCAGACAGGTGACGTCAGAGAGACTATGTCCATGTTTCGTACTGTCTATACGCGCATACTAAACCACTTGGTTATTTGTTCCCCTGGATTTAAGTGGATACTTTTATACTTTCAAGGATAAAATCTATAATTTTCCCAAATCTACTACGACAAAAACAAATGGTTTTAGGGGTGCCGTTAGGCACCAGCTCCTTGTACAGAGGATGTAGTCTCTGTTGCTGGTTTGACTCCTGGCTCTGGCCATTAACTGCATGTCTTCCCCGACACTTTCTTTCTCCACCCCTTCCAAAAAATATATATTTAGATAACAATTGTGTTTTTTTTCTACAAGAAAAACAAAAAACAAATTCAACACAAAAAAAAAGCAAAGAGGGTGGGGTACCAGTAGTTTTTGATTTCTGAATAACTATGTGGCTAAAACTAAAATAAGATAAAATAAAATGAAATAGAATAAAATATATGAAATAAAATAATAAGAACAAGATTACAATTAATGAAATGATATTGTTTTTGCTGATCCATGGATGTATCCTCTTGTGCCATCCTTCAGGTTGAAATTTTAAGACTCAGCATTAAAACTTAACTTGTTTCTCTTTAACCAAACTTTTTCCAAACTTGCTCGCTGTGTACTATCCTCTCACTAACTCACATATTGGATGAGACTTGAAGGATTATTTCTCCAAAAAATCCTCACTGTCCATCTGGTCACTTGTCTGCCAGCCTCCCACCACACACACACACACACACACACACACACACACACACACACACACACACACACACACACACACACACACACACACGCACACACACACAAACACAGACACACACACACACAGACACACACACACACACACACACACACACACACACACACACACACACACACACACACACACACACACACACACACACACACACACAACTTCTTCTTCTTAAAACAATATGGCAGCCATAATCAAAGCCTGAGGTTGGCCTCACTTACACATGATTAATTAATTGGACAAGCATGCCAGATGTGATCAGGTCAGGCGTGATCACTCTGTAATATGTAAATGAGCCTCCGGATTGGCCGAGCACCTAGCCTGTCAAAAAGTTGGCAGGTTGCTTATGCACTTTAGAAGGATGCTCAACCTGTTCACGGCAAACATTGTTGACATCCCCCACCGCCACATCGCCTTTATAAATATTCCATGAACCACGGCTGGACGGCTGATATTTGTAAGATATATTGTCCCTCATCGCTGAGGGGCATTCTCCAGATGCCAAATATATTTCATTTGAACAGATGGAAATTGCAAAAGGAGAGATGGAGAGAGTGTGGGAGGGGAAATGAAGAGAAAGGAGGCAGGAAGAGAAAGATGATGGAAGGAGGTGAGCGTGTGCGCGCATGTTTATGTGTGTGTTTGTGAAAAACAGATCAGAAATGTGTGAGGCTTAATGAGTGCAGTGCGGTGAACCCAGAGGCCCAAGCCTGATCATCTGTGCTAATGGTGCGGAGGTTGCTTATGGCTGGGTGTAGCTTCCTCGAAAAGATACTTTATCAGCACTTTGGGCAACACCCAAAACAACAGATTTCTTTCTCTTACTCCCTTTTAAACCTGGTATCCATCTGTTCTTTTGATATTCCCCCTGGTCCTCTGTAAGGTGTTCCTACTGTATGTTAATGACCAATAGAACAGATACAACTGAGACTGACAACACAGTCTGTAAAAGGTGTTTTTTATGGTAACAATTACTTTTCATTGGAGGAAGTTATACTGTAATGATGTTGCAACCTGTTAGCATAAACTCCACCACTTCTGAAACAGCAAAGGAAACCTACAAATCTACTCATAATACCAAGTGCAATCTGTGGACTGTGTCCAACAGAAGGTCAGTTTAAGAAGGCCAGGTCAGACAGCAGCAGTATTTATGTATTCCAGATCTGTACAGAGAGGTCTTAGCATTGCCTCTCTCTTTTCTTGGCATCGGGTTTTGGGTGCAGAAGCTATCTAGAGAGGTGAGGTAGTTTTATTCTTTTGGCCAGCTTCCAAAAAATGACATAAGATTTCGTGTCCTCCAGTGCTGGGGGACAAAAGGTGACAAAGGAGGAGAAGGGAGAGGCTGAGTCATTGAGGTTGTGTTGGAGGATGAAGAAAGACCAATAGTAGTAAACCATCGCCTCACTTACCGGAGCATTTCCTTAAACATTATAATCAAGTACAACGAGCTTCATGAGTTTAAAGACGTGGTGCCAACCGGACCATAAAGTATTTTTTTCCTGTAAGTCAAAGATTAAGATCATATTCTCCTGGAAATACATGATTTACAAAGTGAGAGCATTTATTTTAAGTGATTCAGAGGGTAAAAACTGTGATTGATGAACCCTACTGAGCACTTCTTGGCCTAATGTACCGTGAAGCTTTTAAGCAATCTTCAGTGGCAAGTAGAATATTCTTAATTTATGAAGATTTTATGAGTAAAGGAATAATTTTTAGCCATTTCATCCCAGAACTAGAAATTCAAACCTTGTATGAAAAATGTATACTTTCTTCCTGAATAGTTCAGTGTGTAAGAATACGCTTCTTAAAGTGGACATATCATGCTTGTTTCTCCTTTTCACTATGCCAGACTAGGATGCCTGTAAAGCATTTCTGCCCTCAGTACAAGTCATTTAGTTCCTTCATTGCCCCACAACAGCGTTCTCAATATCCTCATTTTAGGCCATTCTGAAGATCTCGTTGAAATGCTCCGTTTCGAGAATGACCTCCAGTAACCTCGCAACATCACAGCCCATTGTGCTCTGATTGGTCAGTTCTATCAGAGGGGCGGAGGGGGTAGAGCCAGGGGGTGGTTTTTGAAGCATGGCGGTATTTACAAAATAGCCACATGGAATGGAGCAGACCGAGCAAGTTTGCTGTTTGCCAAAACTTCACCGTAAGGCATTGATAGCACTAATAAAATGGCAGTGTAGGATACGTCGTTTTGTATTGGACCCCGAGTCAGACCCGGACTGTTCTGCAGCTCAGGAGGAAGAAAATCCACCTGGACACAGATCATCTCAGGACGTTTCAGTGTGGTGGGTCAAACCGGTACTGTAACATGTATAGTTTATACATTTATACTCGGCTCTTGGTGGGTGTATCCCTCGCTGGCGGTTGTGTGACTAACTGACATCACAGAGGAGGAGGAGCTGCTTTATCAGATTACTCCAATAAAAAGAGAGGTACCTCGTGTCGTCATGACGGTCGAAATCTTGCGGCCATCTGGCAATGACCTATTTTCAGAGGCATCAAATCTCGTTCTAGGATATCAGAAAAAATACAATATCTCTTTTTTTTTTTGAAAATTCAGGGGGTGAAAGGTCTTGTTTTCAACTTTATTATATTATATGTAGGTATTAAACCAGGCATCAGCATGATATGTCCCCTTTAAATTTTCTGACGTTACTATTTATGTCATTTTAGAGATTGATCAATCAACCAAACTGTGGTCTCCAAAATCAGGACAGTTGTGTTTTGTATTTTTTCATTTGAAGTAGGGCTGTACTTCTTGATAGTGTTTTATGAGCACATAACATTTCTGTCTCACAGACACATGATAACTCGTTTGTCCTATTAGCCACAATTTGACCTATTAGCCACAATTAGGAACACTGCCCACGTCATCTTTGGGTAATATCACAACATTACATCCATTTTAGTGACAACAAGATGGCCGGAATATCTGCAAAAGACTTCTTCAGCCATTCCCAAAATAAAATAGATAAAAGGTAAAGAAATAAAAATAAAAAAATAAAAAAAATAATCCACATTTTCAGAATGAAACCACTTCGTTTACGTACAATAAAACTAATAACTAATAACCAGCGAATAACTTCATAATAAAGCTAATAACCAGTAACTTCTTGTACAAAGATCTAGTTTGTTTATTAGACTGTTGGGTCTTACTATCCCAAGTAGCAAGGAGAAATAAAAAATGCACACCAGACAAAAGCTTGGGTCTCAAGAGGTTATACCCGGCCCAGACACTAATGTTGGTGTGATTAAATACACACTATAATCAAAAAAAATATCAGTGCGCTCTTTAGCCTTCAAATAGTTGCTCTGTTCTGGCACTTTTCCCAGATGCAACATATTTGTCTTGCTCTGCCTGCAGTGCTCTGACCAATTGTTCAGGTCTGTGGGCTAAGAAAAAGACATAAAAAAAATACACCCCAACAAAAAAGTGAGCTTGTGACAGTAACATTGAAATACTTTTCATTGTAGACTCAAAAAGGCTCTCTTAAGAGCCAGAGTTTACCGGAGACTGGAGACTCATTGGAGGAGAAACCTGTGTTGTAATTAAAGAGATGGATAGATTTTAAACTGCTTGGTACAGGTGTGTGAGATGTGAGCCAATACCCATAAACTTGTGACACAGCATGTCAACAAAGTCATGAAGTAGTATTATGACAGACTGCAGCAACTGCCCTAAATTTCAGCCAAGCTATGCTCGAAATAATTACGATGCTGCAAGAGGTGACACGTCCACAATGGCAAAATGGTGGGTTTTTTTGCGGAAAGGCACTCAAGTCACATGAATTTGGTTGTGCAAAATGTAGTATGTGAATATTGTTTTATAGGTAATTTTTTGTCAACAGTTACATAGTGCTGTTGTTTGAAATGCGACAACGAGCAAACTTTCTATGTTTAAACAATATTTTAGTGGCTGGCGTTATTTAGCGCGACTCATAGCCGAATGCTCTGGGACATATGAGTAATATTTAACGTTAGTAAATGCTGGTTATGTCCTGCCAGTGCTGAACTACCAAACAGAGACAATTTAACCTCACTCTTCATATCATTGACAGACTCTCAAGTTTGAACAGACCACTGCAGAATAGCTGATGTGAATTTGAATGAACATCATCACAAACAGATTGACCCATGTTTTAGCCTTCAGCTCTTGATTTAACCTTTAGCCCGTGTTTTAGCCTCTAGGGGCCGTTTACACGAAAACAGTTATAGGGTGAAACACAAAAGTTTTGCAGCATTTCAGCCGACCTAAAATACAAACTTTTGAAAATGGCCTCCAGAGTGGGATTTTTCTGAAATGCTCCCGACACCGTTGCAGTGTAAACAGTAAGCCAGCGCTTTCAGTGGAAACGATGACGTCACACTCCGCCTCGCGCGCGCACATTCAATAGGACAACAGTACCGTTGTCATGATCGTCGCGAACTACCGCATTGTGCTTGTGCAGCTCATTCTGCCGTATCTGCTGACTGTCTTCATAACTGTCTTCAAAGCAGCTTCTGGACAAGACAGTTATAGCGCCATCTACAGGCCTGGCATGCTTACTACATCATTTTCAGTCCATCAGCATTTCTGTGTAAACGCAGATTTTTTTCACTGGGTTTTCACAGCGTTTTAGCATTTTCAGATGAAAAGTTGTTGTGAAGACAGGGCCTTAGTCTGTGTTTTAGCCTTTAGTCTGTGCTCTATCACTCTTCTCTATAGCTTTATTTTGCTCTTCTGTCCTTTTTCTGTCTGATAGTCCAGCTCCTGTGTCCACCATTACAACAAAAGTAATTCAAGAAATTGTTTTCAGCAGAGAAAAACTCAGATCTCCCTTCACTCTGCTAAACTCTGTCGGTGTGGTGTTGTTATAGAGGTTTTGACAAGCCATAAATCAATACGGTCCTGTCTGACCTGTTGGGAAGCTGAAAAATAGCATTTAGATGTAACCTGTATTGGTGCTGGTGATCTAATGTTAAGCTGTGGGTTATGATCAGGCATATACCTAGATGTTACACTTCTCGAGATAACTTAGAAAGTCCTTACAGTCACTACAATAGTTAAGGTTTGTGATGTCCCTTTATCTACTCTAATAAGAAACAGTAATATGTGATAAAAGCAAACAAAAAATCATGTTCAAAGTTGGCAGTGAACTTTGAGCTCACTGACCCTGGAGCTGAACTGACTAAGATCCCCTGTGAGTAGTTGCCCCCCATAAAACCCCACTTGGAAAAAAAACACTACTAACCCTTTAAAAGTAGGTGCCATTGAACTGAAAATTGGTGTCAGGTCAGAAACTAGTTTTAACATCTGTTTCCAGATATGAAACTCATCTCAGATGTAGAGTAAAATGAACCCAAGCTAATATGTTTCACCCGCTGCCTGAAAACCAACACAAAAAATAACAGTGAATCTTTTTGTTAGTGTAGAAGCAAGTAGCGTGTCGGATGCTTTCAGTAGTCATGATCTGAAGGTTACCCAAAGTGACAGCCTACATAATAGGATATCGCCATCCTGGGTCTCATCCAGACAAACTCAGCCTGCTGCTGCCCGCCTCTGCATTTCCCACCATCCACAAACTCCATAATGCTTTAAACCAAACAGACAGAAAAAACAATATTGCTTTATGAAAAATCTGTCCGCCCATGTATCAGGGCAGTCATACCCGGGGGCTTGTGACAAAGACCTTTACGAATTATAGTAACAAACCTGCTTAGTAATATAAAAGACAGACTGACAGACATGGGACAATATCCCAAAGGTACCTAATCCAATCGGCATTAAAAGCTAGTGTGTAATTCCTAAGCAGAGCTAGCTCAGGTGTTGTCAAATAGAAGGTGTCATTAAAATTTTAGAAGGGGATGAATCTCACAGGAGCAAATTTACACACACACACACACGCACACACACACACACACACACACAATAGTAAAGCATTGTGTCTTATTCCATGGATTGATTGAGGTAAATTCTCCAGACAAGTTACGGATGTCAGGGAAGAGGGATGACGTGAGGTAGTTTGGGATGTTGTTGCAGGAATAATGACACAGGTGGATGTCAGTGTAAATCACCTGGCAACAGGGCCTGGCTGTTGCCTCACCACCTCACCACCCTCGGTGTTTGTTAACATGCAAGGAAGATTTTAGCCTTTATCTCTTCCAGCTGAGGCTGTTTTTTCCACGCTTGCTGCAATTAATTCACATTTACAGAAAGCAATGATGAGATTCTTAGGAGCTATGATTTCCTTAATTGTCATTACAGCTGTAATGGGGGAAAGGCTTAATTGCTGTGTGGGTGTTTGTTGAGTATGATCAATAGAAAACTTTCAAGACTGTAGAAATCTTCCTTTTGCTTTGCAGCAGCAATGTGAAACTCGGCTTGCCAAGGCAACTTCCAAATCTGCCTCTGCTGACCTCCAGTGATTGAAATTCTGTCCTTGCTCTAGTGATGAAATAGTGTACCTCAGGTGGTACTGCACCATCACATCACAATTTTTGGTGTATTACTGAGCCACAACTTCAAAGCAGTAAAAGTAAGCAATGCAGGAGTGCCAAAAGTGCAGTTCCTAGTGTGGCCACTTGAAGCTACCTCAACAGTGAGTCTGCCCGAAGTGGCCATTCCTAATATTTAAGTTTGAATGCCAGATAAGGAGTTCCAAAAATAGCAGTTTCTCAGGTGGCCATTTATGGCTTGCTCCAAAAACCCAATAAGATGCATTCGTACTCGGGATAAAACATGCCAGACATGAGGGCAGAAAGTGAAGCTAGTAAAACAGTTTAAAGCCTGGTACAAAAACACCACCTTATACCTTTGAAAAGGCCAACCAAAAGTAGCAGTGAGCCTTCACTCCACATCAAAACTCTGCTTCAGAGACTGATGAGTGATTTCACTGGGACGGCGACAATGTTTTATCATCTATTGTCAACTCTTATTAGGTTAAGTTACGGATTTCCGAACTAGATTACTAATTTATCTTTAAATAAAAAAAGGAACTAGTTTATCTTCCCTATTTAAAATTTATCAAGCCAGGCACTTGGCCTGATTTAGCCTCAGCTAACCTAACATTTATGGAAACTTCTACTCTTGTTTCATAGCAGGGAATTTTACTGCAAACATCAAACATCAATAAGGCTTGCTATGTGAGTTATTGGTAAAATAGGCCTCTCAAAAAGTATTTTTCTGAAACTTATATTTGGCCTTTTTCATGGGGAACAGTATGATACAAACAGCCTCTCCTTTTTCATCAGCACAGTGAGGAGTTTATTTTTTATTTACTGTAAATAGTTGCCAAAACTATGTACTGTACCTCCCACAAATTTTGGACTAACTACCTTGGGTAAAAGCCAATAATGCAAGATAACTGGCTGCCTTTAAATGATCCAAATTTCCCAGCTTTGGGTCCTAAGCATTTAACTGCTGCGACCAGTTGTTGCAATTAGGCCCCTCCCTGAAAAATTCTCACGTCAGTTGTGCTAAGCACAGAGAACTGTAGCACTCTTCTTGTTTATCTAAAAAAAAAAGAAAAAAAAATCACGTCCAACTCTTCACAAGCCATTTTCTTCTTTCTCTGTATGACAGCTCCCTGCCAGATTTTACTCTGAGAGCCTTCAAACAGAGCAATGCAAGTTGGCAGCCTCTCAGCAGCCAGATACAGTGCTGTGTGCTGAGGCATGCAAGCACACTAACTAGCGCACAGATGGTGGTAGGTGCGTTTACCCAAGAAAACCACCCACCTGCATGAAATCAGATGACGGATTTTAACTCTAGACGCTCTGGACCTGGAGTTGCAGACTGCAGACCAAAGCTGCTGCATAATTTAGTTTCAGATATGTGTCAATGACTCTGTATCTCATTTACATCTTGACTGCAGTCCTGTTGTGGAAGGTTTTTTCTTTTTCTTGTTTTTTAATAAGAAACACAAATATCAAATTAAAACGTAATTTATTAAATATAGCGGAGAATTGATGCATTTCCTTTTCCATTTGCATGACTGAATGTGACAATAAACATAACTTAAGAAAACATGAAGGCTAACATCAACTGTCCTTTATTTCTAAACTTTATTTCCCATCAGACTTTGCTGTCATGTGAAGATGTCCCTGTCACTGGACAGATATGAAAGTCTTCTTAACAGACTGAAAGCTCAAGAGCCATTACCAAGAAGCCATTTGCATTGCCCGGTGTTTATTTGATACTTCCAATAAAGGAGGTGCTCCAGCGGTGATAATGGCCGAATGTGAATTCTTCATTACACCAGCATTCTCTCCCTTCAGTGTTGCCTCTCTTTAATAACTGATATCCTTCTCTTTTCATCTGTGGCAGTCTGCCTCTGTAGCCTCTCAGTGACACCGGTACAGTGTTAATACCTTTCTGGTATTGCAGAGGAGAAACTGCATCTCCAGTATTCAGAAATGGAGTGCCATCTTCACACATAAACACACACGCACACTTCCTTTTGCCTGCCTTGTAAAAAAGCGTTTCCTGCTTCTTAATAAACACACATAGAGGCGCAGATATTCATAGCATTTGGGGAGCTGCCGACACTCGGGTGTTCAGAGCAGATAAGCCCTGTACCGTCTGTGGCTGGTCCCTCTAACCCCCCCTCTTTCTTCTCTTCTGTCTCTTCTCCAGGGTACCGTCTGGAGGCAGGCCTCAGCTACAACACCCAGCGGAGTCACAAATAGGAACGATGAATACCTAAATATCTAGAGAGAATAGCACACAAAAGCGGACAATGTGAATCCAGGATTGCCAGCGGAGGGGATGAAGGTGCCTGGGGAGATTCCTATCACTCTGGCACATGTAGAAAGAGAGTGAGGGAGGGAAAGCAGGGGTTGTCGACATGTTACGGTCTAAGCCCAGGTTGAGGGATAAGCTGTTTGTACAGACAGCAGACAGCGCTTTCATTACTCGCTGTTTAGTCATGCTGTATTTACAGGGTCAGTGCCATGTAACTCCTGATGCGCAGGAACACCATGCCAAGGAAGTATCACAACAGCAGCAGCAACAGGCACTGGGTTGGCGGCTGCCGTGACCACAATCTCATATCCCAGCGAGTTAGCTCGGTGAGGTGTGATCATACGGTGTTGGTGCATGGTGCTCAGAGGCAGCTCTGTGAAAAGCCTCAGTAATTACAGTAGAGGCTGTGTGAGTGGGACGGCAGTGTGTCTGCAGAGAAGAAAATACTGCTCTAGCTCATCTCCAAGTCAAGGATGAAAGAGAAGACGGTACTGAAACAACAGAGAAGTCTCAATGTGTGGGTGAAAAAAATGAGTCCAACAGTTTCTGAATGGTATGTAAAACAGCCTATAAATTAAGTTTTTTTTACACATAAAGTTTAAACACTTTCTATCAGATAAATACAGACATTAAAAAACCTACATTATAAATGTTCACGTGTATTGCAGTTCACTAAATTAATCCCTCGTAACCATTTGGGTTGAAATAATTGTATGACCGACAATGGCTCAACTGATGCCATTTTATTAATTTACAACAACTTAAAATTCTTGCTAGAAGCTGCTGGATTGAAAAAAAAGGAGGATTAGTGCCACGTAAAAAAGAAAAAAGAAGAAGCAAAGATGGGCCTTTTAACCGTAACTTTTAGGTTGGATAAAAGTGGAATCGTTCTTTACAAATGATTTTAAAGTAGTTATAAGAGCTTCATGCCTAACAATTTCCTACATTGATGGATTGATTTCTAATTTAATAACAGAAGCCCCAAAACCACTAATAACCCCCTAATAAGGCTAAACAGTTGAAAAAAACTACAAACCTAAACTTCATTTTTACGCCTTACCATGATTCAGTGACAACTATATCATTAGACTGGAAATAAAGAAACTATTTTAGCTGTCTGAAATACAGTTTGGTATTTTAACTGTGTTCACATTCAGTGGCTGGTAGACTCCAGAAACAAACAAACAAACAAACAAACAAACAAACAAACAAAAAACCCTCAAATCTTTCTCAGACATTTTTGGGCACTCAAACAGTACTGCATATAATGACCTCTGTAAATTAGACTAGTGGAAGTTATTGTTGAGGTTTGTACTACAATGACATGACATATCATAGCATGACATCATAGAACATTAAGATCTGAAGGAATAAAGGGAGAGGGTAATCACTCAGTCCTTTTTCACATCTAACCCCTTTTGGCATCTGCTGTTAGCGGTGTGATTTAGAACTAATATTAGAGCTATAACATGGGTTGATTTCGCATACTAGAATCTGCTAGTGCTTCAGTCAAGTATGAGCCACAAACTCCTACAAATGTTCAATATAGTGCCCAGCTGTGCTTTGACCCAGCTCACATCTTCAATAATCTAAGCCTTCATAAATAAATACATCAGAAAAGAGAGATTTCAAAAAGTACCACTTCTTCCCTCTGACTTGTGATCGACAAATCAATTAATATGAATTGGAAGCTTGAGAAACTGCAAACTTGACATATGAGCTGTATGGAATCGTTGAGATGTCTTCTATGGGTTTCCACACGATGTGCTCTCAAAGAGAATTTTACAGTGTCCCCTGGGTGCTAGGTCAGGGAAAAAGAACCACCGCAAATCTGTGCGCAGTTTATTATCTGTGTGTACCGATTTAAAATCCATAAGAGACAGTTTTCAAATTCCTGTGCGCAACTTACAGATCCTTGAGTGTAAATTTGCAATACACAATGAAGTCAAACCCACAAAAAGGAAGCCTGGGAAAAGGATGTCCAGGGTCACCTTGACAAGTGTATGAGTGTCTCTTGAGGTCATTTACATTGTTTTAAGGGACCTCCTCAATATATGACCACATAAAAGGAACACACCTTGTTTAGAAATAAAACTGTAAAATGCAGAAAATGTTTGGCTGTTATCTTTTAAATCAAATGCAGAAGATGTGTGAGAAAATAAACCTACATTTTCTAATAACATGGTGTATAGTATCTATCTTCCTGTGGCTCAAATCATGAAGGAGAGGGACTCATCACCATTATAACACCTATGCATATTCTCCAGGGCACAATCTGGTCTCAGAGGGTGGCATTATTATATAAGGGGATAAGTACAGCACACTTTCCCCGCCTAAACTACCACCCCTCAAGCACATATACCTCCCCTGATCAAAGCAGAGCAGTTCCAGTTGCTATTAAAACCTTTCTACCGTGAACAAATCCATCTATAATGTGAGGTGTTGGAAAATAAATGAGATCTAAATAATTTATCACAAGAAAGTCTATAATTATGCAGTTATTAGAGAGAAATGTTTGTAAAGAGAAAGGAAATGCAATTGGTGGTTCATGACAAGTATTGCTTTAGTTAGCAACTGCTCTCCCTAATTAACTTCAACTTGATGGAGCCGCACACACTATGTAATCAAGACAAGCCAGTTCAAGCTACATACTCGGCTTCTGCCACACTGTTTTGGACCTGTGTGGGTAGAAATAAAGTCATCCTTAGTTGAATCTTTACTCTGCTTTAGTAGATCAGAACAGATCAGACAGTGGTTGATGTAATGTGTCCTCTGGCTCTCGCACAGAGCAGCTCGTTAGTGCCTTATATGTGATACACCACAAGCACCACTCAACTAAAAACTGAACACAAACTGTAATTTTATAAATCATAAAGTTTTTTGCAGTAATTCTGCACATTAACGACTGGTTATCATGTTTGGATTAGCTATACATCTGGTGAGAAAAAAAATGTGAATATAAATGTTGAACTCTAAACTACAAATTCACCAGAGGACACAACAAAAGGTTAAAAGTTACACCACTGAAGAAGAGTCAAAAGTTTCCGACAGTTACCATTCTTGTTTTTTTGTTGGTCTGGCTTGAATTGCTCGCCACGCTGCTCAACACTGCTCAGTGATTTTCAGGTGGTTCCACAAGTTTTCCATATCTTTGAGCAAAGGAGCCATTAGGCATGGTCTCTTAACTGCAATCCCCTTTCCACCCTACAGTTCAAAGTCTTACCTGCAACAAAGGAAACAAATGTAAAGGCAGTCTATTACTGCCTACTTTTCATGCTATCCTGGAAGCCCCATAAGTATGCCATTTGCGAACCAAAGAAAACTGGAATACAGAGTTTTCCTGTAAAGAATTACATGCGTGACATAGTACTCCCTCACTATGATTTGACAGCCATCCCCAGCATGTCTTATGTCTTGTCAGGTCTCCTTCTAGTCTTGCCCAGGTATGCTTGTTTCATCTTACTTCACCCACATATCAACAGCCTGGTCCACACATCCTGAGGCTGTTGGCTGCAGGCACTAGAGGTGATAAAAGGCACTAGGAGAGGCAACTGAAGCACTCTGATTTAATCTGAGCAGTCAACCATCTGTGTCTGTTTGATATCTGCAGCTTGTCACCTGTGAAGTTGACCGAGTCAGATTGGTTTAGTTATGATAATTTAACTTGTTGATGAATTTATTCAGTAGTTCTGGGAAAGCACATGGTTGTTATTTGGGGATTTTTTTTTTTTAAACATTGTTTCTGCACCCACACGTAAGCCTTAGATTAGGTCAGTGATTCCCAAAATGAAGGTAGCAAATTTGCTTTCTGAAGTCAAAAGTATTTACAGTTAATGCATCAGTTATTGTAAAACTATAAACAAAATAGGGGGTAGATTTTATATTGAAAAAACGCGCAAACAGAAAATGTTTGATCTAATTTCCACATTTCTTTTTTTCTGCAATATCTCTTAGGTGACTAGGCCAGGCCATAACGCCTGAATCTATGGCAGCCAGTTTATTTAGAAAACAGAAACATATGTGCAAATATGTTGTCCAATGTCCTACTTATTACTAAACTAAGTAATTTTTACATTTATTCGGCCTGATTTTGGAATGGTCTATAAGTGCGTTCCCACTGCAGGGGTCACTGGTCTCTAGCACCACCATTTTGGGGGTTATTGGCTAAAAAGTTTGGTAATTCTTTCATTTTCTAAGCTGTAGCTGTAGTGGCTATATCTATGTGCCCTTTGATTTGTTGGCCACTGCAAAATATACATTTGAGAACTTGTGTAAAATGTAGGTATATTTCAACATTTATCTGCTCATTTGGTTCAATTCATTGCCCTTTAAAAATTATCCACTTACCTCAGCTGTTTCATATGTTCAGTTTGTTGTACTCTTTCAAAAGACTGGATTAACTTCTCTTCCTAGACCCCTAGAAGTTATTCCAGATGCCTGTTTTTTTTTTGTTTTGTTTTTTTTCCAAATCATGTCAGCAATACAGCATTTGACACATCTCTACCCTTGACTTCACAAGTTTTAGAGACTTCTATAAAACATGCACACCAAGGTTGAGTTTATGTGACTTTCTTCATTATTTTGAAGATACGCCTGTAAGCAACTGTTTGTCTTATTTTGAATGACTTAATACGAGCCACAATCACCTGGCAAGTTCGAACCCCAATAGGGTAAGTAGAATATGCTTGTGGAGTTTCTTGAAATAAGAAAAATATCTGGATACAAGAAAATAAAAGGCTGTGAGGACTATCTGGAAAAGCTACCGATACCTCTAGAGATAAAGTCTTCACTTCCCATGAGCACTTGATCCTCACAGCCGTGAGGACATAACAACTTTGGCCAAGGCATGTGTTTGTTTTGAAAAAAAATTAATGGAGATCAGTTCTCCTTTTTAAACAATACTTTTCTTTGCTCAAGACAACTTGGTGGCTGTCTTGTCACAGAGACTTTGACATGCCGTAAATCAAACCGGTCCTGTCCAATCCTATCGAGAAGCTGAGAAATAGCATTTAGAAATAACCTTTTTTTTGTTGCTCATAATCTCACGTTAAATTGAGAATTACAATCAGGATATATATCTAGAGGTGGGACTTTTTCAAGATCACCCAGAAAGTCCTCACAGTCCTTTTGAGGGTTTTTTTTCATACCCTGTTGACATTTGTCAACATTTGTTTTCTCTGTATTAACATTTCATCTCTTTTTTTGTTGTTTTTATTTATGTTGAAAGAATACTTTTTTTGACTTTTCAGGTAAATGTGGCTCATAAAGTCTAATTATACAATTTCTCCTCAAAATACTTTGAATTCAGTTTTTGCATTGCAACTGTGAAAAGTGAAAAGAGATATTTTTTGCATCTTATTTTTCATCTGTATATTTCCCTGACATTCAGCTCAATGTTTTTGCTATCACTGTGACCTTTTAACAAAGTTTGATTTAATAAATCAAAACTATATAATCTGGTTTTATTGAAAAAGTAAAGCAAATGGCACCAACAGATATAGATGAAGTCTGCAGTACTACCCCACTGTGCATTACCATACACTGATAAGGTGAGTCTGGAATATAAAAGCATCAAAGTTTGATCTACAAGAGAGGCATGTTAATCTAAATGAAAAAGGCAGAGAGTACACTGTTATACAAATCAAATGACCTAAGACTTTCAGTTATGAGTCAGTGGAAACACGCATATAATGCAGAAAAATATGTCAACTCTTTTAATTGTGGTGCTAACCCTTTCTGCCTACATGGATACATCTTAATTTTCTCTTGACCGTGATACATTCAGCGGCAGTAGACGGCATTGGGTGCAATGCTGAACAAACACACATTCATTTATCAGTTAAGTAACCTTGAAACAACCATAATGGCAACACAGTTGGCGGTAAAACAGTGCTGCTTCTTTGCAGGGGCTGAGTGAATAAAGACTGCAACGGTTTGTATTGTGTCTGTGTGCAGCTGTGTTTTATAATGGAGTAAGACATCTGATTTAAGCATGGAATCAAATGGGTTTTATTGTAGTTTTACTGCTGACACAAGGATAGGATGTTTACACCAGTTGGCTGTGAAAGCATCTCATATGTTTGATGAGTGTTGTAATTTATTTTTCCACGGTGGCTGTGAATTTGGCATTGGGAAGTAAGTCTTTAAGACAAAGCAGACAAGGATCTTTGACTGAAAAAATACACTGCTGTGAGGAGTAAATCTGAAATTTACCTGGAAGACAAATATCATATGATTGGCATTCTGTCAGATCTTTTATCACCTACTCAAGCTGAGCCATGCTGTTTGTTTTGAGATACTGAATTGTTCAAATCCATAAGACTGCTCTATATCACTGAATTAAGGTCATCCCACCCCTCCGAGTAACTTTCTGGGTGGGCTCTGTTAAATATTCCACCCTCAGGGAACAAATACCACAAGCGCTGCATTTTACCAATATTAGCTTTGTGCATTACCAAGTGTGCTAATGCAGCCCATCATTATTTCATGGCACCATCAGTGTGTATTTGCATCACCCAAAGCAAAGAGTGAAGTCTAAGGATGCTCACTTCAGCCTCAAGTCATCTTTCAGAGAGGAAAAGTGCCTTTCTTTCCAAGATTATTTTACCCTCACATGACAGTTGAGAGTGACAGCTAACATGAGGAGAGAGAGAAAAGGGGACAACACGCAACAAAGATCCCCTTCCAGAAATAAACTGGGCACTGTCACACACCATGTTCCACACTCTTGTGCCACAATGATGCCCTAGATTGGTAGATTGGACCCTGACTGAAAACTCTTCTACTATCAGTCAGAAAGAGAAACTTCAAGCATTGAAACTAGATGACCCAGGCCTGAACTGACACATTTAAAACAGAAGCGAAACAGCAGACAGTGTGTAAGGGTTTTTTCCAGTATATCTCTAACACGGATTCCCCCCTTTGAGACCCTTAAGACAATATTGTGCGAATATAAACATACTGACTGTTAGAAAAGCAATGATAGCCATTTTTGATGAATGATCCTGTCTCATCACTACATGCACTTCTGAAGACCTGCATCACACAGTCTTATTTTTGGACAAGATAAATCATCCCCACTTCCCTGTGTGATGCTCCTCTAAAAGAGAAATTGATTCAAGTTATACATTAAGTACATCAATGATATCAAGCACGTCCAAGCAGCCGTCATTTAAACACAGGGTCTTTATTCGGGCATTGTGATGAATAGCCTCTCCTGTAAAGCACTGAGAACCACACAGTAGGTGTTGTGCTACTAATGCAGGATAGAGAGGTTTCTACAATGGTTACTGTTGTAAAACAAACAGGGAGCATGGGCAGAAAGCCCCTCTCCTGCTTTTGATAGATTGAAAGGCATTACATGGTGCTAAGCTCTGCATATATGCCTGTGGAGACATAAAAAAAATCCAGGAGCCTGTCCAATATTTCAACCAGGCAAAAAGTCTGGCTGGAGAAGGCACCTGGGGGAACAACCTCGTACCCACAAACCACAGGGCTAACACACAGGCCCCAGCCTCACAGTACTCCAAACAACAAAGCATCCCCCTTTGTTGTTGACTGATTACTGCTGGGATTTGCTTTCTTATTCTGGTTCAGCTGGCAGTGCAGCTAATGGAGGGAATACATGCATCGCAGCTGGAGGACTCACTGACAGCAGCCTTGGACCTGACATAGCTGCTTTTGTCTCTGTGCCTTTACGCTCTGTGATGGAGGTATCAGTCCAGCTTTACTTTGAAAAGAGGCTTTTGTTTCATCCAGATCCAGATAACACCATAATTTAGTCCAGCTCTGCAGCATTTGCATTGAGAGAGGTGCAACAAAGGCAAGAGTGTGACAGAAAATATAGGCATCCTAAGGCGGAAAGAACACAATCACGCCCAGTCTTTAATAATGCATCGCAAGGAAGGGTTGGGCCGCATGCATGTGTGAATGACAGAGTGCAGAGCATTATTCAGAGACTGCTTATGTGTAGGCACGTCCCGGCAGCACTGGGTTAAATTGTATGGAAAATATTGATGAAGTGTACCCAGAGGGGCCGTAGTCCTGCCATGTCCCAATCAATAATTTAACCATCTTTTATTATTCTCTTTTCTACCTCACCAGCTCTGTTTAGGAATGTAGGCTGCTTCCGACATTTAATCGTTCAAGCCTTCATCACAAACAAAACAATAAATTCAAGAGTTGGAGGAAACATAACATGTATTGAAGAAGGATTTAATTCCAGGCCAATACACATGTAGATTACTTCTGAAAGGAGTGGAAAAAAGAAAAATAATTAAATAAATCAGAGGGCTAAATTACTGTTTGTTGTTCTTGCTCCGTACCATTTCACACACTTTGCGTTTCTGGACATCTCCCAGCTGACAACAACATAACCATTATGTTTTTAATCTCTTGACGTGGAAAATGAGAGGAAAATGAAGTTTCCATTATGTGCTGAGACAAGAGAGACAAAAGAGACAAGGCAGTAGTTAAACAAAACACAGAACCATACAGCGCAAATATGTGAGGAACAAATTGCTATTTCAAAGGTTTATCTCAAGTGAATTCCTCTCTGCAAAATCCTCCTGCTTTATTCTTTCAGCTGGCATTAACTCCTAATTGCGGGTTGATCCAACAGCCACAGGATAATCAAAGAAAATTAACCCTTTCATCAATAAAGGAATACTAATAATCACTCTTAATTTTTTTTTAAAAAGGCCCATTATTACTCAGTTCATTTAAACCAGGAGTTTCAATTCCCTCTGTTTGTTTGACTGAGCAAACTGAGAGGTGCTGTTACTTGATACTGCATGCGGTAGTCTGCACTGTAACACTTGTATTTCTGCACCAAAATTGTATGCTGGAAAAAGTTTTAAGGCAACATCTCAGCTGAACTCTGAAATCTCAATAAAGGGTTAACTGTACATCCATTTCAATCAAAAGTTTTGTCTCTTTTCTTTTCCTTTTTTCAAGTTGATGTAATCATCTTAATATACAAACTGTGTTGTATTGTAAGGTATCAGCATGGTAAAATACATCTTAAGATCCTATGGTCCTTCCCAACTATTCTACTCATCTCGATGCAGTGAGTGGCGTTCATGTAGATTTCAGCTAAGACTATAGCAGCGTTTCCACCAAGCAGACCGGTTCGGTTTGTCTCGGTACGGCGTGCATTTTTCGCCGTTTCCACTGACTTATCCTGGTACAGATCCCTAAAAACTAAGACGGGCCAGCCTACTTTTTTGGGACCCTTCCGTATGGGTGCCAGACTGAACCGATCTGCTCCCGAAAGGTGGAGCAACACACTGCAGACTGTTGATTGGTCAAAAGAATCGTCACTTACCCCCACGGCGGCTGCATTTCTCCTGGCGGCACACAGACTTCTCTGAAACGAAGCTTGATTGCGCTTTGTAGCAGAGAGCTACATGCCAATCACAGAGAGGACGAAATGCTGTGTCTTCCATCTGTACTCTTTGTTGACTGTGTCGAGTTTTACTTCTTTGTTGGATTTAATAGCGGGTAAGCTGCTACGGCGTCACGCCATTGTTTACCAGCTGGGGCTTTCGGCATCCAGCTTACACACCGCCCACCATGAGAGGGCACAGTTTGCTGTGAAAACGCAAATGGAATCGGGCTTAACTGTACCAAACTGTCCCTAACTGTACCGACCCAGACTGCCTGGTGGAAATAAGGCTTAAGATCAAGCTAGAATTAGGCCTTCAGGAAAGTGGGGGTTTGGGAGTACATTTGAAACTCCAAAATGCACAACTAATCGACCCAGTTCTAAAACTTCAAGTCATACTGTATGAGATACGTCAGATTTTGTTAATGTCGGTCTCCTTGTTAAAGCTAGCTGAAGAAGTGACAAACTTGGTGTGAATATATATGTATCTGAAATATATACGCATGGAGAAGACCGGCATGTTTTCTGTGAACTGTTGGGCATAAATTTTACCAGAGGTGCGTCTGGTCAGTCTCTGCCCTGGCACAGCACCACAGCTGATGGGTTTTGATTTGAGCAAATGTGTCTACTTCCTCTGGCTCTGCTTTATTAAATTTCGTCTCTGTTTAACATCATGCGAAGTGTTGCCATCTGGCAAGATAGGCAAGAATTTGATTTTGTTGGATGCTGGACCACAACACATTAGTCAGCTCAAACAAGACAGGAAGTGGAGCACCAAAACAACATTAAAACATTTGACTGATTTATCTTGAGATCATTGTGTACATTCCTACCAAGGTTATAGTTTTGCATTCCTATTAAGTCTTTAATTTTAGTTTGTTTGGACGTCTTCTTTTCAATTTCAGTTAAGTTTTGATTGTTTTGTTTTTTTTAATGGGTTTTCTAGTTTAATTTAATTTT
The DNA here is from genome assembly GCF_033239565.1 of Halichoeres trimaculatus. NCBI lineage: Eukaryota > Metazoa > Chordata > Actinopteri > Labriformes > Labridae > Halichoeres > Halichoeres trimaculatus. The sequence continues at coordinate 13,947,696 of NW_027437182.1, read as the reverse complement.
TAATTTCTAAAAATGCTTGGTTTTATTTCAGTTGTTATTAGTTTCAGTATTAGTTTTAACCTTTTTTGTAGGGGTAGCTGTCATGGGTGAGATTCAGAAATGTCAGAAAAAAGGATTTCTATAAATATTTAAAACAAAATAGCATTTAAAAAAATGTTTTTACCAAGGACAGATGAACAACTATCCACATAAAACAATAAAATGTGTCTGGTGTTATTCTGTCTGGCCTATGCATATGGTTAAAATATCTATCTATCTATCTATCTATTTATATATATATATATAATATATATATATATATATATATATATATATATATATATATATATATATATATATATATATATATATATATATATATATATATATATATATATATATATACATACATTGAGTTTAAGTCTGAGAAAGATTGCGAAAGGCGAAAAATAAAGACAACTTCTCTACAATTTTTGTTTATTTTTGTTAGTTTTGTAAACTCACAATGCTGTTTAAGTTAGAAAGGCTTTGTAACTTAACTTGTCATTTTTACTTTATGTCAGTTAACAAGATATATTTTTTTTACCTCATGCTTTCATCATTTAATTCATCCTTGTAAACTATAATAACCTTGCTTACCACAACCTTTAACAGTCATAATGAGCAGAGCTGGGGGTTGAGTCAACAGGCTCAAGGTTTTTAGAGGCCAATAAGGTAAAAAAAAAAAAAAAAAAAAAGGGGAGTTTTATGATAAGGAGGGAACAGTGTTGATTCAGGTAATTTGTGTGGGAATCCTACTCCAGCTTTCCAGCAGTCAAACCCTGATGAAGCAGAAACAGACTAGACAAATCTGGTGGAAGTCTGGTTAAAAAGTTGTAGACTTATAAACTAAAGTGTAACACTACTTTAACCACACACACTCCATGTTCTCAACCTTTAAAAATAGCCTATCACAACAGTTTCTGGTTTGACAATATTTTTCTTCAGCTGAAAGCAAGGATTTTAAAAGTTCATATGTAGGTATTTTTTGTTTTTCTTTTTCTTGTTTAAGTCAAACAATAATCATTAAACTTGTAATTTTTTTTCGGAGGCCTCCCACAGTGAAATTTGGGAGGCATAATTTTGGTTTTACATAAAGAAAGATAATGCACTAAAGCAAAATAAATATAAAAGAGTTTGCTCAGTTAGATTTCCGCCCCTTCATTAATGAATATTGATGTAAGAGCTCAGCCGTCTATGTGCATGAAGCAGAGAGTCTCGTATGTTGGCTGAACCTGACCTCTGATGGAAATGTATCCTACGTGACAGAGAGAAGAAATTTCTAAAGAGAACAGAAAAGAGAAAAAACACATCAAGCTTAAGATGTTTGAGCCTAATAAATAGGGGATGAGAGAATATCATCATGTAAGCAGATCATTATCATCCTGCCATCTTCAACATTGTCAACTTCATTTCATTTAACTGCTAGAGTAAATGAGGAGCCATCACAACAATCACTATTCCCTGTCATGGAGCGTGAATTTCAAAGACACCCTAATGATAAGGAATATATAAGATCTTGGACATGAATGACATCCAGGATCACAGCAGCTCATAAAGGTTTTTTTTTTCTTTAAAATGTCAAACACATGCCGGCGCACGTATGTCAGAGCAATCTGAGATCTATGACCAGAGGTTTAGCTTGTACTGAATGAACCTGCATGACTCTCCAACTCATCTGTACAGTTAGAAAGAAAACTCTGACAAGAAAGAAAAATTTAATGGAAGGATGAATAGGATGATGACAAGAGATGTGGGTGGGTTATATGAGATGAAGGGAGCATGGATGTGTTGTTGGTGGAGGTTACTCCATGCATCCACCTCATTAACCTTATGCAGGAGTGAATTCAAGACCGCCTGACAAAGCTTTTAATGTGAACCAATCAACACCCTCCTCCAGTTTCCTCTAAATGTCTAATGACACATCAGTGCCTGACAAAGACATGAATAGGGAGATTCAAAGTCAATGTTCATCAAATCACATCACATGGTCCGTTTGAATGGCTCTCTCTCTCTGGGTCCAGGGACTGACGTCAGCCTGTTCAAGGAGGGTGTTGATGGTGTGTGTGCGAGTATAAACGGTTGGATTTAGATCGCTGCAGGCGAAGAGGGACCCCTGCTACAACATGGCAGCCCATCACAACTGTTCAGGGATGCCTCTCACACTCTCCCCTCCAGCTTTTCCACTTGGCATGCCAAACTTGATGACCTTGAGGCCGATGAGGGACCAGGGTGCCAGGTGACGAGGCTGGTTTGCCAGGTTTTAAACATGCCCTCATCACGGTAGAGCTGGCTGATGGGTGGCAGCACTCAGCCCTCACCAGTTGCCACACACAGACACACACACTAGGGTAGTCATTACCTGAATTCAAACCAAACTGAAGGTTGTGTAATGGTCTCAACCAACCGTCATCCCCCATGAAAACACAAACTAATTAGTCCCCTCACGACTTCCAAGCCTGCTGAGCTTGTGCCAGAACACTGTCATCATCATAAATAAATGAAGAGATGAACAGATAAAAGAGTCATTATGTCCCACTGACAGGAAGTATGTGATGTGGCTGACATGTTAGACTCAGAAAGAATATAGGAATGCTGCGAAGCTGGATGTAAACAAGTTTTCCTAAAGGTCTTAAAGGTCTCTTAAATTGATTCCACAAGTAATTTTGTGTAAACCCAACTGATGACTGGTCCAAGCTGTTGCCTACTGATTTTCAAACATTGGCTCAGTCAAATATTTAATGGACAGCGCCTGAAAGCTTGCAGTTAAAGGGCTGTTGGTTGCGCAGGACATATGTGTTCACTTGCAGCAAACCCAGGTAACACTGGGACACTTTTGATAGTGAAGAAAGCAGTTTTTATGACATCTTTTAAAAGGACAAAATGAATATATATATATATATATATATATATATATATATATATATATATATATATATATATATATATATATATATATATATATATATATATATATATATATATATATTAGTGTAACTCAAAACACAACACAAAAAATGTTGCGTGAAACAAATTAAAAATGCTCTGAATTTCCCTTTTACAATAAGCAATGTGAACACATAACATAGACATAGCTTGGAGATTGACTCACCAAATGTATTAGAAATAATCTCATTTGATACAAAGCAATCCTATGATGATTTATCCAAAACACAACTACATTCACGTGTCCATCCAAAAGGAGGATGTCTTGAATCAAAGTCAATCAAAACATGTAAAGAGATGTACGACTTTGGACTCAGAGTTGTCACAAGGGGTTCATTAAAAAAATACATATTTAAAAGTGATATGAATAGTGTTGGAAATAAAATTATTTAGTGTAAACTAAAGTGAACCAAGTGAGTAAATCACATTGGGTTACAAGCGCCTGAAATTGACAGCTTGTACTTTCAGAGTTCCTATTTAAACAAGTATCAACTGAAGGAAATTGTGGGCTCACCAATAACACTCTGAAAGCTATTGCACAGTGAGGCAAAATGTTCATTAACAGCATATTTCATCTCAGTTGTTTTCTATTCCATGACAAAACCTTCAAATAAGATCGTATATTCCATTCATCAAAGCTGCAGGACTGTTTTTGAAATGCATTTCTTCCTCAACCTCCCTTTGCTTCTCTTTCTCTTCTACCAGGATTTTCAGGGGCTTGGGGATCAGTAGCCTTTGCATGGGGTTAAAAGGTTCTGCATGGTGCAACATGTGACTCTGTAAACATGAAATGTAATTGATTGTATCTGAGGCAAAATGTCATGGAAGGTGCATGCTGTGGCTGCTGGTGCACAAAAGCCCGACACTAAGGGAGTCAGGCAAACTGAAAGGACCTCCCGGCAAAGATACAAACTTTTCTCATGGCCAACAGCAGTGTGGCTGCTTTTAAATGAAAGGTTTAAAATTGCTAAAATCACAGCCTCCTGTTATTGTATATTCTTTCCCTGGTGTGGAAAATGTGGCCATCGCTTTGGCTGTGACACTAATCCAAACTGAAAAGCTGGGTGATGACCAAAGCTGGGGGCAACAGGGTTCAGTGGCTTTCTACCCTGAGTAGGTGAGCTGTTAGTCGGGTTGAGAAGCTTGGAGGGTAAATAGGTCATGGCATGGTAACACTGATCTGTTTAGAAGCAGTGAGAGTAGAGGACTAGGCTGTGCATGCTGCATCAGTAAAGAAAGGACAAAGGCCACAGTGGAAAGGAAGCTCAGGGGTTTTGTTGAGCAAACAAAAGCAGAAAAAGAACAGTGAAGATATCCAAAGGCACTCCAATGTTAAGAGAGAGTGTGCACTGATGCTCGCAGACAGTGAGGCTGTATCCTCTGCCTCCTGCTCCTCACTGACACTGCTAGCATTTATCACCATTTTCAGCTGGGGTATTATTCAAGAGAAGGCATCTGTGTAGCTATGCAGTCCTTAGACAAAAAAAGAATCTGTCCATTTTAAATCATGATCATCTTTTCAACAAAAACATATAACTAAATATGGAGGGTTATTTTGCTAGGGCTACTCAAATGAAAGACAAACACAATGCAGCATGCATTAACAACAAAAACTGATAGATACAAAAGGTTTAATAATTTAAGAGTTCACATTTAGTACAAAATAACAACAAAATAAAAATGTTATTAACCGTAATAGCAGCAATTTAATATGCAATGTAATATTTTTTTAAATTATTTGTCCATTAAATACAATTTGCATTTAACATGTGCAAAAAAATGAATTCAACTGTACTTTATCTTAATAGAGGTGTAGCTTTCACATTTAGTTGCACTTTCTTCAGTGGCAGTAAGTTTGTAAGATTTCTATGTTTTTTCTGATGTCGTCATAGTAATGGGCCTAATTGGCAATTGTTCATAATAGGATTTGATTGGTCTGAATGCTCTCTGATTTGGATTTATTGGTCTGTGTGTCTGTCTGTGCCCTTGACTTGAGGCCCATATTACCCGCCTACCCCTTCGCCTCCATCTGTATTCCTTTTTTGCTTATTAGACGTAGCAGAAAGTAATTATTTCTCAGTCATTCCATTTGCCTGGCAGTGGGAGGCAGACTGGAGGCAAACCTCTTCTGCAGACTAATCGGCTCAGAGCAGAGGTGGCCGCTACTACAAACAAGTGCATGTGAATGTCCAGGATTCAATGGGCCAATACAATGTGCATTCCGTAAGACCGAACACCACTGGGCCTTTTTTAAAAGCTGACTTTGAAATCCCTTTTGTTCCACACTCCCTCATCAACTCCCCCCTCTTCTTTCACTCCTCTATTTCCCCCCTAATTATATCTTCATCATTTGTTTCTCCCTGCCTGATTGTTCCAGCCTCTTGCCTCCTTTTTACTCTTCCTCTCACGCTCAACTCTGCACTAATTTTCCCTCAGCCTCTTCTCAATCCCTCCCTTTTTCTCTTTTTCCTCTTTTCCTCTTACTCTCTATTCTCCCTAAGTCATTTCAACTCCCGCTATCCCCTATCCCAACCCACTCCCCCATCCTCTGTAATAGCCTCCACTGGCACCATCTGTCATGACCATGAAGGGCACGATGCCCGCTGCTCAGCCCAAACCTCGGAGCTGCCACTCTGGCCACTGGACATACTGGCATATGTGTTGTTCGGAAAGAATGGCGATACAGGACTACAGGACACACACACACACATACACACACAAATGGACATGCACACTCACAGCCAGGTGGTGGTGTCATGAATATGCAAAAACAGGAATGTGCATGCGTCCAAGTAAAAAAAAAAAAAAAAAAACAGCAGAATATCAGTGCAAGTGCTGAGACACACACACACACACACACACACACACACACACACACACACACACACACACACACACACACACACACACACACACACACACACACACACTTTTTTGTTAAACTGAGAAAAAACAGTTTTGAGACACTGATACTTTTTTTTTTTTGCATTTTGGCTTTAACCATCTTATCATAATTTGATGGTTTACTGTGATAGCGCAAATAAGGATCATTTTTTCATAATCAAGCAGTTTCAAAACACACACCAATGAATGGAAAAGCTGCAGTATTTTGTCAACTGTTTTAGATGTGCAGTGCCTCACTTAAACATTTGGCCTCCTCTAAATTAAGCAACATGTTAAATTATGCATCTTGGCATACACATCAACTGAGGGCCTGTGTCCATGAACAACAATGCTTATTTTCTGCATTAATCCAGCGCATGAAATAAGTTCAAAATATTGGAAACGGCCATGTTTTCTTTGCCAACCAATCATGTTGAGGAAAGGGCTGGATCAGCAATATCAGCTATACCAGCAACAGTGGTGGTAGTAAACGGTAGAAAAAACGGAAGTGAAAAACAGACCTTACTGTCACTACCAAGGGAAGCGAAAGTGTTTCCACACAGCTGCTGTATTCAGGCAACAGAAAGAACTATAAAACTAAGGTTCTGGACACCAGCGCAAAAAAAAAAAAAAAAGTACTTTTTATAAATACCCATAGCATGGAACAGAAATCTTGTCCTTTGCATTATTTTTCCACCATGCACCTCTCACTGTATAATTTAAAATTTAAAAGGTGCAACAGCAGAAACCCTACACACAAGCATAGCACACACACACTCTCCCCTGGGTAATCCTGACAGCTGAGTTTCCTTTCCTGTAATCAATAATCCGTTGTTTTAATCGGACTCTCTTGCTACCTTAACCTGACACCTGACCAGAACAATTGAGGAAACGGGACTCGGACTGTGTGTGTTCACATTGGTGAAGGTTCACATGGACAAATGTAAGACAATCTTGATTTAAGTGGGACAGAAGTGCCACAGTGTTGGGTGGCAGCCAAATGGGTGACCTTAAACTGTTTGGAATTAATACAATGTAGTTAGAAATGGGGAGAGGCTGGTTATCAGCCAGGCTGATTTTCACACACAGAGCCAAAATAACACAGACAGATAGCTTTCTTATCCTATATATATATATATATATATATATATATATATATATATATATATATATATATATATATATATATATATATATATATATATATATATATATATATATATATATATATAATTATTGTTTGACAGTGTGCGTGTGAATCGAGGAAAAATACCTCAACAATGGAAAAATATTTGTCCAGGAAGCTAGAATAATACTTTCAAAACTTGAATCATTAAGTAAGATGGTGAATGTATTGCTTTTTCTGGCTTCTAAGTTTCACAGAGACAAAACTTCTGTTTTGATTAAACAGAATCCAAACACAGTGCCAACTTTAACAAATGCTTAATTGCACCGTTTAGGCTTTTCAGAGCCAAAACAATTTATTCATCTCAACAAGTATGATAACTAGGGTTGTTCACACCATTATTGGGAGGATAAAAAGCTTTATTCCAACTTTTGGAGATACTTCAATCTGCTCGTCCAGCTTTACTTAAGCAGATTGTTAAAGTGGTGTATTCAGGAAATATATTAATTTCCAAATGCCAAGTTAAGCTGAGCTTTTTGTGCTTGCATATTTTATTTGGTGTAATATTTACATCAACTTTGTTTCTTATTGTGCAAACATATATATTAACTATTTCTGTAACCTCTGCAGCAGATGTAGGGGATACTTTTTCAGTAGTATAGAGGTAAAGTAGAGTAGCTGAAACACACACAATGGTGCTCAATCATTTGTAAAAAACAGAAATAAAGTTCCTCTCTCCAGTGGAACAAAGTGAAAGTAAACAAAAAGATACTGATAAAGAGATCACAGTATGAACCATTTCCATGTCTGCATTTATTTACACAATCCCTCGCAAAGTACTGGAAAGAGCTCCTGAAAGGAAAAACAAAAAACAAAAAAAACAAACACTCGCTATCAGTTCAAGTGGGTCTGTTAGAATCCTGAGAAGACTAAACCTGGCCCAAGGGACTGCTGGAGTAAACGTTTTGGTTTTATAACCACTTTTATAAAAGGGAACACAAAAGCAGCCAGAGGAAAATCAGATTATTAGGATCACTATGCAAATGTGTACTCGAGAAAGGCATTCATATCCCTGCCATCTTTTTGTAGAAGAGGCTTGAAGAGCGAGAAGTAACACTTGCTCTCGGGCATCTGCGCCGCTAAGCCAGCACGCTAATATTAGCACTGCTATAGTAAATATCCTCTATTCCTCTGCTCTTCCAGTGTGTACTGTACATATATATGAATGTATGCCGTGGGATAGCATGGGGGTGCGTGTGATCACATCAGTGGGATGGATGGTAATTGCTGTCATCTCAAAGATGTGAAGAAACCTCATTTTACACACACACTCCTCAGACTACACATATGTCTGAAAAATGCATGTATAACACCATGGATGTGTTTTTGCATACATGTTTTTTATGAGCTTCTTGAAAAGCTGTAAGGAGTTTTAATGTCCAAGAGAGGGAAAACTGGTATCTGTTGCAGCACTTTGATAACATTAATGTCCTGAGCCTGTACAGTCTTATATCATGAAATACCTTCAGGGCTTGGGGCTTCGTGTAAATGAAAAAGTCTCATCATTTTTATCACAGCCCTCGACACTGATAGGGACAAGGACTTCAGGCAAACATGCCAGGGACAGGCTCCCTGCGACCAGCTCTGTTATCTCATACTAAGAGACCATGCTATGTGCTGTGCATGCTAACACAGTGGAAGCCATGATATCCCACTGCACATGTAGAACCTAGATTTCTAGCAACTTAAAAACAAGGTTTATTTGGCTACAACTTAACAAGTTTTTTCTAAGATGAGATAGCAGTAGAAACAAGGTTGTCTGTATTGGGCAAATGAAGAATTAACATTAGCATATATAAGGAGTCCCTTTTGTACTTTATAATCAAAACATCTCCAATTGGCCCCGTTTTGGATTCCACCAGGCCCTCTTAGTTCTGGTATGATCTCCACCACTTGGTGACTTTGCTCTAGTTTCGACTCTTCCCTTTCTGCTCTTTTTTGTTCTTAACCATCCCCTTTAGGTAACTTTTGGTCCCTAACATATTCTTTTAGACAATGTTTTACCACCTCCTTTTAGCTGTTTTGGTTTCTGACATATTCCTTGAGCTCTTTTTGTCAATTACCATAATAGCTCTATATATGCATATTTAATACCATAATAGTGTTGTTGAAACTCTGTTATCCCCCTTTTAGCTCTGTTTGGGTCCTCACCACCCCTCTACTTTGGTTATCAACATGTTTTAGCCAACCTGTTAATGTGTCGTTTCCTGCTTGGCAGTTACACGTTAGGGTACTTATAAGTTCATCGTAGATATGTGATTCCTCGGGTTAATAGTAAGCTAATGGGAGGGTTGGGAGTGAAAACAGTTGACATAAAAATGAAAACAATGAGAACAGTGAGATAAGAAGTTGGATTCAGTTCTTTCGAGCTGAAGAAAAGTCTTTACATTTATAGGTTTTTTCATTAACTGTTCCTATAAAAACACTGATAAAAGCAGCTTTAATATCCAAAAACAACTGAAAAGTTTAACACCAAGGAGGAGGTTTTACTTGCAAGCATGGGCAGATAAGAAAAAAACTGTCTGTTATCCTTGAAAAACATCAACAACTGTGTCCTTTTTTGGACCCAATGTGTTGTAAGCCCTGCTCTCCTCTTTGTGAGTCAAACAGCCATTGCAGTTTTAGCTGTCCATGTCTGGCCAGCTGCCCTTGAGGTCCCCTGGGCTGACTATCTGACAAGATACTTAATCGTTGCTCTGGGTGTGTGGGGCTGATCTGTCAGTAAACTGTATACTCCTGTGAGATAAATGTCTTGAGGTGGTGCAGAAGTTTAGCTCGAGTGTGCCCAGTTCTTCCTTTTGGCCTTTATGGTCAAGAAGTCAACTGTGAAGCTGTCTTTCAAACCTTACCAATAAAAATGAAGTGTAGTCCTAATAGTATACATGATGAAAGATTTTAAACAAGATTAGACTCTAGAATGGCAGACTTTTTGTGTAATGTTGAACCACAACCTGAACCACATAATGGCAAATGGATAGTATTGGTTGCGTAGATTGCTCAGGTCAACCATATGTTAATGTACCATATTAGTAATTTTAAGTTAACAATCTGTCAAAATTGTATGATGCAGAGGTCTTTTAGAGTTTCCTACAAACTCTGTTTTGGTTGTTTTCCCAGTCAAAATAAATGTTGGCTCGTTTGGTTATGATAAAGAAAAGGACTGACAGCATTTTGGGTTCAGATTCAGGAGGCTGCTCATTTTACACGGTATGTAGACAAATTTGGCACAAAGTGAAAGTGTTGAAATCCCAGACTGACGTTAAGCAAGCAGCATGTTTAAAAAATATATTTTGTGGCCTGTTAGCAGTGGTGTAAGAAATCTTATTTCTCATAGGGACAAAACACAAAATATCAAGAGGATGATGTAAAACTGCTTATGTTGTATAAATGTGTTGCAAGAAACAGACATGACAGAGGCTATTTGTAAGCCATACCAGGTCTATAGGAGATAACATAGTTAGTACATTACGTGTATTGTACCAAGATTGTCAGCTTCTTCAGTTATGCATCACCCTTTTTATGCCTCCATTACAACCGGATCATTTCACCTCTAAGGGTTATATATTCCAAAATATTTCAGTGCTTAAACAACCTCTTAAACAAAATTTTAAGTAATTGTCACTATTTAACACACAACTCAAGAGCATCCCTTTTTATTAATTTGGACTGTGATGAGCAGTATTAAACCACAGAAATGACAATACTTGGCTTAAAAGTACAACAGTATTACAAAATAGAAATTTAGCGTCAAGGTGAACTAAGGGCAAGTCCCCACAAAACACAGTTCTGAACAGAGCAGCTGTTAGAAAAGGAGAAAAAAGAAGAACGACTTTACACCTGCAGGGAGAGCCTTTGTGACTATTTCCAACATGTACGCCAAAACCATCTGAGAACAAGTTGTCAATTTGTCTTTGGACTAGCGTCAGTAAGACTAATTCTCAGTACATTCATTGTATTAATACCCCTGCCTGTTTCATATGCCGTCTGTATCCTCACATTCAGTATGTGTCTGGCTCTTTTCATTACAATTTCATCCTGTCAACTGTCAGAGAAACCTCAGACGAACCCCAGCCAGCTTAGTCCATACCTGATAACTCTCTACTTTACTTTAGGGCGGAGAATCTCCATCTCCATTCTCTGCTGTCTAATGAGTTGAGGGATAATAGGCACAAGTATGTGCGCACAAGTGACACTTCCTCATTACGGACTTTGGTTAATGAGCTTTCAACCTCTCGCTCCTATTTCTGTCCGTTTCTCCAGCCATCCTCTGTGTCACCCTCAGGTGTTTTCTTTGACATCAGAAGAGAAAGGAATGTATGGTTTGCTCATTCACACACACAAACATCCACAGGGTTCATGGGTGTACTATGATGCTTCACACGGTTGTCAGTCTTGAGCACACACACCTCCGTTTAAGTTCAAGCAGTCAATCTCTATCATTTGCTGCCTTAGGGACCTGCTGTCACTGCTGACATTAAGGCTTTTTTCTCCTCTTCTCTTTATATCAGCAGATGCAAGCTGGCAAATTCACTCAAAGCTCCCTGGGAGTGTACAAAAAAAAAGAAGTTGGATCAATTTTTTCTGTTACAAAAAATGGATCAACAAAAACTAAAACTCTCCAAACCACAACTTTACTGAGGAAAAAGGCTTAATTTAAGTCTAATGTGTGGAATAGACTTTCAGAAAAAAATGGTTCACCTAAGAGGAATAAACCATTTCCAGTAGATTTCAAGAAACCCTGTCAGAAGTTGACATTTTGAAATATTCAGCTAGCCTGTCCTTCAAGTATCCAAAAGAAAAACTGCAGTTCATTTAAGGTTGTTAGTCTGTGATGCATTGACAAGACACGACTGGAAGAAACACACCTGCTGATCAGGGTCTATTTGTATGATGTTAACAAAGGTTTCCTCCCTGACTGAGTGGCTCATCCCTGAATAGTTTAAAAATGACAGAAGCGTGATAGAACAACAGCTTGTACAGCGGGGCAGCTCAACTTGTAAACAAGATCTTGTAAATTGAAAGCATTTCAGATTTGACTTCATGTTCTGGATACTTCTCTGGTATGTGATTCAGATTTGAATAAGGAATCCAAGACAACACCTAGACATTTACTTTCTGTTTCCTTCTAAATAATAATCTTAAAATAACTAAATGCTTTTCAGTCTTATAGACAGACACATGAAAAACATTTTTGCTCAATTTTGGTTGAAGAAGTTCATTTAGGCTACTGACACATTAACCCATTGCCTATTCAAAGACTGCATTCATAAAGTCATTGATGGCACATGGTTGATTGCATTATTAGCATATATCTGGTAGCAAATCCCTTTACAGCTGTCTTCGACTCATTGGCAAAAGAGCAGTGGCCCCAGAATAGAGCCTTGTGGCATGCCTGCATAGCAATCAAAGGTTGTTATACATACTGACGTTTTCCACAAATAATCACTACGACATTAAAATATATTTGGAGAAGATCTAAGTGTAGAATCACTGTTCTTCTTCATCACTGATCACTTCTTGACTCAGAAGACAGAAGTTGAAGGAAAGAAACAGGAGTATTATCTACCTGCACTGTAAACAAACCAACAAGACAGAGGCAAGCACACAACCAATGGTGCATGTGAAAAAAATATGATATGCTCAAAGTATCCTGCAGTTTTAAATGTAAACTGTAGGAAAGTGCAGTGCAGTCTTAAAAGCAAGGAGTGCAATCAGAATGAAGAACAAGGACTAAAAAGACAAGAGTGCAGAGGAACAGGTGCAGGGTGAAAAAGGTGAAAAAGGTGAAAATAGCAGGTGAGTACACGAGGGGGTGGGGAAGGAAGGAAGGATGGTACTCCCTGTGTGAGCTTTCACACCTGCCCCCTGCCTGTCCCGGTCATCTGCTGCCATACGGCTGACATGACACCGACAGTAAGATGAAGACATCATATTGGCATCTTGCCTGTGCGTCTCCCAACAACTCTCCCTCCTGTCTGTCTCCATCAGCGTCTTATTTCCTCTCTCCTCCTCTTCACCTCCTCTCTGCCACACTCCCCTTTGTTATTTCCTGCTTTGTCTCTCATGTTGTTTCATCCCTTGCTGCTGTTTTGCTGCTAAGCCATACCTTCCTGTTTCGCTTCATATTTCTCATTTACTATTCCCCTCACCTTCCTCCCTCTTGCCCTGATTTACAAGAGATTTCTTCTTTTTCTTTCCTTTTTTTTAGAGGGGGGCAAAAACTCTCTTCTTGATCTGTTTCCCCTCTCCTGCTCTTCTATATCACGTTCTATGATGTGGTGTCTGTGCGACTTTCTCCTGCTTTCTTACTGTTTCAGTGACTTTTTCACAGCCTCCAACTTATATTCCATAGTTTCTATTTAAAAAAAAGTTTTTTCAGAAAACTTCTTTTGCAATACTTAAATACATTGCAGTACTTTTCCATGATGTTAGTGCTGTACTTGTCTTAAAACATCACATTAACAGAAAAAAACATTACTTGGTGTTTCAGTCTCAAAGTTGTTAAAGGAGCACACTGTATCTCAAACACTTTATCCAATAATGTACAAAGGATCCTGACTTACAACGTCAGCTATAATTGCATCATTATGAACACAGAAGTCATTTTAATTATTTCATTCATTACAATAAACAGATAAAATAAACCAAATAATGCTCAAATGTTTGTTCATTGTGAGTTTTCTGGTTGGTTGATTCATTAAACTGGTGGAAAAGTTCTTCAGGGAAAAGCAACTGTAACACAGTTACGCTTGAAGCAACTTGATGAAAAACAGTTGTAGAAATCGTAGAGTCGGTGGGTTATTAATAGGTTATTTTTCATACACACCATTCAAAGTATTCATTTATATTGGAAAAATGAAGTTAGCCAACTGAGTTAAATCAAGTTTTTGGTTTTAATTGTTTAATACCTTAAAGCAACAATGTGTAATTTATCCAAGGTAGTATCCTTCCAATTACAACCAGATCCCTCAAGTTGACCCTTGAAAATGATTCTCATACATTCCTTGTGGATATCTTTTATACTACATATGATATTTTTAAATGCAAAACTTTTGGTTCACGGCTGACTAGTCAGTGCGAAGATAAGAAGAGTAGAGGAGATGAAAAGCGCAGAAACTTGAGGAAAGCCAAAAGACGAGGAGCTAAATGAAGGAGACGTTGGCTAATATCAGGACATGACACAAATACAAAACCTGGCCTAACCATACCATCAACCACAGTTTTCAGTTAAATGTGAGTTACATCAGGTACAGACTTTGATGTGAACTTGACGGTGATTGAAAATGTGTCGTTTTATGTTAACTCAACACAGCCTCTTTGTGTTGAATCCTGATTCTGTTTCAAATGATACTCTTTATCAATTATTCTTTGTCACTTTTTCCATTTCAATCCAAGAAGACAACAACACATCGTCACACATTGTCCTCTACTGCTCTTGCTGGTTGTGCTGGTTGTGTTATAGCCTGTGGACAACCTATGCTCTTAAAAATCTTTTTTTAAGTACATCAAGCCTAAAAAAAATGAAAAACGACATAGGTCCAATAAAAGTGAAGAGGAGGATTCATCTGGTTGACCACCAGGCGATCAGTTGAGACTTGAAGTTCAGCACAGTCTGAGTGAATTTAAATTACTTCTAAAGTTGGAAGAGGATTGCGTAAAATCTAAACTGCCCAGCAATTACAGATAGGACCAACACAAATTTCCCACACACCTCCTCCTCTCTTCCTGATACTTTCAGCTTTCCAACTTTTAGAGCAAACTCTGGGCCTTCATTTTGTCAACCAGCCAGAAATCTTAAAGCTTTCAGCTATGACAATCATAACAAGCCAAAGCACATCAAAACATAAAGTTTTGCAGATCTGCAAGTAGTTCAATCTCCAGAAAAGTAGTTAACCATTTTGTCAACTTTGCTCCTACTGGTCTCCATTAACAGCACCAGTCCCCAAATCTTCATGATGTAGGGGCTGTTTCTGAACTCTCAGGTCACATGAAATGGAAACAGTCCAGTGTACTGTCAGTATGAACCACTGCTGGGTTTCAGGTAAATGCAGGTCATCAGGATATTGGTCTTCACTTATACATTTACTTATTCATTTATTGATGCATTTGCCATAAATAGTGTTATTGATCTCCAGGAAATGTATTGAAAAGCTCCTCCCTAACTCCCCCTCTCTTCACCTCACTTCCCTCCTGCCCGCATTTCTGGCTCATCCAGTGGAAAACCAGAGTGCTCTTTGGTGGCGCCTCATTTCCATTTTGATTTCTCTTTGCCTTTGTAGTAGTTCATCATTTCCCATCTTGCGGCCTCACCGCCCCTCAACCCTTGTCTCTTGACACCCATGGCTTTCATCTCTCCCCTCCTTCATCTCGTCCTCACTGCTTGTTTATCTATTGGCTTGTTTGTACAGACGACCACTGACCTATTAACCGCAGCGAACCGCGCCTTGTCTCATCTCCGTCAAGATTAGAGAACATGGCTCAGATGTCCGTAAGGGCTGATGTACATGTGGGCTTTCTTGCCTTTGGTTATCTTATCTACAGCTGATGTTCTCTCACATGGCTTGTGTTCATGGGGAGTTTCATGCAGGTACTCAGAGATGTGGAATATTTTGATGAAAAGTCCTCCTCCTGGGTCCAAAATGAACCTTTAAAAGATAAGAGAAATGTATTCGAATTCAATAAAAATAGTAATTCCCTGGAAAATGCTGTTTATCAAGTTGGAGAAACATAATTTTATAACCCTCCCAAAATTTTTGAAATATGAATTATTGACTTTTGATTTAATATTGTGAGTCAGCCCATCAAACTGGGACGCTTGTCTGCTTTAAAAGACTTAACTGAGTTACTGAATCTTTCTTTTCTAAGTTACCGTTCATTACAGCGAACTTAGTTATATGAACTATATGAACTACATTTCTTTGTTGAAAAATGTGGGAAAGACAAATTTTTGAGTTTGCATTTGTCATAGAGTAGGTTCCAACTCCCTACCCTGCATCAGTGTTCCCTTAAGCTGGAGCCCACACAGGTAAAATTAAAACTGCCTTTTTTTTTAATGATGATGAATATTTAACATTATAATGTGTTTTTTCTGTGACTGTGCTAAAAGCAACTGCATACAGCTATTGAGGCATGTTCAACATTTAAGAAACAAACAGCTAATGGTTCTTGGTGTAAGCTAGCAGCTAATCCGAGCTAACGTCTGGGGGAAAGCAGCCTTAAAACTGAGCTAGAGCATTTTTCCCAGTTAGTTTGTTTGATCTTCATCAATGTAAGTTTAACAGCAGTCTGTGTTACACTAACTTATCACAAAAAGAAAAAAGGAATAGCTGAGACAATAGCTGTAGGGTTCAATGCTAACTTGAACTGCAGTCACAGCATTAACTGACTTTTCATTGCTCCGTTTTACAAGATGCAGCAACATCGCTCTGTTGTAATGATAACACTTAGAAAAATTTAACACCTGCACATTTAGGACAGGACAGAGGCATGTTTACAGTTTGGTTTAAAATAATAAGGATCAGAGCAGGCAGCCTTAATAGCAGAATGCAGTCTGGTCTGTGTGACCTGCTGCTTTGCCTGTTTAATATATGGTTATCTTTTTTGTATGTCACTACAAGGCTACTGACCCAGAAGAAAATTAGAAGGTGGGTTCCACTGTGGGTGTCCTCTCTAAAGGATGAGAATACTGCTGCTAATGAGAGTGTCGAGTATCTTTGCAGTAGAAGTTGTTGTCCTTCAAGATCTTCCTGACCTACCAACAGCCCTCATTTACCTGTTAAGATTTTAAGTTAAACAATATGGAAACATAAGTTAGTGCAATTTCCAGTTGAGTAAAGACAAATTAAAATAAGTTCAGCAAAACTCAAAAATTTAAGTTTCAGAGCCTAACTGAAAATTTTGTGGAAATTTGTTGCCTTACAATTTTGAGTTTTCTCAACTTTTCTTATTTTGCAGTGTTCACAGAAATCACATTTTTAGAAACCACAACGAGACATCAAAAGGGTAAATGAAAGAGGGAATCAGTTCTTGATACTATCGGGAATAACAGCATCAGAAACCGAGGGACTGGACAGATGTGACACTGAGCAAAGCGTCCTCTGAGATCTCAGTTGCTCCACCTTGTGCAAACTTCATTGCTATCCTTGGAAGACTGATCTCTCAGTAGGCTTATACAATTGTCACACATCAGATATCACTGGCGGTGGCTGGATTGAGGTGTTGATTGGACTCATTCTGCACATCTTGTCAGGGTTTTGTCTGCCAATCCTTCATAATTTAGCTCCACTTTGGTAGAGAATAAAGACATTACAACAGGCTTGTGGGAAATCCTGCTGACACAAATACAAAAGCCGCCAGGGAGGATTACATATAAATGCACTGTAATGGATCACATCAATGCATCACTGTAACCTGAGATGCGGCCACAAATCATGGGATATTAGGCTCATCTGAGACGAGTCCAGGCGCAGAAACAATCACTGATGAAGAGTGCAGACCAGGTAAGTAGACTATCAGTCAAGTCTTATAGTGTTCAATAATGATGTTCAATTTTACCTGCCACACTTTTCTTTTCAAATCTCATTTTCTGAACCTTGACCTTTACTTATGGTATTCTAATTTGTTGAGATGCACCTGGAGTCTGTAATGAAGTACACATGATCATGACAGAGTTTTTTTCTCTCCTTTTACCTGAATAGATCATTACACTTTAGAACTTGTACCACTTGATGCCCAGCGATACCGTGTACAGCTCAAAAAGGATTCATACTTAAATGACAGAAGCATATGGCTGCTAAATGTTGAAACACATCACACGAGTTGTAGAGCTCCGAGGAGCTGTAACTTGTCAAGGGAGTAAAAAAATCAGAACCAAGAGTTCGCAAGAGAAACGGGAAGAAGAAGGAGAAAAGGATGAGGCAGGAGCATCCAGAGAGGCAGGGGGTTTGGAAGAGGTTAGAGGGAGGACTGCAAATGGCCTGGAAAAGAATCTGTTAGTCTCCCAGTCCTGGAGGTGCTTCAACAATGGATAAGAAAACATTAACTGCTGTGGTGATACATCTTTAATGGCACTTTATGGGCCCTGTCTTCAGCAAAAACAATTGAGCCATTCTAGTGGAGACCGAGTAATATACCAAAAAAAGACGCTAAAGGAGATGACAATGTGTTTGCATGTTTGGGGAAAGAAACAGGAGAAGAGAGTTGGGGACAACAACTCAGCTGAGGAGACAGACATGATTTAGCTTAACTTGATTAAAATGTTGTTTCGGCTGCAAGAAGAGTGTCGTTATGCAGCCATCCATAGCTGAAGCACAGCAACAGATTGCTTGGCTCTCCATTCTTGCAATTGTTCCAAACTTTGATGGAAAAACACAGAACATGTTAGATTTATCCAAAAATGTGACATAAGTAGGATTCAGACTAGGACATGTACTATGAATTAATGAACAAATGGTCTTTTACTGTCTCCCTTGTGGGGCTTGTTTCCAACCTTGACAATGAATAAATAAAAATCACATCATGTCTTTGTTGTAACAGCACTTGGCATTGTGCTCAAAATTAATTCTAAGGTTTATTTTGAAGAGAGACGGGCCAAACCATTGAGACTGGGAAGGGAGACCAATTAGTTTGAAGTTATTCAAGCCCAAGGTGCATTTAAGGACACTATGTTTTGGCCCATTCTAGGATGTACAATGAAATGAGATTGAGCAGAGTCCCATGTCGAGAAAAAAAATTGGAACAACTTGAAAGGTTGGTGCTTAGAAGATAGATTTCAAGAAATAAGTGCTTTACACACCAAGAGAACAGATAGCAAAAGCAAAAGATCTGCTTGAATCAACATAAATAAAATGGGCTAGGAGCCAGACTACATTCACCAGCAGTAACCCAGTAGGTTCCAAAACGTGGGTACAGAGACATAATAAGGGGATGTGCACGGGGTATTTATTCATTAAAAAAACAGGCATGCAAACTAACAGTGGGGTTTATTGAAACACATAGCCAACAGAACTTACAAATATCTGATTTCAACAATAGGAACAGCTGAATCTGAAATAAAAGACAATTGATGGGAACTCTCTCACTCTTGGATTTATCATGAATGCTGTGAAATATGATGAGAGGCCAGAGTTTTGATTCCAGTTAACGACTGTTAAAAGGATTTATCTGTGGTTGTTGCCGTTTAAAAAATATTGGATAAAACATTTTAATCAGACACTGACTTAAACAACACTTTAACAAAATTGTATCAGTCTATTTTCAAGTAACAATCAAAGGGGCTGTGAGGGGTTTCAAAGTGATCTCGCAAAAGTTTCCCTTCTAGATATATGCCTGATTGAAATCCACACTTTAAAATGAGATTATAAGCCTCCTATATAAGTTATTTTGAAATGCTACTTCTTAGCTTCCCAATCAAGTCGAGCAGGACCAGACTGATGTGCAGCTAAGTCTCTATGGCAACACCATGCTGCTGATGAAGTTTCAAAGTGAGAAGATACATCTGAGTTTTTCTTTGCTGAAAACAATTTATGTAATGACTTCTGTAGTGACAGTGGACACAGGCAGAAACATAACAGAAGAGCAGACTAAAGTTCAACGGGGGAGTGATAGTGCCCGGGCTAAAGGCTAAAAAACAGGCTAAACTGTTTGTAATTATGTTCATCCCAACTCACATGCAGCAGTTATTCTGCAGTGGTCTGTTCAAACTTGAGAGTCTATCAATAAAATGAAGAGTGAAGCTATGTTTGCTCTGCTTGGTGGATGACCAGGATTCATTAACATTACACATTACAGACATGTCTCAGAGCACAGGACTGCCAGCAGCACCATACATGGCCGGCCACGAAACTAAGGTACAAAGATACATTTGCTTGTTGTCATGTTCCAAATTGTAACAGTCCCGTTGTATTGTTGTGAATGCAATGCTAAGTGCTACAGATAGGTGATGCCGCCTCTCTTTATTTTGCTGTGATTACATATATGTTCAGAGACTGACCGAGCGGAGCATTTCCGGCTGTGACATGTTGGGGAAGGTTTTCATATTTACATTTAACTTTTCATGTATCAAGAGTGAACTTAGTGCAGTGAAGACCTGGCTACATGGTCCAAGTTAAGCTTTTGTAATAAAACTGTTGTGTGGAAGGTCCCCTCTGTTTAGCGCTCTCCATTTAAAGGCAGGGTTGGCAGTCCAGAAAAACTAGCATGATTTGAAAGTAGCATCTCGCCAGGACCCCACCTAGCCCCTCCTCCCCTTCCCCTTGGAGCTTCTCCAAAGCAACCCTCCCGCTCACATGCACGAGCGCCTATGATTGTGAATTGTGAAAGACAGACTCAGCACATCATTTTATGTTTTGCAGTTCGTCGAGTCATGTCGCATTTAGAGGTAAGGAAACACCAAAACGTTAAAATGTAAAGCTAAAAACAATAAACAAACGTGGCTTTTGTTAGAACTCCCAACTGTCATGCTAGCATTATCCACTTTTACCTGTGACACAATATCAGGAGTAAAGCTATAATACAAATAGTACATGAATATTTTCTTCAGGACTTACTAAATATCACCAATTGAGTTAGAGGCAGGGGAACAGAAAAAAAAAAGAAAGCCTCTGTCTTTCTTTTCTTGCTCTGTTTAGCCGGAGGAGCGGTTACCAGTAATCAGAGTCTGGATAGCTTCTCTGCCATTCTTCTGCTGAGTGCGAACCTGTACACCGCTAAACTCGGGAACACGCATTGAGTCAGGGGCAGTGCGTGCCGATAAAATGTACATGTAGAGGGAGGGCAAAACAGCAGGACGGGATTTGATTGGTTTAACAGATTGGATCCTCAACGATGTGATGTGATTGGCTAATGTTTTCCTGGGTTTTCTCCTGCTGTAGATAGCGGATATTATTTGCCCTCATTTAAGAACACATCATGTATTGCTTGACATCGGGACATATAAATCATTTCAACCAGTATAACAAAAAGTGTATCTTAATCAAACTACCAATTATACCTTTATTTCCAAAACAAACACACTTGTTGACAAAAGTCATGTCTTCAGGATTGTGGGCCAGAAGGTGGCGAGGTAGTCCAATTAAAACAAATCCTTCTCACACCATCTTTAACGGATGAATTTAGACATTCTTAAGGATGGCTATGTATCCTCATTCAAAAAGCATGTCATGCCATTCAACAGTCACAAGCTGAAATGAAACACTGGCGTGTATTTTGTGACTGAAAACATGAGCAGCTGACAGTGTGAGACCCAACAAACTCCGATGACTCTTTAAAACACATTAAACCCCAAGGTGCATTATTGAACCACTCTGGTATTGTCGCTAAAAACTTGGTCAATTACACCATCAGACACATTGTTTCAAGAAACCTAGGTCAGCAAACAACAAAGTACCAGCTGCATCATACAGTTTACAAAGAGCATCACCAAGTTCAAGACACCACACACTCTTAAAGTTAGGTTTTGTGACAAGAAAAAGCAAAGGCTGATGAAACAATCTCACAATGTGAAACAAATTAAATCAGCTTTTTAGAAAAAAAAGAGGAAATGCTATTTTTAATGTCACCAAATGTCAAAGTCACACAAAGTGGTTTGATGGATGAAGCTGGAGATTTTTTTATTTGATCTTATTTCTATCAGTAAGACATATTAGGCTCTTTCTGTCATCATTTTATTAAGTTTGAGGACACAGGACAGTTTTTCCCTTACAAGGGAAAAGTCTAGTCTAGAGCAAGTCTAGATACTGCCACCATGATCAGTTCAAAGCAGATATCTGTTCATAATTCATTTTGAAAATGCTGCAAACACATCTCTGAATAGATCCAGCAAACACTTAAAGTTAGACCGCCTCACCAGTAAATCTTCCTCTATAAGGAGGTCAAGAGGTTGTGGAGATCAATGCCATTGAGTCAACCTGAAGCACCATAGAAGGAGAAGGGTGGGATGGAGAGATAAAACAGGGAGGATGGCAGTGGTGTCGATCAGGAGAGGAGGAGAGCTGGGTCACCATTAACCAACAGGACAAGGAGGCCGCCGGGGCCTTCGATTAGCCCCCACAGCAGTCAATAGCAGTTCGATGGAGCTCTCTGAGGGAGTGACAGTGAGTGGTATTTGTAGGGCAAGTGGGAGAGATGTCACGGGGTATTTATGAGAGAGTGTGTGTCTAAGGGTGTGTGTAAAGTGAAAAAAAAAAGATCCTCACCTTGGCTATACAAAGGACGAAGAAAGACAAAGAAGTCATTAAGATACGCCACTAACTCCATTATCTCCACGATATATTCAGGCCTTAACGAAGCTTTGAGTTTATGAATGTTCTTTATTTTCAGGATCCTTAACGTTTTTTAATAGGCAAAAAAACATGTGAAAATGTGCATTTACTTACAGAACAGACATTTCAGGAGAGCATCTACGTTACCGGTCAAATTCTAGGCTGCTCAAAGAAAAGCAGATCAGAGACCTCAGAATAAGAATCTGAGTATGGAACAAGTTGGACTTTCCTTGTTAATCTCTTTTTCACTGGCAGAGGCACACAAATAAAACACCTGTATCAGTTAACTGTGTAGTGAAAGGTGAGTTTGAAAATCAGAAATTTCAGCTTCTGGTCAAAACAGCTGAGTCACACTACCCGTTATAGCCCATAAATCCCTGGTTATTTAATGTTGACACAGCTCAATTTAAGTCAATATTTTCTCCATTACTTAACTCTCTAAAGCCTGAATTCTGAGGGGAAAAAAGTGAGAAAAATTTGACTTTAACCCTATGAAGCATAACATTTGATACATGAGTTTCAAAAATCTATATCGCATCAACATAATAAATAGTTTCCTTAAAAAACCTGTTAAAAACATAGTGGGGAGGGGAAAAAAAAGAAAAAAGTACAATGGATTATAGCACTATGGGCAGCTAAGGTCATCTCTTGGCCCTTTTAAAATTGCTGCTCTCATGAAAACATCCACACACTTTTTTTTTTTTTTCAGGAAAATCATTGTTAATTTTCAAGAATTTGCTGTTAGAATAAGATAAATTATTATTTGGTTTTATTTTATTTTATTTTATTCATTTTATTGTTTTTTTTGTTTGTTTGTTTGTTTTGTTTTAAATAAGTATTTTTTTGCATTGGAACAAAGCATATTTACAAAAAAATGCATTTCAAAAGTTGCTTAAATCATTCCAAAGTGACAGCTATGATACAGAAAATAT
Source organism: Halichoeres trimaculatus (assembly GCF_033239565.1). NCBI lineage: Eukaryota > Metazoa > Chordata > Actinopteri > Labriformes > Labridae > Halichoeres > Halichoeres trimaculatus. The sequence continues at coordinate 13,924,471 of NW_027437182.1, read as the reverse complement.
ATCATAAGCTAAATGATATGGCAGTTTTTGTTATTATTGATATTTATTTATGTACTTATTGATTGATTTATGTTAAAAGGGTTAAGACCATTTCAATACAGAAAGAGTATTTAAGAAGAGCTACAGAGCTAGCTGTTATTATTGATGCAAACTGTGACCCTAACCTTAACCTCTGATGTTTTCAGTATAAGGCATATTGTAATTCTCAAGTCAGGTCTCAAGTCATTTGGTGTAAAATGATTCATTTATTCAGTGGGGAGCAAAAACATCAGCACTCTGCATGTAGGTTCACCCTGTAGCCGCCCCCTCCCCCCACCCCCTTTTTTTTTTAACTCATTAAGTGTTAACTATGTAAAAAAAAAAAATAATGCAGTAAACTATCTTTATGTAAATTAGGTACACTGATGTTGCATCTTGGAGTGTGAGAAATTTCAGGTTTTTTTCTCTTCGGAGTTTTCTGCTGCATACCTTTTCTACCACAGCAAAGCGTTATTCTTTAAATTTACTTATTTTTTCATTATGTGCTCATACATCATGGCTGCCAGCTATATTTTCTGTTGAAATGGTCTCTTTTAAAACTGGTCTGCTCTTTGAAGGTGCCAATGTTATGGTACTTCCCAACTAATTAAATGTTTTTTTTAGTTAAAGTTGGGCAACACTGCAAGGAACCAGGAGTGGCTCCCCGGTGGTAATTCATTGGTCAGCTCTGCCTTACACACTCAACCCTACGCCACGTATCTACACATGCACACTCTGCTTTCCATTTTAATTTCTACTCTTCCTCCTTCCCGCTGTCCTTCACCAATCACACACAATTTCACTCAAGATCCACAGTCAACAGACCATCTGTCGCTTGTATAGACAAAAAAAACAAGGGAGGAAAAAAGATGTACGCAGGTCTCAGTTGAGTGTGAGTCTATGGGTGTGTGCGTCAAACTCTTTCTGTGTGTCAGTGCAGAAAGGGAGATTGGTTTGATGTGGGCGTTTTGGTGTCGTGACACAATGTGATGTCTGCAGTGACCCAAATATTGGCGGTGGTGCAAACAGCAGGGAAGAGGGAACTGAGGCAGTAGACAAAAGACAGAAACAGAGAAACAGGGACAGCAAGGGGAGGGGGATACAGGAGGGAGATGGAAGGTGATGTTGTGGATACACTGTGTGTTTACCTGCCAGCAGGAGTACCGTGGCTCAATCTCCTCTCCCTGCCGCCTCTGTCCTATGAAGGCTCCCTCCGGTGATACGAGCTGGCACTGTGCTGCTGGAAATCCTCACTGAGAACCCGGAAAGCAGGGAGGAGAGGGGACAGATTGAAGGAAAGGTCACAGATTCAGACACATTCAAGACAGAAAAATTTAACAAGAAACAAACTCAAGCTTAACTCAAAAAAGTCATCCTGCCAATAAAATTATAAATTACATGCAAAATCATGTCCAACATCATCTTTCAAACATGTGCAAAGTGGAGATCTAATGAAGTGTGTTATTGTGCCTTCTTTAACTGTACTTTTCTTACATGCTCACACAACAGCTGGTAAATAGTTCAGAAATTTAATTCTGTTTTCTGAGTCAACAAAAAAATATTCAAATAAAAATAGCATATCAGAAGAAGATTGGAATTACATTTTGAGTGACTTTTTCGACAATTTTCAGATTCTGTTTGTGGGCTGTTTCTTTTGGGTCAAAACAGAAAATATGGGTACACTAGTATAGCCTAGTGGTCTAGGGTCGCCATTAACCAACAGGGTGGTTGTTACTCAGCAAAGTGTGCTCGGAGAGAATCATTCAGGTTAGTGTGTTACTGCCCTTTTTAATAAATGTCATGAAGCGATGAGACATGAGAAGTCAGATTTTTGGGAAATGTATTCAATAATAAATTAAATTCAAAGATTAAAACATGATGTCTTACAAATCATTGTTACCTTTTTACCACTCATATCATCAGATACCAAGAGAGATCTCTTCCCTGTTATTGGTGGATGCATCTGATAAATTCTGTTGTAAAAACAAGCTCAAAAGCACATGCTGCCACACTAACACAAAATTTCAAGTTCATACAAGTGCCCCCCTACACACACACACACACACACACACGCCAAGGGGGTCATCACAGTCTCTTAGGACTAACAAGGAAACAATCTCTTTGTAAAGGCAGATGTAATTTCCTTTCCCATTTCCTCTGCACAGACAGCAATTACTGATCCTCAGCCAGCCGCTGAAGCTAATATCGCACCAATATGATAATCATAGACTTATTGGACGGCACATTAGAAGACAGTTTGGACGTCGAGGCAGAAGGGACAGATGGGGAAAGCAGGAAGAGGACACACTCAGGGAAGTGCACACAGATGGACACCCACACCCATGCATGCTTTCACAATGAGGACACAAACATCCTACAGTTCCCTTCATCTTGCTTTCTGACTTTCACAAGCCTGTGCATACCTCGGACGAAGTGTACCACTAAAAGGAAAAACCATAAGGGAAAACACAGCTGTAACATATGTATCGCCTTTATTGTGCATATAGTTTACTAATAAAACTGAAAATGGAAGCAAGCACACAGAGAGAAAGGTGGGTGAGGGAAGTGGAAACCTTGAAATGGACGGGATAGAGGAGACAAAGGGGAAGATTGGGCACAGATGAAAATCACAGGAAAAAAATGAGGCAAGAAATCAGCAGATAAAGAGGGGAAATGATAAGATGATTGTGTTGTACCCAGGAAATGTGCTCCTGTCTTTGTGTGTACAAAAAAATACAGTTGTTTTCCAGCACATCTGGGGTGTAAGGACATGTGCAAAGATGCACATAAATTGAGGTGCAGACTTTTGTATGCAAGTGCATTAGACGAGCATACTTAACGGCATAAGATGGTGTGAAATTAGGCATCTTAACAAGTTCATAGTGTAAACAGTAGCAAGTGGATGGATTTGATTCTCATTAGGAGCTCTGCAGGGAGCACTAAACAGCTGCCTTAAGGAGGTAGGAGTTGTATTTAAGTCTGCACTCAACCCTTGTGTTGCCAAGTGGTGTGACCCAGAGCCCCTGCTGCTGCTGCCAAAGGTTATGTTTTCAGGAACTTTCCACTGTACAGTGACTAATCATTCAAGTAAACAAGGAATAAAATTGCTTGAACCAACTAAAGTCTCTGCATTTGCCCCTTCGAGCTAATACTCCCCAATCAACCAGTTTAATGGACATGAATAAATATTCTGAAAGCCTGACTTGCCACTCTGTCTCCAAGAAGTTTATTTTAGTCCACCTTCAAAATGGATTTATTTCAATGCACCTCAATCACTTATTTTGTGTTGGTATTGCTGTCGTATGTGTACACAATAGTCAAAAAATAGATTTTTAAATTTCCAGTAGCTGGTTTGTTCCAGTACAGTACCACTGTGGCAGGTTTGGCAGACGTGCCAGACGAATAGATACCCAAGCTGTTGATGGCTCAGTCATGTCCAAATTATTCCATGCAAAGCCGAAACATAACAAAGCCATACCGCCAACGAATGTGAGGAAGAACTCGTGATCCACCCTGATGAACACACAGACTGGTCCAGAGAACATTAAACAGTGTTTAAAACTTATCATTCCATGGTCACATTCAGTATTTACTTCTGATGGGCGGGCAAATGTCTGTTGAAACAGTCGTGTTTAACACAGTTTACAGAGGGGGGTATTTATAATTGTTTATTTGTTTTTTGAGCTTTACACTGTCCATCCGGTACTTCTGTAGTAGGTTTACATGATTTAAAACTAACTGACACAGAAACTGTTCTTCTCACATATCTGTTTTAGAAATACCTGATTGTCTAAAACGTTAAGTATAATTCCCCTCTTTAAGATATCCTACCACACAAACCCCCTTTCCTGTGATTGGCCAGCCCTCTGGAGACCTGTCAACAAAAATTATTTTCAAGAAGTTTACAAGTAAACATCAAATCAAAATTCCTGTCTGCTGGACATGACTGACTCATGCCTCACGTTGAAAATGTGGATGTAATGCGAGGGCTTTATCACCCTTTTGGTAAATGACGCACTGGTGCAGAAAAACATGACTGCACTGCATGTGTGTGTTTTATCAAATTGGAAAATTGAAGTTCTTTCTCAAGAGCCTCTCCTTTGAATGAAAGGCCCAGCCTGTGTGCAGTTTCCCTTTTACATTCACTTAGTCTGCCTGTGCTGAATGAAAGGTCTAATTGAGAACCCTTGAAGTATTTGCGCTGCAACTGTCAACTATTAACCTCTGTAATTAGGTTTTATGATGCTAATGTTTTCGTGCTGCTACGCAACCACAGCGCCCACCAGGCTGCTGAGTGACACTTGAGGGGGCAGGAGTGAGTGACAGCAGAGGAGAAGAGCAGACAGGCTGACCAGATGGCTGGAGCTGAAGTGCCTGCAGTGCTGTGGCTTAAAACCACAGGAGAACGTTCCAGGGAGGAGTGCTGGTGACGATGATGCATCGCGATGCATCATCTAGGAGAAACTTTATGCTCACAGGTTATACTCTGATGTGGTGTGTACTCTGAGACTTCTCGATCTGAAATGGCTGCTCATATTTTTTGCTCAGGATGAAATAGCTATGATGATCCAAGGATTTGAATGTTTTCATGCTAGTGATTGAAAAGTGAGCCTTATTAAAGGATGTCATTTCAGGTATCTTGTAAAGACTGTACCCTGCTGTCTTCTGGAAATTGAACACCCTTTATGGCCAAGCCAAGCCTTTTAATAACCATTTTCTTTCTTCTGATCCCAGACCTATTGTAGTTCAGACGCTCATAGATGATGTGTGATATTAGCCATGGGTGTTTCAGTGTTCACCAGATGTATGCTGGGAGACAGAAGTTAGTCACAGTACACTAGAATGCATCAGCTTTAACACAGCCTCTGAGCCTATAAGCTATCATTCGAGGACCATCTTTCTTTCATATTGAACTCCGTTAACAGCCAACAATGAAGCTTTGTAGACTGGAGTCGCATAAGATCAGACTTGCATTCAACTTTGACATGTCGCTGTTCAGGTTGTGTGTTAACCCTACTGCACCCTAGATTGAAGGGTTGTTTTATCTTCTGTAGCAGCTATGTGTACCCAGCTTATGGAAATATTTCAAAAACCTACTAACTGATTGGTTGTTAGCCTTTTTAGCATTTAAATGCTGCACGACTATCCATGTAAGTAATAGACTGTATAATACATGGATGTAGTTTCAATGATGTCCCCCACCTGTTTCTGAAGAAGGGTTTTGATGCCTATTGTAACTGATTACCATGTCAGAAATGTTGAATTCAACTTGGCACCTGTTAAGACAGTGTACAAGTTGGAGTTGGAGTTGGAGTTGGAGTTGGAGTTGGAGTTGGAGTTGGAGTTGGAGGAGATGCCAACAGCTATAGGGAGCAATCAGGACAGTTGTGCCCCTGGTTGCACAAACATATTAAGTTGGGTCCAAGTTGTAAAAGATTTGATATTCAAACTAAAGTCATTTCTTGTTAGGTTGTGAACATGTTTATTGTGCAGTAAAAATCTACTTTTTTGAAATGGTGTTTATGTGATTTCCAGTACTTCCAGAGCTGGCCTCAAGGGGGAACTCAATGGAATGTGGTTTTTAGAACTTGTGCATCAGATCATCTCTCACAGTCACTTTGCTCCTTAGTGTTAGTAGTGTAAATTATTACTTTAGACTTGAAGATCTCTTTTAAGTGAACAAAACACAAATCGTAATGAATAAGGGCATTGCCTCATTTGTTTGCCATTTAGACCAAACCAGTCACGTTTGCAGTGGTGTTTTTACTTTTTTGTTCCTGTGTTTGTTCAGAGATCCTGAATTTAATCATGGTGGCATTGTTTAGATCAGATGTTAGCAGGCTATAGCATGTTGATGATAACCAGTGCTAGGCTTAATGTCCCAACAAGCTGAGAAGAAAGAGGCAACAACATGCTGATAATGCTGTGCAAGCTAAGAAGAGATGACGCCGACCTGTCCTCCATAGTCATGGAGAATGTAATTTCTAGCAGCACCTGAGGGAATACTGGCAGAGTAGCATCATGCAACATCATGAGTTGATGCCAGACATGAACGCAATATTGAAGGATTTCACCTGCTGTGAGCAGAGGATACAGGAGAGTGAGACTGAACAAAGTGGTGAACAAGGTCAGCTCAGTCCAGGAGCCTGTGGAGGTGGAGGCTGACAGGAGAGTTATGGCCAAGCTGTCCTCTAGTGATGGACATTTTACACCATAAATTTTGTTCGCTGCTGTGACTCTGGAGTTTCTCTTTGGGGATTCATAAAGTACATTCTATTCTATTCTATGCTATTCTATTCTATTCTATAAAATCTTTACGGCACTGAATTGCTGGTATGTTTTAGCTGAAAAGATAAGTGTTGTGCATAGTAATATTTCTTATCTACCTAATTCCACCCCAACAAAAGTTAGTACACTCCTCTATAGAAAAGTCCATACATGCCCCTGTTACTATTAAGAAATTGAAGGCATGGAGGAGTGTTACTGGACATCATTTAATTTAAACAATTTTCACTTTAAGTTAGCCAGATAGGATCAAGGGACTTCCTTTCAAACCACTGAGGTAACCCATTGATACAAGAGATGAGCGAAGCAGTTTGGTGTTTTAAGAACTGCAGACAGCGACACTTTCTCATGACTTGCAATTATGAGCAGTGGCTTTGTCAGGAATACTTAGAAGTAAAGTTCAATTTGCCAATCACAGCTTTTACTCCTACACAGTGACCTGGTAGACTCTGGCTGGTGGGGAAGTAGCATTAATTTTGTCGGGTGTTAAATCCTTTTGAAGGCTGGTCTCATGTGATGCTACATTTAATGAGTTCAGGAGGAAAAGTTAAAAGAAATATTGAGGGCAAGTAAAGAAAAGAACCCAGCACAGGAAAGAAGATGAGGGAAACAGGAGAGTAAAAGAGAAAGAGATCATTTCTGAGCTGTTACAAGTTCATTACATTATTCATTGCTTATCCTCCACCTTGTTTGGGCTTTTATGGGTTTCCTTTCTCTTGTGATTATTCTCTCTTTTATTCCCCTTCTGTTCTTTATCTTATCAGTGCTGTGCAGGTGTTCCATGGGACTCAGGGAAACTTAATTTGATTATCAAGTATTCAAATCCATGGTATTTTTCTCTCTGCTCATTACTTCACACCAATTCCCAGCAGGCCCTCTTTTGTGGAACAATGCCATGACTGCTGGGACCAGAGACCAGTGAAAAATCACTTCTCTTCACTATGGTCTCTGATTTAACCTAGCTTTCATGAATTACTAAAGAGGAGTTTCACAGGTTAGCCAGTGTGAGAAGTTTCTTGTCCACTCAAGTGAAAAAGTAAAACCTTCATTTGAGGGGTTGAAGAGTTCACAAAACACTGAGGTTAACCATTTTGAAGCTCTGTTCACACACTGGAATGGAGATTTATTTAAATTAAATCATCACTTTAATCTTACAACATGTCTCCGACTGAGATTTGAAGGGTTTTATTCCTTGAATTGATGGACCCCCTTCTGCTTTTCCCATGGGAGTAGCAGAAGCTTTCTTAAATTGTTCATCAGTTGGATCACTGTTGTTTGAGAAAGACAGACCTTTCCTTGGAAAGAAAAAGCTGTGGACTGCTATGTTAAAATACCCCCTTCTGATGTTTCTGACGACATTGCACGGTACAGTATGGTGCTTGCACTTGAAGCATTTTTAAAAGAAGTGAGTCTCTGAGCCTTGTACAAAGGCGTCCAATCTCAATCTGTTCTTTTGACGGACTGAGAGAAACAGGAAGAGAAGGGGAGAGAAATAGAAGTCCTTCTTCTTTCTGCAAAAGACAACAGATGGTGGGCAAGATAGCCAGTAACAGCTGACAAAACAAGCTGCCATTAATTTCCATTCAATAATACATCATGCAAAGTCCTCCGTGCCCTTCATATTCCCCTCAAACATCAAATCTAATTGGACTCCAGCAGAAACTACTTACAATTCAGTTAATGGAGATTATTATTATGGAAATATTCATAATAGTGTGCTTGACTCATGGAGATGCACGCTGTGCTACAGTGACTGTGTTGTGATGTGATGTGATGCAGGTTTTTCTGGAAATGTTTCCCTTTTTGCTGTAATTATAGGAAAAAATGTCCATTCTCTGTCTGCTACTCACATTTTTTTCCTCTCACAGGGATGTCAGTGTTTTGGTCCTGACTTTTATAGTTTTAAGTACTGATTGTAAGCTGAAATATATTGCAATACACTGCCAACGTTTTGGTATTATTAGAGCCGATAACTGTGGGTGCAGCATATATGTTGTGAGTAACGGCATGAAAAGAAACTTCAGCCGGATGAGAGATGATAAATCATCACATTTTTACATTTCCCTGAGTACGGAGTTGGACAGGACGCAAAAGTGACGCAACTAAAAGTGCCAGAGTCATAAATTAAAGAAGGGAGAATTTCGAGCTTCGTGACTGGTGTGAGAAGAAAAAAGCAGAACATCAAACTTTTCAAGCTCTTTTCCCCCTTCTTCAAAGTTATATAAACTTTATTATATATCACTTCAGCCCCAGTTCAGAAGTTTGCAAGCAGACTGTTTAACATTTACATAAAATTTGGTTAGACACATAAATTATTTCAAATGCAACTCAGCTAGTAAAAGAGCAAAATTAGAGACCTGTACATGTTTGTGGTGTCAGATTCATCCAGCTGTAAAGGTGCAGACCAGGTAACACTGTACCTTAGCCTGTCTTCTCTTGTCCAGCTGAGAGACTCAGAGGTACCTTTAATTGAATCAGGGGGATGCCGTAATTAAGGACGCTCAAAGGAACAGAGAGGCAAAACACAAAAACTGTGACACAATGACTGGAGTGCAGTGTTCAAGGTCTGTCTGTTAGGCACACCCAGTTTTACCTCAACACGCATGCTAAATGATTTCACAAAACAACAACACGATACACTAAAAGAGCAATAATCCCACAGACATGAGATCTCACATGAGATCACACGGATCAAACGTGACTTCAGAATAATAGTCAAACAAGAATGAAGATTGATGTGCATCAACAAAAATGAGGAAAGCCATATGGTAAAAAAGCTTTTAGTTTTTTATTTTCTACTCAGCTCTGACTACACTTTTGTTTAAGTTTGCTGACATGCTAGTGAACTCTAACCACCAGCTAATTACACTTATCAGTCTGCTCCTTTCATTGGTTATCACAAGTATTCTGTCAGAGGAAGTCCAACTAGGAATGGAGTTTACTATTTACGACTCCAGATCTGGAAGGCTCCCACACCATTGGGAGTGGTAAAATTATACAGGATATTTGGACTAATAGTCAGTTACGATGGCACCTCCTCGATCATGAGGGGTTGGCAAATCAGTCCCTATCCTTATTAAAGGCTGATATGTAACAATGACCTAATATGAAAAAAGTAATAAAACCTAAAACTGAATAACTTTTTTCTCAGTTATTACATTTTTTGGTTTTATCACAATTTGGGTTTTTGCTACATTGTGGATTGTTATTACATATTGGGCTCTAACAAGCCTTAGGGAAATTATTCTCAGCATAATGCCCAATTCACTGCTATATAGTGGCCGACAAGGGCAGAATGCTCTCTATAAGAAAGTGTTGCAAATTCATAAAAAATGCCACTCCTAACCCATAGACTTTATAATAAGTGTGCTTAGTATCAGAGATGTCACCCATCTGTTTTGATATTGAGTTTTGAAGCCATTGGTCAGCAGGAGTCATACTGGAAATGCTGACTCAAGAGGCGTGCTTTGGGCCTCCTTACGAACAGCTACAGGGTGCCAGACTTATCAGTCAGATGAGCTCTGCCTCTTATTGGGAACCAAACTTTCCTCTACAGCAGGTGTGATTGCAACAAAAGACGACACATGCTGAACTGTGTGAGTGTTGCAGCTTCAGGGTGCTATAAAATGTGTTCAAGAAGATCGCAGCCCTCCATGGTGAGTGTAGTTAAGGATCCTTGAGACCAAATCAGTCAAAGATCCCATATGATTTTTCCCTCAAAGCTTGCAAACTCCTTTCTCATTGTGGTTTTGTTTTGTTTTGTTTTGTTTTTCAACATGAAAGTATTTTCAAAATGAAAATGAAAAGATACCCTGACAACCTAATAAAAGCAGAGCCTTTTGTGTTGCTTTGATAACCTGAAGGAAGACAAACTGATGAACACATGATGGATGAAACTGAAGCATCATGAAGAAAATGTCTGATACAAGCTGACGGCTGTGTGTTGCAGGTCTGTGTGTGAGTGTGTGCAACATTCAGGTGCATGAGAAAATGTGAGGTAGAGAAATAATTGGACAAAGAAGGGAAAAAAAGGTGAAGAGTTCAACTTGTTCCCATAACAACTAATTTTTTCTTACTTGTTTTTCTATAGTATCTTATCAGCACAGGCAGCCTAACCTCAAGAATATTATCTTATATTAGATATTTTTTGTTGTTTGGTAATAAATGACACCCTTTCAGTTTTGAATATTTTCCTTCCCAATACAAGCTACATCTTCCATTCACAACTGTGTCTCATACACTCTCATTTATTTTTCAGAATCTCACTTTCATTTCTAAAGCTGCAAATAAGAAACAAAGTTAATTTATGACATGACACTTTGGATAGCAAGCAGAGACTGTATACTTTTTTGTATTATTTACTAACCTGAGAATCAACCAGTGAGCAAACACTTGAGAGTCTTAGCCAATACAAACCCTGAGCTGAACCAGGTGTATTGTTAGACTTTGTTTTTACAGGAGCAGGGGAGTCTCAATAGAGCTGTCCAAAAGGTCAGTATGATAAAACCTCCACAGTGGAAAAAGGGGAAAATAGTGTGACAGAAATAAGACTTGCACAAAAGATCCATAATGAGTCCTAAATCTGGTCAGCAGACATCCTTTCACATTCATTTTAACTCTCTACAGTTCCATCAGCTCTATACCTTTCCTGCTGCCACAACCCAGGAAATAATGAGACTGTTAATCTCTTAATCGCAGATTGCCCTGGCTAACATGGCCCCAGAGTGCCACTTCAGACTTCTGAACTGATCCAATCACCACTAATTGTTTTGAGCTGGATTGGAAATGGCCAAAAGCACAACAATTAAAAGGCTGGCAGAGGCCGGGGCTGCTTTCGGAATCTCATCTGATACTGTAAATGAGGAATCTCTGCAACTGAAAATATTTACAAACTAGACACTGCTACAAACACCACTGCTGCAAATGTGTCAACAAATGACTGCTAAAGAGTAAAAGTTAGCAACTCATTACACAAAAAAACACAGTCTAAATAAATGTTTTACTTCATGATAACAGACAGCATCCTCAAATTTTACCTACTGCCCTTGTAAGGAGTTACAAGCTGGAAATAAAACACATTTTAAATTTGATTTCTCTAAAAATATCAAAGAAAGCAAGCATGAGCATCAGTAGGAACACGGCAAAGAGGCAAAGAGGGAGATAGTTTGCTGACCTAGCTTAACTCATCTCAACAAATTAGATTGCCTAAGCAATCCAAAAACAGGTTATCAGCATGATAAATTAATCAAGTTTGTGGGATTGCGTGAAAGGTGCAGATTTGCAGCATGGCTAATCGCAGACACAAGCAAATCTGCCGTCAGCTGATCATCATATCAGACTTCCTGAAATGATGAGGTCATCTTTTAAAAACCTCTGAACTGGGCCACAAGCACCAGTCTCTGCCTATGATTTTTCTCTCAATGGGCCTCCAGAAAGCCGGCCAATCAGAGGGAAGCAGGCTTGTGGAGCAGGGAGCCTTAAAGAGACACCAGTTAAAACCACAACTGTAAAAAAAAATGGACGTCACTTTGGTCGGCTTAAAGTGAGGTCACCACAAAAACTGCTCCCCTTGGTGGATGGCTGCAGTATAGGTAAAAAAAAATCTGGCTCTCCAGCCATTCCAGATGGGCTGTGGTCAAACTTTAAAAAATCAATACTCCTCATAGAAATTATTCTCACGTCCAATTGTTGTGGTGATTTGAAGATATCATTTGGCTGCCTTGTTTTAAAGTCCTCTTTTTCTGAAAAGTTTTGTTTTCATTAGTTATACAAGGTTAAAAACTAGGCTTTATATCATGTTTAACGATGATTGGCAGCTGCCGTTCTTGTGTGTTTTTTTCGTGAATTGTAAAATATGTAGGGAGGTAGAGTCAAGAAGTCATTAGACACACGAAAGAAAAAAAAACATATATTTTTGTCACCCAGCTCCACTCAGATTCTCCCAGAATCCCTCACAGTCTCTACTGCGCAGACTCTGGCTGCACAACTGGTACCAATGGCTGCGCCTGTGACAGGGGTATTTTGGCTTCAAAACCGTACAGTGGTAAATGGCAGAGCCACTCTGTGCACTCTGTATGTACAGTTTATGGTTAAAAAAAAGCGTTTCAAGCATGAAAAAATGGTTTTCTGAAACTTTAAAAAACATATAATCTTTTTTGAGCTTCAACAATTTGCTGCAAGCCTTGTTCCCCTGCTCTCTTTTGCCCGCATTGTCTGTTTCTCTTCAGCAGTTCTAATCAATAGAGGAGGCAAAAATGTCTCAAAGTAATACTTAAAGAAGTAAAATATGCTTCTTTTTTCAGAGGAGTTGACAAAACTAATAAAAACTGGATCTTCCTCTGATTAGGTTTAAGCACACTTTTCAATTTTAAGTCAGTTCGAAGCACTTGAATATATTTCATCTCAAGTAGTTGCTTGTGGAAGGTGGGCAACTCCCTGGGAATTAATCCACGTCCTCTCTTCTGGGCTGCGGCTCCATATTTTCCTCTGGCTGCCAGTGCGTTCAAGTTGGCTTCCCTTTACGGGATGGAGTGTTGGCAGTTGTAATCCTCACAGAGAAATATCTCCATTCAGGCTTAATTACAACAGCCTCATAGAGAGACTTTCTGCAGGAAACTTCTTCAGTAACAGCCACAGAGGACAGGAACAGCTTGTTTTTCAACTGGCAGATCAACAAACTCCATCATTCTGAACTCAGACTCTTGACAGGGGACCAAAATATGGCAGAGGCAACATGGCGAGGCAGCCTGGCTATTTTGTTTTACCATCGGTTTGTTGTCTTAATTGTTCACACGTGAATGAATTTAATTGACTTTCTAGGCCAAATAATAACTTCTTTGCTTCAGCTGGTTGCCAACTCCATGAGGCCTCCTGCTACACTTTAAAAGAAACCAAAGAGCAAAAGACGAGAGCCCCTTCCGTGACAGCTGTCCTGTCATATGGCATTTCTTGCTCTGTTTCATTTCCCTCCTTAGCGCCTCATTGAAACCAGGACTGACATGTCAGTCAATTCTAACAGTCAACAGTCATATTTAGGGCTTTTGTAGTTAAGAGTATGGTGCTTCAGTGAAGAAAAATCCAAAAAGACATTGCAGATATTAAAGATCTAAACATGATACTCCTTCTTTTGCTGAAAAAATGAAGCTGTTCAAACAAGAGCCAACATTTGTATTCTCTGTCAGATTTTCAGCATGACTCACAAGGAGTGCCTGTATCATCATACTTAGCATGTTATCAGACTGTGTTTCACTCTGGGTGTGTCACTTAATTCATAAGGACTTGCATTGTACAGGTGTTAAACTTGGTCCTGAGAGGAAATGTCAGGGATAATAAAAACTAAGGCAAACAAATCAGGCAGAGAAGAGCTTAGGGTGGGGGAAGCATTTCATGCACTCTGGATATCCTTGCTACAAAAACAGAAATCTGAGAAAGTGATAACGTTTACTGATGAACTGTATGATAAAAGGATGTAACCTCCATATCATCACTGTTTCTGAAGCTGAGTTTTGAACATAGACTGTATTAAACATGGACGTAGTCTCTCCGATGTCACCCGTCTGTTTCTGAAACAGAAAATGAAGCACATCGGCTTTTGCAGCCATATTGGTAGTGGCAAGGGCTTCGCGTACCTATATACAGGCGCCCGTCGGTCACGTGACCCTGAGCTGTGCCTCTGATTGGGTGAGCTTGTGATCTTAATATCCTCTGAATGGCCAAGTTAGAAAAAAAATTCACCCCTCGAACAGTGTGTACCGAAAGTAAAAGGAGGTTGCTGCTTGATTTTGAAGCAAATCATCAACCGGGGCCATACTGGAAATGGGGTGGGCTTTGAGCCTCCAAACAGCTATAGGGTGCTCACATGTCAAACAGCTGATGCCTCTGCCTCTGATTGGGAAAACTTGTGTCCGTCATACCTTCCACACAGCTGAACTGAAAAAAAAAGTACCCCCTAGTACAGTATGTGCTGTTAGAGAATTCAGCAATTATGACTGAGGACATTTTTGTACCAGGCTGTAAACGTGTTTATTTCTGCTGTAGAGAATCAGGGTTCTTTTTTTTTTTTTGGCTTGGTGGGTATGTGGTTTCCTGTACTTCCAGAGCCAGCCTCAGCTGGACACCCCACAAACTGCAGATTTTAGCACTTCAGTACTGCCTCATATTTCTAAACCAGAGGTTGCTGCTTAGTGTTACACCTGAAATACACCAGATATGTCTGTAGTGCACTGCATCTTGACTGCGTTTATCAACCTACACCGGCTGCGTGTTAAATCCGACATATTGCATGACTGCTGGAGTCACGAGACAGAGGAGTTCCTGTGTTTCCCAATCCACTGATAAGTTTCCCTTCATTCATGTCGGGCTGCAAAACCTCAAACCTGTTAACTCCTGGTCTGACCCTGCTCATTATGTCTGTTTATCATCGTAGTCAAGCTAAATACGTTCTGGCTTTGAGACGGTCTGATTTATTTCGAAAGTCACTGGGTGTTATTAGGTAGTTTCCAGTTAGACTTCCTGTCCCGCTCGATCTTCCCTACACTGACTCACTGACTTCATGCGTCACAGCTCCAGGTCCGGATAACCAATAGGATGGCTGCATATTACCTGCGACATGACAGAGCAGCCACGCAAACGTACTGCATCATAACGGATCCAGTGAAGTTGAAACACTGACTTGATTGAAACCTACTCGATCAATTTGCCATGATGGAACGGGGACACACTGCAGGCGCATCTGGTGTATTTATGCCATTACTTTGAGTAAAAACGGTCTTATTAGACTTTATATTAGCCTGCTTCACCTGACATGTCCACTAAATGCCTAATTTTGAGATATTTAAAGACAAAAATTATGCCTAAATTGTCTGTAAAGGGTGAAACAAAGAAAGAAAGACAGGTAAGAAAAGGGTCCTAGTTGGATTCTTGATAATGTCTTTGTACAAAAAACTCAAACGTACATTGATTTAATACCCATTGGCAGATTTTATCCTTTTATTAAGATTTTAGGGTTATCACATCATTTGGAGGCTTTTTTTGTTAGTAGACAAAGAAGATATGATTATCTGAGATACAAAGGCTAAAATGAGTGCTAATTATTTGTGTCAGAACTCTGAGCTCCAGGGGGAAATAAATCAGTGTATGGAACTTAAGCAACTTCAGAAACATCAAGATGACTAGGCCTCAAATAAAGGGAAATCTGAAAAAAGAGGCACTACACCCTGTACCCTCCCTTGACATGATCCTTTAATGCTCCTTTCCTTGGTAGTCAGCCAACTGCTTGCTTTCCTTGCCAAAAATGAGGCATGATGAGCATCGTTTCAGGGGATGACAACCCACTGAAACACATCAAGATGGCATCTGTCTGTCTGAAAGCCTGCAAACACCACAGTCTGCATATGGGACAGAACAGCACTGCAGGCAAGCTGGCTCTTTCTATTTCTTGCAATCAGTGTCCTTTGAACATTTGGCACCATATGGGTCTGACGGTTTCATTCTGTACATCTTTTTTTTTTTTTCTAGCAGACAGGCTTTTTGTTTCTTCTCCTACATTTTATTTAATGACGAAGACAAGGAGGAGGAAGGAGACAGGACATCCTAGCTCACCTCCATGTTTCCATTTAAAGCAGCAGAAAAATATATAAATATGCAGAAAGAGGGCAGTAGTTTTGCTATCAAGGCTAAGTGCAGCAGTTCATAAGCCTTTTCATGAGGTCCTGCTGTCAGCTGACAGAAGAGCTAACAGAAGAGCATCATTTCGGTAATCAGTGACTCAGATATCCAAGAGCAGGTACCAAGATTTATCATTTCCAAAACTGAATGTCTTCGCTGCACTGTGATGGAACAAAAACAGGGCAGGGGTAATGCTGGCACCTATGTAGCTGAATTAGACATGTGCTTGAAAATAGCACACATGGGTTGATACTTTCATGTGAACTTAAACCCTAACAGTTTTCTCTTTTTCTTTCTTTACACTCACAGAAACCAGTGCTGGAAATGTCGATCTTTCCTCACTGAACTTACACTGGACTCTGATCCTCAGAGTGTAACCGGCCCAGATGAGACGTGTGTCTGCTCAAGGACACAAGGACAAGGAACATGATGGCTGTGACCACACACATTAGCCATTAGAAGGATTTGATCTTGTGATCTCTCAGTTACTGGACAGCGCACCATCTGCTCAGCTGACCTCCTCAATTAATTAAGTTTATGTCATCCCATTTACAACACAAGACGTATATATTATTCCTGGTTTGCATTTTCATCTAATGAAAGATGGTCTCGGTGAATATGTGTATGTTTTTGATCACATGAGCAACAATATTTTGCCATGTACCAGTGATGTTGTCAGCAGTGTTCTGCCTTTTTTCTCCTACTACTCCACCACAGTAAATGTTTTGGCAGCAGTTTCTATCACCATGTAGCTGCAAAGCTAACTGGCCTTCATTACCCAGCAGTTGTTGTGTTATCCTCATGTTATGAGTTATTATCTGCTTCTATCAAAGAATTTCTCACACATTCACAAAAGTAAAAATAGATTTTACAAAACTCGCTAATCTAGATGTAAGAACTGTCCAACTATGCCATATACACTGGATTCGCTGGATGCTAACAAAAGTTAGCCCGTAAAGCAACCAACAGAGTGAGTCTTAGTTTCCCTTGGAGCAGCAAGAAGGTTGTCATATTTTTAAAATTTGGACACCTCTCTGTTTCTCTCTCTCAATACAAAACAGAAGCTATTTCTACGATGAGTAGCTCCACTACTTTTCTGCCCATGTTAATGAGATGGAGACGGTGAGTAAAGATAGCCTATTGCTATTTTTATGCTAACTACTAGTTGTCACTGAAATTCCATAGATGTATTGCCCTTGTGTTTTACCTGCCTGTAAGACTAACCGCTATTTGAAAAAGTGCATCCCCTCTGTCGTCAGTTTACTGAATGCTTCTCAACAATATTTTTATCTTTTGATAAAACATAACTTTACTCTTTTGGGTGACTGTTAATAGGTCTGTCCAGTATAATAAAATAATCTCCTTTAGACATGATAAATGTTTAAACTCCTTGTGTAGTTAATTTGTTGCTTTTACTTCAATTTGTCTTTGGTTGTGTTTCCTTCTCATGTGTACAAGCTGCTCCACACTAATTGCCCCAAGAGGGATTAATAAAGTTGCCTTAATCCTACTTCCAAACGATCCATGAGTGAAAGCACCTTTTATTTTTTTAAGTGCCCTTTTCAGTCACCGGCCCTTGGAATCACCAAGACTTCTTTGGAGCTGGGAGAGCTTCTCAACGCTGCAATGCTGAAGATTCAAACTGTCTTGGGATGAAATGAGTAAAAATTTAAGAAAATGACAAGTGACTTCTGCACATCTCTTGGTGATAACACAGAAGTGCATGCAGGAAGGTAAGTGCAACTGGTATTAACAGATAGGTTGAGAAGATATAAGAGATGCTACTGGGTGTATTCAGTAAAGACAAAGAGAAGGAGAATGATCTGCTGATTCTGAGTGCAGCCCCCCCCCCCTCCTCCTCTGTCAGCAGCTTCCCTTATTTTTAAACACAGCCATTCCTTTATCCTTTTTTTTTTTCTTTTAAGCACATTACACACGAGGTATATTATCGCCTCTCACCAAGTGGCAGCCATTACTGTACAAGTCGCCTCATACACAGAGGCGAGTTGAGAAATGTCTTTTATAATTACCCCGTTTTATGTTAATCCATAAAAGTCACCAGAGAGCTTGTAATGTAGTTATTAGGGAAAGTATTTCCTCGTAATATCAGCGTTTGATAACGTAGCGTGCTCAAGGTATTAATTCGTATTGAGTGGTGCATTAATCCTGAAATGCTGGGTGAAGACAACACCAATGAGGATTAAGGTGTGTAATGCTCCATCACACAGATGCTTTACCCCAGGATGATTAATTTGTACTGTTTGACTTTGGTGTGCAACCACACATTCACTGTTATCCTTCATACCTGCCGTTGGTGAACAGTGAACTGCAGCCTGTGATGGAAGTACGAGGAGAACCAATGATTCAAGCCTGTCACAGGAAGCACTGTGCATACTTTAATCACACACATATCTAACATGAAAAACACACACTCACACACAGAGGAGGGAGACCAGTCTCAAGCTGTGACTGACCACATCTCTCTTGGAGGGAAAAGAATTATCTTAACATTTTGAGGAAGAAATTCAAATAATTTTTCATCCTGGCGTAAACAAGATAACTGCTGAAAAATGCAAAATCTTCACATTGTGCATTCCATTACAGGAGAAGTGACAGCTCTTTAATATTATGATAACAGAGGAAAATAAGGCTACTCATTCAACACACCCAGCAGCACCAGCATTTGCACAGAAAGCAATTTGCATGCTGAATTTCACTGTGAAAGGCCCGCAGTGTTTTTAATCACTCGACATTAACGAATCTTTTAATTACCATTTGTCAACAACTGTGTTCAGAATTATGTCTGCTGCTTAATGCTGGGGGGTTCAAGCATGGTGGGACTTGACAGTATTTTCTATTAGCACTCTTCGGAGGAGGTGAAAAGACATCCTCAAGATGCATAAATCCCAGAAGAGAAGGCTTATTATTTTGAGAGGGGAAATAGGAGAGACAAAGAAACCTTTACAAGTAAAAACTAGATACAGGGAATAATGTCACTTAAATGTCAGCGTGGTATGACCTCTGTACTTGAAGACCAGCAATGATTCTCTCTGTGGCTGAAACCGAGTGCAGAGAGCTGCAGAGAAGTACCCCAGTATTAACCTGTGGACCGTACAACTCCTGAGGAGGAATGCGTGGAGGGATGATTTCCAAATTCTAGAGTATTCATTAACTCCAAAATCAAAGAGGAATGCAAAAATGAACACATTTCAAGATTTTGTCTGAACTGTTCCTACCAAGGGGCAACATCACATATACAGCAGTTGGTTAAGAGGCTAAAATTAAAACTGGGTTTTTATTTTAGAATCAAGTCATGTCTTTCTTTTGAATCCAGAAAGAGCCTTGTTGCTGCAACATTTCTGTCTGTACTTGATTATGGTGATGTGTTGTACATGCACGCCTCAGCCCAGAGTTTACAAGCCCTGAATACTGTGTGCCACGGAGCTCTGAGGTTCATCACAAACTTCAAATCCCTCACTCATCGCTGTGTCTTGTATTCACGTGTAGGATGGTCCTCTTTGTCTACACGTAGACTTGTGCATTGGCACATTCTCATTAATAAGGTGATTTTAGGTCTACTCCCTTCATATCTTCTGACCTTCATCAGTCAAAGGACTTCAGGGTCCTATAATCTTTGGTCCCAGAACTTCCTCTTGTTGTCCGTTCCGAAGGTTCAAACTGAGCAGAGGAAAAAGGCCTTTAAATTTGCTGCTCCTTTTGCTTGGAATGAGCTGCAAAAAGACCTGAAACTGAATGAGCTGGTCTCATTGGACACTTTTAAGAGATTGTTAAATAATGTCAACACTGAGGCATCTGGCTGCAGATGTGTCAACAGATGATCTTGCTTCCTTTAATAATCCAGCCCATCTTTAATTATTGTACATAAAGTGTTTTACAGTGTATTTTGTGAGTAATGCTGTTTGGGAATGTAAGAAACTTTGTAAATTGTGCTGCTGCCGATCTTGGCCAGGACACTTTTGTAAAAGAGATTTTTAATCTCAATGAGTTTCTTTTCCTGGTTAGATAAAGGTTAGAAAAAAAAACATCCAATAAGTAAAACTAAAGCCTATGCGGAAGTGCTAAAAGTCGCTGTTTGTTGAGAATCCACTTGAGGCTGGCTGCAGAAAGCCAGAAGTCATGTACATACCCAGCCACAAATATGGACTTCTACAGCATTAAAAAGCATATTTACAGTCTAGGTCAAAAACGCCTTGAGTCCAAAACGGTGATTCCATTATTGGTACACACTTTACGGCGAGTGATTTTTTTCTACCTCTGCGGTTTAGAAGTTATTAGGTTCGTTTGATTTTCCAATCAGAGGCACAGCTCAGGTTGCGTAACCACCGGGCGCCCTGTAGCTGCTCGAAGAAAACTCACAGCCGGCATCAGAGCGAATGTGGCTGCATCCACAGATTGGCTTCATTTCACGGTTTCAGGAACAGACGGGTGACGTCGCTGATGCTTCGTCCATGTTTTATACAGCCTATGGTTCCTACCAGTGCTTTGTTGTTATGTTGTATTCTCACAAGACAATGGTTGTAGCACATCCTGAAACTGTTTGCTGAGCACATTAAGTGACAGAAAAAGAAGAAGAAGAAGAAGAGAGCTGACAGAGATAAACACCATAAGAAGAAAATATGACAACATGGGACACCAGTATGGTCTAGCAGTTAGGTCATGTGCCCCATGAGGCAGGTACTTCAGCCATAGATATCTACTAACACTAGATGACTCATGCATGCTGTGAGTCAATGGGAAGCAATGTTGTCACAATGGCAGCCAGCTTGGGACAGGGCTGCTCGATCACATACAACATCAAAGTCAGTGGAGCATGGACTCTGAAAAATGTATAGATTGTATAACTTTCAACCGATTTTTAAATGACTTGGTTTGTTATAAATGTCAGAGATGTGTTTTTTTACTGCATACTTGAAAATAATTAAACCATTGAATTCGGTAAACTATATTCTTTTTAGTCCATAGGTAGCCACGTTAATAAGGTTTGTAATAAACCAATCTGTTAATACATCCATCAAGAACTCAGAGAGTTACGCGTGAGTAAAGTGAGTAAAGCATCCACAGTCTCCTGTCCCAAGATGCCTGCCGGGTGACGATGCTGCCCACTTCGCCTTAAGACATCTATCTATATCTTCAGCAGTCATATATATCTGGTGCATAACTCCCCATTCTGTCCCTATTTTCTGGTGTATCCATTGTCCTGTCCTCAAAAAAAACGACGACAACAGAAATGGAGCACCCACTATTTGCAGCTTTTTATCATGGATGCTGGTTCACCTTTCAAACACAGTGTCAGTGGGCAGTATAGAAGAAAATATTGCAATTCCAGTTTTACTTCATATTGATTGGCCATAATCTACCCATGCTTGGATGAGAGAGGCTGGTTGGGGTTGATTATGATAAATCTTCAAATAAATGCCAGTGACTATTTGTAGAATTTTGACTTGAAATGCCATTTCCTTACTCCTGAGGCATAAAACAAGCAAGCAGTGATGGCAAACCCCCATCCAAAGACCCAACATGATTAAACATCTCCTCTCTTGATGGAAGGTTTTGTAAGACAACCATGACACCAAACTATGCAACTTCATTAGACACTAAGTTATCATACCATACACACGGTAAATCACATTATAACCACATACAAAGAACACTGTTTTTTTAAACAGGGAAGTCAGTTTTATGTGTTTATTGTGATTAAGTCATCACACAAAAAAATGAAATACTACTCTACTACTCTTCGACCTCAGTCATCACTTGCATCATACAGCCATCTGCAGCCAGCTTGTAAATATGAAGACACACACTATTAATCTGACTGGCTTCAAATTCTCATTAATAAATCTCCTTATGTCCCTGTTTTAAGTTAGTCAAGGACTCTCATGTCATTGAGAACTTCTCTTTTTATGTTAATGACAGACAACACAGATAAAAAAAACTTCCTTCGTACATTTCAAATGTATGAATTCTTAACAAAAAAAAGCCTGTGCTGTGAAAATAGATGACAAACTTTACTTTGGTGTTTACTGACACATGCTGCTGTTAACGAGGGTGTGAGACAGGAAGAACAAAGGGGTGAGATAAGAACTGTGCAGGGAACAGGGGTGTGTGTAAAGTGGGACCTCTGGGAATCAACACTTGAGGTTGAAAAATAAGCTTGTGTAAAGCTGAAATATGAAATACAGAATCAAACATAAAAGAATGATGATTGCCTACATGTAAAACAGTACTGCTAATATAAAAAATAAACAGCAATAAATGTAATGGAATAACCTACTTTTTAGAGCATTACTGCAAACAGAACTACAAGTCTTGTGATTACAGCAATAACTACGGTTATGAATCATTTTCGAGTTCATTTTGTTTTTGCTATTGATCTCGTGCTTGATTTTTAAATGTACTCTTATCATGAAAAAATAAAAATAAAAACATCAAAAGTTTGTGAAATGATCATACGTTTCCAGATAAACCGCTCAAATACAAAAAAATGTTTTTTTTTTTAAAGTGTGTTAAATTCTGTGACTGAATGACGCATTGCAAAGGAGATCCTCCTCCAACTGTTTCCCTCCTTCTGCTGGCACCCTTTAAATTATACAAATTGGCCCTCACTTTCATATGAGTAACCAGATGCCACAGACGTAATGGTGGGAGCACATTCGAGGTTTCATCAAACGTGCAAAGGTTCACTCAGTATGAGTGAGTTTGAGTGGGAGGAGAGAAAGTGATACAGCGAGAGACAGACAGAGAAGACGGGTCTTAGAAATATGCTGTAAGTCAACCCTCTCTCTCTACTGTTCCCATCTGGTTGAGTGCAGCCGTACGTGCAGGGAAGCTACAGCTTCTTGAGAGTGAGAGCCGAAGGGCAATGACGCTCCCAACAGTCAAGCTGTCAGAGAAAGTGGAGGATACAGCAGAGCATTGATGTCGACATGCAGATGTATGTGCATAGAGTATTTGTGAGCTGTTTGTGGTCCAGACTCATCGATAAGGCTGTGACTTAGGAGAGTTATCATAATACAAATGGGTCATTGAACCAACATTAACTTACAGGAAGTCTCTGTAGTTCTGTGTTTTGTGAATTAATGAAGTAATTTATTTTCAGGACTCTGTCAAAGAAGACAGGTGCAATACTGCTAAACATAGAATGTTAATTATCGTAAAGAATCCATAATCCCCCCTTTCACTGAGTGTTGTTATGAAAGAAAGTTCAAAACTGTCCATTCTGAAAATAGCACATGATAATTATGAGAGCTGACAGCAATCCTGAAACATGATGATTCTTTTTTTTTTTTTTAATGGTTTGAGAGTCAATATCATGACTACCCAATGAAGCATTTCATAAGATCACTTAAACAACTCGTGCTTGCCTTGACCAAAAAATCCCTTTATATAGGATAAAGTAAAGCATCACCCAGCTTTGTAGCTTCTCAGTTTGGCTGTTCTTTTTTCTTTTACAAATGCAACTGGAGACGTCTGAAACAAGATAAGTGGTAAAATGTGACAGTCGATTTCTTCTTCCTAATTGTTAATCTCAAAATCACTTTGGTATCTTCGTGTCTTTGGTTCCAAATACTGAGAGATGAAAAGAACAGCCTGTTCAAGCCCAAACGCCCCCTCCCCTCCCACCCACAAATGACAGGCACATTTCAATCCTGTGAGTGAGAGGAGCTCGGCGATCAACTGGCAGGAGGACCTGGCACCCGATCAGAACCTGCCGTTTGAATATTTTCACATGGAGAGAGAACTGCTGCTTCCGACTGAGGCCCACGTCACATCTGCTGAGGACCTACTTCTGACTAAGTGAACTGGTGGCAGCCCCCCAATGTGCCTGGTGCCATAGACTTGTGACAGCAAAGGTTTACAGGGTGGTAAATATTGTTGATGTTGTGTTATCTGTCACACAACAGGGTATTTACTGCTTAAGACCAGCTCAACATTTGTTCACCAGAACAAAACCATTTCACCAGAAAGTCGTGAAGCTACCCAGTGTTTCACTTTCTACTTGAATGCCATAAGCACAGCCACCTTGGTACCTGGTCAAATAAATAAACTAGAAAAGCATTCAGAGAGTGCAGACCTCCACCAAACATATTGTGATTATCAGGCAATGCTTTAGTCCTACTTTAATGTTATACTCCTTTTCAGCAGACTGGCTGCTACAATTTGGTGTTAGTTGCAGGTTTGTACAATAATTTGTTACCTGACAGTGTTGAAAATTATGACCTAGCACATATTTCATATTCAGGATCTTAGTATCCAGAATATTGCCAGGATCCGGGTCATACTTTTACATCTGTCAGAATTTCTTGTGACCTTCTCCTGTATTCTTTTGCAAAGCAATTCAACAATTTATAATGGAGTTATATACACATATGGTGAAAACGGCCCTATCTCACAATGATAAAGAATCCTTTTAAAAAACCCTGGATCCAGATGGTGATCCAGATCGCCACCAAATTAAAACAGTTCTCCCTTATCCCATTTTGAATCTTTCCTGAAATTTTCATCCTGATCTGTACATTACTTTTTGAGTTATGTTGTTCACAGAAAAACAGACAAACTCTCCCAAATATGTAACCTCCTTGGCGGAGGTATTAAATAAATAAATAAGGAGCCATGAGTCAATCCACACCCTCACTTTGTAATGCATACTGTATGAAGAAGAGACAATCATGACAACCTAATTAGACTCATTAGAAATCAAATAAATCCCCAGAAAGGAGTCTTGTTTACCCTGTCAGTATTCTGATTTGCATACTTACCTGATCATTATACATTATCTCTTACATGTTTCATTGTTATGACTGATCATGTGACATCATTCAGCCTGTGTGCAGGCCAACAGAATGGAAAAACAGGGGACAAGAGGCAGGTAAAGAAGGGAAGAGAAGTCAGAGAGCAAGGATGCAAGGATGTAAACAAGGCAGGGAGGTGATGGAAGGCTGAGGGAGACAATAAAAAAAAAAAGAAATGAAATAAAAGTGAAAGAAAAAGAGACGGAAAAATCTCACAGGGATCTGAAGGAAAGGGAGCTTTGATTAAGGGAGCGATCAGTCAGAGGCTACAAACAGCATCAGCATCAAAAAACATCTAACTAAGATCCAAAACATTCCTGTCAAATGTCAAACCCGCTCATGTTGTCAGCAAGCGGGTGATGCATGCATCACTTTAGAAGAGATAACATCACAACAGAAAGAAGCGCACTGAAAAGTGTTTTTTAAACAGAACATGGATATATCAGTGGGAGTCAGATGGATGAATTTGTGCTTTTACAGTGGGTGGGCAAAGCACTTAGAATAGTTTGGGCAAGGTAATGTTTACAGCTCTATGGGGAATTAGGAGCGAAATTTCTAACTGTAACCGTATGTTTGTATATTCTAGACAAACAGACTCAGTGGGATGTAGCTCAGAAATCTGGCGAGAGGAAAGTGGTGGAAAAAAGCAAATTTAACTTCGGAACAGGTGAATAAACCATTGTTAGTTTATTTCTCATTGAGTGGACTGAATATAGCGTTATACATACAATACAGCGTTGATAAAAAACTTACATACATTCTGTCTTGAGCAATTACATGTATCTGCAACAGCTGGGGGTCTGCGGTCTTCTTTTTGTTGAGTTAAAAGTGTTTTTGGTAGATGGCAGGGACTGGGTGTTTATATGGTGGCAGTGATCTTGAGGCTTCACTTTGGGTAATGAGGAGCTGGAGACGAGTTTTGCGTCTTTGTAAACAGTCAGTGGGTTGGAGGGTTCAGTGGCTTTCAGTTCTAAAGATAGTGCTTGTTTACTGTACAAGATAAACTCTCCATTTATGCTGATCAGACAGTTGGAATATTACATAAAACCAATTTGCATAAAGAAGCCATAACCATCAACTTACAAAGGAGTTATTCTCCCTTGGTCTGCTCTGCTGCAGTCTTGTTACTGACTGTGTTTCAAATGCAAACTGCCCTGCTGAAGCCTTTTGGTCTCAAATCTACAAACACATACACACACTCTGCTTTGTGCTGCTTTTGTTCTTATTTATCTCCGTTCTGTATCTATATTTATGTGCTTAGTTCTGCTAGAAAGCACTTTGTTATGAAACTGCATGTAACAAGGTCCTTATCACTAAAATTTGACTTGCCTTGCAGTGGAGAAGCGAGAGAATTCAGGTTTAAGGAGTATACAGGTCGCACAAGGTAAAACAAGGCTTCCTGGCCAGGTAAATAGTATAACGCAAAGTGTCTGCTTTGCAGCACACAGCTGTGACAGTAAAGTAATAGACCAACGCTGGTGGAGCTTCACCAACTTCAAATTGCTTTCTTTGCTTTATTTTACTTCTTGCAGCAGGAGGGTATCGGCTCTCAGATACAATATAAACACCATTAATACACTCCGTCAGATAGGAGGTGGCAAAGTGCAGGGTGGAGGAGTAGCTCTGTGATAGAAAAGCAACAAGTTCAACTGTAAACAAAAATATGTCTGTGTGTGATAATTTATCACCTGTTCTGAGAGTCCTTAAGCAAGGCAGGCAAAAAGGGCATGGCTCTGTGCAGCTAGGGGTGAATTCATCAACTTGGCATCTGTTTTAGCTCAGGCTACATACAAAGCTTGACATCTTCTTGACATTCGGGCATTCTGCTACAGCTTCTGTCCCTCTATCTGTCACTGTGATAATTCCCATACTTGGCTGCTGCCATGATGAACTTTTTGGAGCCAAACGTTACCATGTTGAGAAGAGAGGATGTTACTGGAGGGAACCAAGGATTCGGGGTACAGGAGGCTATTAATTTCTTTTAAAATCATACCTGAAGGTGTAATGTGCGTGTGCACAAACCAAGGGGAAACATCTGGTTTAGAAAAATGAAGCTTATGCTGAAGTGCTAAAAATTGCTGTTCATCAAAAATCCACATGAGGCTAGCTGCAGAAAGACAGGAGACCACATAGACACCAACCCAAAATTAAAATACACAGCGGACGTTTACAGCATTAAAAAGCCTATTTACATCCTGGTTCAAATTACATTACATTACAAATCTGAAAAGCTAATTTCACTATTAGCACACACTGTACAGCACCTGATGCTTTGTGAAGCACCATGTGGCTCCGTTCTATGTAAGGTGCTATACTAAATAAAGCATACTTACTTGCTGACAGAGGGTGATTTCTTTTTTTTAACCTTTGCAATTTTGAAGATATTAGGATTATCTAATTGTCCAATCAGAGACACAGTTCAGTTCATGTGACTGACAGATGCCCTATAGCTGTTAGAAAGAAGCTCAAAGCCTGCGTCATATCCAGTATGGTCGCATTCACCATTGGGCTTCAAAACTCTGCATCAGGAAGAGTACATCCATGTTTTATACAATCTATGGCACAAACACACAAATGTTTTGTATCTACTCTCTTAATTTGTGCAAATATCTGGCTTCATTTATCAGTGTCCAAAGATGCAAACTTTGCAGAGACTTCCTTCAAATGCCACTCAGTCTGCATCATCCAACAAGGATGAAATAAATTCATCAATGCTGCAGTTTGCCTTGCACAACACTTTATGCATGCCCGGGTTGCACAGACAGGACCAACCAGTGAAGAGAAAAAAAAAAAGAAAAGAGTGATTATTGTGTAAAAAATGATTTCTTGTGATTTACTTTTAAACTTTACAAACAGGATTATACAAATCTTAAGCATCTAGAATATGACCACTTGGTATCACTGAATATTCTCATTTTTACACAATGTACCTTTAAGACGACACTCATTAAACAGCAGTTTCAGGAACCTACACATCAACTAAAACTGTGAACTCTTGAGGCTGCTGCTTGTCCTCGAGTTTAACTAAAAACCTGTTTGTGATACTGTAAAGGGAATGGGTAAATGGGTAACTTCATCCAACAAAAGCCATGAGTGGGGGTTGAACCAGTGTCTGCTACAACTTTATCTTCTGGTTTGACCCCTTAGCCAAATACGAACCTCTAAATGATTTTATTTAAATTACAAAGCAACATGTGATAGCAATAGGCCACCTGTATTGTTTATTGACTCTAACTTTTTTGTGGTTACATCAAAAAGATTTCAAGTATTCTACAGGTAGACCAGATATTATCAACTGAAGCACACCCAAAGTTGTTGTGTTAGAAGGACATTTTATTCCAAATTTGCAAAAGCCCAGTGCAATGAAATATTAACAGATGAGAGGATGATGCAGATTGGTCTGATTGGGTATTTCCTGCCTGAAACACAGAACATTGGACTTTTTAAAATTGCCTTTCAAATTTAAATGGAGAGGAAAGAAACGATGGTAAAAGGTGAGTGAAATATTAATTAAGGACATTTGACTGGACTGGATGTTCAGGTAGTTAAAACTAAACTATGAGAAGAGATCATAATTGCAAGACTCAAATTCATAACTCCTAAAATTGCATGTAATTTTATACTCATTGTGAATAATCTGTTCCTCTCAGAGTAATATCCCTGTGACAAAGCTGTCTACAGGTCCCTGGAGTCCTTCCCTCTCCTCTCTAATGGCTTCCTCCTTTCATGATACTGTGTCAGTGATCAAAAGCAACATTTTCTCTGCTGAAATACATCACAAAGTCATACAAAACATCTTCACTCCATTATGCTCACTGTTCTGAGTATTACCAATGGGAACCTAAAAGGATTGTGTTTGGATTTTTTCCACTTTGGTTTTATGGTGTTCATTATTGATATTTTTATAATGATCTCGAGGGCAACATATGTGCTCACTCTTCCATTTCAGGCAACAAACATTAGCAGCTCAGGCTATTAGACAGTGATGTTTTTCAGATGTGTGAAGGGAATCCATCTTACGACTCTCTGCTGCTATAGTAACAGTGATCAAGTTGCTCTAGTTGCTAAGTTATTGTGTAAAAACTTCTAAACAGTGAGTTTTGATTTGCTTTACCCCTTGGCCTGGCTTCATGGCTGAGGCTTCTTTGTGACACCCTTGATTGGTGACATCACAGCCCATCTTGATGTAGCATTGAGTACAAACAGTTACGACGGGGTCACTTTCTCCCGGTGAACAGCTCGGCACTGCAGCTCGCGGGAGATCACAAAGTGCCATTTCCTGTGAAAGTGAGAGTGGCTCGCGCTCCCCAGAGCCACCGCAGCGGAGCCTCTTTCTTCCTCTTATCATACATCCCCATCCTCAGACATCCGACAAAGCCGCAGCTCAAAAAGGAGGAACATTTCTATTTCACTAGCAGCCTGCTGGTGTAAAAGCATCGGTATATGTGTGTATGTAAGAGAGAGGGAGATAGAGGAGAGCATGAGGAATAACAAGGTTAATGGTGGGGACTACTAACAGCATCAGTTTTCTATTTTTGGGGGCGGAGGTGGGAAAGCCAGGTGCGTGTCAGTGTAAACAGCAAAATGAGGTGGTACATGTGGGTGCGGAAAGATCGAAAAATGAAGGTACAACACTGTGCTGGTGCCTGAGCACATTGTGGAAAATGCTACTGATGTAAGGAGCTGTCATGGACTGAGAGTTTAAATTTAGATCGACATCATCGTGTGCCCACAATCTGTTGGAAATATATACTGAACATGTGCACCAAGATTCACCTGATGCTGTCAGTCTCTCTGACAGAAGGATGAAACAAGACCTCTATATTTCTTCCTGGAACAAGCCGAACCATTAGATTCATTCCAGGTCAGGAAGCAGGAGTAAAAAAGAGTGCAGAGTTCGTGGGAAAACGAGGGAGTGCAATCCTTCCTAATTAAAGATGAGCTTACCTTGCTGTTCGTTACAATCTTCTTCTCTACCTCCTGTCTGCTGCGTGCCACAACAGCACAGCTCACATAGAACCTCAGAGTAGTTAAAGATTTAAATTTTGTTGTCCCTAAGCAAAGCTGACAGCAAGATATCTCCTCTTTCTCCTCCCTGCATGCGAGGCCCTCTCTGCTGTCACTGCCGCCGCTAAACCTTCCCAATTAAGTTTGATCTTCCTCTTTATCTGCTCGCTGTTTGTGCTGCGAGAACGAAAGCGAGAGAAAAAGATGGCTCCTAATGAACCACAGAGACAGTTTCTTGTCCGAGGTGGGGCATGAGACTGGATGTAAACTGAACAGTCAAAGCACATTTGCGAAGTTGATGTTAGAGATATACAGCAGCAGAGGAGGAGGTGGAACATGAGTCAGCACTCCCACATCAAAGGGTGAACAAGTATGACTTGTTCTGTGTAGGAAGTGACAGTCAAGATCCAGGAGAGGAACAACTGCACATCTTTAAGATACGAACACGTAGAGAGGGAGAAGTGAAAATTGTTCAAATACAAAACTAGGATCAAACAAACTAATGTTGGCTTTGATTCTTTCTTTGCCCTTTGATCAAATATTTCAAATACTGGTGCAAACAAAAAAGTTTTTCGCATTCAGAGGGGCTCGCTGATCACATCCTTTTTGTCACAGAGTGCAACAGTTGCAGAATGTAGACTTAAGTGCTTATGTAATTAAGTGTTGCAAAGTGTGCATCAGAAAACTCACGCACTCAATAATGTGACAGTGGGACAGCGGTAAGCACTCACAAACTTACAGGGAACACGCATCACAGTCCATTAGTTCATGGGTGTGGAGTTTGAGAAAAAGTTCAAACTGTGCTGCAGCTTCTCATCTGTGGTTAGATCCAACCACCACACACTGAGCCTGCCCAGACGCTGGTATCATTTTCACCAGGTTGTCTTCACAAAAATTGGTGAGTGAAGTTAATTTTTTAGACCCATTCAAGACGACAGCTCAGAATGTTAATTGTAACCTGACTGTAAGTAAATTCAATGAAATACGCCTGAAAATTTGAGCTCTACAAAAAGTGAACACGAGCTAGCCTGAAGCTAAGCTGCACTGTCAGGTTAGATGATGTATACTAAACCTGTTTTTACTGCATATTATTTAATGAGTTTTTTAAATGCCACAAAAAAGTCAGGAAAACTTTAACTCTATAAGTAACAAAAATTTAAATCACCACCACCTACACAGCAAGCAAAATATTTACCAATGGAGTAAAAAAAATGTGCTACTCTGAAATAAAAAAAATAGCTTAATAGAAGAAACTAAAGAAGTATATTTTCTGATGCCATTGGGGGTCTTAACAAGTCTAAAAGGCCATTTTCAATGAAAATAAAATTCATTTACTTAGATTTTAGTTTTTTTAGTGTACTGCAGCTTATTTTATGTCAAAATGATGTCTTTTCATCCCTCCACCTGTTTATGATGGGTTTGAAACAGCCCATTTCTAATGTTCATTTCTATTGATCATAATAAATTCAGTAGAGTTCAGTGTTCAGTTTTAAACTTTATTTATTAGTCTTTTAAACCACATAATTATGTTATCACTAGATCAGCTATTAAGTCTTTTACCATGTCATTTTGTTGGTCGACTGCGTTAAATCAATACAGGCCTGTTTTATGAAGTGGCTGACTCATTTAACACTCTGCAGCTGAAAACAGTCACAAAGATTTTATCTAACCAGACCACTCTCATTGTGCCATTGGTGGGCCCAGTGGGAAATAACTTTCTTACTCTGGCAGTGTTACTATAATGCTCTACCCACTGAGCTTTACAGTAACAGATCTGCCACATCTTT
This sequence comes from Halichoeres trimaculatus, assembly GCF_033239565.1. Classification (NCBI taxonomy): domain Eukaryota; kingdom Metazoa; phylum Chordata; class Actinopteri; order Labriformes; family Labridae; genus Halichoeres; species Halichoeres trimaculatus. The sequence continues at coordinate 13,892,895 of NW_027437182.1, read as the reverse complement.
TCCTTGGGGAGCAGTTGAACTGTAAGTCGCAGCTTCACAGTCTCATAATACGAAAAAGTAAAGGCAGAGATGGAGGGTCTCCCCAGCATAGCGTGTCGGCCATGATGGAAACTCCTTGTCGGGCTCTGTTATGGAGCCTGTGCAATATGATGTGAAGGGCTCGTAATGACAACCATTCGTTTTCATTACTTCTCATAGCTTCACAGCAACCTGGCTCAACTTTGTCACCTCACCACAGAGCGGGGACGTGTAGAGGCAGCCGAGGGGAGTATAGGGCAAACAGCAACAGAAACAAACTGGGTCATACTTTTTAAGCTTGTGCATGGTGTTAGAAAAACTTTGCCATGAAACACAGAAAAACAGAATCACCTTTGGGCTTAAGGTTTGGATCTCTGAATACGAGTCCCACTCTGGCCTTGAAAAACCATCTCATTGCTTTTTTTTATGGACCGTTTAGACAGTGTCTTCTGCATCCATGTCTGACCCCAGTTCAAACATACTGCTTGACTGCGCTGTCTCCTACAGCCATGATTTTGGGGATGCTCACAAGTTGATCCGGTAGTTTGATGGAAAGTTTAGAACTGCTTTAAAACCTCCTCTGCCTGATTCATAGAATATATTAGTGAAAAAGGTAAGATCTCTTAAAATTGAATGACTTTAGTTCCCACAGTAAGCCTGTGGTCTGTGAGGCTCTCAGTTGCTGGAATAAGAAACGGGAGAAGTCTTAGTTTGACTCCACAATGAAAGGGTTCAGTTGACCAGGCTATCAGGCTCCTGTGTCTGGGCTGCTAGGAGTCCTCGATGCGATCATTATGGTTCAGATAACCTCTGCAGCCCTCTCTTCCTCTGATGTGACACCAGGTGGGATTATCTCCCCTCAGACTGTAACTGTAAAATGGCCTCTGCAGCTTTATCTGAGCAGATTACATCCGGGGGAGTGAAGTTGCTGCTTCAAAAGCAGACTGTGATTCCCTTGTTGATTTAGCCAGGCCAGAGGCTTTGATTACTAAAGCTACAAGGGAGAAGGATCAGTACATACACAGCACTGTGAGCAACGAGGGAGCACGGTGCGCTAAACTGCTCATTATTGAGCAGAAAAACAGTACAGGAGTTTTTACAAGTAAAAGACTTTGGAGCATACTGATGCGATGTGATCATGGTTTTCATCAACACCTGAGGGCTTCTCAGGGTTGTACTTCTACTTCATACGTCTCCATCATTAACTGAATTTCCACACTGAGGCAAGACTCAAAGCTGCTTTTCTTTAAGACCCATGCAGCTCAACAGCAACCTGCACGCACCAGGGGGTTTAAGCCTCCTGGACAGGATGTACCAAACCACCTGCGAGTTCAGCACCTCGGTCTCTGATGCCCCCCTGTAGAGAGGGCTGGAGTCAGATCATTACACACACGTCGGCCGCACAGACTGATAGAGGTTATGTAACCTGCACACTCTCTTCCTCATGACTGATTTTTCCCACAACTTTTAGTTCAACTCTCTGAGATGTTTTCTTAAAAAACCGCAAAACAGAATCTAAGCAAACTTTTATGTTTTAAATTTGTAAAAAGTTGTCTTTTTGGATGAAATTTAAACAATATTCTTCTGAATAGACAAAAATGTCTTATTTTGAGGTGTTAAAAGACAGGAATGATGAAATAAAAACTGTCTTAGTCCAAGAAAGTGAACTAGTAGTTTTCTAAACCCTGCTGGCAGATTTCCAATCTTGACAAGTGATTCAAGCATCATTTCTATCTTTTAATGTCCTGAAATGAGACATTTTTCTCATATAAATGTATTTAATATTAGCAATCAAACAAATGTAGATCCTGTATTCTGACCTTCAATTTACTTTGCTTCACATTTATTATCATTGTATTTCTTTAGTCAGCTTACTTATTGATTGTCTCACTCTGCATAAACATTCCAAAAGTGGGTGCTCATCTGTCTTCAGCTTCCCTACACACAAAAAGTTTTTCATGGTAAATTTTGAACATCTTTATATCTATTGTTTCAAATTAGTGCAGCTCTGCTGCTCAGCAGATTCTGGGAAGTTACATCACTCTTAAAGGTAGGGTATGAAGGATCTTCCTAAAAAAAAAACAAAGTCAACTCTTAAATGAACAATCCTGCTTAGTCGTCACTTCTGGGCCTCTATACATGTGTGTCAGACTCTGTGGCTACCTCAACCCTTCTTCTGTCTGTATGTTGATGTTTTGGTTGTATCATTTCTGGGCAGAGAGTAGCCATGGTTACATCAGCCGACCATAACGCAGCCAGTACACTTGGCTTGACTTTCCACGCGACCAACGCGAGTTGCTATGTGTCAAATACCCATGATTAGCTTGCACTAACAAGCCAAGTCAGGTGCACGGCTCTCCCACATAGAAATGGCATGCTACAGGTGGTGGCTGGGCTAGTGAGTGTGTTCAAGTAGTTACGGACAGGGACAGTGAGTGTGCACTGCCACTGGCACTGAGCCAAGGAGTAGGAGCCCAGTTTAAATGATGTTTTTACTGACAAGTATTACTAATTCCTGGAGATCCTACCTTTAACATACCCTGCATTACAGGAAAATCTGGAGAGAAAGTCTATGGAATTAAAAACTGTTAAATTGTCCAAAATGGTGTTCTGTGGGCTGTAAGCCAAGTGAACTAGCTGTAAATGGTGAAACACTGGAGGAAACTAGGCCCAAGAAGAGAAATTCATCTTTTTCCTGAAGAAATTCAGAAAAGTTAATTTTCAACTGGAGCAAAAACAGGGATCATGTAATACCTGTCTCTCAAGGACTGTGATGTGTTGGGGAATTGCCTGAAGGTTTAAATGTATATATAGGATTGTTCCTTTTTCGTACCCATAGGATACGATTTTTTTAACACATTTGAGTTGCACATACACTTAGATGTGGGGGACTGTTAAGCACTGCTGCAACTTGTAACATAACAACCTGTACTTTGCCATTAGGAGTCGGATCGTAAAATTTGAGTATATTTGTCTTTTTATCAGTATATTCAAATCTCTTCTTAAGCACCATTAGTGAGAGCATCAAGTACTGTAAATACTGCTGCAGGTTTGATCAGTCAGTTTTATTAATGATGAACTCAGTTGTATATGAATTCAACCCATTTTAAAATGTCGAGTATTCGTTTTTTTTTCCTGCTCTGCACAGGCTGCCTGTTACAGCTCGAGTGGAGGACACTCACAAGTCCTGCTTGGTGTGGCATCAGAGGGTGTTGGGACAGAAGCAGTGATAAATCCTGTGTCCTCTCAGAAGGCGCTAATAATTCAAGATGATGTGGCCAAATGTCACAGGACACATTTCCTGTCCCCCCGCAAAGGCAGAACCACTCAGAGACGTGATAAATGGCCCTGACTTTCATCTTTTCTCACATGATCTGTTTGAAATCTTAAGGCCTCATTGTGTTGTTGTGGAGGTGTCACTGTGACAGGCATCACTTCAGAGAAGATTGACACCGGTTGTGCATGAAAATATTTCTAAGTGCTTGTTTGGAGTACCAGATGGGAGAGCTTAAACATGTCTGCAGAATTCAGATCATGTCAGACAATCTGGCATTTAATACTTATTCTCTGACAATCTTCCTGTGATCATGAGAATCTACTCCCACTTCTATTGAGGCAGTGCTGGACTGCCTTAGTAGAAGTTTGTTAGCATGTAGCAAAAGCCACCCATCTGTTCTCTGGATAGCTACAAGTGTTAAACTTTTATTGCCTACAATAAAAGAGTTAAGTATGACAAACGGTACATTACACTGCACATAAGCTGAACCTTTAACTCTGCTCTTAAATAGCAACCTTCTGCATTTAATTTAATTAAAAGCTGAAATAAAAGATAACTACAGGGGACATTCCAGCACACCTAATGTCCTTTAGCTCACAAGCTTTTGTTTTTGTTGTTGTTGTTGTTCAGAAACTCCCAGACAAAGTTGTTTTAAGATGGATTAAAAATAGTGGGATCATTTGTTCAGAATATGTGATTTATTAAAAAAAGAAAAAAAATCACAAACCTTTGTCTCTGAAACTGAGCCTCTCTTTTTTTCTAAGTGTGTCAGATCAATAAATCTTCCCATCACTTCCCCAGCCCATAAAAGTGTTTTCCTGACCTGGCAACCCACTTCTTCCAATGACAAGCCCTCTGACTGAGCCAAATCTACATTAGTTGCACTCCAAACTGTCTCAATAGCCTCTCTGCACCTCTCTACTGTCTTGTGCTTCAGACATAAATGCTTCCTCTTTGAAGGTTTCCAGACAGAATCAATACCAAGAGACAGTGTTGGCAAAAACAGAATCCAGATTTCCATCACTTTGGCCTTTTCTTATCCCTGCAGCCAAAGCCATCAAAGCCAGGGCTCCTGAAACAACAATCAGACAAAGTCATCGCTGTGTATCTGAAGGATAGATACCTTATCTACAAACAGGCCTTACTGTGGGTCAGTTCACTCGAGGCGTGATGACACTCGCATTCACCCAAGAAAAAAAGGAGAATTTTTTGTGGTTGACTTAGGATTTGAGAACATTTCAGACACAATCACATGTTGATACCACATAATCAGATTTTCTTTTTGTCATTTAAAACTAAGGTGTAACATGCGGACAACACAACAGCTCCCCTAAAGTGAAACCAAAACTTGAAGAGCTCCCCATGGAGAGCCAAATTTCTCCATTATAACAAATGTAACGTGGGTCAAACTTCTCACGATCAAAGCAGGAACTGTTTTATCATGTGGGTTTATGAATGGGAGCCATTTTTTTCAAAACTGAGTTTAAAATAGTTATTTGATATCAAAGGGAGAGGATGTAGGTGAAACACATGTACAGCCTGTTTGCTATTTCTGCAATGTTTCACATACAAACCTGAGTCATCTGCATAATCAAGATAAATAATTCATGCTTGAGCTACAACTGCTTCTTCAAACACAAAACAGACAATAGTGGCCATTTCTTGTTTTGTGTTATGCACATTTTTCTAAAATTCAACATGCTCTATATTAATCTGTAAACTGCCTTGTTAGTTACTTGATACTGATTAGCTGAAGGGTGTTAATGAAAAAACAATAAGTTATGTGGATCTACTTAGCAAATAATACATTATGGACTTGATTTCTTTCCTCTGGTATAAAATGCAAACCGGCTCAGGTTTCTCCTTGCGGCACCCTACAGACAAATGATGGAAATATCCCCTTGCAGGTCTACACAGTCAGCACAAATAGTGTTGTATCACAATTATCTGGGAACCAGGCGTGTGTGTGACCGTTGAGGGGAGTTGGAGGGCACCAGAAGTGACGTCAGGGTAAATTGAGACGATGTGAGCAGAGTGTTGTTGACAGCACTGTAAACAGCGGCCAGGTGGAACTGTTCTCTTCAAGCAACTGCTTTTCATAAACAGATGGGTGCTGTTTAGGCTGCTACACCTCTTTGTTGAGTGAATTTATAATTACAGATTAGATGAGCTCAGGTAATTGGAGGTTGTACACACTTTCGCTTTAGGCAGGTTCTTAAACTGCTGGGTTAGGGAAGCTGTGGTTCAACATGGAGGAGTCCCTGCTGCTGGGTTCCCGCTGGGGTTATATACAATTCACTGACGGACGTACAAAGGCAGAGGAACTAAACAAGCAGAAACTTCAGGCAGAACCATTTCCATTTACAGACAGCCCTCTGACATGACCAAGTGAATAATGGGGTAAGCCAATCAGTACCAGAGTTCAGAGAAAGTAACATTTTTGGGGGAAGTAACCGCAACTATATCTAATTAGTAATTTGTCAAGGGGCTGCACAGCAGCGCAACGGTTAGCACTGCAGCCTCACAGCAAGCAGGTCACCGGTTGGCTTGGCCGGTGGGCCTTCCTGTGTGGAGTTTGCATGTTCTCCCCATCCATGCATGGGTTCTCTCCAGGTCCTCCGGCTTCCTTCCACAGTCCATAAACATGCTTACCAGGTTAATTGGACATTCTAAATTGTTCGTAGGTGTGACTGTGAGAGTGAGTGAATGGCTGTCTGTCTCTGTGTCAGCCCTGTGATTGACTCGCTACCAGTCCAGAGTGTACCCCACCTCTCGCCCAATGACAGCTGGCATAGGCTCCAGCCACCCGCGACTCTTCACAGGACAAGTGATTCAGAAAATGAATGAATGAATGAAGTATTTTGTCCAACATTGGACATGACCAATCAGCTTTGAATCATAACTTATTCTTAATCCCATATGTAACATTTCTGCATGCAAAACTGAATTTATTCATCTGATGTCAAAATAAATTATAAAAGATAAAAGATTCCAACATCAGATCAGTCTGGAAAAAAACAGTAAATAAATTAGTTAATGTACTACTTGTTTACTTGAGGAGCTCTGATAAGTTAGGGCCTGTGTCCACTGACAGCTTTCCATCTCTACCCTTACTGTGAAGTCTGTGTTTGGTATCTTGCATTCTAAATATTTCCTTTTATTCAAGGACATTTTTAGGTAAATACAATGGAAAGGTAAACGTGCCCTTATGTTAGCAACAGATTTAGACCTGGAAATGGTTCCCTCATTAGATAGCCATTTACAGAAAGTAGGTAATCCTCTCCAATTGCTTTTGACAAAGTTAACATTGGAATTCCCGCCCCATCTTGATTTTCAATGGCCAGTTGAAGGCATTCATTGTAGATGAGTACAGCGTTCTGTTATCAGGGTGCTCAAGCTCGTACAGTGACTTTTGTAGGAATGACCTAACATGTTAGATATTTAGTGCTAACACCAAACCAAGGAAGGTTCTCTCATCTAATAAAATTTACTTTAAATTTAAGTGTAATGAAAACAAATCCAAAAGATTTTGTTTCCTGGGAGGGAACTTAACAGAGAGCCAAAATCTGGATATGATGAACTTCATTTTTAAAGACGCTTCTTGTCATCATTTAGACTACCAACAAAAGAAAATGTGTTACACAGAGATGAACAGAAGTTATTATCAGCCAATTAAAACACTACTCAAACCATGGATTTCTACCAAGTTTTGCCCCTGATAAGGCAAACAACCAGTCATAGTTTACAGTTTCAGGCCTTGGAAAGGCAGCTGATGCTGAAGAAGAATTCAGGTTGCTGTGCATTGAAATGCTGAGCTGATTGTTGAGTAAAAATAATTACAAATAAGTTAATGTTTCTCAGCACTCTTGGTATTTTATTATAGACGCATATCATGTTAAAGTTTTTGAAGTTGATGTGGAACTTTGATGGACTTGCTTGTAATTGGATTCTAGACTAGGCAATAAATATGTGACAGTCTAAAAGTAGAGTTATCCTTTAATAGACTCCTTCACAAAAATGAACATACATTTATGTTTGTTTGATAGCTTTCTTTAAATCCCTGGAATAGAAACTTTTAGGGATTCCTTAAAGAGGTCAACATAACACATCCCTAATGTAGTTTACTGAACAGAACTAGTCATAAACTTAAAAGTCCATCACTTTGTTTTTGTATGACCCTGTGCATAAAGCTATGCCTTGTTACAGAAACCCAGTTACTCAAAATGTCTTACTGAGTAAACTTTCAACCTTTCATTTTGTGGCTGTAGCTTTCTAAAGTTCATGCAAACATCAAGAACAATTAAGTTACGGAGTATAATTGCTCAACAAAGATAGCTGGCATGAACATGAGCTGCATTATATGGGGATTAAATTTGACAAGTGAGAAAATAGTCCTACAGTGTAACTGTCAGTTTGTAAAGAAACTACTCATCAACAATTTCCTCTCAAGCACTCTCATGGCTCACATCCTAATCAGGCTTTAATTTCTGGCTTGTTTTTTCTCATGTCAAAACACTTCTTGGCTGGAAACATGAGCCAAAAAGGAGGCCTTCAGCTCATCACCATCATCCTTCAAGCTTTTGTGCGTTTCCGATTGCCTCCGATGTTTGTCAGTGAGAGCAGAGACGGCTGGGGCTGTGCTTCTATTCATGAGCTGTTTCTCCCGTGTCTCCACAACAAAGCAGAGCATAAAAAGAGAGAAATAAACCATAGGAGCTGCCAGAGTGCTGAGTGAAAGGTGGGGAGAAGTGTCTTGGCAAGCTCGTGGATTTTTGTAGTCTTCCTCCACTGCGGCTGCTCTGGACGTGGCGGGAAAGCAACAACAAGATGAAATGTAGCATATGCCATTTTTTTCTTTATGTTTGCCTTTGGTTTCCATCTTCTCCTCCTTCATTGCCCTCCCACACTCTCGGTGCTGTGGTCCATTAAGCTGTCTGTCCACAGCCAGAAGTGACTTTGACATTTGCTGAAACGCCCAGTGGAGTGTTCAGGCTTGAAAGGATATCCAATGCTTTGACCCAAAACCACTCGTTTCTTTTTCTTCTCCCTTCCCCTTCCATCAAAACCTCCTTTGTGACATTGTGCGCTGGCATGTTGGCTCTCAGACCAAAGCCTGAATATATTTAAACTTCCACCAATGAAAGACAATCTCTCTCCCAACATTATCCCCTATTCACACACTGCAGCATGCTGACACACACACACTGCAAAAACACATAGATGCACAAACCCAAAAAGGGTCCAGTGTGAAACCACAACCACCGCAGACCTGCACTTTGAGTGAGACTTAAATAATTTATGAGCACAACAAAGACAAGAAAAGCTAGGGGAACATTCTGCTGGGGAGTCCTTATTCATATCGTGAAAACCATCACAGCAGCTATTATCCATAAAACATGGTGAATACAAGTCAAAACAGGACAAAACAAGGGATATGTTCTGCCTTCTTAAGAGCTGATGTGATCTTAAACTATCGGTGAACCTGAATTAATATCAGTCAGCTGTACTACGTGTCCGTAGTGCATTTGAGGTACACTGCAAAAAACAAAATATTTTTAAGTGTTTTTGTCAAATGTCTCTTTTAGGCTTTATTTGAGCCGAATTCACCGGACCAGTCCAGAAAAATGTATTGTTTCAAGTCATTTAAAGACAAAATGAGGTCTAAATTACTTGTTACAAGTGAAATTTAAAAAAAATCTGCCAATGGGACAGGAAAAAAGTTTCTTGTGTTAAGACATTATTTCAGGTACAAGCAAATTTTCTGGTAAATTTTTCCCATTCCATTGGCAAATTTTTGTACTTGTTTCAAGCAATTCAGACCTTATTTTTTGTCTTTATACAACTTAAAACAAGACATTTTCTTGACTGATAAGCTGAATGTGGCTCATATCAAGTTAAAAAGAAATTTTTACTTAAAGTAAGACAACAACACGTCATAAGGTTTCATTTTTTTGCAGTGTATGCTTACATTTCCACATCCACAATACTGCAGCCCAGGCATGCAATGTTTTGCACTGTCTCAAAATTTGAGTAAGTATTGTAGACTTTCACAGCTGTTAGTGGTCAAGCTTTGAATTGTTAAACCACCACTTTCCCCAGCAATGGTAGCTGATTAATTCCAGCAAGTATTGAGCAAGTGGCTTGTTTTTTAAACATAACACAGTTCCTCTAAATTATAAAAGGCAAGCTGCCAAAATTGCAAACCCCAGAAAAAAATGACCAGCCTCTAACAGGCAGTCAGTGGTTGCTGTTAATTTCCCACTCCAGCAATAACTGTTCCACTTAATGACTTACAGCAAAGTGTGTCCAGACTAAAAATGCTCTGTTTCCAAATCTCTCTGAAGCAGGGGCAGGGGTGGCATCATATCTGCCCCTCAAAAACAAAACAAAAGAAGTGTCCTGGGTGACCATCACAGCAAAGGTTGTGGTGGATGACTGTAAGTATGAGGAGGGATCCCCTGGAGAACATTCTTTACCCTCTATGAGACAAGCTCAGCCCTCTCCACCCATCCATTATAAATGGAGTGTAGCGTCACCCGTATGCCTCATCCCTCTCTCTAGGCAGTCAGCGTGAAATATTCACCTGTTTCACTCCTTCAGGGGAGTGGGGGATTAATGGAAAGAGAGGAGCTGAGGGAGCTCCTCTGTCTCCAGCTCCCATGAAAAAAGCAGTCTGAAACGCTGACGACAACTTGCATCAGCAAAGACCTCCACATATACACACACTCTCATACTTGTGGGTGTGTTTAAGACCTTTCAGTGGACGTCTGGTAGCTCTTGTGTTGGACAAATATATGCTTTTAGCATGTAAACCTTATGAACCCTGGTTGTCTGTATGGATGAGAGTCAAGCAAGTCACGTATTGTAGACCAGTGTAGCTGTAAAATATATATTACTTTGGAAGTGGAGTACTTAAAATGAGTTTTATACAGGAAACAGACTCTTTGTCAAGGTGTTAAATAAATTATATATTTGCTTTATTCACTTATCTTATCTTATTCTTTATCTGTATTTCACATAGTGAACGTGCCAGAAACAAATGTTCAAGTTTTGATGTGGGGTTTTTGACATATTGGCGAAACTAATATTTTGTTTTGCTTGTATGGGTTATCTGTGTTTTCACATGGGAGTGATGGGGGAAAAATTGTCACAAAGATCCTTTGAATTAAAACACAGACAGTGGTTTACATTAGGGATAATGTATAGCGAGCAGGTGGTTATAACAATTTGAAACCCAACAGTGTAAGCAAAATCTCAACGCAGAGCAAAGGCTTCTTTTTATTCATAAACTAACTAAAGACAAATTAAAAGTGAGGAAAACAACTAAACAAGTTGACTCAAAATTTTGCTCAAGTACAATTTTGAGTCATGACAGCTTTAATTAATCTCAGGGGGTTCAGGGGTTTGCAATCTTTACTATCATAAGAGCCATTTTGCATCATCTCACCTTTTTTCAATTTTTCAATTGAAGAAAAAGTAGTGTTTTTTTTTCTTTCATTTCTAGCTTTTATGCCTTTGTCTACACACACACACACACACACACACACACACACACACACACACACACACACACACACACACACACACACACACATATATATATATATACATATTCCTTAAAATTAGGAGTTAATACCAATTTCTTGTGGTAATTTTGCAGAGCTAAAGTTACTGTTTATAAATAAGTTTCAGTAACAAACAAAATGACCCACTGTTGAAATTTACAGTAAATCCTCTGCTATCAGCTGCTGTTTCCAAGACAAGGAACTTCCAACACACATAGCAGTGGATGTGTTACCTCACCTGAAAACCCTCTACTCCATCATCTTTTCAAAGAGCTCCACCTCTTTAATTAGCACCTGATAAGATGCTGCTGAGCTCTGAACATCTGTTGCTCGATGGATGAATCGTGACGCTCACACTTAGCACTAGAATGATTGAAGTGTTTTCACTCATGCCACAATGCTGATAAAATTGCGTTCATATGATGCCATTAGATTGTACCTTGTCATTTTGAGTGTTATATGAAAGTGCTTAGTTCATCAGTTATTAGAGGTTTGCTGCAAAAGAAATAAATGCACATGGCTGAATGTCACAGTGTGAGGTGTTGGGTGACACATTGAGTAATGATGGAGTAGTAGGAGGACAGATTCTCACAAGGGACCAAATGTTCCCTGAGCCCTTTGCCCCCGTGTACACAGTCAGCTCCATAACCTCTATTTCTACACCTCAACACGGGGGGCTGTCAGCACTGTGGTGATATATCGATTCAACAGGTCATTTTTTATGTGTGCTCCTAAATACTGGTTTACAGCTTTTACACTGAAGCAGCTCAGAGAAAATGGCAACGCTGTTACAAATATAAAGAGTCTAATGCCTCCAGAAGAGATCACATCTGCTTCCTGTTTCTTTGCAAATAAGTTGCTATGAGGGCTAAAAAATAAAGAAGGAAGGTCTGTTGCAGAGGGAAGGGAGCAAAGATCAATAAAGGTATGGAAGGCATTAAATCACAATGTTGAGTTGTAAGGCTGACTCATTGATTTTCAGCAGTAACCTACCCGATAGAACACTGAATGGTGGACAAAGTTAACAAGATCGAAGCCTGAGTCCAGCTGTCTGGTGCAGCAAACCTCATTAAATCTCAGGGGACACTGAGGGGAAGACTCAGGGTATGGATGGAGGAGGAAGGAAAGCACTGAAAAATCCAACATTCCCTGGCTATGTAAGTGCAGTGACGGTCACTGAATCATAGCCCCATGAGAGGCAGGCAACGCAAGATGTGAATAACCCATTTGTCAAAAGGGAGTTCACATGGCATCGGAGTGGAAATGTTGGTGCACAAGTATGCATTACAGTTGATTGTTCATTTAGAGGTATTCACATATCTTTGTAAGTGCAATCCACTGTCAGTGTGATATCCTAGGCACTCTTCAATCATCCCACTCTTCTCCATCAATGGACAATCCCAGCATTTTCAAATGAGTCACCTCACCCATTTTACTGTGTAATTCTATACCTTTTTTACTGCATACAAATTTTCATCAGAGCTATCTCCAATCAGACCAACCAGGGCTTTTCTAGTTGTGCAGCCCGGACTGGGTGATTGAACAGCAGCTTAGAGAATAGTTTCAATGCTTGGAGCCTTTTTCTATTACAGATCATACAGAGACATACATGTGACAGCTGAATCTTGCTGGGGGCTAACATTGGACGAGAAACATCAGTTTTTGCTGACCTATGAATGATTACAGTAAACAGTGTAGAGGCTGTGACAGAGGGTGAAACGCAGTCACAGAGAGAGGATCCACCACCATACTTCACCTCTGTGGCTTTATGGCAATTTTGGCATGTTTAGAAGTTTATTTATAACTCAAACTTTTGTTTTCTTAACCAGCACTCTGCATTTACCTTAACTAATAAATAATAACTGTATTTATATAGAACCTTAAAAAACAGATGTTTACAAATTGCTTTGACAGACATTGCATAGAAGGAACTTTGGAGGATCATCAGTCAGGTCACGCAGAAGGTATGCCAATAAATATATCCAGTACTTATACTGATAGTTCTGAATTTAAAGATGGAAAAAAAAAAAAAGAAAGAAACACTTCAGTGAAAGAGGTTGCCAAAGATGGACGTAAACAAATGTAATGAATGTGATGGAACAGAGAAGAATCTTGGAAAGTGACTGAGCAATGAATCACACACTATGGCAACTCTAGCTGCATTTCCATTACACCATTTCCCAAAGCAAAAGTGATATTTCTGAAGTTTCGATAAAGAAGTGTCTTGCTTGTGTTTCCATTACAACTAGAACTGTGCAAAACTTCGGCAAAATAATACCCAACATCGGTCTGGACACTGCACTGATGATGATGCCAATTCATGAAAATTAGTGTTTTTATTCAGTGGTCAAACTGTGACAGTGACCACACCAACTCAACAGATAGGGACAAAACATTGAATGAAAATCAACATCTCCAGCATCCATTACCTTCTGAAAAACCACTTCATGAAAGTGTAAAAACTTTTCATTGAACTTTGAGAGTTTTTTTCTGAAATTTTGGTGTTTCCTTTATCGTTCTTTTAAGTAGGATATTTTGGTTTTGCGCAATCCCTGGTGTAATGGAAATGCAGCAAATGAAACACAGAAAGTAGAATAAATGGGATGTTAAAAAGTTCACAAAGCAATGTTGTTGAGCAACAACTCACTCTCATCTTTTGCCTTTAGGTTAGAGACATGGATGCTGATCTGTTTCTTTCTAAAAGTTCCTACAGGTCTGTTTTTTTCTTAAAAGTTCTGATTCTTTTGGACACAAACAAAAACAAACATTGGAGGCTGTATCTTTTTTAAACTTTGACATTTCAGAACTTGATAACTGTATTATGGGCCTATGGCTGAGTGGAAGGCCAACAAACTTAAATATGGAAAATGAAAAAAGATACATGCATGAAGTTTGAGGCTGTTCAGGGAGCTCAGAAATAGAAACAAGCAACCAGAACTCTCGCTCAAATATCCAGATGTCTGCCTCACATTGAAAAAAAGGAAGCCCTTCAAATGCAGTAGTTAAAAAAGCTTACCCTCTGAGATTTACAGACATTTCCAACCCATGCCCAAAAGTTTTAACTGAAGAGAAGTTGAGGTCATTGATGCACATAACTATTGTGTACTTCTGCACTTACACTCACTACTTTGAGTGCACATATGTGTGTTCCACTGACAGCACTGAAAAACGCACTGCACTTGGATTTCTTAGCTCGTGCACTCAAAACGGTCAAAAAGTTGAGTGTGGCACAGTGGACACTTCCCACTCGAAGATCGCCACATTGGCTACGTAAAAGAAGGGTCAGGAAGGGATCAAACAATAGCTAACGAATGTTAGCCATTTTTATGGCTGGATGTGATAACTTTTTGCAGCTAGCCTCAAGCAGATTCTCAATGAACAACAACTTTTAGCACTCCCGCACAGGCTTCATTTTTACTAACTGGATGTTGCCCCTTGCATGACATCAGTGACGGCAGCTGGTCAGTCAAAGAGGGGAAGCTCATTTTTTCCCGGCCTACATCATAAATTTGTTTATTAATTTAAATGTAAATTCTACCCTCCGTGTCAGCTTGTTAGCAGCTGGAGCTGCTACATGAGACTACTACGGGCTGTAAGTGTGAGTGACAGGGGGAGAAGCTCTGCAGCTGTAGCTGTAGCTGCTTATTGGTAAAAAGAAAGAGAATCTTTAAGCACAACACTCATCATTTTTAAGAAGGTTAGGTAAGCTCACCGGGGATCATAAAGCCTCCGGATCAGTCCAGAACAACTGACTGTAAAACTCAGAAGATGCTCCAGTGGGGGGGTTACACTTCAAGATCGCTGATTGGCTCATTTCACTGTCAATCAAAAAGGGATTCGGCTTCAGACAGATCATCCAATCATCATGCAGAAGCCGAGCGTCCAGGCCAGCCCACTGCCTCATAGACCCCCAGAGATGCTGAGTGTCCGATGGGCGGGACAAAGCCCAGCATTTATCCAATGACCATCCAGTTTCCACAGTGGAACAACCCACTCCACTCTTCCCCGCTGAAGTCAGAAGATGCTCAGCGTCAGACTGTGTTAAAGCGCTGAGACGCTGCAGAGATAAATAAGAAGGAGGTCGAGCCAGTTACCTGTGATAGGTAGCTGATTCTGAACAAAAGATGAAGGAATTCTAGGGCATATATTGTCAATAAAATGTACACACAGCAGTACATATCACCACTTTTTTGGGGACATTTTAGGGGAAGCTGAGCTTCCCATGCAGTCTTAGAGCAATCGCCACTGGATGACACATAATTTCAAGCCTGTGCAGAATAGAAAGAGGCCGGTTAAATTTGTTTTAACTGTTTGGATTCTAAGATTGTGACTACCTATTGAAGAGAAATTAAACATTCTTAATAAAAAAAGAAAAAGCTCTGATCGACTTCGACAGAAAGTTGCTCCAGGGAGACCAGAGGATTATTGCATGAATCTTTCCAAGTGAGAATTTACCAGTTATCATGTGTCATGCACATTTGTCAACGCATCAGTGCTTTAGATTAGAATTGCACCAGGAGCAGTATTTTTCTCATCTATCCTCCCTGAGTCAGTCCATTGACCTCTCCAGTATCAAGGAACGTTTTTCAAAGCACACGCTGAGAGCCAAGCGTGCCTCCTACATTTCAGCCTGTTCAGTCAAGGGGGGCCGGTAGAGGAGTGGGTAGTTTGCTTGCCATCGCATATGAGCAGAGATTACACCATGCAACAGGAGCCGTCTGCTCTCCCCAGAGGGCCTGCTTTCTCAATGGTACATGCAGAGAGGATGAAATAGAAGCCCCACAGTTTCAGTCGCCCCCCAGTTTCTTCACAGTTCAGTGTTAATGGAAGCTCAAATGGTGAGCTCAGACCATGTTGGATGTGTGGGAGCACAGTGGAGGGTGAGTCAACCCCACGAGAGATGCTAATATGAGAGGAAAGCTTGATGCTGAGGTGAGAATCTGCCCCAACCACACTCAGCAGAGTTCGCCAGGGAGAGACAGCAAAGTGGATGAGCAAATGATCTCATCCCACTCCACGATAAATTACCTTTCAGACAGAGTGTGAGAAAACACTTCACTTCCACTGTGCCCTTGTGAAAATGTGTAGTGTGTTTAACTTAAGCAGTCAAAACCATGTCTTAACCTGTTGCTGGTCTGTGTATTACATCCCTCTTGGTTTATTGCTACATTTTTCAGCTGCAGCACATTCCAACAGAAGTTCAGACATAACACACATACTTTGAAGTCATATCAACATTAGCGGGATAACAAGGTAGAAAGTATTCTGTGAATGCTTCAACAAGCTGATCCATCTTTCTTGAAGATGCTATAAGGAGGATCTGTGGGCTAACGTGACAACAAGTAAACACTGTCAGGTTGTATGTAGCTTAGTAGTTGTCTATATTTAGTGCAGCTGGCAGCCTGGCGCTCTGTGACATGTCTGTAAAGTTTGTACAGACCACTGCAGAGAAGCTGCTGCATGTGGGTTGGAATGGACATTATCATAAACCCCCATGTTAGCCTTTGGCCTGTGCACTGCCACTCTCCTGTTTAGCTTTCTCCTGCGCTTGTTTTCTTTTTTCTGTCTGATAGGCTCCAGTGTCCACCATCACTACAAAATTAATCATAGAGACCAGCTCTCGAGCTAAATCTTCCTGAAGCAAATATCATAGCGCAGGTTCAGCTTTGCTGCCTCAAAGCAAGAAGGTCACCAGTTCAAATCCCAGTTCAGGCAAGGTGGGCTTTTCCTTGTTGAGTTTGCATGTTCTCCACGTGGGTTTGTAGGTTCTCTCCGGCTTCCTCCCCAAGTCCAAAAACATGCTCAACAGGTAAGCTGATGAAATAAACTGCACATAGCTTTGAGTTTGTGCATTAAAGGTTGTGTGTCTCTGTGTGATTGACTGGTGACCAGTCCAGGGTGTATCCCGCCTTTTGCCTAAAGACAGCTAGGATAGGCTTCAGCCACCCGCGATCCTGAACAGGATAAACGGTAGCAAATGAAAATAAGGATGAACAATTAACTAGTGTTTGAGTTTTTCATTTTTATTTTGGAAATTTACTTTAACTCACTACTACTGTTTGTCATGTCACCTCATCAGTTAAAAAAAAGCATTCTTATCAGAATGCAGAAGCTTGAACACAAATCCACTGGAGCTGTGTTGGTTGACAATACCCGAATGTCTGAAATACCCTAGATAGGTCCGTAGTGTGACTTCGTTGTACTGCATCTTGACTGAAAACACCGGCTGAGTGTTCAGTCCAACAAGCTGCATGACCAACAGACAGCTGGAGTCACAAAACGAGGAGTTTCCGCGCTTCCCACTCCACTGATAAGCCTCTCTTCTATCATGTCGGGCTGTAAAACCTCAAACCTTGACTCCTGGTCTGGCTTTGCTTATTATGTCCATTTGTCATTGCAGTCAAGCTAAATCATTTTGAGATGGTCTGTTTTATTTTGAAAGTCACTGGGTGTTTTTAGGTAGTTTCCGGTCACGACATTGTGTCCCGCTGCGTATTACCTGCGACATGACAGAGCAGCCATGCAGATGTACTGCAACAGAACAGATTGAGTGAAAGTTGACACAATGATTGAACCAAAACGTATTTGATCTGTTTGCCGTGACATAACGGGGACCCACTGCAAATGCATCTGGTCCATTCAGCTATAACTATGGGATGCGTGCCCCCTTCATGTACCACTGTTAACAAAAGATATCATAACATACTGATTGTAGGCCACTTATATAACGTGCTCCTGATTCTGAGCATTGCTGTGAAAGTGATAGATCACCAGACTGCTTTGGCAAAGCTCTTATCAGCTTAGATTTGGCATAATTAGAGATGGAGAAGATTTGCCGCTGAATGATCTTCTGAGAGCATGCTTAGATGCATAATTGTGTTTACTGGCTGAGGGAAAACAAGTCTTTCATCTCGTGCAGATAAGAGGGGTGATTTGTGGTCCACTTGGTGGCCTCTTCTGTCTATTCTCAGGTTGGATCTCTCTGCTACTCTGCTCTCTCCCCCTTCCCTCTCTTCCCGATACATGCTGAAGCTTACCTCAGCATCACAGTGAAAGCTGGTGATGACGTTGGTCCTGTGTGGTGGATCTCTCTGTAGTAGGAGGTGATGGATGTCAGAAAGAGAAGGCAGTGAAAATGAATTGAAGTGTATTTCTTTATCAATGTTGAAATGAGGTTATTACGTTGCATTGCTTTTGAAATAAATTGAATCCCTGCAATAACATTAAAAGACAAATTGTTCCTGTAGTATCATAGCAAAAACTGCTGTGAGTTGAAGACAATTAAAGACCAGAGTAAATGTGTCAAATAACATCTAAATCTTAAATAAAAAGTACATCAGAAACAAAATCTCACTGCTTTCCCATCAGGTTACTGTGATTTAAAATACCTACATGATACATCACCGTTCTACATCAATGTGACATTTAAGTTTGCTCCAATTAGAACATGAAGCTAGATGTATGACTAATTCAGATTCATCACTTGTTGTGCCGTTAAGAAAGCAAATCATTTAATTTGTTATTGCGCAAGTGTTTGAACGTTGTTTACTGAATTCTAATATCATCCAAACACACTTTTCATTTATTTAAAATATGCAAATGAAGTATTGGGTACAATATTTGTAATTCATAAACAAAGATATTGTATTAAAACAAGACTGATGAGATTAAAAAGATTAGACCAATAACCTAATTATACCTTCAAGAGCTAAGGAAATAAAGAGGCATACCAGACACAAAAATGCCTCTCTACTTGGGTGTTACTGAAATTCATTTGGTTGCACCTTGGGAACATAAGGTTCATCTTTAACTGGTTGAGTGTTGTATCCAAACTGGCCAAAGTATTCTCACAGGGGTGTCTAGAAAAATGCTGACTTGCGTGCCTGGAGATGCACAATATTATCATATTACTGGTATTGGCCAGTATTGGCTTGAAAATAAAACATTGGATATCAGCCAATTCTGCAGATATTATGAACCAATAGAATAGCAGGCTGAAGCTGCATAAATACATATATGTTTTTATTTTTAACTTTTTGTGATTTTTGTCTGCTCAGTTTAGATTGAGTATTCCTATATTTGGCTCCTGCTTTAGGTTTAACTTGAATTTCAGCAGCAGGCTGTAAGATACATGTGTCGGATTTAATTGATGTTCAGTTTCACTTCTCATATGTTCCCTGTGAACAGGGGTTATGTTTGGCTGTCTGCCAATTATTAAATTGGCCGAATTTGCCCTGGTTGTGAGGGATGTTGTGGTTTTCTCAAGAGGAGCATCATCCAACTTTCAATCATAATTTATCCGTTGTATTTTTTTTTTTTTTTTGGAAAGTAATTGTCATAAATAAATATAAAGCTTAAGGTAAACATTTTTCTTATTTTACACAAGAAATTAATGTTACACAACAAACGTGATAAGAGTATGCACCATAATATAACATGTTACTTCCAATACAGAAGAGAGTTGATAATCTCTGCAATTACGCGCACAGAAAAAATATCAGTATTGGTATCAGTTCAATAATTTATCAAATATTGGCGTATTGGATATTGTCAAAAAATCGATTCCGGCTCCTGCAGTCACATGCCCAAATGTCCTTGAGCAAAACACTGAACCCCAAATTGCTCCCACTGTTGGTCAGTGGTGGGTGTGAATGTGTTGGTGAAAACTGATGGTTCCCAATAGAAACCTCTGCCATCAGTGTGTGAATGTGGTGTAGATGGGTGAATGAGACTGGCAGTGTAAAGCGCTTAAAGTAGTCAGAAAGACTAGAATAGCACTATATAAGTATTAGTCCAATTACCGTTCATCATCATGTTACCCCATCTTTCAACATGATGCGATAATGACTGATTTTTCATAGATGATTATTTTTAGCTACTGAGAGTTGGGCACAAGACAAAGGCTGGCACTGATGGTTACATTATGTCAGAGTTTAACTTTTGCACAGCTTGCACAGTCTATTGCTCATGTTCAGCAAAATGGCTTAGCTTGCAAAAGTGACTTTTCATGTGTTACATCATCAACTGGTGAATGCATTTAATTATCAGATGAGGTGAGGAGGGTACAATGCCAATCGAAGGAATTCTTATGAGTAAATTTATACACAGCTTCATCAACTAAAAATATTACAGCACTCACATTGTGTTTCAGAAGTGTGAAGGATAAATGAGAAACGGTGTAAGCATCTTTAAATACCATGACACTAACGTTATTTATGCAGAGAAGGCTTCTCTGATAAACAGAGTCAAGGTTTTCATTCTTGTTTGATCCATGGGCAGAGAAGCAGAGAGTTGAGAGCAGGGAAAGAAGGAAAATCTGAATTGAAAGATGAAAGTGAGAAAGCTGTATGCAGAGGAAACACTGGAGAATGTGCTGGCTTTGATCATTCTGCCATGAAGTCTGGGGTTTCTAGTTTGAATGTGGTAAATTGGCACACTTGGCCAATTACGATCTAGCACAGTGCTCTGAAGGCCACTGTGTGTGGTGGCTATTTTTTCAATCTCTTAAGACTTTTTAAGCCTTTCATGGGTCACATCATTTTGAAGGTCCATTTCAATCAAAGAGGACCATCTAGAGGAATACACATGTATTTTTGTTTTTTCTTTGTTGTAGTGCAAGTATAATGTGTGCAGTGGAGTGGATTCAACTCTCCCCTGCAAACATTCTTAATTAGGGGTGGGTTCCGTATTAGGTACTAGCGTATTACGTATTACTTTTATAGGTATCTACTGAATTCTGCCAAAAGTACCGGGTACTGGTTCACATAAGCCACCAAGCGGACCGGTTCGATTCATCTCTGTACGGCGTGCACTTTGTGGCGTTTCCACTGACTTATCCGGGGTCAGATCTCCAAAAGACCCAGATGAGCTGTCTCACTTTTTGGGACCCGGCTGCATTTATCCTGGCGGCACACAGACTTCTCTGACACAAAGCTTGATTGCACTCTGGATTTATTAGCGTGGTACACTGTGTCACGCTGCTACAGTGTCACCCTATTATTTAACAGCTGTGGCTTGCTGCATCCGACTTACAGGCCGCCTACCACGAGAGGGCACAGTTTTGCTGTGGACATAGAATGGATATAGAATCAAAAGGTACCATGTCTAGGTATCTAAAGCTGCGTTTCCACCAAGCAGTCCGGGTCGGTTCAGTACGGTTTGGGACAGGTTGGGACAGTCTGATCCCATTTGCGTTTCCACAGCAAATTGTGCCCTCTCATGGTGGGCGGCATGTAAGCTGGATGCAGGAAGCCGCAGCTTGTAAACAAGTGTGCGACGCTGTAGCAGCTTACCCCGCTATTAAATCCAACAAAGGAGAAAAACGCGACACAGTAAACAAAGAGCACGGATGGAAGTCATGCAGCATTTCGTCCTCTCTGTGATTTTCATATAACTCTCTGTTACAAAGTGCAATCAAGCTTCGTTTCAGAGAAGTCTGTGTGCCGCCAGGAGAAATGCAGCCGCTGTCGGGGTAAGTGACGATTCTTTTGACCAATCAATGGTCTGCAGTGTTGTAGCTCCACCTTCCGAGAGCGGATCGGTTCAGTCTGGCACCCATACGAAAGGGTCCCAAAAAAGTGGGACGGCTCGTCTCGGTTTTTAGGGATCTGTCCCGGGATGAGTCAGTGGAAACGCCGCTAAAAGCGCACCGTACCGAGACGAACCGACCCGGACTGCTTGGTGGAAACGCGGCTATAGCATCAAAAGGTACCATGTCTAGGTATCTAAATGCATCCTTGTGACTGTGAGGGAGTGGAAGAGTAGGCTATTTTCCATCCTTGACATGAGCACAGCAATGCAAGTATATATAAAAAGGAACAAATATGTTGAATTGAAAAAAAAAAAAAACATTTTATTATTAAACAAATTGATATTTTTTACCAGATCAACACAAAGTCTGAAAATTGTTATCGTTGAGTACCCGTGCTGACTGCAAGATACCGGGTATCGGTACCGTATCATTTCAAATATGAAAGGTACCCATTCCTATTCTTAATCAACTTGACAGTAATTGTTCAGAAATCGGTTCTTTGCTATGAGCTTAGAGCTTTGCTGCCATCTTACAACCAAATACAACCAAATCTTCCCATATTTAATTTTGTTTTGTTTGTTTTTATCATAAAAATTTGGCTTGGACCTATTTGGCTCTATGTGTTGTTTCAAGTTCCAGTGCAAAGCTGTGTAGTAAGGGTTGTCCTTGACCATCTATGATAATTAAGAATAACCAAATGAGCATAAACAAGCCCCAAGAAGAATACTTAAAATATTTCTGAATTCTTTTTTTAGAGGAGACTGTTTTAGAAGCTATGGTCATTTGCATATAAACTTTGAGATTTTTGATTGGTAGATTAATTCTTTGTTCTTACAATGCTTTTTGGCAATAAATCTTGCACCGTAAGAAAGCCAGTTTATTTCACTTTAAATGGTGCAACATTTGTTTTAGTACATGGACAGTGGGTAGTAATCTGACCCGCCAGACGGACAGTTTCATATATCCGCCACAGAATTATTTCACGAGTCCATCTGGGTAGCAGCTCTTCTGATTTGTTTTCAGAGGCGGGACTTTAAAAAAAAATCTGCAGGTGGTGATTGGACGACCGATCTGATTAACACACTCAGCACGGACCAATCCACATCAAGCCACGGTATGACGTAGCTTATGTGATCCGATGCTTCTTAGAAACAATAGATGGACAACTACTGAATCACGAGAAACAGCTGTGAAAAAGGCATTGGACGACAGCTTTCGTTTTTATAAATTTAACTTAACAATCAAAGGAACGCTGACAAGTACGAAAGTCTGCTGACGTCATGTCTGCTGCCACAGCTCCCGCCTCTCTTCCCTGATTGGGCGGATCAGAATTTAGTCGAGTGAAATCGTTGGTCATTGGAGCCTGACAAGATGGACCTGCAGGAGTTCAGAAACTGAAACAGGCAGGTCCGTCTGCTCTGCAAGGTTAAGTGGGTAGAGCAGGAAGCAGGAAGAGAGTGGGGACATGACATGCAGGAAAAAGGCCACAGGCTGGATTCAAACTCAGGCCACTTGGGCGAGGGCGAACCTCATGGAGTGCAAACTAAACCACGAGGCCATCTGTGCTCCAAAAATGGTGCCACGTGTGTAAGGAACGTGTGTTTGTTGGGTGAGCAGCACAGCTGAGTATGAGGGTTGCACCAATGACAAATTTGCCAGATCTGCGCTGCCCATGCCAAACAACTTATTCTGCTGTTGCTATTGAATGGAAACAACTAGGTAATTCCCTTGCTTTCTTTTGCAAAGTTTATATTATCCCACTAAGGCCTGGGGATGCCCAAATGTGGGGAAAAACTCAGTGAGGCAATCTGCCAAGTGCCCTGGCAGTCATCCAAAAGTATGGGAAGTGATGCCTGTGACCAGTATCCAAAGAGTTCTCTATGGATGTGATGTATTCAGTGGCCTCACAGACCACTATTACGTCTAATTTTGCCTCTTAGTAAACAGATAACCAACATCTATTTCCCAGCTGCCATTTTTGTTGTCAAGGACTTCTGAGTTTTCTTCCCTGGTGAAACTTTTGACTCTGTGTGGCACTCTTTAATGCATCCATTGTTTATGTCCAGTGCAACGTGAAGGACTCATGGTAGTCTGAGGGTTATGAGTATCTTTTTTTCATATGTACAGTAACACTGATGAGTCTTTAGTCCTGTATAAAGGTCCCTGACAAGACCTTATTTAATGCTTGAGTGCACACATTTCTTTTCAAAGACCAGATTTATTCTCTGCTATCAGTCAGCTCTAAGAGTTCTCGCCCATCATATCCTCAGACAGCTGCTATGTGTGCTTTGCATAGTGTCTGTGCACTAAAGTGAAGCATTTCATCTTCCGCTGTCCAGGTTGTCAGGGCCAATGGAGGGAAATTGCTCTTGAAAAATCATTGACTGAGCTACTTGGTGTACATGGTTGTGTTAATTCTTTGTGGTTTGCTGTGCCATTGTTGGAGTTGACCAGGCATGAAATCCCATCGACACTGCTCAAAAGGCCAAGTAGAGCTGCTGTTGCTAGGAGATTAAGTTTGGAACAAATGTGTCGATACTGCCTAATGAAGCTGAATGGTCACTGTCATCTCAAGCACCGGGCTAAGAGGCCACTTTCCCTTTTTCTGCTCATTTGATTATGCCATTACTCTGTGCTGTTGTACCAGTGTATTCTAGTTCTTCAGCACAAAGTGCTGATTGTTACTCGGTGTGGAGTGAGATGCTGAAACCAGGGACTCAAAAGATAAACAGGGAAAAGCTTGAGTCACAATGGGGGAAAATTATGAATCAAAACTCAGACAACCAGTGCTGAATTGATGGTCATTAAATTTACTTTGGGGGATTCAGTGTATTACAAGGCAGCCCCTTAATCAGACAAAATGTATTGGGTGAAGTTACTTTGTTGGGATTCATTTGCATAAATCCTTTTAGTCATGCATACAGATGGAATCTATAATATGAGAGGCAAATTGACCGCCTCCAGTTGTATGGCCACCGTGCAGGGAGATAAGGGTGGGCATATGGATGCACGGAGGATTATACAGCTGGTCATGAGATGATACTGAATAAAATCCACAGAAAAAAAATGATAATAAGGGCAATGCTATTCATTATCTTTGATGAAACAGGCAAATTAATTTTTCATTGAACTTTGAGTGAGAAGTGATGAAAAGTTGCACACTTCATGTTTCCATTTTTAAAAGTTTTCCATTCCTAAAGTTCTATATTATTCAGTGCAGTGTTTATAAATCATTAGAGACCAAATTGTGTGAATACGATTTATTTCTCATGCTTCAGAAAAAAATTCCTGGTGATCTAAAGAGCCCTCTCCTCCCCATGTGTATGCCGATGGTATAGAGAAAACAATGGGCCTCATTCACACAACATCTTTTTTAAGTGTTTTTTTTTTAAAATTCATTTCAAGAAGGTTTGTAAGAGTTGTAAGATTCATGAACAGCCCTCCTGCACATGTAATCTTAAATCACTAAATGCCATGTCCCTGTAACCTCTTCGTTAATATTCACAGTTAACAAAGAGAAAGTTATGTAAGATTTCATTTTATTCAATGGAATTTATTGAAATTTGAGCCATTGAATGCTACATAAGTTAATGTATAAACTGTAAAACAGACAGAAAAACTAATGAGGAATAACAAATAACTTACCCCATAAGTTAGCAACTGGCATCGTGAACCACAGAGCCATGCCAAGTATGGGAGCATTCATTGTTTTTTAAATAATAGGCTGATCACGCACTAAACCCCAAGTAACAAAAAACGAGCCAATTGGTTTTTCTGATATATTTTTTTGAATCCACATGGGTTTTTATTTGCTTAGATTTTTTATAGAATTTTTTAAACATTAACTCTCCAAAAAACAAATTTACAAAGCATCACAAGTCTGTATTATCGTAGTTTATAAAACACCTGAACTGAGGCCCTGATGGAGGATGTCAGTTTTTCAAACTTGGGATATTTGATTGGGATTCAATACATTTCCAGTTAATCAAGACTAGATGTTGAGCTAATGATCACAAAAAGGCTGAAGTCTGGTTTATACTTCTATGTCAAACTGATGTTGTAGCCTACATTCTACAGGTTCACGTAGCTGACCTGTATGACTTGCCAAATGTAACTAATAACACTAATAATAATAACACTGTAACTGTAACACTTTCCGTTGCTAGGCGCTACCCAAGTAGCTGCCTGTTGCAGCAGCTCTCTCGTCTTTGTCCGTTTCTTGTAATTTTCTTTGTCTCTTTTTCGTAATCTTTGTATTTGGAGTGGATCATCACTTAGTATGGTTCATTGTCGGTCACGGACACCAAACTTTTTGTGGCTTCGGCGATATTTTTTACTACTTTTCTCCTGTGTTTGTCTGGAGATCCTACATGTAACTATGGCTGCATTGTTTACATGCAAAATTAGCTGTTAGCAGCCTGTAGCATGTCAATGCTAACTAGTGTAGGGCTTGATGATTTCCCTCGAGCTGAGGAGGAGGAGGTGAGGACGACGTGCTGGTTCTCGGATGTGAGCTGGGAGGTGACGACATGGACCTGTCCTTCCATCCATCGTTGTTGGGAACGTGGGATCTAGCCCCGGGGGGATGGACGAGCTAGCTGTGCTAACCCAGCGGCATCGTGCTGTTCACGGACGTGGCTAACGGAGCTGACATCGGACGCCGGCGCCACATTGGAGGAGCTTCGCCTGCTGTGAGCAGACAGGATCCAGGAGACAGAGACTGAACAGACTTCTGGGGAGGCTCAGTCCTGGACCCTGTGGAGGTGGAGACTGGCTGGGCTGGAGAGTGGTGGACGAGTGGTGGACGGTATGTCGTCATCTAATTTCTTATGGACTTTTTTGCACTTTCTATACTCTTTCTTACTTTTGTTTTCTTAAATGCTGCTGTGACTCCTGAATTTCCCCTCGGGGATAAATAAAGCATTTTCTATTCTATTCTATTCTATTCTAATACATTTTATCTCCTTTGACATCTCCACTCTATCCTTCCTTATAGTATGGTGTTTGGCAACATGTATCAGCTTCAATATATAACATAACGCACTCAAAAAGAAAAGCAAGCAGAAAACAAATCTTTAAGTTCTTAGAAATGATAGAACTTTAAACTGTATGTTAATCGATGACTGGACAGCAGGCCTTCTACAACAGTATTAGTGTTGTGATCAACTGTCATAGTAACACGTGAATCAACAACTGACATCATCCCAAATGGTCTTCACCCTCATTCTCACATACACTTACTGTAAAGCTATATGAAAAACATTCTTCATCTGCTTTAACTGTCCACATGTGAGAAAAGCTGAACTAGTAAAACCAGGCCTGAGATCCCTCCTCTGTGCACAGCTCACACCTGATGCACAGGAGCCACAGTGGAGAAACAGACTGAACTCTGACTGGTTAAATACTTTTACCCTGCACTCACTGAAATTCTGCAGGTGTAGAATAAATAAAAGAAAATTTAGCAACATGAATTAAAAAAAGCCTTCATATTGAAATATTCCATAGTGATTGCACTAGAAGAACAGTATGTTAGATGTGTAAGTGCATATGTGTGTGTGGGTGGATGGGTGGGGGGCTGCCACTGCACCAAAGAAAATGATGAAAAATGTTTACTCAAGATCAATACTGTATGTGTGCTGTGTATTTTTGTTAATTTGAGATGAAAAGAAGAACGAACATGCCATCATCATGAATGATGCTGGTAATGTACATTTAAAGATAAACATGCTGGGAGAATGGATTGCGCACAGATGCACTGTCTGTGTTTACTTTTGTATGTTGTGTTTGCAATCATGTGCTCTGAAGACAGCAGATTATAGACAAAGTAAACCAGCTGCATTTTGTATGTTTGGCTAGTCTTTGCTTGGAAAAGATGGCAAACAGTTGATGTTAGAAATGGTCAGTTTACTCAACAATAAGGCTTTTGATGATGATGATGATGATGATGATGATGATGATGATGATGATGATGATGATGATGATGTACAGCTCTCTTGGATGCTTAACTGGAATTTTCTGCCTGCCAGTAAAGATGTTTTTTTCATCTCGTCACTGTATCAGCCACAGAAAAGAAAGATTATATAAATGTTATGCTGGCATTATTAGCGGATGTATTCCACACCGAAAGTTGTGTCAGTGTTTACTCCTTGTTTGTGAGGATTGCCAAGGTAACTGCAGCTGGCAACAGATCTATTCTCGTCTCGCAGCAGTGAGGAAGGGACTATCTCAGGGTACCATGGTCAACAGGGCACATTCTGCCTCCATGAGTTAATTGGGTGTGAAAACACATGAATAACAGACAGATCTTTCACTCAAGCAGGGGAGAAACAGGAGGAAGGTATGGTTATAAAAGGAGCCCTTGCAGCGACAGGTGGGATAAGCGAGCATGGGTTGTGTGGTATGGTACTGCTCTTATCCAGACTTGTACAGACCGACTATTTTGGGCCAGCTTAGGAGTCAGTATCAGCATCTGTTAGTCGTGACATGAAATGGTGGTGGTGTTTCACAGAAAGTCATCCTACAGAGACAGTTTGGGAGACCAGTGATTCTGTATATAAATAGAACTGAGGCGTTGTATGAAGGAGTGTAAGGTTTATCACGAAACAGAAACCATTGCCAGGGCCGGCTGGAAAAATAGCACAGATAGTCTCTGCAGCTCGAATCCCCAATGCAGACATAATGTTCAATGTACACTTATGGCTCTGTCTCAGGTATGCTAACATTCACAACTCTCGCTCTCACTACGGTGCCAAAAGACTTTAAGGAGGTATTTTGCTTTCACAGATTTCAACCATTAAGTATCAATGCAGTTCCATTCAAAACTTCTGCAAATCGACTGCTACATGGTTATATGTTGTAGAAAGCCCTGAATCTGTCTGTAAACTGCTCAAAACAAAGCACTAGATTGTCATAATTGTTGCTAAAATGTCAAGATCATCATATGAGGATCTCCTAACTGGTTCATGACATGTTGGAGGGGCAAGCCTCAAAAGTGAGTAAATTATAGAGACAATCCTGATCACTGTCTGGAGCCAAGATTTTTTCTAAAGATTCTTTATCATTGTGAGATGGGGCCATTTTCACTATATGTGTATATAACTCCAAGATAAATGGTCGGATGCTTTGCAAAACAACACAAGACAAGGTCGCGATAATTTCTGACAGATATAAAAGTACGATCCAGATCCTGGCAATATTCAAAAAGCTGATGGACCACATATTGTTCCTCAGCACAGATAAGCATGATATGGTCAATGTTACACTTCTTCACTTAGTAAATAAAAGAAAAGAAAAATCACATAATGTTTTTTTTTCCTCAAGAATAAGACAAATAAGCTACTTTGTTTCTCCAATAACACACCAACTCTCAGATAAAAATTTTAAAACCATGCATAGAAAAGTGTCAAATTATTATGTTTTACCCACAGATGAGGTATGAGATGTATTCAACTGTCGAGAGGCCTCCTACAAACATGCTGAGCTCCACCATGTATGCTCAACAGTTTTACACTGTGAGACTCACATCATCAAACCAGCCTATCTTGGATTGGATATCTTGGAGATTCATGGTAAGGTTTCTTTGATTTTATTCACTTTTAGTGTCCAAACCTGTTAAACTGTATCATTCATTTTTCCTTTCAGCCAACTCTTGTGTTAAGAACATTTGACTTAAGCCCGCAGACACTTAACAGCCTGAATGACCTGATGACAGCAGGACCTCTCGTCTTGAGAACAAGTTTTAGAATCAGTTAGGGTTAAGTCGTGATTTTCTAAATAGAAAAAATGAGTTGTTAATGTAATTCCAACCTTCTCCTAACATACAAATTAGCACGTCTTTTCATTCTGATATAGTTCAAAATGTCTCCTGAGCTCTCTGGTGAAGATCTCAGAGCTGACCAGTATGACCAGGCCATCTTTGTGACCTGTTGACAAAGACTCTGAGGGTGAACGGTGCTGACAGAATCACACCATCAGAAATTCTCCAGAACCTGTTCATCACCATGAGCCACCTTGTCAGCACGTTCGGCTACTGTTCAAAGTGAGTGTGTGCTCAGACTCTGTATGTGTGAGTTACCTCTGGAACAGGCTGGTTGACCCAGGGATTTGTTGCTTTGTAGTGTGAGGAAGGGTGTGGAGCTGAAGAATGTGAGTAAGGGTGTCAGCTCTGACCGCAAGAAGACCTTCACCTACTCCAGCCACCATGGAGATCCTGACGAGGGTCGTCCTTTGGGACTGGACAACAAAAAGCAACATGAGTTTCAGGACAGAGTCATTGCTGTAGGTGAAGTCAACAGGGAGTGCAACAAAAGGTAAATGTCACAATAATTTCTATAGTAGCGATGTTTTAGGAAGAAATACATTTTATTCACTTTGCTCTTGGATGAATAGGGGAAGAATACTACATTCTGTACACTAACATGTTTGCTTGAGTGGATCATAGGAAATAGGAAAAATCCAAGAGGAAAACATTTACAGCATATAACTTCATTTAAACCCTTCTTACACTCTTAAATTTATATTGTAGAAGAAGAAGCAAAAGATCAAGTGGATTGACAAAAAAGCAACAGTGGCTAAAATTACCTATGCCCACTGTGTCCTGTCCTTCTCATAAAGAGTAATAAAATACTGGCTTCATAGCTCTTATCTGCACTTTTTAGTTAAAAGTGTATTTTTCATCCTTTCAATGTCATTGAACAATAAAAATAGACAAGTTCGGGTAAAAAAACATCAACAACATGTATTTGTTTCTCTATCACTCCCTTGGTGTTTTGGGGATCACTTGTCTTAAGTATCCCCACATAACTCCTGGGATCCATTTTCTTTAAGATCTGAATACCTTCCCACGTGCTTTGTCTCACTAATACACTTTGTCTAAATCTGACTACTTTCATAACCTTTTTTTGAAGCAAAGTTACACATTTCTTCTGTATGATATGAAATCATTGTGGTTATGGTTTTACAGCCAAAGTATTTTTGTTACTGTGACACAAAGTAATAACAGTCAGACAGAGAGACGCCCTGTCCTGGGGTCAGGCTTAATCAAAGAAAAATTGGAAAACAGACTCCCGCACCGTCTTGTTTATTGAGCTACAGTAAGGACTCCTCATTAGATTATAGAGTTGAATAAAAGGTCAACCTAAATTAGTGTGGCTGAACAAGGATACTTTTCCACTGCAGTTTGTACTGGACTTGTGGCAAGGAGATACAGATACGGCAAAAAGGAGATTGTGCGTGTTAAGGACTGGTCTTTGGATATGGTGTGGGGATGGTCCAAGCTGGGTACCGGCACAAGGCATTGGTGGCTGTTGGTCCTGCCAGAAGGCTGGATAGTAAGCTGTGGCAGTGTTGGCTGAAGAAATAAGTTAGTTGTAAATGGACACAGGTATCCCTAGGCACAGGAGACATGTTTGACCATCTGTGACTTAGGTTTATCAATCTAGCAATAGCTGAGGGGAAAAGCAGGGTTTTAACTCTGCATGGTGATGCAATGACTGGAGACAGGTGTGCAGATGGATTTGCAGCCAGATGAAAGATGTCTGTGGCCACTCACATTATCACACAGACAGACAGCACGTAGGGAGTCTCAAGGGAGACGGGGAGAAACACGGAAACCTAAAGTCAAAGCCAGAGCTGTGACAGAGACTTCTCTGTCAAGACACAAGACATCTCTCAAAATAGTTTCTATGGTGGGGAAACTGTGCAGAATATTTGTGGACTAATATTGAAGAGAAAGGCAGAATATAGTTTAAATTCATTAACATCCGTGATAGATTCATCATCAATTTGCAGATGAAGCACTCCACCTTACAACAAAGTGACACAAAACAAAGGACTGAGGAAAAATACAGATTTGCAAATCAATCAGGAAGACCTGCGGGGTTATCAGAGAATTGATTTTCAGTACCAAAAGCCCTGGACTGAAGGTGAAATCCAAAAAGAACAGAAAAAATGGCTGTTGGATGTGCAGATGAGCAACAAAACTCTGCTAACCTTTTCAACATGACAGTTCCAGAGTGACATTCTGAACCACATTGTCAAAGGGTCCTGGTGATGGGAACAAAGTATTGAGTTGGCTGCCAGAAGAGGACGAGTGGGGACTTAAGTTTATACAAGGTCTATGATAAAGATTTTTGTTTGGAGAGCACTGAAGAAAGTTTCAGTGAGGCAGGAAATACAGCTTAGCTTCACAGCAGAGTGTTGTCTGCATAGAATTAAATCAGATATAATCTTTCTTTGTTAACGCAACCCAAACAATAGTTTTAAACCCCCAAATAAAAACACTATAACGTAACATAAAACCTGTATGTGTGAGCTCAGGGTAAAATGAGACTAGCAGTGTATGTAAACTTACTGTTTGTGTTACCTGATACTCTTTGTAAACAGCTAGCCTACCTGATGTTACACAGTGCATCCTGTTTGGTTCTTGGAAAGACAAAACAGATTGACATACCCATCAGAAGTGAACTTTGACTCACAGTGTAATAGGAATGTCACTATTTTGGTTAAAACGGTGACAGCCTTGGCAGCCACATTTGAAATATACACAGATAAATCAGAGTAGCAATCATGTAGCATTGTTTTGGTTTGGCAAAAAAGACTGAGGACACAGAGTTTGATGCTGACTTCATGGGCTCCCCTGATGATCTCAATTTTTGAGTCCAGAGGTCGTTTTTCTGGCTTTGGTTCATACACATTTTTAATTTGCAGAGTTGGCATTAACCCTGGTTGACCTCTTAACAATTGATTGCCTAACCATAAATTATATTTAAGCCAAAAGTTGATGTACAATACGTAAATATACTAACATTTTTGAGATGAACAAACCAATGTTTGCCGACCATACTGGTGACAACAACTTGACTTGTCAGCAGGTCAAAAACTAACATCTTGTCCAGATTGTAAGGTTGTTTATGTGACTTTCTAGATCAGACAATTGTTGGTCATTTATGACCATCATCATAGAAACAGGGCTGTTCCTTTCACTAGAGAAAACTTCTGAAAGTCTTTTTGTGAAACCATTTTGCTAACTGCAAGAGAAAACAAAACTGAGAGATGGTTCTAAAATCAACCTAAACATGACAAGTATTCAATTCATTCATTCTTCCATTTGTGTGTGTGTGTGTGTGTGTGTGTGTGTGTGTGTGTGTGTGTGTGTGTGTGTGTGTGTGTGTGTGTGTGTGTGTAATATATCTTTAAAACTGAATAACTATAATGTTTCAGAAGGTGAAGCATCACAGAAAGTAAATCAGAGCTTTTTCTGTTAAACTGTTATCAACTTGAACCCAGTCCACTGCTGCCGTATACAAAGTTAAACATGTTAATAATCTTTTTAACTGATACATTTTAGGCTCTCTGCTGTTTCAGTACCGAGTAATAAATTGCATATTCAAAAGAGCTGCAGACTTTTGTAATATTATTCTCCATTTGAAACAGCTTCAAAGCTGTTAAATAAAAGTCATCAGTGCAGCATGAGTTTAACTTTTCCAGTAGCCTTGTAACAATTTATCCAACAGTAATTAAATGTGAGGACATGGGCTTATTCATAAGTTTGCTCCCTGACCATTTTCCTCAAAACACTTCCAATACTTCTGTTTTGTCACAGAGTTAAGACCACCCCTGCTCTCACACATTAATCATTACATTGGTGGGTCTGTCCACTCTGCCTATACTGATTCAAATTGTTTTAATGGCCATCACATGCAGTGGGAATGTTCCTCAGAGGAAACAGTGGTGGCAGAAGCGATTGACCTGCCTACCCTGCTGTGACGGCTGTGTGTGGGAGAGGTCGACAGCATGAAGGGAAGCAGGCATTTGATTAAAGCTTCTGCCCTGTTTGTGGAAACACCAATGATTCCAGATGAGAGGACTAGCACTGACTTGTGAGGGTCATGGGTGGAGGGCGCTAGGGGCTTGATGACTTGGTCCAGTGAAGGATCCACAGAATGCAAATCTCCTTTGTGTTGTCTCTGTGGCATGCAGTACAGGGATGTACTTTCGATTTACATTGATTAAACAGGATTCGGTAGTTTTGTTACAGATATCTTAAAATGTTCTTTGTGTAGTAAGTATTAATGGGATCAACAGTTGAGCCACTGAATGAGGAATGCTCAACCGTGGAAATGTTAGGCTACACTTCAAACCATTACCTGAGTTTCCTCTGCTGCTAGTGATTTAAAAGCTTCTTAAGCCCAGGGCCCCATGGCTCAATATTTTTACTTTGACGGCAAATGAATATCAGCTCCAAATGTCGGTTAACAATCTC
Source organism: Halichoeres trimaculatus (assembly GCF_033239565.1). Lineage (NCBI taxonomy): Eukaryota > Metazoa > Chordata > Actinopteri > Labriformes > Labridae > Halichoeres > Halichoeres trimaculatus. Next base: position 13,859,242 of record NW_027437182.1, on the reverse strand, counting down.
TTTGACAACTAATAATGTGTATCAGTATCAGCCCTACAAAAGTTATATTGGTCTATGTCAAGTCCATAGTCATGTTAAAGCTGTGCAAGCCCGTGTTACACATCCCATTGTGGTAGAAAATGTAAAACCACCCATAATTCTGAGAAATGCTGAATAACTTTTGAAAATTCTTTGATCTGGTTCAGTTTTTTTTTTCTTTAAAGTGGCTGAAAGAAAAAGCAAGAGGAAAACTTTAAAACATGAACTATTTGACAATGTTTAAGTGTAATAATTCACTCCCTGGTCACATTGATCTTTCATTTCATCCTATCACCCTCTTCTGTATCTCATTAAAATGAAAGTCTTTGCAATGGCTCATTGGCATTTATCTGCTTTCCTCTGACTCAGCTGAATTTCCATTTATTCTTGTCCCTTACCCTTTTGTCTGCCTACATTAGAATAATGTAATCTCGTTTCATAATTTCCCTCCTGTCAGGCCCCTGTCATATTGGTTCTGGTTACATTTGTATGACTCTGCCCTCGCTTTGTCTCGGACCATGGACTTAGTCACTTAACAGCTGAGAAATGGAAATGTTGCGGCACTTATAACAATGTATCATTATTCCGGTGTCAAATGACGTCTAACGGCTATTTTTTCTTCCACTTCTCCACGGAGGAGATGTGGAACACCAAAAATGCCAGTGGCTAGTGATTGGACTGGGTGCAATATGAATAAAAAAAACCTATGGTGATTGTGGATTTTTTTTTACTCTCCAACCCTGCCTTCTGCTTTCAGAAGGCTTAAGCTCAACATGGTGCAAAGCATCAATTTCCATCCCAAGTTTCTCATTTCAAAAACTATCAATATGGAAATCAAATTGCTCCACTTCCTGTTTGTGTTTCCCTTAAAATGGGAAGGTGCTTTGGTTGCTTGCCCTCTTATTGATAATCCCACCCACCGCCTTTAACAGCATCTGACATATTGAATACCTCAAATGATGCTGGTGTGGCCCCGGTGGCAATTTAAGTGTTGACAGGCAGACACAATCCACAAGCAGATCCCTGGTATCAGATGTTACAGTGGACCCTCCCCAGGGTGGCCCAATCAATAAAGCAATGGGAGGTTATTCTTTTTTCGGCCAGGGGCCAATCAGAGAGAGAAAATAGGAGGTTAAAAACCAATGGGGAGGGAGTGGGGGCTCTTTCTCCACCACTCCACTTTGGAGGAGCTTAAGCCTTATGGGAATATTAGATAGCTTACCACTGCACTAACCAAAGGGGGGAGGGAAAACTGATCCACTTACACTTAACTATCTAAAGCAGCTGTAACCATGAGTTGACCTTGTTCCTCACTGGGTAAGGAAATGTTAATCGTACGGATTGATTTTGTGTCCTTTCTGGCAGATCTGTCCATAACTATCAGAGTTTTCATGATTTAAGAAAAAAACACACCCTTACATTATTGCTCTGTTTGAAATGCTATCTTGGGATCATTTTTTAGCAGAGTACCAGTCAGATATCATCAAGATATCTACAGGTTCTGTTATTTAGCACAAATACTCTGTCACTTCTCTTTCCTGGCTGCGTTCAAGGCCACTGACCCTTGACATTCAAGGTTTTCCTGTTCCTTCAGCCACAAGTCAATCAAATATATTGAAGAAAATAAATGTTGAACATAAACAAGAAATTCCTTTGTGCTTGAGGGATGATCGTACATTGATTGTGAATAAGGGAATGGCTTTATTGTGTGTCATAATGAAGTGTGAACTCCGGTATTTTTCTTTTGATGGAATCTTGTTGTTCAGAAACAAGCTGTTCCTGTTTAAGTAATAATCCTGAGGCAAATCACCAAACTCTGCACATAGCTCTGCCTCCCGATGGCTAACCTATGAGAGTGAAGGGGGTTTATGGAGCATGGAGCCTTAAAGAGACAGTAGTTAAAGAGAAGGGTCTCAGATAGAGGCAGGCATAACTGTTTTCTAAAACACCAATGTTAGGAGAAATGGGGATATATTGAAGCTGTACATCATAAAAAGCTGCTACCCTGGCACCAGAGGGATAATATCAAGTCTCAAATAAATAAATTTAAAAAATCCCCTCTTTAAACCTCAGTCTTTCAGAAAACTAGTAAAATAAAACAATGTTTGTGGAGTATTTCCCTACTACCTTGGTAAAAAAAAAAAAAAAACATAAAATCAAATACAGCTTTATTCATGCATGGTACGGTAAAATATCTAACAGAAGCATGACTTAAATATGACTGGCTTGCAGCTAATGTTTAGACTAATTTATCTCTGTCGGGGAACATAGATGAAAGGGTTATTTTTACTCCAGTTTCTAATGTGATGTCTGAATATTTCATTTAATTTCAAAGAAAATTCTCCATGTTTTATTATTTTGGCAACCTATTGAGTTTTTGCATGAATTGAGAGATGTTTGATATTAGTGGACATTAACATAACTGTTTGCTGAGATAATAGATCTTACAATGTAACACATTAATTATCTTCTGTTTTATTGGTGATGACAGAAAATTGCTCTGATGGGGTATGAACAAGCGGCAACCTCCGGTCTAAGAATATGAGACAATGTGGAAGTGCTAAGATCTGCTGTTCCTTCAGTGTTCGCTTGAGGCTGGCTCCGGAAGTACCAGAAGTCACATACACACCAAGCCAAAAAAAAAGCTGTTTTCAAAGAAGAAATTAACCTATTTACAGCCTGGTTCAAAAAACGTCTCCTGTCTGAGTCACAAATTTTACTAACAGCACACACTGTTCAGTGGGTGAATTTTTTTCTAACTCAGTCGTTCAAAGAATATTAAGATCACGAGCTCCCCCAATCAGAGGCACAGCTGAGGGTCACTTGACCGACAGGCGCCCTATGGCTGTACACGAAGCCCTTGCCACTACCAATATGGCCGCTATAGCCAATGTGCTTCATTTTCCATTTCAGAAACAGACAGGTGACGTCGGTGAGACTACGTCCATGTTTTATACAGTGGGTGCAAATAGAGCTAACAGTAAAGATGGAAGCTTATATTATATCCATTTACATTAACATTGCTTTCAGCTAGTAATACTTATTAACAGCACTACATCATTCTTTATATCTTCAACATCTGACACAAGTAAAAGCGTTAGCTTTAACTTTGAGAATTTCACCAAATTAAACCGACTTGCTGTTAAAAGAAGTCTTCCAGACTTGACTCTTGTTTAACCTCATTATTTCATTAAATGGCTTTTCTCCACCTGGAGCTCTTCCTAACATTAAAAGGGATAAATGGAGCATCTTTGAAGCTTCCTCAAGAATCATGTTCAAGGAGAAACGAGCCATGATCAATCCTTAGGAAAAAAAGAGTCAGGAGGCTTAAATACGCCCCCTTTTGTAGTCAATATCATCAGTTTGTACAACAGAAAATGAGGGAACAATCTCTGCGGCCATATTATTTCTAAGTGTCCCTTTAGACGGTAAGATCCATTACAACCAATACATTAGCATTTTCAAACACACGGAAAGCAGCTAGCGACATCAAAGGAGCTTTTAGTCACACACTCTAAATCCTGCTCATTAAAAAGTACAGTTTATACTGCTTGGTGATTCACATCATCTTATTGCTGGGTACCTCTATCAGAGTTTTGAACCCAATGGCTTGTTGTCATTTTTAAAGGGACAAAACGACACGTAAAAACATCATCTTATCTTGTGACTTCTACAGTTGTATCTGCAGAACACTTTGAGGTAGATATGTGGTGAAATGAACACTAATCCCAGCGACTAACTCAGCCTGTTTCATAACTGCACTGTTTGTAGTTTGAGTGACGGATGAGACGCACAGCGGGGGGAAGATATCATGAATTTTGAATGTGTGACGGTCTATCACTAACATGTTAGTGTCATCAGAGAGAACAAAGCGTATGTCCATCAAAAGTTTTGATATCAGTGATGTATGTTAGGCTCCTGTGTCGTCTCCATCAGAAAAAAAGGTTGTTAATGAACATTTCATAATTCTCCTTAATGAAGTGAACACGGATGTTCATTCAAGAAGTTTAAAAATGCAGAGACTATACCGTACATTTAAAGCACTCTCAAGTGGACTACAAATGTCTCCTGAGCAAGCAGTTACATGATGCTATAGCTCTACACAAAGCTCTCAGGACCATCTACTCTACTCTTTTACTGCCCTCCATACTGACCGTACATTCCTCCACTCTTCAAACCCCCTTTGTGGGATATCATCTGTATTTTTTATACGCCTCCTTCCGCGGTATAAATTGCTGGCTACATCAGTCGCTATCATGCATACCCTGGAGAGAAACAGAAAGAGCAAGAACGATGGAGAGAGCACACGCTGAGAACAACCTGATGTGTGAGTGTGTGTTTGACAAGCGCACTTACACAGACACAAGTAGGTGTGTGTAAATTCTGCTTCAGAGTGTGTACTCGTTTCTATCTGGGTGAATGTATGTGGGTAAGCATGGATCGAGAATGTGCGTCAACTCAGTGTGTGTATGTGTGTGTGTGTGTGTGTGTGTGTGTGTGTGTGTGTGTGTGTGTGTGTGTGTGTGTGTGTGTGTGTGTGTGTGTGTGTGTGTGTGTGTGTGTGTGTGTGTGTGTGTGTGTGTGTGTGTGTGTGAATATACGTGTAGTGAGCAGGATTTAACAGCACGTGTCAGCATGTGGGTGGTTAAAGACACGCGGCTGTTTGATTATGTATTTTCCACTTCGACTCTGCTGGCAAGATCAAAAAGTATCGGCGCTGAGACCAAGAGCAGGTCGCTCTCAGACAAGCTCCAGTCCAGAATTTAGACTGCAGAAACGTCAAAGAAAAAGCAGAGGAGAGGAAAGGGAATGAAGGCAAAGATGGGGGCACAAGAGGAAGCATGAGGAGGTGGAGGAGGAGGAGGAGGAGTGTGTTCGCATGCGGAGGCGGCAGGCGGCTCATGCTGGCTGGTATTCTTGATGTAATTTGTGCGCGATGGTAATTGAATGTACAGTCAGATGAACAGGATGCCCAGAAGATCCGACTTCCCACACAAGCAAGCGAGGAGTTAGATGCATTGGCAGCGTGCGTGCTGGATGTGTGTGTCTAATGTGAATTTTCCCAATCAGTTGTGTGATTACACAGTTGATTACAAAATAAGAGCTCAGGCTTTGTGACAGAAATCTGCTCTTTGTCTTCCTCTCTCACCACTTTGTGAGATATTTTTGTAAATTCCCGCCATGCTGGTTTCATTCTGGTTCCACTAAAGATCCTTTGGTGTAATATCTGACCTTAAACACACAGATTAGTGCTATTTAATGTAACATGGTGAGACTAATGCTCAGTGGGATGTCACAAACTGGGTGATGGATTTCATATGTAAAGGCCACACTTCCTGGGGTTAATCTGTTGCTGTGGAAGATTTACTCATCTGAACAATTACATCTCTTAGGGGATGAATTCAAACTCTCCAGTGGAGCCATGTCATGCCCACCCTGTTAATCTGTTCTCAATGAATTCAAAGGAAAAAGCAATATCACCGCACGCCTCTTTTCCTTATTTGTCCACTTTCTTCTTCAAACATCTCATGTTTAACTGTAAAAACCACAGAGGTACACCACTATCCAAAAGATGCTGCTAGCTCGCTGGTGTTACTTTACCCCGGTCTTACTGCCAACTTGGATGTTTCTATGGCAACAGCAGTGTCTCTAATGGGTGAGGACTCACAAAAGATTGTGGGTTGCCTAGTGTTTCATGGGTAAACTCATAAATAAAAAGCAACAAATTGGACTCAGATTGACTAATGGCTTGTACAGGAACATACAGTTGTTGCATATGCTGATAGCCCGAGTCTGCTCTTGCTAATGGTCCTGTATCATTAAGTTTTAATGGTTTTATTTTCACGTAAGGCATGGCGCATGCTGATACAAATGGTCTTTGAGATGTGGCAGAAGCAGGTGATACAGCTGAATGGCTTGAAAATTCATCTCAAAAAACGAAGCATACTCTGGATATTTTTGGGGGCGCAGGACTCTGAACATAAATAGATTAATCATTTCACATTTGATCCTAAATGAGAGTAAATAGAAAGGTGAAGGGATGATAGTGATGTAATCACTCTCTCATCTGACATGCTGGTTGAGACGTAATGACTGTAATCTCACTCATGAGTAAATTATTTTTTGTGTTTCTAAATCTTTTCATTTATTTCTCTTCTACCACTTTTGATATATTTCTGCCTAATTACTATCCACAAGCCTCCCTCGCTGTGTCACCCCTTCATGTTACCAATTGTTATACAGAATTACCTCCGCCAAGGAGGTTATGTTTTTGGGAGAGTTTGTCTGTTTGTCTGTGAACAACATAACTCAAAAAGTTACAGACGGATCTTGATGAAATTTTTAGAAAAGGTTCAAAATAAAATACGGAAGAAGTGATTAAATTTTGGAGGTGATCCAGATCACCGTCTGGATGCAGGATTTCTTTTGAAGGATTTGTTATCATTGTGAGATAGGGCCGCTTTCACCATATGTGTATACTCCACGGTAAACAGTCAGATTGCTTTGAAAAACTTTACGAGACAAGGTCACCACAAGTTCTGACAGACGTAAAAGTAGGATCTAAATCCTGACAATATTTTGGATACTAAGATCTGAAATATAAAATTGTACGGCGTCATCATAATTTTCAACACTGTCAGGTAACAAATTATCGTACAAACCTGCAACTAACACCAAATTGTAGCAGACAGTCTGCTGAAAGGGAGTATAACATTAAAGTAGGACTAAAGTGTTGCGTGACAATCACAATATGTTTGGCGGAGGTCTGCGCTCTCTGAGTGCTTTTCTAGTTCCTAACTGTATTAATAACATGAAATTCATGTTCAAGTAAACTTGTACAACTTAGGTCAATCAAATATAAGATGTTGAATGAACGATCTCAGTTAAAGACCTGACATATGAGCCTCCAGTCTCAAAATTTTACATCTCAGAGGTGTGATGTTGGGGCTGAGTTGTCCCACTGCTGTGAACACATCAGAGGTGTCAGAGTCCAGACAGGATCAATGTGAGCAGTTAGGTCAACTGGATCTGTGTCCGGTACATCTCTGCTCCAGTACTGGAGCTAGACGGTAACTCTCACTGGCTTCTTTTTGTTTGGTTCCAGCTGTAATTTCAACAGGTCAGAGCCCTCTGAGGCTTACGCTGCGCACACATTGGCTCCAGAACGCTAGCTGCCACTCACATCAGGGTTAGATAGAGAGCTCCAGATCAGCACTCGTGAGAGTAGAAGCTCAATACAATATATGTATTTGCCATTGTTGTCGTTGAAATGTGTGACGAGGTGCTGTGCTGCTCACTTTTGTGACCCTGTGTCACCAGGTCTGATATTATGTTTATATTTCCTACTAGCTCGAGTGTGCGGTCAAAGAAGAGTCAAATCGCAATAGTTTGTACACTGATTTTACTTTGGAAAACAACAAATCTTCATGCCACCCGGCATTTCACTTCCTCTATAGCTTGTCATATTTTATTCAGTTTTTACACAGACCCTCTCCGGGGTCCGGGAAAAAAAGACTTTTCGCGGATTGTTTCCTTTGTGCAGTATGGCTCCCGCGACCAGGCCCGCACCCTGTGGGGCTAATGTGAGCCAACAAGAGTGATTTTAATGATACGGATTACATGCGGGAGCTGCACCGGACCTGCGTAGGATTCAGTCTGAGCCTGGGGTTATATGTGAGATTTTTGTTTTGCTGGATACTAAGGTCCAATTTATCATTTCCCATTGAGAAGATCAAGGAAAACAGGAAGCTATGCACCAAAACAACTTAAAAGTCATCCAGTTCATTATCAGTCTAAATCATTCAGTGGTGACTAAGTTATTTTTTATTTTACTTCAATAACAAACCGTCACAATAAACAGAGACAGGAGTTCACAGGTTGGAGATTTTGATGTAAGTCTGATGTGAGTGTTTATTCTCTCATTCTTTCACTCTGCCATAATGCAATGAGGACTTACACACTAGGACACCTATATTACACCACTCCAGGATCATAGCAACAGAAAAGCTGTGTTACAGATCTGTTGCAGACAGATCTACACACTGGAATGAGATACATCTGCCTGTATGCTTTTAAGTCATGCCATGAAAAGCTTTTTACGTACTCTTTTTGTGATGTTCAATTCAAATATATTTTTATGTTTAAAACCAGCAGAGTCAGGATTTTTTTAATGTTATTTTTCAGAGCCTGACTAATTATTTCCTACACTGCAGCCTCTGAAATGCTGCTATAAAGAAATTCCATGAGGGATCACTACCAAGAAAAACACTTGTTTTAATCATGCTGCAGCTTATTTCAAGTCACTACGGTAATAGAAGATAGGCTTTGATTGTAACAGAGCAAACTTTGTGATTGAGGCTACACATACTGTACATTTACTTGTTTTCTCTCTGTAAAAACATTTATAGCTGGAGTGTGTAGGAGCCAAACAGATCTCAGATCCTGCATCTCTCTGCTTACAAATCTGTGGGAGGTCATTTGCCAATCTCCTCTCTCTTTTCCTTTCTTTCTTTCTTTGTACAGAGTGTGGCATGCCTACTCCTGTTTCGAAGGCTACCCTTGTCTCTCACAATCCACCCCCTTCACACTCACAAGCACACACAGGCTCACACACACCATTATCCCCGTACAGGAAAAAGGCTGACTCACTGCTGCTTCATTACTCAAGTGAGTTATGGGTGTGTTTACACACACACTGATTGATATTAACCCTCTTTGTTTAAATCTCCCTCGCCAACAGACAGCGGGCCAAGCAGCGGGCTGGTCCACTTGCAGGATTGTTTAAGGAGTAGGGGGACGAGACAAGGAGGGAGGGGCTAACTGACCAAAAAGCTCACAGTGCCCTCTACTGATGACTCACTGTAAAATCATCTAGAGCTATCTGCACCTCCACCGGCTTTCCTCATCTGGATCCTCTACAGTATCTTGATGACACAAAATAATTAAAACCTGTGAAAATCCTATTCAAAATAAAAGCCTGCTTGAAATAATTCAATCAGTAGCTTCTCCAAAAAAAGGAACTTGCTCTTTCTCTCTCTTTTCTTTTTTTCCAAGCTTTGTTGCCGGCATAGTTTCATTGCAGAGACCATCTGTGATTTGCTGTCTGATGAGATTATTTTGAAGGCCGACTCTTTTCTTTGTTCTGATGTGGTGGATGTTTCTGCTCATGCTCTTTTATCTGTGCTTCATCTCCTTCAAACAAAAGTGGGGAATCCATCACTGATTGCTTGCTGCAAGGAACGAGCTGGAAGGCGTTTGGGGAACAGCAAGTGCAGTTTACAAAATCAAAAAAGAGTAGCCAGAGATGGAGAGAAATGAAAATCAATCAATGTTAAAAAGTATACTATAGATTAATTACTAATTTTCCAAGAAAGATCATTTGTCCTGCAGCAGCTTTCAGGTAGAGACGCTAAAAGAGACTAATCTGCCTGACAACTCTGACACTTCCTCACAAATCAATGATCTCATTACATAAAAGCACTTAATATTCTGAGATAAACATTGCTTTATGGTGTTTAAAGCACAGTCTTTTAATCATACCAGCTTTAAAAAGTGAGGCCTTGGAAAGAGAGTCCACTCTACTCTATCTTTTTTTCACTCTAACAGTCATTTCAAAAACTCTTGCTACATTTTGGCATACCATATTTATTTCATTTTAGATTGAAGGCTATTCATTTATCTTACTCCTGGTGATATTCCCTTTCACATTACATTAACGGAGCAGTATTTAACTGTCCAAGGCCTCATAATCAAAACCCTTTCTGCTAGAAGAGCTGCTCATGATGAGACACTGGTGTCATTTGTAATGGGCCAGAGTGAAAATAGGTGTTTGAGGAGTCCCTCTCTACTGATGTCAGCCTGCTTCAGTAGAGGCAGAGCATTTTTTGACCTCTGACCTTTGACATTCTTATTTAATGGGGTCATTCAAAAGCAGAGGCAGAGCCAAGGGGCTATGAAATATGATGCTGTTTGTCTGTTGTAGGAAAGGTGAGGAGATCAGTGATGGTGACAGAGAAGGTCATAAAGGTAAAGGTTCAGATGAGGATGGATGTAAGGTTTACTAATGTCAGAGTCATTTGATTGTTTGTCTTGAATGTAAATACTAACCTTTCATCTCAATCAAATAAGAAAAGACTTGTTTGCCAATCTCAAAATATTTAAAGCACCAGTTCCCCATAACTGATAACTTGACATTCCCCTGGAAAAGATATTTAAATTCAGTTTATTTAACAGTCGGTGAACAGATTATTTTCCAGCATCATTTAAAGGAGGCCCACATGTCCACGGGTAAAGAGGCAATCAAGCTTTACCGTTCAAGCACATTGAAACACAAGTGTCTACACAAGTGAGTGTGCGTCTGAGTGCCTCTCACCTGCGATGTGATTTTAGCGTGAAGGGTGCTTCGGTCAAATGCTGCTCATTCCCAACGCTCGACTCACTCACAGCCTCGTCTGACTGAGCTCTTGGCTGCCTAAACAGGTGGCAACATCGAGAGCCAACTCATCCATGTAGCCCTCCACTGGGCCTCCCACCATGCTCCTACAGGAGCACGAGGGATATGCTGCAATACAACAATGTGGTAGACTCGACATGAAAGGGATCATCACTACTGTCTAAATGAGATTGGATATAAAGAGTGTGTCTGAGTGCACTGCTGGGTTCAAAGTAGGACCATGCTCTTTAATCCTATCTCATTCAAATTTTTTGCTTGTCTGCAGATTATTTAGATGTTTTCCTTTTTCTTGTGCCTTCAGTGCCCAATACATTGCTATGCTGCTGTCAAAAATCTGATTTCCTGTAGAATGTGTGTAGAATATGTCGCACAATCTGTTGTCTTGATTTCATAAAGGAGAAAATAAATCCTCCAGTTTTTAAAGGCTGGTTGAAAAATGCTGGCTGATTGTTGTAACGTCTGAACATTTAAGATAAACCGTTAAAACCATTTTGAGCCAACAAATTTGTTACTTTTAGCATTTAAAGGGCGAAGAAAATGATGATTTCAATGACATTTTTCTGAAAGCATTTTGCCATTTTAGGTGAAATAGCACTGAAGAAAAAACACAATGTAATTTAATTTTAGTTTTTACTCAAAACCATATATGTGGCAGAATTAATTAAACCATGAGACTCTGATCGCTCATATCGAAAGAGTTCATGTCCAACTTGTGGTGATATTACAGACGTTGATCTCTGTCTACAAAGGCAAACAATTTCCTATGCCGACATAGGAAATCATGGTTGAATCCAACAGCAAACAGAGGAGAGTGGTGGGCTTATGACTGAATCCAACCTTGGTTATTTAATTTTTGCATCAGTGACTGTAATGTGCTGCAGCACTTCCATCTTGCATGTCTAATACAAAGTATAAAACATGTGAAAGTACTCTTGAAGCATATTTTTGAGTGAAATATGGCCAGTCATGGACAACAATCACTATCTGTCTGCTCTTTGATCTTAGCTTACATCCATCTGTTTTTACATCCATCAGGACAAGAAGTTACAAAAGTGGTGTTTGCAAATGCTTCATCTTAAAAGGCTAAACAAAAAGATATTTTATAACAAACAACTACACGAAAGTAGACGGAGAAAGCTGAAACAGGCAGTTCTACACAAACGAGTCCTCGTATTTTTTTTTTAAATGTCCTCAGTGGCCCAGTAGAAAACAGTTCCAAACAGTTCTTAGCAAATAGACTGAAAAAAATAGTTAATCCTGACTAGAGGACCTCAAAGCCTTGCTGGAGTTATACAGCTTTAGTTGCAGTCTGTTGTAAGAAGGTGCTTGGCCATGCAATGCTCTGTGTTCAGTCAATCCAGAGTTTTATTCAAGATCCTGATTTAATCAGAGGCTGACAATGAGTGGGACAAGAGTCCTTGTGCATGATTTTCTAAGAACCTTAGCTCTAGCATTTCAAACCCCTCTTAGCCAGTTTTAAAAACAAGAGTTGCTGTGACAAGTAAAAAGAATTGCAACAGTCTGACAGAAGTAAAACAAAAGCAGAAACAATCATCCCAAACTTAATACTTGACACAAAAAGCCTGAGCAGTACAGTGTTTCAGCAGCAAAACAAGAACCAACCAAATTCTTCCCAGACCTCAACCTGGCCTACTTGGACACCAAGATTACACAGGTTTCACGACAGAGGATAAAAGAGGGAGATTTTTATCATGTTTGTGATAAAACAGTCAAGTATAAAAGACAATACATGGACATTGTCAGGTGTAAGTGGCGTGTACAGCTCTGTAGAAAATCTCCGGACTGTCCCTTTACCTACCAGGAGAGGAAAACTACAGCCACACCCACACTTCCTGTTTCCTTTTGTGTGGCACCAGGAGGCTACAAAGCCCTCTCTTTACCTGCAATCTCTCTTTCACTACCAGACTGAGGCCCCGTTTACATGACGCTGAAAACGGTCAATTCCGCAAACATTTCGTTGCTCTTTGGCCTTCCGTTTAGATTAGACCACGTTGCGTTTTCAGTGAAAACGCAATCTTTTGAAAACGCTCCCCAGAGTGGAAAGATTTGAATCCGCTCCTCCATCCAGCCTCGTGTAAACACAGAGCAGAGCGGTTCAGGGTGAAACGCTCACGTCACCGCATGCGCACTCGCAGTTTCAGGTGAAGGCTCCGCGCGCAGCCACATTTCCAGTTGAGCCATTCCGGTCCAGTGGCGGTAATGCGCCGCATGGTTGGATTGCCGACCGTCTCACACAACAAAACGGCAGAAAAAGAAAGAACAGAAGAAGAGACTTGTCCTCCTGGAGTCGTATGAACGCGTTTTCACGCCGTCCTCATGTAAACGCAGGTGGCTTTTGGAAACGCAAAGGAAGAATCTTTGTGGGAGTCTCCGTGTAAACGGAGCCTGAGAAGGAGAAAGGACTGTGTGGCTTCCTGCAATGTTTGACGACTAGTATGTCTTTATTCATTATTTTAGTTATGCATTAGTATTTTGTGTTGTATGTTAGATTAATACTACCTCAGTTGAAGATTAATGTTTTCATCGGAGTTTGTTTGGTCTAGTACCTTTTTACTCTGCGCTTCTTTGTCAGACAACAGGTCAAACATTGTGCAATCAACCTTTAAACTGGATCCCTGACTGTGCTCCTCTGTCCTAACCAACACACCATTGAGTTTTTAAATTATCCCTCCAAACCAGCCAACCTCTCTCACTGAAAAATATTCTTCAAGCTCAGTATCATCAACATTTCAATGATAAGAGACATCTTTAAAAGTTGTTTTAGAATGACCCAGGGCGGGGATACTGAGGAAACAACAGAGGACCCACGACAGAACCCGGATGGACACCACGATACAGGGCTTTGGTTGGTGAAATATGTTCACCAGCAGTGACTGAAAACATTCTGTTCGACAAGTGAGAGGAAAACCAGTTCGCTTCTGTTGCAGACACCCACCCTCTGCCTGAGCCCCTGAATAAACACACCGCATAATACAGTATCAAATGCTGAACTGAGATCCACTTGGACCAGTACAGAAGACCCACCTGAATCTGCTTCAGTGGATCATTACTGATCTTGAAAAAAGCAGTTTGTGTTGAATCCTGCTTATGAAGGCCAGACTTAAATTTATCCAAAATATCATGCTCATCTAGAACAGATGAACATTAAAACATAAACATATATTGTAAGCATTTGTGTTTTCTAAGGCTTTGTTTTGATACCATCCTACATCAGCGTTAACCTCAGAGCACACAACACAGTTTGGTCCTTAAATCTTAACCACACTGGTCCATCTGTCTGCAAACTGACAATTAGGAGGTCCAAAAACAAGAACAAAAACATGTTTGTTACTGGCACTGTATCAGAGGAGCAACAAATAAGCTTTACTCTACCTCTTCAGTCCAAACAGGTGGTCTTCATAATGTTGGCGATAGAATTGAAGCTTATTAGCTCATGTCTTTACACTCCTCAAGAGACAAAAATGAAATGATTTCAAGGACTAAAAGAGAAATAAGAGGAAAACAGCAAGAGTGCATTAGTTTACTTAACTATTTTCTTTACAGACTTTTTTGATTTACACCGAGTGTCAAGGGAAATTAGTGGCTGTACATTCGGTTAAATTATGTTTACCTTGCACAAGGCATATTCTCTCAAACACCAGTACTGACATCTCAGAGAGTTTACCTCCTCTCTGTTTTTTAGAGACTTAATATTGTCAACACAAAAAGGTGCACTAGGTTTGTGTACATGTTACATAAATCTGTACATGTTCTGCTCAGGTTGAAAATGTAAAGGATTATATCAGTAAAAGACCACCGCGCCTGTGAGCATCACCACACAGAGGCAGGCGCTGCATCGGCCTTCTGTGCAGAGTAAATTACTTCAAAAAAGGTCATGAGTTGACATTTATCCAGAAAAACTCTGTAAACAGAGGCTGACACCATGAAAACTGGACCTGGTTTTTATCAGCGGGGATCTAAAGACGACGCAGGGCTTTGAACTTAAGCTTGGGCGTCTTTGTTTTTTGTTCTGCTGCTGCTTGATTAAACACGAATGTTCACAGGACTTCCAGAAGGAAAATAACAGTCTTTTGTACCTGGTGGGTCTGCTCAGTGTGTGTGCATGTGTGTATGTGTGAGCATTGGGGGAAATACAGCTGCAGAAGGGACCGCTGTGTGGTTGATGATTTTGACAAAGTGATGGAAGTCATTTCAGAGTTGTCATTCAAAGTCAAACACAGAGCAGAGCTTTCAAACATGTCAGGATAAAAGTATTAACAGTTATCAGAGCATTCATTTAGTAAGGGGCTAATTTGGATTTTTGTCATTGGGCATTTCCTCACATTTGGTAGAATTTACATTTTTCTGTGTAAGTATGCGCAACCGGAATATAAATCATCTTAGTCCTGGACTCCGACTGTGAGAACACTGGCAGGTCTGTCTGCTGTGTACCTGTGCAGCATTCAGGCTGTTTAAATCTCTCTCATTCACACACACACACACACACACACACACACACACACACACACACACACACACACACACACACACACACACACACACACACACAACTGTCTCAAGTCATAAAACACATTAAGTTACAGAGTTTCACAGTCTCTTTTAGGATTCTTTATTACCTGTTTGTTATGTTACTATCAGCCTTGCAATACATAAATGAATCCTGTTATTTCCTGGTGCTCTCAGTGTTTTATATTTGATTATGAATAAGAGGACTAGAAGCAAATCTTTTTCTTTCTCTGCCTGTCTTTCTTTCTTTCTTTCTTTCTTTCTTTCTTTCTTTCTTTCTTTCTCTCTTTCTTTTGAGGGGATTAAACACCATCAAGATGTCATTGTCATATTTATTTGCTGATTACAAGGTAGGACAACCCCCAAGTGGAGTCTGGACACTGGTGGTGGTGAAAGCATTCAGAATGTGATATTTTATCAACATTTCTCATACTTATGATCTCTTAGCTGGTAGCTTCTTTACTCTAAATTCAAACATACTCTTGGAATGGGAGTCATTTTTCACCGACTTATATTAACCAACTCTCTGTATTGGTTGAATGAAACTCCAGAAATGCAAAGGGTGGGTGTTGAAGGGTGAGAAAGAAACAGAATCAAACTACAACACAGTGGAGACGGACCAAACCCAGCTCTGGTGGAAGTCCTAGGTAACTTTGATCAACCATAAAACAAGCAATGAAATGGAGTCGCAGTTGCCTCAGGACAAAAACACACCTTAATATCAAGTCAACAGCTCTTATCCTTTATATTATCTTAACCGATGTGTTAAAAATGATTAAACCTCCTGACACTGTGAATGAGTAAATAAATAAATAAATGGCTGATTTTTTTATTATTATATTAATTTTTATTATTATATTATTTTTCTATCATAATTATAATTATAATAATTGTTATTATTATTATTATTATTATATTATTTTTTGTTTTTTTGGGGGGGTCTTTTTTGTTTTGTTTTGTTTTGCTTTCTGATTTTAAGGTCACTTGGCTTTTGTAATGTAAAACAACTTTAGTGCTTAAATTCACTAGAAAAAAAGTTTAAAGAAATAAAAAAAGATTTAAAAACGTTGGTTTTAAAACCACTGAATGTTTCTTTCTGTATAGATTAAACTTTTTCTGCTTTGCTGAGGGAAGGTGTACAGTATTGAACCTATCACATGAGTGAACACAGCAGCGCTGTAAGTCACAAACATGAACTCTGGTTGAAGAAAAATCAGGAAGCTGCTCCGCGATGTACAAACATACAAACGGAAACGGACAAATTCACTCTGTTTGATGCTTCCCTGCTGCTGCTGTTGTTGTTGTTGCTTCAACACAGTAACTAAACGAAAAGTTCAAACTGAGAAATTAAAGATGGAGTCAGTCGTGTGTGAAAGGGTCTTAAGCCTGTGCTTGTGTGTACGTATGTGCTTTGTGCGTATGTGCCACAACCATCCAAGCAGAGCCGCGGTGGTCAGACTTTTGCCTGGAATCACAAAGCCGAAAGCAGATAAAGGAGCAACTCAATTCCACAACAGCACTCAGGCCCACGCCAAACTACAGCTTCCAGGAGGCTCTTAAGCCTCTTACAGGACTGGCTTCCCTCCCTTCCCTATCCGAGTTTTTATTTTTTCTCTCCCTCTCCCTTCATTCATCCATCTCTTAGCTGAGACAGTGTCGACAGCAAGGGCGGACATCAACGCAGTAAGCCAAGCATGATAGAGATTTTGGATTTACAAGACCAAAATTACAGAAAATCAATCAAATCAAACTTTACAGAGGTAGAGGAGGGTAAGTGAGGGAGGCTCTTGGGTGCACCCGAACATAATTGTGTGAGAAATAAAAAATAAACATCAAAAGCAAAGCTGCGCTGCTCAGACAAACACACACAAGGTAGTGGAGTGGGAATTGGCAGTGATGAGTGAACTTGTTCACCGCAAATTCTACCAAGTTGTTTCTTCAGGGAGCTTCTGGCTGCCTGTGATCATTTCAGGGACAAGTACACAGCTCACACTTGGCAGTATCACAGCACTCTCCAGTCAGACATGTAAGAGGAGGCGTATGAGTGTGTGCGTATACATAAAACACACAGGCTTCTCCCTGTGTTTGAACCCCGCTTTGAGATTTAAGGTGGCACTAGCGTCTTGTGTCTTTCTTGTCAGCAGCTGGCGCATATTGCAGGCCTGCCTTCTCCCAGCCAGACGGAGTGATTGCTTTGCCTGTCTTCACACAGCGGGCCCACATCCAAGCCCCCAGCAGCCACAGGCCTTGTCACAGTTAATAACATTGGCCCGAAAGACTCTCAACCGACTGTGCCTGCCATAAATTCTCCCCCCCAATAATTATTGATTAAATGCTTTCTCCTTAATAATGAGAAGGCATAAATCTTCCCCTTCTTTGAAGACAATGAATGTAATCTAATCAGAGACTTGCATACCTGCATCCCTGATGGTTGCTTCGGAAGTTAAAGTGAATTCAATCAGCGGGGATTTATAGCATGACATTGTGAGGGTTGAAATATAGAAGAGAGAGTTACAATGAGATGTAAAGAAATATGCAAAGTAGAAGAGAGGGAAGGGACTGGGACAGAAGACGTTGATGCAACTGCCGACGTTGGCTTCTGGGTAATTTACGTGCTGATTACTATCAGCACAGTGCATTATAAATTCAACGCTTCTGTTGCTCTATAAGAAGCATCGTGATATAGGGCACAGATCATTCACAGTCATACATGACGGGCTGTATGGTTACCGAGTGACAGTTTATATATGCATGTAATTTATGATCAGTGAGGATCTGCCATGAACAATTACAGACCAAGGATGACTGTTTCAGGCCTTTAATTTAATACTGCATATCAGCCAATCATCTTCTAATTTTCAAAGATGGAGGAAAATCTATTTAAAAAATGGATAAATGACAGATCAGAAATGAAATATTAGAAAACAGTTATGTCCCTGTACTGACTGATTTTGCATTACCCCTTTCCATGTTTTTTGAACAAATTATTTCAACATTATTTTTTAAGTTTAAGACAAAACAAGAGACTTGCAAAGAATGTTTTGGTTTCTGACCCTCAGGAAAGAATGTACAAGTTGTAAGAGTTGTTATTTGCCATGCTTTTTTGTTTCCTAAGTGATCTTAGGATGCTATGCTAATGAGAGGCAGAACTGATTATTTGCACGAATGTAGTCATGAAGTGGAGGGTGCAGACTAGCTCAGACGGATGCAGCAACGGAAAAACAAAATGACAAACATGGCGAGTCAATAAGCACATGGTGAGGCAACTGTTGAGTGTTGCAGCTGTAGCTATGACAGCATGTTTAAAAATTTAAGGATAATTTCTATGTTGTTGCCCGTTTTTGGGCAGTTTTGTGTCAGTTAATGCATTTTGACACTTGATGTGCAGAGATTTGCTCAGAATGTAAAAGACTCTGAAATTCAGACTTTGGGGAAACATCTTTCCATGGTTCCTTACAGACTGAAGGTTTGAATATTTATACTTGTGCCACCTTTTGTGCTTCAGTTTTGAAGCAGAGAACTAAAAATACACACAGGAACAAAATATCTAAATGCTGCTTTAATGTTAGTAGTTAAAGAAGATTTAAGAAGTGGTGACAGACATTGTGTTTACCAATGCAGTCAGAAAGTCTTGACATGCCCTTGAAACTTTTTCTGAGGAAACAGCATTTAATGTCTGGTTAAAAAACAAAAAGCGAAAAACAAAATAAATAAAATAAACTCTTGCTCATTATTTAATTTAATGCAAAAACTGTATTTACAGATGGAGATATGTTGATGGGAGGGAGTCTTGGAGGTCAGAGTAAGCAGTCCATAACAGTCATCACAGCCACTGTATGATGCTTCCAACCACACGACCAATTCACCCTTGAAACATGCTGATCAATGAGACCTTGCGGGAAGGCGGAAGGAGTTGTGGACAGAGAAGGAGAATCAGGAGGAGGAACAGAGAAAGAAAGACGGAGACCGAAATGAGCCGAAGGGATGTGGCTGCTGGAGAGCGGAAAGATCAATGAGTGATTATCAGCCATTAGGATTTCTCTAACCTCCAGCTGACAACTTGACAAACACTCCCTCCCATCATGCTCTGCTATATTCTGTCCTACATTATAACATGAACAAGTTAATTTACACTGCAGCATCTTTATGAGTCCCTGAGATTGTATTTTGTATATTTCTATCCATTAATATTGTCACTGTTTTTGCTTTTACAATTCTAATCACAAAGTGTGTGTATAAAAGTCTTGTTGACCTTTTACTTTGGTCATGGATTTGTTTCCATTTTTTCTTCAACCCTCAGTCTACTACAACAACTGTCGACTTAACTTCTCAGGTATCGTCTACCAAACAGCAAAAGTTGTTACTGAGCTAAAATTTTATAACCTTAAGATAAATTACCCACCAAATTGTGAAAAATTGTGTTTGCACTTTTGTCTGCTTATCCAGACAAGCTGCAAAACTCTGAATTAAAAAGTTAAAAGCATCTTAATGGCTGTTTGTTTGGACTTTGTTCAGATCAATTATCAAAGTGTGGACTGAAAGTTCCAACTGGACCAAAACAATTTGATGGTTACCAGGGTTTCACCATAAAGAGTGTAACCATTGTAACTGGTGTCTTTCAGCCAAATGTGAAACAAAAACCAGGAACAGAACTATCAGAGGCATCTGTGGTAATGAGCTATTAAACATGTTGACTACATCCAACCCCTGTTCAACCAGGGTTTGACTGAAAATAAAAAGCCACTGCATGTTTATTTAAGAAAAGGTGGGTTTCAATTAGGGTACAACCAATTTATCCGCTAAACAACAAATTGCCAATTTAACTGGTCGTTTATAGCCCTTTTCAAATAATAATAGGCTGGAGTTTTGCCTAATACACGCAGATTTATTTTTAATTTCTCACACAAAAGTAAATTCTGCTATCAGAACCAGAGAAACTTTATCAATCCCCAAGGTGGAAATTTGGTACATGGCAAAATCAAAGTGTAAATTTTGAGTTTTGCAGAATGATGTTCTTGCACCATTTTCCACAACCTGGAGCTCTGACTCCATTCAATCCTCAGTCCCCATCAGTGTCCTCTCAGTAATGTACAGGAGTGAGCTACAGCCAGGTAACATTACAGGAGTGGGCTGACAGGTAAGTTTAAAATGACATTGTGAAATTAACAATGACTCAACATGTCTCCTGTTTTGGCTTAACTCTCCGTAATGTGCCATGACAAGTAGTGTCTGCTTTGTTGCACCATTCATGCTTTTCATCAACGTTGATCACAGAAAATGTGCCAACCTAGCCTAAATTACTCCCTGTTTGTAAAACTGAACACACAAAGTCATGTCCATTACTCTCTCATAAGCAATTCAATATTGTAGCGTCTACAAATGAGACACTGAGGGGTTTGCAATTGACTGTTCATTGAAAAACCCAAACCAGCCACTATCGGCTGTAACCATGCCAAAAAAAAAGGATACAGCAACAGTTCAGCTATCTTAGAAGTCTATAACAACACCCCGTTCACACACACACAGACGTAACCTGAAGAACCACCCAGCTCATGGTGCGTTCACTTGAACCCTGTAATTCTCAAACACACAACAACTCATGTTAACAGCAACAGGTTCTCTGACAGAAACATCAATAACTCGAATAGTCCATTGCAATATACTCAACATGTTATACATCAAAAACAATGTAGAAAACCTAGTGCTAGCCTGATGCTAACATATATTAGCATGTAATTGTATAAATTGTATTGATATAACTTTGGTATTAAAACAAAAATTTCAACTTCCATCACAGAAACATATCACAAATACTATTTTAAACAAAACTAACAGCTCTAGATGTTAAAATACTCTGGCTGACTTCAGTACAACTATGGCAAGCTCAAGGTTCCAAACAGCTCAGAACATTGCTATGAGTAGTTTGGTTTAATGCTTGTTTGCACTTGCTTGTACTTGAAAATTACTCTGTGTGGAGTCTAACAAATATTAAAAAGAAAAAGTATTGTAAAACAGTTAAATGCTCTGCCTGTAATTCATTTGTTCATTGTTCTAAGTGTTAAGGGACTAAATAAGAAGTCATTTTATTAACTATACAGTATGCACTATAATGTGGGATAGAACAATGGCAGATCAGTAAGCAAACTAACCAAATATGGAAGCACAACAAATGCTTGCATCAGAAATTGAGAAACACTGGAGCTAAACTCAAAAAGAAAAGTTGTTAAGAAACAATTACCCATGTGAATATACCAGGTAGCTTAGCAGCTTGCAAAATTGAGCTTGACTGTATGTTTTCCCCCATCAAGGCTATGGCTTTAAGCCACATCCTAAACACACATCATTACATAACCAACCTCTAAACATTCAACCATTTATACGTTTCACCAATATTTAAAGTCTTGAAATGAAAACAAAAGCAGACAAGCACACCAAGTTGCATGTGCAGCTTTTCATGAACAGTGGAAAAAAAAGGAAAATAAAATGACACTAAGAAAAGCAAAGAGATGGCAGGATATCAAAGCAGCGATAAATTGAAGTTCTTAAGGGTTTATGTCACATCTTTTCTCCTCCCTCTCAAGCCGGGCTTTATGAAAGACTTGATTTCTGCCAGCTCTTTGAAATAACTCAAAACATATTCCTCCTTTCAAGGGAAGGAATTAAATCACATGCACTGTGGCAATATCCCCCCTCGCATGCTCTGGCCGCTTCAGGAGATAACCCTGAGCAGACCTCCCCCTCCTCCTGTGGAGTGATTTCACCCGCTGAGTGGATCCCTGTGGTCCGCTCGCCTTTGAGCCTCTGATGAAAAGAGAAAAAAAACACATGCAGCTGGGCCAAACACACACACGCGCACACACACACACACACACACACGCACATAATGCATAGCCTGTGTACAGCATATTCACTGAGGCAGATGCAGCACCATACAAATACAAACAAGTGCAGCTGCATTTAATTGTGCAATCTTGTATTGCACCACACACAGTCAAACCCCCTCATCAAAAAGCACCAATACAATCAAACGCACTGAACAGCATTAGCATTGCACCACCTCCAGACAACAGCCAATGCAAACACTGTAAACACAGACAACAGCAAGACAGATTTCCCAGGCAGTGAGAATAACCGTGTTTACAGCACCGAGGATCCTCAGACGTCGATAACATCAAAAGAGACCCACTACTCTGTGCAGACCAGCAGAGGTGGTGATGGACAAGGGCGAGAGGGATCAATGCTGCACATGTTGGATGAGCAATATATGAAGTAAGCTGCCTGTTCATGAAGTTTCCATGAAGTCAGATGCACCCCTCTTATACTTAATTGTATTTAACAGATTTAAAGCAAAATAAAGTCATCCTCATTTTTAATCTTTTTTGTGTGTTTGGAAATGGTTTGTATAACAAAGAGCTGTGTTTCTGTTATTTAGCCCATGCTTTCCGTATGAATTGTTTTCAGATTGGTTGCAGCTAGCTGTTTAAAAATATGCTGTTTTTACTAAAACACTAAACCAAGCAGTGATCCCCAGTCTAAAAACACAAAGCTTATGCAGAAGTGTTAAAAACTGAAGTTCATCAAGGGTCCACTTGAGGCTTGCTGCAGATCAGAACAAAAAATTCTTCCACTGAAGTCTATTCAAACATAATCAAATGGATATGCAGAGTTTCTAGAAATAACACGAAGCAGTCAGAAAGGATCAGTCCTCTTTCCTGAGACTTCATCACATGCTACCCGTCAATTCTCCGGCTCGCTCTTCTAATAAGCAAATCATTTTCCCCTGATGTGCCATAATTTTACACACTGAAGAGCATCTTTCACCAGCTCTGGTGAAGTCCGTCATTTCTTTGATGCCTCATGTTCACTTCACACATTGAACATTTGAACAAGCTTCGCTCGCTCCGGGGGGAAAAATTACATGTGGCTGGATAAAACCAATTTGATACGGTGACTGTGTGGTCCCCAAACTGTCTAAAATCCCTGTTCCCTTTGCCACACAGTTGCTCTCTCCACGCTGCAGCGTTGAGTTCAAATGATTGACATCATAATGGGCTCATCTAAATTATGATAGAGGTCAAATTAGAATTTAATCATCTCCCTTTTACCCCCACTCCCCTGAGGGCAAAATGAATAAACATGATTCTGTACGAGACTGATGGACTGGTTATGCAAAAACTGTGATAACTCTCTCAATTTTTTTCGCTTTTGTTACGGCTTCAAAGAGTCAATGAGAGAGAAATAAGGGGAGGAGGGTAATAAGAAAGGCTGTGATTCAGAGATGAAGTTATTGTGAGAGATATTGATGTCTGACTGTACAACGAGAAAGATTTGGCCTCTTATGAATTTCACTGCACTTGAACTTTGTCATGACTGAAACTAAAAACCCCCCAAATCAGCCGTTAGATTTCAGCTACCATCATATTAGAAACCATAGCTACCCATACATTAATTTACACTTTTATATTCATCTTTTAATTTTGAATAGTATTAAGTGTCTTGTGATCTCGAATTAATCAAAAGTGTCCTGTACTTTATTTCTCCACACCAGGCCACCTTCTCTGCACAAACTTCATCAATAAAGCATTAAATTAATTACTTAGCTTGGTTCCAGTCCTCTGAACCAACACCCACATGTCACATTTTGTGAGAGAATTAATAGGTCTGGTGCTGCTCTCAGGAGCACAGAGCCAATGTACTGCTCTCTCTATTTCACTTGATGCTTCTGCATCCTCATTCACACAGTAAGAGTTTCTTTTAACTCTAGCTGTTATCAGTAGTATACCAGGACACTGTGCTGTGCACAGAGAGGGGAGGGAAAGTGGGGTGGTTGGCTCGTTTTTGTTGGTCATGGACACCAAACTGTTTATGTCCTCAGTGATGTTTTTACTATTTTTGCTTCTGTGTTTGTCTGGAGATCCTACATGTAACCATGACTGCATTGTCAACATGTGAAAGATGTTAGCAGCCTGTGGCATGTCAGTGCTAAATGGTGCAAGGCCAGATGTTTCCCCAAAAGGTGAGGAGAAGGAGGTGAGGATAATGTGCTGGTACTGAGGTGAGAACTAAGAAGCGACGACATCGACCTGTCCTTCCATCCATCGTTATTGGGAATGTAAGATCTATCTCCTATAAGATGGACGAGTTAGCCATGCTAACTCAGCAACAGAGGAATACCAGAAGGCAAGGTAGCATCATGCTATTCACAGACATGGCTAACTGCGCTAACACCAGACACCAACGCCACATTGGAAGAACTTTACCTGCTGTGAGCAGACAGGATGCAGGAGAGACTGAACAGACTGCTGAAGAAGCTCAGTCCTGGACCCTGTGGAGGTGGAGACTGGCTGAACTGGACAATGATGGACAAGCTGTCATCATCTATTGTGTAATGGACCTTTTTGCACATTCGATACACTTTCTTGCTTTTGTTTTCTTGATTGCTGCTGTGGCTCCAGAATTTCCCCTTAGGGAGAAATAAAGTATTTTTTATTATAGTCTTTTCTAGTATTTTGGAAGTTTTGTTTAAATAGAGTTAGGGTTTTGAAATAAATATCTTTCTAATCTAATATAATCTAATAAGCAGTAAATTGCAATTAACCATGTGTCAACTGAAGTGGACATCATGCAACACAAAGTATGTTTACAACACAAAGATAAATTTTTTGAAAATACTTTAAAGTGTTTTTTCCAAGCATAAAAAAGACAATCATTCATGTAATTACCCAAAACCATGATATAATTAATTTCATGCTGATCTCAAATGTTTTATGTTGAGTGCACATGTAGTCCACTGAAGTGGGCGTATCTGTGAAGTTCTGGAGAAAAAAAAGGACTTTCTTAAGCCCTAAGAAGAATAAAACTTGGTTGCAAAAATTTTGACTTAGGCTTTCATAATTCATGCATCAGAGGGTTAAACTGAGATGAGCGCCTGGATCGGAGTCTTTTAGATTTACAGAAGAGTTGCCTTGCTTATGTGCACTTTCTCCCCGCAGTTTCTTGCAAAAAGGGGCGAGATGGCTGTCAACCATTGTCGCTATTACAAGTCCAAGTAACAAGCAACTAATACAACCCCACTTGAAACAATTCACGTTTCTTTAGATCAGCTGTAACATTTGTCAAAAAAACAGATATATTTATAACAATAATGAGTAAAGAGCAAAAAAAATTACCCCCTATGAAATTTTTTTTTTTTAATTTATTTTAGAAATGTCAAGCTTTATTTGCTTGTGAATATTTCAATCAAACTGTGATCTGCATGTGTGTTAAAACATCTCCTGTCATTGAAACAGGCACGATACTGTAAATATAAGCAGTATCATATATAGGACAGACTCAAGGGCAAAATCCATACTGCGCAAACACCAAACAACATGAGCCTGATAATAACAGTCCTCCATCCCTCCATTCCCCCCACCACATGGCTGGATGCAATAAGGATTACCGAGCAGAGGACATACTTGTTTTGTTGTCCAAGCGCTTCTACTTTGGTGGATGAGTATTTGTCTGCAGTGTCGTCCGATCCACTTAGAGGCGGGAAACAAATACCAGCAATATATTTAATACCCCCTGAGATCATGTCGCAGCAGGCCGGAGGTGCCCAATTGTTCATGGGAGCTCACAGGCAGCACAGGAAAATAAATAAATAATTCAATATCAAAAAGGAGTGGAGCATTATGCTTTAGTGGGCAATAAAACATGTGGTGTGTCAGGGATGGCAGCTGCTACCCACAGAAAGAAGAATACCTATACTTCTCCGTGTGTGGTGGGGAAGGAAGAGAACACCAGGAGCCAAGGAAAAGGGAGATATAAATTTTCACGGCAAATGAACTCCCCCATCTCGCCTTGCTGAGTGCACAAAAGGCCACTGAGACGATTATTTCTGGGCTCCACCTCAGACCCCAGGAGTTGCAGTGGTAAAAAAAAAAAGCCATGCCCTCTTTAGTAGATTCAGAAGGACAGGGGTCTGTATAAAGGCCATGTGGTACACAAGTCAAGCTATTTAGGTTGAATAATGCAGCAAAGTAATTATTGTGAATGATACAGGCTTTCAAGGACAGTACAGAGAGACACTCAAGGCTATAGTTATCATCATTCCAAGTTATTATTATGAATGTTTGAACCAGTGGATATTAAATCACAATGTTGTTACTGTAATTACAACTACAAGACGATTTTATTCACAGTAAATGTACTTAAAGAATATATGGAGCAGGAGCACGGATGGCCTCATGCGGGCAGCCCTGGTTCAAATCCAGGTTGTGGCCTCTTTCCCACATGTCACTCCTCACTCTCATCCTGTTTTCTGCTCTATCCACTGCCCTCTCCGCTATGATTAAAGGCATAAAAGCCCCCAAGAACAACTTAGAAATTTAAAAAAACATATGGATTAGAGCATTGGCGAGACAGCTGGGTACAACGCGTGGGCTGTATACAACTGTGTTTGAATGCATGTTCTTGGTATGTGCTCTGTGCACCTGCATATGCATTCACTCATTAGTGCATAAATGCAGGAGCATTGTAAGGCAATACTCATTAAGCCCATTAGGTAGCCTCCAGATGGTTGTTTGATTGAAAAAGAGCCAATCAGAATCGCTGTAGAGTCCACTGGTGTGATGCTGCAAGTGTACACACTGCATGTTATAAAGTGGTTTCTGTGTGTCCAGGAAAAGATAATGAAGAGGCATCCAATTAAAAAACAAACTGCTGCTTGAAAAAACAAAAAAGTAACAAAGCAGCTTGAACTCAGTGGAAACATACGTCTATTTATAAATGAGGGCCTCATGTCAAGGTAAGGGATGAGAGCCGTGAACATCACTGAAGGGTGAGCACTTACAATAGCACAGGAAAGCCTACCTGGTATTTATGCTTTTTACTCAGTTGAAAAATAAAATTTTAACCAAGCTTAGCGCAAAAAAGGCAATTATTTGTTCAGTAGATTATTTCCTTGTTGTAGCAATGCTTATGTTAAATAAATCTGTTAAGTCTGTTTATTACCCTTTTAAAAGATGACACATTTGTGAGGAGCAGTGGAGGATCTGGAACTTTTTAGATGGGGGGCAAAGGGGTGGCAGGAGGTCTAGATTGGGTGGCATTGGATGACGTCATACTAGACACAGCTGTACACTGTTACTCTACAACAGGATTTGGTTCATTATAATTAGTGATCAAATAAGATTAATAATACAGTTTTACATATCCAACCTTAAAACAGAAGATTTTTCTTAAACCACACTATTTTTCTAAGTATGATCTTCCTACGCTGGAATTTTACATGAATCAGAAAAACAAACCATGTGGTTCAGCTGAAACTCAGCTCATCTCTGACTTCCTGCCATCTTTTTCTTCCTCATCCTCATTATCTGCCTCTTCAGTATCTGTTCCTTTTTTCTGAATCTGATACCGTCTAGTCTTCATCCCTCATGCCACGGTCTTCTTGATCCTGTTCTTCCTCACTTTTCCCTGCTTTGTTCCTCGCTCTGCATGTCTGAATCTGATTTCTCCTCCATTCTCTCTTCTTCATTTCCATCCCTTTCTTCTGCTTGCTCCATCTTCTGTCCACTCCGGCCTTTTTTTTACCAAAACAATTTGAAATATTTCTATTTTTAATTTATTCTTTTTCATTCTGGCCTGAAAGTGAAAGATATGAAAATCTCAGAGTTAAACTCAATGTATAACACTTCACAGTATGACCACAAGTAGCCTCACACAAAACTAGAAAAGATCAACCACATGCCCCATAATTTAAAATATGAATGCTTCATATAATGCTCTTGTGTTTACTGATCAGCTGTAGAGGTTCGTCACACAGACTCGTATGCAGGGGTGTAGCTTAATATTTAAGGGGCCAAAGCTTATCTTCATAGTTTAAAAAATAAAGCTCATCCCTTATTGAAATGCTTTAAGGGGCTCTGAAGCATAGTAGTGATTTGTTATTGGTTTATTTTAAAGAACAATAAAATCAGGGGGGCAGCAGGGGGCAATGCTCTTCAGATGGAGTCAGATTCCCCCCTAGCCCTGCTGTAGAACCGCCCCTGGTAAGTATTGATTGCTGAGATAAGCAGCAGATCTGAGTATGTGGGTTGTACCCACGAAAAATGCGCCAAATCTCCTCTGCCAGTACCAACTTACAATGGGCTCAGTAGCACAGGATTAGTAGGAAGAAGCTTCTTGCTAATTAGATTTTTTTTTTTTTTTAATTTCTGGGCTGAAGGAACACCCATTGTACCTTTGACAAACATTTCTGTAATCTGATTGGTGGCACTGTTTTTTTTTCTTTCCTCTCTCTCCCATTCTTATTTTTACATATATGCTAATACTGTTACCGAGAGGTTTTTTGGGATCTAATAAATGTGAGGTGAAAATCTGTTATTGTGTAGGTGTACACAGCATCAAGGTAGAAGGATTAAGACTATAAATTTTAATCATGTTACATCTGGACTGGAACTGTTATAAAAATGGAAGGTTTCAGTATAAGTTTCACTTTGTCTAGCATGGGGACTTCTGCTCCTGGTACAACTACAATAAGGATTAGTACACCACAGACATGACGGGTTTTCCCAAGAATAATCAGGCAAAGAGGCACTTGACAGCTTTACTTACACAACAACTCTCTGAAATCTGTCCTCATATTTTGTAGAAAGACAACCCCTGCTGGCTCAGTCATTGTAAGCCACTACAGATAAATGTGCAAGCCAAATGACTAAAATGTAGATCTTTAAACATATAACTTGCTTAATGACAAATGGGCTCCTGACTGCATTTTAAGTGAAAGAAGCTTGACCCCAGCAGAAGGTAACCTATTTATAGAGAGATGAATATTAAGACTGGAAGAAGGAGCTCAGCAGCAGGCACTCCGAGCAACTTTTCAGTTGCTAAGGCTTTAATTAAGGTATGCTTACCGGTACAAATCCCATAAAGATTGAATCAAACTAAGACAGTACACACAAAACAGCAAATAAAGAGAGGTAAATTCATTAGAGAGGGTCGTTCACGGGAATTAATTCTATCAAGATAGGTGCTCCTCTAAAGTTCATTTAAGCTTTGTGATTTTTCCCTACTCATTAGGATTGAATTACAAAGTCCAAGCCTGAAAAATATTTGTACTGTTTTAGTTACTCGGATAAACTATTCAGATTAGAAGCTGGGTGAGCTACAGCAGGGATTGCAAGTTAGCTTGCTAACACATAATTATTACTTCATCATTATATTATTATACTATCTTACTGGAAGTACAATTTTCATGACATGGTGTAACCATGTTTTTAGAATCTTAAATCTGATAGGCTATGCTAACAGGTAAGCCTGCCAGTTAGCTTGATGTTTGATACTGAAAGCAGGATGGATCATAAACAATCTTTTTTGTCGTAGAGGGCTCAAGTGTTGTAAGATAAGAGCCGAAATCAAACTTGTTGACTTGGGACTTGTTGAATAATGATGTGAGGAGTTTCCATGCTGCAGTCGGATGGTTGACTAAGTCAAAGTATAAATTCAGCAGCATTGTCCTCAGAATCCAGGAAGAAATGTTCAGAGGACAAGGTTACGCAGACATTAAGTTGATAGTAGGAGGATAGATGCTGCAGATAGTGCTTGCAGCATTAAGAGGTCAGCGAAAGAATTAACTCAGGGGCAAGTGAGAGAGGTGAAGAAACAGATTTGTTGGTTTGGGCAGACAGGTCAAGTGGGTTGTGGATTTCTGACCTTTACTTGGACAGGGACTTAAGCTATGATAATTGTTTGTAATCTGAAGTTCTTGACATTAGTAGTGTCAAAAGGTGTCCTCCTGAGGGGTTTTCTTGCTTAAGTTATTCTTGAGTGAAGCCTACATGAACACTGGCACACAGCCAGATGCAATCCAAGAGCTGAGGATAAATGTAAGAAATGGGAAGGACTGCTGTGTTCGTTTGACCAACTGGTAGAAGAAGGAGCAGGATAACAGTTTATGAGCTTCATC
The DNA here is from genome assembly GCF_033239565.1 of Halichoeres trimaculatus. NCBI lineage: Eukaryota > Metazoa > Chordata > Actinopteri > Labriformes > Labridae > Halichoeres > Halichoeres trimaculatus. The sequence goes on along the minus strand of NW_027437182.1, from coordinate 13,829,294 downwards.
TGGGAGGAAAGAGACAGCACAGCAATATGATGACATAACAGAGAAGCTGATAAAGCAGAAAAAAGAGGTTTGTATATTTTCAGAACTCATCAAATGGAATATAAAGAAGCCAGAGATTAAGAGTGGATTAAGATAGGAAGAAGAAGGTAGATAATATCTTCATGGGTTTGGTGGATCTTGATGCAGTATTATATTGAGAAAAGCAGACAAGGCAGCTGGATAATAACATCATCCTACACAGAGCTATTTCAAGCATCCTGTCGTCATGGTAAATTCAACTCACTTGCTTCTAATGTTACAGGTAGTTTTTGTTTGAACTATGGACTGTGTAAAACATGGATGCCATTAGACCTGATGCCACATTGGGAATGCTGATTCATTCAAAACTTTTAGTAAACATTACAGTTTGTCATTTTTTTTTCCAACTTAAGTCTTTTTTCAGTTGTCTGTTATTGACTTAATGATCAGCGTGAGAAAACAACCAAATTCATTCCTGGTTAAACTTAGAAGAGCACAACTTTGGAATTTATCCAAAAGAAAATACTCAAATTTCACATGTGAAAATAAATTAAAAGAAACTAAAAGCTTTAACCAAGAACCAAGAGTGTTTTTAGTTTTATCAACAGAAAACACTAAACTCCATACTGCTCAACTAACAGCACAAAACATGAAAACAATTATGAAGTAGACGTCTGCCTGGAGTGGTTTCAAATTGTTTCTGTTTGTTTTGATGTTTTTGCTCTTTGTCCTGAAAGACACTGTATGAAAAATCTATATATTTTCTCCCTGCAGTAAAAGAGTCACAGCACTCAGGAAACTCTCAAGAATTTAGTTTCTATCAGCTACATTGTCAATCTCCTCCCAAATACAGAAGAAAGTTCCATGATGACAAAGGTTGCAATTTAAAGGATACAGAGGGTTTTATTCTGTGGCTTGAGAAATAGTATAAAATTGCTTAAAACAGGGGACATTACTATTTTTCAGTAAAGCACCTTATTGAATGTGTACGTCTGGAGGTGGAGAAGTGCACCAGTAATGGTGGTATTCTTCATATCCTAAGGAAGCAGTGTGATTTGGCTTTTATTTGTTGTTTCTTTTACAATGTTAATGCATTTTCTTTTTTTATTCAAGAACTCTGAGTCCAAGTTTGGGTTTAAAAAAGGAAATTTCCACTCTACAAAACAAAAAAAAATATTTGCAGAATAGTAGAAGTGTTGGTGCTGATGGGCACCATCACAGTGAACTCAGTGGTTCAGACTGCTGGGCATTGACTCATCAGTTTACGGGTGGACTCAATGAGCTCTGACAAGTTAAACTGAAACTGAAACTGGCAATTCAAATATTGGTGAGTCAGATATTGGGGCTTTTTAACATATTTAGGTTGGTTTGCCTGGAATTCTTTAATTCTGGTAGATCACAGCTGGTTGTCCATAAGTTTCTTGCCAACAACCTAATTTAACCCAGAGTGGTCAAATTAGACCCTGAAGACTCAGTTCTCCTGATGTAGACCCCCGCCAAGCCAAGCAACTGCAACGATCCCCAACCAACGGCTGGAAAAACACTCTCAGCAGGAAACGCAAGGGCAGGTGCCCTGCATGACTCATACTTATGTATGGATGTTCTTACATTTAATTCAAAATGCTGTAAGCCCACATCTTCATCTACATAAAACCAGCCTTCTCCTTCTCATAGACTTTTGAACTTTGCAGAAAAAAATGCTTGCAATTCAAGTTTGAAGAAATAGCATTCATTTATTGTAAACTAAAGGAAGTAATTCAGAAATTTTGATTTGGATTGTTCTATAAAGGAGAGTTGCACACCCTGAACTATGAGGCAAAGAAAATGAATCTCTTGAGTTAAATGCAAGTGGCAGAAATTTGTATTTGTGTAACCAGGGTTAATTCTAAGTTAAGTTTGTAGTTTGAAATGTTGGGATGCAGCTGAAAAGCTAGAAACAGGACCAACAGTGCTATGAAAATTCATTTTGATTGCATTTCCCATTATTTCCTCCCTGAATACATTTGTTTAGGTTGCAGTGTTCTTTTAAATCATGTCCTCCTCTGTCAAATAAGGGAAGTGGGCTCATTTCTATACCACTGTAGTGGCAGCAAAGAGGGGAAACAGATGCTTGTGCGCTCCTCCGGGACTCCTCATGGAACGTAATAAAGATGCCATCTGACAGTTCCTGCTGTCAAACCACTGCTCGCTACACAGCTTCTTAACTCTGCTCCCCCGGTGTTTTGTTGTGTTTGAATATAAGCAGAAGGGGCATACTCTCTTTAGAGGGTATTCAGGTGTCACAGTGGGGGCATGGGAGACAGTTAGTGTATGAAACCTTTTGGCTTTTCTAACTACACATCCTGTGCACCAGAAACACACTTTGAATCATAGCATGTCCCACACAGCTACAGCTATAGGAGTGTCATAACAGTATAAGGGGGAGGCTAGGATCGTCTCTAAACAGCATGGAGGAAATAATATGGCAGCGTTAGCGACATCCATCTGGATGTGTTACACCTATGACACCTTGGAGAATCCTCTCGGGTTGTGTGATAATGAGGTGATGAAGCACAGGGAGATGAGGGGAGGGACTCGGCAGTGAGGGCAGAGTAAAACCACCAGGGTTTCTGCATGTTATCTGCCTCTAATCCATGTCACAGATGAGATGCTGCACGGCGGGGTACCTGTCGCTGGAAGAAATCCAGCAGAAGACCAATCAAGAACTCTATCCCTCCATCTTTCACCCATACTTACAAAACATTATCCAGATCCAAAATGACATGGTATGATACTCAAGTATAACTATGTTGCAGATTTCACTGAAAAGGAAAATTACATTAGGAATGCTGGACAGTCCAGACCATTTAAGTCTGATGACTTGTGGTTAACATCCCACAGTTGGTATCTGTCTTTGTTAACATTTAGCTTTGCAGACAATCACATTACTTTGACAAGATTACTAAGTGACGACACCACAAGTTAAGTGTGTTCCTCTGCCTCTGAGTGTATGTAAAATAAGGTTTTAGAATCAAAGAAAGTTTCATTTTAGGCTTTTACATTAGTAGTGACAGTAGCAGGGCGGTCAGCATGTTGGGCCACTCATTACTTTGGACTAAAATTTCAACAATTTTCTTAAACCAGTAATCAAAAAGCCATTATAAGCCATTCTACCAGGGCTTCAGAAACATTTTTCATCTCGGAAATGTTACTCATTTTAGATGGTTCCTAACCCAGGCAGATGATTTATCGATAGTCCATCCATTTATTGCCAGCGACTAAAGGTGCAGTCACACTAGTCATCCAAACCGTCCCTACAGGGCATGGCCCGACTACGTCATCATTTTTACATGAAGCTCAGTCATCTCATCAGAGTCATCTCATCCGGACTAGAGAGCAGTGCTACAACTTTAAAGACTTTTAGACTTATGGTAAGTTGTTTTGGTCTGACACAGCCCTCTAACACCCCCACTTTGTTTAAAATGATTGTCGAGAGGTGTGCTCGCAATGACCATATGTCATGGATCAAATGTGCTGTCCGCGTGCTTGTGCTCGTGTATGAAGTAAACTGTGCCAAAGCCCACCTCCCCAAAGTGTGTCAAAGCAGAGAAGTGAATCGTACTCAAGCACAGTATGCATGTAGTACATGCAGTACACTCTGGAGAGCTGACTCCACTTCCTCCTTTCTTTGAGGGGCAAATGTAAACAAAGTCTTCGTCAGTTCAGAGGTCAGTGCAGCCACACAGCGCTGTCTGGAGTGACACAGACTGCAGCAGAGGACTAACCCGGAGCGGACCATGATGGAATATTGGTGAAAAACATGAGTTTTTGGACGATTAATGCGGTTTTAGGAGCGGCGCTGTCTATGCCCCGATGGATCCCATTATACGGACGTCCGCTGCACAATTTTGGATCTAAATATCTCCCGAAGCACTGCTTGGATCAGGAAAGCCTTCTGGGTGAGTATTTTGTTCTATTTCATTCTATAAACAATGTAAAAGCTGTATAAACCGAACTTATCCTTTAAGGGATGCCAATGACCAAGAACGTATCTATTAAACAATTTGCATCCTCTCACACTTTTACGACTTTATTTAAGGTACAGTTCTGTATCTTTAAATGTTTAGTCATAATTTTGAAATACTTGCAAGGTTCTTATTTATTGCCTATTATCTCTATAAAGAGGGTATTACCTATCACAACCTATAATTTTCACCATTAAATACACATGATACCACCAATACACATACATGATACCAACAGGCAGGCAAACTCTAGTAAATTCAAAGTGTTAAAGTATATGTTGTGAATTTGTACTTTAGATTGTCTTCCCAGAGAGATCTAGACATCTCAGAAACACCTCACTCCTGTCCTCTGTTTTATTAGTCTTTCATCTACTCTTCTCTTCCTCCCAGCTTTGCAGCACTGCTCCCTGTTTCTCCTCATTACCTCCCGTGCTCCTCGGTTTAGCAGCAATATGCTCTTTACCGCTTTAGATTTTTCAATTAATCAGGCTTGCTTCATGGCTCATTGGTCAGCTCTGGAACCCATAACATTTATCTGAGTTCAAAGGAAGTGAGACAATCCACAACACCAACAAGGGAGAGGACACAATCAACAGAAAGACGATGTTATTATCAGCGTTACGGCACAGTGGTGCTATTATGAGAGCCATGAAACTGAAACTGTGAAACAATAGCTGTGTTTTTATGACTTTAAATTTGTTGACAAGCTTCCATAAGTTCAATTATGATGTTTGTGAAATCCATGTTTTTCCACTTAATGTGCTTAACTGCCTGTAAGCCTCTTCTTTGTGCCATTACCCAAAGCTTTCTGGTAAGGACACTGACATGCAAAAACATACATAGCTTCTTTAACATTTAAAAATCTGAAGATTGATGTGAAGCAAAGGCGAAAGTTACATTCATAAAAGTGCAAGTGTGATACAAAAGTGCAGAACAAAAAAGTGGGTAAAAGAAACAAAGAGAGCTGCAAAAAGGGAAAAACCTGTTGTGTTGTTACTGGAAAGCTTGGGGCAGCCCCTGCTTCCTTCCAGCCATTGATCGGGTTGTTGTTAATGAAGCAGTTACCAGAAGGAGAGATCCATAAGTGTCTGTGAACCATCATGTCCCTCAATGACCACTCGTGGTTTTAGCAATCATTTATGTCACAGTGAGGGATCACTTTTTTTTTTTTTTTAATTTATGATGAAACAAAGAAAGAGAGCGTGATTAGGTCTGGGGGAAATGTTTGGAGTGTATACAAATTTAAGCTGATTCATTTAGATGAATCTTGTTGTTGAACTCAGCTTCAAAGTAAATAACCCCTGTGTAAAAATACAATTAGAAAAATTTCCCTCAGCAAGACTGATGCAACCCTCTACCCTAACTGGATCTTATTTTGTCCTTTGTTGTGCTCAGAAGCTGCATGTCTCAGAACAGCCCCACAGTAATATGAGGCATACAAATAGACCAAGTTATAAATATTAGGAAGCACTGATCAGACTTTGTCATAGGGCACTTTTCATTCACATTAACTGTAACACAAGGTGCTTAGCATACAAAAAAATTATAATGACAATAAAATCTAAAAAAGTGACCAGACAACCCCCACTATAAACACTCATACCAACACAAAACCCTCCAACCCACACCCACACCACCTCACACCACACACTGAGGAACTGAGGAGGAGACCTTAATGAGGAAACACTAATGTTCAACTCACAACAAAAACCTAAACCAAATTAAAAGAAATAAATTAAATACTAAAATACTAAAAGATTAAAGCTGTAAAAGCAAGAGTAAATAAATAAAAAAAAAGATAAACAATTAAGAAAAAAACAGGGAATAAGATAAATAAATGTATATTTAATGGTAAAAAAAAATTATAAGACTTAAAATGTATTAGGATCAGAACTTTTAAAACAAAAATAAAAAAAAATAAACAAAACTCAGCTAAAGGCTAGACTGGGTATATCTTCAATTTTCTATATATTTCAATGGTTAATTGATTACAGTTTACATCACAACCTGCAAACTGACTCAATAACTTCAGTACAAGAGCATCAGATACATTTCAAAAGACTTATTTCTACTAACTTGGTGGTGTTGGGAGTCATGACATACTGGCACGTACACCTGTTTGCATTAAGTGGATCCAGCTGACCAGAAATATGAAGTATGCCATGCTAAGGAGAAGCTACCCTGAAGGTTACAAACATAGAAGATTGCCTTTATTTGATAACATGATGTCTTATCTTGTGTAGACGTTTCTAGATTTTACATTCTCATATGCCTCTTGACTTGAAATACAGTTCCGGTTTAGACTTGTAAATGGTTTATTAAGATTCAAAGTGGCTCTCTTTGTATGAAGTGACTGCAATCTCAGGTTCATGCTACCAGCAAATGTGATCATCACTGGATCACTGGAAACCATCCTGAAGCCACCAGTTGCCCACAGTTAGAAAGGGAAGTCGGCACCATCTGGGCTGTTCTCAAAGCCCTTTCAAGCATAACACACAGCACATGGTACTCAGACACGTCGAGCAACTCAGCAAGTATCTAACACCAATCCCTGCATATGTGACAGACGCCCTCTTGAGATGATATCCCAGCACAGAGTTCTCATCCTTTGCTGTAACTTTCCAAACACATGCCTAAGTTGCAGTTCAGAAAAGTTTCCCTTCCTTTTTTTTTTTTTTTTTTTTTTTTGCCAAACTCCTCCAACTGCCGTAACTTCATCCCCCTGAGGAATGCCAGCGAACAAGAAAGAGCAAAAGGATCATTGTGCATGAGCAAAAATAAAAGGAGGGAGCATCTGAGCAGAATCTGAAACTAAAAGGCAGTGTAGCTCAGGTTTAAAATAGACAGAGAAAGAAAAGAAGAAGGAGGAGAGGAAGGAGCTGATTCGATCGAATCTTAAATAACAAAAGTGTGCAAGAAAATGAGGCAAAGTTTTTTGTGAAGCACTTCCACCGGGATACATACAGTTGCTGTTGAGAAGGAAAAAATGGTTCAAATTACCTGAGCATTAACTTTTTTTTTTTTTTTAATTGAGCACTCTATGTTGCCTCTTTGGTATTGGTTATGAAGAAACAGAAAAATCAAATTATTGCCGAGCTTTGTTAAATACTGATTCTCAATGTTCACAATCCCTTACCATTATCAATAGCCAGAGCGGGTAGTTGTGAGAAATAGAACCCCTCAGAGTAGACACACACCCATCCTCATCGATTTCAGTCCATTATAGAAAATCATCTCTTCAAGCACTGCAAAAGTTCAGAGACTTGGCAAACATGAGCCAAAAGGACAGTCAGAGAAGACATCAGAAAAGGTAAAAAATCAGATAAGCAGACACTAAAAGAAGAGTGGGAGAAAGAAGAGCATTGTGTGGGAGAAAAAGAAAGAATCCAGACAGTTTTTCTTAGAGAAAAAGCATACATTTAATAAAAGTGTGAGGGGAAATTAATGTATGCTGGTTAACGGCATAGAATGGCACTGGGTTTAATAAATATCAGTCAGTAAGACCTTTGTTACTTTACAAATGAGTCAATTCATCTAAATCTGGTTTGTTATATGATAATAAATGTGAATGAATCAGCATAACTCACTTAGGATTGGTTTGCAAGCTTAGTATATGTGTGAAAAGTCAAAGTCCATTTTTCCTACACTTGATAGCTGAAATAAATCTGTAGTGGACACCTTTGAAGATTAAGAGGTTAATTTTAAGTTCAAGCAAGACTTAGAGAGAAAAATTAACCAATTACCCAAGCTTATGGTCTTAAGAAGTCATTTAATCAAAGCTAAATGGTCCACTATTTCTCAGGTTCCCCAGCCTTTGTTTCCTGTGTGCCCTAAAATATTACAGTTCCTCATGTTGAAAGTGTAGGACCTTTATTTAAGTGGACTAAGCTTTTCAGAGTAGTATTGCAGTCCGTGCTTGTGCCATAAAATCCAAATGGTTTGGTCCCATCTCTTTAACTTGTTTTCTTTCCTTGTTTAACCTAGCATTGTTATTCTTTCCTCATCCTATTGTTTGCATCTATTTATTCTCAATACTCTAATAGATTTTGGTCTAAAGTTGGAAAATGGTTGATTCTTAAAGTAAGTTCATGTCAAACGAGAGATGGGTAAAAATGTTCCTTTTCCACAAACATCTCATCATTACTCTGGCAGTTTTTCAAAGGATGTTTGCCCCATACTGAGCTTTGAATATGGGCTAGTGAGCCAATTCAGAGGCACTCAGCTTATAGCAAAGGAATCACTGAAAGTATCAAAGCAGTAATCCTCTGTAGCCTTTAATGACAGTCTATCCTGAAGGTAAAATATACAAATTTTAAACATTGTGAAGCATAAATCCAGATACCAGAACATATCCAGTTTTTCATTGAGTAATATATGTATGACATCACACCTTGGTAAGATTAAATAAATTCATGACCTCCCCTGTTGCCTGGGTGATAAAAATCCTATATTCTGCACTGTTGGTGTTAAATTCAGATGTCAGCATGGTACAGTGGTTTATTTGTGGCTACACTGCAGTAGGTTTATTTTCTTTTCTTTTTTTTTTTTTTTAATTATTATTTATTTATTTTTTTTGAGCAGCTCGACAGAACAAGAAAACACACCAGCTTTACTATTTAAAGAATATCAAAAGTACTCTTGCAACATTACTGTACATTAATCAACCCTCATTCTGACTGAATGCTTTACATTGTGTCACTACTCTATGGAAGTGAAAAGAAATAATTTCAAAACATCTGTTGGAGCCTGAAACAGTTTGATTCTGTATGTTAATTGACTTGACTTTCTGTAGAGCAATTCTTCCTACAGACCAGACCGTGTGTGTTTCCTGAAACGTCAGATTCCTGAAATTTTCACAGCTCTTGTAAAGGGTTACAAATTTTTTCCTGTAATAACACCATTCTGTGACCTTTCCTTTTGCTCTTTTCATTATCCTCTGATAGAACTTCAAAGCCCACGATCCCTTGCAGGGGTCACAAACCTTTGACCCTCATCTCTTCTAAACTGATGGGATGGCTTGCAGTGGGCATGCTGAATCTGAAGGGTCCCAATGCACAGACTGGTGGATGATTTCAGGAGAAGAAGGAGACAGTGGTAATAGCTTGGTGGTAAGAAAAGGCTGTGCTTGATCACAGGTTTGACTGTTTTGGCAGAATAATGGCCTTCATCCACTAATATTGGGGTGTGCATGAGCAAAAAGCCTGTTGCTCTACAGTTCAATAGTGACTAGAATCTATCACGTTGCTGGGAACCCACCATATTGACTTCTGTCCATGAGTTAGGAGTGTGGTTTCCATTAGGGAAATCACTCAGGCAGAGTGGAGCGCTCCCTCTGGCCATGCAGGCCACAAGGGCCCAGTTATTATAACCCCATATATTACTGCACTTTCCTTAAGCTCATCAAGCACCAGCTGAAGTATGCATTCAGCTTTATTTAATTCCACTACACTTTTGGATTATAACACTTGCACCTGTTGTGTCTTCATGTTTTCACTGCCTCAGTCCAAGTCTTGAACTCAGGACTGTGTTTGTGCACTGCCAGGGAAACAAGATCACATTCTGGCATTTTGTGACATTTTAGTTTCTCCAGAAGCATGCAGCAATGATGAAGACAGAGCTCAAAACAAAAGATTGTTCAAAAACATAGAATTGAACTGCAAATGGCTTCCCTATGAGGGTTTATTTGTCGTGAACAAAACCAATAATACAAAAAAGTTTTCTAGACCTTTAAGGTTTTAAAAATAAAAAGGAATAAAATTATTACTGAAATGAAAACAAAATTCCTAGCTAAAGGTAATCTTAGCAAGGTTTTAAATGGTGACCTGCATTCCTTAAAGAGCCCTGTCTGCTTTTATACCCCTTCATATCAGCTCCTTATCTGCTATTTTATGCCTGAGTATCCTGATTTTCTTTCCTTCATATCAAAACTTTACACATTTTCAAACATGGTTCTCATTTATCTCATTAATATATTTTTTCTAATAGTTTTAGTGTAATGAAATGCATTAATATCTTAACAGTGCATTTTTAGCACATTAAAGAAGAGGTACTATGCTATCCCATATTTTAAACAAGGATGTAAATTAACTACGCTTGATGTTCATATTAAACGCCTGCAATTTTTTTTAAACTGCTGCATTTCAATAAGTTGTTGAAATCCCTGAATCTGTCTGTAAACTGCTCAAAACATTATAATAACAAAAATAGATCTTGAACCATTTGTTGCCAAACATTTTCATAAGTTTTAAAGACCTCTATCTCATGGACATGGCAGCTTCCTAAAAAATCTGTTATAAAATAAATGAGTTTCAGCATAGCAATGTTTTTTGTGGATTTTGTTAAAATGGTCAATAAACATCTCAGTTTCAAAGAATCTGGAGTTTTCTAGGTATTTTTGATGGGTCAGGTTTTACAGGGTTTAAAGATTTTCACAAGACTTGCCAAAAGGATGAGGTCATCACATAAGGATCTCCTTTTTTTTTTTTTCAGTATTCCATGTAAATATTTATGTCAATAGTATTTGTATTCATAGCTCTTTGTTTCCGTTTTATTTCATATACCATACATTGTCTGACAACACTCAGGAAGCCATGCGACGGCATTTCATTCAAAACACACTGCTGTGTAATGTGTGCAATGACAATAAAGGAAATCTAACATCCATCTAACATCTAGCTACTTCATGACATGTTGAAGGGGTGGACCTCAAACACCAAGGTCTGCCCGCCCATAGGTCTACTAACTCATTGGTCATCTGCCCATAGGTCTGCTCCTTACAAGGTTCCAGAGACAATGAAGGGGATTGGTGGAGCATGGAACCCAGGAGAGACAGAAACAAAGCAATTTGGACGAAGGCTGAAACATAAGTTTTCTAAATTAATAAAAAAAATAAATACAAAACAAATCAAAAATTGGATTTTTTTTGCATAAATTCATGCAAGGATTGTACAGGGTACTAGAGGTACACATACAGCCTAAAAAAAGAACCATAGCCCCTTGATTTCGTTCCAATCTGAAAACTGACCTCTGAAACTTTTGATCCACTGCACCTTTACACTCCATTGTTGTCTGAGCAGAGACACGGACATGGTTTGCTAAGCTATGTCTGCAGGGCAATATATTGACATCTGTATATACAGTTGCAGCCCAAAGTTTTTGAGTTTAAGTTTCAAGGCGTTGAAGTCAGCAGTTTGAAAAGCATCAGTAAAACAGTGTAGATAGCATCTGTCTGTGCCCAAAGATTAATTTTCATAACCAAACAATGGTTATGTAATAAATATTGATTTAAATGCTTCAGAGATTCATAGGTTGAAATGCATATAATACTTATTCAAAAGTTTTCTGACACCTCAGCCAGTGTTTTAGTTGTGCATCAGTTAGCACCGACAGTTGTCATCACCTGCAACATAAGCTTGATTTCATTCTCTCGACACACACCTTTCCTGCTCACATAAACACACACCTTTCTCTCCACCACGCTCGACTCTCACTTACTTATTTTTGCTCCCGTTATTTTGTTTGATGGAGATGCCCACACAGTTTCCATAGCAACACTTAAAAAAGGATATCTTAAAATTGGTGTTGCCTGCGAGGAACCAAGACAGAGAAGAGAAGGAGAAAGAGCACAGCACACACCACTTCTTTGAAACCAATCGGCTGAGCGTTCCATGTACCTGGATGTTTTAAAACATAAATAAAAAATGAGCTATGAGGAGCTGTTGTGCTATGAAAGAGTGTTCCATCACAGATGAATGAGTTTTCACCTCAACTGACTGACTTGCTCTAACACTGATGTTTGTAGTATGTGTGTCTGTAAGATGCTTGAGTGTGTGTGTTCATTGTTATTGCTTTCAGGGTCATCAAGCAAAGAGACTGAGTACTATTGCATGTGAAGGCTTGTACCTGTAACCTTTCTTGTCCTTCTCTGTGTGCAGGCATATGTGTGTGTGTGTGTGTGTGTGTGTGTGTGTGTGTGTGTGTGTGTGTGTGTGTGTGTGTGTGTGTGTGTGTGTGTGTGTGTGTGTGCCCACCTGTTGGGCATGGGAAGGAGAGGCATTAAAAGATTGTATCTGACCCCACTGAGTAATAACTTCTCTGTGGCTGCAGCTGTGCGTCAGGACGAAGGACTAGCTTAATCTTTGTCTGACAGTCTTTCACTCATCCCTTTCACTCTCTTCTTCCTGTGCTCTCTGTGCACCCAGTCGTCAGTGGTTAAAGTGGAGCTGAACCAAATCTCTGTCCTCTGCATGGCTTCTGTTCTTTTTGTTATTGTTAGTATTACATGTTTTTAGCTTTTTGTTTTCACAGATAAATTGCTGATTCATAGCACATCTCATGGTGGGAGGACACGAGGGCGTGGTGTCCATTTATTACAGTCAATGGTTACTACTGATGGAATCCTGGAAAGAGGCAGAAAGTGTAGGCGCTGGGAGTGCTGGTTTTGCACATTAGTCCAGGAGTATCTTGGACTTGATTTATATGAAGAAACGTCGGACTAAATAAAGTACTGAGGAATATACTGTGAAGTATCAAGCATGGTTTTCATACTAATTTGTCTGAATCACTCTTTATGGGAACAGTATACTGTATTTTCAGTTAGATACCCTAAGATAATTAAAGAGTAAAAAGAGGGATGAATATTACAACAAGGGCAGTTGGCCTGCTCTCATCATTAGACCTTACAGACTCTCAAAGTTTCAGACTGTCAAATGTTAGGACGACTTTTCGATTATCTTCATTGAACATTATTCTTTAATATAAAGATGGAAAGCACAAACATTAATTTTTAAATAAGTGAAGAAAAATATGACAGAAACCCACTGGTACATAAGATAATATCAATGTACTATCTTTGTATACACTGATGATTCACCTGTGGAAAATAAGTGTCATCCCATGACCACAAAACGATCCCCTTGTGAAGACTTGAGCCGCCAATCAGTCCGGTTCGGTTCAGTACGGTTAGGCACAGTTTGGTACAGTTAAGCCCGATCCTGTTTGTGTTTCCAAAGCAAACTGTGCCCTCTCGTGGTAGGCAGTGTTTAAGCCGGAAGCTGCATCCGTAAAATAACAATGCCACCATAGCAGCGCGACACAGTTTACCCCACTAATAAATCCAACGAAGAAGAAAAATGCGACACAGTAAATAAAGAGCATGGATGGATGTCGTCCAGCATTTTGTCCTCTCTGTGATTTGCATGCAGCTCTTTGATACAAAGTGCAATCAAGCTTTGTTTCAGAGAAGTCTGTGTGCCGACAGGAGAAATATAGCTGCTGTTGCACAGTAAGTGACAATTCTACCAACCAATCAACGGTCTGCAGTGTTGTAGCTCCTTCTTCCGAGAGCAGATCGGTTCAGTTTGACACCCATATCAAAGGGTCCCAAAAAGTGGGACGGCTCTTCTATGTTATTTGGGGAATGTGATCTCGTACTGAGACAAACCGAACCGGTCTGCTTGGTGGAAACGCGGCTTTTGTTGCTATATTTATTAAGTTTTCAGACCTCTATTTTAACTGTTTTTCAGAAAAGCAACTGGTGACAAATCTAGCAACTTTTCCTGGAGTTTGGAGACTGGATAGAGGAGGGCTGATATTTTGACATTAAAAAAAAGAAACAGCAGAAGAAAACTAATTTGAAGTTCTAAACATATTTACTACGTTTTTTACTCACAGCATTATTCTTTTCTTGCACAGCATCCATGAAATAATATGCAAATGACCAACTATGTAATTTTGTAGTAGAAATCATTTATCAACTTCTAGCATCTTCTGGGACAGCCAATAGCTACTTTTCTTATTGGGACAACACTGACCAAAGGCACTCCTCGTAGGACCGGGAGCACTCTTTAAAATAAACACCATTGTGAATGAAGTGTCATGGCTGACAAACTTCCTCCTGTTCTGTGTCAGTATCATTATAAGAAAGCTTCACCAAAATTAAGAGTGTTTGTCACGGTCTGCTATGATCATTTTCTTGTGATTCTGTTGACATGCTGTGGCAACTGCTGTTAGACGATTAGATTTTTTCTCACCTTCTTTTGAGATTTAAAAACAAAAAGGTTTTCTTTCAGTTCTTGTGAATTTAACCAAAAAAATCGGAATCAGTGAAGGGTGTTTTATCATAATACTTGATTAAAGTCATCAAACAAAACAATGTTAATGGCTTTCAGAGTAATGGGGATACTTAACAAAGTGCTAAATTAGATTGTTTTTATTTCTGTATTTTTTATTTTTAAACAAATGACCTTGCATGTAATTCATTGTTATTTATTTTAATCGTCTCTAAATTTTTTATGGATGCTGTTGTTTTTGCACTGATCTGCTGAATCCAAATCTTTCTTTTCCTCCATAACCTGTAGCTGAGAAAATAATGTCCAATGCATCGCTCTCTCTCACACACACACACACACACACACTGGAGACACAGCCAGTTAGCTGCTTGTGTGCCTGTCTGCTGTCCTCCTCACACCATCATTAGGAAAAATGAGATGAAGCCCAGATCAAATTAAGGGGAGGTACAGGAGAAAATGCTTCATTACAGAGAGGTATATGACATAATGGCATTTCAGTGTGTCTGTAATTATGTTGTTTCTTATGGGGGTTCAAGGTATGACAGATGAACCCTATGAAGAAAGTAGCAGTGTTATTCTGGTCCTTGGCCCTGAAACAAGAGAGAGATAAGCCTTTGTATCATTCAAGGTGATCAGCGGACCTTGCTGTGGCTTGGTGGGGCTTTCTGTTACCGATGTGACAAGGATTTCTTGGCAAAAGGCATCCACAGTGAGGATAATAGGAGCCATTTTGTCCTGTTGTGTGAGGGCCTCAGCAGTGTTCTCCCCCACTGTTTAACACACACATCGGCTGCAGACACATCTGCAGAACCACATGGACACACCTTTAAATAACAGTTATTCATTCAACAATGCCCGGACGACTGAAAGGGTAGACTTCAAATGAGTGAGGGTCCGTGCCCACCCACAGAGTTTTTTTTTGGTCCTACTTTTTGTACAAGATGGTTGATGACAAACATTTATTGTCACAACTTTTGTAAGTGAAATGAACAGTGATGCTAATCCATGGTTTAGTTACTGATTATGGTTCGAACTGAAATGAAGCCAGAAGGCCAAACCACCAACAATGTGCAAAAACGTCAACATTCCTTCAGCCTCCTCCCTTGCCAAGGAAGTACAGCCAGACACTGTGTCTTTGTGCTATGGAAGTCTTTGTGCCCCTGTCAAAGCCTAAAGAGTTAACGTCTCTGGTTATGCACCTGACTGCAGTATTGAATATCAGTGCAGCCTGCAGATTTGCCTCTGTAACACATGGTTGGGTCTCAGTGCACCATGACATCCTGCTGCTCCTGGATAAATAACAGTTTATGTCCCTGAGCTCGTCACCCCACACCAGCTGATATGTAAGGTTGCACAGGTCACTCCCTTGCTTCCATTACTCTGCACCACATCAGCAATATTAAACAGGCAAAGGCTTCGGTAGCCCTTCTTTTATTTATCACCTGAGCCTTATCATCCATGAAAAGTGCTGAAAATGTTGGCATCTGTGGAGCCCCCATTGAACCAAACCCATCCATCCATCAACTACACCCACTCTTAAAACCTCCTTGCCCTGTCTCCTGCTGTTCTTTCTGAACCTGCCATTGGATCTTAATAACTGGTGAAAACACTGGCACTGGGGAGGAGACAGCAGCCTCTCTGGCTCACCTTGGATGATGGATGGAAGATGCTAGGGACATCATATTGTGTGGAGTGGGGATGCTTGGGCGAGTGGGTTTTTATTGGTGGATTGTTTTTATTGGCTGCAACCTCATCTTAAAAACAGTAGATACTTCTTTAGTGCACACTCTTTTATGACTTTGAGGATCTGATTCAAATGCTGTTGATCTTTCAGATCCTGTTTTACTCTGGAGGCGTGTTTCCATGGTGTTTTTTCATCTGCATGTCTGAACTGTTTCTCACTTACTTCTTTTAAATCATTTGGACAGGGCAGACAACAGATTCAAGATAGTGAAAGTCTGCTGAGGCTTAGATTGTGGGTTACCTGTATATCTGTGTGAATGTTTAATCCCTGCATTGAATCAAAGTGCTCACGCAGTTTTGCTTTGTTTTTTCAGCTCAACTCAGATTTCACAATCTAAGTTTGAAAAATCATCAACACGTTAGTCCATCTTAGGTGTAGGGGTTTGTCTAGCCCTTTCTAACAGTGTGCAGTGTCCTGACACCTCCTTTAACAGCCAGAAGTAATGAGTGAGGAATGGACTGCTGTGAATACCTGGTCATCTGTGACCGATGTGATAAATGGTGAGGAGATGAGAGGTTGGTGACAAAAGAGATATTGACCTACAACAGTAATAACAACAATTGTGAGTGCTTACTGATTGAGGGCTCACCAATAGAATCAAGCAAATCTACATACGTGTCAAAAGGACCTCTGGGATTCATGTGCATCACTACATGTAAAGTTTCATGACCTCAAAGTCTCCAGCTCTGTAGAAACCTTATCTGACAGCAGAAAAACACAGAACATTGTGTGAGGGGACTTAATGAGCTGGATTGTAGAGGTGTGATCACCTGCTTCTAAAAGTACCTATTGACAGATTGTTACTGCTAGTGCTGGAAAAAAAGGAAAGTCTATTGTTTGGAAAGCAGCCATTTTTATACTTCAAGAATAGTCAGAGCACAATGCCAGTTTTGGTGCCGCAAGAGGTGAAAATGATCTCATTCCTGAGGACAATGTTAAGGTTATACTACATAAGGGTACTGTGCAAGCACTGAATCATGACGTGTTGTTGTCGATATGAGTATGTTTTAATCTGCCGAACACAGAACCAGTGTAACAGTTTGGACCAAAAATTTTCCAGCAACATTCCCCTCACAGGTGACCCAAAACCCCTGAGACTAAAGATTCCAGATCAGTAAATCATATTTATGGCATTTCTAAGATGGCTGGTGCATGGGCACCTGTGCTTGAGTTTTGTTCATAGCCATATTAAGAGAGGCTGACAGGGATGTGTACATATGGTTAAGCCTTAAAACATTCTTTGTATACTCTGCTGTTTAAAGGTCCCATGTTGTGCAAAAATCACTTTGAGTCTTTGAGTGAAATTTGTGGGTCTTCAGCTTTCCTCCCAGCCCACAAAATGTGATATTTAATGACAAAACTTGTACTTAGTAGTGCTTGTGAATGTAAAATCCTGACCTAAAAAAAGCTGTTAGGATTTTGGAGATTTGCAGACGTCAGAGATTCCCTTTTTGACCAATCAGGAGCAAGTCTGACCTGATTGGTCCACCAGAGCAGATACCCCCAAACCCCCTCCCCGCCTTCCTTTTCCCGCTGCTGGAGAGAAATTTGTCCAGCAGCAGGGAGGAGAATGCCTGCTTTGTTTTTGGCCGTAAACAGCGACATAGCTCCATGCACAAGCTTCCCATCTCGGGAGAAGACAAGACTAATAGTGTGTCCCAAATCGCATACTTCCATACTGTGTACTCAAAATTTTCAAATTGAGTGTACTAAGCATACTACATACTCACTGGCTTAGTGCGCAAATTTTGAGGGTGTAGTGCTGTCCCAAATCGCATACTGCCGAGCGCCGTACTTACCGGGAATGATGACATGATGTGACCTCTTCTTCTTCTACGTCTAATTGTGACCGGCTTCCAGCGCGTTTCCGCCAAACACCGCCACTATTTGCCAGCAAATTTTCAAAGCCTTTTCAGTAGTATATTAAACACAGCTAATAACACGATCAGCGGTGTAGAGTTTATTAATGGGGGTCGGTGCAGCTGACTGAAGCTACCAAGAGAGCTACCGGGGCGCTGTGGCAGTTAAAATACATCCACAAATTAAATGTCTGAGTGGTGCTTCTGGTCATGTATTCACTGTGCAGCGTCTAACCCGCTTGTTATTATATTTACCTGGTTCACCGGGTAATGCTAGGGCCCCGGTAACTGTTAGCCCAATGAGCTTTGGCATTTGAGATAGCTGTTAGCTCAACTAGCATTAGCATAGCCCAGTGTTTCTCAATCCTGGTCCTGGGGACCCCCTGCCCTGCATGTTTTAGATGTTACCTCACTCCAGCACACCTGATTCAAATGAATGGCTCGTTATCAGGCTCAAGCAGAGCTTGATGACGAGCTGATCATTTGAATCAGGTGTGTTGGAGTCGGGTAACATCTAAAACATGCAGGGCAGGGGGTCCCCAGGACCAGATTTGAGAAACACTGGCATAGCCTATCATTTGCAGGACAAAACAAACAAAAACAAGTTACACCACATACACAACGTCAACAGCTGATGGTGCTTGGTGGAAACAACACGTGTAAAAAACAACATCAATAAGTTACATTTATACATTGCTGCCAGAGGATGAAATGAGTGCGTTAAGTGTCCACAGCTGCATACTCAAAACCCGGGCCGATTTGAGTACATCATCCTGGTACTTTTGCATACTCATTTTTCGCATACTATGCATACTGTTTTTCATTTTGACGCAGTATACTCAAAATTTTGAGTATTTGAGTATGGAAGTATGCGATTTGGGACGCACTATATGTGACTAGAGTTCATTTATCAAGGAAATGTGCCAGATACACTCAGTAAAACGGTGTATGTGTGTGCTAATCACTTCACCTTCGACTGCTTTTCCAACTTTGGACAGTACAACAGAGGGCTAGTGAATAGACTGTTCCTGAATCCAGGCGCATTACCAACCATCCTCTGACAAACTAAGGAACATGAAAATGTGAGTATTTTAAATGCTGTGTGCTGTGGAACAGATGTAAGAGCTTTTCCTCAGTGTCCCCTGTCTCTGTGTTAGCTTCAGGATGCTAACTTTGGCTGCGGTTAGCCTGTTGTTTTAGCCTGTAATGTTACGGTAAACGAGCTTCGCTGTTCTCTTAACATTGTGCTCTCGGAGCTCGTGGCGCCGCTCTCAGTGACGCAGAAAAGCGGGGCGGTATCAGCAGTGGCTCATTTACATATGAAGGTCACGTCCACTAAATCAGACCGTTCTGAACAGAGGGGCTATGAGAGCCTGGAAACAATGCTGCTGTGCTTGATTTATTGGCTTTTTGGACCAAAACATGTTACTACCATTTCATGAAGACATCAATGATCCATATTAAACTGCTGAAAAGAAGCATAATATGGGACCTTTAAGTTCAACTCTGAACTGCCTTCTGGAGGGAACCCCGATAAATCTATGAACACAGTGGTTGTAAGCTTGTAAAGGTTTGCCTAAACCACATGCAACTATGTGGAAGAGACAAGAAACTGAGACTGGAGTCAGCCTGTGTTCTGATATTTATTCTTGGCGCAGCAGCTGCTACCACAGCAGGGGGGAATTTACAGGCCTCAGAGTCCAGCTTTTTACAGCAGAGTGAGGCAAGGGCCACTGAAAGTAGAGAAAGTGAACTAATACACTCAAGTTCATTTGAGGAGAAAAAAGCAGGTTTATAACATTGTGAGATCCTGTTGCTATATGCTACTTGGGGAAGTTTTTATTGTGTATGGAGTTAATGTTAAGAACATGTAGATACAGCAGGATGTCCACATGGGGAAAAGAACCGAAATAGCTCATGTAGTCAGATGCGAACTAATTGAGCTCCTGCTCCGTGTACGAGTCAGAAACACAATAGTTTCTCATAAACATGTTACACAAAAGACTGCTGTGCTCCTCTCTTAGCCTAATGAATATCAAAAAGGCACAGAAACATGGATAAGATAAGGGATGCCTGTGATGTAGAAGTGTGATTTAATGCTGTCTTCTTTGCACTGCTGCAGTGAACAATGGGTAAGCTTTAGTGGTGTGTCCATCCCCGTGAGAGTGTAAACACTGGTGAAGGCTTAGTGCTGAAAAATGCCTGTTGTTGACTGCTGCTGTGCACATGCAGAAGCGTAAATTCAAATTCAATAGCCTGACTCATTAAAATGTTTCTTTTCTACAAACAGACCAGAGAGAGCCAGTGTTTTGTAGCTATTCCATAATCTAAGGGGGAGCCTCTTTCTTCTTACTGCCCGAGTGATTTGACTTTAAAATGTGTATCTTAGTATAGAGCAGGGACCTCAAACTCGTACCATGGAGGGCCAAGAGGCTGCAGGTTTTCTTTCCAACCAAAAACTTCACCAGCTGATTTCACTGATTACCTCGCCTTCAAGCAGAGAGCAGGTACTAACCAGTGAAATCAGCTGATGGAGTTAATGGTTGTAAAGAAAACCTGCAGCCTCTTGGCCCTCCATGGCACGAGTTTGAGATCCCTGGTATAGAGCATCTTTGTACGTCTGTGCAAAGATGCAAACAAATCTCTGATCTTGTGTATGTTGAGACAGTCTTTTTTTGTTTGTTTGTTATCTTTGTAATTCATTGTACTATCCTAAGACAAAATAAGAAACTTTTTCTGTCTTAGTGAGTTAAAATATTTTGGGAAGCAGCTGGGTTTAGAGCTTTAGCAGTTCTGAAACGCAACAGATTGCAATAAATTTTGGGAAATTTTGTTTTTGTGTCATCATTTTAATTACAGGCTAGGCAAACTTATCCAATAGCACCATTCATTCAAAGAGCAATTGAAAGTGCAAAACAAATCAGCAGCAACTTGGTTTATTTGCCAACTATAAAAAAGTTACTACTTTTTTAATAGGCCACTTATTTGATGCAACGTCCATTACTTCCACCTTAAGAGAGGTGCAAGAGAAACTCCAACAATTTTCATGATTTTCATTGTCACGACTACAGAGCACTCCTTTGGCTCATAATTAATGTTAGAGGACTGCACAGTGTGCTGCAAAACTTGACGTTTGTAACCAGCAGGGTTAAATATGAATGCTTACTTTGGTACATTCATTGCACATTGTGCCCGAGACTGGAACAAATACCTGAGGGAAGCACTGATCCTGCTCTTGTCTGCTTGTTCTTTTTGAAAATGTTTAAAGCCCTCTGAGGACTTTATGAGTGAACTTGAAATCACTTCACTTATAAACATTTGCATGTTCAAAAAGAAAAAGGACAGAAGAGGAGAGGAAAGCTAAACAAGAGAGTGTCACAGCACATGCTAAAGGCCAAAGCACAGGTTAAACTGTTTGTGATAATCTTCATTTCAACCCACATGCAGCAGTTATTCTACAGTGGTCTGTTCAAGCTTGAGAGTCCATTAATAAAATGAAGAGCGAGGTTACATTAGCTTTGCTTGGTGAGGTTGGAGCTGGTAGATGAGCAGTGATAAGACATAACCAGGATTAACTAACATTACACATAACGAACATGTCTCAGAGCACTGTGCTGTGAGGAACATGAAATAGAAAGTCTGCTCATCTCCTACACAAAATTACGTTACACTGCATACAAAACGTGCTTGTTGTCGTGGTTCAAACTATGTAACAGCAAATAAA
The DNA here is from genome assembly GCF_033239565.1 of Halichoeres trimaculatus. Lineage (NCBI taxonomy): Eukaryota > Metazoa > Chordata > Actinopteri > Labriformes > Labridae > Halichoeres > Halichoeres trimaculatus. Next base: position 13,807,875 of record NW_027437182.1, on the reverse strand, counting down.
TGCATCACCTCATTGCTTTGTATCCTGCAAAAAAAGTGTTGAAGGATCTGCTCTCATTTCACTTGCTTCCAAACCAAATGCACACCTTGGTGAGAGTCACAACAATATGACAGTGAGTGATAGTGCTCATGGGAAACTGAGTCTTCATTCTGGAACATAACTACCAGTTAAAAAAAAAAACTCACAGCACTTTTCTGTGTTTGGTATGCCCTCAGGAAGGACTGGCTGGGGAAATTTTCAGCTGAGATTTATTCTGTCACAGGACTTACTGTGGGAGTGTTTCAGGACAGAAGGTATTGAGATGTAAGATTTAATCTTGCTTAAAGACACGTCAGCTTACTTATTCCTGAACATTTACTCTTCTTTTATTGTAGTTTTACCCAAGTCTGCACTGAAAACTTTTTATTGAGCTTAATACTAAATTATAGTTGTGTCCTGTGGAATGCCATGCCACTACTGTCGTCAATCGTTTTTAGAATCTAGCCCTGATTCTCACAAGTTCTATGTTAGACTAGGCCTACATCACTGGGCATCTTCAACCATTCATAAATGCTGTCTTAGGAATCAGGTCCCAAAGTTTTGCTCGGAAGCAGACCAAGTTGCGCCCTCTGTCACATGGAGAATTGGCATGGTAAGCTTTAGAACTTAAGCTCTTGTTTTTTCTTTTCCCTTTTTTGGAGTTTTAAAGGCCAGTCGGCCGTACAGTAGGCTGATAAACGATGTGTCACTTCACAAAGAAGATCTCAGAGGTAGTATTTAGTGCAGCCCTGTGCTTCAGTTAAGTTGTTATAGCAGAAGAAGGGGAGAAAAAATCCACAGATGCATGACACATAATAAAAGCTGGAACACTGCCTTGGCCCATTAACGATAAAGGGGGAAGTGGGGGATGATAGGCACGCTAATGCATATTAAGCACAACAGTATTGCTGGCATCTACCATCACTAGTCTTTATGTGAAAGAGGCTTTAATGGATAATTGATTAAGCCATAAATTAGCACCCCACAAACAAGCAAATCAAAAGAGGGTAGACAGGCAATTTCTCACAGGCACCGGATGTCTCCAATGGAAGGGGAGGAGAAAAGAGACGGGTGTGTGGAGAGGCGCTTGATTTGTGGTGTTGTGTTGTGTGTGTTATGGAAGTTAGAAGCTATTATCTTGCATGGAGCTGTATTTACTTGTTAAGGTCTACATGTCCATCTACTCCAAAACTGACTGGATGACATTTGCCATTCCCGTGTTTGGCTTCCTGTCCAAGTGCATTGATAGTGAGTGCAATAATGATAGTGAGCTGAGTGCAATGTTCATCTGATGTTTTAGGTTTGTTTTTTCTCTAATTTATACGTTACCCCATGGATTATGGGTAACTCTGAAAATTGCTTTTTTCACATGCTTGCTTTTTTGCAATGATTTTCACTTCATCTACAAGTCTCTTCACTGTTTTGTGGTTTCACAGTTCTGTCCTCTCTTTGGTCAAATCAATAAATCATGTCTCCCTCTCTTAACCCTTTCATCCCTTCATCCATTTATTTTTCGCTTAATCCACTCGCACCACATCAGTCCTGTTTTTTTTTAGAGTCACCAACAAGCGTAACCTCAGACCACCACAGTCACCCTGCGCCGGACCCTTGTCCCAGTAGGGATCGTTTCCACTGGAGAAATACAACGGACAGAGCCAGCGGGCATTTGACATTTCTCTGACATTTCCGTTCTCCCCTCTCAATTCTTTGTACATACACCTACTTGTAAACAGTATGATGGCTTTATACAAAAGCTTGGATTTTTTTTTTTTTTTGAACAATGAGCAACTGGGAAGCACATAACCTTTTACAAGGCTCAGGGAGAGAAACACAAGACCTCAGAATCCCTGGTCCTTTAGATCTCACTCCCTGCTTCCACCTTATACAGTGTAAAAATGAAGTGCTGCTCCAAGGACAGAAGAAGAAAAGATGTGTGCGAACATTTTAAAGTTGGATCCCTTGTTGTGCTTAACGCTATGCTTTGTATTTGTATTTCATGTAAATTTTAAGAGCCTACTTATCTGCCAGTACCAGACATTTAATTTTAAGTGAATGACTACTGTAAAATCACACATTTTGACCTGCCCCTGCTGCCAAAAAAAAAACTATTTTTCTCAACCTTGACAGCGTACTGTTCCTTTAAAATTTCTAAGGTTATATTTTAACCAGTATCATTTTTTAACAAGAATAAGAGCAAATTACATTCAGTTTTGAAAAATGGTGGCTATTGAGTTACTAAGCAGACTCAGAAAGCAACACAGGTAAATAATCCATGCAGTTAAATTTAGTTTCTTTAGTTTTTTCTTGAACATGTAAGTTTTTATACAAGCCAACCTTCAAAATGTGTGTTGCATCCCTTTTAATTGTTATCTTTTTGATTAATTAATGAGCAGGACAACTAAAAGAGGGCAGGGAAGAGTGAGGGGGTGAAATGGAGTGAGAGTTGGTACTAAAGCCTGTTTTATACGTCTGCTTTGAATCAACGGAGAACCCCATGCTGTTGACAGAATGATCCGCTACAATTTGTAGAGGAAAAGTGAGAAAATAAGCACCAGAAACAGGCAATCTGGTGGTTGTATAAACCCCACGGCCGCCAAGTGTTTTGGAGGAGTACTGCAGAGTGACATGTCGACCTAGAAGTACAAACCAGGTTTTAGTCTCTGCACATGAGGCACACTCTCACTTAGATAGTATCCCCTATGATACTATCCAAAATGTTGCTTTTACAATGTGCAATTTTACAGTATCGAGTATTACTGTGTCGTAAAAATTAAACTTACAGATGGTGCATAGATGGCAAAGGAGAGGCGTTTGAAAGTCCTCATTGGATGAATGCATGCCTCAGGAGCCAATCAGCGGACAGGGTTCAGTCACGTGATTCAGTGGAAACCCAAACTCTACACAGTTGCACATGGAGGAAACATGCAGGAGTCTTTCGCCTTAGCAGATGATTTAATAGAGAGACGTGGTCCTCGCAGCGTTGCATCTTCACAGAGAAGGCGTGGGGAGATGTTTCTTGTGGTTGTTTTCCAGCTCTCTGTCCGCTATATACGGAATTAGGTTTTCTGCGTGTAAATGCGTGCATGTACCTGTGAACATGTTGGGGCAGAACTTCACTGTGCGCGAAACAGCGCGAGGAGACATGTGCTCGCGGCGATGTACAAATGACATCCCATCATGTAAATCCGATGAATGGGCGGGGGGGGACAATACAATAGTAGTCAGAATATTGTTTACCGGAAAATTTGAAAAAATCATTGATATGTATTTATTTGCCCTTATCCCCTACCCCTACTCTCACGTCTCTAAGCCCAACATTTTTTGTTTAATAATATGCACTGGGTGCATCAGTTTTCTGTGATCCTGCATCAGTATTTCTCTGCAGATGTCTGACTGCAGCACTACATCTCTGTCTCCTTTGCATACACATGCACAAGCCCAAACACTGTGCACACCCAAACAAAACCATCTCAAATTAAACTCCCTGCATACTGAAATAAGCATGTGAGCTTCTTACCACATGCAGATGCACTGTACACATTTATTCACATTCATATACACACACTGTTCACACTCCATTAATTAATCATCGCCTACAATCCCTGCCACCGCAGTCATAATTATGCCATCATTCAACACTGTGGAGTAACTAAGCCTGAATGGAAATGAAGCCGTCATCAGGGCTATGTCTCAGCAATTCAAATCGCTGTCTTCCCCAGCTCTTAAAGGTCAGCTTGGGCCTCAGCAGCGATCTGATCTGAGTGGTAAAATACATGCATGTTTGTCCTAATCCTTGAGAGAGCCTACCCTGTATTGTAGACATGTTCACGGCTGCTCGTCCATGTTAATGCCTGGATCATCGTGCATTCATTATGGTATTCTCCTGTAAAAGAGCACAAACGCATAGCACATACGAAATGAGTTTGTAGATTATTAACCAACACTATAGATCCATTTATACAGCAAAGGATCAGTTGTTCATCCTCTCTGCTATGATCAGGATTCCTTGTGCATTGTGGATACAAAAGGTTAAGACATGGGCAGCGTTGCACAGCCGTCTGCTCAATAGTGAATTTTATATTTAGTTATACATTGAAGGCGTTAATGTCTCGCATCATATGGTCAGTTTCCCTGTCACTACATGTAACATAACAGAGCGTTTTCTGCTCTTAGCCATTCTCTACCTTTCACTCTTGCACACTCTTTATATGTTTCACAATTTAACCAGGAAGAATTCCCTAAAACCTCTCCTTTAACAAGCTCTTGTCTGCTGCTGTTATTTTCCAGTCACATGAACACTCTAGCCCAGTTTTACAGATTTCCATTTACATATTTTCTACTTAATATGTCTGACTGCTGAAAATGTCAAAAGTGCTGTGTTCATAACAACCGTTTTCTCTCCTCTTATCTCATGCTCAACTCTTCTCTGCTCTTCTTTTTTCTTGTTACAACTTGCTGCTGCTGCTGCAGTTTTCCCACAGGGATCGTTAAAGCAGCAGAACTTCACACACTGGAAGCCCCAAAACTGAAGTGAAAGGGAAGCATGTTGGAAAAGTTTTTACTTCAGGACTGAAAGTTAGAAGTGGTGAGATAATGTATGCAAACTGTGCACAGAATGGTCATGGAGATTTTAGACTTATGTGGCCTGACATGCAAGTGGAGAAAGAGTGTCCACTGGACAGGTTTGTACTGGGAGGTTTCAGCATACTGCAGTGTGTTTATGTGGCTATGGTTAGCCCCAAGGGAACATGTGTCGCCTCCCACACTGCTAAAAGTAAGTTTGTCACAGTAACTCAGACAGTGTAGACTGAGTTTGTTACACAGAATTGAGATTGTTTTGCTTCCTATGAAATCATTGGCACTGGAAGGTTTGCATGGTTCTATGCATAAAATGAGCCAGGAAAAGCTGTCAAGTGAGTCAAAGTAAGAGGACAATAACTCAAACCACCAATGACCTGCTCTGAATATCAAAAAATGTTTCTTTTTTTCTTTTTTTTCAAACAGCATTATTTCAACATAACAGTCGTTTTGCATCTGTTTTTAAAACTGTGTCGAATCATTCCTGTGTGTTCAGACAAGAAAGCAAAACAAACAATAGATGCAATATAAACGTAATTTTGACTAAGTTTATTAAAAGGGCTGTGAGGACTAACCAGAAAAGCCATAATAAAGACTCTGTTTCCCATGAGCACTAGCACCCACTGTCGTCAGTGTGTGACTCGTATTAAAGCATGTGTTTGTTTAGAATGAATTGAGACCTGGGCCCTGTTCTACAAAGCAAGTTCAGTCTAGCGAGACAGCTTTGGAGCTACCTCGCTGAACTGAGCGCGGTAGCCGGCGGTCTCGCTACACGGTTTTACGACTCTGGTTATCAACCTCATAAGTGGATCCAGCTTGGCAATGAGCGCGTGCACGCATATAAGGCGGAGCCTGCTGCATCTGACCAATCACGGACATGGACCAGTCTAGAGCGTCAGAGCAGGCCGGAGAGAGAAGGACCGCATACTTCACACAGGAGGAGCAGGAGGTGATCATGAGGAAGTATGACGAGGTGAAACATGTAATTAACGTTAAAAGCAACACTGTCGCCGCTGCTAAAGCACGGAAGGAGTGCTGGCAGAAAATTGCTGACAGTCTAAATGCATAAGTGTAGTGCAAAAAAAAATCTTTTGTGCCATTATCATCCTGAAATAGCACTGTTTAACATGCACTTTTACTGTAACATTCACCATACCTAATTTATTTCTTAGCTGAATTTATTCATTTGTTCATTCCTATCGTGTTTACATTTTTTGTGTGATATGTAGCCCACATGAGCCCCACATGAATTCCTGTCACAATTTTAATACAGGCAACAAAATATTGTCATGGAACAGAAGTGTTGGCATTGAAGATCTTATTACGGCAATGAGAATTCTTCATTCCCTTTAACTACCTGTAGAAAGTGTTATGTACTACCAACCCCTCCCTGGAAAACCGGTAACTTTCATAAAGGTGGTCATCAAAAAAGAGAGGGGGTTGGTGCGGTCCCTGAAAACTGTTGCGCGCCGGAGTGCTCCTCAGACAATGCGAGCTCCGATGTCCACAGGATCCTCTAAGAACGGACAAGCCATTTTTTCGTGAGGGCTCATTGGTCAGTGGGCGGGGTTTTTATAGTCTGCCGAGTTCAATCTGGAACCTAACCTGCCCTGGAGCAGGTTAGCCGTTCAGCGTATGTTGCCATGGAGACTCGCCTCGCTGAGGAGTGATCCCGTGTCGTAGAACAGGGAATCCGAAACCTATCCTCAAAGCTACCTCGCTAGGCAGTAATCCTGCTTCGTAGAACAGGGCCCAGATCTTCCTTACTTGTCTTTGTTCAAGACAACGTTTTGCAGAATGCAAGGAGACAAGGTAATGTATTTTTTTATCAGTTACGCAGCGCAACAAGCAAATGTTGTACACTCAGTTTGTTGCATAACTTACTAGCCAGCTATGTTTAGCGCTATTCACAGCGCAGTGCTCTGAGACTTATCCATATCTTAGCAAATCCTCATTATGTCCCACCAGTGCTCATCTACCAAGCAGAGGGAACCTAACCTTCTTCTGCTCTTCTGTTCCTGTTTTTTTTGCCAGTTCAGCTCCAGTGTCCATCATTACAACAAAATAAATCCAAGAAATTGTTTTCAGCAGAAAAAAACACAGACATCTCCTCTCACTGCTGGCGTTGTCATAGAGACTTCTAAATGCCGTAAATCAATTTGGTCCTGGACGAATTCTATTTTGTTGCTGATAATCTCATTTTAAACTATGGATTAGGTTCAGTTATATGTAGAAGTGAGACTTTTTCATATTCATTTGGAAAGCCCTCAAAGGGCACTTCAATTTCTCAGAGAACTTTCCTGCCCTGAGATTCTCAATCATGGCAAACCAGTTAGTCTCAGTTTCACTGTAAATATGAATCACATAAAGACTGCTCTCTGGTTTACTTTGGCAAAATGAGCCCAGAACTAGCATGAAGCTGCTTCAGAATTCAGCCCATCTCTGACATAATGAGACTAACATTTCTTATAAGAATTATGTACTAACACAGATCTTACATTTCCTGATTCCTGAGTGAACACCAGGCCTACTGTCCCTGATTCCACACTGCTCATCAAACCTCAGCAAATTGTTCTGATTGGCCGACATGAAGAGGAAGTCTGGCCGCTTGGGTTCCTGCCTGATGCGATTTATTGCCCTGCACACAACAGACTAATGGCCCGTTGGCTGCAAACAGGGAGCAAAGAGAGGCTGCTGCTGCTGCTGCTAATGAGGACTGTCTGCGAGAAGGAGGTGGGGAGAGGAAGACCGTGAAGTCTGAGAAAGAAACAACACAGACTGAGAGGGAGGGGGGTGGCAGATGGAGTGAAAAGGGTGAGAGTGAGAACGAGAGGCAGAAGAGGTGACAATAAGAGGAAGAAGTGATAGAAATGGTTACATGGTGCCAGCTTGTTGCTTCCCTGTAAGATTAGGTTAGATTAGGCAAGTCACTCTAGGTGGTCATCATACAGAAGAGTCTGTGTTTGATTGGTCAAGAGACATTCAGTGGGCACTGTCAGCAGCACAGGGATTATCTATCTGCTTTACGTATTCTGAACACTGTTAATTAACATGACAGCAGAGAATGTTTGTCTTCATAGATCAGTCACACGCTCCACCAGAACAACATTGTTATGCACAAAGTAAAGTAGCTGGTCTGAGGTAATTTGTGAAGTAGTAAGAATGCAAGCAATTATTTTTGTTGCCTGGCAACGGTCCATTTAAGTCAGGTCGTAGACGTTGCAGGCTGCACAATTATTATCAATTCAATATCTTTAACCATGACATGAACGACTATGTTTAACACATCGCAAAGGTCTGACTTTACTGGCCTTTATCACTGAGCAAGTATACATCATACCTCCTGGATAGAGGCCTTGGTAAAGTGTGCATGCTTTTACACCATCTTGATGATGAACAATAAAACTCAAGCTAGCTCACTTTCACATTTTTGAGCCATGTTAAAAAAATAACCTTTGTGGTTGCAAACAGGTAGTTTCTTAGATATGAAGAACAGCAGATATACATGACAAATGTTAGTTTTTGTTTAAGAACATTTTATAAGAGTTGCCTTTCTATCCCACTACTTTTTGCAATGTCTAAAAATGTAGTTTCATATACATTTTTTCTAGACATATCAACTGATGGCTGTAATTTTCAGAGCATTTGTAGCGATCTTTCAATACCTACAGAATATTGTGTTATATGACCCAAAACTAAACCCCCTCCTTAAAAATAAAGAAATTTTAAAAAAGTAGACTCTCTTTTATCTAGAAAAAAGTTTACTTGTACCTTTTTCCATTTTGGTTTCACTGAAAACACCCGTTTTTGGCCAAAAAACAGAGAAAACAAGCTTTGATTCATTTGTGGCGCTTGCCTCAAAAGCTCTAACCTTTGATCCTTTCGATGAGCTACACCGTCTTTTCTCACGATCGCAATACCAATACCATGTGTGAGTGTGAGCTGCCTGAACTTGGCCGACTTGTGATGTTTGCCACTGTCGCTCTGTTATCTTGCATTTTCTTCTCAAAGTCTATGCTGATCGCTCATCTAAAGAGGGCACCGCTGCCACCTGATATTGATGGACAAGCTCTGCCAGACTGTCCCTGAGCCTGCTCTGCTGAAAAACATGACTGATGTCTGTGGACTTAATAGGCAGTCTACGGTTGTAACCACACTTATGTCTACATCAATAGCAGCCAATGACTTAAGGCTTTTAAATTTGTTCTTTTAATGTAATATCAATGGTTGCTTGTGGTAAGGAAAAATTGGAAGCTGTGAATGAAGACATTCCATCTTGAGATACAGGCAAAACAGATGAGGAGAAGGGGCAAGATGTCAGTCTTGGACAAAGTGCACTCACTTGACTGGACTTTTCAATGCGAGTTCAGACATGTGCACACATCCTCCACACATATAATCTACATGAAGCAGAGTAGTTTGAGTTCTGTTTGGCAACCACAGGCCTGTGACTTGAGGGTTTCCAGTTTAAACCCCAGCCTCTCCTACAGGGATGAGAGTGCTCTTCCCACCTGCTGCTCTCTGTCTTTTTAAGGATCTAATTTTCCAACAGCTTGAGCGAATACTTTTTGTCTGCAGGCATGTGTGCTGCCCACACATCGGAATCATAATGTGTCCTTAAACACAACACAGCAACACATGTGGGTGATGTGCTTCTCAACGTAGATGTTCAAAACTCGGCTCCAGTAGTAGCAGCTATACAGGGGATTCTATCCATCTAACAACCAGAATATAACCTGACTGCATGCTCACCTTGTTGCCTCGTATTTGTTTACAATGTATAAGGTGAAATATTTGAGTTTTATTTGTGTTTCTGCGAGGCAGACTGTGCACTGTTGTTTAGGAAAGCAAAATAAAGAAACAGCCTTTAAGACAAGATCCCTGCAGTTTTAATAGTCAAAATGAAATCGTTTCTAGCAGCATTCAGCGACATATTTGTACCTCACTTCATCAAGCTGTGCTGCAAACACAGAAAGAAAAGCCAGTCTGCATCTGAGCTCCAAGGCAGTCAAGCATGCAGCTTTTAGTATCCACATTAAAGTCATCAACACAAAGATTAACCTTAATGAACATGTGTACCTCCACTTTAAGAAAAGGAGGCAACTCTTCTTCAGGCTCCTGCAAGGTGAATTCCTCAGCACACTTTCTTTTTTTAACAAATAAAAAAAACTTGAGCTTTTGTATTTTATTTACTGTTCTATTGTGAAAGGGATCATATGGAAATACGGTACAAGTTTTTAAAGCAGTCTCTGACATCTCATTTGAAAGTTCGTTTTGATCATGATCTTTATGCCTTGCAGCCTCCTCTCTTGTTGTTAGCAGTCTGCATCTGAGCTGAACGTTGAGTCTAAGACACTCATCACAGCACATAACAGCATGATGCAACACAAAACTCCCACTTCCCTCTATTTTTTTCCTGTTTTCCCCTCATTTCAACCCCAAACTCACACTTCCTCCTCCCAAACACCCACACCTCTGCAAGCAACGAGCTGTTAGCGGAGCCAGGAACTAACACAAACAGCTTTCTGTATCTGTATCTGCAGGGGCCACGGGATCTTTGTCTACTGTATAAACAGCATTCTGACTTCACTGGCTGTGCTCTGCAGTGGAAGGTCTCCAGGGTGTTAAGGTCCGCACATGGAGTTATTCCCCCAGCAGTGCCGCGGAGCGAGCTGTCACTGGCTCTGCAAGCAGGAGACAAAGAGGCTAAACGCCTGTTCCTGCCAGGGGAATGAGGAATCAGAGGAGATGGACGGGAGCAAACAAACATCACTGCCTACATTCAAGCGTTCAAATTCAGATTTTGATGCCCTTTGCTTAAGAAATACTACAAAGTAAAGTCAAAGATAGGTTAAGAGAACTGTTGCTCCTCACAGGTAATGCATTTGTTGGTCACTACATAAGTAAAAAATATTCCTATCACTATTTTTAGCCAGTCTAACTGGTAAAAAAAAGTGGTACTCAGATACTTTTTTTTAATGAGAGCAGAAAGTAGTTTCAATGTGTTTTACTGTGTGCAACATTTTCAGTCACTCAGGCTGTATTAGAAACAGTATCATGTAATTTGGCTCAACAAAGCCACAGAATTTTGACTTAAAAGTATCATCTCTATTCAGAAAAAGCAGTATTTACAGCAATGTTTAATCCTCCCTGTATAGGAGAGACTTTGTATGCTCTGAATCTCAAAGCCAAGACTGAAGAGCAACACCTAGTGGCCACATGTTAAACTCTCAGCCTCCACAAAGCCTGGCACAGATTTGTTCTCTGCGCCGGTGTACCTGGCAGCCTGGCCATGCTGAACAGTCCTATCTGTCAGGGGAGAGTGATTGTAAGATGCATACGATTTATGAGTTTGATCCCCGATTCCCGGCCACTGAAAACCTCCTCACATGTTCAATTTCTAGTCAGCTCCTTGAATCCTTTTTTGCTTGTTCCTCCGTTTGCCAGCTATTTTCATCACTACCCCTCTGACGCAACAGCGCACCATCCCTCTCGTCACTTATTACCGTCAGAAGAAACACATGAATCGAAATTGATGCTGTCGAAATCCTCACTTTGATCTATTATTTCTAACCATAAGTCGAGCTCACATTACTGAGGATCATTTATGCATGTTGTGTGTGAGGAGAATCTTAACTTATGTGGCTCTGAGTACAAGTGTATTTGTAGACGATCAGGCTGCTGGGCTTGGATATAAATGACCTTGGAAAAATAGTTACACAGCTGTTCAAACAGACGGGAAACTGTTCTGTGCATCACCGCTGCTGCTGACAGCAATAATGAAGAATCAAATAAAGGTTTTTAATGAATTTGTTACATTAGCTAAATGATTTTAAAGATGAAAGATTTGAGCCTGTTTAGATTTTTCTGTGATGGAATTTTAAAAAAAGACTGCTTACAAGGAAAAAGACTAAGCGAGCAAAGAAAGAAAGGTTTGCAGAAAATGTAAAATATGTGCTTTTAGTCTTCTCTGTTGTAAATCTAAACTGCAGGTTCTTAAAAAGAAAACCTCTCCAGTTCAAACCTGATTCATGGACAAAAGGGCAATGAAGAAATGTGAGAAAATTGGCAGAAAGTCCAAACTAAAAGAGAGCTGTCAGTGTAACACTTGAGCTTTGATACAATAAAAGTCTTAGCTTTATGGGATTTTTAATCACATGCTGGTTTGTTTTTGTTTTAGCCTCTTCCAGCACACTGTACCTACACTGCCACAGTATCTTCCTGCTGCTACTGTGATGGAAAATAAAAACATTTTGGTACTCTTGAACAGTGCATTTTCACATTACAACCTTTTTTTCTGATCTAAAAAAATTTGAACCCCTAACCCAAACTTTTGTTGTAAACTTAAATCCACAACGGACAAGTTATGTTTAAATGACTGATATTTCTGTTAGGTGAATAAAAAACACTCCATCGTCAATTGAGTTGTTCTGACAGTTGTTTTTTCTTGAGGTACTTTTTTGTACAAACATAAATTCCAGTTTTTAAAAATATTTTAAATTGATTATTTTTTAAATAATTTTATTTCATATTTTATATTTTCAAAATAGTTGTGTCTGCTCTGTGGTCCAAGTTTAAAATTCACCCTTGGACTGAGAAAAACAGGTACATATATTCTCTTTTTTACTAAGATCTCTGGAGCACAGCGTATCCACTCTACACTTGTACCCTTGAGATTGTTACTGATTTGTTTTCCTGTTATTACTATAAATCTAATAAAATGATATGATACATCAGTCCCAAGAAAAGTGTAAGATACAGACTTGTCCTTCATTTTTTTCTCTCTTTTTCCATTTAAATCTTTCCTACTTCTGCAAAAACTCAGGACTTTTCAAAATCCATATCAACTGATTTAGAGAGTAACATTAAAATAAAACTTTAAGATGGTTTTATTGTAGTTCTATTAAAGCATTTTGAAGGCTCTTTTGGATATAGGTTTTTCAGTATCTGTTATCAAACTGTTAGGATGTTGTGGAAAAAAATATTTTTTATATCTACAAACTATCAAGCAGAAAATGAAGAGTGTGACATTGTTGAAGGCTGTAGAATTTGTTGCAACATCTTTAAATAGTCCTTCCACAAAGACATGATCTGGTTTCTATTTTTCATCGATGACAGGTGGAAATAAAATCTTTATTTTTCATTCTTCCCCCCCTCTCCCTCTCTGACCCTCCATCCATGCAGCCACACCTCCCCTCAGCCACAGTGGAAGCCGTCTGACATGCTCCATTACATTGTGCTTGTTCCAATTAAAGCTGACACCATTTGCTGTCAAGAGCATTGTGATGCCCTGCAGAAAGGTAACCCACCCCCGGTTTCATCCACCCAGGGCGGGGGTTAGCTGTTTCTGGATGTATATTATGTTGTTACAAGAAGATCTATACTATCAGGTGGTAATTCAAAGGTTAGACCTCTGAGGCTTTCTCATGTAGGAAAATGAGTGGCAGGAATTTCTCACACATTAGGTTTGGAATAACCAATGGTCATACTTCTTACATTTTTTAACAAAAAAGTCTCAAGATCAGATCAGTAGAAACTGGTAAACCTTGTGGTCTAGTTTGATCAAATCCACCTTTTTATCAAAAAAAAGAGAACAAAAGTTGAGTTGACAAACAAAGTAAGCACACAATGGAATGGAGACCAACTACAGATGTATCAGATGTATTTGAGGCGTAAGACTTCTGAGTTACCATCATCAGAGAGACTTCCTCCTTGCAAAAGTGATAAGTGACATATCTTTACGTCACCAAGTGCGTAAAACATTGTGATTAATCAGTAAACTATCTGACCTCTCTATGCTCCACAGTTTTCCTGCAGTTTAAAAATAGTTGAAATTTAAATCAGATTATTAGTTAGAGGAAATGAATCACTTTGACTTGTTTCTCATGGTGTGGGAGAGCATTAATGTGGAGGCCTGAAACAGCACGCTGACTAAGAGGAATCTCTTTGGCTCTGAAAGCGATGAAGCTGAGCAAAAGTTTATCAGCAACCTTTTCCTTTGGTTAAAAATACTAAAACACTGAGCCAGGAGGCCAGTGACTCAGCGTCTGACTTCAGTCCGAGCCTTTAAATTTAGACCCACAGGAAAACAAATTTAAACCTCTGAATCGTAATTTGCAAGCTTGTTATATTAGCTAGATAAACTTTTACACTCTTGCTTTATTTGCAATGCTTTCTGGTAAAGCTACTTATGGAGGTTCCATCCATAATGACTGTTTACATAATTTTCTTTGACTGGAACTTTCTTCTGAACGTCTCATCAAGCAGACTGATGTTAATGTACAGAATCAGGGGACAGTGGAGCCCCCATGAAAACTTATCTGTTCGGCACTCAGAGCAATGAGGCTGAGAGAAAGTTAATCAGAAGGCCCCTCCTTTGATGAAATGACCCCAAGTAAAGTTGTGGAGAAGCTCAATATGTTTCCTCTGCAGCGGGCTGCAGTCCACCGACCACCCAGAACCAATCTGAGGCTTATGACGGTGGCAGGGGAGAAGATACATTAGGCCTCCCTCCAGCGGGTAATGAATGGAACTAATAGGAAGAGGCAATCCTAGTCCACACCACTAAAATATGTAGAAAAATACTGGATGCAGCTTCTCTTGTTTGTCCCTTCAGAAAACTGTGAAACCAGGTTGGGACTGCACTTTTGGCTGCAAAATGCAGTGGTTTAGTCTGAAATGTAAATAAAAGTTAGATTAAGATTTTTGGCTGGAAATACTTCTGTAGACGTTAACTTGTTTGCTTAATAAACAAGAATCCCTTGAACCACATCAACGTAGCTGTGAGAGTTTTGTCAGTCTGTAGCTTTGTGAAATAACTTAGAACCCAGCCTCTCCCATGGGCCCTGGTGTTGCCAATGCTAACTTTTATACATGCATCAGTCTCTACACATAAAAAGCTATGTTGTTTCTTTTGTTAAAAAGTGAAGCCAAAATACTGCTTCAGCAAGTCATGACACAGTGTGCTGTATTAATCCGAGTCACTGAGTTGAGTTGTTAAGCCCAAGTGAATCACAGCTGTGTTAAATATTATTGTGGTCATTGTGGGTGCTCTACCAATCAGAAATGATTGCAGGTCCTGGTCTCTAAAGTCCTGGTCATCTGGAAAGTACCAATCTCCAAACAGGGTCATTTTCAGGGGGGATTTTTTTTTTTTTTTTACCCCAGAATTAAAATTAGTAGAGCTGGGACAATATGCTATTCTTACAATTCTATTACAAGTGTTGGGGTGCTGATTTGATTTAAATTGAGATTCTTGGATATTTAAGATGTTTTACGATTTTTGTGATTGTTGGTTTGCTTGTTGAACACCAGACAATGGGAAAAATTTAAATAATGTGGACAATGTCTACAGACTATATGGGGAGCCATATTTTCCCATAAAATGCACATCAAGTGAGTCAGAGAGAAACATTTCACCCTGTGCTGGAGAAAAGTGGTAACCTTTTTCCAATCCAGTTTATAAACAAAGACTGAAATGAAGAATTTTAATTTGAAAAAAGTCAATTTTTGACAAAGAATCACAATTTATGTATCGTCAAACAATAAATCCCGATATATTATATTTCAGTGTTTTTCTCCCACCCCTAAAAATTAGACCCTAGGTCGTCAGGTTGAAAGGACGTATAGACAGAGGACAGCTCCTAGTTCCTGCAGAAAGTTCCCACGGTCACAAAACACCTACTTTTGTGCGGCGTAATGCCAAAAAATGTGATGGTAAGTATGTCACTGACAGTATACCAATGCAGGCCCTCTCTGGTTCACATCAATTATGTAGTATTGGTCCATGATACGATGGCTCAGCTAAAACACCTGTAAGGCCATATATAGAATTAAACATCAAAATACCAATACTAGTTAATACTTATGACTTACACAGCTAATTTGATCCGAGTTCCATCTGTTAACAAAGAGAAGGCACCTCTATCACCTATATTGAAGCCAGTCAGCAGGGGGAGCTCTTCAAGTCTTGGCTTCACTTGAGGAAACTGTTGTCCTGTACAGTTTTATACAAACTACTGTATTTCCTCGATATATAGCTCCATTCCAACTCTGCATGTTGCTTCCAGTTAATAAAAAAAACGCTGTCATCATTGCGTGTTTGCATGGTTAGGTGGAATTTCTGCTCAACATATTGAGTCATAGATACATTACTATCCTTCTAGCGATGGAGTCCACAGCACCCAGATCCTGGGTTGTAGTGCTGCAGCTGAGCCCTGCCCTCTGACCTTTCTGAAGGAGCATTCTGAATCAATATATAAAATTAATAACCAACAGGGATCAATAAACAATCACATTATTCTCAAATTACAGGGCCTGTGGGGCTGAATGTGACCGGAAAAACAGAAAAATAAAGTCCATACTGCAGAGCCAGCCATAAGTGATTTAATCTAATAAAAGTTCCCAAGTTCTAAATCATATTTGGAAAACTAAACGTTACTTTTTTGTGGTTTAATCCTCTTTATGAATTAATTGCAGAAGCTTAATCCTTCTGAAGTATTGTATAATAATTCAATATTAAATCATAATTTGATTTACCCTGACACATTAACAAGCCCCACAGGAAATCTCTTTTTGACCTTGTGAAACAATTCAAAACAAGATATAACTTTTGTGCAGCAAACATTTCCTTCCCTTTACAGCTTATAACTCACTTGTTGAAAATACTGGCCTACTTCTGAAACTTGTCTTTTCCTCTGCTGCATGTCAGAGTGATGTAACGTGTCAGTATGTCAGGAAATTCACTATCATCTATTTATGAAGGCTCATGAAAGGGAATGTAGGAGTGCCAGTGACCGTCTGCGTGGTTATTCTGATAGTTTGTCTGACTCAGCCTTATTTCAATTTATTCATGAAGTTGGCGTGACGATCAGTCAGCGATCACAGCCTTATGAAGAATAAAGTGCTCTGGCTGGATAACATAAGAGCCTCAACATTGACAAGACATATAATATGCAGACAATTTAAAGCTCCTTTGAACAACCCCCCTGTACAAACTGGTACCTCTTTTACTCTTTTTATCCTGTGGAGTTTTTATCTTTAACAGAATGAAAAACCTTAACTTGCCTTCTTTAAGTGATACAAATATCATCCTTCATTAACATCTGCTGTCAATCACTTTGTCAGGGACCTTCATCTTAACCTCATTCACATTTTGGAATCAAACTCGGCAAACTAACACATTTCTTTTCACAAACTCAAACCAGTCTTAATCCTCTGTGTCTTGCTCAAAGCTGCTTCAACAGAATCCAAAACTAATTGTTAATTATTTCTCTGATATTAAAGCAGAATGTTGGATTGTATGTGCAGGAGTGTGCTCCTGTAAAACAATGTGCTTTTACACTTGTTGAGGTGGCAGCGAGGAGCACAGACACAGAGGCAGCAAGGAAATCAATTTCAATGACTAGACTCACAAACAAAACCTCATCAGTGGAGAAAATTGCTTTTAACAACCACTGCAAATTGTAGGCTTTTATAAATTTTGCAAACAAGACAGGGGTAATGTCGGTCTTAAACATTACGCTAAGCATTGCTGCTATTAGGAGCTGCAGTTTCGCTAATGTGTTGGTCTGGGTGTGAATGTGCTTGTGTGCATGAACATTTGTGTATGTGTGTGTGTTTTAAGGGCTTGCAAGAGCTGATGTAACCAAACATTTGCCTTGAGATGAGAGCCTTATTACACATCTAAAATCTTGGTTAACTCTTTTTTTTAATGAACACAGTCTGACTCTGGTTTGCTGTTACTTAACTAACTCAAAACAACATATTTCAATGCCAGTTTTTTTTTATTTTGTTCTAAAATTCACAAGTTTGAAATGAGAAATTGGAAATTTAATAAATAAATGTAACAAAAAAACATTCTGACGTATTTTTCAGTGGCCCTGTTTCTTTTCCATACTGCATGATTATGACTGGCATTTGCTATTTTGTGGCCAGATATTATTAATCAGTAGCCAAGATTAAGTTATCTCTTAAACATAATTATATCCTGTCAACATTTTTTTTTCAAATATCACAGGAATGGCCTCTTAAAATAGTTTGTTTTGGAAAATGTCAAATATCCACCTTTTTGACACAAAATGTAGTCTCAGTGCCATAAACCAAAGAATGTACTAACATGACAAATTTCCCTCGTCTTTCTAAAAAGTTAAGAATCTGTGCATTATTGTTCAATTGATATTCAATTATGATTGAAAAAAAACTGAACAAGGGTTCATTTTCTGTATGAAATGAGAAGAAATAAAGAATAAGTTTGTTCATATAGATCAAATATAGAGAAGTTGAATTACAGGCTTGATTTTATAATTTAATATCTCCAATCATAATGACCCAGAAGTCCTAGCTTCTTTGTCAAGCGAGCGTGGATGAAACCAGTTTGATAGTAGTAGTACGTATGATGATGGACAGCTACGTCAGATTCAAAAGAACCAAACAAGTGACTCTTAAGGATGACAACATGATCACCAATAAAAATGGCAGGATCTTTAAGGTATGATCAATTTCATCTAAGATAGGCCATATTTTTCTTTTTAATTTGTAATTTATGGTGTATTTTAGAAGAAAAATAAACAAAAGGCTGTGTAAAGTAGAGGTGCTGAGGGTGCTGAGAGTGCTGTCTGGCCTCCTTTGATCCAATTAAAACATGTGCACAGTGGCGCTCTGTCCGGTGTTCGCTGTACCCTTTCACACAGCCAGTTCTCGAAATACTGCATTTAACAGGTAATTATTTGGTAAAGTCCTATCACTGCTCAAAACTAGAATATTCTGCGTGCATTCTTGATCAGTTACTATTTAAATTGTTCTGTCAGAGAAGTTGTCACAGATTATTTTTTCATATTCATTACATCATCATCATCATCGTGCTGAGAGGCTCAGCTTGATTAAACTGTTCATGAACATTCAATCGTGTGTTCACCCAACATTTCATCCGGTCAAACTTCAAAAAATTAATACTCCTCGTAGAAATGTTTCTTATGTCTGATTGTTGTGGTGATTTGAAGATATCATTTGGCTGTTTTGTATCCAAGTCCTTTTTTTCTGAGAAGTTTTGTTTTCATTAGTTATACAAGGTTAATAACGGGGCTATACGTAAGGTTTAATGATTGACAGCTGCGGTTCTCATGTATTTTTTGGAGGGATTGTAAAACATGTCCGGAGGTAGAGTCAAAAAGTGATTAGACTCTCGAAAGAAAAAAATATATTATTTTTGTCACCCAGCTCCACTCAGATTCTCCCAGAATCCCTCATTGTCTCTACTGCGCAGACTCTGGGTGCAATTGCTGCCAATGGCTGCGCCTGTGACGGCGGTATTTTGGCTTCAAAATCATGCAATGATAAATGGCAGAGCCACGCTGTCCACTCTATATACAGTCTATGGCGAATACTAAGAGCAGAAGGGGAGAAACAGATGCATATTTTGTTGAAAGACAATCAGCAGATTCAACAGCACAAGCACAACATGGAAGTCCAAGACAATAGTGACAATGACATTGTACGCACTCGCATGAAGTGGAGTGTGACGTTAACGTTTCCACTGAAAACGCTGGCTTACTGTTTATACAGCAACAGTGTTGCCAGCCTTTTAGAAAAATTCCACTCTGGAGGTCGTTTTCAAAAGTTTGAGTTAACAGTCAGCTAAAGCGCTGTTCCCTCCTAATAGCATTGTCATGTAAATGGCCCCTTACAGTTGACAAATAATATTATAAATATACTTCAAAGTAGTTACAAAATGTTAGGAAGGAGCTTCATGTGAGCTATGTGTGTTTGTCAAAGGTGGGCTTCTGTACTTGCTTAATAAAACTACACATTTATTGGACAAACCAGATACTTGAAACTAAAGCCTTTATGCACCATTACCAAATCACAACCAGCATTCCCTTCATTAACGGAGGAAGCGAACTCAACGTAGTGCAAAGAACAGTTGTGGTAGGACACTGCGATAAGAATGCTGACAAAACAAACAATCAACCCACAGCCACCAAGGGACGCTGCAGCACCCTCAACCCCCTCTACTCGGCCCCGAGTATGTTCATTTCCTTCTAAATTATGCCATATGTATTACAACTCAATAAGAATCATATGGCGTATTTTAGAAGAAAAAATGTCACGATGATCAGAAAATTAAATAATAAAATCAAAATCAGGTCATGGCCTGTAATTCAACTTATATTTGATCTATTTTAACAAACAGAAGATTAAAAATGAACAGATTTTCATTTATTTGTTTTCATTTACAAAAGGGAAAAAACTGACAACGAAATGTTTTTCACTGTTTTGGTTTTTGATTCATAATTGAATATCAATTGAACATAAATGGCTTGTCAGGCTGCACTGATTTGGTTTTGGGCTGTTATTTAGTGAGTAGTACTGTGAGTTGAGTGCTGGACTAAGAGGTCAGCTGTGAGAGTTTCATCTTCCAAGAAATTCTGTCAAAGCAATTAAAGGATTTAAAAGCCTGAAGGAGGAGCTTGTCAGTGAAACCTGGACAGCATCTTTAAGGCCAGCGGCTGTGGTTGAATAATGCAAGGTCACAGCCTTCATCAAAAAGCAGCTTTAATTGCGTTTCCAGCCGTTCTCTCCCAGTTCCGCTCTGAGTGTTTGTAGGAAAACATGTACTCCAGAAATCCTTTTTGAAATGACTCCGGGGTATAATCAATCGTCCTTCACATACAGGGAGGCATGAATGTGTGTATTCAAATGTGTAAGACTACCTGCAGGCACATGTGAGATGAGGTGTTTGTACTGCATGTGCTCTGGTTGCCATCATATGTGTGTGTAAGGCTGATGTGCTTCGCACGAAGGCCCCACAGCTTCTATCTGCCACCAGAACGGGGAACAGGGAGCTGACAGCTGACTAGATTCCCTCCCTCTCCTCTTTTACTCTTTTTTTATTCACATTACTTTCACTGCCACAAAGCAATCCCTCTGGCTTCCTTTCTGCTGACTGGCGACTTCTCTGAGCAATGGCGGATAAAAAAAGCAAGGAGGGAAAAAAGGAGAAATCAGTCCTCTGAGAAGTTTGAGTCGTCCTTCTACTCCTCTAACTCCCAGACTGCTGCCCTACATTTCCTCCCACATACAGCCTGACTGAGCTGCAGAGCTGGTGTAATTTGTATCTAACGCAGCTATACCCTTTTAAACAGACAAATGATTCACAGGAGGGGGTGATTACGAATGTGTCTGCACATAAGGAACAGCCAGCCAAGAGAGCAAACATCTACAACCCTGGGAACAAACTCGGTTTCCTCTATGTCTGTGAACACAGAGGGAAACATCCATTGCAGCTGGATTGCTGCTTCCCCATCATTCCCCCTGGAGGTGTGGCTGAGGCTTGGTAGTCAAAGGGGGAGTTGAGTTGAGGGGCATGGATAGAAGAGAGACATGTATACTGGGAAATGGTGAGACAATCAAAAGGAGGAGCCCTTTGTTTTAGCCCTCTCGACGTAAGTTAGTTATTTGATGCTTTAACAAGAGACCGAAGCAACATAAGAGTGAATTCTTGATGACAGAAAAAACATTTTCACTATGCTGGTCATGTAGTTATACCCACTGACTTTTTTTTTTTTTTTAAGATTCGGACTGATAAAGCTTAACATCAAACAGATGGTGAGCCAGTGTTTTTGTTCTAGTATTCATGGACCCCAGAGGATTAAATGACGTTGGTGAGAGCATGAGTTTTACTTTGAAGCATTTTATTAAATGAGTTGACAGTCAGTAGATGGATGTGATTAAGTCTGGTACATCTACATCGGCCCATGACAGCTTTTAATATAGATAACTCTGAAATAGCAAGCCCTACTAAAGACTCAGGCCTGTGAGATTTGGCGGGAACCCCCGGTGGAGCATCTCCGCTGTGTTCAACACCTTTAGCCTGTTTGCACTGAAACAAGCTTTCACCTAAAAACATCAACCCAATAGCTAAGCATAACATAAGTATAGCATAAATGTTTACCCCTAAATGGTGGAATATGAAATTTAAAAAATGTGTGTTGGAATGTGAGTTGCAGGACATCCTTGGCAATAACCTGCGATTACCCGATACTTGATGAAGAAGGAGAAATCAATTCTGGATCTCGTAGGTGTACTTGGTAGTATAAATGTTTTTGGTTTTTTTATTAAAAAAAGGCCTTTGGGCTAAACCTTATAAGGGCACTTAAAGAGCTTCTGCATTGACCTCACTCATGTAACATTGTGGTTGCCACCTAAGTCCAATTTCCACCAAGTTCCGTTCTTCTAGGCACGACACACATTTCATAGCGTTTCAACCTACTAACCCCGGTCACATGGGGACAGATCTGCAGTCCGTTGATTGGTCGAAAGAATCATCACTTACAATGCGACAGCAGCTGTATTTCTCCTCGTGGCACACAGTCTTCTCTGAAACAAAAGTTGATTGTGCTTTGTAACAAAGAGCAACATGCCAACCACAAAGACGACAAATCGCTGGATGTTTCCCATAACTGCTCTTTGTTTACTGTGTTGGGTTTTTCTTCTCCATTGGATTTATTAGCGGGGTACAATGCCGCGCTGCCATGGCGTCATGCTATTATTTAACTGGCTTGGATATCTGCATCTGGCTTACACGCTGCCTTCCACAAGGGCCAGCCTGTACCAAACCGTACTGATCTATACCGGACTGCTTGGTGGAAACGAGGCTTTAGTATGAGCATGGTTCACATATTGTGAAACATCAGTGATAGTTATAACCCTTTATCCTATACTTTAAACATGGTTTTAGAGTAGCAACAAACATGCAGATTTTCAAACCCCTACATATGACCTCAAAGTTTCTGAATCTGTCCGTTCACTTCACAAAACTTTCCTACCTTTAAGAAGCATAATGATCTTGACACTTGCTGAAATAACACAGTAAAAACATAAGGATCTCATAAATGGTTAAAGACATATTGAAGAGTCCGGTCTCAAACACATAGGTCTGCCTAAAGCTCTGCCACCAACAGACCCTCTAAGGGATGGCCAATCAGGGGTCTGTGAAGCTATAATCCTTAAAGTAATACCTGCCAAAATAAGCATTTCAGACAGAGGCTAAAATACTATTTTTTCTGTAATGCCAGTATGAAAAAAATGTTATTTATTTATTTATTTATTTATTTATTTTATTATTATAATGTACCAAGAAGTTACCGTAACAGTTACAGTATTAGGGGTTAAAATAAAAATAAAAAATACCCCCTCTTTCACATTTTCACTGACGATATTTAAATATTTTGCAGGTGCACAGGTTTGTCTTTCAGTAACAATCCCTCATAGCAACAAGGACAACCTGGCATTACATTCAAGCTAAAATCCATTTGACATGTAAAGTGGACGGACCACTGAAGAGCTGAACAATTAATGCCCAGAGAGCTCTTCACACTCAAAACAGCTGAGCACAGACAGCAAACAACGTGGCTGAGAAACAAGAGTTCGATTAAAAACTAATTTGTGCATCCTTGACAGATACAGAGCCATAATCCTGCCCTGGGGGATCACAGTCCAGCAGTACTGCATCCCCAATAATAAAAACATGCACAATCATTTGCCCGAGTTTGCCAACCCTCACTTGACATTAGAAATTGAATACAGGGAGAGCAGGGATCAGGATAATGCAAACACTTGTGAAGAAAATAATGATCCAAACAGTAAAGAGCGATCCCCACTGAGAGGAGAATTATGACTCAGTTACACAAGTACGAGCTGATCGAGCTCTCGCTTTCCACTACATTACAGCTCTCACCTCACAACAGGAGAGACACTTGAAATATGAATTGACTCCAGTGTTGTTCACTTTATTTAACCAACAGCAATCATGTTGGACTTTAAAGAGGTTTAACAGTTTATTGAGTCCTGCAATCTTCTCATTAAATGTGACAATGAAACAACCAAGGCAGAGGTGGAAATCAATGATGGGGAAAATAGATTATAAACTCAACTGTCATTGAGTTATACTGTGGAACTTACTATTTCTCTTAACAGCCACAGAGACTGCTAATCTAATTGTTTCATGCATGTGGAGATAAATGAAAATACTGTGAGAGCAAAAACTTCAAGCCCTGAGGGAGGTTTGAAGAACCAAACTACAACAATCAATGAACTTTGTTTCATCCACAAACAGCCAAAAAGAAGAACAAAACTAAGCTGAGATTGGCAGAGAAAACCTGAGCCATGAAGGTTGGATCACTTAACTGAACTGCTTCGCATTCCTGTTTGTGTCAAAGACTAAGCTTCATGTGACATGTGACACAGTTTAGAATGGGGCGCCGTTTGTAAAGCAGTGCATGCTAAAAAAAAAACAACAACATTTTGTCAGATTTAGCTCAAACCATGTGCAAAAAAACAGGTGTGATGTTTTTCAAGTGACCTTTTATGACATTAAGAGCAATATTTGCCATCTTAGAAATATCTTAAATAGTTAAATGCAAATATTAAATGTCACACGTAAATGCTATATATAAATATAAATTTTAAATATAAATATAAATGTTAAAAATAAATGTTAAATATAAATTTAAATATAAATCTGAAATATAAATCTAAAATATAAATATAACTGTTAAATATAAATACAACTGTTAAATATAAATATAAATAATAAATAAATAGATCAGATTCTCTCTATCAGCTGTGCTAGCAGCCGTTTATTTCTGATACTGCATGATAACATGTTAAACACCACAATGGTAGTTCCGTGAGCTTTTATTTTGGTACTTACTGTTTCAATTTGCATTTTCGCTAAATATTTAGTTGCGCCTGAGAGATTTAGATTTAACATTTAAATTTATATTCAACATTTATATTTATATTTAGAATTTATATCTATATCTATATTTAACATTTATATTTATATTTTACAATTTATATTTATATTTAAAGTTGATATCTATATTAAGCATTTATATTTTCATATAGCATTTGCGTGTGACATTTAATATTTACATTTAACTATTTAAGATTTTTCTAAGATTACAAATATTGAACTAAATGTCATGAAAGGTCACTAGAAAAAAATCACACCCGTTTTTTGCACGTGGTTTGAAGCTTAAAGTAACAAAATGTTGCTGTTTTTTTCAGCATGCGCTTCTTTACAAACAGTGCCCCATAGTTTAGAAAGTTTTGTACATAAAGTGGCTGATTGTCCAAAGAAAGAGAGTAAGCTACTCTTTTAACTACTGAATATGTAAACTTATGTTTTATTTCTGCAAATAAGCTTGAGGCCACTGCTCTACACTGAGTTCAGCCGGGGTAATATATCATGGGTCATTACTTTTTTTAACTAACACATAAAATATTGTGAAATGTACACAAAATGTAAACTGAAAATATTTTGTGCTTTTTGACCAATTATTTAATACAAATGGGCAGGAACTAAATAAGAAAAAACTAAATTTAAATCAGACACTTTTTAATTCTGATCAGGCAAAACCAATAAAGTTATATTTTAGAAAAGAAAATACACAATATAAATTATTCATTATTCATACCAGGCTTCACAGACCTTTATATTTCAAATACTGTGCTGAAAAAAGGCAAAGTATCGAAAGCTTACTTCAAAACTTGACAGACTGAAAACTACCTTGTGATTACCCAGTATAGTTGAATCCAAATGACCTCTCCTCAAAGAAGAGAATTGATAATTTTGGTATTAATAGCAGTCGGAAAAACACACATCTGAAGTTAATGACTCATAATTTTGAGTATATCAGAGTCAAAAGAAGCATTAATCTTTTCCAAAAATAGAGAGTGTCCTGCTTGATTGATAGAGAGTTACGAGCTTTGATTCCTACCTGACTCACATGGAGCCAAAAATCTTAGATAAATTCAACCTGCTAGTTATGCTTTAAGATACAAACATTATTATTGGGAAAAAAAACTAAAATCTTTTACTTGGATGTGGCAGAATAGCTTAAATGTGTGTACATGTGTTTGTAGTTAGAGAGCAGATGAGTAATGATTCCTGGCACTTTTCAGTCAGGGCACTTCCAAGAACTGTTACTCAAATTAGTGGAGATAGAGTTTTTCAGAAAGCCCTTGAAGCACATGTCTGGGAAGGGCAATCCACCGGGCTCGGCTCAGAAATCAAATTCACACACAAATATATGCAGGGACACAAAAGATTGTTTAGAGTCCACAACAGATCAAAGTACATTTTTCAATTTAATGCGTCTCTCCCTTTCCTCTAATATTTGATATCAAAAATATATTTCAAGCCTCTGCAGTGAAATTCAGGCTGACTTCTGGATTGGACCAGCCACTGAGTCCAGCAGATAAAACCTTATCGCTCCCTGTTTTGCTTATAACCATCCCACAAGGTGTGTAAAAGCCCTGCTGGTGGAAAATGTGGTGGTGATGTAGTGCCGGAGCTGATTATTCAGAGTCACACCTCGCTGCTCCTGCTCACTAAGTGAGAGTGATCACATCGATACCACATCCTCCAGGCTGTCGATATGCTCCTCTTTTCCAGCGCTTTGCACCTCGAGTGGAACAGGAGGGGGAACCTGGTTGTTTCAACATGGAGGTGCAAATACATTCAATAGCAAGCTTGTTCATTAATTAGAAGATGTGGTTGGGTCTGAATGATGAATTGCAGCGACACAAGAAAATAACAATTCCTCAGATTGGAGGCAGATAATGTCTTAAGGCTTCTTTATATTCCTTACAGATGATTTTTATCAAACCTGATGATTTTTTTATGATCTTAAAACAGTGGCGGCTGCTGGTCAATCAAGGAGGGGAAGCTCAATTTTTTCCGGCCTACATCATAAGTTTGTTTATTTATTTATTTAAACGTAAATTCAACCCTCCGTTTCTTTTCGAGAAAATGATCTGTGACCCTGTCATACCAACCAGGTGTTTTTTTCCAGGGATTTTACCAGTGTTCTCTCGACACTTGACGTTTTTAAGAAAGGTGAACTCATTGGGGATCTATAAAGCCTCCGGATCAGTCCAAAACAACTGACTGTAAAACTGAGAAGATGCGCCGGTGGAGGGTTATACTTCAAGATCGCTGTCAGGCTCATTTCACTCTCAAACAAAAAGGGATTCAGCCTCAGACAGATCATCCAATCATCATGCAGAAGCCCAGCGTCCAGGCCAGCCCACTGTCTCATAGACCCCCAGAGAGGCTGAGTGTCCGATGGGTGGCACAAAGCCCTGCGTTTATGCAATGACCGTCCAGTTTCCACAGTGGAACAACCCACTCCACTCTTCCCCACTGAAGTCAGAAGACGCTCAGCGTCCGACAGTGTTAAAGCTCTGAGACGCTGCAGGGATGAATTAAAAGGAAGTTGAGCCAGTTACCTGTGACAGGTAGCTGATTCTGAACAAAAGATGAAGGAATTCTAGCGCTAGTTTGTCAATGAAATGTACACACAGCAGTACATATCACCACTTTTTTGGGGGGAAATTTTAGGGGAAGCTGAGTTTCCCTTGCAGTCTTAGAGCAAGCACCACTGCTTTAAAAGCACAACAGAGTTAGACCCCATATTTTGGTCCTTTCAGACATGTCAACTCTAGTAACAGGGTCCAGGAGGATGGTGAGTGTCATCCAAATGCAAGGATGACACAGCTGTGTGTGTATGGTTTTGTGTGTGAGTGGGGGGGCAGATGGAGAACTGAAGAGTCTTTTCCTACTTAGCGTGATTTTCATGTCTTTCGGCGTTCTAGTCGAACCACAAAACTCAAAGACTGTGTTGGATCCAGAATCCTCAGAGTTTGAGTCTGAGTTATGTCTTTGTTACAAAACAAGAAGAGGAATTCAAGAAGAGTCATTGTTTGGAGCTTCAAATGAGTCTGCAGTGCTGTGCATCTCGTATAAATGCACAGTGTATGATCTGTGGGTGATCATTTCTGCTTCAACTGGATTCTCTTCAGGTGTCCAGTAAAGGAACATGTGAACATGGTTTAATCAAGTAGATTTAACTTGTATATTATAGATGTGTATATTTTTATGTTTGTTTTCAGTTGACTACAAATGATTTAGTTGAAACCACTTTAACTGACTGCCAAGATGTGCACTAGTACAAACTGGTGTACTTGTTAGCGCTGCTACCTCACAGTAAGAAGGTCACCAGTCCAAATTGGGGTTGGGACTAAGCGGGAGTTTCTGTGTGGAGTTTGCATGTTTCCCTCATGCATGCCTGGGTACTCCAGCTTCCTCCATGCTCACTAATGGTTCTAAATTGCCTGTAGGTGTAAGTGTGCACGTGAAAGGTTGTCTGGCCCTGTGACTGACTGGCAACTAGTCTAGGGTGTGCCCTGCCTTTCACAGCTGGAGTTCAGCCACCTGCAACTCTGAACAAGAAAAGTGGTAGAAGATAAGAAAAAATGATCCACATTCCTTACTCTTGTAGCAGAGACGTAATAGAATTCCTCTGAAGTAACATGGCACTTTTGAGTGTTATGAACATGATAAAATTAAGTTGGCGTTCATATAATATCATATAAACATAGACCGATGTAGACATTAAAATTAAGCAGGATCAATGAACTTTTTCCTTCAGTGTGGAAGCAGTAGCTGAATCTCTTAAAATGCCTACATTACTGTTTGCTTACAGGAAAAACACATGGCCAAAAAGTCCAAGGACTCCAAGCGAGCTAATTTCAGCGTTTCAATATTTTTTTCCACTACAACCTGGACCAGTGACTGTCAAAGTTTCAGTTTGTCCCTCTCCTTCAACATATCGACTGCTCTGCCTTTCATTTAAAGCAAAATATTTGAAAGCAGAGGACACAACCTGTGAGACCTCTGGTACTCTGACAAGATGACATGCAGGTGAGCACACAGCAAAAACTAAAATCAAAACAAGTGTTTACGTCTTGTTTTAGTGAAAAAATTCCTATTAGACTTAAGTCCAGATTTCAAAATACAAAAAATAACCCCTAGTTATTGTTATGGGTAAAAAAAAGACATGTAATCACAGGGACATTTTTTGTTTATTTCCTTGTATTAAAACATTCTTGTTTGAGAAAACTGACAAACAAAAATTTTTCTTGCCATCATTGGCAGATTCTGGTTGATTTTTTGTCCAAATATCTTAAAGTGAGACATCTTTCCAGACTTGCCAGATGAATGTGTCTCTTCTTGCCAAAAGAAAAGACAAACACTTGCTTAGATTTCAGTTTTTGCAGTGCACATCAGCCTCAAGACTAAAATAATGATCAGGTCCTAAAGGTAAAAAAAAAAGTTCTATGGCAAGAAATCTATCTGAGTATTTCTCTCCTTATTTCAACTCCTACTGCAGTCAGAGCTGGAATCAAAATTAAGTCACAGATCCTAGAAAACAGGGCTATTGCTAGACTCTGGTATGAGTCCCTGCCCCAACAACCCTTAAGCATTGCCAGTCTGTGTGGTGCATATGAGGTGTAATGAAAAAAATTCAACACCCTCAATAAGATTGAGGCGTGTCCAGTCGTGCTGTATCAATTTTTATCCTTTTCTTTTATATAGATTGCTAATCATGAGTGCCACTGTACCCATGCTGCACCTTCCTCCTTCACTGTCACACCTACAACAGGATACAAAATAGAAATAGGCCATCGATACACGAGGACATCATCCCATTTACACCCACTTACAGAGAAAGTTTGAGATAAAAGGTCTGAAGCGTGAGCAGGCAGGTGGAGTAACAACTCAGAGTTTGTAAGATACCAAAATAGCTCCTAATGCCTCCACTATATTTATTTAAAAAACTGGTGCTCACACTGCACCACAGACACAACACATCCATGTACCTGCAGTTTACAGTAAACTTTTATCTTTTGCATTTAAAATGGTTATTTAACAGTGTGAAAATGAAACTTGACCACAGCTTCAAGCAGCAAAGTGGTCAGAAAATCTCTTAACTTTGACTCTACAAAAACTTTCTTGCCAATGATCTCATTAGTGCCTTGGCAGCTTGTAGGACAAATTGTCCAGATAAGTCGATCCCCAATGCTGAGGAGAAGCACCGTGAAGCATCACTAGACATTTTAAAAGGAACCCGTCTCATTCGGGTGAGCGCCTCGACAAATAGGGAGGAGAGCAACGACAGGGGAGAGAG
This sequence comes from Halichoeres trimaculatus, assembly GCF_033239565.1. Classification (NCBI taxonomy): domain Eukaryota; kingdom Metazoa; phylum Chordata; class Actinopteri; order Labriformes; family Labridae; genus Halichoeres; species Halichoeres trimaculatus. The sequence goes on along the minus strand of NW_027437182.1, from coordinate 13,778,242 downwards.
AGATGGAGGTGAAGACAGAAGTGGCAGAGGAGGAGGGATCAGCCGGGCGGAATGGAAACCCTGTCGAAGGTTAATGAGCAGAAAGATAATGTTTTAGCTCCAAATACGACCCTGTCACTATCTGCAAGCCAGGCAGGAGGGATTATGGGAGGAATGGGGTGTCAAGTGTATGAAGTGTAAGTGTGTTTGGCTGTAAACACACCCAGTGATGTATAGTTTTGTGCATGTAACCTTAAAGGCACCTCAGTCATTCTGATTAAATTTTAACTGTATCAAGCAGGTCCTGCAAAAGTCACGCTTGAGAACATTTTCACCATTTTCACCAGCAGCAGACCAATTTTCACCAATGTGAATGGCATGATCATGTGGTGCCACCACAAGGTGGGCACCTGGAAAAAAAAAAACTGTACTGTCAGTTTGATTTTACATTCCAACTCTTCCAGTTAGCTGCAGTAAATTCAACTAGCAGGCATGCAGTCGCCAACATTACCAGACAGCGATAATACAACATGTCTGCCATAATTTGTTCCCTCTGCACCTGCCGTAGCAAACACAGTTGGATACCGTGTTCCTAAACACTTATCCTGCTGTTGTCCTTTGTCTTACACTGTTGATTTGTTGTTGCAGAGCTTTCATTAGCTTTGTTCAGGCAGAGAAATGGAGGCTCTGCAGCTGTGGCACAAATCTCTGCTACGTCTGCTTTATCATGCAGATGAACTGGAGAGTAAACTGTATGCAAATAAAGGAGTGAAGGCTGAAAATACAGACTGAAGCTGAAAAGTATTGTTGTAGGTTTTTGAATTTGTTTACAAATATAAAAATTGAGATTTATTATTTTAGCAGCTGGGGAAGAATTGGTCTGATTCATACCAAAATGAAAATCATGCTGTGAGTAAATACGTATGTAAAGTTCAAAATTAATGACTGCAGCGTGTTTTATAGCATTAAAAGTGGGGTTACTTAAGTGGAAACATGCACAAATGCCAACATATACTGCAGGTTAAGAAAAACTGCAATATTGGGCATGGTCAGAATGAACACAGAAACACTGTTTATATGAAGCATTTTGTTTCAAACTAACTCTCTGCAACCCAGTTCAGGTCTGTTCATCAGGAATATTATGCTCTGTAAACGCAGTTACTGTTGCTCGGCTCCCAGCTCTAATTACAGACTCTGGAGGACTAACTGTGATCGTTTCAAGAAGCTGAAAGAAGTGAGACAAATTGGGAAGAAAAGAAAGGAAAAGGATAAAAACAATGGCAAAAGGGGGTGAAGTCAAAGAAACAGAAACTGTGCTCTGTGTATGCAGCCTGTTACAGTGGCTCCTGTTTGCTCTGTCTTTTGTCTTTCTTCACTGGAAATTTTCTTAAAGACACATCCTTTCTAGGAACACCTTGTTCATACTGTTTCTTCTATTGGCGATCTTCAAGGTTTCAGATTTCTCTGTTAGAGCCTGTTTTTAACTCACCTGTAGCCAGCTGGTCGCGCTAAAGCCAGCCTAGTCATTTGGTCAGACTTCTGGATTTTCCTCCAAAAAACTGGAGATTCAGAGCACAATGAGAATGCAGAAGAGTCAAAAAGCTGCGATAGAAATGAGCGACAGAGGTCGTGTCTCCCCTGTCTTGTTATGGGCGACGTAAGTGACATTGCAAAGCTAACAGGAGCTAACAGGACTGGCAAGGTGTCAAAGAGTTTTGGGAGTGCAGCACCATGTGCCTCGTGGAAACGTGGCTGCATCTTTGCACTCTCAATTACACAGTCACTATCAGCGGTTACTTCTATTGATATTCCATTGTTCTTACTCTAAGGTCTTTGAACACTGAGTCAGTTTTTTTTAACCGGAAGTTTCATCCATCATTATTTTTTTTTTCGGAACAGGTTCAAGTTTTGGTGTTTTTTTGCATCCCCACAGCTCGATCCTGGGTAGTTTGAAAATTCAGAGATGCTCGGCTCACATTTTCTCATTTCCTGACATATTTTCTATACACATTTTGAACAACGTTTTGATGATGAATGAAAACTTGTGTATGTATGTGTGTGTGACAGTAAGTCTGTGTGCCTGTGCGTGTGCACACCGCGCATACCTCAAACATACTGACAGCCACTGCTCAGGATCAATTGCTTAATCCCTGCTTGATGATTCCATTTTTCTCGTACTGCTAATTTTCACAATAAATACAAAATAAATGCATCAGATTCAGTGTGCAAGGTGTCTGTGTGTGACTTTTTTTTTCGGATTATGGATCCAAAACCACATCCAAAAAAAAGACTCGGTGTGCAAAGACCTTTACTTTGTAACAGAGCAGCTATAAGGCTGAACTTCCACCCTGGGATGAAAATAGTCCGTCCGATGGAGGCAAGAAAAAAAACAAAGACAATTATTTATGAATCATTAAAACAATTTAAAAATCAGTACTGGATGTTAAGCAATCATATTCATTTGTTGTGTACATACAAATATGAAACTTGCAAACTTGAAGAGAGAAATTTGAATTTGAATTTAGTTCAGACACTGTCATTTATCCAGTAACAAACCTTTTCCTAGACACTTGACCCTCTTCGACATACAGTCATAGAAAGAACAAAATCTGAGCTGAACTTTCCACTGATGTTGGTGCTGTAGAGATGTTTTCTTTTCACCACAAAGAGCTGCACAGGTATTTCTAGGACAGGCTTGAAAAATGTGCTTCGTGGAACACAATTGAAAAAAAAAAAGATGAGAGGAGAGAAAGACGGGAAAAGACAGAAGCAGTGTAAGCCTTGGTGTTGAGCCCCTGATAGAAATGCCTACATTTGGCTTTCTGAAAGTAACAGGTAATAGCAGAAGCCAGAAGCCAGAGAGCCAGCAATTTGGAGTTATTTTTGCCAACCAATTTTAGCCATCCGCAGAGCAACAAGCTTCCAACTTCATAAAACACTTATCCTCCAGAGACACAGAGAGAGACCAGAGGAGGGGGAGGTGTACAGAGGGAGAGAGGAGGAGGAGGAATAACAGAAAGAATTGATCATGTTTTCAGGAGGAGTCAAGGGGGGGCAGGGGAGAGGAGTGGGAGAGGGGAGGGGGGAGAAACATGGAAACACAACAGAAAATGAGAGGATGGAAAATTGGTCAATCAAAAGCTCACACAAACAGAAAGTAGACTATTTCAGAGGGCTGTACAGACGTACATCTAATCGATTTCATTTTCCTCATTGTCAGTGGCAGCACACACACACACACACACAACCACACGCACATACAAATGCAAACACACACGCGCACACACTCTGGGAATGACAGCAGGGAACATTATGAATACAGTAATTGTAGGAAACATCTCAGATGGCTCCAGCATGTTAATATTGAATAATCACTCCCTCATCTCCCCCTCTCTCTCTCTAACACACACACACACACACACACACACACACACACACGCACACTTTTCCCTGACTCTCCGATTTATTGACGGAATGAGAATCAAGGCCGCTAAAAGAACAAATTAGAGGGTTGGTGTAGAAACGCTTCCCCACGGCCGAGGGGGACTTCAATTACAATGGAGAGCTGTGTTCGGCAAAGAAGAAAATAAATAAATAATCATAATCGTAATACAGAAAAAAAATATACAATCAAAATTGTCTGGTGGATTTGCTGCTCGCCTCTCCCCAAGAATCAATTTGTCATATTCAGAGACGCACGTATATGAGAAGCAATCTATTTCACACTCTGAAAGAATTACTCATTTCCAATTTTCCTTGTTGACATTTGAGCCATCGAGGTGGGGGTAATGTTTGTTTGTTTGTTTTTTTTTGTGTGTGTGTGTGTGTACATTCTATAGCTGCAATGTTGGAAGCTTCTCTTTCCTTCCACAAATCTAGGATTCTCTCCTTTTTCATCCTCTTTGTATTCCCACATCCTCCACTGACTCCTGAACACACTCTCTCTGTCAGCTGTCATCCAACAGAAAATGCATTATTATTAGAAAAGTGACAAATTACACACTGATAAGTTTTTTGTCTAGATTTAAAGATATTCCAAGAATTATCTTTTGTTTTGGAGTGAGGAAAAGAAATGAAGAAAATATGACACGCTCAGCTGAGTTCCTTTTCTACAATTTTCCTGTTTTATCAGAGAGACTGAACTGTCTGTGCTCTAACAAACTTGTTTGTTCCCTAATGAATCTAATTGACAGAGACTGAGTGACACAGAGGCTACATTACTGGATGTTGGGTGAGTTGCGTTCACTTCAAATTTGAAAGAGATCGTTTGAGCCACTAGTGCATGTAAAGTCAATATAAGGCGAGAATACACTCAAGTTCTAGTTGGGCGGCTTAAATGACACAAACTCGGCAGTGCTTTATTTGTGAGAGATGAAAATCTGAACTCTTTTAATCATTTGCACTGCAAAGACCTGAGAATGCAAGGAATACTGTCTGGGAGGTGATGGTTATGTGTGGTCATACAAATTGTTATCCAGCTATTCATCTGGCTGCCAACTAAAGACATAAACTGACAGAAAGTCTATGTTAAAGATGCTGTGAGGAGAATCTTTTGTAATTGCTCTCCCTCGCCACCTTCTGGCCCGGAGTCTCATGCACACTGTTGTAAATTTTGTAAATCCTGGTTATCTGTGTCCTGCCAGTCATCTACCAAGCAGAGCTAACATAACCTCACTCTTCATTTTATTGATAGACTCTCAAGTTTGAACAGACCACTGCAGAATAACTGCTGACTGTGGGTAGGAATGGACATTATCACTAACAGTTTAGCCCCTGTGTTAGCCTTTAGCTTCGGCTGTGTCACTCTCCTGTTTAGCTTTCTTCTGCTCTTCTGTCCTTTTTCTGTCTGGCAGTTAGGCTCCAGTGTCAACCATCACTACAAAATTAATCACAGAAATTATTTTCTGCAGAAAAAAACAGAGAGATCTGTGTTTTACCTCCTCCTTCTACAAAACTTCATCAGCTGGCTTGGTGTTGTCATAAAGACCTAGACAAAGACATAAATCAATCCGGTCCTGGTCAGCCTGACCTGGAAGCTAAAAAGTAGCAATTTAATATAACCTGTAACCAGCAATATTGGCATTGATAATCTAATTTTAAAGTGTGTGTTACGATCATAAATATATATATAAAAGGGAGACCTTTTCAAGGTCACTTTCAAACTCCTCACAGCCCCTTTAAGAAGTAATTAGGTAAGAGGTTTTGTTGGGCAACAAAAATGACACAAATACCAATGATAGAGTGGAAGTCCAGGTAGGTCACTGTTTCACTGGCTTATTTATAATAAATAAAAAACCTGATATTCAGCCATTTCTTTGCCGTGGTAGCCCAAATCAGCATAGAGAACCTCAAGCAACACATGACAAGAGAGTGGACCAGCAAAAGTTCAGACATCTGGAAAATGGAGGAAATTGAAAGTGTTAGTTTACAGCTTCCCTGTGCAATGTCTCTTGTGTTTGTTTTAATCTAAACAGATGAATTAAAAGAAGCTCATTAAGTGGGAAGGTTGTATTATCTGTTACATTTGAAACCCTCAGTCCAGCATCTCATTCCAGCTAATGGCTGAACTAGCAAGCTAGCTTTATCCCGATTAGCACAACTAGCCTTGCATCTTTAGTAGTCTGGTGCATAGGATTCGAAACAAGAGAGAAAGACAGCATTACTTTGCACGGTTCATTTGTTGGTCATGGACACCAAACTGGTTTTGTCTTTAGTGATATTTTACTGGTTTTGCTCCTGTGTTAGCCTGGAAATCCAACATGTAACCATGACTGCATTGTTTACATGTGAAATCAGCTGTTAGCAGTTTGTAGCAAGTCAACGCTAACTGGTGCAAGGCCTGATGTCTTCCCACAAGGTGAGGAGAAGGAGGTGAGGACAATGTGCTGGTACTTGGGTGTGAGCTAAGAAGTGACAACAGTGACCTGTCCTTCCATCTTTATTGGGAATGTTAGATATATTTCCAATAAGATGGATGAGCTAGCCATGCTTACCCAGCAACAGAGGGTATACCAGAGGGCAGAGTAGCATCATGCTATTCACAGACATGGCTAACAGAGCTAACATCAGACACCAATGCCACATTGGAAGAGCTTCACCTGCTGTGAGCAGACAGGATCCAGGAGGCAGAGACAGAATAGACTGTTGAAGAAGCTCAGTCCTGGACCCTGTGGAGGTGGAGGCTGGCTGACTGGACAATGATGGACAAGCTGTCATCATCTATTTTCTTATGGATCTTTTTGCACTTTTTACACACTTTCTTACTTTTGTTTTCTTGATTGCTGGCTCTTGAATTTCCCCTCAGGGACAAATAAAGTATTGTCTTTTCTATTCTTTTCTATTCTATTCTTGCAAAAGAGAAAAAACTATAAGTTGTTAGTTTATATTTCTCAAGTTTAAAATAAAATCAGCCACGTCTTTGCTACCAAGGATGTTCACAAACTGGATATAAATGATGTACTGCTCTATCCACTTGCTAAAACAGCACATTATGATTTAATTTCAGTGGCTTTGTTCCCTGATTTACCTCAAATTTTCTTTTGCTTTTTCTGTCTCTCTCTCTTCCTCCCTCTGCTTGGCTGCGCTGCCAACTGGGGTCAATTAATCATCAAATACTATTTGCATATTTACAGTGGGGCTAAGCTAAGCTGATTACCAGTCCAATAGCCGCTGATTCAACGGGGCTTATGCTTCGAAATAATGTGATGAGGATTTGGGGAAAACGGCTTTGGAGTGATCTGATTGGCTCTCATCCCTGAAAGCCTAAATAACAGCAGCATGCAACATTAGTGACCTTCACGAGACACCTTGTCGGTGTTAAAACCCACACGACTGCAGAAATTGATTCCCCCCTCTCACCTTGTGTTCCCTCCCTCCTGTCCTTTCTGCTACTCTGTGTCTCCATGACAGGATCGAGCAATTCCCCATGCAAGTCACTGAAGTGGATACTGAGACCTGGCTATGTTGTTTGTGCGTGCTGCACAGATCTCTCTAGGTCAAACAGGTACACTTTGTTCCCTAACCAAATTAAATTCTTCTTAATCCTGTCTGATGTTATTCCTAATCTATTGCTGCAGGTCTGTGAATAGATCAAAAAACATCTGTAACCAAAAAGAACGCCTTGTGTCTATGAACTGAACAGGAGGGGAGTCACGGATCATATTAATCTAGATAAAATATGTCCGACTTTTGAGAGGATTTTTGTTCAAATCTGTCCAGGTTTTTCCGACCGCATAATTCTTTGCTCATATTTTTGCAGAAGGAGAAAGATTGAGAAACATGAGACAGGCACACACAGACATTCACTTTTTTAGGGTAAACTGGTTGACTTATACCAGTGGAAAAGTGTAATAAGAAAAAGAAAGTTAATTTTCTGAAAGTTACTCAAAGTGGCCCAGTTGTCAACATGGGCAGTACCAGCTACGATACCTTGCACCTTTGGGACATCTTATCTGGATTCTGAAAAAAGATATACTTATTTTCATATCGTCTTAGTATTACTGTTTAATTTGGCACCTCTGAGCACCTCAGCAGAGTTTATGCAAGTGAGAGGCTGACACATCACTTTATACGTACAAAACAAAATTGTCCCATTTGTAAATTAAATTCAGACATATTGAAAAATTAAGTCTTTTTATTTTTACACCTCTATGTCCATGAAAGGAAAATCATCACTCTCATAAGATCCCACTTTCTGAACCTGATGTAACCTTTTCATCATCCTTATAACTCCTCTTCCCCTAACCACCAACGCCTCCTCACCTCTTACCTTAACTCACCTCTCTACCCCTAAAGTCACCTCCACCACCTCCTCCTCCACTGAATCCTCTCATCCTCCTCCACCCTCTTTCCCTGCTTCATAAAACGGGGCGAGGGGAAGGGGGGAGGTATTACGCTGGGATTAGGTCTCAGCCAGCTTTAATTCCACCTCCTGAAATGAGATCCACGCTGCAGCCAAAGAGGAGGCTGCTCACAGCCCTCACACACACACACACACACACACACACACACTCAGACTTATCTCTCACACACACACACACACACACACACACACATACACACACACTACGTGAACCAAGAACCTACTGTCTTCTATTTATATCTGATTTCGTTAGTGGATTGAAAGAACAATAGATGTAAGACGAGAAGTAGTTCCTGATTTGATTTCTTTTTAATCCATATTAATTTTGAATATTCAGTCACACAACTTCACATGAAGTCATTTCACTTTCACTTGTTTCTCTGCATTAAAGCCATCCCTGCAGTAAGTACCTTGAGTGTCATTGGTTTCCAATGTTGGCTTTGTATGGCCATGTGCCGTATAAAACAAGGACATAGCCTCAGTTACGTAACCTTCTGGTTTCTAAAGAGATGTAGGAACTACCAAAGGTGGAGGTCGCCACCATCGAAAATACTGATTGACATTAGTTCAATCTATACCAAGGGGACGAGGCAAGGCTGAAGTGTGCTTTTAGCATCCTGGCAAATAACTGCAACATACAGTTTATTCGTTCTCCTCAATCCCGAGTCTGGCATTGGGGTTGGTGACTGCAAACTGACCTGCCATCCCCACACTCACTTTCCTGTTCTTGGAGGAGATGTTATGGATTTTGTGCACCAAGGACCTTCTTGAACCCAGAGGGCAGCAAGTACTTGGTCTTCTTGTTGCCACTACAACCAATGTAAGGCATCAGCATCTGACCCTTGAATGGCCTGTGGACCCTGTTGTCAATACTGCTAGACTAGCACCAGTTTTTTGCAATCTTGAAAATGAATTTCTTGACAAACTCAAGCTTTGTTAGAGGCTTGAGGGCTGCCATGGTGACTGCCAATGTGAATCCAAACAGTCCGAATGGTTTTCAGTTTGCTGTACATAATAACACGAGCGTTACTGAGTTCTACTTGGCTTTTGAAACAAGGCTTGATTGGACACTTAAGGAACTGCAGTTTTTGCACTTCTCCTCTGACTTCATTTTTTTAACTAACACATCAGAATCAGATTTTTTTTTTTCCAGAGGGGAATTTGGGCATTACTATTGCTCTTATACACAACAAAGTAATATTCAAGTAATAAAAGAAAATACAAGTTAATAAGAAATAAATAGTTACTAAAACAAACAAATGATACAATGAGTAAGAAACAAAAAATAGTTGGAATGGTCTACTACAATAGACTTCATTCAAACAATCAACAAATAACTAAGAAGATTTTATCCTCAACAAAACTTTATTCTTTTTAAATTTTTAGATAGTCCTTGACTAAAAAAAAAATCTCAATTATTTTTTTCATTTTTACCTGCTGGAATTTAGACCAGTAAGAGTTGCAGCCATAGTGGGACTTATTGGTTCTTATAACACACGTTTCAATTTACAGCATCTGAAATCATACTTTCAGTTTACTTTACTTATATGAATTGATACATAATTTAAGATTCAATATAATTTCATGATATTTAAAAAAACAAAGTGTTATCGTACATTCAGTGTGAATAGCTGCATACTTCAGATGAAGAATGAGAGACAGGGAGAGGGTGTGGACACATTGATACTGTGTTATCACATATGAACATGTGGAGTTTTACTGCCCCCTAGTGAGGACATACGAATAGAGATGACTAGTTGTAAAATGAGGGACAGTATTTTTTGTGTGCCAAAGGGAGGGAAAAAAAAAAAGAGTGTTGAAGTGAACGAAAAAAAGAAGAGAGAGTCAAATGAAGGGAGATAAATCAGATGGAGACAGAAGGGGTGTTCTTGACAATCAGAGCGAGAAAAAGAAAGAAGTGAGGGGAAGCAGGTCTGGAAAGTGGTTGAGAAATCAGACAGACAGGGCACAGGCTCGGTCACACTTGAAACTGTCTCTGCAAACATTCGCTTCCACTTTCATTCACTCGACAAATTCAATGCTGTGTCTCCTCGTGCTGGAAAATAAGTGAGTCCATTCAGTTTGACAGACAGAGTGAGACTGACCTGTTCCAGAAATACGGATCGATTTTATCCTTTCTTGTGGAACTGTGTGGTAAAAGAAAACAAACAGCAGAGTGAAAGAAACAAGATCTATGGGTGGGTGTTTATACTGCAACTTTGAGAGTCATTAAAGTGTGTGATTTCCATCTTTAAGTTAATGGAAAAGAAAAAAATCAAGGCAGACTGAGAAGTAGCAGAACTGTAATGCAGACTACTTAAAATTTCAGCTAGAATGGAAGAGCATTGCTATTAAAAACAGAACTGTAGGTGTTGAGCCTTTAAAACTGCATCAGACATTGAACAGAGTATGACACAAGTCACACGTGTTAGCATCAACACTCACAGATTCATTCTCTCGTCTAGTCGTGTTCAGAAAAAAGAGATTTGGCTTGTTAAACTATGTGAGGTGCATTGCTCTTTATAGAAAGTCCCTGAGCACCCAGCTCTCATCCAAATGTGCATAGAGGCATAAGTCCTGCTCTTTGAATGTATTAAGATACAGCTGGTTGTGGGACATTCAGGCATGATCAAAAAGCTAACACTTTCCTCGTGATCTTCTATTGAGGTCAACCTTTAAAACACAACAGGTAAGTTTATTTTACAATATATAACCCCCTTAAAGCTGCTTGTATGCTGACAAAATTCTGCAAATCCTGCAGCTCTTCACCTCCCTGGTTTCTGAGCAGTGTCTTTGTTTGAATCAGGAGTATATTAAGGGTGAAACAGCGGCAACATTAGGCTGCTTTGTTCTTTTATGAGGCAGGATTTGGGAGCTTTTGCGTTGGATTTTCCACGAAAGCTGTGATTTTCTTTGCAGCAGGAAGTTGAATAAAATGTTGATTAGAGGAGACGGGAGCTGTGAGCGGCATTTCTAAATGGATTCAAATGGTAAACAAAGCTTCGGTGGCAGCAAAGTCCATGCTGTTCAGAGGGCCAGAATAAATGGAAACTACTAAATAGTGCTCGGAGAAGCCATTTTATATCACAGTTGAGGCAGCTCTTTGATAAATCTACAGTAGCTGAGGCTTTTCTGTGCAGTTTCTGTCCAAATGTTTTAATTTCCATACTCCACCAAAATGTAAATAAACTAGACTAGTAAGGCATTGCAAAGCTGCACGTCAGTGTGGTAGTTAGCCCTGCTGTCTCGCAGAAAGAAGTCACTGTGTCTGAATCCTGGCGTGGGCCATTTTTTGTGGACTCAGAATATTTTAAATTCTGCACCATGCTTTTGAATTACCTGGAAAGTAAGCACTGACAGGCAGCACAGTGGTATGTTAGTTAGAACTGCTGGTTCAAAGCAAAAGCCTGCTGACTTGCTGTGTGAATGTGTTGGTTCCTCTGGTGTGAAGGGAAAGTGAAAGTAGGAATCACGTAGAGTGCAGTGAGAATAGAGAAAGGAGGACGGGAGTGAAGGGCAGGAAGAAGGGGCAGTGAAGGAATATGGCTACAAAAAAGACGTTTTTCTTCATGTTTTTCTTCAAAGTTTTTTTTAAATGACTGACATCTGCAGATTTGTGGAAATGCTATTAATCAACGCCACTGTATTAGCTCAGCTTTTGGTACAGCGGGCCACAGTGTTTTAATAACCGTCTGAAAAACGGTGTCGGTATCAGTGTGGTGCTGCTGGACTGGCTCTTATCTCTCAAACTGAACATGCCCTATCGTGCTTTTGATGATGCCTCCTCCTCCCCCTCTGGGGTGCCCCAGGGGTCCATTTTGGGTCCTCTCCTATTCACTGTTTAAATTCTTCAACTGGGACAAATCAAACTCAATCATGGGGTAAATTTAGAATGTTATGCTGATGATGCTCAGCTGTGTGTCTCTCCAAAGCTTGGATCAACAGATGTTTCCTACGTTATGTCCTGTCTGTTTGACATCAAAAACAAGAAGTCCAGAATTTTCTTCAGTAACTCCAAAGTAGTATAGTTCTCCCCTCTGCCTACAGCATGAGCATTGTAAATAACCTCACCTCTTCCCTTGGTGCTTTATGGAGTAACTTCTGTAAAGAGGCCCACAACTCTAAGGGTAATCTTTGATAGTAAGTTGTCCTTTGATGCCTACGTGACAAAGGTAGTCCAGTTGTGTTTTACATATCTGAGGCTGCTAACCAACATCAAGTCATTCCTCTCCGATGAAGACTTGGAAAAGGTCTAGACTTGATTTTTGTAAAGTACTCCATTCTGGCATCAGCAAGCGTTAAATTCACAGACTCCTTGCTGCCCTCCACTCTGCATGTGAGTCTTTTAAATGGTTTTAAGATTTTACTGCTTGCTTTTAAAGTCCTCAATGGCCAGGCTCCCATTTACAGTGATTTATTGACTTCTTATGAGCCTGATCTTCGTCTGAGATCCTCCAGCAAGGGCCTATCAGTGGTTCCTAAAACCAGACTGGTCACAAAAGGTGACCAAGCCTTTGCTGTTCAGGCCCCCAAGCTTTGGAGATCTCAGGCATGCAAACTCAGTGTCTTCTTTTAAATCTCTTCTTAAAACCCACTTTTGTCGTATTGCCTTTTTACTGATCTTTTACTTCTTTCACATTGTTTTATTTATGTGTTCTTAATTGTCATTTTTTTACTGTCAAACACCTTGTTACTTTGTTCTGAAAGGCACTGTGCTAATAAAACTGGATTGGACCCATTCTCAATTTAGAGCTCTGTTTTTCAATTATATGTTACTCATTTAAGCACATAATGTCGAATGCTCTCCAACGCATTTATTTTTCTCCCACTGTAAATTATCTTCAAGCCAGTATGTGTCTAAATGTGCACATACAACCACGGTCTGTAAGTTTCTTTGGATTGTTAAAACTGATACTGTGAAGGTCAGAAAAGATAGGCCAATTGGTAAAAAGGACGAAATGCAGCAATTGTGACAAAATTGGATGAGGGCATAACTTATGGATCGCCAAACCAGTTTATATGTTGGCGGGACAGGTCTCAAACACCACGGTCTGTCCGTAGCTCTGCCCCACACAGGCCTCCAAAAGGCTGACCAATCTGCTGTAGAGGGTTTGTGGAGCAGGGGGCCTTAAAAAGACAGCAGCTAAAATGTAGAGTTAATGGCGGGGACTGTAATAAAGGTCCTATAAACATCAGCGAGAGAAAAATTGGGAATTTGGGGGGGGGGGGCTGTAAATCATGTGAAACAACTTAACATTAGACAAACTGATTGTTGATTATAGATTGCTGCAGTTTTATCCACATTACAAGAAGGTAGAAGTAAATAGTGGGGCAGTAGTATAAATCCCTGACATCAAAGTGCAGTGAAATACCTTAAAGTTTAAAAGAAGTTTCTGTAACTTATTTAAACTTCCTTTTAGGCTAAGCTGTTCCTCTAAATTTTCGCACATTCCAAGATTTATTTAACCTTCAACACACTGACCAAAGGTAAAAAAATTTAGATACAAATTTGTAAAAAATTAAAAGGCTCTTTTGAGTTCAGACAGACCAGGTCACTTCCTGTTCTGTGTCAGTTCACAAAAGCAGACGATGAGCAGTGTCCTGTTCTCCAGCTGGGAGGGACGACCAGCCAATTACATCCCCTCCCTTCCTAAGTCCATTAATCACCTCATTACAAAGGCCCTGGTTCCCTTAAAGGAGAGTTCCATCCCACTATAACACTTTATCACATTAGTGCTTAATTAAGAATTATGTCCTAGCATCTTGGTTTTAATTATGTGAATGCCCGGCTTCATTTGTAAAGTTACTTTATGTAGTGACATGTAGCAGCAGCCACCACAGGAAGGACACGGAGGGAGGAGAGGCGGTGGCCTTTTGTTGAGGTAATGAATTTAGCTTTAATTATGGAGGAATAGACAGAAGAGCTTCAAGGCTTATTTAAAGGAGTTAACATTGATGCACTTAGTGGTGAAAGGGGTCGTGATGAATGTGGCATGTCATCACACGAGGTTGGATTAAGATTTACAGGACTTTCATTTGCAGACATGGACTGCTGTGATAAAGTCAGCGGGATGCAAAAGCTCTGCATGACTCCTTCATCTTCTCAGTTAGTTTAGAAGAGGGGGGTAAGAGCTGGGGAAGCTCATGGGGCTGCTGCATCTTATTGTCAAGAAGTTTTAGTTCTTCAAAGCTGGCTGAAAATTTTCTCTCAAAAATTACTCTGGAGTCTAGACAGTTTCTCTGACTGAAAGCAAAACAAGCTGATAAGTGTTTTTATTCGCCCTCTTTTTGACCACACAGAGCAGATTTCTCTCTTGCTAGGGGGCAAAAGTAAAACTACAGCAGGTGAGCATCCACACATAGAAAACCACATATAATAGAGAATATTGAAGAAGTAAAAGCACAGAGAAAATAATCCAACTGACATCAGAGGTAGTGTAGGTATAACAAGTAAGGTCTAAATGATGAAAGTGTGATCTAGAGTTGAGTAAAGTAAGAACTGAAAGTCACACTTTTACCTTTGCCATGAGGTTTGACCAAGGTAACTGGGTAGTGAAAAAAAAGCACTGGGTTCTGTTTCTAAAAACGCAGAGGCTGATGGGCCAATGTTCAAAAAGAGTTGAAATTGGATCATTAAATCCGTATAATGCAAAAAATATCTCTATTTTAATCCTTGGTTTACTAAACATGTTAAAAACAAACAGTTGTATTCACAAGGCCTTGGTAGAAGCTGCTTCAAACAATTCCACGTGTTTCAATCAGTCATAATGAATCCTTCCTCATGTCTCTTAATGACTATTAGTGATTTACTGATTAAGAGCTCTGTAGAGCAGAAGGCAGCTGAGTTATGGACCAAGAGGTTTGCCACAAAATTAAGATTAAGCATCATCAGTCATGATTACAAATCAAACTACTGCAGAAGACAGGGTTTGGGTTTTAACTGTTTTTGTACCAGACACTGCTGAATAATACAGGTACGTCATCAGAAGTATGATAAAGACAAACCTTGAGACTGAGGGGATATGTGGCTTTGTTCTAAAAAGAAATGACTCAGGGTCTCTGGAGATAAAGTTCTTCTATATTATGTGTGAATGGCATAAATCTGAGCTCGTTTGCATAAATCATTCTCATGATTAAAGAATAAAAGTCCTAGAATAAAAGTCCTCTTGAAAGAGATTATTGTCAAACTTTGGGGTGTTAGAACCCAAGAGGAACCTGTCACACTCAGAGTGCAAAGTGAGTTTGCAGCAGAGAGATGGAAGTGTTTTTCAATTAGCAGGAAAAAAGAAAGCATAGGGTGGGTGGAGCTGGGGGTGCTGGATGTGATAATTATCCGAGGGTGTATACAGGATGTGACAGAGAGGGGGGGGGGTGAGCATAACATGTCAGAAGGGGGAGAGCTGGGCTCTCCTGGGGGGAGTCCCCCTCAGATGTTCAGGAGAGGCAGCCGATCAGATACAGATGACAGCTGATGTCTCCATTTTCAGCTTCCACAGCGCCATCTCATCTGTTGAATCAGCGCTGCAGATTAAGCTCTCTGGAAGGATTGATGTTCACAGCAGCTTCGATAACGGCTGGAGTCAAATCCTGAATCGATTTGTGTTTGGATCGGATGTTTGCAGAATGAGATCTGCGCTTTGAATGAGATGTCAGCGACGCTGTGAAAATGATGGATTTGGTCTCATTTGACACCGTTAATACATCAAACATGATGTTAGCGTGATGTGTGTGCGCAATAACAAGAGGTCACTTTTACTTCTAAAATGAGATCTTGACACCTGCTCTAACAAGTAAAATGGTAAATTCTGGTTCATTTCCATGGACAAAAAGGACTGATGGCCTCTCTTTGATATAATTTACGCACTTTTCTTGCAGAATGTCCTTCATTATTTAGAGATATCAAATAATGGATGAACTGATGGCTGCTGTAATAGGATGAAATTAAGTGTAAAAGTTCCTAATGTGTTGAAAGTGAAGTTTATGATGCAACTAAGCTGTTAGAAAAATTAATACATAGATTGCACTCCCATGGTGACAACGTTCTTAGGATGTGCTCCAGGCAGGAAACTTAAATACACACCTGATCAATACAGAAGACCAGCTGAAAAATGCACAAATTTACATTTTGTGCTGTAGGGTCTCAAAAAGGTTCAAAGGAGTGCAAGAAGGAGAAATGAGAGTGAGACAAAATAAAATTAGTCAGCAATTGATTTAAAATAACAAGTGAAGTGAAATAGGATGTTCATCAGCTGATCAAAATTTTAAGACCAAAGCTCACAACAACCTGAAAACCCCTTAAATAGGAAATATAAGATTGAGAAGAGTCAGTAATGAGTAGCTCCATCGTTCTTGTTGATTACTCCAAAAATTTGTTTTGGCATGCTTGATGAGAGCGTTTCCAGGAGGCTGGTGGGAATGTTGCTCCATGTGGTGAAAACCTGTTGAATTGATGTCCTTTCTTGTAAACTTCCCTCGTCATTCATTGCCACATGCTCTCAAGATCAGGGGAACATGCAGGATGGTTGGTCCCAAAGAGTGAGTGACTGGAAGACGTCCTCTATCAGGCAAACATTGTCAACTGCAGTGTTGACTGGTTGAAAAACCCAGTCATTACCACACAGACCTCAGTCTTTAGGGTTGTCCTCTAGAGCATCTCCACATAGCCAGTCGCTGTTTGACGCCCCTGCACAACCTGAAGCTCCATTGTTCCACTTCTAGATCATGATGGCGCCCCCTCCACTGTGCTGCATAGAAAACTCAAGAGTCTAAGGTGGGCTCTCCTTGTCATAACATCAACATTGAGAGCCATCAGGACTGTCAAGGTTTAATGTTTTATCTCATCAGAGAATAAAGCTTTCTTCCACCTTCCAATGTCTCATGTTTGGTGCTCTCTGAAAAAGTTCAAAAAAGCAATTTTGTGGCATTGAAGGAGACAAGGCCTTTTCAGACATTTTTTTGCCCTTTTCTCCCAGATGTTGTGTGATGGTTATTGGGCTGCAGTCTGCACCAGTCACTGCCTTTATTTGGGTCGAGAATCATCTCGTGTCTTTGCAGGCATCCAATCAGATCCTCCAACTCAGCACCAGTGAAATGTTTTTGGTTCCATAACCCTCAGAGTCTTAGAAGAAATTTAAAATGACCATCTTATTGCGTCCAACCTATAGACTGTATAAAACATGGACGTAGTCTCCCGACGTCACCCATCTGTTTCTGAAACGGAAAATGAAGCAGATCGGCCACAGTGGCCATATTGGTAGTAGCAAGGGCTTCTCGTAAAGCTACAGGGCGCCTGTTAGTTGTGTGACCTTGAGCTGTGCCTCTGATTGGGTGAGATTGCGAACTCATCATCCTCTGAACCGCTGAGTTAGAAAAAAATTCACCTCCCGTACAGTGTGTGCCGGTAGTAAAATTAGCGACTCAGACAGGAGATGTTTTTTGAACCAGGCTGTAAATAAGTTCATTTCTGCTGAAAGCTTCTTTTGCCTTTGCCATCAGGAGGTCATGACAGTGAATATTTGACAGAAAACAACGTTGAATCCACATTATTGGGCAGATTTTAGCTTTTAAAGGTTGTGGTCTTAAACTTTTGATCAGCTGAAGAACAGCCTATTTCAGTTTCAACTAGTCCTAAAATTTTGATCTGGTATGATTTATTATCATGTCTCCATGTGTTTCAGGTCAAGGGTTGAAGAAGGGAATAAAGAAGGGATGCATCTTTGTTATAAAACAATCATGTTATGACGAGTGTCACTTCAAACACACATCTTTATGTGAGAGCAGGTAACATGCTGCACTTAGAAATACACTGCACAGTTGCCTTATAATGGTCTATTTCAGTGTCAAACCATATATTATAAGCTGCCATATTGATGTGTTGTTTAGACATATTTTGTTTTGTTGACAAGCGGGCAACTTTTAATGAGAACAAATGTCTTCTCTGTATTTATCCCTGTTAATTAGTTAAACTGCAGAGCCTCTGCGACACAAAAAACACTCACATAGACTAAGATGTGTCTGTGAGGCTGATTTAATTCAACTTAATCCCTTAAAAGGAGGACACAGGTGTGGTGAGCTGGGAGAGGAGGACAATTAGTGGCATTAAATTATAAATACATCACATAAGATGGAGCTAAATCTCTCTCCCTCCACAGACACAAACAGCCAGCAGGCACGTTCACAGTAACACAAACAATTGGGGGGAAAAAAAGATAAGGGACACTGAAATGTTAAAAAAAACACTGACACAGGAACAAAACAAGTTCCTG
The DNA here is from genome assembly GCF_033239565.1 of Halichoeres trimaculatus. Lineage (NCBI taxonomy): Eukaryota > Metazoa > Chordata > Actinopteri > Labriformes > Labridae > Halichoeres > Halichoeres trimaculatus. Next base: position 13,760,137 of record NW_027437182.1, on the reverse strand, counting down.
TATCCAAAACACAAACACCTATAAGGGCATCTACGCAGACAAGTTCTTTTTTTTTTTTCTGTCACATCAGGGTGTCTCACCATCAGCACTGAGCTGGTGTTAGCATGTCATTTGTCGAATAAGGATTTCAGCAGGTTTTGATTTAGCCATGAAACAAGAATTGATTTGAGAGTTTTCCTCAAATTGTCTCCACAGTTTTCTTCAGAGAAAGAAAAGACGTCGAGCTCTGGATCACCTCAGATGCCCTTTGCTTGTTGAACACTCTGCTCAGCCGATCACAGCAGAAGCTGATTCTGAACTTACTCCAAACTTTCCTCTGATAACAATTCCTGTTTACAAACTCTGTAACTTCAATCATCTTAGAAACACTGTACAAAGATCCCTGAACCCTTACCAAAATGTCATAATGTCAGCCAATTTCTGAGGACAAGACAATGGAGGGAGCAGGAAACTTACATCATATGGTTAAACCTTAACCACGGGGCTATAGCTGCGTCTTGACCATGGATCACTATGTAGACGTAGTCTCCGCGACACCACCCGTCTGTGCCTAAACAGAGTAATGAAGCCAACTGTCAGCAGAGGTATTATTGGAAATGCTGACTCAAGGGGTTGGATTTGAGCCGCCTCACAAACAGCCACAAACCTGTCAGTCACGTGAGTTGCACCTCTGATTGGACAAACATGATCTCAATATCTTCTAAACCGTAAAATAAATGTATCACCCATGTATGCTGATCATAGGCTGTATATAAAATGGATGGCGTGGTTAGACCTTTTACCATTGCATGGTTTTAAGTCAAAATATCCCCATCTGAGGCACTGCAGTCTAATGCCGCATTTCCACCAAGCAGACCGGTTCGGTTTGTCTCGGTACAGTGCACATTTTGCAGCGTTTCCACTGACTTATCCCGGGACAGATCCCTAAAAACTGAGACGAGCCAGCCTACTTTTTTGGGACCCTTCCATATGGGTGCCAGACTGAACCGATCCGCTCTCGGAAGGTGGAGCAACACACTGCAGACTGTTGATTGGTGAAAAGAATCGTCACCGACCGCGGCTGTATTTCTCCTGGCGGCACACAGACTTCTCTGAAACGAAGCTTGATTGCACTTTGTAACAGAGAGTTACATGAAAATCACAGAGAGGAAGAAATGCTGCATGTCTTCCATCCATGCTCTTTGTTTACTGTGTTGCGTTTTTCTTCTTTGATGGATTTAATAGCGAGGTAAGCTGCTACAGCGTCGCGCTATTGTTTAAAAGCTGCAGCTTCTTGCATCTTGCTTACACGCCGCCCACCACGAGAGGGCACAGTTTGCTGTGGAAATGCAAACAGGATCAGGCTTAACTGTACCAAACCGTCCCAAATCGTACTGAACCGACCCGGACTGCTTGGTGGAAACACGGCTTTACAGCCATGGTCCGCACGTTAGAGAATCTGCATGGAAAAAAGCTGAATTTCTTTCCAAGGTTTAATGTCTTCTCTTCCCTCCCCGATGCATCTTAATATTCCCCAGAGAACTACGCAAGAGCGCCAGCGGTCAATCATCGTGAAACGTCTCTTAAAACCGTTGTTTTTAACGTCTTATAACTGATAAAAAAAGGAAATTTTCAGAAAGAAGAGGACTTGGACACAATACAACCTAGTCATATCTTCATATCACTACAGCATACAGATGAGAGAAATATTTCTATGAGGTGTGTTTATTTGTCCAAGTTTGACCACAGCTCCATTAGAACAAACGTGGTTAACAGATTTTTTAACTCATACTTCAGTCAGCCACCAGGGGGAGCAATTTTTGTGGCATGGTGACCTCACTTCTCGCCAAACGGGATGGTGTCCTTTTTTTATTTTTTACAATCCATGGTGCCAATAGAGAAATTACTGATTCAGATCCAAGCTGTTTTTTGAACCAGACAGTAAATTGGATTTTTTTATGACATGAAAGTCTGTTTTTTTTGGCTTGGTTTGTATGTGGTTTCCAGTCTTTCAGTAACAAGCCAACACTCAATGGACTGCTGCTATTAGCACATAGGTTTCATTTTTGAAACCAGCTGTTGCCCCTTGGTCCTGATCTCAAGCTTTTAGTAAGAGTGATGAATATCTTACGTAAGGGAGATTTTCAGCATAAAAGTTCATAATAAGTCTGCATTACTTTCCTTGCGTGAGATCAAATAAAGTTTACAGGTTTGTAAATAATTCATAGAAGTAAGTTTTATTCTCAAGCCTCTAACATCATATTTAACAAGCTTGTACATTTTGCAACAATAACATTTTCATGGTTCATCCCACATCAGAAGACTGTGCTGCTGAGACTTTCCATCAGATGGCTGGATGACTTTCCAGACAGCTACACACCGACACACTCTTTGTGCACTTAGCCAAACAAAAATTACTCTAATGTGCTTTTGAAAAATAAACCCACTTAGAGGCAGCTGCACAGCAGTCATAGTTAAAATTATGGAGTGACTCGCCTGAAAAGTGAAAATGATGAGGACTCGCATTTTGCAAGCTACTCAGTTAAGAGTTTCACAAAAAATAAATAACAGCAGCCGGGCTGAGTTGTGCTGCAGTGAAATCTCTCTCTTCAAATGTAATTAAAAGATGTGTGGCAAAGGAATGAATTAAAGGCTCCCGGTAGCATTGATAACCCTGGCATGCCAACAAGCCAGGGTTTTAGAGTCTCCTAATGGGCTTGCTAAAAGGCCCTTTAATATGTTTTCTCCTGTAAATGATCAAAACTCTTTTTCAGTAACCTCAATAATGATCTTTATCGGGGAGTGATGGAGCAAATGCTCACAAAGGCTGGAGGAAAAAAAACACCACAGGCAACGGCACTTGGATAGGCTAAAGGCTAATTGTGTCGGAAATGAGATTTTAAGCGGCTGAATTAGCGGAGGGTGCAAGAGAAATGGGAGGAAAATGGAGGGAAAATAAGCACAGGTCACAAACAGATAAGCAGGCACGCTCTCAGACTGTGTGTGACTGTGTGTTCGTGCAGCTCTTTAGACCAGACAGGATGCCGTCTGCTGAAATATTAGGCTGACTAAGAAGAGCAAAACCTGTCATTACTTAGCATTTTCATCTTTCATTACAGTCATTTAGACACTTCTCTTCTGCAGAGTGGTTTACAATGAGTCACAGAATCCGACGCCAGCGGAATTAAAGTGACAACAGATGGTGCAAAATCTACCCAAAAATGATGGTGTAGGGGGAAGAAGTGCAAGAAAGAGTGTGTGAAGAGTATTTAAGTGCAAGCAGAGGATGTAATAAAGCTTCTTGAACAAATGAGTTTCCTGGTTAAGTGTGAAAAAAGGGAGTGATGTGTGTATCTAAGTGATGAAGAGGGAGAAAAGATCCGGGCTGGAGATGAGGAGAACAGTGTTTATTGCACAAGTAAAGGTCTAAATATGATGTAGCATCTCCAGCTGTGCACTAAGCTCTGTCAGCGTGTGTGTGGTCTGCATGCAAATACACGCTGATGGATGAATCCGCTCTGGTCTAAAGGGAACAAGGCAAAGAGGGGTGGAAAAAAAAGGAGGCTGCGGTCGCTCGAAGACTAATGGGCCGATTAAGAGCTTCAAGGGGGCGGCCATTTATTTGTTGTGTGTGACTGGATGAAGATTCACTTCATTAATAAGGACCGGCACTTACCAACAATGTTTTTCCCCCCTCTCTTGCTCTCTCTCCTCCTCAGTTAATTGTGTCTCGAGCGAGAGAAAACAAATGGAGACTTGTGAGACAGAAAAACAGCTGCAGAGCCAAAGAGCTGCGAACCCAATTCAGACATTCACAGTATAAAGTTTTCTTGAAGGCAACTCACACGTTTAAAAAGGTGACATAACACAAAGCAACAAATAATAGGTGAAGCGGAAATTATACCAGACACAACCACTTTTTACACCAACTGCTTTCAGGGGAGAATCTTTGAGCTTGTGACAAGCAGTGTTGCCACAGTTACCTTGAAAAAGCAATCCAATGACTAAAAAATAACTTAGTTGCTGTACTGATTGCTCAATTTTAAAAGTAACTCAGTTAGATTACAAGTTACTTTTTTAGTTACATTCAGCAGCTGCCGACAACACCTGCAGCTGCATGATTTGGCAAAATTGTGCAATGAATAATAGTATTGGGGTGGGAGAAAAAAATGAAAATTGATATATCAGGATTTTTTGTTTAACAATATCAAAATCGGGATTCTTTGTCAAAAACAAAGTTTGTTTGTTTTTTTTCAAATTCAAATCCTTCATTTCAGTCTTTGTTTATAAACCAGATTGGAAAAAAGTTCCCACTTTTCTCCAGCAGAGGATGAAATGTTCCCCCTGACTCACATGATGTGCATTTTATGGGAAAATATGGCTCCTGATTTTTTTTGTAGACATTATGGTTGCTTATATATATATATATATATATGGGATGTATATGGGATGTATCCCCGGTGGGATGGAGGAGTTAGCCATGCTAGCCCAGCGGCATCGTGCTGTTCACGGACGTTGCTGACGTTGCTGACGTTGCTGACGTTGCTGACGTTGCTGACGGAGCTGACATTGGACGCCGGTGCCACATTGGAGGAGCTTCGCCTGCTGTGAGCAGACAGGATCCAGGAGACAGAGACTGAACAGACTGCTGGGGAGGCTCAGTCCTGGACCCTGTGGAGGTGTAGACTGACTGGGCTGGAGAGTGGTGAACGGGCTGTCGTCATCTATTTTCTTGGGGACCTTTTTGCACTTTCTATACACTTTCTAACTTTTGTTTTCTTGATAGCTGCTGTGACTCCTGAATTTCCCCTCGGGATAAAGAAAGTATTTTCTATTCTATTCTATTCTATTATCATCATCATTTAACTTTTTCACATGGTCTGGTGTTAAAAAGCAAACTAAAAATGGCAAAAATCGTTAATATTGAAGAATCTCAATTTAAATTAAAGCGGCACCCCAAAAATTGTAAAAGAATCGAATTGCGAGAATAGCATATCGCCCCAGCCCTAAATAATGAGTCTACATGTTTTGTTTTAAAGAAATATGCAGAGAATATTGTAAAATGTGTACTTTAAGATTAAAAACAAAAATATTAGTTTTATACATTTTGAATTTTAAAATATAACTAAAGAAAGCTTTTACAATTTTGGTGTACTACAGCACAGTTAAATTTTAGATTTACTTTTTGATTTTCTTAAACAATTTGTTTTAGTCTACTTTGGTTTTTATCAGTTTCGTTTTTTGTTGAAGCTGTAGCCTGTTGATCCTGTATTTGCAACACAAATAAGCAAAAATAAATGTTGTTAAAGAGTCTACTCATTTATCCTCAGTACCCTACTCAGGCACCCCAGTCTAAAATGTCAAGGCACACCCCTGCTTGTCACCAGGTGCTTTTTTGTAGCCTACATTATGATGCTCTGCTCATTAATGAAAGATTTATGCTAAACTAGGGTTCGGCTAATGGAATAGAGGAAGTTACAGAGAAAAGTCGAACAACCTCTCAAGCGTTTATGGCCGCAGTGCACTTATCTCTCTCTAATTGATTCCTAAATGTTAAGTAAAGGATCCTAAGCAAATTGGCAGCACAGGGTGTTCAACGAACCTTAACACTGTCATCTTTAGCTGATACAAACTCAAAACAGTAACTGTATTTCCAGCTAGAAAACAAGCATCTCTCTCCTTCCATTGTTTACATTTGTATAGCTGGCTGCACGTGAGTTGTCCTCATGCTGAAAATGTAACTTGTCGAATACACAACTCCTGTCACTCCCAGAGAAGCAAGAAAAAAGCACATATTTATCTAAACAAGAAAAATAAAAAAAATTGTAACACAGAGTGACTTGGATAAGTGACGTTAATCTGATTACTAGAACAAGGGCTCAAATTACCAGCATCACTGGTGTCAAATCAGTTGAAAGAATTTGTATTTGCATGCTTTGAGTAGTATGAGACCTCCCTGCTCTTCCATGTGCCTGTGTGGAATGCAAAAGCTGAGGCCCCGTTTACACGACAACGTTTCATCTGAAAACGCTAAAACGCTGTGAAAACGCAGTGAAAAAAATCTGCGTTTACACGGAAACACTGATGGACTAAAAATGCTGTAGTAAGCATGCCAGGCCTGTAGATGGTGCTATAGCTGTCTTGTCCAGAAGCCGCTTTTGGGAGATCTCCACCAAAGTAGAGTTGAGCCGGTCATCTGGTGTATTGGGGAATACCAAGTTAAAAAGTGGAGCAACAGATGCACATTTTGTTGAAAGATAGTCAGCAGGTACAGCAGATTGAGCAGCACAAGCACAACACGGTAGTTCACGAGGATCATAACAACGGTACTATTGTCCTGTTGTATGCGCGTGTGCGAGGCAGAGTGTGACGTCAGCATTTCCACTGGAAACGCCGGCTTACTGTTTACACGGCAACAGTGTCGGGAGCGACTCAGAAAAATCCCACTCTGGAGGCCGTTTTCAAAAGTTTCCGTTTGAGGTCGGCTGAAGCGCCGTTTCCGTGTAAACGCAAGGGTGAAACGCAACAAAACTTTTGCGTTTCACCCTAAAACCGTTGTCATGTAATCGGCCCCTCAGATGGGAAGAGCACGCCTCTCCTCCCTTTCATGTGTATATGAAAAGCTAAGGCACAAAAATATATTTTCCCATCTCACTGTTAATGTTGTTCTTGTATTAGAAGTGTTTTCTGAGAAAACAAGTCCTTTCCTTCAAGACTCAAATGTGTCACTCATGAGAATCTGAAGTAAGAAATAAAAGAAAACAGATTGTTTTATCAGCGTTAATTGTTTCATCAGACGCCTACCCCGCCATTTGTCTAAACACATCAAAAACCAAATGTAGAGAAACAAACAGTCCTACTCCTAATGTTCTTGTAAGCTTTTGTTAGTCATAAAGAGGCAATCAATATAAATTTCAGTTTGTTTTTATAGCTAGCTAAAAAAAATACTGACAGAAGCTTTAACCATACATCAGAATCCATCACAATCAACAACCCTTTAAGTGTCGCACACCTGGCTATGAAAACAAAGATGCAAGTGCCGGCATAAAACTTTATAATGAAGACACACCTTTACAAGCATGGGATAAAACAAGCGAGCTCAAAATTATGAGATAGAAAACAGAGGTAGTCCTCTTATGACAATAAAACGTTGGTGTGTGGTGACTTACACCAACCTGAGAGATGTTTTTCAACAGAGGAGAAGGTGTTTTAAGAAAAGAGTTGGAAACAAAGGAAAGCTTGTCGGGCCTGAGCTCCATAAAAGGCTGCAAGGGCCTTGAAGGGATTCAGTGTTTCTTATTATTACAACCTCCATCTTACAGTTCATTCTGCTTCATAATTTAAACAACCAAAGAGCACACCAAAGGCGGAGACAGCCAAGCTGCCATCTTAATGTGTAGCGCCTGGGTAAGCCTGTTAGCATGGAGGATATCGAGCCTGTGAAGGGTTTAATGGTACTTTATGTCCCTGCAGATGGATTTGTTGACACCTGAAAGGAGACAAGTGGAAGTGACAAAGCTGTCGCCTGTCAAAGACGTTTCAAGAAGTCCAAAACAGCTTCGACCAGTAAGACTGGGCCGCTCTGCTTGTCACTAATCACTTATCGGATGAGAATATTTCAGCACATACCCATATAAAACCAAACTAGGATTAATTCCTGAGGACTTCTTCAATGTTTTAACAGCTGTTGTAAAATGGACGTCCACTGACATGTTTAGCTACAGGGTCACTCTTGAAACTGTAACACCAGGGGCTGACAGAGACACACTATAAGACTCAAGATAAATGTTAAGGAGTTATTATACTAAGTCAATCACAGTTGTGTGTTAAGAGGTAGAAATAAAACCACTGCAGGTGCTCCACCAACAGAAATGTTTAGCTCACAGGCCCCGCCCCCAAAGTTCCTTGAGATTTGAAAACAACTGGCCCATAGGCAGGGCCACTATCAGGGGTTAGATTATTACCCCAGAACTGAATTCAGACCCTAATTACAAGGGAATGTTCCTGTGGTTAAAAAAACATCTTAATGTAAGAAAACGACCCCCAAATCGAAGACGCAAATGTCGATGAACCAGCTTGTCAATGCACCCATCGGGCACGTCACCATTGCAGCATGTGCAACACGATCTGCCAGAGCAAGGAGTCATATATGAAGATAAAGATAGGCTTCATACATAAATAATCTTAAACATACTGTACGTTGCAGTACTGCTTTTGTCCACTAGGTATGGCCATGACTTTAATATACTCAGTTATTTATCACAGAGAAAATCATATGATTTTCTATTGAGAGTAGTAGGTGCTGTAGTTTAAGATGAAAAAAATGCATTATTATCAGCTAGGGGGCACTATGGAGTACATATCAGTACAAAAACACTGGATTATTTTCTTTTTTTTTTGAATGACTAAATTTTGTGCAAAGTTTGGTGAGTTTTTGTGCCTATTGGAGGTATGCAATTAGGGGTGAAGAACGACACGGAAGATGAGAGAATAACAGTAATCTTAAGGGTTACAAAACGACCTCAGCCTACTCTTAGGGCCCGGGCCAAATAAAACAGCAAGTTAAAAGTGAGGGCACAATGACATAATATACGCTTGTAGGATTTTTGTGTACCATCTTGACTGATTTAGAAGATAATCTGGCTGATATTATCTGAACTATTGAGTCACCAGAGGGTTTTGGTTCAGATAACACCTGGTAAGCACAGGGCAACAGAACAAGAATTTACAGAGATGATCCCAACTGTCTGTAAAAGCTTGATCTTTGTCTCAGAAATGCTCAACTATGAACTACCAATAGATGTCTGTATAAAGAGGATTTATAGGAAAGCACTTATGCACCCTTCATCCTTTTATTTATCATTACAGTGTTCCCTGCAGGATTTAACCCTCCCTCGTAGCCACGCTCTTGTTAGTGGCTTCAACAATCCCCAGCAGATGTGAAACCATGACTTTGCTCTTCTTATGTATCTCTGCTTGATAAATGAACCACCAAACAAACCAGCTGTGTCAACAACAAAGCAGCAATTGAGCTAACTAGACATAAACAGACGGCATAGGAACAGAGTTGATGGTTTGGCTGATATCCAATGTGGCCTCCAGAGAATCTTCAAAAACCTACTGTCACACCACTTCAGAGTCATTTTTTTAAACCTGTGGAGCTGACAAAGATCAGACACCTCCAGCTCTTCAGTTCAGTCCCCTTGAAAGAGGGGACAGTGTCGACAGACTGAGCTCCAGAGTCATTATGGTAATACTGCTCTGGTGATGTGATTTACTGGGCAGAAATGTAATAAAAGCTTAAGGCTATAATGGAGTCTGTCATATCAACCAGCTTGTCAACATAATTGCCGCTTCCATCTGCAATTAGATCCCACCGCACTCTCTGATTTCCATTTCCATGTGAGCCATTCAGCCGTCTGATAGTCCACAGCAGGTTAGAGGTTCTTACTGTCACTCTCAAGGACGAACTCTCTCTGCCTGACACAAACTTTGAACTCTTATATGTTGGACAGATCTGCAGCCACATGGACTACTGCTGTTTGTGTCTGTAATCTTTATGTTGTTTATTCTTCCTGTTAAAAGTTTCCTCCATCAGTGGAGTCAGCCTAAACTTTTGCCTTTGAGTCTTTCTTTTTTCCACATTTCTCCTTAGTTTTACCCCTGGCTGGATTCAACAGAATAAAGAAATCAAACTCTGAAGTTGTTAAAGTAATTGCCAAGCTGGCACATCCCCAGTTCCTCTGCAAAGACACAGCGGGCACTTCAGAATGTTAATGGCCACCCTGATCCACGGAGGGCAATGCAGGGCTGGCATATGCACAGCTAGTAGTGTGTGTGTGTGTGTGTGAGTGTGTGAGTGTGTGTGTGTGTGGTAGGGAGAGAGGAAGAGGAGAGCACATGCCCACATTAACGATTTGTCCGTAAGACACAGATTTCTTGTTCTCCCACTGACCTTCTCTCTCCTCTTCTATCCCTCTCTTGTTGGGCATCGTCCAAATTTAGAGGCTCTTCACACTGAAGAGTCAAAGTGAATCCTATTAGTCTCAGGACATGAAAGAGGAAAGCTCTGATGCTGTTAAAAACAGCTCCTGGAGATGATCTCATTGAGTTTGTTAGAGGTGTATTTTTATCTTATGGCAATATGACATCATTTTCTTTCCAAGGAGTCTGACAGCTAAGAGATATCACATCAGGAGGATAGAGTGCTGAATATCTGCACAGCAATGGGGTCAAATGTCACTGTAGCCATGGTGATACTGGGTACAACAGCCCAAGAGATTTTAACTACAATTCTACAAATACTATTTATCCATTTAGATCTGAGTTTTTGTGGAGACCTTTTTCACTCATGCATAACGAAAATGAAACAAAACATACAAAATGAATGCTGTTACATACCTGAAATAAACACATAACCTCAAACTGAAAATATATCTCAAGTACTCACTTCCTCACCAGATCGACCTCACTGTATTCATTTTAAATTAAGTACATTTAAATTAAAAAACATTCCCTTCATGTAGAAATGAGTTAGATTTCTCTGAATACATGCGTGTCAGATTTATTTAGAGGGATTTTCAGCTGAACTGGATAGAGGTTCCTGCTAATTATACCTTCTAAAAATAACTTGAAGTAAGGACGCTTTAAAAAAAACAACTTCTCAGCTGTGAGCTTAATGCAGAAATCCAGAAATCGTGCCAAAGAGAGACTGCAGAGGGGAATAAACAGCAGTTCTGCTGTTTGCACTGCCAGTTATTGACAATGCACAGCAGGTAGGAGTTCATTCTTTAAAAAGATTATCACACAACCTAGACCTGCAGCAGACCTTCAGGCCTTAATTAAATCACACTGTTACTAAATGATTCAACACAATAATGGAGATGTTTCAGGGATCCTAAAAGTAAAGCTTTGCAGCAGTGTTGTGCTAAAACTGTTCTTTCAGATGTGAAATAGTGTAGCTCCACAATGAGGTGTTGTTTGCTGAACTAGAAAGCTGATGTTATTGGTAGAATTTCAAAGGGTTATTATTAAAGGTAACCTGAACTAGTGAGGGGGAAGCAAAGCTCGCAAAAACCTCTCTCTGTGTTTTTCCCTGACATGTAGACTTAAGTCTCATTCTGGGTTTTTTTTCCACCCTGGAACAGGTGTGCTGCTTATCAAGGCAGGTTAGTGAAACAGGCGACCAGACTGTGTTCATATGAAGGATGCCCTTAGCAGAAAATTTTACTGCCATTGAGGAGTATGCAGGCTGAATGATCTTTAGATGCTGTTTAGCCAGAACCAGCTTCCTGGAACTTCCAGAAGTTCTTCTGACTATCTACACATCGTGTGCTCTGCTTTAAAATGTAAAAAAAACATGTCTTGAGTGTTTTTGTCACTTGGAAAAGTCAGCTCATCAGAATTTAAAACGACATTCAAATGAGTGGATAATAGTGGCAATTCAACACCTTTAGTTCAGTTCCTATGACAGTTCTGACAGGGGGCAAAAAAAATCCTGACAGAGCCCCTTTGCAAAGATATACTGATTTTACTGGTCCTCCTCACTTGAGATCAAATAAGGCAAGAAGGGGAATGAGTTTGACAACCCTGGCTTAGAGTACTGGGCAAAACGTTGAGCAAAGCTCTATCAGGAAGATATCAGACTATCTGTGAAGATTTCTTTCAATTTTCTGGTCTGTTTTCAGTGTTTTGTCAAGTTGTTCTCAGTTATTTAATCCAAGAGAATTGTCAAATCAGAAGTCAGTTTATTAAAGGTATGGTCTACGGGAATTTTGCACAACATAACATTCAAACTTCTCCTTTGCTCAGTGCCTGTGGCAGCCAGTGCATCCGACCGTGACAACGTGAACACACTCACTAGTCCAGCAGCCACCTGTAGCGCGTTTCCACGTGGGAGGGCCGTGCACCTGACTTGGCGTGTATGCACATTCTAATCACGTGTATTGGACACTTACCTGCTTTGCAGAAAGCCAACTCGCCTCACTCTTCGAGTGCTGCTCTCCAAGTGCCCGAAATCGAGTGAAATCCAAGCAAAAGCTTCACCCCCTTTAGGATATCTATCTAGGATGTCTCTTAGGTGTTCCGTTTCAATTTGGTTGTGTTTTTCTTTACTCGCGATACTCAACTATGCTAACCGGTTCGCAGCTGCGTCTCCACTCGCTATTAACCACACGCAAAGTCGCTGGTGCACTGCGCACGCTGATTGGTTGATATTACCACGCTCCACCCAGAAACATTCAGATACAACCAAAACATTGTCTGTTTTCCAAACCGCCTCCTGCACTGGTCGTGCTGACTAATTTGGCCGAAATGTAGAATGTGGTAGGCAGTTTGCGAAAATTTGCAAAGCTGCAGCATGCCAAAAATCCCCGAATGTCTAACTGGTCCATGAAAAATTCTCAGTATGCAATGGACCAGTCTACCTGACGTACTGTTTCCCACAATGCACGGCGCGAACGCTATTTGTCAATGCAGGTGGCAGGTTTCGGTGAATTACCGCCATCTACTGGAATGAGTCAGCACTATAACTACAATACAACATTAACGTTGGACAACCCCTGAGTGAAGTGATGAGAAACATCAGTAAATCTTGTCGCTTCTAGTAGTAAAAAAAGTGTTTTCTTCTACAAATGCATTAAAGTCCATATAAATCAATAGTTACCTTTTTTTAACCATACATGGAACATATGGAAGTTGTTTTTTTTTGCCCCATAAACTGAAAAAATAGAAAGTCAATCCCTTCCAGAATTTTTAAAATAAACGATCTAACTTTTGGTGTAAAATTAAAAATAAAATTTGACGTTTATGCAGTGGTATGATTAAAAAAAAAAACTAAAATGTCATAATCTGCCCATAGTTTCTTTTGTAAATTTTTAACCAAGGTAAAAAAAAAAAAAAATCAGCAGCTGTAGCTCCGCCTTCCAAAACTTAAAACCAGCGTAGTATACTACAAAACAGATCCAACAGAACCGTCAAAGTACATACTTCATGCAAAAGCAGCAGGCAGTATGCACTGCCAACTACACACATAGTAGGCAGTTTTGAAAACAGCCTTTAACATACAGGTAGAGGAGAGGGTTTGAGGCAGGCACACTGAGTCACAAAATTGCGTGCTTCTGCACTTGCACTCATTTTGAGTGCATAAGTGTGTTCACTCTGACAGCATGGAAAAACCCAACGTGCGCACTCAAAACGGTCAGAAAGTTGCGTGTGTGTGGTAAGCACTTCTCACACCCAATGGTCGCCATATTGGCTATGAAAAGGAAGGGGTGGGACAGGATCAAACTATGGTTGATGGATCTAATCAATGAATGAATGAATAGGTGCTGTATAAGTAAATATTAATTGATTGATTGATTGACCCTCACTTGAACAGGGTCTGAAAACTCAAAAGATGCTATGAAGGATGTGTCATTCATTCAGTGGTTTTACCAAAAACTTTGAGCCGTTCATGACTTTCTTGATCTCTGAGTTACTGAATACACAAGACACAGAAAAGCTGGCGACTAGCAACCCACTTTAATCCCTATGAAATATTTTTTTTCTGATGGATCTCATTTGGATACAGGAACATAAATGTGTCCCAACATTTCAGTTGTGATGACAGAAAAAAAAGAAAAACATAAGCGTGACATTTACAAATTTGAATCACAATACACAAGGCCTGCGGTATGTACAAGGTGACAGTGTTGGGGGGAAAAAATCAGTAGTTTTATCTCTGTAGCACTTCTTTAACATTTCTGCAACCTGGAAGAGAAAGATGTGTTATACAAAGTGAAAAATAATCTAAAATAAAAGCTGTTGAAAAAAAGAGAAAGGTTTAACATTTTGAATTGGCCAAGTGTGTGAATTCAGTTAAGAAAATGAACAAAGAAATGATACAGGAATAGAAGACATACAATATTAGTTTATGTACAATATTGATTTATACATTAAAACCAATAATGATACTAAAACTTAAAGTTTTAAAGGGTTCCTACATATTTTTCTAGTTCTAAATATACATTTTCCAAACGTTCAGCTTTAAATTGACTTCATAGTTTTGGCCAGCTCATGTGCTAACAGGAGATATGTGGGAGTAAACAAACAGATCACTCACTGAGAGTTTACTGTTAAAAGAAGCACATATGGCGTGAAACAAATATTCATGTGCCAATTCAGACTGATGGTTATTTTAAGGAACTTTTCCGGGCTCTTCTATTCTTCCCTAAATGTGTAAAGACTAAGATGTTAAAAGGTATTTTTCCCCACATGTAGGAACCCTGAGACAGTTTTGGGTGTGAAAAAAGTGGTGCCGCCACATGACTGTTTAAATGACGTCGATACATAAAGGTCTCATCTGTTTACTACTGTGACACTAAAGTTCCAATGCATCCTGCAGACGAGTCTAATAGTGTTTGCATTCAACATGTTTCTTCTATTACAAATAATTCTTTCAATATTTGACTAAGACATTTAAATACTGAGTTCCCCCTACGATACACTTTTTTTTAACCCCATTCCCATGTTTCCTCTTGAAATATGAAAACAAACACCTTGCAGAAAATATCCTGAAAATGGACAACGTGACACGATACTTCCACCGGTTTCAAAGCCACGAGAGGCTGGATTGAAAAATAGATATTTAGTTGCTGGTTCTTAGATTTTAGAAAACAAAACAGAGGAAGAAGTGAAGTCTGTGACCTCAATTGTGAGAGGCAGTTATAGTAATTAGCTTCCTGTACAAAGAAAACGGGAGTGTGCTGTTATTGAATTAACACGACGAGGTATGGAGTTGATACCACCCATTCATAAGTAGATGGAGAAGAAAAGCTCAGCAGCTCACTGACAACAGAAAATAAGAAAAAAAAGGCCTAGAAAACGACAACAAACAATAATAATAATAATAATAATGATAATAATGTTACAAATTAAAAAAATCTGAGTCCTCTTTAGCCGTGGCTCCACAAAAAGCTAAAGCACCACTGCAAATACATTTACCGAAAAATAGAAAAGTAACATGCATTAAAAGAGTGCTTGAGTGTCCGTGTGTTTTCCTGCCCCGTCCTGAGCTCTCAGAGCCGGAGGAGGAAACTGTTTGTTAATACAGCACTCGTCATGATCAACCTGTTAGCTTACTCTTTATTGGCTCAGCCTCCCTCTACTGACTGAGGAATATTATAGCAGAGAGGGTTTTAATACAGGGGCCCGGGGCCATTGTCCTGAGGGAAATGTGAGTTGAGGAGGGTCTCCATGTAGGAAACGTAGCCGCTGCTGGGTTTGTAGCTGTCAGACATGTGCTGGGGCAGCAGCGGAGGGGACGGAGCAGACAGGAAGGGGTCAGAGTTCAACGTTGACTCAAAGGAGGTCGACTGTGGAGTCAGCGTGGGGTCTGAGGCCAGGGCTGACCCGGTTAAAGCGTCGGTGAGGGTGAGGCTCGTGTCCATAGGGGTCTCACTGTCCATCTGAGTACTGTTGTTTGGGGCGGGGGCATCCTGGGAGATGGGTTGTGAGGTCGGCGGTGTATTAATACTGTGGTGCTCCGCCACTGGTGCTGCTAACAGGGCTGAAGTTTGGGGACAGGCGGGGGTTTGGGTCGTCTCCATGGGAGTGTCAGCAAGCTGGTCTGTGCTGGGGTTGTTGGAGGGCAGGCGGGGGCGTTTGGCTGCTTTGGCACCATCTGCTGGGAGGGCCTCCTCCTGTGGTGCAGGTATGGCCTAAAAGAAGCAAAAGCAAAGAGTCAGGCCACAGATGATAATTTCCAGGAGATTTTGACCAATATTTTTAGTTCATAAGCCTGATTTTTTTTTTTTGTTCCATGTAACAAAAACAACTTGATATCAACTACAGAATACCAGGAGTCTCAGGGAGTGATAATTAATAATAATAGTTGTTTGGGAGGGAACTCTAAACACACTCCTGTGGTTTTACTTTTGACTTCAACACATCATTGCCTCCTGGAACAACAGGAACATATAAAGTCTCTCACAGGTACTACGGAAAAGCTTAAACACAGTACAGTTTAACTGAGCTGTGAAAGCCCTGCTGTGCCCCGGAGTGAAACAAAGATATCACAATGATGAATTCATGATTCAGCTTGGAAAGCAATATGTGATGATTTGCTCTGAAATCAAAA
Organism: Halichoeres trimaculatus; assembly: GCF_033239565.1. NCBI lineage: Eukaryota > Metazoa > Chordata > Actinopteri > Labriformes > Labridae > Halichoeres > Halichoeres trimaculatus. The sequence goes on along the minus strand of NW_027437182.1, from coordinate 13,744,041 downwards.
TTAGAGGTTATTTTAAGGAACAACATGCTAACATAAGGGACTTCAGAAGCTCTACAAGAAATATACTCAGAGCCAAAGAGTTAGAAACCGGGACACTCTTTTGGCTTTTTTTTTTAAATGAGAGCTGCTATTGTTTGAGAGTCGTATTTCAACAGCCTCAGAGATAAGAGGCGGTAATCATTTAGCAAAAAACATGGCTAAGTTAATTCATGTAATAAAGAATATCAACTGAAACAGAGAGCTTTGTTCGTTTTTTCCTGATGAATCAGACTCACCTCCAGCTCAACAGTGAACACAAGCAGCTTCTCTGCTGCAGCACAAGTCCCCCGGCTTCATTGTAATGTGTTTGAGCATGAGACGCTTGATTAAATAATGTGCATATCAAAGATGTGTCAGATTATGTAAGCACCAGAGAGATTAGAGTTAACGATGTGAAAAATCTGTGAAATCGGTTGTGTTTCAGATTTGACTCAAAATTAATGAGGATTTCAAAGGTTGACCCAGACTTCACCCAGATTCATGAAAAGCTTCTCTGGCATTTCAGAACAAACTCCAAACACACATTTTAGAACCAGATTTTGAACAAAACCAGCAGCCTACACATTCGGTCCTACACACGGGCCTCCATTCTCTGTGGGCCAGAGTGCGTTGGCTGTTAGCCTGAATACATATTTATTTCATCTGCGTTACTTTGTCATCCTCTTATTGAACAATCCCAGCTATTGTTATGATTTGCCTCCACAAACACTTTTAAATTCCACAAAGTGCCCAGAGTTTCTTTTTTTATATTTTGTTGTCAGGCTGAGCCACAGTGCAGGGTGGCGTGAGGTCAGGCATACTCACCAGTCTGGCTCGGACTCGCTTCGGCAGTTCTTGGTCTAGCTGGTGAATCTCAGAGTGTTTTAACATCAGCTGACTCTGGTCTTGAAACTCAACCTGGAAACAAAATTGAATTCTGGATTAATTAACTTATATTAGCAAAAGATTCATATCCTTTGAGTAAAATTGAAACCTGGACTTGACTAAAAGCAAAATCCACTTCTGCAGGTTGTGCAGAAAACAAAAGTTGGGTGACTTGGTGAACAAAAAAAATTGGTTTTGCGGAAAAAAGAAAGTTTTATGTTGAGTTCCAGGAATAACGTACAGTTCAATCCACAACCCTGAACTCAATCAAAATGTCCTTAAAGTACAGAGATGCTCACAAAGCCTCAGCTCCGTGTGTGTAAGTGTGTCTACAGATTTTTTGGAGCATAATCAAAGATTAACAACCTTACTTAACCCTGTCAGCTCATGCATTCCTGTATCTATAAAAGTATCTGACATTTACCATGGCTGCCCTTGACACCAGCCCCAAAGACCCGTCTTCTTCTACTCTGCATTTCCTCCTCTGTAACCACTCTACATTTTTCCCCCCATAAACTTCCCAGCATGCACCAGTGATGCTAAATCTGTCCTCTTTATGATTTTAATGCCACGCTGCATCAAAGTGCTCTGCCGTAATCTAACAAGGGCAGCCATGCTTCTCATGCGTTGATAAATACCAGACCAGGGAACCAAACCCGAGCTGTTAGATGGAGGACCCTGTTTCCAAAAAGTTCACAGCTTTAATCACTGAGAGTCTCTTTCCAGAGGAGCAGGAGATGAAAAGTGTAGATGGTGCTACGGCTCATAAAGTGCTTGTTCAAGTGCATTTCTACATTTCTGAATCTGAGTTTGTTTCCACCAACCGCAGCAGGGACACACAGACATTGCTTTAAGTTTCTCGAGTAGGTTGCTCAGACATATAATTGGTTTTTTTTTCTTGTTTAAACATACAAACACTTTCAATTTGTGAGTCTTACAGATCTATTTCAAAGAGCTGAGACTTTTATTCAAAAACTCCCTCTTCTTCTTGTTCCCCCCCCCCCCCTTACCTGATAGAACTTGTGAGTGTGCTGTCTGACAAAGGAAGCATTGAGGATTTGACCGTCCGGTGTGCTAACCAAGATCAACTCTCCTGCCTCAGGAGGACCGCTGCGCAGGCAGTCATGACTCTGCAGGAGGAGGGAGGAAAAGAGGAAGAATGTAGAGAAGAAAGGAGAGAATGGAGAGGAATGTGGATTTGGAAGAGATAGGAAGTAGAAAAGTATGGATTAGAAAATCTGCATGTGTCATTCAACTAAACAGATCCAGTGAGACAGATAAACAATTTCTCAGAAACTTACTTTTGTGACATTTCATTTAAATTTGGTAATTTGTACCAGGGACAGAGATTAAAACAGATACAGGTATGTATCCTCCTGAATTAAGAAAGTTAGTTTTGAAGCTAATCACTGGCATGTGTTTTGGGATTGTCCAAAAAAAACTTTTTGGCAAAAAATTTGTAACAAGAATTAATTTTTAACTAGGATAAAATTCTTAAAAGATTATTGAACTCAACATTCAAAAAAGAAATTATATTTTAATCTTTGTAATGGGCAGAACTACTTTTTAAATGAAGCTCCAGGGAAATAAATCTGAGAAAATTTGGAATAAGCATAAAACTGGCCTTCTTTTAATTCCTACATGGATCACACTATAAAAGTATCTAACCTGAGATTCATTAAACCTCTATAATAAAAACATTTGAAAGGATAAAAAGGTAAGTTACGTCCAGAAATAGATTTCAGTGGTTTAACTCTTCTGGTTGAACACTCACCAAGATGTTTTCAGGGTGCAGGTTGTCACAGTACGAGCCGTCATCAAAGTTGACCTCGTAGTACGTCTGTGTGGCCATGCCAATGATGTCACAGTGGTAGTACCAGCTGTCAACGCTGCGCCCAATCACCCTCTGACCCAGGGCTGGACCCTGTGGGGTTTTGGGTGCTGGTCGAGGCTGGAGTTGGAGGAAAACAGAAAAAAAAAAAAAAAAAAAACAATGGGAGGTTCAGAGGGATTTAAACAGGGTAGAAATCATGTTTGAGTTTAAGCAGGGGCACAGAAAGTCCTCAACTTACATCTAATCAAATCTTAAGTGCTGTGAATGAGAATCCAGCTGTTAAAAATTCATTCTTCGACAGGGAGCTGGCTCTAAAAGTCATTAAATTACTTTCTCTGAAGAGAATCTTTTCTCTTACTCATGATCAAACAATAAATCCTTTGTACATGACCTTTGAAAAGACACAAGGACTTAACACTCCCAACTGTTAAGCTTCTGCTGCTGTTACCTTCTGTGAGACCCTTTTATGCTTGTGGCAGGTGACGGACACCACGTAGGGCCAGTCGGCTGGCTTCATTACAACTCCAGCAATCTGGGCGCAGGTGACGTGGAAGGAGGTGGCACAATTCCCATATGAGCACTGGATGCAGGCGCCACGGTTCTGATTGGCGTTCTTGCTGTGGCAGAACACACACTTCTACAAGAGGACAAAAAAAATGTTCTCAGTTTGTTTGTCTTTTATAAACATCATTGATCAGAGGAATGTTCTTCAGGTCTTGTGGTACTGTTCTCAGATTAAAAGCAGAAACAGCTCAGATGAGGGATGGTAGCAGGCAAACATTTATGTTCACAACCACAGAACTCGTTCTGGTGCTGTAGTGAACTCACTGTTGACACAGACTTGTCACAAAGTCATAACATGATTATGCGTCGCACTTGCTGTCAGGGTCGATAATCTTCCACAGAACCACGAGGAGCTCAGGAATGTCTTTCCTTGCCTTGTAGGGCATCATATGACACAGAGATGATGCAAACATCAAGAGTTAAACTTTTTTCCTCCATCCTTTCTTCATCTGTTCTAATGTTTTTCCTCCGTTTCTAACACAACACTACTCGTAGCCATCGGTGTTGGCAGCTTGGTTAGATTCTCCACCAGCCTTCTCTGAAAATGTCAACACTTCCTTTGTTGACTCAGTTTTCGAGGTGTTAATAACAGCAGCTTGAGCTGTCACTGTCGCATTCAAAACCTCATTCTAATCCTTTCTCCCCTGAATTTCCTTTTATTGTCTTGCATCACTTGTTCAACTTCTGCTCTTGCACAATAACACAAGGACTTTGCTTTTTCTCCCTGGGTACATTTTCTCTCTTTTTCCAATCCCTTTACTCCATCCCTTCATTCTGAGTGTGAAATTACCAGCAGTCAACCAAATCTCTGCCTTTGGCTCAGATCCCAGTCTGCTCGACACCAACCCTGCATGCAAAACCTTATGGACCTGTTCACTTTATGGATGGGTACAAAATTAGGTACTTTTATAGGTACCAACTGAATTCTGTCTGTAGTATCAAGTACCAATTCAGGCTAAGTCAAATGGTATCATGTTTCGGTACCTATAAGCATCCTTGTGACTGTGAGGGAGAGGAAGAGTAGGTAATTGTCCATACTGGACATGAACACAGCATTGGAAGTTTGTGGATTGAGAAATAAATATGTTAAATATAAAAACCTTGAGCTTCTGTTTTGAAAAAAAGCGATTTTTTACCACATAAACACACAAAATTGGTACCGTAAAGTACCAATACCCATTGTCAGGTACCGGGCACCAGTGCCAAATGGTTTCAAATGTGAAAGGTACCCATCACTGGTTCACTTAATTTAACTATAAATCCTTCCATCATCATCTCTACTCCCCGCTATATGCACATTTTCCTGTTCCAGTTAATGCAAAACTAACAGAGAAGAGACAGAGTGAAAGCAGGGATGGAATAAGGAAGGAAGGAAAGAAGGAAGGAAGGAAGGAAACAGCATGAACTTAAGGGACTCTGGTGCCTCATACTGAGTTATCATCTCACTACACCAGGCTAGATGTGTTTAAAAAACCTCCTCCTCCTTTCAAACACTAATAAAAATGATATCTATTAAGAAATCACCTGCCATAAGACAAGAAACGAGTTTTTGATGTCCAACTAGTGACAACATGGTTTCGATCTGCCAGACAGACTCAAGCTATTACCCCAACAGCTCTGACAGCTCGCTCATCTTCTGTGACTGCTATCTTTCTGTGCACTTGTTTTATTGTGATTATCTATCATCCCACTCTGTCTGCTCACTACCTTGCGCTCTCTCTCATCTGTCCTTCTCCATCCTCCTCCGATTGACAAATCACACCGGGCGCAGCTGTAGCCAGGCGCATGGTAGATCAATAAAAAATATAAATTCTTTATTAAAGTGCCAATAGTTCATTTTTGTATGAAGTGGGGGAGTGGGGGAGGGAGGAGGGTGTACAACAGCTCTCAACAGAGCTGTGCGATATTTCACCAGCTGGTGTGGTTTATAGTTTTTGCCAGCTGGTACACTTTTTCCACTGCTGAAATCACAGGCAAGGGTGGGGTGACACCAAGGCAGCAGGAAAAACTGCATCAAAAGAAATCAGGTGTTTGTCAATTTAGATCAAGAGGACATAAAAAAGAACTTGATTCAATTTAAGCTATAGAAGCAAAATAACAACACTACACACTTTCTCTACCCCGTGACGATCGAGAAAACATGCCCACAGATTTCTGAACGAACAGCAATAAACTCCTGTTTCAAGGGTTTGTGCTCACTGATGATCAGCCTCGTCATTTGAATCAGTAGACCGCAGAGCGTCTTCTAAGAAGCAGGAAACCTGCTTTGACAGCAAGTGTCACACAGCTTGTCTTTGATAGATTATTTAGAGAGATGCTGAGAAAGAAAGGCGACTTTATTTGTAGATTTGTGATATTGCACCAGCAAGCACTGCCGTTCCTTTATGAAGTGGGATCTGGTGCATGGACGGGTAAGCAGACAGCAGGGAAAAGGGAAAAGGGGAGGAGTCAAGTTGTGTGAAAAGACAGGGAAGCAATGGGAAAATTGCTTCTGGCCCAAAGATCGATGCACTTCATTTGTCCCAGGGAGAGATGACAGCTGATTATTCAGCTACTGCTCAGCACATACAGTATGTTTTACCCAGTGTCCTCCACAGTGCTGAGAGAGGACAAAAAATCAATCTACCAGGATAGAATGGAGGGAAAGACAGAAACAGAAGCAGGGAGCAGAAAATTCATGAACTGGGCAAAACAGTAGAGAGTGGTTACAAACTTCAAACTAGAGAAAGGCACTCACCAGATCTTTGCGGGATTCAGGAACAGCACTGATATCCACTGGCTCCCTCTCAGTGGGGTTGACAAAGCGGGCTTCAGCCACAGCGATAGCGCAGATAACATGAACCCATCTACAGAGAGACACAAAGAACACTTCAGGCTTTAGGTCTAACAGAGGCAGGACTACTACACACACAGCGCCAGGAATTACACGATTAATGACAAAAAAATGTATGCAGTGCCTTAGATCAGAACATTTGGTCTCAAATCCAGTACACTGCAAAAACTAAATTCAAGCCAGTGTTTGTCTGAGTTTTCACAAAAATGGTCTTACTAGACTTAATATGAGGCAAACTCCAGGAAAATGTCTTATTTTAAGATCTTAAGAGACAAAAAGATGCTTCAAAGGAGTATAAAGAGTGTGAAAAGAGTGGACATGTCAGATGAATGTGACTCATATGAAGTCTAATAAGACCAGCTGAACAAAAAAAGAGAAGTAAACATTTTCATAGATTTCACTTTTTGCAGTCCAGCACCCGTCACAGATCCAAATTTCTTGTTATCCAAGGCTGATGTTTGTGAAGGGCGTAAAAATACTTTGAATGTGTGAAAAAGCTTCCAGATAACTGTTGGTTACAAAATAGTTTAGGCTTTCCAAAGGGATTTTTTGGTCACTGACATGTTAAATGTATTCTTAGAAAAAGTTGCACATGTTGTAATAACAAAGACATGAGGAGATGTCACTTACCGGTTGTCAGTTGTAGTTTTCAACGCTCCTCCTCGCAGGTTACAGAGACAACACTCCTGAAAACACAAAACATGAACAACAATTAGGTTCAGCAGAGATTGAAACAAATAAATAGTGACATATATCCTCTAAGCCTCATAACTTTGGTAATTAAACCATTTTCTGGGAAGTATCTTGGTATGGTAATGTGATAACTGCTGAACAAAAAAATAACTGATGAGAATGTTTTTCCTGTTTTTTCATTTGTGCATGTGAAAATGCTGCTACTCACCACCGTCCATGCTCCTGCTGCACACCTGGAGCACATCCAGGGATCACTAACAGTGTCTGGTTTCACACCATAACAACCTGTAAAACAGGATTAATATCTTCAAATCTTTGTTACAGTTTGTACTTCATGTGTCTGCTGCAACTTTAAGAAGTCTAATGATGCTCAATAAGACTGGCATCCACACCGACACCTGATACTGAATGATTTTTATTGAAGAACCACTCTAACAGCACGAGGCGTTGAAGAGCAGAGGACGGAGCTGCTGTTTCTGAGATTTCGTTCTGCTTCATGTCCTCTCATCGATAGTGCTGCTGCTTCCCGGGCCGAGCTGAGCACGTCCCTGGATGACTAATAAACTGGTCTATTTGAAGGTGCACTCCAGCTTTAGGGATAATAAGAGCCCTGGAGGGTTGGCGTGTTTCTGACAGAGCACATGGAATAAGCATGCCTATGTTGTGATATGTGCAAGAAAACAACAGTATGACTTAAGATTTTTAAAAGTTAGTGTTGTTTCACTTGTTTTCAACTGTTTTTAAGTGTTTTTGTTTGATCTTTTCTCTGTTGCTGTTCTTTTTTATTTTCCCTCTTTTTAATATTCTCACATGCTCGAAATAAAGCCATCATTCATTCATTATTGGAGCCAGAGCGGTGTGAAGACAACACAGCTACCTGTCATTTAATGATTTCAGATAGAAGACGTGCTCTTCGATGTTTGCTCTCTCGATATTTAAGTGAGCAGGACAGGGCATGTAAGGACAGCAGATGTGTTTGGTGTCCTGATGGGTCCATGTGTTGCTTTAGCAGCCCTTTGCTAGTTTAACCCGGGTCAAAAACAGTAAAACCTAGAAGCTTTATTGAGAGCTCCGCCAGGGGAATCCAGCAGACAGCTTGTTGCACCGTTGTGGTCTCATTTTCCCTTCTTTCTATTTTCCAAACACTTGTCTCAGGGGTCCAGGGACAAAAAAAGTGAATGTATTCAGAAAGCAGAGTTACAGTCTTTGTGAAGAGAAAATCAAACACTGCAGCGTGCCCACAGCTACAACAAACACTTAACAATGATAAACAGCATGTCTCAGGATATATTGCTGGTCCATATAAGAAGATTTTCTAAAGTTAAATGCACTTTAAAATATTTTTGTGTGTTTTGACTGTATTCTCATAGGTGCATTCCCCTTCTTACCTCCATTTTTTAACTCACTTCACAAAACATATGCACTGAAATACAGAAAAGGCAGAGTTACACCATCTTGTAATAACCTTAAATAAACCTAAGGCTCCTCGCAGTGACTGGAGCAGCCTCAGTGTAAAAGCTGTAATTAAATTCTCTTTGCTAGAAAGTTTCCTGCAGCTGTGAGAGTGTTGACTTTTCATAAACAGCGCAGTAACACTGTGTTGTGCTTTGATTTATTTTTACTGTGCGTCTATATGTAGAGAAACACCCACCATCTCAACTAGTACATCTGTCCCAAGGTGTTTTTCACTGCATTGCACAGCAAGAGTTTATACGCTGTGTCATTTTTCCCCTCATGTTACTTGTTCTTGCAGGATTTACAGTTTTATACTTACTGGCATGGGTCTGCATGTGGCAGGATGAGCAGCAGAGCAGAGGACTGGTTCCATCCTCTCCCGTGTTGTAGTTGGTGGGTGATGGCTCGGTGTTTCCTGCGCCAACGCTGAAGCACATCTCGGACACCAGTGGACGAGTGCGGCTGCCAGGATGGGGAGCGGAGTGGCGCAGCGGTTCATTTGGGTTCATTAAATCTTTTTGTGGCTTGAAAGAAGACATGGTGTTAGTCCTACCACGACTTTAGACACACTTGAACTTTTGGTAATACTACTAACTGATCAACATGACTAGTCGAGGCACTATCCTGCTGAAACAACTGCTTTCTAATGATCGCCTCACTGACACAAACATTGTCCTGCAGCAGTGCCTGGTTGTACCTTTGCGTAGGGACAGAACAGCGAGCAGATAGAACAGTGCGGTTGAAGAGCTGCCACTGCATTATTGAAGGCTTTTTCTGCCAGGAAGTTGGGGGAGTGATTCTGCCACAGATGCTCCTGCTTCTTCATGTCACTGTCCATTGGCATGGGGGAGGGCAGCTCTGCTGGAAAAGAATACACTGTGTTTAGTTTGTGCAGCTCCAAAAAGAAGACCTCAACGATCACAAATAAGAAAGGCCTCCAGGAGAGACTTTGGAAGATTTATTATTGGGAGCGATTCGATTTTTCTCTGAAGTGCATGTGAAGCATTTTTGGAAAAGCACGGGGATCTTTTTAATAAGGGAGCCCTTGCCAAGAGACAAAAATAGCACACTGTCTAACCCAGACAATAACAACAGCACTACTGGTATAATTGGCTGATGAGCACAAATAGCACAGGCATCAACAACTTGCTGTTCTGGGTCTGGATCAATTTCACAGCAAAGCTCCTCAAGCGAATGATCCAGATTGTTTGTTAAACCTGGACAGAAGGCAGAAGGAACTCCTCTCAAGCTCGCCGGCTAACTCTTTCTTCTCTCCTCTTTTCTGAAGGACAGACACTGAAGCCTGGTCCCCTGCTCGTGACTTTAAGTGACTTTGAAAGCAGGTAATTGGAAGTCATATTCCCCAGATCAATAAGTGTCAGTCAGAAAATGAAAGGAAAAAGACAGAAAACAGGGGAGTAGAAAGCGGCCTCGACGTGTTGATTTCATTATTCCCACAGGGGGCTTTAGTCCTGCCTGTTTTTCTTTCCCTGGATCGATAATAAAAACAAAACAAAAACGAAAGTCTCTTCATTTTAAGTAGCGTGGCAGAGTGGACAGTGAGTGGGATGAATACCAGAGAGGACTAAGCAACAGCTATGAATGTATAATGGTAAGAGTCACTGCTTTTGTGCTCCTTGATAGTTGATTTAATTATAACATACAATTTGAGCGCTTTCTAGCTGGTGGGTTTCCAATTAAAGAAGAGTAGACTACCTTTCTTATTGTTCAGTTATTTTTTCTGGATTTCAGGTGGGTTGTGACACTTGGAAAAGGTGTCATAGATTGGATATGAGCCCGTGGTGACTGGTCCAGGGCTAATCTCATGGGGCGCCATGCCCCAGAGAAGACTTCAGGGGTAGAAAAACTACCTATACTTTGAATGAATTTCATGTGAATGAGTTTAATTAACTTGGTGTAAATAATTGTAAAATGAAGGATACAAACCTGTGTCACCCGTTGGCTCTTTCTTGACAAGGGACAAAGGAGATCGCATGGGTGGTTTGCTGAGGGGATGACGACGACTCTTTTTGACTTCCGTGGGCATCTTCATTTTTGAGTAGCATGCCTGATGGATTAAAAAGAGTTGTTTATATCTCTAAATAATTTAATCGCTGAAGATGCAGAGTTTGAGAAATTAGCACAACTTTCTATTTCTGTAGCTTTTTAACGTGTAGACCAAATGGTGATAGAGAAGCCTAAATAATAAGGCTTATTTAAAATTCCCCTGCTTTGAAATGTAGAGCTCTGACTTCAGTTTATTCTATGTGCATGTTTGTAAGGATAAAATAAAACAAATGCAATGAAAGTGAAGGTAAAAACTAAACCCAGTGACACTTACCTCTGGTTTGCTGTCTGCTGGGAATTCACTCTGTCTTGGGGTGAAAGGGTTCACCACCTCCTGAATGGACATGGTGTTAGTTGAATTCATCCCCCCGGATGTAGCAAACTGCTCAAAGACTTCCTGAAACCCGCTTGTGACTGGGATGTTTGATATCTTCTTTGTCTTTTTCTGCTTCTTTTTCTCAAAGTCTTCCAGCAGGTTTGGCGGTTTGACGTCAAGCCCTTGCGCTAACAAAGAGAAATAAAGACAAAGCAGTCAGGACAGGAGTAACAACGAGGAACCAAAAGATGTCCTCTTGGCTCTCAAAACACAATTAATGCTGACTCAAAGGGCGGCTGTTGTAACTCTGTAATGCTATCATGTCAGAAAAACACACGCACGTGTCTCTTTGATAATAAAACTCATTTTATGTGAAAGTTTTTAATTTGCACATGAACTGCAATACAGCTGTTGCCAGGTGACGTCTCAGTATGTTAAACAAGGACCAGAGTGTCCTGAAATAAAAATAGAAGAAGTGTTGCTACCACATCTGCTTCATTTCCTCTTAACTAGATACAATAGCCTCATGTTTGCCAAGAGAAGCTAGAAAAGGAGACATAAAATGTTCGTTTTCTCTCATACTGAGCTAATTTAACCCGGCTTCAAGCTGCAGCTGTACAGGGTTAAAGAGGATCTGGAGACACACTGCTCATTGAATAAAGCAAATGTGTTGGTTTGAAAATGTTCACATTAAGCTAGAGGAACAATACCCAACCCTTCTGTTTGTTGAGGGTAAACACAAACAACCTGTGCTCTCTCTCACCCTCTGAAGCTGAATACTCTGCAGCTCTAGCCGCCGCCTCGGCAGCCTCCTGTTCCTCACGCTCCATTGCCTCAAGGGTCATCATCGCCTCTCTGGCCAAACGCTCTTCTCTCTCCTGCCTTCGCTGGGCCTCACGCTCCTCCACCTGACGCTGGTAATCAGCTGCATTCAGCTCAATGCCGTCCTCCGCAAGCACCTTCACCTCCTCTAGCTTCAGACGACGGAACTGCTTCATTTTCTGCAGGGCCCTGAGGTGGAGAACAAGGATTGGAAATTACACAATCCTTAAAACAATTTCTTTAACATGCAGATTTGTGATCATCAGACTTCATATACCCCGGGTAGTTTGATCTCTTACCTCCGTAGGAGATTCGCACGCAGGGTTACACGATCCTGCCTCCAGCGCTCTAGCTCAGGGCTGCTGAGCTCCGTGGCCTTAAGGTGATCCAACAGAGTGGTGTCTTTGCCCTGCTTCCACAGCTCATAGCGATCCGGCTGCAGGCAGCGCACAAACACATCCATGGAAATCTTCACCATGTCCTTACGGCAGGTGCACTAAAGGAAACAAACAGGGAGTGAAAAGGTTGTCTGAGGGGATGGAGGTAAGGCAACAAAGAAGTTATATTCTACACTGAGAAAACAGGCTTTGTCTTCCACAGGGATGAAAGCTGCTACAAGTCTTCAAACAGAGCAGATGCTACAGATGACACTTTTTAGCTACACTTCAGAGATTTTTGACAGAAAATTCAGCAGTGAGTGACTGAGAGAGGAGGTAGCAGTTTGTGGTGGAAGATGCCAGAAGACAGAACGGAAGAGGATAGTTAAGGACAGCAGAGCAGCAACAGATACCAAACTTGACTGCTCTTGCAACTCATTTTCCGTATTCATTTCAATATGTCCACAGTTTGATTGAAAATCTTTCATTCTGATTACCGAATACAATAAAAACCTAAGTTCGGCAGTATGGCTCTGCTGTGTGAGCTCACTGCCTTTCCATTTGTGTTCGTGGACACCAAAGCCTAAAGTTGGGAGAGCACACCATGTGCATACATGAAAAGCAAGGGGAGGAAGAGCAGTAGCAAAGATCCCCTCGTGTTATCAGCTGAGCAGTCAGTTGATGGGGCTGGCATCAATTTTTTGTATATTTGTACCATTAAAGATACCTTGAAAAACCTTTGAAAGGGCATTTCAGATCAATAAAACTTTTGCTCAGCACAAAAAAAGAGAGAAACTGTGGTCTAGCAGAGCTGTGAAATGAAACCAAGGTGGGGGACATGAGTGAAGGAAAATGACAGGCACAGCAAAAAAATAAAAGTTTGAAACCAAAAAAGAGTGAGAGGAAACAAAGATGGGGGCGAGAGGGGGAGATGAAAATATTTTCTTTCGTGCCTTGCTCGCTGTATTACATTCTGGCTCCATTATTTCCTGGGCTGTGCAGAGAGCCTTATGTTCAATTACTGGAAACACAGCAGCTCACCGTCCCCAGAAAAACAATATCCAGTCTACAACTCATCTCGACACCACTTGACAGACGGAAACATTAAAATATGGCGTGTGAGTGGGGGGGTTGTCGGAGCGGAACGTGGGAGGGCAGAGAGGGGCGAGTGAGCACGACTGAGGCTGATTGTCGCCATCATGAAACCTTCAGTAAAGCAGAAGCATGTCAGGAAGGTACAAATGCAAAATAAATATTGTTTAGAAACTGACTGTGCTTTGCAAAGTGTTCAATTTTCATTTGATGAAGGAAAGACAGGCTCATCTTGTTTTTTATGAAACCATTAGGAGGTTATAGAGCCTGCTGCTGTCCTCAAAGGCTTGGACAAGTTGCACTTTATTATCATATGAAAACTTAATTAGAGAAGGGAAACAGATTTGGAGATGCAAAGGATCTGGAAAAACAACACCAACCCTGAGGCAGGCAGTCAATGAGCCCTGAAGTATACTCAAGCTCCTAATGAAGCTAAATTGTTGGAGCCACAGAAACCTCAGAGCCTGAGGACTCTAAGAGGATCAATGGACTCTGTGGATTTACTAAGTACCAACAATAACACAACGTTCAGGTCTGACCTGCCTGACCTGACAACACTGTTTAAAGATTTTTTTAAAAACAAATTTCTTTAGGAAAGAAATCACCTCAAAGATGGTTCAAAGAATGTAGAATGATGGGGAGGTAATTAAAAACTAGATGTTCAGAGCTCGCTCTATCCTCCACAGCAGGGCTGTACATCATCAGCTGCTCATGCTGTTTAAATGAGGCAAAACTTATCTGCAGACTCATTTGCTTATGTCTGTTCCACAAAGGTTTTTACTGCAGTAGAAAATGCTGACCACGATTAACTAATGACTAAATTACTTTTGTTTTTTTTCACTCCAATTTATTTTCATTCATTCCTTATCAGCTAGTATATTGTGCTATTAAATAACAGCTAATTAATGTAAATATGTGTAGCAGTGATTTGTTTTCTACTTTTCCAGCTGTAGATAAAACTGTGTGCATAACAGCTTGTAAAGGAGTGTGCTGCAGCATCCCACCAGGTTATGTTGCTCTAACTTTGTCAAAGTCAGCAATGCTTTAGATGTGATGAAACAGGTCACACTAACCTTGTTGAGAGATCTGAAATCTCTGATCTACTCCCCCATAAAGGCTGTCAATCATTACAATACGTCTGCTCTCTAGAGGGGGTAGATGCCGTGTGACTGGGTGATGCGTAACTCAACTTGCACCAGAAGGGACTGGATGAGTTCCTCTTTTAAGTGAGCTCAGCTGCTAAAAAATGCTTTTCCACCAGATGTACAGAGAGCTTTTAGTTCCAGCAATCTATCCTCTAGGAACTAAATGAATCCTTTGACCCTCTACTGTGACCCTCTGTTGCCTGAACTCCTACTGGGTCTGAAGCCCTGTAAAGATTACACAAATCAGGACAGTAATGTACAGAGAAAATAAAAGATATTGAACTGGACCGCAAGACCAGTAGAGGGCAGTAGGAAAGTGGTCAAGATCTATATTTCAATTTGAAGAGTGACAATTTAAAGAGGCAACTTTGAGCTAGTTACATCGTTCCAGCATGTTTTTATCACTAAATACATATACGTCAGGAACAGTTTGTAATAAACCCAACATCTACTGAAATGTTCAGCTTCAAGGTTTCCAGTGGTACTCTTCAAACTACAGCACCAGGAACTGACAGATACACATTCCAGCTGAATCAAAGAAGAAGAATGTTCAGGAGTTATAAATCCAAGTGAATTAAATCAAGTAATTGTATCGTTATGTGGAGGGCAGGTGAAATAAAAAAAACAACTTGGGTACTCTTCTTACCAGAAACAATCAAAACGGCAGGCCCTAAAGTTCCTGGACCCTTGAGAGTGCTACCTCATGAGCAGTGACTTTTCAAAGGGGAGATTAACTACCCTGGACCTAAGACCATGTCCACACTTAGCCGGGTACTTGGGAAACCGCATATATTTTTATACATTTACCCCTGTCATTCACATGAAACCGCTTTACGTCACTAAAAACAATGTTTTCTGAAAACTCCGGCCAAGGTGGAGATTTTGGGAAAACTGGTTTCATGGTTTCGTGTGGATGGCAGTAAACTAAGTTTCCGGTTCTCAAACCTCACAGCTGAACGACGGGGGCTCATTCTGACCGGCTGGTACGAGTTTTATGTCTGGAAAACACTGCCCATTAGAGGTGTCCCAGTCCGATATTGATATTGGATATCGGTCTGATATCAGCAAAAAAACAAGTATCAGTATTGTATCGGAATCCATCTAAAATCTCCAATATAAGTAGTTTCTGTTACCCATCGGTTAATAATAAATGGGTCAGTTTTTCCTCATACCTACTGTTGCTGACTACTGTTCTTTGTTTGAGTAATATCACTTAATCAAGCTTTTTCTAACATGACAAATAAAAGTATGTTTAATGCTGATATCACATCGGATTAATATCGGTATTGGCCAATACTCAATGTTGCAATATCGGTATTGTATCGGAAGTGAAAATGTAGTATCGGTACATCCCTTCTGCCCATTATGGGTTCGGCATGCTCAGTGCTGCACTTGCCAGTGGATTTGCCCGCTGTGTGTGGACGAAAGTATTTTTAAAAATGAACGAGGGAGGGATCCTCAGTTTTTGAAATACTTGGCTACGTGTGGACATGGCCTAAATTGGATCTTCTGTGCTGTTGCTGAAAAGCACCATGAAGTATAGATGACATGACATGAAGTAAAAAAGACTATAAATCTGAAATAATTGTTTTTTTCTTTGCCTTAAGTTCAAAGTGGCAAATGGTTCCTGTGGTTTGTTTTTCATCACTCTAAGTGTGAAATCACAGGTCTGAGATGTATGAAGAAAGATTTGTTGATAAATTATTAAAATCATTTCCCTTACAGTTTGATGAATCTTAAAAAACTTTTTTTCAGGACAGCTACCTTGGGCAGCAAGAGTAACTTACTCCATTGTTTGTTTAATACTGCTTTTAGCTTTCCAAAGAAATCAAACAATGCACTTTGTTTATTGGCTTTCAGTCTGCGCGTAGAGCGATCAAATAATAAATGTGCGTATCAAATCCTGTTATGTCTGTGCCTGCCACAAAATTCCATAAAGAGGGGATCCTCAACAGTTCCCTTCTAAAAATAAAGTGATGTTTTTAGACCGAGGACTAGAGGAAGACTTTAGTCCCTATTCTGGACTGAAAACACTCTGTGGAAACTTGTAAAGGCAGTGACAGAATCTGACTTGCCCAGCAAAGAGGGTATCCCCCAAACCAAGAACAGACACTGACAACTTTTTGGCAACGGTTGAGCTCATAATTGAGCAGTACTTTACCAAAAGTTAACAAATAAAAATATACGTACAGACTACACATTAGTGTGGTCCCAAAATCCCTTCAGAGATCAATGAGTATCTGAAGTTCTGAGAGTGAAATGTTGAACCACTGAATTACTAAAATTAAATGGCTTGTATCGGATATGTAGTCAGAAAGGTTGCAGAAAAGGTTAATTAAGACTGTGAAGTCTGAAATAATGGAAGTGTGAGTACATGCCCACACAGCACACAAGGACTGCTGACAGTGAGTCTGTGTCGACTGCTGGTGTGTGTTCGCTTAGTTGGTCAGACAGATGGGTCAGCAGTTGGGGAGCTTGTATTTAAGAAGACTGAGACATAAAGCACGCCCAGGCTCGCTCTCTCCTCCTCTCTGTCGAGGGCTGGCAGCCTTGAACAGTGACAAATTCAATCCGGGGCCCCATTGTTCACTGTCCTGTTTGGTGCTGACAGAATAAAGCTCGGTATGGGGGATCGGGAGGGGAGACAGCCAAACGAGTTAACAGATGACTGCTCGAGTGAAAGACAGAAAAAGAAAGATGGAAGGAGTCAAGTCAAAGATCGAGAGCCAATGTGAGGCTTCATATTTGCCTATCAAGCGGCTGGAGACCAGAAACTATTTAAAAAAAACTTTCTGTATCAACAAAATCTTTGGCCGTTTAGTTGAGTGTAACCATTACCTTTGTTAGGTAGCAGTTACAGGAAGTTAACTCCCAGACATGGAATAGAAAAAAATCCAAACTCAGTCTTGAAGTTACACTAACATATTGATCATGAGTATACTAACATCAAAGCCTCTGTTAGGGGCTTTCTGTTTGTGTCCTTACACAGAATTAATCCGGTTTAAGGAGCCTGAGTGGTTTCAGGGTCCTGTTTGAGGAAATACTGTAGGAAAATGTTGGAAAAAAATGCAAGCTACACTAGCTCAATGTAATAAGACCTTCCCAAGACACTGAAGCACCTGAGTGAAAGACAAAGAGACAGAAAGAGAAACAGATGGACTGGATGAAGGGCTCGTCTCATTGGTCAAGATGTTCCAATCACATCCCTCTGTCTGCTCTAAAAATATGTCATCTTGGATTAGTAGCCCAGTATGGTCCATTCCTTTCTATCAGGCTGAGACAAGTGTGGAGGAGACGCTCTCTTGAGCACTGGGCTGGGTTGAGAGGAAGACTGCTGGAGCCTGGATTACTGGTTCTTAAATTACAAGTGGCCACACGGGGAGAGTAAGAAGGCCGGAAAACTAGAAAGAGGGATGAAGAGGGAGATGTGTTTGTGCAAACTGGCAACTCATAAATCTGACATGCAGCCAAGTGGAGAGAAAGCAGGAAAACAGGGGAGCAAACACACACACACACACACATATACAAAAATTTGCAAACATACTACATGATGGAGGAGAGGAGCAAGTGAATAGGAAAATAAGGCGGAAACAAAAGGGGAGTTTTTTTCTTAAGGACACTAGTTGTGCTGCAGTCCACAACTAACCCGTGCCCTGTCAATTTCACGCTCAGCAGCTCACAGGCAAAGCAGCAGTTTGCGTCAGTGGAAAGATGTAAGGGTACGGTTAGTGTGGGTAACAGATGGTGTGAAGCAGACAAGCAGACACTGCTTTAATATCTCGATATGATCTATTTCTTCATCTTCTCTGAGAAGCAAACAGCCGGGGCAGGAGGGCTGCAATATCAGATCAAACCACTTCAAGTGCAACACCGACATAAGCCTGTGTGACTTCAAAGATTTCATACTTTATTTAGGACAGAATTACCCTAACGATGCTGAGAGCTGTGAGTACTTCTCGTCTTACCTGAGTTGCCATTTTCCCATAATCCACCCAGCGCAGGGTGGCGAAGTTTGTGGACTCTGCACAGTTGAAGCCATGGTTGAAGCCGGCATGGTAGCCGTAAGGAAAGGTGATCATAAACTCGCCTTCATTCTGAGTGATCTGTGAAAAAAAGCAGGTCAATATCTGTTTATTTACTTTCTTATCTCTTTATGTATCTCATCTTCAATGCAACTGGAGTTAAGCATATGTGTCTATATGACCAAAAAAATGCTTGAGTTGTCATTCCTGTTCTGTAAAGCTGACCCGAACTGACAACACATCAAGCCTTTGTGTGTTGGTATTATTTCTGGTTGTTGATCCAATGTTAATCCAGCACTGAGTCCATGAACAATTTTTGTAACAAGGGGTGCAACGATCGAAATTTTCTAGCCGATCGTCGATCTTTAAAAAACCTGACCTGCTGATACCAATTTGGGGCGATACCTTTTTTTATATTTTGTTACTGACAGCATGTGTCAGCATACCTTAAATGTTCTAATCTTATTTTATTGAAAATCATTGAACAACACCTGTGAAACAATAAAATCTTTATGTTTTAACATTAACAACCAATAAAGTGTCCTGAGTTTTAGGTCTCAGAGCAAAAAGCAACAAAGGCCTTCCCGGGGTTATATAAGATGAATTTCATATGTAAGCATTGGCTGATCACCAATCCCTGATCACCGATCACCGATCACCAATCCCCCAAAATTAGGGAAATTGACGCCGATCGATCGGTGCATGTCTACTTGCAACCATTACTCAACATTTCCAAATTTTAAAACAGTATCTGGTTCAACTTCAAATTTACAATTGGAACTGAGGTTTTAGGACTTCCTCTACTCAGCACCAACTTTTCTCTAAACTTTTCTGAGTTGTGAGTGAAATTAATTCAGCTGAACATGAGTCATGACTGCTGCTCCAAGTGTTGAGTGTCTTCCCATGAGCTCTGTGTTATTCTGAGAGTGTTTAAAAATGTGAGGACAAGTTAAGCACATTCTTCTTTAATGCCATGCCCCAAAACTTAAGCCCTATATGCCTGGCTGAGGATCTCGACTTCCTTGTGAAACTTGGATCCAGGCAATCAAGAGACACATCAAGCCAGATAAGGTGACAGGCATGAGAGAGGAAACAGGGGCAGAGGCTGAAAGCAGGAGATAAACTTCCTCAACTAAAGGCAGTGGTGCAGATATCAAACATCCCTTTTTGCCTTTGCAAGAGCGCGGGAAGGCAGTTTTATTTTTAACATGAAACGAGGGTTGTACTGTTAGGTGGGTAACAAGTAATATGTTCGCTCTGATAATGACGTCCTGAGGGGGGAGCAAAGGGATAAAGGGGGGTGGGGGTAACCCTCTGCTGACAGTGAGGAACTTTGAAGGGAAAAAAATGGCACAGAGCAAGCATACAGTCTTCCATCAACTGTACACTGGGAGGATTCATATTTCCAAGTGAACAGAACAAAAGCAGGAAGGTGGAAATCCAATTAAGTTCTCACAGCAGAGGATCAGTGTTACACTGAGTCATTTCATCCTCTGTAACAGATGTGCAACAAAGCTGGGTCATTAACATGTCATTCAAAATATGACCACCTCCTTCTGTAGTTTAAACAAAGGGCAGACAGTAAGGAATACACAACTTCAAGTTTAAAATTATTTTTAAATACCGGTATATAATTCAAGATTTCTAATCTCTTTAGATCAAAGCCTTTTCCAAAATGAGTGCGTTTGTCAACCTAGAAGAGCACATGGCTTATACTGTATTTACATCATTCTGTGCTGGAAAAGAATACTGGTTGAAAGCAACTAATTCTGATGTAATGCTAGCTAAAAAACCTCAACGCTAACAATAACACAAAATTAGTGTCATTTTCACAGTAACAGATAATGTGTTATGAAACATAATTTAGCTCACCCTATCAAAGGGAATGCCATATTTCTTCAGGATAGATGGAGAAATCAGCGTCATCTTGTGGCGAAGGAAGGCGTCGCAGCCTTGGGAGCTTCCAGGGAAGAATCCTGTGCAAAATGGAAACAAAAAGCAGGCACTGATGATGTTTCGCTGACAAACCAGAGGAACTAAAATTGGCCATTAGAAATAGAAATATCTAAATCTTAAGTATGCAGACAAATGTGCGGTGTATACGGTCTGAACAAAATGAAAATGATATAAAATGATAAAAGCAGGCTTTAACTTTCTTCTGTAGATGTACTGCAAGGTCTGACATCTAAATGTCATGCAACCCATGAGGCTAGATCTCAAGCGGACAGTCCTTATTTGAATCCAACTTGTGGAATTTCCGGCATGTCACTCTACTCTCACCCTGTTTCATGCTCTATCCAGTGTAGTAATCTTTCTGAATTAAAGTGATACCCCAGGATGCAACAAGTTGGGTCCTATCACAAGGTTTAAGGCAGAAATTACCCCTACAGCAGTGTTTTTGTGCAGCAGAAGCCCCGGGCGCACGCACCAAAGACCCCACCCTGCTCGTCTGCCGGGTTTCCTCTGCACTCAGACGGGGCCATATTTTACTTGACCAAAAACACAAATAAACAGACTCCCACCGAAAAAATCTGACATCGGTCTGCGTTCACGCTTTAGTTAGAGAATTTTCAGCGCACTACTTTCACACAAAACACCGCTAAATTAGGCTCTAGTTCTCATCGTGTCTCTTGGTCCTGGCAGACTACCTGCGTTTTTTTATATCTAGCATGCTGCACGCGGACTGATACACTAAGTGACTATCGCCTCGTAGCCAGCTGTGGCTCTGCAGCGGAGGTAGCGCCGTTTTACGACACGATGAGAACTAGAGCCTTATTTTTTCGGTGGGAGTCTGTTTATTTGTGTTTTTGGTCAAGTAAAATATGGCCCCGTCTGAGTGCAGAGGAAACCGGCAGACGAGCAGGGAGGGGGTGTTCGGTGCGAGCGCCCTGGGCTCCTGCTGCACAAAAACACTGCTGTAGGGGTAATTTCTGCCCTAAACCTTGTGATAGGACCCAACTTGTTCCATCCCGGAGTATCACTTTAAGGCAGAAACATCCTCAAATAAAAAAAATGAATAAAATAAACACACACACACAATTACTGCATTTCTGAGATGGAGAAAATCAGAAATGATGTGAACACATATTGCAATAGTATTATTAATGAGGTTACATACTGCATTTAATCAGATGAAACTAGGGTCTTTTTAGTTGTGTTGATTTTTTTTTTAACAGTGATAAATGTGCTTTTACGATCCAATGACTCAAAAGTAGATTCTGCAGTAGTAGATTCTGTTTCCAAATGTTTTTTCGCAGTTTTGGTATAAAAGAATAAGTTGGCATGTAATATCAAAAGCAAAGCCAAATAATCTTTGCCATTGAAATGATTTCTCCTGCGGTAATACAGCCATGTGTTTACCATCCTACTGTTAATCCCACACACTAGAAAAGGTAATCCGGTTACTGGTTGATATGGGCATGAATTAATTTATTGCCCAAAGTGCGGAATGATCACATTGGCATAGAGCATGTAAATGTATTGTTTGTTTACCTCTAGGTTTTATCTGCTGGATTGTGTTGCAGCATAAAAAAGACAGAGCACAGCTCAAAACCAGGAATGGCTGCCATCACTCCCCAAAAATCCTTTTCCTATTCAGCACATGCAGAGATATTTCCCAGATGATATACTTTGCAACTGAGGGGAAATGTCTGTGCCATCATCTTAAGAAGCAGCAGCACAATGAAGACTGGAGACAGAAGCATCCAATTGTCCAAAGCATGGTCTAAATTATTTACCATCGTAATTAATCTCCCAAAAAAACGTATGAATGTTTAAACAGATGTGCTTTACTTATTGATGACTATGTCCACCAAGGTTGATTACAGGAAGATCTGTAGTCCTCGGACCCAAACAAAAGCAAATTTGTATTCTGTTCAATTTTATGTTTTTAAATCTGTAACAAGAGCTTCCATTGAAGCTGCAGAAAAGTTGCAATGTTCGTCTCTGTGTTACCAAACAACCAGCCCACTCTCTTCAAACACAGACTGCTCTGAGATCATTACACACCCCTTTGACATTTTGGGTTTTCAAAGCCCTGACTCTCCAACTCTAAAACAAAGGCTCACTTTTGCTCTTGGAGACACAGAGACTCAGGCGCCCTCTGCATAATCAAAAGCCAGAGTTTTTGTTCCATCACTTTCTCTCCAGCTCTTTACTGTCTGCACCCGCCGGTGCCTCAAAGGGGGGTCCATCCAAGCCTCCACCCAGTTAAACTTTAATGTGACTGACAGTATAATCGGCGCCCATTTCATCCTTCATTTTCCCTGCATTGTTTCAACCTCTGTTCCACCCTACAAAGCAAGAGAGGGATAGAGGGCCTCTATTCTCTCATCGCCTGCCTGCTTGTTGGAGCTGATAAAGGTGAATAATGTGCCGACAGAGCCTGGGTATTAATCCCCATTAAAATGCAGCTGGCTCTCTGAGCTCTCTGCGGGGTAATATTAACTTAAAGGCTTCATTCTGTCCTTTTGAGTTTGAAAATTAAGTTCCTCCCTCCAACCCTGCTCCGTCCCCGCCCTGCCACCCAATACGTCTGCAGCCGTGACGAAAGTAATGCAGAGATGAGGAGCGATAAGAGCAACGGCTGTCACTGCGCCAAACGTTTGGAGAGGAGTTTTCAAGTAACAAGACCGTTGTCCCAGCCACATTACGTGTTCCTGCTACGCCCATAACTGTCTTTTTAGGACGTCGTAAACAGTTGGCTACCTGAGCCGACGATGGCTTTGATAGGTCAGTGGGTGCTTGTTAAATAATGTTGGCACTGCTTCCCTCCCACTGCCAGCTGCTTAGATAAGAGGAGAGAGGATGGCTGCAATCTGACTGTGACTGAAAGCTCAATGCTGACATGAAGAGTGATAAGAAATGTCTATAGCGTACATTTTGACTCTGGGGCTGGATTGTATTTCATCAAATAATGAAAACGCCAGATAATTTGCACCCTTTAAAATCTGTCATTGAAGCTATTAGGGTTTTTTGTATTTAAAACTCCCATTACTTAAACAGAAAACATAAAGTAGATATGGACAGGATGATTTAGGAATGAACTGCGAATAGCTGTAATTACTTGTTTTAATAACCTTGGGAAAACACTCACAGATGTGACAAGTTTAAATGCTGAAACAATTAACATGTCACTAAATTTTAAATGACTTAACTCTGCAAGGACAAGTTTTTTTTACAGTGACCTGAATTGTCTATTAAACTACTACAGTTGTACTATCTCCACCTGGGTTTTTCAAATGTAGTTCTGGATGTGCTAAATCTACCTGATGAAGATTGCAGAGATAAAACAATATAAATAAAAGCAACAACTAACTTGAGGAATCTAGATCTTATGTCATTTAAAACAGTACTGTGTTTTTTGTATGTATTTTAGCAAACAAGCTGCATTTATCTACCTGTATTCTTTCTATATTGCAAAATACGTATGAAAAAAAAAGACATTTCATTGTTCCATCATGTTTTTTACAACATGAAAATGCAGCACAGATTGCCCGTCAGTCACACATTGTTACACTAACATATTCGAGCCATTCCAGTACAAGAGATGGACAGCGAGTGACAGAGGCTCTGCATTGGTGGTTATTGATCTGTTCTCCACTCTTTACAACAACAAGGACAAACGATGTGTCTCTTTAATGTGGCTCAGACTGCGCATTTCTTGGTCATCATTCGTACATTTTATAAATGGAGTTAACGTAAGTTCATGAAGGACACGGAAGTCATACGCCCAGCTGTGATCAGCTGACAGACTGATGTTCTAACCTACCCCTCTCAACCAATCACAGCGTGCGTCTAACAACAAGGCGGTGTATTTAAATCACGTCTTCATTCTCAGTTATTCCTGCTACCTCATTGTTGCTCAGCTGCTGCTGTCACAATCATCCCACCTCCACCCCAGCCTCCTCCTATTTAGCCTCATGTATGTATCTTATTGATCTGTATGCATTCATTTGTTCTGTATGTATACGGGGGGTTTGCTATGCACTCCCTGGAAAGCTCGAGCAAGCTGCTCGGCTAACCCAGGGAGTACTCTGAAAAGCAGAGCTTTAACGCCAATTCTAACTGTATCCATTTGGCAATAAATGGTTAATCTATGACGAGAGTGTTCCTGACTGAACTGAGTCTAAGCACAAGTTAATCCTTTATTGATCAAAACATGGGTAAGCAGAAAGAGGGGTGGAGAACTCAAGTTTAAGTAAAATAGAGTGCTGGTAGGAGATGTGGTACATCAGAGACAGCTGAAGATGGGTTAAGAAAAACTAGAAGCACAGACATTCAAGGCCTATTTTTCTGAGTTATCTGGATTGAAGACAAACTGAATGTCAGAAACAACTGACAGTCTAATGATTGGGTCTAAGATTCAGTGGAGCACACCTAATGTGATTAAGCAGGTGATGAAAAACCTCCAGTTTGCATTTGACAATGAAAACTGATTGAACTCCACTGTACACGCTTTAAATGTTCCCTCAGACTTATTGTACTTCAGTTCAAACAGCCTCTATTCACATTTTAACATCTCCAGCCCTCCTGATCTTCACAGTACAAGAGACTGCACACACAAAGTGCTTCAAGCTGCTCGTCTCTCTGGAGCACCACTTCACCACAGCCAGGTGACAAAGAAATTCATGTATTTCCTGGTGGTGTGACGGGAGGAATATTGAAGTTTGTCACCCACTGAGAACATGCAAAACATGTTTCAATGTGTGGCCCACAGGGTACACAACACAGTTCACTGTGAGAAGCCATGTGCCAGTCAGATGGGAATCTGCAGTCGGGTTGTTTCATTGTGAGGGGGTAAAGGGTTCCTGACAGTGTTGTGCATGCTGTGCTTAAGAGAATTGAGGTGGGATGTAGCTAAAAAAGGTGAGCGTGTTTGTGTGCGGGTATATTATCTATGCATGTGTTAAGAGTGTGTGGTGATGATGAAAAGCGTTATCAGAGCCTCACCTTGTGCAAGCCTCTCAAGCCTCTTGCCATGCTCAGGTGGGACACAATACCTGTAGACAGAGAAAGAATAAAAGATCAGAAAGATTGAAGGTTGTCTTATTCTTGAAAGAAAGATTTATACAGCTCAAAGACAAATTCAACACAATGCACAAACACTATTATGAAAAGGAAACACACAGAAATGAGGAAAATGGTTTTAACAGAAAATAGATGAAGTTTCTGTTTAGTACTGTTGATTATAATATTGAATATTTAAGGGGTAAACAAAAAAGATGTCCATAACCAGTCATGCTAAAAAATTAAATGTATATTTTAACTAACCATAGATTGTACTGAATGACAGACATCATGGCAGCTTTCCAAAAGTGAAACCAAAACAGCCAAAGCTCTCCATACTGACTCACCACTCACCAAACACTTAAAAGAAGATTTAAACATGGTGTCTGTCTTTGCTCATTATACTGATGCTAATTTATTTAAATTTTTGAGTTTCAAGAGTTTGGATTTTAACAATTGGACTCAACTTTAAGAGGGGGTGCTGTGCTTTTGTTTTTTTGTCTTTATACTGTCCCTCTGGTATCTTCGTAGAAGCTTTATATGATTTGCAGATCAAAAGAAACACAATTTTTCTCACACTGCTGTTTTATAAAACCCTCAATTTAAAACACTTTGTTTTAGCTTTGGTCTCTTTAAGGCTCCTCACTCATCAAAACCCACCTCCCTCTCATTGGCCAGCCCTCTGGAGCCTGTAAGCAGAGCTATGGGCAGACTAATATTTTGAAGCCTTGATGTCTTGTTAGGAAATCCTGATGTGATGACCTCACAAGTCTCTGCTCTGTGTGTGTGAGTGCAGGGAGCAGGAGTTGGAGGCACTTTGTGAATCTCCATATACAGCTAATGCATTTAACATACAGCAGTCAAGGCTAACACACTAATGTCAAACACTTAAGCAGGGGAGAAGAAGGGGAAATGGAAGGGCAGTGGAAAAGATTAAATGACCAATGAAGGGCAGGACAAGGAGAAATGACTGTTTTGGGAGTGCTGGGTTATTTCAGTGCCCTCAGCACTCAACATTTTAACAAATGAAATTACCCATAACACCCACCTCAACCCCTCTCCTCTCTTCTCTTTGTAACACATAATTCCATGACACAAACCAATCATTAGACTCTAAATGCTGAAAAGTTGCCGTAACCATCACTTTCCTTTATTCTATTCAATTTCTATGTCTGCAGGTGTGCAAGTTTGGCTTTTTTTTGCTTTTTTTATTTCTGTTTTTTTTTTTTTTTATTCTTTTTCTTTCTTGGACTTTGCCTCTGTCTTTATACAATATCAACAAAGAGGGCCTGTTGCATATCTTCAGTGTTCAGTTTACACAAGACAGGCACTGTCAGGTCTGTACCATTACACTAAAAGTAGAAGGCAAGTTTATTTGTAAAACAGAGTGGGCAGCAGCCAGCACACAGCTTGAATTTGAGCTCTATTTTTTAAGACGTTATACAATGCTCTATAAGGCTACAATCATTTCCTCTGTGGTTACTTAAATCTCCAAAGACACTGAACTTTGGACTGGGGAGGCTTGATTTCTTCCTATATCCTCCATGACATATGACTATCTGACATGGAGAGAGGTGAGAATGAAAAAGAAAGAACAAGTTGGAGGGAGTGTGAGAGGTGGCAACATGAGGAGACGAAAAAAGAATGAACAGGAGTGTAAGACGGAGAGGGAAAAATAATTCACAGAAAGTAAGAGAAACGTTGATTCCAGTCAGAGGTGTGGAGACATGGTGCCACACTGCCACCTGTAGACCAACGATTAGAGCTTCACAGAGGGGCTGCTTAGGTTTCTACAAGGATTCAAGACCACAACAGTTAGAGTTCTTCATACTGTTATGGAGTAAACATGATGTCTGGTGAATTTAAACATGTGAGCACACCACCTCATGGTAATAACTAATTTGCTTCGAAAGAAGCCCTTGATTATTTTCAGTTTTAAAATCATAAAGGATCTTGCCACTCCTGTAAACCAAAGCACGTTTAAAATCAAATGCCAAACAGTTATCTTGCTCCAGGTTATGAGATCACTTTTTTCATAATGTCTTATTCCAAGAGCCAGTTACGAGCAGGAGCAGCTGTCCAACTTAACTGCCATGCAAACCGAGCAGCATCACAGTTTGTCTCGTATCTAATTTTCTTGATATGTTTTGGGAGCAATAATGTGCATTACAGCATTACAGCTTGTTGAACAGACTGAACTCCCACTGCACTCATAAAAGAGACATTCAACCATAGGTTAAGTCAGGACGCAAGGAGAAAAACAGGGTCTGGTTGGAGGTGTAGTAATATGTTACAGTGCTCGTGTTTAGCTACACGTCAGGGATCAGAAGATGAAATTAATATTGATCTCTCATTTGACTCTCAGAGAGAGAGCGTTTAAGTAGATTTCCTAAAATTATAGGTGTCTGCGCGCAAATCAGAGCAGTTTGCACCACAAAACCTCCCTCACATGATCCCCTCCACCCCAGCATCAAACTAAACAAATCAGCCGTTCAGCGTGTCTCCTCCTGTTCCCCCCCTCCTCCTACAGCCACAGTTGCCATAGCAGCAACACGTCTGTCACTCCGGCAGCTGAGAGAGAAACGCACAAATACAACAACATGGAGCAAACGAAGGGCTGAACTTTTCCACCCCGCCAAGGAAGAGTTTGATTTCTCTGAGGTGGGCAGGCAAACCTGGCGGGTGAAATTAAGCTGTCATGACAGCATGAGAAGCGGCACAGCAGGTGTTTGTGTGTTTAACTCCACTGCAGACCTCTAAAACCTGTGTGTGTGTGTGTGTGTGTGTGTGTGTGTGTGTGTGTGTGTGTGTGTGTGTGTGTGTGTGTGTGTGTGTGTGTGTGTGTGTGTGTGTGTGTGTGTGTGTGTGTGTGTGTGTGTGTCCATCCTTCTAGTGTAGCCATATCTGGTTGATGTTAAGAAGCAAAACATTAATGAGTCATGAATAAGACATTTTCTCTTATTTAACATAAAAACATTACAGTTGGCTTTGTATCTATCCCAACTATTTTAACAAATATTAAAAAAATCAATAAATGCTTGTCATACACTACACTGTGATCCGTGCTATAGTAAATGCTAGGTTTTTATTGTAAAAGCAGAAGTCTATCTGCGTGAATTATTTAGCAATTTAAGTCGTGTCTCTTTCTACAGTTGGATAAAAATGAAGCAAATAAGCACTCAGAGAAGTCTTGCTCAAGTGATTAACTTTCTTTTTGAGCCCCTTAAACCAAAGGAAAAGATATTTGAGGTCTCTCTCATAATTATCTGCACCACCTGTAGCTTTTAACCATTTTTATCATGCTTCATCATTTGATGCATGAGTAAACATACTCAAATTAGACCAAGATTGCAACGATTATTTCATGAGAATAATGGAAATAGTTGCCATTGGAATTAGATGTATTAGGGATGTTTCAAAGCACTAATTTCTGAGCCGTTTGAAGGGACATTTACTTATAACTAACCATCTTAAACAACCAGAAAAGAGTCAAAACTGAGCACAATGGATCAGACAGTCAGTGGGTAAAATCTAATTGGTTGGCAAAGTATAGCTAACACCAGCAAAGCTAGCACTACAAGTCTTTGGTCCTCTTCCCAAGTTAACATCAGTAGCCTGTTCTGCTTACAGAGTTCCCCTGCCAAATGCTTAAAGAGGGGGTATTGCGTCTTTTAGGGCTTCTACTGTCCCCCGAATACCCCCATAGAATATGATTTATACATGATTTCACATGATCACAAGATGTACTTCATAAAACTTCATAAAGAAAACCTTTTTTCTCTTTTTTTTCACATTGGTAATTTAGGAAACCATTATTTCAGTCTCTGTCTGAACAGTTCATTAAAGCTGCTGTCTCTTTAAGGCTTCCCACTCAAAAACCCCCTTCCCTCTGATTGGCCAGCCCTCTGGAGCTTGCCCAAGGCAGAGCTCTGCACATACCTTGGTGTTTGAGGCCCTGCCCCTAAACATGTCATGGCTTAGTTACAATACAATGAGCACATTGTTTCAGCAAGTCTCTGGAAGATCTAGTGCTATTTCTATAAGGGACTGTTTGATCAGTTTACAGACAGATTCAAGGATTTCTTCAACATATGAGTATGTAGCAGATTC
Source organism: Halichoeres trimaculatus (assembly GCF_033239565.1). Classification (NCBI taxonomy): domain Eukaryota; kingdom Metazoa; phylum Chordata; class Actinopteri; order Labriformes; family Labridae; genus Halichoeres; species Halichoeres trimaculatus. Next base: position 13,714,800 of record NW_027437182.1, on the reverse strand, counting down.
AGGTGATCACGAATTTAGTATTCTGTCCAACTACTACTTTATATGTACGCTTTAAGTATAAGAAAGCATAACACCCCCTCTTTAAAAATATCCCTCCAATTTTTTTTTGGTCTGCCTGCCCTTTTGCAGATCTGATGCCATGTTCAGAGGCAGAGTCGGATTCAGCAATGAAAATAAAGAGAAAAAGAATGTTGGAGGTCTAAAGGCAGACAGAAAGTGACAGACTGCTAGGGTTGTGATCTGTTTCACGTGTGTGTGTGTGTGTGTGTGTGTGTGTGTGTGTGTGTGTGTGTGTGTGTGTGTGTGTGTGTGTGTGTGTGTGTGTGTGTGTGTGTGTGTGTGTGAGGCAGTAGTAGTCTTTATGGTAGGCCCTGACTTTGATGGCAGCAGAGTTGCAGGGGGAATGGACTTAATTTCACATACGGCTGCACTATGAGAAGGAAGGCAGTGAGGGTGTGAGGGTGTGTGTTTTAAGGGGGCATGCTCTGTTTAACAGCCTGTAATTACCCCACCACACACCAGTGTCAGGGTGAAAATGATTCAATTTCGGAAAAATTGAGGTGTAAAGGCTTGGTGAGCACAAGAGAAAGAGTGGAAGAGTAGAAGGGAGAACAAAATCAAGTGCCTGAATTAAAGAAAGAAACCGTTAAAAAAAAAAAGGGAAAAAGCACCCAAATGGTTTGCATCCCTCCAGCCAGAATGAAAAAATCTTAAGAAATGGCAGAAATTATGATAGGAGTAAGGCGGAAGGACACCTGGTGGACATGCTTCTACTGCATACTAAGACCCTCATGTGAAGGTAACTCAGATGATATGGAGCACAGCAACAAAAAAAGAACAGCTTAAAACTTCACAACTCTAATGGGGAATGGCTTAAAAAAGGAGAAGGGTGGTATTTTTCTTTTTTTAAATGCTTATTACTATGCATCTGTGACCTTCTCATCGTTTTGTTCTCTAGTTTTTAATCAAAGCTAAAATCACAAACCCAACCCAACCAGAAAACAGTCTAGCAGTAAAAACTTCTGCCCAGTTTGGGGTTTGACACCAGCTGAAAAGAAAAATCAGCAACAGGGCAAAACCTGCACTGAGTTTTATAAGCATGGCACAGCCAACACCGGGCCCTGCCTGCCAAACAAAAGAATGAGAATCACAGCTTGGTGACTGTCACACAGACACACAAACTCAACCTGTAGGCTGTAATGATATCTTCCTGCTCCTAGTGAGAGGTGTGAAAACGAGACGGAGAGATGATTTTAATGAGATCGTATCTCAGGGAGGTGAAACTAGTGACTGAAGCATGCACACACACCCTAACAAACACAAAGACACACACACATTCCCACAACAGGAGGCGGACAGGAGAAGGAAGCAGTGGTGGGAAAGCATACTGTGACAAAAGTGACGACAGGTGAGAGAGCAAATAAAGAAACTGACACACACACACACACACACACACACACACACACACACACACACACACACACACACACACACACACACACACACAGAGGAACAGATAATATTGCATTTCTAAATTCTTCTACATTGTTTCACCACCTGCAGAGACACAGATGGAAAACAACGAGAAGGGAAATAAGGGAGCAAACAAGCTCACACATAAAAAAAAGAGAAATGTGGGGGCAGAACGGAGAAGAAAAATGTATTTTTGATCCTGCACAGACCTCCAAAGAGGGAGTGACACAATTAGACAGAAATTTACAGATAACACACAAAACAGACACAAGCAGGAAAACTAAACTCTCTAGTTGCCATCAATACCAACACGACAGGCACCACAAATGAGTCAGTGAATTTCTTTTTCATGTGGTGTTTTTCTTTTGCTCAACATTCTTCAGAGATGAATTATTCAAATCGTAATTGTTGAGAAACTTTGAAGATGAATCAAACTGATTCAAGGGGGAAAACGGAAGAGAAAATATATCCCAGCAAAACTCCAACTTTACAAATAAAGACTGTAAGAAAAACAGACGATGAACAGAGCGGAGTCCCTGAATTATTCATTTGATGCTTGTATTTAAATCTCAAAGGTCAAAACACAACACTACAACAAGAAAATTTGTCAAGCAGAATTTTTATCATGATTTGGAATCACAAACTCTCAAATGTGTGACAGATGAAATGCCTCAGCTTGTGAACACAACAGAGCAGAGTAGGCTCTATGTTGCATAAATCATTTGTTTTGTAGGATGCACAGTTGAAGGACATTCTGAAAAGAGCATCAATGCTGTTTGATACAGAGGCAGTATGAGAGATGTAAATAAAGACTTTATTTTGGGGGGGGGGCTAGTCGATATTCAGTAATTTTTGAGAAACCAGTGGTAGGTTTGGAGCAGAATCTAACAAACTCATCTCCAAACAATCTTGTGACTGAAGCATCTTCAACTTTCCGCTCCTAAATACAGGTTTGAGTGATGCAGTTGCCAAAAAATTTTGATGTTGAATGACCAGCTGAAACGTCTCACCTTCCAGCTCTGATGTTCAAAAAAGAGCAGATAAAAAAAATCCAGAAAATGTGATATAGGAGGGACATACACTACAGCTCATGGGGTCTGACCAGAAGAGTTATCCTCTGATTGTCTCCTGGAAGATTTTTTTTTTCCCTAGTGTGAGATCAAGAAGCTGGAAGAATGTCAAAACAAGAACCTCTGGTTCAAGATTATTTTAGAGAGTCAGAAGCTAAATTTAAAATACTCTTTAAACTGTCATAGAGCTACTCATGAGCTAACAGGAGGTTATTCAGAGGAAAGTGTTTGATAACTGCACACTTTAAAGCACTGTTTTCCACCACAAATCAAGTGTCTCTGCCTGTCTTGTGCTTTTAAATATTAAGTGTCTCATAATGCATTGCTCTTCTGAAGAAGAGCTAGATCAAAGTAAGTAGATTGAGGGGGGACTCCTAATAAAAGGAATATGAAGTAAATTCTTGTTTCCTGTTGACAAAGTACTTATAACAAGAAAAAAAGGTAATACAAAAAATAATGTCACTGCAATGTCTCTTCTCTGAGCAGTCATCCCACATAGATGAACATTTTAGAAAGCAACTTTTCCTGAATTTTAGGGAAAAACATACATGGCTCCTGATTTCAAATGGACAAAACCTAGCAAGTTTAACCGATCTGTACAAAATAAGACTATTGATGTACACATATTGCTGCCACTGGCATTGTCTTTACCCAGGATTAGTTACCTCAGGGGTCTTGTGGAAAAAGAGAAATGAAGAAAAAGATCAACCATTCTTTTTGCATTGTTATTTTAAAATCTTAGGGGTTTTTTTTGACAATAATGGATGATTTTTTATGATGGGAGGCATTTTCGTGGCCACTAGTCAAAGGGATCATGTACTACATGCCTCTGGCCTATCATTATTTGTTATCCAATTCAATGTGAGATCAAAATTATCCTAACAAGTCTTATCAGAGAAAATTCTAAATTTGGCGATGGATATTCTGAAACACCTGCTGTGTTGACTATAATAGGCAGCAGAATTCAACAACCATAGTGTCTGAAGATATGGGCATAACTTGTAACTACAGACCGAAATCTGACATGGGTGCACAGCTTCAGCATGTGTAAGCTGCGGACTAGCTTTGAGTATAAAAACAAGAGGAGTCACTGACCAGGACTTGGATTGCCCAAAGTGCAGGTAGTTGATGCTGTAGAGGTCCATGTCCTCAGTGTGCCAGGCAAATGTGGTCTTCCACATGCCAAAGTAGAGGTAGGGAGTGTTGACGCCCTCGATGACGATGCCACACTCCTGCTCCACCATGTCAAGCAGTGTGTTGAGATGGCCGATGTTCCACTCATGGACATCCTGACAGACAGACAGACAGACAGACATTTTTGTGATTAGTATGAGTGGTCACTGTCTGCTTACTGCACTCAAAGTGGTCCTCACAGTCTATCACAGACTGTCCACAAGATGGTGCTGTAAACAAATAAAAATGTTCATGCTGGATCTGAACTTTGGTATTTAAGCTGCATTAGAAGAAAAAAAATGAAAACATATTTTAATTTATCTCTGTATTGCTGACATAGTATCCAAATCAAAATCAATTAGTTAAAAAGAAAATGTGAAAATCTTTATATCAGCAAACCTGTTAGAACTGCAGGATCCACATAATACAAATGTAGTTAAAAGCCAGTTTTTGGTTTAAACTTTTTTTTTCTTTATGTTATAACAGTCACATCAAGCAGTTTCTGTATCCCTAATAAACAGGGCCCTTACAATTCAACAGTATCACATTCTTCTCCCTCACCTCGTCATAGATGGAGCCACTAACATCAGCACCATAAATGGGTGACACAAACGTCAGGTTCTTCCAGTACTTCCTCTCCAGATCATCAAAGTCTTTGTGCCTGGGGGTGCAGTACCTGAAAACAGGAAGAGTCATACTGTCAGCTGTGATCAGAGGGAAGACCTTTGACCTGAATAAACATGAGGCAAGCAGCCAGGATTAACTGTAGTCCAACCATTTGTTTTCAGTCACTAGTACCGAGAAAGATTGTTTGCTAGCTTTGGGGTTCAGGATCCATAAGATACAAATCAATCATTCAAACAGGTGCTGCTTATTCTATGCTGGCCTTCTCACTCTGAAAGTAAACAGTGAGCTGCCAGACTGGAATTGATACAGAAATATGTCAATATAGATAATTATCCCATCACAATATCTTCAATTTATGGGATATTGTATATATGACCTGTTATATCACATGATACATACATTTTTGCTATATCAGGGGTCACTAAACTTTTCAGCTTTGACCCCCCAATCCCCACCCCTGCACTCTGCTGTCCACAGATCTGCTTCTGGACAGAGCAAAAAACTGGCAGATAGATGCATAGCCATTGTGGCTAATGTGTGTACATTTTTCAATATGATACAATAATCATTCAGTTTCATCTTTTAAACACTTCTTAAAATGTCATTTCATTGACAGTTTTTAGTTCCTAATTCATGCCATTTTAAATTTATTTGTTTATCTATTTATCTTTTTTCATCCTATTTACTTGTTTATATTTTAATTACTTTCTATTTTCACAACTCTTTACTTTTCCACTGACCTTTAACAGGTTTTACTTTTATCTTTTTTACATATTAATGTATTTCCCGCTCTTCTTCCTGTCAGTTCTTTTGACTTTTGTGTAATTATATTCACTTTAATCTCATGTTAATACATTTTCTCCTCCATCTTCTTCAGCTTTGCTCCACATGAACATTAGTTTGTGTTGTTTGATTCTTCTGTCTCTGAGGTTTCTGACATTGTTGAGTAAGTATTTCACCTAGGTTTTTCGTGGTCAGAGTTTTTCCTTCATGTTCAATGTCTGTTTGGCACTTTGGGTTTGGGTTCTAATTAAGTATTGAATGGCCTATCATATGATGTCGTTGGCACATTGAGCCACTAGAGGGCAAAATAGAGACTCAAATAAACTAAGCCCCAAAGCTGTATTCAAATGCTGAAATAAAATTATCAAGCCTGCCCTTTGTCCTACTGGTTTCAAACTTTAAAACCGCTGACACATTTTTTTATCAATTAAAAAATGTTTTGTTTTGTTTTTTTCAATTTAGGTAAATTTGGATAAATGTCATTTGCAAGCATTCAAGTGGGAACAGGGGACTCCCATGTTGTCAACAGTGGTGGGAGAAATTTAAACTATTTGTAATTATAAATAGTTTGACAATTTTATTACATTTATAATTAAAACATTTTTATTAACTAAAAGCCCATTATTTTCATTTTTATATTTGATTTAGTCAGAAGTTGTTTCACATTATACAAAACATGTCTTGGAAAGCAGAACTAGTGCAGAAGGCTCTTCTTATCTGTCCTAAACTCTTCCTCATGCATGGCTTACAATGTTTGCGGACCAAACAAAAGCAACCAAGGAGAGTAAAGAGGCCACTGCACAGGGGAACGGCTTACTTCTTGCTGTTGGCCATCTTGCGGTACTCTCCCACAGTCATGGACTTCTTCTGGATGTTGTACTGAGTGAACAGACCCGACTGTCCAGTCACCACCTGCATGATGGGAGCTGGAATCACCATTTCCTCAATAGTGTCATAGGATTTACGTGGCTTCCAGCCCTCAGGGGGGATCACCTGATGCAAGAGGCAGATCGTCAAATCATTGGTTAAGTTCTGTATCAAAACATCTGAACTGAGAGCACATGTATGTGTGTAAATGCGTGTGTGTGTTATCCCAACCTTTGCAAGCCCAGCACGATGAGCTCCTTGACTCTCCATGTAGACAATATATTTGGCGAAGTCTTTGAACTCCTCCATGGTGGGCCTGAAGGTCATGATCTTGCAGCTTGGGTTTTTAGCACTGATAGATGGAGGCGGCTGCAGAGGTGTCGGGGGCAGCTCTGAACCTGGAACCACACCCGGGGCCAGGTTTGGGTCTGCAGGAGTCTGAGTCGGGATGAGGTCTGGAGCGACATTGTGTTCTGTGGTCACAGCTATGTTGGGGGTTTCCGCTACTGCTGGCTCCTTGGTGGGAATTTGATCTTGCGCAGCACCAGAGCTGAGGGCAGGAGGGGAAGCTGGAGCAGTGTCAGGGGGTGAGGCTGGGGCAGGGTGAGGGGCCAGCACCGTGTCCATGGGCATGTCGGTAGCCATTGGGTCTTTTAAAGGTTGCAGGTAAATCTGGAGGATGGAAAATGAACAGTCAGGGTATGTGCAGATCATTGGAGCTTCTTTCAAACTGCAAAGACCTGTGAATACCAAATCTATCAACTGCTGTATGCTAAACCCAGGGATAAGGAGTCTTTACATTCCCATGACACATTAACATTGCTTCTTCTGTCCAGCTGGCAGTCCAAACCCTAAAGACTTTTTTATTCAGTCATTAAATGACAAATAAGAGCAGTTAACCCTTTGCAGTAAAGGTGATGACCTAGAATATGTCATGTTAGTGGGAAAAAAATGTGAAAACTAATTTATGAAAAATGGCAGTGAATTTCAGTGATGAACCATTTTTTGCAGCTAATAAAGACACTATTGAAATATATCACGCTTTTGTTGTACTTTATTGTCAAACCACACATGCTAGAAAAAATAATAGTCGCATCTGACCAATTACAAACATGAAGAAACAAGAAAACCCCTGCAGAGCAATCTACGGTACCATGGAGGAGCAGACAGTTATTCTTCCAAAATACAAAGAATTCAAACGTATCATCAAGGCCAAAAGCAACACTGTTGCTGCAGCAAAATCCAGGAGGGAATGCTGACAGAAAAATGTTGACTCTGTTAATGTGTAAATTCATGAAATAGTACAATATTTATTCACAGACGGCATTCTGATCCCTCAATTTTGCCTCATTTGGCGCAGACATTTGGTGCAGAGAACTTCCTCAGTACCCTCCCTAAGGTTTATATTTTCCATTAAGTACTTCTGAGGCTCAGCACCCCCTGTAGGAGTGTTTTGTGTTGGAATATTCATTCCTCACCGTAACGACACAAGTAGTTGTGTGTCCCATACAATGCAGTTATGCCATCTAGGAGTGTGCCATATCATACCGTCAATGATAATACCAGAATGATTTTGCATGTGGTCAAACCAAATGCCTGAACCCTGTATCAGCATGGATGTGTCTCCAGAGCGCTGCGCAACACAGAGCAGGGCCGTGTCCATAGCAGCTGGATACCTGAGATCACAGGAGAACTACATGTTCCCTCAGGAATCCCACCCATGACAACGTACTTTCATGTTAATTAATTAGTATGCTAAGCTCAACTGGCCCTTCTAAAACTTCAACACCTTCAGTCCATGCCTTCTTATTTCTGTTGGTGTCTTTATGGAAAGAATGTGTTGTGTTGTAGAGAATTATAAAGCTTTTCGCCTACAAGATTAACTTATCCTCCTCCAAAATGTCAGATTTCGTCTATTCGATGAAAGTGTATATTTTTCATTCAGGATGTCATCGGGGACATCAGAAGTATGGCATCCATCGCTAAAAGCTTTTACTACAAAGCCGCCTCTCACGATCTGCGCGACAACAGGGGGTGATGCTTTTACAGTTGCTGATCTCTTATCCAGATATTAACCTGCTCTGGAGCAGGTTAGCCATTCTGCATTACTGTGGTGATTTATCTCAATAAGAAGTGAACCTAGGACAGAAAATGCAGGGTGAAGCCTGAAGCTACCTCGATTTGAGAAAACTGAGCTTCATAGTACAGGCCTCTGGAAGCAACAGGTAAAGAAAACATCAACAGCAGATTGAAACATCTTATGTCCTTACCAAGGTTATAATAGTTTTGGATTTATCATTATAGTTTAGTTTTAGTTAGTTTTGACATTTTATTTTCCGTTACAGTTTAGTTTTAATTAGTTTTAGAGCAGGCATTCTAGTTTTTATTTAGTTTTGATTTTTGCAACAAGGCTTAGTTTTAGTTTAGTTTTAGTTTAGTTTTAGTTTTTTCATACCTTACCAGGATTCAAAAAGGTCAGAGTAAATATTTTGTCATACTGTTTATTCTCAGGTCCAACCTAGTGCGCACTGCTTAGTCAATGCTGATACTGAACTGTGTAAACACATGAAAATAATATAAACTTAGTATAAAAAATATAAGCATAAATTATATAAAATAATGTTGACATAAATTACATAAAAATAATATAAACATAAATTATAAAAAAACAATATAATATGAGCTTCAATAAATAAAAACTTGGACTCTGTAACAATTAAACTATTACAGATGCTCTAATTCATTGCTTTACTACGTTTCGTCACAGCACAGCGCACAACCAGTCAGTGCAGTAAACAAGCTTGTCCCTATATGCCGCTATGATGGTGCTGTGCGGCAACAGCCTAAAACTGTCTAAAATTGGTTGGGAAAATGTGGCGTATTAAGTCAAATCCTAAAGGCTATTAATATTGTCAAAAACTATAACTTACGGAATTTTGTCTATCATTTTAGTTACTTTCAGTAAGTTTTGTGAACACAAGGTACAGTTTTAGTTTACTTATCGTTTTTGTTTTCTTTTCTAGTTTTTATTAGTTTGAGTTAACTGCAATGTATTTGAAATTTTAGTTTCGTTTTAGTTAACTATTACAACCTTGGTCCTTACTACCTCTGCTGATTGTAGCAGTGCTGAGGTGTGGATGAAAATGACAGGTAAACAACATATCGCAACATGACCAATGGCTAATGAAAACCATTACTGTTTGAGATCATTTGAGTCATTGATGCCAGGAAAAGAGCTGCCTGCAAGATCTGTGAACCACACTTCCCTATGTAGGAGTATATCAGTATTGCACCCGCCTTTAAGAAGGTATATTAACTTAACACTCCAAAGTTTTAGATTAGTGCTTAAGTTGTACATTTTTCTGTCCTTCACCTCAAAATTTTTTTCCCATAAAACTTAAACTTCTTCCTTCTTTCTCTTCTCCCACTTAACAGCGGAGCAAACTTTTACCACAGTACAAGTAAAAACTAAATGATTTCTGTTTTATTGTATGTTAAGAGTTTAAAACAGCAATGTTTTGTAACATTCAGTTAGTGGAATGGTAGTTTTGATAGTCGGTGACGTATTGGTATTGGTTGTCAAAATAATGCTGGTTTCCATTTAAGTGTGGTGAAGTTTTGCATTAAAACTCAAATGTTTAAGGATACGTTTAGCGTTATTTATAACTAAAAAAGGAAAATATTTCCCATCCAATATGCAATTATTTATTACCTAGTGAACTGAGGCACATTTGAGTTTCACCTGGTACAGCAAACTAATCTGTCACTCAGAGACAAACTTAAAGGATCTAGAGCAGACTATTTGAAGTCAAGCTAGATGGGACCTTCATAATCAGTTCTATAGGTACAAAGAAATCAAAATGAACTAAATTTAGTAATACATTAATAGTTCGTTTTCAGCTAAACATCAAATTTCCAAGCTCAAATCCTCCAGTCTGAGGATTCCAGTCTCTCTGTTTCACAATATGGTTACCTGAATATCTCTGGGAATATGGACTGTTGCTCCGTCACTGAATAAACAGAAGCTGTCAGACAAGGCTCTTTGCACTGTTGCACATGTTTTCACATAAATAATTCTTGGTACACTGATAGTTACATGCTTGATGAAGTCACAGAATGATCAAATGTTTTTTAAGGTTTCTGGAAAGACTGGCTGGTAAAAGGAACAGGGTTGAATGAAGGACATAAATATGATGATTCACAATATTAGAAAAGCTAGCAGCTCTTTTGTAATGTACTGTATAGACCTCAATATAGGACGACCCTGATTATAAGATGCCCGTCCTCTTTTCAAGACCAATACGCAGAGATAGACTGATATCCAAAATTTTCTTTGTAACCATTTTCATTGAAATTCTGACAAAATCACTGGAATAACAGAGACTGCTTTCATTTTTGGCTACAAATACAATCACTAAGATATGTATTTCAAATGTTATTACTTTTCTTAATAACAGTAAAATAAATAAAGTCAATTTGGGGGGCTCTCTCAGAGGAAAATTGGTTTCTACATCATTCTTTATCATTAAAAAAGTGCGCAATTTCCCATTTGCTCTGAAATGTTTCCCTGTGTGACAATTTCCACTGCGTTCAGCAAGTTCCACAACTTGAAGTTTCTGCACTGCTGTGTAGCTCTTTCTAGTTTTATCAGTGTTTGTTTTTGATATAATGATCATCTTTGTACAGCGCTAGCTAGGCACAGAAGTCTAACTGTGAGGGCAGCGACAACACTGACTATCGTGGTCGCATATCACTGTGAATGCTTCAGCTAGATTAGAGTGCCATCTTCTTCATAGCATACTGCGTCACAACCCAATGCCTGGTTTAGCTATTGTATACTGGTAAATAAATCGCTCCACTGTATAAGACACAGGCATGAAAGTTGCCCTTCTATCTCGCTTAGGATGTACAAATTAATAAAATTATTAAATGCACAAAATCTTCATGAAACTAGCTGAAATATAAGTTCAGCCCATCTCCTAACAAGTTTAAGTCTGGCCAATCAGAAATAAGGGGGTTTGTGGAGCATGGAGCTTTAAAGAGACAACAATTAAAGCAAAGCACTTCAGACAGAGGCTGAACTGAAGGTTTTGTTTTTTTTCTAAAACAGTGTGTGAAAACTAGGATTATTTTTTTCTTAAGCTGAAAATCATGTAACACAACGTTTGTGGTACAAGGGGGACAGTCCAGAGTCGAAAGAAAAAATAAGACCCCTCGCTTATTACATGGGGTTCTGCTGGTAGCATGAACAAGGGTAAAGGGAATATCAGTTTATAGGTCAAGAATAGTAATCTGACAGCAGAATAGTAGCACAAAAAGACAACAGGATGTGAAACAGCAGTGTGAAGAAGATAAGAAACGTGCTAACCACTAATAAAAACCAAAAAGAAGAAAGACAGACAAGCTAATCCAGCTCCTCATGCTTGGAGTTTATGCACCACAGAGTCTTTATGCCCATTTGTATGCAACAAGTGGGAAATGCTTTCCTGATTGTTATAAACAAGCATGATGCCAAAAAACTACAATGAGGCAGAAGTTTTACTGAAAGTGCCAGAGGAGTGGAAGCTGACTGCAACATCGCAGTGAAAACAACTGTAGCTATTACAGGTACAGTCATACAGCAGGGCTCAAGCCAAATTCACATTTTACAGTATTGCATTTCATATTGTCGATATTATATCTTCATCACCCAGTAATGACCACCTCTAATGCCCAGTAAGGATGTGTTAATCCTGAGAATGTTCATACATACAATAACTTGTTGTTGTTTTTTTAATCACCACAAATGCACAAAAAAATTAAAGTTGCACCTCACAGCTGCTGCTGAATTTAAGGTTGCATACTCTAAAACATAAATACTCAAGGAGAGAAGAATTATCTTCCATGATTAACGCAGTTTAAACCCTTACACCCCAAACCTATGGAACCCCAAAAGATTCATAATTAAATAAATAAAAACAACATTTTGAAATAAATACCATTTTGATAAAATAACAGACAAATACACAATATGGGCATTTAATTGTGAAATAAGGCAACGCTATTATGAAATAAGTTTTATTATTCTTTAATATTGAATTATTATAATAGAATATTTCATAATGATTATTTTAACAATTTCATACTTTTTTAGACGATTACTTTTTACTCATTTTCCAAGCTTTTATATAAAAAAAAACGTTTTTAACAAAGTCCATTTTCATTTCATACTGTCCTTTTCCTCAATGGCCTTTTTTATTTCATAATGTCCTTTTTCATCAGAATGACTTGGTCTGTCAATCAAAGCTAGTGGGTGGGACCTGTGCTAGCATTTGGTCGCGTCGTTGCTGGGCTGTTGTTTTGTGAACTTCCAGACACCACCTCATTAAAAACACGCTGCTGCTGCCGAAGTCCTCTCTCAGGCTCAGGTCTTCTGCTGCTGTCCAGCCGATTTGCAACTTCCCTGAGCAACTCGGAAACTTTCTTCTGTTCTGCAGCCATTCTTTCTGAAGGGTAGCATGCACTTCTAGTTTATAAGCTTTTCCAGACTTAACGTCTTCACGTTTGAATCAATGTTGCAAGTGCTGCTGCAATGTCTATGTATAGGATCAGCCAATGACTGAACTGGCTTCGCCTTTAAGCTTTGATTGACAGACCAAGATATTATGCTGAAAAATGACATTATGAAATAAAAAGGCCGTTGTGAAAAAGAACATTTTGAAATAAAATTGACTTTGTAAAAAAACGTTTTTTTTCAATTATTTTATAAAAGCTTGGAAAATGAATAAAAAGTAATTCTTTAAAAAAGTATGAAATTGTTTAAATGATTATTATGAAATATTTAATTATAATAATTTGATATTAAAGGATAATAAAACATATTTCATAATAACATTGCCTTATTTCACAATTTAATTGCCATATTGTATGCTTGTCTGTTGTTTCATCAAAATTGTATTTATTTCAAAATGTTGTTTTTATTTATTTAATTATGAATCTTTTGGGGTTCCATACAAACCAACTAAAACTAGCTCGACTTTCAATCAGCATTGGCTTTGACACAACCACTTAATCAGAATACTGTTGGTATAGACTGTCACACAAAACACTGCCTCCTTTGATATGCATTGCAAATCAAGTCTAATTTACTAACCCCAGCTTTAAGACCGCACAAGTTACACTTTTAAGTAAAACAGAAATACGTACGTACGCACTCTACAGTGCTGTACAGTGCATGAAGCATGGTTTGAAGCTTAAAATATGAAGTCAGGTTGCAGCAGCCAAATAAAAACAAATCAACATGGTATCTCATATCAAATTGTTTCGACGTCTGTAGATAAACACGTCCATCCATGCGATATATGGCAAGACAAGGTTTTCCAAAAATAAATGGTTAGTTATAAATGGACCCAACTTAAAAAAAAACATAGAGAGTATATTTCAATTGTCACTTTCCTAAAAAAAATGCATTATCATCATTATTATTCGATGCCACAGCCGTCTTCCTAACAGGTACAATACTATCACAGTGATTAAAGGCCACATGACCCCCAGCTGTCTAACCACAACAAAAAAGGGCCTACACAGCCCCTTTAACTCCATCTGGGCCTAAAACTTACTTCAATATTACAACACGCTGCTTGGAGGACTACTATTGATTTTCACAGACAAAACTGGCCACTATGAGAGCTAAAGCCTCTTTCTGACGCGATGAGAGTAAAACGTAGCTGCTTGTGTTAATTGACGGCCACGATTGCTCTGCACATCCAATAATAAGCACTAGCATTTCATCCAGGATGACAACGAACGACAAATAGTGTTAAAGAGCATCAAATAATCAAATGAAGAAGCCCCACAATCCGCCAATGAAGTGTATCAAAAGCAGGCGTTATATTCACGCGAAGCAACCTTCATTATTTTACAGAACTATAGTGCATCGTAAAGATATGCTATTCTGAGCTAACGCTAGCTAGGTCCTTGCAGGCTACTTCCATATCTGCATTTAGAAAAAAAAAACAAAACACCGCGACGACAGACATCATACACATCACTATTACACGAGAATACTTCTTAGTGATTGAAAAAAATCAATTCCGTTGAGTAAATATTACCTCCTGCTGCAAAGTTTTGTCCTCTCCCTGTTTTGTTCAATGGATTTTGTTTCGTTTTGGAAAAATCCCTTGATCGATTTTCCTCTAGCATTAGCTTGACGAGGGTGTACGGGGTTACGCCTACTACCGCCACTACCGCTTACGATTGGTTGAATGACCCTGACGGAAGAAGTCGTTGTTCACGAATCCGACGACTTGATTGGTTAATTTTATAACGGACGTTAAGATTTCCCAATGAAGCCGGACGTCAGTTAGTCCTCTTTTTGGTGCTTCTGCTGAGGCGACGTGCACATTAGGCACGTAGACACTGCCGGTAAAAGGCAGCTCGGCCCGGTTAACCTAGACTAGAGAAAGAGACTAATGAAAGAAAACAAACACCACCAATATCATCGAAAGATCCTTAAAATACATTTAAAACAAGTACCTTGAAATTCTTTTCTCCAGAGTCCTGTTGGTAAATTTAACTAACTAAAAAGACAAAATAAGTTTTGACCTTGTCTACCAAATTAGACAATCTATGTACAATCAGGGTTACGGTGTAAAAACCTTCAAGTTCTAACCAACATCAACAAGAAAAATGTGAAACAATTTTTCATAAACAAACATGACATTACTTTTTCTCATATTTTTTTTTTATTGAAGGACACTTAAAACGTATTGACAAATATTTGCACCAAACATGTGCAGGCAATTCTAAAACTACATATCAAAACTAAAATGGACTAATAATTATACAATTTCTGAAAATATACATTTACCAGTCTATGCAAATCTCTGTCTCCATTAAAAACTCAACATGCTGGCTTGAGAACGGACATTTACACACTTTGCCACTGAATTTTAACAGCAAATAATCATTGGTTATGAGCAACGGTAAAAGAAATACATAAGAAGTTCAGATAATTTTGTTTATTCAATATTGAATTTCAAGAGCAGCGTGTGGATTATCCGTCAAGTTTCAACTTGATGCAAGCATTTTCTGTTTTTAAAAGGTCACATACAAAAAGTGACTTCAGGAGACAAAAGCACCCTGGTGATGGCAGTAATAGATTATAAAAGACAAAAAGTACAAACTTTAGATTTAGAAAATATACAAAAAGATTTCTAGACTTGCTGAAGATTGTGAAAGGGACAAAAAGTCTAAAAAGCTAAATGCAGTACATGGGAGAACTAATCTTTGAAGTTCTTAGGACTGGAATAAACAAATTTATAATAAGGGAAAGCCAAATCTATAATATAAAATACAATGGGCTAAAATGCTATGTTAAATGTTTTTTTAGTCCATATGATGGTAACTTTAAACAGAATGTGAAAATATAGGCTGAACTTCAGAGAAACAAGATAGAAATACACAATCCTGCCTGATGACACCACTCCACTGGTTAGACACTTCCTCTCAAACGAAGCAGAAAACTAAATGAAACTCTCATTTGATTGACAGCTTTAACTTGAAAGCTCCTCTTCGAGCTATTTGTGCAAGTGCAATTTCAGTTGTCCGACTGTGTCAGGACAAAGTGTCACACTTTTTGCAATTCTGAGCTTTCAGAGCTTTACTTTAGTTTTTGAATGATCTCTCAGTTTGATTTCAAACACTGAGACGGAGCAGAAAAAAAAAAAACAAATTTTCTCCCGATGACACATAAAAGGGTTTTCTAGGTCAGGTGTCAAGATAGACTAATGGGGAAAAAATGGCTCCAAAATCATGACCAACCAGAAAAAAAAACAGATTTTAAAAGCCACTGCCAAAAACCAACAGCTTGGGCAAACAGTTCAGTTACTGTCGAAGATCTTTCAAAGAATGCTAAACAAGGGGAATTCAGTTAAAAGAAACACTTAAAGTTAAGGATATTAGCCTGGATTAATGGAACAAAACTAAAGCTTGAAGTAAAATGTGAGTTGTTTGTTTGAACATAGTAATGCCAAAGCTACAAGAGGAAATCTGAATTAATTATCAAGTACAAATCATGGCAGATCCAAGGTAAAAAAATTGTATATGTATCATTGAAGTCCTCAAAAATTGAAGGTTTATAATCATTAAAATATATTAAGAGAAACGGATTCTTTATTGCCCCACTGAAATATTCCCCTAACAGTTTACATCTTGTTTCCTCAAGGGCTGAGTAGGCAGAACCACTGATCATCGTCCATTGCTGTAGCCGGGGAAAAACTGATTAAGAATGTCTTGCAGAGATTTGTTGACCGCCATGGAGTAATTTTTGCCCAGGTCATGTCTGCAGGCTGGGCAGGTGTACACCTCTGCTCTGAAGGACCGCTGAAGGCATTCCTGAGGTGAGAAGAAACAGCTTTTAGTTCTCAGATATCATAGTTGGTTCTAAACTAAATTTTCTTACATAAACACGGACATAAACAGTAAATCTCTTACCTTGCAGACGTTGTGTTGGCACTCTGTGGTGATGGGCTGAAAAACCACTTCTTGGCAGCAAATGCAGAGGAAAACTTCCTCAACTTTGCTCAAGAATTTCTGCAGAAAAAATATTCAAAAGCATTACACCAAGCGCAGCTTTAGTGTGCTAAATTTCCAAAGCAGCAGCAGGTCACCGGACTTTATTGGGAGTCCTATGGTTGCTTGTTTTAACAAGTGTGAAAAGTTAAGAGCCAAAAAAAACTGAAGTGGCTGTAAATTTAGTTTAATTGCCAGCAGCAAAGTTTGATAAATTTGGACCTTTGTTCTTTTTTAAGCAATAAGCCTCAGCATGAAAACCCTGCAAAAGAAAAGCTTAATCATCCTCACCGGTCCAAGTGACAGTGACTCCATGGCTTCATCCCACACCTTCTTGTTTGACTCATCTGTCTTGATCAGGGCTTTCTGCTCCCTGGTGAGCTTGTACTCCTCCACTTTTACTTTTTTAGGAGTCTTGGCTGGTGAAGACTTGGAGGATTCTGACAAGGATATACAAGTTAAATTTCCTAAAAGAGTTCTGAGGATGTAATAATAAAGGATTATGAAAAATTGAATAATAAATAAAAAGCATGCACATAACTTACCACTGCCCTGAGACTTTCTCTTCCTCTTTGCCTTGCTGGGTGTTGCTGCTGCAGAATCCTCATTCTCCACTTCATTTTTGTTCTCCTTTTCCTTCTGATAACCAGCAGGATACTGGAACAGAAATACGATCATTTTATAGATATAATACAAGTGTAATATTGTAACATTTATTTGTACATCATGAATAATAAATGATAATTTTTACCTGCATGGTGAGACCAAGCTTCTTGATGCGATCCTTGCCATCTCTGGTCCATGGTGCAGGCTCATCATCATCACGCTTCAGCAGATACCTCCAGACCAGGAAGCCAGACTTACCCTTGGCTGGCCAGTACTTCACCACCTGAGGGAAGGAAACAACAATGAAAGATGTATAACTAGAAAAGATGCATAACAATCATTCAAACTTATGTTATCCAGACCAAAACCAGCCATCTTCTTCAAACTCAGACCATCAGACATATCGCACATTACATTTCTATTTCAGCAGATTTTTGCATTACATATTATTTTGATTATTAATATTCATACTCCATATTGCTCCTTCCCTCCCAGTGTTCCCTCATACCTTATAGATGCCATCGTATCGGTTTCCTTCCTCAGGGCAGTATTTGCTGTGCTTGCGGCCCTTGCAGCTGCGTACAACTCGAACCGGTTTGCCTTCTTTCCAGTTCTTGGCCTCGGCTCCATTTTTGTCGTTGACATGGACGTTGCAGTTAAGAGCCAGCGCCCTGGTGTAAACAAATGATTGTGATATGCAAATTACAGTCAAGGATCAACTAGGAAGTCAGGCATCAAGTTGATGCAAAAGATAGTGGTTTTAAGGACGAGTCCATTGTGTGGTCATACCGGTTCATGTGGGTAAGTGTCTGATCACATGACTGCTCAGCTGTCCTCTTGTTGCCAGAAAGATCTCGTCCTCCAGAGCCAGTGTAAGTGAACTCATTGCCATCATCCTAGGATGTAGAACATACATTTACAAATATTAGAAGCCGCTTCCTCAGCTGCTAGGCCAACAATTTGGGAGCAGTTGTGTTTTACCTGCATGTCTGTAAGTTGTGCGATGAAGTATAATATGAAAGACTTGATTTGCACCCCATTATCTTCACAAATAAACATCAAGTTATAAATTACGTCAAACCAACGTACCACATCATCCTCATAACCTCCTGCCAGAACAAGAGAGTAGGCTCCATCATTGCTCCTGCCATGAATCCCGGCAACATGTGGCCTGTGCACGCCAGATTCACTGACCTGTTTAAAAGTGAAATTTAAAAAAAATCAAAGTTATGGAAACCAATAAAACAATCTGTACCACTTGTGCTCTATGGACAAATGTTGCACAAATGTCCACTCTACAGTTGTGCAAACTGACCTGCACTCTGAACTTCCACAGGGAGCCAACAGGGACACCAGGGATTGGGCCGTAGTGGTTGGACGGGACAATGGTGCACTGCTTGGTTCTGCCAACACACGCCATTCCCTGGGGGAAGTTAACCCGCTTACTTTAAAGAACTTTACAAACACCACCACCACCAAATAAACCCAAACTGAAACTTTATATTATCTAATGAGTTTTAATGTGACCCATTTCTGAGGAGTGTCATTCAAATCCTGATGTCTGCACACTAAAATAACTGAAGCAGGAATGCACATATAATGAGGACTGTTTGCTGGCAGCATTGCACTCACCTTGCCCCAGTCCCTCTGGCTAGAGGAGCTGGCAGAAGCCATCTTAGCTTTCTTCTTGCTTTCTTTCAACTTCTCCCCAGCCAACACAACCTCGCTGGTGTCATTACGACAGCCTGGGCAGTACCTGGAAGAGCAACACATGTAAAGTTTAGGTGGTAAGACAAATTTTTCATGTCAGTGAATATCTCCTGACTTAACACAAATGTTAGGAACAACAAGTCTTAAACTACTGACCAGTCCTCGTCTTCAGGGATAGAGGTGAGTGGCGGGTTGAGGCAGTACGTGTGGTAAGCCATGTCACATTCATCACACAGCAGCTGTTTGTCAGGATCCTGCTTTATGCCACAGATGTGGCAGTTACACCACGTACAGTTTTTCTTGAGATCGTCCTTACAGTGTTTACACTCAGGTCCATTTGATCCTGGGAAATGAAGACATTTCATTAGACATTTTGTTTCACTTTAAATGTTCATGCGTCTGTTAAGTGATCAAATGCTCCAACTGTAAAGCTGTTGACATACTTTTTAGAGGGCTTTCAGATCCAGCAGGTGCTTCAGACAGAGAACCAGGCTCCTCAATTTTATAGATTTCAGTCAAAAACATGATCCGGCAGTCATTAAGGGAGTCACCAGCATCACTGCAAACAAAAAAAAATCGTCAATTCGTCCTGCAGAACACTAAAACTGCACTACCTTCTCTTGGTATCACATTTCAGCAGGGATAAACAAATATTGTAGTGTGTATTACGCATTTCAACATCTAAACAAACAAATGCATCTCAAACCTGCTTTGAAACTAAGAACTCCAAACAGCAGACCACAGTAATAACATAGCAGGAAATGTGCATCTTCCCATCTGCTACTGTGGCTTCCTAAAACTAGACTAGTTTTGATATACAATGAAACTTTCAAAGTTCTTACCCGAGAATAATCTTGGCATAGATCTCTCGCACAGTGCGCGTCTCCCTTTTCTTCTGGATCTCTGCATCATACCAATAGCCACGCTCTTTGGGCTCATCTGGGTTGAAGTTGACCATAACAACCATCCCTGTCTCCAGCTGGTGCCACTGGTACACCGTACGAGCGCGGGGTCTGACATCCTTGGACAGTAACTGGATTACACCATTCTCTGGGTAGCTGGGATCAGGAAAGTCATTCATCAGTTTGCACGCCAGACACTAAAACAGGTGCATGTACAAGCATGAGGTTCAACTGTTTTTGCTGTAGGTTAACCACTGAAATGAAAAAACCTTTATCTCTAACACGCCTACCAGCTCAGCCTCTCAGGTGCTCGTTTGCTTGCACTTCAACATATATTGACCAAGCACTAAAATCACTTAAAACCAGTTTTGGGCTTCACCCTGACTGTTTTGGTTGAGCTGATTGACCTCTGGAAAAACAAGTTATGTCCATTGTTAATAACAAACCAGGAAACCAACATCAGTTTATTGCTGCTGGATCTTCACATCTGCATTCTACACATTCTTACAATTATCCCTGCTGCTCTGGCACATTAAAAAGTTCACTGATTAAACTGAGTTTGCCCTCTGGGCTTTCAAGATAAGAGCATGCTCACAAATTAATCTATGTATGTCATCTCTTCAGTGCTTCCTAACTTTAAGAGTGTCAAAAAAATATTTTTCTTTTTGTGGTTCAAGTGCTCAGGGTTTGAGAATATTAAGTGAGTATCATACTTCTGAAATTAAGATGTTTTATGCTTTGGCGCATTTTCACTTTTATTGATACAACACCCGCAGAGAAACAGGGCAAACTAGCATGACTGAATCCATTAGGCGTGCTTAAATATCACAAGCAAATGTGTATTAATCTATTCCAAAATGCTGTTTTTATGTACTTTATTGTGATCTCTGTACAGAGAAGACACTAGTGTTGACTGATGAAAATCTTAAAAATGTAAATAAAGAAAAAGAGAGGAATCTCACTCTTCATATTTCACATGGTACAGAATCTCCTCCTGCTCCTCTGGCTTGGCGCCCTCTTCAATGGGGGTCTTGACTGTCTTGGTGACATTGATGATCTGGGCCTCAAACCACGCCCCCATGTTCAGGTCTCTAGCGTCCACCAGCTCATTGATCTTAGAGAATCAAACAAGACACAGACATGTTTTCAAGCCTCATCCATCAGGTATGTGATGGTGTCACCCAAATCTGTTTTTATGCTTTAATCTCAGCATTAAGAATTTCTTGACAGACTTTAAACTTACATATTTAAAAAAAACGTTATGAAAGGAAACTGGCAGAAACATTCAATCCAGCGCATCTCCACTTGAAATATACAGTCTATTTCCTTACAAATCACATTAAATATGAAAAAAAGTTTGTAAAAGGGGAGAGGATTTATTTATTTCAATGTAAAAGCTTGCATTCTTAACCAATAAATGAATAAAGGTGTATGTCAGACAATGTTTTTTCTTAGGCATGTTTGTCATGTCAGTTATTCAGTTAAACAGTCAAACTCAGAGTTGTCAGAGCTGTGAGCAACTCCTGAAGGGTGTGTTGCATTTTTTTTGAAGGGCCAATCTATTCAATTTCACCTACACAGCTGGATGATCTGATTCAGTCAGCAGAGGCTAAAGCCCCATTTCCACCGAGCAGTCCGGTTTAGATCAGTACGGTTTGGTTCAGGTTGGCTCAGTTAAGACTGATCCTGTTTGTGTCTCCTTAGCCAACCGTTACCCCCTTGTGGTAGAAGACGTGTAAGCCAGGTGCCTATAGCTGTGTCAGTTACACAATAGTGTGACGCTACAGCAGCACGACAGTTTATCCCATTAATAAATCCAACAAAAAAGAAAAAAGCGGCAGGATAAACAAAGAGCAACTGTGGGAGACATCCAGCAAATAGTCTTCTTTGTGACTGGCATGCAGCCCTTTGTTGCAAAGTGCAACCAAGCTTCATTTCCAGAAACGCTGTATGCCACAAGGAGGAATACAGCTGCTGTCGCAAAGTAAGTGACTATTCTTTCAACCAATCAATGGTCTGCAGTGTTGTAGCCCCACCTTCTGGGAGTGG
Organism: Halichoeres trimaculatus; assembly: GCF_033239565.1. Classification (NCBI taxonomy): domain Eukaryota; kingdom Metazoa; phylum Chordata; class Actinopteri; order Labriformes; family Labridae; genus Halichoeres; species Halichoeres trimaculatus. The sequence continues at coordinate 13,692,989 of NW_027437182.1, read as the reverse complement.
TTCAGTTTGGCACCCCAACAGAAGGATCCCAAAAAGTGGAACAGCTTGTCTTGGTTATTTGGGATCTTTCTGTCCTGGGATTAGTCGGTGGAAACGCCACAAAGTATCATGCTGTGATGTCATGCAGAGATGAGAAAAACTGAACTGCTCGACTGAAACAGGGCCTATGACCTCTTGTTTAGCTTGGTAACTTGCTAAATGCTGCACAGTTCTGTACTCATGGTGGGTTAGGATGAGATAAGACTCCTTATCTTGTCTTGATGTTGGGTTTCTGTTAATAAAATTTGATTACCATTAAAAGGTCTAGACCAGTTAGTAGTTTTGGAAAGTGTCTCGAGATAACGTTCATTATGATTTGGCACGATACAAATATGGACTGATTGATTCTTGACCTGTGCAGAACACTGGTCAAAAACATCTTTTCATTCCCTTTTTTTCCTGCTTCAGGCACTTGATTTAATACAGGATTTAAAACCCACAACCAGAATTCAAAGCGTACCTTATAAGAGCCAAAACCTGGGTCAATGAGCTCTGGAGTGTTTGTCTGAGCAGAGGTGCCAGCCGTCTGACCCTCAACCTCGCCATGAGTTGAGCTTTTGTCAGACTCACTCTGGGTTGAGCCACAACCAGAGTCGGAATCAGAGAGTTCGGCTTCTTTGTCCTTACTCTTGACGACATCAACAGGAGCCTTCTGCCTCACAAGCAGCTGGACGATGTCATTTAGGCCCACGTTGTAGTCAAATATGGTATGGCCATCCTCCATCTGATATTAAACAAGAACAATTAACAGAAAAGAAATGGTAAATGGACCACTCTGAACACTCAAAGCACTTCTAGTCTCTCACCCATTTACACTACAGAGACTTCTATCGTAGGAAACCTTAGTTTTTAGCCAACATATTGATACCCATCCCCACACCACTGATCAACAGTTGGAGCAATTTGGGGTTCAGTGTCTTGCTCGGAGACACTTAACAGGTGACCACAGGAGCTGGGCTCAAACACTCTACCTTTCGATTGAGAGATGACAATGGTACCACCAAGTCACAGCTTCCCTCAATACATGGCACCATGAATAACAGACAGCTCATAAAAATGCTGCCTCACCTGCTTGCCACGGTAAAACAGCCTCTGTCTCTCCGGCTCCACCTTAAAGAGCTCCATAATTTTGACACGTAGCTCGTCCACCTTAGTGAGTTTGGAAAGGGAATCCACTCGGTGGGTTTCCTTCCCATCCATTGTGCGCACTTGAATCCACATTGCAGCTGCCCTGTGTCAACAAAATGACGCCACAATATTAGCACAGTTAAGCTTAAAGACATTAGCAGCAACCACCCTTAGTTGATAACCCACTAGACAGATATTTCATGGTTATAAAAAAAAAATCATGCTTTTGCTTTCAATTTTCATGAGGACACAAACAATATCAATGGTCATAAAAATGCATCAAGTGTCATTTTGAAGGTGACAATAGTCAGGTATTTCTGAAGTTCTGACTAGCTGAGGATTGCAGACTGTTGTTACCAAGCCAATTTAACACTGAGTTTATGCAAAATCTAATGAATTTCTACTCCTTTTCCAGCTGTACTTGCATTAAATATCAGTAACAACACCTTGCAATATCATCTGTCAAAGGTTCTGTTTCACATTTGAAGCGCTGCGTTTCTGCAAAATGTATCGTAATATAAGGATTGGTTGTTTTCAGTGCAGCCATAAGTACAGTGAGTTCACTCAAGGAGTGGTAAGTGTTTCTCATTGGCAGAGATGTAGTTTTGCCAGTCCTTGTATTGTCCTGCTGTCAGCACTAGGCTGTCACTTGAACTGAGTTAGAAAGGGAGGGAACAAGCTGATTTAAATACAGTGCGGGAAACTGAGCTGTAAGCCACTCCCAGTTCTTTTAAAAGCAAGCACATCCGGACGGGAGGGAGCGCTAGCAAACAATGTGCCACCAATCTGTGACAATAAAACACACCGAAATACCATCTTATTCACAGTGTAAAACCGACGGATTAAACACCCAAACGGTGCTGAGACAGCGGAGACGAAGCCTTAAAATACAGAATTTCGAGATGAGACCTTCTCGCCTGTTTGGCTTTTAGTTTTGCGCTCTCAGCTGAGGGCTTGTTCGCTCTGCTGGCTAAAAAAATAAAACACCAACGAACAAAACACAAGTGAAAACATAGGGAGCAAACAACTTTCCATGAGTATTAGGCTGAATTTCACCATCCGACACTTATTCAAAATGAGGACACAAACACGAGTCAATTCATTTTACGCCGTTAAAGAGAAATAAGAAAAGCGTTTCTATTTAGGTTAGCGTATTTGTTTTGTATTATGGGAGACAGGAAATTACTAGTCTGCTTACCATGTGCTGCATATTCCATTACTACAGATAAATAGTGCAAGATAACAGCTCGCCGTTGACAAGTTCACCTCCCTCTCATCAATGCTTAGCTACAGCAAACCACGTTACTACTTATTGTTGAAGAGCTTTCAGCTGGTATGTTGCCAATAACAAAAAGAGTGCATTTAACTGCCGGGAAAGTGTCTCGTACGGCTAGCATTTAGCTATTTTTAAATTTTAAACGTTGGGCTGACAGGGGAAGTTGATGTAGTACCGCAAGTCAAACAGAAACGAGGGAAGACTTTGTCAAGTTAGCTAACCATAGTAAGCTAGCTACTGGTTGAAGGTTTCAATGAGTACATTTCTAAAAGTTAATAAAACATGAGGAAATGAGGTCTTACCTGTGTGTTCGTCCAAGTGAAAACAAGAAATTGACGTTTTAGAAATAAAGCGCACGTTTTCCCCAATTAACTACTATGCAAGATTTGCACCACCAACTCTATGCCTTGTTGGAGATTGATCAATGAGTTATTCTTCAAGACTTTGATACCCCGCCCGCTCTAACAGTCCAGTCTCGCCATTGGCTTGGTGTCTCTAGACAAAAGGAGTTCATTGGTCTGCAGAGCTGTCAATCTTAAATGTGACTGGAGCTTAGCCTCAGCGCGCGAAACGACATTCTCGTGGGTGCAGCTCGCCTTCTGTCGTTTCTCGCGAGACTTTGTGGTACTCCGTAAACACCGGTAACCTAGTGGGACAGATGGTGGTTCTTGTAAACAACCTCACTGGTATAGCCGTTATGTCTGAGGAGACTGTCCTGTCATGTAGTTTTGGAATGAATTTACTTACTCGTATCTATGGTTTTAAATGATTAACCTACATTTGGACTAAGCAATACAACTTAATGGTTTTGAACAAAATATCCTCCGTTAAAGCAGGAGCTCAATTGGAGCATTGAAATTAAAGTATAGCGTCATACCCTGGAAGTAAATCTGGAAAATAAGCAGAAATCTGCGTGTTTAAAGTGCAAATACAGCACTTTTTATTATCAAAAGAATTAACACAACACGCTATTTTGCTTAAATGTCCCTGGTCATTGTAATTTAAGTAGTCCATTCATTCTCTGTAATTATTGCTACTAAAAAACTAATAATTATCCAAAGGCCAACTTTTGTACAATTCGCTTTTGAGTCAGAGAGGAACCACTTAACCCAAAAGCCCTGCCAAGGCAAAAAACAAGAATTCAAAAAACTAAAAAAAATTCCCAAGGTATCTTTTTATGAAGTAAGAGGAAGAATACAGAACAGCAAAAGGACAAGATAACAAGCTTTAAATATTTCATTGTATCACCTGCTTGAGACTCTAATGTATGAATGCTTGAACAGCTCAAGTCAAAGTATTACTGTTGAGTAGGACTAGGCCAGGAACACAAAAAGAATTCATTATATAAGTAATATGTGCTTCTATTGCACAATCCTTTCATTTACAGGGCAACAACTTGAATAATTCACATACCAGGGCTGAACAGGTATAGCAAAGACTGAAAGATGTCATTAAAGACACAATAAGCCATACTTTACAACACATTCACAGTCATGGATCTGAAGAGTAGGATTAATGACAGCTCTAATAGAACCTTAAGCAGAGGAAACGTTCTCCCTGACCGAGGTTCTCCTCCCTCTCATTTGGACAGTTCAGTATGAGACAGTAACTGTATTCCCAGGAGTGATTGTGCGTAACAGTAAGCAAGTGCAGGGCAGCATTAGAAAAACATGTGTGCATGTTGAGAAAATCCTCTCTAGCTCTTAAAAAGAAGTTTGCAGACTAAGAAGACAAATTCTGTGTGGTCTAGGAGCTGTATGGTGTCTCTGGTGTGGCGGATCCAGGACAGAGCTGCCTGGCAGGGACTGAACAGCACTCAGAGCTCAGGGAGGATGACAGGAAGTGGACACGACAGGCCAAGTCGTCCAGGAAATCCTTTTGTAGCTTTGTTATTGCTTGGGAGAGCACGGCGGGCAGCGCCTGCACACTGAGAAGGATGGAGTCGAGTTTGTCTTCCAGAGCTACTATCCTCCTGTCGAGCTCCTCGCTCCGATGCTGCAGCTCTGACACAAGATCATACATCATATTCTGAGTCTAGAAAACAGCAGGGAGGTCAGGACAGACAACTGAGTTTACAAAGTTGAGTCAGGATAAATGTCTGGAGAACACAAATTGTGTAAATGTGGAAAATAAAAGAATAGTGCTCCTTTAATATTTACTCTAAATACATGTATAATTAAACACAACTTATTTCAGGCATTAATTAAAATTGAAATAATATATGAAATGAATTGATATTAATGCATAGAGTTACTCTTACTTATAATTCCTTAATTGCCCCTTGTCAAGATTTTTCTATTTGCCTCATTTCTTCTTTTTAAATGTCTTCTTACATTAATTCGTTTGATCTATTTATTTATACTATTAATATTCATAGAGGCTGAGTGGTGGGCCTGTTTTACATAGTAAGTGCCTTTCAAATTCGTAATGATGGAGTTAAATGTCATGAAATAACATTAGCACAGAGACACTTTTTGCAAATTTGTGATTACATAAACACTGTCTTTGTGTCTGGTTGTCTCTGTTCATCACATGGAAAAGATACTGTTCATACAAACCTTAGCAAGATCAGCAACTGTATTGGCCTGGTCAGTCAGCTTTCTTTGCTCAAGTTTGACTGCTCGCAGTCTGAAATTGAAAAGCAGGGGTCACTTTTGTGCTACTTATGCCAGGCTCAGTCCACATGCATGCTTTTGAGTCTTTAAAGGTAAAACATGAAATCTTTGTGGTTGTGAAAACATATTTATACCCACTGATGAATAGCTTGTAGGAATTTACGCTGGTGGTGACGCACTCTGGCCCGGTCGATCTTTTTGACTAGTTTGGTGTTTTTGTAAATGAGCCACGTTTCCCTCAACACATTGGCTGCAGTGTTTTTTATCTGTTTAAGAAAAATATAAGAATGAAACAGTAGGAAAGTATCACTAATGTTTGTATCAAGTTGCATGCTCATCATTTCATTCTGGGATATTCAAAAAAAATATGAAAAATTAGGTTTTGAATACACTTTTACAGTTTCTGTTCAGAATTAACTTGTGCATGTCTGGGTGTTTTTGACCTTTTTGTAAAGCTGAGTGTCCATCATGAAGTTATGAACATGCTTCTCAGCTCTGGTGAGTTCTGACTTTCTTGCAACCACGGCGACCACTAAGGCTGTACAGCCCGCTCCCTGAGGAGGAGAGCTGTGGTAGGTTACACCATCCCATGCTGTGGTAGAGTACACTGCTTTTATCTACTTATAATGTCAACAAAGTAGTTTTTTATTCTGCTGTCAGAGTAAATCAGTAAAAAAAAACCATCATTATACATCTCTAAATAATATTGTATTTAGGAAGGGAATATAACTTTAAAAAATTATGTCACATGGCCTGACAACAATTGAAAAACTGGAAAACTTAAAGAGGGGATATTGTGCTTTTTCATATTTCAAACATGGATGTAGAGTAACAATACTGGATGTTTATTTACAATGGGCAGATTTTCAAAATGCTACATATTTATGTGTTGTGGACATTCCAGAATATGTTTACAGCTCAAAAATGATCTGTTCTCAAAGGAAGAAGCTCAAGATCTTAACGAGACTCTCTGAAATGATGGGGTCATTACAAAATGATCTCCCAACTGGTTCACGACACTTTAGAGGGGTTGGGCCTCAAACACCATGATTTGCCCTGAGTTCTGCCCCTGTTAGGCCTCCAGAAGGATAGCTAATCAAAGGGAAGGGGGTTTGTGGAGAAGGGATCCTTAAAGAAACAGCAACTAAAACAAAACATTAATACAGGGGCTGAAGTAATCGTTTTATTTGGGCTGTTAATCAGGTTTAGCTACAACAGAGGTACCAGATTGCCAGTATAAAGTATTAAAAAAAAGCACAGTACCCCCTCTTTAAAGCAAATAATTGATGTACTGTTGTTTACTGTAGCAGGTATCTGAGACCTACATTATCTTTAACTTGATCTATGGTAATATTTTGTTTTTAGAAGCCTTACCATGATCCCTGTTAACAGACAAACACCTTTCCCACAGTAGGTGTGTGGGACCATGTCGCCATAGCCAATGGACAGGAAGGTGATGGAGATTAGCCACATTGCACCAAGGAAGGTACTGGTCACTTCCTGAGCATCATGATACCTGTAGAAAAGACAGCACAAATCTTTATTAGACTCATGATACTAACTAATGACTGTTAACTGTAGGGTGACTGAGGAATTCACAAGCTCATACCTCTCACAAACACGTACAGTCCATGCTGCAATGATCCAACAGGTCACACTGAAGACCAGCAGGACTGTGCCAGGGCAGATGGTCATCAGGGTCTTCATGACGAATCGGGTGTCAAAGCTGATCTTGTTGAGGGCACCGATGCTTCGTGAGGAAGCATCCGTGAACAGCTTGCTATGGAGCAGCATAACCCGGCCAATCAGGTAGAGGCGCAGGAACATTGGCACGGAAAGGATAATGTCAACATCAGCATTTGCTACTGATGCCGTGTAGCTGACAGCCAGACGAGCCGTCCAGGTGAACACATACTGGCCTGGGATTGGATGGATGGCGCAGATAAAGAGCTCCAACATAACAAAAAGAATGCGCTCAAGGGTCATAGCTATCCTCCAGTCATCTGCACAATTATCAACCATGAAGAGCTGCAGAAAAAAGAGCAGATACAGTAAAATAAGCTAAAAACCATAGATATCAAAAGGGTTATCATTCTCAGTCCATGTACCTGGATTTCCCTGGCGTGGTACATCACAATGAGTCCAAGAAGAAGAACAGTAGAGAGGCTGATCAGGCCTTTCAGAACGTAAGAATAAATGGAATCCTGGAAATAATGGAGTGAAAAACATGAATCTTGAAGCCTACCATACACCTTCTTCACTTCATAGATAAAATGAACCTGATGTGCAAAGTACCTTGCTGTAAAATTCCCTGGAAAGCTCTGTCTCAATCACCATAACAATGATGCCAAACATTCCACAGACCAAGGCGTAATCACTCAGCTGTTTACGCTTCCCAAAAAGCGCTCTTCTCTGACCTAACCTGTAGCTTATGTCCTTGGTCTTCTTCTGAGGCACATTGCCATCCTCCCTGGTGAGGTTCTCACTGTTAGCCTTGCTTGAATCTTCTCTGATGACTTTAGAGAAAGCGTCCTCTAGAATGGCACTGTGAAGAAGCTGAAGAGGCTGCTGGTGGCTGGAGTGGATTTCTGAAAGACTGGATGTTAAAGTGCCATGGCTGCTAAGCGGGTGAACTGCCACCCCATTGACGATGTCACTGGTTTCAAACGTGTCTGAAGGTGGAGAGGTGTGTTCAGGGGGTGATGATTTTGATCCACTGGGGTGCTTTGTAGTCTGCAAAGGAAAGACAGACTTTTAGCAGCAGGAATGTAAAAAGCCAGCCAAAGGAAGAAAAAGGAAGAAACTGTTCTTCTACAGAAATCACATTCTTTGGAAATTAATTTAATCTACCTGACGTTGTCTTGTGCTCTCCTCCACTAGCTCCTGGTTCTCCAGTGAGCTAAACTGGCTGGCAGAGAAGGACTGCACGCTCTTGTTACCAGGTGTAGTGAACAGCTTCTTCATCCGAGGAGTGCTGGCCAAAGAATCACAAGGAAGGTGTTGGCACTTTAAAACGGAGGGATTTCGGGGAGACTTGTAGGTTTGATCACAGCTTGTTGAGCAATGGGACTCCTGTGTTTGACACTGCTGCACCAACAGTGGTTCTTTACCAAAAATCTCTCTCCAGTTGAGCCCTGCAGTGACAACAGGATGCTGGTGTTGTTTTGGATATGCCCCAGCACACTCAACTGAGTTCAAAGGGATGTTGAATAAATTTGGACGTGCTGTTTGGCTGCTGTCGTTTACTTTGACATGATTGCAAGGCTGCTGCAATGAATCCCTTCGACCTCCTTGGTCACTGCACTGGAGCTTGAAATTATCCTTTGAATGGTTTGATGCAGGTTTTAACAGATCCCTTTGGTTTGTTTGCTGTGGCAAAACCTGGCAAGAGGTCGGGTTTGGGGTGCTTTGAGAGAAAAGTTGGGTTTGTGGTGAGGTTGAAAGGCTTCTCTTGTTTGAAACTCTGGAGAGGCAGTCTTGGATTGTGTCCTGTTTTGGCTGCAGATGAAAAGTGGAAGCCTCTAAGTGTTGATCAGAACAAGAACAACCACATCTGTCATTGTGGTTTGGATTTCCCACACAGGTCCCAGCTCTCTCTGCTGATGTTGAACCACCTCCAACACTGCTAACCTGGCCACAAAGCAGTAGCCAGTCCTGATCGCTCAGCTGTGATAAGGTTAGGTTTCGAGTTTTCAGTGGAGACATCTGAGCAGGAACCCGCATTGGACTGATTCCATTTGACCTCTCATGGGGTGAAGATGAAACACAGCACAAGCTCGACTCCTGCTGGGAGGAGGATGACTCCACAGAAGCACCTGAGTACTGATTGTGCAGCCCTTCTGGGGTTTTTGGTGGAGGAGATGGACCTCCTAAGGTAAAGTGCTCATGGTCCCCGTCATGGAAGACTTCACCTGTTGAGTCAAGGCGTCTTGTGGCATTGGTAGGTTTAACAAGGATCAGCCTCATGGCATCACTGCGTAAGTGAACTAAGATCACACACACACACAAACAGATCAAAATTAGATAATCCAGAAAATATTTGAATGCAAGATTTGACTATTAAACAATGTGATCCGTCAATTACTGGTTTATTTCCTACGACAAATACAGCTCATAAACAGACACAAAAGCTGAAAAGAACCCTCAGATGACCTCTGAGGAATAGAAACATCTGAAAATGGGTAAGAACTTCAAAGACCTTCAACACCAAAACTTTTAGTATGTTTCTTTAAAAGTTAGGTATTTCAGAGAATTTTAGGTCCAGTGATTTCCTTGCCTTTGACAATAGCCTTTTCTCAATGTGAAATTTGATAGTTCAGTTCTTTTTACCTGAGGTTTTATAAGGTATTCCAATGTTCCCAGATATGATGTTTTCCACTAAGCAGATATCTAGTAGCTAAATTACTTGGTGGCGATCCATCCACCATAGTTGATCGCTTAGTTTCTGTACGGATTGACTGGCATCAACTATTGACAAGCACCTCATACAACCCCACGTAAAGGAGTATAAAAAAGAAAAAAAGTGTCCCTTTAAACATAATGTAAAACCTCAAAGTCAGAATTTAGTCTGTTCTCCTGTTAAACATAAACACAGACTATACCCAGAGATCCTTGTAGAAATTAAAAAAACAGTTTGTTTAACCTCACACTGTGTTCAGCTGGTTATGAATGTGAAGCAGGCTGTCAAAATCAGATGTGAACCCCCTTCCCTCCTTCATATCATAACCTACTGCACATGAAAACGCAAGATAATTTTTATAAATCAGCTCTACATATTGTTTAACAATTTTATTGTGGTAAGTCTCACCATCTAAAGTGTCAGAGGATGTGATCATCATCTAATGTTACCAACTATCTTTGTTATTAACAAAATGAAAGACTATCACTTTTTTTGGAACTCTCATCAATAATAAACATTCAACCACACACATAAAATAGTACAGATTTATGCTTTTTCAAATAAAAAAATTAACAGATTTTAGTTTAAAGAAATAATCAACCTGTAAATATATGAATAAACTTTTAGTGTTAACAATGGATCTCAGGTCTGATATTTTGTCTTCTTAATAAAGAAAAACAGTAATAGAATTGTTAAAAAATAACTTTTAAAAAAGAAACGGTTGCTTTTTATTCTTACCTCGTTCTTTTTCTTCAGACTTGAAGAAGCAGGTCACTTATGGGTAATGTTCCTCATTTAAGGGGAAGAGCAGCCTGAGTGGGTTTTGGACAGTGGCTTGCCTCCTCACAACAAACACTTGATAAAGGAGCTTTAGAGACGCTCACCTTTGAAAGTAATGATTAGAATTCAACATGAAGAAAGAAAAGGGCAGCCGCAGCAGCTGGCCGGCTAAAAGGTTTCCATGCAAATGGACCAGGAGTGGGAGGGTGCAGCCACAGGTTAGGATGTGGAAAAAGAATAACCTATAACATCAGACCAGTGTGTTCAGGCAGGACATCACACAGGAGCTCAAAGAAATCCCAATAAAATGGGAGTGTGCTGATTAGGTTGCTAGGAGGGAAGAAAAGCAAGTGGTTGCTTTCAGCGCTAAAAGAGAAATAAAAGGTCGGTTGAACTTGTCATTGAAGCTTTGTTGTTCAAAGGCCTTAATACAGTCTCTTATCTCATCCGCCACAAGAGCTGGGCAGAACAAAGGCGGCCATTTTTAATCTGAAATGGTGGTTGCATGGCCTTCCTAAATGTGTCCTCAGTGAGAGGCCAAATTTAACAAGCGATACCTTATTAATGATTCCATAAAAATAAACAAAACTGAGGCTTAAAAGAAGAGAATAAGAAAGTATCAGTGTCAACATATTTTTCCCTGAAGGCTTATATCTTACATCATAAAAAGACCTTGAAAGGTTCAAATGCTTGCTGTATGCATTTTAGTTCCTGATATCTTTTCTGTGGGGCACAACTAAAACTATGCACAGTGTATTTTGCCTGCAAAACTTTGGTGATAAAAAAAAAGTTTATGTTTCTTTCATGCAGTAATTTTTGAGCAAATTAAGTTTACTAAGAAATGTTTTTCTGCAAATTTCGTAGCATTCAAAGTATTCCTTGGCATGTTGCTGTTGAAGTGTTTTGTTGTGGTAATAATGTCCATAGATATAACTTTTGATATTTCAGGGAAATCTTGTGTCTTGTTTTTCCCATGTTAATCCCATTTAGGCTGTAAACACTCCTATTTTGGCTGCTTTCTGTCTCTCCATCTGGCATCAGACAAAAAGCCTGCAGCCTGCTGCCTCAGCAGCCCAGTATATAAATGTTGCTGCGCTGCAGAAAACCTTTGTGGCAGACTGAAGCTCTGGACACTGTTGCTGGACGTATAAATGAATGCCAAACTATATTCAGAAGCAAGAGGTCTTTCTCCAGCTAATTGAAATCAGAATTAAAAATAAATAAATAAATAAATAATAAAAATAAAGGAGATAAGTAGCAGGGTTTTAATTTAGAACTTAATTTTGCTGTTGGTAGTAAATTGATTTGTGAGTTTTGCAGTGTGTGACCCTGAGCTTGAGCACTGAGATAATCGGACCATGCAGTGATGGTAGGCTAAAACACAAAGGCTCTGTTGGAGAAGATAAGAGTATCCTTTCAGTCAGTTTGAGGTTTAGGGCTGGCTTGGAAAGGGTAAAAGTACAACCTGTTTGTCAGAGCAACAGTGGTTTTTGAGCCCAGTGCATTTTTTGACAAACATTTTCTATTCAACTTAAATATAAGAGAGCATCTATCAGCTTGTACAAGAAGCTGTTATCAACCTGTTTCTTTGTCTCATGAGACAATGATGTCGTAGCATCTTTCATCAGTCTACACAAATATACCAAATGTTATCTGACAGGATATACACACTTACTTCAGCGTTAAGCATTTATACAGTTAAATGAGCAATTTAACATTTAAAACTGGAATTATTACTTAAGCTTCAGGATTTGCCTTTCACGCAGCACTTGAGAAGACACAAAACTGACAGATAGCAGTCAAAGTGATACCATTTCACATTCTGTATTTGCTGAAAAGCAAAGAAAAAGACCAGGAAAAAGTTCAATTTCAGTGCGCAACTGGAAATGTATCCCTCACAACAACTCGAGAGGATGTCTGGGATTCAATAAACCAGACAAATTGATGGTGGTTGGCAAACTTTAATAAGTTACTCTGAAAACATCTGGTTTTCCATCTACCCAGAACTGTGCAAAAAAATTAATCGTTACTTTATTTTTTAGATGTTAAATTGCCTCATGAGAGGCAAGTGCACAAACATGGGGATTAGTTGTGAACTTGATAGGGGAAAATGAGCCTCTCCCTGCTAGTGTACCAAACAAATCCAAGTCCTCTGGCATTTAAGAGATTGTTTTTGGGTGCTTGGTGGTAACGCTCACATAAAAAAGCTCATTCTTCAATGGAAATACTAAATTTTCAATGGAAGCCTCAAATGAACACCAGCAGCCAGTTTTCAAATGGAGTTGTTGAAGGAAAGAGTGCATTCACTTTGAGTTGTAGGCAGAAAAGCGTTGGTTCAGGGGGTTCTCTGGTGCCTTCATCCACTCCTTCTTCAGCAGTTGCTTGAGCTGCGACAATCTCATGTTGGGATTTTCCTTTTTTAGGCGAGGCATGTTCTCTTCCTCGTAGGCAGCAAATGCTGCTTTCATCCTCCGCTCTGGATGATGATCTAGGTCCTCTGGCCCAGTGCTGGATGCAGGAAGAAAGGATGTGAATCTTGATTGCAAACAGTAACAAGTAATTATGCTGTTAAAAAGTAATCAGAAAGACAATGGGATGTTAATATGAGTGTTACCTGAGCACTGCAATGGCATCTTCTATCGTCCTGGCTTCCACTGTTCCTTCTTCAGGAATAATTCTGTTCACATTCTCCTCCAGTGGAGTCTCCAGGTGGCTCTTTTCTGTGGGGCGACAAGGATGGTACATAAATATGAAATGTATTGTTTGTGAAATAGCCAACCCTGCTTTATTGTGGCGGTGCAATCTAAAGCCTGAACTTTACCTTTTGGCTTGAGTTGCTCCTGCTGGGCTTGCTGCTGTTCATTCTGGAGAGCCTCCTCAATCTGGGCGCGAGTCACCTTTCCTCCGGCTGGAGCCTCTTTCTGGGCTTTGCCTTTTATTCTTGCAGTCTCCTCGTCTAGGAGTCGCTGGTTTTCCTTTTTTCTTTCCAGAAGCTCAAGCCTCTTTTTCTCCTTGTCATCCTACAACAGCAGAAAGGCCCCTTGAAGAATAAATGGGTTGGTTTTGGGAACCCAGTATCCATAGACTGAGTCAGATTCTTCTGAAGCACATTATTGTTATTTATTTACTTTTTGTTGATTTTCTGTAAGATCTTACAAACACATCACACCAATATTCTAAGCCAACTGAGACTTTGGACCTATCAATCAATGGTTTGCATTATTTTGGCTAACTGTAAACACAGGAAAGTGTGACACAGACAAAGCAAAACCCCAGATATATGAGGCAACCTGATCCATACAACCATGAAATTTCAAAATATTAAACACACCACCATTCTGAGTCTACTCACCTTTCTCTGCTCTTTTTTGAGTACATGTTTGTCTGTTTCCTGCCACAGAGCATCCTCTTCTTGCTGCTTCTTGCGGGCGTCTGCCACTGCCTTGGCCTCGGCCTTTCTGGCTCTGGCTGTGGCCGCCTTTGAGTTCTCACCCTGGAATTTTTTTGGCATCCCAACAGCTGCTCTTCAGCTAAGAGACAGACGACAATAAGGGATTATTTCATGACTGGTATATAAAAAAACAACAACAACAACAACAACAAAAAACCTTCATGATATATCTTTAAAACATGTGCTGAATCAAACCCAATATGAAAGTTTATTTAGTTTCTTCTAGTGCTTAACAACTCTTTAATGGTCTCTGACACAAATGCACTTAAATAAAACACTGTGTAAACATAATGTGATCCGTGTGAGTTAAAAAAAAACACAGCTGTTTTGAGAAACACATGTGGGCAAAAATCGCACTGATATACTCTATAGTGTATACTGGAAGTTCGACAAGGTAAACGGTATTGCAAAGATGGCTATTATCACCGGTTAGCAAACACACAGGTTTATAAACCATATGTGCTTCAGAAAAAAGTTTACCTATACCACATGAGACATCTCACAAGTTATACAGATATTTTCAGTTTGTTTGTTCATGAGTGTTGGGCTACAGCTAGCTAATGGTAGCCTTATAAAAAGGACTGGTTAGCTTGGGAACGACCTGTGATTGTACAGATACCTTGGTTGGAGATCAACTAATAAAGACACTAATATCATCAAACATGTGAAAGCATAAATACTATTTCATACCAGTAAAAGAGGAATAAACGTGTCGTGGGAAGAAAACGATTCAGTGTTGTTTCGAAGAGGCATCTGCCACCTCCTCTCTGCAGCCAGCGCGCATACTGATGACGTACGGTCATCGTCTAGCAAGGAAGCAAATTGGACCGTTGAACTATTTCATCCTGTTTGCCTACGTTTTCTTTCTTTCTTCTTCTTTTTTTTTTAACAGAATTTGACCAAGGTGGTATAATTAAGGTTATGTCAGGATCACACACACAAATGAATGGCATTTATTTTCTTTTATGTCTCTACTTATATCTGCTTTGGCAACAAACAGTATCAACTATCTATAGTTTTACTTTTTTAAGTTGGCATGCATAATTTTCAGATAAAGGAATGTAACCATAGTAACTCAAGAAGATGCCAATTTACCCCAGTCACGACTAGTAACAACTAAAAACAGCTTTCTGAAATGACAGGCTTTTAGAATAATTCTACCACTAATATCATTCTGGATAGGAGGAATTAAAGTGTAGGTATTCGAAAACAAAAAGCCAATAAACATGGAGGGAAAAGGGGCATCATAAGCACTTGTAAAAATATTATTAAAAAACAGGAAATAGTCATGTAAATAAGGAAGAATACAGATTGGGAAACGAATACAACCATTTTATTACAATAAATGTTTACACAAATATTTTAAAATAAGAAATCTGATGTTATGTTTCAATAACAGCATAACCAAATATTTTCTTAGAAGCAATGGATATTGAAGTATCAGATGTCCACATGTGTGTGCATGTTTGTATCTGTTCTACATTCAGAAGTCATTATCACTCTCCTCCAACAGAGGCGGTTTCATGCCGCCCCTGGAGAGACGAGCACCCCTGGAAATTGGTCCCTCCAGGCTGTCATCCTCCAAATCCTTGCTCTCCTCCTCCTCCTCTTCACCCTCCTCATCTTCCTCGTCATCTTCATCCACATCAATCTCACTGTCTTCAGTCTGAAAAAATCAAACAGAGTCTGTGTTTTAAACTCTGTTTATTTGGGCCGTCTTTGAACGCACAGTTTGGCACTAGAACAGGGATGGACAAATGCTTATTCAAACAAAAACTCATCTGATGTCTCATGTGAACATTAGACGGGGGAATCTAAAAACTGAATTTCCTCTTTAGTTAAAATAAAAATAGGCCCAGAGTAGGCCTGATTATAAGCTAAATCACTGAACTGGGGTATTTCTACCTAGAACCAATACACTAGAAGGACACAATTTAAAGGAAAAATCCAGTGAAAACTTTTTAACACTTGGTGGACCATCATTTGTTGAAAACCCCAAGATTACAAGAAATTTTCAGAATGGATTTTTCCTTCAAATTTATAAACAGGGAGTAGGGAGACAGGATTCAGTTCCTAAACAAACCTTTATTTTATGTTGTTTTTTGGTATGAAGGACTGATGGTCTGGAAACAGCTAAAAAGGGCTTTTGAAATACAAGTGCATGACAAAGAAAAGTCAGATATGGAACAGATACAAGATGGAAACCCAAAGGCAGAGAGGAATCAAGTCTCAGCGTGGCTAAAATCAGAGTTAACAGAACATAACTTAGTAGCGAGACAGATGGGACAGAAAAGGATGGAAATTAGCAAAAAAGGTCTTTTACATAAAAAGATGCTTAGATGTAGGAAATGAAGGGAAAAAAAACTTGCTTTGGTTCGTCCAGCAGAACTTACCTCATCACTGTCTCCACCCTGCATGTTCCCAATAAACCGTGCTCCCCTACCTATGGTACAAAAACAGGCAAAAATCATCAAAGCTCTGTGTTAAGTTTGCTATCTATGAATTGAAGATTCAGCATGAATAAATTACAAATTAACAACTCTGCCTGTGTACCTGCCACAATGCCATTTCTTGTAGGCCGTGGTTTTGGAGGTCGGTTATCTTCCATGTCGCTGTCTGAACCTTCATCATCTAGAACATCCATGTCAGAATCCTCATCTTTTACTGCACAAAGCATGTTCCATGAAAAGACAGTGAGTGAAATTACTTAAGATTTTTGTATGACTTGACAATTGTTTTGCTTGCATAGTGTGTCATTTGATGTCTTACAGGAACTCCTCATCAGATCCCTCTCTTCCTCTCTGATCTTGTTCTGAGTCATCCTCATTGCATTTTCTGCCTCCTGCAGTAAGAAAGTGAGAAAAAAATGTATTCTTTGCATCTAGCTCGTGGTCACTCTGTCTCTCAGTATGCTCATGCAGCAACCGTTGCCTTTATATGTTTAATAAAAGTGTATGTTTTATAAAACCACTTCTACAGAAGCCACAAAGTGAAACACTGCACACTGACAGTCCTCTGAGTCACACACACCTCAAACCTCTCCTGCTCCAGTTTATGGTATTCATCCAGCTGAGACTCCAGGAAGCAAAGATTCCTGAACTTCTCAACAAATGTGTCATATTGTTTCTGCAGCTCTTCTTCTATCTTCTCATATTCATCCATGAAGGCTGGCCTAGAACAGTGAGAGAGGCACAAAAACTATCATTTGTAAGGTATCACTTGCAAAATTCCCAGTCAATAGCTGCGTTTCCATTGCACCTTTTTGCAAATAAAAAATAAAATTTCTAGAGTTCTGATAAATTACAATTGTGCCGTGCCAGTGTTTCCATTACAACTTGAATTGCATAAAACTTGAGTAAAGTAAAATGTAACATCCATTCAGATGCTGCACTCATGATGATGCCGATCCATGAACATTGGTGTTTTTTTTTTCATTGGTCAAACACACACACACACACACACACACACACACACACACACACACACACACACACACACACACACACACACACACACACACACACACACACACACCTCCACCCCTCCCTCCTGCTGCACTCTGATTCTGACTCCCTTGCAGCCTTCCTGATGCATTCACTGCTGACAATCACAAACAAACATCTGCACTGAACACAGCTAATAGCAGAGCTGTTACAATACGAACACAGGAGTCTGTTTATGTGGCAGTGGGCGCATACGAGGAGGTGAGGGAGTTGGGGTTTTTTTTACAAAGTAAAATGTTTTTGCGAAAAAAGTGTTTCCATTGCACTTTTGTGATAAACTTCTGAATCAAAACTGAGAAACCATCTTATGAGAGTGTAAAAACTTTTGATCAAAATTTGAGCCGTTTTTCAAATTATAGTGTTTCCATTTTATTTTTTATTGTGATATTTAGGGTGTGTGCAATTCTAGATGTAATGTAAAGGCAGCTATCGTTTTTTTTAAGACAATAGGATCAGACTTCGGGAAAAAATGGACATTGAACTTACTCTAACTTTTAAGAGTCTTTTCCATCACTATGCATTTTTGCTTTCATACCATTTGGTTATGAACTGACCTGACGCTCCGTAGGGATTGAAGCCTCTTTTGATTCCTCTCAAGCTCCTGCTTCTTCTTTTCAATCTTGGCATCCAGACTGGTTTCATCAGAAACTACATTATTAAGCATGTCTTTGGTCTTCTCCACACTCTCCTTTATAATGGACACAAAAGCATGGTGGCAGACTCAGTACCATTGTACAGTTAAACACAGGTCATGTGCGAATGTAGAAAGTGAGAGTTAACAGGTAAAATACAAACCAAACCCTCCTTGATGGCAGCTCTCAAGGCTTTTTCAGTTTCATTGATCTCTAGAGGTCTGGCAATGGCTGCAGTTCTCATTTCCTAAGGGGACATGGTTACACAGATGGTGAAGTTATCTGCGTTAACATCACTGATATCTTTCTCTATAGACAATGCTGTCATAAAGCTATTCATCATCATCTGAAACCAGTAGCCTGGTTCACTTTGGAAATATAAGCCAAAACATAACATTAAAAATGAATTTCACTTTCATTTATGTGTTTTGTTTTCTAGCAGCACATAGCCATTATTTTTTTGTTGTTTTGGTGGTTGAATTATCCTCACCCTTAGTTCCACTTCTTTTCCCAACAGGTCATACAGAGATGCTCCTCTAGATGTGACCTCTGATGCCAGCTGCCTAGCTGCTTTAAGATCTGAAATCTAGAGACACAGTGACACCAGAGTGATAGCATCTTCTTAAAGTTGATAAGATCTTTACTGAGCGCAGAAGCATCAACACAGACACAACATCACATCTTACACGTGAGCTGAGGTCAAACTTAAACTTGCTGTTATCCTCCTCATTTTGATCTCCCAGTGTCATCTGCTTGGTCTTCATCGCACTATACAGTACCGTGGTGATCTTCAGCATCTCTTTCACTGCATAGCCATCAGCCTGGTAGAGGCGCTTAGTGTTTAATTTAATGTGTGCCTTAGTTGCCTGCAACCATGAGAATCAACATTTAAGATACATACAGATGTGTTTTAATAACTTAATTAAAACCTAGTAATGTGTGCATGCTATGTACACTTATAGAAATGCATCACCATAAACTGGGCCACGGCTTTGATGAAGAATATTCTGTCTGACTCTGTGTCCACATCAGTGGGAATATCCATCTGAGGCTCATATCTAGATGCACAGAAGAGTATTCAAGGGTTACAATGAAATAAAGACAAAACTAGAGGTAATTTATATAAAAATAAAAAAAAAACGATGTTAGTCAGCATACCTCTTTACAAGCCATTTTAGGATTTCTGCAACTAAAGTGAAGTTTGGTGTTCTGAAGTTTTCCATGGATATCAACCGAGGGTAGCCCAGGGCCCTCATCATTTCTGTGAAATCTGTGAAACAGCAAGATGCAACTGTTACAGTTATGTATACATACATATATCATATGTATATAATTTACACATTTTCTGTAATGTTCTAATATGTTACTACATCGGGGGAACATATACTCACTTCTTAAATCTCTGAAGGACATCTTTGATGTGCAAGTTAAGAGTGATACACTGGTTCCAACACTGGAAGCAAAGTGCAGTGGGTATATTATTGACCACCAACAAGTGTCTGCACTTTATTTGTCTCAGAGTGTGAATCGAATACACGGTTCAAGAAAACGTAGAAATGCAGACAAGATGACAACTCTGCAATGTATGATCTTTGATACATAATTTCTGACATGCATCGACTTTTTTTGGCAGGGCAGTGGGGGGTTAAGAAAATCTAGCTTGCCGAGCAACTAAACTCTAAGTTGGAGATCCTATCGGAATTAGTTTTAGTTTTACCCGCAGTCATGGAATGACAGGTAACATCCGTGTTTAACCATAATTCCACCGATGCTGTGAATGCTAGTTTGCTTGTGGCTAAATAAAAATTAGCAAAGAGCCAACTCTTGTGATTTCTAACAGGTTAGCAACAAACACGTTTACCGAATGCTTTGCTAGGCTGCTGAAATATCCTCTGTGAAATGCGGTATATTGAGTTTGAACGATAAAAATGTGGAGTTACCTTTGGGTGTTGAATTTTAGCCTTCTCCGAGCTAGCTTGCTACCCGTTAGCTTCTACAGTGGATGGTGTCCATGGAAACTGATTCATTTGTACGGAAGCTCAGCCCTGCCAAAAAGTAGAGCGATTGCGCCTGTAGCACAGTGGCAGCATTCGCACTGTCACCCGTTTAAGTTGTTTGAATTTCTGTTGTGCATCCGAGAATCTCAGTTAAACTTCTAGAAACACTTCCTTAGGGTCCAACCAAAATATGTTCAGGCTTATAGAAATCGCACGCAATGTAATTTTAAGTTTTAGTGATTTCAATGTTAATATTCGGGGCAAGTTCTTGTTAAGTTAATATTTTGTATGCATCACCATTTTTTCAAATTATTTTTTAAATGTAGTTTAGCTACAGTTATATAATTTAAAGTACCATTGATACAGTCCTTGGCCATCAGGCTGCAGAGCATGATGCAGT
Source organism: Halichoeres trimaculatus (assembly GCF_033239565.1). Taxonomy (NCBI): domain Eukaryota; kingdom Metazoa; phylum Chordata; class Actinopteri; order Labriformes; family Labridae; genus Halichoeres; species Halichoeres trimaculatus. The sequence continues at coordinate 13,672,769 of NW_027437182.1, read as the reverse complement.
ACTGCTTGTGGCCACAGGGAGGCGGTATCTGTCAGTATGCGCCATAGCCGACTTTTTCATTTAAGGGCTGCTCTCCTGACGCAGAACATGATGGAGCAAAGCGGCGAGCCACACCACAACAACAACAACCCGACTGGAAACGAGCCTCCCTCATGCGGCCTCCACAGTAAGCGTTTGAAAGAGCTAGAAAATGCTGCTTTGCAGACCACTTTAATATCACGAATGGAGACGGATTCAGTGGAAGACGACGCGAGCCTGACGGAGCAGCAGTCCGGGGAGGGCGAGCACTCAAACGGCTTGTCCTTGAACCACCGGCCGGCCCCTCCGCAGCTCAGCGCGGACACGGAGGCGGAAGAAGTGGAGTCGGGGGGTAATATCGTCAAAGAGCGGGTGGAAGAGGAAAGAACCCTGACGGACCATTTAAACAAGCGACTGCTCTCCTCGTTTCTGGAGAAGCTCAACGAAAGAGACCTGGCGCTTCCCGGTGTGCAGCGCCTGGACTGTGCTGTAGCGGACGAGGACTCAAACAGGGCCGCGGATGAGTGGTGAAGCAGCGGGTTAAAGTTAAAGAGCAGCAGCATGGAGAGGGTGGAGGGACCAATGTGACGGAAGTATGATCCTACAGCATTTGAGAGACAGACCTTCAGCTTGGCCCAGCAGTTTAGTCTGGATGATTACTTGTCGGGAAATGATATGCTTACTTTTGTATTTTAAGAATGGATGTGAAAATTGAAAAAAAAAATGCAATAAATTACCATCATGTAATATGAAGTGCCTCTGTACTTGGTTTCATGTATCTGGCAGCCATGATAGGTGTGCGGCAACCATGTGGGTGCATGCGAGTGAATTTTAATTTGAAGTAACGTTCAGTCATCACCAGGTGTCAGTATATAACCAATGTTAACACAGGTAGACTGACCCCCATCAAAACTGTAAGGTCACAAAGTTGGCCTTTAAATTAGATGTGAATGAGTTTTATTGTCAGCAGTGTAGTCCCTCAAATAGTGAAGTAAATCATTTTCTTGATTTTATCACACTGAAACAAAATGTTTGAAGCATTTTCAACATCAATTTAGGCAATTTGGCCCTAAATTTGAAAGCTTATATATGAAAAGTAAAACATCTCAGAATATCAGAAAACTCTCAATTGAAGTTGTTTTCCACGTTTGGATTATTAAAGTTATATTCTGTTATGAAAAACATTGTTTTGCATGTGAGATGTGGCAGTTATATGATTGTCATAAATAACACAATTATGTGCAGTTTATTTCGAGACAGTAGAAAAGAGTTCCACAAATTGAAAATTAAACATATGCTTATTAAAAAAAAAATACACAAAAGTATAGGCAAAAGATAGGGCCTCCAAATTTTAGTAGTATTCATTTAGCTAAATAAAAGTAGAAATTCCACAATTAAAATCTTCGAAGTGCTGCATATGAGAAGAAACACACTACCAACCTTCAATCTGACATCATTCTTAAAAAGAATGCAAGAGAAACATGTGAAGTAATTTTAAGTTATGGCACTTTTGCTATACAGTGTATGAGTAATCCAAGATAATCCTGAGACAACTTCTACTGAGTTGTGATTTTCTTTTTCTAAGCACTATTGTTTCTTTACCCTGCTTGAGAAATTATAACTTGCCTTTATTGGCTTAACAGCTATCGCTATCTTTATGCCTATATACAAAGACTAGTGTTTGGCACAGCTTTTAAGATTCATCGAGTCAGTCAAAAAACGACAACAAAAAAAAAACGCAAAAAAGATTGTGGAATAAATTTTATTTGTATCATTTTAACAGCTTTTTGTGTTAGACCTTTACTGTTGCAAAACATTTAGAGCTGACCTCAAAAACATGAATATATTAAACACTTTTCACAACACAAAATGCATTTACTAGAAGGATAAAGTTTATTTACAGACAATATTGCATGTTTAGTTTAGTTTTACTGGGTACAACACACAGGAAACAGCAATGATGTTTCCTACTGTTTTTATTGGTACACTAGTTGAGTGCACTCATGAGCTTATCTCCTAAAAAGGTTAAAATCAGGTATTCTTCCCACCTAACATAGACACACAGGAATGACACAAGGAAACGTCATATCTACTCTTCAGAATTCCCCAGAGCACACATTACAATCAGTCATGTTTTATATCAGACACTCCCTTTACTGTGCCTTTGAGAGGAAATGTTGCTAAGCAAATATAAAGGTGTGACGGACCGAAGAAGGAGGAAACAAGAGTTTGATTACTGCTAACACAGCTACCTCAGGCTGCCTCTCCCAGTTCCTTTCAACCTGTCTGTACTGTAGGCATGCATCACTTCAGATACAGGTCATTCCAAAATGAATGTCCTGATGAAAGAGCCAAGCATCAGCAGAGGAATTCTAATAACACCGGATTTTTTTTCACCAGTCTATATGTAACTGCTAAAAGTGGGTCAGAATTTGACCTATGATGAAGAGACATACAGTTTTGGAATTTTAAGGCTGGATAAACCAAAGGAAAGTTGAGTAAATAAAAACCTTTACTGCAGCCACAGAGGAAAAGTTTCAGCTATTCTGAATCACAATGCAGGATTTAAAAACAGTTAACTTCCCTACACCTATACTTTGAGGGATGAGTCCACATTTTCAGCATCTGTTGTTCCTCCACTTTCATTTCTGTCTTCTGTATGAGGGCCTGTCAAAGGCATGAGCTGGGGTTTATCAGTCAGATTGTTTCCCTGCAAAAAAGCCCAAGGCACGTGTTAAGTTTTCTGTCATATCTTAATTTACTGCCAGAGTAAAACCTGTAAAATATAATGATATACAAAAGAATTTCTTTACCTGGTTCTTCTTGCCGTTTTTGCACGCATGTGACTGCAGAGGATCCCAGCATGCATTGTGTAGAGGGCAGGTAAACCTCTTCATTCCAGTCTTATAAAATCAAAACAACCAACACATTACATCGGCTAAATGCAGACAGCTTCATTAAAATGGTTTATAATATATAATGCAACATGGTTTCCTACAACACATGAACTGGAACCTCTGATACATTTCTCCTTCTTACTTGCACATCCAGCTTCTGTGTTTCATTATATAAAGGGTATTACAGGCATAAACTCTGATACTTACTCTGCTCTCTGTTTGGAGCTCCACTTGCTTTCTGTTCAGATCCCACCATAACAAACCCTCTTTGATATGAGCCCTTTTTGTTGGTCCTGTGTGTCCAGAGAAATAATAGAATTTGATCAGCGACAAAATGTAGCACGAATGGCATGAATCATTACCCAACTGTCACACTAATCATTCTGCTATATTAAATACTGAATCTTGATTGGTTGAAAAATGTAGAAACATCAATTCTGAATAGCAAACGTGGCACAAAGGACAACCGTCACACCAGTCGATGCAAAGGTTTTGGGCACATTTCCCCTTTGTCTGTTGACAATGTGGCAAAATGTCTGTTTCCATTTGCCTTCTAAATCAATATGATGAACAACCCCCATAACCACCTGCTCATCATACATCATCCTTTACATTTCCAATGAAAGGTAGAGATAATCTTGTGAGTATCCACACTGCTGCAGCATGACGTCTACAGCTGATCACAGCAGTGCTGACATTCAGTGCAACACAATAGCTTTAAGTGTGCAGTTTGATGAGTAGTTTAAGTTCCAGAAAAGAATAATAACAAATGTATCCAAATACGTTACATTTCATTTTATGTCTTGTGTGATTGTGAGGTACCAGGTTGTTTAGGCTAGACCTACAGATTGCTGTGACATGAAATGTGATCAGAACACCCTTCTGAGACGGAGTGACAAAAAAACTGAAATGTTGATGTTTTCTACAGCACTCATAAAATATTATCTGTACAATCAGATGACTAGGTCAAAACTGCTTTAAAACAAAAAAGACCAGCCTGAATGTAATCAGTAATTGTGGACAGTACAGTGTCAGCACTTTCCCCTTCTTACCTGTCACATAGCTCACAATCAGTCCCACGATCACAACTGAACTAGTAGCCATAGCACCAAAGTAGAGGTAGGACATGGAGTAAAAGTTCTTTAGGCCCCTGCAGAAGGATATCAAATATATTTATCACAAATACTGGCAAAACATACTGTATGCCGTTCTATTCCATGAACTATTTTTCTAGCATTTTTTGTTTGTCAAGCCCTTGTTAACCCCCTGTAAGGTGTTTTAACTGGTTATGAAACAAATTGAATTTTATAGTGGCTCTTTATGGCTTTAAAAGCAAACAAGGCCACCGGCGACAAGACTGATCATTTAACTTATGGTATTTGTTCAGGCTTGTAACCAACCCCAGGGGTTAGGAATCGGACAAAACAATTACTGCAGGAACAAAAACAACCAAAACAGGTCAAAATTGTAAAATAACAGGATGTTTGACTTTGTCAACAGGGGCATCAGAGTCAACAGAAACCAAAATTTCCTCACAGGAACTAGGATACAGAGAAATTACAACAACTATGCTGAATCTTTAACATCAATGTGCTCTCAAATAGAAAGTTAACTAGAGAATTCTGTTGTCTAAATTAATGATTTTTTTTTGTAAAACTGAACTGTGTTGATTCTGTTCTCCATATTAAACACAAGAAGACAATGAGTTTTCCTCTAAATGTGGTGCTCTGTTTTCTCACTGACCCCAGGTTGTCAGGGTGAAGCGGCGTGGAGATGGAGTGTTGTTCTGGGATGCTGCTCACAGTGATGTTGCTGGCTGTACATTCATCTGCGTAACTTGGCAGCACACCCATGGTCTGCTCACTCGGTGGGTAAAGGGTGGAACCCACGGCGAGCCACAGAGAGACACAGAAGCCCACTAATATTCCTGAAAAGGCCCCCTGGAGGAGCAGACACAGCTTTGAACTTGGAATAAAAGAGGCTTTTTTACTGGTTTACAGTTCTCGCTCAAGAGTCTGTTCTCCTGTTTTCAGTGTCGCACTTGCACTAACTAAAAGATTTAAACTCTAATCCGTACATTTTAAAGCAATGACTAAATAACAGAATTAACCATAACACCAGATTAAAACACAGGTTAAATCAAAGCACTCACAAGTTTGTTTGCTGCTGGGACAAACATCCCCAAAATGAATACACCGAGTAACGGACCGCTAACAACACCCATGACGGTGAATGAGCCCTAGAAGGAGAAATTACAGGCAGTGAACAAAACGTTAATATCAAGAGGTTGGACATACTTTTCTGGCCAGAAGATAGAAAATACAACAACTTTAAAAGCTATGCATCTTTAAGCTAATTACAGTTACACATTTTATTACAATGAAGCCCTAAAAAGTGCAAAAAGACAAAGTTGAATGAAAGATCTCATCATATTTAGTATGTGTTGTATTTGTAGGTGTCTGTAAATGTTGTACCTGAAGTACTCCCCAGTCCAGAAAAGAGGAGAGAGCAGCTATGGTGATGCAACCAACTCCGTACAGGAATGCTTAGACAAAAAGTACACATGGTTGTTAAAATAATAAAACATGTTAAACAAAGGAACATTTTCCATTTACTGTTGTGAGACTGGGTGACAGTTCTCTGCTTTATATCACAGTTACATATGAGTGAAAAACTTAGCTATAAGCAGGATTTTTTTTCTACAGAATCCACTTACACAGTCCTTTGGATATGAGGATCAATTTCTTCTGGCTTAGGTTGGCCAGATGAGGTTTCAGCAGATCCTCCATCGTTACTGCAGCCATTGCATTGATACTTGTGGAGGCAGTGCTGTAAAAAAAAATGTGTTTACCAGCTTTTCCACATGACTGACCAAGTTTGAACCATGTAAGTGTCAATCAAAGTTAGATTAGAGTATGACACAAAGTATAATCCAAATCCAATCTGTTCAATGAGCTGCCTGACCATCCTTAATCTATTTTAATTTTCTGTTTTTCATTATTTTAACTTTTTTTGTAAAGCACTTATTGACCTCTGCTCTGAAAATGTGCTATATAAATAAAATTATTAATATTGTATTATATTACAAAAACTTAAGTTAAAGGAAAAATTGAAATACCTCAGAGTCCCGCTGTATGCACAGGCAAGGAAAAGTCCTGGAAAGCCAGGGTAAGTTTGGAATATGTCCAACACAAAGTACGGCATATACTTCAGGGGGAGGGAGAAAAGCACAGAGAGAAAAAGATTACATTATCTTTTCAACTTTCATTTACTTAAGACAATTGTTCTGAATATGCCTATAAGTCACCAACCGCAAAGCAGTAATAAGGAACTGAAAGTTAATTTTTGTAGACCTTAGTCACTGAAGCACCTCTGGGGTGAACATTCTGAGTTAACATTTGAAGTGTAGAGTAGCATATCATGTAACCAGTCCTATCTTTGTACCTCTAGTCAATGATGATTGAGTTTGTCAAAATAAAAAATCTTAAGGGAGTATCTACCAACAGTTCTAAGTCCTATTCACAGATCTTTGTGATTCATCTCAGGTTTTTGTACCAGATCAGGGGCAGAAATCTTCCCAGACTTCAGAGGATCACAGTTGATGTAGTACGCGAACATGACGATGCCACACGTTGCTGCACTGCTCACAATGAAGCACAGACCCACTTGGTTCACAAACAACGCCCTGCAATCCCAAAAATACAATCAGTGATTAATGACATGAAAATCTTACAGGGTCATATCATTGTGAAAATGTGGGGGAAAAAAACTGAACTAAAAATAAACCTCATAGAACGTGCCTGATCTTTATTTTCACGTGGTATGAAATTAAGTTTGAGCACCCACCCAACCCAACGAGGAACAAATCCACATCTTGTCGTCAACTTCAGTAAAACCAAAGCCCACAATAAGACATTTAATAATGTGTGTTTGATGTAAATATTGAGTTCTACCCTGAAACATTTACAATTAAACCACCTTTTATGCAAACATACTGCAGTGGTAAGGAACCCAGCGTGTCTCTTATTGATACAGTGAGGGTATAAATGTGTCGTCTGCACGTGTCCGTGAAAAGTCAGTATGTTTACCGTGTTCACCACCTGACTTTTGTTAGCATGCTGGCATTTGCTAATTAGTATGTATGCAAAGTACAGCTGAGACACATGGGAATGTCATGAGGAAAAAGTTTTATGGGTAAGAAACGTCTTTAAACAAGAACAAATGAGAAGTGAAGAAAAAGAGGCCTTTCAGACAGCATTAAAAAGGAGCCCCAAGAGATTCTATAGAAATAGTAAAAATACATGCAACATTAAAAGTGTGAAAACCTTTAAGGCAGAAATTTATTTCAATGCACTTGAGGCTGTTAATAGTAAAACGCTTGTTGCAAGCTTCAGAAAAGCCCAGGACTCACAAATAGCACAAACTGGTGACAAAGCATTCAAGTGTACTCCTTACAAATCTGAACCCTGACGTTGTTATTTAAGCAAACTGAAGACCTGTTAATTGCAAATAAATCACAAGAAAATATGTTTCTTTTTCCAGGCTTAAACCATTAAAGCACACCAGGCCTTAGGATCTGTGTATTTAGTATCCATTGTTGAAATAAGAGGCAAACAAAACACAGGAACAGGCATAACTCAGGGATATGTAACGAACCAACAAACTTTGCTTTCAAGAAATATCTGGAGGGGAAAGTCCTTTCTTGTGTATTTTGAAACCATGATTCCTTAATTTTGGGCTAGAAATAGAGAAATTAACAGTTATTTCCAAAGTCATTTATCATTATCAAACTATAACCAAAGAGTTTTGAAAAGTAGGCTGTGCAGGTTTGATTGGTAGGTGTTTTGGCATGATGAACAACTTAACGTGAGACTATTTCAGGATCACTCTTAAATTCCTCAGAGTGCCTCTAATCAACAAGCTTGACAAGACTGACGACAGCAGACTCCGTCAACCACAAATAATCTGGTATTTTAGAACGCAAGGGTACTCCTACATGTAATCTTCTCACACATTTTCAAAAACAAGACTTTAAATGAGATCGAATGACACACAAGCCTCAACTCACAACTGGGCATCTCTTTCTGTTCTGCAGGAGACATAGCGCTGGACTTGAGCTTGGTTCACCCCGTACATGGACAGCCAAACTAGCGCACCCCCCACAGACAGGCTCCAGAAGGTATAACGCCGACGTGGGTCGACATCAAAACTGGTGGAAAACATTGACAGACAAATTAGTGACAACCTTTGCTAAGTACTACACATGAAAGTCTCATCATGATAGCGAAACTCTTTTTGCATGTCGTAGACTGCTAGCTTTTTCAGCAGTTTTTAAAGAGTCCTTCAACCTACTTTGAGCAGAAATAGGGCACCTCTTATCCAACTGTATGATATTTAACATTAGAAGTGTAATGCAGAGATAATTCAATTGTCACAATGCCAATGGCAATTTACTTTGACACACTTCTTTTGCATCTCATCCAGACTCACAAAGGAGCATCTGTTTTCCTCTCATCTGACTCTTTGAAAATGTGACAGGTCCTGTTCAGTTAGGTTTTGGCTTAATGGCACACTTTTAGGCATGCAATTAAGCTGGGGTTAGGAGAAAGCACTGGAGTGAGCATAAGTGACATAGTTTCAATCAAGTCTTTCCACTAAGTTTCACTTAGTTTCTCTGTTGATGTGGGCTGGTTTTCAGTGGTGTTAGATAAAAGCCAAGTGCATCTTGTGCATTCTCAGCACCGGCCAACCTCTGTCCTACAGATAAGACAGTGAGATGTGGTTGAAGCAACAAAGAGACTGATAAGGGGACCTTCAGAGCTCATCTAGGTCAAGAACAAGCTGTGGTGATAACTGCCAATCAAAATGATAAACATTTGCATCACAGTCCCCTACAGGAAATACCTCCAGGAAGACATGTTGGCATTGTGAAGTGTGAACACCTTCTAGGGCACATTGAGCAAACATGGTTATCCAGTTCAAGAAAATATTTTTACTCATTGAAATTGATGCGAGATCCATTCTTGGCAATCTCCAAGACTTGTGCAGGACCACCGACCAGAACCGTTCCGTGGATGAAAATGGCCACGAAGCCAGACAACATGACGATAATCTGGAACACATCAGTCCAGATCACAGCTTTCATACCACCCTGCAACAGAGAAGAGAAAAACAGTTGAAAAACCATGTCAGCAGCTAGGACAATCCAAAAACTGAAATTCTGGATGTTTTCCAATGCCTGCCAGTATTATAACAGAAGCCTGAAGTTAAAGATTGCAGCTTTCTTGTTGCAATATTTCACCACTCTGCTTTAATCATGCAGCAAAATCCTCACTGATGAGACTTGTCAAAAGGTATGCAAATGTGAGGGGATCAAATGGGGATAGGACTCCAGCTAGAGATTCAGTAGTTATTAGGGTTTGAATTTAAAGTTTTTAAAGATGTAATATCGTGAAGATCTGACAAAACAAGAAGATAATATCAGAACAGCCAAAGAGAGAACGGAAATGTGGGGAGGTCATTGGCTGGAAGCCACTACAGTGAGGACTCAGCCTGTGTAAAAGGCTGTGTGCTCAAACTGCTAAGCCAACGACGCCACTTTATTCTTAAATCTCATACAATTGCAACACAATTCTTAAGGAACCCTGACTTGTTTCTCATAATGTAATGACTTCCATCCAAAACACTACAACTTGATTTTCTTGTGACTTTATTCTCAAGTCGGTTTGTTTTTCTTCTTTAATATGACCCTAAGCCTCTGTCATAGACCTAAAGCTACTCCTGCCTCTCCCATTTGAGAAACTGATGGTTCCTTACCAGTGTGGTGTACACAGTGCAAATGATCCCCGTGGAAAACAGGGACACCCACATATTGAGCCCAGTAGCTGAAATTATAAATAAAGATTTGGTGTTTTAACGGCATGTTTCAAACTTTACCTGAGTGATTATGTGAGTGAGTTATATAAGTCAGCAAACACAAAGCTTCCCCTCTCTGCAACAGTTGGTTATGTAAACCCCGATAATCAGATACGCTTATGAATAATTGGAAGCAGTAATGAGGCTGAACTTTGCTCTGGTGTGGTTGTTTGCAAAGAAGCTTTCCTCGAATATAAAATTTCAAACGACTGCATTGCAAGCAGGCTTACGATACAAGAACAGGTTTAAATCAGTCGTTTGACAATAATATCAAATCATCAACAAATCAAATTTGTTTTTGAGTGTAACTTACAAATAACTGACTGCATCATAGTAACCAAACTCTGCATTGTTATAGCCAGGTTTAAAAAAATCATGTGATGTGTTTAGAGATGAGAATACAGATAGCCTGATGAACTGCTATCTGATTCACCTGGTGTGTTTTATTTCTCATAGACTGTGTTCACAGTGCTTTTATTGGTTTTCTTTTCAGGTATGTGTTGTAATCTTCCAGCACTAACTAAATAGGTCCATGGGAGTTGTTCTGCTGTTTCACAAACAGAATAAATACTCATGTTTATTTATATCTACAAGTTTACTTAATGCATCCTGTTCTTTGTTCCAAAGAAACTCTTAGGTTGATTCTTATCTTGTTTTGGCTTAACGCTGAGATAGGATGGAGGAGATATAACCATGGTTGAGAGTTTCTGACACTCAATATAAAGAATGTAAATTCATAAAGTCCTGTAGTCATGTATTATTTCTATTGGACAAAGTATCATGCACAAAGTAGCATATGTGGAGTATGTAAAAACCAAAGAAGTGGTCCTGATACATTGTAAAGAACTGCTTGCTAGCACGTAGCTTGGGTAATAGTAAGCCAATCCTGATGTGTTAAAAACTGCAGTTCATTGAGCGTCCACTTGAGGCTCACCCATTCAGAAAAGCTTATTTTCACAGCAACAATAAATGCTTTCACAGCCTGGTTCAAAATTTGTTTTGGTCTTAGTTGCTCATTTCTCATACTACACTGAGCAGGGATAAAATGTTTTTATAACTTGTTACTTTTGAGGAAATAAATATTTTAAGTTTACGAGCTGATTCGAGGACAACGCATGTACACTGCAGCTGTTAGCAAAGAGGCTGAAGGTCCACCTCAACCCAGCCTCCTTTCCTCTTGTTTGAACAACAATAAGTTCAGCTGAGTTAGCATTTCCAACCTGGCATCTGTTGAAAATAGGCTTCATGAAACAGATGGTTGACGTCATAGAGACTGAGTCCATGTACCCCACCAGAGCTCAAAGGCATTAGACTGGCTGGTCCCCATCAAGTTGCCAGTACACAACACTGTACATTCTTTTTTAATATCTCAACATAAATTCAATACGACATACCGATGTAAAGGAAATGTTTCTGTCATTGCTCTTTAATGTGTAATCAAAGTATAGTTGTTTGGTACCGCTGTAATAAAATGCAACCTCACATGACATAATTTCATGAATGCAATGCTTCAGCTGTGTCTTGTCTCACCCTGTCAGTTTTCCATTTTGTATAATCACCTGATACATTGTTCCTGTCTTACTTACAGAGCTTTGTTGAATTTACACTATCATTACAAACAATGTCCAGAGGCATACCACTGACAGAATTAGCTGGTCTAGAAATCAGTGACACTTTGTAGTATGACATTGGCCACTGTTCTGTCTGGGCATTGCTGTGATTTAATTGCATTTGTTTAATAATTTCCTTGAATACTGAAGTCTTTATTCTTTTGTTTATTCCTTCTTTAATTCCATTCCATTGCCTAGCCTTTTTTACTTTGTTTCCTCTCTGCACTATCTTCTTGATTTGACTTTTTCCTGAACCATCATGTGTCTATTCATGGGGTTCTTTTTTCGCCCATTGTGTTTGGGATTGGCTATGTTCTGACAGCAATATGTAAACTCTTGTTTGTAAAAAATGCTATACGAATAAAGTAATAGTTTTTGTCACTAATAAACCCCCAAAATGAAAAAATTTATAATTCAGAAATATCTAACCAACTCTCCTACCTTGGTTGACAATCAAGGCAGGTGCATAGATGACGATTCCTGTGTAAAGCAGCTGAGAAGGATGAAGCACAAACAGTGAATTTAGTAAACAGAAAAATAACTATAAAGTTTAAGTGAGACTGGTTTGTGCAAATATTCATGTTTGAGCCTTTAGTAAAATCCAACAGCAGGCTATACAAATATTGGTTTGTAGAAGGATGTGAAATAAGACTTTACGAGTATGTTGTCTTTCACTGTGTAAATAAAGTGTGAGACGACACCTGTCTTACCGTCGCAACAATGAACTGGATGCTCCCCAGGAGCTGCATCCCTCTGCCAAATCTCATCTTCAGGTACTGTGACAGGCACACAGACAGCTGAGGTTATGAGACATCACTCATCCTTCCTCACCTCTCAACATATTTCATAACCTACAGGTGCATTTCGAGATTATGTCTAAGAAATCCCAGCCCCTTATTCTTCACTCAGATTGGTTGTTTCTTTAATGTATATTTCTTCCAAAACAGTACTTATTAAAATCTTTACAGGATATTTCAAGCACCTTTTCCAACCCCAGTGTGTTTCACATGGTGTGTAAATTCCCCTTAAGGACAGGTGTAGGTACTGGAAATTCATTATAACCTGATTGGTGCTGGTGATACCCAGTCGAAAGAAAACTGGCAGGAACAGGTAGGCTGTCAGCAGAGAGTTGATGCTTTGTCCGAGGCACATGTAGAGGAATTTGAAACCGTAGCGAGAAGCTTCAGCAGGGACACCCAGAACCTGGACTGCAGACATAAAGCTGGCACAGAGCGACAGTCCAACCGGCACTGCTGGAAGGTTTCGACCCCCGGTGAAGAAGTCATCTGCTCTGGATTCTCTCTTACTTTTCTTCAAGGCTTGGAAGAGCCCGATGGCCATGGAGACAAATAGCATGGCAGCAAAAACTGCATAATCTGCCAGGACAAAGCCTGATGTGGGAGGCTCACTGACGGCCTGTTCCTCCATTATTTTTCTGCAATGGCCTCTTCTTTGTGTTGTCTTTGATTTGAATGATCTGTGAGGATAATGACAACTTATGACCACATTACAAATCATCAAGAAAAAATGACATCAACTCCTCTACAAAGCTTAAATGAATCCAATTCTCCCTTGTGTTGAATTTAGAAACAGTGTCTACTTTACAGCAATGATTACAAAAAACTGTTACAAGAAAGAGCTGTATAAAATAAAAGTTTTTTGTGTCATTAGTGAGCAGGGTTACTGCTTAGGATTTTGTTTTCCATAAACAACACATTTGATTACATCCCCGCAGCTGCAAGAGATACCTTGAAAGAAACCTTCACAGTGGCTTTCTTGTAAACAATGTCATACTAACAATGCCAATTGACCTTCATTAACAAAGACCACTGTCTGCGGGTTTTGGGTTTTCCTTTCTCTGTCATTATAATAAAGATTAAATCATCATTTAATGACTCCTTGCAGCTGACCTGTCTCAGTCATTCATCATCCCACAGCTGAACCTGGAGAGACTGATGCAAGTCTAGTTACTCTAAGTGTTTTCATGTTTAATGAGACACACTGTAGTTTGTCTCAAACTATGCTTAGTGAGTCACTGATACTGGGATAGTGACCAGACAATTTTGAACAATAATGTGACGTTTTATTTTTTAAGGTGATTTAGAAACAAAATTTCAGTGAGTGAAATCTAAAGTCTCTTATATACATACAGTACATTTCTTTGTCAGTAAACTGTGAACAGCACTGATTCTTCGTCCTGATGATTATTGTTACTCTGCCATGACTTTAAAAGGGACTGAAATTCTAACCAAATGAAAATTTTCTATTATCATATTTTTAAGCAGGTGAGCTTAGTGGCACGTTAAAAACGCATCATGTGCAGAAACTGCAGCTAAAATGAAACCTCACCGTTTAAGATTTGAAGTTTAATTCAGTTTGTGAGAGCATGAGAAATAGAGTTTCTACACCAAATTAAGAGTGCAAGTGCCTGCTGCTGAGAAAAGACATACTGCTTTTACAGCGGATGAATAAAAACTTTTAAGACTCACCTCTGCTCCTCCCTTCAGTCAACGGATCCCCACTTTGTAATTCTGAAATGTGCTGACGAACATATTTATACTGTTGCAGCTGCTCCATATAGCGCACACCTTCTTTGAAAAAGCATTAGGGCGTGCGTGATTTTGCACAGACCAGGAAAAGAAGGTATGTGTCCCGCAAACGGGTACCTCAAGCATCTTCGTGATCAACCAAGGGGCGTGACCAAGCGCTGGAATAACAGCAAACAGTGAATAGGTCAGCTGGCTGGAACTCAACAGAACAGGATGATCAGGTGGATTAAACCGGAAATAAAAAATATACAGACATCAACAGTCAATGTAGAATATTTAAAACGCTTCTTACCATCTCTACAAAACAGGGTTATTAATATTTTAAGCAGAGAGTAAAAATGTTAACAGAGAAAATAAGATTTATTTTTCTGGATGAGTCAAAATAATGCTACAGAAAAAAGATATTTGTTAATTATCTCAACTGATGTGACAAGTTCGACCAGAGTTTTTAAAAGACAACTTACAATCTTACAAGATTGTTTCATATTTTTTTACTCTAAATTTTTACTTTGTACTGGGCTAATATGTCATATTGATCGTCTTCACCTTATAAGAAACCCATCCTCTCCCAAATTGTGGTCAGGTTTGGGTCTGTTCTTGTGGATGGTTCAAAACTCTGTATCAGAAACAGATGGATGATGTCACAGATACCACATCCATAAAATATGTAGTCGGTGGTCTGTTTTTAAAATACACACAAAGCACAGCAACAGATAACAGTGTGGTCTTGAATTATTTTTGAACTTTTTTAAAAAAAAAACACGTTGACTCAAAATGTTGAAACTTCTTTCTTTGAAAAGATGGTTTGGCTTCATGGCTTGCAAGCAGAAGTAAAATGTGACTTGAAATACCTGTTCATATTAATGTTGTATGACTCTTGACTTGGACTCGGACTCAAACTCAGGCTGCATTAGGACACGGAGGACTATGACTTATTCATCAATGTCTACATTGACTACATTGACAATTTTAAATGGCATAACTGTTTCAGAAGGAGCCCAAATAATCAAAATAATGGGTCGTAATATTCCACAGTATACCCCACAGTATTACCAGTCTGCATTCAAAATTTAGTTGACAAAAATAATATAAAAACATTCTTATAATAATATCGTTTAAAAAAAAAAAGAGAAATAAAGTAGATAAAACTGCCTCTATGTAGAATGACTCAACAGAATAATGCCATGCACCACAAGGATGTGTGCAATCTGACTTTTCTTACTGTTAGAGTTTGTGATAATGAGCAATGAAATGTAATGTGGAAGTGTGCCAACATGTTAACTGTTTAAATAATAGAAGGTTAATGATTGATGAACTAAAAGATAGGAAACAAAATCTGTAGGAGCAACTCATCTTTTAGGAGGATGTTTTTCAATTATTTTTCTGTTTTTCCCCAAATTTTCAAAAGCATTAGGTAGTGTCATCACAAATACTCACCTTTAGATTTTTTTGTTTCAGTATTTCAAACCTCCTGATTAGAAAAGACTGTTTTATATTATCATACATTAGCATTTAACTCTTGTATTTTCTTAGTCAGCTCTTTATTTTCAACAATCCTGCTGTCTTTTGCTTTGTGCCTTGTTGTTTGTGAAGGTGATTTTGCTTTGTGGTTTTTGTTGCCCTGTTTATCTAAATACTTACACTATGTTTGTTTCCTTCTCCCAGTAAACCTAAACTCTTACAGGACAAACCCTGCCAGTAAGCTTATATATGGATCATAAATCTTTTTGTTTTTATGACTTTAGGGTCACTTCCTCCTTCCTTCTCTATTTAAAGAATTACCTCATCTTTATTGATGCATGGGTGATAAATGTAGGGGTTCAAAATGTGTAGTAAGAATCTACTGCTAACAAATCAGAGCCATCAGACAACCACAACAAGTGATTCACCAAATACAATTAATGATTTTTATTTGCACAGTAAAAACACACAGTTAATTAGGGTACACAGTCCAAAACGCGTAAAAGGATCAAAATTCACTAAACTCGCCGAACTGGCGCGAAACGGCTTCGCTGGACGGCGTAGGCGGAGCCCGGGTGGCGTGTGACGGGGCGCGAGACGAGGAGCGATGGCGGCTGCCGCACTCTCTACAGCCCGGCCCTGGCTATCTAAAGGAGGTATCTGGCCTCCCCTCCTGACGCGGGAACAGCTACCCCCTGCGCAGGTTGCCTTCGTCGCCAGCAGCCCTAAACGGCTACGAACGACCACGACACCCTCCATCCCATAGGGTGCCGAACCGCCGCAACGTGTGCTCCAACAACCCGACTGCTTGCGCATACTGCTCTTGTCTTTGCCCCTTCTGTCCCTCCTCCATGCTGCAATCAGGCACACCTGTTGCCAGGTCAGTCACTCAAACTCAGTGTTCTGACAGAATAATTTTTAAGTGCATTAAGTCTTCGGAAATGTAAACATTTATCCGGACCTAACTAACTGGTCATGTATCCTTCCGCGCAGCGCTAGTGCGCTCCGTCCCCCCTCTTCCTTTCAGCTGTAGGGAATGTAAACAAGCTATGCTTCAGGCGCCGGTTACAGACATAAATGTTTATATTTCCGAAGACTTAATGCACTTAAAAATTATTCTATGTAGCTTACTCTTACTCTGTGGTATTACTTTTTGATTTTAGTTCTTGTAGGCAGAGAAAATAGCCTTTGAATCTGGTACGGTATTTCCCTGTTAGCGCTTATTTCCTCGTCACCTGCGATTACAGTCTGTGTCTTACTGAGGGAGAGGAGACACCTTTCTACTGTATCTAATGTCCTTAGTGGTCACATAGAGCTCATACAACCCCTCTTCAAAAAAACTGAACTGTCCCTTTAAGTCACCTGGATAGAGATTCTCAAGATCATGACTAACAGTTTTTCAATAATTAAGTTAACTGAGGGATGTTAAAAGCAAGTAATGTACCAAGGTTTGCAGGTAGCACATGTAGCAGTGGCGTGGCGTGGAGATTTTTTTTGAGGAAGCCAAGTGAGACAAAGCCTGTTATCTGGTTATCTGTATTTTTTTTTAGGGAGTGGGGTACATAAAAGGCTATGTTGCAGTTTGTATCGCTATTTCATGTAACGGACCTGTTAGAGCGCCCAGAGAGCGCTCGTTTTACTTACTTTGAACACCGACACACGCCCTGTAGCTCTCCCACCCTCACTCACTCATTCACAATCCTACATTGTCCTCTTGACTAAGCTTAAACATCTTATTAATTCATTCAACCGCCCACTTAAACACACAACCGGTCGCTTCATGCACACTGCTAATGTGCTAACCTCCCT
Source organism: Halichoeres trimaculatus (assembly GCF_033239565.1). NCBI lineage: Eukaryota > Metazoa > Chordata > Actinopteri > Labriformes > Labridae > Halichoeres > Halichoeres trimaculatus. The sequence continues at coordinate 13,655,510 of NW_027437182.1, read as the reverse complement.
GATTTCATTCAGTGGCTCGAGGATGACGATACTGTGATTTGATTGGTTTGAGGCCAAAGACGGGGTGGCTTCCCTTGGCACAGTCTTGGTCAATCACAGATGAGCAGTGTCATGACCGCGGCCTCATCTGATTGGTTAATCATTCTTGTTTTTTTTCGACAAGGGATGCCAACTCTGCTTGGCTTCCTTGCGGACAACAGCGTGCAGTATCGTATTTTCACCACGCATTCGCCACAGAACATTTACGAGGGCGCTGTTTTACACATTGTAAAATGCTCAATAACGAGAGAAGAAGGAATAAGGAAGAGATGACGGTGACAAAACACAGAAGAAGTATCGAAACTGTTAAAAAGGAATATTTTCATTAAATCACAGCTACAGTCTAAAAAAAGAGAGGAAGCATGGTTTCCCTTGGCCTCCCGGAGAAAACGCCACTGACATGTAGCCCATTTTCTAAAGGAAGGTTAGCTCATTCTTACAGGTACTGCACTTAAATACATGGGGTAGCTTAGCTTGTCTTATGGGTAAAGCTTATCCTGCCAAGTTAGTGAACTCATTCTGATTAGGTAGGCATTTAAAAATATTTTTGACTTACCGGATACTACATGAAGACAGCCTATCAACTGGACAAGCCTGTGCTACAGTTCTTGCACCGTGATGCCTCCCTTCTCTCTTTTCCATGGATGACTACCACAGACTTCTCCTGAAGATAGCAGTCCTGAAAACAAAAATACACCAGCTAGAAGTGAATGCACAGGAAAATGGATGATGTGGGAAATGAAACCACGCCACTCGAGACTCAAGGCAACAGAGAAGAGAAGGCTAACAGGCAGCTTAAAGGTAACAACACCAGGATAGAGGAAGCCTGCATAAATGGCAGCAAATCAGCCAGTCACCCTCTTCCATGGAGTTTACTTAAAGCAAAATCAAAGATGGATCTGGGAAGAAGGTTAATGGGTAGATTACAGCATTTTAGCATTTGCGAAGAATCTGGTTATCCTGCACAACCATCCCATAGGAGTGTCGTTCTAACCCCCAGTACCAAGGAGGAAACAGACATGACATTGGCTACAACAAAAAGTAAGAGCAAATCAAGCCAGGACACACAGATCCAACTAAACAGAACTTCTTTACTTCTACATGATCCAGACTCCTCAACTAAGTGCTTATCATCCGGCATCAGGTTAAAGTATGGACCTGAATCCTACAGAAAAGCTGCGTTTCCACCAAGCAGTACGGGTCGGTTCAGTACGGTTTGGGACGGTTTAGGACAGTTAAGTCTCATCCCGTTTGCGTTTCCACAGCAAACTGTGCCCTCTCGTGGTGGGCGTCGTGTAAGCTGCATGCCGGAAGCCACAGCTGGTAAACAATAGCATGACACAGCAGCTTACCCCGCGATTAAATCCAACAAAGAAGAAAACGCGACACAGTAAACAAAGAGCACGGATGGAAGACATGCAGCATTTCGTCCTCTCTGTGATTTCATGAAACTCTCTGTTACAAAGAGCAATCAAGCTTCGTTACAGAGAAGCCTGTGAGCCGCCAGGAGAAATGCAGCCGCTGTCAGGGTGAGTGATGATTCTTTTGACCAATCAACCGTCTGCAGTGTGTTGCTCCACCTCCCGAGAGCGGATCGGTTCAGTCTGGCACCCATACGAAAGGGTCCCAAAAAAGTGGGACGGCTCGTCTCGGTTTTTAGGGATCCGTCCCGGGATGAGTCTGTGGAAACGCCGCTAAAAGCGCACCGTACCAAGACGAACCAACCCGGACTGCTTGGTGGAAACGCGGCTTAATAGGCTAGAGAAAGAGTGTACTATTGGGCCTCAAACCCTGATAGTGGGTGACAGAGCTATGAGCAAGATAAATGCTTTTGCAGCATGCAGTCTAAAGGACTGCCAACGACATTGGTGTGTGATACCTCAAAAGAAAATTTAAAGTATTCTGAAGATTACTTTGTGTGTCAGACACTAGCAGCTCCTGCCAAGGACAGGAGGCAAGACAATCCAAAACAGCAGATAAATCTGCTGACCCAGAGGCTTCAGCTTCACTGTCATTATCCAACAATTCAATAACAGGAGTTTTCGCTGTTCCCCAAAAGAAGACTTTCAGTCTCCACCTCTGCAGGCCCCACCTAGCCCCCCACTGTCTTCATCCAGTCCAGACTTTCCACTGGTAGGATGAAGAACCTTTTCAATATATCGGAACTCAGCTGACACCGTGTCCAACACCCATAATCTCTTCCCTCTTCCACCAGTTAAGAGTCCCACCCCCCATCTGTGAATTATGTCTGTGAGGCTGCAACGCTGATATCAGTAGTGTATTTACCCAGGAAAAGTCAGGGCCCTGTTGAATCCAGGAAGGCCTGATAACAGAACAGCTGGTGAAACTGTTGAGAAAGAAAATGGCTCTAAATAGAGCATGCCAACCTCAAAACACACCCGTGTCTCCTGTTATCTCAACAAGTTTAGCTCCACTCAGTGTTAGATCACTAGTAGACAAGCCATTGTTTATTAACAACATCATTATAACCTGTAATCTAGATCACTTATTTCTCAGTAAAACATGGTTGACTGAATGTGACTGTAGCACTACTCTCAATGAATCAGCATCAACAATTTTTTGTTACATGAACAAGTGTGAAACTAGCAAGAAACGTGGGGGAGTTACTACCATCTTTAAATTTGCATTTCAGTAAAGGGAAACTACATTTTGTGATTTTAGCTATTTGTAATACCTCTGTTTTCTGGTCAAAATTCTCCATTTAATCATTTATAGCTCTCCAAAATACTCCAGAAGGTTCATTGATGAGTTTGAGGAACTGCTATCAGCACTGACTATGGGCTTTTTTTTTTAGATTATTATATCAGGGGACTTTGACATTCATCCTGACACAAACATGGATAAAAATACCAAAGGACCCTTTGTTCTACTTGACACTTTTTTACTCTTATAACATATGAAAGGGTGAAGCCACACTCAAGGCCATACTGAAGATTTAGCCATGTCTAGAGTTTTTGACATTCCTTTAGTTATTGTTAAGGTCTTGCCTCTTTCTGACCATTTCTGTGTGCTCTTTGACTTGCAGCTCATGTCAGATGGCCTTTTAACCACTGTCTCTGTGAAGAAAATATGCATAAATGAAAATACCAATGCTCAATTCAAGGGAAACAATAGCTATGTCTCAAACTACAAATTCAGAGACAGCAGTTGAACTCCTGGACCAGTTAAACTGGAAAATTTCAAATATTGTGAATGCTGTAGCACTATAAAAACCAAGACAAGGAAGTAAGGAGGCAGAAAAAAAACACTGGTGAAAGTTGGCACTGTTGTTTTAAGTCTCTTTGTAACTGATCGTTTAATGCTTCAAATGTTAAATCAACTGTTTCATTATGTATGTGAAATACATTGAGTTGCCTTGTGAATGAAATGTGATTTAGTAATAAAGTTGCCTAAAAAGTAGGAGACATAAAGGGAGCTAATTTTGTCAAGTAGGGTAGATCATTCTGTTTGGATAACTCATCATTTCAAGCACAGTGGCTCACAGTGTCAGGTTATTTTGTCAGGTGGGGGAATCATTCTGTTAGCTGGTGTTGCCCATTCCTTTTGCTGGATTATATTTCTCTTCCATTAGTAACAGAATCATAAGTACTTAAACTTGTCAGGTATGGTATCTCTTTATGTCAAGCAGAGTGCTTTCGCTGTGAGGTGGGTTTGGGTTTTCCTTTCAGGTAGAGAGGTCATTGCTTTTTGAAGGCTAACTCCTGCTAAGTAAGAAAGAAGCACAGTCTCTTCAGTAATGAAGCAAATTCCTTATTGTCCAGTAGGTCATGCCTTTAGGTAGGGTATCTCATTCTGTCAGGTTAGCTTTAGCTTTTCCTGCTTGCTGCATTGGCTCCTGTCAGTTGGGTACCTCATACTGTTAAGAGGAAGTTTGAGTGGTAGCTAGTTCTGTCATTTGGGCTTGCTTTTTTATTTAGTTGGTGGTTAGGTAGGCCATAATTTCAGCTGGGGAAGCTCATTCTTTAAGGTGTGGTCAGTCATTCTTTGAATAGGTCATGTTATCAAGTGGATTATGTCGTTTTTCAAGCTGAGTATTTAATGCTGTTGTGTTAAAGGTCCCATATTATGCAAAAATCACTTTATTAAGTCTTTTAGTGAAATTTGTGGGTCTTTGACTTTCCTCCCAGCCCACAAAATGTGATATTTAATGACAAAACCTGTACTTAGTAGTGCTTGTGAATGTAAAATCCTGACCTACAACTAAGCTGTTTGGATTTTGGGGATTTCCCAACTTCAGCGAGTCCCTTTTTTGACCAATCAGAAGCAAGTGTCACCTGATTGGTCCATCGGAGCACATAGTCCCGCACACCCTCCCCGCCTACTCCCCTTGCCACTGCTGGGGAGGAGAATGCCAATTGCTGAAGAGCCATCACTGCTTTGTTTTTGGCTGTAAACAGCCACATAGTTCCATGCACAAGCTTCCCAACTCAGAAGAAGACAAGACTTAGTGGCTAGAGTTCATTATCAAGGAAATGTTCCAGCTACACTCAGTAAAACTGCGCATGTGTGTGCTAGTCACTTCACGGCCGACTGCTTTTCCAACTTTGGACAGTACAATAGAGGGCTAGCGAATAGACTGGTCCTGAATCCAGGTGCGTTACCGACCATCCGCCAACAAACCTCGGACCCTGAAAATGTGAGTATTTTAAATGATGTGTGCTGTGGAGCAGATGTAAGAGCTTTTCCTCAGTGTCCCCCTGTCTCTGTGTTAGCTTCAGGATGCTAACTTTAGCTGCGGTTAGCCTGTTGTTTTAGCCTATAATGTTACGGTAAACAAGCTTTGGTGTTTTCTAAAGATTGGCGCCGCTCTCAGTGATGTAGAAGAGCGGGGTGGTATCAGTGGTGGCTCATTTACATATGAAGGTCACGCCCACTGAATCAGAGCGTTCTGAACAGAGGGGCTATGAGAGCCTGGAAACAATGCTGCTGTGCTTGATTTTTTGGCTTTTTGGACCAAAACATGTTACTACCATTTCATGAAGACATCTATGATCCATATTAAACTGCAGAAAAGGAGCAGAATATGGGACCTTCAAGAGTGTAGAGAATAAAGTGCCCTTGGTAATTGCCTTAATTGATAATCTGTTAAAATGTACCAATCTGGACATGTTGAGGTTTAATTGCTCAGTCAACCATCATATTGTTTAGTTTGTTGGATATCGTGTCCTCTGCATCATTTCTAGGAGTATTATCAAAAGCTAAAGTGTAGCTCAAGAAATACCAGTGAACCAATCATACCTATGTGGACAAATGAAATAAAAAACATGCTGGAGACTTTTGAATGATTGAGGTTGATGCAGGTTTTGTTACAGAATTAATTCACAACATTAAATTGAACCCAAATGACTACCTTGTGGGAAAAAAATAATCAAAAGGAAGAAGGAAAAGAAAAAAGCTGGAAAAAGCAGAAAAGTGGTTATCTAATAACACGTAATCCAAGCATTGAACTGTTTGCAGCTTGATACAGCTTTCACAGGAAACTGCTAACCTCACTGCTGAACAGGGAAACCACAGTCCTCAGCCTCTCTGTTCCTGTAATACCAGATGAGTAGATTCAAGTCACCTTTCTTGTTGCATTTCTAGTTAAATGTTAAGCAAGTGTACAAACATTTAATCAAGATCAAAAAATACAATTTCAAAACACATTTATCCTCTGAAAAAAAGAGGTTCAGAATGCAGTTGTTTTTTTATTTAAAAAGTTCAGCACTGATGAATTTCTTACTTTCTAACACACTTGTGACTGTCTCAGTTCAGTTAGTGACGAAAACAATTTGAAAGAGATGACAAAAAAACGTGATCTTAAAGCATCTGGTTCTCAAAATCAGGAAGTTGTTATACTTCCTGTCACTACAGAGAGAGGAACACAGACACACAGTCGACATAAACGCAGGAGACAAAAAGAAAGACTTGAATGTTTGAGATGAGGATTTCTGCCGTTAAAGAATAAAGGTAATCAGTTGAAAACCTTCAATTATATACTCTATCACATTTTCTGTGTTGAGTTTTTGTGTTGAGAAATGTCAGTTTTGTCAGATTTTATTGACACTAAAGAGATGGCCAATGTTATGGCCCCTATAAACTTCTTTTTTTTAAACTTTAAGCCAGCTTCCACAGGACATTACAAATGCTGTTTACTTTTCTTTTCATAAAGGCTGAATTTAACTGAATATAGTGATGCTCATTCAAATTTTCATGCTAATGGTCGTTTGCTGAGTGAAAGTAAACAGTCGTGTACTGTTTTCTCTGCGTAAATACCCGAAGTACGAGAAGTATAAAATGTATTGTTTATTATTTCCCATCGTTACATGATACTTGTCTCGCTTATGTTACTGATTCAGAACATGGTGAGTGTTTTTCTGAGAAAAGGGAATCCCCAGAAGTCCCACTTTGACATTTAAAACATCCCTCAGAGTCATGGTGAGAACTGCGCTCAAGTAAAGATCAAAACTTTCATAATATGATATTACTGAGCCTTGAAGTGTCACTCTCTGAGTTTGAGTGTTTGCTCTGTGAGTAGCCTTTACTTATTCTTGATTTATGGTACCTTCTGGTAAATTGTTGTGGGATGACAGCACTATTAACATGGGATGGTATGATCTAACGTTTTAAGTCCTGTGCTATTTTATCAGCCATTACTTATACTGATCTGATTATATACTGACATTAAGTTCACATTCTGTTTTCTGAAATATGGGAATGAGACAAGAATTTGCCTTGGCAACTTCAGGCTTTTCCAACTTCATGAAACAAAGCGGACTTAAATTATACCTAAACTGACTATATCATTATTTTTGTTGGGTTATAAATGTGTAAATGTGTGTTTCAAACTCGTGAGCTGCTGTAGTTAGCTTCCTTCACACTACTTAAGCTCTGCCTGGCAAAAATACAAAGATTCAGAGACCGACTGGTGCCGATGATGTAGTAAACGCTCATGGTTTTGGTGAACAAAGAAGAGCACAGAGCAGAGCTTAACAGATCTGTCCTATGGATTTTCACTGATATCTGATCCAACTTTCATGAGTCTGTAACAGACTAATAAGTTATACTTGCATCAAATTGGTGAATCTCTTTTGGTGCAGTGACAACATCAAATGTTGTAACTCAGGTAGAGGCAAAAAAAATAATTAATGCATACAGGAAGCAGTAATGACTGTAACAAAGTGTATTCAATTACAAGAGATGAAAACTAAAAATAATTTTTGCTTGTGTGTGAGTAATTCTATCCTTTGCCACTTTCACTTTTCATGGCCGAGAAAAGATTTCAGTACATATTTCTCACTGCTGAGTATCACTTTACTGACAATATCTTTCAAAGAAGAAATGTTTCCATGTATAAAATCATTACTTTCTTTTCAATTTCTTTGGACCGGCTCCTGGCTGAATAATTTGAAGGTACCTCTAGTTTGGATTTTTATTTGGATGCTTTTTAAAATGTGTCTAAGAAAAGGCAACAATGAAATGCAATGCTTATCAGAGCAGAAAAATATGGAAAAAGCAGTAGTTAAAGAGTAAAAGAAGAAAAAGAAAAATTTTAGGTAATGAGATACATGCACACAACACTGAGCGCATTTATCGCTTTTCATTAATTTTTGGTTTTCATTGCCTGATGGGTCCCTTTGGTTATTTTAGGCTTTTTTTGATGCACCATGTAAAATAATCAGTCATAATCATTAATTCAAATGTGTTTTTGTTGAGCAATAGATAAAGTGATTTTGTGTCAGGAGTGGAGGGTTTTTGACTTTTTCATAAGATGATGTTATCCTAAGCTAATGAGCTGTTTCCGGTTGTTTTCTTGAAATAATTAAAAAAAAATGTTGCTTTGCTCCTCAGAAGAACTCATGGATCTCAGTGAGGAGGAGTTCGCTCCTCTGGTAATCAGAGACAGGGGGGGCAGTCAGAGATCCAGTTCGAGCACTGGTTCCAGTCTGCAGGTTCACCTCTACTTCTGCCCTGCCACAAAGGATGAAACAACAATTCACATATCATCCGGCCAGATCTCTGCTGAAAATGTCTGCATTCAAGCAGGAAAGAAATGTGGTGAGTTTTCACTGGAAAGAGTCTGACTGACTGCATGCTAACACAACACATATACAAATGGAAATGGAAACAGCTGTCTGTGATCTCTTGACCCAGGAATCCTGCCGGTGTACCAAAGCCTTTTTGGGTTGGCTTCAGCTGATCTCTCATTTTGGTACCCTCCATCTCACATGTTCAACGCAGAGGAAAGCTTACAAGTTCACTTCAGAGTCAGGTAAGTGAAAAAAGCTGCCAGTCAGAGCCAGAGCTTAGAGAATATGCATCTAATGAGAATCTAAATTATGAGCAGATACAGGCTGTGGAAACTGATGCACTTTTTTCTACAGGTTTTTCTTTGGGAACTGGTTTGGTCTGGGAGCAAGGACATCGTACCGCTACAGTCTGACCAGAGATAGAGTCACTCCAGTTCTCGACTACAGTGTCATTGATTATCTCTTTGCTCAGGTAGCATAGATGCTTCAAACATGGAGTTTTATTGACTTCACTATTGACTTCCCGCTAGGGCAGAGTATATTTGAATCACCATCTGGGAATTTTTGAGACTTGTGAATAATTTACAAGATTTTGTCATTTCCTGATCAATTTTGCCAAGAAATGTCAAAAACTTTCTCATCAAATTAAGAATAATTAAGTTACAAAGAAAAGGCAAAAAGCTGACATTCTTTTCGATGTGAATTAACGCTTGCCCCAACCCATTGTGCTACTGTCTTCCTCCAGCCCCCTTTTTCCAACATTTTAAATGTATTATCTGCTCACATGTAGCTTACTGTGAATGAGACATTTTCTCATGCTTTGGTTTATGTTTTAAACGCTGAGTCTGACACTAATTTCTTTACACACACAGTTGCGTAGCGACCTCATCACAAGTGAGGAAGGAGTCTCTCCACCTTTAAGCACCCAGGAGGAATGTCTCGGTCTTGCTGTGCTGGACTTGTGGAGGATGGCAAAAGAGCGCCATCTTAGTGTAAGGGAGCTCTGCCAGACTGTCAGGTATTTGTATTTTTATTTGAAGAATGTTTCATACAGAAAAAGTATTTTTTTTCACAGATTGAAGTTCTAACATTTTTTGTTAGGAAAAAGTGTCATAATTGTAACACCAAAAAGTGTACTGTCCATGTCTCAGCTACAAATCGTGCCTTCCAAAGCTGCATCGTCAGGACATCCAGAAGAGAAACCGCATTGACCGTTACCGGATAAGAAACACCCTCAAGCGTTACTTGAAGAAGATCGGCAACTGTTCAGTGGATGAGTGCAGCTTGAAGCTCAAGTACCTGATAGAGCTAGCTAGCATCAAGCCTTCTTTGGGGACTGAAACCTTCAAAGTCAGCCCTTCTTTTTCCCATTCAAATTCAAGTTTCTGCCTTGTGCGGGTCATGGGTGAAAGCGGCATTCAAACCAGCGCAAGTTGTCATCTTGAGTCTGCTGTGGTATGAACTTGTTACTTTTTGAATGCTTTTTCAGATTAAAGATCCTAGTTACACTTTAATCTCTGTAAACATTTGTCCCATTTGACAATCTGATGCCTTTTTTTGCAGTGGCAGACCTTCTGTGATTTCAAAGAAATCATTGACATCAGCATCACGAGGATATGCCACGAGCAAGTTCCCCAGGACAACAGGATGGTGATAGTAACACGCAGAGATGACAGACGCCTGGTAAAAAGAGATTGTTCTGAAGTCATAACTTCCTCTTTAATGTTATAGTTACTTTTTACTCACACATTTTTTTGCTTTAATGCAAAAAATTTAGGTTTATTAATTGCTAATTAATTTTCACCGCAGGAGGCCACGTTTCAGAGTCTGAAAGAAGCCCTGTCATTTGTGTCACTTGTTGATGGCTACTTCAGACTGACAACAGACTCTTGCCACTACTTCTGTCAGGACATCGCACCTCCCAGTCTCCTTATGAGGGTCAAAAACTACTGTCATGGCCCGATCACGTGAGATATTTTGTTTAATATTTAACTAAAAAAACAACTCAGAAGTGTGAGGATAACAATACAAATGAAAGAATTTCTCACTCTCTTTTTTTTTTAAACAGGTCAGAGTTTGCCGTCAACAAGCTGAAAAAGTCGGGATTCAAAGGTGGTTCATTCCTCCTACGGCAAAGTCCCAAAGACTATGAGAACTTCTTTCTAACTGTTTGTATTCAGGTAATGGTTCCTGTCAAAGCAACACAACAGTCATACGGGAAAGACCAATGAGTAGCTTGTTGTTGATGCTTTTACAGTTTCTTCTTTTTTTCCTCCTTAGTGCTGAGGAAATTTCTGATCTTAGTCATAACTACAAAAGTTAATCTCTAATCAGTTATTTTTTAGAATATTGATTCTGAGCAGCAGGAAACTTAAGAGAGCAATCAGCAGATTACAGGAATAATGTTACCTGATCCGTGTTGTGGAAATGTGGTGTAACTCTTGAATTTCTGCAGACTCCACTTGGTCTTGACTACAAAGACTGTTTGATCATTGAGAATGAGCACTACAGTCTTCCTGGAGTCCAGAAGTCTTTTTCCAGCCTGCGAGAGCTCACAAGCTACTACCAACACAACAAGCTGCTGCTGGCCGACGTTCCTGTCAAGCTGAGTCACTGTTGTCCGCCTCGACCCAAGGGTGAGCTGACAGAGTTGTGGATTTAATGAAACCAAAAACTGAGCATTTCACATGTGAAGGACTCAGTGGGTTGCTTTGAAGCCATGCGCCCCATGTACAGAGGCTACTGTCCTCCAAGCAGGCTCAAGTCGCCTTTTGATGCATGTCTTCCCCCACATTTCCTGTCTCTCTTTCCATGTTGTTTCAATCAAGGCAAAAATGAACCAACAGCAACTGGAAAAAAATACAAAAAAATGTATATAGATTCACAGGTACAGTGATATATACTTGACAGCCACTGGTGATCAGCAGAAATCATAAGGAGATATAAGACAGAGGATATAATCAAAAATCAATTACAATGTGAATGTTTAGAGATGTTTGATAGCAGGAAGCTAAAGGTTATATATGGAACAGCCACAGTGAAAGGAGGCAGCTTAGCTTTGCTTCGTCCTCACCTTTTGCTTTCTGCTGTTACTCTTTTTATTCAAGGTTTCTGTTTTGAGCAGCAAAAGCTGCTCTTCATTTGTTTAAATGTTTTAAGTCTCTTTAAGAGATAAGCAAAAAGGTTTATGGGAACCTGTTGTAAAGCAACCTCAGTTAGATAATAGAGTTGATCAAAAGCAGCATTAGGTGGGTGTCACTGGCGTAGTGGTTTAGGTCTAGCTCTTGTTGCTAATTTGACAGCCTCTTTCTGTATGTCCTCCTCCTACTCTCTGCTCACTACATTTCCTGCCTCTCTTTAGCTGTCCTCTCTAAAAAGGCAAAAGTAACCCCCCAAAAAACATGCAGCACAAGGTCAGAGCTAACAGAGGAAATATCAATCAGAATAGAATAGAATAGAACTTTATTGTCATTGTAATAAGTACAAGAAGTCACAGCGGCAAACAATGAAAACAAAAGTAAGAAAATAGAAAATAGATGATGACAGCTTGTCCATCATTGTCCAGTTCAGCCAGCCTCCACCTCCACAGGGTCCAGGACTGAGCTTCTTCAGTCATGCTCCATCTCTGTCTCCTGGATCCTGTCTGCTCACAGCTTGTGAAGCTCTTCCAACATGGGGGTGGTGTCTGATGTTAGCTTCGTTAGCCATGTCTGTGAATTGCATAATGCTACTCTGCCCTCTGGTATTTCCTCTGTTGCTGGGTTAGCACAGCTAGCTCGTCCATCTTATTGGAGATAGATCTTATGTTCCCAATAACGATGGATGAAAGGACAGGTCCATGCCGTCACTCCTTTGCTCACACCTGAGAACCAGCAGGTTGTCCTCACCTCCTTCTCCTCACCTTGAGGGAAATCATCAGGCCTTACACCAGTTAGCATTGACATGCTACAGGCTGCTAACAGCTGACTTTACATGTAAACAATGCAGCCATGGTCACATGTAGGATCTCCAGACAAACACAGGAGAAGAAGTATTAAAAAATGCTAATCACTACTAATACGACTACTAATCATATCATAATCACTACTCATTGACATGAAAAAATTCAAGGACCCAGGCACTTGACTCAAAGTTGCAACAAAAAAAGGCTTTTTTTGAGTAAAAAGTATTGACAGAAAGTGACAGATATGGTCTGGGTCAGGGTTAATAGGGTTAAGGATAGAGCAATAATAAAGCCAAATCTCAGCAGCTCTGGATAAACCTGGGCACTGAAAGCTTACCACAAAAAATGAACTTGGACAAAAAAACTCTTAAATAAAAAAACAAAATTCAAAATTCCATCTTCAGGAAACCTTTGACAGAGTGAAACAGACACAGGACAGACTATTTTTACAGAGGGTAATGGGGAACAGGTAGTTTTCTGTTCTCTGAGATGAGACAAGACACATTGCAACATAGAACAGGATGGGTGAAACAAAAGAAAAGACTTCTCTGAAAATTTTGAACTTAACATAAACGATAAGGCAGGACACTCATCATCTCCCAACATCTCTTGGTTGTTTGATAAACAACTTCTTACATCAGCATCACAACTCCACCTCATTAGATACATAACTTTTGAGCCACTTTGTTCTGGACCATCACTGTGTCAATCCATCTTTCATCCTTGACTCTGTAGCTGTGAGCTGCCATTCAGTGTTGTGAGTAAATAGTCAGTTAAATAGTTCACCCCTGACATCAACAATCCCACTCTTTTTATTTGTCTTGGTTTCATGAAATGTGCCTCTACACTTGCAGCATTTGCAGCCCTGTTTACATTTCTATTGTTTCAACAGAGCTCACAAATCTCATCATCATACGCAGCAGCAGCAGCTCTGTCGAGGCTCAAAGTTCTCCAACGCTTGACAGAAACAAATTCAGTCACATTCAGTTCCACAAGATCAAGTATGAAGACTTGTCGTGGGTGAGTTTGTTCACATGACTCAAACTGAATCAGGCTTTTTACTACTATACCATAGTTATCAATATCCACTTTAGTTGGCATACATTTGTTGGCTTTTTACTTTTTGTACTGCTTTATTAATGTAAAGCTTTGAATGCTGTCATGATGTGCCATTGTAGGAAAGTAATTCAGTGGGAGCATGTTATAAATGATGGAAAAACATCTAACAAAGTTTGAATGTGTTTTCCTGTAAGGGTGAAAGTCTCGGGCAGGGATCCTTCACTCGAATCTTCAAGGGCTCCAAAACTGACATCCGTGATGGGGAGAAACACGTGACCAGTGTGTTTCTTAAAGAGCTTGATGCCGTCCACAAAGATTACTGGGAGGTAGGTGTCTGCAGTTTGAAACACACTTGGATGTGTAATATTATTGATGAATTACACTCATTGTGTGATTTTCTTCTGTTTATCAGTCATTTTTTGAAGCTGCCAGCTTGATGAGTCAGATTTCCCACAAACACCTCCTGCTCGTGTATGGCGTCAGTGTCTATGGAGTAAAAAGTGAGTTCAGCTTTATGCTTATTGCAAACTGTCCTGTTCCTCACATCTACAAACAACTCATCTTGAAAATAAGAAGATATTATGTAATCTTCATGAAAAGCATAGTTCAACATTAATTCCTTGAGTGACCTGGACTCTGTCTGTTGTCTTGTGGTTGAGGATTTCTTTCGTGCTGTTTTGAAGTACAGCTGTAGAAACAAGCCTTGCTGTGCCTTACAGACATCATGGTGCAGGAGTTCGTGGAGTACGGGGCTCTTGACCTGTACTTGAAGAGAGGAAGATCTGTGTCAGTGAGCTGGAAACTTGACGTAGCAAAGCAACTTGCGTCTGTCCTGAACTTTCTGGTAAGATAAACTCAGAGGGAAGGAGTACATGTCTTACTAAAGTGATGAAAACGTGCAGTGTGCTGCAGGATCAGATAAGCAAACAAAGATTTTGCTTTAGGGACGTGTGCAGGACATAACACCACTCAATTCAATTTAACTTTTATTTGTTGTTGCACATTTCATATAAGACAGAAAACAAAAAACGTTCAAAATTTAAAGGAAATGCATAGAATGAGGTGAGAAACATTGTTATGACTTACAAAGCATATCTGACCATCAACACATCATGGATGATTTCTGTGATGCGATTTTTAATCCTGTTGTTGTGGAAAGGGGGCAGGTGTCAGATGGGACAATTTGCAGGCTTGTAAAGAAAAATCTTTCCCGCAGTGAAGATTCGTGATGAGTAAAGCAGTCAACAGTTAAAGAAATCAGGGTGAGATTTTTTACAAAATCAGCAAGGAGATAAGGACTGGTGACTTTGTCCACAGAGGCACCAAAAGTCAGCCAAACAGGAAGTTCCTCACATGAATACAGTATGAACATCCAGGTTCATTCAAGCAAAAAATGTCCTTGAAATCTTAACTTTTACTAATTTGGGTCAGTCATATCAGAACAAAAGTGAAAGTGATTCCTGAAACACCTGATGGATAGGAAAGGTAAAGGATTTCTTTGACCTATAAAACCATTTTTGCAGCCTATGGCGAGTTAATTTTAATGTCTCTGTCCTGCAGGGAGAAAAGAATATTGCTCATGGAAACATTTGTGCCAAAAATCTGCTGCTGGCCAGAGAAGGTGACCCGGCACAGGGAAGTCCTCCTTTCATCAAGCTGAGTGACCCGGGCATCAGTGTAGTCATGCTGAGCAGAGATGGTAAATCCATCTTCAATAGCAAATCCATTACTGTTCACACAGGACCTGGCTATTTAGAGAGAGCTGGATCTGCCCATTTGGATTTACTTCGTAATCACTCATTTCTGAGTGTTACAGGTTTACTTTTGAACAAGCATTTCTGTGTCTGCTTCTATAGTCATCCTGGACAGGATCCCCTGGGTGGCCCCTGAGCTCCTCAAGGCTCCAAACAACCTGACCCTGGAGAGTGATAAGTGGAGTTTTGGTGCCACTGTGTGGGAAATCTTCAACAGTGGGAACAATCTGCTGCTGGGCTGGGACTTGAACCAGGTATTTCCACTTTTTTCCTGATGATTCCAAAAACTGTGAAGTAAACACCGATCGACAGGGAAAGACTCGATAAAAAACTGTCATAGCGCTGTTTCTTATATAGACCGACCATATGACTAAATAACTGAAAGTTTATACGCTAGTACACAGGGGCAGTGGGTTTTTTTGGTTTGTTTTCTTGTCTTTTCTTTTGTTTTGTTTTATGAATCGAACCAATTGAAATGCTTTAAAAACTTTTATATGAAGACATTTTCATGTAAAATACTCAAAATCGAATACAAAAGGTTGTTGGTTCATCAGTTTGTTGATGACTGACTTAAGGTATGAAAATGGAAAACAGTAAATGACGCTGAGGATAATTGGGTTTGTCTCTCAGAAGTTTTTAACAATATCAATATAAACAACTCATGTTTACAAAAAGAAAAAAATCAGTCATCATCATTTATTAGCTTTTCACCCAAATTCTGAATTTCTGTGAGGAGCTTTCAATTTGTGTTGACTTTGGCGCCCCTTGTGGACAAAGCAATAACAAGCACATAGTTGCAATTTCTACTGTTTTTTGCTTCTTTATTTTTTCTGTAATTTTTTTGTGACTTTAATTACTTTATTAAGTGAAGACAGGGTAGTGGATAGAGCAGAAAGCATGGCGAAAGTTTGGAGAAGACAGGTCTCTGGAGACATCAGTTTTTACTTTTGGTCTGTTTTGTAATTCGCTAAACTGTCCTTGTACATATTAAGATAAAGTGACTGATGTCATGTGCTGGTTTTACTTTGTGCAGAAGCGTCAGTTTTATGAGAACTTCCAGCAGCTGCCTCCTTCTCCATGGACAGAGCTTGCCGACCTAATCGCTCAGTGTATGGACTACCAGGCAGCCTTCAGGCCTTCCTGTCGCAGCATTATCCGTCAGCTCAACAGCATGATCACCTCAGGTAAATAAGTATGAAATTATTTCACCAGTTTGGATTCATAAAAGTGTCACAGCATGGACAGAATGAGCATGAAAAATCAAATTAAAGAAAAGGGTCTTAAAGATGAATCCCTAATCTGTTTTTTGTTTCCTGACAGATTACGTGATTCTACACGCAACTGAGCCCATCACTCAGAGTCCTGGGTGGAAAGCTCTCTGCCCAAATCAACATGACCAAACACTGTTTGAGGAGAGACACCTGCGCTACATCTCCAACCTGGGGAAAGTAAGCCTGCGCTCATCACTCAAAAGAGCACAGGATATGTAGACACCTACAGACTAACCCCTGCACTTTGATTATAGGTCTATGCTTTGAGTTAAGAAGTCAGGGGAAAGGCTTCCTGACTCCCCTGACTTAAAATCATAATCCTCTGTACTGGTACACAATCCAAACTTCGGGCACTTTTGAATTGTGAATTGCGACACTTTGGTTATTTGAAGCTCTCATCTCCTTATTAATAATTGACTACCTCGGGCCTGGTTTCGGTTCCTGCCTGTAACAAAAAGTAACAGTTCCTTATTCTGATTCAACCATTTCCAACTTCTGTCATCCTGTTCGTCAAACTTTAACATTAAGGCACCCTAGTTGTATTATGTTAAACTATAATTCCTATTATTAGGGCCAGGAAGAAGAATAACTGTCAGCATATGTCCAAAAGAGAGACAAAAAAAGAGTCCTTACCTGTTAAAGCACTCATCCCATCATCAGAGCTGGCACCATCATACCTGAGTTTACTGCTCATCTATGCCCACTGTCTTTACGGCAGTTCAATCAAATCCATTCTTTGTTTTATTAATGATATTTCAGAGATATTAGAACCCACTTTATTCTGCTTCCTGACGCTGATCTGTTTCTGAAACCTCCAGGGGAACTTTGGCAGTGTTGAACTCTGCCGTTATGACCCTCTGGGTGATAACACAGGCGAGCTGGTCGCTGTGAAGAAGCTGCAGCCCAACAGGCAATCGACCCTGGAGGACTTCAAGAAGGAGGTCAACGCCCTGAGTGTTTTTCACTGTGACTACATCGTCAAATACAGAGGAGTCTGCTACAGCACAGGTGATAAAACCAGCCACTGCCACCAAAGAAGATGATCAACCAAATAATGCCATGTTTTACTTTTCTCATGTTTATCATTAGCATCTGTAGCTCATGGATTTGGTTGTGTACTGTTTCTGAAGGTCGTCTGAGCATGAGTTTGGTGATGGAGTATCTGCCCTTCGGCAGCCTCATTCAGTATTTGAACAACAACCGACACAAAGTGAACACCAGGCGGATGCTGCTTTTTGCTTCTCAGATCTGTAAGGTAAGAGTCAGATATATGATGCACTGTAAGAGGCTCCTATCGAAATATCAGATAATATTAAGATTACTAAAGATAACAGGGGTCAAATCCAATATCACTTTTAAGTAGGCTACTGTGACTACAAAATCCTGTGTTTATTTTTGCTTTAAATAGTGTGTGTGCCTCCTTGTTATTGAGAGGGAACTTTTATTTTGATTTACATTGCTCCCTCCTGAAAAAGAGCCACAGAAATCCTCTTGAAAATGTAGCGGTCTCATCCCATTGAATATTTGAATTGTGCTTTCCACTGGAAACTTCACCTCAGATGTTAAATTTTGAAATATCTGCTAGTGATGCCACCTTGGAAAGAAATCGGGAAGATGGAAGTTTAGAAAATCACTACTTTACATAGCCACAAAGAGCGCCACCAACAAACTGAATCTGCTCCTTGTTATAAAATACTATGAACCCAAGGTTAATGAACAAAAGGTGAGAGATTTATGAACTCTGATGTGTTTTTCTTGACCCAGGGGATGGAGTGCCTGCAGAGCCTGCGCTATGTGCACCGAGACCTCGCTGCCAGGAATATTCTTGTGGCCAGCGAGTCTCTGGTGAAAATCGCAGATTTCGGACTGTCCAAGATCGTTCCTTTTGACAAAGAGTACTACCGCATGAAACAGCCTGGAGAGAGCCCCATTTTCTGGTATCCTACCTCATATTTAAGAAGTTGAATACTCTTGAATTAAAAGTATTTAAAATCTAGTTAGTGGAAGAGTCTAAAACTTTACTTTTTACACATTTTTTGTGATTCAAAAGTGTCACCTGCAGTGATGGGAGTATATTGCTGAGGGTTATTTTCAAGTTGGAAAATTTTCAATATTATACCCTCTAAATACAGATTAAGACACTTTGACTTAAGTATTTTACTTGTGAACAGCTGTCACTGATCTCACACTCTTTCATATAAAAAAACGTTTCTTATTATTGCACAAGAATTTCACAAAAACCAGTGGATTTGTATTGGTTTATAATGGCACAGGATCAATGCTATGACCAGCTTGCTTGCTAATGGCAAATACAGCATTTTAGTCAGTAGTGGAGATTGAAACCAATACCGAACCACAGGATGGTTTTGTAACAGCTCTAGTGGGAGCTGGTACTTGAGTCAGAAGATGCACAGAAAGGGATTTTGTAAAGTTAACGTATGGTCAAAGAATTTGAACATTTGATTCAAACCTGGGGGGCACTTTCCCACCCCTGTCAGGATTCTCATTTGCATAACCATCCATTCACTATACATTATCCTGCTTATCAATTAACTCAGAGATCTGCAACCTGTGGCTCTGGAGTCTCATGCGGCTCTTTGACTCCTTTGCAGTGGCTCCTTGTAGGTTTGAAATATTATTAAAAAAGAGTTGTTGTTTTTTATTTTTCTTACAGAGGGTATAATTGAAAACAACACAGACACTAAGTAAAATCATGATTTACCATTTTGTACTAAAATTGCATCACCCCTTGACTTGAAGCTTTAAATTTTTTGTGGGTTTTTTTTGTTTTGTTTTGTTTTTCAATTTTTCAAATTTTTTTTAATTTCAATTTTTTTGAGATTTTTGTGGATTAAGAAAGATAATTCCACATTTTTTTGGAGATTTGACAAATTTTTGATTTTTTTTAATGTAAATACCCTTTTTTTTTGCAATTTTAGAAGTGTTTTACAATTTCTCAAAACCAAGCAAAATTTTAAAATTGCATTATTCAGGTTTTTTTTTGCAAATTTATGAAATTTCAGCAGATTTTGAAATAGCAAAATTTTACACATTTTTGTTTTCATTTTTTTATTCTCCATTTTTTTATTTTTTTTAAACGTTGAACTAATTTAATTTTCATAAATTTTGCATATTTATCAAATCTATCACATTACAAATTTCTTTTTTTCCTTAAATTTGCAAATTTATTGAAAAAAAAACAACTAAAAAATTACATTTACAATTTTAGTAACACAAAAGCTTATATAGTTATTTAACAGATTATAAACTTTTTTGTCTTAATGTGAAGATAAAGTAGATTTTGTGGCTCATGAATGACTTTCATCCACGTGAACTGAGGCAAAACGGCTCATTCGAAAGTAAAGGTTGCAGACCCCTGACTTAACTCTTTTGGTGCTATAGATATAATTAATGCCAATTATGTTTTAAGTTACTTTGTAGGGATCAGAATTTTTGCGGTACTCTTTGTTAATCCTGCCACAATGTGTAACAATTTTGAATACAATAGGAAGCTAACATTTTTAGCCGTATTGTCAACATGCTGAGGAAAGTGCCCTGAATCCCTCACAGTATACTGATTTGAAATGATGAGATCAAATATTTATCCACATAATAAAGGATAACCTCTGTGTTAGTCCCTGGGATTTATTTTAATTACATCATGCTTATTTAATGCAGGTATGCTCCAGAGGCTATCGCGGAGTTAAAATTCTCCTACAAGTCAGATGTCTGGAGTTTTGGAGTGGTTCTTTATGAGATTTTCTCCTACTGCGACACGAACATCAACCCAAAAAGAGTAAGACGACTGACACACTATAACGGAATGATTTCAGCAGACTTAACGAACCAAACTCTAAGACAAGCATTTCCTCTGTAGCTCTACATGCAGGAGATTGGACACAGCGTGCAGGGTACATCCATTCAGATGCATCTAGCAAGCATTCTTAAGAATAACTGGAGGTTGCCGGCGCCGCCAAGTTGCCCTGCCAAGGTTTGTTGTGTGAAATTTTTAGATACAGAAGGGTTTTTAGAAAACTCACATTTTGACAATGCCTCTTTCAAAGCTCTGTTTTTTTACAAGTCTGCGTACAAATATGCTGTAACAATGTCAGGTAACTGTACTTCTTTTTCTGGAACGCAAGGTGTACAGTCTGATGCAGCAGTGTTGGGCATACAACTTGGAGGAGCGGCCATGTTTCTCCAGCCTCGGAAACGAGATTGAAACCATGATGCAAGACGAAAGAGAGAATCTCAAAGGATGACGACCCTAAAGCTGGACTTGTGCTTGAGAGCATGCAGCAGGATGAAATGACACCGTTTTACCAGACACCTGAAGAGAAATCCAGAATACAGTTGTTGCACTGTCACAGCAGATGGGAACACAAAGTTATGTAAGTGTTCACGTGCTGAGAGCAGAGTTTTGACAAAAAAGTCTCCACTGGGTTAATTTTTTTTTAATTATGCTGTGTAACAAGTCTAAGGGTCACACTGACAGGGATGCTAAGGTATACAGTGTTACCACAAATTAAAGGAGCACATACTCATCTGTTGATTTATCACGTAAAGAGATAGGAAATGTATATAAAGTAAAGTTATATAGAAGTTCACTGTTATGTTTGTACAATGAGTACCTGTTTCCACAACTCCAACTCTGTTTTTTTATAAAGTATTTGTATTTTGAATTAATAAAAATGTGTTTCTACATTCCTTTTAACATTTCTTTTTTCACTATTATTATTTTTAATCGTGATAGCAGCTTTTTAGTCTTGATGAATCTATGAATCAATGAGAGGTTTACAAAAGTACAGGAAATGTACCAACATCAGTCGCAGTTGTTAAGTGGGTTTGTTGATTCGTCACTTTAATACAGAACCTAAATTCAGATTGATTTTGATTTTTTTATATCATAAGATTAAGATTTGTGAAACTTTTCATCTTATTACTGTCTGCAGAGTTTTTCTACCTTCATACTTGAGTTTTTTTTCTCCCATCACTGGAGAAGATAGTGTACCACATTTGTTTCTTCTACAGTATCATGGTAAGACAAATTTTCAGAATGTATTTTTTTCTTTGGTCTACAGAAAAGCAATCACTAACTTTCAGTTTTTTCCTTCCCTGAATGCTGACTTGGGACATAGATTTACAGGATTCCTCAAATATTAAGAACACAAAAAGATAACTGTCTGAGGTTTGCTTTTAATCCAATTTAAATTTTGGAGACAAAAACAACGACAACAAAAATCTTTCATCACTTAACCATGATATTTTTCATCCTAGAGTTTATCCTTCACCTCGTTCATTCAGAAAAGGAGAATCCTTTAAAAGGAGTCCCTGCAGAATGAAACCTCTTTGCGTAATAAGTACCACGCGTAAATGGATCATCGTGAGAGCATGATATAAAACAAAATAAATATGTTTTTGGAAATTTAAATCTGTGCAGGCTAATGAGGCTCTGAGAGGACAGGTGATGAACTGTCTGCCTTCAGAAAGTATTTTGACAATGAGTTGATGGGAGCATACGCCCAAAAGGATATACATGAAGTAATTATGTTTGACAGCCATCTTCTCATGCTTAAATTTGGACTTTGGCAGCCAGGATCTGTGATCTTGTTTGCTATGCAGCTTGCAGAGCGACTTGCACTGACAGTTCTGGGTTGAGGTGAATAAAAAAAAGGTCACTTGCCACATCCACACCCTGATGTTGCACATCACAATTTACGGTGACGTAGTACTTCTCTTCATGTGCCATGCTCAGACATTTTAATTTAACAAGTGTCCATGACAAAGACCTACAGTGTGTCTATTGTTTGACCGACACGTGTTGTCATGATACCACAACAATTAGAGGCCACAAGTATGCAGGTGTTTCCAATCACACCTCTAAAGTTCCTGGACAGAATGAATTCGATGAGGAAGACTCACAGTTGTTTCTGTGTTTGTTTGGAAACATTACAAGAAAGTACAATTTATGGGTGTCATACAGAATGAATGATGTCAGCTGAGCCTTTGTTTTCATTTTTCTTGCCAAATCCCAGAAAGTTAAACACAGACTGATAAAAAGACCAAGAATGGTGCGTTTCATGAGTTACAACGCAGTTTTCCTTTACTAATTTTTGCTTCTGCAGCGAGTAGGAGTGTAGCCCAACAGAAATGAAAATATGATCGCCCATGCTCATTTTCTACACCAACAAACTCAAGGTGGATTGAATCAAAGGTTTTGTTTTTTTTTTTTTTGTTTTTTTTTTCAACTTATCTGACCAGTGGGGTTCATGCCTTGGCAAAAACTGTGTAATATTTCAAGGTAGGGATTCAAGGTGTGAAATATATACTGAAATATCCTAAAGGCTGCACATGTGGCAGAAATACAGGAGCAGCTCAGTGTTATCACGTGTGGGACTGAAGATGATGACAGGATGGGAAAACTATAAAATTGGCAGACAGGTCAACAGTTTTATTATTGTGAAAGACTCTGAGAGGAAATGAAGCACATGGCAAACCACGAACAAAGACGCCACTCATGGCAGCCTGAACAAACAGGTCTGGTAAACTGTATGTTGTGTGACGGCTGGATTAAATGGAAAGGTAAGGCAGCTGCATGAATGCCAAGAGGTGTGGACAGGTGAGAAGATGGAGAATGAACAGAGAGTCTGCAGCCACCTGGTGGGCAAGGTGGAGTTGTACAGATAAAATAACTGGGCTCTGACATGACCGTTTTTGTCATGGGGTGAAAGAGCAAAGAAAAAAAAGTAAGAAAAAAAAAAGATGTCGAATAATTGCTCTTAGATCAAACGATCATCTGCAAAGACATTCAAAGTGACCTCACCTAGAAATAAACAAACCTCTCTATAAACTTTGTACAAAGTTTGTCTTGTGTAATAAATAAAACAGCTTAACCATGAGGAAAATGAACATCATACAAAAATGAATTTAAAGTGCTCATGGCTTCAGTGACTTGTGAATATTTGTTTTGGGTGTTTTAAAACCATACACTTACATTCTCTGTCCACAAGATGTCTCTATTATCTTACTGCAATGGAAGCTACACATACACACAAACACACACACCATAAAAACTTCTTTTTCTAATTATAACCTAGCTGTTCAGTTTTGGTGGGGGTTGATGGATAAATGGCCAAACTAACCAATAACAAAAAAGTGTCAGTGCATCATCTAAATACATCAGTTCAAACTGCGGGTCAGTCTTATGTCTGTGATGTACAAAACAACGACTGAACTGCAGGTTGGCAGTGTTACTTCTCTAATGGCTGTTTGTCGCTTTGTCCTATGACAGTCAGTTATTCAGCTGTTGTTAGTAAATGATCTCATCAGGAAGTTAGTGAAGGATTATTTCTCACAGGGTTTTCACCTGGTGTCCCATACCAACATCACATTTAAATACCGCCCAATTTTACTACTCAGTAACTCAAGTACTGATAGGTTTCAGGGAGAAAATCAGAGATCCAGAAACTTTATTATGGTGGAGAGCAAATGTGAAAGTGTGCAAACTTTAACTATATAAGTATGTTTGTATGTCATAAGCTTTGTATGTCTAGTTCCCAGTGTAGCAGGCCTTATTAACTCCTGGTCCAAACTATGCCTGGGTACATTTTGGCCCAGGCAGGAGCATAAAGTGGCCTGCTTCAAAATATCTCAGGGTTTAAATCAGACAAGGCCAGACTATAGCCCCCAAACCAGAACATACCTCGCTTGGGCAAGAAGTTTTGTGTTTACAAAGTGTCTGATTCAAGGAAGAATAACCACTGTGAATGCAAACAGCACATAAAACTTATGTCTCATAATTCAATTTAATTTAATTAAAACATCTAAAAAAGTTTCATAATCTTACTAGAATCTGAGTAAGCCACATCAGACTGTTCTGTTTGGATCTGAAAAAAGACAAAGCTGTTACACAAAACAACTAAAGAGTGAATACTTTTATCGTTTTAGAACTGTTCAAATTTAGTTTTTCTTTGAATTGAACAAAATCAATCAGTATATGGATTTCAATTTTTTGTGTGAAAAAATAATGTTCTCGTAGATTTAAAACTGTTCTATGTGCAACTGAGTTCTACTTTGAGTTGTATCAGCAGTTATCTAAAAGGTCCCATTTTATGCAAAAATCACCTTATGAAGTCTTTTAGTGAAATTTATGGGTTTTTGGCTTTCCTCCCAGCCCACAAAATGTGACTTTAAGGACAAAACCTGTGCTTAGTAGTGCTTGTGAATGTAAAATCC
The DNA here is from genome assembly GCF_033239565.1 of Halichoeres trimaculatus. Taxonomy (NCBI): domain Eukaryota; kingdom Metazoa; phylum Chordata; class Actinopteri; order Labriformes; family Labridae; genus Halichoeres; species Halichoeres trimaculatus. Next base: position 13,631,179 of record NW_027437182.1, on the reverse strand, counting down.
TGACCTAAAACAAGCTGTTTGGTTTTGGGGGATTTGCCAACGTCAGCATTTCCCTTTTTGACCAATCAGGAGCAAGTCTGACCTGATTGGTCTACTGGAGCAGATACCCCTGAACCCCCTCCCCGCCCACTGTTCTCCGAGCTGGTGGAGAGATTTGAAGAGCCATCACTGCTTTGTTTTTGGCTGTAAACAGCCACATAGTTCCATGCACAAGCTTCCCATCTCGGAAGAAGACAAGACTAAGTGGCTAGAGTTCATTTATGAGGGAAATGTGCCAGCTACACTCAGTAAAACTGTGCATGTGTGTGCTAGTCACTTCTCGGCCAACTGCTTTTCCAACTTTGGACAGTACAACAGAGGGCTAGCGAATAGACTGGTCCTGAATCCAGGCGCATTACCAACCATCCGCCAACAAACATCAGACCCTGGAAATGTGAGTATTTTAAATGCTGTGTGCTGTGGAGCAGATGTAAGAGCTTTTCCTCAGTGTCCTCCCTGTCTCTGTTTTAGCTTCAGGATGTTAAATGTAGCTGCGGTTCGCCTGTTGTTTTAGCCTGTAATGTTACAGTAAACGAGCTTCGCTGTTTTCTAAACATTGTGCACTCAGGGCTCGTGGCGCCGCTCTCAGTGACGTGGAGGAGCGGGGCGGTATCAGCGGTGGCTCATTTACATATGAAGGTCACGCCCACTAAATCAGAGCATTCTGAACAGAGGGGCTATGAGAGCCTGGAAACAATGCTGCTGTGCTTGATTTATTGGCTTTTTGGACCAAAACATGTTACTACCATTTCATAAAAACACCAATGATCCATATTAAACTGCAGAAAAGGAGCAGAACATGGGACCTTAAACATGAGAAATTCATTTGATTTGAACCTTTGAAGAGCAAACAGTATGTAGATTAACTTGTTTGACACCACAGTAAATGAGTACATTTCAAATAGAAGGTTATTGTAATGTGTAAGACCATAACTATATGAATGGTGCGTTGAAATCTGTATGACATATTCACTTTGTATTGAACCATGGCAAACTGTATCACCAGCTCCTAGTCATCTTCCATGGAGCGTAATCATTTCAGTGTTGTTACTAGTATTTGATTTTGACATTGATTAATTTTTGATTTTTACATTTTTATGTTTAATACACTCAATGAAGTGTTGAAAATATGTCTTGTATAGATCACTCATCACTACTGATATAACAGGGGGTATAATCTATCCTGGGCTACTTAGACCCTGTGTTTAGTCTGGTCACTCAAGGTATATTTTGGCCTGTAACACCTGGTTAGAGCTTTAGATTTTACTGATTGTGGCTGTTTTGGTGGTGACAGAGGGGGGAAAAATCATCTGGATTATAACTTGGCATGTTTTTGTGGAGACAGGGATCGGGTTTCACGTGTTTTATTCTTTCAGGTTAGCAGCGTCATGACAAAGGAGGCTGAGGTCTTCACCTGTGCTGCCCACTCATTTTCTTTCATTTGAGATCACTTGTAAAAACTAACTCACTGGTGTTGGAATGTATTCAGCTGTGTGCAGGGCTATCACATATATGTGTAACACACATAGTATGTATACATATAGACATACATGACTCCATCACATAGCTCTTGTATAAATAGATGCTGATGATCTGTTTGCTGACTGCAGGGAAAGTAGGCATGTGTTTTAGATTGTACTCAGACAGCTGAAGATATATTTAGAGGAAAATCACCCTACCAGTGTTTTATATTGTGGATAAGACCTTGAAATTACCTTGTGAGAACATGACACAAATCTGTTTTTGTATAGTTACAAATACTTTTATTTGCAGTGCCAAAACACACTTCAAAACCTGCGTTATAAAAAATAAAAGTATCAATCTTCATTTAAGCAACATAAAAAAATCTATACTTATAAGCTTCAGTTTGAACAAGGCACAAATTCCATGTACAGAAATCACAAAATGATGCCTGGATATGGCACGGTTTTTAAAAATTTGGACACACAACAGCTTTTAGTCCTTCATAATATTGTCTTGAGGAGCACAGATTTGAGGCACAAACACCTTTGTTAGATTCCCTTCTATAGATTTTAAATGAAAAATAATTTCTAAAAAAGCTATTCAACAGAAAAGTGCTTTACAAACATCGAGCAAAGAAACATAAGTTACATCATTTTAAAAATTACCCTGAGAATTTCTTTTTATGATCTTTCTTTAAAGACCATGAACACACCACAGTAAAGTCTCTGTCAGTCAGCTGGTGATTGTTTGGTACAGATACCAGAGTGTTCCAGTTAACCAGTTTGCCTAAAGCTGAATAAATATATATTTTTAATTGTAAAAGAACAACTTAAAACATTAAAACATTCAAAAACAATAAGAATACAGGCTGAAGATGCATTTGGTGATCACCGTTAGTAGATCACTTCTATCAGAACAGTTATGTGCTCTGGACTTCATTAAGTTTGTAGTCAGACTGGACCATAGATCAATACCCAGCCCCTGTGATCCCACTCTTCAGCTGGGAGTCTTTCCACAAACAAGTAATCAAAAGAACTCTCCCAGATGTAATTAAAGGCGAGGCTCATTCACAGATTTGACAGGCTGGACTGCACAACACAAACAACTTCAAGGCGCCGTTCCCCCCAGAGAAAACATGTGCTTCACATTCTCTGTACGGTTTTACAACAGTTCATGTTGGTGTTAGATACTGCACATTTGAAAAGGGTCATGTGCAGTTATGGCTTTGTGTTATGTCATGGTCAATTCACAAGGTTAGAGATGTTATCATGCTTGTGATTAATGACTTCTTAAACACTTTTTGGAGTGTTGCAATGGCTTGAACTGGCAGAAGAGGATGGAAAGAACCTGCTATTTTGCTTTGTGCTGTCTTCCACATCCTGTCAGATGTGAGACAGAGGTTTTATGGTTTGCATTGCCATTGCTAATGAGGTTTATCTTTGCTTCTTTGGTTTGGTGCACAGTATCAACAGGGGGGATGCAAAACTCAGACAGATTTACCCATAGATTTATGCATTACATCTAAAACCTCCTGTCTGACCAACACCAAGGCCAATAAAGTTACTGAGAACATTTTTGAGTCATCAGTATCTTCTAGCTGGTGGTTCAGAGCTGTGCCAAGATGTTCAAAAGGTTTTAAAAAGCTGGACATCAAGTGACACTGACTCTATGAAAGATTTTTTTTTTCTGTAACAGCCCAACAAGAGCCATCACCTGCACATTTTATAGTTATACCAGTGTCAAGTTGACCACTCCAGGTTTTCTAAAATGGGTCCTTGGTGGATTGATTTCTGTCAGCTCAATCAGATAGATATTTAAGCTAATGTTAGCCATGTGAATTTTTTTGAGAACCTGGATAACTTTTGATTGTGAATACCCTGTTTGAAAGTTATTTTTTTGCTTAAAAACTACATTCATACATGCAGAGAGATTACTTTTCTGCTCAAGAGATAGGCGCCCCCTACAGGCCTTCCTTAATATCAACAGCTCACAGCCCATCTCTTGCACTGGAAGCTCTTCAGCATAGCCCTGATTCCTCTAACGTACTGCACAGTTAGCTCCACACCAGCCTACATTGCACCACCACAAAGCTACATTAATCAATATTTTCATTAAATGTGTGATGGGGATGGGTATTGACAAAATATTACTGATCCCAATGCCATTATTGATTCTGCTGATTGATTCAATTCCCCCTTTGAATTTTCTGTGTACAAGCTTACAGATTTTCTGTGTCAACATCATTTTATTGAGTTTATAAGTGAATAGGTATGAAATGAACCTCTTGGTATTTAATGTTGTGCACTGACAAATGTTTTAACATGTTGGTGGTATTCCCACCCTTGCATGTTATTACAGTGTTGCACAAATTGGACTTTGCATTGTCAGTGTCCTTCTTGGTAAGGTCAAGCAAAACCTTTGATTGCTTTCAATCCAATCCACTTTTGTCTTGGAAATTCTGCTGCTGACCAACAAGCGTGAACATAAGGTCCGGCATAATGTAAAGAATCAACCAAGGAATCATTAAGGGCTAACGATGTAGACAGACTGAACCATTTCTAATTGATTCTTAAGGAGGAACTGGTTATTGATACCCATCTCTAATGTGGTATTAATAAAAAGAGAGGAGTGGCATTTCATGAGAGATCAGTTTTCCAATTGTTCATCAAGACCCTGCAGGATAACTGGACACATTTGTCAGGGAATAAGACAGTGAATGGATCAGCAGTAAAATAACTCATTCAACAGATAATGCTTATAGCTGCACGTCTGTCACCTGAGATGTAAACAAAAATGGGTGATATTATAAAGCCTGTTTTTTTCTTTTCAACAAAACTTTGATAATTCAAAATATTTTGATACATATTTTGGCCTTGTTGAAAAAAAAAACCAATCTCCTGGAGTGTCCAAACTGACAGAGATCCCAAATCTATCCTTGTGGTACATGGGAGATTACAGCTGCAGGAACAAGTCTGGGTAAGTTCCCTCACCACCCAAAAGTTACAGTTTGGCAGCTCTAATGCCTAATGATGACATTTGAGACTGGGGTCATGTATTCTATTCCACATGAGATACAGGTTAGCTGAGAGGAATCTGTGTACCAATAAAACCTCTTTATAAAAGCAGGGGTCATAGCTATCTAGTTTGCTGGAGGGAATGTGCAGTCCTGCTGTCTTCACACCCATATGAGAAGTAGGGCTAAGTCCTGCTTTGGCCAGACACATCCCCATGTAAACATCATCAATAGGAAGAAGCATTATGGACTGGGACATTTTGTATATAACCAAAGCTGTGTAGCCAGACAACAGGAAGCCCCCACCACCACAATAGGGTGGATAAACATTGGATTCTTGCACCTGCACCGGGATAAAGTATTTGCTATTTGGAGCTCTAATGGGTCCCACATTCTGGATCAGATGGCCAGTGAATAGATGTTTGCTTCCATCATTGTCCTTAAGGCCTTGGAGATACTCCACCATGTTGTCTGTGTTAGCAAAAACATCATCATCACCGTTCAGTAGGAAGCGAGCATTCGGACAGTTTCTTTCCATCCATTCCAGGAAAAGTACCTGCTTCAAGGTGAGGTTGTAGAAAGTGTCACTTAAGTCCCACTGGAGTATGTCACCGTACTCCTTTTGCTCCAGCTCAAGCAATTTGTTATGTCTCTCTTTCTCAAAACCAGAATCTGTGGTTCCTGAGATGAAGATCCTCCGGATTTGTGCGCCTCTGTGCACTCTCTCCTTGGCCCAGGTTTTGCGCAGCACCTCCCTGCGATCGTAGTTCCCAGGAGAACTTTTAATGGCCAGCAGAAGGAAAACATCTGCTGAGCTGTCAGCTCCTCCACATTTGTCAGGAAGGTCCAGTATCATAGGGAAGTGTCGACAGTGTCGATGGTAGAGGAAGTCTTTGATGTTAGCCGGAAGAGAGCTGAAGCCTGTGACGTTGGAAGCTGATGTATTTGTTTGACATGGTGGCCACTCGAAGACATAGGGGCTCTGAGTGATGTGATGCTTTCTTTGACTGTGTTTTTCTCTCATGTCTCGATGAACATGGATGAATCTGAGGTCAATAAAATCTTTGGAGAGATGGAGGGCTAAAAGACAAAGAGCTCCCACCAAAAAGAAAAACTTTGTCCTGATGCGTCTCATTCTTGAGTCTGCAGAAAAAACAAAAACATATCATATTAAAACACTTCAAAAATATCACAAAAGGCCAAGGCCACATCTGTCATGTAACTAAAAGATCAAAGGTGAGGTGGGACTAGAACTTTAAGCAAACAGCTACATGTGTTTATTGATAAAGAGGAAAGCCACACACATCAAACACATGCCATGTTGAAATCCTAATCTTTGATTGCCTGATGGCTTGATTTGCAGCAGAGCTACAATACCAGTCAAAAGTTTGGACCCCACATTCTCATTCTCTCATTCAACATTTTCACCTTTGTTTTCATTAATTTCTACATCCAGAATGATACTGTAGACATCCCAACCATTAAAGAGCACCTATTAAATTACGTTTCTAATAAAAAAGTGTTAAACAAAAATATGTTTTGATATTATAGATTTTAGGAGGAATGAGAAAGAAATGAACTTTCTAAATCTGTCTTGCTGCCAAGATGAGATGATCCACTCCCCTATGTCAGGAATCCAAACACTTGCCACTGTATCAGATAACAAATGCTGCAGTTAACTTTAGAAAGCAGAAGCAGCCTTTACAGTTATAGTAACCACAGCACACACATATACACATTAACACGGCAATGCAGTCACAGGGAAGAGGCTGTTTTGAGCTGGCCTCTCTGGAATACAATGCTTCAAGGACAAATACAGGATGAGGGGTGGAGTTTTTTTAATACCAGAAACCTTAGGGAGTGTTTCAAGAATAATGAGTCTCAAAGAGTGATGCCAGTAAGTGGAAGCTTTCCAGCCTCAGCGCTCTGAACAACAAGCAGGCGCCAATAAGTATGAGTTAACAGGAGGTGGCATAGCATCACATGTGCTATGACACGGGGTGTTTGGTGGCAAGAAATCAAACGCTGTCATGTCTCCTAATAACGGGTGGAATATATGACTTAGATGATGTCAGACATGAAGTCACTTAGATCACTGTTTACACTCAAATGTAAAAAGGACATAAAGGAGATGATCTGACTCAGTGTACAGAGTCCTTGAAAGAGTCTTGAAGCAGACTGGGAGTGCCTCAAGTGTGTTTATTAATGCTTTATGATCATCATAGCTTAGTGAGTCTCAAGCTAATCATAAGCTGAACGTATAAAAGGTCTGCAAACATACACACCTCTCCACTTGACCTTAACTGAGGCAGCACTTTGCACAATCTATAATATACATTCCAAACTTTTAACTCTGTCAGTAAAACCCCTGAAAATGTTTTTAGAAATAACTCACTCACCATTTATTAACCTTTAACAGTTTTTCTTTCATTTATCCACCACAGCATGTCTTAAATAAATATCCATAAGTGAGGAACAGTGTGCTACTGATAAGATAAATTCTAACTCCGGCTTTACTTCTCTGACTCTCGTCAAGAAGAAAAGTGAAACGAAACTTTATATTTACCTCGTAAAGATCATTTTTTGAAAGTGTTAATCAGTCTAAATATTCATATTTTTAGCTCTCGACAGTTGCATCAGCATCTCTATCTGACATGACCATGATAATATCAGTCATTGTTACATTTAAAATAATTTGTTCAAAACTATGTCTGACTTGTAATCTAAGCTGCTTGGGGTGTTTTTTTGTGATATGCAGTATTATCATAATTTCACATCACAGCAGCAGGAAGCAAGAAGAAGCTGCAGTAGCTTGACTAAAGTGTGCTGTAAGGAACAAAATATCATGTGATCAAGTAGTGGATACTGGCTGTCGACTAAATATACTATCAAGTTGATAGAATTAAGACCTAAGTTTGTCTATTAAAGACAGAAAATGACAGCAGCCCATCTATGTATGTATGAGCTCCTTGATATAAGATTGATCAATCATATATTTGCTTAGCTCCTCTGCCCTTTTGACTCACTTCCTCTTTACATTAATATTTCACAACTTCTCTCCTGACTAAGCATTCTAGTTAATCTTTACTGGGGCCCAACACCTAAAACAAATTCAGTTGTATCCTCCCTTTGCAGCTTTACCACTGCAATAAGTGCAACCGAATTAAGACATGTGGCTGTGTATCAGTCACATGTGAAACTCAGCTGCAGGAATAGACTGGTACTCTTACTTTTAATACTCTCAGGATTAAAAAAGTAAACACTTACATCGGTAAAGTTTTTGTATTTCAAATCTTGAAAATATTATAACAACATTTACACATTAATGTTAGGATCAAAGCTGAGTACTAGAAATTAAGTTTTTCTACCATTGTAATGAGTTAATGCAATAAAAACCTAACATTAGTGTTATCGTAACGTTTGCTTAATTCTAAATATTCCTCACTTGAAGAATATTTTTAACAGATATGCGAAATGATGAGAAATGAATTATTATTTTTTATTTCATCAGCAAATTGCTCGTTAGTGTGTGGCCACAGGTTGCCTGACAACAGTGATGTGCTGTGCTGGCTAGTGCGCTTGAGGAAGTGTAAAATTAAAGAACAAGGGGACATGAAATTATAATTTACACATAAATTAACGGACCCCACATGACCAAGAACCAAACTGGTCGACCATGAAATCTATAGAAAAACCTTGTGTAATTCGCACTTACTCTCAATTGTTTATCATTCATCTGTCTTGTTCACAAAGTGCGCAGCAGAAACGAAGAAACGTCGCTGCTCAATGAAATAACAACCGTTAACTTCAAACGGAAACTCGGTCCAGTAGCCTCAACTTCCCGAGAAACAGACAGGCTACACAGGAAAACACTTATTAAACAGACTTTAAAATGCTCTACACCATGTACTCACAGCATTAAGTTGATACAATCCTTGAGTCTGTTGCAGAGGAAACAAAGATTTTAAGTTAGTCCAGTGAAGAGCAGCAGCAGCAGCATGACTCAGTGCCCTCTGATCCGCCGTCCAGGCTACAGGCTGGGCGGTGCCTGAGTCAGGGGAGTGTGATCCATCAAACGATGTCACTTCATGAAGGTTGTTATCGATAAGACAACCTGAGAAGACACACCTCAACATCCACCTAGGCATACTTGTCTGCGGAGTAAGTGAAATAAATTAAAACCCATAACCTTCAACTGCTGTCTTTGTTTTTATCAACTGACTAAAAATATAATTATTAAATAATAATAATAATAATAATAATAATAATAATAATAATAATAATAATAATAATAATAATAATAATAATAGTTGAAATCAGTCCTAAATTCTCATTAGTAAAAAGCAGTCCGTGATTTTAAAGCTTCTTCTTATGACTGGCCTCCAACCAAATGACTAAACTTGTGTAGGGAGGTAAAAGTTTAACTTTTGTTGAACTGGCTGGGCAGTATTCTCATGCATAAAACAGTCTTTAAATCAGGCATAAGTAAGTAAAGTAAATTTTTTATCTAACTCAATGATTGAATGAAGTATTTTTTGATTGATTGATTAATTGGTGGATGGATTGAGCTGTTGCACTGCAGCCATGTCTCTCGAAACCAGGGGTGGCCAACCTGTGGCTCGCGAGCTGCATGTGGCTCTTTGCCTTTCAGTGTGCGGCTCTTCGATCCATTCATAAAAAAAATATAGATCTATATATTGTTATGAGGAGTGGTGTGCTGATTAATCTAAAATATTGATATACTGATGCCAATTTTGGGATCAGTATTGATCAATACTTGGGTGATGAGATTGATACTTAAGTTTCGGTTTCTCTTCTCTACATACTCTCAATCGCTCATGTGCTCATAGCTATCTGGATGTCTTGCTTTTCATTGTACGTCATTTTGTTTATGTGTGAGAGGAGATGTGTCTGTAAGACCACGTGTGATAATGTGGCTTAGTACCACAGTAATTTTGTGGCTCTTGGTCTCTGACTGGTTGGCCACCCCTGCTCTAAAACCTATTGGGGAAAATCTGCACTAAATGTACCATCAACACTTTACTTGATATCACAACCTACGTGTTTTTTCCCTGCTCTACTCTGTTTTTTTTCCCCAAGAATTACTGAGTGAAGTTTGTGCGTTGTCACCGTGGTAACAGGGTGAGAACACCATGCCTCATTTACAGCTCAATGTAAGGAGAAATGAAACTTAAAAAGGTTCAGTGATGGAGTGGGAGACAGGTGTGAGAAGACAGGATGTACACCAGTTGGCACTGAGGCCAGTTAGTGAATCATCCTCTTTTTTTCCCCTGAAATGTTGGTCATATGTAATGCTAAATCTGTAGCACAGATACTCTCTGTTCGCAGGGCTGTAGCTCAGGTTAATGTCTATTGTCAAAATGATACTCTGTTTTTGTGTGTGGTTGGCAGTATTTTGAGCCATGAGTCCAACATTTTGGATTGTTGGCCTCTTTCTGTAATGGAGCCAGAGGCAATCATATTATGACCGATTTTCATATAACTAGTCGACCCTTAAACATAGTCTGTCTTAGTATCTAACTTATGCTTAATGGATCCATAATGGACAAATTCAGCATTAAAATCAGTATTAAGGAGGACTATGACCAAGACATCAGGACTATGACTTCATTTAAAAAAAGTTTTACTTCAGTTTTGAACCAGGTGAGTAGAGGGGTTATTTTCACATTGAGAGATTATAACAGAATTAAGATTTTTTTTTTCTTTTTTTTTTTTGTGGAGTCTGCAAAGTCTGAGTCTGTGGCTACAGTTACAGTTTCATTAATGGCAGTTTTGGCACTGTGCATCTCTCAGAGCACTGTTATAGACAATGATCCAGACTATAATTGGGCAGAGACATGCTACTCCTCCCTGCTAGCGCAAGCAGATGATACACGCAGTAACTTGAGTTTTAAGAAGATAAATTAAGAAATGGCCTAAGACACACATTTCAGCTGATCAGTAGAAAATGATCAATTTTCCTCCCACAGGCAAGGACGTTTTCAGGGGTAATTTTATTACCCCAAAACTTTAATTAGACCATAGATTCTGGTTAAAATGCATGAAGTTCTGGGGAAATAAAAAAACACACCCATAGATAACTCATAGTTTATCATATCGGTGTCAGAATACAGAGAAAGAGACACACAAGGGGACGACAAGAACCAGAGCTGAATTGTAACACCCCCCTGGAAGCTGAGTCCTTGTCACGAGGATTCAGAGCCTCGATGGTTTGATTGTGTTGGGCCACTTTAGATGATCAGATATATTGTACTGGTTGAAACTGCAAAAGAAAATGGATAAAGGTTATGTTAAATGATTTTTAAAAAAAGCTTCTGTATAAAACACAAGGGGTTTCTGATTTATATCCCTGGTTTGTTGCTAACCTCCGATGATTAGCAGTAGAGGAAACATGTGCAGAAGTTGTATCCTCGAGGCACAAATTTTGTTTGACAGAAAAGCCACCAAAATAATGTTATCTTTAGATTGACATCACATTATAACCCTAAGTTCCTCTAAATGGCATTCTTTCTTAAATAAACAAGAATTTAAAAAATGACTACTCAACAAAGAGAAGTCACCTGAAGCTGCAGCTTGACACATGTTCCATGAATAAATGAACCGTGTATTTATGTATACAGATACGACCAGCAGCTCTTTCAATATGCACAAAGAGTACACAGAGACACGAGCTGCCTTGAAAAATAACCCTGTGCTGTAGCTCCAAACCTGTTTGCACTTGTCTAATCTTCAAAAGTGGAGAGCAGACAGGTGTCAGATCTCAGGAAATGAGCCTCAAGTTTCTCACGGAGAACACAGAGAACACAGGAAACCACAAACACCATGATGAGATGGCTTTCAAACGATAGCATCAAACAAAATGAGGTTGAAGTCAATATAGGTTTATAAATTTGACAGAATATTCTTTCAGGAAAGCTAAAGGCCCTTGGTATCCATAAACTCAACTCATGTCAAGAAATAAACCTGCATTTTCATTGTCTCTTAATTTGACAGGAACCTTTCATCCATTGACATTCATATTGATTTTTTTCTATTTGAAACAAAAATAGTTTTTTAAAGAATCTAGCACTCATCAGAAATGCTCACATTTGATTTATCAGTCAGCATTAATTTTTTTATTCATTATATAGAAAGTTATCTTCTCACACACATGACAGCAGTGATAGAAACATGAGCGTATGTTGATGAAACAGTCACAGAGTTTCTAGTGTTTTTATTTATCCACAGGCACTCTCATTAAAAAAATTCAAAGTTTTAGGTCCATGTTCACCAAAGACTTTTGAGGATGATTTGCAACTCAGTCCTACATCTGGACAACCATTGGTGGTTGAACAGCGCAAAAACAAGTTATCTGAGTGGAAAATGTAAGTACAGAGGCATGAAATCATCAAAGCTCAACTTCCTTTATGTTGCTCTTGTTTGTGTAAACGTTCGTGTCGTTGGTGATGTAAAGGAGTGACAGTAACATAATGTTCAAAAAACACCAACTTCCTCCTCCTGGGATTTTTTTTCCCAGGTTAGTGCACTGTATGTAGCACATTGCTAACACCCTTAACTTGAGTCTTCGCTGTGTGCACACTCACAGGGGCTGTCAGCAGTACTTTCTTCCTCTTCTGGAGGAGGAAAACAAATGTCCATTCTGCGTCTGAGTCGCTTCTTTAGGTGAAACCTCCGCTGCACTAGGATGGTGTTGTACTCCTGGGCTTTGAGCTTGGAGTAATAGTCAGAGAACTTGTTGAAGAGGAAAGAGATGGGCATGCCATTGAGGATGATACCGAATGAGATGCAACCAAAGGCCACAAAGCGGCCGAGTATGGTGACAGGAACAACATCCCCGTAACCCACAGTGGAGATACTGACCTGGGAGAGAAAAGCAGAGCAGAAAAATCAATCTGTTTTCATTATCATTTCCTCTTCTATTTGATGTAGATAAATAATATTTAGCAAGAAGTGGGGGGGGGACAAAATCAATTCAAAACAGCACAGGGCCTGATTGGGAACAGATGCTCAAGACACTTTGCAGCACATGCTGTTCAACTGAGACAGAAAGAGCTCAGTGCAACAAGTGGGACAATCTTTGGTTTTCAAAGAGCCTGGTGTTTTCCCACTGAAGTGGGTGAATGATATTTTAGCGCAACTTCTAATACTTTGACCGCTAATATAAAAATATCCACACGATGACATGTTTCTCTGTATTTTTTAAGGAAGCCAACCAGATCTTAAAAACCCCTGATCCACCAAAGTGAAGCAGTTAAAGAAATGGTCTTGTGCTTTTTTTTCCTGTTGCCCAATCATAGCTGTTGCAACACAGAATTTTATCACTCAAGTAAATTCATGATTATTCATCTTGTTTCAAAATGTGTCACAGCATCAGCAGTGAACCATCTGAAAAGACTTGGCGCAAACAGGTTGGGGTGTATTGGTGGTATATTACAGTGATCAATTGTTCCTTCTCTTCTAAAGAAAGGGTGAAGGGGGATGGAAGCTCTTAGAAATAAGATTGAGAGATTAAGTTGCTGCATTCCTTGTGTAAACTTCCCTTCCCTTCTCTAAATGATGCTATTGAAATACATACGTACATCTTTATGAGTGCAGATTCCTGCATGAACCCATATTATTAAAATAAAGAATGATTTGTTTTCAAATGTACAATTAGCTCTGACAGGACTTTTCCTACATTCCCAAAACACACAGATCATAGCTGTAGTGGCGGGAAATCTATAGGAAAATGTTTAATCTCTTTATTAATCAGTTTTGATCTCCCCAAATCCACTCTTTCAGGTTTGGGGACTTGGTGCTATTAGAAAGTCCAATGAAAATATTTCCCCTTTACTGTAGCTCTTATCACATTTGCCTTAAGAGACCTGCTGGATCTGTATGACTCATTTTGTCTCTTACGCTTCAAAAACTTTCAGTGCAGAGAAAACGCGTGGGAGGGTAACAAAAGTCTCTCCCATTTTGTCCAAACATCTGTTTGTTTAAGTTAAGACACGTTTGGTGAAATGGACCTTTAGATCCCACACTGGCTCATTAATAAACTTCACTGTCAGCTGTTTTTGATAGATACATACACACCATCATCTCTGTCATCACCAAAACTAAAGGAAGGATATATTAATGCTTTTTTGTGTGGTAAAAACACAGTTTGAAGCGCTTTTTAAACACTGGCTTTTGTGTTGATTAGCATGAGTGACAGTATTAAAATAAGAGAAGAAGTGAATGCATCTAAAGGTAAGACTATTCCTTCAGCTTAACATTCATATAGTCAGTTTCATAGTACACACTCAAGTCTTCAGTCATGCGATTGTATTTGGACTCAAGCGCTGATGACTCAGACTTGAACCTTAGCATTGACTTTGGTGGTTTATGTCAGTTTCTTTCTCTTTCAAGCCTGAAACTTTTATTCAGTTTAGGATAAGGGGCTGGCTGGTGTGTTTGCACTAGACCTGCTACTGTTTTTTGAAACCATCTTGAAATAAAATTAGCTGTGATATATAAAGATAAATTAATAAAGATGGATTTGCTTGCATGCATGTTCATGTGCTTTCTTGAAAAATGTTGTCTTTTAAGATTTTACCATCCAAGAGTCATACGACATTTATGATGAGGGAAGGGGGAAGACAGGGATAAACTCAAACTTTGACAGAAATCTTTCCAGGATGCCATTGCTACCTTACTTAGATAGTTGATATCATCACTGCAGTTTTTTCTGGGATAAAGACTACAACTCCCATAAGCACTACCCCCCACCATCCTAAAGACTTGACTCTTGACATTTTTGTTATGGGAGCAAATGAATGGAGAGCAGATTTTCTTTTTGACACTGCTTCTCTTTGTTCAAGTTAACTTTTTACAGGATTAAAAGCAGTGAGGTTATGTCCCACTATTGTGTTGTGGACACAGAAGGGATCACACTACGTCCAGGTTCATACAGTAAATTGTCATGAGAGAAAAAGCTGATTATCTTCTGAGGACTTAGACTCAGCTTGAGCCTCGATGAGAAATTGGTGACTCATCTTCACCACATGTTGAAATATGCAGAGCATTTCCCTTTTCAGTTTTCTTTAAATGTCAAGTGTCAGAGATAGTTGAAAAGCCAATAAACAATAACATCATCATTCCATTTGATTACTTCTCGTGTCACAGAGCAGCACAGGCCACATTTTTGCCAATAGTTTTACAAGAATTTCATGGCTACCTTTTGGTGAAAAAGCTGTGTAGTGCCCTTATCATTTAAATAAAGAAAACAAATACACAGCCTGGCCCAGGAGATTATATTCCACAGCCTATTAACCCTTGAGAATAAAGCAGTGAGTCATATAGGGTGAGCTTAATTGATAGAGCAGGCAATGTGCAGAAGCTGCTGCCCTCATTACACAGTCCCAGCAGGATTTGGTACACATTAGGCTTCTCTACAAAAGGTAAAAAAAAAGACAGAAATTTGTCTTTGAAAAAAAGGAAAACAATGATGACAAAAAAGATAGGGAGTTTTTCTTTCAATATACACAGATCTTTATGACAGCTTAAATCTGAGATGCAGGAGGAAACCATGAGGAAGAGATGATAAAGGTGGTCACCCATGAGCACTACAAATAAGGCACTTGGTCTCCAGAGGCTAAACGGCAGGTGCTCGAGGGTTATCTTTACATGTGCCAAGAGGAAGTATCAGTTACTGTTTTAAACCTTTGCCTCTAAATCAGGATTGTGAGTAGAAATACAATAGGTGAGGGATGGAAAATTTGAATGTAGATACTCCAGGATGACTTTGATTTATTCCACTTTTGATACTTACTGCAGCCCACCACCAGGCATGAGGGATACTGCTGATAGGAGTTCCCTCAGTCTCTCTCTCAGCTGAATGAAGGAGAGCAGAGAAAGTGAAGATCCCCATGGCAATAAAAAGGAGAATACAAGAGGCCTGCTGGTAACACTGCCGTAGGGTGAAACCAAATGCTCTCATTCCCGTGGAGTGTCGAGCAAGCTTCAAAATCCGAAAGATCCTCATTAGCTTGATGACTTTGAGGACCTGGCTCAGTTTGCTGACCCGGGCCATAGTTTTAAGGTCTTCTTGTGCACTCGCACTCTCCTGGTCAGAAAAGACTTCAAAGACAATCTGGAAGAAATAAGGCATGACAGCCACCATGTCCACAAAATTGAGTCCACTCTTCAAAAAGATTGCCATGTTTGGAGTGGTTAAAAAGCGAACTACATATTCAAAGGTGAAGAACACAATGGTGACGATCTCCACCCATTCCATGAGGGTTTTGCCATTAGTGTGATACACGTGTAATTCCTCTACAGTGTTCAGAGTCATTGCAAGAATGGAGAACAGCACAAGAAGGTTGGAGACCACAGTGAAAGCCTTGGCTGGACTGGAAGAGTAAGGATTCTCCACCAGGTTCCACAGAGTCTTACGCACATTTCCCAAGATCATTTCATTGAAACATTCGTCGTTGTACTTCACCTCGATCTCAGCCATGAGCTCACGGTCCACTTTAAGGTCTTCCTTCACATCATCCACCTTTTCCTGGAACACCATCCAGCAGCAGAGCTGGGTGTCCTTAAGGCTCAGGCCCCAGTATGCGATCTCCTCCTCAAAGTGGATGGGGCACATCTCCCGTATGACCCACAGAACTCCACTTGTGTAGAAGTGGCAGACATGGTGGAAGAAAGCAGGATCCCGGTCGAAGAAGAACTCATTTTTGCGCACAGAGTAGTCATCACACAGCGTCAGCAGTTTTGTTCGATCACTGCAGAGGGCCAATGAACCAATCCTGGTATGAGGATACTTAGCAGCGTGGACTCTGGGAATATGAAACACCTTCCCCCCGACATTTACAATAATAACCTGTTGTCGTTCTGGTCTCTCCTCTGCGTTGGGGGCCTCCGCTTTACTTCCTGAATTGTCAAGGTTCTCCAAAGATGTCCACGCTTTGACAGCTTTCTCCTGAGAAAATGGGAATGTTTTGATGTCCTCTGCCCCCTTTGACAAGCAGTTGATGGTGGAGCGACGATTTTGCAAACATTTCTGCAGCTGAGCATTAATTGATGCCATTACAACTGTGGTCCCAGGCAGGAAATCAGTGAAGCGTTAGAAAAGCATAACAGGAAACACTCCAGGAAAATGGGTCTAGCTACACCCAGTATCTAGCTGAATCATCAGAAAGACTGTGTCTGGTCCTGCAGGAACTGATAGACAAGTAAACAGCAGCCCTTCCTGTTTTTTTCTGGCTCATCTGTTGCTGAGATTATAATCCAGAAAATCTGAGAGGAAGTGATTTTTCCCCTGAGTAGAGTGAAGACAACACACAGGCATTTGATCAGTAGACCAGCCAGACTAGATCAAGGACAAGCTGCAAGGATGTCATCCATTTAATCTCATTGGGACATTTCCAAGTTTCCTTAAGTAGTTGTAAATATAGGGGAAGGCGGGATTAGGAAACAAAGTTGATTTAAGGATTTTAAAGTGAAGAGACAAAGGTACTGTTCAGACTGTGTCTGATTTCTCCATATTTATCCTTTATATCACAATTTAACCACTCCTTTGCTCTCTTAAGTAATTTTAACAGGTGTACGTCTCAACTACTAACATCTTGAAAACATTCCTGGCAAACTCATGAAAGACAAGCTTCATGAGTTTGCCAAGGCTTGTGTTCATTCAGGTCTGACACATTAAGTAGAGTATCTTAAAAACTCAAGTGTTGTATAAAGAGCAGGAAACAGAGTGAAAGCTGGGAATGACATCGGAATCGGGAATAGGCCGCAGGCTGGATTTAATTCTTGGCCACCCAGTTGAGGGTTAACCTCATGGAGCGTAAGGCCATCAACATCCCAAGGGTTCTATTTCTATGTAAATTTGACACAAGGGCCAGTGTTGCTTTACTGGTGCAGTGAGGTTACAGTTAGTAAGCGTTTTATAAGTACTATTCAGATTTCACCAAGAAAAAGCGTTACATGGGGTGAGAGCTTGACCTCTTCCATAAAGAGGTTAAACTTTAAAACAGGGTGACCTCATTATTTTTGCAGAACTGACTTCACTGCATAAAACTGGACCCATACCAAGAGTTTTTGTCTTATTTTCAAAAAAAAGGAAAAAAAAAGAAGAAACTTTTCAGACTTAATGTGAGCCACATTCACCTGACTAGTCCTGAAAAAATGTCTTTTTTTCCAAGTTATTTGAAAACAAAGGTTTAAATTTGCTTGTATCAAGTAAAGAAAAAAAAAATCTGCCAGCAGGGTAAGAATGTAGGTTTGTATCAAGACATTATTTCAATTTTTTTTTTTTTTTTTTTGTTACGAGCAATTCAGACCTTTTTTTGTCTTTTGTCTGGACCGGTCAGGTCAATGTAGCTCATTTTAAGTCAAAAAATACATTTTTACCAAAAAAATAAGACGAAAACACTTGATAAGATTTCAGTTTTTGCAGTGCTCAACTACTATACGGCTGTGGCGGGTGCATGTCCGTCGCTTAGCAACGAGCGAGTCTGTCCCTACCGTAGTACGCATTCAACATTCAATTTGACAGCCTTTACATCGTCAGAACAGTTACAAAAACAGTTTTACGAACAACGAAACGGGGTATAGGGTCAGAAACATATTTCCTAACAAGCCCAAAATGCCCATTCCTGCCTTGCAAACGAGAGTCTTAATTGAGCTCTATCCATGGCTTCATTTTTTAAGACTACATATTAATTTCTGGAAAAAAAAAAACGGGCGTAAATTTAAAAAATGTATATCAAGACTCCGTATTTTGAGGGGAAATTGTGAAATAATGTTTAATTATAACTATTTGAGGGCATCCTGATACCAATTTAACCAGTAAACAAACCTAAATAAGTCTACCAGGAGTAACCTGGGTTATGAAGACAGCCTCAAAAGTAGCACACGTATGTCTATTTTTAATGTTTACATGTAGCTAAGTGATTTACAACCAGCCCCATTCGACCTCTTCACAAAGGTTTTGTGCTAGCTACCACGTGGCTTTAGCTTTGTAGCTGAGGCTCAAAGCCATTAACCTTCACTTCTTAATAACTGGTTGACTGTTAAATAACTAATCCAGAGAAAGCTTGACATACAAAAACAAAAAACAGTTCCCCTACATTATGACAGACTAACTTGACCACTAGTTTCCCTCCACAGGTGTAAATTGAAGGTAACTCCTCACCTTAATTGACTGTCTGTGATCTTTCCCTGCTAACAATCTTGACGCACCTCACACTTGATGAGCAGATTACACCTAGCAGGACAAAGGAACTGGAAAGATGTGATGTAAAACCTTTGGAAGTGTTGTAAACCTTTGAGGGATGGTGATCCCTTTGGATAGCTGTCATGTCTACCAGAGGATTACATGGCAATTATGTGTCTGTACAATAAAGATGCTGTTGTTCAGGTTCTGCTAAGATGAACACTTTCTGGCGCCTTTTTTCACTTAACAAAAGGGACTTATAAAAGCATGATGACTTGACTGAAAAAGTGGCGACATGTTTGATTCCTTTAAGATGTACAGATTAAATACATCTAATAAATTTCTACTTGTCAAAAAAATCACCTTGATATCATGTTTACAATACCTGGTGTCTTTATCATGGCTCATGATCAACTTTCATCTCACTTCACCAGAAAACAAACTGCTGTGTAAATAGCAAAGATGTTTATTTAGGTTTTAGGCATTACAAGGTGACAGAGATAAGAGTCACATTTTTTTCACTATTTTTGCAGTTTCTGTATAAACTGAAAAGATCACACATTTAATATCCTTGTCTTCTTCAGGATGAGTTTCAAAAATTGAAGGCAAGTGACACCTGGCAACTTGTTTTAACATATAGATAGCATCAGTTGTAAAACTTTCACATTACAAACACTATAAGGAAAACATTTGTGAGCCTTGTGGCTCAACTGTCTGTGGAAGTCAGTGGGTCAGGTTAAGAGTGAGCTAATGAGGCAGGAGGAGGTGCAGCAGGAGGAGCACAGACAGCTTGTCTGTAATCTCCTGTGCAAAGTGTTGCAGGTAAACATGAAGTGGGTGCAGTTCTTGGAGCAAAAGGTGTCCTTGAGTAAAATAAAAAAAAAAAGGTTAATATACCTTAAAAGTAGTCTTAGACTAAATGTAAACAGACCAACACATAACATCACTATGACTTCATGGCTATTCCGGTAGCTTCATGTAAACATGCATTTTCTGCCACGGAGACAACAATAAGTCCAGGCACAACTAGGCACGAAAAATAAAATACTTTATTTGATTCATTTACAGTTTTGAACCGTTTCATCCTTATTCCAGCTACAGAGCTACATTAAGTGCACTGCTTCTCAAAAATAAATAGAACCCTCTATTAGAAATAAATACCAACTACACAAACCAGCAGTTTGAGCACACACATCTTTTCTGATGGATTTCAATCACTCCACCAGATTTACACAATCTTTGAGGTGATTGAAGAAATAAACAAAAAGGCTGAAATCAAGCAAGGCAGGTCTATTAACTGAACATTCGCTCTGACATAAATAAGGCTCAGAAAAAACAACGAGCGGACAAAATATGACACATATTTGTTCCCAGTGTACCACAACTGCTCTTTCTTTATCTCAGCACCAAGCCTGCAAACAAAAATATCTCATTTAACCCACACTGATTTTATTTAATACATTTTTGCTGCTGTACAGTGTTAGCTTTATTTGTGCGTTCATTTTCTAGAGGAGTATTACCAAGGTGGCTCTTTTTTGACTGAAAATGAGATTATGAGAGGAAATACACACTCTCCTTATTTGTTACATAGTTGGATGATAAGATTATTACCACTTTTGTTTCTGTAGAATACATGTGGAAAAAGAGCCAGCACTTGGTTACATTAAGACTAGAAAACCAATAGGAAGCAGCTAGCCTGACCAAAGTCCTACAAACAACATCTCACCTCTTATTTCTACAGCCCCAAGCCAAAAACAGTCAAAGTATTTCTTATCAGTCATATTGAGAACATCCCATCACTATTTACCTCTTGTTGAGGTTTTGATGTGCACATCTGTGAAATATCAGATATAGAGAGCAAATATTAATACAACACCATGTCTTAGGTTTGTTTTTAATGTGTCCAAATAGAGAAAAAAATCCAATGTGCAGAATCAGGGGTCCTGTTACAGAGAGAGTTTGTCACAATACCAGAATGATGATACCAGGGAGAGTGACAAATATGGATGCTTGTTCCAATACCACAGCAATTAAAAAAATAACAGATAACTACCAAGAATGGTTCAATATCTTATGCTACAATTTAACCTGCACATTGTGCCAGGGCAGGAATAGTCACGGACAGATCAATATTCTGTAAACACTTATAGATTTTCTTACTCAAAGCAATATGTCAATTCTTGATTTGCAATTATAACAAAGTAAAGGTGAATGCCGAATCTGTGGAGTGTCCACTTTTTCTGAATATTTTCCTTTGAAAAACTTTTGCATGGGCCTGTTTCTGCTCTGTTCAGTGTTTTAAGCTCACAGCCAATGAATAAGAACAGTAAGCAGCATTTTGTGTGGCAGTGTAAGTGTGTTTCATAGCAATCAGTAGCAGACAGTTAGAGAAATTACAAAATAAGATCTGATTTGTCTTTTACACAGCACACTCTTTAACTTAGCTCAGCCACTGCTACTCCTTTGCTCAAGGCAGCTTTTGGTTGGACTATATCTTTTTAAGCTCATGGTAAAGAAATTATCAAAGCATCAAAAACATGTTTTTTTCCTCTCCAACTTTCTGAAGTTTAGTTGTCTCATTCAAGCAGACTCCTGTTGGAAGCAGCTTCATTTTTCAATGTACCAATATTGAAGTGTGATTAAATTCTTTACCCTTGATACGTGGCCTACTCCTGCTTCCTGCTTGATCTACATCTTTCTACACTTTAATCTGCTCCCAGGATGGTCACAATGCATTTAAGCTTGGACAACCAAAATCTAAAAAAAAAAAAAAACCAGACCAATAGCGTGGCAATGCAAAGGCCAAAAACAGCCAGTGGAGGAAGAGTTTTCCTCCAGAAAATATTAGTTAAACTTTAATTATCTGTTTACCTGTTCGACTTGAAAAGTAAAACAAACAAAAATACATGAGCCATAACACTGCAAAAGAAAAACAGTAGGATAAGCAAAAAGATACAAGATTAGAAAACTCTTCTGGAGAAAGTGCAACTAAACAATAAAATGACATTTGCCGGAACCCTTCTTTTCTTATTCTTTTCTTATTTTGGTCTGTTACATCTTCAACAATTAAAATATAAATTATTTTATTTCTTGTCTTGGAATAACAGCACTGATTTCCAGATGCAAGGAGCTGAAACCAGCAACTGTTTGTGATATGTTCTCTGGTGAAAGGAGCAACTAATCAACCTCTTTTTTTAAATATATACAGATCACATTTTAATTTCAGGCACAACAAAACTTTGCGACCTCTCTGAGAAAGTGCTTTTGAACATGGTTTGAAAATAATGCATCTGTGTTGGTGGATGTTATTTTTTCACTGCTGTGCTCAGCTTTTAGAGTGATAATGAAAAAAAAACTAACATCAAAGAAAAACTCAAGTGACCACAAGACCCTACAGTTGGTACTCTGAGAAACCGAAAAGCTTTTGTTCTTGTTTTTGCCCTCGATATTTACCACTGAGTCATTTCTTGTGTGAAACCAGATGGTTTTTTGTCTTCATCCTCTCAGCCACGAGGTCACCGCGGGGTCAAAGCGGCGCAGGGGGAAGCCTGGTCAGCTGACTGTGTGTGACACACCGCCTTCATTCACCTTCCAAGTCCAGCTTAAGCAGAGTTTCCTGGCGGCAGAGAGATACCTGGCTTAGTCGACATACTGCACAACCGTAAGCCTATAAAGTGATGGGAACGGGTCAAGGTGCTCCCACGGTGCTTTCTAAGAAATCCTGACCATTGCTTCCCAACTGACTCATAAATATGCTTTAGCTCATAACTTTCATTAGTGAGAAAGACATTTGGGAAGCACTGAGACATAAATTAAGAGCTGATCTTAAACTGGGAATTAAATCTGATTCATGAATAATCTGCATTACACCCACTAGATAATGAGGTTGCAAAAAAAAAGCATCAACATCAAGTGTAAACTTAGAGACTTAACAAAAGCTGTGAGAATGAAAACCTTTTACTGTAGATGGCTAAAAAGAGATCAAGCTTTGATTGGGGCTCTTTACTGAAGGTAAGGTAAGGTCACAGTGTGAAGATGAGAAACTATTGGTGGAAATCTAATCTAAGAGAATAAGATAAGCCTGTTGATGATGAGGGTGGATTTTTTACAGGAAAATACATAAATTGAGCTGTTAAACAAACTTCAGTAAAGGTCATGCATCTTATCACTGCTCTGTGGTATTTCCATGTTGACAAATACACGTGACTCAAACCATCTCTTTCTGACTGTAGGGAAAACTCTTTTTAAAGTTTGGATGATCTTGATTCTCCTTTTTTGAGTTCTTCCTGCTTTGGTCTGTAACTGTAAAGACTTAACTTGTCATATTAGCTACATCAAGCCTCAGTTGTGTCCCGATGAAGCTGTTCCAAACCCAGGTTGTTAAGAAAAGCATGGCTTCCTGAGCAGGAAGAACCTGTGTATTCCTGTGATTCAGGAGCGGAAGCTTTCCTCTGGTATCTCGTTAGAAACAAAAGACTGTTCCACAAACAGTTCACAATTACTGATAACTGCTCAGGTTTAGCCTGGAAAGTCCACAGACTGTCCTTTCACTTTCAATCTGAGAGAAATGTCCCAAGTGGACACACTGTAATTGGTTTGATAAAATAAATAGAAGAAGAGAAATTAAAGCCTAAACATATTTTTTGTTGAGAAGTTAAAAGCCCAAACATATACTTTTCAAATCATCAATAAACAGCAGAAACTATTTCTAAGTGATTTTGAGAGTATGAAAACAAGTTTTCTATCTACCATGTGCTGCAATGCTGTTCATCCCATCAGGCTTGATGCTAAAAGTTTGTTTTCTTTGCGTTGTTTTAATCAGAGATAAGCAGAGAGGGCGAAACATCTGAGAACTAGAAACGACCTCGCACAGGAATTTGGGAGAGAGTTCATGCAGATAGTCCTCCACAATTTTTCTGACACTATGCGACCTTCTCTCTTGTAACCCAATCATGTAAAGGGAAGTTATTAAAATCTATGTAATGCCTGTTCATAAATGTATGTCCCCTTGATATATAATATGAAAATAATCAAACACCACATCAAATATTCCTACTATTTTGATACAAACTCTGGATGTTTCAGAAACACAAAATTCAGATACTATAATGTGATGTGTTTCTTGTTGTCCACTGGTTTAACTGAACTTTCTGTGTCATTTTAAAGGCGGACATGCCCTCAATGATCTCCTGACATCAGAGGTTGAATGAACATGTTTGAAATATGACTTAAAGCTACCTGTGAGGAGTTTTCAGCTGGTTATGAAATATTAATTTCTCTTAATGACAAATGTTCCACAAAGTAATGTTTGGGTGCTAATGGTGCAGAAAAAATATTGTTACTACTGAAAAACAGTAAAAACAAAGCCTAATCAGAGCTGTGTGCATCTGATCTGATAAAAAGTGCAACCAACACCATTAACATGTTTGTACACAGAGATTTGTGACCTTGTTTTACAGCTCAAATATTTATACATTTCACAGTTAAGAAGTAGGCAATCCAAAGCAGATTGTAAGTTTCTTCCTCAAATCTCTGAAAGATCAAAGGCAGAGCCGCAAACGGTCCAAAGATATCACTTCTGTAAATCACTTCTGTGATTTACCTGTTTGCCAGAACATAAACTCAGCCTCCAAAATAAGCATGAAGCAGGAAACAAACTCTACTCTCAGTTAAATATATCTAAGGTGTACACGAATCCAGCTCAATGAATGACATCTTCTCTCTCAGAATGTATGAAGGCGCCTGTTTGGGTGTGTGTGTGTGTGTGTTTTCTTCTCTTGCCTTCACAGGACCCCTCAGTGGCTCCTGGATGATGAGCGGGTCCTGGGACTCCTTGAGGGAGAAGCCCTGATGAGTGAGAGACGTGGACGGCCTGAGCTCATCCCTCCACCACCACAGAGCCATTCCCACCAGCAGCACACTAAGAAACACTAAAAAAAACACACACACAATTAAGTCACTTGTTGGAGCTTTCTACAGACATGACAGACTGTACGTTGGGGTGACGTTAGCTTTCAGCCCTTCACCTCCTCAGTGGAAAAAGCAGACAGGTGGCTGCTGTGACTGGAAACAGCTGCAGCACTTTCTTCTTAGAGAGCTTCTTATGAGAATAAGAGATGCTTTGCATAAAAACCAGGCTGGAAAACATGCAATAATAGCTCTAAAAACAAGAGCAGTTTGTTTGTGGGCAGGCTGCCAAAATATTCACTTCTGAGCACAAGTTAAGCTTTTAAGTGTTAAATTTGGCAACACAGAAAATACATCTTTCCCACCTTTTCTTGGTAGTCTGTGCAAACATATAGCTGAACTTGGTTTAAAGTTCTTTGGCAGAGTGAAAGTACATCAACAGATGCTGCCTGTTGCATTTGTATGACTCAGAAGGGAGGGATCATGTTGACCTCAGTGTTTTTTTACATCACATTTATATCCTCAGAGTCACAGAAGAATCAGCAGCTGAGCAACTGACTGAAGGGAATCTGAGGACAAAGTAACTCCAGTACTCATCCGAACTGTTACTTTGAAGCAAGTCGCCCCAGTAACTGACTCTAAAGTGGAGATGCAGAGATTCTTTGGTGATTTATTTGGTTGGCAGACTTGTGTTGACCTGCTGAGGTCAGAGGAAAGAAGCTATTTTTAACAGCGCCTTGTCTTAGTGCCAACACTAAAAAAAAGATAAGCAGGAGGTTTCCGTATCCATGTGGTGGGAGTTTGTTCAAACAAATGAATTCAAAGGAAAAAAGTTTCTTACTGATAAGAGATAGAATTCCAGCAAATGTAGGATCCGACAAAGTTGATGTTGGAATCACACGTGAGACGTCAGGAAGCTCTCGAGATTTGTTTTGTCCTGTTTCAGGAGAATTGCAGGTAAACTGGAGTCTTTCAGAACGCAGGTCAACAACACACTCATGCTGACACACCGCCTCAGGATGTCCGCACACTGAAGGCCCTGAGAACCAGAGAAATAAAAAATCAAGGGTTGTATTAATTGCTGGGCCGTCCACTACCCATGATAGCACTGAAAGATTGGACTTTGTGCACATTTTTAGCCTTATTTGATTTATCTACATGGCCTAAAGTGCATGGGTCAAAAGCATTGTCTGGCATAAATAAAATCAACAAGTGGTCCAATCCCAGACTCACACTCATGACTCACAGAGTCTGAGGCGCATTCCCAGAAAGTGTGTGGTCTGAGGGGCTCTGATGATGTCCTAATGACGCAAGATTGCACACTCTCTGTGGGTAGGCATTACTGCACATTCATGTGGGGGTGTGCCCAGAGTTCACTGCCAACTTAATGACGTAAAGACTGTGAATGTTCAGCCCTTCACTAAAACAACACTCCATAAGTCCTGAAAGTAAAATCTTGATGAAAACACAGCAAACACCCATGGATGGATGGGTAAACCCTCAGAAGGTTGAAGAGACAGCATGCAAATTTTGAACATTTATCGCACTTTTGTAGGGATGTTTAGGTTTTTCACTTCAGCATTCACAAAGATGAACCTTCTTTTAACTTTTGATTGGTAGCTGAATTATATCAAAATTCTTATAAGAAACAAATTCCATTTGACTGCAAATAACCATAAGAGATAATATTACGGAAGACGTATGGGCACTGCTGTGTGTGTGTGTATTTATATAACAAGCTAGCGTATGTGCAGTGAACCCGCATGTATGGGTGAACGTACTATCCGGATTACGCTCCTTATAATAGCAGGAAATCACAGAGTAAGTGACTTAAAGCCAAGTTTTTGTTGGTCAATAGCATAATCCCTTTCAGCTGCCTCGAAGTGGCAATTTGTCAACAATGCACCTGACCATGTGCCGTTTTAAAGCCACTACACACAAGAGCCCAAACATGAAGGCAATTATATACGACAAACATTTCCCCCTTCAGCAAAATCACAGTGGAGCCTCAGAAATAATAAACAGACAGTGATCATACCGTTTGGTTGGAGAACTGACTGGATGATGACCACACCGCCTGGTGAGGTCGTGTTTGACAGCAGCACTTGAAGGTTCCTGCCGTCGCGTTTGCTGGCTCTGCAGACAGACTTTGTCACCTCTTCACTCCAATAAACAAAACCCTGAAACAGAGACGACTGAATTAAGTGAAACAGCTTCAACACTTTTTTTTCAAATTGAACTAGTGATGTTCATGATGTATCGTCTTGAATAATATGTTCCAGATTTTCTAATACTATTTGTCACAGGATAGCACAAGATTTTGTAAATGATCATAAATTGAAGAGGCACGTTTCTTTTTCAGTTCATCTAAAATATTTTATCTGTCCGATGTTTTCTCTTGGTTTTAATGACTTGCATGCACCAGATCAGGCAGCAGCACATTTTTGTCCTTGAATCCACTTACATAATAAAACATGGATCAAGACATATCAACATTTGCTTCACAAAACTAAAAGTATTTTTAAAGAGGTCAAGGATTTTGTTGCCAAAACTGACAGGACTTGCAGAACATTTTCAAGAGTCAACTTCTTGCTGAGTTGTGTGTTCAACTTTTTTGGTTGAACTACATCAGAATAAACAGCATGTCATTTGTGACATACAACTGATGTTTGAGATGTGCAAAGCCTCCTGTTTCAGTTTTTTTCACACAGTTTGGAGCTGATCTTCCATTTTATATTAATATTCATAAATGTACTGAGTACACTGTGCCATTTTCTAATTTACCTCAAACACAGCTAGTCCAAACGGTTGGTCCAGATAACCGTTGGATTCTACCACTGTTTTACGATGACGCCCCTCAAAATCAACTCTGGAGATGCTTCTCATTCCCTGGTCGGCCCAGTAAAGCAGCTGGCGAGGCAAATCTAAGATCGAAAAGTGGATCATATAAACTCAACACAAAATGTAAGCATACAGTGAATTTCAGCTGAAAGTTCCCAAGGCCACATGCACACATTGTTTTAGTACCAAGGAGAAGTTTTTGTTAAGTTCCCCAAACATTCAACCGTGAAGAGCAGGAAGTTCACAACATAGTTATAACTGTTAAACTTCAGGACATACCCAGAGAAAGAGCAACGGGAAAGCGTAGTGAGCTGGTGACCAGAACAGTTCTGTTTTCACCGTTTAAGCTGGACCTCTCAATCTTTGGGGAGCTGCCACACTGAGCCCAGAAAAGCATCCTGAGAAAATAAAGAGCTTTTTAGATTTTCTAGGCTGGAAATTATTTAGTGATATTTTGAGAATGGAATTATTTTCATCTTGACAAACAAGAAGCACAAAATTACAGCAGGAAGAACTTGAGGTTTAGTTGGAGCTGACAATGCACTTCAAACATTTCTCAGTTTTGTCTATTAACCATCTGTCATGACTGTGTGCCCTGCTCCGCCTCTCCCTGAGTACAAACAGAACGCAATGCTTCAGGTGTTTAGTTAGTGCTTCAAGTGGTGTTCGGGTAAGGCTTTTCTAAACATGCTGTACCTGTATGCATTTCACTGCGCAAAAATGACATCACCACTGACCCCCTGACGTGATTTCAATGATGCAGCCGACCATAAAAGAATTAAAAGATTAAACAGGCCTGTTCTTCCTACCCGAGCAGAGGATGCACAGCCACAGCAGAGGGTTTCTCCAGCCCTGTGATGAGTCGATGCTGAGCTGAACCATCAAGCCGGGCAACATTAACAGAGTTGTTCCCCGTGCTGGTCCAGTAGAGGAGCTGGTGGATCCAGTCCACAGCCAGACCTGTGACTGAACTTTTATCTCTCAGCACCAAGGCCGGGTCCTTCTGCTTCCCACCCAGTGAGACTCTGGAGAACAACACCAGGATGCGAAATGTTCCAACTGTGAGAGTATTTTGGGTTTGTTTTCAAAATGTATTTAAAAACTTCATTGTGTTTGAATTGCTTTGGTTTTTCTTCTTTACTTTACAAATTACAGAAACCAGATTTTCCATTTGAACAAAGTCAAATAACAAAATCAGGAAACAACACACAATAATTCTTCTTCTTCTCCTTCTTCCCCTCAGTGCTTACAATAGCGAGGTTGCAGTAATTGTACCGTGACACTTCTGCTCACTTTAGAAGGCAGAAGTAAGTCTTCTGAAAATTGCTCCGTTTGCTGTTTGACACATTATTTGACAGCTTTTTAGCCAATGTAAAAAATGAGCACCAAAAGAAAGAGTGGCATGTTTGTTGGTATTCATGAAACTGTTGTGTACATTATTGTTTTTAGCCACAGAAAAATCTAACGTCTACTTTTTTTGTGGTTGAGAACCTATGATCCTTTTTTCTTCAGTAAAATAACAGATTGTGTCTTAGGTTAGTTTATTTCTTAAGTGCTGGGGTTTTATTACAGTAGCAGCAGTATACACTGTGTTACCTGTAGACTGAGCCTCGTCCTTGCCGGGCCCAAAACAGTGTTCGTTCAGAGACCAATGCTGCCACGGGACCTGGACCTGGACCCGATATGTGTAAAGCCGGTTCCCTGAGCTCAGAGTTGGTGACGCCCATCACTTGTATTTGTTCAGATGAGGTGAAAACCAGCTCAGCCTCCTCACCTACCACAAACACCACACACACAGTTTAGTTTGAACCATTTAGATCTGATGTGTCTGGGATGTTGGAAAAGATTTTTTTTTTTTTGAATTGGGTAAACATGAATTCTTCAGACCTGACAGAAAGTAAAAAAAGAGACTCCTTTAAGGAAGTGAATGTTGTGATCAAGTTAATTCTACAATACATAATGGAATTAAAATAAGTATAATTTCTGCACTGTATCAACTTATCACTCATTTAAACCAACACTCAACTCATAATATCAAAGAAAATGGAAAGCAGAATCTAAAATTAAAAATTCAGATGGCAACTGGTTCGCTATGTAGAAACACATCAAACATCCACCAATTTATGGATTAGGGGCGAGTTCTGGGAAAAATCTGATTCCTTTTCTTATTACACCCAAGCTAAAATTTAAATAGAATAGATTTTTACTAGAAATGTTAGGTTACAAAATTCCTATGACTTTTCTGTTGTTATATATGTGTCGTTTTGATTCATCTGAGGGGGCTCTACACAAGGGAGACAAATATTTGGTGAAATTACTGTTGATAGCCGCAAAAAAAATCTATATCTAGGAATTGGGGCAGAGTGGACTCACCAACCCAAGAACAATTGCTTGAGATTATGTAAGAAATATTCATAGCGGAAAAACTGAGGCACCGTTTGAAACACAGATGGATGACAGGTGGGAGAAATGGACATTATTCAAGATATTACAACAAGGGATGAAAAGGCAAACAATACTGGAGATAACCGATGGAACAGATATACTGCAACAGAAAGTTCAACTCCCAACATTAGCTGGGTTTCCATTACACCTAGAATTTCCAAAAACCTAAATATCACAAAAGAGAAACAATAATGGAAACACGGTATTTTCAAAAAACCTCTCAAATTTCCATAAAACGTTTTTACACTCTCATAGGTGGTTTTTCAGACATTTCGATAATGAACTTTGTTGTAAAAGTGCAATGGAAACACCTTTTCTGCATGTTGTCATCACAACACTGCTCCCTCACCTCCTCGTACGTGTCCACTGCCACACTAACAGACTCCAGCGCTCATATTTTATCAGCTCTGCTCTTATATATATGTTCAATGCAGGGTAAGGGTTGTTTGTGTTTTTGACCGACACTTGTGAGGGCATCGGGACGGCTGTGAGCCGGTCAGAGAGCAGCAGGAGGGAGAGGTGGAGGTGTGTGTGTCTGCGTGAGAGTATGTGAGCTGGAGATGATGATTTTCATTCAGTGTTTTGTTCCTGCCTTTTTTGAGTTAGCGTGATCACGGCCGACAGTTTGAGCAGTGAATAAAAACACAAATGTTCAAGAATCGGCATCATCATGAGTGCAGCGTCAGGATGGACATTATGTTTTACTTTACTCAGTCGTGCGCAATTCTGGTCGTAATGGAAACACTGGCAAGGAGAAATTGTTCTTTGTCAAAACTTCAGAAATATCACTTTTATTATGCGAAAAAGTGTAATTGAAACCTGTTGTTCTGGATTTGCCAATGTGAAAACTTATTTTTTTAAATAACCAATAAAAATTTAAGTTACAAAAAAATGAGTGAAATTTCTCACATGGACACAAAAACAGCCATCATTTTGACATGTATAATGTATAATGAATGGTTGTTTTAATAGAGAGGAAAACAAGCGAAAAAGATGTTCCTTTCATTTCAAGACGCTTAACCTGTAAGCCATTTCATTACTCAATCACAAGCCTGTGGAAATAATCAGGGCTGTGGTATTTCATCAGTAGCAAGAGTCAGATATTCTATCGGCTGAAAGATACCAAATCTCTTTGAGATAACTAACTGACATCTGACAGATGACTGTTTCACATGTAAACAGCCTTTTTCATTTAAGTTTATCAAGATGGAACCTGCGTGAGTTGATTATTTCTCCATGTGCTTCTGATAACATTCAAATATTGGCCGCTTTCATGTACTGAAAGTGCGCATGCACGCAAACACGATGACCCCTTGACTTCAAAGCAGGGCTGTGATTTATGAAGCAGACTTCCAGAATAAAGTTAAAGTGAATATCAAAGTTAACTTAGAAGCCAACTCAGACAGAGTTTTCCTGTGATATACTTTTAGAATTTTTTCCTGTTTAGTGAATGTTTTGAGTTTGTGTATGTGTTTATTAACTGCTTCATCAACCTGATCCTTAATTTATTTTATTTTATTTAACTGCATTTTTTCATTTCATAGTTCAGTGAAAAACAGGCTAAACTTTGGACATTTTATCTTCTTTAATATAACCATCTAAATTCTTTCTTAGCCTCACATTCATTTCAGTTCAGTGCAGAATATTACATCAAATTAGTTTACTTATCTCAAGGAAAACATGGTATATCACTGATTAAAGGAGGCAACATGGCTAATAACAAATAAATAACAAATAAATAACAAAAACAATTAAAAATCAAACAAATCAAGAAATCTGCTGATTCTTGGGGTGAGGGAAACATTGTGCAACAACACACAGTCTGTTATCGGGGTGATTAATCATTGGTGCCTCACCTTTGGCCTTGCAGCTTCCTGTTGTTACATTCATGGAGTAGCCCTCATGGCAGTTGCAGTTAAGGCTGTCGTTCATGTGGACACACAGCTGGTCGCACACATCCTTCTCCAGGCACTGATTAATCTCTGGACAAAAGAGCAGACACTTTAAAAGGAGTTTTATAGGCCCAGAATAAAGATGTGTTTATAGACTCAAAGCAAGACCAGCTCCTCTTACTCAATAACAGCTGTTTGGCAGAGGAGGTTTAATGCATATCTGGTTAATGTTATTTAATTGAAATAAACTGATTTAAACTACTATCATTTTTCTGCTCTTTCAGGCTCACCTTCACATTGACCATGTCCGACCAGTCTCATGTTGTCAGGGCAGTCACACTCAAAGCCAAACTGTTGGTCTCTACACACATGAGAGCAGCCTCCGTTATTCAGCTCACATTCATTCTGATCTGCAAAAACAAGCGTTACATCATCAGTGGATTCAAAGACAGAAAGAGAAAACTCTGATGTTTCATAATGAGAATGAAGCTCTTTATTATCAAAGCTCTAAATTATTGTCACCACTTCTAATAGTCAGATTATAACCAAACAACCACAGAGATGTTCATTGTGTTATGTGAAGCATGGAACATTTTAATTAATATGGCAACATTTCATTTTCAAGAGTCGTATGATGAAATAGTTGTGGTCTGCCCATGCAGTTCTGGTTTGGATGTCCTGAGGTTGTAGTGATTGTTTCCCAGCAAAACCCAGAGTTCATGAGGATAAGTTGATTAGATACTAACATACACTTCACAGGTATGCAGCTGCCCCGCACTGATCACCTGGTGGACCTTTGATAGCTCATATAAGGAGGTTAAAACTGGTGCCATTGAGCTCTGTCCTCAGAGAAAGATCTCCTGATTAACATCTGGATTTCTTCTTTGACAAATCTTTTCAATATTAAATTGATTGATGTTTTGCAGAGTGATTTATAGTCTCCATTTCAACCAAGGGAACAAAACGATTGCAAAACAACAAACACAAGAGGGGTGGGTAAATAATACAAATTAAAACAATGTTTTGCCACAGACGAAAATATGGGACTGGTGGGTCAAAGACAGAAAGAGACAGACAAAAGGATTGAGAGTGAGACACAGAGGGCTAGACACACAGACACAGATTTACCGTTTTCTGATATTTTAAAACTTTTAAGTAATGACTTGCCGATTTTTTACCTCTTTGATGATCATCATATTTGTTCAGTGTTTATGAAATAAATGTGTGTGTATGTATTAACCACTGTTTGATGTGATCGGCCATGCTGTTCATCTTTGGGCATTTTTATCAAGAATATCATGCAAAGTAAAGATATTCTGAATTAAATTGAGCAATAAAGATGGAAAGACACAGACAACAATAAAGACAATTAGAAAGACAGAGACAGACGTCAGAGCGTATGAGTGAAAAAGAGAGATCAAGATAGAGAAAGAAAAAGAGAAAGTAAATGAGCTAAAGAAAGATATACAGAGAAATAATGATACAACTAGAGAGACAGATATATGGAGAAAGAAAGTCAGAAAGTCAGAGCAAGCAAAAGAGAAAGGAGGAAGGACATGCAGGGAGAAAGGAATAAAGAGCAGAAATGGTTAAAAAGCTAAGCCATGAAAGACAAGAGTAAAGAAAGACAAGAGTAAAGAAAGAAAGAAAGAAAGAAAGAAAGAAAGAAAGAAAGAAAGAAAGAAAGAAAGACAGAAAGAAAGAAAGAAAGAAAGAAAGAAAGAAAGAAAGACAGAAAGAAAGAAAGAAAGAAAGAAAGAAAGAAAGAAAGAAAGAAAGAAAGAAAGAAAGAAAGAAAGAAAGAAAGAAAGAAAGAAAGAAAGAAAGAAAGGGAGTGACAGAAAAAAAATGGATTGACTGGATAAAAACCTAAAAACCACAGAAAGAAAAAAGATTAACGGCTGTAAAGACATAAATGAGGTAAGAAGGAAGGATAATCAGAGAAGGAGAGGAGGAATACATGTCCCTGTAGGAGCTGTTTCCCCGAATGAATCTTTTATTATGGTCCTAGGAGTCAATCTTTGGTAACAAAACGTTTCTTCACTTAACTTAATTTATGACTCTCATGGAGAAGAAATAAGTCTGAGACTTGACTGTCTTCTTGTCATTCACAGACAGAGGGTGTTGTGAAAAAAATCCCAATGGAAGTGAAAACACCATAAAACAGACCTGAGGACAGGACAGTCAGTGAGGAGCTGATCTATCCTGCCCTCTGCTGGCTGATGGTTAAAACATCACCCACAGCGTGTGTGGAAGTCTTCCAACAATGAATCTTTGAGATGTTTGCCCCAACTTTAAAGGAGCACCATGAATTATTTTGAAGAGATGTATTCCAAAAGTCTGTCATCCTCAAGAAAACAACATCATACTTTCATCAATACCAGCAGGATTCCCACCCCTTCTTTGTCTGTTGATGTTTATGGCACATAAACATACTCCTTAAGCTGCGACTGGGCAAAAATCTGTGTTTTAAGGACATATGAAGCTTGCAGTGACAGTTTGATTCAAAGTTGTTCTAATGAGTTGAGAGAAGGGTGTTAAATATTCAAAGACACACTAAAAAAACATGAACTAAAGAAGTTTTACACTAAACACACTAATGGATATTATATTCCATTCCCAATGTGTTTCCTGCTGAATTCAAATGACTACACACTGCACTTCTTAGCTCTCTCTTACCAGAAATAATAATCTGAACCTTGAAAAATCAGCTGCAGGCTACATGTGCAGAAAAAGAAGCAGAAAGGATTGCATGTTTTCATCTTCATGACTCAAAGAGGTGTTAGAGGTGTGCTGACTGTCATGATGTTTCAAGGGCATGAAGCAAAGCATCATCACTCACCACATCTTTCCTCATCACTGCCATCAGAGCAGTCTGCAGAGTGGTCACATCTCCAGATCTGGGGGATGCATTTCCCATCTCCGCACTGAAACTTTGATGCTGCACATGGAGGAGGAGTCTGTGGGCGTGGTCTCAGGTGCTCTATGAAAAGTCAGAGTCAAAGTTTGTAGTTTAATTTAGTTTATTTAGCTCTGAGGCTTCTCAGAGGGTAGCAATTCAGACATAGTCTGCATGGCTTTATTTATTTATTGTATTTTTAAAAAACAAATCAGCTTTTAGAAGCTCTAAAAGAAGCAAAAAAATCCTAAATTAAGTATTGCCTGCAAACTGAGATATCGCTAGTTTACAGGAAAACAAGCTCGAAAAACTTGAAATAAAATATTACAACAGCACAAGTGTCTGGGCTTCATTCGGAGTATTCTTCATAAAAATATACAATTCAAAATGACTTTTGGCATCTGTCTTATAAGCTTTTAAAACTATTCCAACCTATTTCCTCTGTCATATCAATTTCCCCTTTCTTCAGTTTCCCCCAATAAAACCACAGTCTGCTGTGGTTACTGTGTCATTTGTCTTCTTGGGAAATTTAGTTTGGTTTACCTTCTATATTTTTCTTGCCAGAATTCCAACCTCCAAGATTCAAAGTTTTTAACCTCAGAAAAAGATAGTGTGAGTCTTTCACACCTACTTACAGTGCTGGTATCAGTGACATTTATGTTTAATGTATGTACTCACACTAATCCTTTTATGTGCACTGTACTTTCTCATAGATGTTTCACTTATTAAAAGATAAGGCAGCCAAATCCCTCTGGAATTCAGTATCACAAGCTTGAATGATTTAGTGGGATTACAAGTAAAAATCTGCAATGGTATTCGGCTGACACTGCCTGAGAGAAAGAAGCAGTATCAAGGATTAACTGTTTCTGGAGAGGTAATCTAATGAATATTAGTTCACAAGTTTTTTCCCCCAAACACATGCCTGAATTTATCATTAAATATTAAAATGCAGAAGTATAACTATGATAATCACACTAGCCAGTAAATCCCAGCTTACTTTAGAACTAAGACTAAGGTTTTTTTATTAAAACAATACTGTCAATTGAAAAGCTGAGCAAGTCTAGGTATAAAGCAAAAACCATCACTGACCCATGCTGATTGTCTGAGCATGTTAAACTTTGACACTGTTTATGTTGGAGTTCATTTCACTGACAAATAAAAACAGGAGAAATCCCAGACAACCAAAAATTCAAGGTGTATTTTACATTGAAACATCTGTCTGCAACTGACATGATCTACTCTTGCATCACACTGAACCTATGACTCTTCTGTTTCACTTAACGCTTAACTTATTTTCTTTTTCCAGATTACACATATGTAAATCTTTTCCATAGTCTTATGCTTTAATTTCTCATCTTCACTATGAGTTCCTCAGTGTTTTGTAATATTACTTTTTTTAGTGTTTGCTTAAATTTGCAAAAGAAAAGGGCAAGAGCCTGTGAAAACAAAACCATGCAGCATGTGTGGGTGTGTTTTTACAGTTTTGGGTGGAATTACTTCAGCAATGTTGCACTTACTACAGCGCTGTTCATCTGATCCGTCTGCACAGTGTTTGTGCCCATCACACACACTCAGTTTGGAGATGCATGAGCCATCGCTACATCTGAACTCCAGCTGTTCATGGCAGGTGGGCAGGGTGTGACCTGAAGCACCTGAAACAGGAGAAAACAATTGCCTGTTACTGTGCTGAATGTCTTTGAGTAAGATAATAAGTCAGAAGGATTATATAGGACATCTAAATAATCAAATAATGGAAAAGAAAAACAGCCTGAGAAGTCACGAGAAATGATTTATGTGATGGTATAGATAATATCTTAAATGAAGACATCAAAAGAACAGGAGAAACATTTAAAAAAACAACAATAATTTAAGCTGTTTTTTTTTTGGGGGGGGGGGGGGGGGGGGGGGGGGGGGTTGTTTTTTAGTTTTGTAAAGGAAAATGCATTTTTTTCCAAACACGAAGGGAAAAGAAAGAAAGAATTTCAATCAAATCAAAGTTTTCTTTTCGCAAACTCATGTTTTTTTTTTTTTTTTTTTTGTTGTTGTTGTTGTTGTTGTTTTTTTTTTTTTTTTTTGGTGTTGTCTTTTTAGTGTAATTACTTTATTCAGTGCTAGCACAGGAAAGGGTACCTTTACCTCGCTCAAGTTTTCCTTGACAACCCATTTCAAATCCCTAAACCGATTTGGACTGCACTGCGTTTGCCCCTTGTAGATATGTTTATCAGGACTCAAAACTTGGACAGCATAAGATGTGTAGTTCACTATAGGTTGTGTTGTAACCCGACTCCATCAGACTGACAGGCGGCGGTACACCTGAGAAACTCTCGACTTCCCCCCGCTATCAGTGAAAATATCGCTTAGAAGAAGGGTATCTTCCATTTCACACATGCATATGCAATTTCAGCTTCTTACCCAAAATATGAAACCACGTTAGGGATGTAAAGAGGAGAAATAAACAGCCAAGGTGTCCCATGCTCGATGTCCTCCACGGTAGCATCGCACGCGGCGCAGAAATATGACGCAAGAGATGGCTCTGTCAGATGGCTCTGTTCGTGGGTAAACTCTGGTGAACGTTAACGGTCGGTTTTGGGCTGTGTCGCTGGTGAAGTTTATGTCATGAGATTTATAACAGTTTTTAACAGAGACCTGTGTTTTCATGTTCCTAATGGTGATATATAGCGCTGCTGTGCAGCCAGCGTAACAAACTTTTATGCTCCAATTACAAACCGAGGGGAAAGAGGGCGCGGGTACAGCCCCTAGACTTGCCCCCTCAAATCAAAATTTTATAAGCTGAGAAAGCACATTTTGATGTACTCACAAAATTAACATCCATTACAAGTCGACAAAATTATCTGCAGTAGCGGATAAATCCGCCGAAAAAAAGGCACACGATATTTCCCTCTCATCTCTCTTCCCCACCGCTGTGTATGTACTTAAAAATTGCACAGCCACACTCAGACACACACCTCAGTAAGCACCCAATCAGTGTTGCGGTATGCTAATGAGCCAGGACGTAGCCTGACAGGGTAATGTCAGGTTTCAGCATTGTAACAGGGTGAGTTGGCTGAGCTCCATAATTTTCACGTTGATACTGTAACGGACTGGATAATGGGAATGTTACTGTGGAGATTACTAATCTTATGTTTGAGAATTACAAAGCTCTGTGAATGCATCACCCGCGATCGGCAGTTCAGCAGCCAACGTCTCTGTGTTGTGCGTTTTCTGAGACTTGTAGGACGCGCTTAACTAGAGAGCTAACAGTTACTACAATTTAGTGGTCAAATGACCATCAAAACATGGGTTAAGTCCTAGGGTCTCTTATGCAAATGCTACATCAAAGGCTCATTCACAAATACTGTGTAAGATACGTGTCCTCAGGTGGCAATCCCACATGACAGCTATGATCACAGCAGACTACTGTTGTACAGTGGAGTGAAGAGAGTGTTGTATAAATTAGTTTGAGAAGATTTTTATTATCATTCATAAGACTAGCTTTCAGTTTTGTAAATATTGACTATAGTATGTGAAGTACTACTTAAGGTTAAAATGTATTTGAGAAGTAGGCAATCCAGTTAAGATAAATGCTGTTGGTTGAAATCTGGATGAAGGATGGTTCATTTTATTTTAATCATTTATTTTATTTTTATTTTTCAGTCCTGCTAATATGGGGATTATTGTTGTGGTCTGTGTCCCATTAAATGCTCCCATTTAACAAGACACAGACAGCACAACAATACACAAAGTCGTCCAATTTCAGGGGGACAAAGGGGGCTTCTTGTGAGTCTTATTTGGGCTTTGGTAGAGGCCAGTCTGGAGGTTTGTGGAGCCAGGAGATCACTTGCCATCATTTGGGGGTCTTGATCTTTTAAAATGACCCAGGAACCTGCTGGACCAGACACGCAGCCAGACAGCAGTAGAACTATTGAACATCTTTTTTTTTGTTTTGTTTTTCAGCCAGCACAGATGACACAAACACAGGTGTTTTCAATCTTGCTTGCTGGTTAGTACAACAAATCATTGGTTGCATCTTATGTTTAGATGTCATCTTACAGTTGTCAGTTGGTCTCATTTGTTCCACCAGAATTTCTTGTTGTTTTGATTTTTTGTTTCCTTATGTTTGGTGGTTGTGCTCAGCCTCTTTCTTTTGTTTGATTCTCTTATGTTTTTTTTTTTTTTTTTGTGGTTTTAATCTGGGCCTCCTTACATTTCTCACTTTATTCAATTTTAATTTTATACACACTTTGTGACCCTGTTCAAAAATGCTAAATGAATAGTTTTTTAATATTACCATTGTTATTATCAAGCAAAGGAAAAGTCCCATTTGATTTTACTGGGGTAAGAATCAAAGTAATATGTACACATAACCTGACAAAAGCAGAGGTTCATATACTACACACAAGAACTAGCTTCAACTCAATAATGCAGAATTGTAAAATTGACTTTAAAAATAAAAGAATATTATGGACTACCTATAACCTATATATAAAAATCAACAAAAAAATTTTTTTCGCAGACCTCCCCGGCAGCATCAGGCCACAAAAGTCATGATGATGGGAGAGGCTGGCGGGGACTCCCCTCTCACCTTAGATGCACTATTTCATATCACTTTCACACTGCAACAATTCACACCCTGCTTTTTCAGAACCCTTTTAAATTCATTCATTTCATGGTATGATCAGTGCAAATCATTTTGACAAAAAGGTTAAATAGAACACGTTTTATTCACACTTTCTATTGTACAGGATAGAACCAACACAAATAGTAGGCAAGCCTCTCCAGCAGGTTCAGATGAAGAATTGATGTCGTTTCCACTTAATGAGGGAAGGCTAGTCTTGCTTCTCAGAGGTATGGCTGGTCTGTGGAGAGAGAAGGCTCCTTGTATGTGGCCCCTGGGGTGACTGGAGCCTTTGGAGCTTCAGCAACTTGACTGGAAGAGGTCGGAACGGTAAAGAAAACACAACACATTAACATTTGCCAACATGAGTAAGAGTGTAAGTGTTGCACAACATAATTTGTAATCTGATAATGAAATTAATTTATAATCTATTGTATATTTATTTTGTCAAAGTCATAAATATTACTGAGCATATAAATTTACTGATAGAGGCTGTACCTGCCAGCTGCGATGGCCTTCTGCGAAGACATGACGACAGTGGCAGGTACTGACTCTCTGCGCCCATCTCTGGTGAAGTAGTAGTTGCCAGCAAACTTGTGGCTTGGTCCTACAGGCAGTTTGGGTGGTGCCTGTGTCCTAGGGAAATGGTATTGTAAACAAAATGAGTGTAAACACTAACTATATATAAACAACAAAACTTTGAAGGAGGACCGATTTTTTTCTGTGTATACAAAGTGTTTAGAAATACACAGGGTGAACAACATTTTAAGTGCAGAGATATCCTAACAATATTGTTTGTATGCAGGGCTTGACATTAACACCGGCCAACTGGCCAAATGCTGGTTGATTTCGGCAGTGGCTAGTAACACCACCATCACCTCCCACTGGCCACTTTGGCGGGTTGAATTTTATCTCAAACATGGAGCAGAGAGACAAGCAAAAAGATGACTCTGATGATGAAAGCTCTGAGGAAATTTAATTTACCTCTCCTTCTTTGTCATTCTCATGAAAAAAGAAATGATTTTCTGATTACAATCGTTAATAAATATTTAAGCAGACAGTGTCTCTTGCTGAGTTTTCATCAGTTCAATTAATCCCCTTTATCATTTTATTATAAGCAATAACAAACTACTATTTTAATTACTATGTCTTAATAGACTGCATATTTTCATATGAAAGGAGCACAATGTTACACACAGCTTTATCAGAGCTGAATACCTGACTAAGAACCTGTGGATTTTAACATTGATGTAGTCTTGTTTTGAGTGTGCATAGGGGTCATTTACATTTAAAGAGGTTGTAAATCTTTTTTTAAGTAAACTTTAGCATGTCATCATCGGCTTTAATCATATTGAACATAATTATCCAACAACAAATGAAAATACTGAGTGGCTAGTAACTCAGGGATACCACTAGCCACAGTGGCTGGTGAGCCAAAAAGTTCATGTCAAGCCCTGTTTGTATGACTAAAGGCTGCACAGAAGGCATTTAGTTCTCAATGCATCTTTATTACAGAGTACAGTATATGCTTGTATTGGCTCTGGCCAGTCTAAAGTGGCATCTCAGTTAGGACTATGGAGGCTAATGAGAGCCATGAACTTTGGTGGGGCATACAGACTGAAATTGTTATTGTTTTGTTATGATATGTCTTTAACTTGTTCAAATAAACAAACAAATGAAATGAAATAAGACACAAAATGTCTTATTGTGTGCCTCTCCCCTTTATTTTGACGTAGGGGGCCTGACAAGTGAAGCCTATTATCTCAAGCAAAACCCCGAATTATTTACCTTCCTGGCTTACCTGTACTGAAGTTTGCAGGCGGTTTCATCAACAAGGCCCATGAACCCACTGACTCACTCTTCTTACCTCGTCTTTAACATTAGTACACCGCTACTGTGTTTTTCAGTCATGCAATACTCCCACTTTTCGGTTACAAAGATAAATTCTTTTTAATGTATAAGCTGGCAAGCGGGGGAACTGGTAATAAATGTCAATACATGGATGTCGATGCTAGTAGTGCCAGTTTCTCTTCAAATCTGCAATATTTACTTTCTTATTTAAATATGGCTATAGATGAAGGTGTAGAAACTGGGCAACAACATTTGTCAGAAGGCGGTAGTTTACTTCCTACTTCCAATATTTAAGTTAACAAACTTGTGACAAATCTTACCTCTTTGCAATCTCCCCATATCTCAGCTGCAGTTTAGCTTGCAGGTCGTGCTAATAAAACAAAAATCAACAGATTAAAACACATAAGACCATCTCTCAATCATCTTCCTTCTTATAGCGCTAACTACTCCCAGCACCAAAGCAACCCATAGAAGCAGCTCTTCCAGGCTTCATACGTAGCGTTGACTTTTTTACGGTAAATCACTCAGAGGTTAACTTAATCTCTTCATGTTTAGATATGAAAACAGCCAGTAAGTTTGTTTCTTACCCCGGATAAATAATTTCGAAGCCTCTGGATAAATTTGGTGGCAGTAGCCATGTTTGCTGTTGTGAAGGGCACGAGACTTCTTCTGTCATATAAGATGTGCCTCTCACCTTCTTACTGCCACCTGGCGGCGTGGAAGAAAACTGCTGCTTTACAAAAAGAGACAATATGACACTGGTCAACCTCGAAAACTAGAGTAATTTTATCAACAACTTAGTAAAATTGACTGTAATTTCGAGTTAAATGCTTTAAGTAATAGAGTTTGTTAAAGTAAATGATAACGACATCCTTTCCTTAATATCAGGATAAGACTGAGAGTTATATTCAGGCTTTTTTAGGCTTTTTTTAACTTTGTAAACTAATATTGAATAAAATATATTCAAACTGACTATATTATCATTTTATGGGATTATAAATGTGAAAATATGTAGTGAGTAATTCTTTTATACTAATAATGAATTACAATTTTGCTATTATCTAACTTTTTGGGTCAGTATCAGAAACAATACAATAAGATGAGAAATACATGACTGTGGCCAAAATGTACATTTCAATGTCAAAATATATTTTTTCTTAATAAAGCAAAAATCTCTTTCTTGTTATGTAGCGGATACTAGAAGAAAATTATATGACAGTAAGCTCACATCGAAGTTACAATTAATTGATATAAGTCTTCAAGGCTATCTGAATTCTTATAATGAATTGATTACCCTTGCACAGTTTAAAATTGGTGTGTAGAAAGTCAAAAGTGCAGTATTTCATAAGCATATTAACTTCACCTGATATATTTCCCACTACAGATCTGTGTGAGCTGTTAGTGACTTCAGAGACCCTTAGTGGTTAATAACGATAAATTACGTAAGAATTAAGCAACAGTGTGAGTCATACAAAGGATGAGTCAAAGAGAAATACAAATTTTATTTGTTGCACAAGAAAACACAGTACAGGGCGAAACAACGCCAGTATACCATGCAGTCAAGTATTACAGATGTGTGTTTGTCTTCATGCAGCATGCACTGAACAGAGGAGTCCATGGGTAAACACGTGCACATGTAAAACAGCTCAACCAGCCAGTTGTTCTTAGAGAGTAATTTTGACCCAAGCTGAGAATCTTTGCTTCACCTTTTCTTTGTAACTTTACAAGTCATCACTGTATGTTGACACAGAAATAAAGCAGACTTTAAATAGGAAAATATTCAAATAGGAAACCAGGGTAAACATGCCAAAAAAACAAAAACAAAAACGAATTTATCATTTTGGTAAAAAATCTGTCACGGCTTCTGTGTTTTAGTGATTTATTCTGACCTGAGTGTCTTTTAACTGATGTCTGTTTCAACCCTGTTTTGTGGTTGGAGTTTGACTTTATTCTGTTTTGTAACAGAAATATGCAGACATGTTACCCAACCTTTCCTCTGCAGCATTACCTCATAATTGTGCTTATTCAA
Organism: Halichoeres trimaculatus; assembly: GCF_033239565.1. Lineage (NCBI taxonomy): Eukaryota > Metazoa > Chordata > Actinopteri > Labriformes > Labridae > Halichoeres > Halichoeres trimaculatus. The sequence goes on along the minus strand of NW_027437182.1, from coordinate 13,587,978 downwards.
GAGTCTTTCTACAAAGCAAATAATCTACGGGTGCTTGATCAACATCTACAGAGATGGTGTTTCAAAAAGACAGAGACAAGCCTGTGAACAGCAAATTCCTCTCAGCTCAGTGCTAAATTACTCTGTATGAACAGTTTTAAAAGACCAGAACAGACATGTTATCTCTGAGGATTGTTTTCTTCTCTGGTATCAAAGAGATTAGTTTCAATATCACAGCCACAGGATATAAAATGTCTGTACAGTACACAGCTTGTTTGTTCGTTGTAAACAGTTTTGTGAAAAATAGCGACATAATCTTTTGGATTATGTGGGCGGCTGATTTACACGAAGCATCTCATAAACCCATTAACATGACACTGAAGAACTTTTTACGGAGGATTTTAATTTTTGATACTCTGAACAGAGGAGAATGTGTTTAAAATCCAGCAACAGGAACCAACGAAAAATGACGACAAACCTCAGAATTGTGATGTAAAAATGTGAAAAGCATCCAGTGCGTGCTGGATGTGAAATACTTTCTGAAGTCAGACTCTCCTCTTCCTCACGCTTCAGTCGTTATCGTGCATATCCTGTCAGCGCATTTTGAGTCAAACACACAACTTGTTATCAAAAGATACATCAAAATTTGTACAATACAAAGACACAAAACTTTTGTTCAAAGAAGCCCTGGGTTTGGATTTGATGCAAGGGTTCCCTTCCTCCATTTTCACATTACTTTCAACAGTCACCTACAAAAATTCATGTCAAAATACATTAGTGCACTTTTCCCCTCAATGTAAACATCACTACACAGTAAATAAAGTAGGGATAGGTATTTTACGCATGGCATCTCTCGCATGCTGATGAAAAAGAAAACAAAATGAAAACAAACGCTACAGCTTGAGGAAAATACGATTAACACAAATCAAACACAATTCCAGGTACACAATGTTTCCAAAGTGAGGAAAGACCAAAAAATAAATACCAGAAGGTTTTAACAAAAAGAATCCCCTCCACAAACAAGAAGACAGACTTTGATTTGGCTGCTCAGTGTTTTTCCTGTAATTTGCATGCTTTTAGTACCAAGTTGTCACAGCGAGAGGTAAAGCCACGAGGAGTCAGCGTTTGCAGATGTGTGGAGGAGAAAAAAAAAGAATTTGAGATTCTTCTGCGTTGTATTCTGAGATGTACTAAGTAGCCACAACTGAGTTCATTGTTCTGCATCATGCAGGAGTTCATTTTCATTACATGTTGTCAGGATTCTCTGAGTTCACAAATGATCCAAACTCTTCAAAGAAATAGCTTAGAAGACGCTGCACTGACAGCATGAAACACAATCAGCCTCTAATGACTCAGCTTCTTTAAGATTTACAAAGAGGCTGAATTTTAAAGTCTCAATCGTGGTGTGGACTGTGATTTCACACTGCAAGGAACATGACCAACAAGTCATTGGAGGAACTTTAATGCCTCTCTATCAGTTCACACTTCTGCAGGAGTGTTGTTCTCTTGTTAAATGCAAGATGGAAGAGGTGCAAAGCTATTTCACTATTTCAAGCAATATTCAAACTAGCATTTTTCCCAGCATGCATATAAGTGCATTGTAGCAGATAGTTAAGACTGTAGTTGTGTATTTCAGCCCAAGCCTGATTGACAGTTGATCAGATAAAGATGTTTGCAACTCGTTGCTCACAGTGTGAACCCACAGTCGTAACGATAGCAGTATTCTGCCATCTGAAGCTGTACTGACAATGATAGGAAGAAAAAAATTACTCTAGCTTCTGAAATGACTTCTCGTACCTTTTGGTCCTTCAACATTTTTGCCCAGCTTTATCAAACTACTCAATACTTCTGCAGTTCATTCAAAAAATAGACATTTATAAAAAAAAATAGAGTCCAAAGACATAAAAACACATTTTTACATTATGAGTACAAAATGTAGAGCCGTGGCTATACAACAACCAACGAGAACGTCCCTCTTTCCCTTTATTTACTCGTCATAGCTTACAAATGTAATAAATAAGACAAGAATGTCTGCAATGCCTTGAGGCAAATATTTACAATTAGAAAATTCAAGTAAAATCTTCTTCCACTCTCCGCTCAGCAGTGACACCTTTGAACACGAGTTTTGAAGACTTGAAAGTAGAGATATGAGCAGTACAAATGAGGGCTGTCACTTTCTCTGAAGCCCTTTTAGTTCTGTCTCCTCTCTGCACTCTACATGAGAACCGGAGGAGGAGGAGGAAGAAGAAGAGGAAGAAGAAGATGAAGAGGATGAAGTCTCTGCTGCCTGACTACAGCTGCTCTCAGCAGGGGGACACCCTGCCTGTTTGGACTGAGATGAGGAGACGCCCACCTCGTTCTCGTTGGTCTCCTCCCCATCTGAGCACGGTTCCCACTCATCCTGCTCCTCGCTCTCCGTCGAGCCCTGCACAGCGATTTGAGGCACCAGTGTGAACCTCCTCACCACTGGCACCTCCAGCTCAAGCTCCACCTCCTCACTGGTTTGAGGTCGGGTGAGTATCCAGGCCATCCTGTGCTTCTTCTGCTGCTGCCCCTGCTGATGTTGAGTTTTGTCTCCAGGAGTTGAGGTTGTCACTGTGGCCGTGGTGCTGGTTTTCTCCTCTGGCTCATCAAAGCTCACCTCCTGCACCGCCTCCTGTTTCTTAAAGGAGTCTCGCCGCTCCGACAGGTTCAGCTTCCGCATCACGACGAGCTGCTCGGAGCGTTCGATTCTCTGGCTGCCCATGTATCCCCCCAGCCTGCTGTGATCCACCCCGACATAAGAACCTCCACAGGCACCCTCCACCTCCGAGTCCCCAAGTAGGTCCGCCTCACCATAAAATGGCACTTCCAGTGTGTGCCTCCGGGGGGTGTATGACTTCTTATCGGCGTGGTACACACCAGAGAGCTTCTCAGCGGACTGCACCCTCTTTAGCAGAGGAGATCGAGGTGGCTCAGCGCTGCGGGGCCTGACAATGTGTCTAACAATGGTGGGTGGGGACAGAGTTTTGCCGTGGTAGGTGTGGAGAGATTTGGCGTAGCCTGAGAGTGGAGAGGGAGAGCGCTGTGGCGAAAGGGGCTGTGTGGAGGATGAGGAGGAAGTGCAGGCCAGGGGCGAAGGGGGGATATTACTGGTTGACTTCCTTCGGCCCACTTTTGTGTAGCGCTGGGTGTTGAGTTTGGAGCCCAGGCCGTGCAGAGAGCTGGGCCGAATGTGTGCAGCTGGGGAACTGGGAGAGCTGGAGCAGGGAGACGTGCTCTGAGGAGAGTTTGTTTCTGTGGAGCAGAAGCGATGGAAAAGTTCAGATAAAACACACAAGCTCAGTGGATGCTGTCACATATAACATTCAACAATAAACTTTCTACACCAACAAATATCCATCAAAGTTTCTCAGTTTCCTCTGGCGCCAATGTGAGCTCACCAAAGGTCTGATGGTCTGGTGCAGGGCTGCGGCAGGGCGTGGAGGGTCCCGGAGAAAGGCTGTGTGTCGGGGAGCCTGGAAGACTCTCACTGGAGGAAACAGAGTGGTGGAGACCTGAGGAGAAGCTGCGACTGCTGTGCATCACTGTGCTCTGCTTGGAGAGCTTCTTCAAGATGCTTCGTCGCCTGAGAGTAGAACGACAGTCGGATATTAGTTTAAGCTCTGTGAGGTGAGCTGTGGCAACAATACTGCCCAAACTTTCAAGACCTTAAAGTCTCCAGAACAATGTTCATCTCAGATATTTGAACACTGCGATAATTAAACTTCACATTATCAACACCAGAGGGAGACAGAGCACTTCCTGTTGGACATTTGTTTCTAACAGTTTCCAACTCCACAAAGTAAACAGAGTCAAGTTACACATCAGAGCAGCTCTGTCTGAAGGGAACCAAGTCTTCAGGCTCTTACCTGTCATAGTTATCTCTCCTTTTGCTCTTCTTGCTGCGTCGAGCCATCTTGCCTTTGTGCTTGGTCTTTCGAGCAGGACCGACTTTGATTGACGTGTTTTCAAGTGCAATAGTCTGCAGCGCCACCTTGCTGCCACTCTGCACATTTATAGAAAGCAAAGAACAATCCGTTTGTGTGAAGAAAAACAAATATCACAAGTTAAAAGATCAAAGGATAACGCTTCAAAGTAGTCTCGGTGAGTTTTTGTACCTTCAGTAGAAGTTCTAACATCTCAGGGTGAACGAGGCCTTGGACAGACTCTCCATTTACGTGGGTGATGAGGTCTCCAGTGCGGAGACCTGCCTGGTGGGCCGGGCTGCCCTCCTCCACACTCTGTTAAAACAGTAACACAGTGAGGGTGTGGAGAGGAGTTTCATTTGAGCATTGCATAACCACATTTAATACCTATATCTTCTTGTTTTTTGTCATCTGAGCATAATACTTCATCCAACACATCAAAAAGTAAACAAAAAGTCGACCTACCGACACCATGTGATGCACCGTGTAGACATCACTGTCCCCCATGTAGACCCGAATGGCCTGGAGGGTGAAGCCGTACCTCTTCCCTGTGGTGTGGATGACGATGGGAGGCTTTAGGCTGCTGGGGCTGAGGGACAGGTCCCGGCTTGGGGAGGAATCCCGAGAGGAAGGGTTGGAAGAAAGAGAGCGTGGGGAGATAGGGCTGGGCTGAAGGCAGCTGGGCGAATCATCTGCTAAAACAAAACAAAAACTTTAAATATTATGCCAGGCTGATCTGCAAATTCATACCTTAGCGAGTTAAGTTCAGAATTTAGAAATTAAGACTTTCAGCAGGTCTGCGTTATCCACTACACTTCTATCAGAGATGTTAACTGTCTTTCTCTGAACTCCCAGGTTCTAATGAGGAGGTTCAGATGAAGATTTTCTGTACCTGTAGTGATGATGAGAGACAGAGCTGAGACGGACGCTGATTTGGGAACCTTCCCTCCACAGGGAAGCCTCTGTCTGTCTGGTGTCTCCAACTGGTTACCAAATCGTCGTGGACCAGCTGGTTCTTTGGGGGATGAGTGTTTACCCCCGGTGCTGTTACTGCGAATCCTGATCCTCCGAAGGTTTGACACAACCACCTCAGCTGCAGGTAATGCAGGACAGCATGTTACAGTGGGCTAACACACAGCAAAGTAATATGGGAATGTCAGTCTGGACAAACCTTCATCATCTGTGGAAAGTGCAAAGCGAGGCATCGTCTCCAAGCTGTGGGTGCTGCTCATCACCAGAGGACTGGTGCTCCTCTCAGACTGGGAGGAGCTGGAGGAGGCCCGTGGGCGAAGGCTACAAACAAACAGACACCATCAGACATGTTGATCAGCTGGAAGAGTCCAGGAGGTCAGACAGCGCTGCACTAATGTAGATTTTAGGCGGTTCGACTACCTGGCCATGCGTCCGGCATGTCTGCGCTCCACACTGCCCTCTGCTGGGCTCGGGCAGGGGCTGGCTCCTCCCAGGTCCACACGGTCTTCCTTGTCCTCGCTGTGGCTGCGGTCAGAGGAGAAGCTCAGGTTGGATGGAGTCGCCAGGTGTTCTGTGCTGCTGTAAACCTGAAACATGAAGCCCAAACAGGACAATTAAGTACTGAAGAACTTTTAAACGATGAACTGCAACCAAGACATACGCTCTTCATGAGCCTCACCTTACTGAAACGATGTGACCAGGAAGAAAACTGTCTGATTTCCAAGGAAGACTCTTCATCATTGGTTTCCTCATCCTCATCAGATGCCAAATGATGATAACGCTCCGAGCGAGCTGAGAACAGGAGGCTTTTTTTAATTTCAGAGTAATAGATAAATACAACTATTTCATACCACACAGGAACCAAACTGTGACTTACTGTCAAAGTAGCTGGTGTCATCTTCTGCCTCCAGCTGAGGAATGAATTCAGCTTTCTGCCTCAGGAGTCCATTCCAGTCCAAACCCAAGAAGAAGGAGTGCTGTTTGACCTCAGAGGCTCCACCTACAATCACACAGTTTTAAGTCAATTTAGTCCTGAAATTAGCTGAAAAACTCTTTTAAAAACTCTTAAATTTGAGCCGATAAACCTTATCTCACTCCTCTCGACGTGCCATCTGTTAGACAGCCAAGCTATCCACCTCTTTTGTGTAAAAGTATTTCTGAGTGTTTTATTCTTGCTTTTAATTAATTTGATGCAATTTATAATGTCATGGATTTAATTGTGTTCTGCAAAAAAGTACTGAAGAGTTGAAAGAAACTATCAGCCTATTTCAAACACCATCTGCAGCTTTCTCATGTGTGGTATCAGCTGTAAACTGAAAATTACCAGTTCCAAGCCGGTCTAAAGCGCTCTGTCTGAGTAAGCGAGTGATAAGGTCCTGGGCATCAGCAGGCAATGCATCGTCTCCTTCTGGCCAGACAATGTCGTCTGAAATGAAGAAATGAAAAAATAAAGAAGAGGGTTAGGGCCAGTGAAAGAAAGAGACAGAGCAATGACATTTTTCAGAATTCTGATTTCAGTCAATTCTTAGATCCAACTCACCACTCACAACTTGTCCAAAAAGCTCCTCAGGTGTGTCTCCAAAGAAGGGAACACAGCCCACCAGGAACTCATAAAGGATAATCCCCATTGCCCACCAATCCACCGGTTTCCCATAGCCCTGCCTGAGGATCACCTCTGGGGCAATGTACTCCGGTGTGCCACAAACCTGTGCAAACAAACACAGGTAAGTCATGAAGCTTAAAAATACACAAACAGCACAGCTTACTGTTTACATACCGACAGATGCTCTATCCCTGACATCCAAAACAGACTCACCTGTTTGTCAATGAACTCCCTCGTGTCCTTCTCCATGTGACCCTCATAAAGGTTTGTGGTCATGTTCATTAGCCCGATCTTAGAAAGGCCAAAGTCTGTAAGCTTGATGTGGCCCATGGATGTAATCAATAAACTGTTGGATGAGAAAACATAGATGATCAATTCACAGTTAAAAAGAAGAATGAGTTGCATGATCTTCTGTTACGTATAAAATCGTGCTAAGGATTCTGAATGTTGTGTTTACAAACAGCAACAATAAGTCCCACTCACACTGCCTTTAGACAATTAATTCTCACAGAAAAGCAAACTGGGTTAGAAAGTACTTGTCTCCTTCAACTGAACAGATTGAGGTGGGAGTTGTTTTTTTCTCACTTGTCAGGTTTGAGATCCCGGTGCACAATACCATAATTGTGAAGGTACTCCAAGGCCAGAACTGTTTCAGCAAAGTACAACCGTGTCATTTCAACAGGCAGTGGGCCCATGTTCTTCAGCAGGTTGGCACAATCTCCACCTTTAAGAAGAAGAAGTAGATGAACATAAGCCGAAGCCACTGTGTTCCAGTTCCAGTGCTGAATTCAAAGTTAATGCTTATTTCAGAGTGAAAAAAAAATCCCTACCCTCTACATACTCCATGACCATGCAGAGGTGGCGTCTTGTCTCAAACGAGCAGAACATGGAGACTACAAAGGGGTTCTCTGCAAATGTTAGGATGTCTCTCTCTACAAAAACCTGCTGGATCTGGTTCCTCAGGACCAGGTTCTGACGATTTATCTTTTTCATGGCAAATCGCTGACGGGTCTCCTTGTGTCGCACCAGGTACACAGCCCTGACAAAAATCCAAAAGAGTCTGATGAGTGATCTCTACACACATCAGTACAGTTTAAGAGAGCTCTCAAGGATAAAAAATAACTGTTAGAAATAATATTATCATAAAGTAAAGGGAAGAAAAGACCATAAAATTGTCTGTATTTACCCATAAGCTCCATTACTGATGAGTTTAATTGTTTCAAAATCCTTCTCAAGAGGTTTCCTTCTGGTTGGTGTCAACGTCTGTGGGGGCTTACCCTGCAGGGAGGAAGCAGAAACATGATTGACCTTTTATGATGCAAGCTTGGTGCATATGAAGAGAACCTCAAGGCTGTTAGCTATTTACATATTAAATAAAATGATTCCTGTTCTGCAGTCTACTAAATAAAATACGACCTGGAATGAGTTATAGCCCAAAATATGCCTGAATTTTGGATCAAGTTTAAAAGATTTTAAAAAAAATCTCTTTTTATTTTTTCAGTAGACCTGTTTTCTGGCTCTGTGCAGTCCAGAGAAAAACAAAGAAAACCAAAAACAAAATTTTCTGACATAGAAATAATTCACTGGCTAAAAAAAGTCCAGACACTGGAGATATTTTAAGCTAGCCAAGACATGAGGAGTTTACAGAAAAAGGGACTGTTTTTTTCCTCCTCCATTGTTTCATTTATAATTAAAGCGTTTTCCTTACTAAAAGCAAATCCTCTGTTCATTGACGGTTTACCTCCACAGTGGCATCTGCTTCCACAGACACTGAAGGAGTGGCCTCATACTGCTCAAGCTGCACCATGTCTACAAATAACACAGAGAAAAAGAGAGTTTAATATGCCACAGAAACTATAACTCACACTTAAACCCATCCTCCTCCATCTCTCATGCTCCTTTTTCACACCGCGTTAAAGATGTGTCAGTGAACTTAGAGCTCTGCTGAATTGTTTTCCATTTTCTAAAAATCCAGCTGTCCCCTGTTGTACAATAATTATTGTTTAACATCAGATTAAAGGGGCTGTTTCTTCTTTATGCTGATGTGCTGTTACCCTATGTTTAGATTTAATCCAAACAGCACAAATAATCTGGCAATTTGTTTTCTCTAGATTATTTCTTTGTTGTAACGATGCTTCTTGGCCCCTTTACTCCTCTTTTAAATGGCCTCAAATTTGTAAGGAACACACATTTGTGTGATGAGCAGCAGAGCCGAGTATAAGGGTTGCTCCTATGAAAAATTTGTCAAATCTTATCTGCCAATGCCAAACAGCCTCACTTTTTGAGCTACATTTAGTCACAGCTTTGGCATGTTCTAAAATAATTTCATCCCTGTGTTGGCGTCTATACCATCAACTGCTTCCTCTTTATTATTATTATTACTAGTTAGTATAAGGAAAGAGTTTCATTTGAGGACAAATTGAAGTTACACGTTGATGGGTTTGTTTAATCTAATTCTTAGGCATAGACCTATTACCACCTGAATGCACCAAAACAAACAATTAAATATTTTTGATCTGCTATCCAGTAAACAATAAGATCACAGGCAAGTTATTAATATGTAAGCAGTGAGAGACCATCAGATCTCAGCATAAACTGTGTCATTTACCTTCCAGGGGGTCCCGTGTCAGACCCAGCTGACTGATGATGTACCGCGGGATGTCGGTTTTGATTCCTTGTCCACTTTTGGCATGACCCTCTGCTGCCTCAAGTAAGTGATAGAACTCCTCTGGATCAAACTCCTGTCAACAGCATCAAGTCTCATTAATAAGGGCTGGCTCGAGACATTATCCTGCCACTGAACTAAGAGCAGGAAAAAACACAGAGTAATCTGTATAAAAAAGTCCAACTCCATGTAGTCTTTTTATCAGACTTTCAGCCTATTTTTTTACAAAGGTCCTGACTCCTTTCTGTTGCATTTCATGTTGCATTTTAACTGGGGTGACCTAAATGGGCCATCAACCTACTTCTTCTGTCACTTCACAAATACAATGGTGGAATTTGTGATCCTCAAATATTAGTAATACATTTCAAATCTGTGTCATTTGTTTTTGCAGAGTTCCAGTATTCTAGATAAATAATAATTCAAATACAGAAACTTCTACTTCTTTCATCACTGGTATCGTGATCTGGTGACCCACTTTAATTTTTTAAAGAGTGGATGAAGGAAAGAAACTCATTTCAGGCTGACTTAAACCTGAACTGACTCTTAAATCATTTTGGTCAAAGAAATCTTATTTTCAATTAGGAAGAGATTTTCTCCTTTTCAGCTTACCAGACACTCCAGGAGCCGAGCCGGCCTAGAGATTACCATCAGGATCTTCCTCACCAGCTTAATGATGACTGTCACCTCCTCGCTTTCAGAGCGCTCATAGGCCTGGAGGATAAAAAGCATGCAAGATGAGGATGGAGTTTATTTATGCAATGCTATAATCCAACTAGTCTGTCATAAAATGCCCCAGAGAGGACAAAGGACACAAAAAAAATCATACTTTCAATCCCAGAAAAGCTGTGTAAAGAAATAAATGAGACCTAGATTCTAGAGTTTACAATCTAATTTGAATGAAATTTTGTATAAAACTTTTATTCAAAGTCACATTATTTCATTTCTTTCATCATTAAAAAATATTCTGGCAGAAGCAGCACTTTGTAGTGAAACAGGAAACAGAAATGAGAAAACATTACACACAGTCTGTTCAAAGCAGATGGGGACAGTATTAAGAGAAATGTGAAAACAGACGCAGCCTGATAGAAATGCTTCAGAGAGGACATCACTTAAAACCAGGAGGAATTATTAGAATAATCACCAGAGAGGTAGGTGGAGTCTCAGTGAGTCATCTCCAGCCTTTCTTTGAACTGACTGGAGTGACTGAATGAAACAGTGGCTTATTGGTTTACAATGCGTTTGTGTCTAAAGGAACAAACATTTACAGCCTGGCTGGGATCACTGTGGTACTAATGTCATTTGTTTACTATTCAAATATAAAGCTGGACTAGGTTTTCTAAAAATAATATATAACCAGAATAAAATGTTCCCTCTGATTTATGATTCAAAATCTAGAGGTGTTGTGTGGTGATGTGTGTCCCCGCAGAGTGCTGATGTATTAATTTTATGGATGTTGCTCATTGTGTAGAGCTTTGAAGCCCCCTGTCAAAAGTTGAGCAGTTGGGATAAGTAGAAACCAGCACGGACCACGTGGCATCACCAAAAAGTAAAACATGAATATTTTCTGATTTAGGTTAAGGAGAGTTAACAGTGTAGTAGCTGTGATGGAGAGCAGAGCAGAGACACACAGCCTCTTCCTCCTCCTCGTTTGTGTGGAAGTGGGGACGCAATTTTAGGTAATTTGAGCACAACCGCAGCAAAACAACAAAAAACAAACTTTTAATTTCTTCAGTGTTCAGAGTTGTTTACTTTACTGGCACTCTCTCTTCACTTTATCTCTGTGATGATCAACCCCTGCTGATCTCTCTCTCTTACTATTATTTTGTCACACAGCTACTGGTATCTCTGCGTTTTTTTTTTCTGGGATTTTTAGTTGAATAAACCATGAGAGTGAGTGATTTTTCAAAGGATCAAAGAATTTAAGAACTGATCTTACTTGGTACAAACTGACAATCAACTTATGGGAGTAAAAATCATCTATGGTAACCGGTCATAAAACAAGGATTAGAATAAGACAAATGAAGAAGCTCTTGTAAGAGGTTGGAGAGTCCTGAAGGATCTTGTTAAATTTCAGAGATGATGCATGAGATTTTTTTTCCTTTCAGGCTTTTTGGCAAAAATAACAAATCTATCACTTTTTCGGTTTCCTGGACAAAGAGCTATGATTTTAAAACATTTTTAGAACTTTTACAATATGGAAATGTTCTAAACCCTGAATAAACCCAATCAGATCCAAAAGAGATACAGATAATTTAGATATCTACAATTTTACTCCATCCTTAAAAACAGTTTCACTCTTAAACCAAGCAGTCTCAGCACAGAAAGTGTGTCTCTAGGTTTGTGGGTCCATGTCAACATTTGTTTCCCTGCATGGGAACAGACTTATCAGTTCAGCTGGAAGTGCAGCGAGTCGGCTGTGCCTTCTGTCTGACAGCATGCGGAGGAACAGGGGAGGAGGTTGCTATAGAAACTAACATTTTATCACAACTCAGATAAGATCTATTACAGAAGGACCGCCAGCCATCTTTGGCAGTTTCCACGGGTGGATCTGATCCTGTGTGCCTTTGGCTATCAGACAGTTATTGATTGATGCGCCTGATTGCCTGGCTCAATCAATCCGCTTTCATAACTTCACATCCTCGTGTCGACGTGACAAGTTCACACGCAGTCGCTCATTTGCTGATTACTCAATCTGATAGTGCACTGCGGGTCTAAGTTGTTTTCCCAACTGTTTTTTGCTGTTTTGACCAAGAGTATTACTAATCAAGTCCTGATTTACCCAGACAAGCTGGTTGTTTACCCACCTCATGAAGCAGCTTCTCCAGCTTCTCCTGCAGCTCTGCAAAGTAGCGTGAAGTCACCAAGCCTGTCTGGGACTTGTCCAAACAGTCTCTGACCAGCTCCACCAACTGGTGCTGGATGAAGCCCAGCACCCCGTCGGCCAGCGGGAGGGAGCTGTCTGGAGAGCAGTGAGTGATTATCTCCAACAAACGCTCCTCCATCTGGGCTGTGGCCTGTAGAGAGGACAAGCACACAAACACGGTGAAGTCATTAAAGAAGCTGTGATTAAAACTTTTACTCTCCTCAGAAGCAAATGATCATTCTATGACTTTTTCTGACACTTGAAAGTTTATCAATGTTGCTAATTTAACAATCACAGCCACCTAATAAGTTTTAAGGTTGGAACAGACAACAAACGTCATTCAGCAAAATTTTAACAGGCAAAACAGACAAGGAGCAGTGAAGAGTTCCTGTGTTATGAGATTAATCTTTGTGAATACTGACCTTTGGAAAACGTTCTTTGTAAACATGGTTCATCATAACAATTTCATTATCGAAGGAAACACTTGAACGTCCGGGACTGCAAGAGAAACAAACAATATATCAAATTTTCTACATTCAGACCTCAAAACATCACATAATTTTTAATTAATTCTACTCTCTTTTAATAGTTAACATGTCACTCGTTGAACATCTTCTCAGGACACCAGTGAGCGAAGGCTGTATCAGCAGCATGTTGTTAATCACAGTCTGACACCTACCCTCCAGTGATACCAGACATTCAAAAAAACTGAATGGAAAAAGTCACTCTTCTTTTTGAAGGTTGTGCTTGCTTTTTGGGGTTATAACAGAGAAATCTGGAGTATTTTTAGGTTCATTCACAACCAGCAAAAAACCTCCTTACAGGAGCTTTAAAATAAGATTTTTGTTTCTGTTGTATTTTATCTGCCTTTGGTCTAACCCTAACCCTAACCCTTGTGCAGACTTTCATTGGTAGCAATGGATGAAAAAGTTAATCCAGTTCGGTTCAGCCCAATCAATCCAAACATAAACACATCAATAATAAATCATGCCTGAAAGATGATGTTTGAGGCCAACTTCAACACTTGAGCACCTTATCTCCTCCTGCCACAGAAACACTGTTGGCCAACATTTGATTTCAGCAGCTTTAACACTGGTTCAACTACAGTCAGGGTGGTTTTACGGTTGTGTTTCAATGTTTCTCTTAAAGATATTTAAGATTTTTATTTCTTGGCAATAACCTGAAAACTGAAAACCAGTAAGTCATCTTCTTCATCAGCACTTCATCATTTATTCCTGAAAACACACCTTCTTGCAGAATCAGAACACACGGAAGAACCAAGCAAACAGACTCCCTAAGCCTTTTTTTGTCATGAAAAGTGCCTCTGTTAGAGTAGATGGCTGCTGCCCAACACATACTGCAGCAGCTCATCCTGGCTCTCTGCATCAGGCACCCCCACCCCCAATAAACCACCCCCACCCTCCACTGCAGTTCGACAGCTAGATCCCTGAGGCGTTCTGTTAGCTAGCATGCCCACGCACTGCACACCACAGCGCCAGAACACAGAGCACGCAGGCGTCGCACAAACAGGGCGCTGTGCAGCCAACAGACAAAGTTGTGAGGAGCTCAGAGGTCTGCAGTGAGATCTCCACCTGCCTGCCGGCCAACTGCTCTGTGGAATCATTCTGAGACGTCCAAAGTTGTGCTTACAATTAAGTTTGTCTCAGCTACACAGACATTAAGTGATAACAATCTGCATCTCACCAACAGTGCAAACATGCAGCCACTGCCTGGGGTCTTCAGTTGAGTTGTGTATTTTGAAAACACAAGCCATTCTGACAAAAAGTAAAAATCCAGATCAGCTACCTGAGGCTTCTGGACCGAGGTCGTATGACTGTGGCTGGCCGCCCATCTTCATCGGCCATGCTGTCTGTGCTGCGGAAGTGTTTGAAGAGGAAATGCAGCTCATCTTGTGTCGGCTGGTAGGGAAGCTGGTGTAGACGCTCCTGCGAGGATGAGGAGGACTGTAGGCACGAAGAAAAGAAAATGATTTTCAAAAATTCAAAATTAATTATTTCCACCACCAAAAGCTTCAAAACTTTTAGAGAATATGAAAAGTAGAATATGAAAAGAAACACAAAAATCAATCAGCATCTATATTTTGTGCAGTGATTTGAATATGGTGTAACTCCTAGAATCTCACTGATTTGAACAGAATTGTGAGGGATGAATGAAAACTTGAAAAAAATTTTTTGTTAACTTGGATGTCCAACAAGATCACGTTGAGTTGTTTCTAAGCTTTCTAAGCTTCTGAGAACTCTTTTCAATTGAATCAGGACACGGTTCATGTTGCCCACCATCTATTTATGTATGCAACACATGAGTCGTGAACAGAAGAGGGCCAGAGGGACGGCATCTGTGAACTCTCTTTTAATGCCTCTGTATAAAGAGGGCAGTGAGGGTCTGAGGAGGGCTCTATTGTCCCCACTGACCTCTGGGCCTTTGCCGGGGTCTACCCAATAAACTTCTTGAGAATAGCGGCATTTGGCAGACTTTCACCATAGACGTTATGCTATTTTATAAAATTTAGGAAACAAATATAAACCCAGCTTTTATCTAAAGAAAGATTTCAAACAATGGATCTCTGACTTTCCATATAAAAAAGCCACCAAAATTTTAGAAAACTGAGCTTTTGGGTGATCAACATAGTAGGTTTATTGTTCTTGGCTGTTTAATAACACAAAGTGCCAAACACCTATGACGAAACAGTCACAAATGTTGTTACATTCATTGATGTAAGTCTATAAATTCCTACTTAAAGACTCTAAACCCAACACTGTTAAACAAACACCTGTCATAAATATGTGATGTTGTGAGGTTTTGCTCAGAAGCTATCATTAAATAATTTGATCTAAATATTTACTTTAATAACCATAACCGCGCAGAAGCACATAAAAAGACCTCTCTTTAACATAAACGTGTACACACTGTGTGAATTACTTCTTACACTGAGTAGCACTGACAGGGGAGTGACTAATCCGAGCAGATGATGGAGGAAAACAATTAACGGTTTGTCATCTCACTCTTGGCAAGAGCCGTTATGTGCTATTTGGGCTGAGTGAGGTGTTAAAATCGCCTGGCTGCCATTTATCAACCATGGAGGGAGGGTTGGAGGGTCGGTGCCATGATGATTTGTGATGACTTACCGAGACAGTGGAGCTCGGCGGGTTGGTTCCATAGCCAGAGGAGGGGAGGGATGCCAGAGACCATCTCCTGCCTTCAGCTCTGAGAGGAAGGGACATGTATGTTACATAAGCCCTGGCAGCATTGGCATTAGTTAGCATTTCATATGTGGAAGCCCTTACATAACACTCGACAGAGCAGTCCTATGACTACAACAGCATGGAATTAAATACTTTCATTTCTAAACCTCCTATAAAAGGGGTCAGAGTCTTGGCTTGATATCCAGCAGCTCTTTTTCATATGAGAATGAAGCTTTACACGGTTGAACAACAGTTTTTTTCTAGG
The DNA here is from genome assembly GCF_033239565.1 of Halichoeres trimaculatus. NCBI lineage: Eukaryota > Metazoa > Chordata > Actinopteri > Labriformes > Labridae > Halichoeres > Halichoeres trimaculatus. Next base: position 13,572,481 of record NW_027437182.1, on the reverse strand, counting down.
GGGGGCATGTATTAGAAAAAAACAAAAGCCGAAAAAAAATTGTTTCAAAAGCCAACAGACATGATGAAAGAAATGTAACAGAAGCTACCTGTCAGCACGAGCCAGGTGACTGACATCACGACAGCAGAAGAGAGAAAGAGAAAAGCAAAGAGTTTTAGAAAGAAATCTTGCACAAGTGACCCCTGGCATTTAGATGAGCGATTGGTACTGACAGTGTTGCCTTTCTTGCCACTTTTCATTTGTCCTGACACACAGAGTCGCTTGCAAAGTAAATTAATCCGAGCATAAAGTTTACATAACCAGAGCGACTCTTCACTTCAAAAGCCCAGCCAGGAGCTCGTCACTTATTCAGGCTTTGCAACAGCTTTCAACATGAAACCACACAATAAATAGAGTGAATAAAATCTAAATGTTATGAATCCAAATAAGAATAGCGTTGTTTACAAGCAGCAAAAAAAAATAATTCAAATGTAGAATGAACTAAAGAGGAAACGCATGTTAAATAAAAGTTCAAGCAGATTTGTCTCTACAAACTTGACTTAATTATTCCAGTTCATGTAATAAGTTTGTTTTGGCATCTAGGCTAACAGGTCGCATTTAAAGTGACACAAAAGAGAAAATAAAACAGGAGCTGGAGCAGAAATCAGCAGGGTCACTGATTGTTCAACAGGGCTCAACAGAAGACAGATGCCTTAGGAGGTGCGTGACCAAATTAACAACTTAGACTTAGGGGTATAAGTGTGAGAATAAGTTACATCCCACGCAGTAAAATACATTTTGTTCATAGAACTTGAATAAGGCTGAGGTCTAAAACACATGGAGAAGGCAAAAAAGATCAAAGTTGCATGCCCTTTGCCTTGATAGTAAGTTATCATTTAATAAGTATGTTACTTTTGTCTGTATTTTCAAATGAAGCACCTGCACAGCTCAGTTGCTACAAATGTCTAGAGCAAGACTAACAGTTGCCATGGGAACCAAGCCGAATGATGTTCAAGAGGCTTCGGGGTCTCCCCATCTGACTACACTCCTGCTGAGGAGGAGTCAGCTGTAAGGAGACCCAGCAGAGAGAGGGGAGGTTGTCGACGCTCCAGGCTGAGTCAGCCTCAGTCACCTTTCTGCTGTTTCTCTACAGCTTCCAGACTGTCTGCCTTGGTCCCAGCACACACAAGTATGCAACCACAACCTGACAGGATACCCACAGAGTGTGATCACACATCTAATTTATTTAGCCACTGAGTTTTTAATTGGTATTTTGTCCACTTGAGTTCACACTAGCTGTTGACACAAACTATATTCAGTCAGCGTAAGCTTAGAGATGAGTGCTGCTGTACCATTGTTTTTGTAGCTTTAATTACCATCAGACCTGTTGAGATACTAATGCAAAACACCAGAGGTTTCTGGAATATATTCACAGAAACAGTAGTCACTGAATCAGAATAATCAATCAACATCCTCAAATAAAAAAAGGCATTCTTGATAGCAACATCAGATCAGTTCCGCTATATTTATGTAGTGGAACCAGAGCAGGTGCCTACACAGCAGAACTATAATATGGCTGCCACTGTCAACTACTATGTTAAAGCTGGAATAAGTGATAAGGTCTAGGTAAATTATCATTGATACAAAAGCAAAGGGGCTGCTAGGCAAAAATATATGAGCACAGCAGTCATATCAAAGGGGATCTACACATGAATATGTGTCTATAATTTATCCACAGCTGAAATATTCATGACTTGTCGAGCTAAGAACTAATTTTTTTGGCTATAAGCATGCTTAATAAAATGCATCATATTTGATCACAAACACTGATTTTTTTTTTCTAAATGCCTAATTACAGTAACATTCTCATTATAGGGACTATTTAAGATTCTCTAACTCAACAAAATTACTTTTTTTGTGTAGTTTACATTTTCAGTTTTGCAGTATGTAAAAATATAAATAAAACATTACTTTAGAAATTTAATTTGTGATGTAAACAACCATTCATTGGACGAATGTCTATGTATTTCTCACCATAAACTACATTACATTCTTGTTTTTTTTAATTTTTTTTTATTGATTTATTTGAAAGGGACCATGTACAAATACATTAATCTTTCAATAGAAAAGATGCTTTTTACCAGATTTAGCAAATGCAAATTTCCATCTGCAGTCCCTGGGCAGGTTCACAACAATCACAATGCAATTACATAACTGTTTATGTTAAAAACTATTACTAAACACAATACATTAGCTCATTTAGAATTGATATACATCAGTGCCAAATCCTATATACAAAATCAACCGGACTGATGCTGACACAGTTTGTTATCAAGAATATATTTCTTTAGATTTCTAGAAAAAATGTTTAGATCTACAGAACATTTCAGAGCGTCTGGGAGTTGATTCCATTGTTTAATGGTTTTGAATGAAAAAGCTGTTTGAGCAAAGGCAGAGGATCTTTTTGGGACAGCACAGTTTCTGTGAACTGTAGAGTGAGATGTTCGGGTTGTTTGCTCAGAGTAGAGTTGAACACATTTTTTTAATGGAGGTGGAGCAATGTTATTGACAATTTTAAAGATATTTCTAAAGTTTGTAAATAAAATTAAATTGTCAAAACTTAATATTTTACGCCTACTGAGAATATTGCAATGATGATAACGAAGAGGTTTTTTGTCCAGTACCTTTAGTGCCTGATTAGTAAAATACTGTAAAACATATTGAACATGTTCATTGCTGCTAGCTTTTTTTTCTCAGTTACAGGATTTGATTTGGTGACAGAAAAAGCTTCCCTAAAGTGCGAGTCTTAATTATAAAAAACAGGAGGCCCTCTCCAAGATGGCGGTAGCGGCAGGGTAGTCTCTTCTAGCAAGCTGAAGGCAGCATGTTTCTATCTACAGCAGATCATCACCTGAAAACAGCTGACTTCAAAGTGTTTTGCTAGTATTGGGTGGAAGAAGAGTTAAAGATGTCAGTAATCAAGTGTTGACAGGTTGAGTATGGAGTTTCAAATAGCATATGGATAATGCAGAAGTAGTGACAGTCAGACAAGCATTTTCTCCAATATGGAAAATTCTTTTATTCCTTCATCCTAAAGTAATTAAACAGATTTCAATTACCGGAAATTCATACTCAAGTTCTCACCCACAAAATAACCCTAACAGGGTAAGCGGATCCGACAAAGCAGTGGTGACTTACCTTCTGGCAAATGGAAAGTTGAGGCAGGCACTGGTGGACACATTTCGAGGGCTGTCCAGAGGGCTGCTTGCTGCTTAGAGAAAAAGGACGAGGTTACAACGGGCATTTTTAGAGCTGCATTAATGAACTCATGGGAAGTTTACATGGCTGCATTAACATGTGGAAATGTTCCAAAACAGATGATGTCATGTCTCTGCAGCAGCGCTTTAATCATTGCAAAACCCAAAGGTTAAATATATCATCTTGGTTTTACTTCTCCAAACACCACAGCAGGGAGTCTTTTCCGTAAGCCTCACTACAGTATAGAGGTGGGGGTACATGAGAGACTGTTTGGATGCAAGTGGTTGAGTACCAATTAGTACTCAAAAGAGAGACCCTGTTAGGAGCTGATTGCATGGAGTGATTAGATAATCCTCTGTGTGGCTGGGTATAAAAAGAGCATCTACACTGCTGGTATGAAGAGCTCTTGACAGAAACTCTTAAAGAGCAGCTGCTTTGTGGTTTAAAAGGCTTTACACTGTCTGTGCTATTGTTGATTCAGAAAGATCAGGATAAACAACCATTTATAAAAATCCTCCCCCCTCACTTATCTTCACTCTGTGCACTTCCATTCCTTCAATCAGATTTCAACTCTTCATGTCAAAATTAAAGTCTGTTACACAATTTCCCCTGGCAACATGAGGCAAGATGATGTGCTGGTCCTGAACACAGCTTCTGTGAAGAGATTACTCGCAGCACTCTGTTCATAATCAGAGCCGGTGAAATTCAACAGGCTGATGGATTTGTTGGGTAACATTACGTGTTGAAAATGTGTGGTCTGAGTGTGCCTGGTTATGTGTAGGTTGTAGAAATGCCATTTGAAAGTTATTGGAAAAAATTATGCCAGTAAAGAGTTTGTTTGTTGAATTTCAGACACCAGGGATGTTTGTTGTTGCCATGCTTTCATTTAAAAAAAATCTGGCTGTTCTCTTCTTAAATGTCTTTGCTTTCCCTTCATCAACAACAAAATCTTGTCGCACGTCATCTCTTACATTTCCTGTCTCTGCCTCTCCAACTGTGCCTCCTCTTACCCTCACTAATCACGTCACACACTATTGCCCTGACGTGACATTTGAACCTCATCTACTTGCTGTGCGTTTTGTGCAACAATTGAAAAAATGACAGTCTTTCTTTGACAAACTTTAAACTTAAGAATTTTAACTCTTCATTCATAGCCAAGTTGGATAGCCCGTAGCTTGTGGTCGTCCAAATGGGCATTTGCTTCAGTGTCAACCTGATACTGGCTATAGCATGGCTTACAAGTTCGTGTTAAACAAGCTTAATGGTGTCTTAGTGAGCATGAGGCAAGGCAAGGTGCCCTGCAGCTTATAAACAGTAACGTGAGAGGAGCTGATACTTTAGTAGCAAGCTACACAAGAGACAATGATGTGTTCGTTTGCAACTTTAATTAGAGGTCGTTTATCAAACATGGTGAAATTGAATATTTCTTAGAAGTCATGTTGGATTTTTGAAAGGTGTGTTGGTAGCTCATGATTTCCTTTCTGGAGTAACTTTTCCTTTACTCTGATGATTACTAAAATTTAAAACCAATCTGGATTTATTTGACTCTCAATCTGTTCTCCAGTGTGGACACAGAAGCACTTCTTCTTCTTGGTTGTTATAGCAGGAATTAGGAAACAATGCAACAGAGTGCACTGGCGTGGACATGTCTCTGCAGGGCACAGCTTAAATACAAACCAGCCAGTCCAGTTTAAAGATGATTAAATACCAAGGACACATACATCAGTTAAGATTAATTTTAATCTCAATTGGCCAATGCAGTGTTGCTATGTTTTGTGCAGCAGAAGCAGAGTCTCCACCAACACGGTTTCTGCAGCAGTGCTCCTGTTGGGACTTGCTGGGATTAAAGGTTACCAAACGTCACAGTAGATCTTACCGGTGTGCAGGGAGAGCGGGGAGAGCGGCCGGGACAACGTGGGCGATGGCGTCCCGACGCCGAGGCTCTTCCTGTTGCTGCTGCGACAGCTGAAGCACAAACAGGAAAAGAGGGAGAGTGAGCAGACTGCCAGCACTGACACACATCACAAGTTGTATGGAAATGTCTCTGCTGGTTTGCATAGTGAGGGACTGTCATCACCTGTTAGCCAGTGAAATCTGCTTGTGTTTTTATTTAGGGATGTGTTGATATAAATATTAAATAAAGGAAACTAAAACAGTTTGACACCAACAGATCTCTCTCAGTACTGGGTGACTTACTTTACTGTATTTCTAAAAGGAAAAAAAAACAGCCTAATGCTTTCCACATGATAAAATCATGCCTGTAAAGAAAGCTTACCGACATGCATTCATCAGGCTTTTGTGCAATAAGAATTGGTGCATTCATTAACAAGGTAGAACAAATCATGTGCGCAGCATCTCTCCTTCTTCTCCTCATCATTTTCAGGCGAGCTTCAAGTGCCTACAAGCTGTTACATAATTCCCTCTATGGTAATATGAAGAGCATAAAATGCCATTTGGCAAACTTTGTCACAGCTAAATACTTATTTTTATTAAATTACCTCCATCACCGAGCAGTTAAACTGAACAGTGTTAAATATTTGTACGTCTTTTATTACTAGTAGATGTAGTCATGTAGACATGTCTGTCTGCGAATGCATCAAGCAGCAGATTGAGAACACAAAGGACAATTTGTGACACAACAGATTAAGACACTTGACCTCTAAAGAAGCAGACTGTGATCCACAAAGCTGTAAGTAATCTAAATACTGCAAAAGCTGAACAACAACAAAGAAACATCTACACTCCAGGACAACGGGATGTAGGGAGAGTGACTGCAAGTGGTCGAAACAAGCCAGGAGGTTTGGTTTTCTGCCAGCTTATGTACCTTACATAACTTTGTTTTTTCTAAACAGACATATGTAACACAACTGGAGCAATTCTAGAGTATTTTAGTTGCAATTTTTGAAGCTGGCAACTTGATATATAATATTTAACTGCAATTTGATCTTCTGCAGCACTACGGCATGTTGAACCAACTATCTAATAAAGAAAGGAGAAAAGAAATCTATGAGGCATGTTTATTTGAGTCAACTAATAATCTCTAATTTTGCTCAACTTGACTGTTGTTACCTTTGGATTTATTCTAGTGCAACACACGTGGAGCAGTGCAGCCAGGTTTACAGTGTTCAAACCAGTTTACCCGATGGACACATTTTATCGTTGCAAACAAAGTAAACAAGGGTGTGAATAATTATCCTCCCCAGTCTAACTGACAATACACATCAGTTTAGTTTTCTTTCTACATTATGATAAAAAGGCAGCTGAAGCATCATTATTATTAAGGATAATGTGTTTCCTGGAGTTCTTTGGATAAAAAAATGAGAAATATTTGAAACATTTCCACAGAAAAATGCTGGTTACAACCTTGGAGAGCTCAAAGTGATGATGGAAAATGTCACCTTCAGCTGAACAGCATGATTAGATTTTTGCTAATAACAGAAATTTAAAGCAAAGATCAGCAAAAGAGCATGCTTTGGAAAAAGTTGGAAATCAATGGTGAACTGTTTTCGGTGAATAAAACGCAACGCAACTATAAGCACCCCTAGCACAAAATGCTTGCAGATTTTCCTTTAGCCAAACTACACATCAACAGTTGGTTCAGCTCTGATAAACAAGTGATGCTCAGAGTGATTTTCAGGCTGTATTTAGATACTTGGCTTCGTGATTTCAGACAAGCTGAGCCTGTATATGCTTTTCTTCTTCAGTCAACATAAAAAGACATAAAAAGACAAGAAAGACACTGAAGTTCTGTGTAATTCACCCTGTTAGACATATCTTTCACTTACACCTTAAAGGACAAGAGATAACATCTGGAGGCCATCCACGATATAAAACCAATGATTAGCACATTCAAATTCTTGTTCTTCAAAACAAGTGCCACACACAAGCAGAACTTAGAGTTTATGCAAATTCTTCATTTTGTCCAGTTACATAAAACTCTGGACTCAAAAAGATAAGGTTTAGATATTTTACTCAAAGAGTTAAGATGGCTTTGTCTCTGCCCACTGAGCTTTAACTCCACCGATGAGATTATTTCCGCCCCCGGAGCAGCTCTGCCTTAAGCGATGTTTACGTAATTACAACTCTAATCTGCAGGCAGATGCATGCAACACCAGCATGGCCATGTCAGAAGAAGAGGGAGAAGTGATGAGAGCCAAGATACAAAGAGGAAACCTCATGGTGACAGACTGGGAGTGTGTGAGCCGACAGCAACAGCAGGACCAGCTTGAGCCACAGATGCCCAAGATGTCTGTGTGTTTGTGCGCTTGTATGTGTGTGTGTGTGTATGTTCTTGGTGGCAGAATAAAAGGAGGGAGGGGGTGCTACATAATCCTCTGGTTCTGAAAAGAGGGGGCAAACTTTGACAATAACATTCAACTGAGCAGATTTTACTGTGACACAAGGGAGAGGAACCTATAATAGTGCAGACTTAATGTAGTCAAATGCAAGTATACTAAAGTTATAACAATTCAGGATTTTATGCAGAAATCCTGAATACTTACAGTTTCCAAAACGAGAACAAAGCTATTTTAATACAGCAACTTCTGGGTTGTGGGTTTTTTAGTAACTGTAGTCAAACTAAGAAATTTAAGACATTAAAATCTCTGAAGCAGGGCAGCTCTTCAAAATGTTAGATACTTCCATTTTTCACCTACGGTAGAAACTGCAGGGTCACACGCAGTAAATTAACAAATATACTGCCCATGATAGTGAAAATGTCACATTTCAGGAATATCTAATCAAATGCAAGGCAAACATATAACAACATATGAGGATATAGGATCAATATATAGGAATGATCAATAAAAGAATATTGCTAAAGAAATGTATACAGAAAGCCAAATCAGAAGACTAGATATTGTTTTTTTATTTTGATATCAATATTTGGCATCAGCAACATGTCAAATGTATCCTTTTTTTGTCTTTTCTCTTTGATTGCAAACTAAGAATACTTTGTTTTTGATCTTTTGGTTGAAGGAAACATGTTATCTGGAATTAAATCAGCGTGGGTCTGGAAAGAATGGCTGTAATATTAAAGAAGAACTACCATATTTATCTTTGGTCAGGACAAGGACCAGTTAATTCTGACACCAAAAAGTTTCATCTTTAATTCTAAAAACAGCAAAAAAGAAAAATTACTTATGAATGCTGACAGTTGCACTTACTTGCTAGCCCAACTGGGCGCAGTGTACGTAGAGTAACGTAGACCTAATGTAATGCCAGTGCCAACAAAGAAACCGGCATGTAATATAATAAAATAGTTATCTGCAAGAGTGTTTGGTGTGTTTTAACAGCCACGTTTCTGGAAAAAAAAAATATGTGCACAATATATGAAACACAAACCCATACTTAAAACTGAACAATCAGGATTAACGTAAACTAGCATTCGAGTTTCTGCGAGAAGCTAGCATGATGTTTTAAGATGTTATCTTCTCTGTAAAGGCGTTTAAACATAAAATAAAATGAGTGTGAGTATATAAAAAAAAAGACACGCTATGAAAGAAAACGATACACTTTGTAAAGCAAATATAACTCGTTGAACTGCTCGAGTTGAGCGTCCACATCAACAACTCTGGATAACTACCTTTTTGAGCGCTTCAGCAACGCTCCGGGAACAAAATGAGACTTGTTCTGGTTCGGCATCGCAGACCACTGACTTGGATCCGACATGATGTGGGATCTTTCTTTTCTTGTTTTTACATAATCCTTGTTTCAAAGTTGGTTTCAAAAAGCTTTGGTCACTGAAAAACCCGCTCCTCTTTCAACCGCTTTCCCACCATCGTCTCCTCTCTTCGGCGGGTCCTTTTGTAGTCACACCGACTCTGTCCGCCTCGTGAGGACCTAACTGATCCGGGACTGCCGTTACATCCTCCGGTCAGCTCCCGGACTACGGGCCTGTTGTCCCCGAGGCATCACCCTCATGGCGGTTGGCTGGCAGCGTAATACCATCCACACATCAGCGGCACACTTTAGTTTAGCCCAACAGACGCTGCTGGTGGTGGCGTGTGTATCCGTGTGAGCAGGCTGGAGTCTGCTGCTACGTTCAAGTGCTGCTCGTTACTTCAGCCTCTCACCGCTGGAACCTCTTTGAGAGTGAGACTTGTTCTATATTCTGTGAGCCTGGTCAACCGCCCTAAACCTAATATCTATACAATACATCTGTAATCTGTATACATTAAATGTGTCACGAAACTACAATGCAAATACACTATACAAAACTACGGCCTGTCTGTTTTTCTTGGTTGCATATTTTTCTGGACATCTCCATACACAGGAAAATAATACTTAAGTTTTTATGTTTTATGAAAAATTTTTTTTTTCTCATTTCAAACTCCCTTTTAGTTTTTTTTCTTGTTTATATCCATGTTATTCATTATGTTGTGATTCTGAATTTCATTCAATGCTGCAAAAAGCAAACTTTTACCAGTGAAAGCCTTACTTGTATCATTGAGATAAGCTGTAAAAAGTCTTCAGCTAATGAACCTGCAGAAACTTTGGTTCAAGAATTGTGAAGATTGGAAGTAAGATTCATAAATAATAATAATAATAATAATAATAATAATAATAATAATAATAATAATAATAATAATAATATAAAAAAATAATAATAATATATATGTTTAGTTATAGAACTCTTTTAAAATCCAGATACAATGAACAATCAAGACTAAATAAGGAATAGTCAAAAAGACACAGAACCACACAAAACAAAATAACAGAGCAACCATTCCATTCACTGAAAGCTTCCTGAAAAGGGTGAGTTTTTAACAGAAATTTGAAAGTGGATGGGTCAGAGTAATTCTGAATATGTATAGGGAGTAAGTTCCCGAAGAGTAGGTGGCTATGGAGAATGCTTTATGAAGCAATGACCATTCATTAGCAGAAGAACAACTGTGAAGACACATTTGGACTGGATGGATATTTTTCTGTTCATTTATTGACTCTGACAAGTGTTTAAATGCACTTATGTGATTTATTTCTAAACAAAAATAAAAAAGTGAAAAAAAAATCTTGATAATCTACATCTCCTTGTGTTATTTGAATTGAAATTGATGGCAAGTCATATCACAGGCTCAGCAACCAATGCAACAAAAAGACAAAACCATTTTCCCATTCTAGACGGTAGTTTTCCCACTTTCACTTTATTAAGCAGTGTCTAGTAAGCTCTAGTATCATACTATGCAGTGTTGAGTTTACTACAGTCTATTTTATCAAATCTAATTATAGAACTATTGCCATGGAAACTGTACTCTACCTATTTGGTCTCTCAGGTGTGATTTTACTACAGTGACAAATTCCTACAGAACTTGAAGGCAGCTGAAGATTTGTTGTTGGGTTGTACCACGAGGTCTCGAGTAAAGGGTGGTTTCCAGTTAAACTTTCAAACAGTGGTACATTCCACTGCATATTGTACCTCCAGGGATTAAACGGTATTTTGGGAGAGAAACATAAGTATATTACCTCAAACAAAGAAAGACACTCTCTTCTGTTTTGTCACAAGGTTGCTCAGGTATCTCACACTTAAATTAATTCATTTTAAAAACTCCCTCATATCAGATCATGACAAGAAATTTAGAGAAGTTTTTTACATGTTGCAAATTATATGTGGCTGATGTTTGTTTTGCAGTGTTTTCATTATGTTTTAATTAATTTCATGCTTAGTTTAAATCAAGACATCTGCTTCCCGTATGCTAAACTGCAATATGGAAAAATACAGTGTATACAAGTGTGCATTATGTACCAGGGAGCATAGTATAAGAGCTATCATTGAGTGTATCAGAGTCAATAAAGATGATGCATGAAAGCTGTTTATTTGCATACAAATATAGAATCTGATGCAAGAGAGCAAATATGTTCCTGCGGGGTGAAACAAACAGGGATTTCAGGATGAAAATCCTGAGGAAGGATGCCAGCAAATGTGCAGTCTACCATACAGCGCCACGTTACAACAAACTAAGTAAAGGCTGTCATGTTTGTTTAAGATATTTGGTTTTCCTACTTTTTGTTTTGCTCATTTCCAGCAAAGAAATTGGAATTTGTCACAGTGCAGTGAGCGGTGTGACAGCATGGCACCACTCACACATCCAGAAACATGCTGGATGCAGCCACCTATGTTTGCAGTCTTGCCTTCCTCCACAGCACCCAACAGCGTTGCCAAGCAACCCACATAGACTCGGAGACAACTAATACACGGTAGGTTTTCACTGCTGTAATAGGAGTAGTATGATATATGGACTAAATATTTCTGTTGAGGATATATTCTTAAAAAAATATTTCACTTGTAGGAAAGCTGATGTCTTTACGTTATGATCAGCTCAAATTCAAAATGTGGAGAGCTTTTGTAAATAAGATTTCAATACCTCTCAACACATAAAAGAGTCTGTGTGTCAATGTCTGTGTCTGCCTTGAACCCCCTCCTCTGTCTATATGTTGATGTTTTGGTTGTACCGGGACATTTCTGGGAAGAGAGTAGGCATAGTTACATTAGCCAATCACAGCGTGTCCAGTGTGCAAATGACTTTGGCCTTAATTACGTCAGTTCAATTCAATTTGTGTGGTGAGTAGCAAGTGAAAGAAGCTATCCAAGCACTGAGTAAGGAAAGTAACCAAAGTAAAACGAAACACCAAACAGACAAAGCTTTTTACCAAACGAGGGTGACGCTTGGCTGGACTTTCACTCACTTTTGGGCACCAATGAAAATTACTGCAGACCCCAGATACCATATAAAATAACAGAATATGATTTGATGGATATCCTATTGGACATGGGATAGTATATATTTAAGGTTCAATTCCAGGGCCAAGAGTTTTCCTTAAGTAAACCTTTTACAGTCTATGAAGTAAACCCATTAAAATATTGTAAAACTGTGTTTTGGTCAGTAAACTGTAACTTTTGAAGACATGAAACTTTGAAATAGGTCAAGACTGACAAGAATTTTTAAAGACAGAATTACCTGAATAGGCAGGGCACTGTAGATTAGGTTAAGATATCAGACATCAGTTTGTTTATTTATTAATATATTAACTTATTTGATTGGAGGCTTTTTTAGCAGCTGATTAGGATGCATATGGTGCTGAGTAAATGCTGCTGACATATTCAAGGCAAACTGCAAGTGCAAATTGAAGACAGCTTTAAGACTTATTTGATGCATCACAAGTTGTTCATCTTTGTGAAGAACTAACTGGGACGACAGTCACGTAATATGTTCAGTGCATAGAAACAGTTAGTGCGTGACCTGGCTTTCTTACCTCCAGGGATGAAGGGTTTGTAAGGGGCTGCAGGGACTGCAGGGGCTGCATGGGCTCAGGAGGGTGGGGCTCTGGCATGTGGGCGACAAACTGTAAGGCAAGATATGTTGGCATGGATTAGATAACGGACTCAGCACATGAGTACATTGGCGTCTGTAATCAGTCAGCAGCAGTGCAGTGGTTGAGAGCTAGAGGTTGAAGGCTGGCCCTGATTGGCTTACATCAGCAGCTGATGGTGACAGACACTCAATAGATGACTGCAGGGTGATGCTGCTGCTGCTGTTAACATTGTTTGGTACAGGGTGATGTATGCAAAACTTGGTGCGACTTGAATGAGTCCAGAACATAGACAGAGAAGCTGAAAGGGACACAAGTATTAGTAATTGGACTTGTCTAACAGCTGAAAACTGATAATGAATAATGCTTCCATACACTGAAGTTGTTCTAAATCAGTTGTTTACATCCCAAGTCTGATATCTAGAACTGATGTTATTGGACAGTCTGTTTAAACACAAAGCCCTATCTCCATTTGAAAAAATAAAATTCTAAATTCAAAGTCTGAATTCTAAAATTAAAGGTAGCACTTTTGGACTTCTGATTTTTTTTTTTTTGCTAGATTTTTTTACAGAAAAATCTGGGTTTTATTTATTTATTTTTTGGACAATACTGAAAGACAATATCGGCAGTTACTGGTATCAAATCCGTATCTATATTTCTTAAATCACCAGAATTTTGTACTTCAGATTTTTAGCCACACTACACACTCAGACAATATGTTTTACAGTAAGTATGATCCACTGTTTCTTTTTTTCACATACTGTTTTGTATTGGAATATGCATGCTCAGCCTTCCTCACGATGCTGACCCAGCATCCAAGCTGCTTTTATTATTGATTTCCCTGCTCTGATGTAGGCTCTGCCTTGTGGGCTCCACACCGCTCACACTATTGTCTCAGTACTGCAGAGGCTTCTCAGTGCTAAACACAGCTCTGGCTTCCAAAGCACTAATGAACGTGTTGTCATAGTAATGCTGGGAGGATGGTTGGAAAAACAAGTCCTTGCACAAAGACTCCACATCCTGTTGTGTCGGCTTATAATTAAACAACACATGAAACTCATTACGCTGCGTTTCATCCTGACACGTTTTCTCCTTCAGACCTCAAAACTGAAGCCCTGAGAGGTGCTTGATTGGGTAATCATCCTTCATTTACATTTCCTATTTCCAATTTGACAGCACTCCTGTCCTGTGTGTAAACTGAGGAGAAAATCTCAGGCTGACTCATCAGTGACATTTATGCAGAACGTCTGAATTGGCATCAGGCAGGACAGAAGCTTGATAGTTTTACAACAACAATAACAAACATGGTACAAGATTTCTTTAAGTGTTTTTACTTCAAAAGTGTAATCCATTTGAGAATCACTGTTAATGTCTGAAAATAGAGACTTTATTATAGAAACAGAAAAAGTATTTTCAATACATTTCCTTTGGTATGTTCCCATCAGGCGTTGCAACTTAAGTTTATTTCTCAAGAGCAAAGTACCTGAATATCCTAGTTCTCGGCACCTTAAAGAGAATTACTCTAAGTTCTGTGTCCCTAATTTTACGAAGACTTTTTAAACAAAAAGAAAAAGATTTTAAGTCCTGCAGAAGAACACGCTCTCTTACACATTTTTGAAGGAAACTAATGTCTCATCTTGAGAAAAAAAATAATTCAGTTGTAGACAGATGTGTTCTGTTATGGACAGTTATCTGTAACATACAGACCTGAATACAAACATTCAATGAAATCTGTTGCTTTGTGTTATCAATCAAATGCTTGTCTAGTCTAATTGTCCATCAACAGCATCTACTTAAGTCCTGAAGCCCTCCCTGCATGTGAGTGTGAAACCTCCTCTGTATCTCTGCGCGGGAGCAGCTACAGCATGAGCCTAAAAATGAAAATGAAACACAAACAGCACATGCTCGCTGAGATGATGCACGGAGGAGGCAGATGGATGTATCAGAGAAAGTGTGCATGTGTGCAGGAAGCTCCTACGCCTTATGGATGGATCAGTATCTAATGGTCAGCAGGTAGCCCCCTTACTCCCCACCCCGCCTCCACCCCATGAGAGAGAAGAGGCTACAATCAATGTGGAGGAAGAGTGGGCGGGTATAAGGCTGCAGCCACGTCCTTTTGATGGAAACAGGATTCATGGGTTGACAATTAGATGAAAACAAAATACATCTCCTCATAACTGCCAGCCTTTTGGGTCGCTTGGCGCTGCGAGGGGGAGCGTGTGATTCATGCAGGAATCGAGGAGTGAAGACACCATGTGAGGTTAAAAAAAGAGAAGACAAAAGAGCTGGGGAAAAAACACAACACCATGAAGACAAGAATCACATTGAGACAGGAGATGCAGCTCTGAAACAAAGGAGGGAAAAACCTTGGTGAAAGATTGATAAACTGGACTGTGTTGCAAAAGTAAACAAAAGGGGGGAGCTCACGTTGAAGTGCAAAAAGCCAAAATAACTCAACTTCCTCTTCATGAAAGGTTCAACACTTCAGAGATGCAAAGAAATGGCACAGACAACTTGATTTCTCTACATCCTGTGAGATAAATAATAATTTTGAATCAAATACACAGGAAATAAACTAATTCTTATTCTTTTAGAGCTACTCAGTTAATGAGACACCTGTAACTTCACCTGGTCTTCATCTTGAGTCTTCAAAACAAAAAAAGGAAGCTGAAAACTGAAGCTATAAACTAGTTAAGGATGCCTCGAGCTAATGTCATCACCCTGAGAGAAAACAAGAGGGATTTTTGGCATTTACATCATACTCTGCCGGTTTCACAGCTTTCAACAACACATGCAATAGTCTGTGTTTACATTCTAGTAGACCCGTCCACAGCAACACGTTACATTTCAGCTACTTCCCTCTCAAAACAACTTTAAAGACAACAACAGCACATGAAAACATGTGGTGTCAGATGATGTAATTAAACAAAAAACTTACTCCAGAGTCAGAGAGGGGATCTTCAGTTTATCTCGCCGAGACTTCATACTTGCTGAGCACCAAGCGGAGGCTTCATGTACTGGGTCTCAGATCCGGCTTGCAGCCACTCATCGCTGCGGTTGGGGACTAAAAATAACCCGGTTCACTGGGTATCGTTTACCGGCAGCTTCAGCGGATTCCGTGGAGATTCTTCCCTCTTGAACAGATACGAAAAAACGCAGTTTGATTTTGATGAGATGACGCGCCGCTAGGGCTGCTGCGCGTTTCGCCTCCCGTCTGTCTCCAAGGCGCACCAGAGAGCGAGTGCCACAGAACCGAGGGAGCGACGGGTCACCGCTTACCTCCATGTGACTGGTGGGGAAGCAGGGAAGGAGGGAGGGAAGGGAGGGTGAGGGAAAGGGGGGAGTCTATTGCAGAAGGAGGAGGAGCAGGGGGGGCTAAATCAATAGGGGCGGTAAGTGACAGTCAACAGAGGTTAGGTTGATTGAAGGTGGTGGAAAAGTTGAGGAGAAAGGGATCAGATGTATTTTCAAATAACACGATAATTTCCCTCAAAAAACAAGGGACGCCTAGAATTTTTTCTTAATAATTTTCTTCTAGTACAAATACCTCAACACAATTCTGGTTGTAACGTATTTCCGCTTGTGACCCCCTATTGAAGATGTGTTTCCGCTTAAAACCTCAATAACAAGGCTGTGCAAAAAGTTTGCTCCCTTATTGTTTGATGAGAGGCTGTGTCATATAGAAACCCATCTGCTCTTCTGTGCATTGAAATGAAACCAGGCTGCTGGTCGTGAAGAGGCTGGGGAATACCTCCTCCAAACTGTGACAGCTGCCACACAGGAACCGTTTCTCACTCTCTGCAGCGCGCCGACTGTGTGTGTGTATGTGTGCGTGTGTGTGTGTGTGTGTGTGTGTAAGGAGAGGGTGGGGGGCTTTACTTCTCCACTGCGATGTAGAAGCCATTAGTCGCACGGACAGAGTCGATTTCCCCAAGAGGAGGCAGTGTTTGTGCCAGTATGTATACACACGTGAAGCCACCGTGAACGCGCAGGGCTGAATCACATTACTGCGCGTCTGTAGTTTTTTTTTTTTTTTTTGAGGCGCCTCTGGTCTGTCAGGGCGTGCACGTGCGGGGATGAGGTCTTTACACGTTTTTGAAGCGCGCATCAAAGATTTCCCCCAGTCTGTGTGGGAGTGTGTTCGTGTGTAGTATGTGTTAATGGATGTGTGTTTTTAAAGGTTTATGTTAGATTGTCTTTTTTTACTGATAGTACAGGTGGGTGTGTGCTCGTGTGTAATTGCATACTTGAAAGTCAATTTGTGGGGATCCAATTTATTTAGTGTGTGTGTGTATGTGTGTATGTGTGTGTGTGTGTGTGTGTGTGTGTGTGTGTGTGTGTGTGTGTGATGTACTATCACTTGTTGCACCTTAGCTTGTTTCTATGGAATTCCTACATCTCCAACAGCAACAGGCCACAGCAACGACACCAGTGTCTTCTTGGTTGCGAGGGAACTGCTGATATTTTTCCTGACTACAAGGACATGAGCTGGATACAAGCACAGTGGTGGTCAAAAGCGTGTTTCCAAAACTATCAGTAATAAGCTTGTACTGATTTGGCCAAAATATGTGTGTAGAGTGCAGTGTGTGAACCAAGCTGTAACCTCCAGTCTTAAAATGAGAGGCAATGTGGAAGTGTTAAAATTGCAGTTCATTCAGTGTCCGCTTGAGGCTGGTCCCGGAAGTACTGGAAAGCACAAACACGCCAAGGCAAAAAAAGCAGAAGTAAACATGGTCTTAGCTCGGAACAAAAATGACTTAAGGCTGAATAGCCAATGTGTCTTTAACTCCACACATTTTACAGGGGTGTTCCTTTAAAGTAGATATTAAGGTGACGTGTTTGTCCGATCAGAGGCACAGCTCAGCTGGTTGACAGATACAGCGCCTTGCAAAAGTATTCACCCCCCTAGGAATTTTTCACGTTTTAATACCTCACAACCTGGAATTAAAATGTATTGTTAGAGCATTTTCACCATTTCATATACATAACATGTTCAACAACTTTGAAGATGTGATTTTTTTTTTATTGTGAAGCAAACAAACAAAAAAAGGCCAAAAAACAAAAATTTCACTGTACATAATTATTCACCCCACTGAAGTCAGTACTTTGTAGAACCACCTTTTGCAGCAATTACAGCTGTAAGTCTCTTCTGATAAGTCTGTATGAGCTCGCCACATCTTGCAACTGGGATTTTTGCCCATTCCTCATGGCAAAACTTCTCCAGCTCCTACAAGTTGGATGGTTTCCGTTTGTGAACGGCAGTCTTCAAGTCAAACCAGAGATTTTCAATTGGATTGAAGTCCGGGCTTTGACTAGGCCATTCTAACACATTTAACTTCTTCTCCTTAAACCAACCAAGTGTAGCTTTAGCAGTCTGCTTTGGGTCATTGTCCTGCTGGAAGGTGAACCTCCGTCCCAGTCGCAAATCACAAGCAGACTGAAACAGATTTTGCTCCAGAATGGCCCTGTATTTAGCACCATCCATCTTTCCATCTATGCAGACCAGTTTCCCAGTCCCTGCTGCTGCAAAACATCCCCACAGCATGACGCTGCCACCATCATGTTTCACTGTGGGGAAGGTGTTCTTGGGGTGATGGGATGTGTTGGGTTGCCGCCAGGCATAGCATTTCCCTTTGTGGCCAAAAAGTTCAATTTTAGTCTCGTCTGACCAGATCACCTTCTGCCATACATTTAGGGGGTCATCCACATGCTTTTTGGCAAACTCAAAACGTGCTTTCTTATTTTTAACACTTAGTTAAGGCTTTTTTCCGGCCACTCTTCCATAAAGCCCAGCTCTTATTGTTGTTCTATGGACAGACACACCAGTGTCTGCTGTGGAACTCTGCAGCTCCTTCAGGGTTACCTTTGGTCTCTCTGTTGCCTCTCTGATCAATGCCCTCTTTGCCCAGTCTGTGAGTTTTGGTGGTCGGCCCTGTCTTGGCAGATTTGTTGTGGTCCCGTGTTGTTTCCATTTGGCGATTATGGATTTGATGGTGCTCCGAGGGATCATCAAAGATGTAGATGTTTTTTTATCACCCGGTCCTGACTTGTATCTCTGTGTAACTTTGTCCCTGACTTGTTTGGAGAGCTCCTTGGTCTTCATGATGTGATGCCTCTTGCTAAGTGAAGTTGCAGCCCATTAGGGCCTCTCAGAAAAGGTGTGTTTATACTGACACATCATGTGACTCTTAGATTGAACACAGGTGGACTTCATTTAACCAATTCTGTGACTTGTAATAGATTATAGATTCTATATGTGACTCCATATAGATAGAAAACAGTTGATAAGAGTTTCATGTGAACTTGAATAAATCTTGTAAAACAGTCGTTCCCAATTTTTTACAATTCAGGGCCCACTATCAAGTCTCAAAAAATTTGCAAACATAAAAGACTAAACTGAATGCTGCAATACAGTCTCATTACAAAGTGGTCCAGCTGACCACAACAAAAGTTCCTATCTTTCATTAGCTTGTGTTTCGGCGGTGTCTAAAACTGAAGACTTAAATAGACAGTTTATTGTTTGCGCCATCTTGAATTGTTTTTGTTGAAATACTACGGGGGTTAGGCAATTATAAGTTTCAACTTCAGCCTAAACCCTTTCGATCAGCACTACCAGGTACATTGATCTGCACACGGTTATGTGTATGTTTGTATATGTGTGAGAATACATGTATGTGTGGGCAGATCTACATGTATATATGCGTATATATATATATATATATATATATATATATATATATATATATATATATATATATATATATATATATAGAGAGAGAGAGAGAGAGAGAGAGAGAGAGAGAGAGAGAGATGTTTGGATATATGTATATGTATGTACATAAGTGTATTTGATTGTGCAATGACCGGAAAATTAAAACTAACTAACTAACATGTCTGATACTAAAACAAACAAAAAGAATATATGGACATATTTAATAGACTTTTAAATAAGTTTTACAATTTTGAACATTATTATGTATAGTTTTTCCCTATAATTACACCCCCAGACACAGACACACACACACAAATACTACTCGTACTATTTTAGAAATGATTTAGTGGCCTACTTTTAGCACCTTTGCAGTCCACACGGTCATACCACCATCAAACCTTGAAACCCAAGGTTGTTGTGTTTGCTGGGTTTTACACTTTTGCTTCAAGTAAAGTGTTCCTGATTTATTTTGTAGTTCTTGGTCTCTGTGTGTTTAGTAATGCCCCTGCTCTTGTGTGTTTCTCTCCACCATGATTTCCTTCAGTTTCACTTGTATCCATACCTGCTGCTCTGTATCAAGCGTGTATTAAGTCTCTGTGATTCTGTGTTGTTTTGCTGGGTTATTGTGTCTTTCCTCGGTAAGTTTTGTTTCATTTTTTGCTTTTTGCTTTATAGATCTTCCTCCATGCATGGATCCTCCTCCTGTGTTTATTACCCAATGTGACAAAAAATATCTGAGGTTTCCTCAGTCCTCTGTGAAACACATTCTTCTGTCAGAGTGAAGATGTTCAAAGTTGCAGATTACTGGGTTTTTTTTTTATAAAATTGCATTGCATTTATAATGTGCAGTTTAAGTATTTTGAATACATGTATTACGTTTTAAAATTGAAAATACTAAGGTCCAGATGCATGTCTACGGACAGGAGTCAAATCCCTCTTGTGTGCTTAAACTTGAAATGGTATCTGTCTCATCTGTCTCTGTCACAAGAAAAACAATCAAGAATGTGACATTGATTGTCTTGTGTCTGAATCCACCTGTTGAACTTCATTATCAGAAAAGGAGCCTGATGTGTGTGTGTGTGTGTGTGTGTGTGTGTGTGTGTGTGTGTTTGGTGTTGTTATCTGGTAAGAAACAGTGGGTGATGGAGGGGGCATTCCAACCCTGATTACTCTGCAATTGTTTTTTAGAGCACTAGCATTTAATAGGTGAGTCCAATTCTCAGTTACCACGGCAACGGTGGCTTCCCTCCTCCTCCTTTACCACCAGTCTGTTGGTGCCCTTCTATCTCTGCTGTGTGAGAGTGAAGCTCAGCTAAACTATGTTTCAATCAATGAGCAACAAAGTCCAAGTCATGTACCAGAGCTGCTATAATTCTGTTATTAACATTTGTAAGTCTTTTTTTCTCTTCGTTTTGTTTTGCTGCTTTCAACACCCGATAGATCTCATTAAACAGCCTTAAAAAGGCTGCATCTAGGCATTGTGCCTCTAGCCTGAGCAGCTTTCAGATATACTTTTTTTTGTTGTCTGTCCAGAATCACTAGAAATGTGTCTGGGTCATTTGAGGAGTTATTTGCATTACACCACAAGTTTTATTTACTAAATTGTGTGTGCTCACATTCTGCTTTAAAGGTAGTTATGGATCTGCAAACAGATTTGTAGATGTGTGTGCATTTGTGGATCTGTTTGTGCATTTGCAAATTTATAAACCTACAAAATTAGCTCTGTAGTTCCATCATATAGTCTGGTCATCATATGATATGCACCTTTACATCACAGTTGAAAGGGGTAAATATAACTCAGCTATACTAATCATCACATAAATGCAGACAAATGCAACTTTTAAAGAATTTATCTAGTGTGTAGTAAGGCAATATGGCTGCAACAAATTCATGCACTAAAGTATACATAAGGCACAAAAAACTGGTATAGAGTTGCTCTCTGAACAGTGTGACTCAGACAAAAAAATAGCACACAGATTGAGGCTCACACACATCTAAAACTCACCCACAGATACAGAAGGCTTCAATAACAAAAGAGAGGTAGGGCAGGAAGGGATGGCTGTGCACCAAAAACCCAGGGAAACGTGAGGTGAGACATTGGTTTAGTCATTGTTGCTCACAAAAAGAGAGGAAAAGAGCTAGAGGAGGATGCTATGAGGATGACTTATAACTCCTGCACACATCACATGATTACTGCTAAGTAGAGTAAGATACAAGCACAACTTAAAAAACAGCATAACTGGCCAGGTCTCTTTATTGTTATAGGATCTTAAACAAAATCCAAATAATGTTTATATCAGTCTGTTGTACTGCGTTTAAACTGAGGCTTTGAGCTCTCTAAGCAGCGCCTCCACTCGATCCAATATCTAAGCCCCACAGATACACACAAATGATGAACTGAAGATGCTTCCCTTAATGACATTACAAAGGCTGCAGCCTTTCAGCAGAGGCTCCAAAAGCACATAACCTAAGGCCTTGATTTATTTCCTCACTCACTCTATTACTGATCTCTTGGTGTGTAGTGTATTCTCTACAAATATACCACAGAGAGCTCCTATGTTTGATTTACTTGTAGCTAACTAGATCATGCAAAAAGGGATGCTGCAGTGATACTTTGATACGATTAAAAGACAAAGATGCAAGGCACTATAATAAAACTCTGGTATTATAACGGGAAGGCTGTGCTCCTGTTGCACACATCACTGAGCAAGAGATTCACAGAGAAAGTAATCTAATTAAACTGTGATATAGGAAATGGAAAAAAAAAACATCACTCGGGAAGCAGTAATAAGTGTGAGCCTGTGTGTGTTTGTGTGTGTGTGTGTGTGTGTGTGTGTGTGTGTGTGTGTGTGTGTGTGTGTGTGTGTGTGTGTGTGTGTGTGTGTGTGTGTGTGTGTGTGTGCGTGTGTGTGTGTCATCACGTGTCGGTGGCAGTTTAACTAACTTGCATTGTACTATTTAGTCCACAAGATGGCACAAAACTTGCTCCTTGGTATCCTATGGTGTCTTAAACAGAAATCTAAAACTGACCTGTATCATTACACCCTGAGAAGAGCATCTGTTTGCAGCACACATTGCAGACACCAGAGTTCTACTTGTACAGAAGTTAGACTTTGATGCAGCAAGTAAAGCAGTTGAATCCAATTTTGAGAAGAACATTGTGCTCAATATTATACGGCTCAAAACAGACAGATGACAATAACACATCAAAAATAGCATGAGAATTTAAATTTAACACACACAAAAAAAAAACATTATTACAACTATTTTAAGTGGCATCAAGTATCTTTCATTACTATACAAATTACAAAACAGAAGATATGCTAGGCACTGCCCTGTTGGCTATGGCTGCCTTTTGCAGTAGCTCTCTCTTCTTTGTCCGTTTCTTGTAATTTTTCGTCTTTTTTTTGTAATCTTTGTATTTCGAGTGGATCATTACTTTGTATGGTTCATATGTTGGTCATGGACAACAAACTTTTTGTGGCTTTAGCGATATTTTTACTACTTTTTCTCCTGTGTTTGTCTGGAAATCCTTCATGTAACAATGGCTGCATTGTTTACATGTGAACCCAGCTGTTAGCAGCCTGTAGCATGTCAATGCTAACTGGTGCGAGGCCTGATGTCTGCCCACAAGGTGAGGAGAAGGAGGTGAGGAAGACGTGCTGGTTCTCAGGTGTGAGCTAAGAAGTGACGACATGGACCTGTCCTTCCATCCATCGTTATTGGGGACATAAGATCTATCTCCAATAAGATGGACGAGCTAGCTGTGCTAACCCAACAACAGAGGGGATACCAGAGGGCAGAGTAGCATCATGCTATTCACAGACATGGCTAACAGAGCTAACATCAGACACCAACGCCACAATGGAAGAGCTTCACCTGCTGTGAGCAGACAGGATCCAGGAGACAGAGATGGAGCATGACTGAAGAAGCTCAGTCCTGGACCCTGTGGAGGTGGAGGCTGGCTGAACTGGAGAATGATGGACAAGCTGTCATCATCTATTTTCTTATTGACCTTTTTGCACTTTTTATACACTTTCTTACTTTTGTTTTCTTGATTGCTGCTGTGACTTCAATTACATTGTACTTGTTACAATGACAATTAAGTTCTATCCTATTCTACTTTGGGACATCGTTTAGTTGAAGAAAATTCAACAGGAAAAGTTTGATTGTGAATCATCCGAGCAAATTGTGTCAGTTGATCTGTGTCTGTCTACAGTTATGAAACTCACCACATTGGACTGCAAAAGTAGGAGTGTTGACATCAGGCCTCTCTGCTTTTTAGTCATAGACGGTGTTAAAACAGGGATGGAGTGCCAGTGACGTCACCCATTTGTCTCTGATGTGGGGTTTTGAAGCCTGGCAAATGTCATGTTGAAAATGTTGAACTCACCCTCGCTTGGTTTGAGTTGGATGAGTCAAAGAGGCAGACCATTAGCTTCTCTGCAGACAGCTACTGTGTGCCTGCCTGTCAGTGGGCAGACACACCTTTAAGTTTCATTTCTATGAAAATAAACAGTTATGATTAATTTTCCCTGTACACTGTGTACTAAAAGAGAATTGAGCTATTCAGACCTAATGTGTTTTTTGAAACATGTAAATTAGCCTTTGCTTTAAGTATTTGCTTTTTGAGTTTGAGTTTTCTGTGGTTGCTGGTTCTCAAAGAAATGCAGTTTAAGCACGTCTAAATAGGCTCTTTAATTTTTGCCACTTGATTTTAATCAGTAATTTCTTCAATGTGTCTTTTGAAGAAATAAAAATAATAGGAAGAAGCATAGCAGAACTAGCCCATTTAAGAGGCCATTCCAGTCTTTAAATCTGATTGGCTGACCCAAAATCCTGAATAATGATTGGATTGTCAGCAGCAGTTCTTAAGTTATATAAATTGTTTTGGCTGTGTTGCAACATGCTGATGTCTGCATTTCAATGCATATTTTTCTTAAATTCTGACTTATAAGTTGCATTTTTTTGATTAGTCCTTTATTCAGTGCTTACACAATGGGATTCTTAAACTTTCTATCTAAGTCTTAAAGTTCCACATCAAAGTTATCAAAGTCATCCGTGCATTTGATAATATTCAAACTAGGTCATAGGTTTTTACTTTTCAATTTACTCTGGGTGCTTGCGATAACAATTCAAACTAAGCCCTTGCTCAGGTTGAAATGTTGAATCCTTCAGTTGAGAGGTGTAAGATCTATCCACCACATGAAGCCACCTCACAGTAAGACCTTGTTGAGATATACAGAGTTTTCTTGCCTAACTAGTTGTACAAAACCTTAGTTTTAACTTCATTTTGACTCTGGCTTGGAACCCTTAACCTTTATGCAGGGAGGCCGCAGTGCAAACCATTATTTTACCACACCACTTTGATGAGCTGACTTGCGTCTAAGTGGTTGAAACAGATTTGAGTCAACAAGATAGGTCAGGTAAATAAATGCTACTCATCATGTTGTGTGGCTACAGTGTCTTCATGTTGCCCTGACAAAAGTCTGTGCCCTAGTTTTGCCACCCTTATCACAGAAGTCTGACTCTGCACTTACCACCTAACTCAAATGTCAGTGACTATCAAATGAGGCCAGTCACCCAAAGGGTGCCCACAAACAATTTGTCACTTAGTGAAACTCCATCCCCTCTCGTTTTTTCAAATACTTCACTTTAACAAATCTATTTTTTCTGCTGATGACTGTGATGCACGGCTAACCTATTAGTTTGTTTTGCTGCTGAAGCTGCAACCGGATAACGGAAACCAGTCAGAATAGGAAAAAGAAGAGTGGTTAATAACGTCTGTTGATTTTTCCATTGTACATCATCAACCTCCGCCTTATTTCCATTTTTCAACGTTGAGAAGAATATTATATTAGCCTAGTACACCTCACTGCACAATAGAAGACAGCAGCAAGAGCAGAGTCTGATTTTTGGGGGGGTCGGTCAAACTTGAGGATTGACTTTTGAAGGGGTGGCATAAAGTATGTGCTTAAGTGAATAGCATTTAGGTGTCCTCTCTAGATTAACCAATTTAATGGGCAATGGGCATTTACATTACCAAAAGATGTTTCATTCCTGTTTATAATGTTGTGATTTTCAAAGGCAACACAACAGAGAAAAAACAAACTTATCAAAATACTCAAATCTTTGTCTGAAGTCTATCTTTACACTTGATCTTAATGGAGAGTACTTCCCCTTTTTAAAGCCTTTTCATCCTGTGTTGATGGAACATGGAGCACTTCAACGTCTTAATTGTCTTAATGTTTTAGATGTTTTACCTCTGTCTCTGGTGTTTTGGAACAGCTGTAGTAATCTCGCTAACTGCAAAACAAATCTACCAGCAAGTACAAATAAAGTAACCTGAACCTGAAGTCACATCTAAAGGTACTAACAAGAGAAAAAGTGTTGTACTAAATAAATTGCAGAGAAAGCCATTAGCAGCCCATTCCAACCAAGGGGCAACATCTGGTCAGTAAAAATGAAGCCTATGCAGAAGTGCCAAAAGTCGCTGTTCGTTGAGAATCCACCTGAGGCTGGCTGCAGATAGACTGGATGTACACACTCAGCCATAAAAACAGACTTTTACGGCATTAAAAAGCATATTTACAGCCTTGTTTAAAAAACAGCATTGGTCCAAAATGCTGATTTCACTATTAGCACACTATACGGCAGTGGTCCCCAAACTACGGCCCGCCTCCTTGTTTTGCCCGGCCCCCTGAACAATGCCAGAAGTGCATTATGATTTTGTTTTTTGTTTTTTTTAGTCTGGCCACATGATCAAGACTTACACATGCATAGAATGTAACTTTCTATTTCACCCTTCTACAGTTTGTGCCCTATCTTAAATCCCGCCCTTAAAAAAAAAATCCTGTTTTACAACCATACTGGCAGTGAAATGTATTGCGCTGGTAGGTGTTGTACCACTTAGTTTGGTTTCTTAGCCTGCTTGCTTTCTGGTTTTCACAGTGAAGTTAATTAGAGAGAGCTGCAAACAGTGGTGTCTACAAGAAAGTTAAAATTTCATGGTCTTTTTTTCTGTGAAAAACCTGAAAAGGGTCATTTAGTTATTATTTATTTCATTAATATTGTTATATATTGCATTGATAGTGTTGTTATTTATTTTCTGATTTTTTCCTGTCAAGATCCCAGAAATGGTTATTAATATTTGGTTATGTGTGGCTTCTTTCTGGGAAACAATATTTTTTTTTTACGTTTGGACACCTCTGCAATCGTCACACTTTTTTTTACAAACTGACCCTGGCCCCCCATCAGAGAAGGGGAAAGTTGTTGCCCTGATGGGGAAAAGTTTGGGGACCCCTGCTATACGGTGAGTGAATTTTTTTTCTATCTCTGCGGTTTAGAAGTTATAAGGATTGTTTGATTTTCAAATCAGAGGCACAGCTCAGGTCACGTGACCGCTGGGCGCCCTGTAGCTGCTCGCAGAAAACTAACAGCCCGCGTCATAGCGAATTTGGCTGCGTCTGTGGGTTGGCTTCATTTCACGGTTACAGGAACAGACGGGTGACATTGTGGATGCTTCGTCCATGTTTTATACATTCTATGGTTCCAACTCATTCCCAAAAAGCTGATTTCTGAGTAAAACGTCTCAACAAGCTGACTGACATTTAATGAATTCTGGGGTAGTTACAGGGATAGCTAATCAGACTTCAAGGAGACCATGGCTGCTCCTGAATCTGTTCCAGTATTAGGGCTGCACGATATTGGAAAAAACTGACATTGCGATTTTTGGGGGGGTTTGCGATTTATATTGCATTATTAAAGATAGAAGAATTTTCCCCAGATGACTTGAATAGCTCTGTTTGGGAAGAATTTGGTTGACTCACAATGACACCATTGTATTCCTATAATACCGTTAAATCCAGGCTAAGAGGGTTTATCTGTGAATGATAAAGATTGCTGTGTATGAAAGGGATCCAGGAGGCCATGTCTCTGTACAAAATAGAATAGGTTTCAATTTCAGTTGCTTTTTTTTAGTTTTTCCAATAAATGGGGGAAATGCGATAGTCACATCACATGCACGACGTGAGGATTTCAGTCCAGGCTTTTGTTCCTCATTTTCAGTTTATCATAAGTATCTATCTGCAGTCATGCTCCTCTCTGTGTGCTCAGTTTGATGGTCATTTGAGGTCATTTTAATGGCTGTTAACAATGTGTTTGTGGTCGTTTTGTATCATTTCAAGAATGCTTAGACAAAAATTGTAGTAGCTGCTTTGCGCTTTGGTCAATGGATGCGCTCACTCCTCAGGACCCTGGGTCGATGAAGAAAAACCCAGCAGCCTGCTTGTAATACAATGAGCTGCTCTCATAATGGAAGATCCATTATTTCCCCTCAGTTTTTGAGCCCCTTGTATTTGCAGACACTGTTCCTTTCAAACTCATGACTCAGGTGAAAAGAGTCAACATGCACTGGCATTGAGAGCAACAGCTGCTAGGTTATAACTAACCCTAACCACAAAAACCAACATCCCACCAAAGAAATCCCCTCGAGATGTGGGCTCATTGTTTTGTGTGAAAGTCATCAAATTTGACTTCAAAGCCCCCAACATCCCCCTCTGTGGTTAAATTGTCAGTTCAGTAACTGTATGTGGGTGAGCATGTCTGCTATTAGTCTAGAAATGTCTGTAAAATAATACTACTTGCAGTGTAAACAATGAGAAAATGACTGTGTTGGAGCAAAACTATGGAAGAATCTGGTGAAATATATCATTTTGGATATTAAAAAACTTTCTTGTTGCCTTAGTTTGAAAACAAATGTAAGAATGGATTATGTAAATCTACAATGAAACAAACTGAACAAAATAATGTCATCACCATACAAGGAAAATAACACATGGCTTACCCTAACCCAGTCTAAGATGACATTTACTGAAATTATGGAGTCAAGAATTCACACCTTCAGAAAGGTACGAAGCACTTGTACCCAAATTTAGTCAACCAGCAGAAAGAGGTTTCAGAAAATAGTTACCACAGCATGGGTGAGATCTCGCTGTGAACACTTTCATTGGGCTGTTTGGCAGCTGCACATTTGTCCCCAAGATTTACAGAAACTAGAATTTCAAAACCTCTGCAGACAAAACTGAAAGTATTACAAGTCTAAATATAGGCCTTCTGTGTTACTCAGGGGAACAAACACTTTTGAAAAAATGATGTAGGTTGACTGTATGAGTAAACTATTTCCCAATGGTCAGAAACTCTCGATAAAAACATTGTTTTTAAGGCGAAATGTTGACAAATTTAAAGGGAAAAAATTAATGTGAAGGCCAAAATGCCATGTCCCCTAAAACGTAATAGAAATTATTTGCTACTGCCTCATTTACGCTCATCATCCGAGTGTCTCTTAAGCCTAGTTCCTTCCTGCACCACATGTCCATGAACCCCATTGAAGTCTTCCGTTGCAGGAGGTGCTTCTGATGCTGTGGGTAGATAAATCATTTTTCAGCAGAGGTTCTGCACGAGTTCCTGCCTACAGTTTCCTCCTACCAGTTACACAAAATGCTGCTTCAGTAGAAATACCAGACCAGAGGAACAACTACCAGGAGAAGTCATAAGATCATAGACTCGAGGGCCGCCTCATTAGGCCTACAATCAACATGGTTAGCGACGCCATTGAAAAGTCTCTTGGAGCAGTTTTGATCATTGCAGCTCGCATCATATTCATCGGTAAGTCTCCTTTGTGTGTTCGTAGATGTTTTACACCCTGACTCCTGAGGTTTTGTGGGTTTTCACCCGCTAGAGGTTCAAGTATTGTGACTTCCTCGACCTATTTCTTGAAAGTTTTCATTTTTATATTGTCATCCTGCCAATGATGTTTTGATTCACAGTGACAACAATACTCACCTTTACTGAACCACACTAAGGAGCTCCACATAGTCATGGTGTTGTGCCACTTCTTTTTCCTACCATCACCTGTATTACTGGTCTGGCTCTGTTGGTTTTTGTTTTTCCACCGCAAAAAGACAAAATGATGACGATATCTTTTTTAAATGTAAAGCTCTTTGTTATCTAGACTTAATTGTGCTTATAACATTACCGGGGATGGGTGCCAAATTAGGTACTTCTATAGTCAGTAGTACTGAGTGCTGATTCGCGTAAAATCTAAAGTTGCCATGTTTAGGTACCTAAACACATCTTTGTGACTGTGAGAGAGTGGAAGAGTAGGGAATTTTCCATCTGGACATAAACACAGCACTGTAAAGTTATATGTTGAAGAATAAATGTATAATAATGGAAAACTTTGATATTTTATTACTAAACAAATGAACATTTATTACCACGTAAACACACACAAAAGAACCGAAATTGGTACAGTTGAGTATCGATACTGATAACCAGGGACCAGTACCCATCCCTAAACACAACCGGGTGCTTGTGTTTGAGATAACAGCAGCAGAGACTTAAGAAACTTCCAAATGAAGTTAATCAAGGAATAGCTTCTGTTGAATCAGTTAAAACTACTAATTTACCATCTTCAGTGTTTGAAATGAAGTGCAACAAAAAAGCCACAGTGCTGTCTTTGACAAGCTTTCCTTTTTGAGATGATAAAATTCTGGCTAGTGTGACTAGCAATGACAGAATTTACCCCCCAGTTATATTTAGTTGGATTTACAGCAATCAAAAACCATAAAACCTCTTTGCATGTAGTAATAACCATAAAAAAGCCCTTCTTTTGATTTTAACAAGCCTGCTTCTAAAAACACTTCAAGGTTGAGGTTTAGAGCTTTAATCCTCTTATAAGTTTGTTATTTATTTGTTACAGGTAATTTATCACTCTAGATTTCATCATGTAACTCTTTTGTTTCAGTATTTTTGAATTTGATGTCAATAAAATATTTCAAGAATTGGGCAGGAACAAAAAGGACTGAAAAA
Organism: Halichoeres trimaculatus; assembly: GCF_033239565.1. Classification (NCBI taxonomy): domain Eukaryota; kingdom Metazoa; phylum Chordata; class Actinopteri; order Labriformes; family Labridae; genus Halichoeres; species Halichoeres trimaculatus. Next base: position 13,542,354 of record NW_027437182.1, on the reverse strand, counting down.
GCTGGATAATGCAGAAATTGAAATGAATAACAAATTGAAAATTAAGATGGAGACACATCGTCTAACTTATTAGGTTTGTTAGGTCAGTGCTATGAATGAGAATAAGATAGTTACTCAAGAGAGGCAGATTTTCTCAGGAGTTAAGAAGTACAAACATCTTAAAAGGAATAGTTCAAAAATTAAAGGATATATCAAAGAACTTGGGGATTTCATGGATGTTATACATGTTGCTTTGTTGAATGTTCTGAAAAGATCTAGAGAATTTGAGGGGATCTCTGTTCAAAAGGGACGAGGCTGATAACTGATTTTGGAACTCCAGACGGCAGAGCTTACGGCACTCAGGCAACGCTGTGTTTAAAAACAGACATGACTCTGTAGTGGAAGTCACTGCATGGGCTAAAAATCACATTTAAAAACCCTTAGGCTGTAACACATTACCAGCAACCACATATGAAAATAATCTAGAAAAGCCTGTGATCTCTCTGAGGGAGGTAGAAAACTGTCCCACAGTTTACCAAATTGATTTTTTTAAAACCCTTTCGATAATTCCTTTTTTTGGGGGGGAAGAATTTGGATCATAAAGCAAGACGATGTCAAACCACATCCTGTACATATTACAACAGCATGGCTCTGTATTGAACACTGAAAACATTTGGCACATCACAAAAAAGAAAAAGTACCACAAAGGAAACCCTGAGCTGTTGAGCAGGTAAAATCCCAAACCAGGCAAGAATGAGACAACATTTTACTTTCAAAACTCAAAACTCAAAACTCAAAAAAAAAAAAAAAAAAAAAGACTTGTGTCCTCGGTTCCCAAAGACTCATGTTAAAGAAGATGTGATTCTTCACAGCAGTAAAAATGTCCCTGACAGTCTTTGAGATGTGTTGCTCGGATTTAAATAATTGTAATTTTTATAATCAATTAGCTAATAAACATATACATGTAAATAAAGCTGTATATTTAGTTTTGATATTTCACAACTTGTAGTTTTTTTCAATTTGGCTCACATGGTTATCGAACAATTCAATTCTTTTCACTAACAATTTACTCATCAGCCCAACTTTTGGGGAATCAGGGTTCTGCATTATTTGAGATTTGATAAACTGAATCATTGATGCTTTTCTATATACTTGTTTTTCCTTTAAGATATTATTAAGTATGATTCTTTGGTCAAGTAGGTGTTGTTAGCTAGCCTTCAGACAGCAGTAATGATTAAGCACTTTAAGCACTGTTTTATATGTTTGACTTGGTTTTAACCTTTTTTGTAGTTATACGGTTTTGTTTGTACTGAGGGATCATTATCACTTTTTTTCTAATCTTTTGTTTTGTCTCATCCAGAATGCAGCACCACTAATGTCACTGAGATCGCCGGGACCAACATCACTCTCAAGTTCACGTTCAATATTGGCATCACAAATGAAAGTCACTTTGCAGTTTACATGGGCAAAGACCCAGAAAAACATGTAAAGATTGCAGAATACAAAAACGGACCTATCCGCGCAAGTAAATATGTTACTTACCCTAAAAATGGATCCGTATTTTGCAACCTCACAAATCTGATGTTGAATCACAGTGGATACTATCAGGCCAGTTTGTTTTGGTCAGGCAGACTCATAGAAAGTGAGAAGGTGCGACTGATTGTACATCAGGAGGACACAAGCACGGGTAAGTCAAACGTGATGGTTGGCTTAACATGAAACAAATACAGTCATCAATGGATTGAAGTAGAAACAGAACTGAATTGAATTTAACTTCAATGAATTGAAAAAAAGGTGCTGCTAAAATTTACAAGGCTAGATTAGATAGAGATTCTTTATGTTCTATAAAAGCAAACAGGCCAACAGCTTAAAGACTGTGTAAGCAGTAGCTCAATTCAGGGACACACAGTGATCTTTCTCTTTGTGGTTTACACCACAAACACCTTTAGAAGAAGTGGAAACGAATGCCCCTCACTATTGCTTTTGAGGGTCTACACTGAAAGAGCTGTTTACTCCTGTATGACTAACAATAAGACAAAGAGATGACAGTAATACAAGCCATGCTAAACAAGCTAAATAAAAAGCAACCATTAATTTCAATTTATATGTTCACAAATACAAGCGTACATACTAATTTTTGACAGACACGACGTCATCATTTTTATCTCTGATTAGCACTCTCAAAGTGGTCTTTTGTGAATCAGACAGTGAGAAAATCATTGCAACCACTTTCCATTAAAATAAATTTGACATCTGTTACACAGCCAAAAAAATTTAAAATAAATTTATTTGAATAATAGTATTAATATTAATAATAATAACAATTTTGTACAATGTTGTTCCATTCTTCCCCTCGTGCACCTTATTGTTATTATTTACTGTATCATACTTCGGTATTCTATTCTGCACCTTACCTTTATTATATATATATATAATTTTATTTATTTTATTTCGTATCTTATTTTACTTTACTCAACTTGTTTTTGCACCTCACACTGTTTTGCACTGACTGCAGGGCTATTGCAATTTTTTTGTACTTGTTGCAATGACAAATTATGTTTTATTCTATTCTAATAATAATAATAATAATAATAATAATAATAATAATAATATAAAAAGAAGACAAACATAAATCAATCAATAAATAAATTAACAGAGTGCCCTAGACCGGAATGATAACTAAATTCTGCAGATGGCAGCTAAATTACACTTAAATACCCTAAAACATTTTTGATTTCCTTATTCCCAACTTTTCTTGCTGTTCTGATGTCTATTCAAGGATGCACAACTTACGCTACAGTGATGAAAACTGAAAAACTAAAGTCTAATCTTATGAACACAACTTTATTCTAATTTGACCCAGGCTTTTACCCTTAAATGAAAGTCAGATGTGAAGTTAGAGAGGGTCAAACACTTTGATAGATTTTGTGTTTTCATGGACATTTATGAGAAAAATTTGCTAAACCGCATTTTTGTCTTGTTGCTGTTTGACACTTAATCATTTTTAATTGTATCTTGATTGAATTGTCATTAAAGTCTCATGAGGTCTTAATTAAAAGATGGTTATGGTGACTAAGTTCACTCTACTTTATATAGTAGCTAAGCAGTTAAACTAAATGTTCCTGTATGTTAGTGTCAACAGAACTTTGCCATAACAACACATTATCAACATTTCTGCTTAGGAGAAAATAATCCACCAAAATAATCATCTTAATTTCCTGTTAAACTCTTACAGTTACTCTAAAGAGTGAGATCCCGAAAGAGCCTGAAGACAGTGGAAGTTCCAGCTCCTCTAAAATGATCACCACCGCTGTCCTTGTGGTTTCACCTGTTGTGCTTGTTGCAATGCTCATCTGGTTGATCTGGAGTGTGGTGAAAACCAAAGGTAGGAAAAACCTTCCAATATTTGTGAACCTGTTATAGCTGGTTTGCAGGATTTACAAATATTGTTTTGTTATCTTATTTTGACCAGGAATAATTACCTGAGCTGATTCTTAGCTGCTTTTACGACCAAAATACAAATATTATTCATAATATATTATATTATGTTTAGTATGTAACTTGTTATGATATTCAGTTTAAGCTTAAACCAGGCCAGCTTAAAGATGCACGTTTAGCAGTATTCACTGTGTAGATGTTTTCAAGCAGACAAAGTGAAGTTGAGTAAATGTTGTTCTGTGGAAAAAAGTTGCAATTGTGTGGTTCGATGCTAAAAATGCAAACCAGGTTGCAGTTTCACATCCTTTTCAAGCATGTGATGATTCATTGGCTTTTAAAGGAAGTCCCCCATCACAGCATGTAAAATGTAAATGTACCTTTTATCAAAAAGGGATGAGTGGAAAACAATCACTTGCACTGTTTATTCATGATAACCATTATGCTTCGCCTCAAACCCCAGTGGCCCACATAGAGAGGGGAAAATGCTTCATTTGAAACCTATACATTTTGACAGTCTCGTAACCGCAAACACCACATGTGATGATTTTCCGTATGAGTACACAAATGCTGGATTTAGCTGACAGTGCATTCCTGTATCGTGGCATGCTAACCTGCTTCATCCAACCAAAAGCATCCCTCCTTCAAACTTTTCTAAATTTAGCTAGTTGAATCAGAAAAGATAATATACCTCCTTTATCTTTGCCTGTGTTGTTGGCTGATAAGAGGGACCAAACAAATGGCCTGTGCAAGAGTACTGTAAGGCAGAAATCAGGAAAAAACTATATGATGTGTACTGAGCTTCCAGACTAGCCAGGTTGTGCCAACACCAAATCCTCGTGGCTTACAAAATCTTACAGCCCAACAAACTGGACAGACAGCAGACACCGTTGTGATTGGCCCTGCTGAAAATACATCCACAGGGATTGGGGGTAGACACACTTGCAGAACAATGAAAAGCAAAAAGAGCTCAGAGAAAAAAAAATGTTATCAGCTTGAGCGATGATCGATGTGTTTATTCCAAGTGGCAACCTCCGGTCTAAGAATATGAGACAATGCAGAAGTGCTAAAATCTGCTGTTCCTCGAGTGTTCGCTTGAGGCTGGCTCTGGAAGTACCAGAAGTCACATACACACCAAGCCAAAAAAAGCTGTTTTCAAAGCAGAAATTAACCTATTTACAGCCTGGTTCAAAAAACGTCTCCTGACTTGAGTCGCTATTTTTACTACCGGCACCCTCTGTACGGGGTGGTGAATTATTTTCTAACGCGGCCATTCAGAGGATATCAAGATTGCAAGCTCCCCCAGCTGGCACAGCTGAGGGTCATGTGACTACCAGTGCCCTATGGCTGTAGGCGAAGCCCTTGCCACTACCAATATGGCCGCTATAGCCGATGTGCTTCATTTTCCGTTTCAGAAACAGACGGGATACGCCGGCGAGACGATGTCCATGTTTTATACAGTCTATGGTTCATTCCTGAAATTGCAAGAACCCACTTCTTTTTTTGTTAAAGTGGTTGTTTGGCAGATTGAAGAGGGGTTCTGTGAGGTCATTAGCAAGAGAATCACCCTCAGGAAACCATGTTCATATTGACCCCTTTGTTGGGAAAAAACTGTCTGGAGAAGAAAACTGGACCAATTATCTACAGACACAGACTGCTTTCACCACTGTAATTTAAATTCTGAAAGTTTATGTTTTTTTTCCACTTCTGCTGGACGATTCCCATCCTGCAGTGCAAAGATCGAACATTTGGGTCTACAATACTCGAGTAACTGATCTATCGGGATTTTTTTGCATCTCAGTTCAACAGAATTCTAAGAAACGCTGTACTCAGTCTTCCCCTCTACAGCTATCACAGTGTGTTTTGATATCATGTGCACTATGGGTTGTGTTCATTTGCAATATAAACCGACAGAGGAGAAAACTTACCTAATGGACACACTTTGGTTCAGCTTTTCTAGTTGAACTTCTAATGAGAGTAATAGAAAAAAATGAATAAAACAACCCCTGAAAGCTGAATTTACTGTTAGTAGTGGCACAGAAGTTTCTTCCCACTCTCCTCTGGTCGTTTTTCCTCTGTGAACTCTACTTTCAGCTCAGGTGTCCCCCCCTTTTTTTTAGTTTGGATATATTTTTGTTTCTTTCAGGGTCACAGACCTGAACAGCTGATCACATGAGTTGCATCAGAGAAGAGTTTGAAAAGAGATTGGCTAAATTGCATGGTAGAGCATGTCTGCAGCGGTTGATTGCCTGGCTCCTATTCTTTTACTATTGACAAATGCCATACAAAAACATCAATAAAAAGCTATTATTATTATGATGATTATTATCATTACTATTATTACAGTTACCACATTTAATCCTGTTCAGGGTCATGGGAGCCTTTAGGGTGAGAGGCAGAGTGTGCCCTAGCAGCAACCTCTGATTACTGGAACTTAAGCCTATGCGGAAGTGCTAAAAGTTGCTGTCCTTTGAGAATCTGCTTGAGGCTGGTTGCAGAAAGACTGGAAGTCACGTACTCACTCAGCCATAAAAACTGACTTTGCATTAAAAAGCATATTTACAGCCTGGTTCAAAAAGCAGCTTGGGTCTAAAACGCTGATTTAACTATCCGCACACACTGTATGGTGTGTGAATTTTTTTTCAAACTCAGCGGTTTAGAGGTTGTTAGGATTGTGTGATTGTCCAGAGACACAGCTCAGGTCACGTGACTTGTGGGCGCCCTGCAGCTGATCGAAAGGAAACTCACAGCCGGCTCCATATCAAACGTGGCTCATCCACAGTTTGGCCTTTATTTCACGGTATCAGGAACAGACGCAGAGGCTACGTCCACGGTCTACGGTTATACCCTGGACTGGTCGCCAGTAATTTGCAGGACTGATGCATAGGGATAGACAACCTTTCACACATGCTCTCACACCTACAAAGAGTTATAGAGTGACTATTGAGCATATTTTGGACTGTGGAAGGAAGCCGGAGCCGGAGCTGGTCTAAACTGATTAAACTAAAGCTGGACACATTAAAAATATAGTCGTGTTCATTTTAATCTTACTAAAGCAAAATTTTAAACTCCACATTTTTTCATTCCAAACATTTTGTCAGATACAGCCAGAGGTAACTGAATGGGTCATGCATGGAACCATAACTACACTAGAACATTTTAAAGGAGAACATTTGTATACTTTGTTTGAAATATTTTTTTCCTGAAGTCATCTTTCGGTCTTCCTCAGCTCTCCAGGTTCACATTTTGCAGGAAATTATCAATTAATTTGCCATCACCAACTCATTAGTTTGCCTGTTTTGTCTTCTACAGACAAACAAGAACCACTGCCACATCAAAACACTGCTCCTACAATCCAAGTAAGCACTCTAATCTTTTCCTCAAAGATTTAACACTAGAAGTCCCAGGGTTTTCTTACCCCTGCTGCAATGCCCAGAGGACAGCCAAATGGCTGCTCAGTTAGAATGTACAACTGAACGGCCTTCAATTAGCCACCATTGTTTTGCAAATGCAACCCTTACCTGACAGATTGGCAGTCCACAGATGTGATACATGATCAGGGGGGAGGGGTGTGCCTGAAAAGAGCCTGGAAGCTTCCAACATCTACTGAAACTTTTTGCATCGGGCTGTTAGAGTGTGAGGCAAGTGTAGCTGTAAATATCTCTGATATAATTAGAAAAAAATATTTCTTCCATAACCCGTATTAAAGTTCCCCTGTCCAAAACAGCTGTTGACTGTTTAGTTTAAGTTTACTATATTTATTTTGAAGTTAGTTTTTATAGCTATACTATCTCTATATTCTTCTTGATAGAACTTTGTTTATGTGTGTACAGCCTTTTGTGCGACTGTGAACACTGTAAGCTGCTACATAAAAGAAACCTAAACTGAACTGACTGCCTCTGTCACAAGCTCCCGTCAGGTCCACTGTTTGCATGGCTGCTATTTTTTTTTTTTTTGACAATATATCTGCTTGTATAACTGTTGGTTCACGTTTCACAAATGCACACACACACACACACACACACACACACACACACACACACACACACACACACACACACACACACACACACACACACACACACAGGTGCCACCCAAAGATCTAACTTTGAAGACATGCATATTAAAAGAAAAAGACCCAGTGTTTTTTTCACCATAATAGAGTGTTGAGTCTCGAGCATGCAAAGTTGACATGGGGTGCTTTGAGTAGCCTGGATAAAGTTTATCTTCATCTACCCATATTTGACATTTACTCCTGAGAGACACAGAAAATCCTGGTTAAAACAATAGAATAAGAAAATAAATAGTTAGAAAGATGGATGGAAAATGTAAAAGCAGGCCAGCTGGATGTAAGGTGGAAGGGTGGGTGTGGCTGTGAACGATGGCTAAACTGGGGACCCGAGGTGGATAAAAATCTCACTCACAGCCCATGATAGTTTATTTACTCAACCTGTGCATCAGCAATAAATCTCAGCAAGAAATAAAATTCATAAACTGTGTTGACCTCATACTGAGAAGGGAGGGGAAAATAACTTTCTGTCGTGATAACAAAAGTGGACTAATTATAGCTTGTTGAACATAAAATGAAGTCATTAACATTTTGTACTAAACCTCTACCTCTCTCTCATAACATTACAACACATTGGTTTATTCAGGTAAAGGCATAGCAACATCTTTCCCTTTTTCAGTAGTTCAGGAGAAAGTAATTGCCTCATTTACAAAACAATGGTGATCCGATGGCTGTTCACACCTACAGTAGAGATGTTGATTCCAGACTAATCCAGCCACTTGGCTGCCCCTTGGGCATGGAAGGTAGAAAAGCCAAATGGCTGGGCTGTGGGACTTCTAGTGTTAAAGCATGAAGATCAATCCATGTCCTGAATCAATATTTATCTTAACGTCATCGTCTTCACAGGAAACAGTTGAGGCGCCCAGCCAAGTGCCAGCGCCCTCACTAATCTACAGTGTGCTGGACTTTCCCAAGAGAGCGTCCGCAGTTCAGGAGGTGAATTTAAGTGATACAGAGTACGCTGCCGTGAGTTATCTCACAGAGAAGAGAGGGATGTGATGAACAGCTGATGTCATCGAACATGCCCGTCATGTTGTGAGTAAACACAAAGATCTGGTGTCACATTTACTGGTGCAGAATAATATAAGTGTGATGAATACTTTGAAAAGAGTGAAGACTCCTCTTAACTCACCGATCTACCATAAGAATGTATATATGTCACTTTTGTTATGAATTGTTTTGAGCTGGGAGAAGATTTTTAAAAAAGTGCTGCAGCAAACATGATGTTACACAGGAAAAAGAACTTTTGATTTTTTTTACTGATTTTCATGATATTTTTTCTGAAACATTTTATGATCATATGGTCATTAAATTCAGAGAGATCTGTATTTTGGTTATCTTGCACAAATATCACAAGAAGACCGCAATCAATCTGGTAGCTTTTGCTCCATTAGGATCAACAGGCACTGTATTTTTTCCAATTGCATTCAAGCGTTTGAATTCATTAATTGATGAAAAATGACAGCAATGATTTTTTTCCCCCTATTACCTTATTCAAGCATGTTATTTTTTAATTATTCTGGGAAATTTTCCAAACCAAACAAGGTCATCTATTGCTTCAACTTTCCTCTTTAGATGAAATCTGAATCTTGTTTGTAACATCTCTGAATTCTTTCATCTACTCTGTCAGAGTTTTCCTCTTGCAGTTTATCACAGTATTTTGCTTTTCTCCTGCGAAATAAATCAACCTAAGACTGCTCGGTGATACGAAAGTATCAAAAAAACATCTGCTCTTTGTTTTTTCCTGCTAAAATGTACTGTATAAGTTCAAGGGCGAGTGTGATTTTCCATTCACTGCACAGCAACAGTTTGACACTTACACAATCTCTGCATCAACAGCTATCTCACACTATCTAGACGTTGTTTAAGTTCTCTGATTTTCCAAAGGTGCCTCTTTGTTCTCAAACCCACACATATTCACATTGTTAAATGTGTTTTTTCTCATGTCAATTAAAGTTTATGCATCACTTCATCACTGTCAGACAACATGGTTGTTTTTTTCACTTTGGCTGAAACCAGTAAATGAAAGTTATTTTAATTAACCAACCTCAGAGTCAAGAACCAGACATTCTCACGTTTCAAATCTGCTCAAAAAATTTTCATTGCAAATTTAAATTTTGAAATGTATGTGTATGAGTGTCAAAATGCAGCAATAAAATGTACATTTATCTCAAATAATGGCATTTGTTTAATAAGGTTGGATCTATGAAGCAAATTTAATCACAGAGCATATGTTTTGTGTTGATGCATTTTAAAGGCAGAACTAAAAATGAGCGAGTATGTTCTTTATTACTTAATAATTTTGAAGATACAGACAATAACAAATGAATAGGCAGGTCTTCAGAATTAAATGTCTTCAAATGGTTGTATTCATTTCCTGTCTTGAAATGTTTATGATAACTGAGAAATGCTTCAACCCACTCTGTGCAAATGCATGCACCATTGTCCCAACACATTTTAAGGATGTTACACTGAATTTTTTTTAAGTCTGCTCGTCACAACTGAGAGCAAAGGCAGAAACAAAGTGACAGGAACCTTCATGTTTGTCATTCAGGTGACCTGTTGCACATTTTTTCAAGCGTGAAGCTGGATGTTTCTATCATCTACAGCTCGCTGCAGTTATCACAAACCAATACCAGGTTTGCACTCTGCACCACATAAAATCCATCTCTACTGAACAGAGGTTTCTCATAAACACATATCACTTTCTGATAGTCTTGCTGTTTGCTGCTGCATCCTCCAACCTCAGCAAATACAAAATGAAGACGTGGACAGATAAACTTGAGTGGGATGTTTTGAGGTTTTGCCTCAGTGAGTCTGCATTAACTCAGCACCAGCTCACAACAAATGTTATCTCCAGAAGCTTTATGAGAAAAGAGCAGGCTGAACTGTGTTATTGTCTTATTGACAAAGACCCTACATCAAGACAAGATACGATCTAGTGTCATCAAACAGGCGAGACATAACTTAATCTTATCTTAATTTACCACGAGCAAAGTACAGTGCAGCATTTAGCAAGTTACAGTTGCAGCGACTATGCTGCAAAACCTCAAATCTAAGAAAGTGTTGTCAAATTCCTAGTTAAAAGACTAAATATGTCTCATTTACACACAAGTTCAGGAAAACTGGATATCACAAGCCAAAATTATTTATTTTTCATTCCAATTTATTCTTTATTTTCTACCTTTGACATCTTGAAACAACATATTTTTCTGTGGTTTCTAGGTAACTTTGGCTTAAATGCAGTCTTTTAATACATTATTCATGGGGATAAGACAAAAAACTTGCTTAGTTTGGACTTTATGCTGATTAATGTCCTTCATGTCAAACTGATGCCTGGTTTGGAAAGAGGGCCAGAGAAAGATGCAGAAAGTCACCAACAAAGGAAGCTCATGTGGACTGATGATACTCCAGAGATATTTACAAATCAAAAGCGGAAATAAACAGAATTTGTCGGCAAAAACTTGAGCTGAAGGTAAGGTTGAATAAGTAACCTGACTTGTACCATTAAAATCAACCAAAAGAGAGTGACACAGTAACCCAGATCCTGGCCTTGAGGAAAAACATCAAAGAAGAACAAAGCAACAACCTGACTGCAGTTTGGTCCTGTAGCCCTGTCTTCGCTGCAGCAGTTGGACCTGGACTATACTGGCTGAAGCTAGGGGGAACAATAACCAGAAAATCATGAGGTAATAACACAGTGGCCATTTTTTTTATCACCAGGCCACTGCTATGTGGGAAAGTACTGAGTCTATAATTATTGCGACCATTCATGCTGCCTTCCTCCCCTAGATATTTCCCATTAATTGTTGACTCTCTGTCGACATATCCTGCAACTTCTTAAACCATTTATCATTTGTTGTTTTTATTTTCTGGTGTTTTACTCCCTTTAAATTAATGGTGGTATTTAGCTTTTCACATATTGTTTTATTCTCTTCTGTTAAATTTGTGGTTTTTATTCTTGTCTTTCCCTCTTTTCTCTTTTATTTCTTTTTATGGTTCTTTTCTAAAATGAAAAACCCTTTGCAACCCGGTTTTAAAAGGTGCTATATAATAATAATAATAATAAAAAAAAATTGTGCATGGTTGGATACACCTCAAGGGAAATTATGTGCAATGTGTCATGAGCTATTTTGATTTGTGTTATTTTCGTTTTGCTTGTTTTGTATTTGTTTTGTATTTGTTTTGTCATTTCCAGTCTGATGTGTGCTTTTTGCTCCATATTTCATATCTCCTGTCCCTTGTGTCCGTCTCTCTTCTCTCATTTTCTCAGTTGGGTGAATAGTGTGTCTTGTTTGTTTTGTAATTCTCTGTTCCTGTGTCTGGTTTAGTTTAGTACAGGGGTCTCAAACTCGTGCCATGGAGGGCCAAGAGGCTGCAGGTTTTCGTTCCAACCAGAAACTCCACCAGCTGAATTCACTGATTAGTCCCTGCTCTCTGCTTGAAGGTGAGGTAATTAGTGAATTCAGCTGGTGGAGTTTCTGGTTGGAAAGAAAACCTGCAGCCTCTTGGCCCTCCATGGCACGAGTTTGAGATCCCTGGTTTAGTACTTCCTACCCTTGCATGTTTCTCCCTTCACTTTTAATACTCCTTATTTGTTCCACCTGTTTCTATTTGGTTTCTGTGTTTTCTTTGCATCTTCTCCTGTGTTCCTGTGCTCCTTGTAGATTTCTTGTGATTCCTTTTGGAACTTTCTGGATTGAGTGTTGCTTGGACCTGACAGCCAGTTTTCAAAATTTTGCACTATGTGCTTATTAAATCTTCTTATCTGAACGTGGCCCTCCTACTTTGTTTCTACCTATCGGTACACAAAGGTGCTCAATTCAACTTTTCAGTTTGTTAATTACTGTTTATAATTAAAAATTGCAAAAAAGATTTGTTTCATGTTTTTCTTGTAAGACACACTACACAACCCATCAAAGTACTCAGAGTGTTTTTATGATTGGAAAATGTAGGAATTGTGAATTTGAAGGAGAATTAATTTTGTAACTGGGTGATCATGATACTTAACTGTAAGCAGCACTGCTCTCTAGTGGCGAAGGGTCACTGTTCAGGTTTGTCATCTTAATACTGAAACTGTCAAACTGTATTCAGGCTGTGTGAGCTATAAAGAGAAAAAATACTCAGGTGAGCCAGTTCATGGAACATAAAATGCTGGACAATTTATTTAAGTTAAACAGGGAGGAAAAAAACGTAAAGCGCATTGATCAGTCAATCGATTAATTTAGCTGATTAATTTCTTGCTTCTTCTGAATTCCAGTGTGCTGTCTCCAGTTTGGGTATAAAAATATAAAATCAGTTTGAAACGACTCACCCTTGTTGAATATAGTGAAGCACAGAGATCTAACTGTGAAATAGTTATAGCACTTCTTGATGCTGGGTGGTTTTCTTGTTTTTATGACGGGTGCATGGTCTAATAAATGTGTATTTAACTTCCTCCTCTTTCTGGTAGAAGTGGGCTTCCAAAGTCTTTCTGAATTAAAAAAAAAAAAAAAGAAAAGAAATAAAAGACGAAAGGAATCACTTAACTTTAACTTCAACTTCAATTTAACTGTTTCATATTCCAAAATGGAAACACATGCATGTAAGTTAAAAAGTGTTTGAACAGAGCTGTATAATGCCATCTGTTGGACAATCTGTGTCATAACATCCTTCACACGACAGCCATGGAGGGATAAAGGAGTATGACATTGTCCTTTTGTGTCATATACACTTCCATTAGCTCTTAATATGAATACAATAGCTGTATTTGTAACAAAACAGGAAAATGGTGGTTAAATAACTCAAACAAAACTGGGTATAATGTTGTGTGTAGAGCATAGAGTAGTGTTTATAATCACTTTTGTAACACTTTCTGACAGTGTGACCCAACCATACGTTTTGTCACATTCCTAACAGTAATTTTGCTTTAACCTCATAAATACAGATGGTGTTTTAATTTCATTATTGGTTGTTTGCCGTTCAGTTCTCTTGATAGTATAATACACAACCTTATCCTGGGTATAATATAGTTTTAAGAAACTTAATTTAATAGAAACACAGTGCAAGAGATGGAAAAAAGACCAGGCATCTACAGTGTTGACATGAGGCCTAAAAAAACTACAAACTTCAAATTCAAACTGGGCTCTGCACCTGATTTGGTATGTTAGCACATCACTGGGTTATCTGACACATACCTGCTCAGCAGAAAGACAACTCGCGTTACTCTTCGTCCCGAGCTGCTCTCCAAGTGCCCGAAAGCCAATGAAAGTCGAGCCAATCATCATCCTCGTTTGGTAAAGTGGTTTATCTGTTTGGCGTTTCGTTTCAATTTGGTTGGTTTCAGCGTTACGTGTAACGTCAACTGTCGTAGCCCCTCGGGCTAGCTTCTCCCACTTTCTAATCAAAACGCAAAGTCACTTGCGCACTGGGCGCGCTTTGATTGGCTGAAGCAACCAGTCATATGGTGCGTTCGAGGCAACCCGTAACTCGTATATTTCCCCCCTGTAACTCGTGAAAATGGAAATGGAACGGCAGTCGAACTCGTAACTTACGACCCGTGAACTCGTACCAGATCGATGTACTCCGAGGCTGTTTCTCAAAGCCCAGGTACCTTGCCTTGCCTTGGTCTGATGTGGGCGTGGGGTGGGCGTGGGCAGGCATCCACATCATCAGTCGCTGCCCAAGTGCTGTTCCAATGTTCATGTCCTCCAGAGGCATATGTCCTCCGTTTGGTTAGCATGTGGCTAATTGACCAAGGATACACAGGTGTATCCTTCGCTGCCTTGACATGGCTATAAATACCCAACATGCAATGCGTGAATCTACAAAAAAAATGGAAGGAAAAGACGCACCAGCGGAGGCGCGTGGTAAATTCCAATTTAAATGTAAGTAACAAAATACACCTCTGAAAATAACAACTTATACCATGTCCACCACTTAACTCTTTTGTGTGTCACTCACATAACTATAATTACTGAGAAGCTGCACCTGCAGAGTGTCAATGATATGACAATAAAAAAGCAAAAAGTGTAGAAAAGTTGCAAGCCATGACAAACTTTGTAGCCATCTGAGCTCCTCCCAAAATGTGCCTTTGAAGGCTTTTCCATTAGCATCTCCTTTTGAGCAGAGGCAGGACACTTGCCTTGGATTGGAAGGAAGTGGCTTCGGAGGCACTGCCTTCAAAGGCAAGGCAAGGTAAGGTACCTTGGCTTTGGGAAACAGCCCGAGTTACGACTTGTGACGTCACATCTGTGCCAAAACAATATGGCAGCCCCTATGGATGTGGTGAAAAAGAAAAACATCATTGAAATTTTAAACTATCATTGATTAAAAAAAGTGACATCAGCTAAATAAAACACGATTTCAATTCATTAATATAAAAATGCAAAAATTTGAAAAAAAAAAAAAAAAAAGAAATAATATAAAACGTTTCATATCTGTGTTTTTAACTCCAGCAAAACGTTACCAATGCCTATCCCCTTTAGATGCCATTCTAATTTTTTCATAATTCATGTTTTTTCAATGCCAGTTTTATTTTCATTAACAAATATTAAAGTCACCGTCTTGGCTCCATATTCCCTCTCCTCAGAACTATTGGAATAGTAAGCTGTAACTAAATATGTACACTGCTTTGCATAACATTTTTATTTTAAAAAAGACTACTTTGATCAGAAGTGTGTAGTTTTGTCTTTGCCCCTCCTGCTGTTTAACAGTTGTGAGCCTGCTGTCTGTGCTCAAGATGGATAATTCAAACCTGGTTGTGGTAAAATGAAATGAAACGGAGCTCTGTTCTTGCAGACTCTGGTCTCTTTAAAACAGCTGCAGCTGATCTTTACAAGAAACAGCAGAAGAGAAAAACCTCTTTTGCTGGGAAATGAAAAGTGCAGTTTGTCATCACTTTGACAAAGCTACATGTTCTAGTTTGAGCAATGTGGACCACACCACAGAAAACGTCTCTGTGGCTATGAGTAATCTAAAGCTTTGTACCCTGAATGTATTACCTTTTTTTTTAAGGTCATTGTATCAGGAGACCACTTCCTGTCACATGTTCTTTTCTTGGCACGCTTACAGTTGTGCTTTTCAGCCATCACACACACGAGTTATACATTTCTACAGACTCTGTTTTTGCACACCCTGACCTACAACATATCACACCCTTGAAAGAAAGGCTGGTGTTTATTTTCACAGCAAAACTTAGTTTTAAACTAGCTCAGATTCATTCCTCTTCTCTTTTTTTCCAAAGGTAACTGTTTTTTTGGTTATGAATGCCAAAAGAAAAATTGATTTAAAGTAAAGTCTTACTGAACAGTAATTATACTACTATGAATGAGATTATACTTAACTGTATTATTTCTCTAATGTTGAATTTTTAGACCTGAAATTCACTAGCAGTGTAAATATTCATGCAAAATTTATTATATGATATTCAGAGCCCTCAAGGCCCTTTTACAAGTCAAAAAGATACAAAAATAGAACAGTTCTCTACAACATTAACAAGATAGAAATATTATGAAGAGAATCTGTGACCAGTCAAAAACAATATAACCCAAGGCATCAAAGTGACTTAAAATCGCCACAATTCTATCAACGTTACAACCTCTCTCACTCTCTATTTGGTTAAAAAAAAATCTTGTTATTATTTTTACGGAGCTTTCCGGCTTTAAAATTAGGACTTTGTATCCATGACATGCAAAGAAATTAAGGAAAATACTCTATATTGAGGAGTACATGGCAAGTCATAGGATAACCAAAGTAATTAAACTTTCACCCAAAAAAAACATTCTTTGTTCATTCCAAATATAACCTCAAAAGATAATTATGATAACCAAACTGTGGTAAAATATGTATGTTTGGTATGTTAAAGGCATCAGGTCTTCACTCCGTTGGGACAATGAATGTACTGTATATATAAAGAAATTAATAAGCAAACCACTAAATTTCTAAATACCGAGAGTCTGGGACATTTTTTTTCCAACAGATACTTTGAAACTAAATAATAAAACAAGTTTGAATTAGGTTTTGCTGATGAAGTAAATCCAAAATAAATGAGTAAGTGAGAAGTTGTCAGACCCTTTCATGTGCAATTGTCTGTTGAACAAACATTGAACCATATTAAAAGTATGGTAATGTGGTAATGTAAAATTATGAGTGACAACATGAGTCATTTTATAATATGATGTAAGTCTGATTATTTAGGTTGAATTATCTGCACCAGATTAGTTATGAATCAATATATGACTGTCTGCAAAAATTTGTCTTTAATGAGAAAAATTTGTATTTCAAAGAAGATCTGTACTATTCATGTGCGTATACAACATGCATATGCTTCAACAAGAGCCACAGCATAGTGTCATAGTGCTCATGGGTAATGCAGTCTTTATCACAGAATGCACTACCTGTTTTGTCCAAAGGGGGCGCCAGAATCAACAGAATATAAAACTCCTCACCTTCAAGTATTAACTGAGAAAACGTCAAAGATGTGCAAATTTGTGCTGTCAAGTAGGAGACTTTTGTTATGTCCAGTTTAGGGTGAGTCCGTCTTCAAATCAAAGACCAAACCATTCCTGTATATCAGCATAGCAAACTCATTTTCTAGCTGCTCCAGATCTGCCGTTTCTCCTTCTCTGGAGCTTCTCAGTGCTTCATCCGTACAGCCAGGATCCTCATCACTGATTTCTCCTGACATACTTGAATCTCTTTGTGCCGTCTCCATGTCCTCTGTAGTCTTCTGCATCTTCACAGCGACCAGCTTGCTCTCAGGGGGCACTTTGAGGAGTGTCAGTTCATCCACCTCCTCTTTTCTCTCTAACATTTCCTTTTTCAGAAAAAAACATTAAAAAAGACAGAATGAATCACTCTTGTTTTGATCAAACTAAAATGGTGGATTATCTGGTTTCATATGGTACCGTCAACATTCTGGTAAGCTTCTTATCACATGCTTTAGGAAGGAGAGAGGTAGAAAAGTCACATGGCCGGAGCTAAATGCTACTGTGCTGGCTTCATTTTACCATCTATTGCAATGTTCGATCTGCACATTGATTGACTTTTTTGTTAAGTCGATATCCCTGTCATTGTGATTTGTGAAATTTGCTCATTGGTGAGGAATGAGTATAAGTTTAAAGCTGAGGCCTGAAAGCTGGACCAAAAAAACAATACCATAAAAGCTGCTAGAGTTTCTTACCTGGTTCTCTTTTGGATAAGAGTTGAAATCAATAATAGGAGTTGGCACGGGAGGGAGGAGCTTTATTTTAAATCTGAGAGAAGGAGCAGACAAATAACTCAAAAATCCATGAAAGTGATTTGAGATGGCTGATGAACTGAGTCATTTAGGATATAGAAAGAAGATGTTGATCTGGCTCTTAAATCCTGGTGCAAACTGCATTTTGTGATATTACTGATGGAAGAGCAGAACTTACCTCCTGAAAATGAAGGGGCAGAATGCTGACATCAAAAAGAAGAAACACAGTAAGCAGAGGCTCCACCACACTGATTTCAAGAAAAACAAAAACACAAGATGAGACATCGTAGCTCCCCTACTCCACTGACCTGTGTCTGACTGAACAACATGAGTATTTTGCTCTTATTCATACCACTGATAGGCTTCTCAGGCTGTGTGCTGATTGTTGTTGTGGCAGCAGGTCCCACTCCCCCTCCTGTCACACCAGCCAGGGTGATGATGTATTTTGTAGCAGGGGTCAAGTTTCCCAGATGGTATTTTAACAGTGTGGCTGAGATGTTGTGGCAATCTGCTGAAATGAGCAGAAACTTAGCAAAGTTTTCATCACAGTTACACACATACAGCTGAGTTTTAGCTTCATTTTCTTCTGTAGTTTACAGGAAAGTCAATCTTTCACAGTTGGTCACATTTGTAATAAGTATAGCGCACTGGGTCTCTCTGGGTGGTTTGTGAAAACTGCAGGTGAGTTGAAGTAACTTCACACCTTCAGGCTCTTCCTGAAGGCTGAATTTTCTGCTGCAGAGGCTGTAGTGTGTCAGGAAACCTCGCTGATCTGCCAATGGTATCGCTCCCCAAGACAGGTTTGTAGAGCTCTGAGTTTCATGAAGAGCAGTGAAATTTCGAGGTTCTGTGAGAGGAGCTGGAGAAAAGAAATACAGACTCTTATGAACCAATATGCAATGGATCAGTATCTGCAACATAATCACCTCTCTGCATGCCCCAGCTTACCAGTTACTGATCAAACCTTTTGAAAGGAGTGTTTATGATTATTTTGGGGTCACAAGGGGCTGAAGCTAAACTAAGCTATCCAGGTTCAACAAAACGTCTCCTGTCTGAGTCGCTGATTTTACTACCTGCACCCACTGTACTGGGGGTGCATTTTTTTCTAACTCAGCCGTCCAGAGGATATTAAGATCGCGAGCTCCCCCAATCAGAGGCACAGCTGAGGGTCATCTGACCGACAGGCGCCCTATGGCTGTAGGCGAAGGCCTTGCCACTACCAATATGGCCGCTATAGCCGATGTGCTTCATTTTCTGTTTCAGTAACAGAGGGGTGACGTCGGCGAGACTACGTCCATGTTTTATACAGTCTATGGTTAAGTCACTATGTTGTAAGATAAGGGTCAAAATAAAGGTTGAAGTTGAAATAAAAACATTATTACTAAAGAGTCAACATTAAGTTTTCATTTTTACAAGCTTGAAGTTTAAATAAATCCATTTCAAATTCATTTGGAGACTAGATTCAAAACAAGTCGTAATGATACAAGATAAATGAGAAAAATAGTCATTGTTTAAGAGATAGTCTTAATGAGGCCATATGGCATGAGATGTCAGTCTAAATAAAGCTGTGATGTTACAATACAAACATCTATCCTCTTATCCTGTCAAAGTCCAGGTACAAAGGTAGTGTGAAACTAATATTGTGACCCATTGTTTGGGTTAAATAGAGGGTGAGGTATCACCAGTTATTACGTTTTTACTTTCAGGATGACATGGATACGTTGGGGAAGAAATCTCATCTGACAGCAAAAATTTCTACAATTTCTGCATTCTTTAGAAATCCTGAGTATCCATTCAATAATCTATTGCTGTATATATGATTATTTCTTGAGGTTATTTGGATGCCAAGTGCAAATATGAGGGGAAATGACTCCTTACTACGACCACTCTAGTCAAGAGACACTCACCATCCTCCTTTTTATAAAACAGACACATATTAACTGTCTTTGGTCTCCCTCTCGTACATGTGTGTTCAAAGTACAGGTAACGAACAAAGTCCCTCAGCTCTGTGATACAAACAAAAAGAGAAGAGAAGTTTTAACATCAGAGGAACAAGAAGAGTTTACAACACAAACCATTTACAAAGAGCAGAGAGGAGCTGGAGGCCAACGTGTTTTTGTCTTTTTTTAAAGTATGCAATGTGACCTTTTTTACTTGCATCATGATGTTGGAATTGAAATGAATAATGTTAACATGGCAGAGACTGAAATTACTTACTCTGTTTTATTTTTTTCCTTCTCTTTTTCTTTTCCTTCTGCCGTCCTGTCAAAAAGATTGCATTTTCTGCTCTTTCACCATCCTCTTGAAGTTCATACCATTCAAGGCAAGTCACCTTATTCAGATTTTCATCCAGTAACGTTTTGTTACATGCTGGCATAAGGACAGAAACAGCCTTTAAAAATATAAACATCAATGTTATTTGACACACTCCAGCACACACTTTTGCCTGTAGGGTACCTTTTAAATCTGCATCTGGTTTGAAGGCAGGCAGTGGTATGACCCCTGGAGGAGAATCCCCTGCTGAGTTTGTGGCAATAACAGAGATGTTCACAGCAGAGTAGGAGACATAAACGGTGTGATGGGTTGTATTTATTGGATTGCTCCTTCCCACACAGGGACATCCTTTAGCAGACTGTGTATCATTCAGTCTGTAATTCACTCCTGTGATGGTGGCAGCATGTGGCGCTGGCTGAAGGGCAGAAAAGATCAGCTCAAGAAAAACACAACCACAATCCTCCCAACAAGCAACAATGAGGTTTTGACTATAAGAGATTTTTGTTAAATTCTACAAACTTTGTCTCCCCTATTTATCAAGATGCTTTTCAAACTTTTTTTTTTACCCTTATATATTCTTAATTTACACATTGGTATAGGCTTTATAGTTTGCCTTAGGCTGGTCTTCTTTTTCATAATTTTCCTTTAGACTCTGGGTACTCTTTTGTTTGCTTTTGCTGCCATGCTTGTTGGCTGTAAAATCTTGTTGATGACACTCTTTAGTCTGCAACTTTCATTAGTTATTGTAGGTATTTCATTGTAGGCAGTCTAAACAGGAATCTTGAATAATGAGCGTATTTAATATTAAAGATTCCACATTGGGGAAGCTCTGACTTGGTTGAAAGCAGTAAAGTTGATATTGTCTTCGAGTGCTTGTGGAAACTCACATTTCTGCCACATTGTCAACAGGAAGAGGTGACATCATTTACTTTATTTATTTTATTTATTTACTTTTATAAAGGCAGATGTGTAATTTTTCTATGTGTTCTATGTATGTCTAATGTTTTATTTTACTTCCTTTGTATTTTCTTTTAAAAGAACATCTTGGCAGTATTTTATTTTGAAGGAGCCTCTTTACGGGAAAAAGCAGGATTCAAATTAACATAGACGTGACGTCATAACATCAGCAAACAACGAGGGAAACATAAAAAGAGTACATTACGGATTACAAAGCCGAAGAAGGAGAAAAATTGTGTATTTATTCAGCACCGACTGATAGTAAGTACAAAGTATGTTCAATATAAAATTTTATATGAGGAAGTTTACGTGTTTTGTATTGTGTAGTAAGTCTAACGTCTCAAATTATGTCAAATCTAAATGTCTATTATTTGTTTCTTCCCAGCTCTTACGTTGGCTTTGCCACACAAAGGAAAATAAAGGAAGGTGAACCATAAGTAAGGCTGACTTGTTTCGACTGGATGCTACAACTGTATAATTGTGCCTGACTCCAACAGATTGATATAATATACTATGACCTGACTATTGACCACTTGCCAACTGGCTTTCATGACATCACCGTCCTCATTAGGCAAATAATGTAGCGGTGTTAACACCAGGTTAACATGCATTTTAGATTCTAAATATGCTTGATGTGTATTTAGGATCCATAAAAGTGACAAAAAGTAACACAGTAACAAAACTGAAATAAAATTCACACACTTATTTTTACAAATGCTTTGTTTTCACCCACTGAACTATTTCCTTTTATACCTACCTCAGATGATCAGCACTTGCTTATCTATAAAGTACTTTTCCTCATGCCAACCATCAAGTTGATCCTCAATACTAAGGATTTATACTATTTAGTATTCAGTATTTAAATAATTTGAATTTTTTATTGTATTTTCTTTTGAATATTTTGAATATTTTTTGTATATTTTGTATCTTAAATTGTTAATTATCCTGGATTCATTATTTTAGCATTTTAAACATTAGTCTAAAGTTTATGTACAATGACTGAAATGTGTACTGATTGTTTTTTGCATCCTTTGTCTACAGTTGTTACAGTTTTTGCATTGTTTACTTGCTGCTTTATGTGTCTCAATGGCTCCTTGGGGACAAATAAAGTTTTCTGAATTAAAACTGAATTTCATCAGTGACTGTGCTTCACTGCTCACTCCTACAACCATTCAAACTAAAATTGTTCTGACATGAGACCCGGAAATCTCTGTTAATACGTTAATGAATGTCTGGGATGTATTCCAGGAGCTGGTATGGAAATTTCTACTGGAAATTATTATTGTTCCTTGTAAAGCTGAGATCACTCCTACCTTCTCTCTTCTTCTTTTAGTCTAACATTGAAGGATTTATTAGCCTTGCCTAGCATCCCCCTTGATATTCAGAGTTGATCACCATTGTTCATAGCTTTCCAACAATCATTATCACATATTTAACATGCTGCTCATGAGTTTCACGCATAAGTTGCTCTTATCTAAACATAATTTCTGATGTTTCACCAGCTTACCTTCCAACGCAACGTCACCTTCCGTGTGCCATTCAGAGGGTGTAGTTTTTCCACTCTGATGTCAGGGTTTTCTTCAAGTTCTAAATGAAACATTTGTGAGAGGATTTTCTTCAGTCATATTTTAACTGTTTCAAACTTCTTTGCCTTACATTCATCAAAATGCAAATGCTTTTTGGAGGGGAATTAATCTGACACATTTGAGAAACAGCTGCGTCTTTAGACAGAACACAAATTCCCATGAAGCACCTGTTATTGTGTAGATTTGATATGCAAACATGTAAGCATATTACTGAAAGTAGCAGATTTAAGTCTGAAGGGGTAAAAGCTTTATTCTGGTGCACTGAGACAATCAGCATTTCTTAAACATGAGACATCATGCAGCTTTAAGTGATTTAAAATAATCAATGGTGTGTGATCAAAATCAGTATCAAGTTTTTGTCTTAACCTGCAGGAACGTCCACGACTGGAGACCAGTTGCTCCACGGTGGAGTGCAGCGGCACTTATGAGTGGACCTCTGCCTGATTTGAACCTGGTACGACGAGTTCCTCAACAAACTGACCCGGACTATTCAAAGGAAGACGGAAAACTTTCACATGACACCAACAAAATTAGAAGTGATTTGTTGACTGTATAAAATGTAATCATCAGCACACTAATGTACACACAGAAGCAAACACTTTACTAAAAAATATGAGGAAATATGTGCATTGTAATCGGTCCATAAACCCATTAGTGGATGTAATCATTTACTTATGACATATTTTTAATATTAACTTCAACTACAAATATGCAGTACTACTCACGGGTAGAGGTCTTTTCGTTGGTTTTTGTTGTATCATTCCTCTTAAAAAAGCAATAATGATAAATTATTTTTTTGTTGAATGTAGAAAAACCAAAAGAATCTGATTCATAAGGAGTTATCTTACGCTCTCCCAGGATTTAGTGGAATGCTGGCGGATGCGAACTTGAGCTAAAGCCGGATGGTTCTCGGATGATTTCCAGTTTAAATGAAGGTCTTTTTTTACCCAGGACATGGAAATCCTCTGTGGAGCTTCATACTTAACTGTGCAAGAGAGGAAACATATTTAATGTGTGATATTATCTTTAAATTGTATCAGTTGCAGAACAAAGTAAGAAAATTACTTTTACTCCTTACCAATGTCTGCCAGTATTACAGGGCTCCTGAGTGATCTGCAAATGGAATTTCCAACATGTGCTTCAACCCCGATAAATACTCTTTCATGTTTGATGAGCCGTTCCTCATGAATCTGAGCTGATGTCTGTTCATAGGGCCCAAACTTACTTTCACTGAGAACAAACACAAAGAGCAGTGAGTCCCATAAGGAACAGAAAATTATGACATCTTAGAAATCTTTAGAATCACTTCTGTTACCTTCAATCTATCACCTTCAACACAAGGTTATCTATTAACTCTGTTTACCATCGAGCTGTGGCATCAGTAATACTTGAAGTAAAAAAAAAAGTCACTATTTGATAATAGTGCTTAAAAAATACTCACTTAAAGTAAATGTCATATTTAATATCACGCTCTGTCGTGTTCATGCTCCACTCACACATGTACATGGACATGTTGATGCCTCTTCTGAAGCACTCAGGACTTGAAGGAGCTTCACATGTTGACCCTTTTGGGAAAACATTTCACTTCATTTGATTATTCAAACATATATTCAACTAAAAAAAAACATTTATCACACTGAAAACCTGGAGGGGGATTTAGTTTCAACAAACACAAACATGGGATGACTTGTTCAGAATAAGTTGGACAATATAACCTTTCACCAAACCTTTCATTGCGATAATTTAAGAAATGGTGCATTTACATGATATATTTCCACACAAAAGTCAAAGAAAATGGATAAAGTTTTTACATTTTTATCTGTAACATGGACTGCATAAAAAAATCAAAAGACATAACAGTGTCCTTCAAGTGAAACCAACATATTTAGAGCTCCCTCTACTGACTGATTGAAGCTGCCTCCCCTGTGTTAAGACGTGGGACATGTCAAGAAAAATACATGCCTCCAAAAAGTCTTAAATATAGTTTCATTTACTTTCATTTGTTAATGTCATAGTACATTATATACAAGTGAGTATAACAGACCTGCGGGCAAAGGTGTCAGAAGTACTCACATTCATTACTCAAGTAGAAGTAAAGGTACTGGGGTTTAAAAGACTTTTGTAGAAATTGAAGTATCAACTCTTCAGTAGAAGTGTGAAAATACTGGTTTCAAAACTACTTCAAATATAAAAGTAAAAGTAACTTAAAAGAGGTGGGGGGTGGGGGGTGGCCTCAAGGTCAAAAGTTTAGGCTGTGCCAGAGGGGCCTAAAGTTCACATAGTTCACCCTCCCCGAGTCTCTGCCACCGACATCTTCATACTTTGCTACATACATCTGTTATTTTGTTGCTGAAGTGTGGCGTAATTTATGTCATGTGCAGGGGTGATGGATTGTGTACAAACCAATGGGGCGTGGAATGGTATTACATTTATACATCTCATCCATCCGCAATCCAATTCTCTCTCCAGATCATGACATTTCAGTGATTTTAGGACAGGTTTTTACTTTTTTTTTTTGGTGTGTCTTTTTGAACGATAACAAGCTGGAATGAAACAGGAATAGCGAGGCTATTTTTAAAATGTAAGGAGTAGAAAGTAAAAAGTCGGCTAAAAAATAATTACACAAGTAAAGTACAGATACCCAAAATTTTTACTTAGGTAAGGTAACAAAGTATTTTTACTTAGTTACTTGACACCTCTGCCTGCGTGTCTTTTATTAGTGATAATTTTGTGTTTTCATCAGCAGGAGTCAGGAGCTCTGCTGCTCTTCACTGCTTTGACTCTGACTGCAAAGAAGTCAAAGGCCAAAGCTCACTTCCACTGTCGCACCAGTGTATGTTGGAAATAATAGACTTTTGAGACCAATTCCTAATTCTTTAATCTTAGGAACAATTAATCTTCAGTGTTCCATCTTCTACCAATAAGTGACCTTTCTCCCTGTGAGTAGCAGTTTATCCTGTTCTTAAAAGAAGGGTTTTACGCTCTACAAAGAGACACACCCTTTGAAGTGCCGGCTCCTCTGGGTATGACTACCATGAAAACTGCAACTTAACTGGTTGGCATTGCTGTAGATTCATCTATCAACTTTTAAATTCAGTGCCTGGATTATCTGTACATCCATACATTTTAGAAACCACCCCAAATTGTATCAGTTGTGCCATTAAACATAAAAAGCTAGGACGAGCAAACAAAAGCCCAAAAGTAAGACATCAAACGCCCCATATGTAATGTAAATAAAGGCAAAAAAAAAAAGTTACAACAATTAAACTAGCACTTAAAGTATCAGGCTGGATAATTCTAAACTTCACTTTAAGTGTGCCACTTTAAAGATTTACAGGGCAATACAGTCCGGATGTCCTCTGTTAGTAGAAACCACATGATCTGATAAGCTAACCATATCTAGTGGCGAATAAAATTGACACTTTCACTGATCTATGTGGTTATCAACCATGTGTTTTCACACAGTCACACAGACCAAAAGCTTAGCTGATGCTAAAAATAAAAACAACTTAAGGTAAAAGGTTTGAAAAATGAATTTACCCCTGCTGATGGTCGTAAGCACCACAAACACAACGGTATATCTGCGAAGTGAGAGCCAGTGTTTTGCAGTTTCCATGAGGTGTAGTGGAAAGATTTGACGATCTCTGTAGCCTGTGGGAGACAACCTGCCTTCAACCTGTCTTCAAACTGCCTTCATGTAATTCAGCAGTCCTTCTCAGAAATGTCAGTAAGGTTTCATATCTCTCAGGTTACACAAAGCTTCGTCAAAACCACAACTGTCTAGGCAGGGGGAGGTTCAGACAGGAACGACAGCCTTTCTGAAAGTGACGTCTCTACCTATTTTCTATTTTATTGTTGTATGAATCAAAGGCTACATGGAAACAACAACAACAGAAAGCAGGCACTCATATCTACATATTCTGTGATTAAAAAAAAAAAAGCATTATACACCTTGATTAGAATTAGAATTGTGCTTACTACTTCAACATCTTTCATTTTTAAACTGCCTGCAGCCTGCTCTTCCCAGCATTACCTCTGCTCTTCTGTCATCTGGTTTCAGTATAACTCTGTGAATCTTTACTTCCACATTTTGTGTTTATTCCTGACACTACTCAAGTACCTTTGATACCTATTCACTGAGGTATTTAGAGAAGGACCAAAATGAGTTTTTGTATGATAACAGACCTAGTTATTGTTTTGAAGGGTTCCAGTGGGCAGGTGGATGTGCCTCTTTGTCTCATCAGTTCTTAACCTGTGTCTGTTATGGTATTAAAATAATTGTAATAATTGTATATATTTATTGGGGTGGTGTCAGTTCAAAAATTTACAATTTCCTGTTCCTACCATAACAGCATACTTCAAGCAACAAAAGTCGACAAATATCTGACTCTGACTTAGACTCCAACATTTTACACAGCATTTCAATTTTTTATTTTGAATATTAAGTTTTAATCAATCATCTATAGTGGTCTTTTTCTCTATTATTCATAACAAATTTAGATATTTTGATCATTTCAAGGTCGACTACTACAACATAAAAATAAAGGCTTAAGGCCAAGGTAAGTAATTAGTTTACATGCTTGATTGTAAACACATGACAGGTATGAGAAGCTGCAAAAGGGAAGAGGTTAAATAGTGATGGAATGGTATTCTATGTGTCATGTTGTGGTCCCTGATTCTTTTTCTATCTCGCAACTCCTCCTCATCTTACATCCCCATTCTTTCTCCCATTTCCCATTTGACAAAAATATTTCATTTTCAATTTCAGGAGACAGTCTATTTACTTACTGAAGGTCTAATTAGGAGTTGGAACACAGACAATACATTTCAGGCACAGATTAGAAAAAAAAAAAGAATCCTCATTTTGCATTCTTAGTATAGTTAATTAGTAAACTTTTTTAGGCCTACTAGTTAATTTTAAAAGTCCTATAAACCAACCACAAGTATCCTAATAATAAAAAAAAAAAATCATATACTGGTTAGCAGGGCTTGACATTAACACCGGCCAACTGGCCACTTTGGCGGGTTGAATTTTATCTCAAACATGGAGCAGAGAGACAAGCAAAAAGATGACTCTGATGATGAAAGCTCTGAGGAAATTTAATTTACCTCTCCTTCACTGTCATTCTAATGAAAAAGACAAGATTTTCTGATCACAATCGTTAATAAATATTTAAGCAGACAGTGTCTCTTGCTGAGTTTTTATCAGTTCAATTAATCCCCTTTACCATTTTATTATAAGCAATAACAAACTACTATTTTAATTACTATGTCTTAATAGACTGCATATTTTCATATGAAAGGAGCACAATGTTACACACAACTTTATCAGAGCTGAATACCTGATTGAGGACCTGTGGATTTTAACACTGATGTAGTCTTGTTTTGAGTGTGCATAGGGCTCATTTACATTTAAAGAGGTTGTTAATTTTTTTAAAGTAAACTTTAGCATGTCATCATCAGCTTTAATCATATTGAACATAAATATCCAACGACAAATTGTGGCCAGTGAAAATACTGAGTGGCTAGTAACTCAGGGATACCACTAGCCACAGTGGCTGGTGAGCAGAAAAAGTCAAGCCCTGAATACAGACAATACATTTCAGGCACGGATTACAAAAAAAGTAAAAAGTAAAAAAAAAAAAAAAAAAGTGTATCCTCATTTTGCACTCTTAGTATCGTTAATTAGTTAATTAGTAAACTTATTTTAGGCCTACTAGTTAATTATAAAACTCCTATAAACCGACCACTAGTATCCTAATAAAAAAAAATCATATACTAGTTAATATGTCAGAATTGTCGCTGTTCTATAAGGGTTTAGTTAACAGGTAAGGGTATCAGACTTCCACAAGTTAACGAGTGCTGTCCAAGACCTTAATGGTGTATTAAACTGTTGATTTCAAGGATATGGAATAAATGCTAAAACGGTTTTCCATAATAAGTGTACCTGCAATCATAACACACTGGTGCCCCCCAGTGGCCACAAACTGTCAGCACAGAGGAGGAACGTGAAGTAGAGGGAGAGGTCAGCCCGCCGCCGTGTCCACATCAGAACCTGAGACAGACAGCTCCTCTCCCCTCGTGCCTGAACAACAGGCCGCTTTAACGGTTTATACAGAAAATGAACAGGCCTTTGTGCTGTTGACCTTCAGGTAACATTTCTGAAAATGCCCTATGCGTGTTGCTTTGTGCTAGAAGATGGCGGAGTCGGATGGCGGGGATTTTGCTTCGCAGTATCCACGGAACAGGTGAGCGAGGCAGAATGGAAGATGTGTTGTGTCCCCGGTGTTTGACAGGTCTCCTGGTGTTGTCTGTACAGAGCATCCACGTCTCCGCGCCTTCAGCGCAGCCTGAGCCGGGCGGTTCGCTCCGGTGTAGCTGTTGTACTGCAGGAAACACCGAGGAGCCTCGCAGGCCTCCAGGCATTCACACAGCCTGGACTTTGTATCGCAGACCTACAAAGTCCAGGCTGTGGAGTTGGTGTGCGTTAATATATTAGACGTGATGCTTCGACTAAACTTTAAAACAGCTGCAAGACCATTTTGTCGCTTGATTTAAGGAAGTATTTGAGCAGGCTGCTATTTATTATATAATTGTATTTATTCACTAGGTCCCATCAAGCGTGCTGAAACTGTAGCTACATACCAATACAATGTTTTCGAGGTTAATTATTTTTCTAAAGCCAAACAAAATGAAATTGAAATAAGTACACTCCATGGGCTTAGAAGTGTTTCCGTAAATATGAAACAAAAACTAAACTGAACAGTAAAGTAGCCATGTTCTGGGGGTATGCACTGTCAAGAGTGTATGCCTAACATTCTGTCAATTTTTTTTAAATTGAAAATTTATTTCTGTCTGTCTCTGTCTGTAAAATGGGCCTATCTTCAGCAATACGTTAATTGAATAATTGGCAGTTAAAAAAAATCTAATTTATGTAAACTGTAAATTGTTGACCTTCTCATAGGTTGTCAAAAAACTTAGTTATACTTTAAATGTTAAACTAATGAGTAATTTATAACTGTTCCAAAGTTTCATGTCAGTTCTCTCACCTTTACTTAAATCAGATAAAGAAAGGTGATTAACACACCAATAAGGGTTCAACCAAGAAAACAAAATCATTTTTACATTTTTTGTTATCATGAAAGTTTTGTCTTTTTCCACCCAAACTAACACTTTTAAACTTTTTAAAGAAATGTGGTTTTTAATTAAGGATGATAACATGCTGAGGTGGGAAATTATGTATTTCTTGAAATTTTCTACATATGCTTAAATATTCAGATTTGAAAAATCCAAAGAAATTTTAACCAACTTATTTCTGCTTATCACAAAATTGTCATCCAGATGTGGTTTTTTTTTAACTGGAGAATTACTTCCATGTGATGTTTAGACCCGTTTTAGTTTTTGTTTTTGTCTTTAATCTGAAAAGTGCTTAGATTCCATTTTGAAGAAGGTGCTCACACAATTAACTCGCCAGCCTTCACAGTATATTTTGGACATTTGGCCTCATATGTGTGAATTAGTTAAGGGGTGTCAAATTAACCGTGCTCCTTTAGTTCAGCAGTACCCTCACTTAAGTTTTACTTTGAATCTTTACTTTTGGTCATCCTATCTTTGCATTTATTTTGCTCTTATTTTTCTGCAAACTTACAGCCTGCTCCTACATGTATGAGATGTTTCTCCTGATCTGACCGGGCCTCCTTTTTTGCTCTTTTAGTATGGCTAACAAGAATAGCACCCTGTGCTGCACATTCTCAGCCCCCAGCCACAGTGCCACCCTCCTCCAGGGCTTGTCCATCTTACGATCACAGGGCCAACTCCTTGACGTTGTGCTTGCCATCAACGAAGAGCGCTTCCAGGTCCACAAAGCTGTGTTGGCTGCCTGTAGTGATTATTTCCGGTAAAGTATAAATGACAAGCCTTATCTGATGTGATTATCCAAAGCAGTCTCCACAAAGATTTTTGTTAAAGTGTGCTGTGGTTCAACTGCATTGAAAGCCTCTCAGTGAGTATTTTATGTGTTGGAATAAATAGATGTTGAAGAAGTGGCTGTGATAATGCTGAAAAACTGATGATGTTACAGTGCATCACAGTCATCAGTCTGCAAGATTGCATCTTTCTGTCAATGAGATTTTAGCAAACAGCAGCAAGCAACATGCAGTCTCTGGGATGTTGATGTGTGACTACTATTTAGCTGGTTAAAAACAGTTGGAGATGGGTCTTTAGTTTTCAGACCTGGTTTCACTCTGTGTTCAACTAGATTTAATTCTAATATGTAAACATTCTGATTGAGTGAGGGCATTTAAACATCATAAACAAAATTATGTATTGATAAGGTAAATTTACATTTTGTCATGTTATTTAGCTCTGTTTAAAAAAAATTAAGAGGTTTTTTTTTTGTATAATGCTGCATTTAGGAGACTTGTTCTTGTGTTTCAGGGCAATGTTTACAGGAGGGATGAGGGAGTCAAGTCAAGACACCATTGAGCTGAAGGGTCTGTCAGCACGTGGTCTGAAGCACATTATTGACTTTGCCTACAGTTCAGAGGTCACTTTGGACCTGGACTGTATTCAGGATGTCCTTGGGGCAGCCGTGTTTCTCCAGATGGTCCCAGTTGTGGAGCTCTGTGAGGAGTTCCTTAAGTCAGCAATGAGCGTTGAGACCTGCCTGCACATCGGCCAGATGGCCACCACCTTTAGCCTGTCTTCCCTCAAAGAATCAGTGGATGCCTTCACCTTCCGACACTTCCTCCAGATTGCAGAGGAGGAGGACTTTTTGCACATTCCCATGGAGCGCCTGGTGTTCTTCCTGCAGAGCAACAAACTAAAGAACTGTAGTGAGATTGACCTCTTCCACGCTGCCATTAGGTGGCTAAGGTATGATGACTCTCGCAGGGCTCAAGCCAGCAGCATCCTCTGTCACGTGCGCTTTCCACTAATGCGCTCATCAGAGCTGGTGGACAGTGTTCAGACAGTTGACATCATGGTGGAGGACGTGCTGTGCCGCCAGTATCTCCTCGAGGCCTTCAATTACCAGATTCTTCCTTTCCGACAGCATGAGATGCAATCTTCCCGAACGCTCATACGCTCTGACGTCATGTCACTGATCACCTTTGGAGGGACACCGTACACTGACAATGATCGCACAGTGAGCACAAAGGTGTACCACCTCCCTGACATTGCTTCCCGCCAATTCAAGGAACTGACAGAGATGGAGGCCGGGTGCAGCCACGCTTGTGTTGCGGTGCTTGATAACTTTGTGTACGTTGTTGGTGGACAGCACCTGCAGTATCGCAGTGGTGAGGGGGCAGTGGATAGCTGCTATCGCTATGACCCACATCTGAGCCAGTGGCTGCGTATCCAATCCCTGCAGGAGGCTCGAATCCAGTTTCAGCTCAACGTACTGCACGGACTTCTGTATGCCACTGGGGGGCGCAATCGATCCGGCAGCCTGTCTTCTGTCGAGTGTTACTGCCCAAAGAAGAATGAGTGGACTTGCGTTGAGCCGTTGAAACGCAGGATTTGGGGTCATGCTGGGACCCCTTGTGGAGAAAAACTGTATGTGTCAGGGGGTTACGGCGTCTCGCTGGATGACAAGAAAACCCTCCACTGCTATGACCCAGTATCAGACCAGTGGGACTTCAAAGCTCCAATGAATGAGCCAAGAGTGTTACACGCAATGATTAGCACCAGAGGTCGTGTGTATGCTCTGGGTGGTCGCATGGACCATGTGGACCGTTGTTTTGATGTGCTCGCAGTGGAGTATTACATCCCAGAAAATGACCAGTGGACCACCGTGAGCCCCATGAGAGCAGGGCAGTCTGAGGCGGGCTGCTGTTTACTGGAAGGGAAGATCTACATCATCGGGGGCTACAACTGGCACCTGAACAATGTCACAAGCATTGTGCAAGTGTACAACACAGACACAGATGAGTGGGAGAGAGATTTGCACTTCCCAGAATCCTTTGCTGGCATCGCTTCTACATCAATCATAATTCCACAAAACACCACACAGCGCTAATAGTCTGACCTGTGACTGTCAATATTTCATTCTACATGTTTTTTCTGCCAACTACAGAAACAACTCGAGGTGCAAATGTTGGAGGTGTGTGTGTGTATGCGAGTGTGTGTGTGTTGATTCATTAGAAGAAACGACTTTGAAAGTAACCACACACTATAATTTCCTATCTTTGTCTTGCTTGAGGCAGGATCTGTTAAACTAACAAATAAATCTTCATTGTTTTAAAATCTCCAGTTTAACTGTGTGAGTATAAGAACTACCTACGTTTTTAAACATTTCTTATTGAGAAACTATCTTAAACTCAGTTTGTAAGTGTTGTAATTTTACCAATCAAGGGCTTAAGTTTCAGACAGCACAAACAATCTCTGAAGTCTCGTATTTGACTGAAAGTCTTGAGTTGTATTGTTGTTCACAGAGGTATTAACAAACACAACTTAAAATGTTAGACATCATGATTGTACAGTTCTGAATGTTTCTGTGTGTGTTCGCTTCAATTTATCTTGTTATATTTTTTTATTTATGATTCAAATAATGAAGCTAAAGAAAATCATTGGGTGTCACCTGAAATACACTCATCATCAAACCACATCAGTGCACATTGATGATTGCACAAATGAACACTTTTTATGTCAGCTTTGGTTGTCAAACGTTACATTCAGGCTTTCATGTCTTTTATTCTGAAAGGAGGGCAGTGGGTGAGTGGGAGGGGGTGATCTATGGGTAAGGCGCCAGAGGTTGAAATCGAATCCTAGCAGTTCACTTGAGGACCATAAGCACTGCACATGGGATGCATAACTTAACCATGAGGTTGACTGACAGTTTTATTTAATGTTTTTGCTGAAAATGCTAACACTAATTGTCTGAGTAAGCATAACGAATCAGTGTGCATCTCTGAAGGCAGCTGCATTTATTTCCGATGTGTGTGTCTGGTGAGATGACATTGTGTTCTGCCCTCAGTTAAACAAGTGCAACATATTGTGAACCACAAATGCTTTTGTCCTAATATGATGGAAACATAGGTGATATGTATATCCAACACTTAAATTGTCTGTTTGCCAGTTTGGAGCAGGCTTTTATTTTTTAACTGCATTTCTGCACTTTTCAAAGCAGTGTTTATCACACACCTGATTCTGCTGCTAAACTTATTGATGTACTTTATATGTGTGCACGGAAAAATTAAGCTTTAAGTTTTTGTTTTCCTCTTTAGATGTGACCAACCATCTGTTTGCTGGTGATGAGTGTCCTTTTCAAAACTGTCTCCTGTTTGCCTAAGTGTGTGTTTGTATTGTTCTGATGTAAAAGCACATTATGTTTAGTTGAAGTGCAATATAAGAGAAATCTTTGTAGTCAAAGCGGAATGTAGAAGTTTGTTTGGATTTATTATGTGCATCTTTTATTAAAGAGGAGTCATGTTTTAAACATACCCTTTAGTGTTTTTGTGTTTCTTTTGATAGCATGACTTGTGTCCACAGGCCCTCTGAAGCGATGGTTTGCACTATAAAGGGACCGTTTGATTCGGACACTACTACAGAAACATAAATTTGAAAACCTATGTTACTTGTGACTTAATGCATAATTATGTATTCTGACTTCAAACACTAAGAATGCACAATTATTTATGGTTGATCAATGAACTGTCCAGTCTATTGATAGTTGGAAGTGGTAAAAATAAAAATAAAATATAAAAATCCAAAGTGATACCCTTAAAAAATATATTCCTCCATTCATTAGTTTGAAACTGTTAATGTTCACATAAAAAGAAAATAATCCAAACTATCACAATCAGTCTGTTGTAGTTCCTTGTGAGTTGCTTTGATTTGAAACTGGACTAAAGATGATAGATCACAATTCTATTCAATTAGCATACTTTATTTTATTTTTATATATGAAACCTGTTTTTGTAGTTGTAATTTCCACGAATAGATCAACTTAAAGTTTCTGTAAGGAACTTTCATTTTGTGTTGGTGGCCTAAGACGAAACAATCATGCCTCTTTGTTGTGGTTGTCCAGTAAGGACTCAATACACATATTCCACTCTGAAAGGTCCAGACCAAGATCTGAATCATGAAGCCCTCTGCTGTGACTGCTTTACTATTACACAAGCTTGCACCTTTGCTCAACTAACTTTTTTGTTAATTTACCTAACATATAAGTCTGTATTTTTTGCTGGTATTTTGTTGGACCCAACTGTGGGAACAGCGTGTCACTGTTTTTAACATGCACACTGGAATGCAAAAATTAATATGAATGAAATAATATAACATTTGATGTCAGTATTAACTTCAGTGAAACATTATCAATGCCAGTGCATGTTGTGCCGTTACAATTGTTTTAAATACAGTTGTTTCAATGCCAATATTTTGTTTTCTTTTCAGTTTCCTCGTGTTTTCGATGCAAAAAAATATTTTCAATGCCAAACATAAAAGTCACCATGAAACTAGATCCTAAAATCGCCATTGTTCTGCTCCTTGATACTCAGCGCACCTCAGTGAGCAGCACAAGGAGAAAGTTCCAAACACGACTCTTTGTGCTGTGCGTGATGACGACACCAGGAGGCCCTGGCGTCGTGTGTAACGTAACATTCCATTGAGAAGAAGAGGGAAAGATGGCGTCCTCTAACAATCCTCGCAAATTTAGCGAAAAAATCGCTTTGCATAATCAGAAACAGGCGGAGGAAACCGCAGCGTTTGAAGAAGTGATGAAAGACCTGAACATCACCAGAGCTGCACGGGTAAGAGCTGCACACCCCGCCTGTTTACATGATGTTGCATCGCTGTTTGGCATTTAACGAACGCTGCGGAGATCAATCTGAACGACTGGATGCTAAGTAGCTGAAGTTATTTTTAACGTCACGAGCTGCATCGATTTATCAACGCAGTTTTCCGTTTATAGACTGCTTGGTGAAATCAGATCATGCCACCACCACACAGATATAACAGGCTAACTGGGCAGTGTTAACTAGCTTAGCACGGCAGCTAGTGAATAATGTGCACCTGTGCTCTGTCTGTGACAGGTTTGAGTTATCACTACTGTCATTTCAGGAGAAAACATACACTGTCATTTGTAAATACCAGACTTACAGCATGTTCAAAAAGTCGGTGTTTTGCAATCAGACGGGTTTATTATTTCTGTCAGGGCTTGGTTAGCGTTTGGCAGTCGGATGTTAATCAGCCTTTCCAGCTGTGATTTCTCCCCATCATGTGTTAGCTTAGTGTTATCCTCTACATTAGCAGCGGGCTGGATGGCAACAAGAAAACACAAGACATTTGAAAAATAAAAATAGCACCGCAAACTCTTTGTCTCGTTTCTATTACTTGGATGGCTTCATTTTATGAACGATATGTTAACTTTTTAAGCTTTCCCATAGCAGCTGTAAAAAGTTGTCTAACGATATCGTCTCAACTAACATTTATATCTGTCAACTATAAATAGCTGTTATCCAATTTTAGGGTTAGTCATCTGCTGGAGTAATCCCCGAGATTAAAAGTTGATATATCTTGAATTTATTGACAGAAATGTTTTTGCTAAATGATTTTTTTCTAATTTGTAATATACAGTTCTGGCTTAAATTGGCAGCTTCAAGAGGTTTCAGTTGTTTTTGTTGGATGGACCATTAAATTACCAGTAAAATGAAGGAAGTGTCTACAAAGTCATCATTATGCTCCATAAATCATATAAAATGGCCATTCTATGATTTCTTTACAAAAAGAAACATGGAAAATGATGGATTGCCCCCCTAAAGTCTGGACCTCAACCCCATTGAGCAAATTTGGGGCAAGTTGAAAAATAAACTAGGCAGATCTCTTGTACCCATAAAAGAAAGCATTTGGCTTGAGTTGAAGAAGGCATGGGATCCCTTTAGTGTTATAGTATATAGGAAATATATTGACACTATGTCAGAAAGATGTGGTTCTGTAATTGCTGGAAAGGATTGGAAAACCAAATATCCAAATTAAAAGTGCAAAGAAACAAAAAACACGCTTCATTTGATATTTGTTATCCTCAGAGAAACCATCTGCATGTAAATAAACATTAAAAAAAGAAACTGTTTAGAAGGAGGGAAAAAAAGGTCACTTTTTTTTTTTTTTTTTTTTTTTAGATCTGTCAGGAATTGTAACAATTTTGGCTACCGTTCACATATGATGCAGCAGTTCAGATAATGGTCATGAGGAGTGGAAATTGCAGTCGGCCAAAATTAATCCTAATACCTGACACACTGATGCAAGTGATACACTACAATGTAGTCATAAAGAGGCATCACTTTATCTGTAAAACTGAAGAATAAACAATTCCCCTAAAAGATCAGGTACTCAAAAAATGTCAACTTGAAGAGTCATGAAGTTCTGGCATGCTGAATTAAATTGACAGTATATTTACTTTCTGTTTGGTCTAAACCCTGATACAAATTATAGCAAAATGAACACTGAACATCTTTAAGTTTAAAGCCTTTACTCTTAGAATTTCCTCACAGTTAAGAATAAGAAGTTATTATTTACACAAATGAGCAGAAATAACACTATGATATGAAAAATGTTTTTGCAGTCTTTGATTAAGTATAAAACTAAGTTTCCAAGTTTCACAAGGGATAGGTTAAGGATTGCCTCTATTTCAACATTCTCCTTATATTATATAAGATGCTGGAGCAAAAAACAGTTAAAGTGGCTGAAGTCAGAAAATTAAAATAGTGCCAAGTTCATTTTGTGATTGAAAAATAATAATTGTTAATCCTCACTTTGGTTCTTTTGGCCCTATGGCTGGTAATTTTGTCCACTGTCATACTACAAGCCTGACTGAGCAATAATGTCATGTTGTATTGATAAAGAAAAGTTACTTTTGTCGTCCCTGTTAGATTTCTGTGTCATGCCATCCAAACATCAACCCACATCATTTGTTCAGTCAGAACCAATGCTGCCCATTGTTCAAAAAATGATTTTCATTACGGTGTTTATGTTCCAACAATGCATTGCTTCTGTCACTGATTTTGTATGAAGTCACTTGTGTTAAATGGTTGGACTGTAATCACACCAGCTGTCAATCAGTGCTCAGTCACATCATCAGACATGTTTTTGTTTTTTTTTTTCATTTTCTTGGCTATAAAAAATGTTGTGTGCTCTGTCTTTCTCATCATGTGTCATTTTTTTTGTCAATTATCAGTCAGTTATTAGTTATTTCACCTCTGTGTACTGGCAGGTTTCATTCTTTCATCACTTTTTTGTGATTCAGATCAATCATTCACTCATGCTTTCATTCAATTTTACTTTGCACAGTTGCAGTTACAGAAGACCCAGTATTTGCAACTAGGGCAGAATCGTGGACAGTACTATGGAGGCTCACTGCCCAATGTCAATCAGATTGGAAATGGCAACATTGACCTGCCTTTTCAGGTGAGCCCATAGCCTCTCTCGGCTGGTTAATCAATGGTTTGTTCTCGACCAGTGTACCTTTGATAGCTGTCAGTGATATTACAAGACATACAAGGGTTTCAGATTATCAGAAGTCTGGGTAAAGAAGAAGAAGAAATAGGCTCACAACAGAATATTCTGACTGTGCAGGTGAAGTACGCGCTATGATGACATGAAAGGCCAGACCAACAGACACAGGTTTTATCGTGGTGTAGGGGGAAGAGGGCCAGAAGTGTGTCAAGAAGTTTTACCCTGCAGTTTAATTTCTTCCCTGAAATTTAAAATGTATCATTGCTTGTCATGGCTTTCCATCTTTAAAAACATTTGCCAACTCAAGCATCAGTATGGGTGGCCCATGGCTTGCCTCATTTTGAGATGAACACATTTGCACCATTAGTCCTAAGACATTAACCTTAGTTTACATAGTTATTTGTTTTGTGTAGGAAAGTTGTTTTGCTGGCCTCATTCACCTGCTGTGTTCACTCCAGAATTCTGTGCTGGACACCAGTCGGACCACCAGGCACCACGGGCTGGTCGAGCGTGTGTACCGTGACCGGAACCGCATTACGTCTCCTCATCGCAGACCGCTATCAGTTGACAAACACGGACGCCAGATATCCTTTTTTGTTTTTGAAGCCTATTTTGTTTTTGAGTGCAAAATATACAATACAAGCTCTAATTATCAAGAGCTAAGAATAAAGTAGTGTCTTTACTGTTTGAGTGTTTTATGTAGACCAAACAGTCAGGAAAAAAGCAACAGATGCAGTGATAGAAAGAGGAGACAACTCTTCTTTGTAAAAAAAAAAACAGTGTTGTGTATTGTTACTGTTCCTTTGACAAGATTATTCTTAGAAAAGTTTTCTGACACTAGATAACAAATCGCTTGGCCAAAGCCCTTTTCAAGAAATTAGATCTCACTAACACCAGTGTGTGTGTGTGTGTGTTTGTGTATGATTCTTACTGTGTATCAGGTCTTTGAAGTTTAATGAGTCATGAGCATGAAACTATGGATAAGTTAAGATACCTTTTTTCATCTCCTTTATTAGCCTTGACTAAGTTCACATTGACAGCTGTCCGTACAGCTCAGTTTACCTCTCCCCACCGCCAGACACAAGCTGGAGAAGGTAAGCCCCCTTCCCTATGTCATTTTGCCAAGATGATAGCTGGGAAACACGACCCAACCAAAAAATTAAAAAAAAAACCTCATAATTAAATGAATCCCTCTACTAGCGTTGATATGAAATTCCTGAACTCACCAAGCATCTTTGAACTTTTTCCTGGGCCAGAATATCTGGAATAAAAGCCCATGACTAAATGTGATCCTTCATTGGATTTGTTGCTGAAGAATTGGCTGTCTGCCTGCATTAGGGATTTGGCAGCAATTTTGCTGACTTCTCATCTTTCTCACACATTCAGGACTAACTCGGATTCTGCCTTACACCAGAGCGCCATGAATCCAAAACCCCAGGAGGTGTTTGCAGGAGGATCGCAGGAGCTGCAGCCCAAACGAGGTAACAGAAGCTCCAGTTACAAAGACACAGAGCTGCTTTTATTTATTAATGTGCCACGTGTTAATGCAGGCAGCAAACCTTAGATGACACAAAAGTCAGAGTCACAAAGAAAGTAGATCTGGACTTTTAATGAAATATTTATGGAGCAAATGGATACTGATCCCTGGCAAAGAACTGCTTCAGGGTGCTGGTGCTCCGTGTGTCTGGATGGAACTGATTCTGGATAATCTAGAGAGGAGGGTCAATAATTCACTGATTATCTATGGATTATGTCTTTTTATGTGTGACGCTCTGATACAATGAATCCCAGCTTGGCTGGCACCCACTCTGTCTGTCTACTGGTCACCTTGCTATTTTTAGACTGCACAGCACTATATCCTGCCTGACTGGCTTGGATATTGATGACTCATTTCTTGCTCTGATTTGTATTGTTATTTATTTTGTCAAAGCAAGCAACTGTGTCTTGCTGTTCCACTAATTAGTACTGCTGCTAACAGTGCCTGGAGCAGAGGACTCGGAGTCAAACACAGACAAGGATGGGCAGAAACAGCTGTGGGACGACAAGAAGGTAGTGATGGGAAATGAGAAGAGCTGTGAGATTTACACTCGTAATTCAAATGAATCACTTCAGAGTCGCTGTTTTATTTTCTCATCAGGATGATTCATCAAAACCCAACTCATGTGACGTCCCAGGAATCAAGTGAGTGTTTGAAACATATTGTTTTATCACTCTTTACCGTGGAACATCACTGAAATGTGTCAACCTGTCAGTTGCACGTCATAAATAAGTCATGTTATAAGAGCACTGAAACAAGACAGCTGGTGTAGGTCCAGTGTGAATGCCGGGGAGGTCTATTGTCCTTCATCCTGTTGCATTTTCCAACGTGTTCTCAAGATGTCAAACAACGAGAAGTGTAGTTAAAGTTAAAAGCCTTCTCAAAACATTGCAAGAGGCTTCAAACAACTTCACTTTCCTTATGGGCTGAACTCATGTATATTTGCAGGCAAGTGTTGTGCATTAGCAGGAATCAGTTTTCAATTTCAATTTCAATTTAGTTTATTTGATAAGGAGGGACAATGTACATTCATAAACACTTAAAAAAAATAAAATGTAATTGTACCCAAATCTAGCTACCAAGCTGAATTCCATTGGTACTCCCCCCAGCTAAAATATAAAAACAAACAGGTTAAAAAAAAAAAAAACTACAAGTATAATATTTAAAGGGTTCTGTTCTTCTTGTTTTGTTTCTTTTTAAGGAAAAGAAAGAACAGAGAAACATTATCATTATAAAACATTTTACAATACATTACAATCATAGTTTTTATTGTACACAGGTGGTCAGTAGCAGATGTTGAACTGCTAGATTTAGACAGTAAAGTGCTGGAGTTGAGTATAAAGTGCTAGAGTTATTAATTAAAGTGCTGAAATTAATGTTTAAAGTGCCAGGTCTCTTGGATAAATGAGCAGTGAAAAAAGCGTACAGGGTTTATGACAGTAGGGATGGGTACCCTTCACATTTGAAACGATACGGTACCGATTCCTGGTACCTAGCAATCAGTATTGGTACTCAACAGTACCAATTTTTGGTACTTTTGTGTGTTTATGTGGTAATAAATATCAATTTGTTTAGAAATAAAATGTGAATTATTTTCAATTTAACATATTCATTCTTTAATATATAAACTTGCAATGCTGTGTTCATGTCCAGCACGGAAAATCTCCTACTCTTCCGCTCCCTCACAGTTACAAGGATACATTTAGGTACCTAAACATGGTACCTTTTGATTTTATGTGAATCGGTACCCGGTACTTTTGACAGAATTTGATCAGTACCTATAAAAGTACCTAATTCGGTACCCATCCCTTTATGACATTTTTCTCAAAGTTTGATTTCTGGGCACTTAGAGTGGAATTTATCACAGTCTCAATAACAACACTGTGATCACAGAAGCATCAAAAGAAGCTACACAGCAAGAAATGTGTGTAACATTTCAGCTGATCTTGGCTAAAATCAGAAAATAAAAATCTGTTGATTATATTGTAGAAGACAAGTTACTTCAAGTTACTTTTGGACCATTTTTGCCTTTACTAGTTTCATAGACCACAAAGAGGTAAAAAAAAGAAAGAAAAGAAATTGGGAAGTAGGAAGTATGAAGTGAGGCAGCAGTCTCTGCACTGATCAGCGTGGCTTCTTTCTGTGAGGGTTCATGCTTTAACTACAGAGCTACACTGTAACCCTCATAGAAAATATGTTGAGTTCTTACAGAAAAACAAAAAATGCTTCTTCCTCAGTCACCCTATTATGTGTTAACAGCATAAAAAATTATCATATAGAAGAAAATCATAGTCTGGGTTGTCCTTGTACTGTGTGAGGGTAAAATCAGGTCAAGTTTGAAACAACAGTCTGATGGAGCTTATGTCTGTTCAGTATATTCCCATCACCAGACCAGGAGTTGAACCCCTCCCTGCTGCCTGCTGCACACAACACTGGCGGTTCTCTCCCTGATTTGACCAATATTCAGTTCCCCCCTCCACTGTCCACCCCACTGGACCCCGATGACACGGTGGCCTTCCCCTCCCTCAGCTCGTCCAACAGCACCGGCAGCCTGACCACCAACCTCACCCACCTGGGCATCAGCGCTGCCAGCCATGGTAATATCTGATTTTAAAACTGTAGTTCTCCAGCATGTACATCAAGTGAGGAGGATGTTTGGAATTACATAAAATTTGCAGTTCAAAGGACAACTCTTGTGTAATGTCCACTCAGCTATCAGTAAAAATAGGTTTTGTTTTCTGATCCACAAAGTAACCTGGTTAGTCTGTTTGTTTCAGCAGATGGATACAAAGAACCTTTCATGTTGTTTTTCCTCTTTTTTCCTCCTCACCTTAGGGATCACCACCCCCTCTCAGCCCACCATGACTGCCACAGCACAGCGCCGCCAACCACCCGTGGTGCCGCTGACCCTCACCTCTGACCTCCATCTCCAACAGTCCCCACAGCAGCTTTCACCCACTCTCTCGTCACCCATAAACATTACACAGGTGAGACTGCGGTGTTAGTGTGTGAGGCTCTTGGATGTAAACACAATCAAAACTGTTCAACAGCCCAATTCTAAAGTACTGATCCATTTACTGAGGTTTTGCAACTTACTCTGTAGTCAGAGTCTACAATCTCCTTTACCTTTAACAAGAGTGAGGTTAGAATAAAGCAACCAACAAAAATGAATTAACATGCATGAAAAAATAAACCCATCCTGTTTTTTTAAATGTCAAACTTGTCACTTGTTATGATCTTTATGTCTGTGGAAAAATATAAACAATGAGTCGGTGTGTGTCTTTCCACAGGCCGTGCCAACAGAGACGCTGACCCTTGAGCAGCAGCTCGCGCAGTACCCACTCTTCAACCAGCTGACAGCCCAGGCCCAGGCTCAGCTGCTCAGCGACCTCCAGAAGCAGCAGCAGGTCCTGTCGCAGGGCATCCAGCTCATCACTTTGCCTCCTCTGGCCTCCCCAGGAACAGCCACGGCCACTGCCAGCAGCCCCTCCTCGGACAGCCAGAGTCAGAGCCAGACCACCGCCAGCATCAGCGTCAGCTCGGTAAGAAGACCAGGCAGTGAAATCTGAAGGTAGAAACAGAGACAACTGTTTATTTCAAAGAACAGCAGGAAGCGTTTGGATTATTCTTTGGATTTGTTCAACTTATCAAGACAAACATGAATTCTTGCTTGAGTCTTTTCCCTCCACTTCCCATAAAAGCAGAGGTTTTGTTTTTTTGCTTGTTAGGTTTACACTTCTGGGATGGAGGCTCCAGGCAGCTCCTTGCATACTTATCTGACTAGCATATTCCAAAGATTGTCAGGTTTTGTGTAGGTAATGTTTTTCAGATGGTTGAATTTGTGTGTTGTTAAAGCAAGACCCAGGTTGACACGAGTTAACAGGATATAAACAAACCTTCTTACTCGACAACCACTTCACTTTCTAACTGGAGTCCAGGATAAGGTCTTTCCATTTTAGCCTGCACTGTTTAATGTAAAGCTAAGTGTTTTTAAGCATTTAGTAAATTTTCACTATCACATTTTTACATGTGCAGACAAACTGACTTCTTTCTGATTTGTCTCATGATATATTTATCTATATCTATATTGGTTATATTTCCCATCACTATACACTGTAATTAATCAGTCGATCGAGGCCAGCACCCATACACATCCCATCCTCTGAGATTTGTGTGTGACAGGCATGGAGCCCCGTGCTAGCTAACCCTCTTCCCTCCAACAGTACCGCAATCAGACTGGCTCACCAGCCACTCAGTCTCCAACCTCCCCCGTCTCCAATCAAGGCTTCTCCCCCGGCGGCTCGCCTCAAGTAAGGGCCCACCCACCAAGCTAGCTGCTGTTTGGGGAAGGCCTTTGCGCCTGGGGGAAAGCTAGATGTAGATGAGTTAGGCTGCTTTTCATTCTCTGTATCAGCAGTTAATCACTCATGGTGTCAACAGCTGCATCACTCATGTGTTCATCTCCACTGTTCACTGTGTGCATGACAACACTGCCAGAGTTTTAATGGAGTCTTGATTTGTTTGTCTTGTAGATGGTGAAAGTTTGTTTTCTCTACAGAAAGAATAGAAAATGTTTTCAAAGCATATGAGTAGTTGGATCATTTAGACAAATTGCTTAAACTTCCCACAATGTTCAAAAAAATGAACTGACTTTGACGGTTTGTTAATCATTTAA
This sequence comes from Halichoeres trimaculatus, assembly GCF_033239565.1. Taxonomy (NCBI): domain Eukaryota; kingdom Metazoa; phylum Chordata; class Actinopteri; order Labriformes; family Labridae; genus Halichoeres; species Halichoeres trimaculatus. Next base: position 13,498,173 of record NW_027437182.1, on the reverse strand, counting down.
ACCCAGCGTTTAACTGAAGGTTTTGCAAAGACCAAACATTTGATATTGAAATGTTAACTTATTGTTTGGAGAATAATATGCTTCTTTTAGATTTAATGCCAGCAAAATGTTTCTTAAAATCCTGGGGCAGGATTGTGTTGTGATCAATAGGGTAGGCAGGCCAGTTAAGCACCCATGCTCTTCCACGACATAGCTGTGCTTTTGTAATAATTACAGAACGTGGCCTAGCTTAGCTTGTCTTGATTAGATATACAAGGTTTCCCTTTAAAAGGTTATTGTCTGGATGGAACTGTATATATTGTTCTGTGTTATTGTGCCCTACCAGATATGCAAGTTACCCATGGCATGGGCACTTAAGTATCCCCACAAAATCAGCAATGCAGCTTTTAAGCTGTATCTTAATTACAAATCTGTGGTCCATCTCAAGACGGCCGTGATTTCCAAGGAGAAGGTAAAATTTTGACTCGTTCAATGAGAGGACAGTTTCCTGATTCACATGAGTTCACCAGAGAAATCAGTGCCTGCATTCGTCTTGTGTGCGGGATCCTCTTTGTAAGGGTTAGGATTAGGTAGTGGTTACTTTTGGATGTGATTTTAAACTCATGCAGTGATTTTCATTACAGAGTCATGTCTGTTTCAATGTAGTGCCGCCTCAGGGCTTTGTCTTAGATTTTTCCCTGAAAATTTTCAGGTTTCTCTACGTCTTTTTATATTTTGTACTGTAGCAACGAAAACCCCAAACTCGTTGCTTTTTTAAATGCCGAGGAAAACTATTTTGAAATTGTTTTGCCATTTGCTCGTATAGTCTCTCACAGAGGTGAGCTTTTCTTCATCTTTAAACCCTAGAGCCTTAGAGGAGTTTGTCTTTTTTACCTACTCATGTTTTTAAGCTTTGTTAGTTGGTAAATGCCCCTCCAGGTTGTTTTCCATGTCCGAACAAAATGTTTTTCTGGCATGAAATGAAAATGAGCATTTATTGTTTTGTGCCATTTTCAAATAATTATAGGGTATAAAATGGTTTGCAAACTGTCTAAAAAAATTTTTTTTAAATCAATATTTTACACAGCATCTCAAATTTTTGGGGACTTAGGGTCATATTTTAGAACAACTCACCTCAGGGGTTGTCGTGAGGCTTCAGTTGTGTTATTCTGACTTTTTATGGGTGTGTTTTTAATGAGTTGAGTGATCAAATCTGCCTCACTTTACCTGTGTTCATCACACACAAACCTGACTTTCTCAGCTCCAGAGGAGTCATCAGAGCTTAATCACATCTTCAGGATAACATTTGGCAGAAAAGCAATGTCAGCTGCATGTGTTTAAGTAATTCACTGGAAGTGTTTTTCAAGGTTCAAAGTTGCTTTTATGCAGCTACATAAATTTATGTAGTAATGTTGCAACAGAGGGTATTTTCACATTATGAAATTTCTCAAGTTGTGCTTGTTTGTGAAAAAAAGAGTAAATTAACTTTACAATCAGTTCCTGGCCACAGGGGGAACCTTAAGATTGAACAAACACGTTGAAGTATTTGCCCAATCACAGAAGAATCGTTTGTAAATCAAACATTTTAATATTGTGTTAGCAGCACGCAGACTAAATTTTTCTCTGTTCGTGTGAGCACTCTTCTGCAAACCCTGGCATGTTATCATCCACTGCAGATGACTGAAATCTTGGGTCGGGTAAGAAACAACTTTACAACTGACGCCAACAAGTGCACACAATAGAATTGACATAAAAAAGAAGTTTACTACTTTTTATGATGTATAAGAGGAAATGAAAGACTGAGATTGCAGACTTATTCTGATACGTTGTATGTCAGTTAGGCTTTGAAGTCACACGGTGTTTGTGCTTTTTCTCATGGCAAGATTAATTTCAGGGGAATTCCAGTATTTGTCAACCTGTTTTCATAGTGTGTGTCACAAAATTAGATTTTACTCATCACCTCTGTTGAAGGGATTTAGAAAAAAGTGACACATTTTTTTTCAGTGACCCATAAAAGAGGTGGGTCAAAAACATCAGTGTGAGAGCACCATGGGTTCATTTATTTAAGTTACCGTTTAAGACTCAGGTCAGCAGCCAATCAAACTACATTTTCATATCATTTCTGTTTGAGTCAAGCTGTTAGAAGCTAACGTTGAAGTGCAGGCTATTTCATTTCCCTACTTCAGAAATGAGTGCACTGTTAACCACATCTTATAGTCATGACGCATAGAAGAACCTTTCAGATTGAGAAATACCAGATTTCCCCTTTAATCAGGTTAATTTGTGTTTGTATCACAGTGAAGAGGGCTGCTGCGGTTAACACAACAATTTGCTGTTGTGTCTTTTCCACAGGAATAAAAAAACACAATGAAACAATCACATCATCTTCATACATCCATTACAAACAGTTTTATTTGGTTGTTGTTTTCTTTGAAGGTCATTTTAAATGATTAGAAACGTAAAATTTGAACTACTAAATTCATCACTTATTTCTTTTTGCCACTGAACCGTCACAGCCCTAGTCATGAAAACCATTTGCTTTGGTCACTGCTCAGTCCAACACTTGTGTGTTTTCGTGTTTCTGCTTGAGTTATCTGTTCTGTCGCTGAAATGTCTGCTTGTGGGCGACAGATAACTTTGTGATGAAAACTGGTCTCTCTGTTTGAACTTCATCAGCCTTCTTCACTTCTTGTCTGATTTCGATGCTGTTCTTTCATCTTCCAGCATATTCCTGTGGTAGGCAGCATATTTGGCGACTCTTTCTATGATCAGCAGCTGGCACTGAGGCAGACCAACGCTCTCTCTCACCAGGTGATGCACGAGCAGTCAGCAGCAGTGTCAGAAATATTGGCTGGGAGTATAACCTGACTTAAAATTGAGTTACATCTCTGTGCGTTAATAGCTGGAGCAGTTCAACATGATCGAGAACCCCATCAGCTCCACCAGCCTTTACAACCAGTGCTCCACCCTCAACTACACACAGGCGGCCATGATGGGCCTCACTGGAAGCAGCTTACAGGACTCGCAGCAACTCGGCTACAGCAGCCACAGCAACATCCCCAACATCATCCTTACAGGTAGCAACACCACAGGTTTATACTGTGCACATTAACTTGTCTATTATTGTTCTGTGTTCAGCTCAAACAGCAACCTCTAGTCCAGGGGTGCCCTAATTGTTTTCAGTGAAGGGCCAAAAGTAAATCAGGGTGGATGGACCCTGGACCAACTAAACATTCATGTTGCAGTGCATGATATTAAATATGTCTATAGCATAACTGTGCAAAATAAATACTCATACAAGTGATTTTGAAAATAAATACATTTTTCTTTACTGTGTTTCACAGCATGAAATTACTGAACATCCATGCAGCACAAATACTAGGCCTATGTCGTCAAAGACATTTAGTGCATTACAACCTAAACATCGGACACAACATGCTTCTGTGAAACCAAAATAGTGCATTTTCCATCTTTTTAGAATAAGGAATAGTAATAAAACTGGAAACCTGCTTTATTTTTTCTCCTACAAATGAGTACTGCATTTACATTAATTTATAAAGATTTAAAACAGCGATGTTTTTACTACACATTAGGCATACTGCTGTGGAATCAGTGTCTGTATTTATGTTACCAACTATTTTTAATCTTCCTCTTGCCACTGTCTCATATCCTCCATCCCAGCCATGACCCCGCATCTTCTCACTCTCTGGTCATTGACTTCCAATTTGAGCTGACGGGACTAGCGCCACTCTACTCCCAATGTAACACAGTGTTAAAGGGCAACTCTGTTTTTTTGACACCTGAACCTTATTTATAGGTGTGTGCATGCTCATATACTCACTCAGACAAACATGGTGCAGCTCAGAGTCCTTCAGAAGTTATTTAGATCCAACCGACTTTAGCCGCACTTAGCGGGGGCCACGGCAAGGGAGCTTCAGCGCGGGACATAATCTCTGCAAAATCGCTCATTTCGGCTATATTTTTTCCATCCATCGCCAGTGTTATCATAAAGTCAGCTCGTCTACCGTCTTCAGACTACGACTTCGAGTTTGACGGTTGTCCTTACCGATTTGAGCCTGAGTACACGGACGAGGAGCTTCATGAAAGAAGGATGCAGAGGGAGAGAGACGAAGAGCTGGCTCGAAAACAACAAACAGGAACACGTCCACGACTCAATGCGAACTGGTGGTGCGTTTGTGGACCGTGTTTGCCTATGGCAACAGAAGAGGAGCGTGTTTGTGATGGGTAGCGATAGATGAAAAAATATAGCCGAAATGAGCTATTTTGCAGAGATTATGTCCGAAAGGGCTCCGAGCTGCACGATGTTTGTCTGAGTGAGTATATGAGCATGCACACACCTATAAATAAGGTCCAGGTGTCAAAAAACCGGAGTTGCCCTTTAATTTGTGGTCAGGACAGGAAGTGCAACAATAAATCAATAATGAACGAGAAATTCAGGCTGCTGGCAGTGAGAAAATAGTAATGATAGTTAAAAGTATATGTATTAAAAAAAAAATTAAAACATGGGCAACTGGCCGAAAAAAAATCCCTGGGAGGCCAACTTTGGCCTGCAGGCCCCATATTGGACAGCCCTGCTCTGGTCTTCAGTATGAAAAACTACTGGTCGTCAAGCGTCCAATTGAAGCTGGCTGCAAAAAAAACAGCGACTACATACAATCCCATTCAAAATAAGAAATTTTAACAGCACAAAAAAGATAAATGCCCACAGCCTGGTTTAAAAAAGTTTTTTCCTCATCTCTCTATCAGCGCGCATTGTTTCATAGCTTCTTCTTTTCAAAGTTATTAAAGTTGAATATTCTGCCCGTATAAGGGCATGGCTGGTTTGAGAGGAGGAGTGCAGTTTAACAGTCCACAAAAGAGGCTCAAGCCCCGCCTCTTTACTTTATCTCAACCTAAATGAATCCAAGTCAAATCAAGCTTTTCCAATATGGCCCCAGCCAACAAATGAGTGATGCCACAGAGACTACGTCCGTATATTATACAGTCTATTGTCCAACCAAACCAAACAGCTCAGTGTTTAGATGCATTGCAGTGTTTTGATAACAGTTCTTGGCTGTAGCTGCATCAAACACACTTTATTTCCTTTTTTCATTATCTAATTCACAGAATAAAATTTAAACTTTGATTTATGCTCATGTCTAATCTGTCAGCTTTTTAAATCTGGTTTTAAGCTGTGTGATACTCAGTACTTGCTGAGCCCTCCCTGTCTTCCTCAGATGTCGGTGTCACTTCTCTTGTTTCTCTGATGTTGTGTCTCAGTCACAGGCGAGTCTCCTCCAAGCCTCTCCAAAGAGCTCACCAACTCCCTGGCGGGCGTCGGTGATGTCAGCTTTGACGCAGACTCTCAGTTTCCTCTGGACGAGCTGAAGATTGACCCGCTCACCCTGGACGGACTGCACATGCTCAACGACCCTGACATGGTGCTCGCTGACCCCGCCACTGAGGACACGTTTAGGATGGACAGGCTGTAACACAAGCAGCTGACTGTGGACGAGAACAAGAAGAGAAAAAAAACACACTAACTTGTGAAAGGAGACAAACAAAGGGCAGGATGAACCCTCTCCCTTGTTGCATGGCCGTCCAGCTGCCCGACCTCGCCCTCGACTCCGTTAAGCCCTTTGAAACGATGCGCCACAAAAAGACAACAGGAATAAGACCTCCAGTGGCTTGCCGGGGAATGGCCTAGCTGTCGTTTTGAATGAGATTGGTCGCTCAGCGCTTTCGCTAGCCTGCTGTGTTTACAGTGTACCATTACATGCCACATATATTCCAAAAATGCACATTTGACTATTTTTTTCTCTTCATATCCACTCTAATTTTTTTTGTTGAAATTTACTCGTAGCAGGAAGCTGCTAGGACATTGGGCTAAACCGTACCCATTATTACGGCTGTGTTGAAAACAAACAAAAAAAGAAACCAGCCGGTTTGCTTGTACGCTGCAGTAAGAGGAAGCGGTTTCCCATCATGCCATAACGGCTTTCTATTTCACTCTCAAAGCTTTATTTTTGACAACCAAATGTTATTTTCATCATGTACTGTACGTTTTGATGCTTTGTGTATTTATATGTTTTATTTATTTGGTTACAGATTTTATATTCCATTTCATAGTTTAAATTTGATGCCAAATGCTCTCTGTAGGCATAGTGTAAAATTGCACTGATGTTATTTGTGTCTATTTATTGATTACTTACATATTTATATATGTGTTTGTTAAGCTACTTGGTTAATGAAGGAGTGCAAAACCTCCCCATAGTTGCTCGTTGGTGTTAGATGTGCCATTCTCTGACGTAGGACGTGGTAGACGTTGCTGTCCTGCAGCCCAACGGTCAAATCAAAATCTCATAGTTAGCACCGCTCCGGAAAAAACGCTGCGTGCTCCAGAAATGGGTTGATTTACACCACTTGAATTAACTTTTTCTGAGAAATCAATCAGGTATTTCTATTGAACCAGAAAGCAAGAAAAACGCATCCAAATTAATTTTCTGCCAGTGAAAAGCCAGTATATCTCCAGACTGCAGCCGTCTGTTTTTAAACACTAAAATCTTAAATCTTTTTAAGTCGTCACTGTGAAATCACCTGATTTTGCCTTACATGAGTATTCTACTGTTCTACTTAAGTGTCTAGCGTGACAAACGTATTTTCGTAACTTGTTGTAACATTTTCTTGTATTGAGAGGATCTTAACTTTGGTCGGTGATATTTGTGGTTCTGTTGTGTAAGGTTTGACAAATCAATGTACTGTATTTTGTATCGGTACAGTTTATAGCCAAATTGTTGATGTTTTTTAAAGTGGAGCTTAGAAAAACAGACTAAAAAAATTGAACGATGGGTTTAAAGGTTTTAGAGAGTGCAATTATGGGGAGGCTTTTTGCTCCATGACAGGGAAGCTCTTACAAAAACGCTCGAAACCAGTGCTGCACAGGTCATCAATAACAAAAACACCATACAACGAAAATTAATAATCTGCTGTAGAATGTTTAATAGGACTGAAGTCTCAGATGTTTATCGTGCAAAACAAACCTGCAGGGTTTCATGGGAAACATGAAGGCTACATAAAGAACACACTATGGAAGAAGAGTGTATTTATACATATATACATATATATACAGTATTATATGCACACAGCACAGAAATCATCTGTTCAGTGTTTGAAACAACAAAACCGTCACAGAAACAATCAGGGATGTAGTAGAGTCTAAAACTGTTTACGCAACCTTTTTAACGGAAAAATGTTTACACAAGTTTCATCTGAAAATGTACATATTGATATCAGCTCTCACTACATCCATGACACATCTCTTTGCCAAAACAAGGTGTCAAATTTTTGCTTCAGATCTCAGCCTCAGTGGCCTTTTGTCAGAGTTTCCCTGGGAGGTGTGTGCAGGTCTGTGGGATCATGTTTGGTATATTGTAATGTTCATGTACAGACAAGCTTATCATCTACTCACCTAAAGCGCTGTTTTTGGAAGATCCACACCCTCACCTGGCCTCCTGGCAAAGGAATCACGTTTTGTTTACTACACACCACTACTGTTAACTGGGTTAAAGTGTTTGTCAGCTGTTCTTCATCTGAGGTTTTGGTTTGCTTCAACATACATGTGATTCCTATGCAAATGAGACAAAAACAAGACTTAATGGAAAAATCCACCTCTGATGTTTTACAGATTACTAGAAATTGAGCTGGATTTATACTTCTCTAATAGGAAGTAACAGATGGAGCTGTCAATGGCCTACATGTATTTTTTTTTCCAATATGTTTAAGAGATATTTTGAAATAAGTGGAGCTTTAAAATTTGATCTAAGATGCCATTTTTCCTTTTCAATGACACTATCTACATATGTATTAAATCAAAGAGGATAATGGCCCCTGAAAACTTTTTATTTATTTACTTATTTATTTATCTATTTATTTAAAGGTTAGGCCAATAAAGAAATATTTATTTATTTTCAATTTAAGTTCTGTCTTAAATCAGTATTTCAAGAGTCTCAGAATCCTGTGAAAAGTCAGAACTGTATGTAAAAAAAAAGTAGGGAGTCTTCTACCACAATGATTGAAATCCAGCTTATGTCCCCTGTGTGTGATCCAGCACTGGATGAATTCTGCTTCACGATGGCAGCAGGAGCCGACACACAAAAACAAAAAGTGACGTCACTAAGAACTCTTACAAATTCTGACTTTGACTTCTGAGGATTCTTAAAATTAAGTCAGGATTCAGTTTTTCTTGTTTTCCAATCTCAGAATTTTGACATTGAAGACAGAGTTTAAAGAAATTGTCTGTTTTTATTGTCCTTACCCTTAAAAATAAACTTCAGTGGCTTTTATCCTCTTCTGTAACATTTGCATGCACAGTAATTACTACTTACTGGTGTCACAAAACCTCTAAAGTCCCCTGAGATGGTTGTTTTTATTAAAGGTTTGGCTCCACATTATAGCCAATGTTCGAAAAAAGAAGTTTGACAGACAGAGAGTGCAGGACGCTGAATGTTAAAGTGGTGCTATGACAATCAAAACATGTTAGGTTGTGCTCTGAATGATTAATTTGTCTCGGTCAGAGGAGAAGTATGAAGCCAGCTTAAATATGAAATTAAAACTCTTGTGAGTTTTTAGCTATTAACAGAATTAAATGACTGTCAGTGCTTCTTTGAGACGGACTAAAGCAAAGGAAACCATTGCCGGTCAGATCTACTTAGAGTTTTTGGTAACGTATAAACGGTTACAAAGTCTTGCAGGGGTAGGTGTCAGAAAAACTGCTTAATACAAGCTACTGAACTGCCCTACGTTTAACAGTTTCCATAGCAATGAGTCAGGATGAGTGGTATCTTTGAGGGTACCATTCATCCAGGGTTGATACTTTGTCAGAAATACCACTGGTGTCCACAGGGGGCGCCAAATCAAACATTAACAAAGTTACTCACAGGAGCTTTAAGTTATATTTGTCCTTTTTAATGTGACTTGTTATGACTTGTGATTTTCCTCAAGGGACATGATGTTGAACCTGACTTGATTATTTTAGGCCAGTCATCCCATATTAGCTGTTGGTAATATTTAAACTGTTGAATTGCCCTTTTCTTGAAGTAAGAAAAAAAAGAAAACCACTCTGCAATGCATCCATGTTGGATTTTTCCATTAAGTCACTGAAACAAATGTTATCAGTCTTTTTAGTCAACATGTTTCCAAAGGTTTTATTCCTAAAAAGAAACTTTGTGTTAAAGCCTAATGTCACTGTTGCATTGCCTTGTACAAAGGATGCTGGTGATTTTTGTGCTCTCCTGTCACTTCTTGCTGTCATCCTGCTGAAAATCAAGTCCTTCACTCTGACTTTGTACATATGCTATAGCTGAAACTAAAATGCATGACTACAACTGACAGTCAAAACCTCTAAATGAAGGCCTTCTATGCGCAGGTTTGATTTGTGTAACATATGCTACCATGAAGTCTAAAGGGATGCATGTAAGGGTTTCTCCTGTGCAACAGTTGACTCAGTTTCCTGTTCAGTGACTCTGTTACCTCCATCTCTGTATAATGCTACTTCACGAATGATAAGAGAATGTATTTCCTGTGGCAGTGTCCTAGTTTTTTCGCCTGTTGCCAAAAGCTCCTGGTCGCGCCACAGTCGTACCAGGCTATTCTCTTTCTTCAGTTTGTCCCTTTCCCCCTCCGAGGAATCAGACTGTTGCTCACTACACTCTCTTTCTCTTTCTCTGTCTTTCTCTTCCTACTGTAGCATCTCACCGCCTACGAGTGTAAACAGTCGGTTTTTCCGTACAAAAGAAAACTGCTGTAAACCCGGCCCCTCCTCTCTGTCAGCACAGCCTCTTAGCTTTCTGAGGAAAATGGAAGCAGGATCTGTCTCGCCAGGGTTGTGGATTTGGCACGTGCACTGTTTGCATAAGCGGACTTGAATCTTCTGAAAACTTCTGCGTTACGCAGTCGACTGCATGACATGATAGACATATTGAGCTGTTTCTTATCCCATGCTATGTACAGGAGTTTGATCTCGCTATGCTGAAGTGACACCAGATATGATTGTTTTATGTTGTTGTTGCCTATCATGTCAGGTTTTGGGCTGGGTAAAGTGTATCTCTGCTGTTTTGTTTTGTTTGTTTTCTTTTTTTGTGCAATGTTTAGTCCACTAGTTGCTTTGCACTTTATTTGTGACTTCCTGGCTCTTGAGCAGGGACTGTTCTGCCCTATGTGAATGCTGACTGTTTCACTCCAGATGTATACTCCGGAGATATTTTCATGTTAAAGAAAAGATGAATTCTCTATTTTCCTTTGTAAATTATATTTTGGCTTGTCTTGTTTTTTATCTGTGAAGATTTTAGGGGATGCAAAACCAGAAAGGGCTTACTCCACTGCAGCTTGCGCTCTCATGTTGGAAAGGAATGGCACTCCGAATGTATTTCTCTGTTGGTTAAAAACCCCCATCAGCAAACAGCATAGACTTTAAGCCAGTTGCAGCTCTTGCAAAGAGCCTGGTCTGGCAATTGTAGTTAGTTGCAAATGTTTTAACACTTCAGTGCAGTCTGTATATTTATCTGGATAACAAATACTGCTGCAACAAGTGTGCTGAGTGCTGCCACAACCAGCTCAGCCCAGGAAATGATCCAGCGCCCTGTTATGCATCTGAATATGAACTACATTAACACAGGATCCAATCCAAGAAAAATCTTTGATATAGATTCAGTTCATAATACTTTGTTTACCATTTACAGCTGAAAACATCAACTTTTAGGGAAAATATTGGTACATGGAGCTTGATGTATTGGAGAAGATGAAGGATTACACTTACCTTAGTACCCCCCTTTGAGAAAATAATGGAAAGAGCGGTGACACGTGTGAAAAGGTATGAGATACCTTTTTACAGATGTCACAGGTTTGTTTACAAGGTTAGCAAAACTTACACTTGATTTTAAATTGAGGCAGCTAACTCACCGTAACAGAAGATGATAGGAGCAGCGCGAAAATCGAGGGTCCTTGGTTTATGTAAGAATTGTGAGATTAATTTTCAATGAAATTCGAAAGATTTATTAGCACAAAGGTTATGGAAAACTCAAAGTTAAAACTAAAAGCTGTCTTGTGCCTTTGTGTGAGGATATCGTCAAAATTATGTTTCAGACAGATCTAAGACCCATAATTCTGACATCATAAACTAAACAAACTTGTAAAAAATCTAATCTATCCAATCCTGAGATTCAGGTTTAAAGTCCAAGTCAGAAACTTGATATTCATAAAGTTGTTTCTAACCTGCTCCCTTGAACCTGTACTCCAAGTTATGAGTTTAAAGTTATGAGTTAAACCAGTATTTCTCACATGTGAAGCATTCATTTGCATTTTTCTTTAAGAATTCTCTAAAAAGAGAGAAAGCAAACATTTTAATCTAAATATTGAAAGCTAGAAGTTAATTTTGCAAAGTGCTACGTCAATTAAATCACCTCAAAGTGTATTTTCTACATCTTGTAAACTGTTTTGTTTTTTTTCCTTTTTTTTCCTTGACCTGCTGGCTTGCTTCAGTCTGAGACACCACTGATGTGCATCGCTGGTCAGCAGAGCCCTGTTTGCAGTGAAGCTAGATGTTGTCTCAAACTGAACAAGCAGATGAGTGCAGCTCCAGCAGGAGTTCTGTATTTGAAGGGTTTATCCTCACTCTCAGGATGAATGGGAAGAGTTGCTGCCTGTCTTTACTGCTTGGTCCCAGAGTGTTTTAAGTCCGTATAAAATCTCCCTTTAATAACACGAGGTTTTCTGAATGGCTCTTCTGCTCTCTCTGGAAAAACAGTTTTCAGTTCCACTAAAGCTTATAATGAGAATAGCATTATATCACTGTTGTCCTGTAAGTCGTAGTAAAAGATCTGTAGCTATTTATTTGTTGCCATGTGATTCTCCTTATGTGACCATTTGTTTATAAGATGAAAGAAAATTGTTGATTAAATTGAATGTGGAAGACAGATTTTTCTCTGCACATAGTCTTGATTTGCAGAATATGATGACTTAAAAAAAAACAACTGTCCGATGTCATTTTTCAACACTGCAGCTTGTTGCTGTGAACATGCATGGTGTTTGGATCCTGTTGTATTTTGTCTTTGCTATTGTTTATATTTTGTAATCTGTATTTCCAAATGCAAAATTTAAAAGATTATTTTGGATATGTGCATGCTTGTGAAATGTTTCAGGATGTTGATTTCCACTAAAAGCTGTTGAGTTTGAAAGAGGTCACGTCTGATACTTGATATCAAGTGTTTGGTTTTGCAGTGTAGCTGTTGAATGACCATAAACACGTTTTTATTTAGTGGCAGTAGACAAGTTCAAAAAGTCATTTCTGTAATTTCTGCTTCTGAGCACTAAAGATAATACTCCTCAGATTTGAAACCTCAATGTAGTTGAGAGCCTTAAAGAATGGGTATTGTGGGGTTTTTTTTATTAATTTATTTTTTGTCAAAGATGCAATGAGGAGGATCTGTCTTAACTGGACTGCCTCGCCACCTTCTGGCCCGGAGTCTTACGAACACTGTCATAAATTTCTTTTGGTGAGGTGTGTGTTTGTTTTGGAATTAAACAGAGATCGGATGGAAACAATTTTGTATTTGTTCAAGACAACTTTTTACTGGATACAACTTGAGGTAAGGTATTTATCAGTACAGTTACGTAGTGCTAGGGATTAAAACATGACATCATGCAAAAGTTGTAGTAGCCGGTGATATGCAGTGCCCAGTGCTCTGACGTATCTGTAGGCTAACATGACAACACGTAAACACTGTCAATTTATATGTAGTTTAGTAGCTGTCTATATTTAGCGCTGCTGGCAGCCCGGTGCTCTAAGTCTAAAATATGTCCACCACCGTAATGTGTAACGTTAGTAAATCCTGGTAATGTCCTACCAGTGCTAATCTACCAAGCAGAGCTAACGTAACCTCACTCTTTATTTTATTGATAGACTCTTGAGTTTGGATAGACCACAGCAGAATAACTGCTGCATGTGAGTTGGAATGGACATTATCACGCTTTAGTCCTTTTAGCCTTTTGCTCAGGCTGTATCACTCTCCCATTTAACTTTCTTCTGCTCTTCTCTCCTTTTTCTGTCCGACAGTTAGACTCCAGTGTCCACCCTCACTACAAAATCAATCACAGAAATCGTTGTCAACACAGAAAAACACAGATCTCTCTTCTCACTACCAAACTTCTTCAGCCGGCATGGTGTTGTCATAGAAACCTAGATGTCCCATAAATCAATCTGGTCCAGCTTGACCCGATTGGGAAGCTAAGAAGTAGCATTTTGAGTCAACCTGTTACCTTTAATATTGGTGTTTTTGAAAACCCTTATTTCAGCCTTTGTGTTTGAGGCCCACCCCTGCAACATGTTGTGAACTAGTTAAGAGATCATTTTGTGATGACCTCATCATTTCAGTAAGTCTCGTCATCATCAGCATTTTTACTTTATGTGCCTGGTGAAAAGCATCAATACTCCCTCTCTAAGTTTAGAATATTTTTGATTGAAGAAACAAGATAAAGCACACAATGTTTACCAAAATGTATATTTATTAATTAGTGACAGTTACATCTTTTGAATAATTGTACTCTAAAAATTATTTAAAAAATGCTCTAATGTACCTTTACAGTGGACAAATCATTGCTGGCAAACATTTCAGTCAACAACTAAAAGATGTAAAGAATTTAAGTAATATTATTTTTATTATTATTGTCATTCACCATCTTGAAGTTCACTCTTGTGTCTGTTATTCTTGGCATGGTCAATCTGTTATTATTTCAGACACAGTTGATTGACTAGTTCTCCGTCTGATCCCAGTTGTGCGTCGGAAAGCCTTCCCAGAACCCCCCTGAGTGTTTTTTCCTTATCAGAAAACCAGTTGGACCTGCTGAGTTCTGTAGGTGTCAAAGTCCTCAGGAATTGTGTCTGAAGAAAAAAAAAGAAAGAAAGAAAGAAAGAAAGAAAGAAAGAAAGAAAGAAAGAAAGAAAGAAACAGCATAATCAATTTTTAGTTTACAGTTTGAGTCACAAGAATATATATTTAGCATGGGACATTCACATGACAATTAATAATCAACATTAATATTAATAAGACTTTTTTTATTTTTAGAAAAATTGCATAGACACAACAGATGTGCCATTAACGTTATTCTATTTTTCAAATGTCCAAAAATCTTCCAATCCAACTTTATTGCCTATTATGTAAATAGAATTAAAGTAGACAAATAATGAAAAACTTATGCCACCATTGCAGCGGTAACGAAGGTTGGCCCAGATGATGTTCTCCTGGGAGAAGCAGAAGACTCCAAGGCGACCTCCTCTCATTGTGGCGTCGATAATGACGCCTGTGTCTGCTACCATCTGAGGACCCTCATAGAAACGAACTCTGGTGACAAAAACACACAACAGCAGAGACATCAGTTCTCAGAGTATCATTGATAACATATGCATCAGTGTATCTTTCTTAAAACGATATCTTCCAGCAAATAAGAGTGGCACTTAAATGGGTTGGTACCTGATGTAGCCGTCAGCAGGGCGGTGTTGGAGGAACCAGCGGTAAGAAGTCTTGTCCTTCCAGCCAACATTGCGCGAGTCCTTCCAAAGGAGTTTAACCTGGTCACTTGTATCCCCAGTGTGCCAGAGAGCATTCCTTAGGTTTTCACCTGGACCAGTGTTGGACTTGACGGCCTTTTAAAAACACAAATGACAAGACGTCTGATTCCCTGGACTCACCTTTGATGGCAGTAAATCACAAAGCATATCATGTCCACTCTTCAATATTTGTCTTTTCATTTTGGCTTAGCACAAGAAGAATTGAGTGTCATCATGTTTATGGTTAAATGAGTCAAACTGAGTCAAACTACCTTGAGTTGTATGCCTGGTTCTGCCACGGCTCTGAATGGGTTTGCCTGCCAGTAGATCTGCTCAACCTGCTTCCACATCACCACGTAGAAACTGGAGCTGTCCTGGTACCCAAAGATAAATCCTGCGTAGTCGTCGTCTGTTACCGTGTTAACATGAAACGTCCCTTCAAAATCCACTCCACTGAAAGCAGTGTAACCTGTGGGTGACACACAGCGCCATCTTTTTTTTCCCACATTCTCCATGTTTAAAAGGTAATACTCTAAGAATCATATCTGAAAGGAGAGATCAGGAAGGGTTTACAATTGTCCTCATCATGTAAGTGTCTACTATCATTTGACCTTATTGACATGGTTATAAAGTCACATTCATCATGATCTCACCAACAGCAAGGCCGGGATCACTGTTCATGGTCTGGACAATCTCTCTTCCCTGCAACAAGAAAGAAGAGGGACTGAGAAATCTTCAGTGTTAAAGGGACCAGCAAATATTTGATCCACCAACCAGCGCAATGAGGACCATAGTCCCTGCACAACAGCGCCCCAGGAGCCTCACTTTACCTGGTTCAGCACCACCCAGTTGGGATCGATCTGTGCGTCTCCTTCAGGATCTAAAACAACGGTCTGGTACTCCCTGAAGTCAGTGAGGGTGACCTCAGCATTCTCGGGACAAACATCAATGGTGTCAACGATGGTGTCGTTGTCGAAATCCTTCTCACATATGTCACCCACACCGTCACCTGAAGAGAAACAGAATCAGGTGTTTTCTTTGTTTTCTTTCACTTGATGTGAGAAATAAATCTAAAAGAGGACCCACCATCAGAGTCCTCCTGAAGAGGGTTGGGGATCAGACGACAGTTGTCAGGTCCAGGTGGCAGTAGGTCAGGGATGCCATCGTCATCATCGTCATCATCACACTCATCCCCCTTCCCGTCTTTGTCCGTGTCGAGCTGGGAGCTGTTGATGACTGCTGGGCAGTTGTCTCGAGAGTCCTGGTGGCCGTCTCCATCACTAGACGAGGGAGACTTTTTCAGTCACTTTTAAAATATGACACGTGATGAGACCACTGAGGTTTCAACTCACCTGTCCTTGTTGGTGTCACAGGGATCCCCAATCAAGTCATTGTCCATGTCAGTCTGGGAAAGATTGATTACAACTTTAAATATGAAGTCTGGATGATGACTAACACTGCAAAGTGGATCCAGTTTTCACAACTTTCTTTGTGATATTGAAGTTGTTTCTCTCAGTGTTTAGCCAGTAACGATGCTTCTTGGCAATAATTTCTTATAGGGTTGGAAAGTCTATTTGTCTTGGAAATGGTGCAAAATTTCTGAGGAACATGCATTTTTGTGACCTGTTCAGGGTTGGGAACATAAGGACAGCTGTCACAGGCATCGCCCACTTTGTCTCCATCGCGATCAATCTGGTCAGCATTGGGAACCCTTTTGCAGTTATCCATGTGGTTAAGGATACCTGAGATCAAAGTGTTTTTTTTTTTGTTCAAGCGGCATTCACCTTGCATTGTCTTTAAACAACATTTCTCAGGATGCCCAACCAAAATATACTTTCAAAGTGACCAGTAAGCCCCAAATCTGCCGATCAGGAAGGATCACACTCTGTCTTTAGATACCATGTTTGTTTTTGTCTGAGGAGCATTGAAGTAGATTTTAGTTACTTCCTTTACAAGCATCCAAGATGGCAGGCCCCAATGTTTAATACCTTGAATGTCACCGCTGACCAAAACAGGCTGACCCAATCCTTAATGCCATGTTTAATAAAGACATTATTAAAAATATTTACCATCCCCATCAATGTCCTCATCGCATTCGTCTCCAAATTTGTCCACATCTGTGTCTTTCTGGTCATTGTTTTTGACAGCACGGCAGTTGTCACAGGCATCACCAAAGTCATCTTCATCAATGTTCCTTTGGTCCACGTTTGGCACCAACACACAGTTATCCTGTAAAGATGCTGTCTTAGTCTCTTCAAGTACAACTGCCTCCAGAAAAGCTGAAGCTGCCACAGATTTTAATCTTTCCTATTCGTGTTGTATGCATAAACCTGTGTGTTGAGGATCCCGTCCCCATCTGCATCCTCATCACAGGCGTCTCCGATTCCATCGCCATCGGCATCTTCTTGACCGGAGTTTGGCACAGTGAGACAGTTATCCTGAAATGGAGTATACAACACTTTAAAAGAGGGAAGAAACTATAACCTACAGCGTCGTTGGAAAGCTTAAAGGTCCCACATTATGCAAAAATCACTTTATTAAGTCTTTTAGTGAAATTTGTAGGTCTTTGGCTTTTCTCCCAGCCCACAAAATGTGATTTTTAATGACAAATCCTGTACTTAGTAGTGCTTGTGAATGTAAAATCCTGACCTAAAAAAAGCTGTTTGGAATTTTTGGGGTTTGCTGACGTCAGTAATTCCCTTTTTTGTCCAATCAGGAGCAAGTGACCTGATTGATCCACCGGAGCAAATACCCCCGAACCCCCTCCCCGCCCACTCCCCTCCCCGCAGCTGGAGAGAAATCTCTCCAGCTGCGGGGAGGGAAGTGCTGCTGTTTTTGGCTGTAAACAGCCACATAGTTCCTTGCACAAGTTTCCCATCTCCGAAGAAGACAAGACTAAGTGGCTAGAGTTCATTTATCAAGGAAATGTGCCAGCTACACTCAGTAAAACTGTGCATGTGTGTGCTAGTCACTTCACTGTAGACCGCTTCTCCAACTTTGGACAGTAAATAGACTGGTCCTGAATCCAGGCGCATTACCAACCATCCGCCAACAAACCTCGGACCCTGGAAATGTGAGTATTTTAAATGCTGTGTGCTGTGGAGCAGATGTAAGAGCTTTTCCTCAGTGTCCCCCCTGTCTCTGTGTTAGCTTCAGGATGCTAACTTTAGCTGCGGTTAGCCAGTTGTTTTAGCCTGTAATGTTACGGTAAACAAGCTTCACTGTTTTCTAAACATTGTGCACTCGGAGCTCGTGGCGCCGCTCTCAGTGACATGGAGGAGCGGGGCGGTATCAGCAGTGGCTCATTTACATATGAAGACCACGCCCACTAAATCAGACCGTTCTGAACAGAGGGGCTATGAGAGCCTGGAAACAATGCTGCTGTGCTTGCTTTATTGGCTTTTTGGACCAAAACATGTTACTACCATTTAATGAAGACATCAATGATCCATATTAAACTGCAGAAAAGGAGCATAATATGGGACCTTTAACAAAACTGCTCACCTTGTTGCAGGTCCTCTCTGGACAGTCCAGCTTTTCATCAGGGACGCCATCGATGTCAATGTCAGACCCACACAGGTAGCCATTTCCAGCCCATCCAACTCCACACTGGGAAAACAATAGTTTTTTTTATAAACCATGTTTTATTTTACTCACACTATTATTGTTACAGATCTCTGAATTCAGAATTCTGGTACAGATTAAGATTTATGAGTTTGGCCTTTTATAACACTATTGTGTGCTGTTGTTTGTACAGACCACACGTTCACGTTTTTTTTCCATTGGTATCTTTTGTGACATGACAAACAACAGAAAGCAATGGCATGCGCAGGCTTTTTTAGGGGCAGGTGCAAATAGAAAACAAGGCACATACAGCACGCCACTGAAGGGGGCACTAAGTTTTACATGTTTCTCAGAGCACTCCCAAGACTTAATCATGTTTTAGGCCAGTGTTTCTCAATTCCGGTCCTGGGGCCCCCCTGCCCTGCATATTTTAGATGTTACCCTACTCCAGCACACCTGACTCAAATGAATGGCTCGTTATCAGGCTCGAGCAGAGCTTGATGACGAGCTGATCATTTGAATCAGGTGTGCTGGATTCAGGTAACATCTAAAATATGCAGGGCAGGGGGGCCCCAGGACCGGAATTGAGAAACACTGTTTTAGCCAGACAAGGGAGCAGTGTTTTTTCCACCCAAGAGGGCACGTTAGCACGTGTTTTGGCTTTTACATGGGCCCATTAGCATTTGTCCGTCAACAAATGGATAACCTCCTATCCACAACACTGACAAATTTAAAATTTATGTAACAGACATTTGTTTTTTGACGTATCAAACCAAATCAAACTTTATTTATAGTACACTTTTCAAATGTAAATGTTTAAAAGCAGCCCCCACTTATTTCCACTTTGCCCAGACCCCCACCCCAGCACACACACATACACACACCCACACACCTACCCCTACAGGGTCAACCAAGTTTAGTTTCCTCACCTGACACTCAATTTTACCCTCTCGATGGACGATGCACTCAGCACTGGCGTGGCAGGGGTTGGGTTGTCCGTTCCCACATGCTCTCTCGGGTTTACACCCACGCCGCTGATCCCCAACATAGCCCTTGTTACAGGGACCACACCTGTATGAGCCCTGATGACAAACAGAGGGCACAGACCAATCATAAACCATGTCAGGAAGCATTTGTCTATGTTCCTGCACAGGTATGTACTATCCTTAATGTTACTGCAGTGAATACACAATATGCAACTAAAGACTGAAAACATTAACAAATGAGATGGAGACAAAATCAAAGCATAGTGCTGTTGTTTATACTCACAGGGGTGTTCATACAGACAGAGTTAGCCACACAGCCTCCATTATTCGGGCCTTCACACTCATTGATATCTTTGCACACCTTGATGGGACAAACAAAGATGGAACAATCAATAAATCTGCTTTATGACCCCACCAAGAGCAGGGAGGAAAGAATGTAATGCAATAGAGAGAAAACTGTCATGGTTTGGGTTTTTGGTTTCTGTGTTTCTGAGTTTTCTTGTGTTTTTGCCCTTGTGTTTCATTGTATTCTGTTCTGGTTCTGTGTCACCTGTGTTTGTCTTGTGGAATGTCTGTGTCTCGTCTTTAGTTTGTGCTTCTTGTGGTTTTGATTTGCTTCTTGTCATGCGTTTGTCTTCTTGTGATCATTTCTAGTGTTTTGGGGTCTTTTATGTATTTAGTAGCTGTCTTGAGTTTCCCTGTGTTTGGTTTGGTTCTCCTAGTGTTTCCCTCCTTGTTGATTGCTCCTCATGTGTTTCACCTGTGTCTTGTTTCCCACCTGTGCCAATCACTCCCTGTCTATATAGTCTCTGTGTTCAGTAGGTTTCGGGTGGGTTCATTGTATGCTGTCCTTGTTTGTTGTTCCTGTCGCCGTGTCATCGTGCCTCCTGTGTCTCCAGTGTCTCCAGTGCTTTTTGTGAGTTCCTTAGTGTTTTTGGTTTTTTGTTTCTTTTGTTGGAGTTTCATGTTTGGTTTAAGTTTTTGAGTTCAGTTAAAATAAAGTTTCTTTTTTCCATCTGCATTTGGGTCCTCCACCTTTTTGGTTTTTTCCCTCGGGACTTTTCATGACAGAATGAACCCACCAAAAGAGGACCCAGCAGATTTTTTACTTTCTATGGACTTTTGTTCTAGAATTTCTTATTTTCAATCTTTTTTTCGCGGTCCTGAATGGATTAAGGAGGGCCAGAGTCAGTCTCCCTGGAGGGGAACCAGACTGGCCATTTTTCCTGGCACCCGGGGAGGCCGCCATAAGAGGCGTGGTGGTCCCCCACAGCCAGTCAGGACTGCCAATCCTACCCCGCAACCAGCAGGGCACCACCCACTCCCTGCTCCTGTGGACCTGCAGAGCACAGCTTTTCGTTCTGGGGTCCTACCCAGCCCTGCTCCTCGCCCGGGGGTCCTGCCGAGCACTGTTCCTCGCCCGGGGGTCCTGCCGAGCACTGTTCCTCGCCCGGAGGTCCTGCCGAGCACTGTTCCTCGCCCGGGGGTCCTGCCGAGCATCGTTCCTCGCCCGGAGGTCCTGCCGAGCATCGTTCTTCGCCCGGAGGTCCTGCCGAGCACTGTTCCTCGCCCGGGGGTCCTGCCGAGCATCGTTCCTCGCCCGGAGGTCCTGCCGAGCATCGTTCCTCGCCCGGGGGTCCTGCCGAGCATCGTTCCTCGCCCGGAGGTCCTGCCGAGCATCGTTCCTCGCCCGGAGGTCCTGCCGAGCATCGTTCCTCGCCCGGGGGTCCTGCCGAGCATCGTTCCTCGCCCGGAGGTCCTGCCGAGCACCAGTCCTCGCCCAGAGGTCCTGCCGAGCACCGTTCCCCGCCCGGAGGTCCTGCCGAGCACCAGTCCTCGCCCGGAGGTCCTGCCGAGCACCCTTCACCGCCCGGGCGTCCTGCCGAGCACCAATCCTCGCCCGGAGGTCCTGCCGAGCACCAGTCCTCGCCCGGAGGTCCTGCCGAGCACCAGTCCTCGCCCGGAGGTCCTGCCGAGCACCGTTCCTCGCCCGGAGGTCCTGCCTAGCACCGTTCCTCGCCCGGAGGTCCTGCCGAGCACCAGTCCTCGCCCGGAGGTCCTGCCGAGCACCAGTCCTCGCCCGGAGGTCCTGCCGAGCACCAGTCCTTGCCCGGAGGTCCTGCCGAGCACCAGTCCTCGCCCGGGGGTCCTGCCGAGCACTAGTCCTCGCTCGGAGGTCCTGCTAAGCACTAGTCCTCGCTCGGAGGTCCTGCCAAGCACCAGTCCTCGCTCGGAGGTCCTGCCAAGCACCCTTCCTGGCTCGGAGGGCAAGACCCTGGTGGCTCTCTCGGCTCTCAGGCCGTCCCCAGTGACTCTCTCTGTTCAATGGCCGTCCCCAGTGACTCGCCCGGCCGTCCCAAGGCCGACTCCTGCTCCTCTCTTGGCCGTCCCCAGGCCAACTCCTTCTCCCCGCTCGGCCATCCCCAGGCCGACACCTGTGCCTCGCTCGGCCGTCCCCAGGCCGACACCCGTGCCTCGCTCGGCCGTCCCCAGGCCGACACCCGTGCCTCGCTCGGCCGTCCCCAGGCCGACACCTGCGCCTCGCTCGGCCGTCCCCAGGCCGACACCTGCGCCTCGCTCGGCCGTCCCCAGGCCGACACCTGCGCCTCGCTCGGCCGTCCCCAGGCCGACACCTGCGCCTCGCTCGGCCGTCCCCAGGCCGACACCTGCGCCTCGCTCGGCCGTCCCCAGGCCGACACCTGCGCCTCGCTCGGCCGTCCCCAGGCCGACACCTGCGCCTCGCTCGGCCGTCCCCAGGCCGACACCTGCGCCTCGCTCGGCCGTCCCCAGGCCGACACCTGCGCCTCGCTCGGCCGTCCCCAGGCCGACACCTGCGCCCCGCTCGGCTCCCAGGCCGACACCAGTGCCTCGCTCGGCCGTCCCCAGGCCGACACCAGTGCCCTGCTCGGCTCCCAGGCCGACACCAGTGCCTCGCTCGGCTCCCAGGCCGACACCAGTGCCTCGCTCGGCTCCCAGGCCGACACCAGTGCCTCGCTCGGCTCCCAGGCCGACACCAGTGCCTCGCTCGGCTCCCAGGCCGACACCAGTGCCTCGCTCGGCTCCCAGGCCGACACCAGTGCCTCGCTCGGCTCCCAGGCCGACACCAGTGCCTCGCTCGGCTCCCAGGCCGACACCAGTGCCTCGCTCGGCTCCCAGGCCGACACCAGTGCCTCGCTCGGATCCCAGGCCGACACCACTGCCCCGCTCGGCTCCCAGGCCGACACCAGTGCCCTGCTCGGCAGTCCCCAGGCCGACACCAGAGACCGGCTCGGCCGTCCCTAGGCGGACACCTGTGCCCCGCTCGGCTGCCCCCAGGCCGACACCTTCTCCTGTTGCTTTTCGTCGCTGGCCAGCTGGCCGGCCCCCCGAACAGTCTCCTTTGTGTGGCCTGCCACCTGGCCGGCCCCCTGAACAGTCCCCTTCGTGTGGCCTGCCACCTGGCCGGCCCCCTGAACAGTCTCCTGCGTATGGCCCGCCACCTGGCCGGCCCCCTGAACATTCTCCCTCGTGTGGCCCGCCTCCTGAACATTCTCCCTCGTGTGGCTGGCCACCTGGCCGGCGTCCTGAACATTTTCCTGTGCGTGGCTCGGCACCTGGCCGGCCTTTTGAACTTTGCCTTTTGTGCGGCTCACTACCTGGCCGGCCTCCCTGACTTTTTGAGTACTGTGTCCCTCCGGCCTTGCCCCCTCCACCCACCCGAGTTGGGCCTTCTGAGATTTTTGTTTTTTCTTTTTGGGACATCTGGTATCTGTCCTTTGAGGGGGGGTACTGTCATGGTTTGGGTTTTTGGTTTCTGTGTTTCTGAGTTTTCTTGTGTTTTTGCCCTTGTGTTTCATTGTATTCTGTTCTGGTTCTGTGTCACCTGTGTTTGTCTTGTGGAATGTCTGTGTCTCGTCTTTAGTTTGTGCTTCTTGTGGTTTTGATTTGCTTCTTGTCATGCGTTTGTCTTCTTGTGATCATTTCTAGTGTTTTGGGGTCTTTTATGTATTTAGTAGCTGTCTTGAGTTTCCCTGTGTTTGGTTTGGTTCTCCTAGTGTTTCCCTCCTTGTTGATTGCTCCTCATGTGTTTCACCTGTGTCTTGTTTCCCACCTGTGCCAATCACTCCCTGTCTATATAGTCTCTGTGTTCAGTAGGTTTCGGGTGGGTTCATTGTATGCTGTCCTTGTTTGTTGTTCCTGTCGCCGTGTCATCGTGCCTCCTGTGTCTCCAGTGTCTCCAGTGCTTTTTGTGAGTTCCTTAGTGTTTTTGGTTTTTTGTTTCTTTTGTTGGAGTTTCATGTTTGGTTTAAGTTTTTGAGTTCAGTTAAAATAAAGTTTCTTTTTTCCATCTGCATTTGGGTCCTCCACCTTTTTGGTTTTTTCCCTCGGGACTTTTCATGACAAAAACAGTCCTGTACTCAGACCTTAAGTGTTCCTGATTCAGAGCAGAGCTCTCTGTTTGACAAACTGTGTGTACCGAGCGAATGAGGAGGTGCTGCTGATGAATGTAGAAAGGAGGCAGTCATGAGAGGAAGTCAACATGTGAAGCTGCAGATGAGGGAACGTTCCCTACCCCAATTTGTCATTAAAAAACAACCATCTCTAAAAAGAAATGTTTTTTTTTTGTATATTTCTTTGAGTTGAGAATATTTGGCCATAAAAATATATCTACAGTTGAATTAGTCTTTTAGATTGTCTATTGCAGGGGTGGCCAACCTGTGGCTCGAGAGCTGCATGTGGCTCTTTGCCTTTCAGCGTGTGGCTCTTTGATCCATTCATAAAAAAATATTTATATGTATATTGTTATGAGTAGTGGTGTGCTGATCAATCTTATATATTGATATGTTGATGCCAACGTTGGGATCTGTATTGATCAGTACTTAGGTAATGAGACTGATACTTAAGTTTCAGTTTCTCTTCTCTTTATGTTCTCCTCTCACTTATGTGCCCATAGATAGATAGATAGATAGATAGATAGATAGATAGATAGATAGATAGATAGATAGATAGATAGATAGATAGATAGATAGAATGACAGTAAAAACAGAAATCTGTCTTAGACACGGCTTCAAGTACGAATTTAAACACACCTACAAACACAGTAAATCTCGCTTTGAAAATTGGAAATGTATTGATTTTCATTTTATGTCATTTGGTTTATGTGTGACAGGAAGTGCATTTGTAAAACTACGTGTGTGATGTGGCTCTTTGTTGTACCACGGTAATTTCTGTGGCTCTTGGTCTCTGACTGGTTGGCCACCCCAGGTGTATTGTGTGTGTTTGTGTGTGTTTGACCCAGACCTGTTTGTTGGCCTTGGCGTAGGCGAGGCCAACACCTTGAACCTGGGGGCCAGTGTATCCAGGAGGACAGGCACCACAGCGGAAACCAGGGGAGGTGTTAATGCAGCGCACGCCCATGTGACACGGCATTACAGTGCACTTAAAAGAAACACAAACACAGAGACAGTGACCTTCACTTCTGAAGTATTGTGATTTGATTTCTTTCTTTTGTTTAACCTACAGACATGCGCTGATCATATCTGTACCTCATCCACATCAGTGCAGTGTGTGCCGTTCCCCTCCATGCCGTCAGGACAGGGTCCACACTTTATACCCTGAGGTGTCTCCATGCACTTCACCCCAGGGTGGCAGGGGTTGGGAATGCAGGAAGGACGAGGCTGCGTTCCTCCCATCCCTAATGAAAAAAAAAATCAAACATGCTCTTTTCCAGCAAATAAAAGAGCTTTTGGGGATGCCTGGTATTGAGGAAATCTGCGCTCAAATCCAACTTGGGGCGAGATGGGGCAACTCAGCTTTACCCCAATTATTCAAGTTTTACTCTGCTTAAAATTTTAGACTGTTTCAGATTTTCGGACACTGCTCTCCAGCCCACATTTTTACTCCACACAAATAGCTGCCTAAAACTGTAGGAAAATGTTTCTGCCAGCTCTCATGTGAATTTGAAGCTGAACAGATTTATAGATTAAGCCCAAAGAGCCTCAAAGCAGCAGGAGCATTGACCAGCTGCCTCATCTGCTCTGATGGTAAATGAGACATGAAATTCCTCCCGCACACCACTTGGGAGTACCTTTTAAATTCACTCCTGTGTTCTTATTTTTGGCCTTAGAAATATAAAATCCACATCAATGAGTTTAGCAGACTCTTATAATCTGTAAAAACAAAATCATTTACTGACAGAGGGTACAGTTTGGCCCCACAACGACCAGTTTTTAAAGGAAAGCTCCCAGTTTTTTCTCTCAAGATCTTCTGCCTAAGGTGCCTCACTACCAGTTTTTGCCTTTATACAAAAAATATTTTATAAAGCTACTGAATTAGAGAGTACAGGAAATGTTAGAAGCAACATTTTTTGATCTATTGGTAATTCCATAACTCTATTAATGTTATGATATAGAGACTGTTTGCTTTTGTATCCTGGCAGATTCTTTCATATCACAATCTTTGAGTTCTACTTTTGCAAAATAATATGAGCAATATGCAATATTGAGATTCATGAGGTTTGATGTTTGGCTTGTGAACTCACCACAGGCTTCACACTCCATCACTGTGTTCTTCAGGAACACTATCTCTTTAATCTGGAAAACACAACAAAACATCAAAGAAATGTCTATGGTAATAGTCACCTAAAATACAGACTTGTGAGGGAAAAACAGCTGTTTCAAGTTTTTTGATATTCAATGTGTCTTTTAGATGTAAAGAAGTCAAAAAAAGTATGTTGATCCTGAAAACGTACATACATCTTTTTTGCAGGATGCTTTTACCTGTTGTTTCAGAAGCTCCTTTATCTCAGCCAGCGCCAGGTTTGTCATTTTAATCTGACTGATAATTTCTCCATCTGAAAATAATCAAATCACAGTAGATAATACAGCCATTGGTTGTGTAGTTTACACAAACACAACATGTACGCTCATCACAAGGTTTTAGTTCTGCGTTTTCATGTATTTTGGGGTATTCTTGTTTAGTATTTGGACTCTTCTGCCGTAGAATATACAGAAAGTGAGACATCAGAAATTAAACCCACAGCTGCGTTTTTTTGGCAGTAAATCAGACGACACGTCTTTGCACCTCATCTGTTTTCCTCTTGCCTGAATGTCTGGGACCAGTCGCTCCACTTGGGAGTATATTCAGAGATTTAAACACACTACAACATGATCCATCGCTCATCAAATACCTGACGCTCCTCAGCCACCGCAGCTCTCATTTGTATCCACTGCCCACGCATTCGCTGGAGTCAGATATGTTTTCATTGCACAAGAAAAACTGATTTTCCAGATATGGAATGACACAAGATTTTCTGAGGGATACATTTCAAAGCTTGAGGGTTACTTTCTTTGGTGTTTTCTTACAGTAAGGCTGGATTTACTTGAGTGATTTGCTTTGTTAAAACATACCCAGTAAGATTATCTCTGAAACAAACTATATAACTTTTTAAAGACCAAGTTAGTTGAACAAATCCTCATTTTTAAGAAAAAGAGAAGTTTGTTAGTGAAAGAAAAACAATGTTATTTAGTGATATTTACCGGGATACAGCGTGAGGAGAATTCAAACTGAGGCATTGAGTGAGTTTATTCTTTTATTGTTGTTTTCATCAGCCACTCAGAGGCTCAAATTAAGTACAACGCGTCAGCTCCACCAACTGAGGAAAATCTTTAGCTTAACTATCAACTTCTTATCAAGTGTGTGTCGGTCTACTTACAACCTGTGAAGGTAATTACAGGGTTTTTAAGGGTTATTAAAAGTTTTTGTTTACAGTAGCAGCCTGTTGTGGCCAAAACACAGCAACAAGAGCAGTTAAAGACATTAGTTTATATTCAGTAATGAGCAAGGCCTCGTGTTTGGAAAAATCATGGATTTCCTAGAGTAAAGAAGTTAATTTCCCAACAGGATCCAGGTGTTTTTCACCAACTGACCCAAGCACCCCTCAACCACTTTGACCACAACACCATCACCATCCCTCTCCCCCAGGGAGCCCTAAGAGGGCAGAAATCTCCTGCGTATGAGGCGCAGGAAATGTGCTCTTCCCATTAGCAGCAAATCTGTTTACTGAATGGATTCAACAGCACAGAGAAAAGATACCTGAGATAAATCACTCGTGCTGCTAATAGATTGTGACATCATATAACAACTGAGGCCACACACTGATGGATTTTCCAGATTCTGAGAGACAGCAGTTGAGCGCAGATGAACGTTAAAACAAGCAAATATCAACGCAGATTCAAGGACACTCAAAGCTTTTTAACATGGACTTCATCACTGAACTCCTTTGATTTTAAAATTTTCACCATTCCTTCACTGTCAGACCTCTCTGGACTGAATAAGCAGGAAAATGCACGTGTACTGTTTTCAGACTTCCATAAACTCAAACCTAAATTAAAGGTAATACCTGCTATAACATTCAAACTCCTCTGTGAAACAAAAAATCCTCCAATGTAGATGAATCAAGATTTATCTTACTCTACCCAGTATGCAAACCCAGAAAATGATGACTTAAAATAACAAATCCTCGCTCTCACCTCTCTGTCCAGCAGCAGCGTGTCCTCCCATGCACAGCACACAGGTCAGCACCACTAACCTCAGCATGGTTCGATCTGTCCTCTTCAGCTTGCTCCTCCTGAAAACCTGGTCACAGAAAAACTTTCCTCGCTTGCCTTTTGCTTTTTATACCCCCTGCCTCCCACCCCCCTCTCCCTGGCTGACATCTCTATCCTTTCCCTGAAAGCTCCTCTGCAAATTTAGGGAAGTCCAAGAAATGGCAAAAAAAGTTTGCACAACACTTTACGACCCTACTAGAATACATGCATGTTACATAACAGTCATTTGGAGTTAACTTCAGGTCTTTAGTTTGGAATTAAAAGCTGAATTTTTGCAAGGAATGGCAAATTATAGTGGCGATTGATGATGATTCAAGAGCATCTTCTTGCTTGCTCAATGTTGAGTAAAACAAGAGTTATTCAAATATGTATTTTTGTCATCTTAGTACATGAACTCCATGGTGTCTTTCAACATATCATTCCAACCTACACAAGACTAGTTTCTAAATTAGCTCATCTATTTTTATGTTTTCTTTGAATACTCTTTCAAAACATATTAAACTGCTTGTTTTTACGTGCAGTAACATTTTATTCTGCCAGTTTCCTAAAATATTTTACTCAGCTTCTGTCATCGTACCGACTGTCTCCATGCAGAAATAAGGCTTCAGATTCAGTCATGATTTTCCAGCGAACATGTTTACCAGCTCACAATTATGCGTGTGTGTGTGTGTGTGTGTGTGTGTGTGTGTGTGTGTGTGTGTGTGTGTGTGTGTGTGTGTGTGTGTGTGTGTGTGTGTGTGTGTGTGTGTGTGTAATGAGTTCTGCAGATGTTGGTTACATTCCTGGCTGAGAATGTTTCTTGGCGTTTTCTGTCCTGATCACCTTGATAAGTTCTCACCACCTCCTCATTCTCTGGAAAAACAGACAGCATGTCACAGTGACTGTTAAGCTCTGTGTTTCTCTGGTGTTTATGATCATTTCCTGTCCTATTTTGATCCTACCTTGTGTTTCATATTTTATTTCTAACTCGGTCTATCCCAGTAATGACTTACTTTTGTTTTGCTTTTGTTGTAAAAGGGCATGTTACTTAGTTAAATGTTTGATGTTTCCTGTTTTATTTTGTAGTTTTTCTTCCAGGGCGTCCAATCTACTCCTGTGTTTTTCTTCCTCTGTGATCGTGCGCCCTGTGAGGTTATAATAGTTAACTAAAACGAAACTAAAAACGAAAACTAAAATTTAAAATACATTGCAGTTAACTCAAACTAATAAAAACTAGAAAACAAAAACAAAACCGATAAGTAAACTACCTTGTGTTCACAAAACTAACTGAAAGTAACCAAAATTAAAGACAAAATGTCTTTCGTTATCGTTTCTGACAATGTTAATAGCCTTTAGGATTTGAATTAATACGACACATTTTCCCAACCAATTGTACAACAGTTTTAGGCTGTTGTCAGTGCCGTACAGCACCATCATAGCGATGTACGATGGGACGTGCTTGTTTACTGCACTGACTGGTTGTTTGCCGTCCTACGACAAAACATAGTGGAGTAATGAATCAGAGCATCTGTAATAGTTTAATTGCATGTGAGTCTGACTTTAATTGTGTTTGGGTCTGCCTTTATTGTTACAGAGTCCAAGTTTCTAATAATTAAAGCTCATATTATAATGTTTTATATAATTTATGTTTATATTATTTTTATATAATTTATGTTTTTATTTTTGATACTAAGTTTATATTATTTTCATGTGTTTAAGGCAGCAGCCAACAGTTCAGTATCAGCATTGACTGAGCAGTGAGCACTATGTTGGACTTGAAAATAAACTGTATTACAAAATATTTACTCTGACCTTTTTGAATCCTGCACCTGGTTAATAAGGTATGAAAAAGCTAAAACTAAACTGAAACTAAACTAAAACTAAGCCTTGTTGCAAAAATCAAATGAAATAAAATGTCAAAACTAACTAAAACTAAACTATAATGGCAAATCCCCAACTATTATAACCTTGGTGCCCTGCCCTCATTATTATCACATGAGCCTCGTTGTCTCACCTGTGTGACTATGCATGTGATCTTTGTGTTTTGTGTTTGTTTCATCGTACCTCCTGTGCTCACTTGTGCTCATCTTTCTCTAATGTTTGTTTCTCTGTCTGATTTTCAATTAGTGGACATTTTTTTACCTGGAACAATTGTAAGTCACATTTTCTGGTTGTGTTGTGGTCTTTTGTCGATTGAATCTTCAAGTTGTCGGTTACAGCAGCAAAATATTTTTTCCTGAAATGAGACAATAGTTCAAATTGTTAAAAAGTCTTATACACTTTAGAATTGATATCTTTTATCTCCTTATCTCCTTTTTTCAGCCAAAGGGTGACAAAACTAGAATCTTGGGTTTTTGACCACTCTTCAGCATTTTTTTTTTTAAGTGGAAAGCTTTTGTGTTTTACTTGACGTGACTGATTTTCACCTTATTCATGATTTGCATTGTTGTCAGTCCATCCCCTTTCAAGGCCACAATCTGGTCACGCTTACTCTTCAATGCCATATTCGGCAATCACTAAGAGTAAACAAATGAACTCAGGTACATCAAAAGCTATGCCTTTTAAGAGAAACTATCCAAAATGTTAAGTTTCTAGGATAAAAGCTAAGCAAACAAAATAGAGATACATGATGGGTAAATCTTTCTGGCCCACCCTGTAGAGCTCTGTCATTGGCATCTCAAGCACTTCTCTAATGAGTATGACAATTTTTCTCATCTTAACTTAAAACTGAACTTATGCATCCTGTACACAGACAGAGCAAATCTGCAGGGATGCTTCCTTTTCGGCTCAAACAGACTTAACTGACAGACAGATCCTTTACCTCCCTGATGTCCTCCGCTGCTGTGAGGAATGTTCAGGTCAAAGGTGGTTTGTAACAACCTCCTGCAAACTTCATTAGCATTGCTTTATGGCTTGTTCAACAAGAGTGTCAGCACAGCAGGGGTGTACAAGTTTCTCAGGACGTGAACTGAGGTTGACCTTAGACCTTTCCTGTCACCTCTGAGCAGCTTCAGAGTTATATAACAGAGCTTATAGAGACAGTCGAAGAAAGGACGGATTCCTTGAAAAGTGCTTAACTACACAAATATTAAACGCTCATATCATTTTGAATGTGTATGACTTCTTTTAAACAGATCAACTTATTGACACTTTCACTTCTAAAGAATTAAAAAAAAAAAACACCAAAACAATGTTTTTCAGGATTTTATTTAAAGACATGATGTTTTTCTCCTCTCAGTGTAAAAAGCAGCAAAGTTCTTTCACAAATTGCTTTACTCACATTTTGAATTTCTGATTGAGAGTTAGCGTGATTCAGAAATGTTTTGTCTTTGTT
Organism: Halichoeres trimaculatus; assembly: GCF_033239565.1. NCBI lineage: Eukaryota > Metazoa > Chordata > Actinopteri > Labriformes > Labridae > Halichoeres > Halichoeres trimaculatus. The sequence goes on along the minus strand of NW_027437182.1, from coordinate 13,467,144 downwards.
CTAAAGTTAAATAAAGAATCGGTGGGAACACGACAACTGAAGTGGAACAGGGGTCATCCTGACACAAACACCGGTCACACAGTGTTAAGCACAGCTGCAGATGTTCACAAACATAAATAAATAGTTTTAAAATGTCCAGGTTGGGTTGAAGTGTGAAAGATTTGCCTTGATATTTACAGAGTTCTTGCGCTATGTAAAATGCAAAAAGCACCGTTTTTGTTTTTGTTTTTTTTTTCTAATAGAAAGGGTTTCATCTGGTTGAACATCAAACCGCCCCTTTCCCTGGAAAGGAATGGGAAGTCCTACGGAGCTGAGGCCGAGTCAGATGCAGCCTGAATGCTGTAACATGGGGTCCTACTCTGCTTTCTTGGCCTTCCTCTTGCGAGCGCCTTCGCTCAACTCCTCCTTGGTTTTCAGAGGTGAGGATGGGGCGGCAGGAGCATGATGGTGGTCTTCGTCAGATACACCAAGAGGGGAGCCGAACAGAAGGTGGCAAATCCAGGACTCAATGAGAGCGAAGGGGGAGCCGTGAGAGTGGCGAGCGGTCATCACCACCTAAGGACCAAACATAAGATCATATAACCTCTCACACAGGAAAGATATATCGTCCAAAACAGAACATAACACTGCAAAAAAACTTAAATCAACAAATTTACTTATTTATTTTCTCTAAATAAGAATAATTTCTGCAGTCAAGAAATTTAACAGGTACAATTTTAACCAACTGGAATCTAAGTTGTAACTCACAATTCAGGTTTTACTTAAGTTTAACACAAAATGTTAATCTTGACTTGTTAGCTTAAAAATTCAGCTTAAATGAAATTTTTAACAAGGGGTGCAGGTATGGCTTAGCAGTGTAGGTTGTTCATCCCTTGCAGCAGCCCAGGTTCAAACTCAAACTGGGGCCTTTTTCATGCATATCACTCACTACTCTCTTCCTGTTTCCCCCACTGTCCCAAAAAAATAAGGAAAAAATCAATCAAAAAAGAAACACCATAGATGAAATTTCACCCAGCAGTGCTGATCTCACCTTGCTTGTGGCCATAAAGAGGGTGAAGATGAGGATGAGGTTGGCTTTAGACACCGGCAGCCAGTGAGCCTCCTGCATGGTGAAGAGGATGGCTCCATACAGACTGGCTTTGGTTGGGCTGAAGAAAAACAAACAAACATAAATAACTATGACATGAAGATTTAGAGATGGTAGCAGATGGAGTAAAGAAAATATCTCATTTCACTAAATGTTTTCCTTTGCCCCGGGCAGTGTGCGATCTGATCCTGTGTGTGTAAGGACGTTGATGTGTGACAAAAACAATGGCCATTTGTTCCAGAATTACATTTTTGATGCTACCACTAGATGGCACCAAAGTCAAACTATTTGTCAAGGTGCTGCAACAAATCTTCTGTCCCACAAAAAAACCCTGACACTATTTTGGGCCCTATTTAAAGTCACATTGCTTCTCAGGTCCTGGTTTGGCTGAGTTTTGGTTGCAGTAACTTTATGCTTTGGGGACAACATTTTCAAATCTGCAGCAGGACACAGACTTACAATGACATGTTGAGGATCTCGTTGGTTTCGGGCCTCCACACACCTCGCAGCAGCTGCTCAAAATTGGAAATGAGAGCCACACCAGAGCCTGTGAGAATAAAAATAGACAGTGGGGAAAAAATGAGGACAAAATTGTGTGTGTCTCTCATCAGGCTCCAGCTTCTCTTGTTTGGACGCCAGCAGGAAATCAGGAGAGTTTAAACTGCAATTCATATTTTAATCTTTATCATTTAAACCTTTCATGAGTTTACTATTTAATTTTAAAAATGTTCATAAAGGCTGAAATTTCAATTAATTGAAATCTCTTATCTTAATCTCATTGAAGCAGTTAATATATTATACTTTAGGGATTATGACCTGCTCCCTGTACTGTAACCTGGTTGCTATAAACACTGGCACTGTCTCACTTGGACATGATTGACCAGCACATGTGCACACTAGCATAAACATGCGTCATTCATTCATGTGTAAATGTGTCCACTGTGTAGTTTCCTGAGGGTGTTCCTCACTGAATGCAGCTGTCCATTGAGAGAGCTGCTGCCAGGGCAAGCCGCACAGACTGCTGGCTCAGGCAAGCAGTGCCTAGCAAGGCAACAAAAGCTACCACTGTTGTTTGTAGGCCCTAAAAGTGAAATAGTGAGAAAAGCACTCCCAAAAGTAAAGCCTGTATGCACTCGTCCTCAAGGATTGTTTGTCCATTTTCTTCAATTCAACGCACAGGAGCGTTTCTAAAATAAGCAACATGTCCTCACATCTTGATGCTCTCCAACAGACTAACACTTAAATGACCAGATACTGTGTGGTTCAGCTAGAGTTTAACAAGTGAAAGAACTCTGTTGCATGTTGCCAAATCCCCTCTTATCTCTTCTGTGATGACATGCAAACACATTCAAAACACTGAACAGATACAATGATCAGACCTTTGACGTAGCCGACGATGACCATAATGAAGAAGCCGTGGTGGTAGGCGTGGTGGGCGTGGTGAACACCTGCAGCGATCTTACGAGTGCGGACAACTTCCTTCAGAGCAACCAACACCAGCTTGATGGGCAGGAAAGCCACACATTTATAGAAGAGGTTCAGAGGGCAGTAAAAGATGAGGTACCTGTGAGGATAGCAGAGAATAAAACATAATGTTATTTTAAAAATGGTAAGGGTAAGGAGGTAAGGGACTTAAAAGAGAAAAATACAGATCTTTCTTCTCACTACTAAACTTCGTCAGCCGGTGTGGTGTGGTGTTGTCATAGAGGCCTAGACGTGTCATAAATCAATCTGGTCCTGCTTGACCCGATTGGGAAGCGAAGAAGTAGCATTTTGGAACAACCTGTAGCTTTTTTCAAGATCACTTTTAAACTCCTCACAGTCCCTTTAAAGGAAGTGGCACAAATATTTTGATCATCCAGAACCTCCTAATTATCCCAGCAGTAAAGGCCTGTATGACAGCAACATGATACATGATTAGAGTATCCTACCCGTATTCAGCAGCGGAAATGAGTCTCTAAATGATACTTAAAAAAAAAATAATGTTCAGAAATCTGGTTAGTGTGACTAAAACAGGAGTGAAACCTGGATTACACTACACAGGACTGTGGTAGCTCTTCAGTAGCTCTACTTATCTTAGACTAGTCTCACCCCTCATTTTAGCCCTGTTTAAAATGCTCATTTCAGCTACTGTCTCTTTAAAACCTCCCCAACATTCCAGAACCCAGCACTCTTGAAGCCTCCTTCACTGTTGCCCCGCAACTGAGTTGTAATTCAGACCCCCTCTCAGCAAAAATTCACTAACTTCAGGTGTCACCAAGTGAATATTTCCAACGTTTTCAACGCAAGTGTTCAAAAACAAAGCAGATTTGATGTTTCTGTTTCTGAATCTCCAGTGTGAAGGAAATTTATTTTTCAGAGTAGCTTCTCACCAAACAGCTGAGGCCAGCAGGATGTGGCTGTTGTGTTGGAAATAGTCGACGGGGCTGCTTCCAAGCATGATGTCTGCCAGGATGTAACTACCGAAGCAGTAAAGCATGGCACAGAGCCAGGAGGCCACAGGACTCCTGCGAGAAACCTCCACTGAACCTGCAACACAGAGGACAAGGGACAGGAGCTGAAGGGACAGGGAGATGAAGGGCACTGACAATAAACGTGGCAGCAATTATCCTCTGACATCATGCTCAGGTAGTGATGTATCATACTGCTGTGTTCAACCCTGTTGGTCAAAGGAGTTAGGGTTTCTGAAAGGCAGCAAAACAGATTTACCAAAAAAAAGTCTTGGTAGAAATCTGGAAACGTTTAGAGATCAAGACACTTAATAAACCATGTGCTACGTTTGCATGACAGCTTTAGTATCAAACTATCTACAGACAGTCTAATAATCCTGTTAGCTTGAAAGTTGTTCAAAGCTAATATTACCGTTTTGTGGTTTGACTCAGTAAAAATCAAACCTAAATTTCTTGCACCTGAGGTAATGTTATCTTGGTACAAAACTGAGCACTGTACCGACTTACTAACCTTAATCTGGTAAAATAAATGTTATCTTGTGAGTGCTTCAATTACGGCATTATTTTTTTTTCCCAGGATGACATTAGCTTACAGGGTTTTTTTTTCCTTCTTTTCTTTTCTCTTGGTAAATATGGCCACCCCCTCTCAGTTTTCTTTGTCTTAAGAGCTCTATTGGCCCATTTATTAGGGAGTTGAAAATGATGGGAACTTTAAGCACCTAGTCTGTAATACTGTGGTACAACTAGGGATGGGTACCTTTCACATTTGAAATGATACGGTACTGATGCCAGGTACCTGGCAATCGGTACCGGTACTCAACGGTACCAATTTTCTGTACTTTTTTGTGTTTATGTGGTAAAAAAATATCGATTTGTTCAATAATAAAATATGTATTTTTTACAATTTAACATATTTATTCTTCAATATATAACCTTGAAATGCTGTGTTCATGGAAAATTTCCTACTCTTCCACTCCCTCACAGTCACAAGGATGTGTTTAGGTACCTAAACATGGTACCTTTTGATTTTACATGAATCGATACCCGGTACTTTTGACATAATTCGGTCGGTACCTAAAAAAGTATCTAATTCGGTACCCATCCCTAGGTACAACATCAACACAGTATCTCATTCTGATCCAGTTTTCAAAGGAAAATTGTAACTGTGGATATTTGGGGTTTTCAACAAACATCAAAAGACACCTTGTTAGAATTACACCCAGAATGAAAAACAAACAAAGACAACAAGCAACTTCAAATAACTATTTGCTCAAAGAAAAGAAAAAAAAAATTACAAAATATGCTTACAACTTTTAGAGACATCAATGTCTTTTAGTACTCTAATATCCCCTGATAGTAAAGTATTAAAGCAAGCCTCAAAACAATTTCAAAATGGTGGTATAACTTGGTATTTCTAAAAGTGTAAAATTTACTGAGAGAACTGTCAGTAGATGAATACAATGATTCCAATTTCATTAATTTGAGAGCCTGACTGAAACTTATAACCAAAGTTCCCACCAGGCCAAACTGTCAGCAATGAATGACCTTAAAAAGTCCATATCAGGGGAACCCTGCTGTGTCTATGCACTGTATCTTCGTCACACGCCCAGTTTACCATTGCAGTTCACGCCCTGATTATCCGCCTTTTACCATAACCAAATATTGACTCTGGTCTTCTGCAGAGATGTTTGAGCTGACAGTTCACCATCACAACAAATGATTCATTGAAGACAAAGTGCTAGACCTGTTGCAGAAAAGCATCCTTAAACTAATACCAAGTGCAAATATGCTAATGGACATTGTAATTATTTTAACTTGGAGTAGTTTTTAAGAGACAGTGACAGATATAAACCTAAGGATGACTATCAATCGTTCATCTTACAGTTGAACAATTGCATAATAATTTCTGATCTCTAGTCTTTAAAAAGAAGAAAAGAAAAGAAGAAAATTTACCTATTTAAAGGTAAATAGGTGGAAAATTTAAACATCCAGTGTGTAAAATCAATTCAAAGAAGCAGAATAAAGTAACCATAAGTTTTTTGCTTAAAATATGCCCTGTTTTTTATTAGAAAAAGAAAAAGCTCTTTCTATCTACAGAGAGTAAGGTGATTGACATGTTGCCCTGCCATGTTTCTACAGTACCTCAACAAGGAGAAACCAAAAATTAACTCTAAAGAGCGTTTTAAACATGTGCCACCTTCACATTTTACCATTAAGTCCAAAGAGCTGATAACCTTCAATGACTTTTGGACTTTCAGTAAAAGGCAGAGTGAGTTCACCTCAACCTGTCCTGAGCCTTCTAAAAACATGGGGAGTATTTAATGAAATACTTTGGGTCTTCTTTTCAGGGCCTGGGAACCATGATATTTCAGAACATAATTACTTTATCGCTTATCAAGTTAAAGCACAGTTTTGGCCTTCCTTTTTTTTTTTTTTTTTTTTGCAAACAAACAAAATAAGTCAATGAGGGATGTGTTAAATCCACAGCTGCTTCAATAACAAATTGAAACTGACAGCTGAAGTGTTGTAGCTTACATATGTTAACAGCTGACTATAAGAACAGGATATATTTATACTGTAACTACCAGAGATGACATCTGTCTCTGCTTGGGGTGGGTTGGAGGGGAAACAAGCACAGGGCCAAAATTTCAATGTATAGTTAGGCTAACAAGCTAATGTTGGATACACCAAACTTGAGCTTTATGTAGCTAATGTTGGTTAAGTTAGCTTCACTAGAACTAAATTCCCAAATAAGAAATGATGAAAGGTTTAAAAACACCCCCACTGAGCAAATTTACGATAACAAACACACCTGAATTGCTTTGCCTAAAAAACATACTGTGAAGTTCAAAACGCAAAATCAAAGTATGTGCCAAGTAAAGAACAAGAATCTTCAAATTAAAAAAAAGCTCTGTTCTGTTACAAAAGAATGAAGAACATTTAAAACTGCAATGTCAAAGATTATGAATGGAAACAGTAGAAACATGGACACAAAAGAAGTACATAAATATTCTGTCCACATCATGGAAAGTATGATTCCATTTTAAAGTGTCTTAAAGATTTTATGTGGGTTAAGACCACACTTTCAAATTACTTTGAAGAAATGAAGTCAATGGAGATCTGAACACGGCTGCTTCACGGCACAAATCTCCAACAACAGGTGGGTGAGGGTGTCGTGGTGACTGGAGCTCAGTTCCTAAGCAATCTGATCCTGAGAAATGTCGCCCTATAAATATATTCTGCTCAACTGCTTCTCCTGCCTTCAAACTGTAAGGCCCACCTTAACCCTTGACCCCAACACTTGTTTCTCATTGCCCGCCCATGTCAAGCCCCCAAAATCTCATTCATACTTCCCTTTAACAACTGCAAACAAGGACTCTGCACTCAGACACGTGTAAGTGTGTGAGGTGTGTTCAAAAACGATCTTGCAAATGTTGGTGGGTAAAACATTTGACTGTAAAATTTCCACAGGTATGATGTCAGAGAAATGTTTGTAGCTGCAGTCATCAAGTCAAGTTTGTAGCCATGTGCTGCGCTTAGCCTTTGGCGTGGTATAACACTAAAGCCAACACGTATGCTGGTATTTATTTTACAACCAGCTGGGTCACTGTGTTTCTTTACCTTTTTATTCCATGTGATACAAAATATAACAGTAATGTTAAAAAGAAGGTGTATGCTGACTAAACATCCCATCTGTTCAGAATCTTTAACCTCTTAATGACCTTCATATCACCTGAAGACATTTATGTTCAACTCAGTGATCAATAGCTATAACAATAGCTGTGACTGTAGAGGGGCTATCTGATGGATGCTCCAGGCTGACCAAACACATCACAAAGCAATGACACTGCAAAAGACTTTCCATACTCTCACTTGAATCTGAAGTGTACTGTTGGCAACATATCACAAGATCTGTACTGATTTGTTATTATAGCTGCATGAGCATAACCTGCACTAACTCACAACTCCATTTTCAAAGATGCAGCTTACAGTATCAACAAAACAACTCAATATTCATGTATGCTAACATTACAGTAATATACATATGCTCACTTATAACAGCAATGTCCTGAGGATAAATGTGAACAGTTTCTAAAAAAAGTTATTTGAGCCTGAGCTGTGCCCTTATTTTGTCATCACTGTACGCCTACATCTCCCACAATCCAACTATACTCAGGTGTGTTTGGCCCGTAGCAGCTATCATCAGTCAGAAGCAACATCACGTTAAGAAAAATATCAGACTAAGCTCAGCTCCCTCAGAGTCACAGCAGTCTGTAACTGCTGAAAACATTCCTTTAAGTCTTAATCAAGTTTTGATTTAAGTTAGTCACGCAAAAAACTGTTAACATCAATCTAGATTATCCTAAAACTGATGCAGATAGTTATCTTGTACCAAGGCGTCATCACGCCTACACAAAAACTTAACTTTTTCCACATGCATATTAATAAAACAAGTGACTAGAAGCAAATTAATTCTTTTTTTATTTTATTTCTAGGGGGCTCAAACGTTTGTGTAAGTGTAACAAATGGCTGTACTCTTTTGCCTTAGCATTGCTTATGAAGGAAATTTAGGTGGTAATACAATTGAAGTATTATATTTGGTTCCATTTTTCTGTCTGCTTTGGTTTTATGGTTCTTCAGACATTAAAAAGTGTTTTGAAGAAGTATAAAGGGACGGCAAGCTTTTAGATTTGTTGTGTTGTGTAGATATGATTGGCACTCCTTCACCTCCACTGAAGGTGCAACTGACACCACAGTGGCTGAACTTTCTAACCAAAGTGAACTTTTCTTATAGGTGAAGTTGTCTGAAGAGCTACGCACTCCCAGGAACAATAAAGTCATGCTAAGCCGCTCCACAGACATCCTATTTCATGTTTAACAGTCAACGTAAATAACATGCTCTACTGCAGCCTGAAAGTGTGCAGCAGAGGGGCTTCAGAGGTCCACTGACACTGTCTATTTCAGGATCTTCTATTTATTGCCTAAGTCACTGGTATGCACAGGCTTTCTCTCAGGTTTCAGCCTCCTCAGGCTCTGTTGCTCAAAAGAGTCAATCTTGGAAAATATCAGGCTTTACCCAAAGCTGAGTGATTTAATCCGGTTCAGTGATTTCCTTGGTGTAAATGAGGTCAGGCTGCTGCAGCAACAGAGACCCCCCTCACACCAAGTGAGAGGAGCTGCAAGTGCTCCTGCTTCATTTATGTAACAGGTCATGCTTTATAAGGAAAGAGATAACAGCAACTGAAAGTCCCTACAGGGTTATAGGAACCATGCAGCACAGAAAAGCAACTTTGATTTTTTTCAGTATTTTTTTAGAACAATTTTAGCCCAGTTTAAGTTTTGATTCCCCGGTTGGAAGTACACAATTAAGGTTGTAATCTTCATTTATTGAATTTGTGTAGTTGGTGTAAATAAGGATATGTTTTGGCACATGTATAATGAGTGTCATCATCCCAAAACAGAAGTTATCGAAGCTCATCACATGCACATTTGTCTGTAAAACAACACTCACTCTAAGCATGAAAAAGTATAAAGTGCACTGACCTGGCTCATACTTGAGGTAGAGGATGGACACGATGTAATACGCGAGATCAAACACAGGGAACATTCCCATTTTAGAGAACGCTTGGGCAAAATCGCCCATATTAAGAACCGCCAGCACGTCCATGTTGCCTGTCTGGTAAACAGCAAATCCCTGTTTTTGTCCCAACTGCGCAGTCTGGATGCAAAAGCCCCCCCAGCCCGGTCCACCGACTCTCCACCAAAGCCCCCCGGTCTCGGCAGTGAAAGCCTGTGCGACACTCAAGCCTTCCTATTAATACCACTCATCTCTACAGCCTCAGCATCATCATCATCATCATCCTCACATGCGCTCCGCGCCAGCTGCTCCGCGACGGGGGGTTTAGCATGTCAGCTGCTGGAAATATCAAAACAAAAGGCTCTTCCTCCAGTGCTCTACAAAGATGTCATTATTTTTAAACAAGGCGCTGTGAGAGGTTTGATCACAGTCATTGAACGCAGCAAATCCCCAAATGATTGTCCAGGCTTAATACGAAGAGAAACTTCTTTATCCTATCGTACGTAAACATCAATAACAGTCCGGGTCAGATCCTGCATCGAGGCTGCTCAGTCGGATGATGGACTAATCCCAAAAACAACATCCCGCGGACAGCACTGGCTGTTTAGATTTCTGCACGTGATGCTGAGACATTGTCGGAGTAAACCAACTCAGCTGGAATTATAGTCAGTCTGATATGAAATTTATTCTTGAAGCATTTTTATTATATTTTGGTTTTTATCTTCAGGTTTGACGACGGTAAATATCAGTGTGAAAACCTCCAGCAACACTAGGGGGCGCCACAGCTACACAGTTAAAACCTTGTTTCTGCAAAACATCAACTTTCCAGGAATAGAAACATTATAAATAATACTAGTAATAATAATAACTAACTAACTAACTAACTAACTAATTAATAATAATAATAATAATAATAATAATAATAATAATAATAATAATAATAATAATAATAATAGAACAAATTTGTTCTAGTGTTTAATGAAAATGGTGAGTAAAACTGTTTGAGACCCTTCCATAACAGATGCTATATTTATTCGTTTATCTAAGCTTTTTCATTGGATTAGTGTTGTAGCCATATTTCTGTGTGTACACCTCTATTATCATTGTTATATAATTAGAGTTATGATATATTTAACTTAATAACTTTCATATTCTGCGTCAAAGCAGAGGGATTAAATTTCTAAATAGAGGGTTACTACATAACATAACAACCCAAAAGGTTTTTACTTTCCTTTAGACAAAAAGTGATGGATTTCTGTTTTTAAAACACGAAAAAAATGATGCATTCAGGTATGCGTTGCGAAGGGTGAGAGTTTTTCAAGACTACTTTTAATAGCTATCATTCCATACCTTTTTTTTGTCCTAGCACAATTATTTTCTTCCGGAATATTAGTTGAGGTTGTTAGATGCGCTAAAAAGGGAAATTAATGTTGGTAGAGTATCTTTAAGAATTTTTTGTGTTCCAACATTAACTGATTAGAGATTTACAGCTGCTATTGCCTAAAAAGCCTAAAGATGGCGCAAGTTACTCGGGTATAGCTCGGCGTATTTATGGTGGCTGACTCTGGTCTTTTAGGAATTTTTAATCTAACAAACAACCCGTATTGTTGAAGCACATTATGTATTTAGTGAAACCCGTTAAAATTAGTCAATTCATTATCTGAAACCAAATAAATCTATTCGTTTATTTGGCAGAGGACAAGTTAAACCTTTGCTGCGCGGCAGTAACCTGACAGTCCAGCATCAGGACAAAAAAACTCATCCTAGCTTCGCTATTGGTCACATTCCTGTTGCGTAGACGGACACGGAAGTACGCGGTCTGATGTGATGTGAAAATGATCGGGGATCTGTTGATTTTCGGGTAATTTGTTCCGTTTTTACCATACTTTACAAACATATGAGATCTTATACCACCTAAGTAGTATTTTTATGTATTTTTTAAAGAAAGGTGTTCAATGAAACGTTTGTTTCTCAAGCTAACGGCTAGCTAAAGGGCTAGCTCTGTGCTAGTGCCAGCTCATCAACCAACGTAAATCCTGTAGGTAGAAAACACCTTTACCTGCTGACAGTTTGTATCTTATTTTTTCTCTAGGACCTTACTGGTGAATGCAGGAGCTGTGCTGAATTTCAAGCTGTGAGTATTTACGTTACAACGTCAAACCAATGAGCAACTTATTTCTATGAGCAGGCTAACTCTGGATGTTTTCGCAGCAAAAGGAAAGAATCTCAAGGATTTGGAGATGAGTCGAGAGCACCTACAACAGGTGAGTAGGGCAACATGTTAGAAGGAAGTGAGAAAGATCTAGAGGGCTTTAAGGCTGTGCTAAAATATAAATATATATCTGTCTGCCTTTCAGGTGACAACATCAGAGAGTTTTTACTCAGCCTGCGGTACTTCCGAATCTTCATCGCTTTGTGGAACATCTTCATGATGTTCTGCATGATTCTGTGAGTATTTAACCTGTTGCAGGTTGTGTTGCTGGTAACATGTAATTTGAGGGTGTGATGGTGAACGGGCTGCAGTATGTTGACAAGCAGAATTCTTGTGCTGGGGTAAATCTTGTAGTATAGGCTATATTGCATTCTAAAGCCATGTAAAGACAATAATGTTGGTGTATTTTATCTTTAATATGCCCCCAGGAAACATCTTAGTGATTTTCATGCGCTTTAAACGTCATATGTTTTTTAATGTGTTTTTCAAAGTCTCCCCTGAAATAAAACTTAATCCCTGTTTGTGCCACATTTCCTACACGATACACTCCCCAGCTGTCTTAGAAATGTTCTCAGGCATTTTGGAAAGTGAACTTTGTATTTGTTTCCCACTTTTTAAACATTTCTGCCTTCTCTGGGAACCAATAAGCTCAGGATTAAACGCCACAGTCAGGGGAGGGAAGTCAAAGTATTATGGGACTGAGTAATGCTTTTATGGTTGTGGGCCTTTTATGTGATTTGTTGACTTATCATGAAATTATGCTAAAGTTTGTCTTATCCAGAAGAGACTAATCTTTGTGCTGGCTCTTTAATACCCCTAAGTCAAAACATCAGTGGCAGTACCAAAATTAAGCCCATCTTTTAGGGTTTTGTTAATAATTCCAGATGGCACATTTCAAACCCTAGCAACAATATTTATGGATAGATTTTTCAGTATTCAAGAAAAAAAACAAGCCTCCTGTTGGTGTCATGATCTTATTCTTGAAGAGAAAAAGAAGGAATGTTTTTATTTTAATATACTTACCGGTGCTCTAAACTAGTGAGTTTCAGTTTGGCTATTTATAGTTTTCTTTATTATTATTATTATTATTATTATTATTATTATTATTATTATTATTATTATTATTATTATTATTATTATCTTCAAGCATACATTTAGTCATTTATCCTGTAGCTTAAGCAGCAAATTATGACTCCCAACTCTTCCCAGATCACCCCTTAAATTTCAAGAGTTCTAAAAACAGAAAAAGAAAGAAAGAATATCAACTTCATAACTTTTTTAATTAACTGACTGTCTTTATTCCTCACAGATTATTTGGATCGTGATTAACACGGACTTCCACCAGAATTCTTACAACAAGGATGCCATCAACTTCCTGTGTATTTAATGTTCTTTGTCCTCTGATGACCAGTCTCACTTCAACCGTCACATTTAAACCTGCTTTTGATTGTATTGGCATTTATGAATCTCTGGATTTATTTTATCCTAGATAAGTTGTTACATTTTGGATCTTTTTGTTGAAGCTGTATCAGTACCCTCTACTCTGTAGTATACATGTTGTCCTGAACCTTTTTTTTGTACTTGTAGCACAGTCTGATATCTCGCAAATCCTTTTATCTATAAGAGACGCACTGGGTCAAAGATAAAGTAATTTTCACCTTGGAGGATGAAACTTTTGGGTCTGGCTTTGCCCTTAAACCCTCCTTATTTTCATCATTGTTTCTCTTTTATCTGCACATCTGTAGGAGTTTACTGGGACTTCATGAGATTATCTAAATAGCCACTGTCACTTATGGTCTCTGCATCTCCTCTGTCTGTTATAAGTGACATGTTTTCAAATTTATTCATCATCAGTAATGCTATGTTATGTCAGTACAAAAATATTTAATTACAATCTCTCACATATTTAATTGCTATGTCCTTTACCTGTGGGGCGTTTGTGCTGTAAGTAAATATATATATATATATATATACCCTACCCTTATTCTTAACAATAAAGATGCAGTTTTCTTATCCTGTGATGGCTATTCTACCTAATTTGAGTGTATAAATCCATGTTAATTGTAAAAATGCATCCTAGATATGTCATTAGTTTAATTCTGAATTTTAATGACACAACATACGAAGTGTATAACATGAATAAATATTCATTGGGATTTTTAGCGAAGTCAATACTCAAAATACCAAAAATTTTAAGCAGAACTGTTTTCTGTGATTGTCAATTTATACATTTTTCATAAAAATTTTAACACATCTATTCTTCTTGATGGGGCCTATAACAATGTGTCCAGATGACCATTAAATTTCGTATTTTGAGTAAATGTTAACTGCATTTTACTTCATCAATTTTTGACACCATTATATATTGTGGCAAAAGTGGAAAGATTAACAGGCAGCAAGCAATCCTAGGTTTGAATTAACTGGCAGGTGGGCTATAAATTATGGAGGGGAATCATCCCAGCGAATGTCATGTTTCTATGTTGAGACCTGGGAACATTGTGTCAGAGGGAGAAATTAGATCACAGGACCAGATGGGGACAAGTGTGCATGCACAGGGTTGTAAACGGTGATTTCACTTTTCTTACACTGACCCAGTTTTTACTTCCATTTTCTCGTAATTGATTTGTAGGGTCAGTAAGATACAATTTCCAGCTTTTGTTTAATTCAAGACAATAGTAATGAAGAGAACAAACCTATTGAGCGGCAACAAAAGACAAAAGTAAGCATACAATACTGACCTTTGATAATAATTTTATAGCAATCTGCATAACCTTTACCCATTCTCACAGTTTTATACTGCACATCTGTTTAGTTTTTACACCCTGAAAACAAATTTATTGTGTTTTTTGTACAATCTCCATTTGTTTAAGCCCTCATGCTTCCTACTTTCATTTATTTATTTATTTTTTTATCATTATTATTCAAATGCACTAAAATATGACTTAAATGTGCCTCTCAGAATCTTTCAGTCTTTAACACATAAAGCACTTCAATATAAAAGTTAAATGTTTTTAAGAAAAAAAACACATATAAATCAATGCAATTGTTCTATTACAGTTAGGCTTCAAAATTAGAAACACGCCATGTTTTCTTTTGCTGTAAAGAAAAGACAGGTTGCTACTACTTTCATGCCTTCGATTAAATACACTGATGTTTTATACATGTTTACTTCATCTAAGAATGTTCATTATCCGTGTACTGTTTACAATGAAGCTATGAGGAAATTACTGGCATGTCTTTATTTACAAGGCGACTCTTAACTCGTTTTCCTCTGATTTATGTTATTTAATTTATTTGAGAAATTGTGGGAGCTATAGTCTCTGCTCTGTAAACCTGTCACCAAACTTATTTTTGTTCTCTGTTCAGTGAAGTTTACCGCTTTGTTTGAGACGCACTGAATGACGTCAAATCTTCCCATGATCCACTGCGTATGCGCTTCACAAAAAGCCTGGTGAGGGGGACTGAGGCGCAGGCTACCATCCGAAGAGGGTAGCCGTCTCAGGGAAGGGGGTTTTGTCCTGTGTACCCACATTGTAGAATGTAATGAACAGCACCGAAAGTATGAAAGCTCTATGGACATGATGCTCTGACGCACTGAAGAGCTTTCCTCGGGCCTTTGAGTGTCGCTTTTTGTTAGACCGCTGCCTCTTCAGGGGTTGTCTGCTGTCTGGATCCGTGTTGACCCGCGGTTCCGCCGGGCGATGACAGCGACGACAGCCACCCCTCAGGTGATGAGAGACCGGCTACTGCAGGCGATCGACGGTCAGAGCAATGTAAGTGCACCCTCTGGTTTCCAAAATAAGATCAGGACGCGGAAAGGCAGACAGCAAGGTCCACAAAGGGCTGCCTTAGTGTCGGCAGCCAATGTATGAACAGTGAGTTATTATTTGTCTGCTAATTAGCCGGCTAACATTACCAATGAAAAGGACTGTTCCCAGACATTCCCGTGCCTGGCTGTCTGACAGCTGTCCACCAGTGTTGATATGACTTAGCCCTGATCTTTTGAAGAATTGCAGATGATACATGTGCTCAGTAACAGTTATTATTATTATCATTGTTGTTACGTTTCGTTATTGTCTGGGGTTCCTTTAGTTGCCTTTAATCCCAGATGAGCTTTGGTATGTCACAGCGTTTTTTAAAGATTAACCCTGTGTCAATACAATGCCAAACCTCTGAAGATACAAGAACTATTCCACCGATATTGATATAATTAAAGAAAAACAATGTATTGATGGACAACTAAAGACTTATTTATTTGTAAAGACCCAGATTTAAGTAAACTT
Source organism: Halichoeres trimaculatus (assembly GCF_033239565.1). Lineage (NCBI taxonomy): Eukaryota > Metazoa > Chordata > Actinopteri > Labriformes > Labridae > Halichoeres > Halichoeres trimaculatus. The sequence goes on along the minus strand of NW_027437182.1, from coordinate 13,451,534 downwards.
TAAGTATCACTATTTTCATTCCCTTGATCTTACATGCAGGTTAAACCTTGTGTGTTCGTGGAATATGAACTAAAAATTTGCATACCATCTCAGTTTTCTCATACCGGACCTGAAACCAGTACATGTGCATCGCCTCTTGACCCACAGGTGCACATTTGAGAGTCTATTCAAATTGTGCCCAGATCCTCTAACAGCCTTGTTTTTCTCTGCGGTTTTTGCAAATTGTTACATTTACTTAAGACCCATGTGTCTTAAAGCTGTTATCTGTTTTTTTCCGAACAAAGGCCCAGGACTGTGGCATATCAATTCATATGTTTTTTTCAGCAGATATGTAACATGGTCGTAGTTATGGAGGTGATCACCTTCTTGGAAAAGTATCCTATCACCAAAGAAGCACTTGAGGTAGGTCACAATCACATGTTCTGCATGTGAATTGAGGATTAAATAGACCCCGATTTAATCAAGCTGCTGTTTAACAGCTGTTCAACCTTATCTCCCCACAGGAAACCCGTCTTGGTAGGCTCATCAATGATGTCCGAAAGAAAGCCAAGAATGAGGAACTTGCAAAACGTGCAAAGAAGCTGTTGCGAAACTGGCAGAAGCTTATTGAGCCAGGAAAGAGTGAGGTGTTGTCCAAAGGACCTGCTGTTGCATTATGGTCTTCCAATGGTTGTATCTCTGTCCCAGCAGTCACCACACCATCAGGTAAAACCGGCCAAGAGTTAAAGAACATTAATGACTTCAACAACTGCTCAGCCTCAAAGGTGGAAAAACTGAGCAAGAAAAGAAAGAAAGACCAGAAGGAAGTTCAGCTCTTGCCAGCAAAGGTATCCAAAACAACTCTTATTGATAAAGTACAAAACTCCAAACAGCTGCTCACCAATGGAAGTGTCAGTTGCTCTGAAATGTTTACAGATATGCGTGCACGTCAGCCTTTAGATAAGGAGGTTTCTGAGCCTTTGGACAACAACAGGCCAAGTAAAATCCCAGTTAATACTGTAAAACCTCATTTAAGTGCCCCAGGAATCAGCAAGCCTTCAAGCACTTCTTTGCTAAAAGCATCAATTCAGCAGCAGCAAGCCAGACAAGAGCAACCGGCCTCTGGGGGGCAGTATCAACCCAGAAACCAGCACGGTTCCCTGCGTTGTCCTCAAGCTTCAAAGCAGGATGCTAGTGTGAAACAGACAGCATCACAAACACAGAGACTGTCTGTGGACACCTCTGTGTCAGAGCCTTCCAGTCAGCCCTTAAATGTTTTTGGTCAGGGCCCACGGTCTACATGTTTGGATTCTCTGAGTAGGGCACCCTATGCTTCTGTTCACCACTCATACACTTCTTCCTTCAGTAATGGGGTCACTTTGGAGGATGACAACGCTGGTGCAAATACATGGCAAAGGAAAAGGCAGAAGTATAAGCTGGAGGACTGTGTTGTGAATTCAGACAGACAAACTGAGGAAGATAGCACTAAACCAGTCAGGTTAAAAGACAGGAGGCTGACTTTCGACCCAGTGACAGGACAGATCAAACCCTCCCTAAAAGAGTCTTCCCAGTGTGAGGAAGTTCAACTGAGCCACACTGAGCCAGAATCCCAGCAGTCTGAGCCATCCAAAAAAACCCACAATCTACCCGTCCTCCCCAGTCCCTTCCACCAGACAGACTGGAAGGAGCTGTCGAGGAGCGGCATCATTCAGTCATACCTCACCCAGCAAAGCAATGTGCTGACATCATTGGGCGCGCACACACCTGGTGCACACTTTTTCATGACGGAGTTCTTAAAAAAAGAGGAATACAAAGGAAAAATTGCAAAGAAGACACACACACTTGCACTTGAACTACCGGCAAGAGATTTACCGGGGGTCAACAGAGAGGTCAGGGACGAGGAGCTGAAGAGACTACACACACAACACTGGTCTGGGGTAAACGGCTGCTACGACACAAAGGGTAAATGGTTTGACTGGACAGAGTGCATCTCTGTACACCCACATGCAGATGAGAGCATGTTGAACATACTGCCATATGTCTGTCTGGATTGACAATGGAGTCTGGTTTCTGAATTAGGGGTTGAAAGCCTCCTCTGTCATGTGATGAATCTTAAAGCAGTTTAATTGATGTTTTTTTTTACTTCATTGGGAAAGTGGAATCAATGTGCTACCTGCATGTATGAGTGTTTGACAAGCACAATGAGTGTAGTCAGTGTTCTTTATGAGAGTTTTTACAATGTGTCAGTACTGGAAGCAAAAAGGCTATGCATTACCTGACCATTGAGTTTTTGGTGTAAAGTTACTGTCAGGCTTACATTTCCAAAACCTGCAATTTTTTAATGGGAGATTGAATTACACAACAACTGCACAACTACATTAATCAAAGATATCGCCTTGTGAATGTGACACACCTGCATCCACTCAAGTCATGAAGACAGTATTTGTTTTTAACTTAACTTGAAAATGTGTTTGATACTTGAAAAATGGATGATCTTGATCACATTTTAACAGAGCCTTGACCATTAAAACTTGTCAAGCCTCTACTAATGAGGTCTCTGTTAGTATTACAATACTTGCAATCCTCGCCATCTGTCTTAACAACTACCAGGGGTTTGGAGTATCTATGTGTAACAGTTGATTGAGTGGAGTTCCTGATAAATATGTTTCAAAAATCATCAATATTTTCCCTGTGTTTTAAGGTTTGAATGCTGTTAAGTTAAGGAATATGAAACTGCCAGATGTGACTGCTGTTGTGACTTTCTCATGTAACATATTTATCTACATTAACTTGTTTGTTTTAACTCGAAATAATTTACTCACCTTGAGTACATAAAATAATGTCTTGTTTGATTTCTTTGCTCAAAGCTGGCTGGGTGATGCGGTATCTACTTCCCTGCAACCAATTTAGGACTGTGAATTTCTCAGTAATGACACATTCTGATAATGTGAAGTAAGATTTGTTTTATACTTGCCTTTTCCCTTTACTGTGTATGAATCTGAAATGAAATAGCAGAGCAGTTTTCACTGCTAACTTGCATCTTCGTACTGTTAGGAGGAACTGTGATTTAAATTCTCATGCTGGATGAAGTACTTAATCATTCCTTTAGATATTCTTTGCCTTATGGAAACAGGTGTTTTCCCTAAGGACAGAGCCTAAGTGCATGTACAGAATTAAGATTTTGTATTCAAATGAATGCAGAAGAGGTCATATTTGTGACTTGAAGTCCTTTAAATGGACTTTGTCATATGTGTTAATAAAAAATGAAGGCACTGTGTGTTCTCTTTTTTACGTGTTTATCACTTTTTCTTAACCTTACAGCACTGCACTCCATTGTTTGCTTTCATTTGAAGCTCCTATGAAGAATTTTTAGGCCCATGATAAAACATATTTAAACCAATACAAATACCTGTATGTAACCTCTAAAAGTAAACAAGACCATCAGCAGCAAGAAACCTGTTATTTTCATACCTGGCTGTAACTTCTGCTGCTATGTTGGTGTCAAACAGTGCTTAAAAAAAGCAGGCTGCTAAACCAGTTGTTTTTTTGTTTTTTTTTCCAATACATACATCTAGAGTAAGTAATACATTTGACTGTTAACACAAGATAGGCGAAAAAAGTACCAACATCTATAGGAAAAGAATAGCAAAGAGACTGAAGGTACCCATGTGTCAACAGGGGGCACCAAAACTAACACAATCACAATATTCCATATTGGAGCTTTAACACCAACAACACCCAACCTATATTTCATCAGGGAAATTTAAGCAGCCATAAAACCAGTCCAACCAGGTGTTCAGACTAAAGGTATGAATATCTCTGTGCTCTCATGGGGTGTAATGTAAGAAGAGTCAGTTAAACTGGTCAAGTTAACACTGAAGCATTATTCAGTATTCAGTTTTGCACATTAGCAAACCTATATGAGGCAAATTGTTTCACTAGTTGCTTTACAAAGTTTTAACCCCCACCCCCCAGAAAATAAATAAAGTCTTAAATTTCAGGTGAACGTCAGGGAACCTCAGAGGGACACATCTTCATGTACTGTGGATATTTGTTGTGCTAAGGGCAGTCCTCTGCATGTCTCATGATTATGCTAAGAAGGAAAAAAATAAGTAATTTTTCGTTTCGTTTTATGTCAGAAGTCGTAATAAGTTTGTCAACCACTCTTGCGTGGTTCAACTTTGAATGCGTTATGTGGTTGATGGTGTTTTACTGTTGAAAAATTCACCAACAGTGAATATGTGTATAGTGTTTTTGGATGCACCCAACTACCTAACCACCTCACATTTAGCACGGTTGTGAATGACTTTTATTTTGAAAGTGTTTACCGGATGTCGTGTCTTTTCTTCTTTGTTGGTGCTTTGACTCTTCCAGCAGAGTGTCCCTCCCCCGTGTGCGGTCAGACTCCACACCGGTGACTCGTCACTCCGCGCTGGAAGATGGCTGCGGCGGACCGGCCCCCGGTCAGGGAGGGGATCCGGATATTTTTACTTTGTGTGTGCTGGTACACTGTTAGCTCGGGGGGCAACATCGTGAACAAAATTATCCTGAATGGATTCCCGTACCCAGTCACGGTGTCTCTGTTTCATATCATCTCTATCGTCGTCTTCCTCCCGCCGTTGTTGCGGGCATGGGGTGTCCCCAAAACAGAACTGCCGAGCAGGTACTACCGCTGGTACATCCTGCCTTTAGCCTTCGGAAAATACTTTGCATCTGTGTCGGCTCACTTCAGCATATGGAAAGTACCTGTTTCATACGCGCACACTGGTGAGTACGTTTATTCTGTGTTAATTTGGGTGATAATGTGAGGCCACCTGGTCGAGAGGAACCTGATGATGTGTCTGAACCGTCAGCTGATGTTAGCTTCGTGGCTAACGCTGGACAACCTCGCCAACACCGACGTTTAATCACATTGTTGGTCTCGGTTTCATGAAGCGGTCGTGAACAGAAGGGCTTTCATGAGATATATTAACTGAGATATCTTCCCTGAACTCCTAACCGGGCAGCGTTATGCTCCTTTGACTAAGTGGCACTGTTAGCTAGCTAGCAAACTTAATTAAAGCTGACATGCTACGGCAGGGGGGAGGGTCCATTTTTAAATCTCTCTGTATTGAGGTGTTCTGTTTAGCTTAATCTGAAAACTTAAGTCAAAAATCAGATCACAGCTCCCTTCATAATTAAGTTATTACTAACCACCAACTGAAGGTGAAACAACATTAGCTCTCCTGATGTTGAATTAAATAAAGCAAACAGGCTGCCACTGTCGCTCCAGATGAGGAACACTTAACTCAGACCGCGCTGATTAGAGTAAATGCGTGTCATACCACAGATATTAAATAAGTCACCAATCAGAGGAGTTTATTATGTTTACTCTTAACACATTAAACACCGATTAGTGGGTTAAATCAGCATACCACGATTACATTTTCAAGAATAACTCCTGCAGGACTGATTGAAGACTTACTTGCCTAACAAAGAATATCACAAAACCTGTGAACACCAAAGTGAGCACGTCTCTTTAAATCTGTTTAAAGCAGACAGATGCTTTGGCTGATGAATTTAGGTTATCAGATCTGACAAATTGTAAAATTTTGTGTTGTTTTTCAAAATTTTTTTGTAAGGTTTCGCTGCTAGTCTTGGTGAGGACACTCTTGTAAAATAGGGTGGTAATCTCAATAAGCTTTTACTTGTTAAATAAGATCAGACCTCCTCTTAACCACCTTAAAGATTACTTAAACATGTATGCAAATTTTAGGATTTACGACAGGGCTGAAGACATAATTGAGCTGTCACCATAGTGTTATGTATTAGTGTAAACTCTTATTACTCTGCCTTAATCCTTAATAAAGTCTTTATGTTCAGTTTTGTTTGTTTAACTTTTATGAGAGGTTGTAAAATGAAAAGTTTTAAAGATCATTGAATATTCTTAATTATTTGGAAACACCAAACAAACACATAGTAGTTAGTAGTGTTTATTATGTTAAGTGAATCCTCACCAACATAAAGAGGGTAAACAAAATATAGAAACACCTCCCAGCACATTGTGATAGAAATGATTAAGATAAGAAGCTAACCACACATTACAACTAAACAAACAACTAAAAGAGAGTGAAGTTAACAGGTGCAAAGTAAATCAGATTATTATGCCCTTAATACAATTCATTACTTTTTGCAAGGTGTAACAACTGCATAAAAAGTTAGTATGAACACTAATAACTGACTATGTCATTCTAACATTTTTAGTTTTTCCTTACTCAGACTATGGATTTTCATGAAATGTTTTATCAATCTTGAACCATAGACTATATCGAACAACTAAGTTTGTCTATGAAACAATATTTAAAGTTTTGAACTTAATTTATTGTTGTCTTTTTTGCTTTTTTGTTTTCACGGTTGCATTTTTTGTGCCACGTCTGGTTTTGAGACATACTTTTATAATTTATTAATAGCCATGTAAGTTTCCAAGGTAAAACCAGGCCACAATCCAACCAAACAAGTTTATTTGAATAGATCTGAAGTCTGGCATGCACTGTACAGGTGTTTGAATTGTTGAGTAATAGAGGTTAGTTATTTGATAGAGGCGAGGGTTTGGCTCTGACGTAGGACTATGACTCATGGGATTTCAAAATCACGTCAAAGCCAAAACTTTTTTTTTAGTTTCAAACTTTCTAACTACTTTTTCTGAAAGTGTATGCTTGCTTAATAAACAACGCAAAATAACTCTACCCCCCTTTCTGTCTTTGTTGCTTCATAGTCAAAGCCACGATGCCAATATGGGTTGTGCTGCTATCAAGAATAATCATGAGGGAGAAGCAAACCACAAAGGTGAGTAGGTTTGACGCAGCAGCTGAGACACAAGGCCCGCCTTGTTCCGGCCTGCTTCTTAATGTCTGTGAGGCAGCACTGGTGATGTGGCACCGTGCTGCGCCTGCACTGCATCTCATATTACGGCCATCTGCGGGGAGTTTTGTCCCCGAGGATGATCGGACACTGTGGGAGGAGAGAAGTTAGGGAGAGAAGGTTTTGCTTTCTCCAACCTGGGCCTGTTCACCTGTTGAATACCTGCTTCTCTTTTTATCAGGGCCAACCGGGTCTGTGTTTATGCATGTCTTATCTTAAATGCAGTGCGTTGGTATGTGGCGTGCTGGTAGAAGGAAGGATTCACACACTTTTCCAGACCAGAGGGCAGAAAAATAAGAAGTCTAAAGGAAATGTCATTGCTCTTTTTGGGGGGGAATCTGAGCACTAATATTGAGAACAAAGCACAGTTTTACAAGCACAAACATTGTATTTTCAATTTAACTATGAGCACAGAGAAAGTCTGAAATGGATTTTTTCCAGATGTCGGTTTACAACTATTAGACTAAAACACAACTCTCAATGTGCCTTTTGAGCAGATTTTAACATAAATTGGACTACAAACATTTGTAGAACTATCACTGCAGCACTAAGTGGCAGCCTCCGACTACATAAGAAGTGCTAAAAACTGCAGTTCCTCAAGTTTCCACTTTATTCTGTCTCTTGAGGCTTTGGAAACCACATAAACACCAGTTAAATAAAGCTGATTTTTACAGCAAACACATTAACAGCCTGGTACATCTAATGATTTTGGTCTGAGTGGTCTGAGTCTGAGTTGCTCTCAAAACTGCATACACACACAAATAATTTTTCTTATAACTCAGTGTCAGTATTCTAAATGATAACATTTTTCATCCTGAATGACAACATATTAAATCTGAAACACCTGCTGGATTGTATATTATAAATAATGTTGTTATTTATGGTTAATGAATATTAATATTACATTGTCTTTAAGATCACTTATTTCACAAAATATGAATATAACTTGGTTTATTCTTTTTTTGTTTTAATAATTACATATATCTGGACAGAAATCCAGAGGTCCCTTTTACTAATTTTTTACTAAGCCAAATATTTTCTTGCCAGCTCCATTTCCAAGTGAAACTCTTCATTCAAGTTCAGATATTTCGTTTCTCATCTGCTACTGAACTCAAGAGCCGGTTCGTCAATTGTGTATCATTTGTTTTTTGGTTGTTTTGTTGTTCATAGCAGCTGTAGATGTGTTCCTAATTTCTGCTGTTACTTGAGATTAGGCATTCAACTTCAGTTCTCATGGGTGAAGCTGTGATGAATGAGAAGAAGATCTCTGAGTCTAACATGAGCTCGTCATGTTTACTTACAGTGGTCAGGCTGCGTTCACAGACTGAGAGTGTAAGTGTTGGTGACGTGTTACTGTTACTGAAAGATCCTGTTTGAGGAAGACTGTTGTGCTGGGATGAGAAACTTTATTGTTTTAATCATGTTAGAACAGCTGACAAATAGACTCTTTGACAGTATAATAAAACTCACATTTGGTGTTTTTTCCACGTTTTTTTCCGTCTTTCTAATGTAAAATGGATAACAGTGTAATTTTCTGGTGTCAGGGTATATTTTTTTACATTTGCGTACAGCTTTGCTCATAATTAAAAGTAACTGCTGAGGATTTTCTTTTTATAACACTTGAAAATGAGTGTCATCAGCATACATGTTGCTTCTTTTAGAAATAATGTCATTTCTTTTTATTTTGGAAGCCTTTCACTTCTTGAAGCAGTTAACATCAACCAAATGATACTGTACAATAAATGTCAACAGCAGCATCATAATCACTACAATAGTTTGCAAATGAATTAAACCAAATACTGTGGTTGCTGTATACAACAACTCTGTTTAATATCAAATAGTCCAATTCAACAGCCATGCCAAAATAATCAGTCTTTACAAAGCTTATTAGTGGGACTGAAAGCAGTTAAGGCCCGCTCACACAGCAGGGAAAGAAAATTTAGCACTTTAATGAGTGAAGTCGCTCTTTTTCACTTTGGCCAGTGAGCAAATGATACAGAAATGCCTCAAGAGCTTACAGAGTGCACTTTTTTATACTAGCATCTGGATGGGAGGAAACAAAACCATGCCTTCATGATGACTTTTCAGAATAAGGCTGAAAAAAAGACCAAACCTATCTCAAATCTCCAGTTAATAAAGTTGAAAGCAGCCACTTTACTTAAATGAACCTGTGTTTGAAGTGCAATCAGATACTTCAGACATGTGCATGTTGCTATCAATATGACGGTGCTTAGTAAGTTGTTTCCGGGAGCTGCTCTGCTTCCTCATCGTACATCCTGTTCAAAGTTATCAACTATTAACCAGCGACACAAGAGGCTGTGTTTAAAGGAACTGTCAGAGTTAGAGCCTATCTAAACACTCTGATCTGTTTCACTCTTACTTCAGGAGAGGAGTGGGTTAACATGTGGGCGCACAAGTGGGTTTCATAAGTCCTGCATGTCTCCATCATCTGTAATGACCCAGTGTTTCTAGAAATGCAAATTCATCTCAGAATAGATGTTCTGATAGTTTCACAGGGTTTCTCCCCTACGCGGACCAAAATAAAAGATTCAGTGAGTCCAGCTGCATGCTGTATATCCTGCTGTGATGTATTCACATTTTAACTCCAGCAGTTAGCGCAGGTGTTTGTTTTAAATCTATGTCTTCTGAGTTTCTCCTAATCTTCACACGATTAAAATACTTTGAGCGTCATCGTACACAGAAAACATCACACTCTTAGCTTATCTTTCAGGACGTTACTGTGGGTAGCTTTTTGTAGATGCAAAAGCTAAATTAATACCATGTATTTTATGATGATGTTGTATGTTCTTTTTTCATTCAATCAGATATTTTGATACATTTCTTGCCTCTTACATTGATTTTTTTTTTCTTTCTTTTGTTGCTCATAAATTCAAAGTAGTAGTCTTTGTACAAATGAGAAATAGATAAAATTATAAGAGCAGGATTTTTTTTAATGCTATTTTATAGCGTAAACAGAAGATGATTACAAAATCAACAGATAGATCAGAACTTAAAGAGGTCACTGGATTCAACCCTGCTAATATCAAATATTTCGTACCAGTACTCATTGTAAATTTTCACTGTCAAAAAACAATCTTTGTATATATCTCGCGCCAATATAAATATGTAAATAGTAATATTTTTCTATATTTCTATATTTCTATATTTCTTCAAATTTCTAATTTTATATTCTATTATCATTATTCTATTTTTAATAATTATCGCATTACTGCACTTTGTTTTTTTCGTGAGCTGCTGTGACAAAACAAAATTTCCCCCAAGGGGGATCAATAAAAGAATATTCTATTCTATTCTATTCTGTTCTATATTAACAAGCTCATGTGAGACAAAACGGGAAATCCCCATGTCACTGTTTCCTAAAGCTAAAGGAGGCGTCTCTTCTTCCTCTGACCCCAGATTTATCCCATTTAATTGGAAACAGCCCTGCAGAGCAGCAGTATAATTTTGGTATTCATCTGTATCTAAGTTTTGTTTTTGTCCCCACTGACTCTGCCTCACTCTTCCTCTTTGTGCTCTCTGTTGCAGGTTTACATATCGCTCATCCCCATTATTGGAGGAGTGCTGCTGGCCACGGTGACGGAGCTCTCCTTTGATGTCTCAGGACTGATCAGCGCTCTGGCTGCCACGCTCTGCTTCTCTCTGCAGAACATCTTCTCCAAAAAGGTAACTCATCCTCAACATGATCACGTCCCACATGATCCCTGCACCAAGGAGGGGCCGAGAAGGGGCTGAGAAATGTTTCTCTTGGCTGTTTGATGTGAAAGACCTGAAACTTAACTCCTGGTTTTCAGAGTTTGTTTTTAACTACAGTGGCTGCTGCACAAAATAAAAAAGGCTTTGATTTTGTGTTGTTGATCCTTGCTTTGATGATCGATTAAAAAGAATAATTTTAGGGTCATTGTAGCTTAATGGTGCCCATGGAGCCAATTTTATTAATTTTTTAGATCTTCTGGCTTTTTGTGCTTTTATTCAGAGAGAACAGGAAAGGGGATTTATCAGAAAACAGGGTGAGAGCGGGAAGTAAGAAGCAGAGCCTACCTTGGTACAGACCAATCACCTACTGGTGCCATACCAAAACCTTCATACTCATGCATTGGTTGGTGCATTTGTGACTCTCAAACTGCTTTTATTTGCTGCAACTGATTTGTTTTCTTCATCTGTTAAAGGTGTTGCGTGACACGAGGGTCCACCACCTGAGGTTGCTCAACATTTTGGGCTTCAACGCCGTTATCTTCATGCTGCCCACCTGGGTCCTGGTGGATCTGTCTGTGTTCCTTGTGAATGGAGACCTGGTGAGTAGCTGTGCAATAAGAGTTTGGAAAACAAACCTACTGTAATGAAAGGTGCTCAGGGATATCTGACTTATTTTGCAGCCTTGAACATAACCTGTATGAACTTCTGTCCCCACAGACTGACATCCCAGAATGGACGAGCACCTTTTTCCTCCTGCTCATCAGCGGTTTCTGCAACTTCGCCCAGAACGTCATCGCCTTCAGTGTACTCAACCTGGTTAGCCCGCTCAGTTACGCTGTGGCCAACGCCACCAAGAGGATCATGGTCATTAGCATCTCGCTGCTAATGCTGCGCAATCCGGTCACACTCACTAATGTCCTTGGTATGATGACGGCCATAGTGGGGGTCTTCCTCTACAACAAGGTGAGTGACCATGACGTCTGGGATGGATAAAGTGATAAACTTGAAAGATCTAAATGCTCTTCAGGTTTTTTTTATTTTAAACATCTTCTTCAAATCAAATATTTTTATTATCAACTGATCACAGTTTAAAGATATCTTGACACCATTATTTCTTTCTCTTATTGATTCTGGTTCCAAGACCTGAGTATTTGTTGATACCAAACACCCCTCAGCAGGATTAAAAAAAACATACGAGTTAGAGGAAAATGCTGATGGCTAACATTTGCTAACTTTAACTAGCGTTACAGCTTCTTCTAGCATGTGACGTTTGAAATTGGCCTATTGTGAAGCGAGTTTTAGCTCAGGATTCTTGAGTTCCTGTTCTCAGACAGTAAAGGTGTAGTATTTCTACATTAACTCCATACATACAGTCTGTAATCTGACAGTGCTGAGCTCCATTCACAGCTGTTCTTTTCTATTAATAGTTATAGACTGCCCAGCATGTTGCTAAAAAGAGACTTATATCTGTCGGTCCCTGTCCAAAGTTTAGCTGCCCTCTGAAATGTGAATACTACATTTAAAAAACATTTTATTGATGTTAAAGAAGAGTTGGACCAAACTATCAGCACTCACTTTGTTGTCAGAGTGCATAAACAAAAACAAAAAGATCTCTGTCATTTAAAACTCAATCACCTCTTTCCTCCACCTCCAGGCCAAGTATGACGCCAACAAGGAGAAGAAACTGCTGCCCAGCTCGAAGCAGGACCTGATGTCCTTTGAGAACCCGGCGCTGGAGAAGCTCCAGGCCAACGGGTCAGTGCCTTTCCCCCACGGCTCACAGCAGCAGCACAGCTGGAACAACGTGCTGACCGATCATTTCCAGTACAGCCGGCAGGCCTACACGACAAACCACAGCGGCAACCATCAGTACGTGGTGTAAACGAGGATCGGTCCTCGCTCAGGCTCGCTGTCATAGACGTTACTGTGTGTGGCCGCCTCCCTGCAGCGGGGCCTTTCTGCCCCGCATATGAGACTGAGGACGAGTGCTGATGGTGGGGATGGAAAGTTTGAGAAGAGTCGCTCTTTATGGGGCGGTAACAAGACCTCTCCCACAATCCTCCCTGTCTAAACCTCACTCTCCGTATGTCATAATTTATTTATTACTTAGGTACAAACTGTATGGGCTCATCTGAGACAAAACAAGAGTTAAATCAATTCACACCACCTGTTTTCAAACACCCGTAAAACCAATTCAGTCGTTTGACCAGACTCAGTAAAGATACTGCAGCAGGTGGTCAATAAAAGGTAATAAAAATTAATGTCTGGAAATGACTGAGTTTGTTCTTACAACCAGCTGGTTTTGTTTTGTTCCCTTTCAAAGGCAAGATGTCTGCTGTAGTTGTTATCTGTGAACACAAAACAGAAGAATCATGATTCATTTAGTGAAGGCAGCTCATTGGAGGAGGGCGAAACACTTCATTTTCAGCTTTATTATATGATGAATTGTCATTTTTCATCTTCAGGCACCATTAAGACAAAAAATTACTGATTCAATAGGTGAATATGTTGATCCATCATTCAAAGGCTCGGGATAGGCAGACACCTGTGAACAAAAGGTGTAAATTGATGAGAGCATGTTATCAACGCATGTCAGCCTTGTTACAGCCTCACAAAGCTTTGTCTACACTGAAGTAAAAGCAGATAACGGTGCCTAATGGAGAAAAATCCCCCTATTTCAAAAAGATCCATGAAGTCCATCTGAAAAAAAAGTCTGCTGTACAATTATTGCACACACAGATCAGTCAAATTCATGTAGCTGTCAGATAACTTTCTTTTCTGAAGTGCGCTCACACACACAGCCCCACGTTTTCGATCTGAAACAGCCCATCAGTGAAAAACAAAGAGTGAGACGAGTTCTGTCACCCAGAACGGTCAGTGACCTCCCACAGATGTGACGTCAGTCATGTATGACATCATGGAGCTTTGATTTAGTGAGTTAGCTTGAAGTAAGTTTAATCCAACATGAGGCATCATCGCACTGCTCAGAGCTGAGTTCTGCGCAGATGAAGTTCACATCTCTTCAGGATTTCTGTAAAATGTAAATTAGATGATGAAATGCTTTATTTTATTTCAGAGAATCTGTTTAAAATCAAACTTTGTTTTTTAAATACTGATCATTAATGTTTATAGATCTGAAACGCTTGACTTCTTCTGTCAGCTGATTTTCTTTTCAGCCTCAACCAAAGCTGCTTTTTTTAAACACCGTTTGGGTTTTTTTGGGTCCCAGTTCAGGTTTGACTTCATGTGTCAGACAGTCACTGTACAGAAGCATCTTAAACCTGAGAAAGTCAACTGTAACGCTATGTAGACCTGAGGTTTTGTTCTTACTGGTGATGATGTGGTCTGAACAATTGGTAACTCATGACCGTTAATTTTGGAAAAGCCTTTTTTACTACTTGAGGAACTGTTTAGGCATTTGCTTTTCTGGTCGCAGGATAGCTTTTGCTTTCTCACCGCAGCAATATGAAGATTTTGCATTATTTCTTGTGTGAAGCCCGACTGTCAGCATTTCAGTCGAGTTCCTGCTTATTTACTTTGTAGGGACGGTGCACATGTAATTGGTGCAGAAGTGCCAGTTGTAGCCTATGAGCATTTTTTGAGTTGTAGATGTTAGTGAGGAGAGAGAGAGTGCAGTTAAATGCTAATTGTAATGATTTTTCAGAGTACTATTTTTGCCTTCTTGTCAAAGTCATAATACTGTTGTGGTTATTTGGTATGAAAACTGTACATTCTGGAGACAAACAACTTTAAATGATTGTCTGTTCACCCCTTTTTGAGTTAGGAGACATAGCGAGACGTTTAGACCACATATTGGCTGTTTTTCCTTGAGCAAAGGGAGAAATCACCATTTTGGCCAGTAACCAAACTTCTTGAAGTGGAAAGTTAAATCTCTAAATGATGTTTCAAAAGGCCATTTTTGTCAAGACTGTTGCTTATTTGTGGATTGATCATTGTACACTGTGAAGCTGTGCGCTGTGGTGTTACACTGCTTCAAACTGAATCAATATGCAGACATTGTAAAACCGTTTACTGCAACACCACAGACTGCAGCTTTTGAATAAGTAAAGGAGCGGATTCAGTCCCTCGGATTTGTCTTCAATTGATTAAAACGATCAATGTCTGAAAGTAGGCATTCATCTAACACAATGTCTCTGTTTTCTTTTTTTGTTTAATTTACTCATCGTGTAAAGAATTCTTCACTACTCTGAAATGTGCAGAGTATTTATCTAAAGCTAAGATTTTTCAGTGATTATCACGCCTTTCATGTAAGTCATCAGAATCAGACTTTAGAGTCTGTGATGAAGTATTTGAAAACATACTCAACTCAGAAAGAAAACTCTGAATATCAACACGTTGCAGTAAATCAGTTTAAGTGGATGCAGCTTACATCAGTGGATTCTAGCAGTCATGTTTCTGAGTGTGAAGTCAATTATTGTAATGAGAGGTAAACGCCTTCGAGAAATGTGATTCAATGTGAAACTGCAGCGTTACTCTCAAACACTCAGTCTCAGCCGCTTCCCAACTTCTAGAAACAAACATATCAGTGCATGTTTTCCCAGGATGCATCAAAGGAAAAGAAAACAAGCAGTTTATCGAACTTTTGCATCTTTTTGTGTTTCCATCACCGTGTTTTCATTTTTGTTCAATTCTTTTGTCATGTTGCCAAAAGAAGTCTGTAAACTTTCTGATGCTGGTGAGCTGCAGCATGGAGGCCTTGTTTGCAGGTGGACAAGATGTAAAATTTCATAAATGACAACATTTTTGTTGTTCATGAATTCTGTAATGATTGTTTATTTGTGTACTTGTTTAGAGAAATCTAAATTTATAAAAAAGCTTAAACTGGACGTTGACTCTGTCCAGCAAAGCTTTTACTTGGGATGTAAATGACTGAAAGAAGGGGGAGGGTTACTTTGTAAAACTTGTACAATTATTATTTTTGTGCATCTTTAAAAGATCTTCAGACAGAGTTTTTACTTAACTGATGTTTATAGATTTTTATTTATGTGTTGAGGTACAAAAATGTACAGAGGTGCAGCTTTGCACAGTCTTGTGTGCTTATGTTTAGTATATGCTATTTTTCAATGTTGGGGGAAAATAAATGCATCATGGAATACTGAACACACTGTCTTTAGTTTTATGATGGAGGAATAAGATGGTAAAGTTCATTTGAATCTTCTTGTCATTGTTCATAATCAGTCAGTTATGATGTATGTCTGCCCCCTAGTGGTAAGACCTAATTACTGCAACTCCAAACTGACTTCCTTGAAGCACTTCAAAACCTCACATGGTCTCTGGGAACCCCTGTAAGTGGAGTTTAGTCATCATCAGCTTGTTACAGTCACTTGCGTTTCCCCTGCATCACTGCAACTCCCACAACCACAAGTCACTTAGCAGAGGTATGTTCAGCAGAGATAAATCCATCCACAGAGTGTTACTGGCTGATTTATGCTACGTTTATATAGAAGGCTAGTCACCATAGACCAGTGGACGGGTAGAAAAAGAAACTGCAGTCTGATTAAACGTTCATGTTTGCATACAAAGCTGCCAATTCTAGCCAAGGAGACAATCACCACTGGTTAAAAAAAAGTTTCCATCCTCTTCTGAAGCGATGTGCCAAACAGATCTTTTAACAAAATATTCTAAACCTCTTAGTACACAAGTGTTATCAGAGAAATGTACTTACTACAGCTCAAAAAGAGTTTTGTCTGAAGGAGTCAGAAGAGATAAGTTACAGCTTAATTAACAAACAGCCTCTGGTTTCACAGATGACTACGATGAAATGAGTTTCACTTAAGACCACAGACACTCAATAAGCAGATGTAGAAAGCAGAAGACGCCAATGATTGAGCAGTTGTATCTTTAATGCATACATCCATCAGCAGTGTTCAGAACTTCTTATCTTTGTTTGAGATCATTCTTGCATAACACTGGAGTAAAAAGTCGAGCAGTTCCCCATCAGTGTGTCTGTATCTGAAGAAAGGTGAGGAGCCAAAACATCCATGATGTGTCCATGGACCCCAAGATTTATTGATCATCTGAACTGTGTCTCCACATGAAGTGAGCTCCGGACTCATGCAGGAACCGTGAGAAAGCTGGGTGTGCAGTAAAGGGAGATAGCAGAGGCAAAAGCTGACGAGAAGAAGTTCACTGATAATCGCTCAGCTTCAGTATCCTCTCTCCTGTTTTCCTGCAGCTGCCGTCTGTAGATTTCACATCAGCCTAAAACCTCTATTGGATAAATAATCCACCATGACTCTGGAGCGTCTTGTCCAGCTCAGTCCTCATCACAGTTTCCATCTCACTGTCAACAGCTCTGATACAAAGTCTCTGGCTGCAGTGTCTGGATCAAACATTCAAAGGTGTCAAACACATCTTCAGCGTCTCCTAAGTCTGCTGGAGGCTCTCTGTGATGTACGGAGTAAATTTGACATTGACAGGCCCCTGAGTGATGACATTTGTGTTGAACATGAGTTGTGTGAACACATGTTTGTCCATGGGTTCAGGATATAACAGATGTCTTTGTGGTGTAGGAGGTAAGTTGCTTCGAATGCTGCTGCCTTGCCTTGATAAACTGAGTAACCGCCGGAACAGAGACCTCCTGAGCAGGATGTAGATCCAGGGGTCCAGGATGGGGTTGACAGAGGCTATGCGGATGGCAGCGAGGTCAGCTTTGTGGTCATCATTCAGCATGAAGCAGTTTGCAAACACACGGATCTTAAATAGAGGGGGGAAAAAACAATGAATGGAAAAAAGTTAATATTCTAATGTACTTTTACTGAAATGTTTCATCATCTTCATCATTTTTGTTTATCAAATAGGGTACAGTTTGTTTTGACTGTATTTCTTATAAGAGTTCAGCAAGAACAACTTAAATCTTATTAAAAATTGTGTACACCCAGGTGTTTCATGTTTTCTCATGAGCTACTTGAGGGAAGAACTGAAACACCTGGGCCTTTCATTGACACTCACCACTAATGGAGCTGAACAAGTCAACACCACGGCGGAGGTGGTCACCAGCACTGCGATCATCTGCGTCTCTGCTGCAGAGGACAGAGCCCTCCATCTCTCCCGGACGCTGCTCCTGGTGACGGGCCGCCGCACGGTCCTCCGACGCATGAGCAGCAGGGATCCGCACACCGCCAGGTTCAGCACTAAAGTTCCCAGGATGAGCATCACGCTGACGGTGCCATACACGACGGAGTACGCGGCAGTCAGAGGCTTCTGCGTCCTCCAGTCAATGAAGCACCACGTCTGGGAATGCTGCAGCTTGCTGCTCGCCATGCCCATCATCGGGAGGCAGCAGAAGAAGATGTGACTGATGTAAATGAAGAGAAGCAACTTCTGCGCGAAGCGTCGGTCCACCCCCCACCGCTGGTAGGTGTACGGGCAGCAGATGGCCAGGTAGCGCTCCGCTGCCATGGCGCAGATGATGCTCAACCCTGTGAGACCGAAAAACAGCAGCAAAAAAGAGTGAAACTCGCACACATGCTGGTCCTCCAGCACCTTCCCGACCAGGTAGTTTGCTATGGTGAGTGGGCTGGCGAGGCACGTGCCCAGAAAGTCTGTCACCGCGAGACCACACAGGAGCGTGTAGAAAGCGAAGGATTTCCTCTCCTGTCTCGATACTGAAAGGACGATTATTGCGATCAGATTCCCAATTGCACCTCCAGCGAACATTAAAATCGGTAAACCGATCACTGACTCGTCACTGGGCGCGTGAAACGGTTGCACCAGTGTCTCGTTTGTGGAAATAAATCCCTGCGTAAAGTTCCTGTCCTCCATGCCCAGATGCACCCAGAGGCTGCTGTTTGCCAGTGACAAAACCCTTGGTCTGATGTGGATTTGAGAGTGCATTGACTTTTTAACCCCCTGCATGAAATCAGGAGAGAGGAGTATCTTCTCTGGTAGTCTCATCCCTACTGCTTTCCAGTAATCCACATGTGAGGAGTCAACACAGCTGTGAGCGGAGAGGCGGGATGTTTCTGATATAGAGAACCACTCAGCAGTCTGACAAGGATGGATGGATGGGATGAGCGGCCCTGGGCGGTAGACTAACCAGAAAATAGACATGTGGATTTTTTTTCCTTACAATTTCCGCCCCTTGTGAGGATGTTGGCGTCATGCTGCGTAAAAATCTGCCAGGGGATCATCTGGGCTGTCATGTGAGTAGAGGTGGATATGGAAGGTCTCAGGCTTTTTTCAACTAATGTGACATGAAGTCATATTAAGAAGCTAGTTAAATATAAACAAATGGTTTGATCCACTGGCTAAGTAGCAGAAGTTTTCAGAAGTAGTCGCACAAACTTAAACTCCTGTAACTTAAGAAACATGTCCACCTAAAATAAACATTAGAACAGGTGTTATTCAAATCAGTGACAGAAGTTTCTCTAATTTTCTTTTCTCACACAGAATTAAAACTCCCCTCCTGGCCAGGTGGAATCCAGACAGCTGAAGCAGAGAGAATCTGAGTTACTGGAAAAGCGAGGCTCCTATTTCCTTTGTAGTTATTACATTCCAGTGTCACAACAGGGGGATTTGGGGATTTTTTTTTAAAATAATTTTGGCACACAGCCCACATGGGGTAGTCAATAAAAAAGTTCTTGAATATCTTCAGCTTTCGAAACAAGCAAATCCAAATAGATCTCATTTATCTGATTATTTGTTGAGAAGACTTTGAGTTAATATCATAACAATTTTTTGGGTCAGTTTGTTAGAGTTCAAGCACACTGATTTACGGTGCACTGCTTTCGGTTTTGATGAGATTAAGGCTAAAAGCTATGCATTATTCTTTTGATCACTAGTTGGAACATTAGAGCTGTTTACAAGGCAAATAGGCTATAGTGTCTTCTTTACTGTTTTCTTTAGGTTAACCATAATCAGCATTTCCATTAAAGTGACAGCCTTGTGGAAATAACTGAGATCCTTGTGTGAAGGCCCACAGCCAAATTTGTCCCCCTGATCTCACTCCAGATTTTTCCTTCCAGCCCCCTTTGTACAAATTGGGGCCAAAGTCAGAGAGCTCATGTGAGCTGGCATCATATCCTCCAGTCTGTGTTGTTGTGGTCTGTAGTTTCCCATCGATGAGCCCTGTGCTCTGTCCCAAACAGAGATGACTGTAAAAGGTTGTTCTGGCGTCTGATGTGCAGTGTTGAGCACACAGGACGTCAGTGCTCTCGGCCTGCTCTGACTCTCATGCCATCACACATTTATAACAGCCTGACTTTTGTTTACAGTGAGGAGCTGCAGCCAGGCCTCTCTGTGTGCAGTCGGCTTCAGAAGACAAACACAACACCTCTGAGAGGTACACGAGGGCTGCTCATCACTGCTGCAGACAAAAGAGGAGGTGGCAGACCAACAAACCTCTTAAGTGAGGCCACGGATCCCGTACTGACTGGAATGCCCCCTGATTGAAGTGAATCATGGCATGTACAGTCTGTCCCTGCAGGGTTTACAGTTTCTTTTCTTTTTTTGACCCATTACAAATGGCCTTAAAATGTATAATCTCTGTCTGCTGTGTCTGCAGAGGACTGGGACCTTGAAAGCAGACGTAGAAGTTTGTGTATGACTAAGCTGTAAAAGAGAACAAGACATATAAAACCCTTAACATTTATTACTCAGATTTGTTTTTGTCCATTAACTCTTCATGACACATAAATCACAAGCAAATCAAAATGGCTTTTAACGAGCCACAAGGTATGTTCTGTTAACATGAGACTTACTGTGGTTAAAATTCTTTGTGAAATCACCTGAATGCAGCGGATAAAAGGAGGTCACTGTTTCATGTTCTTTTTCTTCAGGCTTTTATTTCTTATTTTCTTTAATATCCTACAGTTAATTTAGCCCTTTTTGACAATAATATTTAAGATTATCTTTATCAAGTGTCCCGGCATTGCCATAAAGTTTTCAAGCATGACTCACCACCCACTGGAGGTGAGAACCCAGATACGTACAAATAAATGACCAAACACCTCCAACAAGTCAAGTTGCAGTGTACATGCAACAGTTTTACCCACAGTGAAACTACAGCCAAGGCAAGTTATTAAGGGATAAGTAGGGCAAGCTGCACTCTAGTCATCTTCACTTTGAACCTGAGGCCAAACAAATTTCCAGGGTTCTTCCTCAAGTCCAAATGAGCACCTGTGAATTCTGAATGACATTGACCTTTGACCTTGAGTAAAATTATTTGATCTTTCTGGCTTGGACCCATCCCAAATTGAGAAAACAGAAATCTTAAAGGGGACATATCATGCTTGTTTCTCCTTTTCACTATGCCAGACTAGGATGCCTGTAAAGCATTTCTGCCCTTAGTACAAGTCATTTAGTTCCTTCATTGCCCCACAATAGTGTTCTCAATATCCTCATTTTAGGCCATTCTGAAGATCTAGTTGAAACGCTCCGTTTCGGGAATGACGTCACAGCCCTTTGTGCTCTGATTGGTCGGTTCTATCAGAGGGGCGGAGGGGGTAGAGCCAGGGGGCGGTTTTTGCAGCATGGCAGTATTTACAAAGTTCGCCATATTGGATAGGGGAAACCCGGCGAGTTTGCTGTTTGCCAAAACTTCACCCTAAGGCATTGATAGCACTAATAAAATGGCAGAGTGTAGGATACGTCCTTTTGTATTGGACCCCGAGTCAGACCCGGACGGTTCTGCAGCTCAGGAGGAAGAAAATCCACCTCGACACAGATCATCTCATGACGCTTCAGTGTGGTGAGTCTAACCAGTACTGTAACATGTATTGTTTATACGTTTGTAGTCGGGTCTTGGTGGGTGTATCCCTCGGTGGCGGTTGTGTGACTAACTGACATCACAGAGGAGGAGCTGCTTTATCAGATTTCACCAATAAAAAGAAAGGTACCTCGTGTCGTCACGACGGTCGAAATCTCGCGGCCAAATGTCAACGACCTATTTTCAGAGGCATCAAATCTCGTTCTAGGATATCAGAAAAAATACAATATCTCATTTTTTGAAAATTCAGGGGGTGAAAGGTCTTGTTTTCAACTTTATTATATTATATGTAAGTATTAAATCAGGGATCAGAATGATATGTCCCCTTTAAGAATAATTTGGACAAAAAAGACTTGAAACCTCAAACTTGATGTGACAACTACACTGCCTGGCCAAAATAAAGTCACCACTGAATAAAAAAGGCACACACACTCTAATATTTCATTAGACCACCTTTAGCTTAGATCACGGCTCACATTCGCTGTGGAATTATTTGGTCAAGCTACTGCAATGTCACAAGATTTATTTCCATCCAGTGTTGCATTAATTTTTCGCCAAGGTCTGCATTGATGATGGTAGAGTCTGACCGCTGTCAGTCAGCCATCAGTGAGGCTAACAGAAAAAAGGCTTTAATTTGGTAGGGAGCATAAGATTGGACTCTGGACCTTCTCCTGGACGAAGGCCATGTGGTCTGATGAGTCCAGATTTACCATGTTCCAGAGTGACAGGCACATTAGGGTAAGAAGAGAGGCAGATGAAATGATGCACCCATCATGCCCAGTGTCTACTGTTCAAGCCTGTGGGGGCAGTGCTGTGATCTGGGGTTGCTGCAGTTGATCAGCAACAGTCTGTGCTCAAAGAATGAGGTCAGCTGACCACCTAAATAAACTAAATGACCAGGTTATTCCATCAATGCAGTTTTTCTTCCCTGATAGCATGGCCATATTCCAAGATGACAATGCCAGGATTCATCGGGCTCAAATTGAGAAAGAGTGGTTCAGGGAGCATGAGACATCATTTTCACACATGGGTTGGCCACCACAGAGTCCAGACCTTAACCCCATTGAGAATCTTTGGGATGTGCTGGAGAAGGCTTTGCTCAGCGGTCAGATTCTACAATCATCAATGTAAAAATTAATGCAACGCTGGATGGAAATAAATCTTGTGACATTGAAGAAGCTTATTGAAACAATGCCACAGTGAATGTGTGCTGTAATCAAAGGTGGTTCAATGAAATATTTGAGTGTGTGACCTTTATTTTTTGGTGGCAACTTTTTTGTGTCAGTGTTTGTAGTAATAATGTTGCAAAACAGCTGTACACAGGGCTACTGCTTTGTCTCTGTGGTTTATTTGCACACAGTGGCTGCAGTCCTCAAAGTGACAGGTTCAACTTCCAACCTCAGTCATTTCAAGCATGACATTCACTCTTTTCTGCTTCTCTCTTTGTGACTCTACACTCTGGCTGATCCTTGTCCAGGAGCCAGAAACTGTTTTCTTTAAGTGCAAATACAAATCCTAACTTTTAAATCATGAAGCGTTTGTGTCAGTGCCAAACTGATCAGTAACTCACTGGTACACAGCAGCAATGTCAACTAGTGTGAATTCAGCATCAGTCACGCTCGCTGATGATTCAAAGTTGCGAAGGCAAGTGTCTGGTAAAGGCAAGACTGTGGCGTTGGAAATCTCGCAATCAGAAACGTTCTTTGGACTGAAAATAGTCTGAACACAGCCATCGCCTGGCATACAATTATGAATAAAAACATAAGAAGTCAGTTAGATTAAGACAAAAAAAAATGAAACATTCTCTGTGATATTTCTGTTCAGTCATCTGCAGATCTGAAGCTTTTGGTGCAAAGGAATTCAAACACAGTTCTCTTTCCTGGAAGTGAGCAAAGGAGATGGGTCATTTAAAGCATGAGGGAATCATTACAGCAGGGGGGGGGAGACACAATCAAAGTCTAATCAAGTGCTAAAGAAAGATTTGTTTTTGAATGAGAAGAATGTAAAACTAAAACATCTAATTAGTTTTTCTGCACCAATATAATGTTAGATTGGAGTTAGGCTCTTTTATTTACCGTACAGTAAGTGTAATCCAATGAGTGGCTGGATGTTATAGCTGCTGCGAATGTTAGTGTTCATAATCCACTCAGATCAACCTACTTCATGTCCCAGTTAGATATGACCAGACTGCATTTCACATAACACACTGTATATAAACATGCTTGTTAGGTGAAGAAGAGCTAAAAAACTACAAAAATAAAAATAAAAAATAAAAAAACGCTGTAAGACTTTAATGTGTTGTCTACTTTTCTTTACACCTATGAGATTTTAATCAAATTAATAAAATGACATTCAAGACAATCCTCGTAGTTACAGCTGAATAGAAAAAGACTTCCCGTGATTTCAGTCAAATGTGAAAATCTTTGACTTGTTCTTGAGAAAGCATACCAGAGAGATGATTGATGCTTTTCCCATTGACTCTCATAAGTTTGACTGGAAAGGTTTAGTCCCTGAGGAGTCATTACACCAGAAACAATAAAGTCTTTTGTAACAGAAATTTGTTTTATGAAAACAGGATACATGACATAGAAAGTACCAACAGTACCAACTAAAACCTATGAACACATTACGTCATTGTGTTATCTGACATTATGCAACAGCTTGGGCTTTAATCGAGATCTTTAATTCCTCTTTAAAACATTAATTGTGTTATATTGGACTGAAAAATGAAAATAAAAATGTGATATGTAAAATGTGCTCTTTTAACCCCAGAAATAGTTGCAGACCTTAAATTTCTAAATAACTTTCCAGAGAAATGGGATGTATGTGAAGCGCCAAACTAAACAAACAAAATGAGTTTCTTTTGCCAAGTCATATGAAATCTTCCTCCTCTTTGCAAAAATGCAACTTTTTAAAAAATTATCTTGTTTTCACGACTGCTGCAATTTTGGAATCAACCGGAGCATGACTGTGCCAAAACCTTTTCCTTCACCTCAAGCTGTTGGCTGTGACCTTAGCTGTCCTACAAGTCTGTACTTGTGGATTTAGAGGCTAAAACAGAAGCAATCCTCCAACTTCCTGCCTCTCTCTGGTCTTTATGTCTCAGCTGTTTCTGTGCAGGCCCATAGGGACTCAATGAAATAATTCAAACAGTGTGTAACATCCCTGCTCAGGCAGGACGAGAAGTGACGTAGTTCATGGTAAAGATTATCAAGAACTCTCATCCCTGTCTGCTCTCAGGCATTAATAAGATTCCTCTGGGGTCCAGAGCTCTGACTTAAATTCAGAAGTCACAGTGGGACAGCGGATGTAGACTGTTTGTTATTATTACTGAATCAAAATATAAGGAAGATTCTGTGTGACCAGTGGTTGAAAAGTTATGTTTTTTAAAAAAAGAAAACTTGTGTTACCTTTTAAAACAAGCTGAACAGTCGACAAAAGTCAACCCCTAAAACCAGCACAATACTATACACAGAATTAAAAGCTGTCACCTTTCTCCGGGATGCAGTTGTGGGTTTTTGAGGGCTTGTTTCACTGGGTTGCTTTCTGTGTTAACCAGATAGAAGCCTCAAAGTTAATTTTCCTCACTTATCTAAACCCTTCCTCATGCTTACACACAAGGTACTTCCCTTTAAAGCTCCTGTGAGGAACTTGGTGTGTGTGTTGACGCTACTTTTAATAGAAAAACATATCTGGCATATTCAGTCTGTTTCATAACCAGTCAAATTAATCAATGCAGCCTTAATGTGTGGAAGGAGACTTGGTATTCATGCAGTGTCTGCAGGTTCAGGACCAGAGACTGTAGCCCTTTTAAGTCTTCGACAGTCGAGTCTGAGGCAGGCAATCTGGGACAGGATTTGGCTGCATTGAGTAACTAATTGGCTGCCTTGTTTCAGCAGCTATTTTGGAAGTCCACAAGATTCATGATTGATATTAAAGAACAGTTCAATCCACATTAATAAGTACAGACTTGGCCGGAGCTACTTTGAGCACCATGGACTGACTTTAAAACCAAAGTCTTCTTTGAAGAATGTCATACATTTCACAGCAATACATCATGTTTAGAAAATACTCAGAAAGTCCATAAGATGTACTACCACCTAAACAGCTCCTTTAACAAAGCAGCCATTTGGTTTCTTGTAGGAGTTAACAGCGCTTTGTCCTCTGGCTGTGTCTCACAATACTTATTACGTGTCAAAAAATCCAGTCTGAACTCATCAGACAGCAGCTGCTTTACACTGATCTCAGAACAACCATTTCTTGCGACACTAAGCAAGAAGACAGTTTGTATGCAAGTCTTCCAAGTATTGAAACAAAACAACAATCATGAAAAACTTCAGCCGAGTTTGAGACAGAAATCAAACTACTCATACTGATCCTCATGTTTGCGCCATCCTTTCTTAATGGTTTATCTGGAAAAGCTCTGAAGTGCTCCTGCTCCTTTTTTGATGAGTGGGAATGTTTTGTTCCTATTGGTAACCATGCTTTTATTATCTCACCAATGCATTAAAGATTTCATCTCACTGTTGTACTAATTATACATAGCTTGTAATACATTAAAACCCAGACTACAAAGCAGATCAAGTCAAATATCTCCCAAACTATAAAAAAGAAAAATGATGGGAGAAGATGGTCTCTGTTGTTAAGCACAGCACAAAATGTCAATAACCACGGGTACAGAGAGTCCGAGCTGTCGAGGTTGGACCCCATGAGGTTTACCCTTGAGAAGTTAGCCTGGGTTTGATTCAGCCTGCAGCATGTCATTCCCACTCTCACCCACTTCCCTGCTCTTTCCACTGTCCTCTCCCATCTGATTAAAAGCATGAAAAGTCTTAAAAAATAATAATAATAAAGTCATTAACCTTGGTTTAATCTTTGTACCTATTAAATATATTTTATTCCATTCACTAACAATATGTAAACACAAGCAACCTGTCGAGAAATGTCATTATAAAAACTCTTTTTTTTTTCTATTAAGTGAGGGGACACAAATCATCAAACCATAATGCTGCTTAGCTTTAACATTTTTGAGTTTGTCTTTAGGGGATTTAAATCTTTTTGATCCACTTTAAAGGTCACAGAGTTTCCACAACACACATAAGAACATGTAATCCTTGAGTTTGAGCGTGAAGATGAAAATCCTCAAAACTGGGGTTAGGAGGTTTAGTGCAAAAGCAACCAACTGTCCTTTGTCATTGGATGTCAGTCATGGGAAACCCTTGACCATCCTGAGACTCTCAGATTAGCATGTTGAAGAGCTGCTGAAGCTTTTAACGTCATATTTTTTTTCCTTTTTTTTATTCTTTTGGTTGCAGATTATGAGTGGACCTCAAATAAATATGCCTAATGAGCTTTAGTCTTATAGCTTGTGTATACGTATTATATGTCAGACAATGTCACCAGCCTGGAGATAGCACAGAAAAAGATATCAAATAATAGTAAATTTCTGAACATTCTGCTGAGTTTTCCCTGAAGAAAGTGTTCTCAATACTTAGCTGATTCTTTTATAAGGTTGGATCATGGAGAGGAGTTACGCATCGATATTTTAGGATTAAAAAAGGAAATCAGCACAGACAGTGAAGCCTCTCTGTAGATGCGCTTCACCTTCAGGAACTTTAACTTTTGAGGAACTCTGAGTTTTGTCACCAGGGTCTAAATATAGTTCTGGGGTAGTTAATCTTCCCCATGAAAAACTTGTGTTCAGGGTTGGGTGGTTTCCAAATGTAACCCAGGTCCCATATCAATATGTTATATTTATCTTGAGTGTGTAATACTATGGGACAGGGCCTGACTTTTTTGTTGTTGTTTCAAAAGTTGTTACACAGTTTTCTCTTAAGTACAAAAAGTAAGCTCTGTTCACAGCTGGGAATGACATGCTCATCACAGCACACATTTATACTTTGTGGCTCTTTTTGCACCCAAAGACAGCTAATAAGATGCGAAAAAAACATTCAGTTAACACCGGTGTGTTTACAAAGAGGTGGTTTTCACTGCTCTCAACAGAAGCCTTAAAAAGAAAAAAGAAATAAAACAAAAACACATAATAACTTCTCAAAAAAAAAAGTGCAGGGTGGTTTTTGATCATCAGGTTCAGCCCCCCCCCCGTTAGAGACACTGCTTTGTTGTCACTGTGGGGAAATCAAGTGTAACCTTTGTCCCACACTTGTTTTCTTTTTATAAATGAAAATTGGACATCACTAAGGGCTGTAACAGTAATAATCAACATGACCTCTTCATGTTTTCTTTGTCCTCCATGGTTTGAGGAGAAAATCAGATTAAATTTGATATTTCATGCCCTCAGGTTTCTTAAGTCTTTGCTGCTCTGCTTGCTGACCTAAATATTCAGAGTTTGCATATTATTTCAACTTAAAAAAGATCCTCTCATTAAGGCGGAGATTTTTAGGAAAGCCTTTTGTCATCTCAAATGAAAATCTCCCTAATTCTATGTTCTCAACAAATTCCGCTTGCATGCTGAGAAAATCTTTGGAGGGAGAGCACTTTTTTCAAGAATATCCTGTCGTCAGTGGTCTGCTCCTGAAATGTTTACGCCAGGAAGAGCTCTGTTGGTAATTTGCTCCGTGTCAAAGCCTCACAGTAGATATCAGACCACCAGCCAGCGCTGCTTTAAAGGCCACTAAGTAAACTATATGTGGTTGAGTATTACTCAGCCTGTGAAAATGATGACATGATGCCCTCTTTGGCTCTGACAGGACATTTGTCAACACTACACACCATGATGTCACAGTGATGTCATCAGGAGCATTTCTCAGGGTGAGACACATTTTTTGACAACAGGCCGTAGTACTTCCTGGAAGAAGAGGACTTTAAGATGACGGAGGGTGAGGCGGTAGAGACTTATGTTTTGGCTGCAGCAAAGAAATGTATGATCCTGTGCTTCTGGAGCTTAATCGAGACAACAGACTCAACATCAGAAAATCTCCACTTGCTTTAGTTTTATTCATCATTCAAACACTGTGTCAGTCTGAGCTGTGTTTCAAACAGAAATATCTCACTGGTGGTGCACTGGGTCATGAGTTGCTCTTTTGTTTTGTATTTTCCTCCTGTTGTAATCTTTTTTTTCCTGTTTCTCTTTGCACATTAACCCTGATTTATATGGTTTGTTTTCTCACATCGTTATTAATTATCCTCTTGTCTTCCTTGTTGTTTATTGGTGTTGTCTTTAGAGTTCCTGTTTTGTTTAGTTGTTCTTTCTTCCTGTCTGTCTGGTTTAGTTCAATGTCAAACCTCTGTAGATGTCCCTGTAGCTCTTGTTTCCTTTCCCAGTGAGTGTTTTTGAATTTCATAATAATTTTCCTTTGTTTTGTTGAAAAAAAAAAAAATTCTGTTGTCTGCACACATGGACATTTCTCCTAGTTTGTTTTGCTCTTTGGAATGTATTGCTGGAGTGGGAAGTAGAAATATTCAAATGTTGCGCTCTCAAAGTCTCAAAGTAAACTATTTTCAATCAAAATATTCTGTACTGAACGTTATTTTTTCTTCTTCTCATTTTCCACAGGTTTTAATCCTGCCAGTCAGTAGAGGGAGCTAAAAATTGTATGTTTTTACAGTCTTTAAGCACTTATGGTTAATATACAGTCTATGATCCGTCCTGACACTTCTCTGGGGAAGATTCTCCATCACCTCACCAAACTGCACTAGAGGTCACCATAATTTCACAAGTGTGCTAAATTGATGCATAATGTATTGCAAAATATCAATTAGAGCAATGCTTACATTGTCCGAGAAGGACTTTTGAAATCATCTTTAAAGACACACACATTCAACATATGACATCATGATGTTTGTAATTAGGCTATATTTAAAGGTCCCATATGATGCAAACATCACTTTATTAAGTCTTTTAGCGAAATTTGTGGGTCGGCTTTCCTCCCAGCCCACAAAATGTGATATTTAATGACAAAACCTGTACCTAGTGCTTGTGAATGTAAGATGATGACCTAAAACGAGCTGTTTAGATTTTGTGTATTTGCTGTCAGCGATTCCCTTTTTTGACCAATCAGGAGCAAGTCTGACCTGATTGGTCCACCCCATCACGCCCCGCCCACTCCCCCTCCCCCTCCCCGCTGCTGGAGACAATTCTCTCGGAGAGAAGAATGCAAACGTTGAAGTGCCACCACGGCTTTGTTTTTGGCTGTCAACGGCCACATAGTTCCATGTACATGCTTCCCATCTCGGAAGAAGACAAGACTAAGTGGCTAGAGTTCATTAATCAAGGAAATGTGCCAGCTACACTCAGTAAAACTGTGCATGTGTGTGCTAGTCACATCACGGCCGACCGCTTCTCCAACTTTGGACAGTAAATAGACTGGTCCTGAATCCAGGCACATTACCAACCATCCACCAACAAACGTCTGACCCTGGAAATGTGAGTATTTTAAATGCTGTGTGCTGTGGAGCAGATGTAAGAGCTTTTCCTCAGTGTCCCCCTGTCTCTGTGCTAGCCTCATGATGCTAACTGTAGCTGCGTTTGGCCTGTAGAGTTACGGTAAACGAGCTCGTGGCCGCTCTCAGTGACGCTGAAGAGCAGGGCGGTATCAGCGGTGGCTCATTTACGTATGAAGGTCACGTCCACTAAATCAGACCGTTCTGAACAGAGGGGCTATGAGAGCCTGGAAACAATGCTGCTGTGCATGATTTATTGGCTTTTTAGACCAAAACATGTTACTACCATTTCATGAAGACATCAATGATCCATATTAAACTGCAGAAAAGGAGCAGAATATGGGACCTTAAAAGCAGGATGCTCTCTCTTTCTCAGATAAACCCTGATCATAAACTTTTACACATAGAAATTCTCTGAAATGCTACTTCAGGGTTAAAAGTTTCTCTTGGAAACTTTTCGCTGTTTTCTGGTTTCGTTCAGTCAGAGGTGTTCTGACAGACATTTCTCTGGCCATTGGACACATTTAGATGTGGCTGGTTTTCAAGAAACCATCCAAGGCCCGTCCTTGAGGGAGTCACATGACCCCTCCCTTGTCCCCTGAGAGGTACAGCGCCATGTGCTGACTCTCGTTTTTTTTTTAAGTATCTTTTTTTTTTTTACAAGGGTTCTCATGTCTCAGGCCTTGGAGAATGTTAATGTATCACCAGTCGGTCTTTGGCCTGACCTTTGACTCGGAGTTTTGATGATGAGTTGCTGCGGGGTCAGAGTAGAGACAAACTCACAGCAGGTGAGGTGTCCAAATCTTTTCTCTGGTTTATAGAAAAAAAAACAGTATTAAGATCATTTTCTCAGTTTAATAGTTTCAGACATCTGAATAGTCCTCCTGATGTCATATGTTCTTTTTCAGCCAACTACCTGAGTCCCCTGACTGGGAGCGTCTGGACAGACCTGGTCATGATGCAGACAGAGCAGACAGCTGGGAGTATTCCTGCGCAGGGCCAAGTGCCTGTCGAGGTCTGGGTTCCCTCCAGCACAAGAGGTACCAGTGCTCTGCTGTTGTGTAACATTAGGAATGTCTAGTGCAAATTTAGCTCAGTGCTGATAGCAGTTGTAAATTATGGCTTTTAAAAACTCCAGAATCCTGATGATTACACACATTCTTACATTTTGCAAAGAAAAAAAATGTGCAAGTAATCAAGTAGTTACAGCGAAATTCCTGGAAACAACATTAATCTGTTCTGTTTTATGAGACTTCTATTGAATTTGGATTCTGACCATTCAGTTTCAAATTTATTTCAATTTGCTCCTAAATGGCCTCTCCAAACAACATTTATAAAGACCTGGATCATTGCTGGCAGTATGAAACAACTGAAGATGCATAGGTTGAATGATTTAAGATGAGGTCTGTACACTGCGTAGCTGAGTGTTTTTACGCTGTTGGATGTGTACAGTACGTCCGCTGGTCTGACGTGTGACACCAGCTTTGTTAACATGTGATGGGAAATGGAAGCATACACACTGTTTATGTTCTTCTTGAACACACTGAGCAGATTTCTCCCTGGATGGTGTCCAGCTGTTCACGCTGTTAGGAGAACACCCTGATGATGTCGTTTGTTAAGATCATCTAAAGTAGTGTGTAACTGGAAATCACTAAACACATCTCAAACTTGGTGAACATCAAGTGGATAAATTCCTGTTTTGTGTGCATTACTGTTTGAAATGTGGATGTTTTTAGAAGCTGCAAATAGTCGGTTTGTCAACAAAGCTGCTTCCTCTTGTTGCTGTTAGCTTTAAAAGTGTAAATCTTTCACAGTCTATTACAAACACTTCTCAGGTTTGTTAATCATTTACCTACATGAGCAATGATGCTTTTATGAGAATATGATCAATGTTGATGGGAATTTATTCCTAATCTGTTCCTCTAAAACCTGCAGTGATCATACTTCTTGGATAAAATTCAGACACAAATGCTGCAAAAAGAAAAAATGAGTAACCAATGAAGACATGTGGCACAAAGAGCTGCGTATGATGCCACTCTCCAGGGCCGCAGTCCACTTTTAAAAGGAGGTGTATCTAAAAACGCTGAGTACTGGATCTTAGTGACACACTGGTGTAACACTTCTTTTAAAGCTGCCACTCAGCATTTACTATCAGTGGATAAAGATCACAGATTGATAATTCACATTTTTCAATCCGCCAGCTCCTCAAAGCTGACTTGTTGGGCTCATTCTGATATTAAACAGTGGAAACAGAGTTATTCACTGCCCTGTTTTATATTACAGAGATGTGTTTTACATGCACATACCTCCACCCCTTCTTTAAAACATCTATATGTTCTTTTTTACCACTTCACCATCAGATTTATTGCTCCCTTACAATACCCATCTCTGCACCTTACATAGAGATGTTGGGTGGTCCCCTTTGGTTAGGAGACAGAAGAGGCATTTGTATATGATTTTCTATAAGGACTTTACAAGGAAACTGCTGATGTCATCTGGACCATATCAAAAAAGGTCCAATGACTGTCTCTTACTGCAAGTAAATGGAGGTAATACTGCACTAGAGACCAGATTTTATAATTTTTTGGGCATGATTTGCTTGATTTTTTGCAAAGCACTTAAAAAATGAACACCCTGGTGCCACTCAGTTATTTTCCAAATCCTTGATCAAGAAAAAGTTAGGGATTTCCGGATATTACATTTTCACTTCTGATGCGATACCAATACTGCAGCATTGAGTATTGGCCGATACCGATATTAATTCGATACGATATCAGCATTAAACATGCATACTTTTATTACTTATTTTGTAGTATGTCTGTCATGTTAGAAAAGGCTTGATTAAGTGATATTATTCAAACAAAGAACAGTAGTCAGCAACAGTAGGTATGAGGAAAAACTGACCCATTTATTATAAACCAATGGGTAACAGAAACTGCTTATATCGGAGATTTTAGATGCATTCCGATACGATACCAATACTTGTTTTTTTGCTGATATCGGACCAATATCCGATATCAATATCGGACTGGGACACCTCTAGAATAAGTATTATCCAAGCTGTTTTGATTGTTTTTTTCCAGCTTAAGATCACTTAAATGATTTTTGAGTTTCAAGACAAGTCATAGTTATGACAGTAATAACTAGCAGATCAAAAGCACATGTGGAGTTCAAGCTGTTGTCAAGCTGTCACCAGATGTTGCGGGTTTTCACCAAGTAGACATTTATGACTTCTATAGATACTTTGAATAAGACCTAATGAGCTATGAGGTATATGGTTTCTCCACTAATAAAGACAGAAAACAAGTATTAAAGAGAAATAGTCAATAAAGAATGAGTTAAAAGCTAGGCTTCGAAAAGACGATCCTGTGGCCCAGAGGTTTATTTTCATGATTTCTCCCCAGGACTTTTAACTTAAAGAGATTCAAGTATTCTGCTTCTATCACAGGACAAATACATCTCTTTAAAATGAACATTTTCATCAAAATGTTTGGGATAAGTATCCCAACAAAAGCAGGCTTAATGTGGCATTTGTAAACATCTAGAAAAATATCTTGAACTACGGTCTGATTGGCCAAGTCCCCGCATCAGTCATCAAACCAGACGAAGAACAACTGGTTACAACCTCAAGCTCAGGTCACTGACAGACTATCTGTTGGTAATGGCATATTTGTGCTAAACATTAAACTAAACAGTGACTAAAAGCCAGTAAACTCTTACACAACATAAGTGAAACTTCTTAAGAGGCGACCTTTGTAACAACATCACATACTGACATTACCATAAAGACTGAATCTGGGTTTTCATTCCAGGAAATGAGATGAAACATTGACCAAGGATCAGTCACACTCTGACTCAGCAGCTTACAAACACATACACACAAATACAACAGGTACATAAACACAAACTTACTTGTAATGATTATTCGTTTACAAGTATACATACATACATACACAAAAACACTGTGAACTAAAACAGACACACACAGACAGAAAGCCGTTGTTACAGTAAAGGAGAAAACTCAATAATTTTAAAAACACAAACACTCATGTTTTTAATTAAATCATATCAAGCAAACAGAACTAGGATGCACAAATACACACAGACAGAACAGACACACATTCTCACCCCTGCTCTCTCACAGAGTCATTCTCCTAGTTTGACCCTTTCTCTCCTCTCCTCATGTTTCCCAGGACCACCAAGCGAGGCCGTCTCTCGGTTCCATGGGGACGGTGTTCGGTACAAAGCCAAACTGATCGGTGTTGACCCCGTACCCGACGCTCAGGGAGAAAAAATGTGCTTTGATTCAATGATGAAACTGAAGGTATTCTGCGTCCTCCACAGCCAAAGTAAACCTGTCTCCATCTCTAACTCACTTAAGATTATTAACCGTAAACGGTCATTTTATCAGAAAGATAATCAGAGAAAAATGTAACATTTATTACATCAGAGGTTTCTGTGACTCTCAGGGATTAGGGACTTATTAGAAAAATCATGTATTATGTAAGTTCTTTCTGGAAATTCATGTTATAAGTCATTTACCTTACAATGACTGCATCTGACCCAACAGCCCATTAACAACTTTTGGTGCTATCCAACCATAATACAGTCATGGTTTTAAAAGTCAGTCAAAACTTACCTAAAATGGACCCAAAAGTTAACAAACAGATGAAAGAGGAGGGTTCAGAGAACATTTTGTTGTTAGGAAAGCTCAAAGATGGCACCGGCAGATTGAGAAAGAACAAAAAAGGCGGTTAATTTTCTCTTTGGAGGTTTTTATGTTGTGTTGTTTTGCATACAACAAAATGCTGGTTTAATGTTTACGGTGTTCACCATTTAAGTTAACAGTCTAAGCATGCTAATATTAGCATATTAGCCAAAAGAAAAACAGCTGAAACTCATGGTTGATTGACGTTTTGCCTCCAGACTTACTTGGTTATAAACCAAAGCATTGACTTATTGAACTTCTGGGCTGATGACTCCCCTTGAATGTGTAAAGTAAGAAGATAAAACCTTTCTCCCAAAGTATCTGTGTACATGACAGGGCTTCTACAGATTAGCATAAAAACAGTTTTGTCTAGATGTGCATTGCTGAGAGGGATGCACAACTGGACCAATAACTGCCAAACATGTGTCAGCTGGATGTTGACTTGGGAAGGCTGACTTCTATACATACATGTATTTGTAAATACTTAAAGCTTTGTGTTAACCTGTTTTTACTCAACATTATGAGGCTTTTTTTATTTTAATCCGTGAAAAAATGGTGCACTATATTTCCAATCCTACTGAAAGATACTCATCAAAACACCTCCAGGGGTATAAAGCATTAATAATTCATAAAAAAATAAACTGGATGATGGGAAAAATCCCCTAGTGGAAATGAGTCTTTGACATTCTGATGTCAGCAACTTCAGCCCCTTAATCCCACAGGACTTTGACTGATCCAGAGGAATTTTATCTTTTATAATTTTAACTTAAAATAACACTTGTAAACAAAACAAAGAAAGCCAGACATAGTCTATGAGGGCTGAATGAACACAGGGAACATGAAGGTCAATGTCATTGAAGTCAGACACTTGAGTTACTTTTTTGAAGATTAGCAACATGATGCAAACATCCATTATGACCTTAGGTCCTCTGGTAACTGCTCATCTTTTTCATGTCTTCCTTTTCCTCCTTCTGTGTCAGGGCTTTGAGGCAGCAGGACGAAAACAGGGGAAACACAAGCAGAGAGTTTGGCTGAAACTTTCTATAAGAGGCTTGAAGATTATAGATGAAAGGACGGGGGTGAGTTACACTGACTAATTCCCCTTAAATACACTTTTCTTCCTAGAAGCTCTAGTTCCTCCCTTAGATTCTACATGAACCTGAGTGTCTGTTCCTTCGAGAGGTATTTGTAGATTACTAATACAACAGTCACAGATCACTTCCTTTCCTGAGAGGTCTTCTCTTCTGTAAGGCACGTAATTTGTCGTATGCATTTCCTCTTGTACTTATAAACTGATAAAGAATTGAAAATGTTTTGAATGAAAAGAGGAAGTAGTGAAAGTTTTCCATGTAAAATTGATACTGCAATTGATTTCAAAGTTAGTCAAAAGTTTTGGTTCCTCCTCATACCCTGTTTGGGTTCACTTTTGCTTTAAAAGCTGTAGTGATACCAATCATCAACAATTATGCTTGGGCAAAAATCTGTCTAGATATAACAATCTAGATGTATGTACATTCCTTTTTTCTTATAGATGCGTTGGTTTTCTGTTTCCACATTAGTTGTTGGTTGTATTGCCTAGTTTTTAGGATGGTTGTATAATAAACACTAGCACAAATCCTGCTTGTTTCCTTTGTTTTCAGGCTATTATTCATGACCATGACAGGACCAAGATCAGCTCTTTGACCAAAGATGAATCTGACCCCAGAGCCCTGGCCTACGTCTACCGAAACCAGGACACCTTCTGTCTATTCTACATCAAGATGGCCAACCAGGTTAAAAAAACAAACAAAAAACAGACGATGCACTGAAAAGGGAGCTAATCGTGGCTAAAAACTTTTTCTTAAAAAACATCTAAACAAGAAAAGAAATCACTCATGATGACATGTCTGTGCTGTACACTGCAGTGTCTGTGTTTAGTATAAAACATGATTTTTCATTCGCGTTCATCAGGCAGATCCAGTCCTGAGTGACATCAGGGAGGTTTGTCAGGGTGTGATCCAAGTCATACGTCAAGAACATCCACAGCTGCCAACACAGGTCCGAGAGAGTCCTGATCATCATTGTGTTTTTGTGAGTCTGTTTAAGTGTTTGGTTTAATCTTGTTGATTTGCTTTTTCAGGACAACACTTTGCTGGTTTTAAATGACAACTCAGCCCCACCAGCTCAGGTAAATGATGAAGGAGATAAGTTCAGATTTACTCCTACACATTATACATTATACACCTTCAAATCCCCACATCTTTTCATCATTTTTTTTTTAGATTCAGGAGCCAACTCTGGGGGATGTGTTCAGTCCAGACTCGGAGTCTGCACCAGCTCAACCCAATAAGGTAAAAATATACCAAACAATTGAGTCATTTTATGCACTGTGCTTCAGACAAGTACTGCATAATGCTTTCTCAGCATCTTTTTTTTAAACATATAATGATTTGTGAAGACTTGGCATTCAACCCACATCAACAACCAAAACAGCAATTGATTGACATGTTAGAAATACTTTTATTAAACTTAAAACTGGATAAATTTGACCTCAGGGACATCATATAAACACCAATCAGCAACTACTAATGCAAGAAAAGAAGCCAATGCAGAAGTGCTAAAAACTGTAGTTCCTCTCGTGGCCACTTGAGGCTGGCTCCAGAAGCCCCAGAAACCACATACACACCAATTCAAAAAGCCAAAATTTTCTACAAAAGTAAGCATGTCTAAAGCCAGGTACAAAACAGGAATTTTAGTCTGAGTATCTAATACTTCGGGGTGCATTTTTTATATACTTCACTAATCAAGAAGATATCAAGACAATGAGTTTTTCATAATCAGAGACAAAGCTGCATTACTCACAGGCAGACCCACTGTAGCTGTTAGCTGTTAGCTGTTAGCCAGGAAGCTTAAAGCTCGCCAAAACTCCAGCTTTTTACCTTTTGCCAGGTCAAAGAAAGTTAGGGTTGAGCCAGCATTTCCAATTTGATGACAGTCATTGAAATTCAGCCTCAGAAACAAATGGGTGACATCACAGAGATGAAGACTATGTATTGTGCTGTCTATGGAAAAGTCATATATCCCTATTCAACAGATATATGTGTGTATAAATAAGCTAGTAAGTTAGCTAACTAGCTAAAATAAAGGATAATATACCCAAATAAGCATGTTTTCTTTAGTAGCCATATTTGTATGAATACTTTATTCAATCATAACCATTTACAGTTTTTGACTTGTGTTCTCATGCCGCTCCGTTTTTTCATAACTAAGTGCTCTATCTAAAATTAAGCTAAAAGACTATTTGCTAACACAATTCTGTTGTTGTAAATTAAAAACTGTGGTGTTTTTCTCTTACTTCATCTCAAGGCATCTTCCAGTAATGAGCTGATGGAGGTATTTTCCATCCAGTTGCAGGAACCTCTGGTTCCTCCACAGACTGCTCCTGCCAGTCAGCCAGGTGAGTTACAACATGAGGTCAGAATCAGTCTAAAGATCTTTATGCGAAACATAATACTTCTTGAATTTGATAAACTAATGAGAGGTGCATATTACCAGCCATCATTATGATACAGCACAATTTTTCCTGATAATTTTGATTGAGGATTGGATAACAATACTAATATTTAGAAGTATTTTTACACCCTACATGTTTCTCGATAACACACCATCTGAAACAGTAAACAAAGAGGGGACCTGATTTCAGCTTTGCTTCTGAAACTTTTAACTTGACACAGAATAAAGATAGCTAATGTTAGTGTTTTGCACTGAATTGGCTGTTTTTTTGTTTTTTTTTGTTTTTGCTATGTCATCAAAATGAGGATTCAAAGAGATTTAAAGCTATGAGTTTCAAGTTGTGAGTTTATGAGTTTGATTTCATAACATGCACATTAAAGTATCATCAAAATATAATGTTGCTGTGTCATAAATCTAAGTGACCACAAGACCAACGTTCACCACTTCCCTTCTGCAGTCCCCAAATGCTGCAACTCTGAGCGTTGATTATTAACTCATCTACAATGTGTGACACATCACACCGCAGTAAACACACAGTTTTAATCTCAACAAGAAGATGGAAGTGTTTGGAGCCAGCAAAAAAGAAGTCATTATTAATTTTACATTAAATGTCATAACCACAGTCTGTAGCAGATTGAAGTAAAGAACCTTGTTTCACTTTAATATGACATCTGACCTTTGACCTGCACGTGTCATAGACATCTGCTGCGTTCCTATAAATGTACACACTGTTTTCCCATGATCTCCCCACTCAATTACACAATACCCTTGATACAGCTGATAAAGAGCTGAGTGAGAGTCAGTCATGTTTTAATATCATGTACAGTAGGATGAAGGAATGTGCAGTGCCTCTAAATATGTTCCTACACTTAAGACTTTATGTAATCACTATCTCAAGCTTTTTCCCTGTATGAGCAATGCAAAATAAAAACCTTACTACATGCACAGTGATGAAAATAAACACAGTACAAGGTTTCAGGGCTTTAGTCGGTGAACTTGGCATTAAAGACACAAACATTTCTAAACAAACATTTACATTTTAACACAGTTGTTAAAACTGGATTTATTATCATCTATGATATTTTCAAAAAAAAAAAAAAAATCATCATGACTTATTTGCACTATATTTTCTCTTATTTTGTTTTAAATTTAACACTTTCTCTGACTCTAGAGTCTTTATCCTGTTGTAAAGATAAGCTATCAGTCTTTGTTAGGTTTTCTTGCCCCTCTTTGCGGCTCTGCTTGAGTTTTTTGTTTGTTTTTGTTCTTTATTTCAAATGAAACGTGGTTAAGTAGAATTAGATAGTACACTTGTAGTCATTTCATGGGTAAATTTAAATAAATCTAGGTTAACCAGAGATAAAAAAAAAAGGTTTTAAAGTTTAATCTTCTTCTTTCCGTTGCCACTCAGAGCCTCCAAAGCCAGTCCTCTCCACCACTCAGATCCTCTCCATGTTCCCCACACAGCCACCAGGGGGCTCTCCGTACTCCTCTCCTCCATACTCTCCCACCGCCACCATGCCCTGGGGCCAGCAGGGGCCTCAGGGGAATCAGTGGGCAGGGCCAGCCATGGCCCCCTGGCCCTCAATGCCGAGCAACATGGCAGCAGCATGGGCGCCTGTAGCTCCCCCTGCTGGTGGTCAGGCTTCGGGCTTTCTGCCTGGAGTCATGGGAGGAGGGAGCACACAGATTCCACCAAATGCTGTGAACGGGCACCCTGCTGTCTTCAACCCTCTTTTTGCTCCTCCTGGAGCAACAGAACCATCACAGCCAGTGTCCCCAAACTTAGACCAAAACTTCCTCTTTGGATAAACTTGTTCAAGGGCTAAATTTTTACCTGAGTTAAGGATTGTAGTGGAAAATGTCATACAAGTTCATGTCTTTTGATTTGACTGAAGTGTACATTTTGAGTTCAGTTGGCTTAAGGATTTAGCTGCTAAACTGTAGTTTCTGTAGTTTCTCCATTTTATTTGTCTATTTCTATTCACAACCGCTGTTGTTTCCAGACCTACACTTATGACACAGTGTTATTATTTGTATTACACCTAAGACAGCTACACTGAGGCTTAGCTAAAGACTTGAAAGCTTGTGATATATATAACGACCACCAACCTATACAAACCATACTGTAAATAGCAGCTCCCTGGATACGGAATGTTTGATATATTTTCTTCTACCTGACTCTTACAAATTACAGAGCTGTGTTAAATGCTCAAATATGATTGGCTAAGACCCCATTGCAACGTTAATAAATTCTGGGAGTACGGCACATGAATATCATTGATAATTTCACTCCTCCCTGCTAACAAAGTGGCAAATACTTTAAAGCATCAGTCGACAACATAGAGGGAGCAATTAACTTTAGATTTGTGGTTCATGGTTGACTCGTCAGTGGAGCAAAGAAGACGAGAGGAGGAAACAGCCCAGAAACCAATGAGAGATGCTCAGACGCACGAAGAGCTGAGAGAAAGAGACATCAACCAAACTAAGGGACAACATGATGCGACCACAAACTGTGACACGGTATGAGCTTAGGCAGATTTTACAGGACCGGTTGAGTGAGAAGAAAATACCAATAGAGGAGTCACAGATATGAGGACCCTTTTACTGATGCTGTGGTTGTTTTTCTGCATCTGCAAAAACAAGAAGTGAAGAGGCCAGGCCGAAGCTTTAGCTGCACCTGAATAACTGATATAACTTACTGCCCCCCCCACCCCCACCCCCCCAAAAAAAAAAAAAAAACCAAACAAACAATCAATTAATTAATCAATTAATTAATTAATTAAGTAAAATTGATGTTAATTAAACTCCATGAAGGCTGATAACAACATAACAACATCATTACCATTGAAGTAACACATCAAATTTAAAGGAGCCTTTTAGCAGCATTTGTAAATCATTATAAATGATTTTTTTTCTGCTGACAGCTGTGTTATCTATGGTATATTTGTTGAAGAAGGATTCTATTTCACTCATTCACTATTTCATTCTTTTTTTTGATGATTAGTTGATTTTAAAGTAAACTGGATTATGTCTAATCAAACATGTCTTTAAGAGCTGCTGTATAAAGCATCCAGAACAATTTCTGTCTGTTTCAACTGGAAACCCAATGGTTCCATCAAAAAGTATGAGTTTCACTTCCTGAGTCTACATTATGATGGGTAAAATCACAAAGAATAATTTATATTAATGTTGATGTCTGATAATATTTGATATTTTCTGAACACGCAGTTTATTTAGCTTTTTTTCTTTTATTTAAAACTTGAAATTAGTTTTTCTTTCTGTATCTAGTTACTTTGCAGTTAATAGAATAAAGAACATACATACGTCACTTTGTCTTGGAGCATTTTAAACTTATCGTTCTGTTTTTGGATGTTTTGGGCTCATCTGTAATTTTTGATAATAAGAAAAAAAGGTTTTAAATCATGCTGCAAGAGTAGAACTAAAAAATGTGGCCTTGTCTTTGTAAATGAAAATGAGAGAAGACTTGCAGGCAGCATGGTCACGTTCCTCTTGTGTTGATCCCATGTTGTGTGCTGTCAGTCACCCGTCAGCCCACGATCAGTTACTGAGCATTTCCTCATTTGCCAGAAGTTCGCTCACACAGGACATGTAGGTGTCTCTGCAGCAGCATCAGCCTGGATACTCATTCACTGTTGGATATGCAGCCTTTTTTCTATCTCTAAAACAGCACAAAAGCAAATATGGTAAGACATTTTTTCTCATTTGAGAGTTTTTTCTTTTAAATAAATCCTTTCCTGTAGTGTTACATAACTCCTCTACAGGATCGTTCACACCTCTCTTCATGTGTTAGCAGTTTGATTTTAGCCATTTCCCTCTGACCATCAAGTCATCTATGAATAACTTGGCCGGGTGGACAGATTTACTTGTACTACTGTGGGTAAAACCTCAGCTTCTGTCTGTCTAAAAGCTTTCAATTCAATGAATCATCTTTAAAACTTATAACCTGGCTCATGGTTTCTACAAGATCTGGCATTTTAGAGCAGCAAGCTAACCTTATATGTTTGATTTGTTCAGTGACAGTAAAGTGATGTTTTTACAGTGAATGAGGAAGTTCAGTTGGGAAAAATCGAAGTGTTTGTATGAATAAATGAGAGCTTTATAACACTCAGCTATTAGTGGTTAATAATTCACAGAGTGCTCATCTCACAGTGCACCATCTCCTTTCTGTATCACCTGCATTTCAAGCCTTTTTGTTCCACAGTGAACGATTATTGTGCGATTACTAGTGTTAATAGAATATGGACCATAATGACTTTTAAATTTCAAGACAAGATTGGTAATAGGCTTTAAAAATATGCAAAACCATTCATTCAGCTACATTGTCTGGTATATAAAGTGTGACAGGAGACTCAAATTACTTAAATATGTTCAATCAAACTTTATTCGAACCACGCTCCGTAACAGATAACATTTCTCAAACACTAATAAGCTCCTCTACTGAAAGTTTCCCGCCCATGATAAGTCTTACCAGTGAAGTAGAATACATATTAAGATTAAATTCACCTCTAAAAAGAAGATCTCAGCTTTAACTCAATTCAAAATGATTAAAAAAAGGAGAAAAAAGTAAGCTGACTTTATTTGGAAGTCTTCATCTTGTCGCTTATTCATACCGTCCTCTGCAGCACACCTGCACGGCTGCAGTCTGTGGTGAGACCTTTAAAACATCTGTGCTAGTGTGTCAGTTCACAGCACACACACTCATATACACAGACACACAATGGAGAACCCCTATGTGTGTGTGTGTGTGTGTGTGCGCGCTGTGGCATACAGAGGAATGCTTTCTTATCAGTATCCTTTGTTTCTGGTAACATGAGAGAGAAAGAGAGGCGTCTGCACTGCGAGCTGAGCGTGCAGCTTATTGGTGCATGAGTGACAGCGGGGACATCGTTTCTATGGCAACAAACGCAGGATGAGAGCTGAGGTAGAGAGGTGTGTGGTTGTAGGAACTTCCTGTTCTTCTTCTCAAACAACTTTAGGTCCCAGAAATGGATGGTGGGACTTCACTTTGTTTTTGTCAACACAAAAAGGATCTCTGAACTCTTTTACCCTGCTGACGTTACGTGTTGCTCAGTTAAACTGTGATCTTGTGATAAGTTCTTTTACTCTACATTGGACCCTACTCCACATGATGAAAAGTCTTTCTTTTTTGTCACATCCAAATTATAAATGCTTTCCATACAAACATTTCATTTTAGAAGACTAAATGTTCAGTTCATTTTTGTCGAAGTAGTTTACAGCAGATTTTAATGTATCAGGTTTTAAATGAGTGCCTATACAAGGGTCACAGAGTTTTTCTTTTTTTTAAACAAAAACCCACAGCACGATGTTTACTCTCTGATAAATACAGAGCAAAGTTCTTCCTTGCTGCATTGTGTTGCAGTTCTGTATGAATATGAGAAACCAGACAGGAAATGACTTCTAACCATTCGATTCAGTGAAAGAAAGAAACTGACACCAGTGTTTGAACGCC
The DNA here is from genome assembly GCF_033239565.1 of Halichoeres trimaculatus. Classification (NCBI taxonomy): domain Eukaryota; kingdom Metazoa; phylum Chordata; class Actinopteri; order Labriformes; family Labridae; genus Halichoeres; species Halichoeres trimaculatus. Next base: position 13,408,115 of record NW_027437182.1, on the reverse strand, counting down.
AGCTATGAGCAGACGGCGTCCTCCTGCAGAAGTGGGTAATACAATAAAGTTTCAGAAGTGGGTATGTCCTAAAAACAGCTTTAGGTCCTTCATTGGCTCACAGAATAATAATGCAAAAGAAAGAAAGAAAGAAAGAAAGAAAGAAAGAAAGAAAGAAAGAAAGAAAGAAAGAAAGAAAGAAAAATTAAATGGCACATCCAACATTGTGCAGACAGGACTCTTCTTCTAAAGTCAGTGTTATGTAAGGTATCCATCAGTCATGTCAGACTGTTTTTATGAGGTCTGGTTTGCATGTTTTATGCACAGTGGGAAACAAATGACCTTGCACCCTTTTATAAATAAAAGGATGCAAACAGGACAACCATTTTATCCAGGGAAATCTTGTTTAGAAATCTAGTGTAAGATATGATCATTCATGTCACAAACAGGCTTAACATGGGACCAACTTTAGTCCAGACAGTTACAGTGTGTTACCATCATGAAAGACTTCACCTCAGTGTGCAGGAGCCACCTGCTTTGTTTGTTCTGCATTTCTCCAGTATTCACAGTTTGATCTCATATGATTTGAGAAACAAATTACCCTGTAAGCATCATGACTCTAGCTGACCTTCTGTTTTTATGCAGAAAAAGTGCAGTGAACTACAGTTCACCTGTGTGCTTGGTCTCACTTAACTTTTTACCAGCTTATAGTTTTTCCTCATAACTTTTTTATTGTGTTCTGTCATGTTGGATTGATGCTTTTTCTTAAATAATTCTATTGTCGATTAAGCTGTAAAACTTGTTTTTATGTAACATTTTTATGTGTGTATGTGTTGCACAAATAAAACTAAATCCATCATTCATAGCTTAAAATCTTGAATTGAATTGTTTGAGATAAAAGAGACAAAAACTGTTGAATGTTTGATGAGAGATTATTTTTTAAATCTGAAATAAACTGATTTTTTTTCCAGGGAGTTCGTACTCATTTCACTTTTCATGTTGCACTCATAAGTTTTTTTCAGCTGCACGTCAGGAGAGATTTTCAGCTCTGCAGAGATCAAAACAACCAGGAAGCTGTTGAGCTCTCACTTGATAAAGAGAGTGACGATCTGTGTGTGTGTGTGTGTGTGTGTGTTTGTGAGCGTGGGGGCATGCCTTGCTGAACTGCTCACTTCCTGCTTCACAAGCAGAGCTGCTTCACCCTCTGAGTTTGTGTGTCTGTGTGTTGTTATCAGGGGGACAGCGTTGATGTCAAGGCTCTGAGAGCCCGCTTCAATAACAAGACCACCTCAGACACCAGCAGCAGAGACAGCGGCTCCCCGAAGTCTCCAAGACCAGGGTTTGGGAGACCAGCCCTGCTGGTGACAGAGAACGATCTGGCCCTGCACAGACTGTCCCCCACGGTTCCTCCTCCAGCTGCCAGCCCCGGCCTGGTGAGGCTCCCAAGGGTAGAGCCAATGGCAGCCTCATTGCCCCCAAGACCTTCTCCCTCACCTAGACCGCCTCCAATTCCTGGAGTCAGAACGTCAATCCAGACGGCAGACAACAGCAATGTCAAGCAGACCGGAGTGATGCTGCAGAACATGATGCTGAAGCACCAGAGGCCCCCAGGAGCCAAACCAGGTCCTGCTCCCGTTCCTGCTCCCACTCCTCCTGTGCTCCAGCAGCAGTCCCGGCAAAGGAGCACAGGGGAGGTGACCCCTCTGAGAAGACCCCTGCCTCCTGAAGGACCCTTGCCTTTAAAACCAAAAAGGCCCCCAAATGTGAACCTGGAGCCCTTCATGAGGTCAAGCCGAGGACCACCCTTACCCAGCTCGAGAAAGCAGGACGGTGAGTCTCTGACTTCTTTGTTTATTTCGTGTAGAAAGGTTTTCGGCAAAGGAAAGATTCTACGATGTTACTTTCTGATTTTATTTCCCTTAATCATATTTTTAAATTTCTTCATCGATCGAAAATGGAATCCAGCTAATCTGTTAAATCTTCTACCAACTGTCACTTCTCATCAAGTTAGATTATTGTATGTTGTTCATACAATAATCTAACTTAACAATTTGTTTATAAGTTAACAAATAACTCATCAAAACTAATTTTAGTTTGTGAGGTCCCAAAAGAGAGAAACATAACTAACAGTTCAGTAAAAATGAACTGATTCCTTCTGGTTAAGCAATCTTTAAAGGTTGGCTCGCCATGATCTTTTCCTCATAAAAGCGATTTAATTTCTGTGAATCTTCCAAAACCACCACATGACTGTAAGATTTAGAATATCTAAAAATGAAGCAAATACCTCAGTTTTCCTCTGCTGCCATGTATGTGGTTCCCTTTTCAGGGACAGTTTGACTTGTCATAGTAGCTAAAATCTTTTAAAGTTTTATATAAAACTTACACCTTTTTCTGCTTCGACAAATCAAAATGACAGCTGCAAAAAAAAGGCAAAAAATAAGGTAAAAAGTTTCACTTTTCTCGTAAGTTATCTCCTCATGTCATCACTAACCAAACATATGTTCTTTAAATAATGATAATGACACTTTTTCATTATTATTTTAATATCTCAAAGAGGACAAGTTTTCAAATTCGAGTATTTCTGCTGAAAAATTCAGAGGAGAGATTTTTTTTAATATTAACTATCGCAATCAATTCTTATTTTAAAGCAGAAGACAAAAAAAATAGCGCGCTTAAAAGATGTGAATCTTCATAATCAAATTTTGATACTTTATAATAAAGTGCATACAGGTTTGTGTATTTGTTTTTACATCATTATCTTGAAAAAAAGTCATCTTCTCTTGTTCTGCTATTGGTTCTCCAATTTGACCAGGTGGAAAGATTTCTTCACCTGCCGCACCTGGTCCTCCAGCACTGCCTCAAAGATTCAACAAACCCAGCAGGCTGCCGCACCAAGCTGCCTCAATGTGAGTGTTTCATCACTTGAAACAAAGAGGACGAGCTCAATTCAATAAAAACGTAGGCACTCTGAGTGTCGACTGGTTTGTTGTTCATTAGTTTCATCACTTCACATGATCTATTGCAAGGATATGGATAACACAGAAATACATAATTTTTGTTTTCAATTTCTAATCATTTCATATTTGTGATAACACTTTGGTTTTGTTTGGCAGGCGACTGAAAACAAGACTCAGAATCAGATCAGTACAATTTACATGGTTATTCTTATTGCAGAGACATTCAGGATGGCCAGGACACCTACGATGATGTTGGGAGCTTTGAGAAGAGCGGTGAGTGTACTTATTCATGCATTACAGCCTCTACTTTTATTTTCAGAGCTCTTCTTCTTCTCTCACTTTTTAAAAAACTAAACCAATTAAACAATTATTTTTTTTAATCCATCACTTCATAAGAAATCCACTGTTTTGAATGGAAACTGAGCCCCTTATGTCTTAACTGTCTAACTTCACAGAGTCCTGGAGCGACAACAGTTCACATTGTTTGGACGGGGTAAGAACCAAAAACTGACTCTCGAGTACATTTTCACACCCTTTCGCACTCAGGAGTCTTCTCTCATGACAACCTTTTACACTTCCCCAAAATGAAGTTAGAAACATTAACTTAAAGGGGTGTTTCTCTTGTTTTCTAATGCGCAATGTGCTTTTTGTCTCTTGCAGGAAGATGATGAAGTGTATGAGTCTATTGATGAGTAAGTATTGTTTTTCTTCCTTTAGTGTTTAACTTTAGTGTCTGAATGTGTTGACCTCTCTAATGGCTGAAAATAGAGACTGTCTGCAGCTGTATGAGCCTGAGGTGGGGCATGTTGCATGTTACCACTGGTGATATTTTTGCACCCAGGTCTAATAAAAGTGACGCAGCTGCAAAAACACTTTCACTGCAGCGAGTTACTACATGATAGTCAGAGAAGTTGCATGCAAACTCTTTTTATGTAAGAGTGAAGAGTTAAAAACCACTGATCCAGGTTTTTGTTCACTGCCTGAAAATCTGATGAGCTGGTTTTAGTTCAAATGGATCTTGATGTGCTTTCTTGGCATATTTCTGGGGAACACATGGATCTCCAGCATCAAATAAAAAAAAAACTAGAAAAGCAATCAGACCTCCGCCAAGCATATTGTGATTGTCACACAACACTTTAATGTTATACTCCCTTTCAGCAGACTGTCTGCTACAATTTGGGGTCAGTTGCAGGTTTGTATGATAATTTGTTACCCGACAGTGTTGAAAATTATGAAGACCCAGTTCATATTTCATATTACGGATCTTAGTATCCAGAATATTGCCAAGATATGGATCGTACTTTTACATCTGTCAGAAATGATCATGAAATTGTCTTGTATTGTTTTGCGTAGCAATCCGACCAATTATCATGGAGTTATATACACACATGGTGAAAACGGACCTATCTCACAATGACAAAGAATCCTTTAAAAAATTCCTGCATCCAGATGGTGATCCAGATCACCTCCAAAATTTAACCGGTTCTTCCTTATTCCATTTTGAACATTTCTTGAAGATTTCGTCCAGATCCGTTAGTTACTTTTCGAGTTAAGTTGTTCACAGACTGACAGAGAGACAAACTCTCCCCAAAAACATATACTCCTTGGCAGAAGTAAAAAATAAATAAACCATGTGACGGACAAGTTTCAACTTTATTTGCTCCTTCCAGGGACCAGGTGGTGGAAAATCACGTAAAAGCGCAGAAGAAAGACAAAAAAGAGGCAAAGAAGCAACGTGAGCAGGAGAAGAAAGAGCAGAGTGAGCGTCTGAAGAGAGAAAATGAGTTGAAGAAGAACTTTCAGGTACATGTCAAACATTTTTGTAACATGAAGTCCTGAAATCTGGTTATCATAGAGCATCAAATTGCATCTACTTTGTGCTGTTGGAAAGAATGACAGTTAAAATGCATCATCTGTCATTTTCTTCACTTGACTCAATTCTCACACTCTGTTGCACTCTAGCTGCAAGGGGAGGTGGAGGTTCTTCACACAGCCCGGGTCAGGCATGACTGGAGTGGAGGAGGAAAACTAGACCTCAGCGTACGACAAGGGGACAGTGTGGAGATAGTCCGAGTGAAGAATAACCCGGGGGGCAAATGGTTAGCTCGCTCTCTGAATGGAAACTGTGAGTTAAAACTGATATTATTTATGAATCCGTCATTGATAGAAAACCTTCCAGTCTAAATTCTCCCCTGTGCTTGAAGGTTGGGCCTGGCTTGTTGATGAAGAAATACTGGGTGGCAGGAGGGTTAAGTGCTACAGGTTGGTTGTGGTAGTCAACATCCAGCAGCACTTTTGTGTGTAGGCAGTATTTTTTTTTCATCATGTCACCGCAGGTTTCCTTTCCAGTGCAATGACGTGCGTGTTTCAGCTTCCAAAGATATACTTCGAATTCAAGATTTTTTTTCTTGAACTTGGCTTCTATGGTATGCTTGGCGCAGTCACAAAACATGAAAGCTGAGATTTTTTTGATTTAGCTTTTGAGTTTGGGTGTCAACTTCCTGTAAGCAAGGTGTGATTGCTTGTGAGCTTCAGAGAACCAGGCTGAGTCAAGCTCTCCTGTTCTCCCAATGCATATTTTCCCGGAACTTGTTTTGTGAAAAGATGGTGGTCTGCCATGTTCATTACATATTTACTGCTGATGTATCTTTTTACCCAGATGATAACCAAAGAAGTCTGTGAAACAAAAAAAGTCTGGGTGGTTTAATCTCTTCCAACCTTTCACGATGTCTGAAGTATTTGCGCAACATTTCTTGTAGTTTACTAATTTTATGAATGCATTAACATTGGATGCAATGTTCATTTTGAAGGGAGTCATGAACAGATTGAAGGTAGTGAAAGATGCCAGTGGTGAAGACGGAATTACTCACCAGTGCTTTGTGGCTTACACCAGTGGCATGGACAGAGGTTTCCTTGATGAAAACCTTGTGTTGTCTTTAATCATCCAAGGCCCTCCACCACCCTCCTATCATATCGATTTCTTGCTGCTTTCGTTTGAAGTTGTGACCACTTAACAAAGTTAAGGGTGGAAATATGTAGGGGTGTAATCAGATCACTTCCACATTGGTGTGAAGTCACTTGGGCATTTCTGGTTTCCAAAAGAAGCAGTAGAAAGTGACAATAGATGGTGTTATGATGGCATGGTTTAAAAAAATAAGATGTTTGCTGAAGTTCCTCAAAGTGTCTGTCAATGACATACAATGAATTGTGCGGGTACAGCAATATAGCAAATGATATAAAGGCTTTAAAATGTACATGTCTTAATTTCTTCTGAGCTTTGAAGGTAGTTTGCTAACACTAGCAAGCCTGAGCCAGAAGATTTGCTTTCTTGTTTAAAGTTTAAGAGCTTCATGACAGTCCTACTTTGGAGTAAGTTAAATCATGTGTCTATACCGCTCACTTCATGTGTTTGTGCTTTTATTAAAGCATAAGGTAAAAACAGGACAACAAGAGATCTCCCTGAGAGCCCATCAAGGTTATAATAGTTAACTAAAACAAAACTAAAAACGAAAAGTAAAATTTAAAATACATTGCAGTTAACTCAAACTAGTAAACACTAGAAAAGAAAACAAAAACAATAAGTAAACTAAAACTGTATCTTGTGTTCACAAAACTAACTGGAACTCACCAAAATTATAGACAAAACGTCCTTAGTTATTGTTTTGACAATATTAATAGCCTGTAGGATTTAAATTAATCCAACACATTTTCCAAACCAGTTTTACAACAGTTTTTGGCAGTTCTCAGTGCTGTACAGCACCATCATAGCAACGTCCTGGGACGTTCTTGTTTACTGCACTGACTGGCTGTGCACTGTGCTGCAACGAAATGTAATGAAGCAATGAATCAGAGCATCTGTAATAGTTTAATTGCATGTGAGTCTGACTTTATTGTTACAGAGTCCAAGTTTCTAATTATTAAAGTACATATTACATTGTTTTAATAATTTATGTTTACATGATTTTTACATAATTTGTGTATATATTTTTATATTAAGTTAATATCATTTCCTAGTGTTTAAGGCAGCAGCCAACAGTTCAGTATCAGCATTGACTGAGCAGTGAGCACCATGTTGGACTTGAAAATAAACAGTATTACAAAATATTTACTCTGACTTTTTTCAATCCTGCACCTATATAAGGTATGAAAAAACTACAACTAAACTGGAACTACACAGAAACTAAACTGAAACTAAACTAAAACTAAGCCTCGTTACAAAAATCAAAACTGAATAAAAACTAGAACGCCCGCTCTTAAACTAATTTAAACTAAACTGTAATGGAAAAAAATGTCAAACCCAAACTAAAACTAAACTATAATGACAAATCCAAAACTATTATAACCTTGGAGCCCACTAATACATAACTCTTACATTAAATTCCTATTACATACATTAAGCATGTTATACATCTAAATTTAGATTTAACATTTACAAAGGGGCTCCAATATGAAAATCTAGTGCTATGCTAACATAATGCTGGCAGTTAGCATACAACAATACAACTTCAAGCAACTTTCATCACTGAACACACAAACAAGTGTAATACTCCACACAAGAGATTCACTTTTAATTCATTTAACACATTATATAGCTCTTATTGTACCAAAAACGATATAGAGCACTTGGCACTAGCTTGATGCTAACATGCATTGGAAATTGCATTGATATGATAGCGGTTAGCACACAATAAAATTTGTTTTTCCAGCAGAATATCTACTTTCATCATTGAACACACAAAACCAAGAGAATCAATATCACATTAATTTGTGAAGTCCTTAACAATCCTAATCCACCCAGCCCTAGAAATGAGCTGCCCTCTCAGACAACCATGGCTGCACTTTAGAGCAGATGATCTTTCAAACCAATCTACAAACTCTAATTTCATTACACTGTAAACTGTTACAAAGGTCATGACTACCTAAAATTGTTCTGTATTTATTTTCAGACACTGTGACTGTTCAAAAGATTTTTATCAGTTTGCATCAGTCACTGCTTCTTCTCACTCTGCGTCTTTTTCACACAAGCTCTTTGTGCATGCTGTGTTACCTTTCAGACGGCTACATCAGTAACGCATGTGTGGATGTTGACTATGAAGCAGTGAAGCGCAAATTGCTACAGGCTAGAAAACCAGAAGCATCAACATTGCCTCCACCACCTCCAGACCCCCCTCAGATGATGATCAACTTGGATTTGAATAACAGAGACAGGTAAATTAGAGCAGGTTATTAATGCCACTGCTTTGTTTCATCTGGTGGTAAGTAAAAATGTTTACTGATGCACTCACATTGCTGTCTGGCTGTTTTCCTTCTTCAGTTTTATTCTGCTGTGTTCCATCTAACACTTTGCTTTCTTCTCTCAAATCTGCAGCATGGTAGAAGATGATGGTAAGTAACCACTCATTAGTCGAAAGCCTATATCCCTTCCATGGACTGTATAATACAAATCCCACTTTATATAATGCAGTCTGTTATCCCTCAACACTGGGCAATGAAGAAATTAAATGCCTTGTATGCTTGCAATGTTTGCAAATAACCAGGAGAGGGCATCTCAGAGGGTAGCATCATTAAATTAGCTGCTTTGCTTATATCAGTTGTTTTATTCATTTTACATTTACATTTATCATACCTTTACCTTTATAGCTTTATCAGTCTTTACACAACTTTATTTTGGATTTCACTTCTATTCTTTTAATTTCTGTTTTGTCCTTAGATGACTATGATGATGTACAGCCAATGTCTGAGGATTTCCCCCCACCACCACCTGAAATCAGGTATCATCTTTTCTCTGATTCATTTAAGAGCACAGGGTTAGATGTTGACGGCTCAGTGCTGTGTTAATTTAGAGCTGAAAAGGGATGAAACAAGGAAAGATGATGTACAACAGAGAACACATTTTACATGCAATATGAAGTAAATATTTGCAGAAAATGTTGAAAAATGTCTCACTGTTCATTTTTAATGCTTCTTGATTAAATGTTGTACCATTATGTGTTTCTTTCAGCATAGATCCAAGGGTGATGAAGGAGTTGAAGAAAAAGTTTAAGGTAAATGGTTTTCACAGTCATTTCAAAGTCCTTGATTTTTTTTATGATTTCAAAATGTAGAGGATGTGAAACGAGGATCTCTGTAACTGTTTCTTCCAGTTTGACCGGGCTCCAACAGTGCTGCACACCATGATGGTGGATCCTAATGGGGTTATAAAGAAACCAGGAGCAAATTATCTAAACGTGACTCAGGGGGAAATCCTGGACGTCATTGAGCTCACCAACAACAAGAAAGCTCTTTGTCGTAACCAGACAGGGAAATGTATGTTAACTCCTCACGTACTTCTTTCTTTCTTTTATGTGTACTTCATGTTAAAATGATTCACATAAAAGCCTGATTCATCACACAGAAAGAGAAACCAGTTAATATTTCCTCGTTCTTGCTGTGTTTTACATAAACTCTTTATGTGTCACCTCTTACAGATGGTTATGTGTCCAGAGCTCTACTTCTTCCACTGTAAGCTAATCAAAATTTTAATAATCACAATTTAAAAAATGTATTCACTTTATTTTTGTATTTTCCACTTAAATTGTTTTACCTCAGGAATTAATAAAATGCTCTTCCTTTCCAGGGAAGGGGATATTTATGACGATGTGGACTATGCAGATGGTGAGTTCTCCTTTTACCACTCTTCTCTGATACTTGCTTTGCTGAATGTGATGTTTCAATTAACACTGAATTAATTAAAGCTCACTTTTGAAAAAGTTTGACTTTTTTCTAAGAAATGTTTTGTTTTGTTTTTCTTATTTCAGAAATCTACGACAACGACTGACCACATACCAGTTATTTAAAAATGCTAGATCAAACTTTGACTCAAACTAAAAAAAAATGAGAGACTGAAAAATGCAAACTATAACTATATGAGAAAACAAAGCTTAAGCTATTTAAATTCATTAATTTGGATGCACTTTTTGTTTTATTAGACGTCAAAAGGTCTAAATACAGTCTGTGCCATACAACATAACAACTGTTTACAAACTTATAAAGCTTATAAAGAATTATTAAACACAGACATGCACCGTGCTGGAAATAACAAACTTGTCATAGTAAGATTGTCCTGTATAAAATATGAACACACTATTACTTTAGCCTTGTTTATTGTTTGACTTCTGAGATAATGTAAAATAAACAAACTTTTCTATTTGTTGTGTCCTGGTTTGAATTATTCTGTTCTTGTTTTAGATATTTTATATAACAAATCATGTCTCAAGCTTTTTCATAATTGATAGTTCTGGCCAAAGCAGGCACCTCAAATCTTCCTTTCCTTATTACTAGATGGGAGGAATGGTGAGAGAAAACCATTTTGCACGACAAATTAACACAAGCTTATTTGAACTTTCCATCACCACAAGTTTGCTCTGTTGATTGTTTGTGTTACATTTATTTTGGGAAGGTTTAATTAGGCCTTAATCCACTAATTCCTTCACTTGTGCATTTTCTTTCTATGAAATAAGCAAAATATAACTGACAACTTACAAATACCACCTATAGTGTGTTTCTATTGCTCCAGGGGGGAAACGGTCACTAAATAGTCTACAAAGTGTGTTGGATTGTCACTGTGCTGAGAAACATAAACTACTAGTCAGTATGATTTAGAAACAACACGAATCATGCCTATTTTCCCACATCCCCATCCCTCACAGCCCCATGGTACATACAGGAACACAACACATAATTTTGAAAATGTCCCCAAAATGGGGGAACACAGTGCTGTAGGAACACAACACATACATTTGAGAATCAGGAAAAATGCTCACTTCATATAGCTAACATTAAAGGTATGGTCTGCAGGAATTTTTATTGCTTATTAGTAAACACAACATTCAAACTGGGATTCTCTTCCTTGGCCCAGTGCTAGTGGCAGCGCACACCCACAGCCTGCAACAATGACTGTGAACACACTCTCAAACCTACCACCTGAAGCATTGTGTGTCTCCGGGGGAGAGACTTGAGAGCTGTGTAGCTGACTTGGCATGTTAGCACAAGCTAATCACTGGTACTTGACACATACCTGGTAAGTAGAAAGTCAACTTGTGCCCCTCTTCACCCCGTACTGCTCTCCAAGTGAGTCCAAATGAGTGGAAGTGGAGCCAAGCATCACCCTTGTTCAGAATAAAAACTTTATCTGTCTGGCATTTTGTTTCACTATGGTTGTGTTTATCTTTTTCCGTGCAACGTCCACTATTATAGCTTCCCAGGAAAGCATCTCCACTCGTTATTTTCAACGTGCAAAGTCACTTGCGCACTGGACGCGCTGTGATTCGCTGAGGTAACCATGGCAACTCTCCGCCCAGACACATCCAGATAAAACCAAAACATCAGCTAAGAGGGGTTGAGGTAGACAGACACTGACACACTTGTATTGCGGCCTAGAAGTGATGGTTCAGCAGGATTATTTCTGTAAAAACCAACATTTAACGAAGATCCTGCGGGCCCTACCTTTAAAAGGAAGTTATCATTTTTCTATGTGTATCACAAGTAGCAGCTTGTTCAGGAGATTTCTTTGGTCATCTGCAGATCCATCACTCTAACTGATGATGTCACTGTCAGTGAGATCTGTTTTTTTTTTCTTTCTTTTCTTTTTCTTTTTTTTATTTATTCTTTTTTTTTTTTTTTTTTTAAACCCCAAAACTTCATTCTGCTTAATCAGTCAAGTGTCAAAAACTGTAGGACATATCAAGTTGAATGCATGTCAAACTGTGGAAAGATGTTTTATCACTTTAAACCCAATATAAAGCCTGTAAGTAGAAGAATGCAGAATCTGTAAAATGTCAAAGTTAAAGCAGTTTTAGGCAGCTTTCATTCATTTCAAGGGGACAAAAGTGTGAAAATTGGTGAATATTTGAAAATGTAAAACTGTCAGATATGTGAAAATATAAGCACACATCTCCCGTAAAAATCAGACAAACTGTTGAGGCTGTGAAAAGTGCCAAAAAACGTAGGGAATAATGTGGAAGAAAAGAGTTGAATATGTTTAAATGCTGAGGCAGCATAAGTGGTTAAGGTTCGACTTGGTCTAGGATCGTCTAGTTGAGTCTGTTTCAGCCACTTCCTGTTTCAAAGTCCAGCTGGGAGCTTGAGGTGATAGCAGTCCACATCAGAGATGTTTATGCAGGTTTTTCACAGGTCAGTGTTTATTTGTTGTAGCGAGTTGTGAGAGGTTACGGAGACATGCAGCAGTCTTTGGAGGCTTTGGTGAAGGTGCTGGAGACGTACAGAGGAAGGGATAAAATCGTAAGTGCATGTGTTTCACTAATCACGAATGTAAACAAACACGTAACTATTGTCTCAATACTTCTCAGAATGTGTGAGCAATTTACATCTTTATTTTTCCCCAAAAAAAAATTAAATGATGAAACTTAATAAAACAATTGTGATTGGAGCACTATTTATTTACTATAGCGTTTCATGTTTTTAATAATCAACTGGCAAAGAAACTGTCCCCGATTCTGCTTGTATCAATAAGTTTGATCAATACTTAGCAAGTTCACCTATTCTGGGCACTGTTTAATTAGGGGGTGAATATTGGAAAGCTTTTTGCCAAAACCCCAAACTGTTACAAGAAACTGAAAAAAAGACTGATGTTTTAAATTATTCTAAATACTAGACAGCAAAAGGCAAATGTGCCTACCAGTTTTTTGATTTGTTACCAGAGGCAGAGTCTTTACTTTATACTGTTGTTTTATCCCAACCCATTTAGGATAGTGTGGGGGAGTATAATCCAAAAGGGAAAAAATCCCCAGCAAATACTTGGTAACCTCTCCAAGACATCCTAACAGGTGTTTTCTTCATGTGTATGTCCCCACAGATCAGGACCATGTGTTATGGCTCTCAGCTGGTCGGAGGTGCTCTTTCCCTTAAAGCTGAAACAGACGTTTCATCCCAACGTCTTGGGAAAAGTCTGCTGCTGTTCTCTGCTCAGCTCAGCCACTGTAGGACAGTGCTAAGGCTGTTTGATGATCTCTCCATGCTGGCTTATTCTCACAGTTATGGGTTCGGTGACAGGGTGAGGAACAAAACAGCTTAATATCCCAAACTCAGTATGGGATGGATTTTCTCCAACTGATTATATAAGTTATTTGTCCATCTGCAGAGCAAAACTTGTGTAAGATATTGTATGAGGGAGCACAATCTCAACATTTAACATGTCACTGTTCTTTAAAAGGAGGAGGATGCAGGCGTGCGCTGGATCTCTGTTTTGAACAACGTGGCTGACCAGCTGTATTACCCCTGTGAGCACATAGCATGGGCAGCAGACGCAGAGCTCATTAAAGTGAAGTCTGATAAGTGGTGGCTGCTGTGCACAGCGCTGTGGGGAACGTCTCTGCTACTGGGAATACTGAGGTCAGAGATCATCTGTCTGCACATCACACACAATTAAATCAAATCTGACTGAATATAGTGTTTTAGAAACATAAGGGACTGCTGAATGCAAATTTTATGATTTTTTTAGTTGTGTTTTGACAGTCGACACAGCTCTGAATGAAGCTGAAAAATTACATACTTACTATAACATACTATAACATGATAAAATATACCGAAACTACTAAAATATTTGTGAAACTAACCTTCTAAAGGCAATTAACCTCCTTAAGCAAACAACCACAAAACAGCAACTGTCTGAGTTGGACTTTTTTTTTTTTTTTTGGTCTTTAGATCACTCCGAGTTCTTCTGCTGCTAAAGAAGAGGCTGAAGAAACATGACAGGGATGGCGGTGGAAGCAGGTGTGGCTTTCTGTTACTCTTCCTTCCAAAATTTAGAAATAATTCTGACATTTTTCTAAATATTATAGCTTTAAAATGTTGAATCAAGTCTCATAATTTTGTTTTGCACTCTGCAGTCGCTCTCATCTGCACAGACAGATGCGGAAGGAGCTGCTCTCTGTCCTCAGCAGTATGGCAGACCTCAGTAATGCCATTCATTGGATGCCACCTGGCTTCCTGTGGGCGGGACAATTCCCCAACTGGCTGGTGGGGCTGATGGGAACTGTGTCCTCTCTGGTTGGTTTGATCCAGATGAGCAGCAGTGATTAGACGGACAGTGCACAGTCTTAACCCCAAAATGATGTGATAGGGGAATATTTTAAGTCCATGGATGAAAAGCGAATCCTGAATGTGGTCAGATCTCAATCAGACCATCTGTGGAAATTCATTTTAAAATTTTACTAATAAAAAAATCAGTCAACAAGACCTAAATTCTAGAATAAGTGAAAGAACTCATTAGACTTTAGAGTTCAAGGTCTGAATGACAGTACCATGCAAGAACTATTGTTGGATTAGTCCATCTACTAATACACTACTGATATGTTAAATGATACTTGTCCCAATCAAAAAAGATGTGAAACTTACTCAGAAATTGAGGTCTGACATTGCATTTTTGAACAGTGTTTTCAGAAAGTAGGATGAAAACAAGTCCTAATGATGTTTGGTAAACTGACATGTAGTTCAAGCATACGTAGTGCCACCTACTCTTTGGGACTTGTTTTTAGAACAGCCAAGTTTCTAAAGCCACAGATTCATCTGGGAGGACAACTCTTTTGCCTGAAGAGTACAAGACTGCTTGCAGTGTGTATCCTTGTTTACAGTATGCAAAGCTGTCTGAGACTTTGTTCTCATATGTTGATTCTCCCACAGAGTGTTATGTGTAACACCAGGTAAAGCTCAGAGGAAAGATTTTACCTCTCCCCCTTCAATTGATTGTCTGAGAAGGTCAGTGCCCAGGGTACTGGGTTTTAGAGTTATTGTGTAGAAATTGAGGCTCTGTCGTGATTTAAGGATAATTACAATGGCTGTTAAATGACTGGAATATCATTGCCTTAAATACGCACTCCATCATCTGTTTTTCACTGTTGCCTTTTCACACCAAGAGATTCTTAAGCAACAAGTTTAGCAGCACCATTTTATTGTGTGAAATTTGGGTCACTCAAAATAATTTGAATCGTATTGTCCTTGTTTCAAGATGAACTTCATGTTTGAATGTAATATCCTAGAAACTACACAACATAGTCTAGTTTCAATTCCTGATATGCTGTTAGGCTGACTCGAAATATTTGATACAAATACAGCTTATCTACATTTCATTTTTTCAAGATCAGTTAAATACTGCATAGATTTAAAAATAATAATAATAATAAATGAATAAAAAGAAAAAACAACAACACAAGTTTATATGATACATATAGTGTTTCTTTTATTGTGTCCATAAAGCTGCTTGATATTTGAATTGAAATGTTTGTACGATTATAATCATTGATGATTTAAACGTCGTTTTTCTTCTTCTTTTTTAATAAATTGTATTGCCTTCTTCTTCTCGGCGTGTGATTGAGGTTTGATTAAGCAGGTCTGAAAGGCTGCATGTGACGTATTGTAGTTGTGGCCTTCAAGTGTTGACGGGCAAGCAGTAAATTAGATAAGAACTTCGTGAGCGCCTCCAGCCTCATGTAACATATCCTGGCCGTCCTATCTTAAGGGTGCAGAACTTTATTCTATACCCGTAGTTTACAGCTACTCATTTTGACGATATACATTTTTAATATTTGGAGGTTGTAACGATTTTTTTAATGAAGATCGTGGTTAAGTTTTCTGTGCACTCACAAAAGAAAGAGGGAATTACGAGGTGCTGTAAATGCAACACAGCCCCAGAGTCAGCGAATGCATAAAAGCTGTTGAGTTGCGAGAAGAAACAATGACAGTTAACCTTTAATTTTCGCAGTGTCTATCTTCGAACTCTTAAAATATGATTAAATTAATTTATTTAATAGTTGTCTTTTTGGTATTATGACGAAAAAAGCAGAGTTAAAGTTTTGGAGAACATTAAAACCCCAAACCACGTCAACTTCTCTGTCGTGGCACCCACAGGACTGTCTGTGTGGGTACAAAGAAACCAAGAAAGACCCCAAATATCAGGTGAGAGCTACTTTTTTCGGTGCTTTGACCACTAATTTAAACGTAAATCTAGCATATTAAGTTATTGAGCTCTTGTTGGTTTGCTAGGGTTTGTTATTAGCTGGCTTAAGGCTACTTTTACAGCTACCTTTAATTAGCCAAACAGAGACGCACTGTTTTCGTGTCTCATATTATTCTGTGCTTTTATAAGGTTGCAGGGTGATTTCATGACAGTAAGACTTGATTTCTGAATTGTAAACGTTAGTTTATGCGAAAACGAGTCCGTTGTTGTTTGCAAGCATCCTGAATAACGGGCGACTTTTTAGACCCTGAAAGCTACATTCACCCGGTCTTTCCTAAGGTGCACTTAAACAAATAAGATAACTTCAGTGTATCAGAGGAAATTGTTTTTCAGTCTCATCTTCCAGGACGATGCTCCACTGCTAACCTATTTGTTTTATAACATTGTGATCGACCGAGTTACTTCCATTAAAAGTGTCACTCATAGTAAAAACAAGCTTGAAGGATCGTGCTCTCTGGGGACTATTAGATGTCGACATATGTTGTACATGTTGTCTTTGTACTTTGAGCTTCAGGCTGCTTCCTCTATCATGATGGTCTGGGGCAAAAAGGACAGGAGCCTGTATGATTCCACTCAAGATAACTCTTGCTTAACTCACAGTTTGTGCTGGCTCTGAAGACATTGTGTCACAATCTTCTGCACTTAATAACTCTGTGTGTTTGCTATTCCTTCAAAAACTTCATAATCCCATTTCTGAATGTCTTTCAGAGTGAAACTATTGTGCTGTAATCCAACTTTTTCTCCAACAGGCCTCCTTACAAAATGGACTCAGATGTCTGCCCTGCTGATCAGCTGGCATCAGCATTCTCAGACACCCTGTATCCACCTGCTGATTCAGCTGACGTGCTCTCCGGTGTTGATCTCAGTAGACAGACTGTGGTAGCACCTTCAGGTTCAGAGGTGCAGGATCTGGACTCATACAACCCCATCGAGCCCCCTCCTTTAGACTGGAGGTCAGACTCTTCCAGTGAGGCAGGCTCAGCGGGTGACCTGGATGACTCTAGCTACCCAACTGCTACTGAAAATCTGGATGAGGTCAGCCCAGATGAGCCAGTATCATCACCACCAGTGAATGAAACTTCAGTCAACGTGAGCCAGCAGGAGCTTCCAGGAAATATTGTGGAGGATATTGTTGAACTAGGAGAGGAGGAGGATGCAGCGGAGGAGGAGGAGGAGGATGTGGGTGTTGGGGACTTGGAGGGTACCGGGGAATACCAGGAGGAGGAGACTTTATGTGACCTGGAGAGCAGGGTCAATGAAGAGGAGGTTGAGGATGCCAGGAGGAGTTTGGGTGATGAAGATCACAGCCGCATCCACACCCTCCTCAGCCAGCTCCAGATGATGGGAGAAGAGCCTCACCTTCATGAGACACCCCCTCACCTGGCCCAGCATCAGTTCCCCAGCCGCTCTGATCTGGAAGCATGCGCCTCCTCCCTCACAGCAGACGACAGCAGTGAGACCACCGGGCTGCTTTTCTCTGAAAACCACCACAGGGACCTGCTGGGGCTGCTGCAGTTTACAGAGATCGGTGCTGCTCCCCCCACAACCTGTGTGCCTCACAGAGAGGAGGTGGATGCTGTGGTGTCTGTGTCCTACAGTCAGGAGGACGCTCAGCGGTTTTGGGGCCATTGTGGAAATGGTCAACAGGAGCGGCACAGGGATGACTCCATCACCTCTCTGCCTGATGAAGAGTATCCTGAGCCTGTGTGGATGAAGGTGGGTGAGGAGCCTCCAGAGGAAGAGGAGGCTGCTGCAGAGAGCGAGCAGGTAGGTTCAAAAATCCTCAACACAATCAGTTCAAGCTCAAGTTAGAGGAGAGTTTTGTTTAATATGTTATTATTCATCATGTTATTTTTGTGAAATTTAATTTTTCATCCCAATTTTCAACCGAATGAAACATCCAATCCACGCTTAGGAAAACAGTTTATATTAGTATAACAAATGCACAATCAACAACACTGAAGAAATATATCTTAAAACATTTTTACTGCATTTCCAGATGAAGATGGTAAGATTAATGTTTTTCTTTGTGGCTACAATCATGGATCATTGGATACTTATGTAACATTGATCTGTATGGATGTAACTTTGAATTTTACTTCTAGCTGAATTTGAAGATGGGCTAAGCAGAATACTTACTACATTTTAATCAGATATATATTATTGTTTTCTTAATACAATGAAGTGTCTTCTTTATACTTTATTACAAGTGAAACCAAGACTTACTTTATTTAACCCAATGAATATGTTGCATCAAAATACAACATACAAATTAGCTACCAGAAATTAATAGGATGGAGAAACAAAGGAAAGAAATCATTGTTGCTTTTGGTTGAGTTGCGAAGTAAAGTTTTATTGATTTTTTTAATGTTTTGATTGCAGGGGGCTGATCAACAGTCATTTAAAAATGGTAAGTTAAAGATCTTAATCTTTCCCTGAAACACAGACATGAGCTGGAGTTTTACTGTTTGTGTGTTTACTCTTCAGTGCCTGGTCCGTGTGACCCAGAGGACCTGCTGGATGGAGTAGTGTTTGGTGCCAAGTACCTCGGCTCTACTCAGCTTAAATCTGAGAGGAACCCAGCTACAAACGCTCGCATGGCTCAGGCTCAGGAGGCTGTGGACCGAATCAAGGTGAAACCATTAGATACTTTCTCGATGGCTCTAAATATCAAGCTGTGGCATCACAGTTGTGTTCTGCATGCCCACCATGTTTCTGTAAAACTAGATTCAGATTCATCATGACACGAGCTGGTTGAGCTGTGAATACAAAGGAAACTGATGTTTCTTCCAGGCACCAGAGGGAGAGTCCCAGCCTATGACAGAGGTGGATTTGTTCATCTCCACCCAGCGAATCAAAGTGCTCACTGCTGATACTCAGGTGGGTTTGGGAGAAATCTGTTAAACATCTTACATATTCATTTTGAATTCCTTACCTCTCTTCTTTCAAACAGCGGTTTGGGCATAAAAAAATTCTCTCTGTTTTATCAGTTTCTTGTAGTAAAAAAAAAAGTGTCAACTGTTATAAGCTTAAAATCTGTTGTTTTTATCGCTTTTGAACCAACAGATGTTGACAGATTTCAGGCTGTAGGATAAAACTTAGTTATTGAAACAAAATGATAACATTAACAGAGATGTTCCAGAGTCAGATGAGATGTTGGACTGTGTTTATTCAAAAGTATGCAGTTTTTTTTTCTCTTTGTGTGATGGGAAGAAACTGATTTGAGTTTGAAGTAAAAACAGAAGATGAATTGAAAAAGAACATTGGAAGGTGTGTCTTAATTAGATGTCGTGTTCTGTCAGCCCTGATGTTTGTCCTTGAAGGTCAGCACCATGTCTTAATTTCAGCCTGCCCACCCATGCAGCAAGATTTCTTAATATAGAAGCTGATGGAGGTTTAATAACAGAGCTCTGCAGCAATGCTGCAGTTATACTAGTCTATTTTCCTCCTCAGTGTGGTTGAATTGTCAGGAGAGTCTAAGTGGGTCATCTACTGTCAGCTGCTCCCACTTTGCATGGCTGGATGCTCCGTGTTGCACCATGACCATGACCATGAAATGACTCCTGTTGCTTTGAGAGACGATTCTTATTTCTAACTTAGAGGTTTTGGACAAATTAAGAGCATGTTTATTGCAAATTATTCTTAAGTTTCAAATGTTTTTGGTCATGCATTCCATTACATACACTTTTAAGGTCCCTTTCTGTGCATCACAATGGAAGCAGAAAGTTGTAAAAAAAAAAAAAAAACTTTTCAAGAAGTTTATATTTGTTTTCTAAATTTACTTATTTTTCAAAATTGTAAAGCTTTTCCACTTGTCTTTGAACACCAAGGTAATGGTTGTGTCCAACGATTGCTTTGATGAACTTATTGGTGAAATGGAAATAAGGGAGGGGCAGCGTTCTTTGTGAAGCACTTAAATGACTTATTAAATCTTGGCAAGTTAAAGTGAAAAGCAGCACTTCCTGTTTCTCCCTGTTTCTAAATTTGTTAACCCTTTGTGTCCTGTTTCCTGTCAGGAGGCCATGATGGACCACGCTCTGCAGATGATCTCGTATATCGCAGACATTGGTGACATTGTGGTTCTGATGGCTCGGAGGAAACGTAAAGGGCAGGAAGCAGACTCTTCATCTTCCTCTGGCTCTCAGAAGAAGTGCTTAATGATCTGTCATGTCTTCTCCTCTGATGATGTAAGTATTAAATTGAAATTCTTGATGTGTTTGACTTATTAACCCTCACTTTGATTTAATCCCAGAAGCTGTCGAAGGAAAAAAGCTGTTTATCCCCCTCTCCTGTTATCTTTAGAGAGTCCACCACTTCATCACTTGAATCCATCTGTGTTCTTGCCTTTTATCCCTGAAGTGAGCTCACAGTTTAAGACATTATTAAGGTGTCTTTTGCTCCCCTCAGTGTCACACTCAGATCAAATGTGCTGATTGTTTGGTCGCACAATAGTTTCAGCTTTAGCTTGGCCTGGTTTCCTTCCCTCAGACAGGCAGCGAGTTCTCCTGAATGTAAAAATGGTCTGGCTGTTGTCCCAGTTTCCCACAGTTGGCAAGACTGAATAGGAGCAGCAGGAGGAAGACTTTCTTTTTTAGAAACTAATTAGCTGTGGGATACTTGAAGCCAAGAGGCCACTGTGTCTGTTGCTGATTTTTTGTTCCCAATGTTGCTCTTTATGTGAAGAATTTTAATTTGAAATATGAGGTGGAGGATTTAATGTTTAGAAATAACTGCTGAAAATACAAAGAGAACTACTTTTTTTTCCCAGTGTTTCACATGCTTTTTGTTTCCTTTTTTCTGTGAATAAAGGGCAACAACAATGAGTATTTTTGTCTGAAATATACGGTAGACACAAAGCTGAATATCACCACAGTTGAATCTGACTCAGCTTTTATCCATCCCAGGCTCAGACCATTGCCCAGGCCATCGGTCAGGCATTCGGAGTGGCCTATCAGCAGTTTCTTCAGGCCAACGGCATAAAGTCCAGTGATCTACGACCTGGCGAGTACAGCGACTACCTGGAAAGCCAGGAACTCTACAACGGAGACCTGGCCCACTTCTCTGACTCCCAGAACATCAGAGATGTAAGCACAAGGATGATGTTTGTCTTTGATGCTAAATATTTGTAAGCAATGAACTTGTTCACTGAAAGGCAAAATCCTCTATCTGTGGCTCAGGTTGTCATCACCAAGGCTGCTGGAGAGATCCTGGGTCTGGCGGTAGTGGAGTCAGGCTGGGGCTCCATCCTGCCTACTGTGGTTGTGGCAAACCTCCTTCATGGAGGTCCTGCTGAGCGCTGCGGAGAACTTAGCATTGGAGATCGCATCATGTCTGTTAATGGCACCAGTATGGTGGGTCTGCCAATCGCCACCTGCCAGAACATCATACGGGTAAGATGGGGGGGCAACTTTAGTCCTGAGATGAACAATCATATGAGTGTTAACTAAAACAGAAGAATTAATCTTATTGAGCTGTGATAAATGTCTTGATGAAGCTTCAGATTTAACACCTGATTGTAAATACTGAAAACCTAAGTGAAGCTGCCTCCTATGTAATAGTGTCAGAAGTGCACTAGATGGCGCTGTGTCTCCTCTCTCCTACAGTGAGCACTAACTCTAGTGCCATGTCTCACATTTTGCTTCCTTCTCAGGATTTAAAAAGCCAAAAATATGTAAAGCTTAGCATCGTTCACTGTCCACCGGTCACCATGGCTATTATCAGGAGGCCAGATCCTAAGTTTCAGCTGGGCTTCAGTGTGGAGGATGGCATCGTGAGTCCAGAATTATTTACCTGTTTCTTTCATCTCTTCACTTTATTGAACAAAACACCTCAAGGTCCTGCTTTTGCTTTCAGCTTTGGCTCAAACATTTTTTTTAATCTGTTTGGTGCAGATCTGCAGTCTGATGCGTGGTGGCATAGCAGAGAGAGGAGGCATCCGTGTTGGGCATCGCATCATAGAAATCAACGGACAGAGTGTCGTCGCCACACCGCATGACAAGATCATCCAGATTCTGACTAACGCTATCGGAGAGGTTAGAAGAGATCAAAACTAAATACAGAAGTCATTTCATTCTGTCATGTGTAAAGCTCATGGTTTCAACTCATCTGTAGTATTAATAACATACTCTCAAAAATGTAATCCTTTTTTCTCTTTGCAGATTCACTTAAAGACTATGCCAGCTTCAACGTATCGCCTTTTAACAGGACAAGAGCAGCCAGTGTTTCTTTGAGACTTTCTGCTGCATTAGGGATGAAAATACTGCACAGTGTTCAAGCTACAAGAACTTTTGCCAAACTCAGAAAATATTATGCAATTGATCATACAGCTCATGGAAAGCTGTTGTCACGATCACTGAATATTACAAACTAGTCTAGTTATATATTTTAAGAGTAAAGCATATTTTTAAGTGACAGAGTTAGATGGTAGCTTTCCATTTGTATATATCTGATATTTAACAATAAGGTGGTAGCTGAGATGCAATAATTATGGACAGAATATTTTTTGGCTGTAATAACTTTTACATGTATTACTCTAATTTAGGGTGTATGGTTTTCCAGCCGGGCATATCCAGTGTGCCTGAGCTGAACTCGCTTGCAGGGGAAACCTTTTGAGCCAGAACAAAGACCGGATCATTAGGATGTGCTTTTAGTACTTCACATATCATGCAGGCATGCACTCATGTTCATCCAAATAATGTGTCCCTGAATGTGCCTGTTAGGAAGCGGAGATCATGCACAATTAAAGGTAACTGCCTTATTTGAAAGAGAGAAAAATAGGTTTATTTTTGAGAGTTTTTTTGGCATTAGTGCTCATTAAATCGATATCATGTAACACACCTGGATTTTATTTATTCAAGTCAGTGGTCAAAGAATACATTTCCAGATAGAAAATGTTTTTATATCAGAGACTGTATTTAAATTGAAATAATTTTAGAACAAGCGTTGCATTTTTTTTTATTTTGCTACATTCACTGTATGTTAAAATTTGGAGGGGTCTATTTTTTTTTGTCAATATTTAGAAATGTTTAATGAAGCACAGCATGGTACAGCTTATAAAATATTGTGTCCAACCTGCAAATTAAATATGGTTGAAAAATAAATATATTTTTTAACTTTCACAGTAATATTATGTATGCACATGCTGCTCTTGCTAATAAAGTAATGCCTTGTTTTTAACTGGTTATCATTGCCATGAACACCGCACTGTGTGCATGTATAGTATGTGACTCATCAAGGCCTGGCCAATCAGCTGTCTTCAGACACCAAAACACAAAAAAATGGGCCAATCAGATTCTCAACCGGCTTCTGTTGCCCCGCCCTTTGGAACATGGTTTACACAACCAGCGTACGTGGTGGGCGGGTCTTCCTCCGGCTTTCAACTGCTACTACGGGAAATGGAGAGTCAATGACATGCAACCGGGCGTCGGGGTGTCCGATACACGGAAGGAGGTTGAGTCACCTGTGCTACGGTAAGTTAATCATTAACAACAATTTAAAGGGACTTAGACGATCCTTATATTGTACGTTTTACACTATTGAGGTCATTTCAAAGCAGAAATAACATTTCCAACGTGCAAGGGAAAGGAAGCTAGGACTTTTCCTCTTTCAAAATAATGTTATCTTAGATTATAAAGTCATTTGGGTGCAATTTTCCCCTCACGCTTGTCGGAATATGGTGTGCCTTAAATATGTTTCAATGCTTAATTTATTAAATGCTCGTTTAAAGGATATTATGTTCATTTTTAAGCTTTTCTAATGGGCTATACACACTTGCTATACCAAGGAACCGGCTTATTACATATCTTTTTCCACGTGTTTAACCGTTACAAAATTCTAATTCTGCTTATCTTACCAAAAGGCTTCGATGTGATAGAAAACAAAGGAGCTACCATACCTGTAGCCCATGTACCGCACAGACTTGGGATGTTAACAGCTCAATGTTTAGAAAAATAAATAAAGGCAAGGAGATTTGCAAAGGAAATAAGCCTGGCCATTTCTTTCTGACCTTAGACAAATCCTAGATCTTCAGATTATTTAGACCAGCCAAATACTTGGAAGAGACCACAGGGGTGCAACATACTCTGAAGTCATCCACAGGGCACACTAAACATCAGAGTCTCAGAGAGAAACAGGTAAGCTGTAAGGATCAGGAGGATTTCAGGATGAAGCAAGGGATTGTCTTCCCTGAGCAGATTACAGCAGGTAACATTAGACAACATTCACCCACGATAAATGTAAAAACAGCCCCATGGATTTGTCAGCGCAGATGTTTGACTTTCTTCTATGTTCCTGTGTCGATGGTGAAAGCTTGAAAGTAAAAAAAATGAAATATAAGGTTGATTTCTGCTGTGAATTAAAGTTAAGTGACCTCTATAAGGTAAAGGTCAGACTCAGTCACAGTTGTCACAGTAGTCACCTTTTATTGTCTTTAGTTATTCAGCCAAATGACCAAGCTTTAAAAGAACACAGACAAAAAGTCGTTTTGTTTTTTTTTTTAATAACACTTTTTTAAACTCTAGATGTAAACAGTGGGCAGTGATGTCTGTTGAAAACCACAAGAGAAACTAAATTCTTATGTTTACAAAAAGCCTGAAAATACCGTAATGATGACCTGAGTCTGTCGGTGAGTTAAGCCAAGCTGTGCAGGCCTCTTTGATTCAGATTCTTCCATTAGTTATGAGAATATTTGGTTGGTTTTTTGTCCAAATGGATCGTGCAGCTCATAGAACAGATCGTAAATGAGCTGTTTATGGGAATTAGAATCTAATTCAGTGCTTAATTGTCTTTTCTAATTTGTTTATCTAAAGCGTTTTGATTGTATTCAATAGGTGGAGCAAGAGAGGGAAAGGACAAGTAAGTTAACTAGGTTCCTTGGCTAAACCTGTCTCTCGTTCAAACCCCATGCTGTGTTTCAGGATTGCATCTTGGCCAGGTAGATGCAAGCTAAGCGATGGGGGTTTTCAGGCAGCTCTTCCTCCTGCTCTGGAAGAACATCGCATACCGCAGGAGGAATAAGGTGGCTATACTTTCATGTGTAAAAGCAACAGTAGAGCCTCACTGAGTGTATTTTCTATGAGACAAAGTTTAAAATAAAAATGTGTCGCTGTAATACTCTCCCTTTCTCATCTTACGCAGATCCAGCTGATCATCGAACTCCTCTCGCCACTCTTCCTCTTTCTCATACTCATCTCTATTCGAAATTCACCTCCTCCTTACAAACAGAGCCAATGTGAGTGTTGTTATGTAACATGCATCTTTACCGGCACACATCTACAAGGTCTGAAAAATGGCATTGGGCCAACCATTTAAAGAGGATTATCTCACTGAGAGTGATTCCACAGGTGCAGATTTGTTTATCCAACCTGCTGAGTTCTGACCTCAAGAGACACTGAATTTTAATAAAATGACACCAAACAATGCCAGCAATGGAAAGCCACATGTTGGAGCCTTTTCTTTAGAGAAAATGTAAAGTTGTTGGAAAATGTGCTCATAATTAGCATTACGTGTTAGTGAAGTGTTGATCTCTTACTGACTGGTGTATTAAGCTAAAAAATTAGACAACATAAGACACTATTTTATGTGATAATCTGCGTCTCTTTGTGTGAGAATTCATTATAACTTGATTGAGAGTGCAGTCCTCTTTACAACAGCTCAGGTAATGCTAAGACAACTATTTAAGTCCACTTCCTGAAGAATTATACGATTCAGGTCACTTTCACAGTAAATTCATTGTTCTGTAAGCTTTTGCTAATGAACTGTTTGTGTTTGTGTTGGTTTTTTTTTCCTTTCTGCCACTTTTAGGCCACTTCCCAAACAAGGCCTTGCCATCTGCAGGCACCTTGCCCTGGATTCAGGGCATAATCTGCAACATCAACAACCCCTGCTTCCACAGCCCAACACCAGGAGAGACAGCCGGCCAAGTTGGCAACTTTGACAACTCAATGTATGTAGACTGGAAGGGAAAACAGCAGCTGCCTGGATCCTGAATGATAAACTGACAGCTACTATTATTCAATATTTATCTAATAATGACAGCTGTTCACTGTAAATGATTCTGTATTATGCAGTTATTCCTGCTGACCAGTCTCAGTGTCTTTCTTAGATCATTTCAACCACAGACCTGAAAGATTGTTAGCAGAGACTTTTTTCCTGTTTCCAAGGCAGTGATTTCTTTCATTCACTATCATTTCAGTAAACGTGTATTGGTCTTATTTTTCTGCATCAACTAACTCTAGCAATTCTTGTATGTGCCATAAAAATTGTAGTTCAGTGGACAAAGACGCATTATGCAGACAAAAGGAGCTGGGATCAATTCTAAGGTCTTACCAGCATTCAATGACACACTATGTTTTAAAGCACTGCAGCACTTTTTGCGAAGTCAAATAGTAAACAGCTAACTGAAAGGCATTAGAGTTGCCTTTTGTGAACTCATACATCTGATCTTAGAGTCAGATCAAATAGTTTCCTGCAAAAATAGTTTTGGAATATTTTGAAATGTTTGATGAGAATCAGGTTTTGGTGAACAAAAAGTTTGTATTTTCATGTTTGAATATAAACTTATTATGTCATTATCCTCTCATTCTCATTTTGTTTAAGACTCTCTCGTCTCCTTGTGGACGCCCAGACCGTTCTGTCCTATGGTGGAAACCAGAGTTTTTCAGGCTTTCAGGATCTGATCCAGAGTGTCCGGATGCTGGGGGAGCGACCTGGAGCTTGGCCAAGTACTGCAGTTTGTTTTAAACTCATTTAGCAGAGTTAAAGGGATTCCCTGACATACTGTGAAACACAATGTGCTTAATTTCGCAGGCAAAACTATATTTTTAATTTAAAACCTTGACGAAAGTTACATTAGAAAGGGCTGATAGACAAGCCGTCTAATGGGTAAGCCTCTGTTTAGAAAAGCATTGATGGTGCATTGATGAGTCCGGGGATCTGTTATCAGCATGGCCCCATGAACCCTGCTTAGATAGGTGTGAGTTTGTTTTAACCAGGAAACTGAAAAACACCAGTCTTTGTATGTGGATGAGCTGCGTTTAAAGAACATATGACATTTTCACTGAGGTATATATTCTCCCGTAATTTAAATTTTGCAATAATGTAACAACACAATCATGATTTATCAAAAAGAAAAAAAACTTTGACGAATACGACTTCTAGTTATAGATTCATCATTGACACAAGTTTGTAAACACCAGTGGTTAGATTTCGTTTTAACAAGGTGACCACAATTTTGAAACCAGGACCTAAAAAACCTGTCCTCATTTACTAAAAAAATACTCAACCAATAATAGAAATGTCACGAAAAGCAGGATTTAGTCCCTTTGTACTCCTTTGTTTTTTGTAGATCTGTGGACTGCTCCTGGCCTGATCTAAACAGGATTAAGTGGTTACATTAGCAGCTGGTAGCTGATCTGTATGAATGGATGTAAACAGGTGTCAAATTTCCAGATGAATGTGGTCATTTACTGCTGTTGTGCAGGCAGCACAGCCAGCCTGTGTTGTGTCTGTGCTGAGGCAGATTCAATTACAAGACTACTCTAGACAAACAATCAGATGATTGAAGACAGGCCATCGATGAGGTTTGCATGCAGTTAGAGACCCTGACAAAAATCCTATGGATCCTGAAAACCTGTTCTACTAAGACTGTTAAAGATCAAGAAAATACTTTTCAGAGTGGTTCTTTTCCTGATTTTACTCATACGTGTTTTCCATCACTTCAGGAGAAAGACATCAGTTTAGTTCAACTTTACACGTTTTTATCCTGCTTTGTAGGATTGCTGTTAGACTGTCACTTATGTAGATTTCAAACACCTTAAACAGAATTATCGGTTTATTAATGAATTCTTGTAGCAGAGCTTAATGTTTGTTTTTCCCCATAGATCTCCCGGTGGAGGATTACCTGAGACCCAATGAGACATTCTCCTCCTTCCTTCTGACCAATAGTAGCCTGTCTCCTGAAACTGTGGACCAGCTGCTGAAGGCACGTCTTAATTTTCAGGTAAGGTATCTGCTCTAACTCCTTGGATGACAAACATATGAATGTGTTGAATAAGAACCCACTTTAAGATTTGACAAAAGTGGCAGCACTTCAGATATTTCTACCCTGATTCAAATAAAAAAAAATAAGTTATAAGCACCAAAAGAAAAAAATTAAATGAGTGTTTAAAAGTAGAAGTTTCTTTTGTTATTTGTCTGTTAGCCCAAAACTATGAAAAGACTGGATCAATAATTTTGCACCATCCAGGTTGCGGTGGCTGGAGCTCAGTTGCAGCTGAAGGACCTGGTGTGTAATGCGAGCATGCTGAGACAGTTTCTGACGGTGGACGGGAGAGAAGCAGCTATGAATGATCTTCAGACGCAGCTCTGTGATGAGCCTGCCGATGTCCTGCAGGAGGCTGAACGCCGCTTCCTCACTCAGCTGGACTTCAGCAAGCTCTTCTCGGTACAAAATCTTCAGACAGGAGAAACTGTTGCCTATTAGCCCAGGAGACCTTTGCACATGATGCGGAATAAGAATAATAAGTATACCTGTGTGTCTGATCTTCCTGCCAGAGAGAACGTCTGAAAGCTAACGCTGGAGATCTGAGAGTCATCAGTCAAGCTGCCACTTCAGTTTCCCAGGAGCTGGCTGTCCTGATTGACAATGTAAGAACACACCTGAGAATCACGTCTGTCTAAGTGAATCATTTTATTTTAACAATCAATTATAATTTGATTTTTAGAGCCATTTACATTTTGAGGTGTAGATGGAAGCTTATGTTACTGTTATATTTGTAAACTTTTCATCTTTTGATTTTAGCCATTTATTTTTTCAACTCTCACAGGAATGAAAAAGTCCTTTACTCCTAACTGTGTCCCCTCTGCGTATTCATCATCCTTGTTCCTCTCTTGTCTCCCTCCTCTAAAACTCTTCCTCTCTCCTCTTTGTCTTCCCTCAGTTCTCCTCTCTCTCCAGCTTTCAGGAAATGAGCGAGGCGCTTCAAGTACTCTCTCCAGAAAATAACTCAGCACTACCCAGGGAGAGTTTTCGTGCTTTTTCTAGGATCATGTGCGGACATCCTGAGGACAGTGGTGAACAAATCCCATCCCTCAACTGGTATGAAGACAATGACATCAAGTCCTTGTTGGGGAAAAATGCCACTGAAGACACAGATACTGACAGTGAAAGTGACAACAGCACCAGTAAGATTTCTTTGGACATTGTAGCTTTTGAGGTGTGCGTGTTGTCTTATAGCAATGTATCATGGGTAAATTAAGTGATGACATCTATAGGGGTTATGGTTGTTATCGTGGTTTTAGATTTTGTCCACTGTGTGTCAGTGTTATTGTTATTTCTTCCAAACTTTGCCTTGGACTTTAAGTGATGGATTGTAATTGCATATTTCCCTGCGTGGACCCAAAAGAAGAGTAGTAGCTACCACTGTAAAAGCTAATGCAGTGAATGAAAAATGTCTTTGCATATTGTTGTTAATATATATATATATAAAAACAGAACCCTAATATTCTGATTCATTTGAGATTATTTAGGAATCAAGAACAACACTAAAGATCAAACGACTGAGCAAAACTTTCTTGCCATGTTTCTCTGTCTTACATTTTCTTCATCTTATCTTCTATGCAGCTCCCTTTTGTAAAAGTTTGATCCGAAGTCTTGAGTCTAACCCTTTGTCTCGCATTGTGTGGAGAGGAATAAAACCTTTGTTCATCGGAAAGCTGCTGTACGCCCCAGACACTCCCAGAGTCCGACAAGTCATGAAAGAGGTACAGAAGCTTGGATATCTAAAAAGTCTGTCATAGAATTCATAGAAATAGGTTAAAATTAAAATCAAGGCAATTGGTGTTCAGTAGATTATTTCTATGTTGTAACAAAGCTTCTTTGAAATTCATCTCACACTGTTAGAAAGCCTGTTCATTTTCTGTGCCACATTTATGAGGAACATGTTTTTGTGAGGGAGCAGCAGAGCTGAGTATGTGGGGTGCACCCGTGAAAAATTTCCAAATCTTCTCTGCCAGTGCCAAACAGCTTATTCTGCTGTTACAATTTTCTTAGTTTCTGGTATCCCATGTGCTTACAAGATTCAATAGCAACAGCAGAATGGTCTTTTTGGCACTGGCAGTGGAGATTTAGCTAATTTGTAATAGGTGTAACCCACGTAAACGGTACACAATTAACTGCAAAGAAGCGTTGTTATGACACAGAAACAATCTACCCCACACAAATTGCCTTTTTTTGTGCCAATAATGTCTGATATGTCTGAGAGCCCTTTGGGCTGTAATGCTCAGAAACCAATAATGTGGTTTTGTAATGTCATTAAACACAGCGTAATGTTCAGTATCTTACTCTGTGTCTGTGTTTTATATTGTATCAGGGGCCAAACTGTCTAATATTTCCTTTCTGTATTTTATGGTTATGGCTCAGCTGCACAGATCAATACAGCTATCAACATTATGGGGTAAATGCATCAATATAACCTGTGAGCTGTTACTGTGTCACCTCTGAAGGTGAACAAGACGTTTGAGGACCTGTTGATCCTCCAGGAGCTAAATGATGCCTGGATGGAGGTGGGACCACGGATCAAGAATTACATGGAGACCAGTGTGGAGATTCAGCTGCTGCAGGTTCGTCTCTCCACTCTGCTTCTCCTCCATCTGGGAGGGACTGAAGAGCTTTATTTGAAAGGGTGTTTTTTTTGTTTTGGCAGGATTTGTTGAGGAGGCCGGAGGTGGCAGTACTAGTCAATCTGCGTCTGGAGAACACGTCCTGGACTGCCTCACGAATTGCTCGTTTCCTGTCCACACCTTCACCAGATGCCCTACGGAAACCCGGAGCACCGCCCACATGGCTGGATTTCTACAACAGTATTGGCCACACTATCAACACTCTTGCACAAGTCACTGAGGTGAACCATAATTTTCACTTTTCAAAATATCGTTGACAGTCCATCCATTTAGGGACTGTTTCTGCAGACATCAGCATAGAGATACTGAAACAAAACTGTAATTTCTCCTCACTGTACTCATCATTCATATGTCTTTGTTTTTTTCTTTTATTTTCTTTCAGTGTTTTTCTCTGAACAAGTTGGAAGGCTTGCCGACTGAGGGAGATATGGTTGGCAGAGCTCTTGAGCTTCTGGAGGACAGACAGTTTTGGGCAGGTGTGGTTTTCATGCTACCCAACTCCTCCTCCCCTGACCTCCCGCCACACGTCACCTACAAGATCCGAATGGACATTGATGATGTGACCCGCACCAACAAAATCAAGGACAGGTACTGAGGAAGCATTAAACTGTCGTGAAACGCAGAACACTAGCTCAAGTCAACAAGTTAGTGAACTGCAACGGTGAGATTGAGATGAACTCAGTTAGTTTTTTTATCATAAGATTTTGGTAATGTTTGGTTTTCTTTCCTTTCTGTGTGTTTAAAAAAAGAAAACTTTTTGGGTTGTGAAATATTAACTTCACATGAAAAAATCAACAATATTTAGTCAGCTTTTCATCAGTTTTTTCCATCGAGCAAGGAAGATTTTCCTTTTTTTCTCAGGTATGACCCACTTCTACCACTAAACAGAACAAAACATAAACAATCTATGTGCTTGTTTTGGTTCTTCATCAGGTTTTGGGATCCTGGCCCAGCAGCAGACCCATTCAGTGACATGCGCTACATCAGGGGCGGCTTTGTTTACGTCCAGGACCTGGTGGAGAGAGCTGTTAACCGCATTCTGACTGGAGTTCCACAAACAATCGGCATCTACATCCAGCAGATGCCCTACCCGTGCTATGTGGATGATATGTGAGTCATATATTATTTTATAGAAAGCTGCAAACAGCTCTGACCGAGTTTTAGGTCAGAGGTCAAAATCAAGTGAGAGTATCTGTTAAGTTTCCTGCTGAATTTTAATTTTGGCTACCTTTTCAAACAGTTTCCTTCGAGTGCTGAACCGCTCTCTGCCTCTCTTCTTGACTCTGGCCTGGAACTACTCAGTGGCCATGATCATTAAAGGCATAGTGTACGAGAAAGAGGCTCGGCTGAAGGAAACCATGAGGATTATGGGTCTGGGAACAGGAACACTGTGGCTCAGCTGGTTTATCAGCAGCATTGTTCCTTTCCTGTTTTCTGCAGGGCTCCTCATCGCTCTACTCAAGGTAAGACCCCTCAACAAAACGATTATAGGTGTAAAACAGTAAGGTTTACATGTCATGTGTACATGAGTTTCTCCTTAAAACTCTCCTTTTCCTGTGTTTTATTTCCAGTGGGGTGATATCCTTCCATACAGCGATATAACTGTTGTATTTTTCTTCTTGACGGCGTATGCCACAGCCACCATCATGCAGTGTTTCCTCATTAGCACCTTCTTCTCTAAAGCCAACCTGGCATCTGCTTGTGGAGGGCTCATATACTTTGGCCTCTACCTGCCTTATACGCTCTGTGTGGCCTGGAGAGACCACCTCAACACCACGCACAGAGTCCTTGCTGTGAGTAAAACAACACTGAGATTTTAACCCTTCAAACTGAGGAGCAGAATTTTAACTGGTTGTATCTGAATACCAATCGTTATAATTTTTGTTCTTCTTTCCTCAGAGTTTCTTGTCCCCTGTGGCCTTTGGTTTCGGATGTGAGTATTTCTCTCAGTATGAAGAGCAAGGAGTGGGCATTCAGTGGCACAACGTTCACTCCAGCCCTGTGGAAGGAGACTCGTACAGCTTCACTGTCTCCATATGCATGCTTTACGTGGACGCCTTCATCTATGCCGTTGCAGCCTGGTATATCGAAGCAGTGTTTCCGGGTATGACAGAAAAATTGTATTTCAGCTTTAAAAAAAATAAAACTATGGAGAGAAATTTATTTTGTACACATTCGAACCATTTAAGTGAAAGTAGATATGTTTGCTTTTCTTGAATTAGAGTTTTTATTTTCATCAAAAGCTTCCCCTGCCAGGATTGAACTTATTCATAAATTGCATCAAGACTTTATGAGTGCATGGTTGTTTGTATCTTGACCAAGGTTAAAATAGTTTTGGATTTGTCATTATAGTTTAGTTTTAGTTAGTTTTGACATTTTTTTCCATTACAGTTTAGTTTTAATTAGATTTGGAGCGGGCATTCTAGTTTTTATTTAGTTTTAATTTTTGCAACAAGGCTTAGTTTTAGTTTAGTTTTAGTTTAGTTTTAGTTTAGTTTTAGTTTAGTTTTAGTTTAGTTTTAGTTTAGTTTTAGTTTAGTTTTAGTTTAGTTTTAGTTTTTTCATACCTTATTAACCAGGTGCAGGATTCAAAAAGGTCAGAGTAAATATTTTGTAATACTGTTTATTTTCAAGTCCAACATAGTGCTCACTGCTCAGTCAATGCTGATACTGAACTGTTGGCTGCTTCCTTAAACTCAAGAAAATAATATAAACTTAATATAAAAATATAAACATAAATTATAAAAAAAAAAAAGGTTAACATGAATTAAATAAAAATAATAAAAACACAAATTATATAAAACATTTTAATATGAGCTATATAATAATTAGAAACTTGGACTCTGTAACAATAAAGTCAGACTCACATGGAATTAAACTATTACAGATGCTCTGATTCATTGCTCCACTACGTTTAGTTGCAGCACAACACACAGCCAGTCAGTGCAGTAAACAAGCTCGTCCCAGTACTTCGCTGTGATGGTGCCGCACGGTGCTGACAACTGCCGAAAACTGTTGTAAAATTGGTTGGGAAAATGTGTCGGATTAATTTAAATCCTAAAGGCTATTAATATTGTCAAAAACTATAACTAAGGACATTTTGTCTATAATTTTAATTAGTTTCAGTTAGTTTTGTGAACACAAGATACAGTTTTAGTTTACTTATCGTTTTTGTTTTCTTTTCTAGTTTTTATTAGTTTGAGTTAACTGCTATGTATTTAAAATTTTAGTTTTCCTTTTTAGTTTCGTTTTAGTTAACTATTATAACTTTGATCTTGACTTAAGGTGAATACGGCATCCCCAGGCCCTGGTACTTCATCTTCCAGCTGAATTACTGGGGTGGGATTCCTCTGGAGGCGGGCATGCCGATCCCCCCTGCACCTGCAGAACAGGATGAAGGTACAAAGCTGCATCATCCAATGTTTCTCTTCCCCATGCTCAGATTATGCTCACTGTTATAAGATATGTCGCTGTCACCAGATCACATTGAGCCAGAACCCAGTAACCTGACTCTGGGGGTGAGCATCCGAAACCTGGTGAAAATCTACAAGCAGGGAGCCAAACTGGCCGTCAATCATCTCAATCTGAAGTTCTACGAGGGCCAGATCACCTCTTTCCTTGGTCACAACGGGGCCGGGAAAACTACAACCATGTACGGTGTCATCACTGATATTTCTAAAATTAAAAAGCGGTGTATAGTTTTAAAAGAATACAATGTATTTGGGTCAAAAGAGAAAGCAACATTTCAGAGTTTGAGGGATGTAAAACTGAAACTCATTGTACTAGTGAAGCAAAATGAGGTTAAGTAGTTGCATACTGTCACTTCTTAATCAGCCACCAGATAATAAAATTCATCCTTCAGTCCAGTTCCTACAGGTTTGATAATATTATGTTTTCTTTTATGCACAAATATGTGTGTGTTAACTTGCATTACGGAATCGTACTCACATGTTTTGGGCTTGGATATAAATATGTAAGATGAGGTGGTTAATGTGTCATTTTTCTTGGTCAGATTGGGGTAGGTTTTCAGCAGAGGAGGTATTTTCTCCTGACGTCTTATCTGATGTTTGTTAGATCTGTCCTGACTGGCCTGTTCCCACCAACCTCGGGCACTGTGTACATTAAGGGCATGGACATCCGCCATGAAATGGACACCATCAGGAGGACGTTGGGAGTTTGTCCACAACACAACGTCCTGTTTGACATGTAAGGCTTTTTCTTTGCTGCAAACACCATTACATCTCATTCTTAAATTACTCTAGGCAGGTTTGATGAGTCTTGTGTAGTTATTTTGTTATTTGGTATCATCAGCTACTGATGATTCAATTAGATGAAATGCATGATGTGTCTGATATCATGAGCTCATCTGGTGTGGTTGCAAAATTTTAATTGGTGTACACATATTTCTGTATGTTGAATGTATGTGTCTTTTTCAGCCTCACTGTGGAGGAGCATGTATGGTTTTATGGCTGTATGAAGGGTTTGTCAGAGGAGGAGGTGAAAGATGAACTGGACACTCTGCTGGAAGATGTTGGTCTGCTGCACAAGCGTCATGAACAGACCAAAAATCTCTCTGGTAAACTTTTTTTTAGAATCCTGCCTTGATCCTAACTGTGATGAATGTGTTAAACCATTTTATATTCAGTTGAAGGAACCAAAAGTGAAGTCTTTGTTTTTCAGTTTTAAAACACACTGCCTCTGTCCCTGTCAGGTGGCATGAAGAGGAAGCTGTCTGTGGCGATAGCGTTTGTTGGAGGCTCTAAGGTGGTTGTTTTGGATGAACCAACAGCTGGTGTGGATCCTTATTCTCGCAGAGGAATCTGGGATCTGCTGCTCAAATACCGTAAAGGTGCAGGGTCAGGGGTGCTGTGGAACTATGGATCTCATTGTTTTGGATGAGAACTCACTTTTAAGGGTTAATAAACAGCATTAAAGCAAAGCTGTGGGTTAAAAGACAGCCTAAACTTCCAAACAATAAATGCTGATGATAAAATTTATGTCTGTACTGTCAGTACTAAAGACGCTTGAAAAAGTCCTTAAGAACACTGTAGCTTAATTAATGAGCCAAATGAAGACTTAAAGGAATGGGTTAGAAGAACTCCCTTAAACCTAGAGAACATGAGTCATCTGAGCTATACTGATGGTAACTCAAAGTATAGTCACTCTAGACCTGTGTTGTCTCCCCCTTCAGATCGGACCATCATACTGTCTACCCACTACATGGATGAGGCTGAGCTGCTCGGCGACCGGATCGCCATCATCTCCCAGGGAAAGCTGTGCTGCTATGGCTCACCACTCTTCCTGAAGTCCCACCTTGGATCAGGCTACTACCTCACCGTGGTGAAAAGGGAGGGGCAGGACACTGCCACTCACAGCAGCACCAGTATCTGCACCAGCACCAGCGTCAACACCAACAAGCTGCCTCCTCTAAAGGTTGGAGTTATCTTTCTTCTTTTTTTTTGAGTTGCATTCATCCGTATCGTGTTTTCATTTGCTGTTTTTTCAAGTGATGAGGAATAAAGTAGAAAGTTGGACATCAAGTGTCATGCATTAAATAATGAACACATTAAAATGTCATCATTGTGTTTCAGGACAGTGAATCATCCATGAGTGAGGACACTGGGTTGGGAAGCGAGGAGAGCAGTTTATGTGAGTGCTTACCTGCTGTGTGACTTGCAGCAGATGATTTCAAACATTCTCCCCTCAATGATGAATGCAACAGCCAGTTTGAATTTCTTGCTCTGAAAACAAGTTTTCTCCTCATTCTTCACAGACCTTGCTGCGTTGCTGTCCCTGGTGCAGCACCACATTCCTGGTGCGAGGCTAGTGGAGGAGTCAGTGCGTGAGGCTGTGATAAACCTGCCACAGACAGCTGCAAAGGACAGCAGCCTGGCCATCTTCCTGTCTGAACTGGACCAGAGGCTGACCGAGCTCGGCATCAGCAGCTACGGCCTGTCAGACAGCACACTGGAGGAGGTAAGACATGTGGATTGAGCCCTCAGTCATCCCACCAGCTGTAGAAGCTTGTGAACTATAAAAGGTCAAATCCACAAGGTCAGATGTTTGTGGAGCAGCTCCGGTCTTAATGGGTTTAATGTTAGCATCAGATTAGCTCTGATTGCGACCTGATGAGGCCTGATAAGTTTATCTAGTGTGAAAAGGCACACACCTTCAGCTCCTCTCACCTGTGTGTAAAGCGGATCAATGTTTTTACTGCCCCCTGCTGTCTCCAGGTGTCAGGGATTCAATGCAATTAACACAGTTCTCTAATACAAAATTATAAATAGATCAGGAGCAGTATATCTGTAATAAAGCCGAAGTAAATGACTGGGTTTCTGGTGGAAGATACAGGTGCTGATCATTTTTATTAGAAATGTCTCAGTTTCTGACTGCGCCACAAAAGAGTGGTATCACCCCAGGTACCCATTTCTCACAGGTTTCTTTCTTTTTTTACTTATTTTTCTGAGTTTTGCAACTTCACAATGCATACAATCCATTATTCATTACGGTAAATATGTTACTGAACACCATAGAACATGTTGTTGCTTTAAACAAAACAGCACCCTTTTGTTTCCCTTTTTTTTCTCTTCCTTTCTTCCCCTAGAAATTTCTTGATGAATTACAGCGCATCACTTGACCAAAGAATGTTGTTATTGTTGTTTTTAATCTGATATCCGTACGACAGATAAAACAAAACCAAAATAATAATCATAGTTGTGAGTTATTAAAATTATTATATATACGATTTACGATATATCAGGATTTTTTTTGTTTTTACAATATCAAAATCAGGATTCTATGTCAAAAAATCTTTTTTTTTTCAAATTCAAATTCTTTATTTCAGTCTTTGTTCATAAACTGGATTGGAAAAAGGTACTACTTTTCTCCAGCAGGGGGCGAAATGTTTCTCTCTGACTCACGATATGTGCAGTTTACAGGAAAATATGGCTCCTGATATGGTCTGTAGACAGTATCATCATCATTCAAATTTTTCCCAGGATCTTGTGTTGAAAAAAAGCAGACTTAAAATTGCAAGAATCGTAAATATCACAGAATTGCAATTTAAA
This sequence comes from Halichoeres trimaculatus, assembly GCF_033239565.1. Classification (NCBI taxonomy): domain Eukaryota; kingdom Metazoa; phylum Chordata; class Actinopteri; order Labriformes; family Labridae; genus Halichoeres; species Halichoeres trimaculatus. Next base: position 13,370,421 of record NW_027437182.1, on the reverse strand, counting down.
TCAAATCAGCACCCCAAAAATCAAATCAGAATCAAATCCCGAGGATAGCATATCGCCCCAGCCCTAATCAAAAGTACAAAAAAGAAAAAGTTGTGAGAATTGCATCATCGTGTATATAATTTCATACAAATATACCCCCACCTGTATACATTCTTACCTGCAAACATAAACGCCTATGGCTGTAACCGAAAAAAAGTAGACAGGATTTTAATCTTTCATAATGTCTCTTGGCTTAATTTCCAGATTTTTTTGCGAATGGCGGAGGAAACTGGTGTAGATGCAGAAGAAGAGCCGCAGGCTGAATCGCCTCACAGGCTGCAAGTAACACCTGGGCCCAGTGCAGGAAGGCAGAATGCTGAAGAACCAGAGGCAGGTATGTTCATTCACACTCACTTTTTTTCATGCTCCTCTATGTTCCCACATTGACGATTTCCACCAAATGTCATTTGGTCGACAAACTTTTTGTCTGTTTTCATCATGCTGCAAGGAAGGAAAAGGCTTCGTAAGCAAGGTACCTCCTGATTATCCCTCTCTGAAATCATCCGTTGATGGAAAAGAAAGAGTTTCCTATGATCAAATGTTGGATTCACAGAATTTATCCTCACTCCCTATCACACATCAGCACCATCTGTTAGTCAGTTGTCATATCATGGTTGTAGTGTTTTGTGTTGACCTGAGCTGACTGGAGTCTTCAACATTAAAGAGCAGTAGTTCTCACCCTGTTTGGTCATGCCTTCTAGACCCTCAGGAGACTGACCTGCTGAGTGGAGACAGCCGAGGTGGGATCCCCCTGACTGGCTGGTGGCTAACATGGCAGCAACTGAAGGCGCTCTTCATCAAACGTTGGCTTTTTGCTCGACGGAGCCGCCGAGGATTCTTTGCTCAGGTAATAATTAGTAAGAGCTATCAAGAAGAGCTTGTAGGTTTACCTTAGAAATGGTCATTTTTTTTAAATGCTTTGGTGTTGGATTCACAGTTTTCACTTGGAGGTTTATTTGTGCTTTCAGATTGTTCTGCCTGCTGTGTTTGTGCTGATTGCTCTGCTCTTCAGCCTCATCGTTCCTCCCTTTGGGAGGTATCCAGCCCTGGAACTGCAGCCCTGGATGTACGGGGAACAGTACACCTTCTTCAGGTCTGCCTCATAAGGTTTATGTTTGAATCTTTCCCAGGAAGCAGTAAAATCTAATCAATCAGTCCTCTAATGCAGGATGATCGATTAACCATGATGAACTTTAAAAGAAAAAATACCCCCACACAGACACAATCATCAATTTTAATGTTTTTCTTTGTTATCTCTGATGAGCTTCATCTCCTCTTGTTTTATATCCACAGCAATGATGCACCGGAGAATCCAGTTATGGAGAATCTGCTGGAGGCCTTGGTGGATCAGCCAGGGTTTGGTACCAAATGCATGGAGAAAGAGGAAGAAGACAACAGCCCGTAAGAAGACACTGAACATACACCAGATTTATCCTAACAGCAGCATAAGAAACAAGAGGAATAATGAAGTTAGTGAGTGAAAGACACAGGAAAGAATGTAGGGATGTCAAACTGTCCCACATTGCATTGTATTTGCAGAGATTTTAAAAACACTAATTTCTTGGGATAACTTTAGCTCCTAACTTTGTACAAATCCATGTTTTAAAATGTTTTATTTGGTTTAAAGTTTCTATGCGTAACTTTTAAGTTTGTATCTCTTTTAGACCTCCTGCAGACAAAGCAGTATATTTTACTCTTTGCTGATTTTATCTTGTCGTGTGATTTTTGTCTACAAAGTTTAAAAACCTTTTTGTTGCCAAGAGGAAATGTACACAAGGACTGTTGTAGCTGTATACAGTTGTAATAGTTCTGACACAGTCTCATTGCATTGATAACAGTTTCATTTGATTATTTAGAGATAACTATTTAAATATTTATCTGTTAAATAACCAAAAAAAAAACTCCCCACAGGAACTTAAATTCTTTTTATTTTCTGATAGACACTCAGCCTCAGTGCTTAAGTCATAGTCACTTCCTGTTTTTCCTGCAGGAGTTTTCAGTGTGGAGACGAGCGGGCAGGTCCTTTTATGCGACCCCAGGTCTCATTCTCCACCTGGCAAATGTTCAACAAAGGAAACTGGACCAGAGACAGACCATCACCTGATTGTCAGTGTAGCACAGAGGAGGTCCGCAAAATGCTTCCCGACTGTCCGCAGGGTGCCGGGGGTTTGCCACCTCCACAGGTCAGCACGGTGTTGATTATCTCACTTCTACTTTAAATGTAGCTTTGGTCTCATTCATTGTTTACCTTCTAGATCAAGAGGCTGACTGGAGACATCCTTCAAAATCTGACAAGTTATAACTTAAGTGATTACCTGGTGAAAACCTACGCTCAGATCCTGAAGAAAAGGTACATTTCACACAGCTCAATCCTATACTCAACTGTTTGCTTTTCACTTAATGGCGTGGGTTTAATTCTTAGCTGTGATGAGTTTGGTTTTTACATAAAGATAAACATGGGCTATCATTTTACCCTGAAATATTGTTGAAATATGTAAATCTCAATGGTGTTGCTAAATAATTTTTTTAGAAAGATTTTGAATGTTTTGAAAGTAAGATGTTTAATGTGAGACACTCACTGCTTTCACTGCCTCTGTGTCATCATCAGCCTCAAAACCAAGAAGTTTGTGAATGAGTTCAGGTAAGCTTCCTTTAATAAAAATCATCGTGGAAGTTTTTCTGTAATTAAAGATAAACTATATGAGTGGTAATGACATGTTTGATCCTTACTCGTAAAAATTGAAACAAATGAACATAGTTAAAAGTTTCATTCTGTGTTACAGATATGGAGGGTTCTCTCTCGGTGGCAGAGCCACGCAGACTTTATCTCAGGTCGACCAGGTTCAGGACTCGATCACGGCGATCAGAACTCGATACAGAGTTTTACAGGTATGCATGTGGTGTCCTTCACGTCTAATCCAAGCTGCTGTTAACTGTGTAGGATCTTTCTTGATATGATGCTTTGATTCATCACAGAACAGTTCACTGGATCACCTGCTGGAGCGACTGCCAAGTTTTCTGGGAGGACTGAACAGTCAAGATAATGTCAAAGCAAGTTTATCTGTTTTCTGTTTTCACTTTGTTTCCAGTGAATGATTTAATATGACACAATCAAATCCATCTCAGACTAAGTAAATCATACAAGTTTTAACATACCTGACACCTTGTACTACAGCTGTTTGCCGTATTTTATTTGTTCCATTATCAATTAATCTTTATCTTTATCAGTATTTATGTATGTAGCACCAAATCATATCAAATTTATCTCAAGACGCTTACCCCAAAAAACAAAGAGGTCTAGAGCTGCTACTGTTCAGAAACCTCAGGCAGAACCAGAATCATGTTAGACAGAAATCTGCTGAGGCTGTGTTGGGGGCTGGAAAGGAGGACAGAGTTTAAAAAATTATCAGTAGTGTAGCAGTAAAAAATGTTTTTCCTTTCTGATCTTAGGTTTGGTACAATAACAAAGGATGGCATGCTATGGTGTCGTTTGTCAATGTGATGAATAACGGCCTGCTGAGGGCGAGCCTGCCACCAGGTCCTGAGAGGAGAAGACACGGCATAACTGCCTACAACCATCCCCTCAATCTCACCAAGGAACAGCTCACACAAGTGGCCATGTAAGTTTGGATATTGAAGATTTTGATGTTGGTACGTTTCTTAAGCATTGTAAATGTCTTTAAGGTGTAAATTAAGCTTATATGTCTAAATGTCCGCTAGTGTCTGTTTTAAAAGCTGCAAATGTTGCTGTGACTGGTGGCTTTGGAAGTTTGTCAGCAGAATTTAAAGCTTAAATGAAATTGACAGAAATTGACAGAAATTATCCACTAGATATCAGAAGTCTAAGCAAGTGTGAGCTGTTTGTATTGTGTATGTCATTATATGTCTTACCTGGTCTGATTCTCCATGCCTCCTCTCTAGGATGACCACCTCGGTGGATGTTCTGGTCTCCATCTGTGTGATCTTTGCCATGTCCTTTGTGCCAGCCAGCTTTGTTCTTTTTCTGATCGAGGAGAGAACCAGCAAAGCCAAACACCTGCAGTTTGTCAGCGGCGTCAAACCTGTTCTCTACTGGCTGGCAAACTACACCTGGGACATAGTGAGTTCTCCATCAGAAAAATAGCCCACACTTGTTCAACTGTCACTCTTTCATAAAACAGACCTTAAATTCAGTTGATATCTTTTTCTCAATCTGAAGTTGTAATCTAATATAATCTGATTGTTGCTGTGTCAGTAATTTGTTGATCAGAGGGTAGTCGCATCAATCTTAGATACACTTTTATACCATCAATAATCTGCTAACAGATGATAGCCAGTGAAAGATAATACCAAACTATTACTCCAGGGAATCTTGAAACTCAATTGTTTTGTTGTTTTTCAGTTGAACTACACTGTCCCAGCCACCTTGGTGGTGCTGATCTTCATCTGTTTCCAGCAGCAAGCGTACGTCTCAGAGACAAACCTACCTGCCCTCGTCCTGCTCCTCCTCTTCTACGGGTACATCAAGGCACACTCCACAGAAATACAACCACAAACCTGTTTTATGTCATTAGACAAAGCTCAGCTTTTAGCAAATTTATCTGAAAGTTTTCTCATGTTGTCTTGTACACTGAGTTTTTTTGTGTTTGTAAATTGCAGTCATGAAAGTAACTTGTATGTCTCATTTAATTTAACAGTTGGTCCATCACCCCTCTGATGTACCCAGCATCCTTTGTATTCACCGTCCCCAGCACAGCCTATGTGGTTCTGACCTCCATCAACCTCTTCATTGGGATCAACGGCAGCATCGCCACCTTTGTCCTGGAGCTGTTTGTTGATGAGGTAGAAGAAATCCAGATTTTCTGGCTTCATAAAAACAAGAGTGAAACAGAACAACTTAAGCTCAACAGTTACACACATACCAGAATCACCACCTTCATCTATGAGAGCTTTAATGACATCATGTTGAGCTGTTAACTTTAAAGGTTTGGGACTTTATCAAATGGGGTAGGGGACCTTTTGGTCTTAATACACGAAGAATCCTTTAGAAATGCAACACAAAATGTATGATTCAGGGATGGTTTTCTGTTCTTTTAGCAACTGAACGAGGTGAGCAGACTCCTGAAGAAGGTGTTTCTGATCTTCCCTCATTTCTGTCTGGGACGTGGACTCATCGACATGGCCAAAAACCAGGCCATGTCAGACGCCTTCCAAAGATTGGGTACCTGCACATCCTCCTCTAATTACCTCATTTTATGGCTCCACACTTTAATTAGATTGATTAAAATAAATTAAATTAAAATTAAATTAGTAACATTCAGCAGCTGTGAGACTCTTGGTGTACACATGAAACTCAAGCTACAATTTTGTATGGCATTACTACACCTGTTCATCTACTGCAGAAAACACACACATGTATAGACATCAAAACAATATGACCTATGTATGATTCTTCTTGTCCAGGCTCAAAACAGACTCTGGACCCCCTTCATTGGGACTATGTGGGGAAGAACCTGTTTGCAATGGCAGCTGAAGGCATAATTTTCTTCATCTTTACCATACTACTGCAGTACAAGTTCTTCATCAGCTTCAAGTAAGTTGAAAACAGCTGATCTTTTCTGTCCAGTTGTAGAAATCAAAGCAAAACTGTAATCAAACACTAAATAATATCACAGTGGTTTTGACTAATTTTTGCTGAGCATCTGCATCCATACAGAAATGCTTGTGAGGCTGGATATTTAAGGCAGAGATGAAAACAACAAATGCTTTCTTTCTGAATACATTATTCAGACAGATTCCATATTCAAGTCCTTTGCAGTGGCTCCTTGTACCTTTGAAAAAATATACAAGCATACATTTTTTTCTTACAGAGGGTATTGATGATTATAGACATTGACAATAGATAAAATCATGCGTTCACATCTTGCAATAAAGCCTGCCACCACTCTACTTAACCTACACCTCATCCTATTCATTTATTTAGCTATATAACCAATATGTGTTATCAAACTCAAGTATTCCTTCAAAAATTTTGCAATTTTTGCAGTATTTTTAAATCTATTTTCTTTACATTTGTGAAGAATTTGAAAAAACACAATTGTCTGAATTTTTTGCAATTGTTTATAAATTTCGGGAAATGCAAATTTTGCACATTTCTGAGGTTCAAAATTTTGTACAAATTTGGTGAACTTTTGCAAATTAACATTGAATTTTTTTAATCTGCAAAATTTGTCAAAAATTGAAGTTTTTGCAATTTTTTGAAATTTCAAGTTTTTAAAAGTTTTGCAAATTTTTCTCGATTTATATTTTTTCAATTTTTTTGCAAATTTAGTAAAAATAAAAAAGACATTACATGTACAATTTCATGACTTCAAAGAACTTCCTATTTAGATAATTTTTTCCTCAGATTTAAACTATGTATAAAAGTTTATACACTTTATAGTTTTTATTGTGAAGATAAAGTAGATTTTGTGGCTCTGGATTGACTTTTATCCATTTGAGCTGAGGCAAAATGGCTCCTACTAATATAAAGGTTGCAGACCCTTTTGCTTATAAGCTTGTTTTTCCTCTTTTCTCTCAGACCATGGTGGGGTGAGCCTGAGATTCCTCCTCTCGGTCCAGAAGATGAAGATGTTGCTCGAGAGAGAGAGAGGGTTAAAAGTGGCAAAGCCCAATCAGATATTCTCACAATGATCGACCTGAGCAAGGTACCAAGCTTAAAGTAAAAGCCATGAAAAAAATAAAGAACCAATTCAAGCTCTGTTTATCAGAGAATGTCGATCCAGTAAAACACTCATTCCTGGTTGCAAGTTAAACTAACAGCTCTTTTTTTTTTTGCAGGTATACAAAGTGGGCAAGAAGCCGGCGGTGAATCGTCTTTGCCTTGGGATTCCCCGTGGAGAGGTGAGGCATACATAAAGCAAAAGCAGCTCTGAGTATGTAACATTACAGTAAAACACAGATAAAGTGAATCAGATATTCTCTTACTCTGTGTTTGTCTGCCACAGTCTTGTTGATGAATCACTGCAGTCACCAAAAAGAGAGGATGAAGGTTACACTTGTGATTATTTTACTTACCCATGTGACTAAAACTCTACTTCAGTCTGAAATGTTAACTGTTGCTTCACCCACAACCAGGACTGTTACCCCTAGTAATACTTCACAAACTGACGCTGCTTTTTTGACAATACTGCCACTTCAGGGCTTTTTCTGATTCATCTGCAACCTACTTGATTATCATCTTAGCTGAAATTACACAGGTGTAACAGGCTGCTGCATTTGTATTATTATTTTCACGTGTGTTCCTCAGTGTTTTGGCCTGCTTGGGGTGAACGGAGCAGGGAAGACCACAACCTTCCGCATGCTGACAGGGGACACAGGTGTCACCTTTGGAGAGGCTTTTCTTAATCACCACAGGTACAAACCATCTTCTGCAGCATTAGTGAAAACAGCAATAGTCATAGCATTGGTATTATTATATATATTATATATTTAGAAACAGCATCTGTGTAGCAGACGTGCTTTTAGCAGCAGCACTGAAATACTACCTCACTGTGTGTCTTCTCAGTGTGCTGACAGAGATGGAACGAGTCCACCAGCTGATGGGTTACTGCCCACAGTTTGACGCCATCAACGACCTGCTGACAGGTCGGGAACATCTGGAGCTGTACGCCCGCCTGCGGGGGGTGCCAGAGGAGTCTGTCCCCAAGGTGGTGCTAATACATGGACTTTGAGTTGTTTTATGTCCAGATGGTCAGACAGGGTGATGAAATCACTGCACTGTGCAAAAATGCGTAGTGATATAGTTTCTTTGTTGTTCTATAGCTGGCAAAGTGGGGGGTGAAGAAGCTGGGACTGACTCAGTACGCAGAACGGGAGGCTGGGGGCTACAGCGGAGGCAACAAGAGGAAACTCTCCACTGCCATTTCTCTCATCGGAGCTCCACCTGTTATCTTCCTGGTGAGAGTAGAAAAGATTAGCAAACAGCTGAAGAGAATATGTACTGTGCATTAAATTTGCATCAATATTTGATTATCATTGTTAATATCTTGATGCGTACCGTTTGTTAAGTATCTTAATGGTATCATGTTTATAATACCTGCCAGGATGAGCCCACAACAGGCATGGACCCAAAGGCTAAAAGGTTTCTGTGGAACTGCATCCTGAGTGTCACCAAAGAGGGGAGAGCTGTTGTTCTCACTTCTCACAGGTATTATTCTTTATAAACTCACAGAAAGAGCATTCAAAGCTGTACAAGCATGGACACACTGACACATTTTACCACAAATCCTGACAGCTCAGATTCAACATTATTTATAAATACTAAAAATGTCTTCTTCTCTTGTGCCTGGATCAGTATGGAGGAATGTGAGGCTCTCTGCACCAGAATGGCCATCATGGTGAATGGCAGTTTCCAGTGTCTCGGATCTGTGCAACACCTAAAGAACAGGTATCTATCTCTTCTATCCAACTTCAACAATTAAAGATAGACCCCAAAGTCCTCTGTTTATATTAGATACTAAATTTATTCTGGGCTTTTATAAGAATTCAAAGTTCCTGGTGTGATCCAGATATCTTTTGGGGGGATCTGTGGGATCCCAGAGTAAACTGACAAAACATGTCATGGCCTAACTTGACCAAATATTGGTGAATAAAGGCGCTCTTTGGTTAACTAGATAGATAAGGATAAGACATTTTTTCACACAGCACTTCATTTTCATCACAGCACAAGTATTTGTCTTATGTTAAAATGAAGTGAATCTGTCAATGTGCGCATTCAATTGAGCCACTTAATGAGTCAATCTATGACTGACAAACTACCAAAAGCTGTATTTTAATATTTTCATGGAGATGTGCTGAATTAAAAATAAGCTGAGAACACACTCCTGATAACTTTGATTTCTCATGTCCCTCGTCATCAGGTTTGGTGATGGCTACACCATCATCCTCCGTTTGCTGGATGGTAATTCTGACCCAGACTCCTGCCCTGTTGACGCCTACATGAGGAGCACTTTTCCCAGTGCTGAGCTGAAGGAGCGCCATCAGAATGTGCTGCAGTACCAGCTGCCCTCACACGCCTGCTGCCTTGCTCGAGTCTTTGATGCGCTGGCCAACAACCATGACGAGCTGGGGATACTCGACTACTCTGTTTCACAGACCACGTTGGACCAGGTGAGGATAATGTTGTGTACAGATCTCTCATGTTTCTGCAAAAGTTTGTGTTTTGCTCATTATCTATGATCTTTTGTAAATAAATAGAACTATGCATCTCATTTATTCTGTATTGAGACAACACAATAACCTCTCAGTGGATCCTGTTACAGGATGCTGAATTAACTTTTAATCTTAGAGTTACTCAGTTTTTAGCAGGTTAAAAGCTATTTGATGCTTAAATATTTCCCAAGTAGTTGGCTAGTGTTTGTTTCTGGTATGGTCAAAGCACGAGTTGGTATGAAACTAAATCCTGTTGTTTTTGCAGGTGTTTGTCAACTTTGCCAAGGAGCAAACTGATGACGACGGCCTCTCAGATGTTATCGTTGAAAACAGCCCAATTCAGACTAACCGGACTATACTGCCCTCCAGGATTAATACCCCCACCATCCAACCACAGCCACCTGTCACGCCCCCTCAGCCGAGCAAGAAGTCACAAAAGCAAGCAAAGTCATCTGAAAGCAAACAGAAAGAGGGTAAATCTAAAAAAGCAAAAGCTAGCAAGACAAAAGCTAAAGAAGGAAAAGCTAATGGAGAAAAAAGTAGCAGTGTGGCGATGACTAAAATACCGCTGAGGGGCCGGAGCGGTAGCATTGAATCCAACAGCAGTAACGGGGATATTCGAGGAGAATCCAGTAAATCAAGCAGATCCAGACACAAAGCAGAGAGCTCCTCTAAAGATCCCTCTGAACTTTTTGTTGTTGACCGCAACGTGCAGGACAGCTCAATGTGAAGTGAAGGTTTGCAAGAAGAGCAGAAGGAGCGCAGGTTTAAAGGACCAACTACTGTCTGACGGATTTTATTACTCACTGTACTTCATTGATGCAACAGTGCAGTTGTCAAGCTCAGAGGAGTAAGAAATGAAAAGAGGGACTTAAATAGTATTACTTTGAAAAATGACTTATTGGAAGTAAAGTTGTCCGAGGTAAGAACCAAAAGTAATGCTCCTTTGTACAGCTTTGGTGCCTTGTTCACCTTGCTTACAGATCTGTAGCTTTATGCCCTTTATTTGGGTTTATATAACACTGTGCTTTCTTCCTTCAGTTAACTCATTCTTCCAAAGTTTAAGTTGAATTCTTCAAAAATATGATGCAAGGCTCTGTGTGTAAATAAGACAAAACAAGATTTGGTGTTCCTCAGGGCTCAATTGTTAGACCTCTGACAATCTCATTTTTATTTTGCAGAAAGCACTTTAAAAGGTAAATGCTGCAAACTGTCATGTATCAGAAATACAATTTATGTATCAAAAAGGATTTGTGAGGCTGTTATAACTCAACTCTTGCATGAAGGGTATTCTCCCTGCATGTCTGTTATTAAATGCCTCTGAATGTTTGATAATGAATTTTACAATTGTTTTCTTAACTAAGAATATACTGAAGTAAAAAGTTATTTTTTTATTTATTACTTATTTATTATCAGGTCATTGTCACTCCCCCATCCTAGGATCACACAAGATTAAAGATCTTGACCCCCAATTGTTTTTCTTATTTTATTGTTTTCTTTTAAAATAAAGTCATGCATTTGTTTTCATCTAACACAGATTTGACACACAGGCTCTTCATGACCAGGAATTAATGTATTTATGGATAAAATATTCCCAGAAAAAAAGCTAAAGTTCAGACGCACAGGTGAGACTGTCTCTTTGAAAACAGTTTTACGTTATGCCAAAGACTGACAAACATAAGTTAGCACTTGCAAACAGTCTGAACTGTAAACACAAGATGCAACTACATTGCCTTGTCAGTGGCTGTTTCTTTTTGTCATACCTTGAAGTTTTTTTTTTTTTAATACTTTCTTCTTCTTTATTTTGTTTTATACCAAACAAAGCCTGAATTGAATGTCAAAAGTGAGTGTTATCTGTACTGTTATGAAGTGTTACTTATTCAAAAGATTGTTAGTAACTGTAAGTATGAGACAGAGTTTTGTTTAATCTTGAATTGTTTCACTGAAATGTTAAAAGGCTGACAGGATGAGATGAAACTGCAGAAATAATGCAAAATCAATCTGAACCTCCTGAATGTATCTCTCTCTCAAGCTTGAAAGTTGTTTTTGAAAATAAATGTAACAGTGCATCATCTGAATGATCTGCTCGCTCTGATCATAAAAGGTTTACAACCTGAATGGCACTTTGAATGTCTGTGCTGAAGGAAAATAAAATTGTATTGTTTCTTTTAATACTGTGCAGTGCTTCTCAAAAGTCAGTGCAGTGCGCTCGATGTCCAGAGGTTTTTCCTCTTCGTCATAGTGAGGGTGAGTGTTGGTCTTGATGCGAAGAAAAGTGGGGGGAGTCTCCTCTGTCCAATGACACTGCATATACCCACTGCTGCTTCTTTTTCTGTCATACTGTCAAAAGATAAAAACACTTCAAATTCACACAAATACAGAAGATGGTCGTTTATCTAGAGCGATTAACTTTTTAACCCACACATCACCTTGAAACACCTGCAAAATTTGAAATAAAAGTGAACCTCTGAAATGCACTTTAATAAAATTAAGAAATGATAAAATACTGAAATTCTACTCAAACCTGTCAAACGCACATGTTGGCAGGTTGTTTGTCATCTGTGCTGTTGTCACTCCGCTCTTCAAGGAGGTGATCAGAGTGAATATGTCTCCATGTCTCTTTATGGTTTCCTGTCCTGTCTTTCCCCAATTTCTGCGTGACAGTCTGCAGCAAAGCATCCAGACTGGAGAGGGAGATGTCAGAAAGACGAAACTCAGCAGATCTCTGCTCAGAGAATGAGGGACGGGAGTCAGACAGATCAGTGGTGCGAGGACAAAAATGATTCTCTGAGAAGAAATAACTAGGGAGATAATATTTCTTTAAAAAGTCTGCTTACACTCAGTTTTAATCATCAAAGCAACTAGCACAGAAAAAAAAATGGAAGTTTTTAAGTTTACTCACACTTTTAGAGAGCAGAGGATTGTATATCCATGACCCACTGTCTGACTCTTCTGTCACAAACCCATCACGTTGGCAGTCTTTCACCATGAAGCCTGAAGAGATTATATTTGTTTGCTCCGATAAGCTGAAGGGAGGAAGAAGAGTATGACACCTTTTTGGCTTTCTACATTCTGAAGCTGCTGCAGTTTCACGTAAAGGGGGAAGCACAACCCTTGGACTTAGTGGTTGCTTGGTGTCTGAGTCCAAATTTGTTTGTTCCTCAGATTTAGTGGCAGAAGGGTCAGCTGGGTTGTTGCTTTCTGCTTCCTTTTTACTTTTACAGCTGCTGTACTTTTCCCTGTCCTCCTCTTCATCCATTGGTTCCTTTGCTGCAGCCAGAAGAGGCATAAGATTAACACAAAGCTTCATTACTTCTCCTGATTTCTCTCCTGTCTTAGCGAGGCACCTGTGGTTTGTTGATGCAGCTCTGGCGTTCTCCTTTGGCTTTACAGTTCTCACAATGGGAACCGAACTCTTTGCTTTACAAATGATAAGTGGGAAAGTGTCTGCATCAGGTTTTACTAGACTCATTGTCCTTGTCTTCTTCTTTCCATATTCCAAAAGTTATATAAAATCCCTTCAAGAATTTCCTCGGAAAATGTAATTTCTCTCTCAAACAACGTCCCAGCTTTTCGGTGGTTTCTCTCTCTGTCTCTCTGCTCCTTTCCCCCAGCAGCAGCAGTGAGAAAGTCACAACACAATTAGATGACTGTAAGGCAGGCACATTAAACTGGCTGTTATGGTAACACACACACACAAACCTTTAATGAGATAGGTTGTTATTCCAAACCGAGTCAAATGAGGGACTGTATTTGAGCTAAAACAATTTGGGCTTGGTTGCAAAGAAAGTTGAAGGTCACAGGTTTAGAGTTTTCCGATAAAACGCTGTTGTGTAACCAGGGCCAAAAAAACACCATGCTGAATTAGGTCAGAGCAAAGTATTGGTCTCAAAATACCAATTCAAGCCAAAAATGACATTTATTTGTATTCAAAGCTTTCAAAAGAAAGGGAAACAGTTAAAGCAGTTCAGACAACCTAGAGACTGAATGGTCTATACCCGATGCCCACACTACTGAGGACATGTTTCAAAACGATCAAGCGATGAAACAATGTAGAGCTCATTTTTAACCCTTAAAAACCTAGCCCAAACACTTCCTCATACAACAAACCTACCCAATACCTAACCCTTAAAATAATCTTTACAACAGACCAAAATCTTTTTCAACTTGTTGTTGTTGTTGAAAAGTTTTTGGTCTGTTGTAAAGATTATTTATTTTCATTATTATATTTTTGCTCTACATTGGTCAAGTGCTTGATTGTTTTTAAAGTTAACATGTCCTCAGGAGTGGACCTCAAAGGAATCTGGTGGTTTGGCCTTTTATCACTAGACATCCTCAAGACAGGTCCCACAGGTTTGATCAGGTCCTGTGCTGTGTTCTGTAGCTATATTACAAGTTTGTTTTAGCTTGAAAAGAATTTGTTTGGTTTAAGTTGTTTGAAGTAATCTGAGTAGGACTTGGCCTTGGTTGAAAAGTCATAAGGCGGTGGAGGAGGAAGAAAACCAACCAACAAACAAACAAACAAATGCGCGTCCCCGCAGCATCAGGCCTCCCCTGTCATCACAAATTGAGGCCTGATGCTGCCATGGGAGGCCGGCAGGTCCGCGCAGATTTTTCTATCTGTTAAAGTCTTGGTAGGAGTTTCATCTTGCAAAATGTTACTCTGATGTGTTAATAAAAGACATTAAATGGGGAAAATTGTCTTTTCTATACAATACCAGAGGCATGAATCAGTTTTTAGCAAGTGGAATAAGCTTATTTTTACATTATGTCCCTTTTCTTGTTTATTGAGTGGTATAAAAGTAGTGGTTGAAGTCAAATCTTTCAAATGTCACTCTAATATAATATATACCGTCATTTGGGAGCTAAATTTCCTTCTACCTACAATACCAGAGGCATGAATCAGTTTTTGCAATCAAAATAAGCAAATGTTTACATTGTAATGTCCCTTTACCTTGTTTTTTAATGGTATAACAGTTCTGGTTGGAGTCAAATCTTACAAATGTCACTCTGATGTGTAACATTAAGTCATTTTGAGGCAAAATATATTTTTGTGCACAATTCCAGAGGCATAAATCAGTTTTTAGCAAGTAAAATAAGCTTATTTTTAAATTATGTCCCTTTTCTTGTTTATTGAGTGGTATAAAAGTACTGGTTGAAGTCAAATCTTTTAAATGTCACTCTGATGTAATATATAAAGTCATTTTGGAGCTAAATTTCCTTCTATGCACAATACCTGAGGCATGAATCTGTTTTTGGCAAGCAAAATAAGATGATTTTTACATTGTAATGTTGCTTCAACCATTTTTCAAGGGGTAAAAAGCACTGGTTAGAATCAAATCTTGCAAATGTCACTCTGGTGTGTTTTATTAAGTCATTTTGAGGTAAAGTTTTCTTCTATGTACAATTCCAGAGGCAATCACTTTTTGGCATGCAAAATAAGATGATTTTTACATTGTAATGTCACTTTACTCAATATCCAAACCGTTCAAAGCACTGTTTGGAAGCCATGTGCAACATGATTAAATACAGTTAAAAGGAAGTCAGTGTATAAAACATTTAAACAATCAACTTTCCTGGAGCGTAGTGGCTGAAAGCAGCATCATAGTGTCTCATTGTGGGTACAATAAGACATAAAATGTGTAGAAGAGATTCAAGTACTTACTGTTTCTAAATAAGGCGGAGTGGGAGCTCTGACTTTCCTCCGCTCTTTGTGGTGAACGACAACAGCTATTTTTGTTCTGCTGGTTGAGCCCACTGGTAAGCTAGCGTTTAAGGAGCTAGCTCCTACTTACACAATAATCTGCCAACAAACTCGCTGCTGTAACTTTTGTTCGTCGTCCCTACTGTTTCTTTTTTTTTTACACCTCCCAAACAGAATCGAGCGTGGATCTTTTACGTTTTGTTCGTCGAAATAAGATGGTCGTTTTGACAAACAACAATGAAGAGCAGGATTATATGTGAGTAAAAATATGAAGTACGTGTTAGCTTGAGTTAGCTTACAACTCCATTTAAATAACAGTTCGCTGCAATGTAAGTAAACGGATCTGAGTTTTGGAAAACCTCTCTCGAAAGCCAGTAGACCATGACTAACCAACATTTTTCTCAATTATTATGCGTTATTATTACACTGGAATGAGTAGTTTGGTGTATTTTCTGTCCATGTTAGCCATTTAGCACCTGAACAGCTAACCGACCTCGATATGTTTGATTCAATGCAGGCTTTAGTTTCCCAGGTAGCCCAATTGAGTCAGGGTATTAACTGATAAGATCTTGGTATTTTATTGTCGTCTTCTGTTTTTTTTTTTTTTCAATTGAATCAAAAAAATGTAAGGATCAAGTTACTTAAGTGAGACCAAGTAGTTTTAGGAAGAAATAATGTTTTAACTTAAATGCATTATATATGTCTTAGGGCTCAGGTTTGTATGCTAAGGTTTGAATGTCTAGTAACATCGTAAGATATTGTTTGTGAAAACCCTCACTAACCTAGGCAGAGATTACATCATATTATGCTACTGCAGTGTTGCAAACAACCTGCAGGGCACAGGCTAAAAATTGCATCTGCAGAGCATGCTGGCAACTGAAGCAGAAACCCAGATGAGGCAGTCTTCACACAGCACCCACTGACCTACATCTGAAGCTCCTGCATGAGGCTCATCTCAGATTTACTCTGCTGGGCTGCAGCGATCTAAAAGAGAAGAGCTAACGCAGACTGGCATACAGTAGGCTCAATATCATCCTTCACAACATATTAGGCTCTTTGGTGTATTCCCCTGCTAATGAAAAGCGCCCCTTAAAGATTGTGGCGCAGTTTGTCCTTGCATGTCTATAAAAAAAGCACCAATTCACATCATCATTCAGAAAATAAATTAGTTGAGAGGCAGGATTTCCATCTCCTCTCCAAAGTATTTCATCCTTATGGTCGTTAGTGTAAGAGTTCAAAAGCACCCTGTAAAATGCATCAAATTTAAAGAACACACAGAGGCAGGATTAAAGAAGAGCAGTGCAAATTCATCAGACTTGGTGGAAATGAGGTCAGAGACAGCTCCCCTCCCACAGATTGTATCCTGAGAGAAGCCCACTTTTTTGTGCTGTGCCTGCAATCACAGTGTCTGCATTTGATTTTTTAGACTCAAAATGTAAGTTTAAATGCATTTTAAGGGAAATATGTGTACAATAAACAAAAATTAGAGCTAGAATTAAGTGATACTTGTGATATTTGTTATTAATTTGACCTCCTGTGCTCTGTTTCCCAAGCCTGATCGAAGAGCGCAAATGCAGCTCCCTGCCCTGCTCACCCGCCAAGCGAGTGTCCCCCGCTAAAAGGAAGCAGTTTTTCATCAACCAAGCCATCCGCAACTCTGACCTCACTCCTCGTGCCAAAGGCAAGAAGAGCCTCCGGCGACTGGAGAACAGTAAGCATATTTGATTGCTATTTATTCTGAGTTTTTAAGCAGCATGTTTGATAAATAAATGTGTTTATTGAAGCTTTTCTCATATCAATACTGTGCATCTCCTTTTTCCTGTGTCTGACATTTAGCACGCTATCTGACTAATCTTCTTGAGAGAGATGAGTGCTCCAAAGATGATCTGGAAGTTTGCAGTAACCCAGCAATCCCATCAATCTTCACTGAAGCCTGCACCAATGGAAACTACATAGAGGTGAGTTGTCTTCAGCTCAGCTCCAACTTTGCTGCAGATGTGGCACCTGGCCTGTTATGTGTTTGGTTTTATTTGTATTTTTTGTCTGAGCACCATAAACATAAAGACTTTCACTTTTCAACTTTCCACATAAGCTGGAGCCTGTATTGCATCAACGATCTGAACGCACCAGGCAACAACGATCTCACAATGAGGGAAAGAAAAATATTTCACCATCCTCTTCACTTCTTTTCTTTTCTTAAGCCATGGAATGACTTCATGAACTGTTCTGGTGAGGAGCAGGAGAGGTTGTTGTCTCTACTTGAGAAGGAGGAGGCCAAGAAGAAAACAACTGACAAGCTCCTCAAAGACCAGAGGAATGGTGAGTGTCAGCAGTTTGTTTGTGCTTTTTTGTTTGTTAGCTGTTTTGACCCCTGGGATTATGCTGATCACTCATTTCTTCACAGTAAATCTTGTCTTCACTGCTGCGGACTGCTTCCAGAGAATCGATCGCAGGCTACGAATGACCCTGAGACGAAGACAAGTCCCAATAGTGAGTGGCTTCTTGTTCTACTTCTCAAATAGATCACAAAGCCTCAAGTTCCTGAATCTCTGTTTATCAACAAAACAGCAGGTGAAAGACAAGTTGAACTTAACAGGGTCTGACACATTTCTACCATTACATAAGTCTCTTTTATCTCTCTTAATAGCTTTTACATTGCAAGCTATTTTAGGAACACTAGCCTGCTCTTCCAGATTTTTACAAATGGCAAAAACAGGTGTGACCACTGACATGAGTCACTGAAGAAGCACCGTATTTCACACAAACACAAACCACACATAATGTTGTTGAATTTGAACCCCTTGCCTGCTTTAAATCTGTAGTTTTTTGTCTTCACAGGGAACTCTGGAAGTTCTCGAGGAAGACCTTCTGAGCTTCTTCAATGCTAAACCTCAATCAGTTTACACAACTCACCTCGCCACCAGGTAGAAATTCTCAGTTGACTTTATTCAAGTCTTTAAAAAAGTATGAATTTGTCTTTTCTCAGGCTTAAGTTGGATTGTGTGTGCAACTGAAAATGTCGTTTAATGGTTTCAAAGTTGTCATAGGATGCTTTGCAGAAACTCTTTTCTAGAAACTTTTTATAGGGTCTGATATCAAAGGGATGATTTTAATCAAACAAAGAGGAGACATTGAAAAAGAAAAAAGAGTTTTTTACAGGTTAACTCCAACAAATCTCTTATAGCAGACATCAAAGTCCACACAGCCATTATCAGCTCTTATCCTTGGCTAATATAAGCCTGCAATCAGCCCTTTGAATTATTACACAGACACCAGTCCAGTACCACCTTGGACACTGAGTACAACACAAGGAGGTTTTAATAAGTGTACCTCGTGGACTCTTTGTTTCTACAGCTGCTAGAGCGATGGTCAGATCTTAAATCCTGTTTTCAAGCACTTTAAAGTATCTACTCTCTGTTTTGGTGTCTGATAAACCATCAAACTCATGGATGGGCATCTTGAAAAGGTCTCTCTCATATAATTTGTAGATGTTTGCTGGAGTACACTGTAAAACTAAGTTGTTTTGTTTATCTAAGTGATAAGATGAGGGAGTAGATGGTCATTTCTCTGTTTGTCTTCAGCTTTGAGAGGCTGCTGCTTCACGCCGTCTGCCAGTACATGGACCTCGTCTCTGCAAGTGAGTGGAAACACATATAGGGAAACTGGGCAAATTGAGTGGTGTGATTATTACCACTTGCGTATTCTGTCAAGGCCATGGACATAACCACATCACTTAAACAGTTGTATAAAAACTTTCAGACAAGTTATAGTCCTGTATTGTTGACACAATTCTGTGTACACATCCTGGTTGGATCTACAAAAGGAGCTTCATGGTTATTAGTCACACGAGAGCAATCAAGGTGTCTTTGTTTCTTTTGTTTGTACCCTCAGGCACAGACCATAACGGTACACGTCAGACCGAAGTAGTGAACAAACAAGAAGAGTTTCTTCCTCCTGGACATCTGCTGTCTGCCTACCTGGAGCAGATGAGCTGAGATCAGGCCCTCGCCCTGTTTCCCGGTTTCATCCTAACAGCTCTGCTGCAGGCTGAACAGGCAAGGAGAGATGTAGATACGGCGTGCAGTCTGTACGTAATGTCTGTCAAACTCAGAAGACAGAGCTCAGAAACACCTGCTTCCTTCTTTCTACTGTTGGTTTCTGGATTCTACAGTTAATTTTTCATTTTTCCGAAGTTAACCACATTTCATGATATCAACTAGCTCATAATTGGCATGTCAGTATATCCCAATTTGTCGTCAGTTAACAGAGTACATGAAGTTGTCTATTACTCTGACCTGACTAATGGGCAAAGGAATCACCTTTTTGCCAAGGTCACATGACCTCTTTCAGACATTTTTAACATTTTATCCCCTAATGGGTAAAATCCAAGATTAGAAAAGCCATCCAGTCTGTTTTCGTTTATCAAACTGTTAAAGTTTTTGGGTTAATGAACCCATTATTGGCTTACTTGAAGAACAGCTTTTAGGAGCTTTTTTGATGATTCAGAATGAGATTGCTGTAATTGCATGAGCTGTGAGGTCGACCTCACAATAATAAGCTGAAGCTAATGACAGCTGTTACAATTTTAAATCAGTATAGGGCCTGTTTTTGTCAGCAGTGGGAAAGACTTTATGTTGAGATTGGGCTATCTGATCTTCCATGTTATCCCCTTTTTCTTAAGCTAATGAAATAATTTGAAAATGCTGTGAACAATGACATTAAAAACAACTTCTTGAGGTAATCCAGTTGATACTTTCCTAAATCAGCTTCACATTGCTCCTACTATAAGATGAACTAAGGATTATTTTAACCTCTTACAGTCTAAAAATCACTACTGGTTGGTGAGGGATGATTTATGAATTTATATTGATTTCAATAAAGCACAGTCATTGCATTAAACAATAATGAAAATCACTCAAAAGAATAATTGTTAAATGTACTCTGAAGCCATCCTTGTACAAAGAACAGTGGGATGATATCTGAAACAGAACTTATTGTAATGCATCACTGCCCGAAGGAGTAGCCTGTAGGACTTATGTGAGATGTGAGTTATTAAGCATGAATATTAATAATCTCTACAATTATGCATAAACATATCACTCATCATTTTAGGAAGGCATTGTTTGAAGTGAATGCTTTTCAACAAGGGTGTATAAAAACAGTTTGTTTTCTATATGGGGTATTAGATAACTGATCAAATTCTTGAAAAGAACATTTTTGAATGAAAATTTGATGTCGGTACAGCTTCTACTGAATCTGCTTTTGTATATCTTATCACTTTTTATCAGTTTTACACCAGCTGTGTATAAAGCTCACATTTTAAACAATCAAACGGTTCATATATTGAGGTAACATGACTTCTACAAACCTCAAACGGTTCAAGTCTGTAAGTCTCTCATTACAGAAGGTATGCATCTTGATTGTATTCTGCTTTCTCTGCACGCTGGTTTAGACAGAGTCTAAGTTATGGTCGTTAATGTTAGACAAGATAAGGAAATATCGTTGAAAACTATGTCCTTGTACTTTTTGATTTCTTGTAATTACCGCAATGCTAACTCTGTTTACATACGACTTCAGTTAAAAGCCTTGTTTTCACATCCAGGGGGTAACTTAAGTGTTTTACTGTAAGTACAGTAGATGTGTTACATTCATGAAAAACAGCCAGTTATATAGTGTTATGATGGTTAAAACCTGCTGAGTGCTGACTCTCAGGTGTTTCATCTCAATATTTACATTTACAACCCAAGAAAAACACGTCTGCCTTATGAATACAGGTTTCTATGTCTGTCTCTGTATATATATATTTCTACATTTGTACTTGACTGGATTTTGGTAACAGGTTATTTAAAAAAAATGTTTAATCTTTTTTATGCTGCTGTCTGCAGTGTAACAAAACTTGACCTGTTGGTGTATTTTGTTAAACAACCAAAGTTTGTGTGTCTTTCTCATTGAAATCTTATTTCTCAGGCTTATTCTTCTCACTCTGAATGTCATGTAATGATCTGTCATGGTGTCATTTTCTGAGTACTGTATCTGCAAGATGAACTCATTATGATGATGTTCACCCAGGCTCTTTGGGGTGCTGCCAACCTTTTTAAAGTCATGTAGATGTAGTAGAAATAGTGGAGCTGTAAATATTGAACTCAGATTGACTTGTGCCAACATTTGGATATGAAACGCCTCTATTAGTCTGAAAGCTTTATACTCTAAACAGACACATTTGTGTGTATATAATGGTATGTTTGTGTGTGACAGTACCTATTTATAATTATTAGTGCATCTATTAAAGGATTTAAGATATTTACTTCTGTTTCTTTGTATATTTTTAATGTGCTGATTTTCACATTATGATTATGGCTATTACACCTTTTGTCTTTTGTCAGCTATGTGCCTGTTTGCTAGTACCCTTCTGTCTGACCAACTCATGGAACCTTCTCATTTGAGGCCGGATTATAAAAAAAAAAACTGTGGTGTCTGGTTCATTTTGTAAGAAAAAATGTTGCAGACAAAGAAGTTATTGACTTTTTAAACTCAACAAAAATATCTTAAGTTAATAACCTGGAAACTAGCATGGACCACTAATATAACTGATTTTTACTCCTGTCCACTAGATGGCGTACTAACACAAAGCAGTCTAGTATGTTAATTTTCCTTTTTGATTTTGGCATAGTTTGTTTTTGATCTTGTAGTTAAAGTTTTGAAAGCAGATTGGCGGTAGTGAAGTAAGTACTCACATTTACTTTGATTTGGTTGTGTTTTGAAAGAGATTGAAGAACAGAGGATATTTGTGGCAGTTTCAGAATAAAAACATCACAGAATACATTCAAAAACATAAAGAATGTTAGATAGAGTTTAACAGTCTTATTATGGAAGCACAACTGCTCTGATGAGAAGACATAGTGACATGCTTTAGCTCACCAACAGAAATACAAGACCAAATGACGTATGGGGGTTTGATGAACAGTTTAGATTTAAAACCATATGATTCAATCAGGAGCATTGCTTTTACAATTCTGTTAATAGGTTGGTTTTGTTTGTTTGTTTGTTTGTTTTTTTGTCTTGGTGATGGCATTTGACTGTAGTTTTTTAAATCCAAATTACAAATCAAGAAGCTGGTTCTGTATCACAAAATGCACTTAAGCATCTGAACTGATGCAAGGGACAAAATCAACAGCCCTACACAATACCAAAAAAAAAAAGGAAATCAGGCAAAATACATAAATGCTCCTGAAAATAACCTAATCTCTATTTTTTCGTATATGACTTTTTATCTTCACAAATTTGTGGCTAGACGACCAGTCATTCCCTGAGCTGATTCCAATACCTGCAAAGACTTACTTCAGCTAAAACACATCAGTCAGTTTTGAAGTATTTGGATTCAGAGTGTGAAATTATCGTTGTCATCACCCCACAGAGTCCCAGGCCATGTTTAATTTTAATTTCATTTCTCACTGTGTCAGGGAACTTCTCTCCTGGATCATTTTACATCTGATGAGGCAGATGAGAGGGATCATTTTACATGTTTCAAATATCTCAAGGTCTTCATTTTATTTAACAGCTGCAACAGCCAAACTGACTACTCAGTAGCCTTAGGCCATATTTCATTGTCAGATTTGGAAACAGATGAGATGGCCAAAGGTTTCTAAGCACTGTAAACAAATGTTGAACTGAGATGTAAAATAAATAAATAAACCACCAATAAATATGATATTCGGCCCTGTTGTTATTAAGCTGTAGCTGGAAGTCTTGATTTTTGTTTTTAGCTCTCTGTTTGGTTTATGAGAATTGTTCAGTTCTTTGATTATATTGTGGTTCCTGGTTTTTCATCGCTACATGTAATATATTTTGTCACATACAAATAATGTCATTATGTCCCCCTAGACAAATGTAATCTGATTAGGCTGAAAATTAGCTCTATAGTTTCTAATATTTGGATTTATGTCAGACTCTCATTTTAATTTATACTGCAAGGAGTTTGAACATGTTTCAAACTCTGAATTGTCATGATACTTTCAAGGATTAAAGGCATTTTGTTCATGTTTCATTCACTTGGGGTATATTTATCAGAGACAGATACAGAAGACACACTGGAAACAGTCATCATAGTTTATCAGTGTTCGTAGTGAATGCTACTCGCGACACTCACACTTTAATAGACTTTTTGAGAATAAAGGATTAAAACAACAAATTAAAAGTTATCATGGTACAGCATAATTAGTAAGTTACATTAATCACCGAAAAAGCTACAGAAAATAAGTATCACAATGTGTCACATGACAGTTACCTCTTGGGGTTTAATGTTCTGTGTAAATAATCAGTTTGTTGCCATCTGAGTCATTCATTTCTTGCGGTGCTCCCTATGAAGTCGTCAGCTTAAAGGAGTTGGTGAGGTGAATATAAATGAGTCTTATTCTGACCAAATAGACCACTTTGCTGCCTTCTTACTTTTCAAATGAATGCTGTGAAGTTTTGAATTGAATGGCACAGTATCGGTAGTTCAAATCAAAGTTATGCACCACACCAATGATACTAAAGGTTGGTTTCATTCAATGAGCAGAGCTGAGCTTTTATACTTTTATGCAATATCCCACCAAACTTGGAATCAGCCATGGTCAAGAAAAATTAACACAGAGGGGAAATGTGCACACATAGTATCTAACATGTTCTTAAAAAGGACTAAAGGAGAAAGTAACAGGAGCTTGCTGTGTTACAGTTAATAACCAGTAAAGTGACGCAGCAACCTGCAGATTTTTATAAAGCCCCTGTGAGGGATGTTATGTTGGTGTCCGCTTCAGCACCTTCTTCGGACAAAGAATACCACCTGTATTGATCATGCATGAGAAGGTATTATTTATTTGACCTAATTCGTCTCATTCTATCTTTTAACACTCCAGAATTTCTGCAGTTGGACAAAAAAAGACTGTTTCTTCTATGGGTTTCTCTCATATGACACCTACTCCCTTATTGTTGCTACATGCCTTAAAGATTACAATTAATAAATAATCAACTTATTTGTTCTTGGATATTTCCTTTTGAAACATCATTTTTAAATTAAATGTTTCATAATAAGTAAAAAAAAAAACTTAACAGAATTTAACTGGGTATTGCTACAATTAATAATGAATAAAAATTGAAAGTATTAATGTAATTTGCTAACTTTGTTTTGTCTGAAGATATCCCGAAAATGTAATTAGAAACTCCAAATCATTTGTTCAAATATTTGCTTATTCTTTTATTTCTTATTTCCTTTATTTTGTGTTTTAATTATTGATAATTACATGCGTTCGTTTACGAATAAAAGTGTTCCAAGTTGTCACAGTCAATTTAAAAGTACATCTATGATTTACTGTTAGGGAGAAAAAAAACGCGAAGTTGTTTGAGATACCGAATCATCTGTTAAACCGCCTTTTTGGCCCACTCTCACGATACCCACCTTATTGCCCCACTCCCAACCCACTTTTGTACCTCGCATATAACGACACCCCCTGCTCCAGGGGCAGGACGGCGATATTGGAGGGGGAATGGCCCCTGCTGATTCAGAGGTTAGGAATTTGCATCTGATTACTGTTTGTCAACCAATGATGTGACTGTGTAGGCCGGAGAGTCTCTCCACGCCTCTCTCTGTATGTCTGTCTGTACGTTGCGGGGGCTCTCAAACCGACACTCTAACTCTGAAAACACATTTACACCCAAAGGCCGATTGCGTGGGTATCATGCAGTCACATGAAACCACATTAATTCTTGCTGATAAACACACGAACCATCTCTCCCCTTCCTCTTTTTGGTGTTTTTGGCTGTGTGTGTAAAAGAGGGGTAGTCGCTGCATTCACAGACGGGGAAAACAGGAATGTTTCTTCCGGTTCCAAAGAGTGCTAAAACGGAACGGAAGCTCAAGTGGTAAGTTTATATTTCTGTATTATTCTTTCGTGTTGCTTAAGTCTATCATTTGATAAAACCATCATGTTGTGCCTTCTTTTCTAAAACTATTTTCCTCGACACTTATGAGACAAGCTTTCTTAATCAATGCGTCGCTATCAAATCGCCTAATCAATAATCTATCTCTACGGTAGCCAACGGACTCACCTGCCATATGTCACCCAACGAGCTTTATAAGACATGCGCTTACTTTCACGGCACTATTTTTGGGAGAAAAAATGTTTCTGAATGACTTTGTCAAACATTTTACAGCGGTTACACAGATTTCAATCGAGTGTTTTGAGGAAAATGATAAATGTGTGTGTGTGCGCGTGTGTGTGTGTGCCAACGGTGGTCGTATGCAGTGTCAGCTAATGGCTAGCTTCAGAACGAACTTCTGTTTATTAACGGTTATTATTCGAATATCGAAACGCCCCCTCCTCTAAACGCCACACTCGTTACACCATAACTTGGACAGCAACTCCAGATAATATTACAATCCGATTATTTACAGTATTATCCGGTGCTTGAGCTATATCGGATATCCAATATCGGATAAACCAACTGCTCTTGTGTTTGTTATGAAACAAGTGTAGGTCAGAATCAGCTTATTGGCATGAATGTTATAATTTGTTGTTAATGGCGGCGTCACGTCCTGTACCAATTTCAACCCAGCATTTCATTGTAATGACTTTTTTCAACACTAACATGACTGCACTTTGGCGTTTACGAAGAGGCTGGTACATGTGACAGCATCAACGACTGGGTCATCATGAAAGTTAAAAATGTAACATGGAATCAAATCATGGGATAATAAGAGTATTTTCTTTTTGACACGTTTTTACACAGATTATATAGAGAATAGCCCTGTACCAAAGCATTCATACACTCATATAAACTTACAAAACATACGCTGCAATTAATACAGAGCACTCACAATAAGTCAACAATGTTGCACATGATCAATAAAGTTTATAAATTTCTGCAAAATAGATTGTCATTCAAATAAACAAGACAAACTGTCATTCAAGAATCCACAACTTCACAAAATCAATTCCAGTTTTCATATCTAGTATTTTCACAGAAAATATGACACAAGAATGAATTTGAAGCTGCTTTGAAGTTCTTTTTTGATTCTTACATGTTAAATACAAATGGTTTTGTAATAGGTTCTTGTAGTAATCTGGGTTTGGCAGGGCTGTAATTATCCAAACCAGGACCACAAACAAGACAGCACAAGATCTAAAAATGTACAAGTAGCCCACATGTAGGCCTACTTAAAGATGTAAAGAGTGTTACGTCAAAGAGTGTTCTCTGGTTATATCACATTGCTGAGCCTTTTGGAGGTAAAATCCTATGAGTTGTTTGTATGTCACGGGAAGTGCAAAACAAATGTACAACTGGCCAATGGGAGGCTGGGTCAGTGTTTTTTAGAGGCTGAGATCAAGTCTAGTTTGAAATGTCAGAACAGTGACGTGGACACAATGAGGAGCTTGGTGGGCAAATCTCCTATGAGATGTTTAAAATTCTTTGCTGTAACACCAGCAGATATATTGAATCCCAAGTGAATTAAAAAAGAACAGAGAGTCTTATGGTGTTTCGCTGGAGTTTCGTGTAAGCTGACAAACCTTGCAGCCACAACCAAAACTACTGACTCGGTTTGTGGTTGTTGTAATAGTTTCTCACCAAGTAGTGGGGGTGGGGGAGGACAGGCACAGGAAGCTGGTTTGGTTTAAAGCCTCGTATAGCACTTTGTCTTTATGACCGTAAACATATAGATCTGTTCAACAATTAGCCTGCTTTGAGTGGGGATTCTCACTGTCTTGGTCTGGTTTAAAAAACAATTTCAGATGCTTTTCCCCCTTTAAATTTAAAAGATTGATAAAAACATGTGCTGTAGGAATAATTTGACTTGCATTTAGAGCACAAGCAGGAAAGATGACGAGAGCTAATTCTTAAGAGCTCTTTGGCACAAAATGATTTCTGAGGCAAGAGGCTATTATGGTGACGGAAAGTGAAAAAATACATTTAACAAGCAGCGGTTGTTTTGATACTGACCATGATATTAGTTCATTTATGTTAACAGTAACTTTTCAGGTTAAGCCATCGTTCATTGATGCGATTCTTTTGAAATGTCAATTAAAAGTAGTTTAACATTAACATGATAAAATGCTAAATTTCTTCAATGTCAGTGTTTGTGTGTCTTCTAAAAAGAAAGTGTCAGATGTTTAACTGTGAGCATGCAGCCTCCTGGTGTGATTATCGCGCACTGAGCACTTCCGGGGCCCTTATCGCACCCTGCACCCCACCACCCTTGCCCAGAAGTTGCAACACTAATCTATTTGGCCCAGTCTGACATATGTTATCCTGCAGAACTGCCCAGCTCCAAGTTTTTAATGGGGAGAAATGCTGCTGCAGCAAGGGGGTGGGGGTGGGCTTCTGTTGTGATTGGCCCAGTGTCAGATTAGAAACGTATGGCCTGCCATCAAGTTCAGGTCTTAAAAGATCTCCCCTAGCTTTTGCATCATATAGGCTTGGCCTTTAATAAAATAACCCCAGCTTGTTGTTAAACTGGTGTACGTGAAGTCACCTTCTGTTGCTATTAATTGAAAGAACTTCCTTTGGTTTTGAGTTTCTGTAGGAACTCATAGTTTCCCTTTAAAGGGGGTGTTGACAGTGGCAAACCTGAACCAGAAGTTTTAGTACAACGATATCAATCTGTGATTGTGCTTAAAGCTGAGTTTAAGTTTTTACTCTGAGCAAAAAAGCAAAACTCTCTGTTCTTCCAGACTAATTTCTACTCCCACATTGATAACGAACAGACACTGTAGAGTGAAAAGAATGAACATTTTTATGAGAGATAGCTGAGGTAAATAAGTCATCATGTCTGTATGAAAGAGTGTAAGAAAATTGCAAGCTGCTGAAGAGTGTCCCAGGGTCCCAGTGTGTGATTTCAAGTTGCATTTTTGTGTTGAGGAAGTATGAAGGGAACTGTTTATAATCGTGCAGAAGTATGCCTTTATTTCTACCTCCAGCACAGATCAGATGTGGAACTTCTTCGCCCCACTGTCCCCATGCCCTACACATTGCAGACGGATCTGAACAGGAGTGTAAATATCCTGACCTGAACTGGAAACCTAAAGTCTCTGTGATAGTCGTCATGTCAGCAGAAAGCATCATCAATAAACATATATTTTTGTAACTGACAGCATAGAATTCTTTAAAAAAAAGCACAGCCAAGCTCAGCTTCCCCTGCGTGACAGATGTTTCATCATCTTTTGAGTATTTATGGCTTTTTGAGGATTAGTCACAGGAAAAATTAATGCATGAATCATGTGGAAACAAAGATTGATAGATTGGTAACAAATGTGTTCATAGTGGTTCGGATTTGTTTTCGTTTAGTTTTTTTTTTTTTCCCCATTTGTAGCGCAAGAATACAGGTCATAGTCTGTCTGTGACGCTGCTTTGGCATCAGCTTTGTCCACTACATGCCTCATATTTTTGGTTTTGAGCTGTAGTTCTACATTCTAACCTGCTCCTTGGAGTGCTCTTGTATCTCAGGTATTTTTACAGCTTTGCCTTCCATTTCTTGATTTGTGATCTCGTCCCTCAGGTCTGGTCTCCAATTGAGCATTCGGTGTGGTCTGACCAGCTTCAGTTCACACAAAGGCACATGTGTCAGTCAGTCACCTTCATCCCTTCTTGAGTCGGAGTTCCGTTTGTTGGCAGATTGTCACCTTCGCATGTCGAAGATTGTTTAACGTACATATCAGGATGCTATGTGGGCCTTTTAGCCATGCAAACGTTAACAAGCAGCAATCTGTACAGCTTCCTGTCATTTGCCTGATCTCAGCCTGAGGATATTTGAAGAACATTTGGAAGCTTTAAGTGTAATATGCAAATAGCATGCTCAGTTTGCCTGCAAGCAACATGACTGAGTGAGCGGCAGTCACTGGCAGTTGGCCAGTAAACTGGTTAGTGGCTTTGCATTAATGACAAACATGCAGAGACAAGACAAACAGGTCTGACGCCTGTTTGTTGTCTTATGATCAAACCATAATCCTTACAGGGTTATAAAGGTGGCTTTTTATGTTGTCCCTACATCCAAATCAGCCTGCAGGGCTTAAGGGTGCGGGCTTTGGCTTAACGCCCACATTGTGTCACACGATAGTTTTAGTAGTAGCCCACCTGTAAATACAAGCATGGGTTGTGTGTGTGTGAGGGGGAGAGAGCACTGTGTGTGTGTGTGTGTGTGTGTGTGTGTGTGTGTGTGTGTGTGTGTGTGTGTGTGTGTGTGTGTGTGTGTGTGTGTGTGTGTGTGTGTGTGTGTGTGTGTGTGTGCGCGCACCACAAGTTTTCCTGCCATTAAAGAAGTAGGAAGCTGTGTGGCTTGGCAGGCGTTCAGCTGTTCCTGTGCCAAAACCTACATTTCTGAAAGGCCTGTGCAGCACGTGGAGCTTTAACTCTGTTATCCTGCCAAAAATGCAGGAAAAAAACTTGCAAGTTACTTCACTGCCTGGGCCAGAGCCATGGGGGAATCCCAGCAGGCCTGACGCTGACGCAGGCTCGGCATGGCGGGTCAGAGCTTTTGGGAAACCCTGCAGATCCTGATCCAAGCTGCCTGAACATCCAGAGGCTTTCTGTGCTCAGTAAGCTGCCAACACTGTGTTTCAGCGTTAGGGCGATCTATCCTGGTATTGGTCTGCCTGGATACGAGCACACAGCTGCAACATGCTGACACGTCCATCAGATCTGAAGCATTTGTTTTTTATATTTGTGTCCACTAGCACTGGCAGCCTGCCCAGGCAATCAAAAGCCAATTTAATCAGATGCCAAAAGATACACGTCCCTCGGGAACACACAAAGCTGCCAAATTTAAATAGCTGGAGCACAGGCATATGAAACTTTAATCCACATCTAGTGCGGGAGTGATCATATCTCTTTTGGATGGCTCCATGTCCAAAACACAGAGCTCTCTATTTAAGATTTTCCACTTATCCATCGCCTCTCTGCAGACAAAAGAGCTGATTGTTACAGATCACAATGGCATGACGTGTCTGCACAGTCACCATATAAACCAACACGTTAATCCAGTTTGGGACATTCATGCCATTCAATGAATATACTACCCACCCCCACACACCCCTCCCCTCCTCTCTCGCACTAGAGGAACTACCATCAGTGTAGAGTTACAACAGCAGAGTGCTGAACTCTGCGAGCAGCAACATGTAGCCTGTCCCTAGAATCTCACTTTTTATGGCGTCAGTTTGTTAACACTCATGGGGAATTCAGTCGTTGGGTAGTTTTGCAGCTCACTGAAACCACACTGATTCATGAATGACACAGAGGTATAGAGCAGTATTTAAACCCTGATTATCAGTTGAATGCATCAGATCTTCTTTTTGGAAACAGGTGATTTTGACATGCACTGTTTCTGGTTAGGATGACCGTCTTAGCTTACTGAAAGCTGCTGTGCTTCAGTAATGAGTTCTACAACCATTAAATGAGTTTGCATTTTTTTACTCTCACTTCTCTCTTTTCAGAGTCAGAGGGTTTGTTGAATGGATCTCGGTGAGAAAATGGAGTCTAGAATAAGGCTCAAGGGATATTCTTCTTTTTCTCTACTTCTTAGAATACCCCATATTCAAAGTTGTAGTCCCTGCAGAGCTCAACTGTTATCAAGCTTTTGCCGCAAAAATTCAGTGAAGATTGTATGAGAAAGGCTGCCAGTGATTTGTGTTTGAACTGCAGGTAACACAAAGAAAAAAACATAAACACAAGCAGGAATAGCATCCCAAGCAGAACAGAGTCCGGCGTAAGAAAACCTGACGTAAGAAGTCATTGTTTTCCCCTCTTGTAGTGACAGCGCTCACCTTTTTTAGAACGGCCTCTGTTTTTCCAGCAGAGCTGTCAACACTTAGGATTTATGTTTGTTCTCACAATACTTCAGTCTCCATGTGAAGCAGTACTATGGCTGTAACATGGAGAGGTCAATATCCACCGGCAAGGCAGCAAACAATTCAGCTGAATCAGCGCCGGCTTTTAAAAAATGTAACTTTTGATCTGATGACTCTTCTGTCTTTGAGGAAATACCCCTTCATATAGACGAAAATGTTGCTGTATATTTTCCCTGTGGGTCGTCCTGTCTTTAAATAGCACCTGTCCAACATACATAAATATAATGACTTCTCAACCCACATAGGTATATAAGGTTTCACATGAAGTGTTTGACCCTTTCACCCTCCTTTTTAATGCCACCAGAGCTCAGTGAGCAGTGTCCGCGTGTTAAAGCCCCCTTACATACAAATGATCATGGGCCAGCACTGCTTGATGGTTCTCTAATGAACATTAATGTTGCTTTCCACTAATCTAATAATCCAACCCTGCTTCAAAGAGGCATATCTGTCAGATTAAAACAAAAAGTGGACTTTTCCTGTCAGGTATACAGCTCAGAAGACCTCTGTCTCTCTTTTCTTCTCATATCTTAACGAACAAACACTTTTAATATTCATGGCAGCTAACTCCTGACGCTGCATCCTGCAGCATCAGTTCCAGACAGTCACTTTCATCCCATCCGCTCCTCCAGCTGACTCCTGTTGCTTTGTTAGATAGCTGCAGATTTCCCCCATTGAACAGCGGATCAGTGGATTATTTTTTGCTATATGCCCACTTAATTTATGGCATAGCTGCAGCTAATCAGATTTGGCTTGCTGTGTCGCCCTGACTCCCTCGAAGGGGTCAGTGGAAAGTGCGTGACGAGCCTGTGCGACACTTCCTCAATGATCTTGTTGTTAGTAGAGCGGGGCTCAATGGAGCCTGTGTTATTGCCTTGAGAAGTAATACTGCAAGGAATGTGAGAGAGGGACGCATAATCAAGACCAGCACCACTGACCGACTTCTTGTTTTATCCTTTTTTTTTTCTTTTTTTATGAAGACAGGAACATGAGTTGCTTCAATTTAGCTTGTCCATACCTCAGTTAAATACTCCTGTACAGTGAAACGCAGACCAAGAGATACAAACAAAGGTACTGCAAACATTACACCTGATACCAAAGTAATGCACCACAGCTTATTCTACCAAAACTCCATTTGATATAGATCCAAATTTTGAATGAAAGTACTTCAGTTTGACACTTAAACCATGTCACAGCTTGTATCACAACTACTGTTCTCGTTGTATTTGTTTCCTCTTTTTAGTCAGCTCCTCCTTAGTTGTCTCACATTTACCCTTGCTCTGTTTTTTTATGACCTCTTTTAGATTTATGTCTATTCATCTCTATTTCATTCTCCTCAAAACAGACTTAAAGAAGGTGACACCACCCAGCTTGATTCTAGCCGTAGGGAAGAGCCCAAAGCCGTTAATTGAAGCAAATGATGTCTTTGTGCAAAGCAAACAGCAGTAGCGGTTTGTAGCTGCCCGGCTGTTTTTCTGTTGAAGATAAGACAATATAAGAGCTACGAAATTTACATGTTAAAATACTTTTATTTGCTATTGAAGCTGTTTAAGTAAATATTAATGTAAACAGACATTAACTTATATATAGAGAGGAGCAGATGACTAGTTATTTACCCATCTGTCTCTCATCTTGTGTTCTAGTATGTACATTTGATTAAAGGAAAACAGAAACATTATTGGAAGACAGTAACGCAAGCTGCAGGAAACTACAACCATTTCTCCTAAATTGCTGAAAGAAAGCCAACTCACAGACTCATAACTGTGCGCTTACACAGCTTTACTTTTCTGATCAAACTGGGAGGTCTCATCATCTAATGACTTATCATAAAAACAGAGACAGTCTCCAGTTAGAGGAACAAAAGAGAAGTATCATATTTGTCCAGGAATGTTTGTCGATAACATCAGAACAAAGCCTGTTTCACCGCCAACATAGCAGTAAAGTACACACTGACACATGCAGCATGACAACAGCGCTGAGTGATTTGATAAAGCCTGACAACAGTCTTCCATCCACACATTCACTAAACATGAAAATCACCTGCAGACTACAAGTCGTCTTATTCAAAGCAGGCGTGACATGAACATGCCGGCTAATTTGATAAAGAAAGTACAGTTCAACAAGAACAACCTGTAGAATCCCAAACCACATCTACTAAAATCCAGAGGAGTTAAAGTACCACCCATGCTGATTTACATTTTATCCATAGGAAGGCAGGGGAAGAAGCCTTTAGCGCCATATGGAAATTAAATCATAAATCACTTTAAGAATCTACTTCTCTCTGACTTTCTATTTGAGCAGAACAGAACATTTGTTTTGTAACCAGGCCATGTATGTAGGGCAATAAAAGATATGAAAATAGTTTTTAGGACACATTTCGTAAATTTTTTAAACAGTGTAATGAGGTCCCCAATCAACATTAAAAAAGGACAGCTATTGGTATTAGAAAGTTTAACTGCTCAACAAGCCTTATGTCTTTACAGGCAGTTGGCTTATATCTACATATGTGTGCACATACGTGCATGTGTGTGAGGCGATGTGGGTCCCTTTATCTCGTTGGAATTAGACCCTTAGCTCTGGTTCTTATCGCTCGCTCCTGTTTGCTCAGACCTCGCAATCTTCATGCCACTCAAAAGTGGGTTTAAAAAAAAAAGAGGATTAACCCTTTAGCTGTCATCGTTTAACCTTTGTTCATACATCTCTCGAAGTTTCTGCACTGGCTGCTTAACCCTGCAACCACATGGGTCCCACTGACACACATCCCAGCAGGCCTTTAGCCAATTAAGGTGTTAAATATGAGGGTCTTATAGTGCGCTCTGTATTATGAGGGTTTGTCTTATAGGTGGGGTAAAGTTATTTATAGCAGTGTGTGATAAAGTCTATACCTCCTGATGGTAAACAGTGTCTTCCTTGTCCCCTCTATGAGGTCTAAGGTCACTGTGGTGTACTGAAGCAGGGGTGCTGAACGCTGGGTGGGTATGGAGGTTATGTACTTGAGACTAATCAGTTGTAGTGATCCCTCTACCCCCACGCTAAAAAAAGTAGAAATAAAGGGAAAATGACTTGATGAGGGATAATATGTCTGGCAGCTAATCAGATAGCTGTCTTTGCTTTTTACTGTAATGTTTTGCATGTAAAGCTGTCCTATGGCGTTGTAGCAGGATATTCATTTGTCCTTCAGTCTAGTGTGAACACACAAGCAGCTCAGAACTCATGTCGATGCAGAAATCCTTCAATGACACTATGATGGGAATCCTCTGTTAAAGTTTTTAATGTTTCTTCTTCAAGTCTTAACTTCAACAGTCATTAAGAAAGTAGGTCACTACTCAGCTTCTCAAGCGCTCTGACAGGCGGTAAATGGGCTACACTCAAGCACCCAACAGATTTGCTTTCTAGTAGCAACTCACACCTCCAAAGAAAAACTCTTCACTTCCTGAGGCAATTGAAACAGCAAGAAACTACACATTTCTGTTTTCGGCTTAAAAATGAGTTAGATATTAAACACCTTATAATTAGAGCCCGACCGATATGGGATTTTTGGGGCCGATGCCAACGCCGATACGATACTGGGGGCAATAGCTGATATCCAGTATATTGGCCGATATTCATTTTATCAATCGATATCCGATATATCGGCTGATATATATAATAAATTCATTGATATACACGGGATGTATACTGTATGTAATCACAAATCATTTTAATACCCATATGATTCAAGACAGAGACAGAACACTATTAAATTAAAATAAGGAACTTAAATTATAAAACTGTCAACATAAGAACTGTAGTGTAAACCAATGATAAATAAGAACAAGCTGTTAACACAATAATAAATAAAAAAGCCAAACTGTAAACACCTTTAATAAAAAAGTCTAATTTTAACACAGTAAGTATCAAAAAATTAAAAATGTAAAGACACAATGAGCAACTTAAACGACGTTAAAACGCCGAATCATAGTCTTACATTAGATTATTCGGTCGGGCTCTACTTATAATCCAAGCCAAGGGTTGGTTCTTCAGAAAGTGTGAGAAGAAGATATCAAACTCAACCACCAGACTTTTTTCACCGCAAAATTACAACAAAGAGTGGTCAGGTTAGCTCCAAAACCAGCTTCCTGAAGCAATGTTCTTACCTCAGATTAGTGTGTGAATCTTTATCTTGCTAATGGTTATTTAGAGCAGATGCATTCATTCTTTTTTTTAAACTGAAAATGAAAACAATTCATATGTTTACTATTGAAGGAAAAACATAAACAGTCACAGAACACCAGATGAATGTGCTGTCAGACTGGAACATCTAGTTCTGTGTTTTTCTTCTGTATCCTTATTACTTCAGGACGCAAGTCACGATCATATATGAACAATTCTATAAGCTCCAAAGCGTCTCTCTCGTTTGAGGAAGTGGAGGTAGTGTGGATAGTAAATGGTGAAATGTAGTTTCCACCATAAAACATGTCTGAAATCATGCTCCCTGAAATGAACAGTGGCATGAAACGAAGCGACCACTTCTGCTTCCCTCCCCACAGGAAGAGTCCACAGAGGAGCTTTGTTGTAATCACTTCTGTCTTTGAAATGACATATGTGACACACTTGGGGTGGGGGGGTTTGGCTGAAACATGCAGTGAACATGATATATCGTGCTTATTTGCACTTAGTTTTGACTACCTGATATGTTGAGTAATAAACGGAGCATGTGCAGGCTGTTCTGCTGTGTCACTTAATGCAAAATTAGTAGACACTTATAAGGTGCCACCCATGAACCTTGGTGTGTCTCTGAGCCCACTGTCAGGTTTTATCTTACAGAGACAAGTTGTCTCTCAGTCTGGCCAGATCCAGTTAGGTAAGATGATTTAATCCTGCTTATACTGGTGCTATTCACCATCTGACAACTGCAGCCATTCAGTTGTGCCTCTTTCGCTGTAAAGAATGTAATGAATCAATATTGAATATCTGTCGGCTGCCGCACTGCATCTGCTCCGTCAGTTGTCACTTCCTTCACCCGCTGAAGAAACACAAGTTTCACAGCTCTTATTTCCTTGTGTAACATTTCTTGAATACACAGCCTGTGTGTTGCATGAATGGTCTGGCTTCATATGCCGTTTTTCAGTTTTGTTCAACACCTCTAAGACTTGCTGCTGTGTCGGCAGAACTTTGTGCTTTAGTATTTCACTTTGTGGTTCAGGCATCTGACCAACTGTTTGCTGACTTCAGCAAGTTGGTGTTTTATCAAGACTGAGAGCATTTCGTCTTCTGGGTTTTCTCCTTACTTGTTATTGTGGTTCAGTCCTCGTTGATTCTTCCAGACCACAGAGGCATAAAGTGCTGTTATTTTGACGCATTAGAAGAGGTAGCACTTAATGTTCCCTGTGAACAAATGTAATTTTTCTGAGGCGTCAGCTGAGCGGCAATGCATCACATAACATTGCATGTCCTCCAGGAAACTAGTACAGTGAAAGAAATATCTAGAATTGTTTTCTTCCACGAAAACAAGGTGAATCAGCTCATCAGGTGTCTCACTTGTGGCACTCATGATTTATTCACATG
The DNA here is from genome assembly GCF_033239565.1 of Halichoeres trimaculatus. NCBI lineage: Eukaryota > Metazoa > Chordata > Actinopteri > Labriformes > Labridae > Halichoeres > Halichoeres trimaculatus. The sequence continues at coordinate 13,334,070 of NW_027437182.1, read as the reverse complement.
TCTGGATGTTTGAGATTCAGTGAGTGAGGAATGTTTTATCTCATAGATGAATCAGAGACATGAACACTGAGTTATTGTCGGCTTTCATTCTTACGTAGTTCTACTGGCTGATTAAAAAGTTGTCAGGGTAACATTGATATCCAGGATACAGCATATAGAAACTATGTGGAGCGCTTCTTCCTCATCAGTGTTTGTGAAATCCTCATAGTGTTCTAAGTTGTCACACAAGACTCAAGACATAGAAAGAAAACCTGCTTTCTGCCTCCCTGACAATAAAACATGTTACTTTTCTACAATACAGCTGCATGTTTTGCTTTGGCACTGGAATTTACGAAAGATATTTTGTCTGAATTATTGAGGTAAGCCCAATCTTCACCTCAATAATGACTCCCTTTGCTACCGTAAGTATTTTGAGCAGGGAATGGAAGAACAGCTGTGTGTGTTATAAGTCTTTTTACTTTTAGAGAGGTTATTTTTTTGCAAGGGTTTAGACAAAAAATGTAACATTAATGTTTCATCATCTTGACGCTTACTATACTGTTGAAGTTTCACTTGTGCCACTCATCAATATTTACTAAAGAGGTACCCACACTGAACAGATTTCTTTTTCACATTGACTCACCGTTCTACATCATGACTCACAGAGGTGCCAGTGACTTTTGATGGATATTTAGTATCCTGTAGTTAATTAGATATCGTTTTTCTTGATGTAGTTCTATTGAAATTCCTTAAATGTCATTAAGTGGCATCACATAAGGACAGTATGGCATGGAAGTTTAGGGTAGAGTATGCTTGGCATGGTACGGTGGTTCAGGAAAGGCTAGGGTTGAGAGGGGTAGGGTGTGCTCTGGTTGCTATGGTTGAGTAGTTTAGGGTAGGTAGGGATGGGTACCGAATTAGGTACTTTTAAAGGTACCGACCGAATTCTGTCAAAAGTACTGGGTACCGGTTCATGTAACATCAAAAGGTACCATGTTTAAGTACAATACTTGTGACTGTAAGGGAGTGGAAGGGTTGCCAATTTTCCATGCTGGACATGAACACAGCATTGCAAGGTTATTTAATGAAGAATAAATATGTGTTGTCATAAAAAAAATGTATTTTATTACTAAACAAATTGGTATTTTTTACCACAGAAACACAAAAAAGTACAGAAAATTGGTATCGCTGAGCACCGGTACCTATTGCCAGGTACCGGGCATCGGTACGGTATCGTTTCAAATGTGAAAGACACCCATCCCTAAGGGTAGGGTATACATGGTATGGTAGTTTATGGTAGTTTATGGTAGTTTATGGTAGTTTATGGTATGGTATGATATAGGGATGCACGATATTATCAGCACAATATCGGTATCGGCTGATAAAAGCTTAAAAACACGTTTATCGGTATCGGCAGATATGAAAATTTCTGCCGATAGGCACAGCCGATAAGGTGCTATTCAGTTAGGATTATTATTATTTTCCATCTGAAAAATAAGCTCCTTAAATAAAATGTAGCACTTCATTTATTTGCACTGCAGAGCTCTGTGTCTGTCACCAGGTTGTTACAGTCGCTCTAAAATCATCAAATGCAACTTGGTTATGTTTAAAAATGCATTGTACATTTAAAGTTCATGTGATCTCTGTTGATTGTTGTTTTCCAGGGAAGAGTGCAGTGTCTGGGTTGCTTGTGCCACTGACAAAACCTTAACTGTAACTGGTACTAAATGATTCATACTTTCATCCTGTATAAAAGTTCAATGAAAGCCTGGACTTTCTGAGAGTATCAGATCAGTGGCTGGTGCCTCCTCAGGTCTTTCATGTATTAGTCATGTGTTGTGTATTAGTCACTACATCTGAATGAGTGGGCTCGTACAGTCACCGCTGCCTCCTGTCATGACTGGCATCCCAGCCAGTCAGACACCTGCACTCAGAATTCATTTCCCCACAAGCTGTTGACTCTGTGCACAACTCTTATCTGTCACTGACAGATTGAAGCTGCAGCTTTCACAAACTCCTAACTTGGAAACAAAGTGAACAGGATCGACTGTTGCTGTGCTTCTTGTGTAATTCTGAAGCATCAAGATTTGGATTATAACTGAAAACAGGGAGCAGGCATCTGAGTTCCCAGTGTCTTGTAGCTGAAATATTTATTATATTGAAATAGCATCAGACCATATGCAAGATTATACAATTTCATTTTTTGTGAAGGTAAAATACACAGCTGAAACACTTTTTTTTAACAGTTTTTTCTTTTGGCAAAAGAAAAATACGTTATGCAAAATTGATAGTTCCTACTCATCATGAGTCACAGAGTCAAAAATCCACGTATAGTTTTTTCATTACCCTGTTTTGCATACCTGTGCACTTTTGGGAACAGGTATGTAGGAGAAGACTTACCGCCTACAATAGCTGCAACGAAAAAAAACTCCCAACAAGTTTCTCATTTGTAGAAATCTTTTCGCTGAGGGGAAAAACACAGCAGTCATACCTGAGCAAAGTCACACCTCTGAATATTAATCATGTCTGTTTCGAGACAAAACTGTCTGACGCTGCTTCTTTTTTGGTGTTGTGCCAAAATTGGTGTTGGCTGTGAGCCAACCAGGTGAAGAAAGTGACGGTTCTTCCTGTGATTTCACTTCCCCTTGTTGTTGAGGTTGAAGCATTATGTCGTGCATGAGCAGCTTGTCTGGTCTGATTGTGAGTAACGCTGCACGTGTTGCACAACAGTCATCGCCTCAAGTGCTGCAAAATAATGCTCTGTGTGGGTTGATGACTAAATTCGGCTTTTTTTTAGTGTGTAAATTTGGCTTTTTCTTTGTCGAAGTTTCCTGCTCTTTTGCAACTCTAAACATTTTTAGAAAACTTCAGTAATACCTGTGGAAATCTTGATTAATTTAACTGACTTCTCAGCAAACAGTGGGTTTTTGTTGCTGTGTCATCAGTTAACACAACTTATGGGTTATTTTGGGAGGGGGGGTTCAGAAGTCTCATCAAATTGGGCTGCATCTTTGATTCAGAGTGCTTTGTGAAAGAGGGAGAGTTAAAAAAAAAGCTGTCTCCCTTCACGTAAAGGTGGAGAACACGGGGGAAGTAGTTGTCTAACACTCCTGTTTTTTTTTCTCTCCCTCAGGTCTTTGTAGTCTCTCAGCGCACTTTTGTCCTCCCACCTTGGCTTCCGAAACTTGTGCCTCTCTGATTTCTGTGCAACTCAGCTAAGCCGCCGTCCTCAGTTCCCCCCTCGCTGCAGGAAAACTCACTGAGACAAGAGAGAGGCCTCTGTCTCCACCAGAGCTGCGACTGACCGCTGACTGCATGTCTCAGAGTTCTGAACGACCCCCCTCTTCTTCCTCTTCCTTCTCCTCCTCCTCCTTCCACTCCTCAAGGACCCACTTACCCACACAACCATAACCTCCAAGCCTCCAGCTCAGTTGACGATTTCTCCACAGGCAGAAGGTTTGACCATTGTTCCCCTGCTAGGCCTCTGATTGGTTGCTTCTTCAGTGGAGGAGGCAGCTTCAACGCCGAGCCGCTCTCCCTGGAGATGAAGCTGCAGGCCGTCATGGAGAACCTGCACAGGCAGCAGAGGGCCAAGCTGCTGATGGAGCAGCAGCTTCAGCAGCAAGCAGCCGCACAGCACACTCAGATCCGCACAGGTGGAGGGGGAGTGGGAAGGGACGAGCCAATGGGGAGCCCTGCCCCTGAGACGGAGCAGGCCCAGATGGCGGCGCTGGCAGCCATGCGTGCAGCGGCAGCAGGACTGCAGAGGGTGTCGGATAGCCCCATGTCAGAGCGCAGCAGTGGTGGGGAGGATGAGGATGATGAAAATGATGAAGGGGAGGAGCATTACAAGGACATGATGGGGTCTGATGAAGAGGAGCAGATGTAAGTACATTATTTAATCAGGTTGTTCTCACCATGTGTTTTCTCTACGTGTATTTATTTTACAAATTCTGTTCTACAGTAAGCAGAAATGGGACGAGGAAGACTTTGAAGGTGAGATGGAGGAAGACTTTGATGATGACCTGGCAGAAGAAGGTCTACCAACTGGCCATGAAGCAGTGGCTCCTGGGAAGGGCATCCTCTTGCTGCCTCATCGACAGCTTCACCCGCACTCCCAGCTGCTGAAGGCACGTCCCAGTGTTGACCAGGAGCCTCGAGTCGCCATCCTGCCTCCCCACGCCACGCACAGCCACCTGGGCGCTCAGGACCATGGGGAATGGACCTACGAGGAGCAGTTCAGACAGGTAGGATGCCAGTGTGTCACACCATACAGCTGATCTCCCTCTGCTCTGTTTTTACAAGAAAGTATGCTCGCCTGTTCCACTTACTGTGAGATAAAAACTCCCACTTAACTGAGTTATCAGCTTTAAAGCTGTGTCCACAACATGACATTCTCTCAGTTTACATCTGCTCATATATGTGCTTTTCTTACCCAGTTTTTCTTGTGTGTGAGTTTACTGCTGCTAAGAATTGACATTTCTAACATACATACCCCAAGAGTAAAAAAAAAAAAAAAAAGTTATTTCCTGCCATGAATAGAACAGCAGGCTGAGGAAGAGAAGCTGAGCACAGGAGAAGAGGGGAACAGGAGGGGCTGCATTTTAACAGCTTTACCATGCGGGCGTTTACTGTAAACATGCTAGTGGGCTGGATATTATGAGGGAGGCCCCTGTGGAATAAGACAGGCTGTTTACGTGAAGAGATTTAAGTCTGTCAACAGCTAAGTTTAGATGGAGGGCTGCTGGTGAGAGACTTAGGAACTGTAAAATCTACTTACTGGGGGCTACTGGTGATAGAAAAAAAAGAATAACTCATATTTAATACTTGATTCACTGCTATTTTTGCTAGATTTGGTTCTTAGAGAGATACAATTCATAATACACATGGGAAAATCTAGGAAATGTTATGTAATGATATGAAAGAAATCTGTTTGGGGAAATTAGGTAATAACCAGGAACATTCCTTATAGATAAGGACAAACAAGATTTACCTTTACTAACAGTTACCTATGTGCGTCCTTTACTTGCAGTGGAGAATTTGCAATAACCCTTCCTTGTTGCAGGTTAAGCAGGAGTATCTTGCAGCGAATTGTCAATTTGTACAATCTTTTAAGTAATGAAACTTTAAAACCTGTGTGTGAGTTTATGTTGAAGAACCTTTGCTTGGAGTGTAGTCTGGCACATAGACCCACGGTTTTATGTAAAGGCAGCCTATATGACGCAATGGCGGCTGCTATTGTAATTCAAACACTGCAGCCACATCTCAAACCATGAAAAATGTTCTAGCGCAAGGGCTGCTTTTTCTATTTTATATAAAGAGGATTTTTTCTTCTAAAAGAAATTCTCACTTTTGGGTTTTTCACTTTCTTTTACGTTCAAACCTACAGAATGTTAGAGGAAAATTTAATTCAGTGGAAGTCATGAAATCGGCATGTGCCTCATTTTCAAGCTTAGCCACAGCTTGTGTAATTGAAGGCCTATTTCTTATAATTAAAGAGCTGAGGGAGTTAAAGGGCCGTAAAAGCTGTACTCTACTCCTCCAAATAGTCGGACCCTCCTTGTGTAAAAGCTCTGTGTGAACAGTTGGTGGTTTTCATGTGTCAGGTAGGACATACAGTGTACATTTTTATCATGACATGTCAGTCAGTCACCGACGGTTATGTAATCAAGGCAGCCAGTATCTTGACTGCTAAGATAGTGTTACCCAATCTATTGTTGATTAAACGTATGTTACGCCTATACAGCACTACGCCTCCTACTATGGAGACACAGCAGAAACTATAAATCTCCTTTAAAGCCCTCTGCTTTTTAATACAATAAAAGGAGTGGATGAAACATGGGGTGGAGCAGCTGTCACATCTGTTTATAGGGAGTCTTGGCTCCCAACTTCTTTACTGCTGAGTGGTTATAATATTGTAAATTCAGGATTTTAGCCCTGTACGTTATTCACACAGGGCTAATTTAGGGCTTGGATGATTACGGTGATTAGTAATAATTGTAGCTTTTCCATGTGAATCCACTGCGAAAGTGCTGCATGTGCAATGTGTAAAGCATAAATGATAGGCCTGTTATGATGAGGGCAGTCCCTCCCCTGATAATTCTAACCCAATGCATATCAAAGTCAGTGATTTCAGCCTTAATATGTATTCAGCGGGTGCCATTTTTCCTCTGCTTCTTCTTTTTTTTTCTGAAAAGGGCATTTGTGGTTTCTTCTACTCATGTTGAAATAAGACTGTGCAGGCGTCAGTGTTTCATACCCTTACAGAGTTAATGTCTGCATTTTCTTTGCTTCACAGAGAGGTTAAGAGTCAAAAGGATGTAGCATTGTGTTTTAATATATGTTATCAGAGCACATTTGACTTTTGCATCTTGGTCAAATTAGCCTTTAGCATCGTGTCTACAATGTACTGTTCTGAATTTGTGCAGCCGCGTAAAAACCTCTGCAAGAAATACGTTATTAGAAATGCTTTCACAGCTAAAAAGATGAATCTAAGAAGTTGAGGTTTTCATTTTTTTTTTCATATCTGTCAACCGCTTACAGGCTTAAATATGTCAGAAGCTTGAACATTCACTGAAAAAAAAGTAGGCCTTGTCTTGGTTGTACAAAAACCACATCTTGAAAAGACAGTCCTTTTTATTTCCTGCTTTGTTTTGAAAGCTATACATTAATTTCTGGGTATGCTGCTGCAACTGAAACAGACATCGGGTTACATTGAAGCTAACAGTCCATCTTTGAGATATGATAAAGTCTCAAAAGTCTCAAAAATAGAAATTCCCTTAAACACAATTGCTGTAGTTGGGGGATAAAACTGAACTGAACTCTCCTGGCAAAAATAATTTACAACTGAAAAGGTATTCAAAGTACGCCAGGACAAGACCTCCATGTGTTCTGGAGTTAAATTATGTTTTTTTTTTTTCATAAGGCATGGGGCAGGGAGGAAAGGGTTAAGGCAGTACAGTTTATTTTGGGCAGGTGGGTGGAGGCTGTTGGAATGTGCCTGAGGGAGGGTGATAATGTGGCCACTACGAACCCCAGATCCTCAGCAGAAACCCTGCATGCCTCTATCAGTAGACTGCAGTTGGATCACTTCCCCACTGAGAACTATCCTTTTTTTTGATCAAATCAGGTCTCTTATGGAGCCCGTACAAAACATAATGTCTCTGTAGGCTTACAACAACAATAGATCCTGACATGTTCAAGGTCTCTCTTTAAAAATAACACTTAAGGCGTAAGGACAAAAATAAAGAAACTTCCTTTTTTAGAGGAAATTCCAAGAGACAGGGATTCAAAAGACATTGTGTTTGAGAAAATGGGAACTAAAAAAGTGAATAGAGTCTGAAAAGTGATTATTACTGAGCTGCAATCCAACAAGACAAGTTTGAGCAGTGAAAGGAATTAAATGAAATAAATGCAATAAAAATGTCCCTTAGTCAGGTCTTCAGTTCTTCAAAACTATCCAGGTCAAAAGTGCCATGTAGTCGAAGAAACATTATGCAATTGCACCTTCAGGTGATGTTCTTCACCCTCGTGTGTGTATATCAGTAAGGCCCAATCTACATTCCACATGGCTCAGCCGGGCACCTTCCTCTCTCCACACTCTCAGCTGAAAGGTCAGACTAAATCCAGCCAGGACACACTGTCTGTTCCGATGTCCAATCATGCTTGTCACTAAATTAATCAATTTGTTCTAGATGCTTTGCCAGTGGTTTCATATCTGTCAAAGCCTTGCAGCATTAAATAAAGGCTGGGGATTGATGTACGTACAGTATCAAATTATGCCGGCATCTTTGCATTTTTTTCTGTAATTGAAACTGATTTGCTTTGCTGCTGGAGTTACCTTTCAGCCGAGTTATTCCAGCCCTCCCCCAAACCTTGAGCAACCCCCATACATCCACCCACTTAAAATGCCCATATCAATATCACCCGTTGCATAGAGCTCTGCATTTTTTATTTAGGGATAAAGTAGACACTCCTTTTAAGTAAATGGCCTAGGAGCTAGCCCTCAGCCAATAAACTTGCATGCATCCGATTAGCCACCAATCAAAGGCTGGGGAGGTTTGGAAAGAAATAAATTATCTCAACCTTCAGTGAGACCTAGTAGACCTGGCTGTGAAAGGTTTCATGGAGATAGTTTAGCCAAGAGTTTACACACCATAAGCCCTGATAATAAGCAAACATCAACATTTTTGTTGTTATTCAATGAATTCGGTAGTTTTTTTTATTGTTTTGACAAACTTAAATAAAGCGTACTGATTTTTATTGTACAGTAGGAGCAAGAAAGATAAAGATAATTTAGGATAGCCCTAAACTATAACTTCCATTGCTGCACTGATAATATAATTTTTCAGCTATAAAAAAACACATTTTTAAAATGTATAATAACTTGTATAACATATTATAATTTCTTTTGAAAAAAGAAGCTCAAATTAGCATTAAGATAGCCAAATATTGACCTTGAATTAGGGCTTCACGCGAACAAATATCTGGATATTCCTAGGCTTTATCATGATGCATGATATACATCAAAATTCTGGTTTCTCCTCTAAATAACTTTATGTTAAATTCAACCCTTTTATGCATAAAAGGACACCAGTATAATGATTCAAGCAGACCTTTCAGTTGGTTTTTTGAACTTGCATGCAAAACAAGGAAAATCACAATAAGGTTGAGTTTAGCTAACTTTTGATTTCAAACCAAACTTCACGTAGTTACATATTTCCACTAGAATAATTCATTCAGATATATTTTATTGGTGGATTATATATTGCATCATTAGATATAATATAATATAATATAATATCATATAATATCATATAATATCATATAATATATTATATTATATCATATAATATATTATATTATATCATATTGTATTATATATCTGATTCTATTCTATTATATTACATTACACTTTGAAAAAAACATGAACTACAATTGTAGATAACTAAGTCTGGGGTCTGGTTGTATTGTATAGGACTCACCCCCTTCCCCTGTTTACTTTGCAGCTCAGAGTTCTGTTTTCTGTTTCTGCCACAGAACCTTATCATCTGATAAAATTACAGCTTGCAGTATTCTGGTTTGCACCTGTAAAATAACACCTAACGAAGTTGTCTCCGCCATCATGCATTGAGCATTGCACAGCTAAGTGCCGTGACTGAACAGCAAGCAGGGGAGGAGGGAGGCAGGGAGGGGCCGAGTGCACAGAGAAATGAAAGTGAAACTTAAGAACATATCTTGTTGGTTTTTCATTGTGGAGACCTGGGAGAGAATCATGTAGGGATCATACGGGCAGTAAAACAAGCCCAAATAAGCCCCAAGAACCCACTACCCACAACTGATGGGACGTGCAAGTAACTTTTTCCCCTCCTCTCCTAAAACAATGCATGAGCAAATCACGGAAGAGATTACATTCCAATGTCTGAAAACATTTACATGACTGTTTGTACTTAATGGTTGCTCTATATTAGTTTTATACACCTCACATGCAACAACCTGCGATACATCGAGTATATTTGTTATATCTCCCACCTCTACTTTGAACACACAAAGTAATCCCGCAGTGAGCATGTTTAACTTTATACTTGTGACACATGTGATGTTAGTTCGAACAATTATAGCTAAGATGGTTTGTTTTATGCAAAGAAATTGAAAATGTTTTCAGGCAGTGACATTAGCTATGTGACCCAAGCCAGCGAATGCTAATGCTAACATAGTTATATCAGCAAAACTTGCTAGCCTAACTTTTTGCAAGCTTTTCCTGCTAATGCTTAAAGAAGTCATGGCCACTTAAATTGCGTATGATCTTTAATAAAACTAAACATTTGTCTTTTATGTTTGTAAATGAGTTAATTCATTTTAAAGAAGCACTGAAGTATTTGGCTTCAGAGCAACTTTTTATTAGCAAAATATGTGTATGTATCGTTACAGTCTGGTTTCATTAATGTTTAGTCTTTTCAATGCTTTGGTATACATTCATATAAGTGCCCCACTTCACTGTCCCCTTTATAAACAATATCCTCCTCAGGACAGAAATGGTCTAGAGGCCATGCCGAGCCTTTGAAGTCTCCTCCTCTGTGTCTCTGTCGGCTTTAAACATCAGCAGCTGGGCAGATGGAGCCCAGATGGACAGTAAAGAAGGGATGTCTTTAAAAATTCATGGCACTCACCATGATCAGGGCGAATGGAGGGGAGCTGGCATTAAACATTAAATTGCTTACACACACACCCACACACTTTGGGAGTAGGGGGAGGGGGCTGTTAGTGACTACAGGAAGTGAAGCTCGAATGTGAGCCAATTGGGAGCGACACTTATTGGGATTGCCAGTCAGGTTTTTGCTGATGCAGCTGTCTGATAAGTGCTCGTTGGGTTTATATCCCTCAGTGGTCTCATTTAGGCCTTTTGATCTGCCTAAGGGTTGTATGAAGAAGCTGCACTATGTTGTATTTGCATTTTAAATGTTGTTGTGAATTTTAACAGCTGCAGGTTTGTTTAGTCAAAAAAAAAAAACTACTGGGAAAGGGAACCAGAAGTCTGCTGAACTTAGGAACATTTTTTTCCTCATGGCTTTTTCTTTTTCCACTGTCTTGACACACATTAGTTGTCAGTATGCAAAATACCACTTATTTGCCTGTTTATTTCTCCGCTTATCGTCTTTTATACATATCCAAAATAAGCTGACCCTTTAGCTGTCAATGAACACTCTTTGACCCAGAATCACTGTGACCTCACTTAACATTGCCATTAATTGATCAACATTTTACTCGCAACTTTTTTTTTAATTCAGTGTTTGTGTTTCTCTGCTGTGGACCAATAATAATCGATGTACCCAAAGCAACACAGCTATAATAAGATGCACTGTACGGTTTTGTTTTTTTTAAACCATGGTTGGATTTATGAGCACAGATTTCATTTAACTCACTGTGTCATGCCTGAAGGGACCTCAGCGGGCAGTGATCTGTGTTTAACAAAAAGAAAACAAGAGGTTAATGGGTCTCGTTCATGACTTGAAAACAAAAGGCCGGGGCAGCATGGGAAGACCTCTGTGAGTTTTCCTGTTGAGAGGAGGAGGAAGAGTGAGGGAGGAGTTAGAGTAGGTGTGACTGAGGGAACGGGGGGAAAAAAGTAAGTCGTTTGACTTGGCACAGAGCTTTGAACGGCTGCCAAGCTGAGTGTGTACTACATGCTCATTTTGACTGTGAAGCACAGCCGTGCTGTGGAGTCAAACGCCCTGCGTGCAGCATGCAGCTGATGTCAGAGGCTGTACAGCCACGGGGATTCTGGAAATTGGCAAGCACTCAATATGAAGGAGGAGAGCGGGGCTGGAGCAGGAATGTAAACAGAGATTGCGTAAAGGCTGAGACTAGCTTTTCTTCCTGCTGTTTTCTTTGGCTGTTATGCTATGTGTTATTGATTTTATTTTGGTATGTTCTGTGATTTCTTGTGTAATCATTCCCCAAAGTTCCCCCCCTCCTGACTTCCATCTGCAGAAGTATTCATAAAAAAAGAAAGACAGTCTTTTGAGCCAGGGATCTTTGCACATCCCACATTGTGTGTGAATCGTCTTTATGATCTCTCTATTCTTCCTTTCTAAAGAAAGAATCTAAGTGCTAGTTCATTTTTTTTGCCCTTTCTGCCCCAGTATAAGAAACCTTTTACTGTAGCCTTGTGTCTCAACACAGAGGCACAAGAGAAGATCGGTACTGAATGGTTGGCATAGTCCACAAACAAAAGCACCAAGTGACATCTTTTCATATGTGGACCCGGTTAAGGGTATTCATTTGAACAAAAGCAGTGCATGTGTGCTGTTGCCTTTGCGTGCTTCTGAAAAGGTTGCGTGTGTTGAAAGCATTCATTCCTAAAAGAATCAATTAAGGAATTGCTCAAACACAGATACAGATACTTCGCTGCACATTTTCAAGGTCTGAATCCTGTCTGTTTGATCAATAGTTCTAATATTATGAAGGGCGGAGTGCGCGTCTCTGACACTGTCATAAAAGGCCCCGTGAGTGCACTGATCCATAATCTTTGAGGCACTTTAGACTCATGGAACAACACTGTAGCAGCTTTGTCCTGTTTGTATGATAATAACTGACCTTCTGTTATTGTGTGTTAGTGGCAGGAGGTCTGAGGCATCTGGCGCTGTTGACACCACAGAAACAAATGGAGATTCTTGACCTTGTTCACTCCGATTTCACACCAATACAGACTGATAATAGGCTTTTTTCACTGCAGATACGTGGACATGTCACAGCAAGAAAGCCATGGGAGAGACTAACAGCACATGATGGCTGCATACTGCTCACATGTGGACTAGTTTCAGGCTGTGGATATGACAATGCTTAGATTGAAGGGGTTGTGATATCTTCTTTCTTGACTTATTTTTCTATCATTTTTGATTGCTTTGTTGTGTATTGTTAACGCAGCTGACAAAATGAAGTTGTTGGAACCATGTGTTTCCGACTCACGTCAAAGGCAGTAGTTCACTACACTGATCTTGAGGATGCATGAGTATTACCCATCCCTGTTGAACATGTAACTATCTGCTTTCTTCCATTTCCGTCGAGGAAATAGCCATAATGAAATAGACATTGGGGGACATCCTGTTCTTTCTTTATTAAAGATGTCAGGTTTTCTCTGTGATTTACATCATGTTTTCCCCTCTATGGGAGTGTGTTGTGTGTGGAGAGACCTATGAACACAGTTGAATGGCAGACTTTAGCTAGCATTCTGTTGCTGTTTCTGCAGGTAAGCAGCAAACACACTGTTACCTGTGCTTAATTGGTAGCTCTGAAGCTGGCCAGCTCATCGGCCAAACCGCTGGAGCACACAAGAGCTTTAAAACCTGGTAGCCTTTATGTCTGTCATGTGACAAAGCTAAGAAACATAGCTGCAACCACCCAAAGGTAAAGATGCCCAACAAAGAACATCATTGAATTAATCACTCCTGATCACCAGCCTTTTACTATGCTGGGATGTAGACTTCCACCCGCTAACAAAGTACCTGAGTTGATTAGAGGTGTCCCAGTCTGATATTGATATTGGATATCGGTCCGATATCAGCAAAAAAACAAGTATCGGTATTGTATCGGAATGCATCTAAAATCTCCGATATAAACAGTTTCTGTTACCCACTGGTTAATAACGAATGGGTCGGTTTTTCCTCATACCTACTGTAGCTGACTACTGTTCTTTGTTTGAATAATATCACTTAATCAAGCCTTTTCTAACATGACAGACATACTACAAAATAAGTAATAAAAGTATGCATGTGTAATGCTGATATTGTATCGGATTCATATCGGTATCGGCCAATACTCAATGCTGCAGTATCGGTATTGTATCGGAAAGTGAAAATGTAATATCGGGACATCCCCAGAGTTGATATTGGTATATCAGTATTGGCTTTGGCATAGGTAATGGTATTAGCATCGGTCAATTGACCCAACTTTTCTTTTTTTTTTTTTGTGCACCCTCCTACCTGGTATCAAGCAAAATGGATTAGTTTTTACAATATTTTGCTGACAACTGTCAATAAAAGTTATCTTAATACATCATCAAAAGCAGGTGAATAAGCCAAAAGGAGGATGCAGGGAGAAATAGGATGCACAAAAGCATTTGTGCTTTTTAAAGGTTTGTGAACTGAACACATTTATCAGACCGTAAGAAAACAGAAAATACATTATGACAGGAAAGTGTGAGTAGCTACCTGGGATTTCTGGGAGTATATTCGCTGTATATCAGTTACTCTTCATGAGGTTTGATTTTTGTGCCAGCCTGTAATTAGATTTAAAGCCCACACCCCATGTAAAGGACAAACCCAGGGGTAGCTTGAGGTCAAACTGCAGCTCCTCCATGTATTGATCTGGGCAGCAATCAGCCACATGGCTGCGACATCATACCTTCATGGGCAGATACCTGCCCTGCATGTGGCTGTGTGTGTTGGATATATGTTTGGAGACCACCGTAATCAACCATTAATCAACCATCTTGCCCTATCTACCCATTATTCTGATTAATGGTGTGAGCCCCCGACCATGTCTGTACACTGGGGAGCAGCTGTGTAACACAATGCGTCTCTTTTCTGGGCCAGGTGAAAAATTTCTTGCATATTTTGTTGTGTCGTTCTGAACTCCCATTCACCTCCTGTATCTCTGTTTCCATCTTTCTGCCCTCAGACTAATGTTATCATGGCATCTGTGCTGGCGCTGAATAAATACCTGCAGCTTTCACGCAACGGTCATTAGATTACTATCAAGGTCAGACTTTAATCTTTGACATTTTGGGGGTAAAATAATCAAGAGATGAGATGTGGTTTATTTTTAGCCAGATGAAGTTGAAAAAGTAAGGCAGAATTATTACCTATGATGTGTTGAATTGGTTACTTTCTTTCTTTCATCACTTTGGTTAATAATCCTTAACTACTGCTCCACTCACTTCCCCTCAGTTGCTTCTCTCTGCCCAGTTTTGGCATCTATCATTGTGTTACTTCTCATCAGCTGCTGGGTCGGAACAGATCACTCTGACACACACACACACATCAGACCCTAAGAGCCCTGGGAAAGCTGCCTACTATTCCTGATTCTTATCCAAATATGCACGCTGTGTCAGCTGGCAATCGCTGACAGGAATGAAGTGCATGTGTGCGTAGAATGGTGCTCATTCTGATATCGTGTAATGTCCTCGTCAAATGGGTTTCACCTTTTACTCTTGTCAGCGGGGGGTTACTATGTATCCAGATATGTCCAACTGGAGCAAAGTATTTAAATCCTTTGGCAAATCCTTGCAGGAATATATTTCACTCTTTAAAAACCCATGTCCTCAGAGATCACTGAATTCATGGCACGGTACTGAACTTCTTCTAGTACAAACACATCTTTGTGTCTTGAAATTGATACATAAGCTATTTATTGGAACGTTAAGTGGAAAGCGTCACTGGATTTTTGAATCAGCTTCATGTTAAAACTTGTTAATGGCTGTAAGGATTTACAAATCAGTGTTGCTTGGTCTTGTGCCATTTTTGACCAGTATTCAAATCTTGGGTTTATTCAGCAGCTATGCAAACAGAGTTTGTATCACTCACTGTCTTTTTTTCTTTCTTGCTTATTTCTGTTATTTTAAGGGTAAATGTGCCTGTAGCAGATAAGATGACTTTAGATACAGTCAGTCAGTCAGTCACTGTGTTTGCTCCTCATCCTCGGTCGATGCGGTTGAATTTTACAGGGTCAGCCGGTCAGTGTGGATTATGATGCGTTTGATCCCGTCTGTCAATAAAACACCAGTCACTGCATCAGTGATCGGACAGCTCTATTGTTGCTGTTAATTGTGTGCACACGGGGGATGGGGATGGGGATGGGGAAGGGCACAGAAGAAAGCACAGGAGACAAAGATGAATTAATTTTAGATGTCAAATTACGAAGGCACGGCACTTTCTGTCACGCTGCTGTCAACTCCATCCACCTCCTGGATTAACTACCTCCCCTCATGGACATGACAAAGAGAGCCCTTTAATTTCTTACTGATGAAGGGCTGTGGCTAATTTCCTCTTTCCGTCAGACTTGAAGGCACTTGTAATCTTTTTTTAGCCTTGTCTTTACATGTAAGAAAAATACTCTTTAATATGCTGTAGATTTATAACATGACTAATTTGAGACAGTTTCAATGCTGTGGTTTAAAGGAATTCCTCCTAGATTACCTTCAGAGCGAAAACCTCGAAGGCAAAGCACAGATTTCACAGGTATGAAAAAAGGCAAATAGTTCTCATACCTTGTCTCTAATGCTCACTATCTCCTCAAGATTAGTGAGAGACAGTATGGCTGAACAAGCAAGGAAGACGCACATATTAAAGTGTTTCCACATTAGATGAGTGGAAAGAGACGTCATGGCCCTGCTCTCTCATTGTTTGATTAACCGGCGATCTATGGAAAGTGTCGTGCAAACAGCAGCTAAACACGATCCTGAGCAACAAAGACAAAGAAAAACAAGAACATGGGCTTGTCACCACAAGACTCTGATGCTCTTTGTTTAGTGGTCAAGCAGAACGAGCAGATTAAGAAATCAGTTGGAGCGTCATTTTGATATCTGGTTTCTCAACAAGTCCTTATCAAGTGTGGCGCTGACTCAGTCTTTCTCAGCTCTCACAGGCGATTGTGAAATCTGGGACATGTACTAATGTCAGGATACAGTTTGACTGTTAGTCAGTGCAGGTAACAATGTGTTTCTGTGGTTCAGTATTTTGTTTCTATTGTTACTCACTCCCTTGTTTTGTGACAGGCAAACAAATGAAAATAGCAAACAAAACAGCTTTTCATTTCTCCCTAGTCATACACAAGCTTGAAGGCAACGTCATTTTAGGTGAAAACAAGTACCAAACATTTAATTCTGCTATAAGACTTTCTAAAGAAGTATTTTAAGACTCCCTGGATCAGGATTAATCTTTAAATAAAGCTTAGCATAAAGCCTGGTTTATTTATCTGTGCTGTATCCACGCTGTAGTCTATGCTAGGGGTTCCCAGACTTTTCAGCCCCTGGCTCTGAAAATAGCTATGTTTGAAACCAGCGACACCCTGCAATTGAAATGCACTAAAAGGCCAATCCCAAACCAGATAACAACAAACAAAAAAGGCTGAAGGTCTTCATTAAGCTGATCTGTAGAATATTGGACTACTTATGTGCACGGCTAGCTGTGTTTCATTAATCTCCCACCACTTACACCGTTCTTATCCTGTCTTAGTCATCTCTAATGTATAAACAAAGAAATCTGGGGAAACTGATCATGAGTTTATACCAAATGTGACTCCTACTTTTTTTAATGTTTTTTTTTGTTTGTTTTGTTTATTTTGGGAATCACTGGTCCAGAATTACCTTCCTTTAAAACTATGCCTTACATTAAGTCAGACTAAAAGCCCTGCGATTGGTCCTTGGTGGTGTCTGCATCACAACATTTTCAGAGTCACCATACATCCAGCATGCTCCTCCAACTTCTCCATTTTGCTCCTCTTGGTGATTGCTGCACAATACACTTGGAGTATAGAATAACAAGAAAGCTGAAAACATAGTGGGACTTCTTTTGCAGAGCGAAGCAGGCACTCTGACAAATGAATACTGTGTGCATCTGTCAGGGCCACATTGGCCACTATAGCCACGTTTCTACCAAGCAGACCGGTCCAGTTCGTCTCAGCACGCTTTTTGCGGCGTTTCCACTGACTCATCCCGGGACAGATCCCTAAAAACCGAGACGAGCCAACCTACTTTTTTGGGACCCTTTCGTATGGGTGCCAGACTGAACCGATCCGCTCTTGGAAGGTGTAGCAACACACTGCAGACCGTTGATTGGTCGAAAGAATTGTCACTTAGCCCGACAGCGGCTGCATTTCTCCTGGCGGCACACAGACTTCTCTGAAACAAAGCCTGATTGCACTTTGTATCAAAGAGCTACATGAAAATCACAGAGAGGACGAAATGCTGCATGTCTTCCATCCGTGCTCTTTGTTTTCTGTGTTGTGTTTTCTTCTTTGTTGGATTTAATAGCGGGGTAAACTGCTACGGCGTCTCGCCCACCGCGAGAGGGCACAGTTTGCTGTGGAAACGCAAACGGGATCAGGCTTCACTGTACCAAACCGTACTGAACCGACCCGGACTGCTTGGTGGAAACGCAGCATATGACACAGAGTCAATGCAGAAGTATTAACCATGTTTAATCATCCTGTTCAAAGGCTGCTCTTCACTACTCTTTCCCTTTAGAGAACATGTTGTGCACTTTTTTATCGTCTGACTTCAACCTGCATCCTTTCGTGGTCAGAAAGCAAATGTGACTTTTGGTTTTTGCGTCTGTAAATGGTAAAAAGACTCAGCAGAAACCTTTCACTTCTGTTTCTTATGAAGGTAACCAGATTAGAGCTTGAATATTCAGAGAGCAGACTTTAGTGCACTAAAATTAAATTATGGTCTAACCCTTGTGAGTAAAATTCCTTCTGTACACAGAAAAAAAACTGTTTTGACTGAAAGCTGAAAGACTGCTTTTACAGACATCGAATGTATCCTTGAGCTGTTAGTGAGCTTTCACTTTGCATAACATCTTCTTGAGTATTGAAAACAGAAAATATTTTTTTCCATTGGCAATTCTTATGCCTGTATTGTATTCACGTAGAGTTTCTAACTAACTCAGATAAAAATGTACTATTGTTTTTGACTCATCACATCTGGAGAAATGGAACGCACCTTTGAGTAAACACTCAGAGCTCATGCGTAAATAAAAAGCAGCATCATGTGCTCTTTCCTCAATCTTCATATTCATCACATGATAAACACCTGACTGTTGACTTACACTGAGCAGTAAATATGGGTTTGAGATCTGTACTCAGGTCACTTTAACACTGTCTGTCCTTTTCAGTTTTATATCTGTTTAATGTCCACATCAGTCATCTGAGGAACAACAACAGCCCAGCGTTTAGGATTGGATTAGTCACACGCTGTGGCTCTTTTTTGTTTGTGGGAACTCTGAAGCGATGCTGTGCTGGTGCTTGTGTTTGCTCTGCTGCATTAATGACACTCATAAAAGGGCTTTGGCCTGGAACAATGCAGTGTTTGAATATGGCTGATCATGTGTTCATGAGCCGCATCAAGACCCCAACCCCAACCCCTCCCTCTGCTAACCCTACACCCCCATCCCCCACTCTATGTTTACATGTGTGTGTTTACATTTCAGCTTCTTTTTAGCCCTCTATATGCTCAAAACGGACCTCTGAGTCCAATTTAGTTTGTACATAATTACATTTAGCGACACGGGGAGACCTCATGCGTATGAGAAAGCAGAGTTTGTCGTGCGAGTCAGGCAGGTCGAAAGCAAGTTCATACTAATCTCCTTCAAGAGAAAAACCACTCACGGACTCCTGAGATTAATGTGAAGTTGTGAAACTGGTCCTCCAACATTTGGTTAAAGAGGATTTGGTCTCAGTGTAAACCTGGTTTCTGCTGCATACAGCCACGGAAGGAAAAAAACAACACAAAGACAGCCACTAAATCAAACACATATTATGCAAAGGAGGGGATGGAATGCAGTCCCCAGCGCAGCTACATGTCTTTATTGCACAACACACTGATCTGCACATTACAACAAGAAACCTCAGGTTTACCATGAAAA
This sequence comes from Halichoeres trimaculatus, assembly GCF_033239565.1. NCBI lineage: Eukaryota > Metazoa > Chordata > Actinopteri > Labriformes > Labridae > Halichoeres > Halichoeres trimaculatus. The sequence goes on along the minus strand of NW_027437182.1, from coordinate 13,314,949 downwards.
ACAAACAGACATTTTATTCAAGGCACTTCCTGTGACTGAGATGAAAAACGGTCACTACTGTTTTATTTTCAATTTGACTTGTTTCATCTGTCTTTAAAACCTGACACCCCTCCTCAAACCTCTAATACTACTACTACACACTCATTCTTTTACCTTTGACCCCTCCCGTGTTTGTGTGTGGTGTGTAAGCCTGACCTGGACACGATGAAGGTGATTGGCAGGTGTAAGGGAGCATGTAGACGATACCGTCGCTCCCCTCTCAGTTTTGGTTTTCAGTTGCAAAGCCTCTATTATGTGCTATGTGACACTTGTGTGCTGCTGGTTCGCTAACTGCCATTTGCATTAAGGGAGAAGTGGACCCCCTCCCCCTCCTCCTCTCTCCCTCTTACACACACATGCACCCCCTTACTGTATTACCTTCCTCCAGCAGCAGCTCTGCTTTGATGGCTGCAGCAACAGGCTGCTCTTTGGTTACTGATTATTTGCAGAATAAAACCTCTGTGTTGAGTGTGTCTCAGGCCTGTTTATAATTTATCTGCAGACGTTCTGTCGCTGACCTACATACACTGTCGGGGTGGTGAAACGATCACACAGCAGTCAAAGACGTGTTAAAATGTGCCAGCTAACCTGACAGGATTTGGTTAAGTTTCCTCTGTTGCCATTCTGACATTTTTTGACAGCTGAAACTACAGACTGGTGTTAACTGTGTTCTCTTGTTGTGTTTCTTCATTTTTGCCAGAAAAAGCTGATAAAGTAAAGCTTAAGAAGCACTAAAATCTGTTAAATGTAAGGCCTGCAGATTAATGCTCTTTCACATCAGGGTGTTTGGTGTAGGGGTGTGAACTGGCTCCCAGCGTTACCAGTTGGCCCACTTTCTGGTGGTTTATCTTGTTTCTTGAAGTTTATCTGAATAGCAGAGCTTTAATCCAGGAGGGGCCCCCTGCCCCAGCACATACTATACACATGAAAACCTATAGAGGCCTACAAAAACCACACCCACCTCAGCCTGATAAAGTCACTCTGTATACGTGCTCATGCGCGTGTATATATGTTGCATATGTGTGTGCAGTTAGTGGCAGCAGGGGAGTTGTAATGTACACAAGGGTTATAAACATGGAGCCGGGAGAGGGGGGGGCAAATAGGAAGTGAGAGAAACTCGTACTAGATGACGGATAAGTGAGGAGGGAGAAAAGGCTAGAAGAGCGAAATACAGATAGAATAAGGGAAAAGAGAATGACAGTTGCAGAGATGGATAGACAGAAGGCGTTTAAATGTATGTGGGTGGTGGTGGTGGTGGGTGGCAGTGGTCCTGCCGGTCAGACAGGATCCTGATTGAAGCAAACTGAAGCATCAGGCCCACAACAGCTATTACTCCCCATAATGCAGCTGGTCCATTACCGGCTTCTTTCCAACCACAGATCAACATCTTTGAAAGGGAAAGAATTGTACAAGAAGGAATATGTGCATTTGTCACCACAAGTGTACCATTTTTTTCTGCTGAAGGTCTTTTTTTCCCGATCAGCTCTCTCATTCCTCTGATTTTTCTGAATTTTGCTCTTTGATTGGATCCTGAATTTTGAGTTTGTTTACATCCACATTGTTATCAACATTCTCATGTTACAGCTTGCAATCTATCCTCTCTATTTGATTCCTTGTATTCTGTCAAATAAGAGTCAGAAATGAAATGGAAGAGTAGTGGGCACCTTTACAACATCAATTTACAACAAATACAAAACCACAGAAACAGAATTATATCGATACAGTTTGATATATGAAGGGAAACACCCTGATATCTTCTTTACCTGCCACAGATCAGAGCTTCAGCTCTTAATATGCTAAAGCATCAGTTTTCCTCTAGTTTCTGGTGTCTGCTTGAAGTGACATTTCAGTAATTTTGTCTGCAAGCAGTGCAAAAACAGACAGGTTTCCTAAAGTCAAAGTGAAATGCTGAAAAATGTCTTAGTCATGGCTGAGTCTGCTCGGTCCTTTCTAGTACTCTTGAGATTTATGCGACCCCATCTGAAAAATACAGAAAAGTTCTTTTGAACTGAATTTGTTTAGATTTCTAAACCTCAAGATTTACTTTTATTACTAAAGAACCAATCAGAAGCTAGAATCCTTTATTAGTCTCATACTGACAATGAAGCAGATCCTTGGCCTATCTTTTTGAACCACATGTTCAGTAAATAGCGCTTAGGACTGTCTTTTAGTTCAGAAGATGAAGGAAATGAAGGTCTCATCCAGAGGCTATTGGGGTTAAGGGTTTACAGTTTGGTCTCTTTTGAAACATTAGCACACATTTTTTCAGGACTTTTTACTAAAATGTGACATTATTTATTCAACATTAAACCATGAGAGACTGATAAAAAATAAACATAAAGAGTAGGATTTTTGCCTGACCCTTCTGTATTCATGCTGTAATAAATTGGTATATTATAGAAATTAGGATTACACTTAAATTATATTCAAAAGGCAACATCCTAAAGATTATTTCAGTTCATGGCTCCTATGAGGAGCTTCAGTTGTGTTGACTTTAGCGCCCTCTCTGGACAAACGGGTGCCATCTTTCCTGGTTTTGCCCTGTGCATGTGTGAGTAGTGTTTCCTGACATAAAAAAAAAACAAGCTCATCTTGACGTTCTTTTAACAGTCAAATGTGTTACTTGCTGTGTATTTGCAGTTGAAAAAGTCAAACAAAAGGCCGTCTCTTCAGCTGGCTGTAACTCTTCTCTCCTGACACTTCCTCCTCACGGTCCTAACACGCATTAAAAATTGCTGTAGAAATGGTTGACCCTGTTACTGATGGTTTCGTTTGTTTTTGTTAGTCATAATGAAGGATCAGTGTAAAGTTTGTTTCATAGGTGGTTGATTATCTCATTAATATAGCAGCGTAGGCATTGTTTTTAGGTGAAGGCTTAATGTGATGCTAATGGGAACATGTTGTTATCCAGTTTTACATAATTAGTGAATACAAACAGTTCAATAACCTGATGTGACATGAATGAGTAGGAAATGTGATCTTCGTATCCTGATTCCTTTTGTTTGCCCCCTTATTTTTAAAGTTGAATCAAATATAAGTACACTGGCTGCAGACAAAAGCAGAAGGCGACACATCATGTGAGGACTTGTGTTAGAGTCATGTTTGTTGCTACAAAGCAGGAGACCGTGTCCATGTTCACGTTAAGAGTGATTAGAGAATCAGACTTGAAACTGGATATGCATTAGTGACAGGGATACAGTGAGCATGCTAACACCAAAGACACTTCACTGAAGACTCCAAGATCCTTCTGTTGGCAGGGAAACAGTGAAACTTATTGACACACATCCTTCCATCAATATAATGCTGCCGTGACACCTCTGAAAACCTCTGTGGGTGAACCATCATGGCATGAAAATCTCTGCTGTAACAGTTGATGCCATGTTACTTGATAGGTTTACTTCTAACAGATTAGAAGTGGATGTTGTTCACACTACAGCACTAAAAATCTAAAAATCTAAAGTTATTTTTACACTCAATTCTACCACATGTGACTACATTTGGGCGTAGCTGTGCTCTAAAAACACCAGGGACATGTTTGTTTGTTTGTTCAGGAGAGAGACAGAGAGAGAAAGAAAGCAGCGAATAAAGTAATATGGGGGGATGGGAGTTAAGGGGGGTAATTTCCAAGATTTATGGTGCGGCACTTCACGAAATGCACGCATCCTGTAATTAAAACTCCCCCTTTGCCTCCAGCAGGCCTGTACATTAGCCGGCATCCCCCCACTACTCCTATCCACCTAAACCCCCACAGACCCCACCCCTCTGTTCCCCTCCAGATAATAAGATCTGATGGCAGCGCGGTGTCACTAATGAGGGCTGAATGCCACGATGAGGGACAGTCTGTTAGTAGTTAGAGGCCATGACTACTGTCACCGTCATACCAGACCTCAGAGCTGTGCTGGGAGAGTGCTGACATCAAACAGTGGAAAAAAAGGAAATTACGTGTCTTCCCAGTAAGCCTCTCAAAACACTTTCAAAAAGTCAATAGCAAGCCCTTTTTAATCCAGTATGAAATATGATGTCAGTTGTATTTATTTTTTAAATATGACTTGCTAGGACAAAATTTCAACATTTGCGAGACTAAACATCTAAAATTCACCTAAAAGGTACGTTTACCTTAAAAGACTAACTTGAAATGTGCCAAAGCGATAGGCATATTGAGACATATGTGTGTTGATCACGTTATCCTAGATGAGGAATCGTCTCATTGTTTTGTTTAAATATCATTACATCAGAGTTGTCAGTAAATTTTCAGAAAAACAGAAGATAAATATTTACATTAAGGTTACATGAAATCACAGAAATCTGCTATAGATCATCACACAGGAGTTAAAAAGCTCATATCTCTGATTTTAATTTAGCCACCCTTTAACACTTAAGCTCAATTTCATTGTGTCTCGTGTTTGTTCAGTTTCTGTTGGCGAATTGTTTTAAATTTAAGAGCCTTTAACGGGAGAAGCTGTCTGCTTTACGGAGGTATTACAGTGTGTGTTTTCAAAGTGCCTTTGGTGTTTCTGCCTCTATTTTTCTGACGGTGATGCTATTTCCTGTCTTATCTTATTCATTATGTTTAATGTAAAAGACTTAATTGTAGTGAAGGGGTCTTTTCTGTACTCTCAGACACAATAGGACATAAGAGAAAGAAATCACACACAAGTACACCTGTTCTGCTTTAAAACTATGAATCACCTTTAAAAATAAAAGTGCATTTTATTGGTTTTAGATTCCTGGATTCCCAGATATTTTGTTATGAATATCAAACAGTTACTGTTTGCAGATTCTCCATAGTGCTGCTGATTATAAACTGAATTTCTTTCTATCAGTTAAAAGTCATCTTGGGCACTGAGAGATTCAAATCTTTCATTTTACATGTATTAGACATTGTTAACACTGCAGAGTCAAGATAGTCAGCAGACTTCATCATAATGGAGGCTGTATTGTCACTTTTCCAAAGGCTGAGCTGCACATAGTTTGTTGTTTCTTGGACTCTCATTTGAACTTTATTGTGTCAATTGAGAGTCAAAAACAGCCATTTTACTGTTGTAAAGCTCAGGAGAACTTTTCATCATAAAAGATGTGTGAAATCCAATATATTTCTCTATTTAAGATCAAACTTGCAAACCTCCAGAGGATCAAAGCATGTTTGGTGTTTATCATTGATTAACACCAAACTGGTGCTTTTTAGTTTTCTGTTGAAGAATGAAATCTTTTAGCTCTGGTGTGAAAAGGTTTCATGTGGTGAGGTTAAATCTTTCCTGTGATGTGATGAAACGCTCTGCAGTAAAACATGAGGCCGAGCTGTGGCTATGCCTGCTGGCTGTGGCCTGTTGTGTCTGTGTAGAAACAATACCCTTCTTTTGTTTGGTGGTGTTCAGCTGCACACAACGTTTCACAACCTTTGCCATTTTCAATAAGAGATTATGAAACTGCCTGACCTCACACAGATACTGTGTCAGTGTGATACGTGTTTGTCAGATGAAGAGTCCTGGAGCTCAATAGTCACCCTGAACCTCTGCTCGCCCTTCTATGAGAGACTGTGTGTTCACACATATGTGACACTTAATTATAAGACCTTCAACAACATTATTTCACTATCACACTGGTAAAATAGGCTAGAAAAACAAGCATGGGCTCAATGGCCTCTCTGTGCTCTCCCCTGAGTGGGCGCCCCACTTTTACTGCTAACTTTCCCCGAACTTTCCAGAGCCAGGGGCCCTGCCACCGGCAGCTGGAGCCACATCAGGATTTCATCAAGGCGGACTGGTCCTTAACATTTCTTTTAGTTTCTCTCTGCGTCTGCCATATCCTCTCATTATCAAACTGCTTCAGGCTTCATGCTAACATTTTGGATTTTGATTTTTTCAGGTTGGAGCTCAGACTTTTTTTTAGTTATAAGATATACATTGAGAAGTTGTTGCCTCATCTTTCTCTTCTGTTTCTTTTCCACAGCTGTATGAACTGGATAGAGACCCAAAGAGGAAAGAGTTCCTGGATGACCTCTTCAGCTTCATGCAAAAAAGAGGTATGACACTGTGTGTGTGTGTGTGTGTGTGTGTGTGTGTGTGTGTGTGTGTGTGTGTGTGTGTGTGTGTGTGTGTGTGTGTGTGTGTGTGTGTGTGTGTGTGTGTGTGTGTGTGTGTGTGTGTGCACATGTGTTTGTAATACTTATAGAGAGGGATACAGAGAGGGATCACACCCCTCCCCTCAGATCTCCCACTGACACATGACACAGCACTCTCTTCTCATCTTTCACTCACTTGGGTGGGGTCTTTATTCATTTTGGAGATGATTGCTTTATAGCCTCACAGCCCTTCGTCATTCCCAGGCTATAAGGAGAAAAGAACACACCGTGTCATGCCTTGGAGTGGATTAGTTTACCTTCAATACTGCTGCTTGTCCACACAGCCGTGTTCACACTCTTGACCATGCATAAACGGACACCCGCTCACTGAAGCATCAGGGTCTTCACCCCAGTGACCCACAAACTACCATATCTGTAGACTTAGCTGAGTAAAAACCAACTTCTCCTCATTTAGACTGTGCAACATAATGTTTTGACAACCTCAACATTGCATTTGCATGTTTAATGGTCTCATAAAAAACACATATACACACATATAATCTCAGATATCTTGTGTCGTGAGGGGAAAGCAGCCATGTTTGTTTGTTTGAATTGGATGATTTTCCAGAACAAGTTGACTGATTTTTGGTTTAAAAAAAGGTTGTAAGAGTCAAGCAGTCATATGTCCAAACTGAAAAAGCAGCTTTAAATGGCCACAGTGTTAAAACCTCTGAGTCCACTCTAAGGATATAAGAGTGCCATCTGCAGGTCATAGTAATAGAGATGTCACAGTTTCATATGCAGCTAAGAGACTGATTTAGTCTCATTTTTGTCCGAAATTGACCTTTAAATTGAGATCTGTGAATGTTAAAGAGAATATCAGCCAAATTAAAATTGGCAGGTTAGGGATTTTATATTTATAGCTTAGAGAAAAAGTATTTGGCAAAGATATATTCACAGGATTATATAGGATTGATTGACTAGAATAGACATTTCCAGGTATTTTGCCGTCATTTTGGAGGTGTTTATATCCTGTTTTCTTTTGCCGTCCTGTGTTGCTCACATGCAGAAAAAAAATTGTCATTACTTCAAAGCATCTATGTGTGCCCTTTTTTCTGAATGGCTGCTATTTTTTAGGTCTGTAACTTCTGAGGTTTTTGAAAAACAAAAAACAATAGTTGGCACAGAGTCAGTCTTACAGGACATTAGAAATGTTAATTGTTTCTTGAGTTTTTTTGCATTTTTTCAGCTGTGAAAATGTTTTTTCTAAAAAATAAAACCTAATCTAAGGGAGGAATTAAAATTCAGGTTCCCAATAGTTTCTTTTACCTCCCTTAGCCAACACTTAGCAGTATGTAGGCACTTCTTTATTGATACTTTTACGGCTTAATGGACATGTTTTTTGTTATTTAGCCATCCTGATTGTTTTTCCTATGTTCTTGCTGCATGTTTTGTATTTGGGTTGTATACTTTTCCCACGGTCTGTCTTTTTGAAGGAAGCTTCATGCTGGTAACATGAAAAGAAGTTTCCTGCCATGTGTTTGTTGACCATTTTCCCTGCGTGTGTGTGTGTGTGTTTCTGTGTGTGTTTTACTCCAGGAACCCCAGTGAATCGTATACCCATCATGGCCAAGCAGGTCCTGGATTTGTACATGCTCTACAGGCTGGTGACGGAGAAGGGCGGCCTGGTGGAAGTCATCAACAAGAAGCTGTGGAGAGAGATCACCAAGGGACTCAACTTGCCTACCTCAATCACCAGTGCGGCCTTCACCCTCCGCACACAGTCAGTACAAGCACAACAGAAAGATACACACAGCCCAAAATTACAACTGCTTTCTGTTACGTCTCCAGATACCCACACCCCAGATTATTTCCCTCTCTTCATTTTTCAAGTGTTAAGAGCTGCTAGATACTGGATTTTCACAAATATTCACTTGAACCAATCATACATTTTACTAGATGTCAGTTCAGTTCACTTGTTGTTTCAGAAGAAGACAGCAGGCTCTAGCAGCAAGTTAGCCGCACTTCAACGTGTACCATGTTGTATTTTACTTACATTTAGACAGGTAGAATTTCAAATAAATGGTGCATTTATCAGAAGCAGAGTCACACATGTCCTCACTTTCAGTTTTACTTTCCCTTGTATGGGTGAAACTCCAAAAAAGGTCATACATTTCCTAAAATTGTCTTCTTATATGGTTTCCTTCACATTATACGCAGCTGGTCTACATTTCAAAACTTGTGGAATACCCCTTTAACTTGACCAAAAACAAACTTATTGTGTTTTTGATTTTGATGAGAAATTTCACATTTTCATCCGAACAGATTCTCGGTTCAGGAAAGTCCCATACAAACAAAGTTTCAGCAAAGAAAAATCTTCTGTGTTCCTTCCAGATACATGAAGTACCTGTATCCGTATGAATGTGATAAGAGGGGTTTGAGTAACCCCAATGAGCTCCAGGCGGCTATCGACAGTAACCGACGAGAGGGGCGACGTCAGAGTTTCGGCAGTTCCCTCTTCACCTACTCACCCAACGGGACGCCCACTATGCTCTCCTCACCAAAACTCCCCACCCCCAGCATGGGCCTGTCTGTGGGCACTAACGGGGCCTCGTTGACTCCCATCCAGAAGATCAAGAAAGGTGACCGTTCTTTGCAGTGATACTCAAAACAAAATGGATTAACATATTTAGATTTGCATTGTTTCGTATTTATAAATTCTTCACTTGAATGCTTCAGCATAAAAAAATACTTTCTCCTAAAATTCCTCTTTGTTGTCTCTGGTCAGAAGAGGAGGGAGGACAGTCCCTGCCAGGGATGGGGATGGCTCGTCTGCCTGTGGGGGCTCTGGCAGGACACTCGGTAGCTGCTGTGCAGGCAGCAGCAGCAGCTCAGGCAGCAATGGCAGCTCAGGTGGCTCAGGTGGCAGCTCTGGAGCAGCTGAGGGACAAACTGGAGGCCGGCGAGCCACCGGAGAAGAAGATGGCACTGCCGGCCGAGGAACATCACCGGCTGCTGCAGAGAGCGCTGCAACACAACCTGCTGGCTATGACTGCTCAGATACCCATGAACATCCGCATCAATAACCAAGGTATGACACCTAGATTTTCCTGTAAATCAGCTAATGCTGAAACCAGGAAATGACAAACCACTGGCTTTTTTTTAATTTGATGAGACCTTCAGTGTTAAGCTTTGAATTATTGGAGGTTGATTTTTGCGTCACACCAGTTTCAACAGAGGCAGCTGGGGAAACTTAACAGCTTTTTTTAAAAATCACCTACGATCTGACAGTTTCTGTGTCTGTTTTGTTAATCAAACCCTCTTAACGACTAATCACATTTGTGTCTGTGTGTGTGTGTTTGGTGGTTTCAACAGACTAAGAAAGGATAATGAGGTTCCACAGACATTAATATATGCATGCCATCTGCATGAAACCCGGTTATAAACCCCGATGATTGATGACATGCCCTCAGTGAAACATGCACATGCCTTACGGGATTAAAAATCCACGCCCACGTATTTGATCAATAAGCACAAAAGGTGTTTTCCCAGAGTTACCTGTTTTTCAGAATACATCAAACCAGAAATTTGAAAAAACAATTTCAGAATCTCTGCTTGAAACTGACTTTTGACCTTTAAAAATCCCTGTCATTTTAAAAGAAGACTCATCTACACACATGAATATTACTACATCACATTAGCATAGGGAATCATTGAGGATTCAATATTAATCTTTCACTCAAGTTCTGACACAAGATTGGTTTCACACGCTGTCACCCCCTCCTGACGGTTATTGTAAATTCTTTTGCCACAAACCACAGCACCCAGCAGGGAGGAAGTGAAGCCACAGCTGCCTATATGTCGATCTGTTAAGCTTATAGAAGTAGCGTGCATACATTCAGTACATATGTGCATTTATAAATGCGGGGATTCCCTTCTGCTGCAGGCACTTTGATCCTATAGTATGTCTCTGTTATCTGACAGAACATGCAAACTGTTTCCCAGCACTGATAAAACACAAGAGTGAAGAGAAGAGAACGCTTGGTTTACTCTCCACCAGACATATGACATACATAACAAAAAGTGGAGTAATTCAGTGACGTTTTGAGAGGAATTTATGTGAACACAATAATTTAACACCAGAAAAGTTTTCTGTTTCATCGTAATTCTTGAGTTTGACCACCCTGATATGTTTTGTCTAAGCATTTTTTAGTGGAAATATGAAAAGACTATTTTTTTAAGCTTCCAGAGAAAGAACTTCGCACTCTCTCACTTATACTGTCTGTGAATGTACAGTGAAAGCTACTGTGTTGTTAACACATAGCTGTGGTTGTTTCCTCCCGTGCAGAAAGCAAGCAGGACTCAGCTTTAAACCTCACCACCAACGGCACAAGCAGCATCAGCATGTCAGTGGAGCTCAATGGAGTGGTTTACACTGGTGAGTATCATCCACATGAAGCACATGATCACTTTATTCCCCCTCAGCTAATATGAACTTTAAATTCTTACAAAATCACAGTGAATTTCAGGACTTTCTATATCGCAGGCTTTGCGTAGCTTAGCATGAAAACTGAGGGAGCTTCTGGCCGGGCCCTCTCTAAAAACATCAATCTGTCATCCAACAACTTGAGCATCACTTACGAGCTTAACATGTGTATCTTGTTTGTTTAATCTATGCTCAAACAAGTCTGGGGTTATAAGGAGTTACATGTTGTAATTATTTGATGTCAGTTACATAACAAATGGGTGCGGTGACTTCCCAGACTTCTTGTCACAGTGTGTCAGATTTAATTCCTCTGAGGGAGTAAATAATCTGCAATCACTTTATAGAACATCCTGTGCTGCCAGCACAGTCCAGTCAGAAGAAGAGAAATATGTAATATGTTGCTTTAAATTATTTCAACACACTGAGAGCGGTATTACTCAACTCCTTTCATACATAAAATCATACAGCCCAAAGTGCTTCACAAAGCAACAACAGACAGAAATTTAAAAACGGAGGTAGGCAGCAAAACTTAAAATCAACCAGAGTAAGGCCAGTTATAACATGATTCAAATTGGAGCTGAACGATTTTGGAAAATAATCTACTTGCGATTATTTTGGACCAATATTGCGATTGTGATTTAGCATGTCATTTTTGGGGGGGTGTTTATCCTCTACATTATTTATTTAACACAAGCAATAAACTGTTCTATAGAATGACCAACACAACAAAGGATACTGTCAACATATAAACAAGTCTTGCCTATAATGAGATGAAACGATGCATGAATTGATATGATCAAGGTATCTAACTATTACAACACAGTAGAATATTGACTGATTGATTGAACTTCAAGCAGAACAAGAGGCCTAGTGTGAATAATAATCTAAAAAGTAAATGTGAATCCTCTCTTCTATGAATCTCACACTAAATAAACTGCAAAAATGTGAATAAGATTAAATCTCTGGCTTAACTATTAAAATATGTCAACATGTGGCATGCACTGTTTTATGAAATGAAAAAGAAACACTGTGTGAACATAAATATCAAATGTATCAAAATCTTACTGACCTGTCATCAGTAACAAAACACAAACTAAAGTGCAGAAATGAAAATAAAAATGGTATGCTTCAACTACTTAAATATTTAAACTTTTGGATTGCTCTTTTAAAATGCACTTTAAAACTCAAAAACAAAAAATCCCAGCCGTTGGGATTTGAAAATTGCATCCCATTACATTGCGATGTCAGTTTGAATTCGATTAATTGTTCAGCCCTAATTCAAATAAAACAATATTATTGAACAAATAGGAATTGATAAAGTTAAAGACAAATAAACAAATAAACAGAATTATATGATACCTTCCACATTAAAATGTCTTAGAATAACTAGGCACCAAGTGAGAACAACAACAGGTTAACCCCCACCCTCCTTCAGCAGTCTCTTTACTCTGACCCTCAAGAAGATTGTTCCCAGAACTTCAGGATAAATACTTTGAATGTTAAGTAAGTTTTGATAGAGCCAAGTAAGTTGTTTCTTACGCCTTATGAAGAAAACATGACCCTGTTTGACCTCAGCTAATCCTCTTTTGGCTCTAGTGTTTGGTTAAACAGCTAGAGCCAAATCATCCACCCACTGCCTGTTTAAGACAGTAGCAGTTCTCAGCAATCACAACAAGTGTATACAACGTTAGGGGCAGAATAATGAAGTCACTTTAATACAGATATCAGAGGGAGAAAATTTTTTTGGAAACACTTGTGTCCTAAATGGAAGCTTACTGGTGCTACAGCCAAGCTAGCCTTTTGGTTGAAATATGAATGTTACGACAGAAAAAGAATATGGGTTTGCTGAATTTTGAATGGTTCCTTTAGATTTACTTAAATAAAAAATGCTGTCTTTGTGTTCTAGCTTTAAAGTTTTGGTCTTGTCTCTTTTTCCTCTGTCTAGGCGTCCTTTTTGCTCAGGCAGCAGGAGGATCTGTCTTTTCCGGTGCGTCTGGATCGTCTGCCTCCAACAAGGCGGTCAGCAGTCGTGTCGCTCCTCAGCAGCAGCAGCAGCAAAACACACCTACCTCAACCTCAACCTCCAGCAACTCATTGTCTTAACAAACCCCCCTGCCTTTGCCCTTTATTATTATTATTTTTTAAATACCACGCTAAGCAAAGCCAAAAAGCAACCTCATTTTCTACACAATCTATGCCAAAAAGAGAAGAACCGTAAACCTTACACAAAGACAAAAAAACTGAAACTCAGATCACTTGAAGTACACTATCTCAGGTTTTCTCTCACCACCTCACGTCTTTTGTTCTTCACAGCCAAAGTGGTCTCAGAAAGAAGAAAAATGTCTCAACTGAGAGCCAGTATATGCTAAACAAATATGTATGCACAACCTGTGAATTATTTATTCCTGCATAAATGTACAGATATCAGAGAACAAAAGAGAAGGTAATAACTAGGAAGGGTAATGCACTGTTTACACACACAAACACAGCTACTGATTGACCGCGTTTTGTCCTCAAGGGGAGAGATATTTCTATTTTATTTTATCTTTTCATTGTCATTATTATCATTATTGTTATTCTCTTTATTGTGTTTTATCATTTAAATCTTTAAACATCCTCTCAGTGCAGGAAAAAATCTATATATTTAGAATTCTATAAAAAAAAAGAAAATATGAATATCTTCTATTTTTAATCAGAAAAGCTTTAAAGGTATATGTTTTTTTTCTTCAGGGCATATAACAATGTACCGCTGTGACCTCATTTTATGTAAAACCTTATAACCTTATTCACGTGGCAGCCATTTTGGACCTGTGTGTAGGAGAGTGAATCTTGAGTTGTATCAAGGCGACAGATTCTCCAGTCACACAAATGTAATAGAACTGGATCTTGTGAATCTGCCTGCGTATTGATTGACTTGGTAACACATTTAATCCATTATTGACTGCTGCCAGAGTAAGAAGTAGCTCATTAGCTTGAATGCTACGTAGCTGCTATGTTCAGGTTGTCGTGGTTTCTCTTCCTGAATCAGCTGGCTAATTTTTATCTCAGAGTCCTCACCTGTTTGTTGACGTGCGGCCAGTTTATGCATATCCATGCCAGTCGTGCAGATCGTCAAGCTTAATGTTAAAAAAGGCTGTTTGTGCGGGAAAGGTCAGGTGTGCAGGTGTGAAAATGAACTAAAGCCTTTTTTAAGGGTGTTTTTTCCCACTCGCTGGACTTTCTCAGCATCAGAGAGGTCCACACTGACTGTTCCTGTTGTGAATAACACATTGACGATTGTTCTCAGGTGTCTATCTGCTCAACTCTTACAGGGCAATGCTTTTTAACATCTTTCTCTGCAGAGATTAATATTTATCCTTTTTCTAACTTGGCCTTCTAGTGGAGTGATTGTCTTAAGGTCACATGCATGCCCGTATTTGTACATAGAGCCCTTCAGGAGTGATACAGGAAAGGTGTAATTTCCTGTCTTAAATTCACAGGAGAGACGTTTATCCATAAATCAATCATTGTGGATACTCTCTCTTAGACAATCTGGTTTCAGGAGATGCTTTCTGAGTGTCAGGAAGGAATTTTCTTGACAGTTATATCAGCCCATGTTTGCAGTTTTAGTGTTTTTGTATCATAGATTACAGATGCTTTAATTTTCTGTTTCAGCTTACTGTTTTGCATGACTTAGTGCTTCTTCTGATCCAAGTGCTTGTTATCCTACTCTGTGACAAGGACGGGGGCTCCTTGAGAGCAGCTTGACACCGGTCAAGGGTAAAACGGAGAATGTCTTGTGATCCTCTGACTGCTTTTAGATGTTGTAATTTGGGCGTTTGACAATATGAGCTCAAAGTTGATCAGATCTGCAGCTGTGCTCTGTGCAGCTGTGTCTCTGCAGTTGAGGATTTATTGAAGTGAATTCAGCCACAGAGGAGATATCACATATTCATATGTAGAAGTGCATTTAGAAGCAGATCAATCATTGAGCTTTTTGAACTTTAGCCTGTGTTACCTCTCTAGACTGTTGGCTGTTAAAGATTGTTACCAGCCCCCGACCCCAACCGCTATACAAAGCAGCCTCATTCCTACTGATGTTAGGAAGTAAATCAGGCTTTGTACGCGGCTTCTGCTCTGAGGCCTTAACACAGCATGAGATGTCCACTGAGCTAGCAGTACCTCCGTCCAATCTCTTTTTACTGTTCCGGTCAAGTATCACCAGATGGCTGCTGCAGCTTTGATTCTCAACTCATTTCTCAGTGGGAAATCATCCCCAGCTGCTACACAAACACCGCTCAGTTTTAAAAGTCCTCTTTTTTATACTTGAGATGGTCTCATTTGATCTTTCTGCAAAAGACGCAGTCATTGCGTGCTGCTCTGTTATTCAGAAAAACAGAGAAAACTGTTCAGCTTTACCTGTTCATTGGAAAACGGAGAGAGGAATTAGATGATCTAAGTTGCACCTTAATGACGCTAACCAAAAACTTTTCTTTTTTAACTTCTGGGTGATCAGAAAAGGCATAGCCAAACTCTGTAACAAACTTGTAAGTGTATTACTTTTATTTTGTATAAAATCATTATCTAAGATCCAACATGATCAGGAAAAAGGACATGTGTGCATCACATTGCGTTTGATCAAAAGGGAAAATACAGGCACACCCAATATCTATTAATAATCATTATGATTATTTATTAAAACTATAGCTGGAAATATGAACTCGTTTTTCTTCTTTCAAAACTTGAAATTTAACTATTTCCTGTAAAGCAGAAGCTGCTACTAATGTTAATGCTTTTCCGCACTTGTTCTCCATTTTTCTCTTTACACTGATTTTAGATTAGGTTGAATCATTAATTACAGGACAAAAAGCACTCTGCATGCTTGATATGTTATACTACATCATATGTCAATGTGTGGCATTAAAAATTCAGGCTGTGGTTTACTTATATGTGAGTAAAGCACCAGTCTCTGCAGTAATGGTGGTGAACACGTGCTGTCCAAAACATGCTAACATGATGAGGCCACAGCTTTGCTAAAGATAGTGTGTTTTTGCTTTGAAATACATCAGGTCTCTTTCTGCTTCCAGCAGCAGATGTCACAGTTGCTGGTAAAGGCTGACAATCAAACGAAGACCTGCTGTGACGGAAAGCATCCGTTTGTGGAGGGGGTGCTGTTAGAGATAGCTAAATTAAATCAATACTGATCTAAAGGATCAACACAGCTTTTCTTAGATCTGACCCTGTGACCTTTTGGCCCACAAGGCAACACTGAAGCACCTGCCCCCTTCATTGGATCCATGTTTATCGTATATCCATTGATCAGCTCTGTGAGATATTTGCATTTGAACAGTGGAGGTACTGCAGCTCATCCTCACTCTCTAACAGTATGCACTCAGCTGCGCTTTCAGGGAAGGTTTGCATCTTGTTCATTCTGCGTTAGGGACAATCAGGTGATGTTATGACAACACTGTATACCTCCAAACACCCACTGGCATACCCTCAACCACAGTCAAAGCCTTGCTTCTACCTCAAGAGATTATGCTTTTGGTAGATTTCTTTGCTTCAGCCACAACAAAGACGCTTTTTGAAGGTTAATACAGGAAAACCTCAAGAGAATCATTTTTAAAGACTTTCACCTTGATTACTTATGAGGTTATAGTTAACAAAGACAATCAGATATCAGCTTTAATTGTGACCTCTGATAAGTGTCCGTTCGCAAGTACAAAAAGAAATGGCAGTGAATTTGCAGTTTCAGCTCAAGATTATGTCTTTACTGGGAGCTCCCCCTAGTGGAAGGTTTTGCTACAACGCACAATCAGTTTAAATTCCCTAAAAGTCACCTTGTCTATGTTTTTGTTATTTTTTTTTCTTTAAGATTTCAAGGTTCATATTCCTACTTGGGCCACACAGCTCCAGAAACAGTATTGAGCACCAGACTTTTTTTTTCAAGAATCCAAAAAATATATATATTTCATTGATGAAAAAACACTGCAAAACAGTCAGTCTGTTTTAGTCTCATGTTTGTTGCAGATTTAGGTCCAGTTTTACTTTTCTTGTTTGCAGTTAGCTGTATTTATGGCTACATTACCAGCTGGAAATGCTAGCAAATGACTTTCTGCCAGCGGTTCTTGGTTATATTTCCAATTTGTCAACATTGCATTGTTTTTGTGCAGTTTGGAGGCTGGGAATTATTTCGCTTTGCTTTATGACACATTCATGTGCTGTTGTACAGAACAGAACATTGTCTCAGCTGGGCTGATTTACATCACTTTTTCAACATGCAGTTCTTCTACCCTAGAGTAATTTCCTGACTTAATTTCATGGTAGTGAAAAATGGCTTTAAAGGAGGCTATCAGAGCTCCCAGCTCCTTAGCTGTCTCGCTTCTTGTCATTGAAGAAGAAAGTCATAAAAGTTGCTGCTCATACTCCAACTGGACCTTTCACTGAAAGAACTTCTCGATGAAACAGAAAACTGAGTCTGATTTTTGCTCCCACATGTTGATGTGAAAATATAGCTGGACCATTATAGGTTAAGGTGCATGTGGGCTTTTGACTGGACTCTTCACCACTGATTTACTTCCATCAGGTGGACTGTAGACAAGAAACATTGTGAAAAATAACAAGATGCCTTGTGCTGTGACAATGGTTGTAAGAATTAACCTTTATTACTAAGATTCATTAAATAGAATATTTCTGAGATATGGCTTTATAGGGCTGTGAATTATATCATGTTTATACTTGTTTTGTTGCATTTTCTTTGCTTCTTTTACTCCTGAATTTGCTGTAGCATCCCCTGCACACAGAGATTATACTTTTAGAGCATATTCATGAACATAGCGATAATGATGATGATGATGATGATGATAATGTGATTATTTTAGGGAAGCGATGTGTGTGTGTATGTATGTGTGAGGGGAGCTTCACGTGTCTTCAAGTTATCTTCAGAACTGAAACAAGACTCTTGTCTTTTACGACTTCTCAGGAAAATCTACCTCTACCTCCAGTTTGATGCATTTAACCCAGGAAGGGCTCACGTTACAGTTCAGCAGGTACACAGAGCGGAGGTGATGACAGGCGCCATGCGAGGTCCAAAAGAATCTCAACATAGCTGCAGAGTACTTTAGATTAGCTGTAATCTCATGAAACACATGAGGTTGTATTGAAACGAGTATTGTGTGGCGCTTTTATCATTGTCTTGGCTGTACACAAAAACATTTATTTGTCACCCTGTTGGTGCAAGCTGAGACATTCATGTTGGACACTGTGGCCTTCTGTCTTTCTCTCTCTCTGTGGCAGGTTTGTAACGCTTCTGCTGTTAAGTTTATTTGAGCATCAACTACAGGGAACCTCCAGCTCAACTACTAGTAGTGCTTCAACAAGTACTGCCACAAGTACCACTGTTAGTACTGCGACTTTTATTTTCAGTCTGTTCTATTAATGTGTGCTTATTCCTTTTTTTTTCTACAAATGATTGAAATTTTTGATGAATGGGATGTTCCCGGTAACCACAGGAACAGTGAAGTGGCAGCGGGCAATGCAACTGTTTATTTTTATTTTATTTTTCTTTGTTTTTGAAGGGTGGAGAGCTGTTCTTTCCTATTTACTCAACATGTGTTTGTGTGAATACTTTTATTTTGAATCTGAAATTAATAAATATCACTTTTCTTAAATGTCACCACAGCTTTTCTTGTTTTTGATGTCTACAAGCAAAATTGTGTCTTTTAAAGTCTTCAGTTTTATTATATTTTGAGGGAAAAAATGTCTTATGTGTCATATAGGCTACAGGTGTTTTGTAGTCATAGGTGACAGCTGTGATTAAAAAAGAAATGAAAAGAGGGGATTTTTTACCTTAGAATACTTAAAACAAGAAAAAAAAATCTTCAGAATGTATCAATAATATATTGAGATATCAACCCACTGTACTTCGTGATATTATGCTGGACAAAATGAAGTTTTGTTATTTTGCATTATAACCAGCGTTTCTTTTGTATAGACTTACATGTCTAATGTCTTGGTGTGTTTATTGTTACATTCCTGAAAATATTTTTAACTTTTTGCAGGAAAAAGATTTTTGAGATGAATTTACTTCGTAAGAATGAGTTCTGTGTTGATGTAGCTCATGACCTACATTTCAGAACCATTCATGAACTCAGCCTCACACATGCTTTCCCTGCAACGTGACAAGCGTCTCACGTTGACGCTGAGTCCAGTGAAGCCCCGCCCCCTCGTGGAGCCCACAGTGGCGAACCTATCGCCGCCCGGCAGATTTAAACACTCAGACTGATTCGAGAAGAAACGGGGATGAGCGTGGCGGGCGGTGCTTCTTCCATCTCTTGTGCATAACCAAACCTGGCGGTCGTCGGGGGGGGAAAGCAAAGCAAAAACACCAGACTCACAGCGATTACTTCCCACATCGTGGACTGAAATCTACTTTTATGCATACAAGTCCGAGGTGAAGAAGAACAATGAGACTTCGGTCTCAGAGAACCGTTGAAACTGGCTCGGAGACTCCGAAGAGCAACCGCCGACGGAACAACAAAGCAACACCGAGGCGAACGCACCCATCAGGAAGCGAAAACCCGCTTGAAACTAAGGTAAAAATGCTTACTTAAATGTACTTTATGATCACTACACATGAATCAGGCACTGAAACGTTTTGTGAGACACTAAATATTGCGGATGTTAAAAACCTCACATCTGTAAGGGGTCGTTTCGGTTCGGTATGGCACTGCTAGTTAGTTAGCCACAATGTTAGCGGGTGCACTCAAAACAAAACAGTAGACGGCGTTGTTAACACGGTTAACTGCTGCTGTTGTTGTTATAGTTGGTCGGTAGGTGGCTTTCTTGCCTGATCCAGTCGGGATATTGTATTAATTTGGCTTTTTCCTGTTCAAAACGAAAGGTTGAAAACAATAGGGGATTTAATGTGGGTGGTTCTACCGAGTCTGTGTAAAAGAAGAATACACCAAACCATTATAACGGCAGCAAAACCCCTATTAAAAGTGTTGTAGGTATGCATAATACGACCCTTAACGAATTTTTTACGTTAGTTCTTGACATCTTTAAATTTCCTCAGCGTCTGGACTCAGATTTGACGAAATTGAAGAACGAATTGATGATGAATAAGTCAACAGAGTCTGGTATCCTTGCTAAAAGCTTCAATTCAAAGGAAGCTTTTCTATCCAAACACATTTAAAGAGCTGCAGACTGTTTTTTGAGCCAGTACTCCAGTGCGATAGACACAGCACTTTGAATCTTTTGAACACAATGAGATTTACAACATCATCACATTATCCTCTGTGTCCCATGTGATGCTGTGGCACGGCTGCACGGTTCAGACGCGCAGCTCCATGACGTGCAGTCTGTCTGCAGAGAGATTTTACAGCCTGGTTGCGTGTGAGAGATGGTCCTAGTAAAAGTAGGTCATCGGGACACACACGCAGACTGTTTACACTCAGAACTCCAGCGTGTTTTGTTCGGGGCTCACGTGCGAACATTTTACTTTTTAGTTGCAGAATTAATGTCTGATAAAATACATGACATACATCCTTCAGTTTCTGCGCTGAAGTGTATGAGAACATCATCACTATGTCAGTGAAAGATACAAGTCTTAACAAACAGCCCCAGGGAACCTAAAAGATGACTTTAAGAAGGCTTCAACTTATATTATTTGATTTTTCCCACTTATAATGGGTTGATTCTCATAAAGTGATTCACTGTTACAGATTTGTACTCTGGATTAGTAGTTGGTGGATGTCTGTTTTCAACAGCCAATAATCACAGAGCAGATCAACAGATGGCTGCTATACATCGCTGATATCTTGTTGTTTAATAATTTGATGACTCACAAAAATTAAATCACATCCGCTTTTTTGTAAGTTATTTTTTTGGGCTTTTTATGCCTTTAGTCAGATAGAGGAGGGCAGTGGATAGAGTAGAAAACAGGGCGAGGGTAGGGAGTGACATCCAGGAAAGAGGCCACAGGCTGGCTTTGAACCCAGACCACCCATGCAAGGGCATACCTCATGAAGCATGACCTAGACCACTAGACTACGCTCTACGCTAATATGTATTCAGTAATCTTGCCAGCCTTTGACAGTTTTTTTTATATCTGCTGTTATTTTGAATGAGAATTTAAACAGAACATGGGGACTGAGAAAATTTATAGCACCACCACAAAGGAGAGGGGAGAAGTAGACTATGCAGGCTGGTACCATTGATCAGCCAATTTGTTGTCTCTTCTCAAAAAAGTGTTTTGTTTTTATCCTCTGTGAGGCACTTTGTGTTGCTAAATTGCAGGAAAAGTGCCATATAAATCAAATTAAGTTAACTTATGTTCATTTTTGTCAAAGCTGTCCAATCTTAAAGGATTCAGACAGATCTTCCTGTGATTTATAATCTATACTAGGGCTGGGTAGTTTTTTCTCCCACCCCTTGGCTATTATGTTTATTTCTGTTTAAATAGCTGATGGTCATACTAAACATTCCCATTCAGCTGTAAATCCTAAACAGTGTTAAAGCCAAATATGTTCAGTGAAGAAATCAAACTTTGAGGTGGCCTCAAAGTTCATTGAGGTAACATTTGAGCAGGACATATACTAATGAAGATTGCATGGTGATATTTTTTTGATCTCTCTCAAGGATGAAAACACCGTGGTAATTGACCTCACCCAGTCAGATGATGAAATTCCCACACTGAGGAGGCGACCGCTGCCCCGTGGCCGTGCCAGGAAGAGAGCCATTGCAGTGGATGATGGAGAAACAGGTGTTTTAAAAGCTTCTAATCATTCTCAGTGATGCTTTTCATGCAACATTTCTTTAAATGATTACAGGAATTCCTGACAATGTTCCCTGTGATTGCTTTTATTTTACTAACCGATGGCTGTCTTGTGCTCTTAGATTTGGCATTTAAGACCCCAATCAGACCAATTTTGCGCCATGAACGCATTCTGTCAGAGATCAACCCTGCAACTCCACGTAACACCACAGCACGCAACATCTACTCGCCCATTGTGCGTTTCCTCACACCCAGCAAAGAGAGTAAGTACAGCTTCATTAACTACAACTGACTTCTGTTTTAAACAGATTAGATACCCTTGAGTGCAAAAACCTTTTTTATGGTCAGCAGGGATTGTTAAACCTGTGATTTTAGGGTAATAAAAATAAACTGACCTTCCTTGCTGTCCACTTTAAAAGGATATCAATCATCCCCTTTGAAGATTTTTGTCAGTCTTTATGACGTAAGCTTTCTTATGACCAACGACTGTATAAGTGCACCATCTTGTCTTTGGTGCTTGTGGTAAATTCCCTTCATGGCTTCTTCATGCTCAGTAGGAACAATGTGACCCCCTCTGAGTGCTCACTAGGCATCAGTGTGGTGAGCTTCTGGTTGAATTGGTAGAGGAGTCATCGCCCCCTCAGAAACATGAGTTAATACTGTTTCCTTTTGACTGAGTCTGAAACGACACTGATTTTGTAAAAGGTTTAAATGACTGTTAAAGTTTGTTTAGACCTCAGAGCTTCCCACTGACAAGACAACAAAGAGACTTAGCTGTTAGGATAAGGCAGACTTTCCTGGATTTGTTAACTGCATAGTACTTTCAAATCTTGTTTTACAGACCTGAGTGACCAAGTTTCCCTTGTTGCTCTGAAATCGAGTCCCTATTGATTATTCATGTTTTTCTGTCTCTCCAGATGTCAGGTGTCCAGAATCAGGAAGCAACGTGTTGCTGAGTCCAGAACAAGGTTTCTTCGCTTTTGGCACGGCAGACCTTCTGGCAGGTGACGAGGATGACGACGTCTTTAATCCGTAAGTTTTAAAACCCTGTCTGGCATCAAGCTCTGTCGCTAATCCAAGAGTAACATGATGGCAATGTCTGGATAAGCAGCCTGACGGCTTTTTGTAGAAAGGCAGGATGTTGATGTAACTGAGCTGGATTATTTTTTAACAACACAGGAGATCCATAAGATATACCATATGGGAAAACACTGAAACTACTGAAAACTAATTTAAATAGCCTGACAACAGCATGGCTACATACTCAGAACTCTTGAAATTGGTATTTTCTCACATGTTGATTTTAGAATAAAGTCCTACACTTGATAGTTTTTCATTACTTCTTTGACTTCTTTTAAATGAAGCTCTCCCGGTGTCAGTGAGTCTGGGTAATAAAGGAGTGTCTTTTCTTTGTTCCAGCTTTCACTTCATCAAGAACGTCCCACTGCAGTCTCAACACTCCAGACCACAGCTCAGAGATATTCCACCAAAGACGAGGAGCACTCCAGAGGCCACGCTGGTGGTTGACCTGGTGAGTTAGATCCTCTAGGGCTTCCTTTTATCACACCCTGTCCTCAGGTCAGAAATTGTACGTAAAATTAGCAAGTAAAATTTGGGTCCATGTGTCACTTAAACATATTATACCTAACATATTAACACATCTGTATGTGATCTACCAACACTGAAAACGTGACAGGACATGGGTATGCTGTTGCCATGTGGCACAGCATAGCATAGTATATTTAGTAGGACTGGGATGATATGCTATTTACGTGATTCTATTATAAATTTAGGGGTGCCAATTTGATTGTAATTGCAATTCTTTGATATTTATGATTTTGTATTTTTTGTTTAGCTTTTTTAACACCAGACCATGTGAAAAAGTGAAATGATGATGACACAATCTACAGACCATATAAGGAGCCATATATTCCCATAAAATGCACATCACAGTCAGAGTCAGAAACATTTCACCCTCTGCTGGAGAAAAGTGGTAACTTTTTTTCCAATCCAGTTTATAAACAAAGACTGAAATAAAGAATTTGAATTTGAAAAAAAAATCCTGATATATCGATTTTCATTTTTTTCTCCCACTCCTAATATATAGATTAGTAACTCATCTTGAGATCAGATCAGTGTATGTGTCGGTCTATGTGGTTTCTGGTCTTTCTGCTGCCAGCCTCAAGCCGATGCACGATGAACGGCAACTTTTAGCACTCCCACATAGGCTTTATTTTTCTGAACCACGTCTTGCCCTGTGTTGAACCCCTAAAGCTAATATCACTTCACCCTCCTTCCCTCAGGACGCTGGACCTTTGTTTTGCATTTGATCAATTTTTCCTCCCTTCTAGTCTTCACTCAGACTCTTTGTGTTTGAGAGATTTTCATCTGCTGGTGCTCAAATCATTGTGTTCTCAAGTTTTTGGTTGATGTTATGATTGTAGAAACTCCTGAGCTGTTTTGCCTAAGTCACCTTGATGTGTGTCTCTGCAGGAGGAGACTCTAATGTTCAGCTCTCTGAGTGTGATCGAGGAGGCAGAGTACACCTTCTACACTGGCTTCCAGGACCATCAGTACAAGGTAACCACTCTATGTGTGTTGCATTGTAAAGAACATCAGAAGAAAATGTTTTCCCTTTGTTCATCATCTCTGTCATCCTCTCTTGAACTAACAGGTGTATATGATCCTGCGACCACATGTCCAAGAGTTTCTGCAGTCCATGTCTAAAATCTATGAGGTATGTGTTCTTCTAATATCAGCTAGAGTTTTTATCTATCTGTAAAAAAATACAATTTGTCTCTATTTCTCAAATTATTTCTAATAAATCAAACAAAGCTGTAACTTTGTGGTGTCTGATTCTGGTTGAGTTAAGATTTGTGGTCCCGGCTGTTGTTTGTGTTCTGCTGCAGCTGTTCGTTTACACGTGTGCAAAGAAGGAGTACGCCGAGAAGATCCTGAACATCCTGGACCCGCAGAGAAAACTGTTTCGGTGAGCGTCCTCAGAGATCCGCTTCCACTTGAGTTTGTTAAATCTAGTTTGAGTGTAGAGACGTGCTCTGTGTCAGGTTTGTCAGGCTCAGGCAGTGAGTGTTGTTCTGATAACGCACTGCCTGTGACCTCCTCTGCTCTGGGGGTCTGTCTACTATGGGATTAGTTTTCATGGGCATAGGCAGTTATCATCACATAGAATAAAACAGTAAACAAATATGTTTCTAACATGTTGCTGATGTCCTTGTTTCAGGCATCGTCTGTATCAGGAGGACTGTGCCTGTGTTCTCGGTCACTACGTCAAAGATCTGGGCGTGCTGGGGAGGGACCTCTCCAAGACGGTCGTTCTGGACAACGCGCCCCACACATACCCGTACCATGTGAGCACTGATCAGCTGGGCCACATTTATTGCGTCTGATGGAAATGTTCAATACCAAAGGCTTCTTTTTAACCTAAGCTCAGCTGTTTTGTTTTGTTGGTCAAATTGCAGGTTGATTAAGAACTAAAGCTTTAACTTTTTGTTAAAAGTTTGTTTTTCTTTTCCAGCTGATGAACACAATTCCCATCAGTAGCTGGTCTGGAGAGCCTGATGACAAAGAACTGCAGAAACTCATCCCCTCCATGGAGAAACTGTCTGCAGCAGTATGTATTATCTGTTTCTCAAGTTGCCTCATCTTTACTCTGCAGCAAAGATCAGTTTTTGTATCATTGAGGCAGATTATGGTTGGATGAGAATTTCTCTCCATTCATTGATTCCTTTAAAATGTGTATCTGAACTGTCAAAAGAAAAGGCACTCTTCACATACTCATACAGTACACAAAACATGGAAATGAAAAGAAGACAAATCATCTCTGTGTTCCAGAAATCTGATAAAACTTTCAGTTATTATGAGCTAAAGAAACAGTTTAAATGTTATTTAAAAAATCTGTCTTTCCAAAGAAAATAGGATGGAGTCTGTTGGCTTAGTGATTTTATTTGCCGAATACAGAGGCTGAAGGCTTTATCGCAGTGGTTGCTTGGTCAAAACTGCTTTTAAAAAAAGTAAAATACTTTGTCTGTATGATAAATAAAATGATGCAAAGAGAAAAAAATATCAAACTAAAAAAAAACTTTTTGTAATCAAATTACTATTCCATCAGAAAATGGTCGGCCACAAATGGATGTTAAGACTGATCGAACATGATAAAAATTTTGATGCTAAAGAGTTGATCTTCACACAGGAGTATCTCACTGTGATGTCTTAATAAATTAGTAGAATGTGAACTTTTGGCTCTCAGTCAGTCAGTTCAGTTGCTCGTCTCATTGTTAAAGCAAACTTTCAGTTGGGAATCAATCCTCTGGTTATCTGCAGCAGCATCTGCCAGCTGCCTTTCCTCTCCAGCTTCATCGGTCCGTCTCAAAATTCTCCTGCTGTGTTTTTTCAGGACGATTTTCGGGAGGTGCTGAAGAAGAGGAAGGATCACTTCCACAGGCTGCTGTCAGAGGACTAACAGGACCCTCCTTACCGGGAACACTTTATGTGACATTCACTGCCCGTGTTTGCTTTTCTCTATGCTTTGGCTAAAAGCAGAATCCAGTTTAAATCAGTGGACCTAAAACCTGACCTGCCCACCCTTCTCGTTCTCCCTGATGACTTTAAAGAACGGCAGATTGGTATTCCAAACATGCAGCTGGTCGTTCATCACCAAAACCCCTTTTTTCGAGAGTCATTCCACAAGGCAATAAATGCCACTCAGTGTATGTGTAAATATCCCAGACCAAACTCAAAGTGTGTTGTTTATAGTTCTAAATTTTAATTTATTGGTTATATTTCTAATCATCGACTCTCATCTGTAAATTTTAAAGATTCTTTTTTTATGCAATAAAATTATCCTGATGTTTAAAAGGGACAATACTGACTTGTGACTTTATTCCAGCATGCCATTTTCCTCTGTTACAGTTTAATCTTATGGACATGTTCCCATGCTTTTCTGCTAAATCTCGGTGGCAGTGCGTACTTTGTTCTGTTCTTTTATTTCCTAATGAAAACGCTGCTCCTGTGGCTGAAAAAATAAAACTCATCACATCCTGTGCAAGAGGAAAGAGCTGCCAGAGTGAAGGAGACAAGTGGATGGAAACATTTTGTAAACTAGAGGGATCACTGTCAAAAAACTGAACAGGAGCTTTTATTGATCTCATTTTTGGCAGGACAGTCAAAGCCAAAAGAATGCATTTATAATCTGTGATAAAGCATCCAGTTTTGTGGATAGTGATGAATGTTTCAATTATCTTAATGTAAATAAGTAATAAAGTGTATTGTAGCCAACCATTTGTGAAGCCATATGTGTGGTCTTACCAGTTTAAAGGGGGGAACCAAACTCTTATTGCTCAATTAGTGGGACTCTGAAAGGGTCATAGTTCTCAATCAAATGCCTCATCAGACTAAGGAAGTTCCCTTTGAATTAATGCAAGTCAATTCTACAATAGATAAATCAGCAGCCATAAATCTGCAGTTTGGAATAGTTATAAATGAGGTGTTAAAACTGTATATGAGACAGAAGTACACACTGTCATCCTGTTTCTAAGTACCAGAATGATGAGGTTTAGTCACACTGTAAATGTTTGCCGTCCTGTTTAGATAAACTCCAAATTGCTAATGTTGAATTTGGAGGTAAACTGAGAGAAAGTGCATCCTCTTCCTCCTCCTCCCCCCTGCTCCTGCTCAGGCTTTATTTGCTCCATATGGTGTTTGACATGGTACCCAGGGAGAAAAAAAAACACTCCTGTGTGGGCGGAGGAAAAAGCCTAGTATTTTGTCCGTCTTGAAATTTGATTCAGAAGTTCAGGATCCCTGGAAGACAAAAGCAAACGGAGGGGGAGGGAAGAACGTCGGAGAAGGACGGAGGGAATTTTTTTTAATGCGAGAAGAGCAAACTCACCAAATAGTGTGGAACTGCTCCGACCAAAGTAAGTCCATTTACATGAGGCATGTTTGTAATTGAATAACTTGAACTGGAGCTAAATAAATCCATCCTTGTTTCTGAAATCTATTTTTCAACTCAAGTAATTGCCGCTGAATGGCCACTAAATATAAGGTTTCACGGCTGCTCTTTCAGAATGACTTGTGTGTCCTTTACGCACAGATTTAATGCAGACTCCTGCGCATTCTTTCACTGTTTGATTATAGATCACCAAATTAGGTATCCTGCTGCCCTTCGACTGAATTTCACCACACCAGGCTGCATTTGCTTTGTGGATGAGGAATTTTGAAGACATATTTGTTTGAGAGAGTTGCTCAGCAGCAGGGAGAAAAGTTCAGACAGCACATTGTCCCCCTACGCGCGTTTCCACATCCACACCAGCAATGATAACCGCCGTGATTTATTCCTCCCTGATCTTAAAAAAGAGCGCGACGAATCCTGTACTGGCGCTCTATACATGGTAAAATCCTCATTTGTTTGGGGAAACATTCTCGCCGCAGATTTTTGAGTGCGGACTCTACGCCATCGTTGGATGTGCGCCAAAAACACCCAGAATATAATGATCATGATCCAATTCAAAGAGCAGATGCTAATGAAGGCGTCTGAATTAGAAAGTAACGGTGCACTAACTTACTTTAAAAAGCTCTCGGTCGTTTTTAAATGAGTTTCCAGTTGTGGTTAAAGAAGAATTCAGAACCTGAAGAAAAAGGGAGAGAAAAGGAAAAGGCTGCAATACCCCACTGTAAACACTGTACAATCCATTTTGGTGCTGTCATTTCACTGGTTCCAAAATGCTTTTGTATAACAAAAAGATAAAGTCATTTCGAAGACTGCTAAAAATTGCAATCCATTTTGTTGTTTGTGGAGGTAATGATAAGCATTTAACACATAAAAGGTATAACGTATCATAATTGAGTTAAAAAGCAAACAGGTATTGTACTTTATTTATATCATTTTGGTGGGGTAAAATATATTTATCTGTGCAATTTTCCCTACAGAAAAATTGGTGTTAAATGGTTGTTTTAAATATTCCCACCTGTTTCGCCTCAGTCTTTAAATTTCAAAGTAAGTAAAACGCTGGACACCCCGCCTTTCTTTTTTTTTTTTTATTTTTAATGGATAAACCAAATCTTGAGCTAGCAAAACAAGCCTTAGCTATCAAATTTTACTAGTTCAAAACTCAAAACTCCTGCTCATTTTGTACACAAAATAGGCTAAGCCTCTGAAACATTACTTGGATATTTCTTAAGTCAAGATTTAAGACAAGATTTGTTTTAAAAAAATGTGTTGCAAAGGAGAGAAGAAATGTGCATTTCTGTTAGCTTAGTTTCTCAGTTAGCTTAGCATTTAGCAAAACTGCCAAGAACAAGACGGGAAACAGAGGGAAACAGTTTGCCTGATGCTACGCGAAGGTGTGAGGGTCATGTAACATCATCAAGTTGATTTATCATATTATTTGGGTAATTTCAACACAAGTAAAGCTATAACTGTTTTATTGTTTGAAATTTGGCAAGCAAGTCCAAAGCTAGGCTAAAGCACTTTACCAACTGTCTCCTGCCTACAGTATTTCATACTGGGGGACAGACAGGTGACATCATTTTCATTGTAAGTTTAAAAGAGAGAGACATTTAGTTAGATATGCAATTGTAAACTGAGTAAATAAGGTGTTCATGTCTATATCTAACAGACATGCCTCACAGTTTTTTGTTACAAGATTATGTAGATGAGAGATGTGGTGAGCATTATGCTGAAAAAATAACAGTTGATCTTTTTCTCAGTCTTTTTTCTATAAGAGTTAATCTGCCCAAAGTATGACGCACAAACTTAGATGATAACAGTTCAGACTTCTTTCAGGCACCTCGCAGCGGAAAATAAACTCTGTCTTCCTGTCATATCAACACTAACCAAAGCCAATTTCTCTTTGTTCCCTCAAAAACCTCTTCTCACAGAACAATCATCGGTCTACTTTGAGCCTAAATAAGCTTTTGGTTTAAAGGGTCAGGTGTTATATGGATTGTGAGAACGACCAATAAAAAACATTAACTGCATGGAAGCAACAAACTTTTAAACAGTGGTTAAAAAGGAGGTTAAATAAGGTCTAAAAATAGATAGTTCAACACAACTATTCCAATAATTCTTCAGACTTCCATTGACCTGAAATACTCTGCCAGGGTTTGTGTTGATGTGGCTTCTCTCTGCACTTTGCCACAAGTGCCACCAGATGTTCAAAAGAAAGTGAATAATTGACCCTGTTTCAGTGAAAGTAAAGTTGAATCACAGTAGGTTTTACAGTAACGTGCTCTGATCTGGCCTCTCTTGCACTCTGGAGACTGAAGGTGTTTTTTTTTGCCCTGTGTGACCCTGCTTTTGGTGTTTTTAACAGTTCTCTGGCCTGGTTTTTCGTCTGGTCCTCTTCCTGTTCCCCTCAGGCTGTGTGACTATGAGCACCTCTGGGCTTCAGGCCACAAACCGGCAGAACGTGAAGGAGCTTGACAGTATGAAGGAGTCTATCAGCGACATTATCAACCAGCTCCAGGACATTGACCCTACCAGGCTCTCCTTTTCCCCCTTTCTGGACCTGGACACGCAGATCTCCTTGGCGCCGGTGTCAGACAGTCCCGAATCTTCCGTAGAGGAGTTGCACTCATCCTCCCACTCCGTCTCTGGCTCCCAGCATTCCCTTGAACCGCCACCAGCAACAGATCAGCCAAAGAGTGAGTTATTACTGTGGCTTTTTTACTGTCAGTGGGAGCGAAGGAGCAAAACAGTTCGAGCTAAAGCCGAGCTTTGGTACAGACCAAGTTTAGAGCCATAATACATTTATGATCTCCTGATGCACTTTGATTTGAACCGTGCAGACCGCTTTTATCGTGTGGGACAGGTCTGCTCTGTGTCCCTAGAGTTGGAGCCAAACATGAAGGAGCAGCATTTAGTTTTTATGCCCTGTATTATGGAAAAAAACTCCCAGAAAGCCACAGTCTGCAGAAACGTTCAGTTCTTTAAATCAAGACTGAAGGCTGTCCTTTCTACAGCTGCCATTTAGTCGTTTAATTGATGATTTATTCAACAAATATTATTACTATCAGAGAGGATATATACTTAATTATATGTCATTAAACTATATCTTTACCCTAATATTTTATAACTGTCTTTAATTTTTTTGTCTGTCTTTTTATTGGCTTGTTTTGATTGCTTTTAGTGCAGTGGGTTTCTTTCACCCCGTGTTAAATGCTTTGTGTGATACAGTTGGTGTTGCATTTTTGCTAAAAAATGCCACGTTTGCTACTACTGGGTCCAGAGAGAGTTAAGACTCAGGATTCAGGACCTGTTTAAAACACCATTCCCATATGTTCAGTATCCACATTGTATACTTGGTGGATCAATGCCTGGGTGTTCTGAAATTCACTCACACAAAGTCAACAGCAAAACAAACCAGACACTGTAGGACTAATGTCACTGATGTGCACCATTTGCCATCTTATTGGAAAGGAGCAGAAAGGGGTCCCGAAGCATTATTAGGTACCAATATGTTGATCAAATGTTGTGCCAACCCTTCCAAACGTTTGCATAAGGCCCAAATCTGCGGGTTGCCTTGTTTCTGACATGCAGTGCAGCGATGGCTGATTAGTGTTGGCCTGTGGTTGATTTATTTCAGTATGTGGTTTTAGTTTCTGAACCAAAATGTGCTCTGGTTTGAACAGGCTCTGCTCCCTGCCACCAGCAGCCCAAAGACGACCTCCTGGAGGAGCCACGTGCAGATCGGATTGAGGAGGGGGAGCTGGATCAAACTCTTTCCAGTCTCATCATAGCAGCACACAATTTGGACGCTGCCACGGAAAACTGCATCAGCTTTCCAAGCCCAACCTCTCAGGGAGACATTCCCAACGGCACAGACACACCAAGATGGAGTCCAGAGTCAACCAATTTGGATTCAACGGTGGATGAGGGTCGACCTCTGATTGGTCCGCCACCAGAGTGCGTGGAGCTAACTGTGTGGAGTTTAGAAGAGCAGGGAGAGACTGGTGAGGCTGCAGAGGAGGCTGCAAACCGGGGACAATGCTGCTGCCGCTGCTGCCAGTGTCGATGCTGTCAGAGCGGCCGAGTCCCCGCTTTTCTCTCAGTCCTGGCGTCTTTTCTGTGCACTGCTGGGATTCTCTATGCACTCTATTTCTACGTACCCATTAAACCCCCTGACTACCCGGACACGCCTTCTCGCATTGTCTTCACTCTGTGCTGCTGTGTGGTGGCAGCTGTCCCCATCCTTCTTGGTAAACACCTGTACACTTACATTCAAAAACAACCGTGTGAGCGTTACACATGAGAGATAATGATTAAGAGAGGATTTGTTTGTCTAGCCGCCTTGTCTAGGAATGTTTCAATGTCCCCTGTCCCCTTTAATTTCATACGCTTTAAACCTCAGCGCAGCAGACATCTCTTTGGGCCTCAGCAGAGGGAAGCATAATTTCCCTCTGCTGCACATTGCTTTAAATGGAAACTACAATAAGAGACTGGCTGCGTTTCCCGTCTCTCAGGCTGTGGCCTAATTGTTCCAGAATATTCAAATGTCTTCCTGACCTGAGCATCCACGGAGAGAGAGCAAAGGCAGGTGGCGAAGCCATTCAAACTGTCAAGTTCAGTGGGTTTAATTCAATGTCTGCCTGAAATAAAAGAAGGTTTAAGAAAATCATCAGGCGCAGACAGCTCAAATCCTTTTTCCTTACAGTTTTTTTTCTTAATTCAAGTGATTTGAGTTTTAAGAAAGTAAAAGAGCAACCTTCATACCACTTTCTGAATTATTCTATTTCCTGTTTACCTACACATCTACAATTATTCAATCATTTTATCTTTCCTATAAGAGATAAATGTAACTCACAAAGGTATTAATTATTTCCTCCAGACTATTTTCCTCTCACCCATTTTCATTTTGATGCTTGTGAGGATAGTTTGCATGTAGGTCACTCTGCTGGCGGTTGCTCAATTCAAATGAAGATAAACAAAGTGGATTGTCAGATGAGATCATGTGCGGCCGAAAGTGTTGGAAGTTGATTTTGAAAAAAAAGGGCTTTAGTTCAAGATGTTAAGTGATGTATTTCTCTTTTAAATCCCACAGCGATGCTCATGGCTGCAGTGTGCCAGTTCTGCACAGCCTCCTTTGATCTGACAGAGTCAATTCCCCGAAGGCAGGCGGTCCAGAAGCTGTTTGTCACAGGGTCCTCGGAGCAGTTACTCCTCTACGTCCTCAACCTGGTCGTAATGGCCACATTACTTCCTCAGGACCAGCTGAAGGTGGTGCCAATACTGGTCGCTATGTTTGTTATAGGAAGGTGAGTTTGACATAAGATCAATATCTGACTGACATAAGACATCAAAAGCAGATCACATCATTTCAGTGTATGAAGAATGGACATACACACAGAAAGTGTTAGCTTCAAAACTACAAATTAGCACATTTTAAACACTTGGTGTAGAGTGCACAGCCATACCAGCTGCTCTCTACACTGTTCCTTTTGAAGCCCTTTTGGTCCGGCCAGATTAACCATTTTTAACCTCATCAGTTGATACCAATGCATAACACAGTATTTTTGCTAACATTATAGATATTGGACAGTAATCCGTGAAAGACTCAAGCAGTGAGACCGAAGTTAGACCAGAATGCAAATTTTTAGTTTTATGTTATCAGTTTCATTGTTTGAGGCTCTGATCAGCTGTTTGGGATTCTGATGTCAGGGTTGGAGAATATCCAACTTTCAGGTTGATCTAAATAAAAAAAAAAGTGTTTACTTACACTGAGTTAAAACAATAGTCAGTATGATAAATCTCAAATGCTTAGTTTAAACAGAAATACCTACCCCCAACACGGTCTTAGAATTTGCTTATTACAGCAAAATTTGGAACAGCTACAATGGATTCTGTTGATTGCCTTCTGTCCATTTTACTTTTATGTTATCTTCAAATCCTTATTCTTATGAATTGTTTTTATCAGAATTAAAAGTACTTCGTTGACTTCCAGAGGTGAAACATGGGAAATTTATGGCAATACATCCAGTTGTTGAGACGTTCATACCAAGCATGAAGATTCATGGTTGCACTTGAGCAGAACTCAGAGAAACGTCAAAGCCAGTTCCCTTCATCCTTCAGAATCCATAAATGTCTGTACTAAATTTTGCGTCGATGCATCCAGTAGTAATCGTGTTTTTTAAGTCTGGATTAAAGTGTTGGACTGGAAGACCGACACTAGAGCCATGCCACTAGCATGGCTAAAAATGAACACAACCACTGTCATTAACAAAACCCAAAAGAACTTTTGGCAGAGGGTTGTAGAGCAGCAGAGAGCTCAAAATGACACCAATTACATGAACTCAGCTGCACTGAACTCTCCCATAAGCTCAGTTTGTTGCAGCAGGATCAGTATCAGTAGTTTTTCCACGGTAAAAGTTTCTCTGGAGTTCAGTTTTTTAGATTTTTGTCAGATTGTATATTCATATGGTTGAAATTGTGCATGAAAACTTCTAGTTTCCAGACGTTCTGTGTCCACTTCTTTGATTTTTGTAAATGAATGGTATGACACTATCAGTATTCAAACAGGTCTGCTATATTTTCTTACTTTGTAAAAACTCAGACAGAAGATCTTTTGCTTGTGGTGGAGTAATCTAACATCACTGCAATGGTTCATTTAGATGAAAAGACTTGTTGTGGATTCCTTTGTTCCCTGCTGGTTTGACACCATAGAGAGGTTTTGATAGTTATCAGTAACATTTGAACTTGATCTGATTTCCTGTTTGTGTTTATTTCTGTTACCCTCTGCAGACTTGTTTACTGGGTCAGCCTGAACATGTGCAGCTCCTGGCGAAGCTTCGGCTCTGGCCTGACCATGTTCCCACTCCTCGCCATGGTTGCTCTCAATCTGTTCCTCATCTACAACCTAAATCTCAAAGAACCACTTCTTGGCTCTCAGGACATCCTCTTTAATCAGGTCACCCCCTCTTCCTGGTCAGGGGAGACATCACAGAGCCCAAGTGGCAAACCAGACATCCTACCCACAGACATCCTGGACTCTCAGTGAGGAGAGGAGCCTAGCTTTTCTTCTTCTCAGAGGTGGAGATCTTTCTAAAAATAGGCCGTTCCTGTGGTCTGCAGTTCAGCACAGCAACACACGCTGCCACTATAACCTCCAAAGTCTGTGACAGCTTTACTCGTATGTCTGCTCCTCCTATACAGGACTCTTTATGTGGATTCATGCTTATTATCTGGAACAAAAGAGCTCTTTCAAAGTTTGTGGTGGAGACAGCCTTTGAACAATGCTGTAGTCTGAAAACATTCGCCCTTTTAAGCTATTCCAGTGCCTGTATTTAATGTTTGGAACTCTAAAGTACTTAAAAGCTCTGTTATATGTGTGGCTGGATTTGGTTTGACCTGAAAACACCACGCACAGCATTAGTTGTATGACTGAATTATTATTTCAAAAAGTTTGTAAATGATGAAAAGAAATAAAGCCATTTGTAAAAACCCTTTTTCTTTTTTCCAGTGTGATTTCTTTCTTTCATTCCGTGACTGAGTAGCTATTCCTGGAGAAACTACAGAATGTTTCCAGCTTGAGTCTGTCATTATGCGATAACACTCTCCACATTCTCCTCTTGCTCTTCATCTCCACCCTGTGAACGTCCTTCACTTCCACTGCTGCTTGTGGCTCACTCATTTGTGGTGAAAAATGAGGCTGAAACAGAAACACAGGGCTAAATCAGGCAGCACTTGTTTTCCTTTGACAATTTAGTCAAAGGGTAGATGATAGACTCATCCAAATTACCTCAGTTAAATGCAGTACATTTAACTTTTGGTATTCATCATGTCACTGATTAAAAAAACAGCATAGATCTATGACTGAAATGTGTAAGCTGTATACTCTAATGATGCTTGAAAAATGAAAACTGTCTTAGTTTTTTGAAATTATACAACAAACTCACGTTTCCATAAAACCTATACTTTATTATCCTTTTCATTGATACAATTTAACAATCTAAGTTGCAAAAACAGAGAGTTTCGTAATTTTTATGTCAAAATAAACATTACCCTAAGTGTCCCCTCCTGGCCCAACTTTGACTTTTGTGCCTCTGATTTTAATGAAAACATATTCTCAAAAACGCAATGAAAATATATTCAAAAAATCAAAAGCAAAAAAAACATTCAACAAGCCTATGCTGAAATTTGAAACAGTGACCTATTAAAAGTTTCTGCTTGACCAGCAGTGATGGAAACCCAATATCTGGGGAAAAAAATACACAGAAAGTGCCCCCTTGGATGCTCCTGAAAATGACATAATTTAATAAAACATAGAGTGTGGTAACTGTTCTGTGGAAAACTTGTGGAAAAAAAGCATTTGTACCTATCTTTTGGTGGAAAATCATGGAAAAGGGACCTCTGGATTCCCTGCCTAAATGATGTAAAAAAAAATTATAATAAAAAAAAGGCTCTCTTGTTGCCCTTTCAAGAGGATAAAACATTATACCTAGTGTCCACTGGATGGCCTTACCAGTATCTAAAGTGGCCCCTCAGATTCCCTTTCCGTTAATGAAATGCATTAAGTAACAAAACCATAAGTTATATGTTTGACTGTCATAAAATTTCTGCAAGTTCAGTTAAATACTGATAGTCCTGTGTAGCCCATTGTCATGGAATTGACAAATTGGTTCAAGTGTATTACAGAGTTCATCCCTGTGTAAAAACACCAATATTCCTTATGTAAATGTGGAAAACATGTATAAAATATCACTAGAATTTAGCTTGAAATGGGAATTAATGTACTTCTTTTCAACCATATATTTATAGCATTTTGTCTTTTCCTTTAATTTTATGAAACAGCCACAAAAGTTTTGCATCAGAGATTAGGGGTAAGGTGCTCAAAATGTAATGAAAGAGGACCAGATTGTAAATTATTATTATTATTATCATTATTATTATTATTATTATTATTATTATTGTTATTATTATTATTATTATTATTATTATTATTATTATTATTATTATTATTATTATTATTATTATTATTATTATCATCATTATTATTGTTATTATTATTATTATTATTATTATTATTATTATTATTATTATTACTACTACTACTACTACTACTACTACTACTATATTTTACAGCGAACCACGGGCCTGCTCTAACCGAAGTGTGTTTTATGTTTTTTTTTTTTTTGTTTTTTTTTTTTTGGTAACAGTGGGTTGAGGAAAATAGCCTACCTTTTGGCTTGAAGGCCAGAGCCAGGTGTGTTATGCAGCTACCTGATGATTACAGAATGCCAATGTGAGACAAAAACTGCGCCCTCTAGGGCTCGCGCTTATAATACCACAGGAAGTAATCTGACGTAACTGAAATCCCAAAGATGGCGGCGTTAACTGGTAAGTGATGTTTTGGCTAAAATGATTCGCTTTTCTTTAAGCACATGGTGTTTTCTTACTTGTGGTTTGTAAAGTATTCGCTCTACGTGGAGGTAAAATAGACAAGTCCAGGAGGATGAATGTGTAGGAACACATTTTGCTGACTTTTGGAGGAATGCGCACACTGACCTTGCTCTGCCTGCATTAGCACAGAGGCTAACAAGTTAGCTCTCTGTAACTCTTACGTGATTTACAGCTGTGGATCCAGGAGCATGCTAACAACAGCTAACACGTACAGAGACAAAATCACTTTAAAATACGCAAAATACATAATGTACTTTCATTTTCAGCGTTTTCATAGAATCATATTATGCTTGCTTCTCTGCTACTGTTAAATGTCACCCTCTATAAGAAACACTGACAAATCTAATTTAAGCCTAATATCTTAAGCTCATGTTTTGGTAGTCTCATTTGCGCGTAAGAAAATTGTATCCAGTAGAGTTTATTTTAAGGGCAGGTCTTAATCTACGGGGGCTCATCTTTAGTTTGGTAATTTATTGAACATCATACTATAATAGCTACCAAAATATATGACCTACTAAAACGTAAATACTTACCCAAAGTGGGGCATCGAATGACTTCAGGATGTTCATTGCGTGACTACTTTAGACCAGCACCATTAGTTTGTTATTAGTAAGGCTAACGTTATAATCTGCATCAAAAAGTATACTGTTTGCGTGAAACTTCTGTTACACCTTGGGATCCCCATTTTACAAGGTCACTCAGTGGTCTTTAATTACTGCAATATTAAAGTAAAATGATCAATAGCACAATTATATATCAACATGTCTTCACTTCTTCAATGCCTATGTGTTGCAGCGCCTCGCCTGGCCCTGTTTGGCAGTTTTTCAACAAGGTAAGAACCCCTAATCTTGTTCCTTGTTGTGAAACAAATTCAATCCAGCTCAGAGGTGTTGGTTAAGCATTAGAGGTTCACTTTACCCAGATAGATTATTTTAATTCCTATTTTTTGGGTATGTTTCTACCAAAAGAAATGAAATGCAGGTGAAATGTTCCAGAAAAAAATGACAGCAGTGGAAATGTAAAGTTGAGTAGGATTTAAATTGTAAACTTCATAAAGTATACCAAAATTCAACCCAAAAGTATGTAAAATGTCTATTTCTGTAAATATCTATAACTGAAATGAAGCAGGAATTGACAGGCTGTGCAGTCTCACTTTTGGTAACAGGATTCCTCAGCTTCTGTTTAGAGACAAGTCAAGTTAATCCTTTCAGGCTCTGCTAAATTTAGGAGGCTCAAAACAAGTCAGTGTATCACACACAACAATCTTCAAAATAGTCATCACATTTTATACATAAGGATATCATTTTCACTATAGGATGACTGTCTGACCTAGCTATGTGTGACACTCACTGACTTAATTAGTTGTTGTTGTTGTTGTTGTTGTATTTGCACTATACTCCCGATAAACTTTCCCTTCTCTTTGATCCACCAGTTTCAGAATCAGAAATACTTTATTGATCCTCTAGGGGTAATTTCTTAGTGAGTGACCTTTATGGATTTTTCTTATGACCACTCATTGTTTATGCTTTTTTCCTTCTGTCTGTTTTATAGGCCCATTTCAGCATTTGCTTTCCATCAGAAGAGTCTGCACAGCATTGCAAAAAATGAGAACACCACAACAAGGTGAGTTTCCAAGATATTTTGTGTTGCATTTATATCAACACAGAAATTCTGTGACTTTTTCCACGTGGTAAATTTGGCTTTCATTTGTCTGTTGCAGTGTGGTTCCAGTCAGAGAGAAGAGCACAGCAGTGGCTGCAGCCAAACCAGCTGCTGTTGCCAGCAGCAAGGGAGAGTATGTTATCACTAAGCTGGATGATTTGGTGAACTGGGCACGAAGGGTGAGTAGATGAAAGGATTCTGTCCCTGTTAATACTTTGATGCTTTAGGTAGATAAAGTTTTTGCCTTATTAAATAGACACCTCATTGGTTTTAGTTTTCAGACATAATAAAATTTAGTTATATGTCTAAAGAATTGCTTTGAGGCCATTCAGTGCTGGTCTTAAATGTAATGTAGTTGGAATGCCATCTCTTGTATTTTGTTCCCTAGGGGTTATAGAAAAAGTATTCCTTATAAAGGTTGCTTGCTGTTGAGGTTTATTTTTCTCATAAGCAAACAGGGCAACTCAAACAAAGGCAGAAACACAAGTGAGTCATGCTCAGTTGAATAGCACTGAACAATGACAGCAGAAGCAGAAGTCTGGGAGTCACATTTGTTGAGTTGAAATGGCAAAACAAGTCATTTAGCAGGTGGTACGAAGCCCGGGTGTGATTGGCTGAGTTCCTTTGGCTTTAGCTGCAAACACAGCTCATCTATTAAATAGGAAATAAGAGACCAATTTTTAAACCTCGAAACGTTTCTGTGGCAACCAAAACAGGCTCCATAAACAGACCATTTAGATTTTTTGGTTTTCATTGTGTTAATTTTGAATTATCCATGTCTGTGTCCTCTCAGAGTTCTCTGTGGCCAATGACCTTTGGTTTGGCGTGCTGCGCTGTTGAGATGATGCACATGGCGGCCCCTCGTTACGACATGGACCGATTCGGAGTCGTGTTCAGAGCAAGTCCTCGACAGGCCGATGTCATGATTGTGGCAGGAACACTGACTAATAAGATGGCCCCAGCTCTGCGCAAGGTGAGAGACAGAAAGAGTGGGATGCTGCAACAGTTACCATCTCTTCTCGATATTTGACACCCAAGGAAATGTGTCGAGACGGATTCTTGGGAAGTGGAGGAACAATTACAGAAATTCTCTTATCCTGCATTGCTTGTAGAGAACTAGCTTCAATTGTCCTTGCACACAGACATATCTGTGTGCAGGATGTGAGCACTGAGAACAGTATAGCTGTTCAAACGTAGGCGGGATTACGACCAGGCTGGCGGTGGATTGGTAGACTGGCACAAAGCCTCCCTCCAGCTGAGAGGACAGATTAGTTCTTTGTCAGACGTTATATATGTGTGACTGAACTTCATCTTTTCTCAAACAGGTGTACGACCAGATGCCTGAGCCCAGATACGTCATTTCTATGGGAAGGTGAGTCAACTGCTTGAGATATAATTAGGTTACTAGCACTGTTGTCTGTTCTGAATCCATTTACTCTC
Organism: Halichoeres trimaculatus; assembly: GCF_033239565.1. Taxonomy (NCBI): domain Eukaryota; kingdom Metazoa; phylum Chordata; class Actinopteri; order Labriformes; family Labridae; genus Halichoeres; species Halichoeres trimaculatus. The sequence goes on along the minus strand of NW_027437182.1, from coordinate 13,275,090 downwards.
CAGCTGATCTGACTACAGCCACCATGTGTCATTGGATGTTGCTCTCATTTGGTAAACTTCTGCTTTTGTTCAACTTTTGCTCTGTAGCCACGAGCATTTTCATCCCATTTGTTGGTAGTGTCTTATTTAAATGTTTAAATCAGTATTTATGAGGGAATTGTATTTTTTCTTCAGAATACACAGCTCTGCAAGTGGATATTTTTTTGGTATTATGTGTCTGGCTCTTGCCGTGTGGATGCAGTGTCACTGTCTGTAACTATCTTGTATAATTAAAGGTGCCTTTGTGATTGTTTTCTTCCAGTTGTGCCAACGGGGGAGGCTACTACCACTACTCCTACGCTGTCGTCAGAGGCTGTGACCGAATCGTACCAGTGGATATTTATGTACCAGGTGATTTAGCACCATATGGAATATGATTCTTCCATCTTACATTAAAAATGCTATTCCTTAAGAAGTGGCTTAGTATGTAGACACATTATGAGTCTCTACATAATGCTGGAGGAAATCCTCCTTTCAACTCATTCAAACAAAATTTTTAGTCAGACTTCTTTTTGTTGTTGATACGAGTATTTTTGAAGATGCCTTTAGAGAAACTGTCCTCTTAAACGCTCCCTCTTAGTATCACGTACAACTAAGGCCTTAATCATCTGCAGTTGCACCAACATAACAACACCAATGCAGTGTGGGCTAGCTGGAAAATTATGGCAGCACTGCATGTACAAAAACAATACCAGAGTTCAGAATTCTCAAATTTTACATGTTTTATCTTGTAGGATATTTGAGAGGACAGATGGAGCCTCTACTGTTTAATTCAGACTTCACTGCTGGTCTATGTCATCTTATTTTTGGTCCACCTTTTCAAGGCTACCGTTGCAAGCTTTTACCCATGAAGGTTGCAGTTAAAAGTGCAACTTAGCTCATGTGTTTGGTCAATCATTGTGTACTTATTAACCAATCACTTTACATCATGCTGCTCAAGGTTGTTCTGGTGGTGGGAGAGCTCCAACTGTGAAATAGAAATGGACATATTCTTCTCAAAGGCCTTCCAAGTACTACTGTATCATTATCCCGACTCTTTGATGTGCAAACGCAGCAAAAAGTTGCAGGTTCCCACAACTGTCCTGAACTATGAAAAAAGCTCCTGAACTCAGAAAATACTTGATTTTTCTTGCACACAAAGCTAGTCTAGATCCAGCAACTTCAGGGCTGAATGAAATACTATAAACAAGGCTAAACCTCCTCTGTGGTTGCTCACCTCACAGTGTACGTAGTGACTAAAAATGGTAAAAACACTCAAAAAGTGGCTTTAAAAAGTCTTCACACTCAAAACCACTGTGATTTTTATGTTCAACAGTCACATGTGTAGATTTATGTTGAGGTGTTCATCTACTTTTAGTGTTGTGAACTCTTACTGTAACAAAAATATGATTTCTTCACAATTGTCTTTTTTATTTTCAGACAAACAGCCTCCTTCATGCTGGTTACTGTACAGAACAGTCATTATTTAGCCATGTCTTTAAGATGTCTGCTGTGCTGTCACTCTGAAATTAAAATCCAGTCTTTCTAACATTCCTCCTCCTGTCCTCAGGATGTCCCCCTACTGCAGAGGCTCTCCTGTATGGAACTCTACAGCTGCAGAGGAAGATCAAGCGCGAGAAGAAGATTAGGATCTGGTATCGGAAGTAATGTGTTATATATGTGTGTGTATCTGATATGTAAATCTTGTATTTTGGGTTTCATTTGGAGCACTGCTCCTCTTCAGTGTAGAGCTTCAGAAACAATTTCAATAAAATCACTGTTGTAATTTGTGCACAGTGCAATGCTGCTTATTGTCATCCACACTTAGCCATCACTCTGTTCAATTTTTCCTGCTTTAATAGTTCGGTTTAAAATGTCTGGAGACTTTCTGTAACAAGAAACAGAAAAACTATTCAAGTTACCATATTCAGATTATTCTTATGAAACTCAGTTCTCTGTGTCAGCTAAAGGAGAGTGTCATCCTGTATGATCTTAAAAGTTATTTTGAATAAACTGGGCTCATAAAAAGATTTTACTGATGTTTTTCTTTCTACACAAACTGCTTCAGCCAGTTTAAACCACTAGGGGGCTCCAGTGATATCAAACTCTGACCTTCAGATCTCTGCTTCACTCTGCAGCAGGTTATTAGGAGACATCATGTGTTATTAAACCAAGAAGTCATGATGTGCTAAAACATTTAAGTAAAAGGTTAATGTCACAGCTTCAGTGTTTTGCATATTCAAGCACAACTGTAAACCAGCCACTATGACTGTGTATAAAGAGTGAGCAGAGCTGCTTCTCTGCATAAACAGTGTGAATAAACACTCATCACTACACTTCTCTGTTGTTTTGAAGGGCCTTTTTTAAAACATGCCATGCTGTCTTATTTTATAATTTGTTGTTGGCTGGTGAGCATGATGGCTGTGCAGTTAAACCCTGTCACAGTCATCTAAACATACACCATGCTCCTGTTGAAGGGTAACTGATGCATTAGTCTTTAAACCTGCATGTTTATGATCTATGCGCACAAGTTTGGAGTCTTTAACACAAAGGAACAGAGTACAAAAAAGTTATGTTAACCAAACACTCCTTGAAATTCACCCATCATGCTGCATCTGGACTTTCTTTAGAAACAAAATTTCTTGCTTGTAACCTGTGTAAGCATTGGTTTCTGGAATAATACATGGCAGAGAAACCTGAACCATGGCAGAGGGCATCCAAAACTTTGCATAATTACATTTGACCTAAGTTTGCTGTTTTGTTAAAAACATCAAATTATTTTTTTTACACTATTATTGTTTCTAAAAACCTGTAAATCAAGTTTTAATGCCAAAACATCCAAGCTGTAAGTAAGACAAGATGCTTCATCCTCCTTGTTGTGACAGAGAACTTTATATATAGAATACAAAGGTAGCCGAAGTATTATGGTGTGTAATCCTGCTCTGCGTTATACCGGGATGTCTTGGCACGTGGCTCCAAGTTTATGAGTTAAGATTCATTTTTCCTAGCAACAATAATGTTGAAATGCTTGAAAAATGAACACACACACCATGATCCACTGTTCTTTTTTCTCATCTTGTTTTCTCATCTTCCTCTCTGTTCTGCCTCTTCTTCTTTTTCTGTAGGTAGTCTTTATATGAGTCATGTGCTCCTGATTCAGGTCTGAGCTCCACCAGCTGCTGTAGTTCCCCCACTTGACTGCAGCTGCTGTTGCATCATCTATCCTTCTAATGATTAATGTCTCCAGGCCAGGTGGTGACTTATCCCCATGTGTTCTGATAACATGCACCGTTATCTACCGCCATAAATTCATCTCACTTAATACTGCTCTCTTTACTCATCCTGGACCATTCCTAAACGTTACTATACACAGCAAGACTAAACATGTAAAATTTAAGATTAATGGTTCATGGAGAAGAGACCAAATCAGATAGGTTTCTCTTTAAAGAATCATGCACTCACTTCAAACCACATTTGTAGAAATCCTCTCGTGACATGCATGATACTAAAACATAACATACTGCAAGTCTAAAACTAGACTACAGGCTTCGTGGGGTGGAAGTGCAGCTTTCTTGGCATCATGTTGTTTTAGTCTGCTGCTTTCTCACATATTTGCTGCTGTGAAGAATAAACTGCATAAAATAACACTGAGGCAGCAAAATCTGCTGGGAAGGAGCAGCAACACAAATTCACTTCAACTCAGATAACAAATTTACTCCATAAATAGTACAATGTTCAAACCTGATGCTATGTAGTAATAAAACTGTAGGTATAATAAACTCCAGCACCATGTAAAGAGAGATTGGACGGTTATTTATTGAAAGTGGCATACAATGAGGCAGAATGAGGAGATCAGATGGTTAAGGCACTTTAGGGTAAAAAAGAAAAAAAGGCTGCTGTTTTAAACTCTACGCCTTGGTAATGGTGGGAGTGATCATCTTGTTGAAGGAATAGTATTTGCATTCACTGGGTGGTGCAATGTCCATGGTGGTGGTGCTAATCTTCTCCTTCTTAAAGCCGGATTCAAGCAGATGAGGCACCTGGGTCTCCTGAAAATCATTAACAGGTAGAAGGGGAGGTCACGGTGAGGCGGCTCAGCCTGATCACATTTATCAGTAACCTTGAAGTAGATGAACTTATTCAACCCTGATGCTCAGCATCAGAGTTGAGCAGTACAGATAAAATACGGAAAACTTGAGTCTACGTGCTCCTGTAGATTATTAATCTGGGGAGGGGGGTCGAGACATTAAGTTCTTAGAATGTTTTTTATATAATGTTAAAGTGGTTGAAAAAAAGACTATTTCAAAAACACAAAGCTAAAAAAGCTTGACTGAGAAGTAAACCAGGAGCATAACAGCTGCATTTATGATATTTCAAAAGTGAGGCAGTGAAGGTGACCAACCTCAAACATCTTCTCAATGTTGTCGTACTTTGTCTTGAGCAGCTCGCCCCAGGAGGTCAGGTTGCAGTAGGTGAGGACGCCTCCGGTCTTCAGCAGCCTGTGAGCGTGACCCTGCAGGGAGACTAAATCAATCAGTCGTTTGGCTCTGTCAAAAAATGACCTGAGGCAGAGAGACGGGCCACAGTACGTGCACTAAATCTAAGCTTTGTATGATCTATGGCAATATCTTGACACTAACAGGTCATCAATGGTACCAACAATTTCAAGTATTTAATAATCCTCTTTCAGAACTTTAATCTCCTCAGGAACTCCCCTCACAGCGGAGGTGTATGACTGCAGGGTTGAGTTATAGTTTAACTTCCTACCTTAATGAAGTCAAATTGGTGAGTGTGCCATTTATCCTCTGACAGAGGGTATGTGTCATACAGGATACCTGAAATGGAAAAGGAAATTTGTTTATTTTAGTGCACTGTTTTCATCTTGTCCAACTATCGTTTAAATCACCTTGGGGTGCAAAACATTCACTCTGTTACTTAAACATTAGACCTTGAATGGAAGAGGCATTCTCATTTTCAGCAATACATAACTTGGTGCACTTCTGTGGTTATAGACAAGCTACTCATTAAATGTAGATGAAACAGAAGCAGAGGATGTAGTTTGACAGTTTTCAGGTGTTTCTAGAGAGGCTGCACAATTTTTTTGTTTGATTTGTCCAAACCGCCTGCTTCAATTTACTTCAGAATTAACAGAAGTATTAAATCTGACACACTCCTGTGTGAAACATCCTCCTACATCTGGTTTGATTTCTTACCATCAAAGTGGTTGTCTGGCAGTGTTGGGACGACATCTTCCCAAAGGCCCTTCAGAGGGACAACCTGCAGCAGCACAGAGATGCAAATGCAAACAGTTACGTCCCTGCTACAAAAAATATGTTGATAAAGGTAGACTGTACCCCCTGACTAACCTTATGTGGCTGAGATTTGGCCCAGTTCTCGAGTCTGGCAAAGACTCCGTCATTGCACTCGATGATCCAGTGCTCCTCGATGGGGAAAGACTCGATTTTGGTGGCCGCAATGGCCATGCCGAAACCAATCTCCAGAACCCGACCACCTGTCATACAACACACAAGGCAACACCATTAGTGAATATTAATATTACCTAAAGCTTTTCCAGATTTTTGCCTGGCTCATTTGCTCCTTTGCAGTGTTCAACAACAAGAAATACGAAAAAAAGTCATTGAGTTTACACTTTGAAGCAAAATCATCAGCTAAACTAAATTGTAAATCATTATTGCTCTGAGGGATTAGCAAGATCATAGCCCCTTCTTATGTAATTTGTTGTTAAAAGCTTAACTTCTCAATGCTTGTCTCTGCTGGGTGTAGATCAGGGGCTTGTTGGTTATGTCTTGCTGGTTAGAAAGGCCAAAGGGTTTCATTTCCCTTCAGAGAGGCATAAAAATAGATGAGGGGTAAAGGTTATTTGTTATTAACTGACCTCTTTATAATGATTTACTGGAGCTCGCACCAGCTACTTAGAGCAACTTTAATTTAATTTTGTTATGAATACACTAAAGGCCCTCTGAAAATTTGCATGCTGTTACAACCAGCTCAGATAAGGCAGAAGAAGCCCACAGAAACACTCGAAAACCACCATACCATCCTTTGGAAAAACTGCATTTTAATTCATGCAGTATGCATTGTACTGTCCAAGCACCGTTACATGCTTCATCAGAGTGCAAAATACACATGCATTAATACAGGGTTTTGTGGATGGTTTTAGTGCACGTTAGTCCCTTCCCACATGTCTGCGAGGGTGTGCGGATCAGTCTATTTTCACACAAAGCTAAGAGCAGATGAGCTGTTTCCCCCTGCAGTCTTCTTGGTCAGTTCCCATGAGTAGAGTAACAGCTGCTGTAGTATTCACAGAGCACTGAGCACCATGCTGCTCACACACTTACACGCGTGCTTTCAGTTGGTGTACCAAAGGACAGAAGGAAAAGACTGAGATATGTGTAAATATCACTAACAAAATTAATTTAGCATAAATTTATTTACATAGCAAACACTCCTGGATATTATGAATATTATAATAAATCTTCCATTAAAAGCTGCAGTTTTTTGTTTATAATTCATTGAGCAATTGTCTTTGCTAGAAATTTTATTTCAGCTTCATCAAAACTGCCAATTACCCATGCGCCTGTAATGCCACCTGCCCTTTTGAGATAATGCCGGGCTACCCAACTCTATACTTCAAAAGATGAACATGACAGGTGCATGGGTACAATAATATCCCAAAATATATTTTTTATCATCCATTATTTCCATGTTTCCAAGTTATATTTGAAAATAAAAATCATGGTGACAATATAACTTTTCCCGAAACTTTAAAAAACATTGTCTCCTTATTCTAGACTCTCGTACCATGGCTCCTTTTGGGAGTCCATTATCGGACGCATATTGTCAAGTCAATGGAGTGTCCGATAATGGACTCCATTAATATCCAATAAATCAAACGGCCACTTTTACCTTTTGAGGCTGCAACGGTTGACAAGGAGTGCATGTACGGGGTCTCCCAGCGTTCCATCACGGGTTTGCCCATGATCTCCAGGTGAGTGTCGGTCTCATTGTAGCCGGCGTTAGCATCATGCCAGGAGGCCTTGCAGTCCTCTCCCTTGGAGAAAATGGGCTGAGCAGTGGAGGTCATTTTGCTCTGATGTGGGGGAAGGCAGTGGTTGTTGTTTGGTTCTGGTAATCGGTTTGGCAGGCTCTGTCTCCACACAGAAGAGGGTGAAAGGCAGGAGGCGGCGGTTTATATCGGTCTCAGAAGTGCTGACACTGCGGGAGTTTCACTACGGGTCAAATGCACACACACATTCCCAGAGTACGAATGGAGACAGCAGCGCCAGAGATCCTCTATAAATTAGATGTCTTACTCAGCGCTAAATATCTGTGGAACTAATGTATCAGTCCCTAAATGTTTAGTGGTCAATTTTGATTAAGTGATAGGTTTTGTCTTTGACCAGAGCAGAGGTTAAAAAAAAGAAACTACTACATTTTTAATTCAGTGAGCATTTGGACAAGTGTCTGGAAAACACTTGTCCAAATGTTCACTGAATTCTCAGGTGCTGGTGACTTAACTTCTAAAAATCTAAGTAAGGCCCCTTTCTCTTGCACACTTTACTTTTCTGGGAAAAAGTAATTAAATATGCTCCAATTCAACACCAGCAAAGATAATATCATGTCACTTCATTTAACAGGCATAACTGTGTCTTAAGTGACTGTTTTGTCCATCAGTTTGTGGTGTTTTTGCCAAACTGTGCTTACTGCCCCTTTCTTTGCTGCAAACAAGATTGCCAATTACCTGACCTCTATCCCATCAAAAAATATATATATATTAAAAAACAACTACCCAGGAACTAACATCCATGTACATATGCTTTTCATTATTTTAATCTGTAGATAACTATATTGTCAAACCCAAGCTTCATGTATTAACTTACTGCTATAATTTCATTCATCTATTTATTTGCTTTTAAATAGATATTTTTTGAACTTACTTCATCCTTTCTGTACTGAGAGTTTTACTGAACATTGAAACTTCTTGTTTTTGACTAACTTGAGCATATGTGTGCATGTCTTTTGTTTGGCTGAGTTTTTTTTTTTTTTCTTTCCCTCTTTTCTTTCTTCTTTATGTAAAGATAAACATTGCTAAACTGCATTTTTGTACTCAATAAAAACTGAAATACACAAACTGAAAAAAAAAATCTTGGAGGAGGGTATTTTTATTAGTATTTCCAGTTTAGTCAGCGGGTTGTTATTCTTGCAGGCGAGCAACAGAGTGAGAGCTCTTATATTTTTTCTGCTCTCTGATCTTTGGCATGGACAGCTGGAGTCAACCAGTGCACTGGATCTTATTCACACATGCTCCTATTGCATAACAATATTTACCACCAGATGAACCCTACATGTAGTAAGTTATTAAAAGCTGATTTACCTTTGAGAAACGGCAAAGACTTTTAAAACTGCACTTAGGCTTACATTTTTGACTGTGCAACTTCTCAATGCACCTGATTCACTTCAACCACAATTTAGACTGCCACTCCTCCTTTGCACAAAAAGTATATTCACGTTTACATAGTAGCTTTTGTTTCAAGGTTACTGAATCTTCTTACCACAGAGGCGGTGGTACTCTCCATGGTAATTATGTAAAATGATCAGTGTAACATTTCTCTTTTGGGATGTCTAACTTTTTTCGAGAGAATTTTTAAAAAGCAACATTTTAACCCTGAATTCCTTACAAACCACCATTTAACAATGTTTCACTGTCACTTAGCCTCTCCCATGTGTTGCATGAATTGCTGCACCATGAGACAAAATGACGGTCAAAAATACATCATCTGCTCATCTTCACAGCCCCTCTGCCCTGGTTACCCATCATCCTCTTCAGTCCCATTAGGTGAAGCTGAGTGGAAGCGGCTTCTCAGTGAGGGTCCTCATCAGATTGCAGATTTTCATCCACCTACCACTCACACACGAGGCCCTTCATCTACACTGCCTTTGAATAATACTTATTTCCACAGAGCTTCACATTCCTGCAGCAAGCACTGCCATGAAAACAATAAACCATTACTCTTTTTGTGCACTTTCAAAATGTTGTCATGCACACACCTCCAAAAAAAAGCCCACCAGAAACCTTTTGATGAGATTTAGTACTCTGGGGCTGTGCATTTGTGGGCTAATTGTGCAGGAAAGACTGAAAGCCAGAGGGATCATTTGCAGTGATTTCAATTACAGTACTTTAGAGACAATGGTTGATACAATGCTTAATCAGACTTACAAATACGGCACGGCTAGCAACCCAGAGCCAGGGTGGTGAGCGTAGCTGAAGTCTGAAGTCTAGCTTTTCTTGAAGCACATGGTGGCTCACTCACCGCAAGACTGCACATTTTAACACATACTCACATGTTTTGAACTGAGTTTTTTTATTATATATTTATCATCTATTGGGATACAAAATAAAGAATTTAAAGCCCTCCCAAGTTATCATCTTTCAAAACAAAGAAATCAATATGAATGTATGATAAATTAACAAAATTGACAGCAATACTGCATTCTATTTCATACTTGTTAAACTCTAAATATCTTAAATTCAAGTTGAAACAGGCTTGATGTTTTGAGGATGACGAGCCAATGTTTATGAAACCATGTAATATTTTACTTAAATAATGAATTTTTTTTTTTATCAATTCTACCCGACCCTTCATAAATATTTCCCTGTTTTAGTGGAATTGGATAAATTTCCTCTTAGCCTTTTCTATTATCACACATCATTACTGACTGGCTTTTTGTCTGTTTTAGTATCCTTCTAAACTTTGGCTCTGTCCTATTTCTCTCCATTAAATGAATGACAACATGCTTTTTGTTCTTTTTGCCTCTCTGCTTCTCCTCAGTTTATCTCAGTGTTACAATAGTTACTTTATTACATGACCTGTTTCGTCACATGCTTTTCCTCTGCTCCCCACTTGACCTCACATCTCACCAGTGTCTCCAGCATTCCTCCTTTGGCCCACTCAAACTTAAGCTAAGTGTCCGGTGATCAGGGTCAAAGGGAAGCAGAATTCTTCCACAGGTCAGCTAGATAAACCCTCCTTTTGTTATCTGTCAGTTCAGAGTCCTCTCGTGGTTTTTTAATCACAGATCCACAGATTTCACTAACAGACTTTGAGTCAAAACAACACACGAGTGAATCACACATGCAATACAAAAAAAGATAAAATTATAAGAAGTTGAGTTATTAGTCGTCTGAAACTGTCATTTTTTTTTCCCAAAAAAAAAGAGAAATACATTAGTGTTGTTCTTAAGAAAACCATGGACTCCGGCCCCCTGCTGGTAGCCATCTAGATGTAAACAGTGTGATTTTCCATAACATCTCACGCATTACAGCACAAATGATGTGTGAGAGCAAGATTTTAGCATTGAGTAAACCTAAGATGATACAATACTGGCCTTTCTTGGTTCTGTATTTCTCAAACCCAATATCTGAAATCAACCTTTTTCTCTTATGTCTGACATTTTATAGACAAGAGGACCAAATTATTACTATTCAAAGTGAACTGCATGCTTACTTGTTGACAGATGCATGGCTTTGGATGTAATGCAACTGTTTGTTTTTGATCCCCTGAGCATAAGCACAATGTTTTTTTAATTTTTTTTTTTTTTCACAAGACATGAAAATTAGCAGATCATAAATGATGGCAACAAATCCTCCATTCATATGCAGTTATTTCTTTATAAATGTAGGGAGACAACTTCAGCAGATGAACTTGGAAGCTGTGCCATCAAAAAGCTTTTTGTTCATCACAACAGAATGATAATGGATACAAATTATACAAAAACTGCAAATTACACAATAACTATTAAGAATCTGCTCTTTGACTTATCTGGAAAAAACAAACAAACCCATCAACAATGAATGAATTACACAGCGAGTGGAGAATTGCTGGTGGTCTGCACTGCTGGGATGCTGTGCCGCACTTAACAGGAAGAGGGCGCTGTGATTTCTTTTCACACAGATCCAAGGAATTCCTTCTCCTTTGGGAATATTTCCTTGCAATTAGCAAAGTGTGGTTGTGTGGTTTTAAGACAGTTGTCCAAGATGAATACTAAATTATTAATTTTTCCAATACTCTTCCATAATACTCTTTCCATATTGCCTGTTGGATACCTTGGTGTCTGCATTGAATTGTAGAACTTATTGTATTTAATTCTGTTTAAAAACAAACCTTGTTAAAAAAGAAATGCACATAATTCCCATTCTCTTTCCCAGAAGTATCTGCTTCATTATCACAACAGCACATGAACTATGATGACTCAACTACAAAAAGCTTTGTATCTATGTTTCTCACATATCCTTAGTAATACAGTTGTTTTTTCTAATGCTTACATATTTATTTTATTTATCCTGTTTGTGTTGAGCTGTTTCGATAAGTTTGGGCTACAAATGCAAATTAGCTTTAAACGACAACAACAACAACAAAAGAATATTAACATATATATGTAATACAACACAATTCATTTTAAAACAAATAGGGGCTTTATAGCTATATTGATCGAAATTGAATCATTTCCATGTGAATGCTCAAAAGTAATATAGCAAACACAGCTTCTTAAAAGAATGTGAAAAAAGAAATGTAAAACTGTGTTCAACATACATATGCTGTTATATTTAAATAGCTCTGCAGAAATTGGTTACTTTATAAAGCAGATGTTTGGCTCCCATCCATTAATATTTCTGTGCAAATGCAGTATGTTAACATAAACACAGTTTAACACAAGGTGTAGCAGAGCACTCAGCTTCACTTAGACTTCAATCACTTGCTGTCAGAGGCTATTTTTAAAGGAAATTGAAGGGTATTGTACCTGAAAGGTGTTATTTACGTACATTATGTGTCAGTTCTATTACTTATGTTTCATATTTTAAATGTCAGCGTTTTACGCTTGTCACTTGTGTTGTTTTATTTTTCATAGTCAGATGGCAGATGTCATGTAATTATTTTAGTTCTCTTTGAGGTACTGGAAACTTGAATATGTTCAGCTGAGTAATGTGTATGTTCAGGCAAATGCAAGACTGTTGAATTTGAGATGGAGTAACTTAGTGATTCTAGTTTTGACATTTGATAGATAACAGATTAAACTGCACTGAGTAAATTTATTTCATCTAACTTTTGAAAACATTTTCCCACCGAAGATCTGAGGTTTTTCCTCAAACAAAAGTCCCACAGTTTGTCATAAATGTCAGGGCACAATGATACATACTGTCTGGCATATATAAGCCATGATCTGAATCCGCTTGTCTGTACAGCACATAACCAGTACAAAAAAAGATAAGAAGTACTCTTCCAGTTTTTCATCGTAAAGGGTGGATGTTACATTTAAATTTTAAAATTTGACTGATGCTTTGAGTTGTTGTGAGTCATGGCATGACAACAGCAAAGCACAACTTTGCTTGTTTGCCTTGATCCACCTCCCAATATCTTTTTATTCCACCTTCTGAGACAAACTGGGGAGCTTATGGTTCAAAGTGAATCTGGTTCTGCTCAAGGTTTCTGCTTGTTGAGAGGACATTTCTTTCCAGTGTACCCGGTACACTGTTGTATTACTAAGTAATATAGCCAGGGCTTGACATTAACACCGGCCAATCGGTCAAATGCAGGTGGATTTCGGCAGTGGCTAGTAACACCACCACCACCTCCCACTGGCCACTTTGGTGGGTTGAATTTTATCTCAAACATGGAGCAGAGAGACAAGCAAAAAGATGACTCTGATGATGAAAGCTCTGAGGAAATTTAATTTATCTCTCCTTCATCGTCATTCTCATGAAAAAAGAAATGGTTTTCTGATTACAATCGTTAATAAATATTTAAGCAGACAATGTCTCTTGCTGAGTTTTTATCAGTTCAATTAATCCCATTTACCATTTCATTATAAGCTACAACAAACTACTATTTTAATTACTAGACTAATAGACTGCATATTTTCATATAAAAGGAGCACAATGTTACACACAACTTTATCAGAGCTGAAGTCTGATTAAGTATCTGTGGATTTTAACATTGATGTAGTCTTGTTTTGAGTGTGCATAGGGGTCCTTTACATTTAAAGAGGTTGTAAATCTTTTTTTAAGTAAACTTTAGCATGTCATCATTGGCTTTATCATATTGAACATAATTATCCAACAATAAATTGTGGCCAGTGAAAATACTGAGTGGCTAGTAACTCAGGGATACCACTAGCCACAGTGGCTGGTGAGCAACAAAGTTAATGTCAAGCCCTGAATATTGCTAAAGGTAAAGTATCTTGAAATAACGATTGTTATAGCCAATTTACTGTATAATTATTCCCTGCTAATATGGTCTGAAGATGAGGACAGCAAAATGTTTTTGAACTGACTTTAAATAAAGGTTAACATGATAGAAACACCTGTCTTCCAGACGGATTCTTTCAAAATGAAGAAAACTGGTAGGCCCTTAACATGTTCACTTTTGTGCTACCGAGGGCAATAATCGGCCTTCACTTCTGATATCATTGTATTCTTTATTAAACCTTTATGTCCTAAGAGAGCTGTCTGCTTTATATTGTGTAAGTGTCTTTAATGGCTATCTGTAAGAGCTGCCTCTTTACCAGGCTTCCTTATTAAAACAATTTCCTGGTAGGAACGTGTAATGCACTAAATGTGAAATAAAAAGACCCCTGGGTTTAGAGCATTTATCCACCCCTCTGGGAGAGATAAAAATAGTGGAGATGGTGCAGGCTGGTTGAGTGTAATGTTCCTTTAAAGCCGCTGCCCCCTGCAGCGTCGTCATTGCGCAGAACAGTTTGAACCAAAAAGCGGAGTGACCTTCCTCCGCTCTCAGTCTGAGAGGGGCAGCACTGAAGCAATAAGCCGGTCACAGCTCCTACATCCCCCCCCACGCTAGCCTCAGAAATGAATAACAACTTAGTCGGAGATGAAGTCGGGTAAGACCTATTCAGTAAAGCTTTCCGTTGCATGCGGCTGGAACTGTGAACTGGACTGTAACTTAGAGTTAGCATGCTGTCTAACAAGCTGTCATTTGACAGCTAACGTTAGCCAGCAGGCTAAAATAGCTGTACTTACTTAGCGAGATCGCTAGCCAGAGGAAAGACGGCTAAAAAGTGAAAGTGATCGTCAAAGTAGCTTATTCTTTACTGTTATTGCACATGGAGAAATGTGTCGTGTTTGTCTGAAGTGCTGACAACATGCCTGTCAAAGGAAAGGCTGAGGTGTAGTTACTTATTTGAGAGCTGTTCTCAGTTAGCTCGGAGCAGCAGAGCTAGCTTAGCTCGCGCTGCCAGCGAAGCGAAAGTCTCCAGACTTCAGCAGCGCGAGGACATTTAGCGGGCACTGCTGGAGGATGGAGCATCCTCGTCCACACCAATCCTTAATTTAAGTAACAAAGGCTACATATTGCTCGGTCTAATATTTCTAAAGTCGTTTGCTCGTCTGACATTTGTACGTTTTAAACTGACGTCAAACTTCCAGATGAACAACCCGCATCTGAATTCACCTGTCCGCGTGGAGGGAGTCGAGCAGTCGCTCTCCTCCGCTCTCCCCTGACAAGAGGAGATTGTGGGTTTCTGTCTCGTAAGCTGGAACCGGTGTCAGTCAGTTTCTGCTGCAGTTTTCGGTGTCAGTTCGCCAGTTAAGTGTTTTCTTAGCATGCTAAACACCCCGGCTCTGTCCCGGGGTAACTTACGTGGCAGGAGGTTCAGAAAAAGCCCGAGATTGTCGAGGCCATTGCATTCATTGTTCGAAGACTATATTGACATCCTCTGTCAAGACCGAATCTAACATGACTCACACAAAACCAGGAGCATTATCTTTGTAGCCGTGTGTATAGCTCCCTAAGCTGCACCAGCTTTGGTATTAGCGTTGCCTCATGTTGTGTAATATTTGTGTACTTGGCTGTTTAGTCAGCTGTAGCGTTGGTATGCCTCTGAAACTGTGCCTGCATCCTTCTCCAGGAATACGTTCATATTACTATCTTTTTAGGTCTGTGGATGGGTAGACCTTTTCTCAGTGTGTGGTCACGCATTTTGTATGTGACTTGGTCATGATCCCTGTGAAACAGTTTGTCTTTTATTCCGTCCCAAAGTGATGATGTATGACTCAGTAATTGACAATGTATGTACTTCTTTCAGGAAACTTTTTGTGGGAGGATTGGACTGGAGCACCACACAAGGTAGGTCACAAATATCCCTTAAAAAGGCTAAGTCGTTTCATTCAGTGATGATTTCTGAAGGGGACGGATGTACCTGCAGGTGCTGTCCCACACCAGGATCTTGTCAGAGTCTTGTTGGAGTTTGAATCTAGTTGAAAGACATCAGCTGATTTTTCTGGCCACATTAAATAGGGATGGGTACCTTTCACATTTGAAACGATACTGTACAGATGCCCGGTACCTGGCAATCGGTACGGGTACTCAACGGTACCAATTTTCGGTACTTTTTTGTGTTCATGTGGTAAAAAATATCAATTTGTTTCATAATGGAATTAAAAAAACATTCAATTTAACAAATTTATTCTTCAATATATAACCTTGAAATGCTGTGTTCATGTCCAGCATGGAAAATCACTTACTCTTCCACTCCTTCACAGTCGCAAAGATGCATTTAGGTACCTAAACATGGTACCTTTTGTTTTTATGTGAATCGGTACCCGGTACTTTTGACAGAATTTGGTCGATACCTACAAAAGTACCTAATTCGGTACCCATCCCTAATATTAAACTAGAATATATTACTGAGCTGGGCAATATCTTATATAAATACAAAATAAAACCTGCTAAATATGCTCCTGCCTTGATGTTATCATTGGTGCCATTAATTATATTTTGCAAATGACAGTAATTCTGTAACTAGAAGTAAGCTGTGTGAAATGCTTTCTGTAAATATGATAATGTGGATATGATGGTGTGGCAGGTGAAGAAAGCCTTACTTGTACTTAATATGCGGTTTGCTTCATTAAGTGCTTTTACAACTGTGTATTGACACCATTGGATACTGATGTAACACATTCTCTCAGTTATGGAGAATGGTCAGTTTTGACAATAAAGAAAGCTGCTTTGTGGGAAAACATGGTTACAAATAATAGGGTAAGGTATAGAGAGTACATAATCATGAGTAACACATACACATAACAAGCGTTGTAAGGTAATAATTGTGTAGTGGTATGCTACAGAGTGGGCATTACTCATTGATGTTTGTATATAAAATCTAGAAACAGTATTTATTTCTCAGTGTGATGCTTTGGCTCTGCAGAAAAGAAACGAGTGGCAGAACTGTGATCTGCATTTCCTTTATCTGTAGATCTCATCATATACATGCATATATCCCATGAAGTGTTTCCTAAGTCTGCCTGTTTCCTCTGCTCATGTTTACTGATGCTCTTTTCTTGTGTACAGAATATGTCATTGTGATTTTTGCTTCTCTCTCAGTTTCTGCATTGTATGATTAGCAGGGGTGTCACAGTTTGGATTCTAAATCTAAAATCTATCAAAATGAGCATCCATAGAGAGAGAGGGAGAGACAAGAAATTAAAACACTTAAGATGACTCAGTGTAGCTTATCGCTGGTGTGCAGCTGCACTTCAGGAACCATAATACACTGCAGAACTTTTGGATTACACAAAAATAACAGAAATACTTAAACTAGGACTAGAACATCTTCCTGCTTCTCAGAATTCATCACTGTGCTGGTCCGGCTCGGGCAACTGGTCTCTGTGTTTGGTTTTAGTGCTCTGCCTGTGACAACATTTGGTCGTCTCATACATAACGGTCAAACATCACTTTAACATGGAAGAAATGTGTTTTTTTTGCTTTTTTTTAAGACTCCACAGAGTTTAATAGCCAAACTTGAGGCAATAAGTTTGCCTGTTTACAGGACATAGAGAGGGAACGGACCACAGTGGTCTGGTGGAACAGACAAGTGGTTGAAACTCTGGAGAGACTGATACATGTCCAGAAAATGACCCGTAATCAGAATTTACCAATATCTGTAATAATTGAGGAAAGTGAGTGTACCTGATGATGAAAAAGAAACCTTAGGTTATCATCTCACTACTCAAAGTCAAACCAAATCACAGAACAGTGACATCATATTAACCACTCTCTCAGATCTATTTGGTCTAGTTCCTCTGAAGCCCTTCTCTGTCTCTTGCTTGGTTGGTTATTGTGTAACACTGCACAAGGGCTTGCCTGTGTTAACAGCGCTGTTAACATTAAGATCTGAGCCACAACTCTATAACTCAGAGCTTGTTTCCGTGGCGATGCCTCAGGGCTTCCCAGCGATGAGAAAAGCAATTACGATAACTCGCTCCAAAGTGAGTCTTCATTTGTTCAAACTTGCACTCCCTGCTTCTGTGGGTGTGTGCGGGCGTCACACTAGTAGGGTGTATATTTGGTGCTGTGAAACATGACAGTGGGTCAGTGCTTTGTTTGCTCTTCAGAAATACTGAATGTGACTGCGCTGCTTTAGGGTTTCATTTGGAAAAACACTGGAGCTTTTCCAAACACCAGCTATTCCTCAAAATCAAGATCATTGAATAACTGGTGATGATTCTGGTATAAGATTGAATAGTGCTTGATTTTTACTCCCCCGGCTTTTCCTGTCCCAGCTACACTTTCTTTTGGGTTTAGGTGCTGGAGATATTTTCTCAGCACCATTAATCATAAAAGCACAAGTTGTATAAATGATGATTACACTTCTTTATGTGGCAAACAGGGCTTTTAATATCAAATGTGCAGTATCCCTGTGTGGTTCTATGCTTACTGAAATGCAGAATGTCTTTTACTGTTTCTTTCCTCAGAGACGCTGAGAAACTATTTCTCACAGTATGGGGAAGTAGTAGATTGTGTCATCATGAAGGACAAAACTACAAACCAGTCGCGAGGCTTCGGCTTTGTCAAATTCAAAGATCCCAATTGTGTACGGACGGTGCTGGAGACAAAGCCGCACAATCTTGATGGAAGAAATGTGAGTATTTGAAATCAAAAGAGCAGATAGTCGAATCAGCTCGAGTAATCTGCCTGCGTTTTGTGTCGGACAATGTGAAAAGCCCGTCCTGTGTTTCATCCTACAAAGGAGTCAGAACTTATTGAAGGAGAAGCACAGTCTGGCTTTTGGTTGTACCTGCCTGCAGACATTAATTCAGATGATGCAGAATTTTGGCATCTGTATGCTTAACAAGACTTACCTGTTTACAGTCAGATGAGCTAAACTGGCAGTTAAACCTGGATTTTTTGGAGATGTCTGTTAATCTGGTTTTAACCTCTTCATTAATGCTTTCTTCCAGCCAGTGTCCCATGAATGACATGCCGCCTCCTTTTGTCTGTTAACTAAGCCAGCGTAGAATAAAAGCTTTGATGGCTTCAAATCACTGTGTTTCAGTACATATGTTTCTGTGTAGAGAGAGGTGAGCCAATAGACTGTAATGGATTCAGTGAGAAAGAGCATTTCAAGGTGCCTTTAATTTGGGCCGAATGTCAAACGTTTTTTTTCCTCTTTCCCTTTATTGCTGTCAGATCGACCCCAAGCCGTGCACTCCCAGAGGAATGCAGCCTGAAAAGTCTCGAACCAAGGAGGGCTGGGTAAGTGGACTCTTATTTTCACTCTGGGAGGCTAGACAAGGACATCAGTGTCTCAATCTTCACACAGTGCCTTTGACCTAAATCTATTTTTCTGGACTTTTCCTTTTTTTAAATGATGTGTTGTTCTGCCTTGATACCTTTGAGAATTCTTGAAATTAGTTTGGGGTTTGGAAAAATCACAGGAGCGTCTTTTTATGGTCAAGGGTCTGAAACAATAGATAACTGGTGCAGCTGAATAACTGACACACATTAAACTCTTGTTACCAGAGTCACTCTTTGGCCTGTATCACCATACTGAATATATGAAATTTAAAAAATAAATCAACATAGCATTGTATTCTTAGGATCAGATTTTTATTAGACATAAAAACATTGGCTCGAGAATATTCCTACAGCTCTCCCTCAGTGGATAAAATTAACAGAAAACAAATGCTGCTATAGAAGGCGAATAATAGGCGGGTATGGTGCAGAAAATTGCTCTAGGCAGTGATCTTTTGAAAGACAGAAATCTCAGCAGCAGCTAGGGCAATTTCAATCATCGTTTCTTTCAAGCTGCTGCTGATCTATTCTTGCCATTATGCCCCTTTAAGAAGCAATGGATTTACGTTTTGCTTTTGCTGTCAATAACATGTTTATAACTCTCATATTTGGCTGCAAGCACGGATGGTCAGCTTTTTTGGTTGATACCAGTACTCCTTAACTGACTTTGAAGTCATGCAGCTTCTTCTGAATGTTTTAAAAAAAAAACTGCAGATGAAATTGTTAAATCACAGTTGTTTTAAGCAGCCTCCAGCTCTTACAGCGTGACTGCGGTACACTGCTTGGTGGTTGAGAGTAAGTGGAGGAAGCCGTGCTCTCTGATCTGTGGAGACTAGTGTTTGCATTGACATGACATGTTAAGAATTATACCCCAGGGCAAGAGGAGAACCTAATTTCTTCTGCACTGTCTGAATAGATGATGGCTAACTGCCCCCCTCCCTGAGTGATCCTGTAACACACATTGAAATCCATACACTCCCTGTTTTCTTTCAGAAGGGCAGCAAAGCCGATAGCAATAAATCAAAGAAGATATTTGTAGGTGGAATCCCCCATAACTGCGGCGAGCCTGAACTCAGGGACTATTTCAATAGATTCGGAGTGGTGAGTATTGCAAAGTGCACAATGCAAGTCAGTTCATAGCTTCATTAAGAATGCTTGAATGGATGTGACATTGAACAATACTGCAGTATGAAAAAAATGAAATATATTAGTTTGGTTTTGGACAATTAATTATTATTTGATCAAATTGAGGTAGAATATTTAAGTCGACTAAGAAAGGACCTTTTTATGTTTTCTAAATGGAGCCACTCTTTCCCTTTGTCCCATTCAAGGTCACAGAGGTGGTAATGATCTATGATGCGGAGAAGCAGAGGCCCCGAGGTAAAAGCTGATCCCGTTTTTTCTCTCCCCTCTCCATACCTTACCATCTTAAATCTCATGACAAACTATTCTGGCCCAAAGAGAAAAAAAGCCTGTTCAGACCCAGATATTCAATTCAATTTAAACACTGTCATCCATAACTGGAGTTTTGTGTTTGGTAGAGGAAGCGGTATGATACAGAATCATGTTAAATAAAGCCCTCATGCCCATTCAGCAACAGAGTACATCAAATCAAAGGAATAACTCGACATTTCTCGGGATGGATTGAAAAGCTTTGTGTGATGCAGAATGCATTTCTTGTCCCTGAACTACATGAAACCTTAACCAGGCAATTCATGCAATTCATTCAGAGTATCTCAGAGCTCTATATTTGCACAGTGGTTCGTGTCAGTAGTACTTGAAGGCACCTAAGAACCATTCTCAGCCCTTTGTCACATGTTCAGATCTGACGGTTATTTCAGAAAAGGCAGGCTATGCTTGGGACTGATGCAGTGTCCTTCATAACCTTGTGTAACAACACAAGTCTTTTCCACTGACTCATTTCTGCTCAGTCAAATGTATTTTTTTTAGAAGAAAGTGTTCTTTGAGTACTCTGAAGCAGAGCAAAGGAAGACTACATCTCAAAAGCCTCAGACAAGAACATTGGTTAAGCCAGTGACCGTCTTTGACCCCACTGGGTTTTCATCATGGTGGAATTTGAAAAACGGTCCCAAGGCTTGTAACTAAATGCCCCTCTCAGTGGGTAGATTATACTGACTACATTAAAATTAATTATCTCTGCTAATTGTGCACAAAGGGGCCATACTGTAAATTTTATGAGGCCATTGAGAAACATTTGCCTGATTTGAGAAGCTCAGTGAAACATAAAGCTGTGATTGAGAATGTGTGTGCGTTCAGTTCAATCATACCTGATGTTTTGTTTTCAGCCATAATTCCTCTAATTACAATGTATAACAGCAAAACCTTTTCCATGTTTGTTTGGGAAAAAGTCAAATTAACCTAAAAAAAAAGAAAGCTGATATCTTTATCAGTTTTGGTTCTAATTGATCTATTTTAACAGTCCAAACTTTGTGGAAAACAGGCCAAATGCAAAGCTGATGTTATACTTTTTCAAGTTATGTACTTTGGGTTGCACTTAAATGCAGTTCTCTCAATGTAAGTAGTTAATTTAATTATTATAAATGTCAGAATGTGCCTCAGTTCCCCAAATCCTGAAGCATCCAGTGATTGGTTTTACAACATTACCCCATTTCAGAAACTTCAGGTGCCATTTTTTATTTGGAAGGTAGCATAAAAGTAGGTGCTCCAAAAACCAAAGTTCTTCATCACCATGTGCAACTGGCATATTGAGCACAGTGTGAGTATCTGATAAGGAGGGGAGGGGTGTCCTTCAAAGAGGCTGTTTGCAGTCACAGTGCTGAAGGTGAACATTGCATTGTTTCCACAAGAACAATGAAATCAACCAACACTCATAAGCCTGGTCAGAAATATCTGGACTAATGACCGATCTCTAAATCTCTGCTGATGTGGTCTTCTAAATCATAAATGCACCGGGAGTTTCTGACATGTGCCGACACTTTTAGCACGGATGGCCTCACTGGCAATCAGAACCCATGCCACCGGCAGTGTTGGTGTCAGACTCTGCCCGCTGACTTACAGTCACAGCTGTTTCATCTGCATTTGTCCTACATAGCAGTGATGCAGCGGCCACTGAACCACAACATGCACTACTCCACTCCTTCACCCCCCTATTCATTCTCTGTTGGGAGAATCCCAGAATAGTTTGTCATTGGAATTTAACATGACGTGTTGCACCAGTAACAACTATAACATAATCTCTTATAGTGTAAATAGTTTCTTTTACTAAAACCTATAGAATTTCAACACTAGATTAAGTTTTCTTTACACTGATTTAGTCCTAACTGATACCTGTATCTTGATTGGTATAGTCTGTGTTTTCCCATATGTAGAAAGTTAAGTATTTTTGTAAGTAAGCCCTTTCTATTTTTCTTTCTTCTGTCCCCCTTCTCCCTGTGAATGGTTTGAACGTGATTAACAGTGTCTCTTAAGATTTGTCTTTTCTCCTTTAGGTTACTGTGCATTGACTGGTAGCACAGAGGTACAGGCCAAATATAAACCCTCCAAATCATTTCACTCTATCAGAATGGGGTGTACACAAAGCAGCATCAAACAGTGAAGTTGGTTGAAGGTTTCAAGTCCAGTACAGTAAAAATATTAAAAAATAACCCTCTATATGCGTATGGTCATTTGCTCACCCTGTGCTGAAAACAAAGCTTCTACAAGGTGATTTAAACTTGCTCCTGTGCTGAGCTAACAGGAGCAATTTGCATAGGCAGGCGTTAAAACCTTGGACATTTTGTTTTGTCCTGTGTGATTGAGGCCTTGCTTTGATGTTGCAGAGCCAAGATGTCTGTTTTCTGTCACAGCATTGGAAGACCAAATGTCAGGAAACTATGAAGTTGTTAAAGTTTGTTTGATTTCAAGTGTAGAGATTTTTTGAGTGATAAAACCCAAAGAGACTCATTGGGCATCACCAACAAAGAAAATATGAGCACACAGGAATCGGATTAGTCAAATAGTTACTTAAACATTTATCCCACATCCTTAAATGTTGCAATTTGTGCAGGGATGGGTACCAAATTTGGTACTTTTATAGGTACCGACCGAATTCTGTCAAAAGTGCCGGGTACCGATTCATGTAAAATCAAAAGGTACCATGTTTAGGTACCTAAATGCATCCTTGTGACTGTGAGGGAGGGGGAGTGTAGGCGATTTTACATGCTGGACATGAACACAGCATTGCAAGGTTATATTTTGAAGAATAAATATGTTAAATTGAAAAAAATATATATATTTTTTTAATAAAAAAAAACTGTTACCGTATCGTTTCAAATGTGAAAGGTACCCATACCTAAGTTTGTGACACATGCTTCCACTTGACTATTCAAACATATCCTGGCTCTTTCTCGTAGTCTGAATTACTTAAGGTCAACAAGGCGTTTTATTCTTAAGTTTTCACTTTAGTCAAAAGCTGATTTTGAGTCAGAAGTCTTAAAATTTCATGCCAGTGCAGTCTGTATCAACATGTTAAATGTGTCAACTGGATTTTCTAGATGAAGGACGGGTCATTGACAGATGGTATTAATAGCTATAGATCAGGAGGCTTGGGAATGCTTGGCTGGGTACTGGAGGTCTCTCAAAATCTCGGTTGTCTCTTAGGATGTTTAATTGGATCCAGGTTAGGTCCCTGGGTAGAGTTGTGTGCACAACCCAGTTCTGCCATGGTGGAGTGTGAATCAGATTGGAAGTAGATCACTGCAGCACAGCGCTTGCTCTAAAAATTTCACAGTAAAAAGTTTAGTGAGCGGTGGGCGTGAACAAAATTTTGGACCCAAATGGTTCTAAATTTTAAACTTATATTAATGAACTTTGTGTACCTCCCATAAAACCTCTTGAACAAAATCAGCAGTTCCCATTTTATGAAATCAGTTTTGGCCTATATCTCTGCGTTACCACAGTGAGCAATATTCTAATTGTCCATTTTAGGCTTATCCTGGCTGACTCAAAAGTAAAATACTGAAATTGGGAAGGCTTGGAGAAAGCTTTAGGCATTCTACAGTTTGTGTTTCTCCATGTTTTTGTGATGCATTAACAATGGCTGCTGCGAGTGTGTGCTCCACAGCAAAATACCAAGGGACAGATCAAGGTGGGGTTTGGATGAAACGGCATAAAGTGACAAAATGTTGCTTTGATTGGCAAAGATAAATGTAAGCGGGTGGAAGATCAAATTGATTAAACTTTTCAATGTGACATTTCACATGAAATCAAATGCTGCACTCATCAGTTGTCATGTTTAGCAGTTAAGAAGTCCTGTGTTGTTATCTTCACTAAATTTTTCACTGCACAGTAAAGAAAAAAGTTTCCTTCAATCCCCCAGGCTTTAGTCTTGGATTTGTGTTGTTCTCCGAGTCTGCGACATCATCCGAACCCCAGGAGCCTCTTGCTCAGTCTTGACGGATCCTCACTCTGCTGAAGCCCAATACTGTTCTTCATCTTGTGTTGTCACAACCCCCCTGCTACCTTGATTCACTCTTGGTCGTTGGCTAGGTTTTGGATTTATTACTTTCGAGGCCGAACAATCAGTGGACCAGGCTGTCAACATGCATTTTCACGACATCATGGGCAAAAAAGTGTGTAGTTGTAGTTTTATTTTACCCTTAAGATCAAACAGAGGCTTGGGCGACAGAGGAAGAGTTACGGTGCGATGCTCCTTTATGAGAAAGAGATTGTTTTTGAAAGTATGTGGCATCGACTACGTCAAATCTGGCTTTCTCAAGTTATGTTGTCAATAAATTAAGTCACTTACACATACTGCACATACATGGCTTATAATTACAGTGGCCCAGCTTCACATTTGCTGTTCTGATATTTTTTCTATTGTCGCCCAAGGCTTTGTTTAAATTGACCTCTCCTTTAGGATGTCTGGAGTGCATTGGTTTCTTAATACCATTGTTTTGATTTTGAAAACGAAAGCTGATAATGCAGACAAAATATTAAGACTAAAAAATTGCAAAGACAAAACAACATGAATCACCTAAAGGATTGGTCCAAACAGTTCTGTTTCTTTTGTTTTCTGATATTTTGTTGGCAGGTCACTTACATGTCAACATGTTTTTTTTGTTGTATTTTTTTCCTTTTTGAAAACTTAAAGAAAAGCTCAAGTCAGTGACCTCAGTCGAAGAATCTCCATACTGTGTCTGTCAGCTCTCTAAAGAACAAACGACAGCTCTCTCTGCGACGCTGCTCAGGATGAGACTTGAGTCTCACAATAATATTTGCATGTCACTTGGTAGTGTTTGTTTTTACTCAGTGGGTGTACCAGATGGCTGGGGTTTACTGTGCAAAGACACTTCAGATAGTGTCAGGTAAGCTGTCCATCCGGGAGAAACACAATAGATTCACTATAGTGCTATATTTAAGCACATCTCCTCACCCACTGGCATGCACTTTATTGTCCCATTGCTTGTGGAAGACTCTGACCACCTGACACATTCAGCTGAGTAAAACAAACCATTAAAAACTCTTGTAGATTGAAGTATTACTGCATACAGATCCAGCTAGGATCAGCCCTGACACTTGGGTTTTAAAGGCACTTTTAAAGCTCTTATTCATTAACAACCCCCCCTTTCCCCAACAGACACTTCATAATTAGCAGCTTTTAAACCTCTCTGCAGAGATACCAGAAGAGAGGCAGTCTCCTTTCTGCCCTCTACAGCAACAAATGATTTTTGGGCATAAGAAAATGATCAAAGTCACAGCTCTATCAAATCATATCATAAGTCTTGTTACACAGTCTCAACGTTACCTTTTCTACACGAGTGTTTTAAGAACTCAGAGGTCAATTTGTGATACTTGACAGCTGGTGGTTTTGAGCAGTCGACGGCAGTGTTGCCTTTTTTTTTGAGGCGTCTCTGTATTTCCTAAAATAGTGAGAGTACATCGCTTTTATTCTCAGTTGAACCAAGGGTGTCAGAGTCAGCACCTACCTGACCTCAGAGTCTCTTCTGTCTTTGCTTTGAAGCATCTAAAATTAAGTGTTGCTGTTTTTTTATGATCAAATTCATTCTCCTTAAAGAGCACCAACAGAAAGGTTTTCATATCAGTCAGGTGTATTGAGTTAAACCAAATCATTGTATTGAATAGGTTACATGAATAGGTTATCTCAATCCCATTTCTTAGTTGATGATGAAGCCAAACCTGTGTACTCTCTAGTGAAAGCTGCCCCCCTCGACTCTGCCCTGGTTTCCAGCAGGAATGAAGGCTCAACTTAATCCATTGTTCTTGACTTGACATTACCTTATGCTGGGACTTGAGGGATGCTGGGAGATATACGTTACAAAATTAGAAACTGGAGCACATCAAACTGTGCAACAAATCCCAGTTCTGCTGTTGGGGACTATACAGAAGTCATGGTATCCATCACTCGTAGCTGTGATGCCCACGGGAGAAAGTGCTCAGGTAGCTGCCAGCAGCGGCGGGGCCACTGCCGGAAACATGTGCATGTAATTAGGTCGACAGAGAAGGAAGAGGGGAGGCTGGGGAAGGTGGCAACACCTTAAAGCGAGAAGGAATTTGCGATTCGTTTTCCTCCTGCAAGGTGACCCCAATAACTCAACCCCTAAGTCTATTTCTGGTTGGCTCCCCCTTAGTCTCAGCCTGTTTCTTTGCTCTGGTTAACTGCTGGTATCTTTGCCTAGTTACAGGAACTTTTTTGTTAGATTAGTGTATTCATATTGATCCAATGAGTTAAACAATTGCAGTGCCAGATATCATAAAAGTCTACTAAAATTTAATGGATAGGATGTCTGAGTGTATCAATTTCGCTAGATTGTAGTGATATGATATTTTATTGTGAGATCCAGTGTTTCAATCTCCTGTTTCCAGATTTTTTTCTCTCACATTTGACACAGTATGAAGATTCAATTAAGATTGACTGAAAATAATTTTTATTTTTACTCTCTGCATGTTTATCATTTATATTCTGTTAGAACTGAGATACAGTTTTCTCTCTACATCCATTTCCCCTAAAAACAATTATTCCAAATAAAATAAATGAGATTCTTTGTAAGCGTTAGCTGGAGAAAGGTAAGTCCTGACCTTCCATTAGATGACTTATTATAAATAGGGCAGTTCATTCAAAAGAAAGTATTACAGAACTATGTTTCTCAGGTACAGCTAAGAAAATATTTTTGGAGAGGATTAATTTAAAGAAAATAGTTTTTTGTTCATTTTTCTTTTGCTGTGTGATTTTGTTAAAATGAAATGCACACATTTAATAGTTAGTACCTGACACACATAGTTACACAGCTACAGAGTAAGAATAACAAATGCTTAACAACAACCCTTTATTACTCTTATAAAAGAAAGTGAAAGATTTCAAACTGGCCCAAAATGTTGAGATAAAGTCATTAATTTGAGGACAGCTCTGTGTAGGTGAGGGACTTCATGGCCTGTTTACTGGTGTTGCCAAATGTGTCCTCCTTGTCCTTTGTCCAGGTGGAAGTGAAGAAGGCTGAACCTCGTGACAGCAAAGCTCCTGGCCAGCTCGGCCCTGGCCAGTGGGCACCCAGGGGTATCTTGAGTGCAGCTAATGGTTGGACAGCACAGCCTGCCCAGGGCTGGCAACAGCCTTACGGGCCACAGGGTGAGTGGGAATGAGTCCCAGAGCTGAGCGAGAGCGTCTCACTGTTCAGAGGAAAACATAGTAGTGGCTGTTTAAATGTGTTAAACCTGCAGCTAATATTAACCTCCATGCAGTCCGTTTAAATGTTGAACATTTTATCTTTTAGCCAACAGTTTTTTCCTCAGTGTAATGTTTTTTTCCCTCTTCCTGAAGGAGTGTGGGTGTCGACTACTGGCCAACCCTTAGGTAGGTGTTTTATCTCCTCTTGACAACACACAGAAAATATCTTTTCCTTCCATTTTAGTCAATCATTTGGTTTTTTGTTTTGTTGTTCAGTCAGTTACAGCACTGAATTGATCATTTGCAGATAAATTTTGTGCCTTTGCTGTGCAATCATGGTGCTTATCTTGAAGCTCTTGTGTCACAAAACTGGTCTTGCACTCTGTGTGGCCAATAGGCTGATGACAGTTAGCAGCACGTGTTATCACTGATTCATAATGGCTGAGGCTGCTGATAATTTTCTACTTGGGACAGATGGCAGCCTTGAATAGATTCCAGCCTCCCCCTGCTATTGGTCAGGCTCGACTTCATATCACCTCCTCCGGGTCAACCTGCATCTCTCGCTGCAGTGTCATTCCTTCACTTTCATTCAGCTTCAGTTTGCATTTTACAAAGGGATGTACTGTAGTTATCAGGATTATTTTGTTTACAGTCGATACAAAGGATACTGAACGTCTGTGTGGGTATGTTCTGTTGTGTTATATTTACACATGTGAATGTTCAAAACAAACATACCTCAACAAAATATCTGAGCTGTGAACTTCATTCAGATCTTACACACAGTGGTAAAACTCAGAGACATCTGTTGGGTTTATTTTGTTTCAAGATAATGGTAAGTTTCATTTTGTCAGAGGAAACACAAGATGATGTCTGGGAATGAGGAAGGAAGTTGGCAAAGTGTTGGCTAACTGTTCTTATAGCCACTGGATTGTAATAAAATGGTAGGTTAGGCATAAACATGATTAAACCTTCAACATTGCTCCATTCAGTCATGTTTATTTGCAACTACATTATGTTTTTAGCTGTTTACAACAACATATCCTTGCTACCATTTGAGCAAGATTTGAATTAATTTGCCTAAACATCATAAATTCACCATTGTAGAGGCTCAGCAGCCTCTCAGTTTCTAACCTCATTATCCATGCAGTGATCTGAGGGGGCGGGATGATGTGAAAATTGAGGCGCTGCGTGGATTGGCTGCTTGAAATTTCTCTGAGGGGGGAGGGTGCAGAGGGATGTGTCTCATTATATGGCACCTTTACTTGTATCTTTGAAGATTTTCTTTTATGTTTACATTTATGAAGCAGCAGAAATTATGTTGACATTTAGTTTATTCATTTTAATCTGGGACTTTTGTTGATGTGTCTATTTGTGAATAAAACATTTTAAACATATCTGTATTCTGTGTTGGAGTAGGTGGGTACGGACCTCCATTGTCAGCGGGTCGAGGAACCCCAACACAGCCTCCTTCACCTTTCAATGCATTCCTGGTCACAACCCCGGCGGGCAGCTTTGCTGCACCTCAGGGCTACCCCCAGCAGGGCTACAGCACAGCACCTCAGTTTGGTCAGTAAAACTGTTACATTTAGTCATTTCTCTTTGTAGTGCTGTCAGAGCAGCTGCCAGGTACGAACAGGTAATCTATTACATGTGAAAGTAATGCTGTGAATTATATGAAGGTGAAGCGTTTCTGTGGACTGTTATGAAAATAGTCAGCTGTGTTGAAATGTTTGACTGCTAAAAGTATCAATTTTATGACATTTTCAGACTACAAAAGCCTCTCTTTTCATCCTAATATAATTATTTCATTTATCTGTAAACATTGAGCATATTTCAAGGCTGAAGCTGTGGTCAGGGAGGAACCTCCGTCTTATCAGAGCCGGACAGCATGACTTCAGATACTCAGCTTTTCGCAACAAGAGCAGTCACCATTTTATCTTGTAGCACTACTTCCAAATGACATGTGGATGGAAAACGTGTCTCTAAGTCTTAAACCAAGAAGAGATTTTGAGGAAAAGCTGTTTTTTATTTGTATTATTTCTGTGCAATGGAAAAATGATTATTACATTCATTATGTGATTTGACACTTAGGTGAAACACTTCTTACCAAAAACATTTTTGTTTTGTTCAATATGTTGTACTGCATGTCCCTACTATAATGAAGTGACATTTAAAGTTGATCTGGAATGAGACAAACGTGTTACCCTCCAACAGGTTACAGTTTCGCCACACCACAGGCCGACCAGTATGCTCCACAGGTTCCTCCCCCACCCACCACTCCAGGAACTGCACCTCTGGGCTTTGCCCCCGCCACCACACCAACTCAGGACTTAAGCAAAGCTCCCACTGGACAGCCTGACTTCCCTTATAGCCAGTATGGTAAGAATAGCTTGTGCATCAAGCAGTTTGCTGCCCCCTCAGCCCCATTTAATTTTTATTCACCCCTCGGCCCTGCCCATCTCCCTGGATACTGTGTTGGATGCAAATACAGCTCATTGAAGTGCATTTCTTCAGCCCTTACTCGAGCAGGAGCTTGGTACCATTAAGCTTGAAAAGCTACACATGCATACATGCTTCTTGCAAACATAAACCCGTCTGGCTCTGCCTTGAAGTTGTTGCTCAATTGTCACCTTATCCAGGAGTCTTCAGCAGTCAGCTCTGTCTGTTCCAACCAGGCTGTGATTGGTATCAAGATGTGTAGGTCTTGGTAGGTTTGAATTAGATCATCCTGCCTTGCAATGTTTTTCTTTCTTTCTTTTTTTTGCATTTCTTCTGCATTATTTTATTTGATTTGAAGGATGTGAACCTTCTCCTACAAACTGTGCTAGAAATGTGACTTGGTTCAAATATTTCTGCCTTTTAATTACTCCCTCCTACACCTTCTCCTCTTCCTCCCTGTTGATGACTTTGCTGGCTTCTTTTCCTGGTCTTGGCACGGTTGCCACTGAAAAGCACCAGCATGATGATAGAAATCATATTTCTGGAATCAGGCATGTCCATCAAGTTACCTAATGAAAATGTTCAATATGTCCTGTCAGATTGTTGTGGCAGGGATTTGCATGATCATCTACAAAGTGTGAACCTTGTCCCGTATTAACATTCAGGTATTGTTCAGTATCCTGGACCAGGCAATATTTTTTATACACTGTGTGTGTTAAGTTCTCACTCTCTGGTGGATGCCTTTTTGTTCTTTGAGCTTAATTGATAGTTTAGTCTTAAAATGCTTTTGGATTGTGTCCAGGGTGCATTTTCCCCCATGGTTCTTTACTAGCTGGATTTAAGTCAGTGTAGAGGGGTTTCAAAATAAAACATTTCTTCAAGACAAGTCACATTAAAGATTTACTTTATTAATTTTGGGGAATTAAAGCATTAAAAGTGGGGTTTCTCCAGGGATATATTGTAAGTGCATGTTGGATTTGGAGTTTTAGATCAAACTGAGACTAGAAATGAAGGCTGCAGCTCTTTTTGCTCCAAACCAAAATGAAGCCCCAGATTTTATGAAAACCAACCAGCCTCTAAGGAAAAGGAACACGCTTGGTCTTCATTCAACATTCACTCATTCAGTCACACACGCAGATAAGAGTCAGATGTTCATTCAGACGCTACATTCAGATTTTGCTGGCTGGTATTTTTGCTGTGACTCGGCTTACAGCTGCTTCACACTGCTGGATCCACATTGAAAGCAACCATGTGATCGCTGTCAGTCATGACAGGCGCCCATCTTGTTCAGTGTTTCCTGCTTGTGCTTATCTCCCATCCAGCTTTTTTTCATTTAGTTTTTCTGCCTGTTCAGGCACCGAGTCCAGTAACCACAGTCTCTAGTAACAACACTGTCTCAGGGTTTTTGTGAAATGAGCAGGAAATGTTATTGTGGGCAGAAATCGTGAACCTCTTCCACTCCAATTGCTGTAAGGAAAACAGGGAGTGGGTTTTGCTTTAAGTTCATAGTTTGGCTAATTTGGAGTTTGGAAAATAACTAGGTTTCTGTAGATTAACCCCTGTTGTTGCAAGTAACTAAGTCTTATCCCTTCAGGAAACATAATGATTGTTTTATTATAAAAGTTTTTGGATAGCACTGCTCTGCTTCAAGTATGAATTGACGAAACATCATTAAACGACCTGACTCCATAGAGGTTGCTTAAAGTAATATTTGTCTACTGCACTAGTTCTTCAATCCACTGTCATCATCTAATTAATGTTATGTGGAGCTTAAATGTATTGCAGTCACTTATCAAAACTAAAAGTTCATTCACATCACAGATCAGAGGATAATCTTAAATGAGGTAATCAGAAATCAAAAGGTCATTAAATGAAAAAACAAATCTATAAATGACTTTATGTTGGTAATCTTGACACATTATTTCATATCCTTAAATCCTTTATCTTTATCCAAAGCTTACACAAATTTTATCTTATGGTTGCCTTTGTCTTGTGATATTTTTTATTAGGAAAACATTTCTTTCACTTTAATTGCACCTCAGCATATCATG
This sequence comes from Halichoeres trimaculatus, assembly GCF_033239565.1. Lineage (NCBI taxonomy): Eukaryota > Metazoa > Chordata > Actinopteri > Labriformes > Labridae > Halichoeres > Halichoeres trimaculatus. The sequence goes on along the minus strand of NW_027437182.1, from coordinate 13,243,333 downwards.
CACATTTCACAAACTTCATGAGACCAGGCTGGCATGGTGTAAACTCAGACGCACTAGCAGATAGCTGATACACTCACACTCCATTTTGTTTTGACTTCCAGATGAAGCTGAGCAGTGACGCCTCTCCCAGCATAGTGCAGACGCAGAGTATAAGTTTAAATGTAGAGCTCTATTAACTCAAACGGGGGGGAGTTTGTAAAGTAGCAGGCCAGCAGTATCTGGGTTCAGTCAACCTGGTCTCCTCATCTCCCTGATAGGCTTGGGTAACTACCCTCAGGACCCCTCTGCCTACGGACCAACGCGTCCTTCTCACAGTTATGGTCAGGATGAGCAGGGAGGATATAGTGCAGGTAGGTGCCAGCATCGTCTTCTCCAACCACAAAAGTAGCATTTGTTCAGTACTGTAGTGTTTATAGAGCTGCAACCTGGTTCCTTTCCTCTTTTCTTTTGCTCTGTCTTTCATATTTTGCATGTACATTTTGCATGTACATACAAATTACTGCATCTACTCTTGCATAGTAAAATACAGCCATCGACTGTCTTACAGCTGAGAGCATTTGAAAGAAATTTACATCGAAATTTGGCACTCAGAGCTCAGCACGCCAACGTCCTCAGTGGCTGTAGATTTACTATACCAAGACTAACCATGTCCTCGATTTTTGTCCTCTCTCTCTGTCTGCATCGCTTTGCTGATGATAAAAGGATGATCTAATTGTCAGAAAATTTGTTCATGGTTCAGTTGTCTCTATGCATCAGCAGTCCATTCACCCGTTGTTTTTCCCCCCATTTACTGTCTGCATTATAGCTAAAGGGGTGAGGAAGGAAAGAAGAATTGAAGGAAGACACGATGCCAGTAAATTCCCAATTTCTCTCAGATTCTTCTGTCTGAAGGTCCTGTTGGGACACTCCCTGTTCTCAAGATTTCTTCTTTTTCCTGTTTGCTCTTTAAACGCCCCAAAAGAGAGAAGTTGTCCCTTCTAACTTTGCCCCTTTCTTTTTTCTGTCTTTTTCTCTTCTTGTCCCTCTGTACCAGTTATTTATAATGTTTCCCATCTAGAGTAGAAGCTGGATGTAACCAGGGCAGGAAGATAACTAAATACCAACTGTTATTGTTCCAGTCTAAAAGGCCTTATTTTTGGCTCGAAGCAGTGGCTGCAGGATTTTGGGTTCCACCAGCCATTTTTCAGCAGATTAGTTTCCTTCCCTGGGAGTCACTTTGGTCCCCTGTGCTGTTTGTGGGGAAATGCTGCCATCCAGTGTCTAAATAGAAGAAGAGTGCGCATTGCACTGATTATTCAGAGAATCTTAAGATAACTTTTTACCCCTGTCCCCAAGCACTTAAACCTTATTACCAAATAACTTTTAAACTGAATGCATCATTAAAGGCATTCAGGATTTAAATCAAACGGAAAAATCCACCATTAAAACCGTCTTTTTAAAACCTGCTATGAAAGGTGAAGGTTTAAATTCTGTCACTTTATTTGTTGTGTCACAGTTTGTCTTCGGGAACAACTTTTTGCCCTCAGTCTTCAACAAAGATAATGATGAGAAAAATATCTTTCCATATGTGAATACTTAATATGACTTTTATACTGGTTGTCATAGACAATTGTTCCAAATGCTGGAACTAAATAGAGATTAGAACCAAAAAATAATGATGCTAATGATGTTGATGTGTCTTCTAAAAGATGCTAAGATCTGTAATCGCTTGCATCAAATGTTTGAACAAAACTAACAATTGGATTTCTCTTTTCAGAGGTTATTTGGTGGATTTTTCTCTTTTATTAAAGTAGTGTAAATCTTAAACATTTTACCTTAAGAGTAAGGCTTCTTCCTGCTTCTTCTCTGCTCTGTTGACCCTGAGATTTAATCCTCTATTCTCTTTCCTGCTCTCTCCCTTCTGTCATCCCTCTCAGGGTACGGGCAGGACCTGACAGCCTTCGGCCACAGCTTCGCGGACCCCAGCCAGCCAACAGCGTCGTATGGGGCCCCAACAGCACAGCCCACCGCAGCCCCCCAGCCTGCCGCCACTGCATTTGGCAGAGGGCAGAATCACAACGTACAGGGCTTCCACCCGTATCGACGCTGACGGCCACCTCTAGGCATGGCTGCTATGTAAAGTTCAAAAAACAAAAAAAGAGTCAGGGAAACGTGTGTTCTTTGCTTAAAAGCAAAACTGGAGTACTGGATTGTTCTACGGGAATGTTGAATGCACAGTTTGTGAGACAGAAACGTTCTTGAAAGCGGGGTTGCCAGGAAATTCAACAGGGGTGAAGAGAAACCCAGGTTTTTTATTTTATGTTTTTTTTTGCATAACTTAAGGAACATTCAGCAGAAAGAAGCTTTTATCCCCCACCCCCCCACCCCATGTTTTATAGTAGAACTTAACTACTTTGCAATAATTTTGATTGTCTGGTCAAACACTAGCACAGAGACTATATGTAAAGAGACTTGCATATAAATATGTATATTTATGGTGGACACAAATGAAAACAGGGTCTCAAGTTTCCTCAGCTTTAAATTCTAGGGAAAAATGTTTTTATTTTTCATTTGGTGAATTTTGTTTACTTTCTGAGCCTTTAAAGTTTGTTTAAAATGGAGATTATGAATATATATATTATACACAAACTGTGCAATTTTTTAAAAAGAGAATTTTGTACTATAAATGTACACTTTGCTTGTTTTTTTATTTAAAGATGTAGACTTCCCTCAGGTGGCTCTTTTGGGTGCATTTTTTGCACTTGCGCAAAAAGAAAAAAAGGACAAATTATTTCAAAAATAAATGTTTTAAGGATATTGTTTGTTGTAGTTGTTTGTGTATAAAGATGTGTTTTCATTTTGTGTTTTGTGGGCCTGCGGAATTAATAGCAGTCAATGTAACTAGTCCAGAACTAATGGAAGTTATATGCAGCTTTCTTGCCTCAGTATTGCAAATGTCAAAATGACTCTCATTTTAGGAACACGTTAAAGGTCATGTATTAGCATTTGTTTTAGTGCCTCTTGTGGGAAAAATGCTCATTCCTATTTCTTTGCTGAGTTCTTCATGTTCATGTTAGATCTTCTGACTAACTAACTATTTAACCACTGCAAATCACAAGTGTTTTTGTAGGATATTGACTCAGACATGCTTTTATTTTGAAAGCAAATGAGTTGAGGGCAGATCTTTTTATCACTACTTTTTTGTTCAACAACACTTTTTTGAAGGATGCATTTTTTTTGCGAGGCAATGCATTTATTTGTAGTTACATAGTGCTATTGTTTGACACGTGACAACAAGCACATTTTCTAAACTCATTAGCGTAGTTTTAAGGTGGACAGGTGCTCCAAGACGTGTCTGTAACTTGAAATGATGGTGAATCCTGGTTATGTCCTACCAGTGCTCATCTACCTGCTCCAATGTCACTTAGCAGAGCTAACATAACCTCACTCTTGATTTTATTGATACACTCTCAAGATTGATTAGACCACTGCAGAATAACAGCTTCATGTGGGTTGTAATGCACATCATCACTAACACCCTCACCTATATTTTAACCTGTACACTCTTACTCTTCTGTTAAGCTTTATTCTTCTCTTCTGGCCTATTCTATTTGCCAGTTAAGCTCCATTTTCAACCATTACTACAAAAATGTAAAAAAGTTTTTCATCCAAGAAAAGTAAATATCTTACTTCTCACTGCTAAACTTTGCTGGCCATTGCAGTTGGGACTTTGTATCACAAATGGATTGGTTGTCCACTGGTATTGAGAAAAAGTCTTTAGAAAAAAACTGATTTTGGTGCTGATGATCTCCTTTTGAATTGTGGATTATGAACAGGCAAATAAAAAAATGAGGCTATTTCAAGGTCACTTAAGAACTCTCAGGGCCTAAGTTTAACCTGTTTATCAGAAGTAAGAGGCAATTACAGATTCAATATTTTCCACTCGAAATTTTTGAGAAAATTAAAAGGCTTGTCCATTGATTTAGTCCAAAACATAGAGTGCAAAGACTACAGAAAGGTCCAAATATGGTCTCCAAGCTGAGTCAGAATGAGATGACTAATCATGTGCAGCCTTAAAGCAAATATTGTAGGAATCTTATCTCATTTTATTTAGAACTCAATTGGACACAACTTGAAAAACTCTAATTTTGAAACTTTTAGGTAAAATGCTACTGAAACGTCTGAATCTAAGAACAGGAGTAGTATAATCTTGACGGATTGTTTCCGGTTCAGAGGTTGGTATTTTGGAACATTTTATTCTGAAAGCTATTTCCGCGTTGTTAGCATGTTAGCATTGAGCTCCCTGTTCCCTGGAATTAAGTTGTCTTCTGTGAATTAATATCAGCATTTATCGCCGTCTTCGTTTCTGGCGTGTCTTCATAAAAGAGGAGAACGACCGTTAGTATTTTAAGAACGCAGCGCGTAAGTCACAAATTAGTCTTTACTGTTTTCATTTGCTTATAACTGACATTTCTTCAGGCTAACGTAAGTTCCTGTTTAATGGGTGGCTAACCAGTTAGCTCCAACAGCACAGCACGAACTGAAATTAAATTTAATTCATATTCAAACACAGTTTACCCGGTTTGATGACACCCTGAGACTGTGCACCGTGAAGCTGTCAGCTTCGTCATTCGATGTGTCAAAAAGGAAACCGTTTATGTTGCACAATGGGGATTTTTACCTAAAGGATCGGTGACTTGCAAGATAAAGCCAAATCATGTCTGATAAATATATTGTATATAATGCCACAGGGAGGTTTTGCAAGCCTCTACTTTTCTTATTAAGTCATATTGAATGAGTTATCATTATAACAAGATTCAGCGAGCTAGATGATAAATCATGTCCACATATAACAACAGTTACAACTTGCTAAAACTAACTTATACCCACATAATACATGAAAATGATGGAATTGGTCTTGTATTAGTGGAAATAGACAATCACAGCACCACAGAGGACAAGTGGGACCTTTCTAACAGATATTCACTCTTGATCTTCTTATGTTAAAGGAAGTTTCACTTTCAGTTTAACTGCTGTTCACAAAGTCATTGTCACAAGATCCACATTTACATAAACTGCTGTACCTCGGAAGTCAAAGAAATGAATGAATCACCATTTAATCCACACCGTAAAACTTTTCAGACTAAAATTACAATAAAGTATTGGCAAAACTGCCAGAGTTAACTTTAGAGTTTTTACAGTATCCTCACTATTAATAAATTCAAGATAGTTAATGTAGTTGAAGTTACAGTAAATTGCTGTGACGATTCCAGAAATATAGCATTTAGTTTACTAAACGGTTAGTATATCTCTACGGCACTGTAGGAAGACAGTAACTTATTGTTATCTTATGTGTGGTAATTTGCGGCAGATGAAATGTTTAGATCGCTGCAACTGCAACTTTCTGAATTGTGGCTCAGTATTCATACAATGTCACAATTTTCCCATGATCCTCAGCTGTAAACTGTAAATATACAGTTCTACAGTGTGTTTTAACAACTGCCTTACTACCACTTTAAAATCAAGACTTTTTTTAGGTATTGTGAATCAAAGTATTTAAAAGTAATTCACTAGTCTTCTCGTTCCAACAGTACTCAAAAAAGTTGCTTACTACTGAAATTATTATTTTTTTCATCATTAAGGAAATTTGTATCATGTCAGATATTCAACCTCAAGAACTGCTTGAATGTTTCTTTCAGGAGCTTTGACTTCTTCTGCCAGTCTTTGTAAACAGATTGTGTTTGCTTGGTTGCCCTGATGACCTGGAACTTTATTAACATTTTAACAGCAGTCATATAATAATATATGTAAAACTGTCAGAAAAATAGCTCTAGCTCGACTTTCCTGCCTCCTTGATATTTGATTTGTTGTTCTTTAATATCTGATAACACTCTAAAGGGAAATGCTGCAGTGGTTGCTGGGGTTGAACTTCAGTGGAATTTGCACTTCATTGAGGCCCCCTGGGAACAGAGCAGCCTATAGTGTCCAGCTCTCAGTAAAATGTGGAGTATCAGTGTAACATTTGCCACAGTAATGGCACAGGCGTTGGATGTCAGCATGATGTGGCTGAGTCACTCTCAGATAGACTTCATATCAGGAACACGCAGCTGGAAGTGTGGTGATGGTCGCTGAGCAGCTCCTTCAATGAAGCAAAGCAGAGTCGACTGCCCTGGAGTGGGCTGTCACCTCAGTAACAGCTTCTCTGTATTATGCACATTGGTTCAGCTTAGGGCTTGATCAGAGTTTTATATTTTTGTATCATTTGATTGTCAGAGTATGCTATGGATTTTGTTTTAGCTTGAATGAAACCTCAGTGTCTGCCACCGTGAGTTCTCATGTGTTCACCTGGTCTCCTCACAGGGTGTCAGATCTGGTCCAGGGTTGTTGAACATTTCATGCACAGAGTAAAGAGGCTGAAAATTGAAGACAAAGCAGAAGACGGCCAGAAAAGGTATGTTCCCTCTTTCAAATGTCCTTTCCATATGTTTTTATCTTTAATTTTATTAGAAGAGTAGAGTACTTGTAGCACTAGCACTTGCTAAAATAGAGGTCCGCTATTAAGAAATCTGTATTATCTGATTTAAGTTCTGATTAACTGAAGACCTGAACAGTCTGATTGTATGTCCACAGGGTCAGGAACACACTGGCAGGGATGATGGGGGTGGACGAGCTGTCGGACAGCACAGAGGTGGTGGAGATGGAGGATGTGAATCCCACACAGTTCCAGGTGGAGAAGCACACATGGGACAGCCTGAGGAAGATCATTCACAACAGCCGCAAGAACACAGGCGTGGTGATCAACAAGGCACCACATGACTTCCAGTTCATCCAGAAGGACGAGGACAGTCCTCACTCTCACCGCATCTACTACCTCGGTGAGCTGAGGGGGACGGAGACTTGGACCAGTCGTATAAAAATCATTCTTGTTCTGGACAGGGCTTTAGATTTAAACAGTCTTTGTGCCAAGTGTAGTTTTCAACAATACATGTCAAAATGATTCAAACTCGGCTGTCATAAAGCCTTTTTGGTGAGCGCTGACTTGTGTGCCTGCAGATTCAGCTGCTTCCTCTCAGTGGCTTTGAGAGGTAGCATGGCTCTGTGAATAATCTGTGGATACAGCTGGTGAGTCAGAGTTGCCAGCTTGCGACTGTTTTCAGAGCTGTTTGATGTCCGAACAGCTGCAGTGGATGTATTCAGCGTGTGATGGAGAAAACATGAAACCATTTTGCTTTTTTTTTTCTTGCTTGATTTCATTTTTTCCTGCTTGCAGCTGTAGTGTACAAAATTACTGCTAAATAGCTTCATGTCCTTTCTGCTTCAAGTAGGTACAATTTTGCATAATCAAAGATTTCAATGCTGTTGCCTCAGTTGGTGCGTAATGATCGATGTTAACTCTCCTGCTTGTGCTGTTTATGCAGCATTTCAGGTTAAAATAACAAGGGTCTTAGTTAAGGTTTATTTGGTGTCCCCTTTAGCTGTAAATTGTTCAGATGTGTTGCTGAGCTCCAACCAATAATACACTGGATAATATAAGCTACTAAGAAGTATTAATCTGCTGCACAAACAAGTGAGTTTAAGTGTGAGAGCGTTATGCAAACAACCTTCACCCTCTTTCTTCAGCAGATCTTTAGGAAATAAGTGTTTTACATTGAGCTACAAGAGGTTTATCCTTCTAAATGTTGCTTAAGACATCCTGCTAGAAAACCTACAGATGCTGAAGATTTTATCAGCGAGCCAAACTGCTAAATCAAATCTGTGTTAACTCAGTCAACCTTAGATAGATTGTGATGTAATTAACAGCTACTGAGGTAAAAATCCTGAGATTATGATTTAATATTTCATCATCATTCAAAAGGTGCAACTTGGGGCCACATTTAGCGGTCATTGGGAAATGTAGGAACATTTACTACTGTGAGTTCTTTGGCAGATCTAACTAGGGGTCACTATAGAATCTCTTCATAGATTTTGGGTTTTACAGATTTGTTTTTGATCAGATTGATAGTTTTTGAAACCATCCTCAGCTCGAGCCATTCAAAATTAGTGTAAAACTTTTTTTTAGATTGTGTTTTTATTTGGAATGGACAGGTCAATACAAAAGTATAACAACCTTATGAAAAGTAAAACCAAGTTCCTTGCAGTTTTGTTTTGAGTCCAGAGAAAGAACATGCAACATCAGTTATTCTGAAATGAGTTTAAAGAGGTAGGATCACAGACCATTAGCCCTAATATCAGTGTATCAGTGTGGCCATATTTTAAGTAGTTCTTGGGTACATGCAGATAACAAGAAATTTCTCAGGAGCGCATCACGGGTTAATCTCACCTGCTCTGTTCTCTCCGTCCTGACAGGAATGCCTTACAGCAGCAGGGAAAACGCTTTACTCTACTCAGACATTCCCAAGAAGATACGCAAAGACGCTTTGTTTGTTCTGTCATGGAAACCACTGCTGGATCACTTTCAGGTGAGGAGGATTTTCTTTCTTCCTTTTTTACCCTCTGAAAATTAATTTCAGTATCCTCATTAACCCACCTCTGTGTCCCTTTGCCACCTCTGACCTCAGGCCAGCCCTCACCATGGGGCCATCTCACGGGAAGAGGAGCTGCTGCGAGAAAGGAAACGTCTGGGAGTCACCGGCATCACCTCCTACGACTATCACCGATCCAGCGGCCTCTTTCTCTTTCAGGCCAACAGCAGTCTGTACTACTGCCGTGATGGTGGAAACAAAAGCCTTATTGTAAGTTCAAGGACAGTTGAGTTAGACCTGGAGCCTTGTTCAGAATCATGTGTGGTTTTTGTGGTCAGATACTGAGTGGACAGCCTAAACTTTTGGGGTTATGTCTGTTACTAGATATGAAATCTAGTAACATAGTTTTAATTTTAACAAACAGCTTACTGACTGAAATTAGTTCTGGCTTGTGAACGTATAATCTTAAAAAAGAGAGCACAAAGCTGCATTAACAGTGACTTACAGCTTTTTTCAGCAACAGAACAGAAACTGTTAATTCTACATGATACTTATAGGTCAGCTTCGAATGCTAAAGAAAATCTTATCCTCCCTCCCTTAAAAAAGTACTAAAATTCAAAAGGTGGGTTATTTTTAAAGCTACTGTGAAGGTCAAGTCCCAGATCTAGCTGTCTGCATGCCAAAGTGTCCTTGGGCAAGACACTGAACCCACACAGCCAATTAACCGTTCATTCTTGGTGAGATAATATTTAGTTTTGGGCCTTTTTAGGCAATCAAAATACGATTAATGTGGTTGAAAGAGTACCTAGATAATTGAATCAAGTGAGTAATTGTCTCCATTGATGCAGTGTGACAAGTACAATTCCTACATTTACTGACTTTCTGAAACAGTTATGCTTTAAAATAAAGCCAAACAAAAACATGATTTTGCACGTTTCTGCTCAGGTTATGAAGCTAAAGCTTACACTGATTGTTTTACACAGCTGAGTAGTTTGTAAATGTCCTAACAAAGCCTAATACATTCTTACTTTTGTTTATTCTCTTTAATGTAATTTCATTATCACCTAAGGAGCAGCACGTTTTATCAGATGAATGTATCTGGGTATAATGCATATATCCATCTGATGGGAAGTGGAGCAGAGATATAAAATATAAGACGTTGTGACTAAATAAGATGACATTTATTGCAAAGTTTGCATTATTTATTTACTTTCACCACCGGCAAACTTTTTTGAAAGCTGTGTACTTCTTTATAGACTGATTCGTTCCTATCACTGGAAGATGCGATGGTTGATTTCATGAGACAGTTAAAGTTGCTGATCTGTGGGAGTCAGGTAAACATCAGCTGATAGAGATGACAACAGCTTGATAACTTTTACAATCATAACCAATAGCACTATTAGTTGAAGTAACAACAGCCAATAAAATTTGTAGAATTAATCATAGAAATTTGTAGTTTTAATCCGTAACAGTAGTTTTAATCTGACTTTATCTCGCTGTGTTAGATTAGGTCAGATTTTGTTTTTAAAAATAGGTAATTAGTGAATTAGTGGCAACTTCAACAACAGATCTAGTAACATAGATCATGTGAGGAGTTTTACACAAAACAATAATACCAGCCTTGAATAAGCCCAGGATGGTTTGAGGACAGATTGAGATCAGATCACCCTGGCTACATCCATGACCTCAGGTACATTTGTCAACATACATCTCAGGGGCTGACATTCCTCTCCTCCTCCCGCACTACCTCACAGTTTCATCTGTTAAGGTCTTTTTTTAAAGAGTAATGAAGAAAATGTGGATTTATGCCTTCTATGGATCTGATCTCAAATGGTCACTAAAGAGGCATTTAAAGATGCATGATTTGACCTGGGCATGCACCAGATCTGATCACCCCCTCTGACAATCGCTTCTTGTACTTTCGTTCTACATATTTCTTGTTTGTGTAGATTATATTCTTAAGTGAAACTCCTGCAGCTCTGACCTCAGATGTTCTCTATCTCCTATGGTGTTTGTACAGACGTCTCCTATGAAGCCTGTTGAGATTAAGAGCCAGAGTTCAGGCACACGTATGGACCCCAAGATCTGCCCCGCAGACCCAAACTTTGTCAGCTTCATCAACAACAATGACATCTGGGTGACCAGCATTGAGACGGGTGAAGAGAGGCGGCTCACGTTCTGTCACAAAGGTCAGGACCGAGACAGCCAGACTTTCTCTGCTGGAGATTTTCCCTTTTTCTGAGTTTTAAGAATTCTTGACTGTTTCTATTTTAGGTATTGATAACCCCAAAGATGACCCCAAATCTGCTGGTGTAGCTACTTTTGTCACACAAGAGGAGTTTGACCGCTTTACTGGATACTGGTGGTCACCTGCTGCTCGAGAAGGTGAATAAATCAGAAATACACAATAACAGTCATTATCACTATCATAAAAATATTCTGTTCTGCCTTCCTTTAAACAGGGACAACAATTTTCTAAATGCAAAATCAAAACAGTCACAATAAGTTTACTGTAAGCTCAGACGCTCTCTGACTGGTTTTACTGGTTTACTCTCTGGTTGTAGAGTCAGATGGTGGTAAAACTCTGCAGATCCTGTACGAGGAAGTGGACGAGTCTGAAGTGGAGATCATTCATGTTCCATCTCCAGCTTTGGAGGAGCGCAAGACTGACATCTACAGATACCCACGCGCAGGTACACTTTTTTTTTAACCCCTGAGATTTGTGTTGGTGACAGCACAGAGTCTGTTTCTTCTTGTTGTTTAGTTCCTTTCTTGCACAAACTGCAGCACAGACTTCTGAAAAATGAGTAAATCCTGAGTGCCTCGAGTGGTACAGACAGACTCAACAGAAAATAACACGATTGTGAAATGTAACTCACAATATGATAATGGCTAACACAGGGTTGTAAGTAGGATTATGATTGCTGTAAGGGTCGCTGATTTGGGCTTGATACAAGTACTGTTTTTAAGAATTAAAAAAAAAATAAAGCTTGATGAATCATATTTCTCATTGTAATTAAAACAAGGAAGTCTGTTGATGACAAAGTCTGGGGATAACAAGCTATTTTTGTCACAGTTAAGAGAGGATTATTTTGCAAAAGGGATGTTTTTAAGGCAGCCAGTCATTCGAGCAAAGTTGCACATCGAGAAAGGGAATCTTTGGTTTGCATAAAAAAAAGAAAATGGTATTTTTAATAGAACAGCAGCATAACAGCAAAGCAGGATGATGTCTGTGAGGTTTACAGTGTGTTTATTTTTTGGTGTGTAACCCATTTTTTTGTATTCAGGCAGCAAGAATCCTGATATATCCCTCAAAATAGCAGAAATCAGGACAGACAATCTTGGGAAAGTGAGTACCTGTTCAGCATCCCAAAACATTTCAGTTTTACTCAATGTCTCTTAGAAAAGTTTTACATGACAGCCTGGTTTTATTTCTGCCCTAGATCATCAGCACACTAGAAAAGGTGTTGCCCGTTCCCTTCACCACTTTGTTCCCTGATGCTGAATACATCACCAGAGCTGGTTGGACCAAAGACGGACGATAGTAAGTTATTTTTTTCAAAAAGGCAGAATAAACAGTAGTGTAACCACCCACAGCATTTTTACCTCACGCCAGAAGCTCAAACAAAATGATAAAATGGATTTTTTTGAAGTGGGATCTATTCTGAACACCGGCATCTATCACACCTCTTCCTCTGTGTTTGCCAGTGCGTGGGTGGTGATGATGAATCGACGGCAGCAGTACCTCCAGTTGGCCCTGCTCCCTCCAGCTCTCTTCATCCCTGCACATCAGGACGAGGCCAGCAGGCAGGAGAGTCTGGAGGCTCTGGGACACAACATCCATCCTTTTATCATTTACCAGGAGACCAGCGACATCTGGATAAACGTGAGGCCCCAGTCTAAGACTCGGCTTAATCATGTGTTTGCTGTTAGTTATTTGTTTTGGGTTGGTGTGTTTTTGTTGCTGCTAGACTAAATGAACCAGGGATGGAAAAAAATCATCATCTAAGTCTGTTTGTCTCTCAGGTCCATGACATCTTTTATCCATTTATCCAAACCAGTGATGATGAGATCACCTTCATCATAGTGAATGAATCAAAAACAGGTTTCTGTCACCTGTATAAGATCACATCAATGTTGCAGCGAGGATCCTATGACTGGGCCAAAGGCTACACACACTCTGAAGGTAACAACAGGACTATGAAACACTCACGCCACCCTTTTCTCTTAATTGTCTCTAAGGTAAGTAAATTTATGAATTTGTCAACCTTATCTTTTCTCCTCTCACCAGACGATTTCAAGTGTGCGGTCAAAGAGGAGGTGACAATAACCAGCGGAGATTGGGAGGTGCTGGCTAATCACGGAGCAAAGGTATAACTCAAATGTCAGCTTAAGATTTTAACTTTTCAAAGCTTTACTAACAAACAAAACCAACACAGAACTCAACAAGACTGAGATGTAAATGACTGCCGCAGTGTAGCCACAGCAAGCCAGTCAGGTAACACAACAACACTTATAAAAAAAAAGGTATCAGATATCACAATCCAGTTTTTTTAATTAACTTTTTATTGACACTTTGTAACAAACACTTATACAAAGGTTACAAAATTGTGCCTGTCCTGACACAAGTCTGACCTGAGAGGCTTTATGTAGTTTCAATTCCAATTTTCCAAAGTGTGAATCAAATAAGTAATAATTAACACATGCTGTAATCTTTTCCATTTTGTAAATGTCAGTTGTGATGTCCAGTCATGTCTTTAAAGAAGGGCTCTCCTGAGATAGCCTGTTCTATGTTACAGCCTTTTTACCCACAACTATCAGAATATTCAGGGAATATTTATCTTTGTTTGGCAGATCCTCAGGCAAAAGACAAAAAACATATTCACACTATCTAAAGGTACATGGTGTCTAAAAATGTCCTTTAAGGCCTTGTGTATACCTTTCCAAAAGTGTGATGCCAACATTTTCTCCAGCAGGTTGTAGAGTCGCTGAAATAATGAGATTTTTGGCAGGATGTAATGAAATACCTTATTAGGCATTTCCAGCTGAAACTCCCTCTAATTTTGAGAACTGGTACATTTCCACTGATAATTCCATATTTTTGTCCATTCTTCCTCTGATATGACAATCCCTCCTTCCTTCTCCCATTTTATTTTGATACATATAGCTAACTGGGGTTTGAGGTTAAGTAAACCTTTGTACAGATATGAAATAATTTTACCACCCCTGTACAAATTGTATGCCTTCTTGATTGATTCTACCAAAATTATACTTGATGTCATTGTGTTAATTAACAAAATTCCACAACAGCAAATATTGAAAAAGTCTTGCTTTTCTAACTGAAAAGCACATCAAAGCTAAACAGTGTTCCAGCATTAAGTATGTTGCAGAAGGAAGTTATGCCTTTAGACTTCCACTCTTTAAACTTGCTGTCCAATTTATTAGTCTTAAAGTCTATATTATATTCACACCATTCGGGGACTGAAATGTCATCCTGAAGTTTATAACTGTTTTCCTTATTTTTAGATTCAATTTTACCCATGGATGGATTTCCAATAATTTGTATGTAGCCTTGCAAATTGCTGTCAGCTACGATTGCCCGTATGGGGCTGGGAGTATACTCTCCTCAGTGCATTTCCACTGAGCATCATATGATAGGTCTCAACTGTGCTGCCTGATAGTAATCTTTAAGAGAAGGCAGCCCCCCCCCCCACGCCAATTTCTAATAATAAATCAACAAATAAAACAAAACTAAGATGGAGAACTGAAAGGGAGACATGCAGGTCGTGGTACTGAAGAATACTGTATAAGAAACCGCTTTTAGTTTTCATTCTTTTTGTCTGAACAAAATGTATGACAGGTTTGTTTTTTATTTCCTGTGTTTTTTTGTTTTTTTTTGCAGCGTTTGTCCACTCCTCAGATTTGGGTGGACGAGACAGCAAAGCTGGTTTACTTCCAGGGAACCAAAGACTCTCCTCTTGAACATCACCTCTATGTCGTCAGCTACGACTCACCCGGTGAAATAGTCAGACTCACCAAACCTGGCTTCTCCCATAGCTGCTCAGTGAGCCAGGTAACATGATAAACACACACACACACACACACACACACACACACACACACACACACACACACACAGACACACACATATGCTGGCAGATTTTCTTTAGGTTTGCACTTTCTTCTTGAGGTGTTTTAGCTGTTTCTCTGTTCTCTCTCTTCTTCCAGTTTCAAGCTGTTCAGGAGCCATGATTTTATTTCATAAGTTACTTCTACTATTCTTAATGATCTACATAAATAACACTGACTATCACAACCTTTTTTTTTTACTTTTGACATCTAAATGTTGTTAGAAACAGTCTCTCCTCCTTTCTGTGACATACCTTTGTGATGAACATTAAAAAATATTAACACCCTATGAAAAAGCTCATCCACAGGCATCCTCATTTAAATGCTTTCTAATAAATAACTCTGTGTTTTTATCTTCCACACAGAACTTTGACATGTTCATCAGCCACTACAGCAGTCTGACCACATCCCCCTGTGTGCACATCTACAAGCTGAATGACACAGACGGAGACCCGCTGCACAAAGAGCCGCAGTTCTGGGCGAGCATGATGGAGTCCACTGGTACTAACACTCCACCAACTTACCTAAAACAGATGAATCGTTGTAAAGCAACCATGATGGTTCATTTTCGTTCCACTGATCTAAAGTAAAAGGCAGAATTTAGAAGAATAAAGTAATAAAACGTTATTAATGTGTTTATGTTTGTTTTTTTTCAGGTTTCCATTATGACCGCGTGCCCCCAGAGATATTCAGCTTCACAGGGAAGTCAGGGTTTGAGCTGTATGGTATGTTGTATAAACCACACAACCTGATCCCCGGCAGGAAGCATCCCACCGTCGTCTTTGTGTACGGTGGCCCACAGGTTCAATCTCTCCTGTTCTCATAACAACTCCTTTTGTTTTTTGATCAAATGATGGAGATCTAAATGTGATTTTTTTCCCCCTCCCCCTCCAGGTTCAGTTAGTGAACAACTCTTATAAAGGACTGAAGTACCTGCGCCTCAGCACTCTGGCGTCTCTGGGCTACGCTGTGCTGATCATCGATGGGCGGGGCTCCTGTCAAAGGGGGTTAAAGTTTGAGGGAGCAGTGAAGGACAGAATGGTAGTTACCACCTTAACAGACTTAACAACGCCTTATTTATTTGTTGTTACATGAAAGTTTACACATATTTGCATTTAAATTTTTTTGTAGCTTTTCCTCTTAAGTAATATTTTTTAGCACTTTGAGACTTTTTGTATGTGTACATTTCTTCTGGTTTATCCTCTGTTAATGCCAGGTGAGTCACCTCTCTGTTTCCCTCCGCTCAGGGTCAGGCAGAGATTGAAGACCAGGTGGAGGGTTTGTACTACATAGCTGACAAATACAAGTTTGTGGACTTGAGTCGAGTCGCCATCCACGGCTGGTCGTACGGCGGCTTCCTCTCACTAATGGGCCTCATCCACAAACCTGACATCTTTAAGGTGAAAACAATATTTTTTACCCCTAAATTCCATGTTTTGTCCAGCTGATAGAGAGTGATGTACAATAAACAAAGAGGGGCCCTCTAAAAGCAAAGGGTCATGAGTGTTCATCCTGATTCTATGAAACACTAAACCAAGATTAAGATGCAACAAACCTTCATTTCATTCTGTATTCTTCTCTCAGTTTGCTTTTTTGAATTTGTTGTGAACACATTGACGTTTTTATCCATTTTCAGTGTTACCTATGGTGACAAATATTTCCTACTTTTCTAACTAACCTTTTGAGCTGAAGGAATGACTTTTCCATTGTCTTCAGGTGGCGATTGCTGGAGCTCCCGTGACGTTGTGGATGGCCTATGACACCGGCTACACTGAGCGATATTTGGACACACCTCAGAAAAACCAGAATGGATACGAAGCTTGTTCTGTAGCCCTGCATGTCGACAAACTCCCCAATGAGTGAGAGCTGTCATTTTAAACACTATTTCAAGTTAATCATTTAAATATTTTGAGTAATATCATTCATTTTCTTATGTCATGATCCTCTTGGCTAAAAACAGACTGCTTTATAAATTAACTGGTTTTAAAAACTATGTAAAAATATGAAAATTAGAAAATAACTTAGAGTCGATCTTTGTATCCCAGGCCTAACAGGCTGCTGATCCTTCATGGGTTTCTGGATGAGAACGTGCACTTTTTCCACACAAACATCTTGGTGTCTCAGCTAATCCGGGCAGGGAAGCCATACAGCCTGCAGGTAGGTCATTCACATGTAGTTCATTTACCTTGGAGGAAGTTCGTCCAAGAAAATTTCTATCACCTACTGCACATATTTATTTTATAATGAGGTGTCTTGAGATTTTCAGGGCAGGGACTTTGCCTCTTTTTGATTGCATCTTTCGCTGTTTCTTAGGTTTACCCCAATGAGCGACACAGCATCCGGTGTCCAGAGTCTGGAGAGCACTATGAGATTACGTTGCTGCACTTCCTCCAGGAGAACCTCTGATAAGCCGTCCTACACACACTGAGCCTTTCCCTCCTCCTCACTCGGCTTTTATTCTGTTTCCTCAGTTTATTTAAACACCCATCACTTCTCCTCTCACTTGATTTTATGATCTGTTAAATTCAAGCTATGCCAAACCTCATCACACCTGAAGTGCTGTTTAATAAGTTTCCAAAGCATTTTAGCATCGATAAATCATTCAAACTGTTAAAGATCACGTTTTAATCAAACAGTAGTAAACAAGACTATCACTCAGTTAAGTCGTGCAGTTTTCACACTGTGTTTTGACAGTGGAAAGAATCTGTGGATGTTTTGATTCATGAAACAAGCAGAGGGTGCTGTTCAGAGACCGCAAACAGGGATAAGACACGGTAAAATTAAACATAAATCACAGAGTGATGACGGTGATGATGTTTCAGAAGCAGTAACACGAGAAGTGGACCCACCACGCTCAGGAGACTCTTCTCTCCATGTCGTGCTTTTTTCTTATTCAGCTCTCACCTCATCTTTCTAGGACCTGACTGATGAAGTGTTTCATCATGTTTCTTTCTGTCTATCAAAAAAACAAACAAAAAAACACTGGAGTTAAAATCAGAAACACAAAGCTCAGTTAGAACAAACATACAAACTCTTCAACATTTATGTATCAACTCTTGTGCAATCATAAATGATTTTTTATGTGCTGTGCCACTCTTTAGTGTACCTATAAGAAAAGATACATGCCATATTTTTATTAAAACATATTTCTATGGATTCTTATGCATTCTTCAAGAGAAGAAATATGTAGCGACCAGCTGTGTGTCACTTGCTCGCTTGCTTGCTTTAATTTTCTGTGAAGCTTCTTTTTCTGCTGCTGCTGCCTTTTTGCACGTGTGACATATTTGCCTTGGTGCCAACAAATGAAGCCGTGTATTGATGTATGACACAGCTATTGGCAGTCTGAGGTGCCTTGTGAGAGTGTGAGAGTGCTCGCTCATGAAGCTGATATCAGGGAACCTGTCTGAGGACCTACAATGATAAGATGCCTTGTTACCTGTGTGTCTGATGAGCTCTCATCACCTGTACATGATCTAATGTATCTCACATGTTGAAGAAATAAACAGACGTGAACTTTCTCTTTTAACTTTGTGTCACAAAATAAAGTTATGTTTTCCTTTTTTTAAGATGTTCTTTAAAAAAAAAGAAAAGTACAAAACTAAATTTGGATAACTATCATTATTTAAAACTCAAATTTTACTTGATGTATTAATAAACAAAAGAAAGTCACTACAAAGTTAGGCTTAAAGTTAAGTTCTTAATCAGTTTAATTACAGTTGAGAAGATTGTATCAGATGCTTTCAGACGTATGAAGCTTGTGATAATGTGTTTTTAACATCATTCTACTGTTTCGTAGAGATGCTGGTATGGCCTAGCTGTTTGGCGTGGGCTGAAAGAGTAAGAATAGATTAGAAAAAGGTCTTGTCTGCTGAAGCTCAATGAAAAAAAATTATGTTCAAGTAAAAAAGGAGGGAAAAGAGCAACTTTTCGAAGAGCTTATCTAACCTTTATTTTATTCATTTATGTTATTTTTGGGTCTTTTTTATGCCTTTAATTGGATAGAAGAGAAGACAGTAGATAGCGCAGAAAACAGGGCAAGAGTAGGAGGTGACATGCAGGAAAAAGGCCACAGGCTGGATTCGAACCCAGGCCACCTGCGCAAAGGCAAACCTCATGGAGAGTGACCTGTACCAGTAGGCGATCTGTGCTACGTTCATCCATTTTTTAATGGGCATAAACCTACAACACAGCTGAAAAACAACTATTTAGATTAGTCCATAACTAACTATATTAAAGAGATTTCCATCCAAAGTGAACCAAAGCATGGCTTCCTCGACTGATATATTTTACATATCATGTCTGACCAGCAGAGGGCAGCATTTACTACCTAACAAACCCTGGTCAATCACTTAAACCATATTCAACCAAAAAAATACTATGATATTAGCTAAATAATGTGTTTAAATTCACCAAAAGCCTTCAATTACAAGTCAGTCAAACTTCGGGCAGTTTCAAAACCGAGGTGTAGATACCAAATGATATGTAGGAGATTTTATGTTTATATATCAATTATCAATCAATCAAAATTTATTTATAGAGCACTTTACAACACTCAAGGTGACCAAAGTGCTTTCTAGATTAAATACATAGTAAAATAAGAAATAAAAGCATATTAAAAGAAAGCAACAATGAAACACGTCAGATAAAATGATAGGGAACAATTAGAGTTATCAGTTAAGCTTCATGTCAAATCCAACCACTGGTTTCATGTGCCACTTTAAAGTCTGATATTTACATGTCATGTACGGAGACTTGTCATGGAGGATTTAAAGCTCAGAGTGAAGATCTCCATCAGACTTCTCTCAGTGTGAAGTACTGAGAGTTAAACATTGTGGGAACTGTGTTAAAGGTCTCATATTTTCATGTGTTGACTGTGATTGTGAAGTGTTTAGCGAAAAAGACTAGAAATCAGGGTTCATAAAATATTTAGAGCTTTATTTCATCCACTTTGTAGCATGAAATATATATATAAAAAAAGTTTAATGTGCACATGTTAGAATGAATACACTACATTTGAAATATTTAAAACCAGACATCAACATTAGAAGTGAAACCCTTACAAAGGGGATATGTTCACACCTGTCAATATGACAGAAAATGTCCTCTGAGACAATGACGTATAGCATAGCATAGAGATATGTGAGGATCCAGAGATCAGTAATGTGCTTTTAAAAGTATGTGGACTCATTTCAGTCCTGTAGTTCTTTGGTTTTCTTCTCTTTGTCCTTTCAGAGACTGATCTGCTCAGTGTTTTGGTGCGATCTTGAGTACAGTGGTCTTCACAGAGGTGTTTGGTCCCTTAGAGGATGTCCAAAACATCCCCCGTCTCCTGGACTGATGCTGTCTGAGCATGTTCGGCCTCCTGGGATACCTGCCATTGAGGTTTGAGTCGCCACAGCTGCTGAACCACCAACCGCCTGTGAAACAGAATGAATGTTATTATCTCTTCCAGGTTATCGTCCCATTCTCTGATCTTTTGGGACATTTTCTGCCTGTATGTGTTCAGGTGAAGGTGTTGCAGTCTTACCTGAGAGCAGCTCAGCACAGTTGAGGTCTTTGGTGAGGTCGTTGTCTCTGTCAGCGGTGGAGAAAGGAAGACCAGTGGCTCCGGTCGTCATGATGTTCTCCTGACCCTCTGACTCCGGCTGCAGGTGGAGACTGAACATCTTCTCTTCACCATCAAGTTGGAAGGCGTAACGAGAGGCCTGCTGCTGACCTGCGCTGTCAGTGACCTCCACCTGAAGGACGTACTCTCCTTGTTTGGAGAGTGAGTGGATGTTCTCCAGACCCAGCCAGAACTCACCTGCAGAACCAGGAATGTTCAGGTTAGACTTCATTTCTAATAGACTTTGCTGGTTTTTGCTGATCATGAAATGAGAATTTTGTTCCCTGCTTACCGTTGAGATTGCCGAAGCCTCTCTTGTAACTTTCCCAGAGATGGTTGAAGTTCTGGGATCCATCAAGACGTTTCTGGACAACAGCCCATCCACCGTCTGTACAGAGAACAGAGAGAAGAAGAAACAGTTGAGTTAAAGCAGCTTAATCTACTTCACACAGAGCGTGTTTGATTAATGTGGAAAATGTAATTCTTTAAAAAATGTGTGCATCATAAACTCAACTCACCTGAGGTCATTTCACACAGGACGTTGAACGGCTGGGAGCCCTGTGGTTGGATGGTGTAGATGCCGCTGGCTCGCTGCCCTTGTGTGAATAGATCATGACAATCTTTGGCCAAACCTGAGAAAACAGAGCACAGAAAACTGGTGAGATTCAGTGATCAGATAAAAATCATTCCAGCACATCTGTGTGTGCACTTGCAGAGCTACGTGTGTCCTGTAAACTGCACAGTAGGTGTGTTTCAAAAGTTGTTGTGCTCGTGTTGTCCTGATCTTTGGACTGTGTGTGAGCTGCACTGCCAGCGAGTCAAATATTGTAAAAATAGGTACAAAGGTAAACTTAGGCTGCTCTTATGTCACGTAAGGATACATCACCGTACTGTAAATGTTAAAGCATGGTCTTAAAGGCGTGCACTCTCTAAGACGTTGGTGCTTTATTCAATTAGCTGAAAAGAAGATTCATTTTAATTATCAAAGGAGGGCAAAGGTTGAATCTGAAGTGTGATGGTTTAAAATCTAACTGGGTGTTGGGCTTTAACTCAACAGTTTAATGAGCATGTGAAAGGTCAAACCTAGAGCGAGGTCTTCACCTATTTAAAGTGTTTTCTCTCCCTGATAGTGATGTTGTTCAATCTCTCTTTAACCTTTTTTTTTCTGAGCGTTTGTTTTCTTACCTGTTGTGTGCGTGCCCTGCTCAGCCTCTCCCCTCAGCACCGTCTCTTCATCTCTGCGTCTGTGGGATTTCACTCTTTTGTGTGTAAACTGGTGGAGCAGAAAGCACAGTCAGGAACTGTTGCATTGATAGTTGTGTAACAGCAGATATCAGCTCTAACACAGGTGGTGGAAAGGTTTGCGGTGACTCACCTTATTCTGCAGAGCTTGCAGGTGAAGACTCTGTTTCTCCAGTTTGTCCTGTTGCTGCTGGATTTTTTCCACCAAATGATCGATGCGTCTGTTCTGAGCAGCCAAAAGTCTCTGAAACAAACAGGAAGAGAAACGTCAAACATTTTCCCACATAGCTGAGGTTGAATATAAGATTTAATGATTCATAGAAAGATGATAAGCTGAATAATGTTTCTCTCCTCACCTGGATGAATGAGGCTCCTGTATGCTCGCTGTTGTTGCTCTCCAGTTTTGGCTCTCTCAGCGTCTCCTGCACCTCCTCCTCCAGTCTGTCCATCCTGGAGCTGATGTCCTCACCCTGCTTCTTCATCTCCTCTACCTTTGCCTTCACCTCCTCGCTCTGCTCCACAGCCAGCCTCTCCTTCTCTTCCTCCTCTTTGCCTCTGGCCACCAGACCCTCATTCTGCTCCCTCTGCTTCCTCTCCAGCTCAGCCAGCGTAGCGTTGAAGGCTTTCAGTTTGGCGTTGACGTCTCTCATCTGGGCCTTGCTCTTGTCCACGTGCTCTTTCAGACCCTGGCCCAGCTGCAGGAGGCCGTGAGCCACCACGTTCACGTCGTCCCAGGAGGCGTGTTTCTCCTGCTGTCGTCTGTCCGAGGGGAAAGCAGTTGCTGCGTGCAGCAGGATGGTCAGAAGGATGACGAGAAGCTGTGGCATCTTCATCTTTGTGTCTGTCTGTTGAAGGTTGGTCTCTCTTTGAAGTCTCGATCTGATGTCTCTGTCTCTGTTGTCTGCTCCTGAATGGGACTGTGGGCTTTTTATAGCCGAGTGCTGCAGCAGAGGACTCCTCTGGTTGGTTGTTAGAGCGTGGAGGTGGGTGTGAAGGGGGACTGGGGGCGTGGAAAGTCTTTCATAGTAAAAACTGCTCTAAGGACTTGGACCATGATGCAATGAAAGCTCTAAATTACTGATTAAACAATGGGGTGTTGAATCTTTTGTGCTTTCTTTGTCAAAATCTCCACATAGATAGTTCAAATACTTTTTTCTGTATTTTGATTAAGTGTTTAAGTTGTTGTTTTTTCAGTGTGGAAACATCTTGTTTCAGTCTGTGCAGCCTGTTTAAAAACACTCAGATATTTCAATGAATATATTTCATTTAGTTTGGTTCATTAGGGATCAGAAAACAGTGTTTAATGTATATTGAATAATTGCAGAGACAAAGCTTTTTACATGAGATAAAGTAAGAATATAAAACCTGTGAGAGATTTTTTGTTGTTGTTTTGATTGGCTTGTTAGTTCGCCTGTGTGACAGAATAATCTAGATTCATAACTTGTTCTGTTTGTATCACAAAGTTTTTATCTGTTCATAGTATTTTAAATTCATACACCCTACAACTAGTTTCACACCAAAGTCAAAGAAATCCCAATTTTCTTTGTGACTCATTGTTGATGGAGTGATTTTTAGATTAAAATCAGTTTCTCATTCTTCTGTTTTCTTCATGAATTTAACTAAAAAACGTTTGATTTGAAAGACGTGATTTCAGCATGGATATTATTTTTTGTGTGCAGCTTTGTGGCTTTCTAACTATAATAAGAACTGATGTATTTCAGTTTCTTTTATCTCCCTTCTCTACACTTTAAAAACAGATAGTTAAATTATTTTGTTTATCTCAGTCCATGAAGCGCTCCGGTGTCTGCAGCATAAACCAGGAATGTTGGAGAATAGTCAAGATGGAGGAGTCAGTGTGAGAAGTAGGGGAAAGTTCAACCCTCAGGCCTCATTCCTGACAGCGAAAAATCCAACAATCACACACGCACGCACACACCCAGACACCAGGCACGTGGTGTGCTGATGAGGTACAGATGTGAGGCTAAACACTGAACCAGGCAACCGTTTGTCTGGCAAACAATGACCGTGTGACGCATCAGGAACGTGATTTAAAGAAAGTATAACAGTGTACCCGGCGAAGAGGAAATTACATGTTTGTCTGAATAAAAGGAAGCGCTTGAGTTTCCTGTGAGCCATTAAGCACACATTAAACTGACACTATTGGGGTGTTCAATCCATTAAAGAAAGTCTGACACAACGTAAAGAGATTGACAGTCTTTTTCCCTTTTCTCCTTACATGAAACATTCCCAGCCTTTTTCGTTCTAAAACTGGGAACCCCATATACAGATTATAGTCTTCGTCACAATGTCTTATCTCCCCCAACTCTCTAGTCTCCTTTTGCCTTTGGTGGAATAAGAAGAAAATTCAGAGATCAAAAGATTAAACTATGATTTACTAAAAGAAAAAAAACTTGAATGAAAGCATGGTACCTAATCTGAACATTTTTATTTACACTCAGAGAAAAGTCAAAAACCACAGTCTGTCCGTCTCATCCTCTGGAGACAACGCATGTCTGGACTCATTCAAAGGATAAAACATTCATTACTTAAAGCAAATGTGATGGATGCCACCAGAGAAATGCTACCAATGATGTGTTAACCATGAACAGCACAACAGCTCCCCCAAAGTGAAGCTAAACCTCTGCTGACCATCTGCAGTTTAAGTCACAAAGTACACCACCATCATTACAGCAGAAACACAAATGGACGTCATCTTGCTCGGCTCAAAGTGAGGTCTCCACAAAAACTGCTCTCCCTGGTGGCTGGCTGCAGTATAGGTTAAAAAATCCAGCTTTCCAGCCATTCCAGATGGGCTGTGGTCAAACTTTAAAAAATTCAATACTCCTCGTAGAAATGTTTCTCACATCCAATTGTTATGGTGATTTGAAGATATCATTTGGCTGTCTTGTATTCAAGTCCTCTTTTTTCGGAGAAGTTTCGTTTTCATTTGTTATACGATGTTAAAAACGAGGCTTTATGTAACGTTTAACAATGATTGACAGCTGCCATTCTCGTCTATTTTTTTCGGGGATTGTAAATATGTCGGGAGGTAGAGTCAAGAAGTGATTAGACTCTCGAAAGAAAAAAAATTATATTATTATTTTTGTCACCCAGCTCCACTCAGATTCTCCCAGAATCCCTCATCGTCTCTACCAGGCAGACTCTAGTAGCTACAATGGCTGCGCCTGTGACAGGGGGCATTTTGGCTTCAAAACCATACTTTGATAAATGGCGTAGCCTCGCTGTCCACTCTATATACAGTCTTTGAGCTAGACCATTGCACAGTGCGATAACAAGTTAGCTCCCTCTGAGTCAGAATATGAGCTTCACTTTTTTTAACATCGGTGGATATGGAGGCCCACCGTCTGCAGGAGACAAGCAACCGTTTAAGAATTGAGGGGCAACAATGGAAACTACTAGAAAGGCCGATGTAGTTCAATTACTATTACTTTGAATTTTCTTTGACAGAGAAATAAAAAGTCTGGCCACTAAGGTGTGGCACTTGAAATTAAAATAATGTCATAAAGTATGAGCCAGATTAAAAGGTGAATCATCATTGATGACTATAAAAGGAAAAAAACTGAAGTGGTCCAAAGTGAAAGCACACTGTCAGCGTGGAGCTCTGTTTGCGTAGCTTTTAGCACACTTCCAAAGTACGAGGATTTAAACTTAAACCAACATTGGCCCAGAAATTTTCACTTATTTGCACTCCATATATAGCTGCAGGACACTGACCTGCCTTTACATTATCTTTTTACTATCAGAGCCTCAAACTCCTGATACAGCAGTGAGTGAATCCCCTGTTTGCACAGGGAACACTGGCGTGAACGCGCGCACGTATCTGTAGGCTGCTGTTCTGCACGTCTCTTCTCTCATCAGCTCTCCAGCGCTCAGCTGACGTGAGGCACAGGATTGTTTCTGCAGCTCCTTCTCTTTCCTTCTTGTCCAGCAGTGACTGAACAAACGTTCCTCACGTACATGATTGTCTGGGCACGTGTCTGCGCCTCTGCCCAGTTTGAAAAATAGCTGCTCTCGTGTGAGTTTGAATGAACAAATCAGACACCCAGACACAGGAAGAGCTGCCTGTCTGTGTTCAGACTGTTGAAGCGTGTGCTGGCTGGTATCACGTAATCCTGAGAGGAAGCCCTCAGAGTCAGACGAGGGCATGCTGTCAGGTTACTTTTATTTTCACTTTTTTACACTGCAAGATAATTATATGTCTCAAGGCCAAAACTTCAAATTAAAAGCTCCTGTCATGTTTTCTTGATTTATATGACTTTTTGGAGTGATAATCAGTCTTTATTTTATTCATAGCACTGGGTATTTCAGCTTTTACAGCTGTACACTGTCAACCTGCAGAGGAGTTCAAATCCAGTGTTTATGATATCATTCTGTTTGAATGGCTCATTTGAATCAGTGTTTATGATTATGAAAAGGAAACTGTGACATTTAACAAGATGAGACTGATGGTGTTTTATTGCCTGACTGCAGTGAGCAGAGTCAAACAGCTGAAAACTGAGCCGTTAAGTTATAAATCTGAAGAGAGTTTCAGACTCAGCTGATTCAACTTTTGTCCACATTTTTTCTGAATGAAATACATCAGTTCAAATTTCTGATCTTTTTTTTTTTTTTAGAGATGAATGTGACAACTTTTGCTGCAGCTGTTTAGATATGATGTGTTAGTTTACAAGCCCACATTTTTACTCACATAATTTGCTTGTAGTATCAATACCAAACCATCCGCTTTTGGAAAAAAGATCTTCCCTATTTAAACTACATGGTCAAAGTGAGCATGCAGTAGATGAAACTTGAGTCACTAAGAGGTCAGCGTTGACCAAAATCAGAGCTGAACAAGACAAATTATTGGGATTTAATCATCAGGAAAGGACATCAAACTACCAGTTATTGACATTGAAATGAAATATGTCCACTATACAATAATAAGTCTTATTTGTTTGACCATTTGAATGGAGACCTGCAGTCTGTAGGAGACATGCAACAAGAATTAAGAAGCAAGAACTGAAACTACCAGAAAGACCGAACTGGTTCATTTCCATCAGAAGTTTGTAAATAAAACACTTTTGTTATTATCTTAAGTCAAGTATTGTAACTCTGAATTTCCTATAACAAAGTAAAAGTCTAAACCTCTTGAAATATAAAAAACGTCATCAAGTATCAGCCGGATTAAAGGATGAGTCATGTTAGATGACTGTAAGAGGAAAAAACAGAAGTGGTTCAAAGTGAAAGCACACTGTCAGCGTGGAGCTCTGTTTGCGTAGCTTTTAGCACAGTTTCAAAGTTCGAGGACATTTATCCATGACACTTCATCGTATATATCTTCATATGGCAATGACATGTCTTTGTTTCTTTGTTGTGTCTGGGACTTTGACAAACAAGGGTTGGTATGATGTTAAAAAAACATGTTACATGTTTGTTTTAATGTGTACATTGAATTTATGTCAGTGTCATAGTATTTTATTTGACATTTTAACCATTTTTAAAAGGGGTGGGGGAAAAAATTGAAAATTGATATATCGTGATTTTTTATTTGACAATATCAAAATCAGGCTTCTTTGTCAATTTTTATTTATTTATTTTTTTTTTCAAATTCAAATTTTTCATTTCAGTCTTTGTTTATAAACTGGATTAGAAAAGAGTTACCACTTTTCTCCAGCAGAGGGTTAAATATTTCTCTCTGACTCAAAAAAATATGGCTCCTGGTATAGTCTGTAGACATCATCATCATTTAACTTTTTCCCATAGTCTGGTGTTAAAAAACCAAACTTAAAACCACAAAATTTGTAAATATTGAAGAACTGCAATTTAAGGTGAATCAGCACCGAAATAGTTGTAATAGAATCAAATCACGAGAATAGCTTATCATCCTGGCGCTAATTTTTTAACAAACTAAAGAATCAGTTCCACAAACTGTTAAATGGTGTAACCACAAAAGAATGACGAGTATTAAGTAAAACACCCTTACGAAACTTGTGCGAGTGAACTGGTGAAATAAGTTATTTGTAATGAAATTTCACCTTAGTTTATTTGAAATATTTAATATTTAAACATGATAAAATGGGTTTTGTTATACTTGGCAAGTCAGTAAGCATGTGAATACAGTCAGTAGCTCTATTTTTTGGTTTACAATCATTTTATTAGTCATTTAGTAGTTCTAGTGGGTTTTTGCACAATAGCAGATTTTAATGAGAAAAATCGGTTACACCACGTCTTTCGACTGTTTTCAGCTGTGTGTGGATGAAGGTGATTAAGACAAATTTTTTAGGTTGTGGACCTGCATCCATGACCCAAATCATTCCTTTCAGACCGTCCAAAAATTTAGAAACTGGGCTAATCTCTGCACAACTGTTACAACAAAACCACAAAGTGGTGTCTTCAGACTTTGTGAAAGTTGAAAACTGCGCTCTGAATGTTCCCCATATCAAAATTCCCATCGTCTGTCTCTTTCCCAACAGGAAAACCTACTAATTTGAGTCCTTTACATGTAAAGTAGTTGTTGACTTAATTTTGTTGCAATAGCTCCAGCGTTTAGCTACAAATATATTAGTTGCAGTCCTCTTCAGAATATTTTTAGCCTTCAACTTAATCATTTTATCATTCTTAAATGTTTTAATAGTATTATTGTTGGACTTTAAATTTATCCATATGCATATTTTGTCATGGTTAGGGGTTTTGAAGCCTTTTTTTTCTCAAAATGAAAATCCTCTGTCGTAGGACTTTTGGCTTTGTAGATAACTGTAGTAGTCGTAGTAGTAGAAGGAGGAGGAGTTAATAAGAAAGACATGCAAAATTGAAATATTTCCCAACAAAAAGCCTGTTTCCCAATGAACTCTGCATACTGTGATGATTAGTTAACAACAACTTCAAACTCACAACATATAATTTGATGATGCATTCTGTCATCTCTGATAACATGATAACACATTCTGATGAAACACCAAACCAAATGTAATTATCTGCAGTTTTCATGCATCAAACCTGAACGCTGATAGGAAATGATGACGGTTTACGTCTAATGGCACCGTGACACATTCCTGTATGTTTGCGAGCCCCGAGGGCACTGTAACTGTTCAGATTAGAGGAACACAACATGTCCCGTCAGATCTGCACATGTACAGTACATGAGCTGCACAGAGGGCGGGGTGACGCTGGAGGAAGGGGAGGACAGTGTTTTTAGGCACTAGTGGGTTAGTGTGTGAAAGGTGAGGGTGTAGTCACGTGTCTGGTATGTTGCATCAGCCTAAGGGGGAGAAACCCCCTGACTCTGTTTAGGATCAGACATGGATATGCGGGGGGGGGAGTTTCACATCAGGAAACTGTATCAAGAGCTACAAAACATCCATTTACTGCAGCTGGAGGAATTATATATAGCTCTTGTCCTCAACTTGGCTGTTTGTGTTGTTTTTATCAGTGACCTTAAATTACACCATTTTGGAACCAAACAAAGGGAAGAGACAACATTTAAAGAGTCTAAAGTTAGCAAAGAAGATACTTTGGACTGGATCAGGGATTTTTTTTTAGAAACACATCGAAACAAGAAAAAAAAATACAAATTAAAATATAAAAGACTATGGCTTCAACCCAAACATGGCTCTATAGCTAGCATTTGTTAGCATGAATACTTGAAACAGTGAATTTTACAGGCTGCCTCTGTACAACAATAACTTTACCAACTTTTTGTACAAGTTTCCTGCAACAGTGCAACAACAAGCTCAACTCTGTGAGTTAACACTGAACTCAAAAAACCTCCCTCAGGTTGTACACAACGTGATTTTTTATACAGCGTTTTCATGTTAACGAACACTGCCGCACTGGCTCCTGGCTTTTAACAATTCAGTCAGCTCCATTATTTACTTTGACACCTTTCTCTTCTATTACACCTGTTGTTCAATACCTCCACTGCTGGTTAATAAAAACACAAACTGTGTTCGATCTGTTCAAAAACATTGTGCACTGAAATTTACACACTGAGTCAGATAAATTAATTTCTATACCTTGCAAATTGTTAAAAAAAATCATTGTTCAGATCAGAGATTACATATGATCAAGGAGCTGTGGGATTATCCTGATTGATTTCTGGTATTTGTAGATACACTGAAACCAAACTTCACAAAGAAGACATTTTTTTTAACAGGTGATCCTGAAAAGCACCAAAACACGCACATAAAGAATTAAATACAATCAAAATGTGCTAATGTAACAGCGTGCACTGACACCTGGATCCATAGATATTCAGACATGATCGAAAAAAAGTAAATAAGGTTTCTGAGTCAGTGTGAAAACATTAACACACAACATGCAATTGTATTTCTCTAAAAACACGCGGTACTTGCAGACAAATAGAAAAAAAAACAGACTCAGTGTGTAAAGGCCTCTCACTTTGAACCGGCACATTAAAAGGGTCTAAGTGGTCTTTAGAGGTGGCTAATAAAACTGTCTGTGGTTTTATGAGGGGGCTACTTTACCCTGACTACCTCTTAGCATAGACTAGGAACTAAGTTCTTCTTTAATAAATCAGCTTTGAAAAGATTGTCTTAACTTTTCCAGTTTAAAAAGTAAACTGGCTGTACATATTGCCAACTAAAAAATCCTACAATATCCATTTAAAATATACCATAGTTTTAAATAAATGGTGTAGTATTTGTAATTTTCCTCTGTGAGTCATCTGATTATCTGTTTTTGGCAAACTTTCATAAGCATTGGCTCGCCTTTCTGTTTTTGTTTTCTGGAGCATCGGTGCATTTGGCAGAAAAGAAAAGTGTGTGAAAGGTAACTCACTCCACAGCCTCAAAAGTTGATGCCACGAGGGACTCATTGGAGGCAGCTGTTATTTACAATTCAGTGCTGGTGGATTCTCTGCTCATTCACTTGCATCAGACTGACCTTTTACCCAGATTCCACACTCATGCAGCATCTGTATCCGTGCACTCCCACTTTCTGAGGATCTGTTGCCTTTTTTTTTTTTACAATCCGATTCTATGGCTTGCACTTTAACCTAGAAAGCAGAGTCGTACCCTGAGGCATCCACTCACTGATGGCAGAGTGTGACAGCAGGACTGACATGTTCGTTACAGCGATGTTATTACTTTGTTTTTCTGTTTCTGTGAGGCACAGTGTGTGTAGTTTTACGTTCACAATCAGTTATCTGTAAGGTTTTAGTCTTTATCTCATAATTATGATCCACCTCACAGGGATGCTGATGTCATATCAACCCCTCTGATCCAAACTGACATATCTAACAACTGTGAAGTATTTGAATCACCACTTGAAACATTTGCTCAGAATGTTGTATCTGCAATCACTGTCCTTAAATGATGACTGATGAAGAGCTACTAGCTCATATTTTTAATTAAGAAGAAAACATTACTGAACTGTATGATGGATTATTTTTAAAGAATAAACTTGTCTATTTCCTAAATTGTGACCAAAGTGTATCACCCACCATATATCAAACTTTTAACCTCCACCTTTATCCATCGTCTGTCTTTGTTGTCTTGACAGAAAGCATTTCTGTTACAGAGACACTTTGAAGGGCCCTCAATCAATCATAATCTATCTCGTAAAAACACAAGTTAGTGTTTGTCCCTATCTGCAGGCGAAATTCTTACGGCTGCCTTTGACAGTCACACTCAAGTGGTGTAAGCTGATGGTTATCCTAGAGAGTACAACAGAAGAGTTTACTTGAGGACAACAGCGTCCTGGATCCCTGGTTGTAAACATAGACAGACTGTGCAGAAAGACAAAGCTGAAACCCTGCCAATGTGCCAGGTTGTTGATTTGGAAAATTTTCTCTGTTGTGAAATGCATCACCAACCTAAGGTGTGGGGCGAAGACGTTGCTCACAAAGATGAACTGCCTGACAGGATTTTTAGCTGAAGCATTCGACACGTTCAGACTTGCTGGGAATCACTTTTGGAGCTGTCAGGAAACAACCTGTTCATGCTGCACTTAGGGATGTGTTTGTTTGTCTTCTACAATCAAATCAAATCAGGTTGTTTGACTGCAAAGTTCAGTTCAGTGTTGTCTTATTTTTATCGGTTGTAATGAGACATATTGAACCTGCAGCTTTTTGGTAATCTCGTCTTAACTATCTGTCTGAGAAGACACTCCACAAAAACTTTAGATGTATCTAGACTGTAATCTTTTGGACTATTCATTGAAGGTAAATCTCAAGAAATCTGTTTCTTTCTGGTTCTACCTTTGAAGTAAGCCAGGATGAAGCTGTTATGTGACTTATTGTGACTTACCGCGAAACTGAGACTCCCCTTAAAACACATTGAGAGGCACTCTTCTGGAGAGCCGGTTTGGTTTCATGAAGCACGATGGCAAAGGAGAGTATTTAGATCTAGTTATAATACAACAAAGCTTTTAGGTCCTCAAATTTAGAGCACATTTTTTAACCCTTTGTGAAAAAGCTAAGTTTACCACATACATCCCAAGCTTCTTGGATGCAAAAACACATTGTAGGAAACAGTTCTTAACAACACCTAAAATCAGAACAAGTCTCCTCCAACCATGAGGCGAAACATAGACCTCTACACCTGAGTGTACACCTATTTCAACTTCAGTCTTTTTTAAAGATGTTATACGGAAGATCTGTTTCAATTGGACAGCCTTGCCATCTTCTGGCCTCGAGTCTCTGCACACTGACATAAATATCTTTTGGTGAGGCATGTGTTTGTTTTGGAATCAAATGGAGAGTGGATTAAAATAAATTTTCTTTGTTCAAGACAACTTTTTACTGGATACAACTCACCAAGGTAAGGTATTTATCGGTACAGTTACGTAGTGCTAAGGTTTGAAACGTGACATCACGCAAACGTTGTATATGTAGCGCTATCGGCAGCCCAGTGCGCTGACATATCTGTAGGCTAATGTGGCAACAAGTGGACACTGTCAGTTTGTCTATAGTTTAGTAGCAGTTTATATTTAGCGCGGTAATGTGTAACGTTATTGAATCATAGCCATGTCCTGCCAGTGTTCATTTACCAAGCAGAGCTAGCATAACCTGGCTCCTCATTTTATTGATAGACTCTGGAGTTTGAACAAACCACTGCAGAATAACAGTTTAACCCCTGTGTTAGCCTTTAGCTCGGCTGTATCACTTTCCCGTTTAACTTTCTTCTGCTCTTTTGTGCTTTTTCTGTCTGACAGTTAGGCTCCAGTGTCCACCATTACTACAAAATTAATCCCAGCAATCGTTTTTAGCAGACATGAACACAGATATCTAGTAAATCAATCCAGTCCTGCTCGGCCGGATCAGAAAGCTAAGAAGTAGCATTTTGAAACAACCTGTAACCTGTGATATTGGCGCTGATAATCTCATTTTAAAGTGTGGATTACAATCAGGCATATATTTAGAAGGGAGGCTTTTGCAAGATCACTTAGAAACTCCTCACAGCTCCTTTAATCAAATATTTCAATTTGCTTAAAATGATTGAAGTCCAAAGAGCTGCTCTCCTAACTCAGTTACCAAGCCCTTCCTGCTGCTGGATGTTGATAAGACCCCAGTTGAGGCAGATTTAATGCTTTTACCTCAAACCTTCTGGGCTCCCTATCCCCAAATTACCCCCAAACTGGAAAAATGCTTCCTGGTAATAAACTAAGCATGTTCACAGAGCTCCCCAGTTTTGTTTCCTGCAGCCAAAAAGACACTCCAGTTTCAGCTGACGCATAAAGTCATACGTTATTTTCTCACTGCATAGATAGTGGTAAGTTTCCACACACAGGTATAAATCAAAACATTGGATTTCACAAATCCAGCCTGTCATACAAACTCTTTTTCCTGCCAAACTCTTTCCCTATAACAAATCAGAGGTTTTTTTCATTGTATCCTTTCAGGTCAGGTTTTATCCTGTTGTATTTATTGAATTTCTGACATGCCAAACAAATTTTGCTCCATTTTGAGCACCTTAGAGCAATTTTCTCTTTCATCTTGTCATAAACCCTTTTTAAGTTTGTTTTTAAAGATTCTGTGTACCTGTATAAAATCATAACAGAGGTATGAGCACGATCATCATATTTACCATAAAACTTTTTCTTTCTTAAACTTGATACTTTTTCCTTGTTTCAAATCAAAATCGAGCAAAGCACAAAGGAAACTCCTCTTTACTCTCACATTTTCTCAGTTTGATAGTGAGAAATATGATTCTCTGACCTCTGCTCCATTTTTAAGACTAAAACCCAATTTAACCCTTTTTGTCATGGTATTAACCTCTGCCTGAGTCCAGATATTTACTCCCATGTGGCCTCACTGGTTCATTGAACCTGCCACCACATTACTTAACGCTCTGCTTGGCCATGACCTCCGTAGTGAGACAGTTCACATCTCCCCCCTGCACAGTTCACCTTTTACCCAGAAACTAGGAGGAAACCCCCGAGGAGTGTGAGGATGAGGAGAAAACACACCTTTGGCCCAATGACTGTTATTCTTACCACATGGATAGAGGTTTAAAAATAAATGTACTTTCACTCAGCACTGAATAGGCCACATTTTTGCTTTTTAGTGTTGTGTAATCTGATTCAAGATGGACTGTTCTTTCTGAGTTTTTTTTTTTTAGTGGCCCAAATCTTTTTTATTGCAGTCATTCAAATCCTCAAAAGACTAAAAACACCATACAGAAACATAAAAGAGGTCCTGATTTTTACTTTTAAACTTTTTTAAACAAAACATTCAGTTTTGACATGAGTTATTTTTAAAAGTGGAAATTCACATTTAGGAATAAAGAGGAAATAAACAGTGTTTAAATCTAACATTAACATTACAAGATGATTTTTTTTTTCTTTTTTGGTAATACCTGAGTCTTTTGGTATTTTCTTTACTAAAGAAGAGCATCAGCTATAGGTCCATGAGTTTTTATTTATAGATTATATTATATTAAGTCATCAAAACCTTTGCACACTTGGAAGAAAAACACAGTTGGAGGACAAACAAAGGCAGGTCGTTAACAGAACAAAGCCCCGTGGAGTCATTTCCCCGCCCAGAGCACTGATACTGACAGGATGGAGGTAGGAGGATACCTGTCCATCAGCATGGAGGGAGACTCAAAGTCCAAAGACTGTAGCAGCAAAACATGTTTTCTTTTCTGGCCTTAGAAGAGTCCAACAAGGCCAAGCAGGAAGTAGTCATAAAACGAGGTCTCTGAGGAGGAAACAAGATAACCTGTTGGGTTGCAGAATAAACAAGTTTGTCCTCTTGTTAAGAGTAACTTATTTGTCAATGATCAATATCAATTCTATCAATCGTTCTTTGTTTATTAGGCACCAAATCACAACAAACGTAAACACAACCTTACTTTCCCAAAACCTCAGCAGGTCTAGACTTGCTAATTTATATATACAGTGGGTATTGAAAGTCTATCACCAAGTAAAGATGTGCAATGCTAAAAGATACCTTATTTAAAAAAAAAAAAAAAAAAAAAAGAGTGCTGTGATAAGGAGCGAAAGGTGCTTGGACGAAGTATCAGTTTAAGGGTAACCACATTATATATATATATATCCATTTACTCAATCCCCCAAAGATTTTTTTTTTTCAATTGGGTTGTACAAGTTATCACATTGAAGGTGGAATAATTTATCGGATGGTTTATCATGAGCTCATTTTTATTAATTTATTAATTATAAATGTGTAATCCAACAGATGTGGAGGCTTATTTTTAAATATACATTTAGAAGATTATATATATACTCACAAAATGTAAAAATCTAGAGCTATAACTGTAGGAGGTATCTCAATTGTTTTCAAATTGAAAAATATTTAACACTCAACATTTCTTAACTGATGTCGTGGTTGTCACTATACCTTCACAGCCAACTCTGTCAGTCCTTGACCTCCTAAAACACAAAAGATCGGATGCATTTATCATAAGTTTGTGAGTTTCGGTCTCAAAAGTCTCACGTTTCATTGTGGCTACGTGCCAACATCTGCAGTGCAATGGTCTGGGTGGATAAGGATGTGTTCACGTCTCTTGGGTCTGATTAAATCCCCTGTGAACGTGACCGTTTGGACAGCGGTCAGCTTGACCTGGAGGAAAGAGACGCCATAAAATGTCTTGATGCTCTCAGCCAAAAGCTACTTCCTCCATCTGCACCACCCATTGGAAAGGTCTCCTTGTACAAACTGCTTCACTTGCGTAAGCGTCATTATTGGCAACAGATGGAGAACAGAGCAGAGCATTGCGTTGCTTCCAGTTTTCCTCTGACAATAGCAGTCATATGGGGTGAATGGAAACAACGCTAAGATGTAAAGATGTAAAAATGCTGTAGAGTCCGAGTTGTTTCACCAGAGCTGGGTTTTCTGTTGAATTCAGGTCCATCATGTTCTGTCTTTATGCAGCTCTGTTGGAGTTTTCAGAAGTTACAGCAGTTTAATACACCTTACACATCAATGTTTGAGCTGTTTCACAAGTCAGACTTTGGTTTAAGCTGAATTACATTAAACCTGCCCCCACAAACAAAAACATTTCCACAAACTTTCCAGTACCATCTTGTTGAGTTGGGAAGAGCAATCAATGTGAATTTGTAGTTGCCCTGCAAAGCTAAGATATGGAGGCCATCCTGACAATTATTGACAGTGTTAGCTTGTTGTACAATACGTAACAGGCATGTAACTACAAGCTAACATATTTTCAGATTCAAAGAAGAATCATTTATTCCATCCCCACAAAACCCAACAAGTTAAGTTGTAGAAATTATTCAAAAATCTCTCCTGTTGTAGAATGTATTTAGTCATTGTAATCACCCAATTTGTCATAGTTTTACATTCACCTATACCAGTCTTGGAAGTGCTGTTCAACATAAACAAAAATAAAATACTTCAAAGAATTTTTTGTTGCAAACAGACAGCAAGAACAAAGACCAAGAGTGGGCAGAGAACAGAGCCTTGTGGAACACCATGATTTAAAAAGAGTATCAGAAAATATTGACTTGAATGATATTTTTATGTGTGTGTGTGTTTTGTATTAAGTCTTAAAAACACAAAAATAATACACTTGGTTTCATTGGTTGGTTTCAACTATTCAAATTGTTTGCCATTGTTCAAAAGTTAGACATAAACCAATCTTTGACACTTGCATAACCCATCCATTTGTTACTTAGAGCACGCAGTTTTCCCTGCTGGACATGAACAAAGCATTGCAAGTTTACATATTGAGAAATAAATGTGTCAGACTGAAAAATTTGAAATGTTATAATTAAACAAATTAATTTTTATTACCACATAAACACACTAAAGTACCAAAAACTGGCACTGTTGAGTACCGATTGCCAGGTACTGAGCATCAGTACTGTATCATTTCAAATAAGAAAGGTGCCCATCCCCACTTGAGAGGTTTACACTTTTGACTCGACCGCTCTTCTTGTTCTAGGTCAGCCATGTTTGAACAGAGTTACATTGATAATTATTTTTTTAAATAAAGTATTTAGTTGTTCTTGCCAGGTCAAAGTGGCCTGCCAAACCCCCCATTGTTCACTTTGGTCACTGGAGAGCTGAGCTTTCCAACCCGAATCACCAAATGAGCGTCACTGTGTCTGTTCCCATTCCTGGTATTAGATCAGAAGGATAAGAGTTTGCAGTCAGGTGAATTGATGCACTTACTAATCAACCAAAACCTTTCCCGCACTTTGAATGCAAAACAAGAGGCCTATAAGAATTAAATTTAACATGTTTAACTCTGTGCTTTGATGTCAGATGAGAATAGTAAATCTTTTACCTTTTTGTTATAAAAAAAATGATAATTCAAGGTCCTCTGAGAATTTTTACTGCTAGCTTACGACTCCTTGATATCTTCATTATGGCATAAAACATTGTAGTCTGACTTCATTATTTTACAATTATTTTTCATTAATTTATGAATAGTCAACCCTTTCCAGGATTTTAATTTGCAAGGTTTTTGTTTACAAGAGCAAGAATCGCCTAAAATAGTAATAATAATATAGAGCATCTATTTCTCCTGAATATTTTTTTTGAATCCCAGTAACATTCTGATTTATTGCCAAGTAGTTTTTACATGACAAGGGATTTGTCTTGGAAAGAAATAGTGTTGTTATTGTTTAATTAGCCTGAGCAGAGTAAGTCAGACCTTTAGCCTATTAAAACCTTTGAAAGTAAAAGTATCAGAGAAAGAGCGAAAGATGCTGATTTCTGTTTCTCTGATAGTTTTTGGTGTTTCCCTGAGCAACAGATACAAACCAGATGGCTGGCCGTAGGGTTTCACAGCAGCTGTGACACAGTTTTCATTTTGTTCATGGATCCAATCTTGTGATGTTTCAATGCTGGCCTGCAACACAACTCCAAATCCAAACAGGAAGAGGTGGATTTATTGTGATTTTGTTTTTTCTAAAGACATATTCGATGAATGTCTGATTAGAAAGTGTGGATGTTGTTGGAATTTTCCAGAGGCTGCTGTTTACTCCAGTCTGGAAAAAAAACAATGATTACCAATTTGTATTAGCACTAATTCAAAGCTTTGTTGGCTGTTAATTTGTATGTGACAGCTTTTTTCCCCGTCATCAATCTACTGTCACATGTTTAGGTCTGTTGGTTTGGGCCTTCTCATTTGACACAAAATCAAAAAATGTTTGTCTTTCTTCAAGTCATTCAGTCATTTTGCAGACTGTTAGGATTGCTTTTCTTTTTTTGAGTTTAAACCCCTTTGATTTAACCTGAAAGACAACAGCGCCCCCAGCTGCTTTATTATATACATTGCAGTCTAAGAGATTTTATTGCTGTATTCGCAGCAGCTTGTTCTGCGTTTTATCAGCCGTGAGACTTGTAGATATACAAAACATGTAATAGTGCTCCTGTATTTCTTAACAGAACAGCAATGTGCACATGAACCTTCAAACTTTGATTTAAAGCAGCTAAAAATTATGTCAAAACATGGTTTTTAAAGCAGAATAGCATTTCATCTATGGAGCATTCTGAAATACGCTGGTAAACACTGAACTAACACAGTAACTCGAGGGTGGGTCGACACTGGCGCGGAGAAAATCCTAAAGTCAACTTTTCACTTTGGCGCCTTTTGACCAAACATGTAAACAATCCCCCTCTCTGTCGACCCTGCCCACAGGTTCAGTCCTCAGTCCTCACTGGAGGACTCAACTGTCCATCATTCATTCCCTCAAGCTGTAAACTTCATCGGCATGAGGAGACAGCATCAGAGTCGCCAGAATTTTCCCGGGAATGATGAGAAAGAAGTGACTCTGCCTTCAAAATAAAAGCAACCTACGATTTAAAAAAAAGAACTAGGAAGAAATTGAGAACTTACAGGTACAATATCACGTCAAAAACAACACTAATAACTGTAAAAACACTGCCATCGAAAATGTTAGCGTAAAATATATAAGATTAAAAAGTGATGAGTCTGTCAAGATATGAAAAAACTTTGTTATATTGAGCAGTTTACAATAAAATAAAAAGGGTAATAATGCAGAGAAATGAATACATGAAAAGTACAGTACAACATTGGTTAAGTGGTTTATCAACTGAAAGTGAAGTTATAAAGACCCTCTAATGTATTTTAAGTTTTACATTTAATCAGCCTCATAGCAAAATTGCTCGAGTCATATTTCAAAGTTTTCAGAAACAGAACAAATTTTTCATTTACATTTATATTGCTTTTACTACAATTACAATATTTAGGTTTTAATATCTGTATTATTGTTGTTGTTAACTTAACATTGTTGTTAACATATATTTCATTTAAATTTCTTTGGCTCAGTTATGCGATGAGGCTCACAACATAATCATCGAAATAAGAACAAAATATGAGTTATGAAATCATGCAATGAAAACTGTATTTGATATTAAATTTGTATCATGTATGTATTTCTTGAATGTATTAAATTGCCCGTTATAACTTTTTTTTTTCTAAATTGTATGTGAAGCTAACATTCATCTTTTTTTTTTTTATTAACTAATTAATTAATTTTTTAATTAATTAATTTTTTAATTGAGGAACAACAATGTTTACAGTCGATCAAGTCAAGTAAAGTCAGATGGTAGCTACTTGCTCTTCAGGATGTACTGCTCAACATTCAACTGCTAAGCAGGAAAGACAGACAATAAAAAAATTAAAGCGGCAGATTCAAGTGTAATTTTTTTGTTATTAAAAAAAAACACGAGAATTAGTAATTTTTTTTAACTGGACTTAATGTACTTCATTAGTTTTATCTTAATCGTTTTCTTTAAACTGGGCGTTTTATTCTGAAATCAAAACCGGAAACCGTTGATTACAGCCATTGTAACTTGAGTTTTTATCTGCGAGTAGGTTTTTTTTTTCCCTCCTCCCAAACTTTTCCTACCTTCTCCGAAAGTCATGTCAAGCGTCAGTGTGACTGGAGGGAGAGGAGCAAGAAGGTAAGGAAGAGTTTAATAAATCGATTAACAAACATCGTACTGACTGACATCGATTAGCTGATAACTGCTCGACTCTGTAAATGAGCGGTTATCGAGTTTAAAGTGCATGTGTATGACACAGAAGGTGTCTCAAAAAGTTTTTTGATGTATTATCGATCAGAATTACTGCTAATGCCTGTGCAGAGAAAAAGACTCACACATAGCTTTTGGTTTTGGTTTATGTTTTGTTAGCTTGTTGCAGCTTGTTGATGTCATGTTTCTGTTGCAGAGATTTAAAAACCTGCAGAACTTTTACTGTCTAATGGGAAAAAAAACTTTGGTGATTGAAAGTGGCTTAAACTTAAAATTGACAGGGGTCAGTTAATTATTTCTTTATTGAAAGTGATTGTAAGATTTTTTCCACTTATATGTTTGAAAAAGTTGTTAATCAGCATTGATATTTATGACAGGTTTACGCTGATAACTAATCTAATGTCTCACCCTGTTGAGGTTCCAATATTCTACAACATGCCGCTTTCTATACACTATGCTGGCTTAGTGTTGATACATATATTATGTAGACTTAACTTAGCTGTGTCAAAATTACTGTGCTGTGTTGACCATTGATTTATTTCCCTGAAAACTGCAATCTGAAATCATAGATAGGATTATTCTTGCTGGTTTAGACAAAGTTTTGTGATTCTACAGCAGTATCTGTCACCCCCTGGTTCAGAAAGAGCTTTACTTTTACTGTCACACAAAGTTTTGTTTCTGTTAAATATATGTTGGAGAAACACTGTGTGTGAAGTTGCTCCTTGGATGGAAATCCCCCCCATTGTCAGAAGTGTTTGACCCCTCCCCACCTCTGCTCTCTTGTCTGTTATTATAGCATGCATCATCGCAGGGTTTTCAGTTCATGGTGTTGGATGTTCACAAGTTGAGTCAGTCACAGAGAGGCTGACCTCAACAGATGTGTCCACGCTGCTGCTTCTGCTGCAGCATGTCATATTTTATCTGCAGTCAGAGGTGATTTGCAGATATTGCAAGACTCAAAGCGGAAACAGTGTTAGAAGTGCGAGAGACAAAAAAATGAGAGACTGATGAGCTGATGATGTTAAAGAATCTGACAGTGGCTTTTTGGTTGCATTGCTGTAACTGCCTAATTGGAGGGTTAACCACCAATTATTTTCCTTCAACTTCTTATTGTCTGAATGCTTCTGTTGGTGGTTTCTTTTACCACATTATAATGATACTAAACTATCGAGCACTTTAGGAGAATAGGACGATAAAGACGTCAAACTGAATTATCGCTTTAAGCAGGCCTTTCTACAATCTGTGACTGAAATGGTAAAAGATGGCTGGTAGTGGTTTAAATCTCTTTCTTCAAATGGATCAGACTTTAACCTTGCAGGGCAAAGAGCTCAGAACCATGTGGTTGCATGTAAACATCTTGGTTTATGAGGAGCCTTGAGAAAAAAGTTTATTTTCATGTTGTTGGAAAGATTTCTGCTGACCTGTGTGGGAATCATTACAGTATTGTGTGCACTGATCAGACAAAAAGGCTGAAGGGGAAAGTTCAGTTTCTGTTAAAACCAACCTGGTGAGCATTTTATCAACTTTCATTTCAGCCTTTTTGGAAATGAAACTGAAATGAAACAATTTTAAAATTTGCACTTTAAATTAGTTTTTCACTGGCTACAGAGAAAAATAGTCTTTTCTGTGTCCTCATTGATAAACACAGAGCCTAGGATGTGCAGAGACATAATTTAATGAGTGTTAATCACTTTACAAGTTTCTGAGGCTCTCTCAGGGGAAACTGTCTTCTTGCAACAGGAGCCTGAGTTTTGACTTACTGCTGTCGCCTCAAAATAGATTGTCTGTAAGTTTAGTTAGAAGAGTGGGGGGGTCCGTGCTAAATTCTGATACCTGTCCTTATAGTTCCCATTCATACTTTGTGATTCACATGTTTTGGTCTTGTAACAGGA
The DNA here is from genome assembly GCF_033239565.1 of Halichoeres trimaculatus. Lineage (NCBI taxonomy): Eukaryota > Metazoa > Chordata > Actinopteri > Labriformes > Labridae > Halichoeres > Halichoeres trimaculatus. The sequence goes on along the minus strand of NW_027437182.1, from coordinate 13,201,576 downwards.
GACACAGGACACTTCGTTCAATGAAATTGAGTTTGGTCTGTCCTCACACCAGTGCTGCAGCTTGATATATACATGCCAGCGTATTTTTAGCTCTATTACGAGAGGTCTAAACTTTTTATAGAGCTTCAAGGCTGTCACTTACTCGGTGACATGATGCAGAGAGACATGGGAAAGTTGTTGGTCTCAAGTGTTAGACTGACAGGGATATGCAGTCAGAAACAAAATATGCATGTGAGGCACAAACAAATCATGTTTACTTCCTGAAATACTCAGTCATACGTCATCACAAACTTTTAAATGTCTCTTTTTGACCAATTTGACCAAGAGTTTTGTTCAATTTAAGCTAAAACAAAGTGGGTATGGTGGGGGAAACATCATGCTGTAGTTTAGAACAATGGTGGAATGTTTTTGTTTTGATTCACACGGGACATGAACCCGTTTCCTGGGCAAAGGTTCTGTGTTGTTTGGCCCGTTCTTTGTTCCTGCAGCCTGCCCATCACTTGAAACAGACTTTCATTCTCATCATTAGTTACATTCACTTGAAAGTCCCATGTGTCTTTATGAAACACAAACAGCTGCAACAAAGTATTGGCCTGAACATGGCGGGAGTAGAAACGTGTGATACAGGTAGTGTAACATCTTTGATTTGGGGTTTCATACCTGTTGTGTGCACAAATGTGTCCACTGTCTCACTTTGATGAATAAATTAAGTTTGTGGACAAAACGACTTCTTGCTTTGAATTTCTAGACATTTTTGGCATCTTTGGACACTGGCAGGGGTGTCTTTTTTAGATTTTACTCATGTTTAAGCACTTCCTGTTACATTTGTATGAGGCATCAATGAGTCAATATGTAACTGAGCAGACAGACTGAAAACACACCAGTTTGGCTGCCTTTGTAGATTCAAGTCTCTTCACATGAGACAGTGAATGACAATCAGGATGTAAAGTTTGAAAAATAGACCTTCATTTTTTAAGGGTTATCAGTCACTTAAAACTTTGCAGAGGATCGTAACAGCCAGACTCAGGATTACACAACTTTTATTACTATCCAACTAAAAACAGTTTCATTACCCTTGCATCAAAGTAATTACCTCCACCAAGGTTTATGTTAGGTTTTTGGGAGAGTTTGTCTGTTTGTTTGATTGTTTGTCTATGCACAACATAACTCAAAATGTACAGATCTTGATAAAATTTTCAGGAAATGTTCAAAATGGGATAAGGAAGAAGTGATTAAATTTTGGAGGTGATCCGGATCACTGTCTGGATCCAGGATATTTTAAAGGATTCTTTATCATTGTGAGATAGGGCCATTTTCACCATATGTGTGTATAGCTCCACGATAAATGGTCGGATTGCTTTGCAAAACAATACAAGACAAGGTCAGGATAATTTCTGACAGATGTAAAAGTACGATCTAGATCCTGGCAATATTCTGGATACTAAAATCCTGGGTCATCAAAATTTTCGACACTGTCAGGTAACAAATTATCGTACAATTCGCCGATAACACCAAATTGTAGCAGACAGTCATTAACATTACATTACAACTAAAGTGTTGCGTGACAATCACAATATGCTTGGCGAAGGTCTGCGCTCTTTGAGTGCTTTTCCAGTTTAGTATGTGATCATTTTGACGTCCATGGAGCCTTACTGGTGAGAGCGTACTCAAACACTTCTGTGTGCTATAGCTACTATTTTTGACTTAGCTCTTCTTGGTGTCACAAAGATGCAGTAGTAAATTTTGAATGTTCCAGGTTTGGTAGCAGCCATCAGGGTTGTTTATGGAGATGTCTGAACAGCTTTTTAATGGTTGTGATTGGCCCGCCTGTGATCGGCTTGGATGGAAGTCTGTCTGAGTGCGAGGGTTCAAAAAAGTTTCTGCCAGAGTAAATAAAACATGAGCGCAGGGTTTTGTCTGCTTCTCATGCTCTCATTCATTCTTCCTCACCATAAAGGTTTGGTTAACAGTGAAAAATAATGCTGACACAAAGTGATTCACCTGGATTGTGCCTCTGTTTTGTTTTACCTTCAGCCTTGTCGTTAAATCTGGCCTGTGTGGACTAAGTGTAAGTGACAAGCGACTAATACAATCAGGCATCATCAAAAGCATTTAGAGAATGACAAACTTTTAGCTGCCGATGAGGGTTTTGCAGTTTGTTTTTGGAATTTTTTTTCACTTCAGACTATTGGACCAGCTGTTTGAAATGGACAAGAAGACCATTCACATTCCTAATGTGTCGTTATTTGTTGTATAATTATTACCCTGATATTGACTCATTCCAACAGAGCTCTGCAAAGTTAAAACATGCTTGTTCTCTTCTTTAAGTCACTGTGGTATGTTTACTTTTTCTTAGTTCAAGGTTTTTTTTTTCTGAGGCAGCAATTAGTTTTAAGTGTGAGGGCTGCGTGGAACCTGATAGCAGGAAGCTTTCATCATAATTAACGGGCATCCAGGCTTTGAAAATGGAAATTGCCACTTTGAGCTTCGTGCCAGATTTTCTAATTGGAGAGGCTTTTCAGGAGAGGCTCTTCAGAGGTTCAGAGTTTTTTAAAGGGAGGCAGCTGCCTGTTCCCTACATGTAGGTCGTGTTTTTTATACAGAATAAAACATGAGGTTGTTTGTTTTCTTTTTGTTTTTTATACAACAGTTTTAAAACAATGGCTGCAGACTCTAAGCAGGAAGTAGGCTGTACACAGCGGAGTGTAATAAACAAGCATGATTGAAATACTTCATGTGAAACAAAGGCAGTTGTGGGGGAAGTACTGTTATATGTGTTCAGACAAAAAGCAGAAATCTAATCATGTCAGTTTAAGAAACTCTTTGTGAGGGATCAGCTTTTTACTGCTTAAAGTTTCCCTTCAGTATCATTTGAGCAACTCATGATTTCTTTTTTGGCTCTGATTAAGATTATATTTAATTATTTACAGTCACATGTTTCAAAACATCTGTAGATGATAAAAGTTATGTTCTTGGTGGAAACTAATCAAATCTGATATTATTTTATCATGAAGTCTTCCCTTGTAACTATAAATTCAACTAACTTTAAGTTTTCTTTTTGATGAGTTATATCACTCTGTACAGCTAACAGACTTGGACGGACTCATCAGTGACATGGGACTTTGTTATTGATCTTGACAGAACTCAATCATATTGAAATAAGATGGATGTTTTAGCTGCCGTCACTAAGATTGTTGAACAGGAAGCAGTATGGGAGTATTTTTCCTCTAATGTTTGAACCACATTGTTTACCAATATGGTGCTAACGGTTTTACCTCATCTTTCAGTCTGTGGTATCAACAATCAGAAGCTGAATTTTCAAAGATATTTTTTGCAGGTTAATTTGACATGACATGATTGGTCTGCCTCTGGTGTGGCTTATGTAAGTGAAGCTCATAACTGTTGTCAAGGGGTTTGATCAATAAGAATCATCCTTCACAGCTGCAAGGCCAGTGAGAGAGTGACTTCATAAAAGATTACAAAATTTATAAAGTGTAATTTTTCACTTACTGTCTGTAAGTCTATGTCTGAGTCTGAGAAACCCTGGATGAAAAACCCCGGACTAAAATTACCCACATCAGCAGAGCAGAGCAGAGCTGGAGGCACAAATCAGACTTTTATACACAAACATCTGAGTGGGAAATCACTGAAGTTACCACAGACTGGTGAGTTTTGGTGGCAGTTGATGAATTCGTTTACACTGGCCCTATTTAAGAGTCAGTTATGAATGACCTTAAAAAGCCCCTTGGCAGTGAAGTGGCAGACAGAGTGGACTCTTGTGGACAGAGCACCAAAAAGGTCAGATCTCACAGTGCCTGAAATGAACGCTTCTCTTGGGAAAACCAAACCACAGCTTTTTTTGGACAAACTTTCTATGATGCCACAAACCTTGTGAACCCAATTTCATATTTTTTGGCTCAAACAATGAAAGGAAGAGAGAGGAGCATGGATCTGTGGTTAAACTCAAACAGTCTCCAAAGTTGTGTTCAGATTTCATTCTTGCTGCTTCTGATTCTGATTTCTTACAAGAGTTTCTGAGGGCAGAGTTAGGGGAAGGTGCTGGACTTCTGCTTCAGACTGGTCTCACAAACCCATCAAAGCACAGAGATCACCTCTGTTCGCCGCCTCATAATGGAACGAATGTTGTGTTCAGCGCTCAGGTGCTGGTGGAAACACACTCCTGTATTATGAGCTCATAGCAGAAGGCTGAACAAGGCCAAACTTAATAAGAGAAGTCTCCTTTGCAATTTTACCCATCAGGTTGTCTCAGATGTAGACCATCGATATGTTCAACCAAGTTTTGTAATGTCTGGCAGACATCAAATTGGAACTCAGTGCGACTCCAGAAGCCCAAATCTGACAAGCTAACTGAATCAGAGCATGATGGAAAACTGAATTAGAGCCCACAAACATGCATTTTCCACAGAGGCAGATACAGGGATGAAGGTGTACTGGAGACATTTCAAAGTGTTTCAAAGACCCACGTACACCCAGTACCTTGTCATTACCCCGACCCCCTCACTCAGAGACCTGCTGAACTGGTGTAATTTCCCCCACTGAAGGAAATAACATGATCGTACACACATATTTCAGTTGTTTCTGGGCAGAATGCACTGAGGCAGACATCTGGTCGAGTACTGTAGTTATGAGAATCAAACATCTGGAGACGAGAGTCGCTACTGTGTGAAGAGACAAATGGGTCACAGTCCCAGCAATCTGTGGAGCAGATATGTAGGTCAACTAAGAAAGATGTTTAAAGATGCAGTAAGCTGGTTTGGGGGAGCTTTTGGTTTGACTACCAAACACAAATAAGCGTAGAGAAATCGAAAAACAAAAATGCAGGTTTGTATTTGGAAATGGAAAATAGGCAGGAGAGAAACAGGAAGGTGATGTTTGAGGCTAATACACTTAAAAAACAGCAGCACTGGCAAAGGTTCGGTTTGTAATGTTGGGAAAACAGGCCTGGAGAGTTTGTGGGAAAACAAGGTGTGTTTGGTCTGACATGCATCGTGACGTCCGAGCTGGAAACTGGATAATTGGGGGAAAACTCGATTTGAGAGCCCTGCTTTGTTTCAGGGAGGGGCAGACTGCCTCAGACTCAGCTGACTGGATGCTGCTGGATTACAAACTGTGTACAGCTGCAACACATGCTTCCATCAGTGTTTACCTAGAGAAATGTACTGGATACTGTTGGAGAGCTTTTTCGAGCACATCTCCCAAGTTTGTGTCTTTTTAGTGTGACTTTTTGGGAAACACCGGGGATGAAAGTTCAGCTGTGGTTTCAGGCCACATCTTTGTTTTGTTTATCTATTGTTTCCCTCACAGCTGTTTCAGCAGCTTGAGCAACAACCCCAGGAATAACACGTCTCAAACCAGCTCTGTTTTTTTAATGCTCATTTGAGTCAATCAAAAATAGTGCTCTAAAAAGATCTTGGCAGGAGTGAAATATCAGTACCAGCGGCTTAGGGGAAAGTATCTTTTTTCCCAACAGGAAATTGCTTTACACGGAGACAATGTCAGACTGGAGGAATATAATTAAAATGTTTTAGCCTGGTCTGATTATCAGGCTAAAGACACAACTATTAAAGTAATAACAATGGAGGGGGGCAGCATTCAGTGATCTGACAGGGAAAGTTAGAGAGCCTGTGAGAAGGCTCCTTCCACACATATACGCCAACATGCTCTTGATGAATTCAGGACCTGATGTTTTCAGGCATTGATTTCACCCATGACTCTAGCTGTGGCCATGTTAGACCCTCCCTGTTGTGCATGTGTGCAGGGGCTTCACTGGAGGGTTTTTAAAGATGTTAGCTGCATCTGAGCATCAGAGACACAGAGCAGCCACCAAACTTGTCCCTCTTCTTCTACTCCACAGACTTCCTGCATGACTTTATTAAATTCACTTTGTGACATTTTGAACCTGGAATTGGTCAGAAAAAGGCAGAGCACAGAGGGGGTCGTGCGGGGAAAACAACGAGGCCTCACAAAACTTTTTGAAAACAGCGTCACCACGGTGGAGGCATAAAGCCTCATTGTGAGGCTGAATGTGCTTGATTGTGTTTGCTGAGAATCTGGAAGGAAAAGGGAGGGGAGGACGCCTGTGAAGTTTGAAGTCAACCTGATTGAGATGAAAGATGGTTCTTTTTTGGATTACAGTGGGACACACAAGATGTTGGGGGTGTGAAATACTGTAGGTGTGTGGTGTTTTGAAGATGCGTGAGACGGGAAGTGAAGAATCCTGCACATGGAGGTGACAGCGAGTTACTGTGTGAGAGCTTCAGCACACACAAACACTTAAACACTTGAGCAAGAACTGATAACCTGTTATCTAACCTCGGTGTGGTGTATCATGTGATGTGGCCTCTGTGCTGTTTTTGGCTGCAGGATGCTGCAGAGTGTGCTTTTGTGCGTGTCCATGTCACATTGGCTCTATTTGTTCAGCTCTCAGTCCCTGCTTGTCTCCTCTGCTGTGTTTTCCTGCTCCCTTCAGGAAGCAGCTTTCAGGACGGCCTGTTGGGTTTCCTGGCAGGACCCCTTTCCTCCCCTCCAGTTCCTACTGGGAGACAATAGGAGGTCTCTGACGGGGGCATGAAGAGGTGTGTGTGTGTGTGTGTGTGTGTACTGAGGAGCAAGATTTATTGGGGGAGTAGTGGGCTTCCCTTCAGGAAACTGCAGATTTATTCGTGCAGCAGAGAGGCCCTCCTGTGTGTGAGTGCTTGTATTTCTATTTGGCCTTAATGTCCTCACAAGGATTAAAACATGAAAGAGACATGTCTTAGTGGACTACAAGTTCAAGTTCAAGTTGGGTTTCACATTATTGGGACGAGAGGTAAAGGGTGTAAAAGTTGATAGTTTAAAAGTTAAAGTTAATATTTTAGGCTCATGGTTTGTTCTTGCATCTTTAGAGAATCCTCAAAGGGAACTTTACCAAAACAGTAAAGCATCTCAGAAACTTTTGAACAAGTAACACCATTACTTTTGAGGCTCATTTGAAAACTCGAGAACATAACTCATCTTAGGATTCAGCCACTGAATTGTTCTCTTCATAACATGAAATTTAGAAATCACGTAAACATATCACTGTTATTATCACCAAACACTTTACAGATAAGTTATGAATTATTATTTCAAATTTAGATGCAAAAATTGAGTTTAAATTTCCATTTTGCCGTGAGATAAAATAAACTGAAAAACTGTAATTTAAGTTTAAAAAAAATCTCCCCCAGATTGTTTTAATGTGGTTGTTTAGTTATTCAAAGGGATGTCCCGATACCAATACCAGGTATCGTATTGGGCCAATACCAGCCTTTTTTCAAGGTATCGGTACTCGTGAAGGCTGCAGATACTAGCAGCAGATACTTTAGGCAAAAAAATCTCACTTCGAGCAAGTCCTCCTCGCCACTAGATGCTGCTAGTTGCTGTGGTTAAACACCACTGGAAATGTGCGTCAGACAACATAAATAAACCAGGGAGAGTTCACAGTTAAACTTTTTTATTTTGCACTTCAGTTTACTTTAAAAAATACTTAAACTCTGACAGGTGTTAGTTTTTTTGTGCACTTTTAATATATATTTTTTAATATTTATCAAAAAAATTCTAAACACAGAGAGAGTTGTTTGTGTTTTATGTAGACTTAATGGCAGAGTGACTGTGCTGTCTTTGATCAAATGATCTGTCACTGTTAATTGAAATTTTATGTATTGAAAGTGCTAATAGTATCGGTACTCGGTATGGGCGAGTACTCAAGGAGCACTCATACTGGTATCAGTCTGCATAAAAAGTGGTATCCCACATCCCTAGTTATTCGTAATGTTTTTCATTTTAAACACTTAAAAAAATGCTGATTTTTCTTCACAGCATTTTGTGCCCCCAGTAAGATTTAACTGCTTGAGTCTGAATCAAAGCTGTGGCATAAAACTTTCCTTAAATTGACTTTTTACTTCTGCCAACAATTTCAAGATTCTAAAGGCATTTGTTTTTTGGGAGGGGAAGGATCTTGGTGCTGTGTTCTTCTTTAACTATGCAAACATGTGTCGCCCTGGCCAAAAGAAGCCTATTAAAAGTTTGGGAGTGGATCTGAATCAACCTTATGAATAAGCAGAAACAGAGGATTATAAACCAGGGTGAAGGTTTCATTCTCTGATGCCCTTTTTGAAAACTTCACAGCTTTAGTAATCCTGGTGCTCTGCTGGCATGCCTGGTGTTCATAGAGGGGGTGCATGACTGTGTCTCTATGCATGTGCAGATTTCTGAATGGGCTTTTTCTCATGTAAAGCAGATGGAGAGTAAAAGTTGCTGTCAGTGAGAGGATGTTGGCTTTCACTCCCTCCCCTCCTCAGCTGTCAGACTCCGTCGCTCCCACTCCGTTTTTCCTTCCATGAAAAAAGGGGTGGCGGTGGGGATGAGGTCACTGTTCCAAAACATGGCCCCGAGCCCCGAACCAGCACATTTCCTCTTCCATGAGGCATCTGAAAGCAGGAAAACCCAGTGTTCTCGTCTTCATCAACAACCTGGGATGATACTGTGCTTCTCCTCTCGTCACATGTTCCTACTGAGGAGAGGAAAAACTGCATGAAACATCAAAGAATCTGCAGAAATCTTTTCGGTCACGACAAACAACCAATTGTGCTTGTTTTTATGGAAATTAATGTGTTTACTCCCTACAGTCATTGGTCAGATTTAATGCTGGATGACAAAGAAACAGTTGAAAATGCAAAGTGATCTCATCTGGTTTGTGGCTCTCTCGACAGAAGTTAGTTTGACTTTGGCATTTCCAACATGGCTCCTGACGACGATGGCCATGTGTAGCATGATCTATGTTTATGGCTGGTTGAAGAAAACTTCAGCAGGTTTTGTTTTTAGTATACCAGTTTTTGGCAGATTGACCCAAAAGCTAATTTTGGAAACGTAAAGTTTAATGTCTTTTTTTTTTCTGTGGTACTTTCCAGGAAACTTCTCCAGAATGTTGGAAATACAAAATGACATAACACTCATCGTTTCCGAAAGACAGTGGAAATAGTGCTTTGTTGGCTCACAATGGATAATCTAAAAGTTAACGTCTTATACTGGAGGAGTATTTAGTGCACTGTTGTTTCCCTGCAGCTCTGGATTGATTTTGTACTGATGCAAACAGGGCTGGCAGAGCATTATTTTCTCACTGCTCTCACTGCAAAGTGCTTGAAATGTGAAGAAATGCAACTGTAGTGCTGGGTGTGACCAGCCGGTTCATGATTGTAGTGTTGCATCAAAACTGATTCAAGAATGTCACATAATTTGTAGCCATGGAACTACAGACGTCTTAGGCTAATGTTTAGTCGGTCTGAAGAACAATGATGTTTATGTTTGCACAATGGGACCTCTCAAAGCCTTTACTAAATTAAAGTGGTATGCCCACAGTGAGTTCACTGTGTTTCAGTGGTGAACAATGTGTTTTTCTGGCTGCTGAATCATGAGACAGTGTCTGTGTATTTATATATAAGAGATGTTGAAAAACCAGTATCTAAAAACATGATGTGTTTGTGTTCATGCAACTTTTACAGCCTGCTCCGTTTCTGTTGCCGTATGTGTGCTCGTGTTTCTGCTTTTATGAGCATTTTTGTAATTTTGTTTGTGGCTTTTGTGAGTGTCATTATGAGCATTGGCACTTGGTGGTGGTGTGTGTGTGTGTGTGTGTGTGTTTTCAGGGAGACTCGACAGCGTGGCTCTCAGCTGGTCAGGGCTCGGGGTGTAGAAGGAAGGAATGCAGCTTCTCTGTAATTTGCTGTCTGTCATCAATTCAGAGAGAAAAACAGAAACACCAGAGGAGAGGAGCTGAGGGAAGTGTGTATGTGTGTGTATGTGTGTGTGTGTGTGTGTGTGTGTGAGAGAGAGTAAGTGATAACAAGAGAGATTGAGATGGGTGAGAGGGGAAATGAGAGTCATGTGGAAAGAAGAGGGTAGAGATGAAGAGTCAGACAATGTGAGAGAAGGAGATGAGAGGGAGAAGAATAAATGGGTGTATAAATTAAGGACTGACGGCTGGAAAGTCAAAATGAAGCAAATTAAAAAGGAAAGGAAAATAATTTGTTTACTGACAATAACCTTGTGGCCTTTGCAGCAGCTACTTAAACAGCACAAACACTGAGTTAGTCTGTGATGGTAGATTATTTCTTTGTTGTAACAATGCTTCTTATACGGTTGGAAAGCATGTTTATTTCTATTTTAAATGGCACTATGTGTAAGGAAAATGTGTGGCGCACTCAATTGGCACTGCTACCTCACAGCAAGAGGGTCACCAGTTCAAATTCCAGTTTGGGCAAGGCATGCCTTTCTTCATGTAGTTTGCATGTTCTCCCCATGAATGTGTGGGTTCTCTCATTGCGCTGTGGCTTCCTCCCACTGCCCAAAAACATACGCAAAAGGTTAATTGGTGAGTCTGAATTGTATGCTCTGAATCAAGGTGTGAGTGGGCACGAGACAATGTTTGTCTTTGTGTGTCAGCCCTGTGATTGACTGGCGACCAGTCCAGACGTCCCCTGCCTCTCACCCCAAATCTGCGTTTCCACCAAGCAGTCCGGTTCGGTTCAGTATGGTTTGGCACAGTTTGGTACAGTTGAGCCTGATCCCGTTTGTGTTTCCACAGCAAAACTGTGCCCTCTCGTGGTGACGGCGTGTAAGCCAGATGCCAAAAGCCGCAGCTGTTAAACAATAGTGTGACACTGTAGCAGCGACACACTCTATCCCGCTAATAAATCCAATGAAGAAGAAAAACGCGACACAGTAAACAAAGTGCTGAGATAGAAGACATGCAGCATTTCGTCCTCTCTGTGATTGGCATGTAGCTCTTTGAGACAAAGTGCAATCAAACTTTGTTTCAGTGAAGTCTGTGTGCCGCCAGGAGAAATGGCAGCTGCTGTCGTGGGGTAAGTGACGATTGTTTTGACCAATCAATGGTCTGCAGTGTGTTGCTCCACCTTCTGAGAGCGGATCGGTTCAGTCTGGTACCCATACGGAAGGATCCCAAAAGTGGGACGGCTTGTTTCGGTTATTTGGGGATCCGTTCCGGGATAAGTCAGTGGAAATGCCACAAAATGCCGCCGTACCGAGACGAACCGAACCGGTCTGCTTGGTGGAAACACGGCTAAAGACATCTGGGATGGGCTCCAGCCACGCAAGACCCTGAACAGGACTGTGGTAGAGATGAATGAATGAATGCATTTGTGGGATGAACAGCAGAGCTAAGTAGCTGGGCCCATGAAAAAACTGCCAGATCCTCTTTGCTGATGCCAAACAGCTTAATCTGCTCTTGACTACTGTAACTTGGTGTTTTGTGGGTTGGGGGTTGACCTTTTGGTAAATTGCAGATATGTCTTGTTGCCTAGGGGCTGTTAAGCCACAGCTGAGTGCTGTGGTACTTACCAATACTTTGCAAGCAATATGCTCATCACGCCCTCCAAGCACTTCCCCCCAGACCCTCTCGTCCACACCAAAAGAGTGACAGAGAGTTAAAACTTAAAAAAAACATAGCGGACATAAAAAGTGTGATCAAAAAAGAAAAAAAAGGGTCATTGACAAAATAGTGGCAACAAATGAAAATAATGATTTTTATTCAAAAACCTCAGAATGCAAATATTTATAAAAATGTAATAAATAAAATTTGATATCTGTGTTTTTCACTTTAGCAGAACGCAATCAATGCCCTTACCTGTTTTTATGCCATATTATATAATACACGTTTTTCAATGCCAAAGTTTCAGGACATGTTTTTCAATGCCAAATTTATTTTCAATACCAAACATACTTTAGACTTCAATCATCCAATCCACAAAATGATACCGAACGAGAGTCAACAGCAGAATAAGCTGTTTGGCACTGGCAGGAGAAGATTTGGTAAATTTTTTCATGGGCATAACTCACATACTCAGGTCTGCTGCTCATCCCACAGATACATGTTCCTTATTAATATGCCTCCACTTGTAAAGGAGACAAACAGAATTTACGATATTATAAGATTTAATGCCAAAAAGTGTTGTTACAACAAAGATATTCTCTTCCAAAAACACGTTTTTTTCTAAGTTTGTGTCCTCTATGGACTGTGTTGGTATGAAGCCCCAAATACACCAGATATGACTGCAGTGCGACAAGCTGCCACACTTGACTGACAGACAGCTGGAGTCACAGACCGAGGAGTTCCCGCTCTTCCCACTCCACTGATAAGTCTCTCTTCATTCATGTTGGGCTGTAAAACCTCAAACCTGTTGACTCCTGGTCTGGCTCTGCTCACTATGTTAATTTGTCATTGTAGTCAAGCTACTTACGAACTGATTTTGACACTTTTATTTTGAAAGTCGGTGGGTGTTTTTAGGTAGTTTCCAATCACTACTTCCTGTCCCGCTCGATCTTCCGGATCCAGTGTAAGTTGACCCATTGATTTGAATGAAACCTTTTTGATCCGTTTGGGGTAACAGAACGAAGACGCACTGCAGACGCATTTTTTGTATTTTGGCTTTTAGGTGGAAACATTGTAAGATAGGCCATTTCAAAAATTACAAAACAGCTCTTGTGTGTGTATCAGGCAAAAAGCACATCTTTAGGCCTATAACATTTTACTGTGAAGACAATCTTCTGCCCAGGATTTTAAAAATACTGGACTGGACTGGTTTGTTTGGTGTGGATGGAGAAAACATTGTAACTGCCTGTTGTTGCTTGTAAATTCTTTATGAGACAAGTTCAATGTGAATTACTGGATACTAATTAAACTCTGCTGGAGAAAGTTTATTAATTGCCCAAAGATATTAAAAAGAGAGTCCTTGAGAAGCATTGTTCATCATTTCTGTTCTAGTTTCATACTTGTGGCTCCAACTGAGTAAGAACTGTTGTTGTTGATACATTTCTTTAAATTTTTTTAGTTTGACTTTGTTATCAAAATCTAAAAGATGTGGGGTGAATGAGTAAGAGCCAGTTTAGGATCAGAATTGATGGCGTGTGACAAAAACATGACGCCATGTGTTTTTCTTAATGTTGAATCCAAAAATGCCCCAGAAGTGAGTGTGTCTGGTCTTTAAAGGCGCACACTCTGTTGTCATTAATTCACACCATACCTCACAACATGAGGGCTGATGAGAATTTATTTGAGCTTGTGCAAAAAAAATGAAAACATTTGAAACGTGAAACAACTGCTCTCAGTTTGGGATCAAAGCGGACAAACTAGATGAGGTCATAGTTTGTTGAATTCATCTGAATTGAAGCTGTATCATCATTTTTACTGCGGGTCGACAAGAGAGGAAAGTGACAGGGGCTGAAAGGAAAGAGAGCAGAGGCTGATGGGAAGATACTAAGCAGAACATGACTATCAGTGAAGGAGGACGTTTATTATCTCTTCTGTGGTTATTTTAATTCATCTATTGTATATAATGGCCTGTGACTTATCTGTAATAATTAGTCTTCAGTTTGTCTGTGTTATGTGGTTTTTACTTAGATTATAGACGTTCTGCTGCAGGATATGTGTGTGTGTGTGTGTGTGTGTGTGTGTGTGTGTGTGTGTGTGTGTGTGTGGTTATAGGTTATCAGTAGGCAGTCAGCTAGAGGGACAACCGACGTGTTGCAACAGCATGCTAAAGGAATGTGCTGGAGGGTGCTGGAAAACACATCTGTGTGTATATATGTGTGTGTGTCGAGTCTATGTTTGAAACAAAACTGTAAGACCACATAATGTACAGATTATTATTAAGGCTGTATATACGTTTCATATTTCAAAGACAAAGTATTTTGTCTCCTTTCAAGAAAAAAGGGATCTGCACTAATATTACATGCAGGCTCAAAACACACGTATGCAGGTTTTACTCAACTCACAAAGACGATAACCACTGTAATTTTCTTAGTAAACCACACACCTGTGATCTTTAAGTTTGTGACTGTGCAGGTGGATGCTGATGCACATCTTGAAACATTTCAGCTTCTCTAACTTGACTCCTTCTCTGTCATTTGGTAGAAAATCTTCACTCATCAGATTTCTTTGTCTAATCTTGTCTTGGAAGAATACAGACAAAAACAGAGTATAAAATAAGGAATAGACATTAAAGTTTGTGGAGAATAAGAAAAAAACACATAATTTTAGTGCTTTGCTGTGACTTGAGTCTAATGGTCAGTTTCTTTTTGTCTTTCAGGGCTGTGTGGAGCAGGGAGGTGGGAACCAGACAGACTGCAGCTGCATGAATCACTCAGTTAGCAGCAGTGAGAGGTTAACTTCATTCATTCATTCATAAAATAACATGAGAAGCCTTGAAGCCTTTTTATTCCTTGTTCTGTTTGGCACAAAGATTAGTCACCAGGTGTGAATGGTTTTTTTTTCTTTCATCATTTGTCTGGTTTTAATTACTGGTAGAAATTTTGGCTCTGATGTTCAAACTGTTCTTCAATAGCAGAAAAAAATCCTACAGTCCAAAGAGTTGTAATTGCTATCAAGCAAAATGTACTAGGGCTGAACGATTGATTAATTTTAAACCAACATCGCAATGTAATAGAATGCAATTTTCAAATCACAAAGGCTGCAATTCGACAAAAAAAGTTTCATGTACACAGACTAGGAGGGAATATAGTAACTTGTACTTGTTCTCCCTTAAAACCAGCAAAAGTCAGAATGCTGTTTTTCTGGCAAAAAAATACCCCGTGGGCCACAAAGATCCATCCAGTAGATCGTAGAGCCATACCCCTGGGTCACTTTTTTCTGTATGGTTTGTTACTCTTACTGACAACTGGAGGTCAGTAAAATGTCAGTGTTCCTTTTTCTGTTTCAATAAAGAAATGCAAAAAAGACTTGTTTAAATGCTACCAGTATCTTTTTTTGGTTAGTCAGACTATAAAATGACTTAAAACTTGTGTTAAGTGAACAATGCAGAAGATAAACGTCCCCCCCAAAAATCGTATGCTAATTCGCAATATTGGTCTAAAAAAAAATCACAATCAGATCATTTTCCAAAATCGTTCAGCCCTAAAACGTACTACCCTAAAAAATATCATGAAACGCTCTCAAATCACAATCAAAACACATTCTATGTGACGCTCCCATTAACACCACACAAGGAGGATCTCTACCTGTGCATCCTGCCCAAGCGGCAACTTCTGGTCTAAGAATATGAGACAATGCGGAAGTGCTAAAATCGGCTGTCACAAACACACCAAGCCAAAAAAAGCAATTTTCAAAGCAGAGATTAACCTATTTACAGCCTGGTTCAAAAAACTTCTCCTGTCCGAGTCGCTAATTTTACTACCAGCACCCACTGTACGGGGGGTGAACTTTTTCTAACTCGGCCGTTCAGAGGATATCAAGATCATGAGCTCCCCCAATCAGAGGCACAGCTGAGGGTCACGTGACCAACAGGCGCCCTATAGCTGTAGGTGAAGCCCTTGCCACTACCAATATGGCCGCTATAGCTGATGTGCTTCATTTTCCGTTTCATAAATAGACAGGTGACGTCGGCGAGACTACGTCCATGTTTTGTACAGTCTATGATCCTGCCCAAACAACTCCTCTATTACTAAAATGTATTTTCAAATATAGGTAAAAATAAATGGATCAATCAAAGTAACAAACAATCCCTCCTTCTTTGCAACACATAAAGATAATCTTGGCAAATTACATGTTTGGAACTGGCAGAGAAGATTTGGTAAAGGTCACATGGGTGCAACTCAAATACTGAGCTCTGCTGCTCATGCCACTATACATGCCTCCATACAAATGTGGCATCATTTAAAAGGGAAATAAACAAGCTACAAGACTTATTGTTAAAGCAAAAAAGTAATCTACCAAAACACAGCTAAATACCCAAAGTCAAAATGTTAACTTTCTTCATGAGAATGTAAAAATCCTGAAATGAAACTCAGCGGCTCTTACACTGGGTCTTCTGCAGAGTGTGACGCTGTGAAGCTGTGACGCTGTGGGTAACAGAGAGGCTGTCTGAAATTTCAGCTCTCTGTTGTTGACTTTGGTCTAAGTTGTTTCCCCAGACTACAACATACACAGCATGCTGAAAGTTTCTCCAAAAATCACAGAAATAAATTTAAAAGTGGACTTAGTTTCTGTCTCCGACATTTATATAACTCCAAGTTCTGCTTTATAGATTCCCAATCAGCTCACCCAGCCAGTGCTGAGGTTGAGAGCTTAACACAGAAAATCTCTCTTCCTCTCCCTTTCTCTCTGAGGTCTGGATGATGTCAGACGCAACGTCCTTCAACACCTCTTAAGAGAAAAAGCAAACAAGGGATTCATTTAACCAAACCTCCTTATCTCTGAAAGAAAGGAATTCAGTCACAGGTTCTCACGTGCTAATGAGCCACAAAAAAACACACACAGGTACTTTGGCCACTTTAGTACTTGCTAGTAAATTTACAGCTCCTAGAAAAACACAACTATGTCCATAATCTGGGCTTGTTTGTGTTGACAACCAACATTTGAAGCATGTGACTTTAAAAAAGTATCAGTATGAAGGTTTTGCACCAGTGTCTTAAACAAACTTCTGTGCAGTGTTTTAAAAATCACATCCCCTTCCTTCCTACTGTTGTAAAAACATCATGACTAATACCTTCGTGTCACTGTGTGTTTTCTTTTGCCAGGTGTTGATTTGAAGCTGTGCTCCTGCTGAAAGACCTGAAAAATGACTCAATCTGTTCAAGTCAACACAAAGCTGCCTGGTGAGACACTGCATGCAGATTTCTCCTTTAAATATTCTCACCTGCTGTCCTACTTCTTAGTGACAGAGAAACATAACAATGCTCATGTGTGAAGTCATTGTGATACACTGCTTTGGTTTTTCTTTGTGGGGTTGAAACATCGAGCCAGACACATGAAACTGCCTCAAAATGTAGTTACATGGAAAGCATGGACATTTAGCATGTTTATGTATGTAATGATGACTCAAAGGACATCTTTTAGAAATGACCCATATCATTTCTCTCTCTACAGATCTGGGCTCTCCATTCATCTACTCAGGTCAAGAGGAGGCTGAGCAGCCAGGCTCCTACTCCGTCCAGACTCCGTATGGTTTCCAGCTGGATCTGGACTTCCTTAAATATGTAGAAGAGATAGAAAGTGGACACAATGTCCGCCGGGCGCCTGTCAACCCCCGCCGTGCAGGACGGGGTGTCAAACTTTCCCAGAGGAGTCCAGGTGTTGGGGGACGCACCAGTGGGTGGACATCCACAGAGTCTCTCTCGTCTCCTGCGAGTGAGGATGGCAGAGCTCCCCCTCCACCACCACCACGCAACCGCCTTGGGTCAGCGCCATGTGAAGTACTCTCTCTTTCTCCAGTGACCCTCCTCAGTGCTCCCCCTCTGTCTGCTGGAGCCAAAGTACCACCTCCTCCACCCCAGCGCAACCCCAGAGTTGAGCGGACTCTTCTAGAAACCAGCAGGCGGCTACAACAGGAACAAACCCACCAGCACCAGAATGGTGGGCGCATTCAGCTCGCAGACCCTCCAAAACAGCTCCAACCCTCTCCTTCCACTCAGATTTTGCAGAGTAATTTGATCAAACCCAGTCCCGTCACCTCTGGGCGCAGCACTCCAGCGACAAGCAACGCCATGACTCCAATTCCCCAGAGCCAGCTGCAGACAGTCAGGGAGCAGATGGCTACAGCCTTGAAACAGCTGAAGGAGATGGAGGAGAGGGTGAAGGGTGTTCCTGCTCTGGAAAAAGAGGTGGCAAAGCTGCGTGCAGAGAAAGACATGCTCCTGTTAGCACTGCAGGAAAAGAAAGAATCAATGGAGGCGGCTCTGCAGAGGCAACCGTCAGCTGAGTCCTCTACCCAAACCACAGAGAGCCCCCAAAGTGATCAGAGTATCCACAGTCGATTGACTGCTCCACCCTCACCTGTTCATAAAGGGCCTGGGAAATCTGCTGAACTGAAAAGGCTGACTGAGAAATTTGAGGGAAAGGGAGAGAAAGCTTCAGATCCTTCATCAAAAGTCACAGTTAAACCTCCAGAAAAAGTGTCTGTCATTGAGAAGAAATCAGTGGCTGTTGGGGGAGATATTCCAATGAACTGTGTCGTTATCCACTACAGCCAGGGTGTGAAAGATGCTTGTGAAGGCACATCAGTAAATGTTTGTGAGAAAGGCACAGGAACAGAGGCCCTTGTGCTTCACGAGGAGGGAACACAAGCCACCGTTCAGACAGAAGAGGCAGAAGTTTGGGTAATAGAGTCTCTACTTGGGCTGACCAGTGAAGCACAGAGGGAGATCGACACGTTACAGGACACCATCAAATTCCAACAGGAGTCCATCATCGCCTTAGAGGACAGGTTGAGTGTAGCGGACAAAGATCTGGAGACCTTTAAAGCCAAGATGGAGGAGAAATCTTCCAAAGTCATGTTTGAGAAGGGGGTTCTTGCAAAACCAGACACAAAAAATACCCAGGTAGAGACGTTAACACCTGTGTCACAGGACGCAGCGATTTTGTGCCATCCTGAAGTGAGCGATGCATGCGTAGGTGAGAGTTTCACAGCAGATCAAACCGAACAAAGCACCCAGACCGACGCTGCAGAGGAACCCACAAAACCAGCTGCTGCTGCTGCAGTGGTGAGCACTGGGTGCCAATGGGAAAACTTGTTAGGGGAGAAGATGGAGGAGCAGAAAGTTGCACTGCCAAAGAAGAGACAGTTGACTATTGCTGACTACAAGGTTTCACCGGAGGAGGAGGTGGTCAGTATGGCAGAGGAGAAGACAGAAGAAGAGCAAGGAGAGAACGCAGCAGCTGCCAGCACAAAGACGGGTAAGAAACCAGATGTGGTTATCTGACTCACAGGGTTAAAGATGCAAGAATCCCTTTCAATAAATTTCTTCAACATGTTAATCTTCCAGCAGTAACTTAAATAAATTAGAATAAACATTAGTTTTTAGGTATTTTTTTTCAAGTTCACAATTTCCCTCAAAAATTCATAAAAACAATCTAAATGGGTGGATGGAAATTTGAGAGAGTACACTCTTAGACTTGAAGATAACTCAATAAACCTGTTTATTATTACTAGCTGCAATTTAAGTGCATTCAAAAACACAACTTATTGAGTCAGATTTTACACATATATCCACTGTCACATTATTCGTGGTGCAACTTAAGTACTGTGGGTACTTAAAAAGTATTAAAAGTTGATAAATCAGTTGTGGGAAAATTAAGGAGGCCCTTAAAAAGTATTAAAAAGTCTTAAGCGTAATGTTATGAGGTATTACATTTTATCGGTATTCAAGCTTTGACTCTAAAAGTATACATGAATATTTATTTTTCCTCGTTGCGACTGTTGCAAACTAACCTGACACGCCAGACAGACAGCTCCATATATCCGCCACGGCAATAGTCCATCTGGTTCTAAAATGTTTCCAAGGTCTGAACCTTCAAAAATAACCACACCTGGTGAATGGACGATCATTCTGCTCGTCACACTCGTCACAGACCAGCATGAGGATCTAGAAAAAGCTTTAGCATCTCAAAATATTTCTCTATAGATCATAAGAGTTTCTCAAGCCTCCTGAGAACATTTCTCAGACTTTTGATGACCTGGGATCTTGGATTATCTTAACTGCTGCAACTTTTTGTGGGACTGGGAATTTCAATTAACCTGCCTTTAGTTTCATTTATTCTTTCAAGCTTTATTCCTTGTCAGTTTACCTAATTTATGTTAAAATGCAAACTATACTATCAAAAATTGGTTGCTAACAACAGCTTAAAGTCACGATAAGGTCTTAAGACTTTTTGAAAGTTTTTTAAAAGTCTTAAAAAGGTATTGAATCTAACCTCAGGATCTCAGCATATACCCTGTTAAGACATTTGTCAAATTAGTTTTTCTGTCAATTGAAGGAAAAAAGCGATTAGGATCAATACAATGGGCTGTTAAAGCAAATCACAGAGACAGCGCAAACCCCTCGAGAGACTGATGACATTTTGTTTTTTGTTAAAATCATGTGTCATAACTGTGTTAAATCTTTCATCACTGTACTTTGTTTGAACTTTCATTTGTTGCCTTCGGCTGTTGTTTTGCTGACAGGTATGCTGAAGTCAATCATGAAGAGGAAGGATGGGAGTAACTCAAGCGATACACGCTCCCCAGGCAAGAAGAGCCTGCAGTTTGTCGGCATCCTAAACGGAGGGTAAGCAACATGAACCTTTATTTTAGTTTTCACTGCTGTAGAAATAAAATAGGGTCGTCATAAAGTTTAACCTTATAATCATGTCACAGGTTTGAAAAGTTAAAAACAAAACCCCTTTCCCCTGTTTTTTTTGTTTATTGGAAAAAATAATCCCCATTTTAAGATGCGAAAATTAGGGTTTGCTTAAAATATATCCATTTTCTAGATATGAATCTACATCCAGTGAAGAAGAGGAAGAAGAGGAGGAAGAAGAAGAAGAGGAGGATGATGGGAGTTCTTCTGCAGAAAGTGGAGAAGGCGAGTGCTTGGACAGCACAGAGGAGGATGAGGCAGCCTTGGAGGAAGAAACGTCTGAAGAGGAGAGAAATGTCAACCTGGACGAGAGTGACACGGATGAGGAAACCCTGAGAGCTGCAGACTGTTCATCGGATGCTGTGAAAGAGAAGTATGTTATTGCTCTGTATATGTCAAGTTACAGTAAATATGAATATCAACAAATTCTACAAAATCATATCAAAAGGAGGCTCTGTCATGCTTACTCGGTGTTTCAGCTTCAGTTTTCTTTTCACAGGTTTGAGTTTAGCTCAAAAATGCGCGAAGCCTGCCTCATCATGAAGAACCACCTCAATGATGACATCAAAACACTGAAGAGTAAAGAAGTGGTGTGTCTTTGCATGCTTCTACTTGCTCCTGTTGAATTTAATCACTTCATTATTGGAATAATGCAAAATTTAAGCAATTTGCGAGATAAACATAAAATGTTAGTCACAAGAATTAGGAGCTTTTTGTGTGAATCACAGAAGAGTGAGACAAGCCTCAGTAGCTGGATCATTTAGAGGCTTTAACACTTGATGGTTAAATAAATAGACTCCTAGTGGAATGTCTGGCTGCTCTAAACTTGTGATGAATACCGTTCGACTTTTCTGAGCAAACACTGTTTATTTCAGCATGAGTCTACCTGAAAGTCATTATGATGTCTCACTTTCAGCTCTCCAGCACTCACACTGTCCAGCTCGAGTGGTTTCGAATCTCCAGTGCTAAGATGGCCCAGCCTTCACGGGTCTCAGACTACCTGATGGCATTCTCCGAGGTGTCGCCAGTCCTGCTGGAGCATGTAGTCAACATGACTGACGGGAACGGCAACACGGCTCTACACTACAGTGTCTCCCACTCCAACTTTGGAGTTGTGGGGCTGCTGCTGGACACAGGTCAGTGGAAAATAACTGAAAATAAACCGGAGGACATTCTCACAGAACTATAATTTTTGAAAGAAAAGTATTTTAGAGGAACCAACTGGTGATCTCATGTTCAGGGAATCCTGGTCTGTATGCGAATATGCAGAGATGGGATCTCCATATGAGGGTTTCATCACTTCCTTTAGGAGGCCTAAAAAATGTACTCCAAAAATAGAAATGTGTCTCTGCAGAGGACTGGAAATATTATGAGTAGTATTTAATAGTTAGGTTTAAACGAAGGAGTTCTTGTTATTAAAAAGTGTATGAAAAATAAATGATAATAAAAAAGAAAGAAGAAGACGTTATACAACAAAACCAGCCCTTAGACTCTGGGTAAAGCACTATTATTTGCTGTATAGAGGGATTATTTGTTTATCAACAACGGCGGGTGCGTGTGCAACATGGGTGCAGAAGCACTGCAGAGTTAAATGGTTTGTCAACCGATGTGGAGGAGTTGACCACCAAAAAACATGTTTTTTAACTTAATGTCATCACTTTCTTTGACGGACGGTAAAATGCTCCCAGGTTTGTGAAACAGCAGTGAGTGGACAGAAGAGATCAGGAAGTGGACAGATATTATTATTATTATTTATAATTATTTTTATTTTACTTTATTATTTATAATTTATTTATTATTTATTATCTTATTATTTTTTGGCAGAGAAACCAGCATGTACCCAGAGAGGGAACACAACTCTCACTCGATGCTCATGACTGCATCATCCATGGACACTTATCAGACTGTGACAGACCAGGATGTAAACATTGTTTCATAATATTCACTAATTTTACTTTGGTCATAAAATCAGTTTCTGTTAATCATAATTTATAGGTTCACTCATTATTTACTGTCTATATTGAGTCCATGTTTGGTCAGAACCTCAGCCCCAAACCAACTTTTTCATTAAATAAGCAAAGTCAAATCTGTATTTGGAGCATCAGCAGTTATTAATGCTTGTTTGCCTTCAAACCTGGTTAACTGAGGTTGGATAAAGAATACACATTTAATTACACACATGCAGACATCGCTGGTGTATCAGTGTTAACTGGTGACTCTCAGCCATTAATCATGGTTGCTGTCGCTGAAAGCTGATTGCTGTGAACACTTGACAGAAGTTGCCTCTATTGTGTAGTATTGTTTTTGACAGCTATCCACAAATCGACCGTACATTTTGATGCTTCCAACAGGTTGATCTAAGTATTTAAAAAACGCTAACTCGTCTGAATGAATGGAGCTAAATGCTGCTTCTGCGGTCGAGATGCGTGTGCATCTTTGTGATGACGCAGACTGATAATCCCTCCATAATTAATCAACTTTATTTTAAAAATGTTCCCTCCAGGTGTTTGCAGTGTGGATAAGCAGAACAAGGCAGGCTACACGGCCATCATGCTGGCTGCGCTCTCTACTGTGAAGGAGGAGGTCGACATGGCTGTGGTCAAGAAGCTGTTCGGTCAGGGCAACGTCAATGCCAAGGCCAGCCAGGCAAGTCGTCGTTAATTCCTCTCTGACACCCTTGATGTCTTTGGTGTTCACTTTGCTTCTTCCATGTCCTGAAATTAATTTCACAGCAGTGGTTCCTGTCTTGTACATGTGATAAGTGAGAACATGCAGTACGCAGGGTTTTTTTGAACACTTTAGAAAATGTGAGAGGTCAACATGTCTGACGAACAAAGAATACAAAGAGCTTCTGTGAATGTGCAGACAGCTACATGCGCCAGAAGCATTTCATTACTTCAGAAACAGAATCTGCTCAGCTGACTCTACAGTAACTCTAATTTGATTTGGACACATTAAACTTTTATTTTTAAAGAGTGCACCATGAAACCAAACACAGAGACAAAAATGAGCAATTTTTCACTTAATCTTTACTTAAATCGTTCCTTGTCATTTTATGATGCTCCTGGGTATTTGTGTTTGTTTAAGTAGAACTTAATTACTCTTTAATTCCTGAAAACAGAAAACTCGCTTTCACTGAATGTCTCATTGATTTCTCCTGCTGCTGTGGAAAACTAGCTTTCTGTTTCCAGACTATTTGGTTAAACAAAGTGTAAAAAAAACGCTTCCTGTGCTGTGAAGAAGTACTGCATTCAGAGCCAGATGAATAATTGGTTATAGGTTAGATTGGGTTAAAGAAATGTGTATCATGTGACGTTTTATTTGTGAGAATCTTTTGGCATTTGAGAGGCTATATCTCTTTGCTTGATCTAATCAGGTTGTGTGGTGTGTATGTGTGTTTGGACGCAGCGCCTGACGAGCTCTCACACTGCCAAGTCATAGGACTACAAATTTTTAGCGTCTCTGGCAATAAATCTGATTACTGCTGCTTGTTATTGTCGCTGAGGGTGACAACACAAGGCATGCAAGGCAACTTTAGCCCGAAAGTCATACTATTTTCTGCTTAAGCCGTGTGTTGCATGACATTTTCATTAGTATATTTTTGACTTCTTCTTTTAATGACTTGCTTTTTAAAACAGCAGAATTAATCACGCTTTTCTTTTCATTGTTTAATGTGCAATCTGGTTTTCTTCCACTGCTCCCAGAACAATTTTTTTATTTCCATGTTAATAGTCATATTTCACAGATAAAAACCTTCCAATCTGTGGCTTCATATTGACACCCCAAAACAGTTTTATATGACCAGGGGCCTGTACTACGAAGCTGGATTAGCTCTTAGAGAGATAACTTCCAGGATAAGTTTTGGTTTTCCGTACTACGAATGTGGATCTCTTTTTATCCAGACACGTTGCCCCGGTAACTGATGCTGAACGTCAAACCTGGTCCAGAGCAGGTTAAGTTCCAGGATAAGAGCTCACAGGGTGTGACAGACCGCCCGCTGACCAATCGGTTCTCTCAGGTGGGGATAAAAGACCGCACAGTGACCAATTTGCTCGCCCGGAGTGAAGTCCTCCGGCGCGGGACCACCCCCTGTCTTTTTGGCCCAACATTTTTTCTTATGGGCTGTGGACAAACAATATCTTACTGATCATCATAACTGAGACATTGTCAGGGAAAGGTAGAAATGTGTGCAAATGGAATCTTTCATGAAATGAAAAATACTTTATTTAGCCCAAAGAGAAATTCAGGAAATTCATACCGACCACTTTAAAGGATGTTTTTATATTTATTTTTATTTGCTCCCAGGTCCTTTTCCCCACTGCTATTGCATCTGCAATACAAACTGCCTATAATGAGTGTTTTCATTGGGATTTGTAGGAAAGTGGACTCTTTTTAATTATGAGGTCGGATATGATGCTGATCACACACACACTGACTGACAACATGAATGAATAAGGACCTAACTGCCCGTGTCGTCACATGATGAGATAGGTCTATTAATATCAGCATTTTGGAAAATTATGCATTCACAGAGTTGGCGATTTTTTTGCAGCAATCCCTCCGGCCTGGATAATACTGCAGTACTCCTCGTATTTTTGCAAGATTATTTGCTTCTCCTCCGCTGTTAAGTAGCCTGCTCTCTTCTCCATTGTGGAAAATGCTCCTATCCACGCCCATTTTATGTGTGCGCGCACAGATCCCAGCCACATTCACTTATCGAGTTGATAACGAGCCTCGTAGTACAGCAGATCTGGATGACGGAGATCCGGTGAAGTTCAGTGAGTTGTGGCAGAGTTATCCTGGATGTGTTAATCCAGCTTCGTAGTCCCAACTGTCCCAAATTTCTTTCTTTACTTTTTACACTCTGCACTATTGCTTTAATGGCTTATTCTTTACTATTTTCAGATATTTTCACACAAAATATGCTTTAATATAGTGTTATCTTTGAGTATTAGATGTTTCCTTTTGCTTCACTTCTATCCAGCTCTGTTGCTCTATGGTAATGAAAAAATGATGTTGAATTCCTTGCTTGTGTGGACATAGTTGGCCTAAAAGGCTGAGGCTGATAAAAAGTAGGAGGCAGTCTGGCCTCTTATGAAGCATGAAGCCTTAGCCTGTGGGTTTGATGCCTTTTAAGTCTCTGTGGCTCACCAGGATTTGCCAGCCTACAATTTCAGGTCTGGTCTCATTGAATCTTAGCCTATCCATGTCTCAGCTTTACATATTTCTTTAAATACTGGTTATCAAAAGAGTGTTTGATGGAAAGCTGGCATGATGTGTTTAAGACTGATTTTAATCATGTAACTAAAATGAACATCCCTTCCACTGATGCTTCTTTATCTTTACAGGCTGGTCAGACGGCGTTAATGCTAGCTGTTAGCCATGGTCGTCAGGAGATGGTGCGAGCGCTGCTGGAGTGTGGTGCTGATGTTAATGTACAGGACGATGAGGGATCCACAGCCCTGATGTGTGCTAGTGAACATGGCCGTGCTGAGATTGTCAAACTGCTCCTGGAACAGCCTGGTTGTGACATTTCCATCATTGATAATGTAAGTCAAATAAAGTTTAGCCGTTCAGCTGATGCTCTCATTGAGGGAAACTTCCTGAGCCTGCAGATGAAGCTAACTGTTGGATGCCTGAGTGCCGGAAACATCTGAGCGATTGCTTGTCTGGGATTCAGCTTAATCTGCGCTCAGGAAACGGCTCCTCATGGGAAATTTGTCTATGCAGCTTCCTCTACTTTTCACCTCTCTCTGTCTCTTTTCCCGTGT
This sequence comes from Halichoeres trimaculatus, assembly GCF_033239565.1. Classification (NCBI taxonomy): domain Eukaryota; kingdom Metazoa; phylum Chordata; class Actinopteri; order Labriformes; family Labridae; genus Halichoeres; species Halichoeres trimaculatus. The sequence continues at coordinate 13,175,618 of NW_027437182.1, read as the reverse complement.
TTTCCTTCGTTAGCAGGATAGGCTTTAAGCAAGAGAGCCATGATACGATGCGTTTCATGTGCCCTCTGCTCAATTCAGTGCTGTTTACAGGAAACACAATCACAGGGCTACTCACAAGCCCCCAGGGGAGGAATTAAAAGCCAAATCTCTTCTGTTCAAGGCTGCCTGAGTCATCCGTGGACAAGGCAGCAGAAACTGTTTATTTCAAAGTCCAAAAGTGATTTTAGTCAGGCTGTTAAAAGACCAGACTAAAAAAAAATAGTGATTTTGTCAGTGAGCTGATTTGTGTCACCACATTGATAATAAAATATATTTGAGGCAGTGCATTTCTAGGTTAGTTTTCCTTTTGTTGTTGTTGATCTGCTCAGTAATTTGTTTTCAAGTGATTTTACAGACAGCGAAGTGAATTCTTTAGAGGAGTTCAGGCTGACAGATATGTGAGCTTTAACATCTGTGCCAGAGCCAGTTGGTCTTTTTGTGCATGTAGCTCCTGGGTTGTGTTTCAGTGCAGCACAGCTGGACCGGGAGGTAGATGGGGAGTAGGGGGTGGAAAACATTTAGGAAACCCCCTGCCCCTCCTGCAACACAGAAAAGCTTGAAAAAGTTTGCCTGTAAGTCACTGGGCTTTCACTTTTAGTTATCCTAAATAAGGGCATTCATTTCACCCCAGGAGTGCTGAGGGTTAAAATGATATCCATTAAAATATTTCAACACTGAACTTAACTCCAAGGGCATAAACAATACCATGCAAGCAAGGGTTTAACCCTGGTGAATTAATTCAGAGAGTTTCTGGTTTTATTAATATCTTTAATTTGGAAGCATTACTGTTTCCCAGAAAGTTACATCAGTGTAGCAGAGGAGCTATAAGCTAACCCTTTCACACTGGTTTTGTGAATTTTTTCAGCTTGAAATGGTACATTTTTAGGAGTAAACTTTATATTAAGATTCATTTTAAGAGACCAGAACTTCCTTGCTCTTGATTTTGCGTTGACTGCCTTCGTTTCTGAAAAGAAAAAAAGAAAATGATGAGGATGTGGAACGGATGGATGCTGATCAAAAAAATAATTTCACAGTAGTATTAGGACTTTTTGTCTTTTAAATTGATTTTTTATTTTTTTTTTTTATTTTAGTCTTTCAGTTCAGTCTTTGTTAACTCGGTTGAAAAATAAATTACTGCTTTTACTCCAGCAGAGGACAAAATGTTTTTCTTCAACTATCTAGTGACGTGAAGTTAGATCCCCTAAATAAATCCTAAAATTTTTTGGGAAAATAAAGTTCCTGATAAAGTCTCTAGACATCATCATTTAACTATTCCACAAGGTCTGGTGTTTAAAAAAAGCAAATTAATAATCTAAAGTTCAGAAATATTGAGGGACTGTAATTTGTCATAGCTGAGATGAGGATATAAAAGTTGCCTGAACCTCCATCACAAGACTGCTGTAACGCTTATTGACAAAATCTCTGCTTTAATGCGGAGCATGTTCAAACTGATGGGAAAAACAACTACCGTGAATAACATTCATCACGTGGTCCAACCTGTAAAGCTCTGTCATTCCTGTTTGAAGAGCCAGTGAACCCACTTCTCACTCACTCTGCCCTAATCCCACCATATCTGTCTCTCCTCTACGTCTGTGTTTGCAGGATGGCAGCAACGCACTGTCCATCGCACTCGAAGCATCGCACAATGACACAGCTGTGCTGCTGTATGCCCACATGAACTATGCAAAGACCCAGCCTGCTGTGGTGAGTCCACCCTCCAACACTTCCACTCCTCAAAGCAGACAAAGTTCTGGATGTTAACCAAGTCTCACAGTTTGGATCCTCCTTCTGGAAATATCAACTTTAGTTTATTGTACAGATCAGAAACTCACAAGCTGGACAGAAACCAGCTATAAACTGTCTGGGAAGTGGCATTCAGCATCAGGCTGAAGTTAGCAGAGGCCACGCTCACAACATAACTTCACAATGAGCAACCTCTCCTGTATTAATAGTAGGTAGGATCAGCTCCTGGCTGCACTTTGGGTGTGGGGAATACTGACTAAAGGTGCACTGCTGCCCCCCATAGGTCTTTGTAAGCCTCTGTGGATTGTGCTAAGTTTTGATTTTTAAAAACAGAAACTAAGTAATTTACTCAATACACAGCCACGACATTTAAGTTGTAATTACACTAAAACTGAAATGAGAATACCATTTGGGTACACGTTATATTCAGTCAAACATGGTTAAATATTCAAGTAGATTTAATGACTCTAAACCTTTAAAGCTGTTGAAGAAATTAACAACTTGCAGACTTTTTCAAATTATATTTGAAAAAAAAAGAAACAACCCTGTTTCCATATTATATCTTCAAGGGAAGTCCAAAGGCCCAGCCCAGAAGCCCCACCAGCCCCCACAAGCCCTGGCCTTCAGACTGACAGGATGGCAGATGCTCATTGAGGAGGATGGAGCAGCAAACATAACTGGATCTGAGCTTTTTAAAGCTCCACTGGAATTTCTTTAAATATAAAAATATTTATATACTGCATTATGCCCTGCATTTATAAGTATTGTTGATATGAAAATACTATTTTTCCATAATGGTTTTATCATAAACTTGACTAATATGAGCTCCTAGCATGTCTCAGGAGATCAGACCCCTTTGTATCATTTGCACTCCACTAATATTTCACTGTTAGTGGCAACACACAGATGTGGTGTAAGATTAGGATGGAGGAGAAAGTTTGTCAGGTGGACTGGATAATTACCACAGAGATATGAATAAGTTTAACAGTTACTCTGAGTGTTTATGCTGGATGGCACATCATGCAAACTTAACTTGGACTACTTCTGTCTGCATGGCATGCCCAGAGTAAAATCACATGACATGACACTGTTGTGTGTTGCCCTGCAGTCTTCCCTTTCTGTAGTGCCTTGGTGAACTGACCCGTGAACCTCTTCACTGTCATTATCTGCACTAACTGTCCATGTATTGTATGTTCATATAAATATTTACATATAAATATATATTCATGTCTGAAATAAACACATTTACAGAAAAGTTATTGGAAATTATTATTTCTTTACTTTAAATAACAGATTTATTTATTAAAAAAATGAATTATCTATTTTTTTAGTAACACTAGAGGTATAGATACTGTTAGTGTTGTATCATAGTTGGGAGCAGGACCTGTTGTAATCCATTACCAAGGACTGAAAAAGAATAAGGAATTAGAAAACCAAAATAAAAGAATAATTTTCATGCATTAAATACAATACACTGGACAAATTTGGTGACATTTCAGGCTTCATAGAAAATAGCAGAAACTATCACTAGAGGAATTCTGTGAGACATGCACAAAATCATTGATACTAAACATCCACACCAACAGCCTCTACAAGACACCAGAAAAAACACACCAACCCACATTAACCCACATATTCAGAACACAAACAACAGCTACTGAGGTGCTTTTTTCCAAGAAAAGGGGATCTGCCGTTACACTTGGGTTTCCAGGTCAGGATGTGCATCTCTGACCAGATGGGAGTGAAGAATGGATAGATGGGGTACCTGAGGTTAAGCTTTATGGTGAATGCTCTAAGTGGGGTGTCTTTACTGTTAAATGCAGACAGGTTTAGCCACTTACTTTGGGGTGGGGGGAGTTTTATGATGTGAGCTTATTTTTTCTGGCATTTAGGATGTGGAGAACAGCAAAGGAGAATAGGCTGTGCAATACTCCAGACGGTGAGGGGCAACATTACTTACTGTGAGATTGCAGATGGCAGGCAGTCTTTGAGAAAAGTCTTTCCTTTGCATTTAAAAAATGTGCATTATTCTATCTATCATAAAAGAACCTGTATCCAGTAGCCAGTAACTGTTTTATACTTAATATGCTGTCATTTAGAATGGAAAAAAATAGGACAGGCAATTAAAAAAGATGATGGTGACAGGAAATTCATTGCAGAATGGGAAAATGGTTAAAGAGGAATCACCAATATTGCTCGACAGCAGTCAAACTGACAACACTGCCTGCAGTTTGCAGACTTTGTTGTTTTAATCAGACTCATGAGTGCAGGCACATGCAAATGCTATTTATTGCAAAATACTATTGCTTAGTCAGATTAAAAGGCCAAATTCACCAGTCCATCCCTAATACAGATAGTGAATGATAGCTTGGTAATTCATAAGTGAAAACATGACAGGCAAATTTGTGTACAATTAACAATGAACAGAAAAAGAGCATCCTGCATTTTTTCCTCTTTACTTACCAGTCTCATTTTGTTAAATTTTTAATACATAGACCTAGTTCAGTACAGTAGAACCTGTAGGTTTGACCTCTTTTTTTTTACTTAAATAACCATGAAAAATGGTTTTGAATGGTATGCTCTGCAAGCATCTACTCCAAGAACCTCCAGCAAAACCAACACATGAATCGGTGCACCATAAACACCAGGACTCCAACAGGAAGGCTTGCCTGTCTGCTAACTGCGCGGGCTGGAATATTACGGAAGAAGTCAGGGTGGTGGGGGGCTGTGTCTGCTGTTTTGTCTACACGTCTGTAACATTTTTTTTTTTAACCAGTTACTTCCACACCACTTCTTTCATTATGCTGATCTGTGAAGTGGAACGTAACGCTAGCGGAGTTGAGGGGTCAGGGACTCCCGCTGCCTAGATACATACAGTCTAATATTAGAACATTTCCTTGATTTGTTAGCAGCATCTCTGCTGACTCCAGAGCACATGGCAACAGGCCGGCCAATTGGATTTCAGGAGGCTGCTAAGCCCCTCGCTCTGTATAGCAACAGTGGCATCCTTCCCTTATTTATTTATATAGGAGGGTTTTTTTCCCACCGACTCATTCTCATGCTTCTGTCCCCCCACTGTGCAGCCACACACTGTGCTCTCAAACTGTGAAAAAGAGTTACAGCGCGGAGAACGCTCCTGCTCCTCTACTTTTGCATTTCTACTGCATGCATAAGCTCTAAAATCTACACATTTAGTAGATCTCCTCCTTTCTTATGTAGATTTATATATATCTTTTACATGTTTTTAAATTTTGCATCAAGCTCTGAAGTTTTTCATTTTTCTTTGTTTTTCTTTTTTTTGCATTGCACTGCTTTGCATGTGAAAGTCAATACAGAGGAAGATGTCTTGGAAAAAGCTTCATTTTCATGAGGACTTTAGGTGTATCGGTGAAGATGAGGAGGAATACCCACAGAAGTGGCACCGTGGAAAAATTGGGAACTCTGAGGAGACTTGTAAGAACCAAACGGAGTGGATCTTTAAAAGATGGAGGACACTCGAAGAGAGGTGGTACGGGATAGGACGAGTGGGGGTGGAGGGACATAGGATGGCGTGAGGACCAAGGCCTGTGGTTGGTTTGATCTGAGCCACGTGTGCGTCCGGCAACGTCTCTTTGCCGCTCCATGGATGTCGACGAAATGTTGGTTTCCATTGCTGCCCGGTCTCTTCTATCTTGGTCCAGGTAGGTGCATACCATCCTGTCCTTTTAAGTTTACTGATGATGTGTCTGTGTTGCAGGCTTTTATCAACACCAGAAGTTGCTATTTGGAAAGTTCACTGCATGTTTAGTCACCGTACCTCTTCGTCATTCCCAGCGAAGAAACGGGACGATGGAAAGCTTACAGGCGATGGGGAAATATGGCGTACATCAGCCATCCCGTTCGATAACCGTGTACAACCAAATTTCAACAGAAACAGACATCGAGAACATTTCACCAGCAACTAAATATCACCAGATATAGTTTTGGGTGAAGAGACTGACGAATCAATTGATAGTTGATTTGTTTTACCTGGTATTCGATGAAAGCAAAGCGCTGTTTGCAACATGCGCAACGGGATTTGGGAGAGTCGGAATTGCTTCTTTCAAGTGATTCTTCTCGAGTCGACATTTAATTAACGTGCGACAGCCAAGAAAACTGCTTTGGTTTGATTTGGTCTTTATTATTACACACAAAGCCTTGTTAAGTAAAACTTAAAAAGCACATATTTAACAACAAAACGGGTAATAATGCATTTTTTAAAGAAATAGCTAAGCTGTGTTTTGTCCAAAATGGATTTCAAATCAAAGGCATTTTCAGGATAAATTCATCAAGGCAAGAACTATTGAGTTTAAACCATAAAAACCGCAAGATTTCATTTAGACCTTGCATTGCCTCCATGGGACGAGCGATTAATGGCTGCGCACCATTCAGATTATCCGACGATGACGCCATTTCCATCGCTCCAAATGGTGATCCGCAATTTTTCGTTTTTACGTAAATTACAATAAGACTTTCATATTCCAATACTTTTTTTTTTTTTAATATACCACTTTCCAAGCAATCTGCCAACATGAACAAGGAAGTTTAAGTAGTTAAACTATATTTATTTGTATTCAAGAACTATAATGCGACAGTCTATTTAAAAAAAAAGGTCAATGATTTTAACCTTTTTTTGTTGTTCATACACATAAATTGAATGAGTGAATGATATCCTGTCAATACCTTTATCAGGCAAACAATGTTTATAAAGATATACAAAACACAAGTCTGATTAGATAGAGATGTAATTTTAGTGACGTCTTTTTTTTTTAATCACATAAACCTCATACCCAACTTTCATAACCTTTCAAGAGAATTTTAATAAAACAGGCTCTGGGACGGTAATAAAGTGCTAACTTATCCCCGATGTTGCAGTTTTAACAATACTTTGCGCCCTCTTTTTTTTTTTTGACAACTTGACACAGACCTCATAAAAAGCAAAATCCTTTGATATTATATGTACAAACATATACAAAATTATATACATTATACAAACCTTCTGTACTTTATCATTAAATTATTCAACTTGCCGGAGAAGATCTTGATTTTCATTAGAATTTAACATGTAACTCATGGACAAATTGGATTTCTAATTTTACCGGCTATTTGCTAGAATGTGTTACCATTCATTTTTTAAGCCATCATGCATAAAAGCCAACTATACATCCTACATTTCTCCAAATGGTCAACAAGATTTTTTTAATCCCAGCTTATTCTGTGTCATACAAACTGTACAAAAATTACCTCTAATGATTTTTTTTTAACAAAGTGCCTGGACTATACCTAATATTAGAAAGTGGAAGATTATTTGGTCTCTTAGTATTCTGCTCTCTTGAACCATAGTGAGGGGTAGTTTTCTTTTTTTGAAAAAACATGACTTTGTGTGTACAAGGCCAGAATTATAAATGGAAATTGGACAAACTAAGACTATCACGGGGCAGCCAGTACATGGTCCTCTTTTTCTTGGGCAACTAAATACCAGCGTACCATACCGTGTACCATAACGTGCTTGGAAGTGCCACTCTGGGCAGAAAGTCTGAAAAAAAAAAAGAGTTACACATATCAAGGTGTGAACCCTAAATTATCTACATATCTTTTATGCCAATACAGAGTGTACAGTTACTAGAAAAAGGAAGTTATTAAGATAAATGCAGAAGAAAAGACATATCCCTGAATCATGAACTCTGTGCCTCTTTTAGGTTTTCCAACATACGATGATATGTGAGTCCTCCAGGAAGAAAACAGATAAACGTCACAGTCGTTTACTCTCCACTGGGATTACAGCTCAATAACTGATGTCAAGGTTTTTGGAAAGCAGGCACTCAGCTGTGCAGTAAACACATGCAGTTTCTTCAGAGCGCCAGGAAGATATGAATCCTTTTGGTCCAACAACTGAGAAGAAGAGAAGTGACCAGTATAGAAAACTATCATTCTGTTTATAGAAGTGATACCACAGGATCTTTTGACAATGTCATCCCTCTGCTCTGTGATGAGGGTATCCCAGTGGTCCAGGTTAAGGAACACATTTTACTTCAACAATACAGGGCAACCGTGAAATCTGCACAATCACCCTTTTGTCCTCAGCCATGAGTGGGACTGTAAGCTGATAGTATGTGATCAACGGCACCCTGGCACCTTCCATTCTGCTGCTTCATCACCTCAATAAAACCTAGCGGGACTATTCAGAGTGGGTCGTGAAAATGGCAGAGGAGTGTTTCCAGCACAGAGCTTACAACAGCAAAGACTGCGCTGAGGACAGCAAGCTTCAGCCAGCTGATTTTCCAACATCATCACTTGCATCCCTTCATCTGAGGGATGATGATGTGGTCATCAACGAGAGCACCAACCATATGCTGGATAATCCTGAGCTCCACTCTGTCATTCCTGTTACGACATCATCACCACTCAACCAATCACAACCGCAGAAGGACACATCAGTGGATACCAGGCCTGAGCCTTCACCAGCAGTTCACGGTAAGATTTTAGGGAGTCCTACATATCAACACTGCTATGATTCTGATAATTTGGTTTTTCTGATGCATTTAATTGCTCAGAAAATAATCTGTAATCACTGCTGCTGAGTATTACCAGCTCAAAGAAAATCAGACTAATCTGTGAAGGAATTTGTTTGATTTATAATACACTGTTATCAAAAACCAAATATTTTATGGTAAACACATCACATTCAATACCTGGTAGCCACAACACTTTTTTAACAAATGGTAATGAAACAGCTGTACTTGTGTTTTGTTGTTTCTTTTTCACTTTATTCTAAAACAGAAACTCCACAAACCCTGAGAGCAACCAGCCCTTTCCAGATATCTCTCTCAGGCGTGTTTTGAAGGAGTGTACGAGTCTTTGTGGGACACGGGGTTAATGGGTTTACTCCCTTTCTCCTTTTACAGTGGCATACATACAATTCCTTAAACATACAGTTCCTTCTGCAGCAGTGATTTAATGCACCTCCAGGCATGCCACCACAAGTGCTGAAGGGATGATTTACATCAACTGCTAACAGCACCGCCTCTCACCATGCACGTACTGTATATCGGTGCATGTGTGCATAGCCACAGATTGGTAAACACAAACAATCACATAGATGTAATGCTTCCAGGGAATGCCTGATGGACAGATTCTCACCTTTCCCTGATTCCCTAATGCCACATTAGCACAAACAGAGCCGATAAACACAAACAGGCACAGGCACAGAGGCATATCAGCTCCGGCTCTATGGGCCAACACGGCATCTCGCTGCAGACAGCTGTTGTTTGTTAGGCAAGATGAGGCATGGTGAGAAGAGGCAAGGCGAGGCGAGGTCAAGCACTAAGCAGCAGAGAGTCCGGGTGAGTGTGCCTGATCATCGAGGAGTGCCCGTTCTGGTATTTTAGGCAGTCAGACACTGTCACCTGTCAGCAGACGAGTCTGGACAGAATCTCTTACATGGTGCAAGACCAAGCAACACAACGGTATCACTCCCTGGAGTCTTTGTCATCAGGCCAGCAGTGTGAGCTAAAGAGCCACAAAGCGCAGTTAACCACATACAGGCTGGCCTCCACTACCACCAGGAGTAACACTCGGTCACTGTGTGGTTGACATTGCAGAGTTGTTGGAGCCGGAGATGGGTCAGAACGACAGCGGGGCTCAGTCCTGCTCCTTGACAGCATTCCTGCCGGAGCTTTCCTCGCCTGTTGATCATAACGATGCAATTCCTGCTTCGAGAACTAACATCGCAAAGGAAGGAGGTACTCTACACCATCTCTCTGTTTCTGCTTCTCACAGGTGTTGCATTCATATAGTAAAATAATTGATCATTTTGGTATGATTATATATAAAAAGTACAGATTTATTTGTATTTCTTTTTTATTCCTGCTCTTTCAGTTTGAAGTTTTGTCATATTTTTTTAAATCTCACTTTAACCCTAAGCAAAGAGGACAAGGCTTTTGGGGCTTAGGGGGCTAAAATGGATACGACAGCCATTAAGTTGAGACATCCAATACGTATCTCAAACAAAAGATGCTTTATACCTCAAAAGAGAACAAGCACGCTAAAATGTGTCGTTTTTGAATTCTGTATTTTTTTTCTGTCTTTTTTGTCAGAAATTCAACCCAAGAACAAAATATCCAAAGCTATCGCTGCATGTGGGTGCAGTCCTGACAACCATCCATCAGAGGCAGAATGGTACTGGGGAAATATCTCAAGGTATTTATACACTGTGGATTATTTTTATTGTGGCTGCTGTTATTGTTATTTACCGATCTCCATCATGTTTCACTGAGACTTTTTTTCCATCTTTGGCTGTCAAGAGAGGAAGTAAATGCGATGATGAGAAACACTCCTGATGGAACATTTCTGGTTCGAGATGCCTCCAGCAAGGTTAAAGGGGAATACACTCTAACACTGAGGCAAGTGCCTTATACCATTATAGCTACTGTACATTTTGTGTTTCTCATGTTAACACTGTTTACCTTGGTTACATGTCTAATAAAGCTGGTTTGAGGCAGCATACAATACTCAAACAGTGTTTTAACATACCAATATCATTAAGTGAGATGTTTGGTAAAAGGGGGACAAAGCAATGTTTGTCCTATGAAGGCATGTGATATTTGCCAATGTAAATTTAGTTTACCTGCTCTGGGGTTGTTTCTCTCAACCTATATCTGACTCAGAGCAGACCACGTTTTAAAACTAAGGCTTAGTGCAATGTAGTTTGGTGCAAACCCAAGCATTACTGTGTTCCCTCTGTGTTTTATATCTCTTCTGTCCAAAGCTAACATTTACTGCAACCTAAACTGACACGGTTTAAACTGTCTTCCTAACCCTCGGCTCCAGTTTAGTGACCGTAACGTTGACCAAAGCTTTTCTTACTCTGGAAATCGTGAGCTAACAATATATGTGACTGGAAAGACTCAGTGCTAACAGTGTGTTACGTTAAAAGCTAGTTAGGTGCTGCTTTCATCCAATTATTGATTGAGAAAATGTTTGTATTTGGAGTGTTAGATGACGCAGTGTTGGTTGGTTCATGTTAGCATCCAGGTAGGAATGTCGCCGGGTGTTGGAGACATTGCAGTTACATCTGTGATAAATCCCCGTTAGATACGCCTCTCATATCTCTGCATCTGAAACTCACCCAGCGCTAATCCCATGCACATGATGCTGACCGGCTGCTCCTGTTTGAATTTGGAGTAAATATATCTTGCACAGGCAACACTTGTGCAAAATTTTCTGCGAGGCCAGTTATATTCCTCAAGCACATTCCTGAAATTTCCATTGGTCTGAATAATCAATTTGAAAGAAAGCATAATATTTGCTAAGCTCTATCTTGAAATGTTTGTCTTGGCAGTCTGGTTGAATTAGACAGTCCTTTCAAAATCTGAGTTTATCAAAAAAAAATTTTAACAACACAAAAGAAAACATAGAGGCCAGGAAACTTCATGGAAAAAAATAAACTCTTATCCTACTTTCTTAATGTGCATATGGAAACTTGGGCTATGGATATCAGCTAACTCATGATCAACTCATGATCTGATAACAGAGTTCTACGATTATTTTTGGAGCTTTGATTAATTTGTTTGTGTTATATTTTGCTCTGTAACCGCCATCCATAGAAACATTGGCATGCAGAAATTACAAGTAGCTGCAGAACTTGTTGGCAAAGCAAGTGTGAAATACCTCCTAACAGATGACACTTTAGCTCACCCCATGCAGCACAGCAGCTCCCTTCTTCTTCCTAAGTACAAACAAGCCCCCCAGCATGCTTGCTGATGCATGGCACAGCTTGTGGATGCAAATATAAAATTCAGCTGACTAGATACGTTCAGAATCAGGTTTAATTCAGCTTTTTCACCCTGTCTATCAAATAAAGACTTTCATTTGACAAACACCATCTTAGGAAAATACAACTCTTTGATAAGGATTCTTTCTTGTATGATTTCAGTGACTCATCATCTTCATGTGGCTGTTGCGTGTTAACTTTTGCAGAAAAGACGGCACAAACAGACTGATAAAGATCTTCCATAACGGAGGAAAGTATGGCTTCTCTGAGCCACTGGCCTTTCCCTCGTTAGTAGACCTGATTCAGTACTACCAGAAGAAGTCACTGGCCCAATACAACTCTAAACTGGACACACAGCTACTCTACCCCATATCCAGATACCAGCAGGTTGGTAAATACAACTACATGTTTAAAAAAGAAAAAAGAAAAGAAGAATTTATTTTTCGGTTTGTTTTTTGTGGTAATTAATTTTTTTTTTCTAATTAATATTTTTTGATTGGTTTGTTTTTTGTTAGAATTATTTCTGTTTTTATAAGTAATTTTTTCTGTTTTCAGATTACTTTTTTCCTGTTTTTCGGAGTAATTTTTTTTTCCTGAAGTATCGAGATACTTAGAAATCCTGTGAGAACAGGAGGAAAAAATTACCACGAAAAACAGCAGGTTGGCAGTTCTCGCGGGATTTCTAAGTATCTCGATACTTCAGGAAAAAATTACTCCGAAAAACAGGAAAAAAGTAATCTGGAAACAGAAAAAAAAATTACTTATAAAAACAGAAATAATTATAACACAAAACAAACCAATATAATAATTATAACAAAAAACAAACCAATAAAAATATATTAATCAGAAAAACAAAATTAATTTCCACAAAAAACAAACCGAAAAATAATTTACTCTGAAAAACCTGAGTTGTTTTTTTTTCTTGATGTGAATGCAATACGCTTCCGTAGGTTTCAGTGCATCTCAAGAGTTTAAAAATGAACCCAAATACTCATTTTGTCTGTGAAGCAGCAGGTGATGGTGGAGGTTGACATCGATGCAGTAGGAGAACAACTGAGGATACTCCAGGAACAATACAGGAAGAAGAGCAAAGAGTATGACCACCTGTATGAAAAGTTTAACCAAACATCCCAGGTACAGGAGCATTGTGATCACTACATCCTCATTTATCTTTAAATTCATCTGTGGTGTCATGATTAAAAGCAACATTTTCAATCCTTCTCTCCCAGGAACTACAGAGCAAGCGGACAGCCATAGAGGCTTTCAGTGAGATCATTCGGATCTTTGAGGAGGAGTGTGAAACACAAGAACGTTACAGCAAAGAATACATCGATATGTTCCTCACATTAGACAGCAGCACGGAGACTAACAAGTACGCTTCTAACCCCCCAAAGCAGAACATACTAGCTAGTTCTAAACAATTTATTGAGGGTTTTTTCTTCTTTTTACTGCAAGGATTCAAAACAATTCTGACGATCTGCAGTCAAGGGTGGAAGAGATCCACAGCAGCAAAAAGAAGTTGGAGGAGGAGCTGAGGATGAAAGCACTGGCTCACATGGAGGTGGACAAGAAGATGAACAGTCTAAAGCCCGACCTTGTACAGCTCAGGAAGATCCGAGATCAATACCTGCTGTAAGTACGACCCTCAGCATCTTTTTGTGTTTCACTTTTTAAACTGAAGGAGGAAGGTTCCTGATCTTGTTCGATCTGTGGTTTTAACACATTGCTTTATTTTTAATGACGATACATAATACTTACACAGCAAATTTACCGGTGTTAAATTAACACTGACAGAGTTAAATTTGACACTAGGAAAGAGTGCATATGCGTCCACTCTTTTCAGTGTTAATTTAACACTTTCATAAGTGTTAATACTTTTACACTCATATAGTGTTATTCCAACACTGCACAGAGTTAAAAAATAACACTAGTCAACACCAAGGAGTGTTAATTATATCTGACACCAGAGTCAGTGTTAAAAATGTAACTCTACCATACTACACTAAACTCCAGTGTATCAACACTACTGAGTGTTCCACTGTTAACTCCAGGTAGTGTAGAATATTGTGGCCTGGGCACCTGCTGCCCAACCCCATCCCCCACCCCCTCCACACCCACACCCACACTTCTATTAACAAAAAATACAAAACATGAAATGTTTAACAACAGTGTATTGAAGGTACACCACACTTACAAACTGACATGTCCAGCAAAAAGTTATACAAAAGTGCAGTATGGGACAATGTACATTCGGTCATCAGTGTTTTCATATGAGTACTGCCTATCATAGGGTCTGTAGTACACCAGGTCATCTACACAAACCAGTATGAAGACATTTAGATTTTCCTCAACACAAAATGCATTTAAGTGATCGTCAAAATACACTGTTGAGACTTTACAAGTCAGAAGATAACTGTTGTCATCTCGAACAATTATACTGACAATCTTGTTTAGAACAGGCATCTCATTTTTAACACCAGAACATACATACATCCCAACCTGATACTCTGTCCCAAAGCTTTTGACCCAGGAAGTAGTGGCAACATTGACCCCAACATCAAAACTTTCATCCAGTGCCTCACTGCCCTCCAGACTGCTGACCAAGACCTCAGTGATGGGACCAAATTGTAACCTTTTGAAGTAAAAGTTCTCAAAATGAAAAGCTAACTGATTCTGATGTCTCTTCACCAGAGTTTTTGTTATGTTTTTAAAGTTCTTAACTGACTTTTTAAAGAAGTTATGCTTTCCCTCAAATCGCATACACCACATGTGTATGAGGGGTCCAATTTTCCTGATACAGCTTGGGTAATGGATCATCAGATGGTGCTTTGGAAGCAAATTTCTCTCTGGAAAGAGTGATTTGAAAAGCTTGTGATGATCAAGTATCAGATGTTTCAAATAGCAAGTCATACCATGGGTTACGATAGGTGAAAACACAATGTTTACGATTTGAATCAAGAGGAGCAGCAAGTTCCAGTAGCCATCATCCCTGCTAGCTACATCTCCAAGCATCAATGGAGCATTTCTTAGGAGGCACCACGACTGTACAGCATTAAGACCAAGGTCTTTGCTAGTGTCATCCAGTTTAAGTCCACTTGGCCTGTTTTTTCTCTGTGTATAGCCATAATTAAAGCTCACAATTCTCTCGGACAATATGTTCACAGATATTGTGTTTTTGATCAAGTGCTGAAACACCAGCTTTAACTCATACTGCACAACTCCTTCCAGTAGGTCATGCATTATATCCACAGCATAGTTTTCTGATGTATGGAACAGCTGCAGAGAATTAAGCAGGCAGGTTTTCTTAACACCAAATACTGAGGCCAAAGCAGGATTTTGATGAAGGACATCACAGTGTGTTGAATGAAGGTCTTTGCAACGTAGAGTTAAACTTGGATGATCTTCACTAAAAACTGACTGCAGCTCAGTTTTATCAGTCAAACAAAATCGACAGCAGTAATTTGCATTAAATGACTCAACAAAGCCAAAAAGGCCATGTAAAGCCAGATTGTCACCAGTAACCTGAACAACTGTACCCCTTAGAGGTCTGTCTGAAAAAGGCACCTGCATTCCTTCAGTCTCTAGAACCTTTAGATCATCAACAAGAGGTTTCAGGATGGAATCAAACCCATACTTTTTCAAATCTTCTGAGTGAAAAAGGGAAACAAGATGAATGTTCATTAACACAGAATTAAGTTTTGGAGGCAAATTTCTCAAGATAAAATAAATGCAGCCAAGTTTGTGCACTCCCTTTTTTGATCCTAATGGATTAGCAGTTTCAAAATCATCATAATATAGCTGAATCTGAAGAGCATCTTCTTGTGAAAATAAAGTGTGATTCCTAAAGTATGAGCCATCATTTACATCAGTGTAAAACCCTTCCTGGTGTGTTTTTGCTTTCTGGAAAGCTTCACAAACTTCCCTGTTCCTGAACATAGATGACAGAGATCCCATTATGGGTACATACATAAATTTATCATTGACAGGAACTTGCCTATAAGTGCCTGATGTTCTATCCCTGCGTGTGTCAAAACGCACACCTAGAACATACTCTACAGGCTCTACTATTTTCCATTTTTCCTCAAAATGCCTCATCCTTTTAGATTCTGTGTTAAGATGCGAGAATGGGTTTTCAAGCTGTTCAAAACAGTCCTCCACTTTTTCTAAAACTTCTTTGGATGTATCAGGTGACAAACACTCAACAACTGCTTCTTTTGCATGAGCATGGATGTCATTAACAAGTTCTTCCATTGAACTAACTAGACATTGTACAGTACTCTCAGGAACACCTGTGGCTTGAATTTGAGCGATGACAGAGCTACACATATTAAGTATTTGCCTTTTTTCAATTGGGATGTGCGAGGTGACAGTCTCTGGAGGATCTACACCTGCTGGTTGTGAAACAGAAGCTCCAATATTAGGTGCTGTTTCCAGTTCAAAATTACTGACGACATCTGAATCAACACAGTCTTTGTGTACTCGAGATAAGTGCCGCTTGTAACCATAGTACGTGCAGAAAACAAATGAACATCCAGATTCCCCACACTTCAAACGCAAAGTCCTTCCTGGGTACAAACCATGCTGAAACTTCAAATGTCGAAATAGTAAGGAAGAACTATTGTGGTGTACCTTGCAAACGTAACAGGTGAACATGTTCCGTCGGAGAACTGTTCCTTTTTTAAGCTGCGCTTTGGAGGATTCTTGATCTGATTTCCTTGACCCGTGGACTCTCCTTCACAACCCCAACATCGATGCCATACACGGTGGTCTGGATGAATGTGTAGAAGTTGCACAATGCTTCGTCGTAGGACACAGCAAATGTAAAATGTGCCTTGAAGAGCTCATCAAATGCAGCTACTCCGGTCTGTGTTGCACAAGGAATGACCTTTTGATCAAGGACGATGAAGAAATTCTGGATTCTGTTCTTTCTTTCCCCAAGACACAGGACATAGGGCTGGGCAAGGCTGGTTTCCTTGAGGAAGAGGTCCATGCTTTGTCCCACCTGAAACAAAAAAATTGAAAATATAAAACATATACTGCTTATGGATATCGCTACTTAATTGTCTTGTATCATGATATCAATTATGAAAAAAAAAATCTAATTATTTTCATGGCACCAAATCATAACATATGTTATCACAAGTTGCTCTTCAAAGGAGCATGGCATGCAATATTCAAATCATACTTTCGGTATCTTTATTTGTAATTTAATACTTTTGGTGAGATACAGAAATATAAAGCAGCAAGCAGACGGACACTAAAAGGGAAATTCAGGATAGAGATGAACTTAGGGATGGCCAGATTATAATGTCATTTTCATATTTCTCTGTTGAGTATAAATTTATTAAGGTCGAAATCTTAGAGATGAGGAATCTCACTTGTAACAGGGCCCTCCTCTCTTTATGGATGTTAGGTTAGTTACAATGATGGTATAATCAGTAGCAGACATTGATACAGAGATTGCTCTGAAACTTCAATTAGCAGCTATCATGATCATGAAGTGGGTAGTACAAGTTATTTGCTGGATCTAACATGCATTTTAATAGTCTAATTATTCTGAAGTTAACATTATGAACTATAATGATAATGAAATAGGCCTAAAAATGGCAAATACTATATTTGCAATTATAGTAATAAAACAATCAGATGCATCACAATTGGTTTAGTTGTCCTGTCAATATTTTGGCCCTTTAAATCCCCAATTAATAGACAACAGGGTGGCACATTTTCCATGTCTGAGCATACCTTCATGAACTTCATCAAGCGGTCAGCAGCATCCGATGCACTAACTTTTGTAGACTTCTTGCCCTTGGTTGTCGGAGGTAACAGGTAAAGAAGCAGAAGGATGGCAGCAACCTCGTGATCCCATACTGGAATGACAGTACAATTACTTTCACAAAAGAATCAATGCTATGAATTTTTAAAGACTTAGCCACAGATTTAAAAACAGATACCATCTAAAGGTAAGCTGTCATAAAACTGCATTCATACAACTTCCGAGTCTTCGAGAGGCATCTTTTATAAACCATACTAAAGTGAATTAAAAACTGACTGCTTCAAAATGCAAGTAACATGATCAGGCACTAAAATCCTGGGTGTTAATGTATACATTTTTTAACAATGACTTCATGGAGAATGCAGGGAAAGGCAAGTGATTAAAGATGTAGTATAAGCTTACCACCATCATCAGACTCCAGTCGTGCATCCCTAAGGAGCTCATCCACGTGTGCACTCTGAGGTAGATTCTTGCAGTCTGCGATAACCCTTGGTTTGAAGAATGTTGGCCATTTTGCAAGAAATCTACCCGACACTTCTTCACCAAAGAGCATTGCAAAATCTTGATCAATCTTAACCGATCAAAAAAGAACATAAAAGAAAAGTATTAGAGAGCAAACAAAAATTCAAAAAAGGAAGAAGCTTTTTACTGTGAATTCTAATTCTTACCAAGCCAGGTGTATCCAGAAACCGTGGGAAGAGGTCTAGAACAGTGGCAGCTGTGGCTGAATCTTGGACAACCTTCTGTCTGTGCTGAAATGTGGCCTTCATTTTGTCTCTGACAAGGGTCACATCAGTTGAGTGCTTCATCATTGACATGGCTTCCTTGCATTCATCACCTGACAGTTGTTGCACACTTGTAAAGATGTTGCGATGACTTTTGGGTCCATTTTGGGAAGTGACTTTGGATGTCCTGACTTCTTGAGCAATGCTGCGTTGGACAGTTTTTAACCTCCAGGCCAGGTAACCAGATCCACTCTGGGGATCATAGAAATGTTCCTTGGGGATTCAAATAACAAAGCAGAAAGAGGAAAACAATGGGTTACTTGGCAACATCTGTAATTATTTTAACACTCCTAACCATCGTCATCGTCTAGGCTTGTGCCATGGGTTACTGATCTAATGCTAGATACCAGTAAGATGATACAAATACTGTAATTTTTCTCTGAAAAAATATCTACGTGAGTTGAGAGCAGCTGCATGAACGATGCACCATGGGGCATAAATTTCTGTGTGTGTGTGTGTTTGAGTGTATATAAATATATATATATATATATATATATATATATATATATATATATATATATATATATATATATATATATATATATATATACACATACATATATGAGGATGTTGTGTGTAAAGGGTGCCATCTTGCCATGTACAGTTTATCCAGAAAAACACACATTTTGCTTGCATAACTTGGTGGAATAAGCCAAACAGTATAATTCCTTTCACCCTTGCAATTAGAAAGAAAATTGACTGTGATTTAGAAAATTAAAAACACCATAGATTTATTTTTTATGTCAATACTCACATAACCGGCTTTTGAATCCGGATCCTTCAAACTTGGAAACAGGATGATAATGCCGAGTGCATATGTAATACGGACATTTACTGAAGGGATCCTCCTGATAAAAAAACAAAACAAAAACAATAAAACAAACAAACAAAACACAAGTACAGATAAAGTAAACAAAACTATTTTTATTTAAATTCTTCTCCGATGCAAGTAATTTTTTAATGAAAAGCACTGAAACCTGTATTTGACAAGAAGGCCTGATTATCTCAATCCTATTGGAAAATACTTCATACAACATCCACAATATCAGCATATTTCATATAAACAATTGCGTACCTATTAGTTTATGATGTTAGTATGACACAAATGTTTTTTACAGCACATGGACTCACCCATGACTCTCCACCATGTCTGCTACAAGCATGTTCACCATCTTTCTTCTTGTGCTATCAGAGAGGCAGTTGTTTTTTTCATACTCTTTGAAGACTTGGTCTCCACCTGGCTTTGAGTACAGGGCTACCTTGACAGTCTGAAACAACAGTTAGAACAATATTCAACTAGAGTTAATCTGACCAAGTTAAAAAATTGGGCTTAGCATAACACTGTACATGCAATACTGAAGCAACAACCCTGAAATAAAGCCATTTCGATCTTTGCTTAATTGAAGGTGAGATTTGACTGCTGATTTCAGGTGATTGGGATCTGTCATGAAATGATTTTGGACGAAGACACCTTTCTCTCCTTGTCACATCTCACTTGTGAACTCACATCTTTTGCAATGGTGTTGTCTGGGGGTCCTTCAATCAGCTTCTTCTTCCGAGCTTTGGTGGACTCAAGTATCACCGTTGAGTCTGAATTTGAAGATGAACCTTGTGATGAACGGCAAGGTGACCACTCTAAGAGAGATGAGCCTTCAGAAGATGTGTCCAGCACTCTGCTGTCTACAAGAACAAGTCACTTTAGTACACTTAAAGACAAACAGCTTTAGTGTGTGAGTGTGTACAAATATAATGTTAGTTATATAAAAAGAGGAATAAGAATTTTTACCATTGCACTGACCAGTGAAGGCCTTAAAAGACACCTGGGATGATTTAAGAAGTTCATCAAATATGTCTGCGTCCACTTCCACGCCAGCAGAATCTTTTAAGACCAAGGATGTTGAGCCTGGCAAATCAAACTTAGCCAAAACTGAAAAAAAGGGAGAGAATCTGTCTGAGGATCAAAACCAAAGAATTCAAGTTTGATTATACATTATCATCTCTTAGAGCAGTGGTTTTTAAACAAATAGCCTCTAAACAAGTGTTATTGTACATTTTAGTTGAAATGCCTAGTTGTAGTTAACTAAAAATCAGATTTATCATTACAAATCAATTTAAGAAAAAATATTAAGTTTTGATAAATATAATTTGTTCAATAATAAGTTTAGGTGCTATAAGCATAAAAAAGAAAAAAAAGGTAAAGTTAACAAATACATGGATTTTTAAAAAGTAATTCTTTCCATCTGCTTAAATTCTATTCACTGCATCACTCTTATTTTGTTTAATAGTAGAATTTGCAGCTTATTAATTTATGACATTAGAAGACAGAATACACTTAAAAAGTGATTTACTGGAAATTGTAACCACTGCCTCAAAGTATTTATCACATGCTTATGTTTTGTAATATATTACTCTGATTACCTCCTTGCAAAAATTCAGGGTAATCGTAGACATCTTCAGTCCTTGGTACCCTGACCCATTTGCTCACCCCTTCATGTTCTACAGGAACCAGCATATTATGACCTTTAAGAAAAAAAAAAATTAAAACTCATCTTTGTATCTGCCACGCACTGTGAAAAAGTTAATTGAAAACATACTGAAGGTGAACAGTAAATTAACAGGTTTCAAATACTTGTTATAAGTACAAATTTCATAAGCTCATAAAATACATGAATACACATTTTAATCAGATCATATACCCGTATGCTTCTCATTTGAATTTATCAATGGTAATTCAGTTCTTTGGTTTGTTTAATATGTAAAGAGAAAAAAGTTCAAGAGAACGTGCTCTATTTTAGATCTGAATATCTAAAATGTGATTGAAAAATGTTAAATTACTCTTAAACTGTACTCTACATTAAATTTTATATATTTTGTTTCCTCAATGTATTCTTTATTTTATCTTGGTTGAAAATATAAACCACCAAATCACTAGATATCCACTATAAATTCCTTTCTCATTTCAATGAAGGGTTCATTTTACACTAATGATGATTTCATGTATTTAAAAAAAAAGCTTTACTGTCCCTCAAAACTGGAATGGACTATTGATAACTGCATACATTTATCTGGCTGAATTACTATAATTATTTGGGAAGGAGAACTAAAGCCTTAAAACACATTTGAAGCAGGATACACTGTGTGTAGACATATTTACAAGTATTTCTCTTTATATCTCAACTTTATGGCTACATGATGTAAATCTGACTTTAGACCAACAGCAATGCAGTTTTCCAAAGTGTACACTGATATTTAATCTACAGTAAAACGATTTTAAAAGCATTTACAGCATTTTTACCTGTTAAATAAAGAGAAGCAGCGTTGCTGGCGTTCGCACGTTATGTGCATTTTTGACACAATAGAGCACATAAGGAATGAAGTAAAAACAACACCGTGAACTCATGGGAAAGCAACGCTGTTTAGCGCAAAAATATTATTATTATATGACGAGCATTGGTCGTTCAGTGCAGTGGTAGACACGGTACATGTGAGGAGCAATTACAGTCAATATCTCCACTAACCTCTCTTTATCGCCGTGTGAGCTGCTTCGTGACCGGGCAGTAAGTAACAGTAACCCGCGCGTGCCAGGGTCTGCCCAGGGCTGCGCAGGCCAGCTAAGCTTCGTCTAAACCGAGTTAATTAAGAAAGACCTAAGGCTAGAGAGGCGACTACTGCCAATGTGCAACACATTTTACTCGGGATAATGCCACTTTATTTAAATATTTAACCAGCACCTAAACACTTAGACACGGATATCAACAAAACTTTAAGCTAGCATACCTTTTTTTTGTTCCAAGGTCCCTCACAACGCCTGGTCCTTCAAACTGCAATGCCAACAATAGCCGATACCCCTCCTTAGTCTCTTGGAAAAAACAACCTAATGAAAAATATTGTCAAAATATTTCTGGAAACATTAATTTATTTGCCATTTTCAAGGGCTCAATTCAGACTGCCGCAGATATCAGAGGTAAAATCCACTTCGTCATCGCGTACACCAACTCCTCATTTGACAAAACAACAGTTTAAAGAGGGCTGTGGCTATTGGAGACAACAAATACTTTTAAAGCATTACTTCAGTTCACATTTAATTACATATTTAGACAGAAAAACAATACAAAATGTGTTACCTGACCGAATACGACGTACCAGAGCAGAGAGAGAAAATGGCGATCGCAAAAATGTGGACGGCGGGTATTCACCGGAAATGAGGGTGTGGTCAAGGTTACACTCAAAAGTGTAGAATAAGTTTAACAACCGAAATTTACACTAACACTCCACAAAATTTACTCTCTAAGTGTTAATTTTTATCTTGATAGTGTTAAATTAACACTTACGTCTGTCAATTTTAGGTAACACTGATAAATTAACACTGACAAATTTGCTGTGTAGAATTAGAATCTGTTCTATCTCTTGATATTCTTTTTGTTTGTGTGTTTGTATTTTACTATGGTTGCTCAATATTTCAGGTGGCTCACACAGCAAGGCACTAGACAGAGCCAGATCAATGACTGGCTTGGTCTCAGGAATGAAGAAGAAGAGTGAGTATCCCCGTTTATCCTACTCAACTGAGACTATGCACAGGAATAATAAATTAAGATTTGAGATTTTTTTTAAACACGTATAGCTGTGTGGCCTGACTCACCCAGGCATCAGATAAGGGTCAAAAACATGTCTAATCTAAACATTCACCTTCACCTCAAAATATCTCTTAGCCCGTACACCTTAGCAGATGATAGCCACCAGGAGGAGCAGAGCTGGTACGCTGGAGGTATGAGACGGAAGGAGGCCGAGGAACTGCTCAGAGGGAGGAGGGACGGGACCTTTCTTATCAGAGACAGCCAGACTCAGAAAGGCTCTTTTGCCTGCTCTGTTGTGTGAGTACCATCTGATACTTCAGGTGTTTCAAATTCAGATTAATCTCCCCCTCTAAAATTGTTACCCATTTTTTACTGAAAGTGATGATGTTTCTCCTCATGTAGTGTGGACGGGGATGTGAAGCACTGCGTGATCTACAGGACGTCCACTGGGTATGGCTTTGCCGAGCCCTACAATCTCTACTCTTCTCTGAGAGAACTGGTCCTTCACTACCGTCACACATCCCTGATTCAACACAACCAGCAGCTGAATGTAACCCTGGCCTGGCCTGCTCTCAGCCAGCAGCCCAGCTGAGACACACCAGCATGCCACCCTTATGGCGCTTTCCCAAAGCTTCACCATATCAGCACTGGGGACACACCAACGTGGGCACTGTTACCAGGCTTTGACTGAGCACCGGTTAGTGCTGCCACCTCACAAAAATTTTCAGATACAGCTTCAGTACTCAGAGTTTTATGTTTCAAAATCTTGATCCAGTATGTTGTACTACCTGAAAAAGCAACCGCTGAAACATTTCATAAAGTCCCATGAAGCGAATTCAAACATAATTTCAAAGTAGTTGTAGCTCAGATTCACTCATTTGTTTGAAAAAAATGTAGCTGATATTTTTAACTCCTGGGATAACTTTGTCAACCAATTATCTGAAGACAAAATCACCAACTGTCAACTCCTGAATTACACAAGCAGAATGAAGTTTTGGTGAGGATAGAATTCAGCTCTGGATTAACCTTTCTAGCTGTTCAGAAACAGATGTGACGTCGTTGTGTTAACACTTTTACTTGAGTCAGTTAGTTTACCATTTGTGTGAACTTGGTATTTAGATACCACTTACAATAATCAGGATA
This sequence comes from Halichoeres trimaculatus, assembly GCF_033239565.1. Lineage (NCBI taxonomy): Eukaryota > Metazoa > Chordata > Actinopteri > Labriformes > Labridae > Halichoeres > Halichoeres trimaculatus. The sequence continues at coordinate 13,151,768 of NW_027437182.1, read as the reverse complement.
CCACACATAACAATTATTTAGATGTCAGAAAACGCTTCAGGACGACAATCAAATCAGTTATAACTAACTGTTTGAGGGGAAAAACAAGAATGTTTCTCATAATACATACACTTTATTTTTTTCTCAAGCACAACAATTCATTGAGATCAGATTTTTATGATCTCCACATTTTGGCATTCCTCCCTCAAATATCTCTAAATAGTTTTGCCATACAATGCAAATGAGAACTGCTGTGCATCAAAGGGTACATCGTGCTGCAACAAATTTTGACTTTTAACTTAAGAAAATGAGAGAATTTTTATTTTGTAGTACATATAACATGTATATTTCTTCTGTGGAGCTGTGGTTATTACGGTGCTTTGGGGAAACTGAGCTCAGGGTGGGGCTCTGCACTACCCAGGAAATGTGACTTATGGCTAGTGTAGAAGCTAATGAGACACACAAGCACTTTATTTAACAGAAGACAACCAGAACACACACTGACGAGGAGAGGAGAGGAGAGGAGAGGAGAGGAGAGGAGAGGAGAGGAGAGGAGAGGAGAGGAGAGTGAGAATTCACTATAACACTAATTTTACACATTGATGTCGCTTTTTCTAAAGATGTCTGATGGAAAGGCTACTGATGTGCTAATTTGTGGCTTTTCAACAATTGGTTTTCAGCAGCAAAACACTCTTTCCTTAAATCTGCTAATTACCCTAAATCTTCAGGATAAAACAATAAATGATCTGATTCTACCTCTAAATTACTTTGGCCGTTATACCAGCTTTCATTTCATATTTTTTATTTTCTATGCTGATGACTCTTGTCAGTTAAAAGACAATCATAGTATAGTTTAATATGTATTACTTCAATGTCAAATGAACACAGTTGTGTGTTATTCATTATATAAACCTAAAAATTGACTGTGAAGTGATAGATATGAGTTTATGCACCTTTACTAACATTAACCCCTCAGAAGCACAATTGCAAAGGAATATGTCTGATTTAGATCAAGATGAAAATAGTCAGGGAGCCATTTAAATTCTATTTTTCCAGGTATTTTGTCGGACATGGCCTCTGAAGCCTGATATGAAGTATGAGTGATAAAGACAACGGGTAGGATAACATACAGGTCCGTCAGATTTGGTTACAGGCTTTTTTATGGCTGGCCAAAAATGCAAAATGACCATGTCTGCTAAAATAATCAAGCAACAAGCTTTGTGTCAGAAAAACGTCCAGCTCTCCATTTCCCAGCATAACTGTGCCAAACAGTCCTTAATAAATGTAATGAAATTATGATTGGGATTTACGTCTTGTTGGCACATGGTCAAAGAAAAAACCCGTTCCACCTATTGAGTACGAGTTCTAATCAATATGGGGCTAGTTTCATCAATAAATTACAAAAATTCCACTTTAAAATAAACTTGTTTACATGTTATCCATATACTGAAAGCCCAGGAAAGGTAGCAGGGTCACCCATTTACCTGTGCACTCTGTGAGTGGATTTGAAGGGGCACTTATGGGTAAAACTGAGTCATTCAAACTATTTTTATAAAACTGTGTACAATTATCATTTAATTAACATCATCTTTGGGCGTCCCATTACACCGATCAGGTGTTTAAAGAGTTATATTTCATATTTTGTCAATGGTTCGGGAAAAAAAAGTTTTATTTTGTATTCCTTCTTATAAAATGAGTCACCTTAGATGCGCTTCTGTCTTGGCAGACATGAGTCAAGCAAGTGCTTAATGATTGTTGCACACATTTACAAAGAGTTATCTGAGAACATGGAGTTTAAACTCTTTCTTGCCATGAGACGGTGAGGCAGTGAGGTGTAAATATTTGCTTTGCATGCCTTCATTGTGAAACAGATGACATTATTTTGGTACTCATTAACATTTGATTATTGTGGCTGAGTACTGTTTTAGCACCCGGACTAGTTCAACACCAGCTATAAAAAGTGATATTTGGTATGGTGCATTGATAGGTATGCTGTTTTTTGTGCAATTTCTTTCTTGTTTTTCTTTCTTTCACTCCATCTTTGGTGCCAAGAACTCACGGTTGTGGTTTTGTTTAAATGCACCGCTTCACAATCAAGTCAGTTGTTCAAACTGAGTGAAATGCTGACACCTTCTCTGAAACAGAGAAAATGCTGTGTGGTCTGATGTGCTTGGGACCATAGAAATCTGTAAAACTGTTGCCCAGTATTGAAGAGCCGGTGCTATACTAGACTGGCTACCACCAGAGGGCGCCAGAGGCTTAGCATCCTTGCTGTACTGTAAACACGTTCAAAAAGGTAAAACTGTAAAACCTTACAGTCATTTGTTATCAGCATGTAAGAAAGAATGCTCCATAATGACTTCAATGTGGGAGGCATGTAGGTCTGATATCTGAAATTAATTTGAAGACCTTGTTCCTTTTTATTTTAATTTTTCTGTTTGTGGATTGAAAATATTGAGTGCATTACTCATGACTTAAAGTGAAATACAAATATATTTAATATTGTGAATTATAAATTTATATACTTATATCCCAGTTTATATTGTAGCAGAGAAAAAGATGAGGTATACAGCTTGTGCACAGACTATACCACATCTTTGTGGTGTTAAGATTTAAGCATAGCATTTGCACATTAGTATCTCATATGAGGTGGAGATACTTTGACACTCTCCATTGAACATCCAACCTGCCCCTGAAGCAGGACATGTGGTGGTGCTAACTATGGAGAAGTCACTGATTCTTGCACTGATAAAGCATTCTGATTAGTTTTCAAGCAGGTAATTTATCCGTTCTTTAATTAGCCCATCACTGAGTAGCATAAGTTCCTGTGAAATCAAATGTGTTTGGGATGGTTTACATATTTATGTGCACATTTTCTCTGTTGTTGCCTCCTCTTTCTCTATCTGTAATATTTATTGTGCAAACTTTAATGAAGTAGAGAAATATGGCAACCACATTTCAAATACTTACTGTTATGTAGGAGAATAATTGGTGTCTCATTTACAATGTGTGTGATGATCATAAGTAGTTCTCTGTGCGACTAATTCTTCATAACCCTCTACCTAACAGACAGCTACTTTCAGGAAAGATGCTGTTGTGAATGAACATGAATTATACAGCTGCAGAAGAAATACCATGTAAAAAAAAGAAAATAAGAGAAAATTTAAGTTTTACTTAGTTTAACTTACTCAAACTATAAATCTTAACAGGAGCCTAGGCACTAGCTGGTAAGCTACTTTGCTACTTGTCTGCTGAAATATGATTTCCATGAAACAAGGACAATTTCGTGAAGTTGAGACTTGAGCTCCATAAAATTTCACACCAAAGATACTTCAAATAATTCAAACAAGATTTTTTTTTATTTTGAGCAACTCTTTAAAATTATGATAAATGTTTCACTAGATACTTAAGCTTTATGACATGGAAGAATAAATCAACCTAAAAAGTGATTGCTGTAGTTATGAAGTTGTATTATTTCTGATCTTGCTGCAAAGGAATAAGAGTCAGTTGGATGCTTTTAAGAGGGCATTTTTTAATGGCTGTATTGTTAATGATGTTTACCTACTTGAGTTGAAGAGATTTGAGGGGAATTCTGGATACTGTAAGGTGCAGAGATGACTGAAAAGAGTGGGATTAGTTTGAAAAGAGAAGGTGGTTACGTTTCAAGTTGTGTTAAAAATGTTTACTGGAGGCAAAGGTTTGTTGCTGAAACCCAATTTCCAAAAATGTTAGGATGCTGTGTTTTAAGTTAAAAAAAGAACAGAGGTTAATGGATTTGAAATCATTGAAAATTTCTGTATAATAGAAGATAGTGCAAAGACAACATGTCATGTTGAGACTAAAAAAGTAATGTTTTCAGCTGAAAAATATATAGGCTACTTGCTTTTCATGACCATATTTTTTCACTGACTAATGTTAGTTTTAATAATTGACATGATGTCTTAGTATTTGTCAAATATAGCAAGGGTTTACATACCATTAAAAGCACAGCATCTCAACGATTTAGGACTCGAAGGAGGTGATTAACATTTATATGCAGACCACAGAGAAGTAGGGAAGTAGTTTGAGACTGCCATGAACATTCGATACATGAAACATTGTTTTAAATATTTTGCAGACTTTGATAGGAGAAATGTTCTGTAAGTTAAGTATGTAATGTAGGTGAACTGGTAACAGGATGTAATACAAACAACTTAATGTAAAGGCTCAACCATAAAAATAGCTAGGTGAAGGAACTGATCTTACATGTAGGTATGGTACAAAGGTAAAGGTGAAGAAGGATCAAGTTAAGTATGTATAGAAATTGCTATGTCACGAAAAAGGATTTGGTGTGCTATGCATAAGATTACAAAAGAAAGGCTGGCTACAAAGTTGTGATGGTTTGGTTGTCTCCATCGACTTTCTTCCATACCATAACACAGAGTCATCTAGTGGAAACATTTGTCCATCTGATCTGTCTTCTCAACTCAGAAGATCAATATAAACTTTCTCAGTGTTTAAAATCCACTAAAGCCATTTATCTAGATAGGTTTTGTTTCACTATGAGCTGTGCATTTGATTAAATACCTCTACACGTCCCTCTGACATTCACATAGTACTTATTTAAATGATGTTTCTGTAACTTTGGATTTTATTTTTGACATTGTGGCCTACCTGTCACTCTGCTTAGCTGCCCTTTGTTTAGCCAAATACTGTAAGAAAATACTGTTATTGTGAATGTTTGTTTACTGTATGGAATATGCAATGACATTTCGAAATAGCTTGTGTTTCTTTTAGGCACCATTTCTGAAGAAATTTAACAGTTTCATACATTTTTTGTTGTTGTAAAACCTGACTTCACCTACTTCACAACTGCACTGTTCATGTTTTCACTTTCAGGTCCCCAAATAAATTTGAGATGATCATTCAAAGGATGGTTGAGTGTTTTTTTTATAAAACACAAATTGCATGTGCTGACTTTATTTTAGATTATTTAATTATTTATTTGGCCTAAAACAAAAATAGTTTATCAGCCGATTACAAAAATAGAAGATATTGTTCACTTTATTTTTCAAAACATAAAAACTGTAAATATCAAGAAATGTAAAGTATCAACTGTACAGACACAACAGACTAATGGATGAGAATATAGAGTTAACAAATGAAGTCCATCTCTAAATTTTCTTTGATTAAAAAAAAGGATAAATATCCTTTGGAGTTGCACTGAAGTTAATCCTATATTGATGAATGTATCACAGTTGATACATGGGTTTTAAAGAACTCTCTCATCACCATAATATAGATAAATAGTTTCTTTGAAAAGAAATAAAAATCTTAAAAGATGTATTCTTCCCCCTTGATGGTTATCATTCCACTACAGGCCCTGGAGAAGTATTTTGGCCCTTTGTTACTCATTTTTAAAATAAGTATTTTCTGCAACAAAATGATGCATATTTACCAAAAACCCCAATTAATCAAATGCGATACAAAACTTACATCATTAACAAAAGGATATCGCAATATGTTTTTTTTTTTGAATTTTTCAAAAGTGTTAGTAACACCTCAGTTCCAAAAAGTTTGAATTTTATGGCTATTTCCAGATGGGCCATGCTGCTAAGTACAAGTATCTCAAAGAAGTAGTACCAGTGCTTTAACACGAACAAGTGGGCCTACCACCAATTATCAATAACCAAACAGCAAAGAGTCAGAAGACATAGTCTTACCTTAACACACTCCTTTTTTCAGTCCCTTCCGATAAAATTGTACAAAGGCATAATACCCTCAGCCAGTCCATGGATGTAGAACGCAGTCAGCCTAGTGACACAGCCCATAACAGTTAAAATAACATATCCAAAATGTCAGCAAGGAAAAAAAATGTTTGCAAAATTATAGAGCTATTTAGCATTTTGGACAGTTGTAGCTCTTGTCATTTCTGTTGTTGATGAGCTCACCCTGATATTGTGTTCTTGCCCAGTTTAATGTTGGCCTTACTCCTTCTGACGAAGAGGAGGTTTGAGGAGCTCCTGGGACCATACAAAACCATTAAAACATTTCGAAGCAACTTTAGTTAACTTGTTCGGTAATTTTTGAAGTAAAATACAAAGCCAGAGACCACGTTCACAGCATAGGGACAATTAACTGAGCTTCTACCCCAGAAGTTCGCCCAGTTAACAATTCGAAACTCCATGAACGTTGATGGTTGACATGCATCAACCGTTGATATTCAAGATGGCGCAGGTCACCTACATCGAACACATTCGAAGGTGTCGACGTTTGACGAAACAAAACAGTTAAAGATTACTTAAAGTTTTGGGGTTTATGCAGTGCATTGTTAGATGATTCAAAATAAGCATAAAAATCGTTTTAACAAAGTAACGTTGTAGGTTCATCATAGCTTTCAACTTACTACTACTACAGTGCCCAGAATGCTTTGCTTTACCATTTCAATATTAATTTGAAAGGACTACACACTGGGGTGCTTCGTTACTTATATGACTTTTGAATATATTTTTCTAAGAAAACAATGCATATACTCAAAAAAATAAATAAATAAATAACTGAATAATTAAATAATAATAATAATAAAAAAACAAACAAACAAAAAAAAAAAAAAACAGTTCAACTTCATGAGACTATAAGAGAAACAGGATGCCGAGATATGAGTATGTCAGTTAGTCACTATCTCATAAATCTCATCATGTAAAGCCGAAACAAATGCCAAAATTATGATGTCCACAACTGAAAAAAAAACTGACAAATATCTGTGAATAATCAGGGAAGTTTGACAGTTATTTCTCTAAGTCGCGGGCCAGTTGTTTGGCTGTCCAAGCGCCCCTGAACGCAGCCATAAATCACACCTGGAGTTTATCAGCTGGTGAGGGGTCCTAATAGGCGGCTCTTTCTGGAGGCGGTCTCAGTTCTCTATACTCACTGAGTGAACTGTCCTTCTCATGTTCAACATGAAGCTTTTGGGATTTGCTGTGTTTTTGATCCTCTGCGCTGAACGAAGAAGCTTTGGGTCTCACCCCAAACCGTCCTGTCGCTACCCCCCATCTCAGTGGTGTCGGTCTCTGGAGATCGCAATCGCATGCAAGGTGAGTAGGTAGAAATATAGGCTACAAGCTTGTATTTACAAGGCATGGGGGCGTCAACGCGTCCAGCAAAAGAAAAGAGGGAGAAACTAACTTAGGAATTAAAACAAAGCCTAATCTTATTTTAAAGATGAATTGTCGTTTTCTCTTTTTGTTTGATATATTTGTCCCCTTACTCCTTTCTAGAGGTTTGAATAATTAGAATCTGTAACATTTCTTTTCATTTTCTTGTCAGTGGCAAAACATTTAAACATTTTTAAGATGCAATGTCTCAGTTAATTTATAAAACAGTTTTTATACAATCAACTGTTGGTTCATTTCTTTTAGCCTTATTTCCTCAGAATGAAATATTTTGAGTTCAGCGGAGTTCAAGGTTTCCAGATTTGAATTGGAGTCATGCTGCAGAAATTGAGCACCAGTGGTTCTTCATGTGATGCTTAACTTGTTTAAAGATGAGCGATGGCAGGAAAAACAGACAGTACTATTTGTTTTGATCTGAGTTTGACCTGCAGACTGGATCATGCTTCAGCTAATTAAGTGCTGCAATTCAAGATCTGAATTTTTACTGGAATTTTGTTGTATGTAAATTAAATGTCTTTGCAGGGATATCAGAATTCACAATGATTACTGTTTTGCTGTTTCATCTAATTTAGCATCATTACAAAAGCTCAAACTGATCTTTTTTGTTTTTATCTGTTGCAGACTTTTATCTCTACTTTTTAGATTATTCAACAAATTTTGTTCTGTTTGTTTTTTTTGTGTTTCAGGTTCAGAAGCAATGTATGGAAGTTAACGCCACCAGACCAAACCAGTCAGTCCCTCCAGTGTCCATCACTCTGTACTATGAGAGTCTGTGTCCAGCCTGCAGAGTCTTCATCACGGAGCAGCTCTTTCCCACATGGACCATGCTGCGGGACATCATGACAGTCACTCTGGTGCCGTACGGGAACGCAAAGGTACACTCACCCTGCTCTCCAAAGACCCTTCTATATGAAATCCAAGTGTAGAAGCTAAAATATGTTTAGCCAGATTCTCTGACTGACATTGTCACTTTGATGATGTGATTGCTCTGAGTTTATCCATGGGTGTGGTTCTTCTTTTTTTTTATTTATTATGTATGGTGGCGGGAATTAGAACAAAAGCAGAGCAGAATCTCATAGTTGAGGAGCTCAGATTTTTTTGTCTACTGTCACTTTTCATCCTCACTTTTTATTGGCATGTTCATCTTTTTCACCTGGATTCTCCCATCATTACTTTTTTAGTTTTCATCCAGTGTTATTTTCACATTTTTGCCTAAATCACATATTGGCTCGTTCTGTTCACTGGACTTTTATTGAACTTTTTTGGACGCGTCACTAAAGCGAGGGCTTCACCCAGCAGCTGAACAATTGTAAAACAGCCGCAACACAAAGTAAATCTGTGAACATCTGTCTCTTGTAGGAGCTTCTGTCTGCAAATTCTCCTTTCACCTGTCAGCACGGAGAACCTGAGTGTCGAGGAAACCTGATAGAGGTCTGTGAGTTTTACCACTAATATCACAAGTCTGTGGACCGAAAAGATGATTGATTTGATCTGCTCCTCAGGCCTGCATCATCCATTTAACCGGACACTCAGCATTTCAGATCATCTATTGCATGGAGTCATCTACAGATGTTCTTAACGCTGCCAAGCCTGTGAGTATCAACTAGCTGAAAAGCTGTCCTTTTTTCTAGTGCAACTCCTCTGGGTCAGTTTTCTTTTGTACTCAAGGAATAATAAATATTTTTGGCTTTTTGGGTCAGGCTCTGGGCTCTCATGTTTGAGTTTTGACTGAAGAGATCAAAGCTGTTAGTATCTTGATGTGTGTATTTGTTGATGCTGTGCTGTGTTGTTTCAGTGTCTGCAGCTGTACGCTCCGTCTGTCTCCTGGTCCAGCGTGGACTCATGTGTGAAGAGAGGTCAAGGAAACCAGCTGATGCACGCCAACGCTGCCATGACCAGAGCTCTGAGTCCAGCACACACACACGTCCCCTGGGTCACCTTTAATGGGGTAACACCCTGATAGTGTCAGAAAATTGATAACATTACTTTATAATCTCTCATGAGATAAAGTTCAAGTGTGAAAGCAAACTGTCAAAGCTGTAACTGAAACCACCAACCCTGTGTTTCAGGAATACACAGAAGAAAATGAGGACAAGGGGATGTCGTCCCTTTTCCAGTTGGTGTGTCAGCTCTACAAGGTTTGTTTTATTTCATTTCTTAGTCATGAAACTATCTTTGGACCTTTTTAGAGGTGTCGCCACTCGAGAATGCTAGGAAGAGGATTCTCTGATGCTTTTAGCTGAACAAGCAGCTAATTTCGATAGAATTGTATATTTTCTTTATATTTTTCCTTCCTCAAGTGGATCTATTAAAGTGATTCTGTTAATTATATTTGTTTATAATGTAACTGTGTGTGTGTGTGTGTGTGTGTGTGTGTGTGTGTGTGTGTGTGTGTGTGTGTGTGTGTGTGTGTGTGTGTGTGTGTGTGTGTGTGTGTGTGTGTTCTCAGGGCGTGAAGCCTCCGGTGTGCACTGGAGCCACAGTCAGACTGAACAGAGGTTTTTGCTGAACACAGAAAAATGAAACATGCTCATAACGTACAAAATAACACCTTCAGATTACAAATAAACGTGAGGCTGTTTGGCCAAAGATCTAAATGCTTAACCTCCTTAAGTATTAAGAAAGAAATGTTTCACCTAACACAAAGCTCTTGATTGACATTGCATACCATTAAAAACCTGATTTTTGTAGTTGCATCAATGATGAATAAAAATAATGAAATGATCAAAATACTCTGAATACTTTTCAGTTGAATTTATTGGCATTTTCACTTGAAACACCCTGAACTCACCAGACTCTTTTGGCTTAAAATGAGGAACAAAAATAAAGTTATTTTCTCTGACAAAAAAACCTCGGAGTGACACAAATATTCAATCTTTTCATAAAGCATACTTGATTTTTCGGCTCCAGAACATAAAATCAAACATCCTATGTTGCAGTACGTTGTCTTGGCAGACATGTTTTGGAGAATAAATATCTTTTATAAGAGGTTTGCACAACACAGAGCTGAAGAAACGAGACAGCGTGAACATCATGGAGGCAGAATTGGAGCGACACAGAAACGCAGCACGAGCAGACACTCTGCTGCTCGTCCACACATGAACACTGTTTGGCACGGGTGCATTAAAGGGCCGTTGTGCTGCTTTAACATGCTGATACAGAACTGCTGAATATTATAGTTCAGTGAAATCTGCGGTACATGGTTTCGTATTAATCCAACACAATAAAATTGCCAAGATTCAGGATGGAGGAGTGTTGATGTATTTTATACTAGATGGAAAAAAGGAACTCAGCTTTTCTCAAGGACCACTCTTGTGTGGTTTCTATCACAAGGTTGAGCATGAAACTGCAGACTATACTTAAATACCTTAAATCTTCACTGCTTGGAAGAAAATTATCATCAACAAAACAAAAAGAAATTACAACTTGTGATTGGTTAAGAAAACAAAAGGTTTGTTTTGAGGCAATCTGAATGAAAAGACCATAAATCCCAAAACTTTGACGTTTGATCAGGCTGCATGACAATCTGTCAGCTGGATTCTACACATAAGTTGTGTGCAAGTATAGTGTTCAGCCTGTAGGTGGCAGTAGAGGTACAGTTTTTAAATAACCAGCTCATTTCATTTTTTAGTAGTTAGCTGCAGAGATTAACATGACATTTTCAAATCTAGCTGAATTGAAATAGCAGCAAATGTATTAAACAAAATAAATGTATTAAACTAGAATATTGCTGCATCATTCAGAAATATTTTATCTGGTATATTTTTTTTAGAAAATGTACAGTTCCTATTTTCTAAACTCAGAAATGAGTCTTTTTTTCAGTTGAGGCTGTTGATAGATGCTCTGAGTCTTAGCATGTTAAAAACAGCAGAATGGTCCTTTAATAGTACACCCACTTAGTCCCTACCACATGTAAGGCTGCTTAATAAAGCTTACTAGCTGAGTTAATGAAATACTGAAACACTAGTGTTTTCTACCAGGAAGTGCATCACAATTTCATGTAGTGGTTGTTGCTTCCTGGTCTCTCTACCTTTAGTGACAGTGACAAACACTGAACATGTACTCAGTACAGAAAGAGTCCTGAACTCCTGAAAACTACACACATTCTCAAGTCTTAGCTATTTGTTTATGAAAGAATGAACAGATGATCAGAAGTCGCAAAAAATCTAATAAACTGTCTTCTTAAATACTGTTTACATGAATCATTGGTAAAAACTAACACTATAAAGTCAGAGACTTTGATACAATCATCAGGTTAAAATCTCTAGTGTAAAAATGTACAGCATTGGAGGCTGGCAGGTGTTTGTGTGTTTTAAACACTTATGGCACACAGTTGTCCCAGTTGAGCACTTCCTTTGAATTTGACTGAAGCCTGGTGGATAAAAACTTCTTTAGTTAGTCAGAAATGTTAAAATCTGTGCTCCTTTTAATCTCTACTGCCGGCAGGGCGGGAAGCTAACACCACAGCTGTTCATTTGGAATTATAAGAGCTCTACTGATTGAATATTTAAAAAAAAAAAAACAGATTAGCTCTGAGTTAAAGTTTTGGGAGAGTAAGAAGGAAACGATGAGGCTCAGATTCACTTAAGTTTGAAAAATTAAGATGTGATCTTAAGACGGAGCAGTCTATCACAATGAATTCCTTTATCTGCATCTGCTTCAAAGCTTTTCTAGACTGGGGGCATTTGGAAATGAAGAAAACATCACATTCTTTTGCTTGCAAGGTAAAGAAATACTCTGAGTTTCTCCAGGCTGAAATATAAAAATAGCAGAAGTGCTAAAAGATTTGAAATACTCACTTATTCAAGGCTTACGGTTCTGCTTTAAGGACATGGTAGCTTCAAATGACGCTCTATGCTTGGTGTCTCCTCAAATAATCTACAAGGAAATCACTTTATGTGACCTCTTGGGTGTCAAGTTTGTCATTCAAATGCTGTCAGCAATGTTGTAAATCATGAGATTTCAACAAAAATTCTCTATATCAGGAACTGTCCTAAAAGGATCAAGAAAAGGATGGTGCAAAGTATGTTGTTCACTTTTCTTGCGATAACCAGTGAAGCTCAAAGCTTGTGTTTTATCGATTAACATTTAAGGAAGTGTGGGGAAAACTCTATAATCTCAGTGAGCCTGAATCTGTAAATGACATTAAGTAGAGAGTTTTATAATTCCAACTTCATCTCATCACTCAAAGGTTTGACATCTTGGTGTTGGCAAAGTGTGTCAAAAGAAGTCATGTTTGTGAAATTCTGGCCTGGAAGTTTCCTGCCCTGCCTTTTGGTTCTCATGTCATCTGGTCTGTGTGTGTGTGTGTCTGTGTGTGTGTTTGTGTGTATGTCTGTGTGTGAGAGAGAAAGAGAGTTCAGTAAGCCTACAGTGAAGTGAAGCCCTTTATGTGACTGAATAGAAGAGCTGAAGGGCAGAGACGGTAAAGTGCTACTGCGGACCGGAGGCACCCTGATAAAAAAAAAAAAAATGCTTTTCAAGCACATAAACATGGACGAGACCAGCAAATGTACAACAAATCAAGAGGAAAATAAAGACACTGTTAAAAATCATCTCAGGTAAAAAAATAAACTAATCATACAGGTGGTGTCTTTTAGGTTTTAACAGCTCAGACTGAAGTTCAGTCTTCTTCATTGTTTCATTTCTGCTACAAGCTGGTTTACATATACATTATGTGATTGCTTCATTTGCCAAATTTTCATTTAAAGGGTTTTCATTTTAAAGTGGAGACACATGGGGGAAAGAAAGTCTCAAGTGTCTTTTGTTTGGAGGTAAATCAAACAGGAAAGACAGTTTGGGGGTCAGGGGTCAGGTCAGGGGTTTCCACTACATCCGTGCTACATTAGATTTGTTTCTCTTCATACCCTGAGGTTAAGGTCCATCCATTTTCTCACTGCTCATTTACATTCTGTATTTGGCAGAAATGATTTATGACGTACATCATTCATAAACAAACAAACAAACAAACAAACAAACAAACAAACAGAATCATACTCACTCATCCCAACCAGACTTGGTAATTTCATGTCCTCAATTAAAACTATGGTGCAAAATAATCTCCAAGACCCTGTCGAATCACAGCCCTCCTCATCCACTGCACACGTCTGAATGTCACAAGCTGTTATTTTGGAGGAAGACTTCTCCTTCACCTCTGGTTGGTTTTCTTCCCAGCTGAAATGCAGCAGTCTTTGTCTGGGATGCTCCGAAATGAAGCTACAACAAAGCAGGACGGGACACAAAAGGCCAATCAGGCACCTAAAACCATTTGTCTTGTTAGAATAAAAAATCAGAGAGGGTGTCTCCAGTGTAAAGGGACTGTAGTGAATTTACAGACTTCGTTGTTTAAGGCCTGCCCCGCCCTCGTCTCACTACATCCAGCACCGTGTCTTTGGGGCGGAGCAGGTTGTGCTGGTTGTTACGTTCCCAAGCGCAGACATGCCACTCCATCGCCTTCCTGGCTCACATCTCTGTCTCTGTCACTGCCCTCCTGTCCCGGGGAGGCCAGGGTCCTGTGGGGTTGTGGGTTCCGTACAGACATGCTAGCTAGGTTCAGGGCCCGGGATGGGTGAGGCGAGGGCGGACGGTACCTGCTAACACGGGGGTCTGGGGACAAGGAAGGTGAGGAGGAGTCTTGGTGTCGCTCTCCACCCGACTGGGACTCCTCCTCCAGAGGGCTCTCCAGTTCCGACTCCAACTCCTCCTCCTCATCCTCCTCCTCTTCCTCCAGAGTGAGTTCAAACTGGAACTTGTCCCCTGCTCCACCTCCACCTGATGAGAGGGTTCCTCCTGCACCCAAACTGGTGTCTCCTCCAGAAAGCATCCCAGTGTGGTGCTCCTCTGGGCTGGAGGGTGAGGGGCTGCGGGGGATCATGCTCTGGTACCACTCCCTGTTGTCCTCCAGCGTGTCCAGGATGTCCTGAGCGTCTGGGTGCACCAGGTCTGCCCACGTCTCCCACAGAGGGTGGACGATGTAGTCTATGAAGCCCACCTAGTAAAAAGAAAAAAAAAAAGAAAAAAAAGTTTAAAAACAAACAAAAAAAATGTTGTTTTTCCTCCCTGCCTTTCTTTTTGTTACCTGGTTCTTCTCAATAGAAGCATTGTGTTTGTCACACATGGGGCTGATCTCCATGCCTTTGTCCCTCTCTCTGTCTCCCTGCGTGAAGAACTCCACCATGATGCGGTCTGTCCACTTCTTGTAGAGCTCCAGAGGTTTTGTTGGGTTGCTCAGGTCAGCACAGTGGACCATGTTCTGCAGAACCTGGAGAAGAAACACTTTGTCAGTCTGCTGGTGAAGACATACATCTCATAACCTACCGAATACAAGTCAGACAAAAAGTAGCTTTTTTTTTTAAACCTTTCCTGAGTCTACAGATACCACTAGAATACACAGGAGAAAAAACATTCAGTGACACAGCTGCAATGATCAGTTGTATCCAGCAGATGGCAGCAGGTTGAACAGAGTGATGTGAAAAATTGCTGCCTCTGATACCAGACTGTTAATGCTGCGCGTTTTGAAGGACTTCTGTCTCAGTTTTTCGTGTCATTAGGAGAAATTCTCACCTGGATACGGTCTGAGTAGTTGTCCAGCAGCAAGACTCCCAGACTTGTTACCTTCTTGGTCTCAACCATTGTTTTCATGTCTGCCAAGAAGTTCATGTGTTTGGACATATCTGTGGCGAGCACCTAATGGAAATGACAAATACATGTTGTGTAAAGTTTCTTTGAAATGTCAGAACTAAGAATGGCATCAAGATGTACAAGAGGGGAAGTTAACTGTCTGCTGTATCAACAGTACACAAAATGATAGAGCCATGAGCTAAATCATTAGCACTTTAGCACCATTCCAGGCAGAGAATGGCTGAAGACAGTCTCAATGTAAAAAGTGCTGCAGGCTCACCATATCGATCACCATTTTGCGGAGGGAGTCTCTCTGCTTCTTACTGAGGTTCTCAAAGATGTCACAGTTTTCTTCTTGAAGCAGCTTAAAGCCCACAGCGAGATGGTGATTCTCCAGCACCGAGGCATCATTGTACATCAGTGCAAGCTCTGAACCTGCAGAGATGTAGCATGTGAGTTAAAAGACATACAGCAGAACAAGTTGAAATAAATATTGTTTCATGAGGGAAAAGAAATAAACTTACTTGTGTTGATCAGAAACTGGTTGGTGACCCCTGGGTGGTCAACATCATGGATGGCACTAGCAAACAGAGCAGCCACGATCTCCAGGTCTGTGAACACTGCCTGGGGTCACATCATGGAATAAAAATCACATCCATTCTGACAAACACACTGATGAGTTGTCTAAAAAGGTTACTCAAGGTCACCCACGTCTGGGTCTGAGGTTTGTATGATTATGGATTGCATTCCAAAGTGTATGGAAACTATATTTTGCTACACAGAAAACATCCTTCCAAGCTGACCTCTAAAGCAGGCGTGGACAGGAGGACATGGGTGGACTGCACCACATCAGCCGCATGAATGTTGTTGTGATAAGCTACATCTGCATGGTAGTGGTCCTCCAGAGTCATCATGAAGGTGATGAAGGTGTCAATAGGGATCTTAAAGGTTTTCAGAAGGTCTCGCTCCTGGCAAAGAGAGAAGAGGCGATAAGGAGAGAGTCAGAATCACATGAACCACAAAATCAGTTCTGATCTGTGTTGGTGCTCAAACTGGAAAATGCTCTGCAGAGGAAGACTTGATTTAATAGTATTACTTTATAGCAGATCTTTTGAAGGTGAACGGATTTGAGCAGAGGGATTTATTTACCTGAAAGATGGAGTACATGACAACCGTCAAAGGGCGGTTTCCAGAAAATTCTGCTATCTTGAATATATCCAGACCCCAACGATTAATGTTCTCCACCTCCTGATGTTGTAAAAGTAGCATTCATGAGACACAGCGTAACAGTGTAAGTGTGACTGTGTTCCTCTCTAAAGTGGAAGAGGACCCACCTTGGCCAGCATGCTCTCCTGTGGTGTGTTGACGCCAAATCGAGGGATGCAGGCTGATGCTAGACCAGGGCTTTGTGTGACTTTTTTCACACCACTGATCTGTGACATTGGCCTCTTCTTCTTCTCCTTCTCCTTCGAAGGCGGAGACAGGATCTCCACGTCATGTTGTTTCTCTGTGCAAATAGAAATCAAAACATTGTCATTTCGACACATTTTCTTTTCCTCACTGTGACTCACTTCATACTGATGTCACACAGAAATTGACGACTTGTTATAAAGAGAAACCTCTTGAAGTGAAAAAGGGAACTTCAGCCAAGAGGAAGTTATTTGTGCAAATATGTTATGGATTGTAATCAAACTACCATCTTCACACCAAGGTTATCACTGAGTTCTCTACTTAAAATTCAGTTTTATCACAAGAGAAATGTACTCAAGGTCTAAGTTTATTCTTCTTTGCACAATTTAGACACCACTTTAGTAAAGCTGTAAATAACAATTAAGTTTACTTCGCTGAACTTTAAAAAAGCATTTACCCTCACTTGAGATTGTTTTTTAAAATGGAAAGTCAGAGAACCTTTCTCTTCCTCTCACATAGATTAGTTAAACAGCCTTTTAAGTTCCTTTCCTCCACTACATTTTACAAGCACAACTGACAGCAATCTACACTTTTCCAAGATCACGTTTTGACTCTTGTAACAGTCCCATCTAGAGAACACTATCCTAACTACTTTGTAAACTTCATTATATCCAGAACTCTGCTGCATGCCTCGACCACACCACCCCTGTCCTTCAACATCTTCATTGCCTCCTGTCCCATACCACATCCAGATTAAAGTCCTGCACCACCAGGCTCCTTCCTACCGCAGTGACCTCCTTCACCTTCACACTCCTTCCCCTCAATCACTCCTCACACACCAAACTCATGTCTTTTGAAGTCACTCCTCACTTGTATTAAAAACTTCACTTTTAAACTGTTTGAAACTCCTCTCTTCAGACACGCTTCTAGTGTGTGATAGTTTTTTTTGTTGTTTTGTTTTGATTTGTGAAATGTTGTGTTTCTGAACAATTTTTCTGTGGTTTCCAGTTTTGCTGAAATGAATTTTCTTAACATTGCTGTAGCAGGTATTGCTAAGGCTAACACTGAAAATAAACAAGAAGCTGAAGTAACTACATTAGGGATGGGCATCTAAAGCATTTATTTTATTTGAGAATCACTTGTGACGATTAATCAATTAGTTTCTGCCCATTCTGCTGAGCGCCTCACTCTCTTTGCATAGTTGTTCTTTATATATATCATGCTAGTTCGGATGTGTGCTAGTTTTATTCATAACCACCAGAGTTTATGAATCTTGCAACAGTTCTGTTCCTCTTCTTCTCCTTCTTCTGTGTTTAACTAGAAGTTAACTAGCTTACAGAGGGGCTACACTCACTGTGTACCAGTTGTGCTACTGGTCCCTTGTAAAAATAAAGAAATAATATATTTCAAAGCTTTGAAAGTAGTCACATGAACAATTTGATTCCATTCATATATTTGTAAATCCTGACTCATAACTTCTAGTAAAGTAGTCAATTATTGATACAATCAAGAGAGCACTATTAACATTATTTACACAGCTGATCCGTCAGCTCACACATATGGTTTCAGCTGATGTAAGGCAATCAGGTATACATGTTAAAACTGGTACACATGAGCTTATTTTAAGTAAACTGGTTACACTGTAAAAGAAAATGTTGCATTGCTCCTGTGGTAAAAATATTCTCACTATCAGTATTAAAAATACATTTTCACCAGCCTCTTTATGCTTGATGTATAACTAATCATAGCCATTTAAAAAAGAAAGTGAGAAGATGAAGCAGATTGATTTCAATGTAAGAAATACACAGAATGTACTTCAGGTAGACCAAGGTTAGTAGGACACTGTCAGAGAATAAACACAGCACATCTGCAGCTCAAAGCTATCATATCAGAGCAAAACAAAGTGAGAATCAGTATGTATGAGTGGCTTATATGCTAGCAGGTGCAGAATACCAGTAGTACAAAGCTGGGTATGATGGGTATATCAGCTTCTTGGTAGCTCAGCATTGCCTTGAGCTTGATGACGAAGCGCTTGTCGTGTTTTTCCAAATGTGTCAGAAAAAAGCTTCATCACGGCTGCAGGTTCCTTTTTTGCCTCATGTTTGTAGGAAAAATACAGAGATCTCCACGGCCATGTCTCCAGCAACAAAATAACCGTACCCTCCATATGATATGTTTACACAAAGGTGCTGTTCCATCACACACGGTAGTGATAAAAAAAATGACTGGTCTGTAATTGTATGAACCAAGAAAACAATAAGCCAATCTCTAGAATCAAACACAGCCTGTTTCCAAGTAATATCCCATCATTCAACCAAGGAAGGATTTCTGAATCATATCCAGAGCAGAGCCGAGACACAAGCAAACGCCAGCACAAAGCTGAAGAGCAACCTCAGTGACAGCATCACACGCGGCACTGTCTGGCCTCTCTCACCTCTCTCACAGTGCCTCCTCTTCCTCACTCCCAAAACCATTGTGTTCATATCCAAATCCAGCCAGGCCAAAAGCCGAGGCACACACAGCAAAACAACATCCAAGTGACTTCATCCTCAATCGGCTGGACCTCCATCCTGCCGGCAGGACTAGTGAAGACTGAGCCTCCTATTGATGCAACACGCCGTCTAATAATACTGCACCCTGTTGCTACGACAACGCCACACAATGTGTCCGGGAATGCTGTCTGTCGCCGCGCCTCCTTCTCTTTGAAGGAAGGAAATATTCTCACCTTCTTCTGCTAACAAACCTCCCTCACCCTCTAAAACACACACTCTTTAAATCTTCTCTGTCTTAAACTCCTTTTACTCCCTTTACAGTTTCTCTTTCCTTCTCTCCATGCTTGCAACCATAAAGTTTAAATATTACACTTCAAAAACATCCTTAATTTTACACGACAGTAGGAACACATATTTCCCTTTCTTCCAGCTCTTTAGACAGAGCTCAGTGCTTAAAAACAAGCTCTCATCTCTGCTCAAAAAAACAACTCTTTTTTTTTTAAAAGATATCCCAACATTCAAACATCAGTTTGAAGCTGTTTTGGAGTCAATGTCATTAAACCTGGAGAGGAAAAGCCAAGAAAACCAGGTGCTGCAAACAGGCAAATTACTTTGTTCCTGTGCAAAGATGTGATGCTACTCTTTTACCACATCACGACACAACTCACTCTTCTGGTTTCATTTTCAAAGTTGCAATTGATCCAGTTTCAATTTCAGCTTTATTCAAAGTAAGGTAAGAGTCATGGTAGAATCTTAAAACAATTTAAAAAAAGGTAAGTGTATGTACAGAGAGAGATATTTTTACTATTAAATTGATTAACATCTCCATCATGTTAATGGAGCAAAACAACAGCTGAAGACTTCTATGCCTTGAGAAGTTCTTCAGTACAATTAATGAAATAATACAAAATCAGCGTTTCATGACATTTTCATTGATGAGCGCATATAACCATTAATATCTATAAAAAGGGCTTTAAATGACTTCCACAAACTGTAAGATGCTTTTTTTGTTTTCACTCTGCTCAAAAACCCACCTAGGAAGGTGTTTGCGATGAACTCTGACACCTGATTTCCTGAACGGCTTGTCTCTGATAGCTGCGTCAGCTCACGGTTTAGCATCCTCTTAAACTGTGAAGACAAAACGAGACATGAAGAAAATATGGTTAGTCCAGGTGAAGAGTTAAAAATGTAAAACAACAACAGAGCGGTAAGGTTATTTTTGAATGATTATTAAATGGTTGAATTATTTAATAGATGGCAAAAGACATTTCAAAACCTGGGAATTTTTCCTTACTTGCGAGATTGTATTGACTAAATGATGGATGTTTCAATGTCAGATACATTGATAATGACAGACATTCTCACTGAAAAGGTGTTACTTATGCCTCAATTTTACAAGACAGTCTAAAGCATCCCTCAGAAAAATCTATGAGTGTGCATGTCAAACATTTCATAATGCTTTTGAAATGAAAGACCATGCTTACACCTCCAAAATCATGCCTGTTTAAAATAACAGGGTAAAAGCTACACAGTTGGTAGCTTAAAAACGCTAGTTTTGTTTTTCCCCAGAAAGTTTTTTAAAATCAGCCAGGTTAGGTCAGTGTTCCCGCTCATGTTTTGTTGCAGCCGTAGCTCCACACTGATTATGTAACAGCTCTGGCATGTGGTGGCTAGGAGAGAAGGGAGGGGACAAGGGTTTGAGAGTGATGCTGCAGTGGTAATGCTGCCGCCGAGTGACACAAAAACATACACTCTAACATAGAGTATGATTCTTTAAATCTGTCAGTTTATTATCTTATTTACTTCTTCCATGGTTCCTGCTCCCTCTGACATGTTTGACTCAGTCTGTGAAACTTCTCACATACACACACACATGCACATTCTCTCATAATATTTTTAAATGACATTCATATTTCTCCTACTGTAAATCAGGCGGCAGCTCTAAAGCTCAACATTAAACAGTAAAAACAGATTATCTTGGTAACATGCAAGACTGTTTCCCTCTACCTCTGTTAGACACAAACAACATCTCATCACTCAACCAACTCATGGATCTGGTCCTGAGCAGGTTCACCCAGCTATCATCCCACTCCAAAGCCTGCACCACTGACCAACAGCTCCCATGTAAATGAGTCCAGAGGCTGTTCCCATCGCTCACCTGTGTGAGTCTCTAGAATTCACTGTCCCGGAGAGCTGACACAGGCATGTCAGCTTGCACATACTGATACAAGATGTTCCTTAAATCCCAAACCACAAGTGGACAAGTTTGTTGGCCTTTTGATGAGCTGTAATCTCCACCTTCATTTTTGCGAGGCGCTCAGCAGAAGCAGTTACGATAAGAGACTGAAGTCCGTTTGGAGAAAAAAAAAAAAGTTCCCATAGTCCTATGTCCTGCCCTGAAGGTGAGGTAGAGATCTCTGGGGGTTGAGGGGAGGAGGATGGGGTGGGGTGAAGAGGGGGGGACAGGGGATGTGGTCCATCATCTGGGGGGGAGAGGGTGTGACTGCAGTTGCTCATTCAACTACTGTCACACACTACATCAATGAGAAACACAGAGAGGGAGAGGGGGAGAGTGGGAGGCTTTGAGGAACCCCCCTCCTCTGTCCTACACGCAGTTCCCTCTACTCTACTCTATCCAATCAGAATCGTCTTGCTGAAGGGGCTGGGTGGTGAAGAGAAATCTGATTGGCTGACTGGGAGATGGAGGCAGGGACAGGGTAGCCACCAGGTGGTGCAGAGGAGCAGAAAGGAGGGAAGTGTGGGGATGCTGGTTAACTCTTTCAGGGGAGGGGAACACCATTCATAAGGCTGAGTGTGTCACTACAGCTGTTTGCGTTGGAACAGCTTAATTTACACTTGTATATGATGCAGATTAAGTTTAAGTTAAATTTAATTCAAGAGTTTTGTGTCTGCAGTTGGAAGTGGACACCACTTATGGGTTCCCTTGTAATTTCATTTCATTTTATTTTTTTAATTCCAGCTGTGGATACAGAACAATTCAGACACATAAACTTCCACTCTCAGTATTTCTTGACCTTGTTGGTATGTTCACTATCAATGATGAATGGAAGGTGAGCTAACACTGTAAGTAGTTAAACATAACGCTAGGACAAGACTCTGTTTTTTTTTTTTTTTTTTTAAGACGCTAAACCGCTTGTTGAAGTTCTGACTGACCGCTTGTTGAAGTTCCCACAGTTCCTTGAGACAACCGTTTTGTACACTGCATTACTCTAAGGACACCCTCACTAACCCATCCAGTTTTTTCTTTCAGAGTGATCTCACCTTATTGGATGCCATTTCGCTGACTGAGTTTCTGGTCTGCAGTGTCTCCAACTGGTCCAGACACCAGTCCAGCTCCTCCAAAGTCTCCACCGCCAGCTTCTGGTAGGGCTCCTCTAAAAGGTCAGAAGCCAAAGAAAAGCACGTGTTAAAAGCCAGTTGTTGAGCTCCAGCGAATCCATCCTCATCTACAATTTTGTCAAAGGAGTCAAAGATGTGTGAAAGAAGTGAAAACTAACTTGGTGGCAGTTTTTGTCTCATTCAAAAAGTGGCTTACTGGCAGTAAACCACACAGATACAGTAGCACTGACCTGTAAGACATTGTTTACATACAGGCGGCTGGTTGCTGGTCGTTGATCGCCTAAAACAACAGTTGAGACAGATGAGGTGTTAGTAGAATAAAAAACTACAGAACAAGCAGTTGTACATGGTCTGTTCAATCGATCTCACTTGTTTCCCACACGGTCCTGCAGATGTGTCAGAGCAGCAAAGTTACTCCTCACTGTTCGCAGACTGGCAAGAACCTGAGGGGGGACAAGAGAGACGTGAGTTTGCTGCAAATGTGATGTCTTCACTGCAGATGAGCTGCGATTTATAAACAAACTCAAACTCAAAGTTTAGTCTTTTTGCATCTTCGGTCTTGTAAAAGTTTTTTTAACAGTGAGAAACTGAAAGAAGAATATGACAACTGTACTAGTAACACTTCCAAACTAAAAGTGGTGTGTGATGGATTAGATCTAAAACTGATACATGATAAACTCATTTTTTGCTTTAAGCATGTGAAAATGGACTTTCATGGTGTTTGTTATTATGGCATAACAACCATGTTAATAAACATGTTTCTGCTGTATTTTGCTAATAAGTTGGGTGGAATCTGTCAAGATAATTCACTTAAAGGTTTGTCTTTTTACAGTCAAACATAACACTTAAACTTTACTGAACTGGTGGCAGCTTTAACAGACATTTAAAATAGTTTATACAAATAAATTTAATGGAAGAGTTGATGTTAATTTCAATCAGTTTCAAAACCTGCCTTCTCACAGGAGCTCCTACCACAAGTACATGGAGAATGGGCGTGGGTGTTTCTTGTGAAAATGAACTATCACTTATTTCTCAGACTGATGAGTAAGAGCAATTGAGGAGCTACGTGGAGAGTCTAGACAGACCAACACTTCACATTGGACAAAATGAGTTTGAATGGAAACACTTCACAGTGAAATTTTAGCACCACAGAAAAAAAGGAAAAGCAGAGCTGCAAACTTTACACATTTTAAGGTTCAGTACAAACAGAACTAGTTGAACAAATGCTGCTTACCTGTGCAAATGGAGTCACAATCATGTCTTCTCCATGCCTGTAAACACCACAGACAAACATAAAGAGACATCCAGTTAGAGACATGCAAGACTTTTGATGATGAATCAAAACAAAGAACACCAACAAAAGACAATGACAACTGAATTTGTTGTCTTTGTTTCAGGGGAGGGGATTGGGTGGGGTTGGGGTAAGGGTTGACAGGAGTGTTACACTTGGCTTCAAATATCTGGTCATAAAAAAGAGGAGATTGGTTCAGTTGAACAAATATTTCTTGGAGGCAAAGATGTAGAATAAAATGTTTCACCAGTATTCAATTTTGTTCAAAAGCAATTAGTTTTAAAGGATACATTTTTAAACCTTTTTTCATAACACAATTAAAAATCTGTTTGTTTTTTCTAAGAAGAGTATGTTACAAGTTGACTCCAGGCCAGGCTGAGTTAAGCAGCAACTCAGCACCGAATTTACCTTTAATGTGCCTAAAAATGTCTCTGATAAGATGTCAATATTACTTCATCTGTGTTCCTGAAAAAGTCTTATACCTGTAAATCGGTTCAAGTAGATTTAATTCTTACAGAATGTGTGCCTCCAAGGTAAATATTTGAATAGGTTGATCAGTGGACAGGTGATGAGCAGTGCTCGTGCATATGGGGCTGAAAAAGCCAGTGTTTGGATAGGCAGGGCGTTCTGGGAGCTGTGGAGTTGCAACATGCATGCCAGTATCGTTGGTACTCGAGCCTTAAACTATTCCTTCAGTGAAAGTCCAAATCAGATGTGTATGACAATAAACAACAGAAAATGTGACTTAATATGTGAGGATATTAAAGTCAAACACCATTATTTTTCTCTTTGCCTCTGATTTTTGAGCTATGATACCAATAAGCCTTTCCACTTTCAGTCAGTTGCGCCCTTTATCATATAGTGAAAAGGTTGCATGTCAGTGTGGAAGTTTGTGAGGGAAGAAGATTTAGTAGCCTTCAAACTTGACAACATGGCACAGCCCAAAAAGAAAGGTAGAAAATCACAGCAGTCTTCACACTTTGTCTCACCGAGGCTGCCAATTGACTTCCCAGTGCTTCAATCCTTCCTCCCTTCAAAACAAAGGAGCGACAGCTATTGGTGGTGGAGACTGCTAGCTGCACAGAGAAACCTTTAGCTGCACAAACAGGCAGGGACTGAAACGATTTCTAGTTCAGAGATTGTTGATCTAGTTTGCGATTCAATGTGCCTAAATTACTTGGCTGCTATTCTGTTTAAAGGAAGAGATCCAAACGCCAAAGCCTGTCGGTGAGAACCAGGATGAGTTTACAGAAGAAAAAAACCCCCCAATGAATTTCAGTCCTGGTATGGTCACTAAACTGTTAAAATAATTTAATTTTGACCATTCATGAAGTTATCTTTTATTGAAAACATTTATTTTATACTGCTGATACACTTGTCTGAGAGTGACTTGAGAAATGCAAAGATGATATATGTTGTTAGTTTAGAATGTTGTAGAAAACTGACTTAAATTATCTTTGAATTTAAATACTGTATGAAATAGCTTTTCAAGCTTTTGTCTACTGCTATAATATTAAAATGGCATTTTCTCTTAAAAGTGGACTGACAGATTTCCTTTCAATCCAGAAAAAATAAACAATACGACTATAGGTTTTTGTGTTTGTTGTTGAAGAGACAAATGGAGAATCTTCAAAATACTCACAGGTCGCTGGCAGTGGACGAGTTGCGGGACATGGTTTTGGGTGAGAGGTCGTAGTCTGAGTCAGAGCGGTACAGGAAGGATTCACGGCGCTGACTGTGGGGAAAGTTGGCCTGAAGTACCAGACCAGAACCGGGGCTCGTCTGAGAGTCCAGTGGACTGCGACCCACCGACAGGCCATTCTCCACATCAAAACTACAGAGAGAGAAAGAAAGAAAGAAAAACGTTAAGACTAGTGTTTACTTCAAGATTCAGGAACCAGGCTAATTGTTAATGCTCCTATAATTTTAGTTTCACAGCTAATGCTGCCATTTTTAGAAAAAAACCTGCTGTTATTATCTGAAAACTAGTGACAGCAACCACTGCTGCAGTAATTACATTTTGTCATGTAACCTTTGGTGAAATCTGTCATGGGATATATTGTTTATTGCTGAAAGTGGGTCATTTCATTTTTTGCAAAGCTCTCCTGTATAAAGGATTTCAGATCTAGATGTGTTGGAAATAAATCAATCTATGTAATCAGTAACTGGATCATGAATATTGATAGCATGTTCAAAACATGAGATTTTTCTGTACAGAACATTACCTCAGATGCACGTCCAAACTCTGTGACTTCAAACTACAGTGAGGTGTACTGTAAGTGTACGCATGGAGACAGACCCTGAAATATGAAGAATATGTTCATGAAAACCCTGAATGTTTTGTTAGGATGTATCCCACTCGATCATAATGAAAGTAGTGATCACAGATGCATCTCTTTTGAACACATGGCATGTTTGAATACTCATGGGATGCCGTTTTAAATACCTGAAAAACACAGTCTGTTTGATGCTTTTAAAATGATTAAAAATATATTTAAGAATCTTATCAAACAGCTGACCTTGTAATTTCTTGCCTGTCTGAATCAAGCACACACACACACACACACACACACACTCTTCTTTCCCTCCAATACCGTGTGACGTCAGAACTGACTCCATGCAAGATACGTCAGGGGAGCTACTTACCCATACAGCCCCCTGCAACACACACTCACCAAACCCCCCTTCACTGAACAAAGTGCTTTATGCATCAAAGCATCAGTCTGAAAATGGATTCTTTTTCTGGTTTAATTGTAAATGGAATGAAGCCTAACTCTTGTAACCAAACAGTATCAGAGCTTGACTTTGGGTTAAAATTTACCCAGTTAGAGTTTTTCAGCCTCAGCACATCCCATTTCCCTTCGGCTGGTCTGCGCTTTGCTCAGGAACATGCTGACTCGACTGATCAGTGGAGAGGAGAGAGCTGTTCATGCCCCTGGGACTGGTGACTTTCTGGTCACAGCTACAGTTTAAAATAGTTTAGTGATAATAAAGAATAGACATGGAAACCAGATTTCACTGCACCATCTACAGTAATTTTATTCCACAAGGTTTATCTGTTATAGCCCTTTGATCTCTGATCATAACAATAGCTAACAGAGCAGCAGCGGAGCAATAGATGCTGACTTCTGGGTCTATTTTTAGCTCAATGTGCCTCGGGCGCTCCAGCAATAGCAATGGCTGATAAATGAAAGACGGCTATTATGCAATCAACGCTGAATGAAAGATTTTATTCACAGAGAGAGAGAGAGAGAGAGAAAGACACACACACACACACACACACACACACACACACACACACACACACACACACATACACACACACACACACACACACACACACACACACACACACACACACACACACACACACACACACACACAGAAGAGGGAGGAAGAGGAGACTGGGGTTATGAGGAAGGCTGTATCCTGCACAGTGATGTGCTTCAGTATCTCTTCCCTGATTGGTGGGACACAGCAGAGGGAGGCGGAGCTGCAGCACGGCTTACCTCGATACCCCCCCTACCACCACCACACACACACACACACACACACCTCATCCAAACCCATTTCTCCCCCCCTCCCTCTTTCTCCCCTGGCTCGGTGTATTCGGCCGTGACAAGGCCCCATCAGAGGAGAGCAGTGACGTCAGAAGCTAAAAATAGATCTGCCTGCCAGGAAAGAGGGGCACTAGGAGACTCGTGACGGGGCTTACGTAGACATCCCCCCCAACCACCTTCACCCCCTCCCAGGTAGGGTGCAGATAGTTTCTCCCTGACTCATTAATTGACAGACAAAGAAATTATGATTTTTTTGTGTGATCTTTCTGTGCATCATTTTTATGCCTCTAAATATTTTTTCTTCTCTTCAGCTGAATCTGAGTGATCAGGTCCAAGTTGAGGCTCGAGGACATTTTGTCAGGAGGGCTACCCTAGAGATTTAATAAGGTCAGATGCTCACGGTTTATGTCATACATTTTCTCACAGAAAATCATTGCTTCACATAACAGAAATATGAATATTTTTCCACCATGTGGCATCACATGTTTAGATTTAGAGTTTAAATCATACATAAATATGAGGTAAAGCTGAGGAGTGAACACAGAGTAAACACATTTCGTGTAATTTCTGTTTCGTCTCACTGTTTTAAATTCTACAGACTCAATATCATTCAGCTTTTCAGCAGCTGCAGTTTAGCAGACAGAGCTTTCTGCTGATCAATGATTACTTCTATTCAAGAGGAAGAGAGGCCAACAGACCTCTAGCAGGTAGACAGCACCCACTACTGGAGAAATTTGGTACTGCAACACAAGTCACAAGCAAATGTGTAAATGAAACGGCAAAAGAAATTTGAGAAAGTGCATCCAGGCCAGAAATACTTTCTTCACATGCAGGAAACATAAAATATAACATTATTAATACTACCTTTTCTCCTAAAGTTTAAATAAAGTTTTTTTTTCCATTGTTTTTTCTCCCCTCTTGGGTCTATCTGTCCTACAATCTAGCTCTTCTGAAAGACTAATGCCAAAGTTAGAACAAATACTTCCTCATTTAAGTGAATAAATGGAGCTATAGCTAATTTTCTCACATCACATGGAGTTAAGGTTTTATTGTCTTCATTAATGCCAATAGAGGATAAAATGTAGCTACTTACAATACTTTCAACAAACAGAAAAACATATATGATGACGAAACAAACTAAAATTTGAGTTAAAAAAAAAAACCCATCTAATATTCCAGGTGTAGTGTTATGTCACCACAAATGTGAAGACACCAAACAGGCCTCTGTCCTCGGCTCAGACCATCCTCCCTCTTCAAACAGGCAGCCAGGAGTCTTGTTCAGTCCCAGCACACATAACAAGCTGACCTTGGTGCCTCTCCTGCCTCCAGCATTGTTTTCCATGACTCTGACGCAAATGACAGCTCCCTTTTCTCTCTTTAACCCCCCCTTTTTTTTTTCTTCCATAAACTTTTCTCACACTCACCCACACATACACACACACGGCCCACATCAAAGTCTGCTTCTGTACCCAGGATGTTTGGTTTTAACCTCATCATAATATGAAAGAAGAGGGAACATTTTGCAAAAAAAAAAAAGAAAAACAGCAGCTCTGCAGCAGTGAGGCACAAAGTTGAATTAATCCTTTAAAAGCCTTTGAGAGCTTTTTTTTATTATTGTGAAACTTTAGGACAGGAATTGCAAAGTCCGACTAGCTTCAGTTCCTTGGTTGGTTCCTTGTTTGCGATGCTCTCGTGGGAACCAGAGCCGAGGGATTTAAGGGAACTTTCTGTTATGCATGTGAGAGTGGTACAGAAAACAACAGTCAAGGCCAGATGTTATTTGATGGTGGATGACACAGCCCCAGGGTCAGAGGTCAACCCTCACACACACATGTGCACACATGCTCCCTCCTGTTTTCTTCCCTCATGGCGTGGGAATTGTCCGAGGGGCCCAAAACATCACACCAGGAAGGAGGCGAGAGGTAAGGAGGAGAGGAGGGAAGTGGACCAGGGAACACTTTATGAATGTGTGGATGTGAGATAGAGGGAGAGAATCAGAGAAAGAAGGGAAGAGGATTTGGCAGAGAAAAGAGGGCAATCAGGGAAAGAAAAAACTCAGAAACTAATTTTGGATCAGAAATGTGTGTTTTTCTTTTTTTCAAACACTTTTCCATTTTACTTAGTGGATGTGGGATAGAGGTCAGAGTGGGTGTAAAAAGAGTTTTGACTGTGCTTGCTTTACACTACTCGCCCATTGTACATTTGATCTGAAGGTAACAGAAAAACAAGCCCCCCTCATCCAGCTGCCTGCCAAACAGATCCTCACTGTCACTGTGTGTGGTTGTGAACTGTGTGGGGTGTGTGAGTTAGTGCATTGCCCTCTTCTAGATCTGTGATGACGTAGAACAGTGAGCAAAAACTGACTGTATGCAAACAGTGTTTTACTCATCTTGTCAATGGAAACACTTCCAAAATGACTGCACATCTGCACACCATCACAAAGTGACATCAGGACAGTCAAGCAGGTAAAAACATCATCCATAAAGCAGCATTCCTTCTATGATCGCCTCCATCCCATGGACTCCTCTAGTTCAGGGAGAAACTAAAACATAACAAAGGATTTTTAGCTGTTTTTGTTAATTACAGATGTGGGCTTTTCTCACCTTCTTAAAACACACAACCTGTGTTACAAATAACCTACTCGCACATTTTTCTGTACTAAGGTAAGTCCTGACCTCATAGTTATTCAAAGCAAATCGACTAAAGAACGGAGCCTTGATCTCACTACAGAAAGTTGGACTTCGTAGGCAACAGAGAGTTTCCTCACTATGACGGTTCACTACATGTCAGAGTCAAACAAGCAAACCTATTCTGTGTATGAGAGAGTCATAGTAGTGCTCTATTGAGAGAAGAGTTGACAAATACAGCAGATTTGTGGAAGTTGGAGGGGCCAGACGTGTCAGTCTCAGTAACAACAGATTCTTTGTGTCTTTACCTTCGCCAAGGAAGTTGTGTTTTTGGGAGAGTTTGTCTGTCTGTCTGTTTGTGAACAACATAACTCAAAACAAGTGGAGAAGTGATTACATTTTTGGAGGTGATCTGGATCACTGCCTGGATCTAGGATTTTTTTTTTTTTTTTAGGGATTCTTCATTGTGAGATAGGGCTGTTTTCACCACATGTGCATATAACTCCGCAATAAATGGTTGGATTGCTTTGCAAAACAGTACAAGACAAGGTCACCATAAGTTCTGACAGATGCAAAAGTACGATCCAGATCCTTGCAATATTCTGGATACTATGATCCGGAATATGGAATATGTACTGGGCCATCACAATTTTCAAAACTGTCAGATAACAAATTATTGCACAAACCTGCTACTAACACCAAATTTCAACCGACAGTCTGCTGAAAGGGAGTATAACATTAACGTAGGACTTCAGTGTTGCGTGACAATCACAATATGCTTGGCAGAGGTCTGCGCTCTGTGAGTGCTTTTCTAATTCAAAATTGCATCCATTTATTATCCATCTACTACTACTGTGCCACATATTTATATATGTAAATCCTAATTTTAAATCAAACAGTAATAAATAAAAAATGTGTTCAAAATGATTTATTTTTTCCCAGGAGTAAAAGAAGAAATTGCTGATCAAGTAAAACTCTGTTGACTCATATGATACCATTGACGTCTATAGACATCAAATTCGATTACAACCAATTACAGCGTCTATAGAAGTAAATTGTGTTTTTGGCTCATAAACTACTGTGGGTGAGAGTGGTGTGCTCTTTGGATGAGAGATCAGCATAGTTATGACAGAAGGATGTGAGACGACAGACATGATGAGATGATGTAACTCAGAAAAGTTCAGGCAGCTCACACTTAAACTGAGGATGTGTCGCAGTAGATCAGAGAGAAAGTGCGGCACCATCGTGAGAAAAGACGACAGAGATCACGGAGAGGATCAAAGAATGGGGGGCCCGAGATGAGCGCAATCTAAAAAAGTATGTTTTCTCTGTTTATCACAAACAGGAATAGAGACATAAAGAAAGAGAGTCCACTCTTCTTAGGTAGTGTTGGGGTTTACAGAAAAAATCATTATTTAGGTCTTGAAAGATTGTTCAATATGCACTGAAAATGGCTGTTAGTGAATGAGTTAAAAGGCCCAAGAATGGGATAAAGAATAAATCCAAACCCAACCAAAGACTGTAACCAAAAGACAGGGGTACATGCTGCACCATGGGCTTACTGTGTTGTGACATATATGATGCAGTGGTTCTCAAATGGGGGTACGTGTGCCCCTGGGGGTACACGAGGGCACTCCAGGGGGCACGAAAGATTCACAAAGTATATTCAAAACATAGCAACCAAGCAAAATTCCCTTAAAACTATTTATTCAATCAATATTTGAATGCAATACAAGTTTAAGTTCACAAACTGAGTATTTTATCCAATAGACACTAATAGTACAGCGCTGTGTTTTACGTCTTTTTTTCCAAACAAAACTGCTTTATGCTCATTAGGGGGGTATTTTGCAGAAAAGAAAAAACATTTCATAAGAGGTACATCACTGGAAAAAGTTTGAGAACCACCTACCTAATGGATTGATAAGGAAAAGATTTTACACTCACTGGACGAGTGTCAGTCCACACTCAGTTTAAAACACCTGATGAGGAGGCACAAACGCTGCCGCCACACAGAGATCCTGCTGTGCCAGCTTTACCAGCCTGAGAAACCTCCCTGCACTGACTTTCCACCAGGCTGGAGTAACGTTTCGTAAAAAGATCGCAACCTCCATGCCAGTGTTCGCTGAGACCTGGCAGAGCGTCTCTGCTGTGCACAAAACGTTTGGCTCATTGGTTGGCATTGACACATGCCTTACATGACACCACACTTAGAGCTGACTGAAATATGACACCACGAAGTTACACACATCTGCCTAAAAGAACATAAAAAAATTAATCATTTTCTATTAAAAGAGGCAGAAAGAAAAAGCATCCTTGTATCTAGTGTGTTCTATTAATTTGCATTTACTGTTTGATAGCTGGTTGGATTTAAATACCTGGTCCACTCAACAGTTGCTGTGTGACCTAAAGTAGAGAAGAAAAGTGCACATTAACAGTGAAAAAAATACACTCTCCTTTTCACTTTCACAGTAGTAAACAGTTACACTGGATCCAAACGGAGCCCCACACCTCCACGAGGAGCCAGTTGCTTTTTCCACCCACCTGACCAGCCAAACTGAGCCAACGCTCTGAGTCCAACACCAACATCTGATCTCAGAGTAGCTCATGCTTCTCTAAGTATAGCCAAGGGGAGGAGAGTCAGGCCAGCTGCTGTGTTTATTATTTTTCTGTGTGACCTTTGACCTACAGGGAGAGGAAGGACTTGCCTTTAAAAACAGTGGAGCTCTGTTTGGATTGTCACAAGAGGATGAAAGAGGAAAGGAAGTCAAAAATTGTGGCAGGGTTGAAAAGTTACAGGCTTTAATGTTCTGATGGTTTTATTTGTTTAATGTTGGGGCAAAGCCTTGAGGTTAAACAACAAAGCCTTGCAATTAAACTGTGATCAGAAGCCTTAAAAGAAACAAAAGCAAGGATTGTTAACTTACAATTACCTTTAGTTTGCTCAAGCACAGTTACTCAAGGGGGTAAGTGTGTGTGTGTGTGTGTTTGCAGCTGGTCAAGCATTTCTCTCTGACTCTGCTTCCTATCCATCATCAGCTTTCCTGTGATATGAAGTTATAAGGGTAAAAGACGACACTACTGCACAGCTGTTGTTTGCAGATCAGATGTTCAGTCAGTGTCACAGACTAATAAACTTCTAGAGGACTGGCCCTTTAAATCCAAACGTAACTAGCTTAGGTCTTAAGTGGTTTAAATTTTGAAACGCAGGGAGCCTCTAAGGTTGTCCGCTCCTCCGGACAGATATCGATCGTGGAGTCTATGTGCAGTGATTAGCTCTGTCTCTACAGGCAGGGACAAATCCATACGGTGGCTGATCAGTGTTAACATCATTAGAGGTTGGTAAGGAGTGTCACACACTGGGCCAGAACCAGCCAGAATCACCACACAACACACACATGCAGGGAGAGTGTGATTATGGCCCCAGCAGTGGAGATCTAGATTTGGCTCCAGGATCGACCTGAAAATCGAACAACCTTACATCACACTGGTGCGCAACTGAACAGGCTGGTTTTGGGCACAAACACAATCGGCACACACACACACACTCACTCACACATAAGGTCTACCTTTGCCCAGCAACAGGCCATGCTGAGTTTTCCTCTGGTCTGCACTAATTTCCGTCTTTTAGTCTACGCTCATTGAGTAAAACAACAACTTCCTCTTATAATTAAGCTAGGGTAACCAAGGGTAACCAAGGCACAGCCAATCACAGAGCTGATCACTTGAGCATATGAAAAGCTTTCTCCAAATCTTTCCCAACCTATTTGTGTGTCGATTCTTTAACGACATTTCTTTCGCGTAAAGCAGTCAATATTTGTTTTGAGCATTCACAGTTGATGGCAAATAGAAAATGTTTAATTTTTCGTAAATGTGAGCTAAGGGCAAAAATAAACAGAAAGCTTGAGGAAGAAAATAATTTGGCATCACTGGATATATGTAGAATACACAGTTACTTTTTCATCCTCGGCATCAGGTTTTTCTCTAAACTATTTCATGTTTTAGTGCCTTTGTAACATCAAAATGAGTTTCCTGGCTACAGCTGCAAAGTAGTGCTGAAAGTTGTTAAGTACCCAGAGCTTTGCGAATTTAGAGGCTTACTTAAGCTTTACATATTTAATGAATACTTACGAGGGAGGGCTGAAAAGTTTGCAGCCTGACTAGGAAGGAGTTATGCCATAGTGATGAAAACTTGGCGTG
This sequence comes from Halichoeres trimaculatus, assembly GCF_033239565.1. Taxonomy (NCBI): domain Eukaryota; kingdom Metazoa; phylum Chordata; class Actinopteri; order Labriformes; family Labridae; genus Halichoeres; species Halichoeres trimaculatus. The sequence continues at coordinate 13,118,081 of NW_027437182.1, read as the reverse complement.
CATCACATTTTCTGACACTTATGGCATTTCAGATTAACTGACACTGAAAAGTAGAACCAGAGACATTTTGTGAATATGGAAAAAAATTGGCACTGCGGCGTTATCAAGTATCTGCAGAGAAAGGGGTTAACCCCCAAGGACATTCACACCAATATGATTGCAGCATGAAGGGATGATGCTCTAGCCTTATCAACTGTGGAAAAGTGGGCAGCTGGATCCAAGGGGTAGGGAGAGCCTTGGAGATGACAACCACACTGCCACAGCAACAACCCAAGAAAACATTGACCGTGTTGAAAAATAAACCATGCCGTAAGTGTCAGAAAATGTTGAATTTAATGCATCCCAAGTTTCTACACTATGGCATAACTCCTTCCTAGTCAGGCTATGTACTTTTCAGCCCATCCTCGTACATTAAAATTGAGGTAAATGCGCAACACCTCAGAAAATCAAGGCACTCATAGCAGTGCTACTTTTATCTGACACTACAATAGTTATTGTTTCTCTAATCTGGACTACCAGGACATAATGCCCAGAGCAAACCTTTCAGCAGACTTTCTTACTGCAAACCAGTGTTAAAAAAAAACCTTATTCAAAGTCTCCCAGCCCACCATCTTTCCCTACCTGGGATCCCGCAGAGCCCTGGAGTCTACACAGGTGATCAGGTTCACCTGTGATAAACAGCATCAGAGCAGGATGCATGTGGACGCCTTATTTCCTCTTTGGTTTAGATTACATCAAAGTCCATCAACCCCCCTATTGTCTGATCAAGCAGCTAAATTATGGACCAGAGTCCCTTTGTAAATTGGTCATCCTTTCCCAAATTGGTCACCATCCCTGGAGTCTGGGAGATGTCAGAATAACACTCAGTGCACTGTTCCATCAGTAATATTATACATAAAAAACACAAACACAGTCACACTGGTCTTCTGACGTAAGTTGTGGTTTCATGGCTGTCACTGCAATGCCGATCGACCGGCTCTCAGGCCTGCAATTATTTCTGGCCCAACGCACTGCTTACTGCAGTTCTGTTCGTCCGCAGAGTAAGAGAGCAAAGACGCTGAAAAGCGCCTTAAACAAACATGATGGAAACCAGCTAGCTAAGCCACTGGACACGGTGGGTTTCCTCATGAGGTGTGTTTGCAGTACCAATGGAGAGGATTTGTCTCACAGGCTCTAGGTAGAGGCGTCCTGTGGTTCAGCGGGTTGAGGCATCAGCTGTGAGCTGGCAATGATTTGGGATCGAGTCCAGGGACCAGCCACTGTCACGTCAATATTTCCTTCAGTCCTCAACTAGGGTCAAAAATGTTTTTGTCACGAAATGTCACACTCCAGTAACATGTTCATAGCAAACCATTTGACAGTGCAGACCTGTTTCTGCACAAAAGAAGACGAGGATGTGTGACATCATCATGACATAACATGATGTGACAGCTGTGGGGAACACCACAGGACATCTGTGAAATTGGCAAGCATCCTGGGTCACAGACTGTTTGCTTACCCGAAGTGGACAACAACAGCTGTGTGTGAACATCAGACAGAAACCACTGAAAAGTGACTGCTGTGGACGTACAGAGCAGAGACGGGTTAGAGTCTCCAATTCATAGATAACCACCTGTAAACACACAACCACAGTCACAACATTTTGAAGCCAACCAAGAAACGCTCCTGTATGAAAAGAACTTAACTGTGAGAACGCAGAGTAGAGCTGTCACTGGTCACGTCATTGATGGAGGATGAGTCAAAGACGCAGAAAGCATCACCGCTGAAAATACAGAATTCCTTTTTATAGAACCATACAGTATGGCAGCTGAGTAGTGTTTTCCCAGAATGACTGTGAAACTACGTCAAACTATGACTTTTAACGGGACAAGAACCAGGTTTCTTGATTAACAACCAGGCACTCACCAAACACTATCCAACAGCTTTATACAATTAACTATACAGATAAACCTTAGAGAAATACTGAGTTGAACTTGAACAGATTTAGCTGTAGTCTCTGAGGAAAATGTGACCCTCACTGTTGGTGTATGTGGGTAAAGTCTAACCAACTGCTGACAGCTGAGACCTCTGATACTGTCAGCTGATAATCTGAGCTGATTCCTTCTTTTGGTGAGCATAATTTCAGAACACCACCACACTTGACGTGACTCCTTGTTTACATTACGTGGCAGCATGCTGGCAGCCAGCAATGATCTTTAACCTCGTGTAGCTGAGTGTCACGTCCCAGCATGTTGACATGGGCTGACGCCCAGAAGGCAGGCAGGCCACCTGGCCATAATACCACCCAACGTCAGATCTTTGATCAGATGTGCTGGAGGAGACTGCAGGTGTTTTTAGATGTATCATACTGAATAATGTTCAGTGTTAAGTTATGATCAGATGTGCAGGTATGGTCAGACTGAGATGGGGTGACAGGGTGCAGTGAGGGGAGAAGTGTTCAGGAGAAGCACCAATTCATTAAAATGTGAAGATCTGGATTTCTTCGGGAACTGAATCCACCTAAAAGTCTGCTCTTTAAAACTGTCCTTAAGACTTGGTAAAAAGAATCATGTTGCCCTTGTAACAAGAGGACATTGGTCAAACTGATATTTGACTTAAACTCAATATCAGGTATCAGTCAGTCACGTCTATCAGAATAAAGCTTCATTCTATGTATAACCCACGGACAGGAAAATTTGTATTTCCTTAAAATAGCTTGTTAATTAGTGGTCTATCACAATTCACAGATTTGATTCATGATTCTAGGAAAATATATGTATGTATTTTGTTTCTTCTTTAAATGTATTGCCCTTTCAGAGCAATAAAAATCAATTCAATTGGCACAGAGCAGTTTTGAGTACTTGTGGAAAGCTCTTCGTCCTCATAAAAGATGCACCCCCAAGGCAATTTAATCAGTTTGATGTTGAGTGTTTGAGGTTTGAGGTTATGAAAATGTTTTGTCCCTACAAGAGGTCAAACAGAGGAAGCACAATGAGCTGCAAAAGAGCAGCTAACTACTGTTGTCGATTACAGCTGATTAACATTACTACCAACTTGTTTGTGAAGATAAAAAACAACTTCCCATCAGAATTTATACCAAGTTCTAAGGATTTTCCTGTTACAAAAAAATAAGCTTTGAAGTGACAAAACCAGTCACTTCTCAACCTTGACAAAACCAACTTTTGGAAGGAGCAAACATTAGAAGAGAGAAACAATGAAACAAGTGTGACCAAAAACAAACCTGAGGTTTGTATCTTAAACCTCCTGTTGCCAGGAAGAAGTATCGTTTAAAAATATCAATGTAAGGAATTACAGAACTCACTGACCTACAGAACAGAAAACAAATCAGCTGATGTGCTTGTGACTTAACAGAAACAGCCAGACTAAATAACAAACTATCGGCTGCACTTCAAAGAAATCCAACTGTGATTATGCCTGGGTGAAATAAACTGTTCAAACACTGTCAAGACCCCTACCAGTACATGAGTTGGCATGACCCAGTCATGACCTGTGAAAGACCCTTGATGTGTTGAATGAGACGTTTTACAACAACAAACCCAGGGCTGCACGTACATGAGACAATTCATCATGGCGGTCACCAACATGTTGAAAGCTGAACACTTCTGTCTGCTACCTTCAAAGAACATCACAGCAGAGCTCTCATTTATTGTTTCCTGCGGAGTGCAGATGAACTCTGGTGACTGTCAGGTGATGAATTGACTGTAAAAAGATGCACAGCGGAGACTTTTTACACAACCAAGTCGGCTGCTGCTGAAAGGAAACATTCTACTGAACGGCAAAGTAGAAAAATGTGTATTGTAAAGGACATGCACATTATTATGCACATTATTTCATGCATTCTATTCTGCCAAAGGACTTCAGGTTGTTTGGGACTAAGCACTAGAAACCAGATGCTTTAAAAGCTGGGCTGGTTGATAGTGTCCCTTAGGAAAGAATAGTAGAGATTGGATTGATGACATGCTGCTGGCTGTTTATGACAACTCAAAAGAGAAAAAGTGATTTGTTTGGTTTGCAAAATAATACAGCATACATTTATCTGACTAATTAAGAAACTTCTGTATTTCATGAATAGCACAAGAAGCTTTGAAGAAATGAAATAAGACACTAAGAAAAGGGAGGTCCACAGCAAAATAGTGCCCAAACATTATGCCTGAAAGCAAATGTCAAACGTCCACACTAATGTAAATGAGTGTCTGCCAAAACAAGCTGCAAAACTTCTGACTTTACAGTAGAAACTGATGACAAGAAAGGCATTTTTTTTCCATCCAGAAATTAATGGGAACCACTCAGGGTGCAGGGTTAAAGGGATTTGCTCAATGTGCACTCCATTTCTCTCTGCAGCTTCTTGACCAGTATTACACACATGTGGTTGATCCATCAGGCCTATGAATACGACCCACTCTGCGTTCATTAGAAATATCCTTTTGAAGGTTTTTTATTGGTGGGTTGACATTATAAAGACACTTTGATCCCCTCCTTGGCCGACCTAGCTGATGTCGTCATGACTCTCTGAAAGGCCGTCTGCTAAATTAGTCAGATTTCCTTGTGTGACTCTTAAGGCAGCAGCTACTTTCAGGTATACTCATGTGTGGGAAATGAAGTGTGTGTGTGTGTGTGTTGTAATGCATGAGTAAAGGAAACAAATTTATTCCACTCTGTATTTCACATTTGAAAAGAAGAAAATCCCCAAAAAGTGATGTGTGTCTGAAGAATTTTCAACAGCCACAGCCTGTTGCTGATTTTGTATACGTTTTGAAATAAAAACTTGAAATTAACATTCATTTAATGTCTTCTGCTGAAGAAATATTTCACACTTCACCTTTGACTGTTTATTGTGTTTGTGTATTTATTGTGTCTTAACCTAAAATACTTTTGTCCCTACAATCATTTATTTTTACATCTACATTTGCAGGATTATCCCTAAGAACACGAGCTGAAGAAAGAAAACAGGTGAGGTTGTTATGGCATCAAAGAGGTGGTTGAGATCCATCAGCAGAAAAACACAAGGTTACGAATTAGGTAAATTCACAATGTTGCTAAACAAAACTATTAACTTTGTGTATTGTTTTAATAAATTGTATAAAAAAACCCCATTTTTGTATGTTTTCTCATTTTATTTAATGCTCATCCTCATGTTTCATTTATTTTTCTTTGATGAAATGATAAACATTAGCTTAATAAGGTGAAGATTTATTCATTTCTCTTAAGTAATAAATCAACAGTAAATACTTTGATATATTCAGAAAGTGATGATAAGATATGAGAACAGTGATGGCTCTGAGATACAAAATCAGCCAAACTAATTCAGCTACTTCTGGTTCAGATTTTTGTATCAGTTTACTTAAACTAAACTCAGTTAACATGTGAGCTTGATGTCACTATTCTGACATATATAATTACAACTATTGTAGAGAACTTCTTCAACAGTCTTTTGGCAGATTCAGACACTTCATCATCTTTCAGCTGACTGCCTGTTCTTTTCAACATAAGAGGATTATTTCTATGTATTTTACAAATGTTTTGTCTGTTTTAAAGATATTAAATAGAAATATCATCAAACATCAGGAATGGTAGATTAACTTTACTTTGAACTGCACCACTCTGGTTTGCATATAATTGCATATAATAATGCATTACATTGCATATAATGCATTAAGAGTGAATTACAGGAAAATCTTAAGGAGGTGCAAACACGAGGTATCTTTAAATCACACACCGACTCACAGAGATGAAGATTTCCACCTCACAGGTAAAATAAAAGATATTTTTCACCCTGGATGAGCTTTAAACTTAATTGAAATACTGCTTTTAATGAAAGGATTTATACTGGAAAGCAATAACCTAAAACATGAATTTAAAAATATATTTCTATAGATGTGACCCTAAGAGTAGACTATAATACATTTAAAAAGCACTATAAATCATTGCACTGTGCAACATAATCATGCTCCTTTCTTGTATATTTTTTGTAATGTGTGCCAGAGAAAAAAAGTGAAACTTAGTGCAAAGAGAGAAAAGCCATGTGCAACTACAGCATCTGGATGAAATCACATCTGTCCTACCGCCTGCGTTTCTGCACGATGTCGATGGGCCGGTTGACAGCGCACGGTGACCCACAGATGTTCCCATTCCTCACTTTGAAGTAGCGATCCTGCACCGAGGGGGCCAAATACAAACAGTTAGTCGGCAAACTCATGTTGTTTTTTTGTTTCCTTCTCCCTTTTTGTTCTTGCTAATCCTCTTCTTCCTTCTGCTGAAGGAGCTCTTCCACTCCACCACTCTTGTGCGCTTTCTCGTCTCTCTTTACACCACACCAGATTTCCAATGACGTGCAGACAGGCGGAGGAAAACCCTCCTCGATGTGTTTCAGCATCATGCCACCAGTGAGAGACAAGTCGAGGGTGAAGAAAGGAAAGGGATCAAAGGCGTGTGGCTTCTCAAGAGTCGTTTCCTCAACGTCTCTCCTGTTTCATGCGGTTTGGAGAGCTGAGCGCTGAGAGCTGAGGCTGCTGAATTCAAGTCCACAATGAGGAGTTCTCAGCTCAGCTGTCTCTTTTTTCTCCTCCCTCTCTTTTCCCTCCCTCCCTCTCTGTGTCCAAGACTCACTCACTGTGTCTACCCCAGCACATGGAGTCTTTAAAAAGACATGGAGTATGTGCAAGTGAATGTGCACTATGTGTTTAAGCAAGAGTGGTAGATGGGGGTGGTTGCTGTAGTAGTTGTGTCACATGTGTGTGTTTGTGTGTTTGGGTTTATGGCTGTGCACAATTGCAGTATGTGGTGTGTATGAAAAGTGTTTTTTAACAATTTCTTATCAGAAAAAGTGTCTGTGGCAGTGTGCCTCATGTAGATACCTCACATTCGACTGTTGCTGTAAACACAATCTGTACATTCTTCTCAGAGTTTTAGGACATGATGACGCCCAGCTGCAGATGTGGCGGGTTAATTCACAGGACAGAGGTCTCAGGCAGTCAGGCTGTGATGGACTTTCTGCACCGGATGATTTCACCAAGTGACTGTCTCTCCTCTGTCGACATCCCAGGCAAATATTTGTTTTTGAGACACAGGACAGATGATCATGTGGGACGTGTTGACAGGCACATGGGAGAAGAGCTGTGGGAAAGGTGACTTTAAAACAGCAGAAGATAAAGATCGGTGAAATTTTAGCTCCACTTTTAGCCAGTGTTCATTTTATTTCCCTTAATCTTTCTCATACTCCATCTCAGGCCTTTATCATACCTACACCTTGTGAGGAAATACCTTAATTTGTTTTAAGGCATTCTGTAGGATCTGTTGTCTATTGCACACTGACTGATGTTCAGGAGTATGAAAACAGTGCAGGGCAGAGCCTCTCCAGCACACATGGAGAAAAAAAGCTCTGTATTCAGCTCTTATAGTTAGAAAGCCCCCCTCACACATTTCTGACGTCAATTTCAACTACCAGCGTCACATTTCTTTGGTAAAGTGATTGGCCAAGAGACCAAGAGAGAATTCCCCCACAAACCTCATCTCGTCTTGGATCACCCCCATTCACCCCCATTCTGAGGCTTGCAATATGACAATCTGAGATCGCGAAGGATTAGAATGTGATGGCTGTAGTGCACAATCTAGCCCTCGTACTGCTGTCTGTCCCATCCGCATCCAAAGATTTTTCTCTGCTGAATCACACTACTTTGCTTTGTGTCGGCACTAAAGGCACACAAACAAACCAATCAGAGCGACCTGTAGGCAGTGTCTTGGTATGTTTATTTCCCTCCATTTTTGATCCCCACTTGTGTGAGAGAAAGCATGGCTGTGAATGAAAGTGAAAGTGTCGAGTTGGTCAAAGAAACTGTGCTTCCATAATATGGAGCTGGTTTGGGTTCTCCCAAAGCATCACAACACAAAAAACAATCATTTTCAAGGGTTGCAATAAGAAAGTTCATACTCCTGACGGAAATACAACGAACCCTTTGAACCATCTGAAGAGACAGCATCGATACAATCTGCCTGAAGTCAAGAGGTGAGGACACCAGCAGCCACACCATCATCCACACAGCCAAAACAAACAACTTAGACACAGGTATTTGATAAGGGTGCACTGTACCTTGCAATGATGTGGCAAAAAGTCTATGAGTTGAAATGAAAGTGACTGTAGTAGTAGTAGTAGTAGTTTCTCTGGATAACATTGCACTTTAAGTGTTTAAAGCACTAACTCAAGTTTACATTTTCATTTTATGCTTTTCAATATGTTAACTTTTTTTACCTTGTGAAAGTTAAATCTTTTGCACAACTTTAGTTTTGGCTTCAGTGAAGTTGAGTTTGAAAAATACTATCTTAAAAGATCTTTTATCTTTTTATTCCATTTAGAACTTTGGTTTTAAATAGATAAATTGTTTTTAAACTGTTAAATAACATGCAAAATAAACTAAATTAAAAAGTTTGCCAGCCTCGATAAACTGACACGTGCATGCATGTTTGTTTTCCTCCTCTCTTTCGACCAAAGAGGCTGAATGAGAAGATGGCTCACTATGTCTATCTTTCCTAACATCGGGGTGCATAGGTTCTATAGCAAATTTAGCGGATTTATAGCGGAGTGAGCAACTGTCAAAAATGCGATCTTCGGGGTGAAGACGGGGCTGCTCAGCGTACACATGGAGAGAGCTGAAGCGAGCGTCCTGAGGGGTAAGGAGGAGTAAATAGTAAGTAAATAGAAATAAAAGCGCCAAATGGTGGGCACTCAAAGACAGCTACATTGCCAAAGAAATGCAGCCCTTAAATACGGGTGAAAGCCAGAAATGTTAAAAATGTTCGACAGACAGTACGGATTGACTGGGAAAAAGTACATGTCACAAACAATTCAGGAACTGTATAAACTCCGTTTTATTTAGGCTATAGTTTTTATTTTTATTTATTTATTTATTGGGGGGGGGGCTTTTTTTTCTTTAGAGACAGGGTCTATGTTTTATTGTTTTTCATTGGTATTAATTATTTTCATTGACATGTATTTTTTTCTAAAAGAGAGTCCATTTCATTTTCATTGTATTTTTTTCTCTTTCTTGTTTATTAAATTTATTATATTTTTTGTTTAATTTATTTCATCTAAAAGATCCTGACCTTTTAATTACAGTTAAATACTCCTAAGAAATTAAAGTTTCTTGCTTTTGATATGGTGCACTCACTTTATTATCCCATTTATAATAATTACATCAACGAAAAAGTGGAAAAAAACAAAACAAAATAATATTGACAATAATATCGTTTATCTGCAATAATATTTTGGAAAATTATCGTCTAGCAAAATTTGTTATTGTGACAGGCCTACGCCCACCCCTAATCACATGTCAAACTGTTGTCCTGAAATACTGCACACTTATGCTCATGCTCATGCTGACTCATGTCATCTCCTGTAGATGTGGGTCAGGATCTGCTGTAACAATTTGATGCGACTGGATCAAGAGAAAATACAAAGAATCTCAGGCAGCTCCAAATTCTTCAGCCACAAACTGAAGCTATTGTGCTATTGCTATTTGTTGCAGTTTTATGAAACTGGCACAGGATCATCACCTGCTAAATAAAAAAAATGAGACACTCCTGCACAGGTTGCTGACTGAAATCACAAAGACTCACTAACTGGCTCTTATTATTGTCGCTTGTGTCTGCTATTCTATAATTCTCTCTCTTTTGACAGGAACTAGACAACCACAAAGCACCTGAAGATTCATGACCGATACTCAATCCCCTCCTTAATGTTTCTAAACTAAATGTCCGTCTCTCCTCAACAGCCCAGACAGAGTCAGTGTGACCTTAACAGGATTTCATTTTTGCTTCATTTCCAATACTGAAATCAAGAACTTTTCTGTCTTTTCTGCTTTCGGCTGCAACTTTTACTTAGGGGTCAACAAGTGGTGATCCTGCTATGATTTGAGGTCACATACAGAGATGTTTACAGTGTCTGAACAAAAAGCCTCGTACCCTTCCTTCTAGTCCTCTCCTCCCTCCTTCTGCCACGTGATTGAGAAACATGTTGGACCTCGTAACAGATGCAGGGGTGTGGGTTTGCTGAGAGCGAGCTGTTAGAGAGGCCACTCTGTAACCCAATCCTTCAGCAAAATGACTTCTACAGTCCAGCTGGCTGCTGCCTCTTATGACAACATCACCTCTAGAAATGAGAGTAAGCTGTGAGGGTAGAGTGACATGTATGTGTGTGAGCACACCGAGTTTAGGAGTGTGAGAAAGAGCACATGTCAGAGTTTGGGTGCATCTAAATGAAGATAAAGACTTTAAAAGCTTTGACCTTTAATTCAAATATCAGCAGTCAGTCTGCTGATGGTTTGCTAAAAGTTCAGAAGAACAGAGGAACATCCAGCTTTTCATTCACTCACTTAAAAGACAAACTGCCCTTTTTCCAACCCAGACCTCCTTTCTCAAAGTGTTTCTTTGTTTGGAATCATGCATTACACAACGTCACACACAGCTTCAGTGTAGATCAACTTTGCTTCTCTTGGAGCTTTTTAGCGAGCATTACAGAGCTGTAAGGCAGCATGGCTTCAGGCTCAAGTTATTACTGCATCTTAATAAGAAAAGCTTTCATCAAGTCGAACAAGCTATTCAGTTCATCTCAGAGGCCAGCAGTGCTTTCAGTAAGAAACAAATACAACTCCACATCATTTGTCAACAGAGGATGTCACATGCAGTGTTTCTAAACTTTATTTGGTGTTCCTCTGTTTGACTCCTCCTGAAGAGACACTAAGCTATTTTTCAGGTCCTGATTTTAATATTGATTGTGGTTCAACTGTCTGTGACGGCAGAATAGACACAATTGCACCACCCTGTGGAGAAATGGTGTATGTTGCGTTCATGTGCAATTCAAACTCCAGTGGTTCTTGTGTGATTTGTCCATTTGAGCCTTTTTGATCCATTTTATTGGTGCATGTAAAGCTTTCCCTTTTGCAAAATGCATTAATGATAAAATTAATGTGACTCAGCGTTTCTTCTACTCCAGCATGTTATAGCTAGGAGATAAAACGTAGTTGTTTTCATAACAGCAATAAAAAAAGTCAGTGTGGATGCTGCTGAGTTCATCCTCTAATCCACATCCCTCTATGGAAGTGAAGTAATGCTGCTTCTCCTGCACCGCCCACTGAACACACAACCAGCAGCTGCTGTGCTATTCAGAGGGTTGTTTCTGCTCCTGGCTTCAGTCTTCTTTCGTCTAAGATGAGAGAGCGGGCGTGCTTCAGTGTTTTGAACAGCTACAATCCATGTGTTGCACTGAGTCAATTACATACACATACAGTAAATCTGGTCCATGTAAACTGCTTACATTAAAGCAGTTTGTGAGTGAAGTCGGTGGATTAAGTCTCCTGAAGAGGAGCAGACTCTCCAGCAGGTGTCACTCTATGACTGAACACAACAGCGTGTTTACCTTAAGGAGAACAACAAACACGAGGCATCTTGGAAGCACATCAGAAACAAAACACCAAAACAGAAGAAAGAAAACAAAACACTTAAGACTAACAAAAAGATGACATCAGTAATTTTTGTTTTTTTTGTTTTTAAGGACTTAATGAAAGGTTGTGATGTTTTTCCGTTAAAACTGAGCTCTCAGGCCAACAGATCACCATATTCCAAACATCATCACCTTTAAACACAAGAGCAAAACTGACTCCTGGCTGATCCTCCCTCCATGGCTTTTCCACTCATTGTAAAAACCCGGGAAGTAATTTGGCAACATGACCTTAAAGCACCAACAGCAACACTTTGGTGGAACAATCAATATAGATTTTGGGATGGGTGGCAGTGGCAGGGTGCGGGGTATGTGCGTGTTTGTTTGGGTGGGTATAAACACGCAAAATGATGACCACATGTTACATTCACGTGTCATGTGCTGCCGGGCTGGTGAGGCTGGGGAACTATTCCAGGCTTGGGGGGGTTATTTTGGGGGTCTGTTGTGTTATTGTTGCCCCCTCCCACCTTACATTCATGCTCTGTTGTGTTTTTACTCTGTCAGAAAGGAGTCTCCTGCGTTCCTCAGGGTGGCATTGGAGATGGTTAGCTCATGTCACATACCGTTAGCTCTGTAATCTGGATTTCTGGTTCAGGGCTAGGAGGGTTTTCATGGAGAGGACACACCGACACTTTGCTGAATTTCTCAAACTGATCAATAAATCCATGAAAAAATCGAAATAAAGTGGTTTGTAGGCTGTATCTGGTTACTACTTGGAATTTAGATCATTCATAACATCCCTGCTCAGAAAAAACCTCCAGAAGTTTAGAGAACACAGGCTAACAAGGAATATTGTGATATTTGTGCTGAGTTGCAGACTACGTCACAAATGCTCCAAGTGTTCAACTTGACCTTTGAATTAACATCTAATGTGCTTTGCCTGGCAGGCAGAATGTTCTACTGTAGAGCAGCAACGTGCAGTTATTATTTCTGTGTTTGGCAAAGGTCAGTTCACACAAGCTGCAGCCGAATGTGATCCAGCTACAAATCCACCTCTGTTCAGTCAGGGAAGATGAGAAGATGGTTTTACTGCCAAGTTTGCAGCGTCTTTAGTTTTCTGATACCAGCGAGGGTGTGGCGTGTGTTTGTGGTCGTGCTGAGATGTGGTATAGAAGACTGAGTTTATCACTGCCCCAGCAGCAGAGTGAAGGGCTGGGTGGTGCCCACTTAGACCAGCCCAGTGTCTGAAGTCACATAAATCACAGCACCAAAGTATGCAAACAAACCCATTTAAACATGGTCACGTGTACAGAAATCATGGATCTCTTAGATACACTGCAGGGTAATCTAAACATATCTAAACACAGAAAACAAAGCGGACTGATGGCACTCACACTCACGTGCACGTCAACATGCACTCAAAATGTTCAAACGAGCTGCATGTGCATCTACTCTTATACTGCTCAAAAACAAGCATCTCCAGATAAGCCAGAAACTTTTGTCTCAGGGTCATCACTTTGAAAAAAGTCTCTGGAAGACTTTCAGCAAAAACAGGAAGTCTGCTAAATGAAACTTGTAACAAACAAAATTTGCTTCCTCTTAAAAACTGTTGGGTAAAATGCCAACAAATGTGCAAAACAAGAGCTGCTTAAAAAAGCCCAGTCATGCACAGATCTCAATAATCGTTCAACACTACAGTTTACAGATGGACATTTGCACTGTCAATAAATGCAAATGAAGACTTCCCAAATAGATCCTTTCCTGATCTCCAAAGTCAAGGCCAGTCCACTGTGATGAAAACTTGTTGAATTATAAATAAAGCCACCATCATCACTTCCTGGCTCCAGTTATATCTGACTTGGCAGAATACTGACGCCCTCTGCTTTAGAGTGTTTCTCTTACGCACTGTTTAGAAAAACAAAGGGAAATCACAATGAAGACATATAAGGGGGATTTACAGGAGTAGGAATAATGGAACAATTACTTTGGAAACTAATCGAGGGGAATGAAAAGAGCCTGCTGACCACAGAGAAAGTGACGGAGGAGAGTGACCAGAGCTTGTGAAAATAAAAGGTCAAAACTGTTTTTTTGTTTCTTTATTTTGATTCTGAATCAACAAGGTCTAAAAGCCGGCCTATTTATAACACTGTTATGAGTTTGTTGTCGAGTTTTAGATGTCGTGTTCCTTGCTGTTGTATATGCAGCAGTGTTGCCAAAAACAACTCAATTTGGGAAATTTAATAGATATGATGCAACATTTTAAGTGCTGAGTTTTTTAAACTTTACATCTTAACAGTGCAGTTAGAAATATTTTCTTTCTGACGAATAAACTTTCTTTTCAGTGAGAAAGAGAGAAGGGATAGTCTGGAAGGGCCTGTTTCTCTAGTCACTTAAACAGGCTTTCAAATTCAGTCTCACTACCTTGAGTAAAAAAATAATAATAATAAAAAACAGCCAAAAATCTAGGAACCTTTATTCAAAATGCACTGTAAAAAATTTAACAGTAACTTTCTGCCAGCAAGGTTCCAGTAAGTAACTGTAAAATTATTAATGGTGCCATTACTTGATCTTCATTTACAGTATCACTACTTATATTAATTTCCCCACAATCCTTTGCTCTTCATTTTTATACTGGGAAAGGTAAGATAATGCAAATATTACGGTAAAATACTGTTAAAATGACCCAAATCAGTCACGGTGTGGCTGAACCTAGCAGACCAATCAGCACCAGCCTTCAGTCCTCCTATTAGGTTAACATCCTATGCCTGGGCTGGTTATGAACTGCTCTGGTTGAGTGCTTAAATGCCAGTCTCAATACACAGTCAGTGTGCAGAAGCAGGTAAATGTGATTGTTAACTGATTAATAGAGTTTATCCCTCTCCAATTCTCACGACTGACACCAAACCTGATCATTAATCCAATTTCAGGCACCAAACAACAACCCTATTGTACTCAGACATATCACTCTGTCTGGAAGCTGCAGACTGTTAGCCCTTGACAGCTGAGGTGTTATTGTATCAGGGTAATGGATATCTAAACAGTAGTCGCTAAATTATAATCACTGTTAAATATAAAGTCAGTATTTTATAGTTACCTTCTATTTATAAATACATCCTTGCTCTGCTTTTAAATTTTTATTAGGTTAAGTGTGTAACTGATGAAAACAGGAATGAATCTGTAACAGTTATAAAGAGAGCCCTGTGATGTCAGTGGTATGTGAAACACAGAATGTACAGTGTGATCCCTTTAAAAATAGCCTTGCTGTAACTCTAGCAGTGCTACTATGACTCCAGGCTTATAGCAGAGCAAGTAACTATACCCCACAGTGTAAACCCTCCCCCTGACCGATACAGGCGCCGCAAACGTGCAGGAAGTGCAGAAACATACCCCAAGCACGAGTGCCTTCTACCGTGCCCAAAACCAGTTGGTGGCCCTTTCCTTCCTGGTCGGAGATCCTTGTTCATTGTTCCTCAGGCTCCTGGCCACATGGGACTCTCTAGGTCGTACAGAAAAATAAGTTGAACTTCTAAACTGAGCCTCCTTTGGAGTTTTTTGAACTTCTAAAACTCAGTCCAATGTTTTTCTCCTGTGAAACACCTCGACTGTGCCCATAAGGTTTTGAACAGGGATAAAGTAGTCACGGGAAGATTCCAGGTGAGAGACCACAACAAAGGTAGATGATGGATGCGTTTGATTAATCCTCATGCCTCAGGATGCACACAAAACAAATGAGAACTTTTGCAAACTTCTTCCTCTGAGGTCCCTGGCAAGCCTCAACAAGGCTTACAGGAGTGTGATTTTCAATGAGTCCCTCCAGGACGGAGTAGCAGACATAAAGCTGCAGCAGACGATCCAGCTGTTTTGAAGGATTATCCAAAGTTGTCTCTGCTCTCTCATTGGTTTGTTGTTGTTGTTGTTGTTGTAAACACTTAAGCCAAAGCCAAACACGACACTGGCTACATACCTAAAAGTCTTTTTACCCGCAGAGCTCCAAATTGTCCAGGAGAATGCTGAGGATTTGGAGACTAGCCAAAAAACTTTGAAGCAGTCCTGTAACTGCACTTCTCTGATAGTCACTCGCTCTGTTTTCACAAAAGGGGAAGAGCTGAATTGTTGCTGAGAGCAATGACTCTGCAGGGTAGCGTCAGTGAGAGTTGACCTCCTCCTACAGCAGTGTGAGAGCTTGCAGAGTCCCCTGAGGTTTCTGTGGGAGTTGAGGACAGCCCTTAAACTCCTCAGCAGCTGTCAAGGAATCTTCTGTGCACAGGAAATCCAAAGCCAAGAAATGTGCAGGAGCTGATTTTCAAAAGTTTTCCTTTCAGAAGCTGATCCTTGTTTAAGAAATATTACCAGATATCTGAGACAAAGCCTGGGCAGTGGGCGCAGCCTCTTTCTGAGCTTTGACAGACTGAAAATACTCCCACATGCAGACAGTAACAGATCAACATTTTGGTGTGTTCCAACTTGCTAGAGAGAGATCTGACTCCACTGTGTGGCTGCCGGGTGTTTTTGTGTCTGGCAGGGCTAGCTATGCTCAGCCTTCGTTGACACGTGAGATGAACCGGCCACCTGACCCAACACCCTCCTTCTGCTGCCCTGCAGCTACATCAGTACAGGGAGATATTGTTAGAGTGGGTGCTGGGCAGGCTGGCAGTTGGAGACGTAGGGCATGTAAATATGCAAAATAAAACCTGTTACACGGAAGTAACAAACACAGGCTCATGATTTTATCTAAGTTACCTGGTTTCTCAATTTGTTATGGCTTTTTATGGAAAAACTGTGGTTGACATATTTGTCTGTCAGGTTGATGAATAGAAAAACAACAACAGTTCAAAAACTAAAATATCGGTGGAGAAACTGTAGAGAACACACAAACAAATGTTGCCACGTAAATTTCTGCTCATAAAAGATGTCCTTGAGCATACATGGGATTCTCTTGATGGGAAATCGAAGTTAGGAAGGAAAGCCTGACCATGACTCTAAAGTGGACATATCATGCTTGTTTGTCCTTTTCACTATGCCAGACTAGGATGCCTGTAAAGCATTTCTGCCCTCAGTACAAGTCATTTAGTTCCTTCATTGCCCCACAATAGCGTTCTCAATATCCTCATTTTAGGCCATTCTGAAGATCTGGTTGAGACGCTCAGTTTTGAGAATGACCTCTAGTAACCTTGCAACGTCACAGCCCTTTGTGCTCTGATTGGTCAGTTCTATCAGAGGGGCGGAGGGGGTAGAGCCAGGGGGCGGTTTTTGCAGCATGACAGTATTTACAAAATCACCATATTGGATGGAGCAGACCGAGCGAGTTTGCTGTTTGCCAAAACTTCACCGTAAGGCATTGATAGCACTAATAAAATGGCAGCGTGTAGGATACGTCCTTTTGTATTGGACCTCGAGTCAGACCCGGACAGTTCTGCAGCTCAGGAGGAAGAAAATCCACCTGGACACAGATCATCTCAGGACGCTTCAGTGTGGTGAGTCAAACCGGTACTGTAACATGTATAGTTTATACGTTTATACTAGGCTCTTGGTGGGTGTATCCCTCGGTGGCGGTTGTGTGACTAACTGACATCACAGAGGAGGAGCTGCTTTATCAGATTACTCCAATAAAAAGAAAGGATCCTCGTGTCGTCACGAAGGTCGAAATCTCGCGGCCAACTGGCAACGACCTATTTTCAGAGGCATCAAATCTCGTTCTAGGATATCAGAAAAAGTACAATCTCATTTTTTGAAAATTCAGGGGGTGAAAGGTCTTGTTTTCAAATTTATTATATTATATGTAAGTATTAAATCAGGGATCAGCATGATATGTCCCCTTTAAGAGTTTGACAGACCAGAGTGAAAATGATATTCCCAAAGGAGTGTGAAGATAAATTTCACAACCGCTCAGCACTCATTAAGTTTTCACACCTTAAAGGACAGTAAGTTGTAGCTAAAACATGACAAGGAGTTTCAGGAGACATGTCGATTCAGAAGCTAGATTACATACACCCTAACCGTATCTTCCATCTGAAAGACGACCACACATTCTCATTGTTAACATTTCAACCTGCAGGAGTCAGCAGTGAGATCTCACCAGTAGAGAGCTGTTCAAGTCATGGGCTTGGTGTTTGTGTGAGTGACGACGAGTTCAGGTTGGAGTTCAGTTTTTACTCCACATTCAAACCACAGTGGCAAAACCTTAAACCTCTTCAGGTTCTCCACTGACTCTTTCAACAATAGAGAAGAAGTATGGCTCATGACATGGATTTGGCTTTGGAGAGCTAAACGGTACTTAGGTCTGGATCAAGTCATCAACATGACAAATTCATCAAAACAAAGACTGTACATGCTATCTGCTGGTATTTCTGTCAAAGGATGGCAGAGAGGACGAGTGATTGATGGGAAGGAGGCCACAGTGTGTGTTTCTAACTGGCAGCACTTAAAGTTTGAAACATCTCAGCTTCAGAGAGAGGGACAAATGTTGCATGGCAACAGTCAAAAGCCACCACAACCACTTCCCCAAAGCACGATCTGATCACTGCAAACTGAAAAGAGGATGCTGTTCAGACAAACAGCGTTATCATGTTATGGTGGTATTACTGGTGCACTGTGTGGTCAGCGCATTAATGTAAGTATCTCATAACAAGAAGTGAGGTAATGGTGGTTGACTGGCAGACTGATTCAGCTCCACCCTAAAAGTTATTATTTCACTTAAATCAACAGTTGAGGTGAGAATTTAGTTTAACACAGTGCTTAACTTTTCCTCTTCTACCTGAACCTCAGCTAGAATCAAGTCATCACCAACATGTATTCTCCTGTCCAGGTTCAATCCACTGGACAAAGTTTAGAGGTTGATGATACTCAGGTGCAATAGTAATATGAAATCCTTCCCCCTCTCGCTCCTCACCACTGCTATATTTATTTCACTGGACCGGCAGAGATGACAATGCACTCTAGCTGATTGCAGAGAAAGTTAGTGGCTTCCCATAACATCACACACAGCACCAGAACATCAATACCATTATCACAGGTCAGTGCAGATTGGCTCCAACAACACAATAACTGCAAACCAATACTTATTAAAACAACAGTACCAACACTGTATAGCGACAATGGTTTCAGGTCATCATCAAGTCAAAGTTCACTGGCCTCACTTGGGGATTGATTTGACCCGGCCTGACTGCGTGTTCACATTTTATGCACAGTAATTTACTCCACTGTAACTGAGACAACCTTAACTAACAAGTTTCTGAAAAACTCAGCACAAATGAAAGACAATTTGTGTTTGGTAGATTATTTCCTTGTTGAAACATTGCTTCTTGACAATAACCCGTAATGTCTTGGATACAAGAAACGTGGCGCCATTTGAAAGTGAAACAAACAGACTTTCCAAGGGTATAAGAATTATTGCCAAGAAGCATTTTTATTACAATAAGAAAGAATCAACAAACACAAACTGTCTCACTTTTTGTGGTAAGTTTACGTAACTATGATTATTGGTAAAGCACACTGAAGATGACCTATAAGAGGGTGTTAAAGAAGCCAAATTGATCCAACAACCTTTGTTTTCCTGAGTGTTTTTAAGATCACCCTGTGCACAGGCTGAGTGTCTGTACATTGTGTATTTCAGCAGTCACAGATAACACTTCTTCACTATCCTACCTTTAAATCATTGATTTGCTCTGAGAAATAAAAGTATGTCCTTTCATGCCAGGGATAAATAAATTATCAGGAATTTTCTTGATTTATTCAGTAGCACACAGTGTGAAATCTGGTAAAACTGATTTATTTCCTCTCAAATGTTGCTTTGAGCTGGGTTTTCAGAGGAATTTTCTCAGTGGAGATGAAAGAGCAATGTTGGTTGAAAGGGCAGCATTAACTGGAGTAATGAAAAGTAATGGAGGAGGCAGAGGAGTAGATAATATCTTTGGCACACTCCCGGCATGTAACCAAAAATAAATCTGTGAATGAAACATAATCATATCACAATATCAATTCTTTTTTCCATGGTTTACAAAACTCAATTTTTTTCTTGAGCTGTTTGTTTTCTTGTTGAGTGCTTGTGAATTGAAAATTAAAGGTTTCAGGTGACACCACAGAGAAAGAAGCAGCCCCTGTGTTTAAAGTGCTTGAAAGAGACCTGGTGTCACTGTGTTCCCAACATCAGACAACCTGAGACATAAATTAGGTGGTCACGAAAAGGATTTTGAATATTACCCTCAAAGTGCGAATTGGACGACTGCCCGCCTCATGATGAAGCCCCAAGAGTGATTTTGCACAAAAGCACCAAAATGTTTTTCTCAGCTACAGGCAAAATAATTCTTCACTTGTAAATAATTGTGACTTTAAAACAGTTCTTGCTGTTTATTTTCAGCTAGGCCTGTAAAAAATGAGGACTTCAGGCAGCACTGATGTTTCTTCTCTTAAAGCTTTCCTGCAGGTCATAAGTGTGTATGGAAGAAGATGATTTTCTGTCTTTCTGCATAATCAGCTTGTTTCTATTTCATTTTCATAATGATAAATATGGTGTTAATAATGCTAATATTTTTGTTCACATAGAAACTAGAGATATGCAAATACTTATATGTTTCAGTGTTTTTTTATTTGAAACATGTAATGTGAAATAAAGTGTTGTCACGCTCCCAACAAAGATGATCTTCTCTGACTTTCCAGATCCACATGGAGACTGCTTGTAAGTCATGAGGAACAAGAGAACAAAGTAAGATGCAGCAACAGGGATCAGTGTTGTCTTTGCTGCAGTGAGAGAGCCCTCTGAACTCCACTAAACAAAAATCTTGGGTCACACACACAGTCCATCAGCTGCAAAGATCCCTTCCCCATCTATCTAACCTGCGCCAGGCCCGCTGAATGCAGCACTGAACACCTTAGGCACAAACAAGGCGCTCTCTTTCATTGCAAGAACAACGAGCTCCATTGAGATGATACAGCTCCCGACGTCAACAAAATCATGATTTCTCACAGTTACCTTCTCATCAGACAATGGGGCTTTTTTTGTATCGGCAAACCCATGACACACATTTGATGACGTGGAAAGGCAGCTTTTCCAAAACGGAGGCATGCTTTATTTCCAGTCAGCCCCTAAACACATGCATATGCCTGAGTTTATTCAAGTTCAACTGGTTAATAGTCAAAAAGAAAACAACTCTGAATAAGAATCTACCCCTGCACACCCGTAACTTCTCAGCTCTGTTTTTTTTTTTGAGAAACCTGAGTGTCAAAGGCCTCTTGTTGTTTTCTTTACCTGGGTGTGTCTGCCAGGGTGAAGCGTCTCTGCAGTGCGATGCTACGGTTCATGAGGAGTTTGCGAAAAAGCACAGGAGAGTGTCGGGGTGAGCTGCGAGGAGAGTCACATGGGGACATCCTTGGTGATCCACAGGGTGAACCCGATGATGACCGCGGTTTCAGCTGGATGGGCTGAGGGCTGCTGAGTGGGAAGCACCCAACTTCCCCCGAACTTTCCCAAAGGGCCTCACTCATGCTGCTGTTCTAAGGTTTCAAAATAACAACAAAAGCCCTTACGTCGATGTCTTGTGCTGCACTCTCAGTCCCAACAGGTTGTCCAGGTCATCCATGTCAAAAAGTATAACATGCACTGCATAGTCAGACAAACCTCTGCTACTCTTCAAAATCTTTAAATCCACTTTGACTTGGAGCTTGATAAACGTCCCTACTCTCTCAACAGAGCTATCTGCAAGCACTGATGGACACTGACACAAGTGCAGGAGTGGGCCCTCCCCTCAGCAGTAAGCTGTGTTTACACAGCACTGAGCTCTGCCTAAATATGGCCAGGCCAGAATTATAGCTCATAACACAGATGAAGAAACCATGTCCAGCATTCCCTCCATGCAGGAGTAAACCAGCTTACATCTGTTTCCTACCTCAGTCCATCAGCACAGAAACATTAGCTCGTGATTACAGCTCTGCCTGTGTAGACACATGCCACAGCTGTGATGGTTGAGGCGCTGCAGCCTAGGGATGGGTACCTCACATTTGAAACGTACCTAGTAATCGGTATAAGTTCTCTGTTATATTTTCGGTACTTTTTTGTGTGATTATGGGGTAATACATTTTAATTTATTAAATTGGAAAAAACAAAGATTTCCTATTTAACATTTATTTTTCAATGTATAATCTTACAATGCTGTGTTCATGGCCAGCATGGAAAACTGCCCACTCTTTCACTCCCTCACAGTCATAACGACACTTTAAGGTACCTAAACATGGTACCATTTGATTTTATGAGAATCAGTACTCAGTAATATCTAACTCAGTACCCATCCCAGGGTTCCTACAGCTCAAGGCAAGTTAAATTTAAGACTTTTTAAGACTTTTTTAATGACATTGGAAATAAAATTTAAAAACAAGTCGACAACGAACCACAATTGAAACAAACAAAACTAACAAACAAAAACAACACATGAATTACCTGGGTTAGAGGCAATTTTAATCCAATGTTTCTTTTACATAAAACATCACTTTTGACCTTTTTTAACCCCATTTTAACAACTTTATGCCTATTTTACCCCCAATCATCTTTTTTGGCCACTGTCACAACCATTTTTGGAATTTTTTCATGATTTTTTGAAATTTAATTTCATAATTTCCATAATCAATATTCCACTTTAAGATTTTTTTTTGCTGATTTTTCCTCATTTTTTTTCTATCTCCAGGCACCCTAGGTAGAACCAAGACATGCGTCTGCTTTAGAAGTTCCTGGTGCAACCATATCACCATTTTGTTAGTTCCACTATTGTGATTACGCGATGTTGCCATGAGAGTAAATCAGGAAATTATTTAGAAAAATAGATAAATGTTACTTGATATTTTTTTACTTCAAACTAACAAAAATCTTACCAATGTGTTCAAATCTTTAAGACTTTTGAAATTTGGATTCAAGACTTTTTAATGCCAATTCAGGCCTTATTTTGAGAATTATGAATTCAATGCCTTTTAAGACTTTTCAAGGATCTGCGGGAACCCTGCCATCCCTACTGTAGCCCAGATACATTTCCTTCTTCATGACGGTCATTGGGGCCCTTCTCTGTCCAGAAGCAGTGCCCGCTTCAAATAAAAGATAACACCAACATGGGAAGTATCACTTCAACTTAAAGTCTTATCTCAAGTGAGTAGTGTTTTCCCAGCAGGCAGAGGTCTGATGGAAAAAAGCAGAGGTCACACAGAGTTTAATCTTTCACCCACAGACATCCAGTGACCCAAACTTCATGCACCCAAAACAAAACCAGCAGATTCAGCCAAAATACACAAGCTCTGGCTCTAAATCTGCTTGTGCCTCAACATTTCCCTCTGATAAGCGGCATGCTGGGAACACATCTCCCTCACATGCGTAACAGCAGGTCAAGCAGTCAGTACAGCCTGTATGTAACACAGTAAATTCTCTATGCAGCACCAAAGAGACAGATTTACTCAGTGTTCAGGTCTGCACAGACTTTGTGCTCGCTGTGTTAGGTAAGAGGAGTTTTTATCTCAAAGCTTGCTGAGCTTGAAAAGCAGACAAGAGCACATGTGACCCGTATGTTGGAAAGTTATGACGCTAATTGTGATCTAAGGGAATATTGTTGTGTAAGAGCTTGTTGAATACACACGTCTCTGTCTCAGTTTCTTGATCCAGCTGAAATAAATTAGGATAATCAAACTTCTCAAACTTAATCACATGCTGATTTAAAATCGTAATCATAGCAAATGTCGTTATCAAACCTTTTTAAAGCGCTTTTTGTCTTTGAAAGCCTCTTGGTCTACTTTCATAATACCACATTAATGACTGTGTGGCCTGTGAACACAGATCACCTTTAATTTTTAACATGTGAAGATGGCGCTTCTGTGTTTGACGTCAGTGTCAACCAGCTGGAGTTTCTGTGGGTTGTTTTTTTTTTTAACTGTTCCGCATTAAAAGCTTTACATTGCTCAGCTGGTTTGAATAGTAGTTGTTAAAGCTTTCACCAAATAGACCACGCACTAACACTAAATCAAATGCTTTTCCTGAAAAAGCTATAAGATCTTTTGAGTTGAAGAATTATAGCAGAAGTACAGATTAGATGCAGGATGAGACTTTTTTGAATTCAAAACAAAAAGAAAACCAGCAGGTGCTGCTAAAAGTGTCCAGCAGATGGTGCCAATGCACATATACTGAATCTCTCTCTTTCTCTCTCACACACACACACACACCCCTGCATGCTCACAAAAGCAGACGAATTCTAATTTGAAAAATTAACGCACATCTTTTACACAGGATGAGTCCAACCATTATTAAAGTCATCCAGCATCAGGGTCCCTTACCCTGGTGTCAGTCCACATCATCTCCTACCTCTGTCTGACATCACACTGTGACCAAAGGAGAAGTTGGCTGAGTGGGAGAAAAAAAAAAAACATAAAGAAGTGTAGACAGCGTGGGCCCAGCGAATCAAATGATTGCCATTATGAGTCAAGGTGGGGGGGGGGCTGAATCTCGTTTCTTCTCTTAAAGTGACTAATACCAGGATATGTGGAACTATTTATTCGGTTGAGTCACCTACCCTCCTTCCTCCCACCGTCAACATCAGATCTGTCTCACAAAACACACGCTCATTTAAAACACACACACACACACACACACACACACACACACACACACACACACACACACACACACACACACACACACACACACACACACACACAGTAGCCACGTATACATGGACCCAAATATTCCGCTTGCATTTGGTTTATTTGCTCAAACGGAAAGAATTTAACCTTTGTAAACACCTCATTCAGAAAGAAGAGTGCCAATCCAAATGGACATTAAATCGTTTTCACAGGGGTGGAATATTCCTTTCCCCAAACCAATTGAGGTATCACATATCCACTCAGACGGAAAGCTGTCAGGGTGCGTTCTTTCAGCACATGCTTAGATATGACGTAAGTCGCAACTAGGCAACACTTCCTCAATTTTAAAAATGGCGGCAAACAGTCAGCACTGGAGGAAAATTGTTTTTGGTCCAAACTTTGAAGAACTGAACATAATTTCAAGACTGGATGGACGACAAACTCGCAATACGGAGTATTGCAACACCGTGAAAAAAAAAACTGTTGTCCTCCGTCTTTGATAAATCATGTGATGTTTCCGTTTTTCTGCGCATGCCCCATTGAGTATTCTGTTTGATTACAGCGGCGCATGTAGACCAGAGATTGGAATGTTCCTTATACTATTGTTTTCGGAAAAGTCATTCAGAAAGATTCCACTCGGAAAGACGAACATCTCCTCATGTAAACATGGCTACTGTTACGGTCCCAGTCTCTGGTGTGTGCTGATGAGGGTGTGTCTCTGAGTGTGTGTGTCTGAGTGTGTGTGCATGCGCCAGGTGTGTGGGTTTTTTCCTCCCTCTTCCCAGGTGATTGGGGGTTACACGGCATCCACCAATCAGGAGCGGAGCTGGACCGGAGTGGAAGGTTTCATAAGATTGGCTGGAGTTTGGAGCGGGGGCTGCTGATCTGCAGAGGTCTGTCGCCCACAAGGCCCGTCTGAGCTCGGCTCTTCAGTAGAGACGCTTGTCGGAATTGTAATCCCCATAACTTTACAATGACACATTCATCAGGGTGACAGACAAGTTTTGGGCCAGGAACTTGATAATCAAAATCAAAAGATGAATTTTTACTCCTCTCAGAGGAAAACTTGGGCTGTAACTTGTACAGAAAAGAATGATTTAAGTGTCTAGCAGAAGCTTAAACAAAGAAATTCAATTTCTCAGCCCAAACATTAAATCCAGCCTTTTCTCTGCAAAGATTTATCTGCATCATTAGCTCTTAATGTTTCCTTCAGGGCGAGAAATTTCATTACTGGTGGCATTTGAATTATTCAAAAATTTTTAATTAAGAAGAAAGTTTGTAAAAGAGGCTGTTTCCAGTGGCTGTGACTCAAAGTACAAGGGCATCCTTAGACACCCACAGAGAAACTAACACACACATTTAAACACATACACCTCAACACACACTCACACTCCTAATTTATGAGTCCAAGCAAGCAGGAAGACAGCCACAAGACGGATTAAACCAAGGTTCTCTATCTGCACCCAAAAAAGTACAAGGAGTGTTTTGGATTTAGAAAAAAAGACATAGGGATAGAGAACAAAGTGTAAACTGAAAACACACAGGAGAGGATGATGGGTTTAAATTTACAACCCTGCCACAAGCAAGTGATGTGGATAAATATAGCTTGGATCATCATTAAAAATGATCAATCAGTCTATCTATTAATCAATCAATTAGTCATAGTTCATACCGACTGACTTCTAACAAATGTTACCTCAAGGTCATCAATGGTCATCATCTAACTTTGTCAAAAATAAAATTTGTTGCATCTACTGTGTTATTATTTCCTATGTAGCTTTTCTTTAGATTAAGACGGTGTCTGCTGTTTATCAGTAATTCAGTTTCCCAGCCTAAACTGTTCTAAAGACTGTAAAAAGGGGAAACAAAAGTGGTTACAGAAAGGAGAGGGATGCACGGAGCTCTGATAAGCTTGTCCAGATGGATACATGGAGTCCCAGCCAGCTCCTGAGGAAGGGGAGCCAGGAACATGAAGGGACTCGTTCTGGACCACTTCCTCTGGAAAAGGCCGAAAGCTGGGATCAAGGCCAGCATCCCATGTTGTAAAGAGACTCTCGACAGGCTTTCATTGCATTCCTGCTGTTTGAACAACAAAAATGTTGTAATGTGAAGTTTTTGCCACCATGGCTTGTGTGGAGCATAAAGTGAGCATTCTTTTGGTTTGTAACTGATCGCCTCTGTGACTCAATATTATCAAACTTATTTGGGATTAAAGAAAACAGTGAAGTCTTTTTTCATCTATCTCATTCTTGGTATTTGAATTTTTATACCTAGAGCAGTTAAATAAGTAACATTTTTCCAACAGGCGCTGGTTCAAAGAAATGTGGTTAAATAAAAAGGAAATGTTCCCCACATAATAGTTTTCCATTTTGACCATGAGCATTACAAACATTTTAAGGAGTGCACATCATGCTGAGTCACTTTTATCAATCCCATTCAGCTAATGAGAGCTATGAGTCTGAAATGCAGCACTTCTTATCCATGGTACGCTGGCATACCATCCAACAAATACAAGGAGTTCCTGGTTTTGTTTTTCTCCAACAAGCCACAGTACACACAAGTGCTGCTTCTAACATCGGTGACTGTCAGTGTGAGTGGCTCCTCAGCTGGGTTTTCTGACCTTGATGGAGAGGTGACTGATGATGAACACCTAGGCCAGACTCGAGGAGGAGAAAGGCTCAACCATGACATCTTTTATCCTCCGACATCTGATCTAACTGTCTGTCAGGGTCTGTTGAATCTCCTAGGCAACCAGGAGCTCCTCAATGGCAAACAGTGTGTTGATTTTCAATGAACATCTGCTCTGGCTCTACCTCTGTTTGGTGACCTTGTGTGTGCCTCTGTGCCGCAGAGTTGCAGAACCCCAAAAGTCCAAGAGGGAGGAAAAAATCTTAAATACATTATCCAAGTGGAGCTGTTGTTTTTACTTCAGATGGGCTTTTGGTGTTTGCCAGATTGAGATTATAATATGAGCCAAAAGTGTAACTTCAGGAAAATCTAGTAAGGGTCTGTAGTAGAAAAGTAGAAATAGAAAAGCTAGTCTGAAACCAAAAATGTGTCTGATCTATGTGATTCCATCAGAGTGTAAAAAAAAAGAACTGGATCTGAAAGAAAACAGGGAAAGAAGCCCATATGGCACTTAGTTTGTTCCGCAAACATTGACAAATTGCCACCTCTTTGGTGGTGTTAGCTGTGCCATCACTGAGTGTTTGCTGATAAAACCAGAGTAAAAGTCAACAGGCACAGAGGCTTTGAGGAGAATGGACAGCCCGGACGATGTAACTGAAAACAGAAAGAGATGAGGTACCAAAACTAAATTTATGTTCAATCTCACATCCAAAACACATTAAGCAATCCTTAGTCTATTCAGTAGTGTAAATTAGCATTTCACAAGGTTGCATGGCGATTGGTGAAACAGTCACATTGGTTTTAACTTAAAAGCAACAAAAACATTTCAGCTGTCTCAAAATCAGCACACACAGAGCACACAGCATCACTGTGTCCTGTTCCATATAATGACATTCTACACTATAGTTCTGTTCCTGTCAGTAAGAGTGTGATTGCTGTCAGCACAGTTTGTTAAGGAGGTGTTAGAAAAGTTATAACACTAAAGTCAAATTCTGAATTGAATTACAATAAGAAACAACACCCTCAGTAACACCCCTCACCCTAATGGTCTGTCAGCCTCTCAGCAGCTCTGCGCTACAAAGACAGTGTTATCGGTGTTAGAAACGTCATGTTCTGCTCTTCAAGCATGTGAATCGGTTGATATCTTTCCTATAAACTGTCTGTTAACTCACAGACCATATTTCAAAACACAAATTCACCAAACTGCCCCTTTGTTTTGCACGGTACCCATCTAAGAAATATTGATAAGAGATTCCCCTCCTACTGCAGCCTCTCAAAAGCCCTGAGGCGTTGGAGCTGCCAGAGGGAAGCGTGGTCCACTAAATAATATCACCTGGTGTGAAAAGACAAGGAGAGGTTGGAGAAAAAAATACTTTAAAGGTGTTTTTCCACCATGTTCTTGATGCTATCATTACATCACCCTACATCCTAGCATAGGCATAGATTAAATGGTAGAGAAGGAAGATTTGAACAAACTATTGAAATAGTTTGCAAAGTGCTCTGATAACACAGCTTTTGGAGTGTAATTGACGTGTTTATCTTTGTTTCCCCTTCATGAACTCAAGGAAAATCTCTAAAGAAGGGATATCCACTTACTCTCATACTTCTAGAGGCCTTATGATCATTAAAAGTGCTGCATGGTATGGCAAAAAAAAAAGGACCATGGTATTTTTTGACAGGGTTTAAGGCTCTCTGAACAGAGCTGGAGAGGAGTGGTTTGTTTCAAGGAGTCAAGACTCATTGTATTTATTGATTTTTTTTTTTTGATTCAGCCACAGGTAACTTGTTTTTATCAAGTAAACACCAAGGTTATAATAGTTTTGGATTCGTCATTATAGTTTAGTTTTAGTTAGATTCGACATTTTATTTTCCATTACAGTTTTTATTAGTTTTAGAGCGGGCATTCTAGTTTTTATTTAGTTTTGATTTTTGCAACAAGGCTTAGTTTTAGTTTAGTTTTAGTTTAGTTTTAGTTTAGTTTTAGTTTTTCATACCTTATTAATCAGGTGCAGGAATTTAAAAAGGTCAGAGTAAATATTTTGTCATACTGTTTATTTTCAAGTCCAACATAGTGCTCACTGTTCAGTCAATGCTGATACCGAAATGTTGGCTGTTGCCTTAAACACATGAAAATAATATAAACTTAGTATAAAAAATATAAAAATAAATTATATAAAATCATGTTGACATAAATTACATAAAAATAATATTAACATAGATTATAAAAAAACAATATAATATGAGCTTCAATAAATAAAAACTTGGACTCTGTAACAATAAAGGCAGACTCAAATACGATAAAAACTCTGTAACAATTAAATTATTAAAGATGCTCTAATTTATTGCTCCACTATGTTTCGTCGCAGCACAGCGCACTGCCAGTCAGTGCAGAAAACAAGCTTGTCCCTATACGCCGCTATGATGGTGCTGTGCGGCACTGACAACTGCCTAAAACTGTCTAAAATTGGTTGGAAAAATGTGTCGGATTGATTTAAATCCTAAAGGCTATTAATATTGCCAAAAACTATAACTAAGGGAATTTTGTCTGTCATTTTAGTTAGTTTCAGTTAGTTTCAGTTAGTTTTGTGAACACAAGATACAGTTTCAGTTTACTTATTGTTTTTGTTTTCTTTTCTAGTTTTTATTAGTTTGAGTTAAAAGCAATGTATTTTAAATTTCAGTTTTCGTTTTTAGTTTCGTTTTAGTTAACTATTATAACCTTGGTAAACACACTGGTGCCAGATGATGCGATTTGGATCATGTATACAGGCTAGCACTAATCTCTAGGGCTGCAAAAATTGATATTTTAGTCATTTATCAATTACCTTGATGATTAATTGAGTAATCCAAAAAGAGGCATGTGTGCAGATATTAGGGATGTCCCGATCTGATACACTGATTGGTATCAGCACATGGCTATCTTTGGAGGATCAGATAGTGCTGGATTTCGTTATGTGATAGAGACCGCTCCAGTTTTAACATGTTTTCAGCACCGTAACGCTTCAGGGCTGCTGTAAATCAAAACAGGTTGCAAACATGTCCTCTTGTGGGACTACTTCTCTGTTGAAAGCAACCATAGTAAACCAGGTCTCGCAGCATTTGTAAAGTGAGTGTTCCATGAGGAGATACCAACAGGGCTCACTTTAATACAACAAATATGATTTGTTATTTACAACAGAATCACTCAGCAGAGTACAGGATTTATCAGAGAAAAGTATGGGTTTTAAAAATCAAGTTCCTGGAGTCATCTCGCCAAAAAGAATATAACCAAGAAACTTCCAGACAGCCTCTCAATACTGAATGCACATCCAGCCAGTATTTTTACCACAATCAATTCATTGGAATGCAAGTGTTATTTCACCACGGTTCAATCAGCCCTGAGACCACTTCCAAAGCTTTATTTAGAAACTACATATGTTCTCAACTGCTGGGAGGTGGAATTTTTCAACACCAATAGTGATGAAAGTAGCACCAGAACGTGTTACAAAAGCTGAGGAGAGTTCATCAACACATGTCGATTGGCTTCTGTTACCATGCCGTCACACATGGCTGGTTAGCAGCACCGGCAGGTGGTCGACCTCCAAGTTATGGAAAATATTTGCAAGGTATATGTCTTACAAACGTAGATGGATGTCATGAACATCAAGCTCCGTTTTCTGTCATTATGCAGAAAAAATGTATAAAGAGTAACAGGAGGTGGGATCAGCTTTTAGTTTTGGGATCTGTCAGTATCCACTGCTGAGGAAGTCAAATCACTGCTGAATAAAAGACTGAGGCTGTGTTGGTATCTTTCTAATTTAACTGATTGTCTCGGTCACACGCGAAGGTTTCTCATTACCAAATATACAATATTTTCATTGCCAACATCTCTTCAGTAGCTGGTATAATAAATTCAGAGTATTATTGAAAACCACAGTAAAAGCATCCATCCACAAAAACACGCCAGGAGAGAAACTAATACAAAACAAAGAGGAGCAAACCTTTTGACAGGCCCAAGGGTGCTGCTTGTGTTTTATCAAGAAGGTCAGGTTTTGTTCTCGAGTCTGGATGAAGACCCTGGGTGAGACTGTAAAGCTGACTGTCACCAAAAGGTCATAACATTCAGTGGATTTAAGCCTTTTGAGAGAGAAATTTTCATTCTTTCAGCAATTTATCTCCTTGATAAGTACAGAAATACCATGACATTTGGAGGCTGGAGCTATTTTTCTCTCCACTTGACATCAGCAACATTAACAGTTAAAGGTTTCCACATTAATCCGTTTTATTAATTGGTAGAGCTCTCATTTATTAACCCTGTGTTTTGTATTAAAGTTATCAAATCCTACTTATCATAAACTGTGATGATTCATGAATCAAACTGAAATAAAACATCATTAATTGTTAGCCCAATCACACCGCAGTAATAATCATGAACAGTGTTATCAAGTCGGTTAAAATAACTCTCCAGTCACAATCCATGCAGCTGATAGTCCTTTAAATTGGTATTAATGCCCCCACTTCCTGACCCAAAAGTGTGATTCATAAAAATAATGCAGTAACCACACTCCAGCTGAAAATAGACAATAACCATGTGCAGCTGAGTGAAGATTGCTCTTGTTGCGTGTCTGATTGTGGAGAGAAGCTCTCATTAATTCTATTCTCTGCTGTAAGGGTCACACTCATATGTTGATGAAGTTCTGATCAACAGAGAAAGAGAGGTTAAGCTGGGCGTGAAGAGGCAGCTTTTTCCCAGTCAATGTAAGCTGTACTTATCATCAAGTCTCTGAAGATATTTTCATTCAAAAAATGTACAGTTGGTCTTTGTGATTTGAAATGAAGCTCATTTGAATACAAAGTGCCGAATCGTCTCTGACTGTATGTGTCACTGCTGATTTAAGAAGTAGTTTAACATGTACTGTAAGTGAGGGTGTGTTCCAGCCTTCCTTCGTGCCTTTCAAAAGAGATTCTTTTCTTCCTGGGTTTGTTTTCGTCTCAACAAAATGGCAAAAATTTTCATTAGAGCATGTCCATACCGCCCTGTTTGTGTGTGCATGTTGTGTTTATTTCTGGCCAATGCGAGCGCTGCATGTTTAACAGCAGAGAGGGAAAATAAAATCTCCCTCAGGGGATTCATAAAGTCTGTCCTCTTCTGCTTTTGCATACGTTGAGCAGTTGCGACATGCACCTGCTGTAACCAAACCTTGAAATCAGTAAACACAGAAAACAAAGCTCAATTAAATAAACAACTAGGAAATTCTAAATAGGATTTTTGAGCCGACTGCGTCTCATTTAATGTTTGATTTTCCAAAAACACAAATAGACCTTTGCATGAAGTGCAACCACAGCAACTGCAACACCAGCAGCTGCTGTTCTCACATCATTCTCAAACTCCACCATGGATTCAACGTACCAGCTGTTTGCACTTCAATTCAGCAGTTCTCCAAGCCTTTGCCACTGTTGACAATTTTGCATGTGCCAAACACAAAGCAGCCAGTTTTGGTCACCGTGGCAGAGAGCCCATCCCCCAGGTCCACCTTGGGTCTGAGGAGAGTGTTTCAGGAGATGGAGATTTCAAACAAATGTGCATGTGGGCTGCTGCTCTGTGAGCTGGTGTGAGATTTTTTTGTGTGCGATGAGGCATCAGGAAATCTGGAAGACCTAATAAAGGAAAAGAGGAGCGTGGTGCCTTTATTAAAGGTCTAAGACTGAGAAATGTGGTTTGACGCAGAGATTTGGAAATGAAGCATTAAGGTTTGCCCCATTATCTATCTGATCACGATGTATTTGAAAGCCAGTCACTCTGACTCATGAGTCCAGCTGCTCCTGGGTTTAGAAACAGAGATGAGAAGTGGTGGCAGGAAGATGAATTGAACATTGCAAACGATTATTACAGAGGGCAGATGTCTGCTGATCCCCTCCTGGGACTGTGAAACCATCAGCTAAAAATGAACGTAAACATTAAAATTACATGGGTGTAGTCAAACCAAAAACTGTTCTTGCTAATAGGGATGTTCATGAAGAGGTTTGTACAACCACTAACTATCAGTGTTTTTCACCTTTAAACAAAAGAGTATCTTCACTGTTTTTTGACAGTTATTTCATTGTGAATTCATTTAGTTCATCAATGTAAAGAAAGGCTTTGTTACTGACCCTGACTGTAACATTTACACTAGGCCTGTCATGATAACAAATTTTGCTAGATGATAATTTTCCAATATTATTGCCGATAAACGATATAATTGTCAATATTACTTTGATTTTTTTTTTCCATTTTTTTTTCCATTGAAGGGCTGCATTTCTTTGGCAATGTAGCTGTCTTTGAGCGCCCACCATTTGGCGCTTTTATTTCTATTTACTTTGCAGACCAAAAGCCTCAGTAAGAGCGGATTGTCAAAGAACAAGGCTCCCCTTCTTCTTCTTCATCGCCACTATTTTCAAACAAATGCGACATATCAGCTCTTTGGTGTTCATGAGCTCACACTTTGTTCATTCTGATAAAAAAAAATATATATTCCAACACTGGGACTGTGGCAGGCGGCTTAAGAACCATATCTTTCGTGTCATCACTCATATTAGCGTGTGTTTCCTCCTTACCCCTCAGGACGCTCGCTTCAGCTCTCTCCGTGTATACGCGCGAGCAGCCCGTCGCAAAAGATGTCAAAGATCGCATTTTTGACACATGCTCACTCCGCTATAAATCCCCTATAGAACCTATGCACCCCGGTGTTAGGAAAGATAGACGTAGTGAGCCATCTTCTCATTCAGCCTCTTTGGTCGAAAGAGAGGAGGAAAACAAACATGCATGCACGTGTCAGTTTATCGAGGCTGGCAAATTTACCAAGGACGTTTTTATTTATCGTTCGGTTAATTGATTTATTGATTATCGTGATAGGCCTAATTTACACTATTTATTTTCTACAAGAAATTCTACTTGTACTCAAGAAACATAATAATCAGCTCATGCTTCAATGTTGGCAAAAAAGAGCTGAATCTAAAACAAAAACAAAAGATTTTACTGTGACAAATAAACACTTGGTGTCTGGGGAGAAAATATGTTTCTCTACAATGTTTTTCTTCCTCCTGAAGGCCTGAAGTTAAACACTTTAAATCACCAAGCAATACCACCATTTAACCCGACAAAGATCAAAACAGGCTCTGCTTCAACCTCTGCTGTTTAATTCCAGGGCCCTGCAGCTTTCTTATTTTCTCCTGTTGGTGCCTCGATTACTATTGCATGCATACTACTTTTGATATCTTGGAAAGTTCAATTGCTTTTTAAACCGTTGGTTCTTTCGCTACTTGCATCCTAATAAGTGTCGTAAATTGTTAGCAGCAGACTAAAAGTTTCCAGGGAGACACTTTTAATAAAATACACGGATGATGGGAAAGCAATGAAGAGCTTTCCCCTGTGGCGAGGGAGGGACTTGATTGCACTCTATGTCAATTCGAAGCACACTCAGGCACAGTTAATAAATTCTGGTTGTGCATTTTGCTCTTAAGCTTTGGAGCATGACTCTGTGTGAGCAGCTAAATCTTTAGCATCTCTCCAAGCAGATTTAAAGTGCAACTTGTTGGTTTGACACCCCAGTGAAATGTTTAAGTTTATGGAATTTAGAGCAACAAAAGTAGCTCACTAGAGATCATTGTTGCAAGTTTTGCACACATGGCTTGGAGGTGGTGAGCGAATATGGATCTGTCCGAGTATTTGTTATCATGCTTTGTAAAAAAGCACCATCCCTCCTGTTCTACTCATCCAGTGCACTGTATGATTTAACACTTCATCTATCTGATCCTTTTTGCATGCTTATTTCATACAACTGGGGAGATAAAACCTGCAAGCAGTTCAGTCTATTGTAGAATAATCAATTCTGATGAAGATACAGACATTTTGTAATAAGATTTGTTGAGCCTGTTTTTAGAATTAGAAACTATCTTGCCTATGAATTAAGTTTTAGACAATTCTGCCGCTTTGATCCTTGAGTATCCTCCACTCTGCAGCTCTCCCTGAGTGCGTCTGCATCTCTGTCTTAGTTTCTACTTGTGGCTCGGCTAAAAACTGCTACTTTTTCCTCAAAATGTGCACCCCTATTTTTTTCAGCAGCTTTTGGAAAAATGTATATGTTGTACAAAGTTTCAAATGTTTTTAGCAGCAGACTTGATCTGATTATCAGCATCTCAACGAGGGGATGTGGCTCAGCCTCCTCTTTGCAGCATCAGTTTGAGGTGTAAGGTGTAACAGTGAGATTATGATGGCATTTAAATCTGGCCTAAAGCAGCTTTGATTTGTTAGGAACACAAAGAAAAACAGATTCATCCTTTAATCAAGTTATTATCATCCCTTAGGCAAGAAATCGACTGTCCGTTTAAAGCAATTACACACAGTACAGATTCTGTCTGTCCAGTCTAATAATGAAACAGAAGCAGCTTAGTTAATTTGGTAATGATATGACGATTAAAATGCAGTAAAAGCATCAGGTCTATTATTAACGGTGACTGTTTGTTATGTTTCTTTGTAAAATGGCCAAGCCTTCCTGCCTAAACGAGATGAATCTCATTCTGTGCCTGTGTCTGATTAATCGGCACAGAGATACCCCTTGACTCAACACACCAACAGATCTGCATCAATGTGATGAATCAGAGTCATTATGCTTACCGCCTCCTGTTTGCTCCTCGGATGGATCTATTGTCCTTGCTCCTCATAATAGCAGCTAAGCTAAAGTCATTACATATATTACAGAGTTATTGTTTCTGTGTGCCATGAAGAAAAGGGAGAAGGGAGAGGAGGAAGCTAGTGAGCAATTATCGAATGAGATGTTAACTAGTTTCAAATTGCTTTGATCATAGCTGACATCTGTGACATCTCAACTACAGGATATATCTTTGCCATGTGTGTTTTTATTCTTCACACACACAACACACACACACACATGTGCGGGGAGCAGAAAACACATAAAAAAAGGGATTGTGCAGTACGCTCTGACAAGGATGAGATCAGCTCAGAAGCAGGGGTACCAATGTCTCATCAAGAGCAACTACGCTCATTTCCCTCATCTGTTGTACTTTGACAGTGGGTATTGTTTGAACATGGACAGGAAGAGCTTCACCCACATCCTTCAGAGCTCACCAAGCTGTTGTGCTGTTGACAGCAGATGGATCAGAAATCCTATTTTCTGTTTTGATTGCTTGCTACTTAGAAATAAATGACACATCTCTCAGCATGTTCCACAGCTGCAGACAACACGGAGGACAACCCCTTTAGAGTTTTGCAAACAATGAGCTCACCTTGTGGAGATTACAAAGACATTTCCATTTGCGACCAAGGATTTCACAGACTTGCTAATTCCTCAGCTACAGGCGAGGTTTAGTCAAATCATACCTCTCTTCAGAAGCTCTCTCTAGAAGCAGCAAATGCCACAGCCAGGCTGCTGCAGTTTTAGAACAAAGCCTTAGTTATGTGTGAATATAATTTCTCTAAGCCCAAACATATGTGTCTTTTGGCGTGGAATGGGGCAGGGAGAACATGCAGGCTCTGAAGTGACCAGGCTGTGAGGAGACGGTGCTGGCTGATGCTAAGATTGTACTGCCTGCATGTGCCATTTGGATAGATTTCACGTCTCTCTTGTGAGTGGGATGCAACTGCAGGGATAGTAAAATAACTCTTTGTGTCACGGATGGTGTCTATTGACTCATTGATATTGTTAATTTACTGTTTACCTGGCACTCAGAGCACTTAAAATTCTTTGTTGGTGACAAAATCGGCTTTCTCCTGAGGGTCTTTGCAGAGACAGACTAGGGTCTCACTATTGCAACTGGTCGTTTCCAACTATCACACGCTAACATTATCTAATAGTCTGCAACAGTTCATATATCATTCTGATCCAAGGAATTACTCATACTTTAAAAACAGTGTGTGGTCTGCAGTGTTGGGAAAGTAACTTTTAAAAAGTAACTAGTTATAGTTATAGTTAGTGCTGAGAAAATGTAATTAGTTACTTTACTAGTTCCTAAATTATAAAAGTAACTAGTAACTTTACTTTACTAAAAAAAAAAAGTTGGTGGCTCAGTAACAGAAAGGTCAACTTTATCATTAAAGCTACTATTTTTATGACATGTAGTGGAACAGTAAAACACAACAAATATTTTAAGAAATATTAACAGGAATATTTATTTTTGTAAACCAGAATTGCTCTCATTTGGCAGTGTAACAGTGACTAGTTTCGTTGTGTTTCGTGGTCAGGTGCTTTAAAAGATTGGCATTGCTGGATTTCGACGTGGATAAACGTTTCTGCCCTGGGCAGAGTTTGCATTTCACAACAATGTTTTTGTCGTCTGCCTTTACCTCCACAAATTCAAAATAATGGTTGTACTTCTATCCTGCAAAGCAGGCACCGCTGCCTTCCATTATAGATGGTTGTGAGGTACTCGTCTGCTCGCTGCTGCTCATCTTGTCGTGTTTGTTTACTGTGTGTGTGTGCGCGCTTGATCATACTCATGTCTGTGTGTGTGCGGCAGCCCAACTCTGTTCCTGATTGGCTTACCGTCAGCAGTTCCCCTGTGTTAACCAATCATCACTATCACTCGCTTTCTCAGCAGCAAGATTCATGTTAGTGTGAGAGCTCACCGCTCCTCGTCCATGCGTTTGTGAGAGGAGGAGGAGGAACGGGGAGTGCTTCATTATAACACGACTAACGCAACTTACGCACCTATTTAATTCAAAAGAACTATAACGGCACTACAGAATGACAAAAGTAACGCATTACGTTAGAAGTTACAGAGAAAAGTAGTTTAGTTAGGTAACGTAACGAAAAATAATCGTCACTTCCCAAGACTGGTGGTCTGCTCTGAGGAAAGCTCGTTGTCATATGCATTTACATTACGAATGAGAGCTGTGACAAGCAGTGACACTGTGATAATGTTGATATCATGTGCATCAGTGTAATTAGTGTAATCCCTGAAAAAGGTCACATTATACAGTGTTTCATAAGAGGGGAAAGAACAATTTGCTAAGAGGCAGATTTTGCTTGTGAGGACTGTGAGAAGAAGAAGAAGATGAAGAATGAGCCCGATGTTTGAGTCACTCCCTTGATATAAAAATAAGAGGAGGAAAGAACAGAATGATCTAGGTTTTTTTTAAGGTACTGGTATTTCTTTTTTAAAGATGCTGGGAGGAGGATCTGTTTTAATTGGACTGCCTCACCACCCTCTGGCCCAGAGTCTCACGCACACTGTCATAAATTTCATTTAGTGAGGTGTGTGCTTGTTTTGGAATTTAATGGAGGTCAGATCGAAACATATTTTTTTTGTACAAGACAACTTTTTTTTGGATACAACACTCCGAGATAAAGTATACAGTTACAAAGCACTACGGTTTGAAATGTGTCATCAAGCAAACATAGTAGCTGGCTATATGTAGCACAGCAGCCCAGTGCTCTGGTGTATAGGCCAGGGGTCTGCAACGTACGGCTCTGAAGCCTCATGCAGCTCTTTGACTCCTTTGCAGTGGCTCCTTGTAGCTTTAAGAAAAATATTGCTAAAATAAAGAAATTTTATTTTTCATACAGTGGGTATTGATGATTGAAGACATTGACATTAAATGAAAACATGATTTACCATTTTCACATCTTGCAATAAAGCTTTCGATTTTTTGGAATTTTTACATTTTTATCTAACTTTTTTGCAAATTTGATTAAACTTTTTGCAAATTGTGAATTAAAGTTTTTTGACAGTTTTTCAAATTTGGGAAAAAAAGAATCTGATTTTTTGAAGATTTTGCGAGTTTTTGAACTTTTTACAAATGACTTTTTTTAATTTCTAATCTTTTTTGCAAATAATTTAATTTTTAATATTTTTGAACATTGTACTGTTTTTTAAAATAAGCAAATATTTAAAACTGCAATTCTTTATATTTTAATTTTGCAAATCTATTAAATTCTGCAATTTTGTTGAAAGTTCAGAATTTATGGATTTTTTTGCACAATTTTTTTTATTTTGCAAATTTTTGAAATTTCAATTTTTTAAAAAAACTTATGCTACTTATTGAAATGTCTAAAAAATGCAAATATATAAAATTCATATCAGAAATTTTTCAATCTTTCTAAATATTTGCAAAACTGATAAAAATAAAAAAACTAAGACATCTCACATGAATTCATATTAGAAATTTTTCAATTTTTCTTAATACTTGCAAAACTGATTGAAAATAACCAACCAAAAACCAAGACATCACATTCAATTTTATAATCACAAAAAAACTTCTTGTTGAAATAATTATTCACTAGATTTTAGCTAAGTATAGAATTTTATACAGTTTTTTGTCTTTAGTGTGAAGATTAAGTGGATTTTGTGGCTCCTGAATGACTTTGATCCAGGTGAGCTGAGGCAAAATGGCTCTGTTGAAAATAAAGGTTGCAAACCCCTGGTATAGGCTAATGTGACAACAAGCAAACACTGTCAGGCTGTATGTAGACTCTAAAGTTTGAACAAACCACTGCAGAATAACTGCTGCATGTGGGTTGGAATGAACATATTTCAAACAGTTTAGCCCCCATGTTAGCCTTTAGCCTGTGCGCTATCACTCTCCTGTTTAGCTTTCTTCTGCTCTTTTATTCATTTTCTGGCTGACAATTAGGGCCCTGTGTCCACCATCATTACTACATTAATCACAGAAATTGTTTTCAGCAGAGAAAAACACACTACTCAACTTTGTCAGCCTGCATGGTGTTGTCATAGAGAATCAGACATGCTGTAAATCAGTCAGGTCCTGCTGGACCCAGCTAAGAGGTAGCATTTTGAAATAAACTGCAATATTGGTGCTAATAATCTCATTTAAAAGTGTGGATTACAAACAGACATATATCTAGAAGGGAGACTTTTGCAAGATCACTTAAAAACTCCACGCAGCCTTTTTAATACATGGCATTTAAAACAGGCAATAAAAGATATGTTTCTGACCTTCCCTTTATCAAATTAAACTGCTACAGGCTGAGATTTGTTCCACTCAAAACCAAATTTAAATCATTGCACTGAATGTGAAAAGCATGATCTCAAATTGAATTTAATGTTTGTAAATTAAATTTAACCACTTGAAATGTCATGTCTTTATATTCCTTGAATTTAACAATACAAACTGAACTTCAGTTTGCCAGTTCAGTTTCAGTTTTGCATCATTACATCTGTGAGGAGGAGTAGTCAAGCGCAGATTTACAGAGATCCTCCTTGTCTGCAAAAACTCCTCTACGGTCTGTAACTGTGCTCATCTCAGGAGAGTGAGCTACGATGGTGCCATGTCCATGATGTCTGACCACCAGGGACTGAATAATTTGGTTTGCTTGAAACTTAAATGTTCACTGACATAAAGATGATTTCTGTTAATCTGTGCACGATTACTCTTCCTTGCAGACATTGATGATGTAATAGTTGCGCCACACTGAACTGAAAGTGAAATTCAAATTTAGTTTCTAGTGGCACAAATCTTTGCCCATACACAAATGAATTACTGAATGGCAATCATCTTAAACTGAGTTAGGTCCAGTGATAGTGATCCATCCAGTGATAGATGTTTCCACGCATGTAAAGGATGTTTAGCTTTTGGAAGAATATCTTAAAACTTCATTTCTTGCAAGACAAGTTCAACTGTAGTGTTGTGTCTATGGGATGATGTTATCAAAGCATCTTTTTTCTTTGATCTTCATCTTTTTGTTTGAGGTGTTAGAGCATCACAGAAGGAAGGCCAAATGTGTCTCATGAAAACCTTAGAAGCACAGGCCCATGCAACTCATCCCGAGGACAACCAACAAACAAGTTTATCAAGATGGCAGCTGCAGCAGTTACCAAGAAACAGCCCTGCATCTGCCACAGGCGACTGGTCTGCCTGGGCTTTGAGTAAACACTGTCAATTCTGCATGATCTAACTGCCAGCCACAGGGAAATGCATAAAGAGAAGGTAAGCAATCAACATGTTTCCGATGGATGTGCTTCTTCAACATAACAGCTTTGAGTGAGGTTCTAAGACAAAGTTCTTATTTTTTTTTGTTTTTTTGCACGTCAAGCTGAAAAAACTGTCAAATCTTCTCTGCCTATGCCAAACAGCTTATTCTTGTTGCTACTGACTGCTTTGAGCTCCTAGCATCCCCAGGTGCTGCCAATCACGTGCCTGATTACACCTGATTGGCAGCACCTGTGAACATGGGCCCTGTGACATGACTCTGTGTGAAGGAACTAAACAGCCAATTACATTTTTATGACCAAATATGAGAAGTAAAGCCCAACATCTTGACCTCTGAAGACATAATGAAATGGCACTTGAGTTCATTCAGCCCTGCTTTGTCACAGAGAAACCAGAGAGATTCATGAGCAACAATAGTCTGAGAGGGGATGACAAAAAATGTAACCCAAAGTGCAACTTAAAAACATGAAATCACATTCAAATCACACCTGACCTTTTAATGAAATAAGAAGTTTAAAAAGCTTTCCAAATAGTAGTTTCCAAACAATTCTGAAAGCTTGTCTATAACTGTCATTTCCTGAATGTGGTCTCTAGCGTCTCAACTAATTACTTTTTGCAAACAGCTCAGACAAAAAAACAAACTGGAAGACAGAGCCTCCCTGGACCACTGGGATTGTCTTTGGCTGACAGCGGAGGAGGGCTGCAGGCTGCTTCGTGTTTCCTTTGTCAACTTTTCAATTAACCACAATGATAATAAATCAATGTGCCCATGCCCTATGAACGCTCTTCTTCACCTTTTACAATCACAGCTGCTTTTCAGACCTCTCCAAGGGGGGTCCTGACCGCCTGGACACTCAACAAAGGCCCTATTGACTACTAAGCTGTTAGTTAGAGCAGAATGAAGTGTGATGAATCTAAAAGTACAGACAGTATTGATTTCTCAGGGACTGAAGGCAAATGTACCTGTAACTTAGCAAGAATAATATGAAGCTATGGAGGAAAGCAAAACATATTTTGTTTTGTAAATCTCAATTTCATCTGTTTTTATGTTTCCAAACATAAAAATTTGGTGATCTGTCATCTCCAAGCTCTGCAAAAACAGACAACAATAAAAAAGAACACCATACGAAGCTGTCTGTTGTAGCTGTAGTAATGTTTGGATACATTTAATTCAAACTATGAATAGTCCAATAAAGAGTCACCTGAATCATAATTCAGTTTATAACAGTTTTAATCAAAACAACTGGACCAGGGAACTACTTCATGAACTGATTTGTCTCTTAGGGTGTATGGGTCCTTTTAGGAAACTTATTCTTCCGAAAATAAAAATAAAAAATAGCCCACAAAACACCAGGAGTTGTCAGGGGTAACATTCAGGTAAACAGGCAGAATCCATCAGCAGTCCATCATTTTACTGGCAAATAATCCCCTCTGCAGTGGTTACTAGAGGTGTTAAATGGTGTTCATTATGTAATGGGACTTGATAAAAGCAATACCCTCTTAACAACTGACATCACCAGGTCAGCTCATGCGGGTATGCATTTACTGCTATTACACCAGCTTTCACTAATCCTCCCTGAGCGAACAAACAGGCCAGTCATGTTTTATTATGACACTGGTTACATTCAGTTATATTGATAACATTCATCTTTTTGGCCTCAATGCCGTCCTCACCCACTCTCATCATCTGCTTTTTTCCCTGAAAAAAAAAAACTGAGCTCCATAGCAGCAATAGTAATTTCCCCCTTTCAGGCTATAGATGTATTTTGAAAGCAGGCAGTTCCTGTTTCGTGTTGATCATTGATCCAGATATTCTTTCTGACTACTCATGGGCTGGGTGTACAGTCATTTGTATGAACCAAACGGGAACCTC
This sequence comes from Halichoeres trimaculatus, assembly GCF_033239565.1. Taxonomy (NCBI): domain Eukaryota; kingdom Metazoa; phylum Chordata; class Actinopteri; order Labriformes; family Labridae; genus Halichoeres; species Halichoeres trimaculatus. The sequence goes on along the minus strand of NW_027437182.1, from coordinate 13,075,625 downwards.
CCGTCTAAAAATATAAAGTTAGTGGGGGTGTAAAAATCTGCAGTTTATCGAGTGTCCGCGTGAAGCTAGCTAAGGAAGTACCCAAAACCACATACAGACCAAGCCAAAAAGACAATCTTTTACTGCAGAACTAAATACACTTTTACAGCCTGGTACAAAAATGTGTCCTGTCTGGAGACGTTCCCTGTCTAACATGCTTACTGTGGAGGCTCAAAGCAAATCATTTCCATTATGGCCCCTGCCGACGATTTTCTTAAAATATCCCATGTAATGCAATTACACACCCCAACATGTTCACAGACACACAAACACGTGCAGGCACACACACAGAGAAGCATATTCTTTACAGTGGACGGAGAGCTGGGAAAACCATCACAAGAAACATCTCCCAGAGCCTTCTCTGTGAAGATCCAACACTCGCTCTCCTGCACCCCCCCACCCCAAGACTGCAAACCTAGAGAAAACTGTGAAAACATATTGTCAACAGCCAACTAGTAGGCTAGCATCCTTAATGATACAGCTGCCTCAGAGACATATGTAATGATATTTCGTTCTTGGTCCAGAAGGTCCTGCTATCTCAGTCACTTTGTCAAAGCCACCTTGAGCTATTCATTGAGTGCCAAAAATCAGAAACTCTACAATTAAAAATAAAAGATTAAAAAAAACTGAAAAAGAGGCCTTATTGCTGCTGATTTCTAAAGGTCTAATCTATCTAATCTACGTCAGAGGCATAGCGAGATGCTGCAAGTCAGAAAAGTTCAGGCAGCTCAAGCTCGAACTGAGGATGTGTCTCAGTAGTTCAGTAGAGAAAGGGCGGCGCAATTGTGAGAAAAGGCAACATATATTACAAAGAGGATCAAAGAATGGAGCGTCAAGATGAACCCGATCATAAAAAATTACGTTTGTTTTTTTAATCAAAAACAGGAAGAGAGACTTAAAAGAAAAGAGTCAACTCCTCATAGGTAGTTTTGGCACATTTTTTATATTATATTATATTATAATATATTCTATTACACTTTGAAAATAACATGAACTAAAGCGATGTTGCCACAGAAGCTTGTTTTCTGATAACATCCCAGCTTGTAATGTTTTGGTCTGCAGCTGTAAAATGACACCTAACAAAGCTCATCTCCGCCATCGTGCATGGAGCAGTGCACAGCTGAGTGCCGTGACTGAACAAAGTGGCAACCTCCAGTCTCTGAGACAATGCAGAAGTGCAAAAATCTGATGTTTCCTGGGTGTTCGTTCGAGGCTTGCTCCGGAAGTACCAGAAGTCACATACACCCAAAGCCAAAAAAAAACTGTTTTCAAAGCAGAAATTAACCTATTCACAGCCTGGTTCAAAAAAATTCTCTTGTCTAGGTCGCTAATTTTACTATCAGCTTACACAGTAGGGGGGGGTGATTTTTTTTCCTAAATTGGCAGTTCAGAGGTTAATAAGATCGTGCCAACCTGAGGCACAGCTCAGGTCGCGTGACTGACAGGTGTCCTATAGCTGTACGCGCAGCCCTTGCCACTTCCAATACGGCCATGATAGCCAATGTGCTTCATTATCCGTTTCAGGAACAGACAGGTGACATCGGGAGACTTCGCCCATGTTTTATACAATCCGTGGACTGAACAGCAGGGGGGATATGTTGAAGAATATGTTGCGTTGGTTTTTTGTTGTGCAGAGCTGGGAGAAAATCGGGCAGGGATCATACAGGTTTCAAAGCAGGCCCAAATTAGCAACTACACTTTAGGAAACAAGCCCCAAAAACCCACAACCTGCGACTGATGAGCAACTTCTTCCCCTCCTCTCCTAATACACATACATCTACAGGGTATATGCTCAAATCCTGGGGTTGATTTCAATACCTTTTTAAGACTTTTTAAAAAACCTTTAGAATAGTTTTGAGACTTGATTGCGACTTTGAGTTGTTGTTGGCAACCGTCTTGAACAGTTGTAGTTTGCATTTTTAAAGAAATTATGTAAGCTGAGAAGGAATAAAACTTGAAAGAACAAATGAAACCAAAGGCAGGTTTATCTACACTCCCACAACAAGTTATTATTACATTATTATTACAATTATTTCATTATTTTCAAAATTTAGGACATGTGCCTGAGATTGTTTGATTTGCTTTAATGTTGTATTTAATTTCTCTTTTTAAAACTGGTAGTGACATTTATTTATAGCTGGTGTATATACCTCTCACAATCTTTATTGGTGTATTTTATTGTAACTAGAGTCTTTATGTATATATTTTATTTTATTATTTTCATTTTTTGTATTTTTCTACTGACTCCATCCCAGTTTGGGATCAACAAAGTAATTCTATTCTTTTCTATTCTATTCTATTTTATAACTTTATTGGCTGAATGTTAAACGTCCCAATCAGGGGACAGTCGCAAGGAGGAAAATAAATATTCATTGATTTTATTGAAGTCAAAGCTTGAATAAAACGTAATACCTCATGAAAACACAATTAAGACTTTTTAATACTTTTTAAGGGCCTTAGTTTTCCCAAAATTGATTTATCAACTTTTAATACTTTTAAAGACCCTGCGGACACCCTGATCCAATGTGCAACAACCTGCGATTCATCAAGTATACTCAATATATCCCCCACCTCTAGCTTGAATATTTGAAAACCACTGCTCATCCTTACTGTATTGGAGGTGTTTTACAATGTGAATCATGTCTGAGTCATCAGGAATGGTACAGAGAGATTCTAAGAGGAAAAAGTAAAAAATGTATTCAGTGAAGAATTACAGTAGCACCAGTGTTGTTGTTTATCAGTACAGGTAGCTGACTCATCTCTCTTACTCCTACCTTCAGCTCAACCTGTTTGCATTTTCACTGTCATCATTCAAGGTGAGGCAGTCAGCACAGACAACTTTCATTCTCTACCAGGTCGGAAACTGACGTACTGAGGTAAATAGTCAAGGCTGCATCTTCAGGGTGAGGGCAAAGAGAAGAATGACACCACTATAATGACCATTTATTGAATTCAACAATGTACACACACACACACACACACACACACACACACACACACACACACACACACACACACGCACACACACGCACACACGCTGACACATACAGTCCTTAACACACACACAAACACATCAGATTCCCAGCTGCCTTGTCAGAGCATGTAAGTGCGTGTAAGATGTCACAATCTTCATTATCTTCACTACGTTTCATGAAAACTGTGATCCTCAGGGATATCTGTCACCACTGCAACAGCTGTTTATTTTTAGCCTCCTTTTTTTGTACAAACAGTGCTATGTCATTCTGTCTCATAACCTCATTTCAGTGAAAAGGCCCATCCATTACAATTACTTGTTCGGATCGGAGACATTGTTTAATCCAAAGCAGAAGATTTACCCAATCTGATTCAAAGCGAACACATGAAATGGAATCATTATGCCTTTGTCCCTCAGAAGTTAAATGTCAAGAAAAGTTAGATTTAAACTGCTCAGTCATTTTCCCCCTCAAATTTGAACTGTGTCCATTCAGGAATATCACACAAAACCTTTCAGACTGACACAAAAGTGCATTTTGTATGATCAGACAGGAATCCTGTTAAGACTATTAAAAGTGAATCTGACTTGTTTTCAAAGGAGCCACAGATCAAATTTAGTAACAGTTCTTTAATCTCCATGCATTAGATTTGATCATATTTTCAAATGTCAAAAGTGAAGTGAGGATCAAGAAACAAATACTGCTACTTAATGGTTATTAAATTTATTTTAGACCAGTTTTAAAACAGAATGGTTTTGATCGCCTATTCCAATAAGAGGATACTATTAGATAGATGCCACAATAACATAAGATGAAAGCACAGTCTGGTGTTTTCTAAGCTCCTCATTACATGTGGCAGATGCTGTAATATTAACTACCAATTCTCTCAAATCATCTTGTGTTTCAAGAGTTAAAGATGACTTCGAGCGACACCTTTTTTTTGGTTATTATCTTCTCAGTACACCATCAGGAGACAAAAACAGCACTACAGCTTGTGTGAGAAAAGCCTCTGAGATGAATCGAGCCACAGCAGAGCTTGTTGACAGCAAGCCGTGTCTGGGGAGACATGGACACAGCTGAACTGACAGTGGTTTCATGCCTGTTAAAATCTAACAGCCAATCACAGGAGGTTTTATTGTCCTAATTTCTTTATTTTCTAAGGAGCAAACCACAGAGACCTCACCCACAAGGAGCAGGTCAGTGTTTGTCCTGTATCTGAGGGCTTATGAGTATGGTGATGCAACATGAGGCTAGGTGGTGTGTTCCTTTACTGCTGATATGATAGAGCTTAGATTGAGTATTATAATAACATTTTTTTTACAAAAAGAATAGAGCACTGTCCTACAAAATGAGAGCTCACATAGCACATAATGAATATAATAGATTTTTAATCAAGTAAAGTCATGGGGATGATTTTTTTCTTCATTTTTTCCTTTTCAGCATTCATACAAGCAGAGCTGCTTTGTCACACTCCAAATAATAAAATTAGACAAAAAGAAGTCGTGCAAATAATCCTTCTCTTTCCTGGTAGAAGCTGAGGGAGTCGGAGCTCTTCATCAGCCTGACTGAGCGAGGTGTACAGAGCAGTTTGCTGTTAGCAAAACATCACTCACATCTCCACTGTCCTCAGAGTGCATGGAGTAAAAGATAAAGCTCAGCCAGAGGAACAGGTAGGCAGCCTCTGCAGGAGACACCCACTCAACCACAAAGACACCCACCAGTGGAAGGTGAAAACAATCCTTATCTATATTCCACAACATGCAGGGGAATCAGATCAATTTCAAAAACTAAGAGAACAAATTATCATCAGACTCAATTTCTCCTGCGCTTGAAAAACAATAATTGCATGAAATTGCAGGGATCCAATTTTGTAAGAGAGCAATGTCAAACAGCTTAACAGTGTTTGTAAGAGTGTTTTCCTCTCCTCACTGACGAACACAATACAGGGCAAAAAGTCAGAAGCAGCAAACAAAAAGTCTTCTGCTTTGTAAAAACTGTCAAGTGATGAAATGTCTCAGGGTCATTGGGTGCAATTGATGCAAATTTTTCTCAAGAGCCACCACCATCCAAACACTTCATTGTCAGCCAAGGGCTAAATTAATACAGGCTGACAAGCTTTAACAGCTAAAGAAAGAAACTGCTCATCAACCCAACAGACATGGTTCTCACTCTCTATTTTGCATTCATTAAATTTACTGAACTCTTAGAAATGAAGTATCCTGATGAACCTGTGGTTACATTTTGACTCACTGAATGCACTGGCTTACTGTTATCTTCAGCTCCTGAAAGATCTTTTTAGCAGCATCAGAAGGAAAAATCAGAAAGCTTCAATGGGTAAGGCACTCTTCATCTTACCTCATCTTACAGCCTTTTAAGTTTTTCTGAGTGGGCTTCATTCAAATACAGAACACAAATAAACACAGCTAACAGCTGTGAAGGGCACAAATGAAGATTCCAGACTTAGCTTTACCAACAAGACAAAAAAGAGCATCAGTTCATCAGTAAATAGTCTGGATCTTTTTATCTTTAATACCTGTCAGTGCTTAATATGGAGGTTTCCAGACAAGGGATTGCTACTTTGCCGTTAAAAACAGAGCTTTCCCAGTAATGAGGCATGTGACTGGTATCAGACAAAATAGCTGGAAACAAATATTTTAACCTCTCAAAACAAGTAGTATATTTAAAATGTACTTTAAGCTTGAATATGCCATTTCTGTTGGAGATAATGTCAGAAAGCAAAGGACAGGATGTACCAAACAGTCCGGAGGGGTGGGTGTGTACAGAAATCTCACACAATCAAAGTTTTTTACAAAAGGTTTTCAAGATGGTGCGAGTTAAAGATCCAAAAACCTTCAGTATCTACATATACTCACACTGGGGTATTAGGGTATTATGACTCAGCTGTTATGTTCTTTATCAGAGAAATGGTATCATGACAGTGGGTGCCTTAATAGCCCCTAAATTTCTTTTTCTCCCATTTACAGCTTTTTAAATTTTGGTGGTGAGCAATGCACAAAGAAGTCAAATCCTTACAGTTTGACAAATGTATGTTCACATTGAAGTCTCATCTCTTTTGTTGGTCTTCCTTTGTAAGATGACCGTCTTATTACCCCAATGTAATTTTGTATTGTGTGTTGTTTTCTGGCTGCACCCATAATACTGTAAACAACTTTAGTCCACCTTGGTTGTTTTTTTTTTCAAATGTGCTACATGAAGTAGTCTTGACTTGATTGCTCCACTTGTCGGGCTGGACATCATGTTCATATTCGTAGGGTACATTGGGGTAGTTTGTAGAAGTATGATGGTAATTTCCAGCATTCAAAAAGGGGAATTACTTCAAATGAAGCTGGCATAATTTAATGTCATAGGTTAAACATGCTAGAGACGCATTTGTGGTTATTCTCTTGATGTAAAGTTTCTTAACCTGAAATGGCACAATGAAAAAAGAAATAGGGAGCTAACTAACATGAACAGCGTGCAATGAAAAGTAACAACCTTTCAGTCATTCGTCATTGCTGCTGCATGCCTGGTGGAAGTTCAGGATGCTATAGCGTTGGTTTGCTAGTGTCTATGGAAATTTCAGAAAACTAACAAAATAAATCGAATTATTCAGTCAAACCAACTTGTATTAAGTTTCCACACTTAAGCGAGGCATAGGGTTACCGTTTCACCGGGGAAGGCCAAGACATGCGGGGTTTCTTCAGCCCGGGTCGCAGCTTCTCCAGGGTCCGGTTGCGGCACAGGTAGCGCTCGTTGTCCGAGTTGAAACGTTGTTTGATCCGTATGTGAGTCCGAGGTTGCCGCCAGAGATGTTTTGGTGGCTTCGCGAGCCCTGCTCCCTCTCTGCTCAGCGTGGCACATTCCATGTTTTACTATATCTGTATTTTTTAAAACTCCGAAGCTGACGGTTAAAAGTCAAACCGGGTAGAAACAGAAACCGTTGCTCTGTCTGGAGAGTTTGAGGAGGAAACCCCGCGCGTGGAACAGTCAAAGGGTTGAGAGCGGCGCGCGCGGCATAGTGAGGCGCTGCTGCTGTCCACGAGCCGGAGTGCTGAAACAGCTATCAGCCTCCCAGATAAAACAGACACACACATACACTCCCTCTCTCTCGCTCTCTCATTACATCTCCCTTTCTCTGCTTCGTTTCACGGTCTCCCTATCTCTCTCCTTTTATTGCTCATCTCCACCTTTCACTGTGCTTTCCTACGCCAGTTTTTCTCCTGCTTGCTCCATCTGTTTCTTTCTCTGCCAACTGTCAATCAGGGCTGTTCACTTGTAGGCTAACAAACAACAAAAACAAAAATGCACATTTATCTGCAAGTTTTTATGTCTTGTCCAATTGTAGGACAACCCTGCCTTATGAACCTACAAGGTACGTCAATTATCAAAGAAATTTAAAGAAAGAAAGAAATTTATTTCGGTTCTCTTGCAAAACATGAAACAATTCACAGAAATCAAAATATAGTTTCAAAAATTTCAGAATTTCCAAGAGAATCCGAAAGGGTGTAGGTTGAAGCTTAAGCTTTTTGAGACCTACCCCTCTCATCTCATTAAATAAACAGCAAAAAAGTCAGTTATTTTGTAGAAAAACAATAGTAGTGCATATAATTGCTAATAGAATTTGAACAAAGTGTGTAATGTGTCAAACCTATTAATAAGTATTTTCCACTGTGTATTTTTGAATGATATGGCTTTTGTTAAGTCTTTTCAGAATTTTTAATGTACTACAGGTTTTTATTTCTGTGGATGAGGAATTCCATAAATTAACTTTTTTAGACGACAGGCAATGCAATTTGGTCAACATAACTCAAAAAGTTACAAACAGATCTTGATGACATTTTCAGGAAATGTTCAAAATGGGATCAGGAAGAAGTGATTAAATTTTTGGAGGCAATCCGGATTACCATCGGAAAAATAAAAGGTGGATATAACTCCACCATAAATGGTTGGATTGCTTTGCAAAAGAATACAAGACAAGGTCAAAATCATTTCTGACAGATGTAAAAGTATGATCCAGATCCTGGCAATATTCTGGATGCTAAGATCCAGAATATGAAATATATTCTGGGCCATCATAATTTTCAACAATGTCAGGTAACAAATTATCGTACAAGCCTACAACTATGACCAAATTGTAGCAGCCAGTCTGCTGAAAGGGAATATAACATTAAAGTAGGACTAAAGTGTTGCATGACATCACAACATGTGCTTTCTGAGTACTTTTCTAGTTTAGCAGACACTTTTGGGCAAGGCCACCTACAACACAAGCTAGAATTTAGACAGAAGGAAAAACCAAATGACTAGTGCGACTAAGTGCCACAAGTTATTTGGCTGCAGGTACTGCCATTAAGTGCAAAAAGATTAATTTATTTTATCTTGTCTTATTTTGTTTATTTATTTACTTTATTATGTAGAATAATCTAGCCAACTAACCACAATTAATTGCTGCAACATCATACTTCAACCTTCAACATCATTCAGTAATTAGTGCTGAAAATCCACTAAGAGCTGGGTCCTCGACCTTCTGACTCATTCTACCATTCACAAAAATTCCCCTCAAAAATCATACATTCTGCATCTCAAGTGTAGCCTCGGATTTTAGACTACATGAGACTGCCTGCATACTACTTTTGCTCTGTGCAGGAAGAGACACTAATGAAGATACCAAAGGCAGCGACGAACACAAACACCTTTAACATTTAGAAGACAGACCTCTTCATATCACTGCCATTATCAGACATATTTTTGTAGGAAAAGGGCTTCATTAGCACCTGAAACCTTGAAAACGTATCCTGTTCTGTTTTTTTTTTCTTGATGTATAGAAAGTTGGAATTAATTTTTTGTAACACTGTATTTAGACAAACTTGTTTGTGATAAGCCAGATACATGTAAACTACCACGCTGACACAGAAGAACAATTATCCCAGTCAAAACAAAACAACTTTTTGTGTGACCTGAAACAACACACAAAGCAAAAATAATAAAGAATCACATCCATCCTTATCTGGAAAAATACACTGCATGGACTGAGGCATGCAGTGTTAAAAGCGGAAGTCACAAAAGGTCAAGTCTTGACTGGACACTTTAACAGAAACCTTTACTGTGATGGGCAGCACTCTCACAGGAGAAAAGTGCACTCAGCATCTTCAACACCTTCTTCTACCCCTTTATCAGACTCCTACTCAGTTACACTGCCCCTTCGAGTTTGCCATACAGCAAGACCAAAACCAATGATGTATTTGTTTTGTGTTATATGATGGCGAACAAAGACTGTTTTCATGCATGTAGAAACAAATGTGCACCCAAGTATTAGGAAAAATCAGCAGGATAAACTGGATGGAGACAGAGAGAAAGACACACTTGCTGAAGACCGGGCTCAGGCTTACACCTCGAGGAAATTATACTGTAATAGTATTTCCAATAATAGCAACACCCAGCACATGTAGTATCTACGAATATATTAAAATGGTATAAGTCTTGAACATGTAAAAAAAAACAGAAAACAAAAAACAAATAAGAAAGGAGGAAGACAGGATTGTGTTAATGTGTGTCACTGACCGGTGCTCATCATGACTGGCCAAAGCTCTGCTATACAGGACTTCGAGGCGGTCCAGAGGCAAACCATATGTGGCAGAAGCTCGCCGGGTGTCATGATGGTGATCCTGACAGGAATGTCTCCTCCGCAAGGAAGGAAGCGTCAACTGTCCTGAGAAACGTCGCCGCACCACCTGGTGCACAGCAGGCAGTGACTCCCGACGACTCTGCGACCAAAGAAAGAGAAAACAACCACATGAGCAATTTAAAATTTCAGTTGACTCTGAACCCTTCAAATGTGTGAATATCAGACACGAATTTCAATACTACGCTGTCTTTTAATATATAAATTCATTTTTGAGAATTTCTGTTAGTGAAAGAGTTCCACTTTGCCAACCTCATCAAGGCTGTCCATCACTTTTTTGTAAAATCTCTCAGTATAATGAAAAACTATTGGCCACAATTCTGGCAGCATGTCTCTGTGGTGTCAGTCAGAGAATTGGCACCATGCAATTTTACAAACATTTTTGGTTCTCTGATGATGGATCTTTGAGTGGTCCCTGAGTCTTCTGACGTGAGAAACACTATGAGGCTGGAGAATGTTCTGAGTTAAATGTCTTCACAAACATCAAAGTATGGTGAACATTACACTCTAAACAGCAGCCTATTAATAAATGGTCATCATACCAGCTGTTGATTCTTACAACTATTTGCTCTTTCTTCGCTTGACCAACATGACATAGTTTTCAGAAACAGACCATTTTACAACATACTGAATATTCTTTCAGGAGTGTCTCATGCGTGATGGATAACAATTTACCCACCAAGTTCATTACGCTCTGCAACCATTTCAGTTAAGCCACCAGTAACACAAATGACTCATGAGTCCATTAATAAAACATTAAGCATGAGACTTTATTGCCCGCAGAAATGATGAAATATTATCTAATCAGTTACAATTACCATAAATCTGCAAAGCATTGCTGTCTGTTGATGCATAAATATTTATACAATATATAATTCAACCCTGTCATAACAATCTAAATTATTTGCTATCTTATAAATGACTCAGTGGACCATGGGTAAATCTACACATATTAGTCTGTGACATGTGGCATCAGTCCTGAGGGTATTCCAGGCAAAAACAAACACTTCTCACATGTAACACTTAATAAGTGGTTTGTTGTCTTTTTCGGAGACAATTCTATCAGCTTTTTTTAGCGTTTAGCATCCGCTGTGCAACTTAAATGGTTTGCAGCAGTGAGAGACACCAGAAAGAGAGACATCAGCAAATCCAATGTGAGATTCTGCCTTTGTGTTTGTGAGTGCATGTTTTTTTTGTTTTTATAAAAGACACTTGACGAAGATGACCTCACCCAATCAAAGAGTGTCAAATAAGATTTAGGCTGCCAAGAAAACACATTAACACAAAAATCCATGTCCATGTCAGTCCACTTCAGAGCCTGTGTTTGTGCGTGTAATCTGTGCTTCAGCAGAGTTCACACAGCCTTCATCAGGTGATTCAAGGCATGATGGTTATTGATCCACCTTCCTACAATCTGGAAAAGTAAAAGTCTCATTTCCCTGCTCTGTGCTGTCAAGTTTCAAAACCATGTGAGTGACAGGCCGCCGCCAGGCAACTATTGGTCCATTTGACTCTTGCTGAGATAAGGTTATATCCACATGCTCTTTTTCTGCTTCCCAGTTCGCACAAAAATTATTCACCCTGGGGATTTGATCTAGAGTTTTATAAACCCAAAATGTGCAAAGGCTCAGGTAAAGACTGAAAAGAAGTAAATCACAGGCTATCTGAAGTGTTTATATCTGATCAAAGCAACAACCGAAGGCAAAGGGAAAATCTGTTTGTTACAGAGATGGGTGGAAAGCAATACCATTTAAGTATTGTTCACATTTTTCAGACTGTCTCTCCCTATGCTTCCTGCAATTGTCAGTTTCCCAGCTGTGTGATTGTGTGCCCTGTCTCCTTGCAAGTTCATCGCCACACCTTTCATGCAGCTCTTCAGTCTCCCTGGTGTGTGCTCCTGGTGTTTTTTACCTGTTTATTCCAGGCAATGGTCTGCTTTTGGAATTTTGATTTGTGCTTGCTGCCAGCATTGTTGTTGTCTTTTTTTGTGATAAATGCTTGGGCCAGTCTGCCTTTGGGTCCTCTTTACTATGTCCCGACTCCCTCCTGTTTGTTACAAAAACATAACATAAAGGGACTCACAGAGCTGTGCTTGGATGTTTTCAAAATAAAAAGCATTGGTTGTGGCGTAGCTATGAAGATAAAGGAGGTTTCTGGATAAAATCACACATCTTCTCCCAGAGGATAAATGGTAATGAACGTCATATTGTCATACAGCCATGTAAATCAAACTGTCAATGTGCAAATAAACTCAGGTAAGAGCTTGGTGAACATAATGCCTGTCTATCATCAACCTATTAAAACAGTTGTCCAGTCTTCTTTTGGTCCTTCCACTTATATTGCTGCCATCCTGCATTTGCCAAAAATGAGACATGAGCAAATTCATAGAACTGTCATTTTTGAACACAATATACCTCTAAAAAGAAATGTAAGGGACACAGAAAGAGGTCTTATAGGAAAAGTTGACCTCTAGACATCTATCAGTAAAACACAAAGTCAGTGTCAAACGGTACCATGAACTCCCAGAAAGCACAATCAACCCTGCATCTCAGCAGGGTTTAAAACGTGTGTTTTGCTTAAAGGAACAAGTGCGGATCTGACTTGTGTTGCATTCAAACTGTTATACACATGTACTGTCATAGTTTCTCCTTTAATTCCAAGTGTTTCAGTTGTTTCCCCTCCCTTGAGTGTTGTTTTCTTCCCCTGTTCTGACTGTGACTGTCAGGGCGTGGCAATCCATCACTCTCCGGCTGCTGGTCTACCCCACACCTGAGGTTCATCCACTAACCAAGCTCCTGCAGTATATGTACCTTGGCTCCTCAACCAGTCTTTGCCAGAGTGATGAGTGCTTCACAGGATACTAAACTGATTGAAGAATTTGTCTTGAGAGAATTTTGGATTTTTGAACTTAAACCTTTTGCTAACTCACAGTTTTCCTTCCTGGTCTCAGGATCTCACCTCAACCCCGGGTACTTGTTTGTTCAGGCTTAACCTGCTCTGCTCCACTAAAATCACCGCCGCCAGATCAGATTTCAAAAAATAAAATCTGTTCCTATCTTCTGAAATACTGTCTGATTTTAAGGGTCCAGAAATGACCAAACCTGACAGACTCATAATAAAAGCTTGTGAGTGCTTGGACTTTGCCTCAGATTCACACTCAAAGACAGCTCCTAGACTGCAGTAGTTTCACATCTATCAGCAAAACAAGGTTATTCAAACCTACTTCAGGGAATAAACAAATTTCTCCACTAACAAATCTCGTTATGGAAACATCACTTCCTGTAGTGAGCGAATTAGTGTCTGTTTGCGTTTGTCACAGAGCTCCTGCCCAGTGAGAGGACAAACTCTGTCGTGAGTTCACACAATTTTTTTTAAAGTAGGTGTCTGAATCGGACAAGAACCTCATCACAGGAAATGCACTTAGAGGGATATCTGATGATTACTTTGTGTTTCTTTCAGTGTAAGTCTCTCTTAACTCTTGGGGGGATACTTTTAATCAGGAAGAATGTGAGGGATCAAGGCTGGGATCTGGATCAAAAGGGCAGGAACCATCTCATAGATCAATAAACAAACACTCCATACAACACTCCTTGTGTTTGAAGTCAAGAAGTGAGTGTTTAGTAGACTAAACAATTCATCACTCTCAATCTTGATAGTCACCACCAGAAACACTCATCAGTTGAACAAGTAATCGATATTTGTATGATCCTATTATTATTTTATCAGGTCAAGCTCTACTGCAATGGTACTTCAGGGTGAACAAGCCTGATGTAAATATGCACAAATGATAGATGACATCTCAAAGCGCAGGGGGGTTTGGCAAAAATCCCATCCAGAAAATGGAGATAAAGTGGTATTTTGGCTGTGGCTGGTAAAACTGGCATATGATCAGCTGAACTCCAGCAGACCTGAGCTCAGGTTGACTTTCAGTATTATATTCCACATTTGATTGGTCACTGTGAGGCAGATGTTTTAGTTTCATTTCAGTGTCTTATTCATGGATTGAATATTTGTGTCAAAACAAAGCAAGTAATAAAACTACTACATGATGTTAATTTGACTATTTGCATTGACTTAAATGGGTGTTTTTCTAGCTTTTAGACGGATGTAATATTCTTTCAAAGCTGACCCTTTGTAGCCATGACATTTTCATCTGACAGCAGCTGTACACGACTTCATTTACATCAGGACTGCTCCTCTTAAACACGCTGTTTTTGCTCTGAAGCTGACTGAAAAATGTCCCTGCAGCCAATCAGCAGCAGCGGAGAGGAAGCAGCTGGCAGTGTTATCACCTGTCTGAGCTGCTCCTCTGTCACACACAGTGAGTGACACTGAGAAGAAGGCTACTGTGTGATCAGATGGGACAGCGGGTGCTCTGTCTCAATAAACCAATGAGAGCTGCCGCGGCTGATCCTCAGCACGCTTCTGCATTAATCGGGGGGACAAGTGCTCCACCAGTACTCATGACTCACACTCGATGATATCTTCAGCACAGTGTGACAGGGACGCATTGACAATCAAAGCCCAAACATCAGCTGAATCAGTGCTCGAGTCATGGTGCAATAATTTACCACAGCTCATTCAGAAACAGATGTTAATGTAGTGCAGTGATAACATTAGAAAAACAACAGTGTTTTATCATACCTTTAACTACCTGAAGTAGTGTTTCATAACGTGTACTGCTTTTCCTGTAAGGGATGTAAAGATACCTGGTTGCTTCTTGTGCTGATGGATTTCTTTTGATATGATTCTTGGTATTTGTGTATCTCAGTAGTGGTGTAAATATGGTTTTACAAGAAAACAAAACTTCATGTGAACTAACAATATTTTGATGGACCAACACTTTTTTTGTCCTGCCTCAACGAACACTATGCAAATAAAACTGTACACCAAACTTGAACAGCGAGCTAAAGTATCTTTGCAATAAGGTGGGGAGCCATCCACTGCGGTTATCCCCACAAGTATACACTCACTTCTCCATATAGTCATCAGAGTTTGTCCAAAAATATGCTCATCAGGATGACTAGTCACTCTGAATCAGGGGTGCTCTAATTGTTTTCAGTGAAGGGCCAAAATTGAATCAGGGTGAAGGGTCGCTGGACCAAAACTAAACATTCATGTTGCAGTGCATGATATTAAATATGTCTGTAGCATAATTGTGCAAAATACATATTCCTGCAAGTAATTTTGAAAATGAAAAAGGTTTTCTTTCAAATTACTGAACATTGCATGGCACAAATACGAGGCCTACGTCTTCAAAGACATTTAGTGCAATACAACCTAAACAATGTGGGACACAGCATGCCTCTGTGAAACCTAAATAGTGCATTCTCCATTATCTTGAAATAAGGAATAGTAGTAAAACTAGACACTAGCTTTAGACACCCCCCACACACACACACTTTGTGGTCAAGAGAGGAAGTGCAACATTCAATATATAATGAATGAGAAATTTAGACAGCTGGCAGTGGGAAAATAATAATGATAATTAAATACATATATATTATAAAGTCAAACACGGGCAGCTGGCCGATTTAAAAAATAATAACTGGTGGGCCAACTTTGGCCCGCGGGCCCCAAATTTGACAGCCCTGCTCTAAATTGACAGAAGGTATTTGTGTGAATCGTTGTCTCTGTTTCTATGTTGTAGCCCTCCCAGCCTCTCACCCAATGAGAGCTGGGATAGGCTCCAGCTCTCATTGGGTGACCCCAAACTGGATAAGAAAAGATGATGGATGGATTCCTAGATTCTAGTTATGAATCCTAGTATTTTCTGAAAAAGCTTGGATGTATTTTTTCTGTGTGATTTGGCAAAACAACTCAATTGGAGATTGTAGCAGAATGTCCACAAGCTGTTGCAGCTGAAATGTGTGCACTATTTCTTGGTGAGAGCTCCATGTTCTTTATTGTTTTTCCATTATGACTGGGTTTTTTTCTTGGATTAATGATTCACTAGATCTTTCTCCCTCTCTTTCCTTTTTTAATTTTGTAGAATCCTTTGATTAGCCTGTTTGTCAAACGTGTCAATGCTCTTGTGTCATTAAACACATCCCTGCATCTTCTAACATTCTTCATTATTATTTTTTCTGCAGATGAACACAAAAACTGGCTCTTGTAATTCAAATATTTTAGCCTTTTGTTCTCAGGATGAACAACTCAAAGAGCGGGGTGCTTCAGATTCAGGGTGAGCAGTCCATGTTCAAGATTTCAATTAGAAAGATGGAAAATTAATCAATAAACAAACAAGAGTCTGTAAGTGATGTCAACAAATGCACACAAACACACCGTCCACTCACACATGCTGAGCCCTGATGGCGTGATGATGTAATCAATGAGGATAAGAGCATTTCATTAGGACAAGCCGATCCTTCGCCGAGCTCATGAGAGCAATCAAAGCTGCTGCTGCTCATCTAATTGTGAAAATGAATATTAATTCATCGCAACAGTGAGAGGAGCATATGAAAACCTCACACTGAGTGCTGGTGATGTGTGACAGCCTGGAGAAGTCTGCTCTGCTGATGCACAGCTGAGAACATTCACCTGTATGTATAATGACACCCGGGGGTGCAAAGAGTGTGATTAGCATGAATCCATAAATAGAGCCAGTCTCCAATCAAGCCACTGCTATAAAATCATTGTTGTCTCGCTGTGGGCATGGCTGTGTTGTGATTAATTCAACAGGAGCAGTAGGAAAAGGTTTTGTTGGTGCACTCAGAAAGTTAGAGGCAAGGTCAGGTATCTAGATATCTGTCCTTCTTTTGTTACAGGACTGTGAGCCGGCTGGATTAAACAACGTTCAAGGTGCCCTTTGGACAGGATACATACAGGATGTTTTTGGGTAAATTGACGGCTAGACTGATTTTTTTTTCGTCCACAAACTTGATGTTATGCTTATCTGTGCACTGAGTCAGTATGCTGTTTTCAGGTATGAATGTATAAAGATGTAACATGTATATTTATTTACATATTTTTGTGTTTATGGGCCTGTATATAATCACATGTCTATGACCTAAATGATGCAATCTGATGGAGTCACTTTTTCGAAACACAACCTATGGGCCAGAACACTACTGCTTTCTAACATCTGTTCAACTTTCTAATGAGGGCATGAAGCTGAAACAGGTGGGTGTGATAAGCTGAACTTGGCCATGAAAATAAATTTTTTATACTAATTTTCAAAGTATTACCAATGTTTTCATTGTAGCCTTTCTACCACTGGTTATCTTAGCTACTTATTTCCTCTTTTAACTCCGACTGGGTTTTTTTTTTTAAAGATCCAATAAGAAGCGCCCTTTGCTTTGCAGTATATCAGGAGCCCTGTGTATAGAGACAATAGACCTTAGGCCCCGTTTACACAACAACGTTTTGTCTGAAAACACTAAAAAGCAGCGAAAACGCAGTGAAAAAAATCTGCGTTTACATGGAAACCCCAAGGACTGAAAACGCTGTAGTAAGCATGCCAGGCCTGCAGGTGGTGCTATAACTGTCTTGTCCAGAAGCAGCTTCGGGGAGATTTTCACCAAAGTAGAGTTGAGTCGATCATCTGGTGTCCTGGGGAATACTAAGCGCAAAAGTGGAGTAATAGATGCACATTTTGTATGAAGACAGTCAGCAGATACAGCGTATTGAGCAGCACAAGCACAACATGGTAGTCCAGGATGATCGTAATAACTGTATTTTTGTCCTGTTGTATGCGCTCGTGCGAGGCTGAGTGTGACGTCAGCGTTTCCACTGAAAATGCTGTCTTACTGATAACACGGCAACAGTAGCCATGTTTACATGAGGAGTTTTTCGTCTTTCCGAATGGAATCTTTCCGAATGACTTTTCCGAAAACAATAGTATACATGGAAAGGAATATTCCAATCTCTGGTCTACATGCGCTGCTATAATCAAACAGAATACTCACTGGGGCATGCGCAGAAAAACGTAAACATCACGTGATTTATCAAAGACAGAGGACAACAGCTTTTTTTAACACAGTATTGCAATTCTCCATAATGCGAGTGTCCATCCAGTCTTGAAATTATGTTCAGTTCTTTAAAGTTTGGACCAAAAACGAACTTTCCTCCAGTGCTGACTGCTTGCCGCCATTTTTGGAATTGAGGAACGTCTCTAGTTGCGTCATATGTCATATCTGAGCATGCGCTGAAAGAACGCACCCTGACAACTTTCCGTCTGAGTGGATACATGACACCTCAAACGGTTTGGGGAAAGGAATTTCTTTTCTTTCGGAATGAGGTGTATACAAAGGTTAAATTCTTTCCATTTGAGCAAATAAACTGAATGCAAGCAGAATATTTGGGTCCATGTGTACGTGGCTAGTGTCGGCAGCATTTCAAAAGAATCCCACTCCGGAGGCCGTTTTCAAAAGTTTGCATTTCAGCTCGGCTGAAACGCCGTTTCCGTGAAAACGCGAGGCTGAAAGTCAACAAAACTTTTGCGTTTCATCCTAAAACCATTTTCATGTGATGGCTCAGGTTACAACTTCATTCACCATCTTATTAAGTGAAAAAGAAATGAAACATTTCTCTGAAGAAAAGTGGACCACATTTTAAGGTGATTCTTGAGAGTAGGGCTGAACGATTTTAAGAAAAGATTGAGTTGCAATTTTTCTGGCAGATATTGTGATTTCAATTCGATTCATGATTTTATTCAAATCAAGCTTTGGGATATTCACATGTAGGGCTGAACGATTTTAGGAAAAGATCTAATTTTTCTGGCAGATATTGCAATTCACAAATTTTTAATCATCAATAGTGATGATAAATAATCTGTTTTCATCAACTTCTACTCCTAAACAGAGGCTTTGTGTTGTTGACCTACTTACCAGCACTTTTAACATATAGATTGTCTACAAATTTGTAAAACAGAATGTGTATACTTGACACAACAGATCCTGAGTCAGTCAGGAGCGCTGCAAAAAATTGCTGCTTTGGTGATCTCAAAATTGCATTGTCTAAAATTGCGATTTCGATCTGAAAACGATAAATTGAGAGCAACCAATCTTTTTGTCATAAGTTTTTTCGTAAAATCTGTAAAATTCTGCCTTTTTCGTAAAATCTGAATCACAATTCTCCCTCAAGGAAAGTCTAATTTTAAAACCTAATTGCTCACAAAGTGTTACAGGAAGATTGCGTCACAAACATGAGTCATTTCATGAGAGCAGAGGGGGAGATGTTTTCCATGAGGTTGTCATACACTCAGAATAACAATACAAACACACTGGAGAGCAAAGACAGAATTTTCTAATTAAAATAGCTTTATTTGCCCCCAATGAGCGGTTGCTGAAGATGCTGATCTATTTCTGAAAGTACACATTTTCTGTTCTGAATAATCTTTTGGTGCTTCAAATTTGTGAAACAAAGGCCTAGATTTCAATAAAACAAGATTTGAATTTTCACCAAACTTTTCAGTGAAAGTAAAAATAAGACTGCGGGGGATTGAAGTCCTGATCGTCAGAAACCAAGAGTAAAACCAGTTTAAGTATTCTCTGATGAAAGCATTAATTCTTTTTAATAACTCTCCAACTTTTACTCCTCAATCTTGGAAGGTATGTTGGATTGGAGGATTTTGGAATTTGATAACTTGCAGATTCAGAGATAAATTTCACACTGTGCCTTTGGATCTGACCCTCCACTGAGTTGAAAAATCACTGATTCAAAAGGAAACAGAGAAAGTAAAGTTCTGTCTCATGGCAGAAGTTTCTTGTAAAAAACTGTTCGATCATTTTGCAAGTGTGCTTGGATGAAATTGGTCTTCTGTAAGGCAGGGGACGCAGAGACAAAACATTTTCAGGAATTAAATGGCATTCTCTTTTTTCTACTTTGTACTCTGAGTTCTTATCGTTGCTGTCTCTACTTGTAGGCAGAAATACTGAGGGCATAAAAAATCTGAATTTGATGAATAGCTGAAAGAACATCCAAAGGTGAGTGTTGTCACATCTAATTAAGCAAAGTTCCAGTTACATTAACTTTATGATCAAACACTTCACACTCACTATGAATAACTTTAACATTGCTGGCCTGAAATGACGGTATATGTTCTATATTGCTTCCACCAAGGGGTTCAGTTCAGTTCATCTCTGTACGGCACCCTTTTTGTGGAGTTTCCTTTGATTAAAACTGGGATGGATCCCCAAATTACTGACCAGTACCATCCCACTTTTTGGTACCATTTGGTTGAGGTTCCAGACAGACCAATCCTACACCAGAAGTCCGTTGATTGGTCAAAAGAGTCATCACTTCCAGTGCTACAGCAGCTGTATTTCTTCTTGCAGCACATAGCCTTCATTGAAACAAAACTTGATAGTGCTTTGTAACAAAGAGCCAATGCCAATCCCAGACAAATTGCTGGATTCTTGTACCGATGCTCTTTGTTCACTGTGTCATATTTTTCCATCTTCTTTGGAGGAACTACTGTGTCAAGCTGCTATGCTGTCACACTGTTAAGTAGCTTATGCAGCTATCAACATCTGGCTTACACACCGCCTACCAAGAAGGGTTCGAGTGGCTGTGGAAACACAAACAGGATAAGGCTTTACCAATCCAACCTGTACTAAACTGTACTGAGCCATACTAGACCGCTTGGTGGTATCGGGGCTTAAGATGTCACCTACCACCAGCAAAGACTTTGGCTTGGTTAAAGGCCACTGTCATAATGTTAGAACATCTCTACTACCTGGAGTTTATAACCTTTAGACAAGTTGGTTCGATAGAATTCAGAGTTGTATTTAAAGAAGAGGTACCTCCATAGTAGCTTTACATTATTTACAGCTGAGAGTCCCTTTTTTCACACAACAATGTTTTGGAAAGCTCTTATTTCAGCCTCTGTCTGAAACTCCTCATTTTGGCTGCTGTTTCTTTACAACTCCTTGCTCCACAATTGCCCCTCCCCTTTCCTCTGATTGGTCAGCCCTCGAAGGCCTGTCGGAGCAGAGCTCGGTGTTTGAGGCCCACCCCTTATCCATGGATTAGTACTATCTCGGACAGGGACTGTTTTGATCTGTTTACAGACAAATTCAGGGATTTCCACATCATATGAACATGACGCAGTTAGAAACTCTGTTCACGATTGGTGTGGACATCCAGCATTGTAACTTAATACCTCTATACCTATACCCTCTCTTTAAATGTGTAGGAAATCAGTTGTTTTCCAACATCCCTAGTTTCATCAACACTGCATTGTCTTTCACATAATGATTGAGGGGAGAACACAAGGCAACCTTAATTCAGTCAACATTCACTTTATAAAGTTAATAAACAACTCATACCATCTTTGACCTTCTATGATAAAACTACTAAAGGATAAAATCAAATCCATAACCAACAAATTTGCCCTGCAAATTGCATTTAAACTTAGTTTTAAACTCAGAACCATGGATATTTGATTTAAAAAATAATTAAAAGAAGCTCAACAGGATAATTAGTAACATTTTTCAAAATTGCTTTGAGCTTTTCAGCAAACAATTCATAATCAGTTGTTCATTGTGTGTATGAGTGGGTGTGTGTCCCCTGAGCCTTTATTAACTGCAAACAAAGCCCTAAAATAAAGATAAAACTTTTATTGCTGGGAGGTAATCTGGTCCGATCTGAGTCATCAGCCGACAGAGAGACACAGCACACACAACTGCAGAATAACACTCAGGTTTGGATCTCATGAGGATTTATCAATGAAAGTTTGAACTACAGACTTGACAAGGCAGAGAAGAAGAGTGTGTGTGTGTGTGTGTGTGTGTGTGTGTGTGTGTGTGTGTGTGTGTGTGTGTGTAAAATCTCATTTACCTCAAGTCGAGACATTGATTCTGGTTATTTGTTGCAGCAGCAGGACCACAGCTGAAACAAAGAAAAACAACAAAGACAGGTGATTTTAAAACAGGATTTATCACTCCTCAGAGCCCAGTTTGTAAGACATGACCAAAAATCAAAAGTTATGAAGTGTTCTAATAAAGTATCTTCCCATGGCTCTGTCTCCTGAGACAAAATAAACTGAAACTTTCAGCTCATGGGGAAATGAATCATCCATCATTTCAAAGTCTGCAAATATATCTGACATTTAACAGTTATTTTCCTGGAAAGCAGATTAACTTCAAATTTTTTCTTTGACCTTGAGAAGTCGAAAGCTTTGCAGTTATGTCTAAAAATAAAAGTGGGAGTACAAAGTATGTTGTATGAAAATAAACCAGAACTGAAATGCATTGTAAAGTAACATGAGAGGACTTTTAAATCTAGATCTAAGTATTAACGTGACATTGATTTTGGAGGTCTCATGACTTATTAACACCACCTAATTATTAACTCATTATCATGACCTCTGCCATGGCTGCTGAGTGAACACAGACATCACAAAGGCCTTTCAATCCACACAGGAGGGAACATGATAAAGCTCTTTTATTACTTTCATCAAACGGTTTGTTCATTTTCAAGTCACGTGTGCACACCGCCCTGTTTCTACAATCTCATGAGAGTCGGCTGTAAAACAACATTAAACACAATAAAACTGCAATTATTACACAAACTGGACAGCAGCACAGACCAAATGTGTTATCTGGTCTTTAAATTAAATTTGGAGACATAGACTTTTTTTTAATAGCTTTTTTTATGAGCAACATCTAATCACAGGTCATTTAATGGGCTGTGGTCATGCTTTTAGTCTGAAATCAGAACAAAGTCTTCTGAAGTACCTCATATTTTGCCCTTTGGGACCCGTTAAGGATGTTGTAGCACCTGGCAAAAATTGATTCGATTGGCAGAGGAATGTAGGCTGGCAGAAGGCAGAGTAAAGACCTGACTTCTGACAGTTGAATTGCAGGTTACGACGTGTCGTAGGAACGGAACATATATATATATATATATGGCTCCTGTTTGTAAAGGTCTGAAATGTTGATCGCAGCAGCAGAACACTACCTGCGTTTGGCATTCAGCTGCGACCTTATCATTCCTCACAGTCTTATTTTACATGACATTTGAGGAGTGATTTGAGGAGACATTTGAGGAGTGATGAGATGATATCTTGAAATCTCTGAGCTGTTTCCTGCAAGTGGATTCAGGGGAGCCTGTGGGGCTGTTCCCTGCAGGTGGATGCCGGAGAGTCTGTGGGGCTGAGAGTGTATGAGCACAGCAAAGGTGCAGGAAGAAAAAGGAACTGACAGAGTGGAAATAGAGATACCAGAAATGTGACAGGTTAACCGCAAAATTTGAAGGAAACATCCGTCCGGTGGTGGTCAAAGCTTTAAAAGTGTGCAGTGGAGCTTGTCTTAAGTACTTTAAAGGTGTTATTGCCTTAACCTGGAATTTTATCTTAGTTGTTCTGAGAAATAATACTACATTCCTCATAAGTGTGAATGACTGACCCAGAATCTAAAACTGATATTTTGGTCTGGTCCAAGTCCTAACAGTACTACAGCTCAGAGTCATGTTATAGACCGTCAATGTGAATCATGAATCACACTTTTACTTTCACAAACAGAGCTGCCTGAAAAAGAGCCACCTACTTCGCAGCTGAATGACAAATCAAAGTGTCTGCTGTGAAAATGGCCAATTATTGAAATATCACGTTGAGGAAAATGCAGCCTCGACAGAAGCAGCACTCTCTGAGAGCTTTCTGGTTACAGTATATTAGCTTTTCCTAGAGTATTTTGATACATGTGGTAGAGGTTTATTTTATGTTGCCTCTTTGAGAAAAGTAGTATTCTCAAAAGCTCCGAGGCTTTTTGGTGAACCTGGAAACCCTCTGACCCTGTTACACTTCACAACAGTCCGCCAGACTAACAAGTTTAAAGCCGCGATTTGAAAGCTCAAGCCACAACACTGAAGTTTGTCAGGGCCATTGTAAGACAACCTTTTACTTCAGGGTAATGACAGCCTGAATTTGTTGTAGTGACATTTACTTTCGAGGATGATTTTCAGCCATCATCAGTTATAATTTAAGTGTGTGCAAACTCAGTGTTTCTCTTATAAAAAGCCTGATTCAGAGGCATGATCTCATATAACAAATGAGTCCCCTAATTTATGCTTCTTCCTGGGCAGGTGCATTAAAGGGTCAACCCATTAACGTCTGGCGCCTTTTCTCACCTGTACTGTGTGTGACAAATAACCGGATGCTGCTGTTTCTTCTTTGTCTTAACAGTTTGCCACTCATAACCTCCAACAACAATCCTATTGGGCAGAAATTAATAAATGATCTGATAATCAGCTTACTATTTTTATCATTTATCAAATATATGAAGTTCACTGAAAGAACAAAATGTCCCAAATCCATAAAATACATAAAACATGGATACAGTCACAGAGAAACTTTTCATGATGGTGTATTGGAAAACTGTATTGGAAAAAAGTACCTTTGCAAGTATAATTTAAAATTGACAGAGCTTTTTTTTACACTGTGTATTTTTACAGAATCTGCCTGTTTCGCAACAGGAAACTGACAAGGGGCCTACCTTTCATACGTTGCTGCATTGTTTATGATTGTTTATGTAGTCTGTGTTTCTGCTCGATCCTGTTAATAGGTTCTGAAGAGGTGCTGCATACTCGACCTGGCCTGAAGAGGCATTTAATGTTATCCAGGCATGAACCTTCATAATAAAACACTAATGCTTGGTGGTTTAATTCAGACCTCTTTACGCAAGTCGCAAGTTTGACTCTTAATACAGTTGCTACTTTGGTCTCCCCGTGCTCTTCATTTAGATCAGGAGAAGCACTTATTAGCCAGCCTAATTGTCAAAGGATATTCAGCATTTGTATCAAGATTTGATGCTGTTTGGATGTAAACTATTGCTTCATTGAGAAATTTGATCATCTTATAGGACTTGTTGATCCAAAAATGAACTCTAAAAGGATTTTAGTTCTGAGAGATAGAAACTTATATTTATTACTCATATTTATCTGTAGTAATTAGAAATTAATTGTATGTCAGGCCATTTATTGGACATATTGACTCTAAATGTCTCTTACTGGTCTCATGAATAATTGATAATCGGTTTCATTCCGGCCCTGAAAAATCAGTATCAGTACACCCCAAGTCAAAATATCATTAAATGTGACTGTGTCAGGGCATAAACAGCATGTAACATTTTGTGCCGCTATTATTCAGGAGCTGTATAATGTGTAGTTCAAGGTGTTCTGGCACAGCAGAGTCTGTAATAATTAACTATCTCAGCAGACCTGACCTTGTCTGAAAATCTACAATCAACCGCCATAAAGTGAACACCCAAGGCGTCTTGTGATGCTGTGGATGTGATGACGCACAGCAGATAGGCTTGTAAAAATATAGGCTGATAAGATCAACAAAGAGACTGCAGAGTGTTTGTGAGAGTGTGTTTATCTTGAACACACAAAACGCTCTAGAGTTATCTTCAATACCTTTAAGAACTATCGGCAGTTACCAAGTCTGAGACTTAACACCCGACCTTAAAATAGTCGAGCACATGACACACTGTGAAACCTCAACTTACCATTTTCACTCCTCTTCATTTTACCAATTCATTACACAACTTCAATTGTGTTCATGAGTGAGCTTTAGGAGTGCTGACTAGTTGGTCCCTTCCTCATTTTAAGCACAACACATGGATTAAAATTAAAGATAAGTTTAAACTGACTGCATACAGGGATGGCCTCCTCAGTGAAACTGAGTATTGGTTATAAATCAAAGCCCCTTTTATTTAAATGAAGAGGAATAAATGATGGGTCATGTGTAATGGATTAGTGCAAAGTCATCACATCTCTCCCCCCTGCTCATGTGTTTCAACCATAGACTGTATACAGACACATTATATAATATATCTATTTACAGTCAATGGTGTGAACCCCAACAACTACATTAGACCTGACTGATGTGTTCAACCACTGAACTAATTTCACTGCTATGATCATGAACCAGTTAATAACGACATAGTTTGCTATGGGGATCTTTGCTCCTTTAAAACAGAAAACTGAATGAAATAAAAATAAGTTTTCAGCACTTTAGTTCAAGCTTCAGGAAACATTTTCACCATTTCCAGATCAAACACCTGTTTGTGTCTTTGTGAAATGAAACATTGACAAATTGAACCTCAATAAAAGCCGTCTGCAGTTGCTGCCATGAAGTGCTTTCTTTCACAGGGCTTCAGCAAATGGCATGATTTCTGCATAAGAGAAAAGCTTCAGAACTGTTAAACCACACCTAAAAAAGCTGCTGCTGTGGGTGGCTCGAAAACTGGCATTCAGTCTGTTTTTTCCCCTTCTCTCACATTGACTTCCACAGAAGTGACAAAAAGGTGTTTTTCTATCAGATAAGCAGGGAGTCAAGCAGAAAGTCAAAAGCTGATTTAGTTTCTGGCTCTGCAAATGTTTGCAGATCAAACACCCTCAGATGCTGATGGAGGAGATATGAGCAGCTCAGGGCTGGAGCAGCACGCCATCTAATGGACATTTGAAAGGACAGACCCACTGTTTTTCCTGTGTGAGGCTCTTTCTAAATTGACATGAAAGATTCTCGAAGTTTCCCATGTAAAAGACTCAGATCCGAGTGTCTGAGTGAGCAACTTTGAAACTATGAGGAGTTTGACAGTTGGCTCTGTGAGAATTTTAACACTGCAGATGCGATAGATTATTTCAAATATACATCTATAAACAAATCATTAAGCACTATAATTTAGACCAATAAGACAAGTTTGTGCATTTTTCAATAAAAAATTGGAACTGTCTTTATTTCCCAATAAAAACTGGCTGAATCAACCTTCACATAATACTGTTGTTTTCTTCAGATTCAAACATTGTGTCTCAGAGAGACACACAATGGAAGACACACAAATATATAACAGATATAGTGACAGATCACTAAGGATACATTTCAGATAAAGCATTCACCTTTCCACACTGAGCAAAAAGGGTTCAATTTTCAAACATGCAAGTGCGCGCGCGTGTGTGTGTGTGTGTGTGTGTGTGTGTGTGTGTGTGTGTGTGTGTGTGTGTGTGTGTGTGTGTAATACAGAGACAGAATGAAGGAAACAGATATGGAGGAAGGAAGGAGATAAAGACGGCAGGAGGGTACGCATAAATATTTTGGGGAAACACATTCCATGTTGGTTTGCTCATGAAGCTGCAGCACAGTGCTGCTAACATGACACTAAATAACATTACATCTCATTACATTAGACTACCGTGATTGGAAACTCAGCTGCTCAACATGTTCTGCTCTAATCTTATGATAAACAATGAGGATACTGTACAAATATTACAACAGGGCGAGTCCACGTGGGAGTGTTTAATGCATACATTATACAGGGACAGATACTTCAACTTTTAGCTGTACTAATGTGGAAATATAACAGATATCAAGTTTTTAAACCACTTTAAAACAAGTTTTCCATGAATTGTAAAAAGAAGTGGGATCACAATGGGATTAAACAGCTTTCACTATGTTGTCATTGCGTCTCTTAGTGTATTCTGTGAGGACGGTACCAAACTCCTGTTGTTAAATCAGTCGGTTTTCAGATGTTTTCTCTCCCCAGGACTAACCCCTCAGCTCTTTGATTAACATGTTAACTTTTTCATCACAAACAAGCACACATTAACACATCGGCTGACTCCCAGAGTGGATATGCCGCACCATCACACTATCATCCATTAGAGGAAAAGTTTATGAGACTTATTTTAACTTACCAAAGCGACCGGACGTGCTCTTTCTCGGGTTTCGTACCCGCGGGTAAGATTCCGCTGAACCTGTTGAAGGTGTCAGTCAGGTAATACTGCTGGACTTATCGCTGCTTTGCATTTTTATTGCGGTCGGTCAATCGGGTAGTTAGTTAGACTTCAAACTCTGCAACATGCAGCGCTTCATGCCCCGCCGTCACTGTGACGTCAGCGCTCAGGCCATGTGACAGGAAATGTAGCTCTGGGAAATAAACAACTGTTCTTTATTAGTCTACTTACAAACATATATTAAACCGTTTATAACCGATTTACTGAACTCACTGACAGGTATATCTATATTTTTGTGTGTTCAATTTTTTTTCATGTAAAAACAAAACAGGGGAACACACACACACAATCATAAGACCAGATATTGTTGTAACACCACCAATTCTACCAACCAGGGATAATATAGCAGTCCTATGATCATTTCAATATTTACCCTCTTTCATCACAATCACAATTATTGTCAGGGCTGGAAACCAGTGCATGCAGATTTCATTGGAAATAATGCACCTCAACACAAAAATAAATCACTAAATAAGTGAATATATATATATATATATATATATATATATATATATATATATATATATATATATATATATATATATATATATATATATATATATATATAAATGGAAATAAAGGTCATTCACTTTAGTAAAAACGTTCCTTGACCAAATATCTGTGAAGTAGAAATTGACACTATAAACACAGTAAACACTTTATTTTGAGATATACACAAAAATCCTGTAAGAGCACAGTTTCCCTTTAAAATTGTTGTAATATGACCGCCTGTAGACTATTAATGTTTGGAGTGATTTTGATGATCTGCAACTCAGCAGAGTTATTGAATATTTTTGTAGCACTTGTGAGTAATTTTTTGAGCACACAGGATGTCTTTACCTGAAGAAGGCTGAAGCACTTTGTCAGATGTATGGTTGTAACTAAAAGCAGTCTGTGACTTTACTAACGTTTCTTGTTGTAGTTTTGAAATGGGGTGGTCCAATTAGCTATACTTGAAAAGCTTGACTCCTTTGGGGGTTTTTTACGACTGTTTTTAATATGTAGGCCTAAGTTTTGCTTTGTCAGATGTAGCAAATTAAAGATCACACTAAAGTTGAAGGTTTTTTAAAAATAACTCAAATCTAATCTGTAATCTAATCTGTAAGTTCCATTTGTTTTTCTACACCCCCAAACAATACTTCTGAGAGATGTAGGAACAAGTCACTCTTAAAATAAAAAAACCCTCTTTGCCACCAACATCCAAAACTTGAGTCTGAGAAAAGGGTTTACTCACACTCACTGATGAGATTCAGATGTCTGTCAGATTTATAGATAGCGGCCCAGTTAGTCAGACTTCCACCCACCATGTCTAAACCGCCAGTGTCTCAGCTGTGATACAAGACTCAGACATTCCTATCAGGATACACTTTCACTCTGACCTTCTTGGGTAATCCTCACCATCAAACACCCCAGACAAACCACTTTATCTCTGGAGTCTGGCTTATCTATCAGAGGGGATACTTTTAGTTTTCAAGTGTTCACGACAAGACAATGGATTACAGATTGGAGGAATCTTTTTTTGTCTGAGCCAGGGGTTCAACAACAAATTTATTAAATGGAAAAAGGACACTCAGCAAACATAATGTTGATATATTTATTTTCATTCAAAAGATCATGATATTTATTTTATTTACACCCCCTTAAGTTGAATGTTTAACTCACTACAAAGAGACTGCTTGAAATGACATTCTTCCACATTTACAAGGATATCACTTACACAAATCCCTGAGTTTACACATAATATGCTTAAAATGTTGCCATTCATTCAATTTTTACCAAGAAGAAAGATGTATCATTTATGGAAGCTGTGTATTAGAGGATTACAACATACACATGAATGAACAAAAGCAGTTTTGCAATGCAGATATGATTCGGTAACAGATTACATGTGTGGGTGCTGTATTTAAAGTAAAAACCAAAAGAAAACTGGTTTGCTATTTGTGTGTTTGTTTCACTGTTCTTGATTTTTTTTTTTCCCAAAATAAGGAGTTTATTCTGAATTCCAAACCATCATAGTTCATCTTTACTCTACAGGTCTTAATATCGATGATGTGTAAGGCAATAAATAACACAATGACAACAACAATCACTCACTTGTTCAATACAGCTACAGCTATGCTGCCACGGATCCATCAAATGGCCTAATTAGCAAGGACATTTATTTCCAAATCATTGCGGAAATGGAAAATGTGCAACCACATGTTTTGTGAAAGAGTGCAATTACAAATACCAAGTGCTTAAAAGGACACACAATTTCAAAAACATTAACTTTAAGCTTTGTCTCCCTTCAAAAGAAAGCACAGAGTAGGATTTAGTGCAATAGTTGACTGAGCTTTAGCTAAATAAGCTGAATTATTCTTAAAGCAGCCAAATAAGCAGATCAATTATCAAACAGAGATGGATATATTTCTGGCAAAAGTGCTATGTGACGCATTGAGAAAAGAGATATTGAGTATATCTGTTTTGTTTTAAAATTTGAGCAGACACTTCCTGGATTCCAGTGTTGTAGATCGTTTCCTTTGTCATTTTGAGTAATGGGCGAATGGAGACTCCTCATTTACTTTGCCCTGGAGAGAAACAAGGTAACAGAAAACAAGTTTAAATGAGCAATATTAATTAAGTGGGGACCCCATTAGGGACTGAAGTGATGTAAATAAAGGAGCCAGATAACACACACTAGCATTGTTCAATACAGAAAAGGTCCAGCAGACATTTTGTTATCATAATAATGCTTGATGTTTGATTTAAACGTGCAGATATTTAAAAAACAAACAAACAAACAAACATATATTCATATGTCCCCTGAAAAAAATAAATCCCCGAATCTGCGAACTGCTGAAAACAGTCAGTTCTAAGATATAGCATGGTATGGACA
Source organism: Halichoeres trimaculatus (assembly GCF_033239565.1). Classification (NCBI taxonomy): domain Eukaryota; kingdom Metazoa; phylum Chordata; class Actinopteri; order Labriformes; family Labridae; genus Halichoeres; species Halichoeres trimaculatus. Next base: position 13,045,324 of record NW_027437182.1, on the reverse strand, counting down.
CAAGACCCTCACAAGAAATAATGAGGTAATCTAAACCTACTAAGGAGGACAATATAGAGACAAAAAAATATCACTTCTCTAAACATGTCTTTCTACTTTCCTTCTGTCTTCTTCTTTTTACAACAGACGACTAGTCAGACATTCTGACTGCGAATCATAGGTTTTGTTTACTCCATTACATGTTATATGAGCTGCTGGCAGTGTCCTCTAGCATTGCTCTTGCTTTTAGAATTAATTAACAGAATGAAGAAGGATGCTGATTAGATTTGTTTGAACACATGTGCTGACAGACAAACACTATTCATGTTTCTACATACGTTCATAAGCTGTGCACACTGCCATAATGTAACACTTGTAACAGCAGCTACTGTCGTGTGACAGTTAAGATGTACAAATAGAGACAGTAGGTGTTGTCTGATAGTGTTTTGCTTTTGCCTCTGCAGAGACATTGTGTTTCTCAGGTTGTAGACCTGAAGCTTGGTCATGTTTTCACTTCAAAAGGCATCCAAAAGTGTCTGAATACCTCATGATGCACCAATGACACCAGTGCACCAATTTTAACGATAAGCTTTTGTGCTAAGTCATTTAACTGCTCATCTCTGTTTCTGAGGCCTATTTACACACCCAAGCTTCCTGTTTGCGTGAAAGAGACCAGAACACCGCTCTGTACTCACTGCTGAGGAAGGAAGACAAAGAAGTGACATCTCTGATGAGGACTTGTTAAAATGCCATACAAATAGCCAGGTTGACGATTAAATTTCCTAAGGAGGGGCCAAGTTTCTAAAACCAGTCACCAGGCACTTTGTTTTGCCCCCTGCTGGTGGGTACATTAGTCATCTTGCACACATAAAGTGTTACCTTTATACATTTTCTTGAGGCCATTGGTGGTTTTCCTCTACACCCCTCTTGATTAAGTGTCAATCTATTTAGTACTTCGATATTTGTTCATTTAGCTGTTTGTCCCTTCTACAACAATGTGTAGTGATTTTTTAAAAGAGTAAATCAAGATGAGATGAAGAGGGGAAAAAATCCTCTGCTGCTCACTCAATCTGCTCTCTGACTTACCAGGGGAACATCTTCAAGCCTCTCAAAGTTGGACCTCGGTGGGTCAAAACATTTCACAGCAGCAACTACAAGCCCCAGGATGAGGACGATAAAAAAGATGCACAGGACAGCAACAAGGCCAGGATTTGCAGCTAGGTCACCTGTCTTCTTCTCTTCTGTAAGACCTAAAGGAAGGTTAAAAAAAAATGAGTTGGCTTCCTTACAGCACAATTGGTGACTAGATTTACCAGCAGAGGGCTCTAAAGTGCACATGTAAAGCAAAAACACACCAGCAGCAGAAAAGTCCTATAAAAAAAATGTAATGACAGATCTACATGAGCAATTTAGGCAAATCTGTTTTAGAGCAAATATTGACAAGCATGTTTAATCATCTCTCCTCATGTCATATCTCAGGTAGGGACACGTGCTTTTATTAGAGCTGTTTGATGAATGATTCAGTGCAATTTATTTCACAACACACCAGAGAAGCTAATGGAGGTTGCCAATATAACAACATGTGACAGTTTATGCTCTTGTTTTACTTTTACTCTAGTGTTTTCTGGGTATATCTGACAAATTTAACTTTATACTTTTGTATAGCTGTTTTAAAATGAGGTGTTATTTGGAATTTGCCTTTATTCAAACTGTGTTAGCTTTACATTATTGTCTCTCAGTGGCGAACCGTGAGTACTACAGCTGGGCCTTCACCTCAGCCCTCACAGCCCAGAAAAGAAATCATAGCGGAAAAAAGTAGTTAACAAAAAACATTTTCATTGAACAAATAAAATAAAAAAGAGGCTTTACCTCAAACAATGACTAACATTATTAAGTGAGTTTACAAAACTTACTAAAATAACCTAAAATGATGAAGAAAATGTCTTCAGTTTATGTCTTTGCCAATCTCATACATAAACTCGTTACTTTTACCCATCGAGAGTACTGGCAGGCTGCCAACACTCCTGAACATGGAGGGAGTCTCCCATTTTTTAAACCCCTTCTCTGGCTGTTTTCCTGGATTGTGATTTCTCCAGGTTGTCCCCTCCACTTTAAGTATGCTCCTGTGATCGCTAATATTTTTTGAAAGTCAATCAAGTCCCGTACTTGGGCGTCATATCGAAAACTCAAAAACCATCCACCCCCTCTCTCATAGTTGGTTTGATCCAAAGACGCTGCAGGAGACCTCAGAGACGGAGACAGATAACTGTGCTGTACTTGTTGATGAAGAGTTGATCAGAGCATTAGCTGTCTTCTATATGTCTTTTTTGGAGTTGAGATGACATGTCGTGAGTTAAACTAACGTAGCTCTGCTCTAACGCAGCATCCTCTTCAATCAGGAGCGTTTAGAGCAGCGTGAACCTTATAGACAGCGCTCTGTCTTCCAAACAGGAGAGAGTTCAGGTGGAGGAGACTGACTGAGCCAGTGAAAGAGAGGGAGAATTCAATCCACAATGTCTTGTTAAGTGCCCGTGATAGATGAAGTATTAAGACATAAGCACTCGCACGAGCGCGGCCAGATGAAATTTTTACTCGCACACGCTGAAAAAGATGCTAACAGGCTAGCCACAACTTCGCACTCGTTTTCTGTCATTACTTTCACCGCTCTCACCACTGCCCAGTGCCCACTGTTCGGACTTCACGAAGGCCTATGATCTTCTGTTTTTGTCCCGCCCCCCAAAAAATCAAATCGTGATTGGTCAATTTTCCTGTCTTTCTCCAAATCAAAACGCATAGCCTGGCCTTCGTGAAGTCCTAACCACTAAACGAGCCAGCAAACTGGGCTCTGATGGAGATAACGTTTCAAGACAGTAACCCTTTCATTGCTGATGTGAACTTTGCAGTACACTTAATTTAAAAACTTATATAATGTATTAAATGTATTTTATTCAACTAAATGAGAAATTATATATATACATATATAGATATATGATACGTATATTTTTTAGTCCAGATTTTTTAAGGAATTCTCTGAAGGCTTAGAAGTCCCTGAAGGTTCCCCACTGTTGTCTCTATTGCTAAATTTTACATTGTACAATAAAGACAAGGAGATCATGAGCTGATGATGACAATCTTCTTCGCTTGTAGTGGCATGTAACCCTGAACTCTAACAGTAGGCTGACCTGGGCCTGTTGTGTTCATGGCTGTAGTCAAGACCGGTGATGTTGATGCTGCTGTGAGTGTGACTCCAGTGGTTTCTGTCTGTTCATGTGTTGTGTTTTTAGTCGTTGCATTAAGGGGTGGAGAGCTTGTTGTCTGCGTGGCCTCTGTCTTGTTGTTGGTTGTTGGTGTGGAAGCTGCAGGTGGAGGTGTTGTTGTAACATTTCCTGAAGTGACTGCAGCTGTAGTTGTGGCCTGGGTTTTCGATGTCAGAGGTTTCTCAGTGTTGTTAGGAGTGGGTGAAGTGACACTATTATTCTTCGTGACAGATGAGGTGGTTGGGTTCCCAGTAACTTTTATGGTCTGTGTGACCTGTTTAGCTGCAGAGGTGGTGGTTGCTGCTGCAGAGGAAGTGGTGTTGCCTGCAGAGGAACAAACATGGAGAAAAGCCATAAGATGCATGAAAGAAAAAGCCAGCACTGATGAGTTTTTTTTTTTTTTTTTTGTTATCTCTTAATGAATTAATGATGGATTTAGGCTGTTGACGCTTATAAAATGAAGAGTACATGCTGCATATACATAGACTGTATAAAACATGGATGTAGTCTCGCCGCCGTCACCTATCTGTTTCTGAAACGGAAAATGAAGCACATCGGCTATAGCGGCCATATTGGTAGTGGCAGGGGCTTAGCCCACAGCCATAGGGCGCCTGTCAGTCATGTGACCCTCAGCTGTGCCACTTATTGGGGGAGCTTGCAATCTTAATATCCTCCGAACGGCCGAGTTAGAAAAAAGTTCACCCCCTGTACAGTGGGAGCCGGTCGTAAAATTGGCAACTCAGACAGGAGACGTTTTTTGAACCAGGCTGTAAATAGGTTAATTTCTGCTTTGAAAACGACTTTTTTTGGCTTGGTGTTTTTGACTTCCGCTACTTCCGGAGCCAGCCTCAAGCGAACACTCGAGAAACAGCAGATTTTAGCACTTCCGCATTGTCTTATATTCTTAGACCAGAGGTTGCCACTTGTGCATATAGCTGAAAGTCAGCATGTCATTCACTTTAAATTATTCCAAACACCAGCCTGTCTGTTGTAAAAAATAACCAACTGGGAATTCAGTGTTTGAAACAAAATAGTAGAATTTATCAAAACGTCTCTGTTAGAATTGTTGTTTTTGAACTATTAATTTACTGTTGTTTACATTTATTTCCAAATGTCAAAGCCACCATTTTTACAGTCGCAGAGGAAAGCTCATCCTTTACACTCTTTTTGTTTTGTCAGAAAAGGCGCAGGCAGAGTAAGGAGCAAAGGTGGTCAGTCATAGAGCCAGTCTGCTTTTCTGATTGAATTGTAGAGTGTGTGAAACCTTCTCTAAAGTTGGTGTTAAAGCTTAGCACACCAAAATAAACACCAGGGTTGCAATTTTGTATGCAGAGTGTCTCAGCGCTTAGCAGCCCCCAACCGGGTGAAAACTGACCTGTCACAACTTACATAAAGACATTTCACAATCCTTGCTTCTACAGAAGACTGCTATTCATGCATTACAATAAAATACCCTAAAGATTGCAGCAGTATTTCCCAATACAGGAAATGATATTCAGTATATAGTGCTTGGTTGTGAAAAAGGAAGAGAAAAATAATGACCAAGATGAGTTGGATGTCATTTCAGGCCTCCATGTTTCTCTAAACAGGTTAAACTTGAGAAAAGAGCAGCTAGCTAAATATTTTATTACCAAGATGATGAAGCCTTTTGGATAGATTGGCCCATCGGTACATGTAGCTCTGGTGATAGTGGCATGCATTGCTCTGATACAGGATTTGACTTTGCAACTGCCCAAGTTACTAAAATATGTGATTATAAAGTGATATCAAGTATGTGTGCGGGGTTTGCCTCTTTTCACCGATTCTGTTCTCACTGTTTAGTCTCTTCTATGTTATGTGATCAGCGCCTTAGATGAACAAAATTATCTACATAATGTGGGTATTGGGGGATAAAAGCTGCACAATTAAATATCATTATCTACACATTTGATAATTTCCACCAATATTTATGATTTCTGATAAGGTGATACTTTATTTATGCTCATGCAATGAAAGCTAATGCATCCTAGAAACAATCTTCAACACGTCAGCCTTATGCATCCTAAAATAAACATCACTCTGAACAGCACCAGGAGCTTCTGAGGGGTTAGAAGAACAAAAGTGACAGTGAAAACATGTCAACAGCCTCTCAACAGTAATTCTGCAAAGAAGTGTAGCAGGAACCACCTAAAAGTGATGGAGCTTCACAGGAAAACCATTACAGTTATTTATAACTGGTGATGCTGAAGATGTGACCTTATCCAAGCTTATGGTTTGGATAAATAAGAAGTTGATATCATCCCAACAGGATTTAAAATATTAGCAAATTAGATATTAACTAAATTCTGATTTTCAGCAATCCATTGTATTACTTCCCTTCTTTAGGCAACTCATAAAATGAGGTCATTTGTCCATAAATTAACCACTAAGAACAAAAGAAGCACTTCACATAATCTTTCTTTTCTACTTGTACATCAACATACATTGTACTTTTCAACAACTTTAGTCAACAACTTAAATTTCTGAATTTTGAACTGAATGTATATAAATCAATGATACTTTATGTGATTATAAGCTATTTGGTTAATATTTTATGAATTATTAAGGTAAAAATCTAAAGTCCATCAGTTCTTTTTATGGGACAATTTCACATGATTCATTTTTGCACACAACATTTGTTTGCTTTATGAAACAATGTATGATTCTAAATCTGGTTTGTTAAAGGTGTGGTGGATGAGTAAGAAGTGCGTAACATAAGCAGGTCATTTATTAAACTGTTACTTGGAGTACTTTTAAAAATGAGTATTTAAAGCTCCCGTGAGAAACTTCCTGTTTTTGTTGATTTAGGCGCCCCCTGTGGACAAAGTGATACCTACCCTGTTTTTGCTAATTTTGCACATGTGTAAGCAATATTTCATGACAAAATGTATCCCATTGCTTTTTTTTTTTAAGATAAATTAACAAGACACTTAAATGCCACTGGAAAATTAAAAAAAAATCTCAATGTACTGTCTGTCATGTGGCGTGACACCTACCCTTCAACTTGGTTATAGGCATTTAAAATTACTTATAGAAACAGTTTTGTTGCTAATGGTGGTGTTGGTGGTCATTAATGGCGATGCCACTAATGAGGTTGCTGTAAATTTCAGCATATCTTTTTATCAGGTTAAATCCCTCAGTGTAGTTCTGAAGTCTAGTTTTGACAGAAGTTTTCACCTCACTTTATAGCTGCCATGTGGTCTGCCATGTGCCTTTTACTAAAGAGTGGCTTCCATCTGGCTATTCTACCATACAGGCCAGATTGCTGCAGACGTTTGTCCTTCTGGAAGTTTCTTTTCTCTCCACAGAGGTCGGCTGAAGCTCTGACAGAGTGACCATCAGGTTCCTGGTCATCTCCCTGACTACGGCCCTTCTCCCCTGATCAGTTCAGATGGGCAGTCAGCTCTAGGAAGAGTCCTGCTGGTTCTGAACTTCTTCCATGTACGGATGATGGATGTCACTGCGCTCATTGAGACCTTCAAAGCAGCAGAAATTTTTCTGTACCCTTCCCCAGATTTGTGCCTCCAGACATCTTGTCTCAGAGGTCTACAGACAGCTCCTTTGACTTTATGCTCGCTTTGTGCTCTGATATGCACTGTCACCTGAGGGACCTTGTATAAACAGGTGTGTCCCTATCCAAATCATGTCCAATCAACTGAATTTACCACTAGTGGACTCACATTAAGCTGTAGGAACCAAACAAGGGTGATCTGAAAGATTGTGAATACTTATGTAAAAATGATGTCTTAGCTCTTTATTTTTGATAAATGCAGCATTTAAAGAAAAAACTTCTTTCATGTTGTCATTATTGGGTATTGTGTGTAGAATTTTGAGGGGAAAAATAATTTATTCTATTTTGCATGAGGCAGTTACAAAACATAATGTGGGAGAGGTGAAGCACTGTGAATACTTTCTGTATTAACTCTGTTATAGATTTACATGTAATGTTGTGTGTTTAACTGAAGTTGCAGTTTAGGTACTTAAGAGATTAACCCTTAAGGTGAGACTGTTTTAGCCAGAGTACAGGTGTAGGTGTGAATTTCAAATGTCAACTTAAGTCAAAGTGAAAGTTATTCCCTTGCTGAAGAAACATTAACCACCCACATTTTTCCAACCTCTGACTTAAATCCACCTGCAGATGACAATATTGTCTCAGGTCATTTAAATGCCCATTACAGTTTGTAAATGGAGCTTGAGGTAAAATTGTTTTGTGAACTAATTGAGCTTTTATCATGGCGTCACTGAGCCGCTGATCATTTTAAGGTTCAGTGTGAGGAATGTTGACTCTGCGGCCTCTTTAATAGAGCAGTATTAACAGTCTGTCAGGTAATGATTTGTTTATGAAGGGAAATGGACAGTTGTGTTTGGCATTATTTGTGTGCCTGTGTTCATGTTTGAAGGGGTGTGTTAGCACATGAATTAGCTGTGTTTGCAGAAGCAGTAGACACCACAGTAGGTTTAGCTCAGGATCACATTCACTGATTAAATATTTGCTTTAATTTCCACCCAGACGTGACCTTCCCTTTTACCTTAAGTTCCTCTCATGGTTCACTAAAAAGCCACTCAGTCCACTCAAGTAGAATGACATCACATTTTCATGGATATACTGACTTGTACACACACACACACACATGAATATAGTTTGTTAACAAAGTTTTCTGACATACAAAGATAGACTGATAGACAACCCTAGCTTCAGAAATTACTGAACAATGCTATGGAAGACATTAAGGATGAACAAAGCACAACATTTCCCAGCCGATTGAGAGAAAAGCTTCAACATACTACCTCACACAAGCCTGTTTTACCTCCCCTCACTGCAGGAAGCTCTCCATTTGCATAACTTTGCATCTTTTTAAGACTTTGACTCAACGTTTAAGCAGATTCTCAAAGAACCAACACATTAGTTCATGTAGAAAATGTTGACTTACCTGTACAGATATTCACTGTGAGCAGGAACAGCAGTACAGTGCGGTACATGGCTGCAGGCATGTTGAAAGAGGAAAAGACTGGCGGTCATATCGACAACTTTCAAACACACACACACACACACACACCGGCTACATCCTTGACAGCAGGATGTGTCGAGCGCCTGAGGAGGAGGAGTACTCTAAGAGGTGGGTTGGTACGTATTGGATCCCTCAGGCTGGTTAGTCAGTGTTTGAACACAGATCTGTGTTTGCTTACAGCTGAAGCTTTTTGACACTGACACATCTATCACGATGATCCAAGCTTGCCAAGAAATTCAGGGTTTACCTTGGTGGAGCTGAAAACTCAGTGTCTAAATATAACTTTGTGACATGTCTCTGTTTATCCCATCTTCTGGTTCAATATTTGTTATATGCTGCTTTTTTGATGTAGTATTTTGGTTTCTCTCATGTTACTGTGGAATTACTTCGTACATTATGATTAAATAGTGCATAATTCATGTTTAGCTTTATTAATGAAGTGTTTTCTGTCTGATATCAGCTTGATGATAAAAACAAATGCTAGCTTGTTAGCTTCAGTAGTATGTGATATGAATAATTGCTTTTAGCTCTTCACGTTAGCCTCTAGCCTTTTTTAGTAGAATCATAATTCTACTAAAAAAAGGCTAGAGGCCCTACATCTACCATAAACTTTACATCCAACCAACATCCTACATGACTGAGCAGCATTTTTCAGACCACAAAAAAAAAAAAAAACGTTATCAAAACCAGGTGACAGAAAACCATGAGGTTCCAGTTAAGCCTTGTGGTTAAGTCACATGCTCCATGTACAGAGGCTACAGTCCTCATTGCGGCAGTTGCTGCTTCAACTCCCAGCCACAACCTTTTGCTGCACGCCTTCCCCAGCGCTGTACTCCCCCCTTTTTCTGTCTTTCTTCAGCTGTTTGATCTAGAAATGCTAAAAGAACTTCAAACTGACATAATTGAACTGAATATCAGTGACCTTTAAAACCAGCCTTGATAAGCAGATAGTTCAGAGGATTCTCAGGCTCAGGCGTTATGTTTAAACTGCTTAGGTTTGCCTACTCTTGTTCTGTACCCCTGAGGGTCTTTGCTGTTGCTCTCCCTGCCTTGACTCTTCATGTATGCACATGAAAGAGAGGGGACATGTGCTCTCCCCACCACATAATAGGCAGATAAGAGGAACTCCCATCCCACAGAAATTAACTCATCCGATCAAATTTTGATTCTTTAGATAAGAGTGATCCTTATCAAAATCTTACTTTCCTACAACATCAAAATCACTTAATTTAGTCACCGTAATAATTCACAAACTTCCATCAACAATGAATTTCTGTTTCTTGAAAGGTCTCCTATTATTTGTCACCAAATTTTAATTAAAGAAAAAAGCACGGCAAGCTTTAGGACTGAATTTCTTTCCAATTTACTTTATTAAAACCAATGGATTGCTGTAATTTTTGTTTTTCATTGTCATAATTTTTAGTTAGTTTAAATATTTAGATACCAAACTCAAATATATCAACAACAACAACAAAAAAATATTAGCAATCAGGATACCTGTTATGTATGCTTGTTTTAGAGTCAGTTCAAAACAATTCACACAATATGCTAATAAGTCCTTCGGTTTAGCTCCACATCACAAAGATTATTTAGTATGCAAACAGATCCAGACTCCTCCTCTGTTACATCTAAGACAGAGTAAATCTTTGACAGAAAGACTCATTATGAAAACTTGACAGCTGGAATTTACTGTACCTTACTGAAAGTTGTGTTATTTGCTGCTGTCACTCTCACGCTAAAACAAAACCACAAGAGTCACAAATATCAACAAGACTGGCACTGAAGCTCAGAAGCTTTCTCCTCCACAGGTTTGGACAGTGGGAGCTCTTCCTGCTGTATGTCAACAGCACTGCTGTCTGGTTGGTGGCTGTCCTCCTGGGAACAAGGCAGAAACCCAAACTGAATTATTTTTACTTCACTTTCACACCCAGAAAACAAATATCTTTATCAGACTGATAACAGAGTGGTAGAAACCTTTTGAGTGAAAAATGTATTGTGTAGAGTGACATACAAACACCAAAATCTGTTAAAAACCACCCTGAATGTTCAACAGTGATTCAGTTCAGTTCTAAATGATAGAGCTTTGTCAATAAAGATCACATCCATGGCTCACTCACTCTGTGTTTGAGGTAGGACATATACGTGTCCCATCCCAGGCTGATGAGGTTGACATACATGACGCGGAATTTGGGTGAGAGAAAGTAGAAGCTGATCATCTGAGAGGCAGGCCACACACACCAGTCAGCCTGTTGAGGAGAACACAGATTAGCATAAACAAACGCATGTAGATTACCCAGCATCAACACTGTTGAATGTTAAAGATGTTAATGATGGATCTCTTGTGTGAATCTGCCTAAACAAACATTTCATTCAAGAAGATGTCATTTGTGAGCGTGGCTGTTGGGGATGTGAGCATTCAGTTGACTAAAAAATTAATCTTTGTCATTCCAGTTAATGGAATTAAGAGCTACAGTGGATAAAGACTCCTGCCAGTTGCAAACAACCACAACTGATGGATGGCATCTGATTGCAAGCTAGATTTGATGTATTCTGTTTTAGAAAATAGAGATGAAGCTGTATAAAAGTCATGCCAGATTAACCTGATGGAACACATGAACCAGACCCATGGATGTCAAATGCAGCGGCTTGCACAGACTTTTTGAAGGGTTCGGGCAAAGAAACAAACAAAGGCACAAACAGTGTGTTCTTGCCACTGAAGACACTAAGGGGCACTGAGGGCACCAAGCACTGCAAGTTTTTCAAGGGCACTTCCCAGTAGGGCACTTTATTATGTTTTAACCAGCCAAGGGGGCAGTTTGTTTGGCCAACCAGAGGAGCACATTTGCATGTTTGACTCCCAGAAGGCCACTGAAGCACATGTTTTTTTTAACAACTGGGCCATGAGGGCCCCCCTGCCCCCCTCCCTGTGCACACCCCTGCATTGACATGCAGGGACAACTGTAGGCTAGTGCTGAAATTTTTACTTTTATCCTAAGTTATTCTTGTCTTCAGAAAAGTCAGCTAGTCTGAATTGAGTGTCATGAAAAATTAAATGTATTATTATTATTATTATTATTATTATTATTATTATTATTATTATTATTATCATTATTATTATTACAAGCCTCCGGCACATTAGTCATACTAGAACATCCCTGGTCTGTAGAGACACAAAGGAAGTCTTAGATCTGATCCCTACGTGACCAAACTGAGTGATGTGCTGGCACAAGTTAAGGAAAGTCAAATATGTTTTTGATGGGTGTTCACCTGAGTTAAACTTCTGATACTAACTACAGAAACAGCACGTGTCTCCCTTTTTGGCAATGATGTGGTTACGTTGGCAACATGTCTTTTAGCACTCATCCGGGTGTTTTTTATCTGTATGGAAGCAGTCAGAGCTTTGAATCCTGACACCATTGTTCCCTTATTTTTATTTCTAATGAGGTTATGTATTTAAAGTACTGGGGAAGCATTTTCCTGACACGTAGAAATGTGAAATATCACTTAAAACTATCTAAACCATGTGGTACAGTTGACCTGTCTGTACAAGGAGTTCATAGCATAGCTTACTAGCTGGTAATCAGGCAACGGAGGCTGAGCTGACCAGCACCCCCTGTTGGTAACATGACATTTAATGATAGTTTTGGCCTTGGCAAACCCACTTAAAAATCACCATCTCTTTAAGAACTTTAAAAACAGTAGAGTTGTTGAGATATGAGTAAAAATAGATCCTGCGTGGTTCTTACCTTATAAAGTTCCCAGAACTTTTCTCTAAACTCCACCCATCCTGCGTGTAAACTGTGTCCCTCCATCACCTCCATACCTGCATCAAACAGAGACCTCCGTCATTGTGCCTCAGTTCAAGGCTTCATCGATACCCACTTCAGATAAGATCAGAGTTTAACTCCTGAAATATAATGATGAGTTTCTAGAAATCAAACATCAGTAAAGCTTATCTCTACACAGATGACCTTCGATCTCCACCTCAACCACATCTTCTGTCGCAACACCATTTCAGTATTACGCCTTTTAGTATCACCTTTGGCTCAATAGACAGTCTTGTGGTTTTGTGAGAAACAGTTTGTGTACACTCAAACTGTGAAAACAAACAGAAACAAATGTTTTTTCCTCACCTACAAAATACATCAGCGCCATTGATGGTGCAGCAACCATCTGGTCCACCACAACCTTCTTGCTGACCGTGCTCAGGGCTGTTCCAACAAACCTCTTGTCTATCCAGGTGTACCAGTAGTGCATTGGAGGACCCATGGAGCAGCCAGATGCAAACATGCGACCTTCAGGCAGAAAGAAGGAAGTGAGCAGAAGGAAATAAAGGCAACATATATTAATGGGTCAGATTAATTTTAGAGGGGTGGTGCAACACTTTACTCAGTGCTTTTGCATTGTTAAAAAGGTATTTGCACATTTCAAATCCACCTAGCTTGTATGTATTGCCCAATCTGTTTACGACAACACAACTTTAGACTGAACTGAAAATCAAACAGGAATAGTTTTGCAAGTTGTAAAGTCATTAAGTCCTGCCTGTCCTATTGACAACCTCTATCTTTACAAGGACCAGCAATCAACAAAAGTGCTGTAGGAGCATTTCAGTTTCAAGAAATCATAACTGCAATGAATTCTTTGTCACAACAAAGTACAACACAGCTTCTCTTCTATGGTCTCCAGTTTCAGATGGAGTGATCCTTCCAGGCTGCAGAAGCTATTCCCACACTGAACAGACAACCCTCCCTTACCTGTCCTCCACCAGTCATGAGGTCTGCTTGGATCCTTATGTTTCTCCCAGCTCTGCTGGGCACAGTCCCCGAGAACCATCAGGCCTCCTCCAGTCAGTGTGTTGGTGATCAACAGGTATTTGCTGTCAAAAATGGTCCGCCAGGTGAACCCTAGCCGTGCTATGAACTCTTTACCCAGTTGAGGAAGCATGCCGCCTAGACCTCAGAGAGAGGACTGTCATCTAAGAGAGAAAAGCTCTGCAGCAACAAGAAGCTCCTTTATGGCACCTGAGAAGAACCTGCAGGGTTGTTTACTGAAATTTTACTAAAGACAGCCAATCAACAAAAAGTCTACAAGAAGGATGTCTAAGGTAGCCAATGAGAGAAAGTGGCTTTTTGGCCACATCTCAAACAAAGTAGTCTTAAAATAAACAAGACAAAAAGACAGAACTCATATCTCCAGCTCACTAGACTCATCTGTCCTCCTCCCCTCAGGCCTGTGTCCACTCACTCTCACTACTCATCATGCGTTCTGTGGCCCTTCTATGAGTCTGTGTATCAGTGTTTATTTGTGTATCAGGGTTTATCTGGATCTGAATCTGACCAACGGGTTCCAAACCATCTTGACCCACCGTGAGGATAACCCCCAGTGAACAGCTGCTTTGAAATCATAGGCCACCCCTCTACTCTGTGATCTCACAGGGTCACTGAACACTCTGGAAAGGCTGATCTGTTCCACAAGATTCTTCACGTGTCAGAACAACAACCCTCAGGTGCATCATAGTGAGGAACAGAAATCTTCACGTGTGTTTTCTTGCTAGGCGCCGCCTTGTTGGTTGTGGCTGCCTATTGCAGCAGCTCTTTCTTCTTTGTCCGTTTCTTGTAGTTTTTTCGTCTCTTTTTTGTCATCTTTGTATTTGGAGTGGATCATTACTTTGAATAGCTCATTTGCTTGACATGGACACCAAACTGTTTGTGTCTTCAGTGATATTTTTGCTATTTTTAGTCCTGCATTGTCTGGAGGTCCTACATGTTACCATGGCTGCATTGTTTACATGTGAAATCAACTGTTTGCAGCCTGTAGCATGTCAATGCTAACTGGTGTAAGGCCTGATGTCTCCCCACAAGGTGAGGAGAAGGAGGTGAGGATGACGTGCTGGTTCTCAGGTGTGAGCTAAGAAGTGATGGCATCAACCTGTCCTTCCAAGATCTATCTCCAATAAGATGCATGAGCTAAACCAGCAACAGAGGGAATACCAGAGGGCAGAGTAGCATCATGCTATTCACAGACATGGCTAACAGAGCTAACACTGGACATGAACGCCACATTGGAAGAACTTTGCCTGCTGTGAGCTGACAGGATCCAGGAGACAGAGACTGAACAGACTGCTGAAGAAGCTCAGTCCTGGACCCTGTGGAGGTGGAGGCTGGCTGAACTGGACAATGATGGACAAGCTGTCATCATCTATTTTCTTATGAACGTCTTTGCATTTTCTATACACTTTCTTACCTTTTTCTTGATTGCTGCTGTGACTCCTCCCTATCTTAGAGTATTTTCTATTCTATTGTATTCTATACTATACATTCACCTTCTAAACTCCAGGCCATGACTCCATTTTGCCTGGGATTGATCACAGCATCTGGAGGCTTGCTGTAGGTTGTTTGACCATTGTATTCTACCCCTTATCTGAATGGTATCTGCTGTTTGTCATGTATTTTCCTGTTTGTGGAGAGTTCCAGTTCTGCCACATGGTTACTGTTTAATTATCAAGAGCCGTCCATACATACTTACTGTATCTTTAAGGTTTGTACTGTTTTTACAAAGGCAGCCTCAAGAATAAAATGTAAACAAAGATTTTCTTTTACCCCAGCTGAGGTCAAAGAAATAAGCAGCAGTGTCAGGCCTGGTTAAGAACTCAAGCTAATGACAAAACTAATGTCCTTCCAAGAAATCTTTTAAAACTGTAGAAATAAAAGTTAAATATCTGTTTAATCTAGTTTAACCCCTAATTCTTAAACATATCATATTTGATACATGAGTTTCAAAGACATCTATGTAATCAATAAAATTTACTTTTTTTTACTTTATTTGTTTTTAAGTTTTCCAATGGCTGTCTGGCAAGCACACTGTAACTGTGAGCGAAGAAGGTAAATCCCTGCCTGAACTCCACCTCTTAGCCTCGTTAGGTCATCTGAAGTTAGGCTCAGTTTCCTTTAAAGGAAGACCACCATCTCTAGCAACAAACAGTAATTCATTTGGAAAGATACAATCTATGTTTCATCTGCAGGAGTACAACCTTGTAAACCAGCCCCAGTATTTAAAGATCCTAAACCAAACATGGTTAACAATAGTAATAAAAACTGAGTGACAACATAATCATGTAATTTAGCAAATTTTATTTGCTATTTTATTTATTTTTTCTTATTCTCATACTTTTAAAAACTCTCTGTCAACTGAAATCCAGCTTAAAAAAACATCATCAGCTACCAGAATTGTTTAAAGACCTTCATGGCTTATGCTAGTCCTTGTACAAAGTGTTCATACTGTAGATGCATGTTTGGCTGAGGAAATTCATTATAAATCTGTCATAAGAACAGAGCAGCATAACAGATGTGTACATATTGCTCTACTGATTTCCTCCTCCATGTTTACAGATTATTTTTATCAACACAAATTAGAGATTAAATAATCTGGCCTGCTATAAATCACAGTAATTAATTAGTAAAGTATCTCAGGTCAGATTTACAGTCAGTAGTGATAAAATACAGCACTTTAAAACACTTAAATAACTTAAATCTTCAGTAAATTACAAACCAGGTTCACACAAGCAGCTGAGGTTCAGTTTGATATGATAAAAATATAGAGGATCTTACTTTAATATAAACTACAATCATGCAGTTATTTATCAGGTACCTCTGAGATACAAAGTAAAGATGAGATAATTTTGGCATGGAAACCCAGTCCAACACTTTCTAAGGCAAAGGTTCTACTGGTTATAGAGTTCACATCAATAATTATTACTATCTTGATGACAAAAAAAATGGCACAGGAATGAGAGGAATGGCACTCTGTCAAAAACCTTTGGATGAAACGACACAAACAGATGACGGATATTTACCTCATGGTTTCATCAACATGAAAAGCGTTTCACTACTATGACATGGTTCATAATGGCCGGCAGTGAAAAAGCTTTTAATCCCTGATTGCTCTTAAAGGGATCGCACATCAGTCAGGCATAAATAAAACAAACACATTCAACAGAGACGCACATAAAATGCAGCCATTAAGGGAAAAGTGGTCCTGCCCTTCAACTTAAACATCCATAAATCCTCTGAGCTCAGTCACAAAACGGCTCAAACAAAACGCAGCAGATAAATTCAGCTAAATCTTCTTCTGCCTTCAAGCTTTTCTGATGAGTGTGAATTCAGTTTCTAAGCCTTCTCCTCCAGATGTTTGGAGGCTGGCAGTGCTTCCTGCTGTACCTCCACTTCACTGCTGTCTGATATCTCTGCAGTAGGCGGGCTGTCAACCTGAGAACACAACATTACAAAAAAATGCATAATTCAGCTTAATTTTAGCTTCAATTTATCTCAAAATCAGGTGCCAGAAAGTTACAAACTAACCAGTTCTAACATATGGTTTAGTGTTGACTTTACACCCTTACTTAAAACAAAATTTATAAACAGCTGTAGCTGTGTCATGTAGTTCACATTTTGTCTGTTGTTGAGTTTCATTCCACACAATATGTCATTCACACACACAGACTACTCACTGTGTGAAAAGCATTAAAGCACACAAAACCTAAAAATGTTTCAACATGATGGTTCATGTTGTTTTCATAAAAGGTCATAAAACAAAGAATTTCCCGTTCATATTTAAATTAGCTGACTTACTCTGTGTTTTAGGTATGACAGGTAGGTGTCCCACCCTAAAGTGATAAAGTTCATATAGAGTACGCGGAACTTTGGAGACAGGAAGTAGAAGTTGATCATCTGCGCGGCAGGCCAAACACACCAGTCGGCCTGTTAAAAGGACAACACAGATTAGCTTAAACAAACGTGGATAGATTACTCAGAACAAATATCTCCAGGAAAAGTCATGAATATAACTGAAGTCAGTAGATTTTGGATTATAACTTAGATAATTGTTACTATAACTTGATTTCAGGAGCTATGAAACATGTTTGGCTCATGTCTAAATTTTATGAAATTTTGTGCCTTAAATCATGCTTAATAACCTGTGTGAATTTAACAGATGAAAAATGAGTCACAGGATAATTAATTTACTGCCTGAGAAAGGATGCACTTTTTACTGGTACGTTATCATATGTTCCTCTGAATGCTATGTAATGAGGTTGTCCCTGTAGGTTATTTAAACAAAATGTTTCTCTTTTATGTCTATATGATGCCTATAACTGCACAAGTGTGGTTCCTACTTCTTCACATTGAGGATGCTTAATAGAGAACTTAATGGAGTCTAGGGTTATTTTAATACTCAAAGCTGCATGAAACCTTCATGTGTTTTGCATTAACACCAAATAACAAATGTAGTTAAAGCCAAAACTAAAAGTGAGTGAATAAACATTAAAAAAAAAACTTTTGATGTAATGACTTTAAGGTTAGTACATGTGCATTGATCTGAGGTCACACACTGAAAGCTGTACTTGCCTTATAAAGTTCCCAGAATTTGTCTTTGAACTCCTCCCACGCCTCTGTCAGAGTGTGTCCCTCCATCACATCCATACCTATATAAAAAAAGAACAAGATGTGCGTCATCTCCACGTTTCATGGAAAACAAGCCTCATAAGCCAGATACAAGCTAGATAAGAAGAGTGTCAAAACTCTTGTGATATGACTGAGTGTCAAGAAATCAGACATCACAAGGTTCATATTTTCACAGATGACCTTTAAACGTTACTTGAACAGGCAGTGAAAGACAAAAACAGGCTTCTTACTGCCAATACATTTTTCTCACCTACAAAATACCACAATGCCATTGTCGGTGACGCAACCAGCTGGTCCACCAGAACTTTCTTGCCCACTGTTTTCAGAGCATGCCCCGCATAAACTCTGTCCAACCAGCCGTACCAATAGTGCATCATTGGACCCAGGGAGCAGCCCACAAGAAACATGTGACCTTTGGAGGCAAAAGAAGAGATTTAACAATAGGGACTCTGCCATTAAGAATAAGGCCATGCACAAATCTTCTTTAAAATATAAAATTAATACAATTAATACAAAACCTCACACTGTGTGTTACAAGATACAAAGGCCAACATAACAAATCAGACCTTGACATTGAGACCCCTCTTAAACATAATGGTATCATTTCATGCATCCATATTTGTACCTTTTTAAGACCCTCTGTGTTTTCAGAGTGTTTGCTTCCTCTTCACTGAATGTCTCATTATTTATTACACTACTGCTCTCTCCCTCCTTCACCTGTTCTTTTCCAGTTGTGTACTCTGCCCGGCTTCTTGCGTGTCTCCCAGCTCTGTTGCATGATGTCTCCCAGTGCCAGCATGCCTCCTGCACTCAGTGTGTTTGTAAGCAGCAGGTTCCTGCCCTGGAAAAACGGCCTCCAAAAGAACCGTATGCGGACCATGAACTCTTTACCCCCCTGTGGAAGCATGGTGTTTGGACTGCAGAGGGAGTACAGTCATCTGTTGAAGGAAACAACAAGTTACCCCAAGTGTTAGTCACTATACATATGGTTCTTCGACTCCATCTTTTGGATTGCCATGTAAACAACACCAACAGATATTTAGGTATAAAACGATATGACTCAATAAAACAGCAGAATTTATTATTCACAAAATTAGATAAAGCACCATAGGTGACAAAAGTGTCACAATGATGGATAAAATAATGGTCATAATGAGTCGAAAAAAAAAAGTCTAATTTATTCCTTAAGGAACAAACTCTTTTCTGGGGATGACATACTAAAGGTTATTTTAATTTTTAGCCAGGAGATCTTAACATAATTACGGGTTCAAAGGTCTTGCAGCAAGACTCACTAACCTCAATGACCAGGTGCTACAGTAACTAACTCATGGCATGCTCATCGTCCGTCTTACGTATCTAACAACAACAACAACAACAACAACAAGAACAATAACAATAACACCTCGATAATGTATCCGAAGACAACTTGGGTACTTTGCCGATGCTGAATAATTTCTCCCGTCCTGCTTTACTCCGCATGTTAAATGATAGTTCAATCCGAGCCGGCGAAAACTGAAACCTGTTTTACCTTAACGTGACCCCAACCTGCTGTCTGCGCACGAGCTAAACGTAACGGACGGTGTCTCGGAAGATTTCTGGAAAGCATTTGACACAACTTACCGGAGAAATTCAGGAAAATACAGTTGGATAATTCTGTTACAGAAAGGAAACAGAACAGGAATGGACACTGTGACACTAGACCGGTGTCAAAGAAAATTTTGTAATATTGGAACTCCCCCTGCTGGCCTGGAGGTACAGCTCACATAACTGATATTTTCGTTTAACATGGAAAACCCTTGTACAGTCCACATGAAAACTTCATTGAGATTAAAAAAAATCTTTTAGCAACAATTTAGAATCATTCCAGATGAAATCTCAGTTATCTGACATGTTGGACAGAAAAAGAGAGAGAAAAAAACATGAAAGAGGGTTACAGAGTACTAATCAAACATTAAGTATACAAAGTATTTGTACCTACTTTTCCTTATACAGGTCATTTTAGATTATGATATGATTTTTTTACTGAGTAGTTTCATATCTTTGAAACATATGCATCCTAGCCCCCACAGGGTCTTTTGTTTTGCCACCCAGTCACTATATTGAGGGACCCTGCCTCAGAATAATCCCCTGGGAAACATTAACCCAATGTTCCTTCATTTCCTCCATTTGGCTGATGTTGCACTTTCCATTGGCTGCGCATGCCTCTTTATAGTTATTAATTGGCTATTTCTTGGAATTTAGTATGCTCGTCTACACACCAGTGGTATGCAATTTTAGGTCTCTGTCAAGTGACTTTGTTTTTTGTTAATTGAAATATTCCAATGACTGAGGAATTTTTCACCTGTTACTTTATAGCTTAAGTATCCTATACAAAACAAGGTAGTGTGTAGATAACTCCAATCTGAACACAACTTGAAATGTGTAACAGTCACTTTTTCTGCCACCCCTCTGCTTTAGTTTGTCAATTTGCTGTTGCAGTTTTTTCTGTTTGAGTGGTCATATGGTAACACAACATGCATAAAAACTCTCAAGGGAATTCCAAGTTAAGGATGAAGAACATAACGCACCAGCCCACAGCAATTTCATAGCATACATAATTATTAACCACCAACAAGGTCACACTTAGGACATGCAGAGCCTTCGGGGACAAGTATCAAGGGATCATGTCCATAGAAGAGTCAAAGCTAAATGCTGACACCATGTGTTGTAAAGAAGCATAGCATAAGTTGAACTAATTGTAACTCATAAGGGGATGCATTTTTTAAGTTTTCTTTTAAATAAAGACGATTATAAATAGATGAAATTAAATAAACACTCAGAACTAAAGGTGTTTGTTTTAAACCGTTTTAAGGAGGTGGAGCCCATCTATCCTACAGCGTTTAATGAGAACCAGTATGTCTTCTTTAGATCACAATATTGAAGCTCTTATGTAAGTTAATATTTTGTTGACAAAACTGAGTTTATTCTTTTTACCCTGTAAATATTAAGCATATTTTTTCTGTTACTATTGATGTGAGATAGTGTTGATGTTTTTACAGTTATAGGAGCCATCATAAGGTCTGTGTCAGTGCTAGCGTGGAAATGGCAGTAGTGGTTACTGCTGACCTCCTGATCAATAATTTAATCCCTCCTGCAGCGTCCATCAATAATAAATGACAGGTTGAGAATTTGAGGAGGGGCGTTTCAGGACAGTTAGTGAGGTGTGTATTTACATTCGTCAGGGGGGCTGACAATCATCTAAACTCCCGCCCACCTGCCATTCATTGAACGTCAACGGTTCACGCTGCGTAAAGATGGCGTAGCTACAGATGTTTCCGGAAATCAACATAGTTTCAAAATACTAAAGAAGAAGAAGAAGAAAAAATCTTAGGTGAACACATACTAGCACAAATCTCCCGAATTTACGTCCGAAGTCCAGTTGAACTCGGAACAAAGCGTAAGACAGTCGGCGCTAGAGTTTATACACACACAGAGAATGAGTGGACAGTAGGAAAACATACCGTGTCCTGAGAACGTATTTTTCCCCTCCTCCTTGAGTAACAAACATTTGATTTTACTAAACGAGTTGCTCACGGAAGTACCTTAGGCATTTTGAATTAAAGATTGAACATATTGTGGTTTTTTGTTACCATATTGTTTGCTTCCATCTACCCTCTGAGCTTCCTCGTGCTTTCGCTTCGAGTGGTTTTATTTTGAAATTTCTCACCGGATGTTGAGGCACACAACCTCTCGTACTTCACAGCGGTGAAGTGTTTCTGCGGGTGCTGGACGAGCTGGATAGCAGCCGGATAGAAATCTGTAAAGGTAGGATTTTATTCTTTATCTCCTGAGAGAAATTCACAGGTTATTTACGAATGTTTCCATTTTTCTCTTTCTATGTGAGAATTTAACAAGTGACAATCAAGAAAATGGATTTAGATTATAGAGCATTTGAGACAGGATGCTTGTATTAGAACAGCTGGTGTCAGTGTGAAAACAGCATTACACGCTCAAAATGTATATTTGCATGTGTTTTCTGTGTGGATCGATGTGATATCTGTTTGAGGTTTAGTAGATCTGTGGTTTTGACTCTGGGCCTGTCCTGCAGGGAAGGCGTTTTCACACCGTCCGATGATTTGAATCAGGAAAAATTATCTACATTGGTCTAAGGCAGAAGCAATGGAATAAAATTCACTTAGTAGCATCTATAACAAGCTTTTAGACTGTAGTTATACGTGACTTTCCAAATATATAAGCCCAATCAGATGCTCATTTCTCATCATATTTAATTTATTGTGACGGAATAACACTTGCACCATGAGCACCACTCACCATTATTCCTCATATATGGGTAATCACATGGATATTAATGAAACCTTATACCATTTGGCCAAATAAAGGACTGTTCTGGTCCTGTTGTAGGGGAAGATATGCAATCTTTAACCATTCAGATATTTTGCCTTTGCAATGATTTTTGGAGCATGTGTGTTCCCCATTCTGCAACAGTACATCCCAGAATATAGGAAAAATCATGTTGAGAAAATTGCCTGAAGAAAAAAGTGTATCATGCCTGGTTGTAAAACATAGTTTTACTGTAAATACACCATAGCAATATTAATGTAGCTTCAGTTTTTCTTATGAATGGATACTTAACAGCTTTATGCAGCATTTGAAGTGGTTATTGGCGATATAAAGGAAATATTTTATACAGGTGAGTGAGGCTTGAATTAAGTCTCATTTAGACTATCACTTTTTGACTCTACTGCTTCATCTTTTGGTTTTAATTCTAGTTTTCATGAAGTTTTAAATTAAAAAGTCTAAACAAGAGCTTAGAGGCTGGATCAGTGTTTCCTCTACTGACGGTAATGTCACTGGCAGTCAAATCCGAGAGCACGATTGATGCATCAAACATCTGCTGTGTCTTCTGGGAAAGCGTACATCCATGTTTTCCATGACAAATACTGCCACAGCGTCATATGTGGGGTTGATGTCTTTTATTACATTTCACATATCAGTCAGTATGTTTGAGTCAGGAGTCCCTGGAGTATTCTTGTGTGACCACAGATGCAGAAAATGAATTTGCTATCATACTTGTTCTATTAGATTAAGACATTTAACATCATAAAAGTAGAGCTGAATGGTGACCTATTGTTGCATGGCTTCAGTCTGAAGCTACTTTGGTGGCTGTTTTTCAAGAAAGCACCAAAGAATTATCACAACATCAAGGATAAACCTGCATAAATAATCTGAACTAATTTATTTTCAAAGCCAAATATCACTATATGAGAATTTTCTGACATATCTACAACAAGCTGTACATTTTTAAGCTAAGGATTTATACATTTTAAAGGGCAGACATCTTCTACAAGAAAAAAGTGTTATATTAAAGGGTAAATATTTTAGTGTTTACACACTGTCGCTGTGGGGCTGTTTTTAATCTGAAACGTCCTGGATTCACCTGCCCACTTAAGCACTAACAAACATCCCTGACATCCTCTCTGCTCCCTTCTCTGCTCTCTGTTTGCTGTGGAGGAGAAAAAAAAGAAAAGGAAGAAAGAAGAGATGCTATTTTTAGAGCCCCCTCCTCTCCCCTCATCTGCATCCCCACGCTTCCTCGAAACAGAGGCACGTGATTGGAGGAGAGGGGGGGGAATGCCGTCTCAGGCAACCTGGCAGCAGCTGCACACAATGCCACTGCTGCTTCATAGAAGAGACAGATTTTTCAGTCATAGTACTTTGTAAATGTTGCAAACAAAGTGGTGCCGTAATGTAGGGATGAATGGTAAGTCAGGTGAAGTGAAGGATGCGGTAAGACCTTAAAACCTTAATATCAGATTAATTCAGGCGAAACTTGTTTGCGTGTTTCAGCAGTCCAGCTTGTGTCCCACTTTCTCCTGCCGGAGAGAAAACTAGTTCTCGACTCTGAATATTTTTAGCATGAAAAATACTACTATCTGATATTTATTGGGGTTAAAGAGAGCAGCACACAGAATAAATATGCAAACAACAGCAGTTTGCTGAAGGGGTCAGAGGTCAAATGGCTGCAGAAGACACTTGGAACAACATCAACCCCCAACAGGTCCAACAAATTAATTGGATTTGAATTTTACAAGCCTCCTGGTGGATGTAAACTCATATTGGTAGAGTATGAATTTAATATTCCTCAGAGCCCTGCTGGTTTCTGTAATCAAGTTTTGATTCAGCTCCCTACTTCTGGTGCTGTTTGTGATTCAGGGTGTGAAAATATTCACATTTAAGATCTGTGAAATCCTTTTCTGCCTTCACAGATGAGAGTCTCATTTCTAAAGCTGAATTTGCACAAGGATTTTCAGCCTGTTGGCCATGATAAGGGAGCATGTGAAGCAGTGAGTTAAGTAAAAGTTTGCGAACCTTTGCCAAAGAGATACTAAACTAGGAGTTATGGATTTTTTTTGCATACGTCAGTGCGTGTTACTGTAATTTTATTGACAGCTAAGAGGGATGTTATTTGCGCTTTTACAAAAATCTTAATCCTCTAGAGAAGCTGCACCTGAATAAATGTGCATAATGGGAAAAAAAAATCAAAATTCAGCTGCCTCCATATTCCACTTAAATCAGAGCTGGAGTAGATGTTCTTCACTGACTTTCACCACCTCTAATGTTCTCATAATGAGGGAGATGTGATGCATTAGCTTACTGCAGCAAATAAGTGGATCCATGCATGTTCAATGAGGTCGACCTTTGATCAGTGAAACACTGACACTCAATAATGTCCATATAATTTGAGTCAGAGGGGGGGATTAATGCCCAGATGAGGGAGTATTGATGTTGCTTTTTGAGAAACATTTTTGCAGAGCTGTGCATGAAGAGTAAAATTAGCAAGAGAAAAGTAATGCTAATGCTAATGTTGTGTTGATTGTTCATTGACTTATTGATCATATTCGCTTGATGCTGATGTTTGTGCTTGCTGACTTCTCCTTGAACATACCATCAGGTGGTAGGGTTTAAGAAAAGAGCAAATGGCTCTTCAATCCTCATGTTTTTTTGGGCCTTATCTTGGCAACATTTTAAAGGATTAGGAATGCCTTGATTTGAAGCTTTAAATGCAAAGAATAAACAGTTTGAATGCACTTTAACGGTGGTGGAGCCACTGGGAAGTTATACAGTTTTAGTTAAAACAGCTGCTTTCCATAAATTTGAGTAAATAAAATAAATAAACTTGAGTAATTCGTTGCACTATGTGAAAGTAGTTCCCCTAAATGGAGGCCCCCATCCATGCACCACCATGTTTCTACTCTAGCACAGAAGGGACAAACTAGCAGCATATACATTTTTGCATTTAATGAGTGGATGCTGCAAATTGTTGTGCAGATTTATACTTATTGTTCAACGCAACATTTTCTTATACTTGTCATTACTGAGGCTCCACCAGCAGAGGAAGTAAGTAAGGAAGCGATTCAGTGTAGAAGATGACCTCTTTAAATTGCTGAATATTTCCATATCTACACACTGTATCTTTAAGAAAATTAAAGGAAGTCCAGAGTTGAACTTAAATGCAGTAAAGTGTTTTTTCTACCATTGCTATTAGCTTTTACATTTCCATTATCTTTTTCTTCATAGCAGCACAGTGTGATAAATTTTCAGTTTATCTAACTGTAACTGTAACTCTTTAACAATGAAATAATTATCTGTGTAGAAATGGATTTGAAGTGTTACTCCAGTCTGCTTGATGCTCTCTGAGTGTGAACGTCATCTCTGCCAGGGGTCTCAGCAGGTTCCTCAGTAACTGTCCTTAAACAGAGAGGTGTTTGGTAGATCTGGGATCAGCTGTGCAGTAGTCGACAGTCTGTAGAAAGCCAGTTACTGCTGATGAAATGAGTCTGACTAACAGGCCGCAGCAGCACTTAGCTTTGGATCAATCAGGCTCCTGTTGGACGTCAGCCTCCTTTAGGTGACAGTTTTAGAGGAGTGTTGATGGAGTCACCGTCCAGAACAGAAGCTCACATCTCTCAGTGGTGATTGGATAAGGATTAAAAACACTAGCAGCTTCATTTTGCCCACAAAGGGCATTGTGAGGTAGCTTGAATGAATTTCTGTTGTGTTTTTAAACTTTAGTGATCTTTATCCAAATTCTGTCTTGATAAAAACCCACTGTTGTGACCTTAGAGATTTCACAGGCTTATCTTGTGAAAAAAAAATTGTATGTCACAAAGCTGAGCGATGTGGATTTATCTGCTCTCCCTGCCAACAGAATCCCAAATATTTAACCCCGATGAAAACACAGCCTCCTCCTGCATGACAGAGAAGCTGATTTCTCCTCAGCAGCTACTGTCAGGTCAATTTTGTCGTCTTTGTCACGTACGTCCTGACATTCAGCCTCATCTCAGTCTCCCATTTCTGTTACTCAAACCACAGGAGAGGACTTTCATCTGAAGACCAGTGTGAGGGGACCTTTAATGCAGCGGTCAGTGAGATATGAGGAGATGAAATGTTATCTGTCACTTCAGTTAGCTCACTTTATTGCTTTGCACCGCCATATGTACAATGATACTTTAGAGGTGAAATATAAACACAGAGACTGACAGACTAAAAAGACATGATAATATTAGTTTTGTCTTGGGACTTTGACATTTATCAAATCTCACATGGAGTCACAAGTGTGAAGCAAATGGAAGTATATCAAATTATTTTTGCCTATCAAAATGAGATTTTAGTACACTGTATGGATACTTTTCTGATGTTGAATTGAAAAGACCAATGACAGCAGTGATAAGACTTTTCATTTTGTTTATATAATCCTGGGCAAGTTAGGACTGCAAAAGTAGACAATAAGGAAGACAAATTTAACTAGAAATAGTAGAAAATGAGGAAGGTAAAATTTAATTATCCCTCCTGACTCATGTTGCAGTTATAGTATTGCTTGAGCCATTTGTAAGTTGGTGGAGTGAACGTGTGGTATACAGAGGCTATAGTCCTAAATGCCCTGGTCATAAGATCAATTCTTGATCTTGGCATTATTTGGTGCATGTCATTGATCACTGAGCGTGAAAATATCTTGAAAAAGTTAACACCACTCTTTGCAGATTTCCTTTTAAACCTAACTTACCCTGCATTTTGTGACAAGAGGTCTGTTTGCAAAAAAGCGGCAATCTTGGTTAACGACTAATGAAGCAAGAACTGCAGTTTCTTGAAAGGGACGTACCACCCAAAAGCCACTTTTATTTGATTTACTGACAGAAATGTGTGTCACTGGTGTGTCTCCAACACCGCCTAATATGAAAAAGATCCACCCACCCCCTTCTTTGTGAGTCCCTCTTTTCTGAAAAAGTAAAAAAGCTGTTTTGGAAATACAGCCCAAAATGATGTCATTTGGGGCTATGTACATCTCCAGAATGGAATGATGCTTTCATGTCTGGCAGTTTGTTTGTAGTAAAGTTACCATGGTAACAGAAGACTTGGGCTCCAGGTTACTCCCTGAAAGGGTGGGCATTTTTCAACAGGCCTGAATAGAATAGAATAGAATAGAATTGAATCTCCTCACCTTGTGGGAAGACATCAGGCCTTACGCCAGTTAGCATTGACATGCTACAGGCTGCTAACAGCTGAGTTCACATGTAAACAATGCAGCCATGGTTAAATGTAGGATCTCCAGACAAACACAGGAGAAAAAGAAGTAGAAATATCTCTGAAGCCACAAAAAGTTTGGTGTCCATGACCAACAAATGAGCCATACAAAGTAATGATCCACTCCAATTACAAAGATTACAAAAAAGAGACGAAAAAATTACAAGAACAGACAAAGAAGAGAGAGCTGCTGCAAAAGGCAGCCATAGCCAACAGGGCAGCGCCTAGCAAAAGCTATGGCTTTTCTCTTGTCAAAATTTGGTTATCTCAAGTGATAACCATCTTTGATGATATAAGTAAATCAAGAAATAATTTGGTAGCAGCCTTGGAAAATGATGAGCTTGAGCCTTATGATTTAGACTTATTAGTCATGAAAGTTTCATGATTTGATTAGTTTGAAAAGTACGCTCAGGTCGCTCTTAAAGCCCACCAGCCTTGCAGCTTTGTCTAAACCTGGTTTAACATGGAAGCTGAGTGAAAGCAGCAGCAACAACCCGCAGCCTGTGAGACATTACCATAATGAGAATTTGTTAATTACTTTGAGATTAAGCACACAGGCCTCAGTCAGTAAGCTTCTGGATCAAATGAGCATTTAGTGAAGGTTAAGCCAACTCTCTTTTCTCTGAGCTAATCGCAGAGACGCAGAGGAAAGGTTGCAGTCATCTCAGCACACGACGCACGCAGCAGACACTCAGCAGCCTCTTGTGAAGACAACAACAGTGTGTGAGTGTGTTTGAAAAGATCCAGACGCTCAAGTGTAGATGGCCATTTTTAACCTCTTCAAATCTCTACTATTATTAACTGTAGCATGCTAACATTTTGTTCCTAGGTTATCTAAAACTCTCGCTGCAGCAAATGTTCCCAAAGTTTACGTACTCATCAAGGGGAGTTATGTATTTGTTTTTTATAAAAACTCTGAGAAAAGAAAATGTGTTGAAGAAGCAGAAATGGAAAGCTGTCGTGGAAGACAAAGATAATTAAAAGTTTAGTACAATCCGAACACTGTTAGCACTTGGCTTGAATATCTATTTCTAAGTTTTAAATCAACCTATTATGCTGTAACAGAAACACTGCTGACTCAGCTTTGAGAAATTGTCGATAAAAGGGCACGTGGGCTGAAATATGTGCCGAGCTGAGTCGACACTTTGATGCAACAGTAGCACGAGGAAATGCATCTTTAATAAGGCTGGACAAAGAGGAAATCCAACTCCAAATGCCGACTGTGATCAAGTGTTAGCTCACTTCCAGAGAGTCTACTTTAGTTTGAGCTTGAGTCAGTTTTTAGATAAAGTTTGATGATTTCTTCAGTGATCATCCACATGATGGATATGTGAGAGCCTTTCATGTGCTTGTGTGTTTTCCATGTGTGTTGGCTTGATTGTATCCAGTGTTTGATTTTTGGTTTGATTAGATCAGTAGTCGAAATCAATTCATACTTCCATACACATACAGTCACTTTTTACTCATAAATTATTAATCACCATATATGACTGATGAGATGGTCTTTCTGGATATCATGAAGTTTCCTTTCCCTCTGAGAGAATCCAAATGAAGTAACTCCAGGTTTACTGCACAGTCATGAAACTTCAATATTAAGGTATACCTTCATTCTGATACTGCTGTATCAATAGATTGTCCCACCTATATTTGTCCAAGGAGAGCAGAAATGACAAACTGAACCACCTCTATTGGCTTTCAGCATGGTGTTTGACACTCTTGATCTGAGAAGATCTCTGCTTGTTAACTTACTGTGTGTCTCCTTCCACTCCTGTGTTTGTTCTTGTTCCGTGTTTCTTGTTGTGGTTTACACTCTCACCCACAGTGAGTCACACTGCAGTCCACTTCACTGCAGACTCACACCTAGACACCCAGAAAATGTGTTTGGATGCCTGTCAGGTTCAGTGCGAGGTCACAGATAATTTCAAGTTGTTTACGTCAAACACAGATAAACAGTTAAGAAACTTTGAATCATGGAGGAGGAGAGAAGTTAGGCAGACTGGCATGGATATAAACAACACGTTTGGCTAAAATATGTTGGATACTCTGCCAGAAAAAGGGAACGCATGTGCTAAAAGAGGTAAAGTACGACCATCTTTGTTCTTTCTGACTGCACAGAGACATTACACCATTAAAAAGTATAAAGATAAAATTTACATTGAATGATAAAACTAGGAATTCATTAAATGTGATTTTATCAGGATAATTACTGAGCAAAATTCTCCTCATATAATAAAATTCTCCAGATATGTTAAATTGCATGTACTCATATGATGACATGTGAAGATTCACCAGTATGCCACATCTTAAAATAAATGGATAAAGTATTTTGTAGGAGTGTTACCACACCTGTGGCATATATCATCACCCTTTGTCTTTATAGAAAAAAAATGTGAGCTGATACCAGAAATGTGAAGAGTGGCCTCTGAAACATGGCTGGAGATTCCAGAGATTAGACACACTCCAGATATGATATTTGGCAACGCTGTGGTTGGACTGTATCCTTCACAAATGTTATCATATATGAGACGTACTTCAAAATATCCACGTGACTTTTTTTTAATTTTCAAGTAAGGGTGGATCGAGCCTGGGCTGATTACCTGGGCAAATTTTAAGTGTCTGGCTGATTTTACAGGAGGCCCTTAGTATAAATGGGTTTAAAATTGGGCTTTGTCTTGGCTCTGCTGCTGGTGTGTCTTTCCCTCTGAGTCTGTTTTCATTCACCACTCTGTCGCACCTAATGTGCTACCCACAACACTGTCTGGTTGGCTACTGCAGGTATCAGGTATGTTACAATTGATTTAAGTGTAACTATTTAAATGTTTAACTCCTGAAGATGATGTCAAAAAATGTAAAAATGTAGTTTTGATGAAACATTTGCAGAAGATATTCAAGCATTTTTTATAAATCAAAAATTTTATATACATATATATATATATATATATATATATATATATATATATATATATATATATATATATATATATATATATATATATATATATATATATATATACACATATACACATATACACATATACACAGTCATGAGTAGTGGTGTCCCAATGAATCTGAAATATTGATATACTGATGCTAACATTGGGATCAGTATTGATCAGTACTTGGATGAATAGATTGATACTTAAGTTTCAGTTTCTGTTCTCTACATGTGCTCCTCTCAATCACTCAAATAGATAGATAGATAGATAGATAGATAGATAGATAGATAGATAGATAGATAGATAGATAGATAGATAGATAGATAGGCTTCTGCAGCAAAACCAAAAATTTGTTTTTGACACAGCACCAAGTAAAAATTTAAACACACTTACAAACACAGTAAATCTTGCTTTGAAAATTGAATATGTATTGATTTTCATTTTATGTTGTTTCGATTATATGTGAGAGGAAGTGCGTTTCTAAGACCACCTGTGTAATGTGGCTCTTTGTAGTACCATGCTAACTGTTTGTGGCTCTTAGACTGTGACTGGTTGGCCACCCCTGCATTAGTATAACTTATAAAAACAACAAAATGAGTTTATCCTTTGTTTTGTTGTTTTGTTGTTTATTTTACAGATGGTGTCTTTTGCAATCTTTAATACATTTCTGAACATTTTATGTACACCATGTCAGCTCCAGGCTGTATATCTGTGATAAATGTGTTGACGTCACAGGCTAAGATGAACTCCTCATCAACTGAATAAAAATTGACAGCCATGCTGCTCTGCTGCACTGCTTTGCATATGTTCTCAGAGGAGGAATACATTAAAATAAATCCTGTTATTTCAAGAACAGATTGAAATGTTTTTGTATGATTCTTGTTTCTTGTTCTTTATCATTTGCTGTTTCAACCCTGTGTGTTTTACTGGCTCCATCAGGTTCACCTCACTTCTCTGCCTACCTGCTTTTTGTGCCCTTGTGTACAAAAAGTACCAAAGTGTTAAGGAAGAGTCTATGCTTTTTTATTATTTATCGAGCATCTCTGTGTTCTTTCGTGTAAACCGATCGTCTGGAGCTGTGAGGAGGGTGCAGTTGTTTTGTTTGTGCTTTAAACCCTGAGAGTTCTCGTCTTTCGCTGCAGCTGAGAAGAGATAAGGCTCTAAATATAGAGCAGAGTGCACAGACTCTGAGGCCTGTGGGCTGCTGGAGTCGATGTGTCAGGGAGGTTCTTGAATCCTTGTAGATCTTGAAGCCTGAAACTGTTGTTACTGCTTGGTAGCAAACACAAATGTGAACATGCAAATGATGGAAGCTTTACTCTTTAACTAACTGTTTTTCTTATGAAGCTGATATTAAGCTGCCAGTACTCATCTGTAGTTTCTGTAACTTGTGAGGCCTTATAGCCAGCTGTGAGTTTTCTTATCTCTAAAGCTTACTCCTTTTATTGTTACATAATTATTTTTCTCTTTTTTTTTGTTTGGTTTTATCACTACAAATGTCCTCCAGGAAAAAGTGTCAAAAGCTGTGTGCTGTATCTGGCCTGTAACGTCCAACCCTATGACCTCTGGCCTTTTGCTCTGCTTCTCTGGGGGATTACTAACACTTCAGCTTGCCCACTCGACCTCTCATTTTACAGTTCTTTTGGGGCCAAACACAACTCTGATGCTTCTTTGATGGTGATCAGAAACACCTTTTTAAACCCGCCCAATATGAGATTTTTGTTATGCAAATTCAAGTATATTAGCAATTACACATGAAAATAGGGATGGGTGCTGAATTGGTGCTTTAATAGGTACGGACCAAATCCAGTTAAAAGTACTGGGTACAGATTCATGTAAAATCGAAAGATACCATGTTTAGGTACCTAAATACATCCTTGTGACTGTGAGGGAGTGGAAGAACAGGTGATTTACCACGCTGGACATGAACACAGCATTCCAAGGTTATATATTGAAGAACAAATATGTTAAATAAAAAAAAATTAAGGTGTTACTATGAAACAATTTTTTTTTTTTTTAATCACATAAACGCAAAAAAGTATCGAAAATTGGTACCGTTGATTACAGATACCAATTGCCAGGTACTGGGCATAGGTACTGTATCATCTCAAATGTGAAAGGTACCCATTCCTACATGAAAACATAAAAAAAGTTACCATGTTTTTATTTTTTCTATATGCTGCCCAGGGAGTTTAAAGTCCAGGTATCCACCAAAAAACAGTCTGAGGACGCGGTCACACTGGCCAATCGTATCGTGCCTAAGCACGCTTCAGCCCTGAAGCACGTTTGGAATGGCCAGTGTGACCGCAACTGTGCCGTGCTTGAGCACGATTCGCTTCTGTGCTTCGACACGCTTCGAAGAGGTGGGCTTCGGCACGGTTTACTTAATGCATGAGCACAAGGACGTGGACAGCGCGTTCAATCTATTACGTATAATTACCGTGAGCGCATCTCTCGACAATCATTTTAAACAAAGCGGGGGTGTTAGAGGGCTGTGTCGGGCGAAAACAACTCACCATAAGTCCAAAAGTCTCTAAAGTTATAGCAGTGCTCTCTGTGTCTCATTGTGCTGACTCTAATGAGATCGTGCTTCATGTAAACAGACGCTTCACAATGACGTAGGCGGGCCGTGCGTGTGTGTGATACCCGCTAAAGTCTGGTTCATGTAGGGGTAGTGTGACCGCTGGCCGTACTCTACAGCTGGGGAACAGCGCTGCAGGGGGGCAATCATCCTTAAGCACGGCACGGTTTGGATGGCCAGTGTGACTGCGCTTTGAATGAAGGGTCCCATTTAGGTGTTATTCTTGTCGTTTTGATCATTTTTAGTTTGAAATTATAATATTTTTACTCAACCTCCAGCAAGAACTATGAAACTTTTGCAGAGAGCATCACCAAAAGAGTGTTCATTGTAATCTCATATCTTGTATACATGATGCTCATAGATTTGTCACTAACAAAGTACCTGCCGGTCGATCTGATGGACTTTAGGTTCCTGGATCTTAAGTTACCCCTGTCATATACTTACCTCTTAGTGGTGTCATTGTTGGCGTCATTAGTGAAGTCGTGCTCTCTGACTGTAACTTCAGCTGGAAGGTTGAGACTCCTGGTCTAAGGGGGAGGTTGACTAGACCTGTGTAGAACAGGAAGTCCACACCAGTACCAGTGGCTCTGGCTGTGGCAGAGGTCAGACAGCTCAGTCTTTTTGTCTGTTGGAATGGTCAGTGTGTCAGATTGGGCACCTGAGGTTGTTGTAAAGATAGAGGGACCTAGACAGAAAACTATGAACACAAAATGTCTCTGTCCAAACATTATCATGGACGTTGTGAATAATAGGCTTCATGCTAATACTAATAGCAGTTACTCACTGTCACTCACAGGGTCGATGAAGTTGATTTGCTTTTCCCAACAGTCTATTGTAGGACTCCCTTGGCAACACATCATCAAGGCATCAAACTTTTTCTCTGTCTCATCTCACAGCCCTAACTTTATCATTCTTTTGTTACTCTCTGTTGACAATTGTGACTTTTGTGCATGCAGTGCCCTCTGTGCTCTCATTCGTCAACCTCTGTTACGTTAGGCAACACGCCACAGAGGGCAAAAAGGAAAAATTAAACATGCTGGACTCGATTGTCTTTCACTGTGACACACAATACAGGATAAAAATATTTTCAGGACAGAAGGGTACTGAGCTCTACATCTACCAGACAGGGCTATAATCATATTTATAACCTGTAGTCAGACCCCTTCTTCAGGTCTCACACCTCTCTGAACTTTCCTGCTTCTGTCTGTGTTCAAGCCATGGCTTTGGCTGTTGTTGATCAGCTCAACTGCAAAGACACTGAACTGAAATTAACTCTAGGGGAAAGTAAATGCTTTGACAGAACTTTGCTTGTTAGGAGATAATAGTGTCATGTAGTTTGATGATGATATAAACACAGAGCTATTGGAGTTTAAATAGTTTTTCATGCTGTGAATACTAACTGCGACATGACCTTCCTATTCAGTGAAGTTATTCTTCACACGTTCACGACTGATTGTGACAGATTGAGCAATTTACCTCTAACTTTTGGCCACGTTGAGGAAACTCTGATGGGTTTTCTGTTTCCCCCTTAGCATCGCAAAATGCTGCTGTGATTAATTACCACCAAGCAAATGTTCAAAGTTAAAGCCTAACTAGTTAATCACTATCATCTGTTATGCTGAGTCAAACTGATGCTGGCAGAGAACCATCCGTTATTGGAGCACACAATACATTTATGACCTTTTCTTGCTTGAAAACAATCTCTGCTGACTTTTAAAAGCTGATTTTAGTTTTTTATGTGCCTTCTGTGCCCAGATGGAGGCTTACAGCAGAATCTCATCCCATTCCTTATCCCACTCTGCAGTCTATAACACCATATCTGCATCTGAATCTGCAAATCATCTCACACATTGCAGCTTAACGAATTTCCAATTATGTTGTTGGACCTTTAAAACTCTGTTAGAATAACACCCAGATCCCCTGAAGAGTATGGTTGCATTGGTTTACTGTATCATGCTCGTTCTTTATTCTCATTTTGTTCTGTTGCTTATGGTAACATTCTTTAACGGTGGTGATTTTTCATTTGTTGCAGGAATCCAAACTTTAATCCATCAACTTTTATAACTTTACTGCACAACTGAAATTTGTGCTCTTAGGAAAGGTCACATTTTGTCTTTTGACAGCCCTCATCCAGAGCTGCTGCAAATCCTCTAACTGCATCGGCTCACATGAAATACACATCAAACCAATAATGCTACAGTAGTCGTGGTCAAATTGTCAGACTGAGTTTTTATTAGTTTATCATAAAATTACTTTATATAGAAACAATTGATGTGAATGAGAGAATCCAGGTGTGTGTTTTGTCAACCTGCACAGCTACAGCAGCGACACGCTGTTATCATTCAGAATTAAACACATCCAGTTGCATAATGCACAACTTTAACTGCACTGTTATACATCATTAAACCTCATTATTCACACAAGTGCAGTTTCATCAATCAAGCCAATTCAAACTAGAGCTTTTAGAAAGTCCTGCCAACACATAGTCATTTGGAGGCATCATGGGAAATCCTGTCATGTCACTTAGAATAGAATAGAATAGAATAGAATAGAATAGAATAGAATAGAACTTTATTTTCATTGTAACAAGTACAACGAAATTGACGTCACAGCAGCAATCAAGAAAACAAAAGTAAGAAAGTGTATAGAAAGTGCAAAAAGGTCCATAAGAAAATAGATGATGATAGCTTGTCCATCATTCTCCAGTTCAGCCAGCCTCCACCTCCACAGGGTCCAGGACTAATCTTCTTCAGCAGTCTGTTCAGTCTCTGTCTCCTATATCCTGTCTGCTCACAGCAGGCTCTTCCAATATAGCCATATAGCATGATGCTACTCTGCCTTCTGGTATTCTATCTGTTGCTGGGTTAGCTTGGCTAGCTCGTCCATCTTATTGGAGATGGATCTTGCGTTCCAAATAACGATGGATGGAAGGACAGGTCGATGTCGTCACTTCTTAGCTCACACCTGAGAACCAGCACGTTGTCCTCACCTCCTTCTCCTCACCTTGCGGGAAGACATCAGGCCTTACACCAGTTAGCATTGACATGCTACAGGCTGCTAACAGCTGAGTTCACATATAAACAATGCAGCCATGGTTACATGCAGGATCTCCAGACAAACACAGGAGAAAAAGTAGTAAAAATATCGCTGAAGCCACAAAAAGTTTGGTGTCCATGACCAACAAATGAGCCATACAAAGTAATGATCCACTCCAAATACAAAGATTACGAACAAGAGATATAAAAAATTACTAGAAACGGACAAAGAAGAGAGAGATGCTGCAAAAGGCAGCCATAGCCAAAAGGGCGGCGCCCAGCCAATGGCCAATAGCCAATTAAGTGGAATAAATGAGACAACCTCACCATCGGCTCACCACTTCGCTGGTCCCCTCACTTCAAACTGAACAGTAACATCTCTTTTATTCCCCTTAAATGAATCTCAATCAATCTTAATGTATGCAACAGTTCATGTCTTTCAGCTTTCAGATGTGTGAATTTTGCAATTTTTTTTGGATGACTCTTGCTTGACTGTCTATTTTCTTATCTATTTCTGTCCTCAGATGGCCTCAGCAACAGCCACCTACGGGCAGAAAGAGTCCTCAGACCAAAACTTTGACTATATGTTCAAGATCCTCATCATTGGCAACAGCAGTGTGGGTAAAACCTCCTTCTTGTTCCGCTACGCTGACGACTCCTTCACGCCAGCCTTCGTCAGTACGGTGGGCATCGACTTCAAGGTGAAGACCATCTACAGGAACGACAAGAGGATCAAACTGCAGATTTGGGTAAGACGTTTAGCTGAAGAGATTTAATAAGACGACAGGAAAGTAGTGAGGAGTTACTCTGTGATTCAAGGTCTTTAACTCAAACTTCCTCACAGCATGAGATTTGAGGCAGACGATCTGTGTAATATGTTTTTCCATCACCATCTGTATTATTTGACAAACTAATGCAGGTAGAGACTTAAAGAGCTTTAAAAGAGACGATGGGACTTCTTGGATCCTGTGGTGTCAGATTGCATCAATCAAAGTGTCAAATGTCAGATAGTCACGTACAGGAAACGGCATCTAATAACAAATCTAACATGCAAGCAGCAGCCATTAGCTATCTTCAGTCTGAACAAACAATCTAATTTTATGCCATTGATTGAATAAACCACTGATCAGAGCTGCCAAGACCTGTTGTTCAGTTATATAATACTGTGTCATTTGCCAACTGTTGTTATAATCAGATATTGTGTTGCAGTTTTAAAAGAAAAAATGTGAGAAAAAGTCTGAGTTCATTTAGAACAGGGTCTTAAGTGTGCATCCTCTATGATTTCTGAACTCCTTAATGACAGTAAGCTAAATATGTTCTGCCTATTTAACAGAATAATAGATCATTGTCATATACTGGACTATTCAATATGATGATAAACATTTTCTGCAGTTTTCTGACATTTCAAGGACTGGACAGCTAATCAGAAGTATAGAAAAAAATAACCAAGTTTTATTCCAGGAGAATATGTGTGAGACACAGTCCTCTCGTGACTACCTTTAAAAGAGAATTGTGCACGATTGTGAAAATATTTCACCATAAATTACCCAAAATCTCATTTTGGGTGAAGTGGTAGTTTAAAGCGGTCTGGTGAGTGTGAAAAAAGAGTGTCACAAACACTACCAGGGCCAGGATTTTGATTGTGGGTGGGCCTCCAGAAAACTGGATGGGCCAGTTAAAAAAAAGCACAAATGTGAAAAAAGGTTCCCTTGTCTTTGTTGCTGGTTTGAGGACGATGACTCAGTAGCCAACCTGCGTGACTCTTGTGTCGCTGTCCTCAGCTCAGTGCTGAAGTGAAAAAAAAAAAACACTCACCTTGGCAGTAAGCTTAACTTTATCTCTCTTAAGTGTTCAGTAGCCAACACAAAAAGACTGAAACTGATTAAGATCTTTGGAGAGTTTGTTTCTCCATTTACTTATTCAGCCCAGCAGGCAGTGAACTGTATACATTAATTTAACTTTAACCATGTCTCCTAAAGCTATCATAAATCACAACGATAACTTGTCGGAGGTAATTTTCTTAAAATGGCAAGATTTTCCTGCATTTTGGTGCATTTTTTCATGAATTTAAATGAAAACAAGCTGCTTTGCTTCGCCATGTTTAAGGTAAAGCTAAGCGTTTTCCTCCTTCTGTTTAGAGCTTGATGCTTGAAATGCCGACGCGCGAATGTCATTCATCTTATTGGATGACTTGCTGGTGACGATCAGCCTGAGGGCAGGCTGATCGTCTCTCTTGGATCAGAGATGAAGAGACCACACGTGGGGGTACAATCCACTGGTTGGCTGAGAAGCTGTGACTGCATAGTCAAAATGGATCGGCACAGGCCCACTGGGGCCCAATAGTAGCGTTGCGAGTGGTCACAAAGCTCTCTCAAATCTCTTCTGATCTTGCTTGATCACCATGTCAAAGTTAGGCCTTTATTTTATGTTTAGTTGTAAAATGCTACATAATCAATTTGACACAGCTGGTTTGCAGCTTAACCAAAGGCATTTATCATAAAACAAACAAAATCAGCAAATTAGTTTAAAGGTCCTGCAAGGTGTTTTTAACTGGTTGTATGAAAAAAAAACACTTCTGTCAATTTTTAAGCTATTATATGACCCCCCAAAAAAGCAAACACAAATCAGCATTAAAATTAGCTGCAGCTGTGAAGTCTTTTTTTTAATGTCTGAAACCACTACATTTGAGAGGAGGAGTCGGTTAAGGAATCTAAAGCACACTGCCAATTTTATGTCTTTTATGAGTTGTCACAAAGATTATTAAAAAGTGAAGCATTTGTCCTGGCATCCATCACAAACTCAAGATAAGAAGTACGGCTTGGTCAACAGGGGGCACCAAAATGGACACAAATGGAAAGTTCCTCACAGGAGCTTTAACTGACCCATCAACTGAGCTCTGCTCTTTTTTATGGAGTGAAAGTGTCAGGTCTAACTGCATTTTCTCACTTTACTACTTCAGTCATGTGTTATTGTTAAAGTTAAAGAGTTGTTTCATGTGGCAGTGAAAGAGACAGAAAGGCGGTAAAAGTGTCATCAGTCTGACTGGAGCAGACAGTCATCAGTTGTTCCTTTTTGTTGAGGAAGTTGCATCAAATGATGCACTAAATACCCTTGTTATTGAGAGTGTGCACGGAGCCAGAAGCAGAAAGTCTGAGTAATCGGAGAATATCCATAACCAGCTTTGTAATACCATTTATCTGAGAATAAAGCTTCAAGCTGTATCAAGCCATCTTACTCAAAGATTCGCCTGGGTATAATAAACACGGGTGAAACCCTGAAGCAGGGTGAGTTGGTTAGCTGAACACAGCACTAGTTACTTGTAATACTCCTTTGAACCCCTGAAACCAACCCTGAATGTTCCCTTACAGCAAATTATGCAGCAAATAACATTTCATAAGGGATTTCATAACAAGTTAAACTGAGTTATGTGCTGCTCAGTGGAACACTGCCTGTAGGGAAGGCTTATTATGCTAGCTGTCCTCATATCTCAGTGCACTCATACATTTTCATGCGGCTCTGTGCTTTCTGCACCGTCGGATGATTATAATATATATTAGGATCAGTAAAATCAGTGAAAAGGGCCCATCACAGGTTGTAACACTGATGTGCCTCCAATATCGGGTGCTTTACTTCATCAGATGTGTGTTTACTCTTGAGACCTCGCAGTAAACACAGTCACAGAGCGGAGCAGATACAACAAGCTCCCTGAGGAAGCTGCTGTTTCTGTATCACGTTGAGCGTTCAACCTTTACTACACGTTCTGCAGCAGACTGAGCTGTGAGAGAGAGCATGGCACAGTGTGTGTGTGTGTGTGTGTGTGTGTGTGTGTGTGTGTGTGTGTGTGTGTGTGTGTTTGTGTGTGTGTTTGTGTGTGCAGTGCTGTCTCTGTTGTCAGCCTTTGCCAGGTCTTGCCTCTGGTTAGGACGACATAGTCAGCCAATCAGAGCATGAGAAATAGATGACTGGGTGCTACTCTCCCCTCCCCCATTACTACACAGACCCCCCTCTGCACGTGCATGTACACACACTCATGCACACACACACACCCATCCCCCATCACTCAGCAGTTCTCTCAGCTGAGGCTCAAGTTGGAGAAAAATGAAAAGTGTCAACACACATTACAAATATTCATACATTCATACTGTGTGCAGATAAGCCTGTTTATAAAGATCATGTATTTAATATATGTGTCTCATATATTATCACACACCAGCTAAATAGACAGGATTACATATAGCGTAATCTTGCAGTATCCATCAGTACCATAAGCCACATCATGTTGAGAGACATGATCATATCATCTCACTATGAATGCTGCCATGTCTTTGAATCACATCAGTTCCTGTTTCTCTACAGGCTTTAACTATAGTAGACATGTTGTTTTTCTCTTAAGATCAAAGGTAAAATTTAAATGTGGCCTGCTGTAATCAATCTGGAGTGGTTGGATCTAATGTGGGTGTAACATCCATACTTCATGCTTGCAGCCACGTCGGACCTTTTATCTCAGGGACAAAGATGATATCTTAATAAGGAGGATAATGACAACGCTTTAATAACACAGGCGTAAAGGTAAAAGCAAGATCGGATCATGAGTCATCTGCATGAAGAGGACAGATAAAGATCACATTTTAATACCAGGTGTAGGGGTGTGTGTGTGTGTGTGCCAGTGAGGAGCAGAGTGGGCTAAGTGCAGCGCTGATTGAAGACATCTCCTTGAAAACACATAAATTAAGCCTCTGTAAGGGCACAGAAAAAAACAAAACTACAATGAGCCTTCAGTTATTATCACATAGTGCTGTCATAAAGTCCAAAAACAGGTTTCAACAGATTGTCTTATTGTACAGTCGACTGTGGCATTCCTGTGTGTCAAAAAATGATTGTGTATATAGCCTGATTTTTTCCCTGTTAAAACCGTTTCCAGTGCTCATGGTAGTATAATGAGACTCCATTGTGTTCGTTATGTAACAGCACTCAGTGCTACCTACACTGATGTTTTAGGTATGGAGCTCTCATCCCGAGAGGCCTGCAGCAATGTGGACCAGAAGGACATGAGCTGCAGAGCATTGCAACTATGATATGGAGCTACAGCTCTCTGAAAATAGATGTTACACATTATGTCCTCTACTGGGACCTGAGCAAGGTTATCAAACCTTAAGTTGTTGTTTTTTTTAATTATTCAAACTTAGTTTTTCATCTTGGTTGGTTTCTCTTCTTTTTGAAAATTCTTCTCTTAATTCTTTGTTAGTTCATCCTTCATCAGTTTTGGAAACAGATGTCAGTCTTGCTCTGCTAATCTCCACAGACTGATGCTCCTGGACCAGCAGCTCAGCTCACAGTTGGGTGTAAGGTATCAGGAACACCAGGCTTTTATTCCCTGAGCATTCATTAGAGTGCAACACTGAAACTAAGCCTTACCTGGTTATTGCCCAGGACAGAGAAATGGCAAACAAGGAAGGAAGAAGCAGGATCACTGATTGAATTTTTTTTTTTTTTCCAAAATCACTCAAGCTATTTCAGCAAACATCTTTAGTTCCTTTTGTTGCATATCTTTGCCAAAGTTTGAGATAGTAAAGATCAGTGTAAATGACTCATGTTTTTCCAGTGTAACAGCAGATAGTGTAAAAAAGGATTCTTGAATGCAGCTTTGTTGCAGCTCTCTTCAAACACTATTTTATCATTTTCCCTGCCAAGTTCATCGAGTTCAAACTTAAAAGCTGTGCTACTTGTTGAATTTTTCAGATACATTCAGTAACTTTCTGGGGCCTTTTCAATCCTCTATATTGAAACTGTAGAAAGTGTGAGGGGTCAGAAACAAGGAGAAAAGAGCTTGGAATGACATCAGAGGGGCTAAGGAGGGGAGATGGAGCCAGGGCTGCTGTTTCGAGGGCCTCAGTCTTTGTATGGGGGTTGTTATTTAAGCGCTGAGCAGGAACACAGCACTTGAATTAACTTTTTTATGTTGACTGATATTGATTTATTCTGC
The DNA here is from genome assembly GCF_033239565.1 of Halichoeres trimaculatus. Classification (NCBI taxonomy): domain Eukaryota; kingdom Metazoa; phylum Chordata; class Actinopteri; order Labriformes; family Labridae; genus Halichoeres; species Halichoeres trimaculatus. The sequence continues at coordinate 13,003,486 of NW_027437182.1, read as the reverse complement.
CACCAAAGCTTTTAGTAGGCTGCAAACTTTTATTTTACTTTCCTCTGCAGTAGTCAGCAGCTCTCCAACAATGGTGCTTTTTATAGCATAACTTAACCAACAATAATAATGAAAGGAAATTGGCTGCTAAGTGCTTTTATTTAACTTTACTTCCTTCACTAAAAGTACCTATCATAAACCATGGCACATCAAGTCGACATCAAAACACCTCCAAGAAGCTGAGAGGAAGGTTCTCCAGCTCGTTGAGTGTCTCTTCTCAGATTACTAGGCTGAAACTAATCCTTCTTTTCAGGTTGTCTGCTTTAATAATACATCTAAGTTCTACTCCTCTAAATCAAGATAATCTCTCTTGATTTAAGGTAAACAGTGTCAGAGGATTAGAATTCTTGCACTTTTTAGCATATATCTCTAAAATTAATGAGTTAAACTTTTTGAGCTCAAAAACATCCTCTAACAACATTAAAAAAAATCATTATATGGGAAATAAAAATACAAAATGAGTGATTAAATACTGTGAAAGGAGATACATGTAGAGACCCTTGATGTCAAATAAACTTATTTTGTTCACAGCACTGTTTTCTGTAAATAGTAAAAGTCAGCAGAGTGTTAGCTGCTAGAAAAAATATTATCTAGCCTGCCAGTAGTTACTGTAAAAATATATAAATGAAATAAAATTCTGTGTAATGAAGAAATAAAAACATCAATGTTTATTTTTTCTCTCTAGGATACGGCGGGTCAGGAGCGTTACCGCACCATCACTACAGCCTACTACAGAGGAGCCATGGGCTTCATCCTCATGTACGACATCACCAACGAGGAGTCATTCAACGCTGTCCAGGACTGGTACGTGATTGGTTGGACTAGAGTGCAATCTGACACCACAGTTACAGCTATACCTGAGAGAGGGGTGCTGTGTGGATGATGGATCGAACGGTGTCTTCATTCAGCAGCAGGCTGGAAATAGATGCAAAGATACTGAAGATTGATTAGTGGGGCAGAGGTTCTGGCTCAGGTTTCTGTGTGTTTTGTCGTGTCCACAGCTTCCTTTGTGTTTGCAAATCAGCCGGATGCTGCAGAGATCACAATCCTTCTCATTTTTTCTCCTTGTTTGGATTTTGGCTCCTGAGTCTTTGTCAGAAAATCAGTTTGATTATCCATCATAAAAATGTTCAACATCAATCCTCATTTTCTTTTCCTGAACCAATCCATGTGGATGTACTGTTTCAGACTTTTTTCTTTTCCCCCATACTAGACGTGGTTCTTGTGCTCCCTCTACAGTCCACAAAAACTGTTCTGTGGCTTCTCCTTTAAGAAAGCACAGAAATAATGTTGCAAGCTCTGCAGATGAATTTATACTTAAGGTATAAGTGTGAACAGAAGTTATGATTATGAGCAGACAGTAAAAGTAGTTTTTACGCAGAAAGTGTCATCTTATCATAAATACAATAATTTATATAACTGGATAACCATTATTAATGCATTCATGTGTTTATGAATATTATTGTTGATAAATATAGTGATTCATTTGCCTTATTGTTGAGTAGCTTTGATTTGCCTCAGAGTCTATTTGGCCTATCATAAATAATCATTTATTTACTTTCTAGTTTGTCTTACATATCTACTTCACTGTCTAACTGACCAACTACTCCTCAAGAGGAAATTTAGTGTTCTCACTGTGCTGAAACATGCAGCACACACATTAGTTAAAACACTCACAGACATGCACGAACAGGCCCTTTGAACACGAGCTAATAAAGAGATGCTGAGGGAGGGATTGGTACCTTTGTCAAGGGCACCCCAACAGGCAGCTCTCCAGCTACAAGCCCAACTTCCAATCTTGGTCTTTAATGGGGCTTAACCTGGAATCCCTTTCAGACGGCGCATAGAAGTGATGAAGAATAAAGAAAAAACTACAGTGAAACTACCTTCTTACTTTACATTGTTGCCTTTCACCACTGCCAACACAACATGGGGGAAGTGGACGCACAGTAGGAGAATGAGGGAGTCATGAATGAGGTTTACTGTACAGCACTGAGATAAGTAACCACTGACTAATATTTTCATTGAGGAATTTTTGAGACCACATCAGAGCATTTAGACCTTTATTATGTACAGTATGTCATAACTCAGTGCTTATTCATCTGTCAGTTACCTGCAGCTCTGAATGACACATCATGAATCCTCCAGTCTGTCCTTTGTTGGTGCATCCGGTTTGTTAAGCACTAACGCTGTGCCAAAATACTCACAGTGAGGTAGACAGTGCCTGTGGCAAAATTTTGACTCTAAGTTTCAGTTAAGTGTCTTATTTCGTATCAGATTTTTGATTGAGTTTAATAACCCTCTCCTTTTGCCTGGTGTGGTTTGTTCTCAGGTCGACTCAGATCAAAACGTACTCGTGGGACAATGCTCAGGTGCTTCTGGTAGGAAACAAGTGCGACATGGACGATGAGCGAGTTGTTGCTGGAGACAGAGGCCGGCAGCTGTCTGAACACCTGGGTAAGTCTGTTCTCCACATGCACAGTTTTTATCTTTTATCTGTTATTACAGATATTTCAAGGCAGTAGGATTATCTTCTACTGGTCCATCTTAGCTGCAAGTGGTGTTAAAAAGTGTTTCACAATGAGTACTTTGTTTTAACTCCTAAACTAAGATCCAGCTCTGATAATAAATCTGTATTAACCCATCCTGACACTGTCCTTCAACATGTTTCCTCTCCAGGTTTTGAATTTTTCGAGGCCAGTGCAAAGGACAACATCAACGTGAAGCAGACCTTTGAGCGCCTGGTGGACATCATCTGTGAAAAGATGTCCGAGAGCCTGGATGCTGGAGACCCAGCCGTCACAGGGGCCAAACAGGGGCCTCAGCTGACAGAGCAGCCTGCTCCTCCTCACCAGGACTGTGCATGTTAAAGCCGACTACTCAGCCTTTTACCCTTCTTCTTCTTTCTCCTTTTTCTCCTTCAGCTAGACACCGGGGGACTTGGGTCCATTCCTCATCACCCATCTCACTCACTATCCTGCTTCTGTCTGTAATTGAGTTAGGATCATTGGCTGTGGGGCACAAGAACGAGGCTTCAAAGAGTCTGAAATGGTCGTAGATATCCATGCAACAGTGCTTGAAGAGTGTTTTGTTGAAAGGTGTTTTCTCTTGATCAGTTCAGGTCTGATGCCAAAGCTAGTTCAATAAAATCAAAGAGTTTCAGACACTTTGCAGCCCCGGTTCTTGAAGGCCATCTTCTGCTGTCTCCCTGTTCCTCAGTGTGGTTTTACAAGAAGGATTTGACGGCGTCCAAGTGCCATTTAAATCCTTCCGATGTTTACAGTACTTTGTTTCATGTCAGTCAAATATCTCGAAAACATGTCAGCCGGAGTTCTGAACATACACATAGTCACAAATACACAGATCTGTTTTTCATTTGCTGTCTCAGCCCAGTTACATGGTTGTTACAGGTATTTGCAGGTATTTTGTTTTAACTTCTCATCATTTGTCTTTTTTATGTTTTCATGTCTTTTTATAATCTGGTGCCCCATTTATTCTTTCATACATTTAACACTGGGCGAGGGAAATATGAACAAGAAAGAGCTAGGTCAAAAAAGGCAAAAAAGAAAAATCAAGAGACACCTTTTATTTAATTATATTTATTTCAACTGTAAATATAAATGTTGTGCAATATATACATATATATATATATAATATCTACAGGTATGCATATCTGGAAATGAAGTTTAAAATGAATGAAAATCTCTAAGGGAAGTGTGACGTGTAAGTTTTCTGTGCTGCAAAGTTATAACTCCTTACTGAGGGAAAAAGGAGTGGATGACCCTTTAAGTCTAAATAACAAGTCAAACAGTAAATTCTTAAAATCCAATCTAATAGAGCTGAAATTTAAAGATATCTGGAAAGCTTCTGAGGCTACACAACTGAAATATGTACATATTAAGGTGTTTTTCATTTGGCAGATAAAGTCCTGCAGGTGTGTTTCTGTCACAGCTTGATGAATTCAAAGTCTTGAGGTTAAAAACAATGTGAAAGTTACAACTCATCAGACTCGAGAAATACTTTTAGCTCTGCTGCAGTTATTGATCAACAATTTTCCTACATGTAGTCGAGTGAGTTTGGAAGAAATGAACAATGTTATTTTGCTGAAATTTTTTATGGTATTTTGTCTTTATCTCATAGTTTGAGTCCAACAGAGTGAAAGAAAAAATCATGAAAGAGTAGTGTGACATATTACCAACATGAGTGAGCAAGATCAAGCGGGTGGATTGCTATGACATGGCAGAAATCTTGGATCAGTTTGCCAACAGAACAAGCAGGTTTGGTTTGAAGAGTCACCAAACTGTGCTTATTTGAGACCCTTTTTCATGTTTTAAACCCAGTTTGTTCGATTCAGAGTCCAATCTGTTCAATCTCATGTCCAATCTCATGAGTTAAATGACATTATTCTGAAATGCACATTTGATGGAATTAGAAAGAACAATGTTTTTTTAATCTCTTCACCTGGGATATTATGCAAGGTCAAGCTAGCATTCAGTGATTTTAAGTTGGAGTCAAACTGCTCATCATCGAACTTCTTCTGAATCAGTATTATTGTTTGTGATGTTATCTGCACTGCTTAGTCTTTCTGGTTAAGTGTGGAGAGTTTCAGTCAAATGTGCATCATGCAGGAGGCTGGAGGCTCAAATGACCAAAGGTCAGTTTTCATTTACAATTCAGGAATTAGATGAAAGATTTTGAAGTATTTCAGCACTGTGTAACCAGATAACTCAGCTGTGTGCAAGTCAGCTATTGAGTCTACTTAGCACCACTCACTCTAGGTTTACCCCTCATCTGCTTAATGCTGGGAAAATGTTTGAAGGCTAGTTTTCGTCTGGTGAAAAGTGGTTTGATGATTTTCTTCTCTCCACCTCACCCAGCACTGCTGTCGAAGCGACTCATGGATTCAGCTTCAGGACATCAGAATGAGCCTTGTTACCGACCCTGTGAGTGAAAATGGTAATAAAACACATGTTGTTGGTGGAACAGAGTGGTTCACTGATAATTTTACTGTTGCTTTATTTCAGCCTCGCAAGTTCACAATGCTACTTGAAAATTTAGTATTCTATTGTTTACAGTAAAAACAGAGATAGATAGCCCTGTCAGAATCAAAATGCAAGGCTCCGTAAAAAAAACACTGCTGTAGTCAAGTTTAAAGACTTAGAGATCACAGCTAACCTGCTTAAGAAAAAAACTTAACATTTTGAATCTTAAAAGTCCCCGGTCAAAAAAGGTTTTTGGAGAAAGGTAGAGATGATGATGACAAACCTGTGGTCATGCGTTAATATTTGACTTCTTACTGGTTGTGACTGTTTCTTTTCCAGTAAAACCCAAACTTTGAAACTGTTCTCCTTTCTAAAATGTCTTCCTCTCTATATAAACCAGATCTGTAAATACTGTACCTTTGAGTCATATGTGTGGATTGTGTTGTATCGACTCAGGCTTGCGAAAGAAAAAAATACAAAGAAAAATGACCTTATAATAAAAAAAGAGAGACGGCTAAACCCTAAAAAAGAGCTATGTTGTTCTGTAACTGCATTCGTTTTTAGGCCTGCTTGTGAATGAATGTGTCACTCTGTTACAAAGCAATACACACAACAGTATCTACACTAAAAAAGAAATGCCATCCAGCTTGGTAGAGGTTGCCGACTTTAGATCTTCTACTAGCACGCAGAAACTTGTTGGTCTCGTATCACTGCCTCTACAAATCCTCCTCAGTTTGGGCCATTACGATGAGAGAATATGCTGTGGATGTTTTTATCTGTACTTTGTGGTAAAACAATAAAAAGTTACTAACAATCAGATGATTCCTGTTTGATGTTTTTACATTTAACTGTAGATTTTAAGCGTGACATAGTGTATGTTGTTTTAGCTCAGACAACAGGATCCAGAACCATTCACATTCAGATGAAATACATTTGGTATCGGAGTCATCTATGGTAAGTTCAGCTGATGACTGCTGCCACCAACCTCCTTTTTGATGGAAAATATTCAAATACATGTCTCCATGAAAGGCCCAAGAGGGCGCTGTTTCACTTTTTGTTGCCAGTCAGTGTACAAATATTTGATTTACTGCAGCAAAAAAAAAAAAGAGATAGTAAAAATGATGTAATTTAAAAAAGTCTTCCTCCTGGAGCTTGTAAAAAAATATGAATATGAATTATTCTTCTATAATTCTGTTATTTTTAATCTTAATGGGACTTTCTGTGCATTATTTAGGTAAGGATTATGGACATGTTGAAGACAAACATATGAACGATGTGTGTTGAGGGTTGCTGCCTCTGCTCAGCCTCAGCTGAGCTAAACCAGTGCGTCTCTCATGATATGATTCTTGTATCTCAGGCTATGGAGGCCATAAGGGTTTTGCTGTCATTATGCTAAGTTTTTATCTGTTATTGGGTGAGTGATTCCTCAGCTGAGCTAAACCAGTGCGTCTCTCATGATATGATTCTTGTATCTCAGGCTATGGAGGCCATAAGGGTTTTGCTGTCATTATGCTAAGTTTTTATCTGTTATTGGGTGAGTGATTCTATAATTAGGGATATATTTCAGGTATACAAAAAAGTGAAAAAGTTATGTCGTTTTTTTTTTTTTTTAATATTCTATTTGATTGCAAATACACCTGGAATGTACTTAATTCATTAGTAGGCAAGATTAAGCTCTAATGAATTCTTAAATATCTAAGTAACAAAAAAAATTTTGGAGCATAATTTTGTAAACGGCAATTTTGACAAAAGTTGTGACTACTTTTCCAACATAAATCCATATAATACTGAATTTAGAGTTAATCAAAATTTCTATGCAAGAATACGCTCCCTAGAAATGTCCCTGATCATTTATTTTACAGTTTAGCCAAAATAAAAAAAAGGTAAAAAATCACATGTAACACGGTTGACAGGGTAACACGGTTGACAGGACAAACCTGTCTCTACAACATTAAATTTTGTGATAGGTAACACAGTTGCCAGGTAACACAGTTGACATTTTCTCCATTTTTTGGCTCTTGTGCAAACTGCAGATTTCTGTGCATTTTCTTCACAGTTTGGTCTTTAACATTCATAGTAGGAACAGCAGAAAATGTTGGCAGCACAGTTGACAAACAATTAAAGCGAACCATGTATAGACAATCATATAGATATCATATTGATGAGGAGGAGTTATAATATGCAACACTTTCTTCAGGGTTCTCACCAAAAAGGATGTGACTTCAATTAATTTAAGTCATGTAACTTTGGAGCAAACCATTGCTGATTTATAGGCCTTTTTTCAATGGGTAACATGGTTCTTAATTTTGAAGAGCAAACTGGACATTTGAGAAATCAACACAAAAACTGCAAATTTCAAAACATGATTTACATTTTTAGCTAAAAAATTAAGGAACCTTTTCATTTCTGTCTTAAATAAAAGTAAAATATAAACCACATGACCCACTGTAAAATTGGTCATTGCTTGAAATCAATACTTAGTAAAGTTGAAAAATATATCCCATGAACGTGAAATGTACCCCTTATTAGAGAATCACTCAAGTTATTTATTCACTTATATCCCCCGAATCAGAGACATAATAACAAAGTTTGTAGAATGTCTTTATCAAATATTGTTTAGAGTTCCAGTCTACAAAATGAACCCCTTGAAGTCCATGTAAACCTTAGTGTTAGTTTGGGTTTGTGCACTAAGTGTGAATACAATGAACCCTATATCTGAGTCTTTTAGTGGAGTAATCATTACATGTTGCCTATAGAAGTGCAGGAATAATTGATATTCAGTTTCCCTCAAAGTAGTGTGATGAATAGACAAATGTGTTCCTAGCTTTCACTTTTTATACAATAGAAGTGTTTTCAACATGTTTCTCCCTGATCCAGAATGAATCCAGCTTTTTCTTTCACCACTAATCCATCTCCAGTTGATCTGAAGGATCTGAAGGATGATGGCTGATTCATCTAACTGCATCAAAATGATATGAAGCATGACTAGTAGACCAAGGCCACCTTCAAACAGGTGAAATACAATGTCCACTACGCCTTAGGTTTCTGATGTCATCCAATGATGGCTTCCAACAAAGCATGTCAGAGTAAGAGTTGGAAACATGTTGTCCAACTTTTGAAATGTGAACATTGCAATAACAAAATGTGTGAAAGAAATAAAGTTGTGTGGGTCAGTGTTGTATTGAGGACACCAGAATCAAACATATGTTCACACATGGTTTCAAATGTATCTTTTTTTTTTCAAGAGAGTGCATTATCATCAGGCAGGGCAGGCATTAAAGATGAGGCAGTTTGTGTCATCACCGTAATGATGGTGAGTTTTTTCACGGTCCTTCCTCCAAGTTGAACAATGTTGTTAAGAGCAATATTTCTGTTTCTCGATAAGGATGTTGAAAATTAAAATATTTTAATCCTGACACACAGCTGAATGTGAAAAAAAGGATTTTCATATTTTGCTGATGCTTAGATGAATAGTGGTTTATTTAACTTTTATAACACGATTTTTCAGGCCCTGGGGTCAGACATGGGCCTCAACGGAGAAAACAACAATTACCTAAAAACGGTTTCATAGTTTTCATGGAAAGACCAACTTCACTAGGTATTTAGTTAATAAGTAGTCTGGATATGGTTAAAAAAGTTAAATCCATTCATTTATGACTTGTGGCTTATTCGCTCTGCCTCACAGATGATCCCTGTTATCCAGGAGCAGACCAGACTCACTACTGAGAAATATTAAAATAATATATATTATTTATTATTATAAATATCGAACCAAAATCAACCCTTTTTTTGTTCTGGCTGTGTGAACATTCTTGTTCTCTTAAATGTCCTCAAGGATGTCAGAAAATGTCCCCACATATGCTCCAAATGTCAGCCAAGACATTGTACATCCTCTGCAATTCCCCAGTTATCCAGCAGGGGGAGAAAGAAAACAGCATAAGGACATGATGAAAATTCAAGCACACACACTCCCAAAATCCTATTTTAACCAACACAAGCCCACTGGTCTTAATCAGAGGAGCAATTATAAATGAGAAACTAAACCTCTCGTGAGATTAGCCTTCATTCAGTATCAACATTCATTTTTGGTTTCTATGCTTAATTTTATTGTAAAAATATGACAGTGCCCCAAATAGAGGAAACAGTGTTTATTGCCGAGCAGCATTAAATCCAGAACACAGCAGAGTACAGCCAAAAAAGTGTAGGCCAGAGGAGACAGCAACAGTCAGTGCAACAAAAAGGTTACGTTTCTTTGCACAAAAAAACAAGAATACGTTGACATGAACACATTAGAGTAAAAAATACATAAATATATGTGTTTGCAAAGATTTAGAATAATAAACACTGGTAAATTGCACCCTTTGACACCCAGCTGTGGGCAACATTCGAGTAAGTCAACAACATGCAAGATGATCCACACAGAATTATGTGGTAAATACTCATTCATATTGATTATTATATATCAAATGTGGTCCATGAGACTGTAAATAGACACAGCCAGTCTGTAAACATTTTACAAGACAAAAGTATCTAGGTATTTTGAGCACTTAGCCACAAAAATTGGCTTATTTTCTCGTCAGGATACTCATCACAAGATGACGTTTGAAAAAAATGAAAATAACACAGTCTTGTTAACAAGTGGACGTGTATACGAGGTAGAACAGGATTTCACACAAACATGTTGAAAACAAATACTTTTAATTTCGGCTTTGATCCAATTAACTGTCTGGAGAGTCTTGAAATAAAACCCAGTGATGATAATACTCCCCTCGGCGGATGAGACTTCAAAACAATCTGGATATTGATTTTTTTTTTTTTTTATCAAAGAAAATCCATCTATATTATCAATACGCCAGAGAATCAGACTAGAGTCATTACCCTTTCTGTTCAACCTTGTTCTACCAGGTATGGTGGTTAGGTGCTGCTGATGCTCAAAGCCGTCTAAACATAAAATAATATACATTTTGGTTTGCGTTGTCTACCCATCCATAGTGGATGGCGCAGATCTGGGCTTCCTCAAGCTACGCAAAGAAACGTTAGTCCATGAAGCTTATAGGCTGGTCAGTGTACAGAATCGGTCTCCTTTAGTGAACCTGGACCTCATGAGGCAGCAGCTGACAGCCGCTGTTCACATGGGTTAGGACTTTCTCTTTCAGCTGTGCCACTTGCTCCCTGAGCTGACTCGCTGTCGAGGCCAGATCAGTGTTGTGGCTCTTCAGCGTTTTCACCTTGTCCTCCAACCTAGAGATGCGCTCGAGTTTGCGCATCCGACACTTGGAGGCCGCAATCCGGTTCCTGAGCCTCTTCCTCTCGGCTTTCATGCGCTCTTGTGAGTCAATGTCGATGGGAGACAGCGGCGGGCTTTCCCCGAAGCTCTGAACGTCAGGGACCGTCTGAGGCTCCTCCTTCAGCGGCTGGACCCTCGAGAGATCCGGCTGCGGCGGGGCTGCCCCCAGATGTTGCGGCGGAGGAGGTGGAGGATAAGGGACTGTCTCTGTGGAGTAGTTCACGGTGGTTTCCAGAGGCCCACTGCCGTAACTGTTCAAGTTCGTGTACACTGGTAGTTCCGGCTGGACGGTGACCGGAGCGATGTTAGCACCGAGATCCAGGCTGCTGTTCGTCTGCCCGGCTCCGCTCAGCTGATTCTGCTTGTGTAAATCCTCCAACGCTTTCACGAAGCCCTCTGCGAACTCCTGCTCATCCGTCACCGTCTTAGGGTAGAGGAACTGGGAACTGGTGGGTGTTGTTGTGACCATTCCGTTGGACTGGATGATCAATCTCTCCAGCTCCGGGGAAGCCAGCTTTAGGAGTCCCAGCTCTGGGGCGCTGAGGATGCCCTCGGCGTCACGAAGATGCGGTTTTAGATCCGAATCCTCTGCCATGCTCAAACTCATATCCTTCTTCATCAATATTTCTGTGGTAAAAATGACAAGTAGTAGAGCTTGGACACCGTCAGAGCGCAACCCTGCCCATAACCTCACAGAATAAAAAAGGTGTAAATTAATTTATGTTTAACAAATATCTCTGTCACTCTATTTTAACTGTTGGTTGTCTTCCGCTCCAAAGCTGTCTGACAGAAGTGCATGCACCGCCCCGAGCTTTTCAAGGCTCGTACCTTCCATTACGTCACACCAGGGCGCGCGCATTGAGCAGAAATTACGTTTTCAGAATTTTTTTTTACGTGACCAAAGATTGAAATGGAGAAGTGAGATCTCACTCTGCGCAATATTTCCATGTGCTGCTACTAAAACCAAAAGGAGGGCGCAGGACCAATGAATACAATTTGATACTGCACCAGCTTTCAAAGATCTCCATACTACTTAAGTGGCAGCTTCATTTACTTGGGTCCATTCATGCAAGTATGAAGTTAATCCACACAGAGTCTTTTCTGTTTTAGGCATTGTATAGACCCAGATAAGCCACATTGGCTTTCTTGGATCACCATTTCCAACAATATTGTTTCTGAAGATCATAATACATCAGGAAAACATAGAATAAAAGTTAACAATATTGAGGGTCCAAGTGCCACTAAATTTAATGCTCCAGGTAAGTTGTTTAACTGCAAGTCTGCTCCACCATCCCCACCCTGGCAAAATATCTCTCTCGCTACAGAGGGAGCCATCACTCATCACAGACGATCTTTGGTACCTGTTCTGTCACCATGGAGAGCTAAACTCTAAACAATATTGTGCCGACTGAGTTTTTTTCTTTTATTTAGTTTTATTAAAATTTCTTTTTTTTTCAGTTGCCAACGGATGTTTAGTGTTATGGTAAGATGTTCGTGATTTAACGTTTTGATTAAAAAAAACTTCAACCTAACAGAATTAAGACATGATTCTTGTGATTTTGAATGTTATATATGAATGGCTGTTGCTGAGTGTATGATGGTGTAATGTAAGGGATTTGTTGTATATTTCTGGATACAGAAAATAATTTGTGTGCGGTGTCAGAAAAGAATTTATGCCTTCTCCTATAAGATTACTTCTGTTCTATGTCCCAGAGCAAAAAGAACACTGATCATGAGAGTGAGGGGAAGTTGAAAGTGAAACTGACTTGATTTCAACACTTCCTCTGGTCAGTTAACAGTTTGGGGTCAGATCACATGAAAAATCATCTCCAGGAAAAGTTTCCATTTGTATGGGTTGTTAAATGTATTGTTCTAATGTTCAGTTGAAATTTCTGTTTATCTTAAATTATAAGTTTTCTTCATGCTTTGATAGTTTTGCCAGAGTCTTCCTGAAACTGCACTTTAAACCACAGCAAAACAGAATTAAGATGCATCATCGATGTGAATATAATTCAATGTGAATATAATTCATAAGCTTCAAAAAATTGTCTTCTCTTACGTCTTCTTACTTTTAATACTGTATCCAGAATAGCCTTATATGAATTAGAGCTGGTCAATGAATTTTCTTTCAAACATTATCCTCACAATCCAAATGCTTTTGTTTACAAATCATATAACAGTGGTCCTCAAGCTTCTCTCATATAATAGTTTTTTTGGATTGCGAAGGGTTACAGAGGTCTGCGCGTCACAGGTAGACCCCATCCTTCCCTGCAAAGCTTTGTGGGTGGATCACATGATGAGCCCTGTGATGTCAGATCTCCTAACGCTGTGCCGGAAATGGAGGTGGGAGGAGGGGGTAAACCAACAGAGGAGAGATATTTTAGTCTCGAGTATCAGTGTAGAGGGAGTGGGGGTGTTGAGCCTGAAGTCAAGAAAAAAAGGCTGGCTGTCGCTGGAAAAAAGGATGAAAGAATCTCACATCACATTTTTTTAGCCCTCCTTTCTCACAATTTGTAACACGACAAAATACAGGTTCAACACATGAAAAGAAAGTTAAGCAGCTAAAATGCTATTTTTTTAGTCACAAATGGTGTTGAATTGTGCGTGAACTATTTCTAAGCATGCCTTGTTATCTGTGTGTGTAACCAAACCAAAGTATAGTGTTACTATGGTAAAAAAATAAATAATAGTAATGGTTTTTTTTTACAAAAGACCAGAGAGGATTGCTGAGTATAGACCTATGCCAACAGACCACAACACAAGCCAGACCGAGCCACACAAATACCAAAGTTTGACACTGTATTCAAAATCATCATGTATTGAAAATGGTTGCCACTGGCCATAGAGATTAATGTACCTTAAGGCAGCTTCACACCAAACTGTTCCCACTCCAGAAAGTTTGGCATATCTGTTGTGATGAGGATTCCTGATAAGATGTTGTGAAATTTCCCTGACAAACAAAACACTCAATAAATAACCTTATTATGTGTCATCATAAAATAGATGTGTCATAGGACTACTAAACCTCACATATTATTTAAGTGAATCAGCATTATAGGATGTGTCATGTCAAGTCACAACATTTTTTGTTTGTGACTGTGAGTTAATATTACAAGTCCAGGCAGAGAAAGGTAAGCTGTTAGGAATGCTTGGCATCACTTGCAGCAGTTCAATCTCTCAAGACACCAGAGATCAGGAATGTTTTGTTCTGTACTGTGCAACATGTTTTCTGTGTTGTTTGAAAAGATTAAAAGGGCCCGAAGAGCATATGAGTATTTTAAAGGCAACACAGACTCACCCTCTGTGACTTTCTTAACTTACTTTTAAGATTTACTCCCTTTATTTTCTTAGAAATCATTGGCAAGAGTGCCAAAAAAAGTCATTTCTATATGTAAAGAGTTGAATGCTAGTTTAATGAGTAAATCCCTGAAGCTCAAAATTGCACTAGGTAAATATGCCACCACGTGGACTAGTCTACTCAGGAACAAAAAAAGAGCACTCAGAAAGACACTCACAAGTTAATTTCTTCTGTAGTACATAACACATGACAATATTAAGTTTTAAAAGTGCCTATTGTTTACTCTGCAGAAAATAAGCCTTGACTTTTGATCCCTACTTTTGATCTCTACTTTTTTTAAGTGTTGTTTTTATGTAAGCCTGCTATATATTGCTTATCTAATAAAAAATTCTGTTTAATCTTTTTCAGTTGTAAATAAAAATGCAGAGGTTAGCACAAACGTGTTTTACTAACTTACTCCACTACACTTGATGACGTAGTTTCAAAGTGTGGGTGAAGTTCCGCAACCCGAAGCTTGTATGTGTATCATTGGTTTGCATGGAATACACTTGTACCCACACTCAGACAACACTTAACCACAAAACATCACCTGTTCCTCAGATTTTCTTGGTAAATATAAAAAAATATACAAGACAGTACTGACAAAACCAGCAGTAACTACATTGTATATGTGCACCTGGAAGTGGAGTGATGAAGTGATAACTATTTTTTAATCAAGATGTCTTTCAGAAGCTTTAACTGATCAATTGTGCAGTTGCTGAATGAGGTGGATTACCTTTCTTAAACGTAAAAGCTGTACAAACTAAAACAGATACGGTAGTAGTAATTTCCAGTCTTCATGAATTTTCCATCATGTTTCGAAAATTTCAACTCGGACACTTTTTTTAAGCTTACCACAACCTATATTTAAATTAAAACGTTTTTATAGTCCTAAGAACAGTCTAAAGTGGATAAGGCCAATAGGCTTACAAGCCACGTACATTTCTTGTTCTCCATGTTCATTTTCAGATTTTATTATTTTTTTTTAATTTTTTTTATTCAAATACGAAAAAGTGACTTGACTTTGAAATGATATTTTACACATAATGCATGTGTTTATTATCATGTTTATTCTAAAGGTTGTTCATCATATCTTTGATTATTGGGGCCAGTCGGTGGTTCAAATGGAATTTCTTGTTTATCTCCGAGGAATTAGTGGAACCCCCAAAGGCTAATACACTCTGCTCGATAATCAAAACGCAGACGGGACACAACCAATACGCTTGCTAAATACACCAGCGGGATTGTTTTACAACGAAACTAGTATGGAATGTTTTAATTTGCTCTGATTTTTTTTCTTATACCACTTACTTTACTAAGTAATGTTATACTTTCTAAGGTGAGACTGGGTTAGCTAGTTCCGGGAATTAGCCTGATATTTTCAAACCAGAAAGCTTCACACTGTTCGATTTCAAACCGAACACTGTTCACGCTTAATAACTAAATCCAGGTTTATTTTACCACAAAACTAGCGTGTAATATTTCAATTTACGCTGCTTTTTTATACCAGTGACTTGAATTAGTAAAGATATACTTACCAAGGTTAGCTTGGGTTAGATGGTTACAGGAATTAGTCCGAGCCTCGAAGTTGACTTTTATTGTCACGTGCAGGGAAAGCTGTGTCAAAGGCACCTCAAAACAAACACTTAATGCGAGTTACTTCACTTGTAGTGATCCTCATGTCCTTTTTCTTTACAAGGTATTGATTTTATTTTAGCGCCGCTGGTTGCCTAACTAGCTTGTTTTATGCCTATCCTTTAAATTGGGCTCGTAGGTCGCAGTTTTTTGCATGTGTTAACCACCGGCTCTGTTGGCTAATCTTTCGTTTTCTACTCGACACGGTCCGGCGGCCATAATTTCTGAGACTTTGCAGCGATGATGTGAACATTTATCCTTCTGTGCCTTAATAAGACAACATCTGCTGTAGTTTCTGAGTTCTCTATATTAATGTTCAGCTTTGGAGACAATGGTTGTCACCCCCTAACTTGATATAAAAGTTGAATTAAGCAGCTTTTTGAATGCATGCCTTTTACTTGTAAAGTAGAGTTTCTGTTTAAGTACCACTTGGAGGTTAACTTTTCACTTTTCTAAGGTTTACTGACCAGAAATTACAAGAATGGAGATAAAGAAAAAGTAGGAAAAAAAAGCATCCCGACATTTTGCCAGCATTTTGCCCAGCCAAAGTCCAGCAGCACAGAAAGGTGCAGAAGCCTCACTTCAGGTACAGCAATATTTAAAATAGTATGTTATGTACTATATTCAATGTGCACTAATTAAATTACATTTAATCATGGCACAAAAAAAAGACAACAGAAACTTTAAACTTGCCAGTGTTCTTTGGTTCAATTCTGAACATAATGCAAAAGTAAGAAATTAACAAAAATTGTTTTACCTGTATGTTTAACAACAAATGTTTTACTTGGTGACCTGGCATAGGTTAGAAGTATTATTCAGAACAGATATTTCTGCTTTTTTCCAGTGCTAAACAGTATGAAGGAGTCAGCCAATTGGAGAGGAGAATTTATATGCCACAGGAACAACATTCACCCTCACAGCTGGAAACATTGAAACCCTGGCTTTAATGACACTATGGTGGCTGTAAAATCTGACATCTGGCCTTCCTGATGCAGGTGAGTAAATGTGTTGGATCTCCCTTTTGATGGTAAGTCTTGCATGTTAAACAAAGATGTATGCAATTGTACATAAGCTTTGAAAGGTGACTATTATTTGTGCAATAAATGAAGCAAGATTTGCAGATGGGGGTTGATGTTTTCCTGGCAGACTGGGATTAGATGCGGTTCCATAAATATGCTGGGCAGCTCAGTTTACTTTGTGCCCATTGGTAAAAATAGGCACTCTTCCCGAGGGAAGTGATGACGTCTGGAGTCTGCCTGCATCATCAACCACAAGTCGGCTTCACCCTCACGCTGGAAGAGGCAGAAGCTAAGTGTGGGGGGAGCATCAGTGATCACCATGGTGACAAATGCAGAGTGACGCAGGTAAAAGCATTGTGAGAGAGAGAGCTGGTGATTGGTTGGCGACTGCAGTGGTGTGTGGAGATGATGCGTGGGTGGTAAAGAAGAGCAGGAGGACTCAATAGCCCAGCATTGAGATTAACGCCCACACACCAATACACAAACACACACACATACGCACACAATCACACACACTCACTCCAAGCCTGTTATCATGGTCATTAATTCAGCCTAGCAATGAGATATGATTTTGCACAACTCTTGAGCACTGACTTGAGAGGTAGTGGAAGATAGCATTTATAAATAGCATCTTTGATATCATGATCATGCATTCATACATTTAAAAAGACAGAATATCCCCAATTAGTAATTTACCTGCTCTAGGCAAAGCCTTAGTTCTGCATTTAATTGCATTTCCCTTTGGTTATTCTCCCGGTAGTAAAGCAATTTTATCTAAAACTCCACCCAGATTTGACAGTCTCCTTGTATTGGTCCACTATATAGGAGTGATTGAAAATTGACTTAACGTTTTCATTTGAACAGATAACAAAATACAATCAGCATTAAAGCTGCAAGCAGCGATGAACGGGCCCTCGCCCTGTGTGTGCCAGTCGGGGTGTGTCGCAGCCGCCACATGTGCTTGGCAAATGCCTGCTCCAATGCCTGCCAATAGGAGCATGTCCATGCTGCCGCATGAGCAACGAAGTGTGGCTCAGCCAAAAGCCATAGGTCTAGGCACAAGGGCTAAGCCCTTAACTTTTGATGCCTGTAGCTCAAAGTAGCTGGACATGCTGCAGATATGAGCCCCCCGGTGGCGCTGTGGAGCATTGATGTTATTGCAAGCAGTGACAGAAATGCACTGAGGCTGTGACACTGAACCTCTGTGTGCCTTGTGGCCCTGATCCAACACTGTTCTAGTGGATATTAAGATTGTAATGAAGCAGCCATAATGGTCAAATTTGACGGCGCGGGGTTAGCCAGACTTGACTCTTTGCAGTGTGTGACAAATTAGATTAGAGCCCTTGTGTGTTTTACGCATACACATTAAATTGACACTCTAATGGTGGATTTGCTAATGGAAATGATCAGTTTTAATATAGCACATATCACACACATCCACACAACACTGATTAACAGTTGGCGTAATTCAGGGTTCAGAGTCTTGATCAAGGACACTTTGTCATGTGTCTGTTAGATTTTTATTGAAACATTCCAGTTGGGAGCATTTTTACTCAATCACTCATTCACAGTTTGGGAGAGAAGTTAATTAGTATAGTATACTTAATCAGTCATTGTAGTAAGTATAATATATTTTAGATAAGTCTTATTTGAATGTAATATTAATTTACTTATGTGTTGTGCTTTTTTGGAAGAAATAAGGGTCGTAACATAGTCCATGGGCATCATCTCTCAAAAATGTTGTAATTGCCTGGTGTGTAAAAACAAAACAAAAGATAAGAAAACAAAACAAAAGAAAATTAAAATTGCAGATCATGTAACCTCCAACACTTTTTTGAAATGAGTAGGAATATGATAGGGCTTCATTCAAAATATTTGCCAAAAAATCTATTTTTGGCAGTAATTCCTGTGTTATCTGTACATGCATCATCCTGTAATATCAGTATAATATAATTTAATTTTGACACATTCTTAAGAACATGTTGGCAGTACCAGGCTGTAGACAAGGTGCAACAGGGCTAGAGAAAGCACAGAGGTGGACCATTTGTCTTGGGTAGGATCCCCTAAAATTCCCTATAGGATCTGGGCTCAGCCCCTAATGTTCTGGGAGCCAAGAAACGCTCCTGGCGATTGCGGTTTGAACAGCCATGTCACATTTAATGTGATTTTGACGTTGTTCTTCAGCAGCAGTTTACCTGAGGACAAATGTTTTCAAAGTCACTTCATGGACAGATCATAATTCGAGGTTAATATAGAAATGATTAGTAGAAAGTGTATGCATATTTTGTAAAATACAGAGTTTAAGTAATTTATCCAGCTACAAGGTTGATGAAACGATGCATGAATGGATGAGGGATGAGAAAAAGTGAGAGAGCACTGGGGTGATCGACTGGTGTCCATTACACACACAATAAAGCACAAAGGTGATTGAATCCTATGTTTGTGTTATGATATCAAATAAACTTAGTTTATCAACACTGCAACGACTTTCTAATGGATTAATCAGGCAAAAATGAGAGTTTAGAGAACGCAGAGACATTGATGATCCACTGCTGTCCATCTCATGTGTGTGTATTTGGGCGCTGCTGTACTTTCATAAGAGAAAGGGTCAGTTAGAGATTTGCTGCAATTGTCTGATCTGCCCTCAGACAAACAACGAAACATTAGAACAGATGACAAGTTTTTGTGTCTTTGTTAACCTGTTGAGTGCACTACGGCTGTGAGATGTTTGGTTATGTAGCACAATCCTTCAGCAGCAGGGTTGGCAGGAGAGACCCCTGTGCGGGAGAGAGCGTTGTTTATAAGAAATAGAATACAAGCATAATTACTGTAACAACAGCTTACTCTAGGTGAGCTGCTGTAACATCAGGTTTTGCGTTATGGAAACATACTACCCAGCATTGTGAAGCAGTATTGTGCTCCTCTGTGCTTGTTGGTCCTCATCACATTGGCTGTGCAAGATGTCATTAATGTAAACTGAGCATGTGTGTCACTTCTGAAGCGTGAGCTGTTCACATCACAGTCTGCAATCAGGCCACATTTACAGGTTTAATGTGAACAGCCAAATACAAAAATCAGATTTGAGCAATAAAGCAGAATTTAGCATTAAGGGCTGCAATGTGAATATAGTCATGAGGTGCATACTCAGTGGGCAGTAGGTTTTGTTTTTGAGCTTCAAGGCCATGTAATCTGTTACCTTATCACTTAAATCCTTGTCTCAGTTTTTCCAAAGTCACTGTCTCCATTTTAATGGCATGAATTAGATCCTGCACAGCGTATACAACACCCTCTGTGCTGGTGGCATTCTGTTTTGGATAAAGATGGTTGATTGAAAAAGTAAGATTTTTGAGCATGTATTTTTATACCAAATTTGCAGAATAGTGTCTGCAAACTGTAATCTGTACTCATTATCCTAAAAGGCAACAGTTCACACCTACACAGGCAGCAGCACAGCTGTCCCCATAGAAACTGACCAAACCTGTTTTTCCCTATAGACATGGAACGATCTATTTAGATAGCCTATTGTACCCTGTACTTATCACCTTAAAAGGGAGTACTTGAACCCAGACACGCCTGACCACTTTATCTGTCTCTGGAAATGCAGCAGCTGTCCTCTTAGAAACTGATGAAATCACTTTTTGGTAGCATAGGCCAGTGTTGTGTAGTACAAAAAGTAAAAAACTAAAGAAATGAAGAAAAACTGGCTGACTGAATGTGAAAGTAAATAAAGTAAATGGGAAAAAAGAGCATTCAATGTGTTAACATGAATCTGTTTAGTTTTGAATTATATTCATCACACTTAAAAAAATATGATTTGGAACAGAAACAGACTGCTGAGGGCTCACAGTATGACATGCTGACATTTCGGGAGATGAAAATATGCCTCAACATCAAGTTGTCCAAACACCTGAAAACTCACAAGAAATGTAATCTTTGAAACAGCGTTAGGTCGGGCATGTTCAGTCGCTATTTTATACATTCCTGTGTTATTGCAGTCATCAGAGCTGACTCCAAAAGCAGCAATGCATCAAGCTGATATTTGGAGAAAGGCAAAAAGTATAAATAAATGAAAAACAAATTCAAGAAATGACTTAAATATAAAACAAACATGCTTACTAAATAGAGATAATTTTCACTTTGAAATGTGTTGAACTTATTAGATTGATCACTTTTAAATAGTGCAATGAGAAAGAATAGATTTAATTATAGTTTAAAGTCTAAACAATGTAATAGAAAACACATTTATTTTTTATTTATTACTATAGTTCTGAAAGACATGTAATCTTTATCAGCATAGTGAAGCATGCATAAATGTGGGTAAAGTTCATTGTGCTGATTAATGTTGAACTGTCTGTTTTTGCTGCTACATTCACCCAGTGTTGTAGAATTACAGCACAGACATAACATGCAGACAGTGACATTTAATGAATATATTTTTTTAATTAAAAAATTGTTCATACTAGATAAGCTGTGAATCTGAAAAAATGTTGTCCACAAAAGCAGAGACATAAGTTTGAAAAAGAGTTAATTTGTTGAGTGGGTTTGTGGACTGAAGGTCAGACCTATAAACACATCTTCTGTTGAATGGCAAGGCAGGGATAAAGTATTTTAAAATATATATATATATACTTTTCTTTTTCTGGGGGTTACCTTAACCTGATGTTTGAAATGAGGTGTGGTTTTTACAGGGTTAAACAAATGGTGATAAATGTTTTATACTTATCCCTATCAGAGGGCGTAACTGATCAGTGGTAGAGCTGACATCATGTTTATACTGTGCTGTGATTGGTCGGTTTGTCCAGGGGTGTATGAATAGGCTGGAAAAGTGATAAAAGCATGGCTATTCAGGGGGCGAGTACCATTCAACTGGTACCCTCAGAGCTAGCTTGTTGGCTTCGGCAAACTTGCGTCCCAATCTGAGCAATCTAGTGATTTTACACCTTATCTTTCTCCCTTTACTCTTCACCTTTTTATTCTGTTCTTAAAAAAAAATCTTTTTTTATTTTGTTATTTTTATATCTCGCATTTCTTCATTGACGGACTCTGCGGACACAGTAAGTAAAAGCACTTTGTTACCAAGTACAACTGTACAAACTGTATAACTGTTAGTTTGAGTAAGTGGGTTTAAAGCCAATGATGATTTGCAGAGGAATTGTATTGTCTGTATGTGAGTCACATGAGTTTTCTATGTGTTGTGGAGCCAGGTGGTTTTTTGTAAACAGTGATCCAGCATGGCTCTTTTGTTTAGGAAATTAAGTTTACAACAGAGGTCTTGGGCGTTTTCATTTCTGCGTTGTTATATAACGGTTGTGGAAGGTAGATTGTGTGTGTTTGTTATAAAGCTGGTGGAGATGTTTCAATACAAAGCAGTGGAGGTTTTAAGAGTTTATGGTAATACTGAGAGTAACAGTTTGTTTAATTGTTGGACGTGTAAGAGAGCGCTGCTATTTTGAATGGCTTTAGGGTAGAAATGCTGTAACCCTCTAGACCTTTTCATTTCAGTGTTGTGAGATTGTGGCTTAAAGTAATTTTTGCCTTTAAATGAGGAATGAAAGGGTTTTTAAAATGTGTGCTTTAGTAAGTTTGTAGTAGTAAATCTGTATTAAGACCGACAAATGGCCTTTTTAGCCAGTGATGTCGTTCACAGGGATGGAATGCTTAGTTAAGAGCAGCTCAGTGTCAACATGGACGTGCACAGTCAGTGGGCAGTAGACTTTGTTTTTGAGCTTCAAGGCCTTATACATCTGTTACCTAATCACTTGAATTGTTGTATGACTTAATTCCAAAGTCACACTGTCCATTCATAATGGCATTAAGTATATCTTGCACAGTTTAGAACAGCAGTCTTTGCTGGTGGCATTTTGAATTGGAAAAAATAAGTTGATGAAGCTTAATAAGCACTTGATCCAAACTAACAGAACAGTGTCTGCAAAGTCTAATCTGTTCTCATAATCCTAAAAGGCAATAGCTCACATTCACACATTCCTGACAATTCTCACCTGTTAGGACAATGCAGCAGCTGTGCCCTGCCTATAGCCATGGAACGATCTATCTGGATAGCCTATTATAGCCTGTACTTACATCTTAAAAGGGAGTACTTAAAACACAGAGACACCCCTGACCACTTTGCATGTCTGTGGACAAGACACTTCTGTTTTTCAAGACACAAAGGCTTTGAGAGAAGTAACCATAGGCCTTCTATATATTTGGTTATGCTGAATGGAACAATAAATTCAAAATGTGTAAACTGTTTCATATCCCTGTTTTGGTTGGGGGTGCCTGAGCTTAATGTGCTATTTTTGTTGTTGGACAACTGAATTTGTAGTGTGTAAGGTACTGTAATCATAAGCTTCCACAATGCAAAGTGAAGACTTACATCCAGAGACTTGTGGGAATGGTGTGCTTGTGTTGTGTATATGGGGAGCAGGCAAGACAGAGGATCTGATGTGGCACTGTGTTATTCTTGTATCTGTGGGCAGTATTATTTTACTGTGAGCTCTGATGACGGCAATAAGAAAGGGGTTGTTGAAGGGTTGATGTCTTGAATTGTCAGTGTGTGCTACTGTGAGCCCTTCCTCTATCTAAAACACAGACAATCATCAGCTACAGCCGTCTATTCCTGCTCTAAATTGTGGTTTTGTAAAGTGTTTAATCTGTATTTGTGTGTAACATTAAACAAAACACATGCATGTTAACAGATTGTATGCTTGCATGTTTTGACATTAACTTCATTTCACATTTAATGAGGCAGTTATTTTGATGGAATTATTATTTATTTTGTTCTCACTTTCTCACAAATACCAGTCTTTACATTATGTGGGCAAAGAATGTAATAAATGAAGAAGGGCACAGTAGTTAAATCAGGCAGTAAATCCAAGTTGTGGAATTCACTTTTATTTATTATGACTGTTAATAAAAATTCTAATCTCTGTGCTGAGTAATATTGGCTATTTCACAATGTGGATTGTAAAATTCTCCATTTCTCTCCTATTTCAGCTGCCTTCAGCAGAAAGTCCCACCCTGTGACATTTTCGACATCTGGATTGAGTGCGTTTGCAAGGTTAGTTACGTTGATGTTATTATTCTGTTTGTATTGATAGATCAATTTAATAATACAGATGCTCAAAATTGATATTGTAAATACTGTTACTCAGGGGCGTCACTAGATTGGATATTGTACTGGGGCACACCTGAGGCACAAATAATTTAGGGGGTGTGCATACTGTGCAAGAAAAAATAAACGTATTCGGCACTTGTTTATTATGATTAACTGACCACCTCAGACAACCTTTATACCAACATTTATCAAATCTGCAAGTGGGGTAGTACACACTAGCTAACTACGCTGTCAACCAGGTCTCACTTTCAATGTCTACTCTCTGTGTCATCTCTCTTCGAGGCCCATCACGTTCCATCTCTCTGCACTCTGCTCCACTTAGTCTGAAGCAACATGAAAATATTAGTGTTTATTGCTGTACAAATAAGTACATAGCTGAAAGTCTCCTCACTGCATTTTTTATGGTATTCAGTTTTCATATGGGATCATAAGCAGTGCAAACGCTACTGTGTTTACAGAGTAATCCCACCTTTACATGACCAAAAAGAATTGTGTAAGAAACTGAGAGGTTTTTTTTTGTTAAAATTGATTTTTGTTTTTTCCTCTTTTGGGAGGTTTTGTATTTCTGCCATCAATGTTCAAAATCAAATGCCATAGAGGCAAAAACAAAAAAAAGAAAGAAACAAAACATGTGGGACATCATTCACTGATAGTCAACTGACCTGCGCCCTTGCTTATCAGCCTACATCTTCCCCTCACCTGTTCCTGCACTGTGTTGTTCTAATTTGTCTGGACGGACATGGAAATATATTTAAAATAATCTACTTGAGGCAACAAAACTTACCCTATTAATTAGCCATGTGCGCATTGTTTATGTGGAGTAAATACAGTAGCAATGAATGACCAGACTAAGTAGCATGTGCGCTGTGCTAGTAGACTTAAAACTCTGAAGTCATTTTTTTTTATTGGTGAAATTTTGATTGGGGCACTGCAGATATATACTGTGGTATGAACCCCTCGTGAGATCTGTCTGGAGACACGGCTGCTGTTACTGATCAATGATGTTTATTCCTTTTCTTCATTTGTCACAGATGCCTAGAATGAAATCCTTCCGTCGTTCTCAGGCAGCAGCTCGTAGACTGGCAGAGCGACAGCCACTTGCCATCACCCCCTTGTGGCGTCGTGCACGAGAAGAAGACGAAGCACGTAAGTGGAAAATGTCTTTGTTTTTGTTGAAGTTAGCACTGTTGGTATATCTTAGAGATGTTGCCTTTACATTTGTCATCACTTTTGTGACTGAGTTGGGGAAATTTGATTTGTCTCTGATAGGTTCGGGCACGGGTAATCGCCATCGAGTTCAGCAATGGCCAATTTCAGCGTTGACTAGGAAGAGTCACAAATTGGTCATTCCGCCTGAGTGTCCTGACAAGGAGGTAAGATCAATACACAATGTAATTTTCATATATATGTCGCTCTAAGTTGATTGAGCAGTAATTAAGCTCATACTTTGTTGTTCTGCTGTTCTAGTTTGTTCTTCTAGTTGGTGACTCCCACCTGCGAGCCATCGTTGATGGTTTCGTGGAGATGCCAAAGGGACTGTTTTCCTTTGGCATCATGTCAACACCAGGGGCTGCTGCTCACGAGGAGAGGATCGAGCTGATCCATGCTGTGGTTCCTCGAAGTCCTGCAGCGGTGGTCCTCCTGGCACCCAGCAACAACCTGACCCACTCCCAGACCATTGACAGCGCCAGTGCAGACTTCGCCATGCTTCTGTGTGCAGCTATGGATCGTTGGTCCAATGTAAGTTTTGACACATTATTATTAGCAATTTGAATAGCATATCTAATTGTTTTAGAATGAAACTTGGAAAGCTTTATTACTTTATTAAAAATTGTAAATATTGTGGCTTATTTTTCAGGTCGCAGTGCTTGACTTCCCTCCCCGCATCAGTTCCAACCTGGCGAAGCAAGAGGCACTTAGACAAGAGTACCACAGAGTGGCTGCTAGAATGGGTATGCATTGTGTGAAACAGAATTTGACTAATTGTTTAGCATGTTTTTTAAGTGAAAGAAGAATTGCATATAGTGTTCCATAATTTTTTTTGTTTTTTTGTACTTTTTCAGGTGTGAGGTACTTTCCAGCAGTGGAACACTTTCCTTTGTCAGAGACTGACTTGTGGGCCAGAGATGGTGTAAGTAGAACTTTGGATTTTGACTAAAAACCGTTCATGTTTTGCATTGAAGGTGTTGTTAATAATTTTATGTTATATTTTCAACAGATTCACCTCTCTGACACTGCAGGGATGCCAATCCTTGCACAGCTGCTGTGGCAGGCTGCTTACGATGTAAGTTGTCTCTGTGTAGAAATAATTGATGGTTTGTCAGATTGAATGTGATTATTTTTTAGGCAATGCTTTTTATAATTTCAATTAATTTCATTAATACCATTCAGTAACTTTTAAATCATATCTTTTCTCTGCTTATTAATAACAAGATTTATTTTTTGTTCCATAAATTAGACACTGAAGCCAGTACCACAGATCTCCCAAGTGCAGGTTCAGGCACTTCCCAAGCCATCTGTTCCACATGTGAGACCTAGACTTGTGGTGAGGGGTGAAGTTGTTCCTCCTCGTCCTCCGGTCGACCCCTTCACACAGTGGACAACTGTTCAACGGGGCAGAAAGGTAATTTGCGGTTGATTGTTGTGAAAGATTTGTAAATGTTTATAATTTTAAAAAAAAAGTTGAATGTTTACTAAACACAAATTGTGCTTCCTTTTATCATAGAGGAAGGCATCAGGGGAGCTGGCCCAGTCCTCTGGTGTGGTTCCCAAGAAATGGATGGTTGGAAAGCAGGTTTGTAGTGCTTAGATCTTACTTACTATTCTTAATTGATTGGCAAGAAAGTGCTGTGCCCAATGCAAGCATATAGTCTTTGCATACAAAGGAAATATGTTTTAAGACAGCAAAAATATTTCTCCACGGGGGATCAATAAAAGAATATTCTATTCTATATTCTGTTCTAAATAATGTTTGTTTTGTTTATATCAATTAACTGTATGAATAATGTGTGATTATTTTTTAGAGCTGTTAAGTTCAACAACTGTGTTTGCACTGTACTTTCACAGGTTGTGAAGGAGTGTACCATCCCGCTAACGCCAGTCTGGTTTAGCGCTGCCCTGTTGGATGAGATGGAAAAGCTTGTTCCATCTCATCTGCCCAGTCCTACTGGGTCCACAGCCGTTCCCAAGGGCAAGCAGGTAATATTCATAGTCTCTGTCTTTCTCTCTTATGACATGTTTGTAAACAGCGACAACTTCTTTGATTGTGTGAAGGCATTATGGTAACATTACCTCTTTTCTGTTTTCATTAGAAGGCCGTTGTGGAACGGAAGAAGGCTGCTGTGTCCAAGAGGAGTCGGTTCGTCCGGCAGGTCAGTTTTGTTTGATTATTTTCTTAAACAATGTTTAACCTTATTTGGAAAGGTTTGTTTAATCTTATTTGGAAAGGTTATCATTTATCAATACATTCATACATAGTCACTTGACAGGTGAGGAACACCCCATTCATGTGTGCCTTTATTTTCTATTTTTAGGCGGACGCAGTGCCGTGTGTGGTGAGTGTGACGTCCAGGGACACACCTACCACTGTCATGCAAGAGACGGTGGAGGAGGAGGTTGGTTAACTTACTGTTATCAGCACAAAAAGTACCTTTTATCGAGTTCGACTGGAGCAGCTATTTAGTAGTGAAGCAGTTGTCAGTGTATTGTCAGGGACATGCTAGCTGTGATAATTTTACAATTTCAATATTGATTAAAATGCTAACATTAAACCAAAAAAAACACAAGAAAGAGAATGAAATACTCTTATTGTCTTATACATATTTGTTGTCTCATGACTCATTAATTTGTTTTTTTTTTTTTTCAGGTGCCAGCATCCCACAGGTCCCCAGTGACTTCATCATCCCCTGCGCCCCCTGCGTCCCCTGGGTCCCCTGTGTCTCCTGCGTGCCCTGCGTCCCCAGTGTCTCCACCTACCAGCCATGTCCAGACCCCTGAGGTGGAGGGTATTGACAACCAACGCACTCAAAGATCCAGCAAAGGTCAGAGTGATGCCTCTCCTGTTTCGTGTGTTTGTACTGAGCAGTTGCCAACAGCTGTAGTTTCTGGCAATGTTCTGAGAGCTTTGAGTGATGAGCGGCTTGATGTTAATGCAGCTATATGTTGTAGTGTTGTGGCTGCTATCAAACACAAGATTTCACCTGTGTGTACATGGAGTAGCAGGGACTTAGATCAGGTCAGGTCAGAGGGCAGTGAGCTCTACAGCTTTATTGCTAAGGAAAGCCACAGTCTGGCAGAAAAAGACAAGTTTTTTCAGCTTGTTGAGAAGCACAGGGTTTTTAGCAGGAAGTGGAGACTCGAGCTTGACCGTGCAGAGTACATTGCTGCTACATGTAGTGGAGAGGATCTGTTGTATAACAGGATTCAGGACCTTCTCAACAGTAGTGGCATGTGTCTGTTTAGCATTGACAGTTCCTGTACTGTCATCATTCAACACAACAATTATTTAGTGGTTGTTGACTGTGGCAGACGAGATAACTCTGGCTTTGCTTCCAGCTGTGGAAGATCTGTGGCTGTGTTTACCACATGCCTGAATGACCTGATGCTTCACATCAGAGGTCTACAAAAGTCGTTGAAAGGACAGTGTTATGCTGTTGTTGGCATTGATCTGTATGAGCTGGATGGCGAGGTCGGTGTGCAGAACTCCACAGACATTGTAGATAGTGTCAGTGAGGTTAAGGACACCAATGTTGATGTTGAGGTTACGGACAGTGTAATTCAGGCTGCAGTTAGCAATGTTCAGGTTGAAAACAGAAAAGTTGAGGTTGCAGACACTGTTGTTAAGGCTGCCGACAGTGAGGTACAAATCCAAGTTGCAGCTAAAGTTCGGAGAAGCAGCTCTGTCAGGCCTGCACATCGAGTACGATCCGTGCAGGGAGCATTCCATCAGGGAGATGCTCGTTTTAAAAACGCAGGGAAACAGTGCATGGCCATAAGCCTGCTTAGTTTAGCTAAACACACAATTCAGAATGTGTTTTCATGGCAGTCACACACCCTTGATGAGGTACTTGTGTCAGGGGACGAGTTATATTCCTCTTTAAGAGAAAAGAATTTGATCAGTGATGCTAGGGATCAATATCTCCTTGCTACAGAACTGCCCAGACAGCATGTTGTTTTTGGTCAGACATTTGACTTTTTCTATGGTGACGTTCTAAGTGGAAATGTAAATGCTATTGACGGTAGATTACTCAGACTCAGGGTGCATCACACTTTGAAAGATGGACTGGCAGAGATGTTTTGTAATTATAACACATGTCTTTTGACAGTGTGTGCTAACACCTGTGCTATCATTCATCAACATGGGCAGTATGCACTTGTTGATTCTCATGCTCGCAGTTCAGATGGTCTTGTAAATTCTATGGGAAAGAGTGTTGTTTTATATTTCAGCTGTCTTGATGAACTTTGCCATCACATACGCAGACTAACAAGAACATGGACTAAAGATGAAAAGCCATTTGAGATTGTGGGTGTTTGTGTCAGTGTGTCAAGTCCAGTGTGCCCACAACGTTCAGAAACTGCCGACAGCAGGTGCACAGTATTTGGAAGTAGTTTGAGGCAAAGCTCCAGCCATCTAGCAGAGATCAGTGGTAGCAGTGGAGGAAGACTTAGCAAGCGCAAGAGGTCACCTGGAACTTTTGTGTCTAAGAAGTTTACAAGTAGAGATGTAAATGATATTGATTCAGACATTGAGTTTGTTAGTGATGTCTCTCGTGAAGAGCTGCTGTTTAGTCCTCTCAGTAGGGAAGTGTCACAGGCTTTGTGCAATAAGTTGAAGATCTCCTCTGAGAAAGTTCATGTAGCATTAGAATGTATAGGTCCATTAGGGGCTCCATGTAAAAATGAGAAGATTGGTGCTGATGGTAATTGTTTCTTTCGAGCAATTAGTCAAGCTATCAGTGGTACACAAGGTTATCACAGAAAACTTAGACTTGCAGTTGTAAAGCAGCTAGAAATTAATGAGGTGGAGTATACTAGTTTACTGAGGGGTCAGTACCCATCTGTGACAGAGTATCTTAGGGTATCTAGAATGAAATATCTAGGCAGCTGGGCCACAGAATTAGAAATTCAAGCAGCAGCAGATTGTTTAGAAGTAAACATATTTACATACTGTCACAATCGTTGGCTTAAATATAGCTGCAGGAATAGACAGATGTCAAGTAACGGTATTTATTTAGAGAACTGCAATGGAAATCATTATGAGACAGTTGTTTGTGTTCAGCAGGCTAAATCACAAAATTGTTATGATTACTGTCAATTGAGGCAGTCTTGTTCCATAGGATACAACATTAGACAACAGATTACAGTCAATGATAAGGTTCATTTAGCAGATGCCACTACAAATTTAAGTTGTGTAGTTGATACTGCACAACTTAATGTGTCAGAGAAGCAGCATAGAAGATCTTCTAAATATTTAAAAAGAAAAAAGAATTTACTTAAGAAATTGAAATACCAGTTAGATCCAATAATCAGGGAAACAATTCAGAAACAAAATAAGGAGATGCGCAAATTTAAATACCACACAGATTTGGTTTTTCAAGCAAAAGTACAAGGAATGAGTAAGGATAGAATGAAGTTGAATTATCATTTAAATGATTTGTTTAGACAGAAAAAGAAGCAAAAAATTAAAGACGAATACCACAAAAATGAAGAGCACAGAGAAAAACTGAAAAAAATAATTGTAGATCAGTATAAGAATAATGCTGAGTATAGAGAAAATATGAAGCAAAGGAGTACAACTACCTATAAAGTAAATAAATTGCACAATCAACGTGTAAAAGCACTTAGTATTATGAAATTCCGTATGAATGCAGAACATAAGAAAAATGTTATTGCAGGCAACAGGTTGAGGAGGCAAAAGCTTAAAGAAATGTCAAAGCAGTTACATTTTGTCATTGAACAATTTTTTGAAAAAGTCAAAGATGGTCCACATTTCATTTGTTGTGTGTGTCATAGGTTGTTGTTTAAACACCAGATTTTACATTGTAAGAAAGATGATTATAGTAAAGACAGGGCGTCAGCTTTAGTGGCACAGGCATGTTTGACTGAAGATTTTCTGCACAAGTGTACTGAAGAATGTGTCATGCCTTGTAGTTTGCTGGATTCGCCAAGAGGGCAGATGTGGATTTGCTACACCTGCCATTATAAGATTAACAAAGGAGAATTTCCAGCTGAAAGTGTTTTCAATAATTTGGGACTTAATCCCATACCACAAGAATTAGCATGTCTGAATAGCCTGGAACAGCATTTGATTGCTTTAAACATTCCATTTATGAAAATGTTAGCATTGCCTAAAGGTGGTCAAAACGGAGTTCATGGTCCCGTGACTTGTGTTCCTGCCAATATAGTGCAGACAGACAATTTGTTGCCCCGTTCTAATATGGAAGGGTCATTGATAAGAGTCAAGTTGAAGCGTAAGCTGACTTACAAAGGTCATTATGAGTACCAGTTTGTAGATCCAATGCATATTCGTCAAGCTTTGCAATACCTAAAACAGATGAACATGCATTATGCAGATATACAGTTTAATGAAGAGTGGTTAAATGAGTTTGGTAGAGAGGAAGCTGTACTTGATGAGAATAGTGATGCCAATAAAGAAAATTGTGAGGTGTCCACAGATATTATTGACGACGAGTTGTTGCATGATAGACAGCAACACTGCATGTTTCAGGATACTTGTTTAATGCCAGTAGATATTGGTCAGGAAGCACTAGACCAGTACTTTGATAACACCTTAAATGTAGCTCCAGCTGAAGGGAATAACCCTGTAAGATTATTATGTGATCCCACCAATGAAGCTAAATCTTTCCCAATATTATTTCCACAGGGTAAAAATACTTATCATGAAATTAGACAGTATAGGTTAACTTTGTCCAGATATTTCAACAACAGAATCTTAAATGCTGATGGGAGATTTGGTAAAAATGTAGAATACATTTTTTATGCTCAGTACATGTCTGAGCTAGAGCAGGTAGTGTCCAGTGTTTCTATAGCCATGAGGAAAGGAAAAGGGGGTCATACAGCCTTAAAAGTAAATGATTTGTTAGAGGATGAAGGATCTTTGAAGAAACTGCTGGAGTTTGACGACGGCTATCGTTTTCTGAAACCTATTAGAGGTACACCAGCGTTTTGGCAGGGAATCCAGAAAGACTTACTAGCATGTGTCCATCAACTTGGTATTCCCACATGGTTTTGCTCATTTTCTTCAGCAGATATGCGATGGAACAATCTACTGAATAGTATTTTGAAACAAGAAGGAAGAGTAGAGACGGCCGAACAATTAGAATGGGCAGATAGGTGTGACCTGTTGCGACGTAATCCTGTAACAGCAGCTAGAATGTTTGATTTTCACTGGCATTGTTTTCTCAGAGAAGTGTTGATGTCTCCAGCAGAGCCAATAGGTAAAATAAAAGATTATTTCCATCGAGTTGAGTTTCAGCAACGTGGCTCTCCACACATTCATAGTTTATTTTGGATCGAGAATGCTCCCGTTATTGATAGAAACACAGATGAAGAGGTGGTTGACTTCATCGATAAATACGTGACATGTGAATTACCACCCCAAAATGACGATTTGTATGAAGTTGTTTCATCTGTGCAGCAGCATTCGAAAAAACATTCAAAAACTTGTAAAAAGAAGAATACAGCTTGTCGTTTTAATTTTCCTAGGCCAGCATCAGGTAGGACTTTTATCTGTCGCAAAACTGAAGAAGAGCCAAAAGATACTTGTCAGTGTCAGACAGAGAAGTCCTCACCAGTTTCATGTGATTGTCAGGCAAAGAAAGAGGCAGAGAAAAAGATTAGGGAGCAGGCATCAGCCCTTTTGAGGTCAGTGAAGCAAATACTTGCAGATGAAGAGAAAAGCAGTAAATTCACTAGTATTGATCAGTTGCTTCACAGTGTAGGAACAGATCAGGATGGTTTTGAGCAGGCGTACAAATTATTTGCGCGTAAAACACATATTGTCATGAAGAGAGATATCAATGAAGTTTGGATAAATCAGTATAGTAAGCCACTGCTTAAATGCTGGAATGCCAACATGGACATACAGTATGTTGTTGATGCGTACGCTTGCATAGTGTACATTATTTCATATATATCAAAAGCAGAAAGGGAGATAGGATTATTGTTAGGTAATGCACAGAAAGAGGCTTCAAAGGATAAAAATCTTAGTGCGCAAGAAGCTTTGAAAAACCTTGGCAGTGTTTATCTTCATAACAGAGACGTTTCTGCACAGGAAGCTGTTTATAGATTAGTTCCTAGCATGCATCTAAAGGAATGCTCTAGAAAGGTTGTATTTGTGCCAACAGGTAACAATGTCGTTAAGATGAGTTTGCCTTTGAATGTGTTAAAACAAAAGGCATCATCACAGGACCTTACATCAGAAGACATGTGGATGACTAGTGTAGTTGATCGATACAAGAACAGGCCAGAAGACAGGGAGTTTACCGACATGTGTTTGGCATCCTTTGCCTCAGAATACCGAGTACTCAGTAAGAATGAAAAATCCAAAAGTCGAATCAAACTAAAGAATGACTGTGGCTTCGTCATGAAACGAACACGTACACAACCAGCAGTTGTACGTTATGCGCGTTTTTCCGAGACAAAAAATCCTGAATCTTTCTATCAAAGCA
This sequence comes from Halichoeres trimaculatus, assembly GCF_033239565.1. NCBI lineage: Eukaryota > Metazoa > Chordata > Actinopteri > Labriformes > Labridae > Halichoeres > Halichoeres trimaculatus. Next base: position 12,970,381 of record NW_027437182.1, on the reverse strand, counting down.
GTTTGCAGTTGTTTCTTCCATATCGCGAGGATATTCACCTGAAACCACAAAACTTTGTAACATTTCAGGAGTTTTATGACAATGGTCAGGTGAGATTTAGGGATGGCACCAGGCATTCAGTGAAGTCAGTTGTAGATTCTAATAGGGGCAGGTTTGAGGTTACAGCAACAAATTTAGATGACATCAAAAATTCCATTGATAATGATGTTATATTAGAAGATGCCTGGTGTAATCTGTGCCCAGAACAGGAAGTGGAGCGCTTAGAGTGTGTGCAGGAAGTTGAAAACCAAGAGCAGAGTGTAGATGAACATGTAGACAGCATTCCGGATTTGGCAGTTAGTGCTAGGGAAATCTCTCATTTAGAAAAGAGGAATAATGTTTTGAGTAGGAGCGACGGTTTAGCTTTAGTTAGATCTCTAAATGACAAAAAACTGTCCATTTTCTATCAGGTTAGACAGTGGTGTTTAGACAAGGTTAATGGGAGAAAGCCAAATCCCCTGCATGTGTTTATAACAGGTGGGGCTGGTACTGGTAAAAGCCATTTGATTCGAGCTATCCAGTATGAAGCCATGAGGTTGTTGTCACCAGCGTGTCGTCTTCCTGACAACACTTGTGTTTTGCTGACAGCACCTACAGGGATTGCTGCATACAATTTGCATGCAGCAACTATCCACAGCACATTAAGCATTGGAAAGGATGTACGCTTACCATACACTCCTTTGGGTGAGGAAAAAATTAATTCTTTGCGTGCCAAATTAGTTGATTTGCAGTTGTTAATCATTGATGAGATCTCTATGGTAGATCATAGATTGTTAGCTTATATTCATGGTAGATTGAGACAAATCAAACAGTGTGGTGACTATTCCCCTTTTGGGAATGTAAGTATTATTGCAGTTGGTGATTTTTACCAATTGCCCCCTGTTAAAGGGAAGCCACTGTATGCTGACAATGAAGGTGTGAGCTTGTGGTCCAGTCTGTTTACTGTTGTAGAATTAACAACAGTTGTTAGGCAGAAGGATAGCACATTCGCAGAGTTGCTAAATAGAATCAGAACTCGATCTAAAGACATCCCAATGCTTCTCGGTGATATTCAGACACTCAAGAATTGCGAAACTGGCCAAGTCAGCTCAGCTTTGCACATATTTCCAACAAATACACAAGTAAATGAGCACAATACCCAAGAGCTATTCAGGACTTGTCCTGAATATGTTGTGATTGAGGCAGAAGACTATGTGAATAGTAAAAAAACAGGGAAGCTTCAGTTAATGAAAGGGCATCATACCAAAGTCAACAACACATGTTTGGAGGAAACACTGCTTTTGGGAGAAGGTGCCCGGGTAATGTTGTGTAAAAATGTAGATGTAACTGACGGTCTGGTTAATGGTGTGTGTGGGACTGTGACTCATATAGCACTAATTGATGGCAAGAAGTTTCCTCAAAAAGTGTTTGTTAAATTTGACGATCCACAGATTGGAACCCAAAGGAGGAAGCATTCTGTCAGAGTTACTGTAGATTTGTTAGGATCAACAAGTATCGAACCAGAAGAAGAAAGAGTCAGCAGTAAGGGTGGAATGCGAAGGCAATTTCCCCTCAAACTTGCTTGGGCTTGTACAGTCCATAAAGTGCAAGGTCTTACTGTTGATAATGCTGTTGTATCTTTTAAGAGGATATTTTCAGCAGGGCAGGCATATGTGGCCTTAAGTCGCGTCAAGACTTTGTCAGGCCTGATTGTGCAGGGTTTTAATGAGAAAAAGATTTATTGTAAAGATGACATCAAAGATGCCATAATGAGTATGCCCAGATTTTTGGTTGAAGATAGAACAATGCACACAAATACACAGACTTTCACTGTGTTTTTGATGAATGTGCAAAACTTGTCTCTTCATCTGTCCGATTTGGTTTCATGTACACAGCATTTGCAGCTTAACTGTATTGCTGTGACAGAAACCTGGTTATCCAGTGATTCTGTATTAGAAAATATCAAATTTGACGGTTACAGTTTCCATAACTGCCCACGAAGTGTGTCTTACACTAGTAACCACCCAGCTTTGACAGCTTTGCAAGCCCAACAACATGGTGGTGTTGGCATTTTTCATGCAGATAACGTGGGGTTTGATCTAATCAAAGTTCCACATATGAATTTGGAATGCTTGGTGTGCAGCTATGCTGATTTACAAATTCTGCTTGCTATCGTATATCGCCCACCAGCTTATCCCATGTCTTTGTTTAAAGACTACATCAGCAAGTTGCTTGATCAACTTGACTCACTAAGTAACACAATTGCTGTTATGGGAGATTTTAATGATGACATTTTCAAGTCATCATCACTGTGCACTTTTTTTGCAGAAAGGGGGTACATTCAGCTCGTGACACAACCCACCACAGAAAAAGGCACATTAATTGACCATGTGTATGTGAAAACAACACAGTACAAAGTACAGTCAGTAGTGTGCCCTACTTACTTTAGCGATCATGAAGGGATTTTGTGTTGTTTCAAAAGCACATCTCTTCAAAGTAATGATGCAAAATAGTTTAGCTTTTTAGACCAAAAAGCGAAGAAACATTTGTCTTATTTTGCTCATTTTTATATGTACCACTACCATTTGCCTTGTTTAAAGATTTATTGTAATTCATTGCCTTCACTTTCCTAATGAAATATTTTGCTAACTTTCTTATAGTGTTCAGCATATTACTTTTAACATTACTTATTGCTTAGTGCTAATGACCAAATTAAATAAATTCACACAAAATGCAGGCCTTGTTGCCTTTATGTGAAATGTGTCACTTTCTGATACATAGCATACCTTATACCAAGAGCATAATGATGTACATTTCTTTATTAACCCACTTCTACACTTTCATGCCTTCTGTGTTTTTCTTCTACAAATGTTGTAACATGAAATGTCTGGCTATTTGTTTTTTTGTATTGCATGTTTGTCCTGTCAAATTTTGTCCTGTTTGTCAAGTATGTCTTGTCTTGTGTTCCCACTCATGGCCTGCACCTTGTCGTGGTGAGTGGGCTTTCAACTAAGATGGGCCACCTATGTTGAAATCCTTGTTGTATGTATTGTGTTATTAAAAGTAAGATCAAGATAACATGTATTTCACATTTTATGTAAGTTGCCACATCAGAGAAAATCTTAAGGAAAACAATCAACAATATTGAAACACTAAGAGCAAGTAAGGTTACATGTACATGTAGACAACACATGCTGCTATTTCATACCTTTACACTGTGTACGGGTACCTCTGGAAACATCATAATTATTTCTCATGTATTTATTTCTATTTTCATTATTGAATGTATTTTATACTATATTTACACAACACATCTACAGCTATGATCCTAAAAGTTGAATAACTTATGTATGATTACTGTGCTATTCTCAAGTCAAATAAACAAGTAAATAAGTCATAAAATTATGTAGAATTGAGCTTGATAACTTTAAATGGCCACTTTTTAAAATTTTTTTCAGAAATGTGTCTTCTGCCATCTGCTGGTCACTGTTTTGCTAATGCTTTGAGTATATAAGGCCATGCAAATATTACATAGCAGTACTTATCTGGATATATATCCTGTTACACTACAAGTTCTTTTGGGCAAACATGTGATCAAACATATTTAATATTGCACACTACAGATGTCATACAGACATGAACCGCTAATGTTACAATATATAAAGTATCATGTCACTAACCAAACTTTTTTGGGAGAACACTCCACAGGTTCCATGACTGATTGTGCAGGCCTACTGGAGTATACCAAAGTGAATGCAACATTGCAACTTAAAATGAATTTTCACCATGGGAACCCCTCCAACTACAGCACCGTACACCTTTCACATTTCCATCATTATTATTTCAAGTAGTTCAAACACCATCTTGAAAGAAAAGTTGTAACTGTACCATAATCACTTCATCATTTGGATGTTGTGTCTTCAAAGTTTAAGTTGATCTAATATCTATTGATTGTATGTATTACTTTTCATTACCATAATTACTAAAGTACCATAGACGTGCCAAAATTAAAGATATTGCTTTATAATATCCACTTACTTTGTCTTCACTAAAAAAAGTTGTAATTTTTATGTACTTTAAAATTATATTGAAAGTCATTATTTTTATGAATGATTTTTCAAAACTGCCCGTTGCTTTTCTGAAAATCAATAGACCAATATAAATGTTTGATGAATTTATTGTGATATTGTAACAGTAGCAAGTATTTGTACATGTTTTGTTTGTATTTAAATAAAGTTCTATGAATTCATTCTTCATGATGTTATTTTTTCTCACATTTGGATTCATACGTTTTCATATTTATTGTGGACTTGATATTTTGCAACATTTTATAATGCATCAACTTGATCGCAATAAATACAACATAACCTACACAGTCCAAGTGTAACATAACTGTCGAGTTGAATAATGAAGAGCGAACATTTTACCGTGTCATCTGAATTTAAGCGTGCATTTTAGAAACAAAAAACAAACATATATGACATTTCTTACCACCTTATCACTGATAAGTACCTTTAACTGTTTAGTGACTCTGATCCAAAAGCTACAATATAATATGACAAGATAATATCTTTTAATATGCAACATAGACATATCAGCATGAATTGAAATGTTATTTCTTTCATTGTGTAGAACATATCGATGTCTAATAATTGATAACTTATTCAAAAACACCACAATGCAAACATTCAACTGATAGGAAAGTAAGAGTATCACAGTGACATTTAAGTCAGGGCACCACACAACTTCACAAACACATATAAAATAAGCAGCTTGTTTGCAACAAGCTCTAGCTAACAAAATAGGTTATTTCTTTTATATAACATTAAAAGAACACAATAAAAATGCTTCTTAAATAAAAGCAAATAATAACAACAGACATGCATGTGAGTAAATATCAGGGTTATTATAGTTAATGAAAACATTGTACTTGATAAAATAAAACAATAAATAACAATGAGGCTTTACATAAAACAATGCCTTTATGTAAAGCAAGGAAAGTTAGGGGTTGTTCAGACAAAAAACGAACTTTTTGAATGCAATGCCTAGGCTACAAATCATCTAAATCCGACGTAGCGTACTTTCTGTTTGGAATTGACTATGGTCATAATACACTTTTTTTGCAAGTCTGAACATGCTTGTTATGCCCAAAAAATTTCAGGCCTGTAGCTCAAAGTGGCCAGAGGGGCTAAAATTTTGAGCCCCTTGGTGGCGCTATGGAGCATTGTACTTTGCGCTACCAGTTATAGAAATGCAGGCAGGCTTTGACAGTGAAGTCGTGTGTGAATTTTGGTCCATATCCAGTATGTATAGGAGACTTATTAAGAATTTCAAAAAACAGCAAAATGGTCAATTTTGCCAGTCATTTTTGCCCACGTATATTGTAGTAGTAAAAATCCATTTGGTACTTATCATTGTTGGTGTGTGTACTATATAAAAGTCAAGTTTGGAGTTGATGCAATGAAAAATCCATGAATTGTTCCGTTTAGTGTGAGACTAAAAATCTTGAAAATCTGACGTTTACGTCCAAATAGTCAACTTCCTGTTCAGAATTGTCTATGGTCATAGTAAACTTTTTTGTAGGCCTTGGCATGATTGTTATGCCTACCAAATTTCAGGCCTGTAGCTCAATGTGGCTGGGGGGGCCAAAAATTTGAGCCCCTTGGTGGCGCTATGGAGCATTACTATTAATGCAAGTAATGATAGAAATACAATCAGGCTGTGACAGTGAACATGTGTGTGAAATATGGTCCTGATCCAACATTGTACAAGAGAGCTATTAAGATTTTAAAAAAGTGGAAAAATGCCCAACTTTGACGGTCAATTGTGGAAACGCCCAAAAAAATTATAACAATCTTTTAATAACTTTTACTCTTCAATATGTGTTGTTCATACAGGCCAAGTTTGGAGTTGATCTGAGAAAAAACCTAGGACTAGTTCGATCAAATACGTACCCTATGAATGCAATTTTTGGCAATTTCAGGACTTTGCCAGTAGGGGGCGCTGTACTTTCTTGAGAAAATAATTAGATGGCTGTGTCCGGGGCGCAACACTGAACATGTGTGTCCATTTTCATGCATATCGGAAAAAGTTGAAAAAATGCCGAACTTTAAGCCCATGTGGTAGCCACGCCCAGTAAGATAAAATTAATCTTTTAATAACTTTTAATCTTCACTGTGTATTGTATAGATATGCCAAGTTTGGAGTTGATACGTCAAAAACCCTAGGACAAGTTCGTTCAAATACGTTTCCCCAAAATCGCTAAATCACGATGTTTAGGTGCAATTAGCGAAGTTCGTGTTTGGAATTCATGAAAGTCGTAAGAGACTTTTTGGTTTGGCTGGGCATGCTTGTTATGTGTGCAAAATTTCAGGGCTGTAGCTCAATGTCGGCCGAGGGGCTGCAGTTTTAAGCCACTAGGGGGCGCTATGGCACATTGATTTTTGGGCACGTTGTGGAATCACGCAATTTTCGCACATTCAGAATTTTGGGTACATGCGCGTTCGCGTTTTCGCCAAGTGAAAGGCACGCAATTTGGGGTTAAAGGCGCACAAACAAAGAAAAATAATAATAATCGCAAGGGTTTCAATAGGGCTTTCGCCCCCGGTTCCCGGGGCTCGGGCCCTAATTATGAGCAAAGCGGCATTAAATAAATATTCATAGCCCTCTAGTGACAGCTGCTGGGAAAGTTGGGAGCTGCATTCAACTGAAAGGCAACAAGACACCCACCCTTTCCAGTAAATGTTCAAAATGAAAGTAAAAGCATACACTTCAGTTGGCTATAAAACTTGGGCAGTTAGCACAGATTCTCAGTTTTAACCATGTGAGGAAGCAGAGAAGACAAGGTAGGTTTTATTTTTTATTTTTTGTACAAAATAATGTATTTTGATGACCAGTTAGGGAAACTTAAACATTTTGACTACATGATTAGGAGGGGTTGAAAATTGCTGAAACATTTTCATTTGAATGGACAATAAAATATTTTGTTATTTCACAGGACAAACAGCATTGGGAGCAAAGCTGCATTATTCCAGAAATATCTACAAGACAGGGGAGGAAACAGTCACTAAAACATTTCATCACTGAGCTAACATCAGTCAAATACATCACATGGGCGAACGTATGCTTGGGATTAAAGCTGTAAATATTCATAGCCCTTTAGTGACAGCTGCTGGCAAAGTTGGGAGTTGCATTCAACTGAAAGGCAAAAAGAGACCCACCCTTTCCAGTAAATGTTCAAAACGAAAGTAAAAGCATACACTTCAGTTGGCTATAAAAACTTGGGCAGTGAGCGCATATTCTCAGTTTTAACCATGTGAGGAAGCAGAGAAGATAAGGTAGGTTTTTTTGTACAAAATAATGTATTTTGATGACCAGTTAGGGAAACTTAAACCATTCTAACTACATTATTACTCGTATACTATTAATATGTCTGTAATTTACTGTATCGGATAAATCATGATGAAATTATTTAATTCCGGTTTTCTTATTGTTGCAGTTAACTTTGCTTAAAAAAAGTAATTTAATGATTACATTAATAGGACTAGACTTGACCATACTCTTTAGTTCCTATTGAATCATGAGTCAAAGCTTCCTGAACAGTGCTGTTGTTGAAAGGTTGCAGGGCAATCGGAGCGAATTTAGAATGAGAGACTTAAAGCCAATTCAATCATGAAGTATACAGGGCCAATGTACAAATAACAAATGAGGTTATTTATTTATTTATTCATTTTAACTGAGCTTTATGTGAAGTATAGAGTGTACTGTAATTTAACCAACATGTAGACAAATTAGAAATGGAACATTTTTATAGGCCTTTCTCAGAGAAGTTTCATTGGTAAAATCATTTCCTGGGAGGATCACACGCTGTGCTCATAGTGCTGACTGGATACAATAAAATATTCTTTCATATCCCTTATGTTTTCTGTCAAAACAGGTGCACAATGTTTTGCCCTGACTGTGGAGAGCAGGTGGAAAAGTCATTCAGATTCTGTCCTGAATGTGGCTTCAAACTATTTCTCTTGACTCAAAAACGGGCTGAAGGTGAGTTTACCACAAGTGTTTTGTGAAGTTTTTGATATTGTGTGAGAAACATATTCCTTCAAACTTGTTAAGAAAGTCACAAAGTTTGTTTTGAAAGTAACTGTTATATAACATAACAATATTCACATTTTTACTAGATGGGGCCACATCAGCACAGAAACCTTCAGTCACTGCTGAGGAAAGCAACCAAAACAAGACTGAAGATCAGGTTCGGAAAGACGCAAAGGAAGGACAAGAAAACACAGTCCAGAAAAAGGTGACACAGCTTAGAAACAATTACTGCATTCTTATAATTTTCATACTCCAAGTGTATAAAAGGCATGCAATTTAAGTTCAACAGTCACACCGTGTTTTTCACATTATACAGAAAGCTATTGCTGTTTCCTCTGACAGACAATGAATTAGTGTTTGCTTACCTTGTCACAGCAGTAAACAAGCTAATAAAAGAGGCAGGATTGAGTTGATAACTGAGAACACTGTGTAATATGGCGCCACCTGGCCAGATTCTCACCAAACTGCAATCAGTATCCTACACAAAGTACAATTAAATATCAAGCTACCAAGAAAATTTTTTTGTAGATGTGAAAATGATATATTGAGAATGAGGTACACAGCAACTGTTCAACTGTGATTATTTTTTATTTAAGATTTACCTTCAACCATACTCGCTATATTTTACCTTACAAGAAAGCTCTGCTTTTGTGTAGACACATTTTTGTAGAGGCATTTTTCAATTAACAGTAGCATCACTAAACGAAAAGTTGACCTAACTCTGTATGGTCTTGTCATAAATGTTGGGGTATTTTTTTGTTGATTTTATAAACATAATTTAAGACTATTCAAAAACGTTTTTCATTTTTAGTAACGTTTGATCTCAAATAACAGTTCACTTGTCCCCTCGGGACAAGTGTATAAATGAGAAGTTGATATCGACTATACTAACTAGATATACTTTTTACAGGGGCAGCCGGCTAGTGATGACTCAGAGTCAGCCAGTGATGGCAAAACATCAGAGGACAAGTCTGAAAAAACTGCCAGCCAGTTTACATCAGAAAAAGGAGAAACATCTACTGTAGACAAGGAAGAAAGTCTGTCTGCTACAGCCCCTGAGAGTAATTCACAAGTGTGCAGTGAGGCAGCCCTTGCATTAAACTTACCACCGACCCATTCTTCACCTCCCAATGATAGAACAGAGGTCCAACCAGATAATACCACAGAGGAAAGCCATGATGCAGTTCAAATTCTTGCCAGCAAACCAAGTGACTTAAACTCTGTTACAATGTTGAACAGTGAGTCATTACAAACAACAGCTCAAGAAACCGGTTTCATTTCATCCAATCCATCTGATCGAACATCTGAAGAATGTGGCCCACAGGTAAAGAAGGCAGCCTCTGAAGGTGATCAAGATGAGACATCTAAGGGGACAGATGGTAGAGCTAACTATTCCCAGAGCAAGACTTCTAGTAATGACCAAGAACCAGCTAAAGATGGTGCCACGACACAGGAAACATTTGACAATACTGCAAGCCAAGCTTCACCGGAAGAAGAAGCCTTTTCCTCATTGCACAACCAGACAATCAGTGAATCAGTTACAAACAAAAAGCAACAAGTCCTGTCGACTTCCAGTGAAATGGAGGGGCCATCTGCTACAGCTACTGAAAGTAACTTTGAGCATTGCAGTGAAGCATCCCCAACAACAGACCTGTCTGTTGTTAAGGCCTTGGACTCTGCTGTGCCTGCCACACAGAAACAAAAAGAGGCCCCTAGTACAGAGTGCAGATTTAATGCATTGCTGATTCCTGCTGACAATCAGAGTGAAATTCAGCCTGGGCAGTTTTCCAACTCTGCATCAGTACTGGCAATTACCAGCAAAACCACTTCAACTTCTCCAGAGGCAATTGAACAAAGGCCCCAAGAATGGGATTCATTGGTGAAGAAGTCAGCCCCTGATCAAGATAGAAAAAGGACTGTCCCTCATGATGCACAAAATATCTCTGAGAAACAGAAAGATAACGAGAAAAATGCCAACACTGTACAGCAAACATTTGCTAAACAAACAGGCAAAAAAGAAAACCATACAACCAGAGATTCTGCTGATTCTCACCCTGCAACAAAGAAAACAGCCAAAAGAAATGAGGTAGTCAACATTCATTCATTTGCAGAGTGTGTTAAACAGAAGTGGCTTTGTAGCAAGATACATTTTGGTGTACTGTTACTAAAAGAAAAGTCACAACATATTTGTTAAAAAAGTGGTAAGGTATGGTTTGTCAGTCAAACTACTATAAGAAATGTGATGCTTTAGATTCATAATGTATACATTTTTTGTGCTAACATCATATTGCAGCTTGTTTACTCTTTAATTTTTTAATGTTCTAAAAGGCTGTTGACGCTAAATCAAATGAGAAAATCCCACACCTGGCAGAGGTAAAGGAGCAACCATCAGGCAACAAGGGTGAAGAAATGTGTGTGCCAACAATGCCTCCCTGCCCTCCCAGGCAGGCTAATGAGAAGTCTAACTCTAATGTAGCAGAAAATAACTTTGAAGCATCTACTCATCTTCAGGCATCTCAAATGTAAGTTTTTTTGTCTGTGACACATTTTACTATAGTTTTCTTTTTAAACCTATAGGAAATATTTATTTTGTGGTCAATCTGTTTAAGATCACAAAAATCAAAGCATCTTATATTGAAGCTTAGTTTAGTGTCTATTTCAGTGTTTCATCTTATTTCAAATCCCAAATACACCATTTTTAAGCTAAATTGATGTTGCATGAGCAGTGTTTGAAGATATTCTGTTCAACATCTATCCGTTACTTTTTTACAGTTTACCAAACAACGAATGTATATTTGTGTGCTTCCATGCTGTCACCTCCAAAGACTGGGATCTACAGGACAAGATTGTCTTGATGTCTGGAAAACTGTTTGGAGGGTGGGAAAAAGGCCAAGAAATGATCCTTTCCAGGTACCCTAATTCCACACTCACTTAAGAAATTTAGTAAATAAAACTATAATTGTAAGCTTTGTCAGATGTCCAATATTTTGTAATCCCAGGACCGACTATTATTTAGCCAGTTGTTTTGCTTGAAATTTCTAACTGTTCATAATCTTCCTCTACTAATAATCACTGCTGTGTTTCACAGGGAGCTGGGGAACGACAGGTATCTTGTTGAAGCATGTGTGAAGATCCCCAAAAACCTAAGTCATGGGAGCATTCCCTACAAATACTTAATTTGCAAACGGAGTGCACATGGCTACAAAGAGACATTTGAAACAATCTACCAGAAAGATGGAAATCACTATGTCAACAGGTGCCTTAAAATCAAAGAGGAACTTTTAACACATGAAGGTAATTTTGGTTAATTTCACTATGCATAAGTTCAAATCCAACGTCTATATCATGGTGGATTGGGTTGAGATAAGGCTGAGCCCTGCTTGTTATTTGGTACTGGATCTTATACCTCTCTTGATATTGGCTCTTTTTAAATGATATATAGGTGATTCTTTAATTAAGAAAGTTTTCCATACCTAGGATAGATTTCCATGAAAAAAAGTTTTTTTTTTTTTTTTTTACAAAATCAATTATTGTGTTTGTAAGGGTTAGGTTGAAGAAGTTATGAAAAAAACTTTGTCTCAATGATGATATTTTAATACATTTTATGTGTGTTGAAAATTCAAATGTGAAAGAATTTCACGGTTTTGGGCTTGTCCCCAGCCCAGGTATTTTAACACCCCCTCTGTAGTAAAAAAATAAAAGTAATAAATTCATTTAAATATTTACTTTACATTTCCTTATAACAACTTAAATGACACTTTCACATAGTTAATATTTGTTCAATTTGCAATTGATTTATAGTTAAAAATTGCTGTCCCTTATATTTCCATCATTACCATCACACTCAATATTAATAAATACATCTTTCTGGAGTCATGAACATAAAGTAATTCTTTCCACAACAAACATATCGTTTACTATATCAGTTTACTATATCAATTTATTCCTGTACTGTGGGAGGTTCAGGAAGCAACCAGCACCTCATAATGGCTTTTTTAGAAGCACAACTCAAGATATCAAACAGGTATTTATCAAAAGACTTAGCCTGAAGATCAACACCACCAGAGAATAATATAGTAAATTGAAGAGGCACGTCAATATTAAGTATACCTTTTAATTTTTTATGAAACTCTAGATTGGTCTTAACACTGTCAGTGGTTTGCTTAATGAAACCTGCAGCCTCCAACATTTTGAATCCTCCCCTATAAAATGAGATTTCTGCTTTGGTGTGGCAAAGAAACAAATCAAACACTAGTACCATCCAAATTCACACCTCTAAGCTCTGTTAATCTTAATTATTTTCATTTTCATGGGCAAAAAGGGGTATAAGCTGACAATAGCTTTTAATGTGTCCCATACTATGGCTGAATTCACATCTCCTTCATTATTTTTTTCCAGAAATATCTTAATTTCAATCTCAAATTTGATTTTTAAAGAGATAAGGGTATGGTCAGAGAAATTATTACAACCTGTATCATAGCTCTGTATTCTATGACTGTCTCTCTTTAGTACAAAAAAAATCCTATTCAAATACATTTTGTGGGGATTTCAAAAAAAGGTGTAGCCAGGAATTGATGGGTAAAACTCTCTGGAGATCTAAGATGCAGACAGCTAAAATCTGGGACAGCTTCTGACCTCTACACAATAAATCACATGCATGTGCTATGCCACAAAGCCAAATGGGACTGGAATAAGATTATCTTATTTGAGCATAAAGTGTAAATGTAAGGTTTGTGTGTCCACTCAGCTTTAAAATAATTTGTCTCTTCCAATACGTTATGTTGAAAATTTTTATATGGATTTTTTTTAGTTTTGCATTTGTTAGATCAGTTTCATTGAAACACATGTTGCATGTCAAGAAAGTGACATGTGGTATTTATATTATACATTTCGAGTTAGAAAAAAAAAGAGAGAAGAAATGATGAAGTTTGCAAAGATAATTTTAGAATTCAAAGATACCTGAATTTTTTCATATCAAAAGTGCTCAGGTGGAGGAGAGAGTTTTAGCGCTGTCCAGCGTGACATTGTCAGGTTTGACAGGGTTTTCATGTGTTAACCTGTGTTTAATTGGAAATTACCTGTCAGCTGATAGGATATGAACTGCCACAAAGGATTGAGTTGGACTTTAAAGCCACTTATCCATTTGAGCCAACCAACTCCAACAAGTAGTAGAAGGCATCAGAGAAACTCAAAAAAAAGTTGCACATAAATGATTCCTGGTAAGTAATTTTGTGCTTTTTGTGTGTCAAGGGGAGTGGCACCAGTATGATGACGTGATCCATCCTGACCTGAAGGTTAATTACTGGGCTGGCCAGTTTTCGACCAAAGAAATTGTAATCCAAGGGAGAGAATATGCTGGCAGGGTTATGCTGAACATCATCTTTGATCTTCTGACAACTTGGAATAAACCAAATGTTGACAACTTCTTTTTACTGCTACAACAGTTCTATTGTACATACAGCTATCCTGTGCTTCATGATGGCATGGAAAAATCATGGCAACTGCCCTATGGTAGTGAACAAGTAAGTGTAAAATTGTAAAAGAATTTCATTGAAATGATGAAAATGCTGTGCAGTAAGAATTATCAACACAACCACTCTAACAACATCCTAAACCTTTTTTTAGGTGAATTATCTTCTTAAATGTGCTCTGGATGAAAATCTCAATCAAAAGCATGGAAATCAAAACAAAAGTTTCCTGCCACCTCTTCATGCTGGAGTTGTAAGGTTACTTATTTACAACATGTATCTAAGTCAGGACATAAATCACCAGCTATCCAGTCTCTGCAGTCTCCTTTGCCTTCCATTGACGCCTCAACAACGCTTCATAGACTTCTGGGAAGAGTTTGCACAGCCTTTGTCAGATAAAGACAGGTAAGTAATGAAACAAAGCAAATATATAGTTTACTAAATGGCACTTAAACCCCTTAATGATCTAACGATTGTATTTTTTCCTGCCACAAATATAGTCAAATTGATTTCTTTGTTTATCCAGAATTGCAGATGCTGTTGAGAGGCTGTGCAACACTGCTAAAGAACACCTTGTTGACAATTGGTTCTTGGTAATTCCTCTGATTCACCTACTGAGAGGAGACAGCAAGCCCTTTGAGCCAGTTCCACCTGTCTTCAATCCACAGTTTGAGTCCTGGACAGGCTTGAAGACGAGTACAGGAACAAATGTCCACAGGGGCAGTCATGCAAGGTATTAATATTTTTCCCTCAAAGACTTAACAAGTTTATATCAACTAAATTTTGATGCTTGTTCTTTTCAACCCGTGATTGACACCTTTTGATGTCTAATTAGGAGAGAGATCATGAAAAACCATGCATATCTGGCGGACATTGATCGTCTTCTTGTGCACTCTTGGATGTCCTTGCTTCATTTGGATGATCTAAAAAGCTTTGCCAAAAATGTGCAAGTTGAGCTCCTAGACATACTTCAGTACCTACACTTCAGTGTGAAATCTGGAATTACTCATTACAACTACATGGTATGTAAACATAAAACAGCTGTAATATAGAATTATTGTTAAAAAAATTTGAGGAGACAGTTTGACTTTGTGAAAGGGTTTGCACATACAGATAAACCTGAATTACTTCCCAAATGTACAGTGCTTAATAATTTTTTATTAGACCACCAGCCAGTGTAAGGTGTTTACAACAAATGTCCTTGGCAACAGTATATTGATTAAATAATAATATCTTCAGTGCTAAAATCAAATTATTGTTGTTACCCATACATTTTCAAATGTACTGTTTTACCAAAAGCAGGAAGAATAATGAAGAATTTATACTTTTTTGATTGCTAAATTAAAGTTATTTACTTGCACACACGTTTTTATTTGTATGTGATAGTCTTGATTAATTTCTGATTTCTCAGAGAATTTCAGTTAGCTGACTCAAACTTGGGTATATAAACATGAAATCAGTTTGTAATTCCTCACTCTTGAAACGGGCATGAGGAACCCCGTTATTATTATTATTATTATTATTATTATTATTGTTGTTGTTGTCATCCCATTACTATAAATACACTACTTGGCGCTAAACAGCAGACGGGCACAGGTAGTAACTAGCTACTGAGCTGTTTTATAGCAGTACCTTAGTACCACTGCATGTCTTCACATTATGCACTCTTCTTTCCTGATGACAGGCTTTGAAAGACCTGGCATCTTATCTCATCAGCAAAGTAAACCGTTGCAATAAAAGGTAATGCAAAAAGGCCTTTCACTTTAAAATAATATCAAAGCTGTAATGTCCATGAAATTCAAACTCATTATTGCTTCCAGACCTTTATTCTTTCAAAACAATTATAAAAATCTTTTTTTTTGATAGTTTTGATGACCAGTATGGAGAGACTTGCCTGAAAACTGCAGGAAGTCTCCTTGGTCTTATCTGCCGTCACACAACAGATCCACAACATTGGGATGTTCCTCTTGACTTCTTGGATCTGTTCTGTAGGATTGCCAAGGAGTTCAACCACACTGATCCTCAGGTGAAGCTCATCTCAGTCTGTTGGCTGGGTTTCAGTCTTTTACCTTCAAAGCCATAGTCATGGGGTCATATTCTTGGGTTGATAGACTGTATATTTGGGGTTTGATTTTCAGCTTTTTGAAAGTATTTTTAAAAGAAATTCAAAATGCTAAGATAGCCATACTTATTACCTACAACCAAAATTTCAGTCATCAAAGAGGATTCATGAAGAGTCCTTCTGGGACACACTGGAAAAAATGAGAGAATGGCGAAGAAGTACCTTTGGAAACAAACTACAGAAAGCATGGACACAGTTTTCCGTTCCTGATGAACTAAAGGTAAGCTGAAAAAATGTATGTGATGTATTTGTTCTTTATTCTGGATTATCACTTAGTTTGTTGCCCGTTTGATGATGCTTGTGGTGCTTCTACTGTGATGTAGTTGATCTTGATTTTAATACATTCATATTTTGTAGGCATGGGACAGGTTACTATCAACATCCTTTCATGATGAAGAACACACAAAGTCATGGAGGATGGCCTTCACAGAGGATTTTGAAGGAAAAATTAAAAGAGTAAGACAGAACTTGTGTTAGTGTCCACATACTTACATGCCCAATCAAGAGAGAGAACTGAAGACCTGTGTTTGCGTGGCAGGAAAAACCTGAGGACCAAATTGGAGTGTACTGTAACAAGATGGAAGAGCTGAGCAGGACAAGTCCACAGCTGTGCAGCATATTGGAGAAATGTGCAGTGGATGCTTTGGCAAATGTTTGTCAGGTGTGAAGCTTTTGTTAAAAAAATGTTATGGCTCCTTTCAAGAGTATGAGCTTTATCAACACACTTCTTAAATAATACTGGATGTGAAATTCTCTAGTCTGTCCTGCTACTTGTTTTTGGAGCTGTTTTTAAATATCATGATTTTTTTTTTTCAAAGGATAAATCCTTCAGAGCTGTTTCTGATCTTCTGAGGAAACACGATATCACAAAGTTTGGAAAACTGATGTCTGTTGTTGTGCTGAAGACATGGCCCAAAGATGCAAATGGACATCACATTGAAAGAGAGGACTTGGTTTTTGAGTACCTTATCAATTGGCCTATGGCAAAAACTGTCTTCACCATGACAGGTAAATACTAATGTTACAGTATACTGTATATTCTAATTAGAAATACTTAAAGTCCTATATTTTGCTATGTTGTGTGTGTGTGTGTGTGTGTGTGTGTGTGTGTGTGTGTGTGTGTGTGTGTGTGTGTGTGTGTGTATGTGAGTGTGTGTGTGTGTGTGTGTGTTTGAGTTTGAGTTTTAAAATAATTGCAACCTACAAAACTTTTTAAATAATGATAATTGATTAGACTAATATTGCACATTTCTAAATACTCAGGAACACTTGACATAGTTTGCAAACTACTGAATCAGTCATACCTGAATGCTTTTCCGTACATGTCTTGTATGTCTTTAACATACAAGACATGAACCTAATAAGATGGCAGCAGCAGGCATGACAGCTACCCATTTTTAACATCTGGCCAGGGACAACAGATGGAAACTAGCCTTTTGGCCAACTCTGGCACATTAACAGAAATGTCAGTTAACATTCATTTTTCCTGTCAATTTAATAAGTGATAATGATAATAATAATAATAATAATAATAATCATCATCATAATAATAATAATTAAAAAGTCATATTTACTTTTTTATGTCTTCGTTGTCATTTGCAATTTTTTTTCAGGTGGAAGAGGACAACTGATCAGCAAATTGTCAGATGAAGCTCAAATCATGGTGACTTTGGCGAGCTCGGCTTTTAAATCTGTAACAAAGAAGTTTCTCAGTGGAGAGATCCAAATGAAAACTTTGGAACAAATCCTGCAGAGTCATCAGGAATTTTTTGACTTGTTGAAAATAGGTAAATATACATATACATATAATCTTTCTTTTTCTTTCAATTTCCTTTCCCCTACTTGTCCTAAAAAATTTTTTTCCTAAAGATAAAGTTGCAAGGAAAAGTATGTATGCCTTTGAATTTGGATTTCGGCATAAATTGGTCTTGTATTGTGCCATCTGGACCATGATGTGTTCATTTAAAAAAAACAAAACACACAATTTGTTTTTGTGGTATTAGTTTAAGCAGACTGTTGACTATTACTGGGACTTAAATGGAGATCTGAACACATTTATAACCAATGCGTGCAGAAATCCAGGTAATTTCATTCATTTTCTCAACTGTGAATTCACACCTCTCAAAGAGCAAGCTATCTTAGAACATTTTTCCCAAGTATAATGTTACATGTTGCATATAGTCCTGACTGCTCACCTTGAAGATACTAAATTAAATAGCAATCAAAAATAATCCTTGTGTGAGTTAACTTGTTTTTAAAAGTGAAGCCGTTTGCTCCATCTCCTTTTAGCATGACTGTCTTTATTAAGCTTCATTTTCTTTTGTGACATGATTTAATATCCAGGTCCTTGTGTTTTAAGGATCAAGATCTGCATATTTTATCATGTCTGTGGATGTTGTTCTTTAATAAATGCAGTTGAAATCTTGTCTCTGTATTTCTTTTAATCAAAGTCTTTATGATCTTTTCCAGATGGTCTCTGTGACGATTATCGTTGTGAAGATGACAGAAGCATCAAAAAATTACTGAGACTAAGAAAAGATGAAGCAGAGGCAATCCAGGGTGAAAGGGAGCTGGTCAAGAGTCTTCTATATATCTGCAGAGAACTTCCAGAACATGTCAAAGGTAGGCAGCACTGGCACACTGAGGGCAAAAATACCAACTACATCTTCAAATCATGTTACATTTAGTAGTAGTTAATTATAAGAAGATTAATATTTGGTTACATACACTAATCTATGGTAGCATTTGATCTTGTAGAAACGTTGCAAGAATGTGCGCAATTTAGGACAAAAGCCTTTGATACCTTATAACCTGATCATGCTTGTAAGAACTCCAGAGTTTAGGGAGATGTTTGCCTTTGGGTTTTAAATATTTGGGAAGAAAAAGCAAAACTGTTGACCCAAGGGTACGCAAGCATATTAAATAATTTCATCCTCTTCAATCCCCATGAGTGTCACCTGTTATAATTACACAAAACAGGCTCTTTGTGTGTTTGTATTTCGTATTAATGTTTTCATTTTGTACTTAGGATGTGTCTAAAGTCATTATCACGGATAGCTATTGAAATGGGTCTTTTTTGTATCTAATCTTCTTCTAAATTTCCCCCCCAAATTTTTTTACAGTCGACTTCAAGGGTTTGGATGAAAAACTAAATCAGGACACTGACATGATGAATCTTAGTGAGTTCATGGAGGTTCACACTCTTGATGGGCAAACTTCTAACACAGTTAAGGTCACTTATTTCAACCTGTGTGACATCACCCGTCGAATGGCTTCAGAAATAGATGCCATTAAGGACAGTGTAATCTTCAAAACATGCTGGAAAAAACAAGTCGAAGATCTGTCAAGAGAAAAGCCTGATACAGAAGACAGCGAAAGTCTCAATGACAGTGAAGAAATCTACACTATTGACCTAATCTACAGCAAACTCTTCAAGAGCTGCTACAGCCAGTTTAAAGCTCTATATGAGGGGCTGAGGAGTGGGGAACTGCCTCTGGAAGAAATAGACAACATCCTTGAAGACGTGGAGGGAAATTTTCAAGGTTTGGAGGAGAATTTGCGCATTATGTGCAGAACAGATTCTTCTGATAACAGAAAATGGATCAAAACAAGGGTTCACCAGATTGAACAGTACTGTGATCTTCACCTTGCAATGGATTCTGCTCAAATCATCATGGATATCAGGAATACAGTTTGTCCAGAAGGAGATTTCCAGTTCCTCGAGAAATTACTACAAATGGTATGTTGGAAAAATGTAATGTACAAATATGTCAGTAGCAATAGACATACAGACATACTCGACCTCTGACAAGTTGTAAAGAATATGTTTTATTGCTGTGAATGCAGCAATGCATTCACAGTATATGTTCTTCTGTGACAAAAAAATTTCTTCTTCTTCTTCTTCTTCTTCTTCTTCTTCTTCTTCTTCTTCTTCTTCTTCTTCTTCTTCATTCTTCCGCCCGCTTTTTTGGACCGCTAAAACTCAGGCAAACTTCAACCGATTTTCACCGTTCAAACTTCAAAACGTGTGTTTCAGTTGGGACAAGGGGGCTATGACTCTTCAGACACTTTTCACAAATACTTTTCGAGATATTTCAGAATTTGTGCGTTTTTTGGTCTCATAGAGATGAATGAGGAATTTTCAAAATTTTCTCCTTTCAGGACATTTTTTCAGCCTGCTTCAAACGCTCCTCATTCAGTCATACATTCAGCTACAAACTCCATTCAAACTTTAAAATATTAAGCTACCTTTTGGCTTCATTCAGTTGGTTTCAAATGTTTCCTAGCATTCATAGTTTCTTCACAATGACCCTTCAAAGGTCATGATGCATTTCAGCTCTTCGAGCCGTTTTAACATTGGTGTGTATTGGACGGAATGTTTCGGCTTAGAGCAGGGAGAGGGTGAAACCAAACCTGAAAAATTTCTGGCTAAACTGCTCTTTTGGTCACAATTTTCACTCCACATAGGCACATTATATATCAAAATGGAGAGAGGCTTGTCCTGCTTCTGACAAAGTGGTTTTTAAAGCAAAAGGATGGAGCACGTTTTCACAAAATGGCCAACTGTCATGAGAAGTTCAAAAAAATCCCCATATACCTCCATGTTAATTCCTGAGGGGTTTTCTCAGAGATCAGTAAAATTTCCCTCATCTATCTATCGCTCTCGTGGGTTCGTTTCTTGACCTTCATGCATGAAATTTAGACGGACAGCTTCCTCTGGGTCTCAGGATTCCTACGGTGTGTTCATTTTTATTCTAGCCCTCACGGTTTTGGCAAGGTGACAGGAGATTCGGACTCTTGCTTTGCCACAAAATCTTCAGAAGATTACAGTAACAAGGGCAAAGTTGTGCACCTGCACCTGCTGCCCTTGACGAGCTGGTCACCGTGGTAACCTTTGATCTCATGCAGCTGTTTATAGTAACTCATCAAAACATTCAGCAACAAAGACAAGCATGTGTGTGTTAATTTATCATTGATCACCAATGCAAAATCTGGCTTCAGATAAGCCTCAGCAGACAGGTTTACATGATTGAACACACACACACACACACACACACACACACACACACACACACACACACACACACACACAGGGCAGAAAGTATCACACTTTAACAGCATTTGACTTCCATTTCCCTGAGTCAGCTCCTTATTTTCCTAGATTTTTTTCTTTAAATTTAAATTCCTTCCTTTAATTTCTGAATTGATTCAGCCATTCAAACTTTTAAATCCAATTTTAGATTACACTGATTCATGCTTCATGTTCATTCTTTTTGTCAGAATTGCAAGCACCTTTACACCCTCATTTCAAAGGGAATGTGTTGGGAATAAACAGACTCCACCAGCTCTCTGATGGCAGTTGGTGAACAATGATCACCATGGCAACATCTGGCTTCAGATGGGCCTCAGCCTACAGGCTTACATGGTTAAAAAACTCACACACAGGACACACAGGATTACATTTTAACAGGGTTTAAGAAAGCCGACTTACATTTACCCTCAGTCAGGTCATTATTTCCATCAATGTTCTTTAAAATTTGATTTATTCCTTTAATTTTTGAATAGACGCAACCATTTCAACTTTAAATTCTTTCATCCATTCCATTTATTCGACCATTCATTTCCTTTCATCCAAGAGTTCATGGCAGGCTAATTCAGCATTCTGCATTAGCAGTTGAGCGCAAGCTTTTACAGGACTTCTTAAAACAATTTTCAGACATATCCTCAGTCATTCATGTTCAGCATTCTACATCAGCAGTTGAGCACAAGCTTTTCAAGACTTCATTCAACCATTTTAAGACAAATCTTCAGTCATTCATGTTCAGCGCTCTGCATTAGCATTTCAGTGCAAGCCTTGCATGACTTCATTCAACCATTTTCAGACACATCTTCAGTCATTCATGTTTAGCTTCTGCTGTAGCATTTCAGCATGAGTTATTTAAGACTTCATTTAGCAATTTTCAGACATATCTTCAGTCATCCATGTTCAGCATTCTGCATTAGCAGTTCAGCGCAAGCTGCTTCAGCATTCTGCATTCACAGCGCAATTTCTTCAGAAATTGCTTTTCTAGTTGGTGTATGTGATTCTTGACATGTTAAAAAACATTGCCATCACTAAAAAGAAGAATTTCAACATTACATACACATTATCTAAGAAGAAAACATGGATCCTTGTGCTTTCATGTCACAAATAGCATCGATGAAAACCATGGATCCAATCGTTAGATGACAATTGTAAAAAACATGCAACATTTGCCTAGAGTGGAAGACAGTATAGATGGAAGTTTTCTTCCTGTTTTCATCACATTTTTAAAAGGTAGAAACTAGTGCTGTCAGGTGATTAAAAAAAATAATCTAATTGATTACATGATTTGTAATTAATTATTCAAATTAATCGCATTTTAATCACATACCTGCTTAAGGTCCCAAAATAAAGAATTTGTATTCCAGGACATGAAAATTACATTAAAAGACATTAAAAAACATTTTAAAATAAGGTGGGAATATTTACAACACATTTTAGGTACCCTGAAGCATTACGAACACATGAAAAAAGTTTTATGGTTCTGTCTTTACAAAATCTACACAGTCCTGCACCTTAGATGAGCTGATTTGATTTTTAGGACGGTTTTTGCTTCTGTCACATTTTTATTCGATGTGGACTCAATTTTCACTGCAATATGAACTTTTCTACTTCTATGAGGTCAGGACAACTAGGAGGTCAGGACAAGGCTAAAAAATGTGAGGAACTATGTGCAAAACACTCAATTCAAGTCTTGGATCAAAGAAAAGTGAAGTATTTTCAGTTTTACATGCTCTAAACACACAAACTGTTGCTCATTGGTGCAGAGCAGCCCTAAGCTGAAACATGACACCAGGAAGATGGAAGCAAATTTTCAAAGAATTCTTTCGATTTAAATACAGGACAAATATCGATGTTTCGGGGCTTGTGTAATGCAGCAAAGAGTGTAGAATTATCTGTTTTTTACACAATTGAGCTAGAGCAAACGGTTGATTTTCTGCAGATTTTCAAAAAGGACGTGTGAATTAACAGGATGTGGACAACAGTCCCCCAAAAATCACCCCACCCCCGGTTTAAAGCATGTTGCTGACGTCACATGTGATACATTCAGGGACTGTCGGAAATTTGAAAATCTGACGAGAACACCACTTTTTCCAAGTATGACAAACTGTTTGTAAATGCCAGACATTTGAAAATAAGTGCGTCTTTGAACGACCCGCGGGTTTGGGATCCAGATTAATCTGCTTTAATTTTTATAACGCGTTGCGGTGTAATTAATTAATCTAATTAACGCATTAAAATGACAGCCCTAGTAGAAACATAACCTTAAATGGTCATCTGAACTTGAATGCTGGGTTAAAAAGCCCATGATTTTTACATTTATTTTCAGAATCAAGAAGGCTTCAAGAAAAACAGCCTGAACTGCATCGATGACAACTTTGTAAAGGCAAAAGAGATGCTCAGTGACATTACAAAGGACCGCAAGGAATGTCTTCAGAGGCTTGGTCAGAGCCCACTCTTTGTCAAGTGGGTCCAAAAAGAGCTCGAAGGTACAGTCGATGTTTTTTATTTCCACAGCACTAAAAAAAAGAATTTTTAGTTATTAAGAGACATTTGTTTTGCAGATATAAACGAGCTGAAAGTTTTTGTTGACCTTGCATCCATTTATGCTGGAGAAAACGACATGGAGGTGGACCGAGTGGCATGTTTTCATGATGCTGTTCTTGGTTACTCGTCCATGTTGTATGGGCTGAGGCCGGATTCTGATTTTGATGCCTTCAGAAAGTCTCTCTCAAAGTTATGGAAGGCACTTGAAAATGACAAAGAAATACCAAGGAAGTTGGTGAGTCACTCCACCAGCATTTCAATAAATAACTGATTATAAAAGCTTTATTTATACCACTGGTTATTTTCAGAGGATAAAAAAAACCTCTTATTTTTTCAGCGGGATACAGCACGCCAACTGGAATGGTTGAAGACTGTTAGGGAAAGCCACGGATCTGTTGAATTTTCATCACTCTCATTAGCAGCAGCCGTCAATGAGAGGGGAGTGTACATCATCAAAGCCCAAAATGAGAAAAGGGTATACTTATTAGATACCTAAAGTGAAAGCCTAAATTTAAAAGTTTTATAAAGTTGGGTTCTTGCAGCAACATGACAGTCTTAACTTAGTCAGAAATAGAAAGAATTATGCACCATACACCTCAAATTCTGAAGCTATTCAACTTGGTCAGGGCAGAGTATTGTATTACCTTGAGATGCATCTGAGAATATTTGAATGTGATGAACACTCACTGCTCAGATGAATACCAGAAAAGCAGAATTTGTAACACTACTACTGCAAAATTAACTTTATTCAATGGGCTTGTCTTGGTCCTCCTTAAACATGTTGATGCTTCTCTTTACAGCTCACTTTAGAGAATGCCCTGATTCTGCAAATTGAAGGTGAACATGAGAAAAATATGACATGCACCTATGAGGACCTGAAAGAGTTGCAGAACAAGCTTATGCTCATGTCTGGAAGAGGGGAACAAAATCAGAGTGAAGTGGATCGCTTTGCTGAGGTGTTGTATACCAAGTGATCATTTAAACTGTATTTAGTTGTTGTTGAGCCAGACCTTTTTCCTCGAAATTAACTGAATGTTTATGTGAAAGTTTGCCTTTTGTTTGCTAACACTGGATGTGAACTGACATTAACTGTTTCTTGTGCAGGTGTTTGACAATGTCCAAAGACTCGCCAGAGTGTTTGTTGACCTTTACACAGCAGGAAACCCACTTTTCAAGTGTTGGGAGGCAAAAACGTTTTGCAAAGCTCAGAGTGATCCATGTATCACTATGGAAATCCAGTTTTGCAAGACACTGCATCACATCCAAGTATGTGGGAATCTGGTCGAACAACTTGCTGAACTGTCCCAGAAGATGGAGTTGTTTCTCGATGACTGGCAAAACTTTATGGACAAACAGAGATCTGACTACTACTACCTAAACTTTTTCACAGCGGAACAGTTATTCTACCTGTGTAGTGCTGTGACTCAGACAAAAGTGAACGTAGAATTAGAGGACAAAGCTTTGATGATGCTGTCTTTCATCAAACCAAACTGCACAACATCAGATGTCTGGGAAACATGGAAAAAGTTTCATGACCAGTTTGAGCCTGGCAAAAGGGTGAATGAAGCTATTCCCTTTAAAAGCCATTTCCATCACCCCAATTCTAATGACAGTCATGTTTCTTCAGTCAGTGTCAGTCATGGTACAGTCCAAACTGCTGGTTTGAAAGAACTGGAAGAGTTGTGGAATGGCTACATGGAGAATGAGGAAATATTTTTCCACGACCTTTTGGACATAAGAAGTTTTGGAAGTCTACTGAAAATGATGACTGCCACAGAAGACCTGGATGAGATTGATTTGGAGCAACAGCTACTTTCAGAGACAAAAGACATGTCTCTCAGGAGAAGTCTCCCAAGAGGCCTTTATATGAACCAACCAAATCTCATCGTTTGCCCTCATGATGATGTACTGACTTCAAGTATCTGCTTGTACATGACTAACGAGTATGAGCCACTGCCAAGTTATGATGAGGTTCTGTTGTGTACCCCAGCAACATCTTCTGAGCAAGTTGAGCTATTCCTCAGGAGATGTCTCACACCAGGTGACATTGGGCAGAAGATTTACACAATGCTGTGGGCAGACCAATTAACTTATGATGTAAGCTGTGCCATGGAGAAATGCTTCCAGAAACTGCATTCCATCTTTAAACGTGATCCCAGACTAGTGATCTTTTGCAGCTCAGAGAAGGAGCACACTTACATTCCGACTGCTTTCAGCCAGTTTAAAAGAGACTTTGTGCCACAGGAGTCATTGGAAAGGATCCAAAAGTACTTGTCCAGACATTTCACTGTGCCCTCAGACCAAAAGAGTGCCTTGTTTAAAGGCAACCATTCAGTTGGCATTGTTGCATCTCAGCGTGCAGGAGTGGGTGAGTCTTACAGTAACCTTTGCTTTCCAAAAACGTTTTAACTCATGCAGTATCAGAACAACTTTTTTTTTGTGTCTTTTGCAGAGGCATATTCTACATGGTTTTAATCAATACCATCATGCTGCACAAACTTTATGGTTATTTTTTGTTTTAGGCAAGTCACTGTATGTCCAAAGACTGTGTGAAAAGCTGGAGGAAAGTTCTGAAGAAGGAACTGCACTCAAGAAGTGTATCCGAGTAACTGAGCGGGAGGTCAATGAGCACAAGATCCTTGAGTCTTTGTATGACACACCAAAACAAAACGATCTCAAGGTGTTTCACTTTGATATCACCTCCTCGGTAAGTTCACATTACAATTATGGTTATTTATATAGATTTTTGACTTTGTGATTACCTTGACATTTATCAAAAATCATACATTTTAAAGCCACATGCATTTTGCTTATAAAATTTATGATTCCAGGTACAAAAAGGCTTGAATGAATTTCTCTTCAAGCTATTCTTCTTACGGTACCTGATGGATTCAGATGGACAGATGTGGCGATGCAGCCACAAACATTTGTACATTGTAGAGTTACTGGAATCCACAAATCTTCTGCCCAGAAATGCATCAAACTCTGTAAGTCAGATTTCATTGTGTATGCATTTGACAATTTTTGAGATCACACTCCACAGTTCTAAAGACTACAACGACTGATGATGAAGTGTTTTGCATTCCATATTCTTCAATCATTTGAGTTATAAAGTATAACGATATATACTGTATGTTTTCTTTTTTCCATTTTTAGGTGCGAAAGGAAAACTTTCCATTCTCTGACATATTCCCCAAAGTGCTTTGTCGTTCACCAAAAGAGGTTATGGCTTTGGCGATGAGGAGAGAGAACAACCCCGACGAGATGAGTGACATTCCCCTCATGGATGACAAATGTTTCAGGAGTGAAGTGTATCAGAGACCGTTTCAGTACCTCACACGTTTTCACAACAAAAACAATCTTGACAACTTCATTTACCATGGCGTTGAAGGGACTCATGCTGAGTGTGTTCAGATTCTGTTGATCTACTGTGGCATTGTAGATCCGTCTTGGGCAGAATTACGCAACTTTGTCTGGTTTCTTAATCTTCAGTTGCAAGACTGTGAAAATTCTGTTTTTTGCAAGTCTGAGTTCGTTGGAGACACCCTTCGAGGGTTCAAAAATTTTGTGGTTGAATTCATGATCTTGATGTCCAAAGACTTTGCAACCCCATCACTATGCATCACAGACCAGAGCCCCGGCAGGTCACAAATTGACATTAGTGGCCTTCAAGAGCAAGATTTAGCTCCATTTCTCATTAGAAAAAGGTGGGAGTCCGAGCCGCATCCATACATCTTTTTTAATGATGACCACATGTCCATGACTTTCATTGGATTTCACCTGGAGCTCAACAGCCAGAATGGGGTGGATGCCATACACCCATTGACAAGAGAAGTGATCAAGAAAAATGTCATGACGCAGGAGCTGTACACTGGATTACGGCTTCAGAGGGTACCCTTTAATAGGGACTTCGACCAGCTTTCAAGAGCCGACAAGATTGAGCAGTTGTGCAGTGTGCTCGGGATCCAGTGGCCTACAGACCCTGATGAAACATATGAACTTACCACAGATAATATTCTTAAAATGATGGCAATCCATATGAGATTTAGGTGTGGCATTCCAGTCATTGTAATTGGTGAGACAGGATGTGGCAAGACAAGGCTGGTGAAGTTCATGTGTGAACTGAGAAAGTGTGCAGCACAAGCAGAGAATATGAAACTGGTCAAGGTTCATGGAGGGACTACATCAGAGATGATCCATGAGAAAGTGAGAGAAGCAGAAACACTTGCAAAGGCCAATAAAGAGAATCATGACCTTGACACAGTTCTTTTCTTTGATGAGGCAAACACCACAGAAGCCATCAGTACCATCAAAGAGATCATTTGTGATGACACTGTGGAAGGACAGCCACTTGACTCTCAAACAGGACTAAAGATTGTTGCTGCATGCAACCCCTACAGGAAGCACACAGACAAAATGATTGAAAGGCTGGAGGAATCAGGACTGGGCTACAGGGTCAGGGCTGAGGAGACCGAGGACAAACTTGGCTTCATACCTCTCCGCCAGCTTGTGTATCGGGTTCATGCGTTACCCGCCAGCATGATTCCTCTTGTTTGGGACTTTGGGCAGCTCAGTGACTTAACAGAGGCAATGTACATTGAACAAATAGTACAAAGACAGACACAAGCTAACCTGGTTGAGAAGAGCTATGTTCCAACTATAGCTAAGGTGTTGTCATCATCACAGAAGTTCATGAGGGAGAGGAAGGATGAATGCAGCTTTGTCAGTTTGAGAGATGTTGAACGTTGCATGCAGGTGTTTGTGTGGTTTTATAAAAATCACCAAACATTTGCAGAAGAACTCAAAGCATTTCTTCAAAAGCAAAATCAAAGGGAACAAAGCAAAACACGTTTTTTGCCTGCTGATGACAGAGTGATATGGTCACTCTTGATGGCCACTGGAGTGTGTTATCAAGCCTGTTTGGAGAAAAAAGAGCCATATCTGAAGATCATCAGCCGGTTGCTACCTCGTGGCTACAACACTAAGAGAGTACTTCAAGAAATTCAGCTCATGCAGGACCTCCTTCTCAATGGTGTACCCATGGGCAAGACAATAGCCCGAAATGAGGCTTTGAAGGAAAATTTCTTCATGATGGTAATCTGCATTGAGCTCAGAATTCCCTTGTTTATTGTTGGGAAACCTGGAAGCTCTAAATCACTTTCCAAAACCCTTGTTGCCGATGCAATGCAAGGCTCAGCCTCACATTCTGAACTTTACAAGAGGCTGAAGCAGATCCATCTGGTGTCTTTCCAGTGCAGCCCTCATTCAACTCCTGAGGGGATCATCAACACATTCAAACAGTGTGCCCGCTTCCAGGAAAACAAAAACTTAGATGAATACATCTCAGTAGTCGTTCTTGATGAGATTGGATTGGCTGAAGATTCCTCAAAGATGCCACTGAAAACACTTCACCCATTACTTGAAGAGGGTTGTGTAGATGATGAGCCACAACCTCACAAAAGGGTTGGGTTCATTGGAATTTCCAACTGGGCACTGGACCCTGCGAAGATGAATCGTGGAATATTTGTATCCCGTGGGGATCCGAACCAGAAAGAGCTCATCAAAAGTGCCAAAGGGATATGTGCATCTGAAAAACCATTTCTGGAAAAGATTGACCACCTCTTTGAGCCTTTTGCAAAAGCATACATGACCATTTGCCAAGAGGGGAATGGCTTTTTTGGTCTTCGAGACTTCTACAGCCTCATTAAGATGATACTTTCCATCACTAAAGTCAGTAATGAGAAACCAACACCAGAAGAAATCACAGGAGCAATCCAGAGAAACTTCAGTGGAAAAGATAATGTGAATGTGATGGACATTTTCCGCAAAAAACTGAGAGAAGACTTAGCCAGTGTGTCCATCTCCACTGGTGATTTGATAAATCAAATCATTTCCCCAGATTGCCAAACTGATGAAAGTCGTTACCTCTTGATCCTCACAAAAAACTATTCAGGTCTGCGGATTCTGGAGCAGATATTCTTCACACGCCAAATCCATCCAGAGATCATCTTTGGCTCCAGTTTCCCAAAGGATCAGGAGTACACACAGATTTGCAGGAACATCAATCGTGTCAAGGTTTGCATGGAGACTGGACAGACAGTTGTGCTTCTAAACCTTCAGAATCTGTACGAAAGTCTGTACGATGCTCTCAACCAATACTACGTGACCCTGGGAGGTCAAAAGTATGTGGATCTTGGATTAGGAACACATCGGGTGAAATGCAGAGTTCACAGAAACTTCAGGCTCATTGTCATTGAAGAAAAAGAGGTGGTGTATGAGCAGTTCCCAATCCCACTGATCAACAGGTTGGAGAAACACTACCTCGACATCAATGCTGTTCTCAGAGATGAGGAGAAGGACATTGTCAAACAGTTACAAAGCTGGGTTGATGATTTTGTGTCACCCAGTACTCAACACAACGTGATGAAGCAATACATTCCAAGTGAGGTCTTCATTGGGTATCACTCAGACACATGTTCTTCAGTGGTACTTCAAGTGACAAAGAATGACGGAGCTGAAACAGATGCTCAGACTACTCTGGACAAAGCCAAAGCTATTCTGCTCAACTGTGCCACTCCAGACTCAGTCATTCGTCTGGAAAAATCCAAGCTGCCTGATGAGGAGAGAGAACAACTGATGAAAGAATATGTCAAAGAAGAGATGCACAGTTCTTTGGGAGACTACATTGTCTGTCACAAAAAACAAGTGGAAGAGTCCCACTTCTTCTTCACTGAGGTAATTTATTTAACAATGCTGTGATATACATTTTGAGACAAACCCCACTGATGCCTCTTGATGAGCTGGAAAAGTGAACAATATAATCAGAGGAATGGTTATCTAGTGAAAATTTTAAAGCTTGGAAGTTCTGTTACGTTGTAGGTAGTAAGTAGGCAGTTAGGTAGTTGTCAGACTAGATAATTGATAGCACGTTGAAGAAACCACTTTTTTTACATATTCAGAAGAATAAATTTCTAATGTCTGATATAGTTTTTTTTGTGAATAACGCAATATGAGATTTTATTGTGTGAAAATAGAACAAGATTAGCAAAGCTATGAGATATATAGAGAGTATATATCTTTGTCTACATCGGGGCACTAGAATTGACAAAAACAAAAGTTCCTTGCAGCAGTTTTATATGTAATAGTGCATATTAAATCATTTTAAGTTTTGTGTAAAGTCCTACCAGTTTTAGGGGGGATTGGTAATAGGAAAAAAAGAGAATGTAAAAAAAACTGTTGCATTCAAATCTTAAGTCCTCTAAGTGCAGAAAAGCATTAAAAATTGAAGCATATAACAATTCATCAGTAATTTGGAAGGGTTCTTTCAATAGTGCCAGAGGATAATAAACGTTAAATACGCTGCTCAACATTTTGTAATTTGTTCTTTTGCTTTGTTTTAAAGGTCACAACATTTTCCAGGCTTCTGACTGCAGCAGACACACAAAAACTACAAGAAAAGATAAAGCTTGACAACATCCATCTGCTATCACTGCAGCAGTTTGACACCGAGTACTCTTTCCTCAAGAAAATCAGGTGTGTGACTAGGTTAGGATAACCACGTTCCATCTTATGAGGTGTTTATTCCAGTCTAATGAAAAAATGTCCCTTACTCACATCTTTGAGCTCAGGTTTTTGAAAATTCTGTCATTACTTTTGTGTTACAGATAACACTACTATAGGCAAAATAAGGGCTAATATAACTGTAAACAAACTACTCTTTTCATTTACGTGTAAATTTCTGTGATTTTAGGGAATGCCTTGGCTTAACACCTGGAGACACAGTGCTGATTATCCAGACAGACTATGAGGAAGACGCTCGCAAGAAGAATGTGTTTTCCTCAGCCAAGTGAGTTTGAGCACTGATCATTACAATATTTTCTAAAATCTTTTTCTTCAACATAAATGCAAGTTCTGACACTTTTGCACTCCTCTTTCTCTGATTTTGGAATTCAAAGGTATGCATGCATCAATGAAATAAACAAGTGTGCCACAGCCGACAATGCAAAGCCACTTGTGTACTTCGTTACCAAACTCCCTCGGATTGAGGGTGGGACCTCATTTGTCGGGTTCCAAGGAGGTAAGTCTTACTCTGGCATACTAGTTTTCATGCCAAGTATTCTGCATTCTGCAACAAAACACTATCATTGAACAACAGCAGTCATAGTAATTGACAACTATTTGTATGGCACCTTTCACTTATAAAATAAAGGACACAGTGCAATACATCATGTAGGAATATAACCACACCAAATTTTAGAGCAAAATTAAGACTCAATATGTCTTTATTCATCTGGCTTTCTTCAGGTCCTTGGAGGTCTGTGCACATTGATGATCTCAGACGATCAAATGAGTTTATGGCTGATGTTTATTCTCTGAAAAAACTTTGCATGAGTGAGATTTTTGGAGATCCAGCTAAAGGTAATTATTTTTTTCCCCAAGAATGTAAATGTGATTTTTTTTAAACATATTAGATACTAGCTAAATAGATAGAATAACCTTTAATTTTCTGTCTCTTCAAGCAATGGAAACACAAGACTATGCTGGTGTGCCACAAATGATGAATGATGAACCGAATGATGAAACCGCTGTAAGTGTAATTGACTTTCTTTTTCTTTAAAAGTTTGGTATTAATAAAAATGTTTTGATATTTTGTCTTTTTTAGCTAATAATTAGAGGGCCAGTCAGAGATTGGACTTGTTTCCTGTGTTTACTCAACTCAGGCAGCTGCAGCTATTTTTAAAGTATCTAAAACCCTTTTATAACATTTGAAATAATTATTTGTACTCCTAGTCCCCTGGCTGTGATAATGTTGATCTGCAGTTATACTACTGTGCCAGCAACATCAAATGTGTGTGAAGTTCTTAAAATTCACGTCGTCTGTGTTGTTTTTTGGTGACAGTTTGTATTGCTCCTCCCTAAAAGAGCTTGCAGAGACCTAGCGCACAGCCTTCATTTGAGTTTCTCTACTGGACACATCACCTTTGGCCAGTGGTTTTGAGTCACATTGAAACTTGCTTTGCAATAAAAATACCTCCTTTTATAGCTAAATGTATGAGACCACATGTTGTTAATTCCACTTGATAGACAACCAAAAAATATATATATTTATCAGTGTTCAAGCACGTTTTTAACAATCACTTAGTTGTTATATGATTAATTGTCCCACTCCAGGTCTTTGGGGAGTCTTTGCCTTAAGTGTAGGAGTTTAACTATCTTGGGGTCTTGTTCATGAGTCAGGATAAGACGAAACAAGAGAATGACAGACGGATTGGGGTGCTGTCAGCAGTGATGCGGATGCAATATTGGTTCGTTGTGGTGAAGAGAGAGATGAGCCAGAAGGCATGGCTGTCAATTTGCTGGTTAACTGATGTTCTAACAGTCACTTATGGTCACAAACTGTGTCCGAAAGGACAAGATCGCGAATACAAGCGGCTGAAATGTGCTGAAAGGGTGTATGGGCTCAGCCTTAGAGTTAGGGTAGAAAACTCAGACATCTGGGAGGGGCTTGGAGTAGAGCTGCTGCTTCTTCTTATTGAGAGGAGCCAGATGAGATGGTTTGGGCATCTAGTGAGGTGGTCTCCCAGGTGTCCCCTTGGTAGGTGTTTCTGACATGCCCAGCTGGGAGGAGACCCCGCAGTAGACCTGGGACTTAATGGAGAGATTATATCTATCAGCTGGCCTGGCAACGTCTCAGTATCTGGCTGGGAGCTGGCTGGGGACAGGGGCCACTGGTTTTTGCCGATGACATTGCTGCCCCCACGACCCACACCCGGTTAGGTGGATGATTAATTGTTTCAGGGATGACTTTAGGGATCTGACTTTATTCCACATTTGTTTAAAAAATATATACCCAAGCTTTAAAAGAAGCATTGATCATTTTTATAAATATTAAAAACATACGGTCATTTGGACTCCGAATTTTATGTCTTTCATGTACCATCCATTTCTACATTCGGTTATTCATTGAATAACTAAAAATTACCGTCAGAGTACTTAAATACTAGCCTGAGAGGTTTTCACCAACATACTTTGAACACTGTTTAAGGATTTACTCAAAGGACAGTTTTCCTTTTTTGTGTACATGCTTACCTGCTTTTTATTTTATGTAATTTAATGAAAGTTATTTGCATTTTTGCAGGTGTCGGAAGATTTGTTTGATGTAACAAATCTGTTGAGGAGCTGTGTACAGAGTGCAGTGAGCATGCTAAGAGATGCAGCAGACAGTGCAGAGCTCAGCACAAAACGAGTGGAGATTCTGCTCACGCTTCTGGATGAATGTCAGACTCAAGGTTTGAATATTTAGACACTTTTTTTTGTATCATCCCAACATTATACACATGTACTCTATGAGCCATGAAATATTATCTAATCTAAAGAGAGTTAAAAAGTCATGACTTTTGTTTTGAAGGTTTGTTCGCAAACATTATGAGGAGGCGTATCCACTCACTGTTAGAGGACTACGAGGCCGACATTCCTAGTCCAAAGAACTGGGTTCTAAGAGAGGCTTCTAATGTCAGTGCTCTTCAAGAGGGTGGAACATTCCTGTAGGTCATTTCTTGACATTTTTTTATGCAACAGCCTGGGTTATGTTTTTCTTTGGCATGTTGTAAAAAAATAATATTCCAACCTTTCCTTATTGAAAAAAAAAGGAATAAAGCTTTGTGACTTTTCCCACAGACACACACTATGGAGGAAAATACAAACAGTTGTCACTCCACTGCTTGCTAACTTGATCTCAGTCATCGACAGAGATTGCAATTTGGAACTTCTTCTGAACGGATGTGATGAGATCAAAAACCTATGGCTTGAGATTTTTGGGAGCAAAGAGATGCTCCTTGTACCATATGTGAGGGTTGAAAGCAAGTGAGTAACTGTTAATCAGGGTAACGTAAGATCTCAGAAACAAAAACCCCTTTTTTGGCATTTGTTCATATTTTGGGTCTTCATGCTAAAAGTGATTGTAATGATATACTATTGATGCTTTCTTTTTTGTTTTGAGTGTGTTTCTTACATCTCTAAAGATTTTGAACAGAGACTTTAGAAAAAAAAACAAATCCTCATTTTTCATGGTTGTTTGAGTTGAGGAAAATGCAGTCAATTAAATATAACAGCCTAGAAAATCATTAATGTGATTATTTTGTTATTCAAAATTATTTTATTCATCTTCTCATTTTGACTTTCATGCGGTTCCAGTGTCCTTATAGTTCAGAGCCATTCCACACACGGCAGCACCATGCGCTGCTGTTTGCCCTTC
Organism: Halichoeres trimaculatus; assembly: GCF_033239565.1. NCBI lineage: Eukaryota > Metazoa > Chordata > Actinopteri > Labriformes > Labridae > Halichoeres > Halichoeres trimaculatus. Next base: position 12,935,795 of record NW_027437182.1, on the reverse strand, counting down.
AGTTGGTGGATCAAAGACTTCCTGGATGGGCTGGTGATGCAAACATCCAGACATGAAAGTAAATATTAAACCAAGTCACTCATTTAAATGCCTCCTAAAGTGGGTTTTTCTGTACATTCATATGGTATCCTTGACACATGTCTTGTTGTGATTGAATCCTTACACAAGCGGATTTCTCTACTTTACTTTGTAGAACTTTCTCTGGGTCAGATGAAAGAGCTGTACCTGAACACTCCACTCGGAAGGTACATAAATGAGAATGTCACCAAAACAATGGAGAAAGAAATCTTCCAACGGTACCTGCAGGACTTTGTTTCCATGACTTTCAAAGTGGCATCTGATGAAGAGTTACAGGTAAGGTCAAATAAAACGTTTATTGACTGCATTTATGTCATTTTGCTGTCTCAAAGCAATTTTCTTGAAATGATTTATCTACTGATCTACAGCATAACTCACGTTTTTCGTATACTCAGCAAGTAAAGCGTTTTTTATCTGCCTGGGTTTCTTCTCAGCTAATGTGTCAGGCTCTGACCAGCTGTGTTGATGAAGTCAGGAGACAAAAAAGAGATGAAGATGAGCTTTCTCTTCCTCTTGTGCACATTGCCTACCATTTCTTCCAAAGCCGTCTTCAGAACTTGTCACACATGTTAGCTCTTCAGCCTGATGTTGTGACTCCATTAAAAAGAAACCAGCACACAAGAAACTGTCCAGAGATGGTAAACACATTCCTTAACTACAGCAACTTTTTTGACTGTTTGCTTTCTGCAAGAATAATGTTAACCCACTGACAACTTTATAAACCTTAAGTTGATCAAAATACCAAATCACTGCCAAACTGTTTTTCTGTTCCTCTAGGTTCTGGATGTGCATGCTGCCCAGGCATGTGTTGAATGTCTGGAGTCTCCTAAACTTGAGGCTGATGCTCTCTGCCAGGATTGGCTAAGGCAGGTAAAGAGACTACAAGCCTCTTTGGAGATGATTTGCTCTCAACATCACGCTAGACAGTATGGAGAAAGATGCAAAGAAATACTGCAAAATGTCAGGTAAGATGTCTATGGGTGGGAATATGATTTAATATTCAAGAAAATAGCATGAATCTGCACTTTTCTTTTTGTTTGGAAACTTATCTTACAAGCAGATAAAGAAACACTTATTGATTGTTTTTTATTTGTCAAACAATTGTCGGAGGGACTGGGGACTGACATGCAGGAAAGAGGGTGCAGGTTATAATCACTTGTCCCAAGTGTTCATACAGAAGGGTTTCAGTCATCTCTCAAATGAGAAGAATGCATTTAAGCTTACTTCTGATGGTTGTTTTATCAAAGGCTTTCGTGAAATTAAGTATCAGTCTTTTCAAACTCTTTAAGCCATTTCAAATTGCAAATCTCATGTGGGGGTTATCACTCAAACTGTCGTTTTGTGTGCACTATTTCCACCAAAAAAAGTAATGAAATATCCTTACTTACACGAAGACTAACCTGTGTGTGCATGGGTGATCAATAACAATAATAATGATCTTCATATGTTTCATAGCAATGGCTGGAAGCGTATTCACATTATGTCGCTGTTTGTGGAACACATGCTGCTGGGATTCCCTAATGCCGAGGATCAGCTCAGGAATCTGGTCCAGAATCGCATCCAAATTTTGAGCAGAGTGAGTAAAATATAATGACTGATTAGTGCTATGAAAAAAATGGACAAGGAGGACAGCTAACATATCAAATGCAGAGGCTTCTCTGAACCATCTACTATTTGTGTCCAATGTTCGTTTTCCTTCTGTTGGTTGTCACCTTGTGTTGTATTTAAAGCAAACTACAACCAACTAAAGTGCAACTAAAACACGTTGATTTTGACCGATGTCTTAGGTTTTGGAGCACAATGCAGATGTTAAGTCAGTGAGTGCATTTAAAGCTGTAATTGAAGTGCTCAAGTCCTCCAAGCAGGCAGCAAGTAACCAGATTTTCAAGTAAGTGCTTGTTAATTTGACAGTTCAGTTCCACTTAATTTTAAAGAAGTTGTAAAGAATGTTTTTGCAAATCTACGTTGAATCTTTTCATTGGTTTTATCTTCAAGGTTTGGACCTGAGTGTAGGGTGTGTGTGAGAGAGCCTCAGGACCCTGTAGAGCTGCCATGCCATCACATCCTTTGCTTGACATGTGCCAGGCAAAGTCTTGAAGCAGGACAGGCTTCCTGCCCCACCTGCAGACAGGAGTTATCAGATAACTTTCAGCCACATGTCTCTGAGGACATCAGGTACATTTCCGACAAGTTTAACATTTCACATCTGTAAAAACTTAAGGTATAATTTATTCCTCATAAGATCAGGAATGGAAAAGAGGCCAGAAAGATCATAGGATTAAACTTTTATTTTTCAAGGCTTTATATCATGACATGTTTTGCTTGTGTTTATGAGTTAACTCTTCTCACAAAGAATTGTAATTTAAAAGTTTTTGCGTGCAGTTTGAGTAAGAGGTGCACTTGGCTTTTCTGCAGTCCATACAAACACGTCTTGGTGGCTCTGGTAACATGGTTTCAGTAAATAATATCAATTAGAAGTCTGGTTCAAAGAAATATAGAAAAGTACCAGAGGGTTCATTTTATGGAGCTAAGCATAGTTGAACTAGAAAACTTAAACTCTGATTTAATTCAGTTGCTTAACATTTTAAATTTCTTCATTGCTTTGGATTTTTGTGCAGGAGGTCTGTCAAGAGAAATGCTGATTTCAGGCGGCGTTGCAATGGTTTCTTCATCGATTTGCTTTCAACGGTGTGCTTCAAGGACAATGTTCCCCCAAACAGAGGCGTCATCAATAACCTGTTGTCCTATCTCACGATTGAGACAGGTAACCTCGACTGTAAAGTTGCATAAAAAAAGAAGTATGACTAATATTGGAGAATAAAGGCACCAATTTATATTAGTTGGTTCTTAGACAAGATTAAAAGTCCTTGTATGTTATTAACATTAGCTCTTCTTTTTAATCCAGAAAACAGCCAGATTCAAACTAAAGATTTGTCCCCTTTTGATGAGTCCCCTGACAAAAACCCAGTTGTGCGATCTGTGATCCTCAAGCTGCTGCTAAAATTCAGGTAGGTGTAGTGATGATGACACTGTGGTCATAAGAATCTGTCCTCCGGGTGCAGCTCAGTCAAGAACAGCATGGAAGTTTTTTTAAAGCATTAGGTTGTGAGAAATTCATGCCTAATTAAACTCGTGCAAATCTTCATAATGCTGCAAACTTGTTCTGAGCTGATATTCCGTACTTTGAGTATAATAAGCTAAAATATGTTTCAGCTTTAAAGATGTTGAGGAGTATTTGCAGCAGCATTTGACATCTGTTGAAGACAGCAGATTTGTGGATGAGGAAGATAAAGCAGAGCTTTACGCCCTGTACATCAACTGCTTGGAGGTAAAACATCTTTCAAAGAATTACTGAAATTTGTTGTGATTAATTTAAATTTCATAGACATTTACCAATACAGAAGTGAAAAAAGATTTTTATGAAGTCAAACATTTGAGTAGAATTAAGAACAACTCCAGATGTAGGCAGCTTCTCTGTCATTTTACATGAGCCTGTATTGGATTGAAAACTGATCCAACAAAAGGTAAGCTAAGAAGAAACTATTGTTTGGGATGATTAAGATTAAATATTTATGTTACACTACATAAATGTGTGGTAGTTCCATAATGAATGAACTTTCTGAATCAGAGCAGGCTGCAGCAGTTTCAAAACAACCATGTAAACAGAGACAGAGTCCATCTTTGCCTGGTTCTTCATGTCTTTAGCAGGTTATATGTCCTAACAGCAGGTTAAGGAGTTAAGCTTAAGATGTGATTGTTTATGGCTTACTTGAGCCTTGTATTTATGCTTAGGTACAGAAAATATGAGAAAACTGTGCACAACATTTATGCAAAGCTAGACTAAACTTTATCTTGTAGCAGATTTTTTCATTAGAGGTCCAGTGTTAGCTTGATAGCAAACATTTGATTATCACTATCCCGCAATATCCAAGTAGGACTATCAAGGTGTAGAGAAGCAAACACGGAATCTGTACTCTGAAAGTTGTACTGAAAGTTCGACTGTTTTGCTCATTGTTGAGGAGCTCAGTTCAATTAACTGTCAATCAATGCTTCTTTGACACTGTCTTTGCAGGACTCCATGTGGGAGAAAATGCCTCAAGAAGGCAACAACACTGGAGAGCTGATACCATTTAACAAAGATGAAACACAGTTTTTGCATCACTTTTTATCTGATGTCACACCTGTGCCAGAAAAAGTTTCCGTTCAGTATCTGCAGAATATTGCAAGATTGCGTCTGTGCCTCAGCTTGGCTGCACAGCTCATCAGTGGCAATGTGTTGGGTAAGGTTTAACATCTCTATTTTTGACAGTTGAAGCTTGCAAAGATTGAAGCATATTTAACTACACTGTACTGTTGCAGACAATGAATCTGTGGATGGAGCAGGAGATTTCATGAACATGGTGATCAAGCTCTGTGAGGAGGGTGGGAATGATTGGTACCGAGTTTACCTGATCCGCAAGCTCAGTGAATGTCAGGGTGTGGAGTTTGTTCAGACACTGGTGAAACAACAAGAGTTCAGCTGGCTTTTCCCTGCAGAGATACATCAACAGGTGCATCAAAGAATTTATCAAAAAACATCTACAACTTACAAAAATAGTTCTTTATCACATTTAGTCCTGAAGCCCTTTGGTGTGGTGTATTGTTTGATACATGTTGTTTTTGTAACTTCCTTCCTGGTGTGAACAGAATGAAGATGGGGGACAGATGGATCAGTATCTTGTGTATGGGGAGGAATACAAAGTGGTGAGGGATGCAGTTGCAAAAGCAGCAGTGGATGGTGATGTGGAGCAAATAGAAGAAGTCTGTGAGGTATTTGAAACTTCAAACTTTTAACTGCTACAAGTAATTACCTATGAACTTTCTTTCATGTAACTAACTGTTTTGTTTTATGTTTTTTTTTTACATGAAAAAAATGTTTATTGTTTTTCAACCTGCAGTTCTTTTGAGTAGTTTACCCAAATACTGTTTTTTTTATGGTAATCAAATGAATATCACCTGGTTTCATTCCGTCAGAACAGAGGTAATACCCAACATACCTGTCAGTCTTTCCCTTTACTGCACGCCTCTGTTGTCTTGCTGTTGTTCACAATATGACCAGTTCCTCCTCCAGTTTGAATGTTAGCTTCTTAGTTTTTAATTTTTGTTTATTTCCACTGATTTAGAGATGCACTGCGCCACCAAGGAATCGAACACTGTTCATCCTCCTGGCACTTTTCCGTGAGGTTATAACTCTGTACAGGTCTGCAAATACAGGTCTCCACCCAACCCCTGAGGTATGATGAGAAAAGTCTTTAGAAAACCCTACAACCAAAAGCATCTTACTGTTGTATCTATTATTCAAATCAAAGCTTTATCAAAATGTAGTCATCATTAATGTTTTATTCTAAACATGTAAGAAACTTATACCACAGGAATTCGGGCAAAAGAATAAAATGTGGATAATCTTAGATAGACTGGAAAAAAAATCTGTTTGGACAGCTTTTTTGAAAAGCAAAATAAAAAACTTTGAGAAAAGAAACATTCAGCAGATATGTTAAACTCAAGTTGCTTCATAGTAATATATTTAAAACTGTGCTTATTGCCACTTTATATTGTCCTTCATTCATTTCTGCAGCAATGTGAAAGATTTGAAGAGCTCATCCAGGGCTCAAGATATCTGCATCAGAGGGAGGTGAGACAGTTTGCCTCGGCCTTGGTTCACAACAGATTGGGAGCCCTGGCTTTGAACCCCGGTCGCACAGACCTCGCTGTTGTTGAGCTGACTGTTCACATGGCGTCAGTGCTGCTCACCGGGACCCAACCCCTGATGATGCCACTCAAGCAGCTTGGTCTGTCTCCTGAAAATATGCAGGTAAACCAAGTTTTATCTAGTTTCTGCTTTAAGTTAATCAAAAGCTCTATTTTTTTCTCATGTTTAAGCTTTTCCTCATAATTTGTTTGGAGTGTTAAAAAAAAATTTCAAAACAGAGCTTCATGTTACATAGTGTGTATGTTTTTTGTTAGTTTTAAGGACAGACTTATAACTCTGCCTCAACAGAGGCAAAAGAAATATAATTTCAGATGTTGAACAGAAAACGTTTTTTGAATCTAAATTCAGTATATATGAATTTTGTTTATTTACTTGACCTCTATTTTACTCGCCAAAAATTTTTGAGAGCCATTTCTCATTTACAACCATACAAATGTTAACTACAGAGACGAATAGACATATAAACACAGTGTTACTACAATAACATAGAACAAAAGTGTTAGTTCAAAGTGATCAGCAGGAGCAATGGTCGACTATAATCTGCTGAAGTTTAAGCTAGAAGGTGGAGAGTGGAGTCAAAGCTAAAAGTTTGAGGGTGTTCTGTGAGATATTTCAGTCGTTAGTCGATTTATAAACAGTTTTGAAGGTAACTAAGAAGTTTCATGTTAATTTCATTCTAACATGCATTTTTTTTTTTTACCTGACAGACGGCATTTATACCCACAATGCCTGATGACATGTTGGCTGTTGCCCAGACAGCCATACAGCAAGTCTATGGGGCTCTCACTTGGTATGGTAAGTATTATAAAATTGTTGTGTATCAGTCACTGCAATAAAATGTGATTTTTGTGTCTTTATTACCTCATTATTTTAGGTAGATTTTATTTTGTGTAAAATGAGGATTAAATTTGGGATAAAATATTTTGCTCTTGGTTTTTAATTTACATATTTGTTAGATCATAGAGTATGCATGTAGAATCTATGACTATTTTTAAAGTAAAGCATAATATATGGTAACTTGCATTGTTTTCCATGGACCCCATTTGCAACACCTTGATGAGGTTTTGACCAATGAAAATCAAGTATTTAACACAGCAGTTCAGGTGATTGAAGTCTCTTTTCTTTTCTTTTTTTTTTTTAGTGTGTCCAAATAATCATCCATGCTTTGTTGATGAGGTGAGCAATTTTTGTATCTTATCAAGTCCAAGTCATTCATTTTTTACACCAATATGACACACCATGTATTGATAATAGATAGAAGGATAAATGCACAATCTGAGGTAACTGTAATGATTTCTGTTGTGTTTCACTGTAGTGTGGCCTGCCCATGCAAAAGGGCACATGTCCAGACTGTGGCCTTGAGGTTGGGGGAGAAAATCATGCAGCTCTTCCTGGATTCAGACCAATTCAGCTGCAGCAGTAAGTTCCATCATTTATCAAGCTGCAACCATGAACTGAAATGAGCTTTAATGTAATAGTTAAGCCAAAGTGTTAATTTCCACAGTATTTAGTAATGCCTTTCAAAACTATGTGTGTGATAATCATGCACACAGAATTTAAACAAATCCCAAACTTATGATTGACTGTCTGATGATCAGAGACCAAACAATGCGTGGCCACATCCTGGGGGATCCTGAGCGGAGAAACGACCCCAAAGCCCTGGACACCAAGAACATGTCTCTGGCTCCCTTCACTCTTGTCAGGCTGGTTACTCATTTGGCCATGCTCCTGGGAGCCTCAGAGAAACCTCAGGTGAGCAGATGAAATTTTTAAATTTTTGAAATATTTCCTCTCAAGTATGTACATCCACTGTTAGTGTGTGGTGGCACCGACTGAGCTGGTGTAGGTAACACTCTTGAATTTAGCTGACACTGGTAAAATTCAGTACAGATCATTGTTTCTCTTTGCACTCTTGCTTATTAGTTTTTCCAGAACATCATCCAGCCAGCTGTGGAGGATTCCTATAAGTTTCTCAGCCTGCACATATTAAAGGATATAGAGCAGCTGTCACAGACACTGGGAAGAGGAGCTGACATCACGATAACAACCGTCCACCTGGTGCTCAGATCACTACAAAAGCTGTTGCAGTCCACTCACAGTAAGCCTAACTATTTCAAATAACTATTTTCTTCATTTCTTCAAATACTTTTAGGCCAACTGTTTTGTTTTTTGTTGTGATTTGTAGTGATTTGTTGAATTTTATTTGTGTTAAACATATCTGTTACTTCATAACTGATGGAGCTCTTTGTATTTATTGTCAGCCGCTACATTCTGAACTATTTATTCACACATTTAACACCTCATTTTACACCTTTTTTATTTTTTATATTTCCAGGTCATGGATTACAAAATAATAGAATTTAAAATAACACTTTATTAATTCTTGCTTATGTTCGACATACACAGTAAATGCTTTAAATTTGTTAATTGTAGCTTCATTAAGTAATTTGTGCTATTTTTAACACAATGGTGGACAATAACGAGGCATCTGATGTTTTTACATTAAACTTTCTGCTTGACTTTGACTAGCTGATACCGATCCTTACTTGAGAACTAAAGCATCCAGAAACAACTGGGAAACTACAGTGGCTGCAGACATAATGACACCTCATTTGAGGGTAACACCTTTGACTTTTGTTTATTCATTTATTTGTGCTTTTGGTCATTTTATTCTCCCCAGGGAAGCTTATACGGTTTTAAATTCCAATACTTATGCTGCCTTTTAATACTCTAATACTTCATTTTCTAATATTCATATTATTAACTGTATTAACTTACAAACCATACAACGAATATTTTGTGTCCAGGATCTAGATGGGCTCCTGGAGGAAGCCAAGGAGAGCATCAGAACTGACTCCCGTGTTTCATCCAACTTCATCATGAGGACGGCTTTCAGTGATGACTGCTCCTTCTTGACCTCATTGGCACAGGGTTCTCAAGTCCACAGCTCAGCTGTTTGGAGCTGCAGAGAGAAGCTGTCATTGCTCAGCCTCATACACATTGTGGAGCAGCATGACCTAAAGGAAGAGCTTCCTCTTCTGTGGAGGTTCCTGCAGAAGGTCAGTTTTGTGAAGTATTAGCTTTGCGACAACTTGGCTTTAGAGTCTCTACATTTTATCCTGCTTTTTTTCAGGAAGTCTCGATAACCTCCAGCCAGATTATTGTGAAATACTTGTAAATATCTTTTCCAAAGTGTAGTTTGTCATTGTAATGTGACCTCCTGACCTTTGTCAATGTCCACAATGAAGCGATATTGTGCCCATTTTTAGGCTTTCTTGTCTTGGCTTGAAAATAATTTATGGTTAAAACAATTCCTACCTCATACATAAGTCCTAAAATTGTAGCCTCTGTCTGAAACATTTACTTTAAATTCTGTCTATTCAGGGCTTTTCCTTAACATTCCAGATCTCAGCATTCAGGAAGCCTCTTCTGTCGTTGTCACGCCAAAAAAAGTTGTTTCTCTTTTTAAAAGGACACAATTGCTCTTTTAAAGAGATTCACCAACTGATGATGTTGGGCTTTGAGAAAATCACGTGTTGATCTTGCTGACTTATCTTTAGTTCATCAAAACAGACTCGTCTGGGATTAATCCAACTCCCATTTCCCACACAGTCTGAAATTGCCCACGATCAACAATGACAGCATTGATTATTGATTGTTTTTTTTTGCTTAGGAGAGAGAGTTTCAGCAGATAAAGTATCTTCCAGACATCCTTATGCTGCAGAGAGTCTTGGTGAGAACGTTTCAGAATGCATCAGATCAAGTTGTTGGCTCTATAAGAGATTTCATCGACAAGCAAAAAGGTAACGCTCGAACATCTGTTCATAATACCTACACCTTGTTTATTCTTAGAACTTTAATTAACCAACTCTTCAAACAACATCTCCAATATCTTGGTTTCATTCTGTATGGCAGATATGGATATGCAATATTAAAAAGTAAGATTTTGGAAAGCATTGACTAAAGTTTCTGAATTGGAAGTCATAAGTTTGACTAAAACTAAGATTTTTGACTGAATCTGTGAAGTGCTGGCCAAAGTCATTTACCAATGTTCCAAAGAAGTGTAGGTGAAGAATCAGAAAACATGGATGTGTGTGTCATTTTACAAACACATGGTCTTCTTTTATTTCATGACACTAAAACTTCTAACTACTTCCGAATTATCTTGTTTCAGATTCAAGGACATGGTTTGAGAAAAAAATTGACACCTTCCTGAAAACCTGGAATCTGCTCAGAAAGTCAGTAACAAGCAGTAAGTATTTTACTTTTCATTTTTCTAATGAACAACTTAATTTACCTACTTGATTCTATCAGGGTTTATTTTCCTTCGGTTATCATGTGTTTAAACTGATGTGAGTCAGGATTAATGTAGTTCTTTTACCTGACTATTAGGCAATCCAAACATCCATACATACTTTATTGCACTAGAGGAAAGTTCTAGCCCCTCTGGTCTGTGTGTGTTGATAAAGACTCATTTTAAAGGACACTTCAGGTGTTTCTTTTAGAGGTTAGTAAAGAAGTTTATGACCCAACTGAAATCCTTTTCCACCAACAGATGAGCTGAAGATACCAGATGAATTCTGCAGTGATGACTTAACTCACGACAGTGACCTAAAGTACCTTCTGCCCCGACGACAAGGTCCAGGACTGTGTGCCACAGGCCTGGTCAGCTACCTAGTGGCCCTACAAAATGAGCTGGTGAATGCTGTGGATAATCAAACTGGAGAAGACAGCAGGTAAAATAAACTACAGAGATGCTTTTCTTTTTGTTTCTTTTCTTTTCGTTTCATTTTGTTTCTTTTTTTTCTTTTCTTTTCGTTTCAAAAGAAATGTAACTCCAGTCATAAAAGCTGTGTTTGTATTAAGTTTGTATAATCTGTCCACAGCAGTTACAGGGTAAGCTTGGCAGAGCTCACAGAGCAGCATGTGATCAGCTACGAGGTGGACAAAGACCTGCTCCCTCTGGTTCTATCCAACTGTCAGTACAGCTTGGAGCGGGGCCATGAGACAATATCACAGTATGATTTGCCCAGGATCCAGCAGCAGATCCTCACCCGCTTCCTGCAGGGGAAACCCTCCATCACCAGAATAGTAAGTTCACATAGACGGAATGTTTTGTTTAAGCCAAAAACAGAATCACCAAATCAAACACGCGAATGAAAAACCCCCATACACCTGCATAACAAGTTCCATGTCTGATAACTGACAATCTAAACAAATCTAAACTAAAGAGATTACACAACAGTTTGATTTGCTCTTTTTTCAGCAGACATTTGAACTGTTTCTTTTTAGTTAACAAACCTCAGCGGTGATCATGAGTTTTCCTCAACACGACCATTGTTCTTTATTTTAGGGGATTCCCACTTTGGTCAACACACAAGAGAGAGACTATGATTCCATTTTTAAAGCTGTGAAAGGAAAAGTTAAACAGGTAAATTGTTCCACTCTGTCAAGTATACACCTGTGACTCATGTTGTAGGTGGTCTTTTGTGAAACAACAATAATCCCTGAACTAGGAATCTGTCTGATATATAATTTAACAGGAAATCGCTTCTTTCCTATGCTTATTGCGTTAAAGTTTTTTTTTTATTTTTTACAAATGTATGACTTGAAACTCATTTATTACTATAAAATGGAGATAATAGGTAATCCCAGCACTGCCTGATGTAAATAAACTTGTAAAAATAGAATATTATTTATAGGCTTACAAATGTTTTAAATAAAGGGTCAACACTGAGTTCAATGTGTTTTTTCTTGCAGGTTAAAACTATCTAGAGCTATAAACTTTCAAAGAATTAGCCAAAGCTTTTACAGTCATAAACTTCGTAAAACAGAAGAGACCTATTTGTTCAAACTTACCTTCTTGTTTCTTCAGGACGATTTGTCCTCTCTGACCCGCAACGCCGTGTCCAGAAACCTCGAGTCCTACAGCGAGGTGTGTGAAGCACTCAAAATCGTGGAATTGGTTTTGGGTTTCCTCTCAATGACAGGTGGCAATCCCGGGATGCAGCTGGTCACTTACCTCCAGGACATCCTGAAAATGTCTGACAACATTGATCGACACATACTGCAGGTCAGTGCACAGGCAGCTTCTGTGTCAGACATGAATATGCTTTCCTAATGTACTAATGTGAACACTGAAGGATAGATGTTTTATTTTGAAGTCAAACAATCTTCTAAAGCTGTTTACAACCATTAGTCTGGGCAATATCATGACTATCAGGTCCTGACTTCAGAAACAGTCTGTTCAGTCCCAGTGAGACATCAAATGTAAAACATTAAGTGCTTGATTTGAGTGCTGTGTTGTTTCTACAGGCTCTGAGCAGATGCACCCTTGGACACTGTGTTTGTCTGTGGCAGCTCCTCATTTCCCTCAAATCTGAGAACATGCTGCGTCTCAAGAGGGTGAGTGACACTGTGGTAACCACTGAAAAACCTGCAGGGAAACTGTCAGATGTCATGCTTTGACCTCCTGTGGTTTATATCAGTTGAATGCGTTCATCATTTTTGCTGTTGTGCTTATTTGAGTGTGTATTTGAAACACCAAATTTTAGATTTTAATTCATCACATATTGCTGATCTGCTGTGCCACATTTCTATTTTAAAAGGAGCCCTTTTCAGAGTACCCAGCAGTGTACCAGATGCCGCTTGGAGAGGAAGCTAAGATTGAGCTCAAAGGTTTCTTATCAGGGGGAAACGTGGACCAGTGGCTGCTCGAGATGCATGAGTTCCTCATTTTGAGGCTTGGCCGCCTGAGAGCCACTGAAAATTTTGATCCTTTGTGGAGGTAAACCTATTAAAGAGAAAAAATATGTTCGATCATTTTCACAGCCATGGCATGTTCTCTGGACAAAGATGTAAGAGTGGATTAACATGTGTTTCTCACTCCTCAGTGTGAAGGAGACGGTTTCTGCTTACATGGACCATAAAGAGGTGGAGGTGCCTGTTTATGTGGAGCAAAAGTTTCCTGAAAACCTGCACCTGTCTCAGGTTGTAGAGACCTGGAAGTACTCTGTCACAGTCAGGCAGGAGTTGATGATGGAGTGTTGAACTGGATACAGGGGACCTGGTTAATCAGAAGAAAACCAGACAGTTTAAGTTAGCATTGATTTTTTATGTTTATTTTCTGATTATGTGTGAAAAATTAAGATAGTTATCTTGCACTATTGGTTTGTTGTTATTACTGATTGTTTCATCAATGTTAGAAATTTAAAGATTTACTGTCTCAGTCTTACTTTAGGCATCTACTCAGTAAAGTGTTGTGTAACTTTGTCAAGCTGGTACTGTGCTCTTTATTACCACATATATTTAGAGTATATCCTTGATGTTTTTTTGGAAGATTTTCTAACTTTCTACCAAAGTCCAACAGGGCTCTTAAGTATAATAAATCTGGAACAAAGAAATAATCAAAGACTGGATAATGACCTCAGCTTCACCGAAGTTTTCAGGTTTCAGAAAACAATCATGTATCACTTTGTGAAATGTGTCTTCATGAAAGATCTCCTTTAATGAACAGGTATATTTTTTTTGTCATGCAGTAAATAATGTATCCTACAAGACTCGTAGGTCTCTGTTTTTGAGTAGAATTTGAAAAAAAAAAGTTTAATGAATGTGCATTTACTTCTAGTGACAGTATAATTTCCTGAGTGAATAAAGAAATAAAAAATTGGAAATGTTCACTATTAAAAAGTATGGTCTGCTTTTTTAGCATCATGGTTAATGTACTGTTGTTCATTAATATTTAAATGTTGAGGTCAACCAACCAAATCTGTTGAATACATTTGTTTAGCTTCTATAAGTGTTTTGCAGAGACATCCGTATTTGCTGCCTTTGGGCTAGGCTTTGACCTAATCACCCACATTTTTAATTGACATTATTTGACATGCAGGAAAACTAAAAAGCAATGAGGTAATACTGAACCCCCATGTTTTCCAAAAGTCTGTAGATAGAATCTTGGGAGATGGTGGCAGCAGCAAAGTAGAGGGACTGACTGGAAACCTTGCAGCTATAGCAGAATACCTTGAAGGCTACAAATCTGAGCAACTGTGAGAAAGATTCATGACAAAAGTGCAGCTGGAGTTACCTGCCTGAAAGTGCAAATATTGCTCTATTTTTGTCAAAGACTTCAAAATGTCTACATGAAACTACCAATCAAACAAATAATATTGTGTTACTTTTAGAGGAAATTTTGAAAAGTAAATCAAATATCTGTTCCAAAAATAACACAACCACTCTAACAAAAAACTGCTTTATTCTCATGTAAATAATTTACATCATCTTTACTTACAAAAATAAAACAAAACCCTTCCAACATAACACATGTTCAGACTTTAGAAACATTTTACTACCATTTCATTGTAGAAATTCTCAAACAAGGGAGTTTTTTCGGGGGGCCTGAAACCAAATCCCCCACGTGCCACTCTACTGAACCAACCGCTGTGAATAAACCACACATAAAAAAAAAAAGCTTCAAAACCCCAAATATCACAAACAACAAAAAATTAAGAGCAATTAAAATTATAATCATGCAGCAGAAGTTGGGGCTGGGCAGTTACTTTATCTGGAAATATTCAAAAATAAAAAAAAAACTCACAAGAGAGCTCATACTGATGGGAAACCCTTCTTTGATCAAACTTCAGATTTTAATTCTCAATGATAGAAAACGTCTGTCAGCTCTGATGCACTGTGATGTGGTCAGAATAAAAAACTGTCTAGTGCTGAAAAACAAAATGAAGTAAAAGAGCTTCTTCTCTTAACATTTACAAGTGTGGTTGACAAACATCACAGCAGGAGCATTTAACATTAGCTTCCTGTACTGACTGAGATGGTTATAAAGAACAGGATGTGTTGATGAAGGCGTGATGTTGTCTGTCAGTGCTGGTTCTTCATCCCTGGTGGTTTGCCCGATTTCTTATCCTGCTGCAGCTGCTGCTGCTGGCCTCGCCCAGGGCCACTCATTCCTCTGCCACGACCACCGAACAGACCTGCAGGGAGGAGGGATTAAGAGGGCGAGAAGATTAAAGAACATCCTTGGTCATTTTTTTGAAGCAGTAAAACAAACCATCCACTCTATAAGATCAAGGACAAACAACCTTTACTGCTGAGGTCTGTCTGATCAAACCGTTTCCACTCACCTCGACCAGCTCCTCCTCTTCCTTTGCCCTGCTGTTTGTTCTGCTGAGCACCTCCACGTCCGCGGCCTTTTGACACCACCTCCTCCTTCACCATGTCAATGATCTCGTCTGGGATTCGCAAATACTTTATGGTGCTCCCTCTGATGTAGCACTCAGGCATCCTCCAGAACTTATCGCCATCCTGTTAGAGGGAAGCAGAGCTGTCAGTGGATCCTGATCAGGGAGAGAGTGGTTCTATTTTTTATCTGTCTCATTTCTGTTCTTCACTGAATTCTTTTTTGCTGTGTCTGCTCCGCTATATGTCAGTTCACGTTTTGGCATTTCACTGTCATTTTGACAGGGGGTGGTTCTTTGCCTTGTGTAAGTTTGGTGTGATGGTGGTCTATCAAAAGCTGGAGACTTAGCAGACAATGAGCTACAGCGTCATGCTAACACAAAATTGCTTAACAGACAGCAGAAAAGTAAGAACACAGTTCTCAGCTTTACCCTGGAGGTGCAGATGACTTCTCTCAGGTTTATGTTCATCCAGTTGTCACAGCTGACAAGATGACCATTGTAGGTCTCCCCATTTTTCAGCTCCACCAGCTGAGGTAAGAAAAGAAAAAACAGTCAATGGCTTATTAGGGTTGATAACAAATCACAGGATAGGCTGCAGAAGCTTGAATCGAGTTTAGACAGTTAATAATATCACTTAAAGATTCTGAATTTAAGAGTTGAAAACTGATTCTGGATGGTGTTGATCTTCAGGCCCTCAAGCAACACTGCATTCCTAATGGTTTGAGTAGTTTACACATCAAGGAAAGCACAATACTGAACAATATATGCAGGTTACAGTCCAACATGTGCTGCCATCCAGACAATAAGTGTTCATTGAAGACCTTGCATAAAACAGGAAAAAAATATATGTTTTTTTACCCATTATAACGGTATTGCATTGTAGTAGAAGACCCCAGGTGCTAAACTGGCCCAGAAGTTATGTTAAAAAATGAGGCAATGCAACACAATGTCATAAACACCCCTGTCCTGTTATGAAACCTGTTGCTATCCTCAAGTTTCAAATGAGCTTATGTATTTCCTCAAATGTTTTTCAGTTCCGAAATTAAAAATGTGTCTTTGCTCCATTTATAAGGAAATTCAAATTCTGAAACCAATATTTCAAATAATGATAGTTAAAACAACACGAACTGTTCCTGTAAAAATGTATACAATGTCACAAATCAAACAATTTTGTACTGAATCATCACACAGTTTATGTGCAGCCAAAACTCCTATTATTAGTTCCTATAAATAAGACAAGTGTCAGTATCTTCTCACCATAGGATGGTTCTGGGCAGTCTTCAGGAGAGACAGGGGTAGCTGTAAAGGTAAACCAGGAAAACAGGTCACACGAAGTAATCACCTGATGTAAACATAAAGCATAAACTCTAAAAGAGCTAACTGCAAGGAAACTAAGCCGGGGATTTCACAGTAACGATGTTGATTTTGTTCACTTTCGTAAGCTTTTCTTTCCACCGAAGAAGTGATATGTCCAGTTGACTTAAACTACATTTTAACATGCGAAGGGTATATGTTTATCAAAAACAATGGAGCTTCTGATGATCTTCTTAACGTAATTTAGAGATTTTCGGCAGCTCTATGTTAAGTTAAAGCTACAACAGCTAACACTTAGCATGACGCACATCACTGTAAATTACTGTCGTGCTAACGCAGCTATCGTTAGTAATTGGGTTAACGTGCACCCAAACACCTATAAGACATCTACCAAGGAGACATTTGTCCATATTTGTTCAATTCTTACCATATTGAGACTGTATTTTAATGTTAGCTCTGCACAGATACCACGACCTCACAATGAGCTGCTTCTTTTTCTTCTTCGGGTTATTTCTAACGGATTGTTATACTACTGTGAAGGTGCACAGCGCCACCTAATGTACCGGAGACTAAAAGAGTCATTGAATGATATTGGTTATTTATGTGTCTGGAATCTGAAGAATTTAAATGCACCTCGAATAAAAAAATTACGTTGGGAATAACAGAGAATCTAGCAATATTGAAGGAAAAAAGTACATACAAATCAATTAATTTATCTATAAAATTAGGACTTGCCCTTCCAAAAAAGGAAAAAGTTAAGTTTCACAACCTAACCGACGTAGACGCGCTCTCAAAAAACGAAAATCATAATCGTTGTGTTCTGTAATTTCAGCCAATCTTAAAAGTTCACCTGTCAAGGTTTCACCCCCCATCCTTCTTCCACAATAGGTTTCTTTCTGCGCATGTGTACAACGACATTCCTACTGGGCATATTTTTCTGCGCATATTGTGATTCAAATACTTTTATTTATTTGTCTTTATATTCATACTTTTATTAGCCTTTTATTTTAAGGCTCTATTCTTTGATTAAAATCACTTCATATAACTACTTTCTTTCTTTCTTTCTTTCTTTCTTTCTTTCTTTCTTTCTTTCTTTCTTCATTTACTTGATTATGTATTTATTAAGCACTTTTCTGTTTATTTATTTATTTATTTTCTTTATATTTCTGTTTTTATTAGCCTTTTCTTTTGTGGATTCTCATATAATTTATTAATTAATTCGTTTTTTTTTATTCTTTTATAGATTCTTATATATTATTTATTTATTTATTATTTCTTAGATTCTTATTTAATTTATTCATTAATTCATTAATTCATTTATTCTTTTATAGATTAGTATATAATTTATTCATTTATTCTTTTATAGATTTATTTTTGTAATTTGGCACTCTCACTACTCCATAGCTATCGTTGAATCTTACCAAGAAGAATATCTTTGGTGGGAGGTTCGCGCATGCGCATGTGCACGCACTGCAGGATGCACGCACACTATACTTGCGTAGTATTTTACGCAAAGAAAGCAGATAACGCCATTTGGCATACCATGTTTTCCTTTCTTTTCAGTCCTGTATTTTCGACCTATTAGTTCGAAAGTACCGCTCAAACCAAGTATTTCATTACAATCTCACACTGAGAGTCCATGTGACGGGTTTGGACCCACAATGCCCCTGAGCCGACCTATCTTTTTCTCCACGCGGCCCAAACTTTGTAGCCTCGGCTTTGAACGCTAAACGCACGTGTGGTGCTTATGTTCTTTTCGTTTCAACTCCGCGCCCATAACTTTCTCGTTTTTCCTGCAGAGTAGTCTTCACTTCTACAGTAAACGACCTACGTTTGAGAAAATACCTTGTCAAAGGTGTTGCAACCTTCATGCAAATTAATGTAATCCTAGCAAGGTAACCAAAGGAACGGTGAGTGTTTCTTTAATATCTGAGAACACACTTTGCATGCTAGTGATCTGTTAGCAACGAAGGTATTCTTGTTTTTGTGTGTTTATTTTCCTTCTTTCATTTTTTAAACTTGTGTTGGTAACGCCAGAAGCGCGTGGTTGTGAAAACACATTTTGTGAAGATACAACATATTAAAAAATCAGTTGAGTTCGGCAGATTTTAACAAGAAAGGCTGAATTTTTAAAGTTTACTACTAAGTTAAAATTGCGGCAGTGGCACCCACGGTCGGAGACTTCCATCAAAAGGTTAGTTAAAGACTAGCTTTAGTGTCAAGTTTTGCTAATTCAACAGTTTTAGCCATGTGCATAGTGATAAGGTGTGTTACTGATATTACTGGAGGCCCAAATGGACCTGAATTGATGTAAACTAGTATAAGTTCTGTGAATGCAATGATAACATTTCTCGCTGTGATTACCTCCGCCAAGGTGGGTTATGTTTTTGGGAGAGTTTGTTTTTGTTTGTTTTTTGTTTGTTTGTTTGGATACTAAGATCCAGCATATGATATATATTCTGGGTCATCATAGTTTTCAACTCTGTCAGGTAACAAATTATCATACAAGCCTGCAACTAACACCAAATTGTAGCAAACAGTCTGCTGAAAGGGAGTATAACATTGAAGTAGTACTGAAGGGTTGCATAACAATCACAACATGCTTGGTGGAGGTCTGCGCTCTTTGACTGCTTTTCTAGTTGTGTTGTTGTTACCTTTGTGTCTTAAATTCTGCACTATTAACCTTTTTGTGGTGAACCTGTCTGCATTTTAACTCTGTGCTTGGGTTCACAGTGTCCATAAGTTTGGTTTCTGCTGCTGTTTTCAGACATGATGAACCAGGAGGAAACTCTGGTAAAGCTGAAGAAAGATGTTCGCTCCTTACTTCTTTCATCAAAGATGGGTTTGGAACCTAACCAGCTCAGGAGAGACTATGTGGCCATGTTTGGGTACCCAATGCCCCTGAAAGCCCTGGGCTTTAGAGACATCATGGATATGGTGAAGGAGATTCCTGACATAGTAACCATTAACTTCAGGCCAGATGGCAGCATATTCCTGAAGGGTAAAGTATTTTTGTTATCCTGTTCAAGCATGAGTGCTACTGAAATTAAATTTTAAATGAAGAATATTTCATCAAAATGTTGTATGATGCTTACAATCTAAAGGTTTCTCTACCTTATGCGATCCCTCTTACATGATCATCATTGCAGCTG
Source organism: Halichoeres trimaculatus (assembly GCF_033239565.1). Lineage (NCBI taxonomy): Eukaryota > Metazoa > Chordata > Actinopteri > Labriformes > Labridae > Halichoeres > Halichoeres trimaculatus. The sequence goes on along the minus strand of NW_027437182.1, from coordinate 12,916,311 downwards.
TTGGTGATGAGTCCACTCGAAACATTGAAGAGCTGGTTGCCAAACAGCGAATGCCAAAAACCAACAAGAAGGTCTGGAGAGGAGGTGCCAGCTTCTACTCCCCACGCAACTGGTACGCGATGCAGTCTGTAGTGCTCCCAAGGAGAGGATGTGCTCCTCCTGCTCTGCCTGCTCAGCTGAGGGCACAGCTCCGCATCTTACTCTCCCAGGTATGACTAGAAGATATTATGACATTTACTCATTAAATTGTGTTTTTTTAGGCTTTATACTGCTACTCTGGTACCCTATATGTGGCTTCATGTGATGTAGAGCCTAAAAAAAGTTTTTTCTCATGCTGGAGTTTCAGGAAATCCTTATTTCAGCTTCTGTCTGCTAAACTTTCTTGTAGCTGCTGTCTCTTTAAGGCTCCGTGCTCTAAAATCCTCCTTTGTTCTGATTGGCAAGCTTTTGCTTGTCCTGAATGAGTTAGCAGATCCTTATGCGATGACCTCTTCATCTCAGCAAGTCTCTGAAGATCTCATGCTGTCTTTTGAACTGTCTGTTGTGAGTTGGTTTACAGGCAGGTTCAGGGATTAATTTATGACATTAGTATGTTGCTGTTTGAAGACTTGCACTTTTTTCATATGAAAATCCAGAATACAAATCGAGCGTGTTTGGAGGATAGAGCTGTCAGAAAAGTCAAAGATGAGCCAGATGAGGTTTATTTTCACAATTTCTTAACAGACACAGATCAGACAAACATTAATCTAAAAGAAAATTTCATTTTAGTAATGTTAAATGCCTGATGAATTACATGATGTAGTTATCTTTTTCCCTTTTAAAGCAAGACACACAGCTCTGTCACAGTCAAATAGTATTGTGTGTAAAGTAACAATGCATCTATTCTCCACCAGGGTCCACTCAGACTGTCAGACCTTGAATCTTCGTTCTTGCGCTGCTTTGGACACCCCTTGCGTGTCCACAGCTATGGCTTTTACTGCGCTGGAGAAATGCTGGAGGCAGCAGCCAACCTGGTTGTTATCCATCAGACCAGGCTGGGATCAGTTCTGAGTCTAAGAGAGCACATGATCCCTAGGCCACTGCTCACACCACCCAGCTTACAGAGGAAGAGTGTTCCCATACAGCCAGAACATCATAGAACTCCGAAGTCAGCCTTCAAAGAGCCACATCTTAAAGTCAAGAGTCCAACAACATCCCCAGGTAAAGTGCACGCAGAGAACATTCAGATCTTTGTTTCAGTAGCTGTTTGTTGTGCCCTCCTTGTTTTAGGCTGGTTGTCATCTTAATTTCCAACATGCCTTTGTTATTCTTTCCAATTAAATTCACAGTGAAGCAGAGTCCTGTTAACCAGCCTTCTCTGGAAACTGTACCTAGCTTCATCAATAAAAACACAACTTCAGTCAGTGACAAGCCTGAGAAGAACCAAGAGGTGAACCAAGAGGTCTGCCAGGGTCATCTCTTTCAGAAACGAGTCTTAAAGGTTTGTATGTATTCATGATCAAAGTGAAGTATAACTGTAGCGTTTGGTGTTTTAATTTCATGTTGTCTGTCTTCTTTGTTTCATATTCAGCTGGAGGAGGACCTTCGCCAACAGATTGTGGAGAATGGAGTAGCAGGCACCATTAGCCAGGAGCTGAAAGACAAGCTGCGAGAGGTCAGACCTCTGTGTTAGTGTACATGCAGACACCTGATTCACTTACATGGCAGGGATCATTTTGATATATGAAACAACCAAAAGGGATAGTTGTGAGTAATTTAATTAAATACTTTCATATGTTTATAATCTCCTGCAGGTTGTTCGACAGAACAGTGGAGGAGTATCAGTGCATGACCTGCCTGTGGAGTACAAGGTACAGAAAGAGACAGACGGTGCCTCTGTTTGCTTGATTTTTGTTACCGTAGCTTAAAAATAAAACAAAGTCATAGGATGAAGAGTTCTTTAACTGAATTTATTATTTTTGAAAGTCACTGTCTTTTATTTTCAAAGTCTTAATCTACAAAATAACTCTTGTTAGACTAACCCGTGAGCAGTTTTTGGACGAATGATAAAAGGATTGCATCTGTAAATTTCTCCTCGGATGTGTTTTTTTCTCCTCAGAGGCTTTTTGGTCAGGACTTGCCACTGTCCCAGAGCGGCTTTGTCAGTGTCACAGAACTGGTCAGCGCCATGAGCGACATGTTCCACCTGAAACCTGCAGGGCGTGACAGTGGTCAACCCTTGATAGTCATGGACATACGGGACAGAGATGACAAACAAGCAGGTGGGCATGATGTGTTCAGATATCCACAGTAGGCCTCATGATTCCAGAGACCTCACTTTTGTCCTTCTACAAAATGTGCACTGCAGCTCTGTCTCTTTAATTCTTGACTCTTTATTTGCTTTGTTGTACTATGATGTTTCATGTGAGAAGAAGAAAAATAGTTCTAAAACAGTTTAAAAACGTAAATATTTCTATGATGATCACAGTGTTGCAGTCATGGAACACTGGCTTCTGAAGCTGAGTTATCATTACACCTTTTTGCAAAGTAGCAATTTATCTGAAGTTTAGAAAAAGAACAATTGTGCCTTATCAGTGTTTCCATTACGACTAGAATTGTGCACAACTTGAGTAAAATAATAGACTATGTACGTCCAGTTGCTGATAATGATGCAGATTTGTGGACATTAGTGTTTTGTGACCACGCCAACTCAAAACAGGCACGAACAAAACATTGAATGAAAATCATCATCTCCACCTCTGCCCCTCCCTCCTGCTGCACTCTGATGCTGACCCACTCACAGCCTTTCTGATGCCTTCACTACTGACGGTCAAAAACACAATCATATGCTCTGAACACAACTAACTGCAAAGGTGTTACAATATAAACGCTGGCATTCATATGTGTGGCAGTGGACACGCACTAGGGACTTTTAAGAAAGAGGATCGTGGCAGAGGAGGTGAGGGAGGTGTGATAATGCAACGTGATCTGCGGAAAAAGGCATTTCCTTGGCTCTTATGTGAGAAAGTCCAATATCGAAACTTGTGAAAGACCACCTCATAAGAGAGTAAAAACTTTATCCAAATTTGAGAGTTGTTTTTTTTTTTTTTTAATTTTCGAGTAATGGTGTTTCGATCACTGTTTTTATTGTGAAATTTAGGTTTTGCTCACTTCTAGGTGTAATGGAAATGCAGCTAATGACTGCAAGATGTGTTTTCTTTTCTCCGAAGAACCCAAAGAGTCTGAAAGTTGTGAAAAAGATGTGAAGAAAACATCAAGGAGCTTCTACTTCAGCAGGGGAGAGTCGGCTTGGGAAGGTGGACTGGAGGGAGAAGATGACAATAGCACAGAAAACTCTGAGTGTGAAGATCTAGAGATCAATAACAACTCCAAGACCTACAAAATGGTTGGACTACTTAGTTTTGTTGTCAACAAAAGACTTCAGTAAACCACTACTCTCTGACTTTGTTCTGTGTGTTTGTAGATACCCGAAGTGTACCCTGCCATTCAGGTGCATCACAGCTCTGCAGTGCCTCTGGACGCCTTGCAGAGTCAGCGTCTCAAACCCCCAGCACGCCGTGCAGCTCGAGAGCTGGTTGAGGTGCTGGTGGAGCACGTCGAGTCGCCGGGGAACTTCTTCATTCGATTCAGTCAGCCTGACGGCCGAGCTTTGGAGAAGATGATATTTGAGATGAGGTGATGGAAATGATGGTGACCACACTGAGAAAGATCAAAACACATCATCAGATATCATTCAGCACTTTCTCAGCATCGTGATTGAAGTTGTCTACTTTTTCATGTTCCTTAATGTGTAAAAGCAAAATTTCTTCTCGTCTTTTTGTTTTCCTCAAGATGGTTTTATGCATGTCCTGAGATGTCAGAGCGATACCGCCTCCCAGAGAGATTTGTCCGAATAGGGCAGGTGTGCTGTGCGTCACCCACTGGAATGTGGTTCTACAGAGTAGTGATCCATCGGATCATCAGTCCCACACAGGTGGAGGTCTACTATGTGGACTTTGGCGACATGAATGTGGAACAGACAGCCAACCTCAAGTTCCTCAAGTAGGATCAACACAACCGTAATCAAACTGATGAGTGCCTGTGTTTGGATTCTCTCTGAGGTTCCTCTCTCCTCTTCCTCAGATCATGCTATTCCATTCTGCCTGCACAAGCTGTTCCTGCATCACTGGCTGGAATTAAACCCGTCACTGTGAGTTTGATCATTACCTGTTGATGTAAAACAGTTCTCATATTGAAGCTGATAAAGCCTTATTAGTCCTGGGCTGATAACAAATTTTGCTGGACGAAATATTGTCCCACAATTATTGACGATAAATGATATTATTGACAATGTTATTTTGAGACCAAATGAATCACTAATGTAAAATAATATATCATAATAATGAAACACACCTTTAAATGCAATAAAGTTTTATTTCTCATGAGTATTAGTAGGACAATCACACCCAGGTGCTGAGAGTGATGCACAGAGTAACCTCTCTTGTAATCTCTGGGGTCCTGAGTCTTCAGTCACTCTGTTCCCCGTCTCTGGAACTCCCTCCCACCGGACCTCCGTGGCATTGACTTAAAATCCATCTTTTCTGCCTGGCCTACTCAACCTAACTGTAATCTATTTACTTTTGAATCAATTTCTCTTAAACTTTTACATATATACATTTTTCTTTTTTAACTTTTGTTGAATGTTTTTAAAATATGTTTTGTATGGCGTCCTTGGGTGTCTTGAAAGGCACCTTGAAATAAAACGTATTATTATTATTGTTATTATTATTATGATTATTATTATTATCCAGCCTGTTTGGAGGTGAGAGACAAAGTTAACAAACACGCATGTACATGGCGGTATATCGAGGCCAGCAAAATTAATCGTACGATTAATTGATTTATTGAATATCGTCCCAGGCCTAAGCCTTATGCTGTCTGAAGTTTGATCCCTAAGTCGTCCGCTGTAACTCCTTTAAGTTTTGTGAAAAAAAGAATGTAATATACTAAATGCATTAATCCTGCATATTTGTTACATTTTCTTCTTGTCTGTTAATCATTCCCTAATATTCTTGCTCAACCCGTCATGTTTAAAACATCATATTTAGATCTGTATGTTCCATATGCAAGAAATTTTTTTTAAATACGAGTATGTTTAAACTGTCATGCTACAAATGTTGCTCTGAAGATTGTTGTGTTTGCCTTTTCCAGGGCAGCTGGACTCCTGAGGCCGTGGCTTCTTTTAAGAGGCAGTGCTCTGATCGCCCCCTGGTGGGAGCTTTGGATGGCTATATAGGTGATGTGCTGCAGCTCTACCTGTGTGACACACACACTGATGAAGACATCTACCTTCACACTGTCCTACTGAGCCAGGGCCATGGGACCACCTGCAGACCTGCAGTCAGTGCACCAGTAAGCCACACACATTTACCTTCTGCATGGACCTGATAAATACCCATGTGTGATTAAAAGTTGACACAAAAACTGATAAGAAGAGTAAATGCTCAGATATAATTGATCTTATAACTTGTTTTTTCTTTCACTTTTTCAGCTTTCTCCTCCGATCAGTCCAGTGAGTCTCTATTTGGGGGAGGGGATGGTTGACCTACCAGAGGTAGAAGAGGAAACTGTTCCCTCTCCAAAGGTAACCCACAATCACACACAAGAGGCAGTTGCTACTCTGCGCACAACTCTGTGAGGCTGATATCTGGTCATACTACCTTGATGTTTCTGTTGGAGTTTAGGCTCTGGTTTGCCTTGCTTCTTATCTTTGAGTGCACACTCTTTGTCTCTTTTCCACCCCTCCTTCTTCTCCGCTTTCTCTCCCAAGCCTTCATTTGTTGCCTTAAAGCTTTATTTCTTCACTGTCCACAGCTCTTATCTTACGAGCCATACTGTCTGTCAGTGCTGCAGGCTATTGTGCTATTGCAACAACACAACACACACACACAGATTCAAAGTATAGTCAAACATTTCTTAACTTAACTTGAGTGCTAGAAAAGTTGAACAATAAATACAAAACTTTATCATCCACAAGCGTACCAGCAGAGGAAGTCAAACACAACATCTAGATTTTCATTTTTTGGACTCTGTGTATCACCCAGCCCTCTGTGATCCTACAAATTCTCCTTTAACTAAGTCTGGTTATTACACTTTGAACTAAGTTACTGAATCTTTAAACTGGAGCTTATAGTAGGGAGGTTGAGCAACTTTTGACTTCAAATCGTGATGCAAAAGCCCTCCTTGGTATGGAAGTATCTTAGGGCCATAGAAATAAAGTTATTTACACAAATGAGGAGAAATTAACGCATTTTTCAAAAATGGCCACCAATTTGCAGATTTTTTTTTTTTTCGAGCTCCCATATCTTTGCTTCTGGCAAAACTACAGTGACAAATTAGGTGTCAAAGTGTACATTTTGGGGGTCAAAGTATAAAATAGGTTTCAGTTTCCTTAAACCAACAGTACTCCACCTACCATGACAACTGGGGGGTAAATATGCACATTTCATATTTAAAAAATTGTGTTATCTGAGTGACTTTTCTTATTAAATCTGTCAAAAACTAGAAAACTTTGTATTAAAGCAGTGGAGCTACTTCTGTACATAACATTTGCTCTAAGAAGCATGAGTTTTGTCCAGTTAGGAGTGGCCTGAACAGATCAGTTGCTGCAAAAACACATTCCATCTGTACCAGGGGTTGTGACAGATGTTGTTGCCAGAGGTGACAGGTTAACACATTGAGGTTTAAATCGCTTTCTTATTGAATAGAAAATGTTTTTAATGTTAAATAGCTATCTAGTGACTAGTTGGCTTCATTATAACTAGCTATCAAGGAACCAGTTAGCTTCATTGTAATTAAAGCAAACATGTAGCCTACATGTTGTTAGCTAGTTGGCTTCATTATGTGACGGATTCTTACTTTTTTTGAATACTTGTTATTGCTCATCTTATCTATCTCTTGACATCAAAGCAATTTTGTTTCTTGTTTCAGATTAGCTACAATGGAATACAGTGACAGAAGTTTATGCTTCCTATGTCAGTCTGCCCTACAGGTTGAGAAAAAATTAGATCCTTCATCATTAAAACTGAGAACAAATCCTGAAATACTGGAATTATGTTGTACACAAGCAAACAAACAAGCTGTAGAAAGCATTCAGTAGCAGAAGGTATTAGTGGATCTCCTTGAGTTTATAGTGGAAGTTAGTGGTGCTAGTCAAGATGTAGTTCAGCTGATGGCTCAAAATCCAGTGCTGTGGCACAAAAGTTGTTGAAATGCTATAGATAAACAACTCTAATCATCACTGCAAAGTTCCCAGACGGATTTTTGATATTGTTAATACTTTTACTGTCATTTGCACTGGAATATGATAAAAAGCAAGTGGTCCTGACAACAACAGAGGGCTAAAGTGATGCACGACACTCACCTGTCATCTGAAAACTGTCCAGTCTCCAGACAAGGTGGAGGGGTGTCACTGTAATCTAAAATAATAAAAATGATAAATCTGAGAATAAAAAGAGATTTTTTTTTTCTTTAGGTTAAGGACGTAGAGCTGCCAGCCCTCGAGTTGGTCAGTGAGCCTGAGACCAGCCCCCACAGATTGGTATGAACACCTGACACTGGCTATGTCCACATACACACAGTTCTACTGCTTTTACTCCATGCTCTTTCAGAAATGTGAAACTTTATTTTCTGTACATTGCTTCATTATCTGTTGTTTAGTTTAAGCTCTGGTACCAGTATCAGAAAAAAGCAGAACTGTAGTTGGGTGTTGTTGGTGTGCTTTGTCAGGCGTCAGATACCAACCCGTTCAGTGTTCTGCTGAATGATGAGACCCTCAGCAGTGGGACAGCGGACTCAGCGCCGACCAACAGCTTGACCTCTAGCAGCAGGTCCCCTCCAGCCTCCAGTACTCTGGTACCACCTGATCTGATCCAGACCAAGAACAGCCCAGCTCGCTGTTCAGACCATCTTAAGGTGAGAAGACACGCCATGTTTGGATTGTGTTCTCCTGTTGAGCCTTTTGTGTGGCCTTTTTTTCCATTAAGGAGTCTTTGTTCTGTTTTCAGACGCTGAGCGTGACTCCTCCCCCAGCACCATCCGGCATCAATTCCACTGTCTGTCGGACACAAGAAGAAAAGCAGCGCTGGCCGGGAGCTTCCACCCCCTCGTTTGAAGGGTTACCTTCAATCCTAAGGACATTGAGTCTCCACACTCCTGACCTGAGCCCAGGTACATGAACACACACTGATGGAGCCAGGTTTTAGTTTATACTCAGGGCAGAGAGTTTTGTCTGACTGTTTATAACAGTGAACCTTTAGAGGGCTGTCATTTGTTGTGTTTACTGGGTTGGACAGAAGCAGTTTTGTGACCACATATCAGATCATTATTGCATCTTTTAGTTATTCTAGCTGTGCTTCATGAAAAGTTGTGAAATGAAAAAGATTGGATTGGACATGTAACAACAACCTGAAAAGTAACAATTATCCATTAATTTAAAAAAATGTACCAACTGACCCAAAATGTAACAAGATGCTGAGTCTAAAACATAATCACATTGTATTCATAGTAACAATCTAGATCTTTCTGTTGAAAGAGAACACAACCTGTCAGGATTTAAAACATGATTTCCTAGTGGCTGTCATCAACCTGCACATTACACAGAGAAAGACAAGCCTTCAATGAAATGAGTTTGTGTGCACAGATGCTGCACAGATATTGATTTCGACCCTGCTGCTTACTGTGGTAGATGTTCCTGCACAGGGAAGCTGACACAGATTGAATCAGACCTGTTACCAGAGCCATTTGACCCAACAGGCTGCTTTCATTACATTGCATTCGTGCTGGTGTGCACACACACTGATGCTTCCATCACACATGCACAGAGATCTAGTATGAAAAACTAAAATGGGTCAAGAAGGAATTATCTGCAAACCGTTTCTTTTGAGCTGTAGCGTTAAAGTGCATTACACAGCTGATCAAACAGATAAAAACAGGAGATGGAAACAGCTAGAGCACAAACAGATAAAAAGTGTCTAAAAATGTCTGTGAGCTCTGTTATTAAACAGCTTTCCTTATAAAACTAATCTTTATTTCTTTCATGTGTCTTATTTTTGTCTGTTTCAGGTGTGTCCTATTACCACTCAGGCCTTGTGTTTCCTCTGTTTGGGGCCAGAAAGGTGGTGTCTGCTTCATTCAGCCCCAAAACAACTCCCAATCAAACAACCTGAGAGTCATTTTAAAAGACCTGATGATTATTTTTGTTATGAAAGAAGAACTTTTATTCTGTGTTTGTTTGTTTGTTTTGTTTTGTTGTCAGAACGTGACAATAAGTTTATTAGTTACATTGTTTGATTTTACTAATTTTAAAATTGCTGTTCTGGAAAGAGTTGATGTTTTTCTATGTGATATTGAAAATGAGAATTACGGGAGAATTTAGGAAAAGATAAATGTAATTTTATGTTAAAAAATAAATTTTATTTGATAGAATATTTTCGTATTAAAGTTTGTGTCATGTGATTCTTAGTTGTGGTTTCAAATACTTTACGAGTTCAGCGTCTGACACGTCATATTTCTTTTCACAATGCCCGTTTCCATTAACTTGACTCTCCTTGAATGAAACACAAAAACTATATTAGATTAAATAAAACCAGAAGAAGGATTTGATGTATTTCTTTGTGTTATTAAGTAGAGCTCCGAAACGTGCTCCCTAAGAGTTCTGATTATCAGTCTGCATCCTGCTGATCCCACAATCCTTACTGGCTGAGACAATTAATCTTTGTAAAGGGCTCCTAATGAGAAAAGCTCCTCCTTTCACTCTCACATACAGTAAAGTATCAACTCACATGCTGTAAATAACATTAAAACTGTCTCGAGCAAAGTAACATTTAACATAAACGCATTTCTGTCTCTTACTTACACAAAGCTTAGCTCCACTTTGCATGCACGTACTGCTTTTCAGCAGACAATAACACACTGGTCTTCTTACACTCTTGAGTGTTCTTGTCCTTTAACAGACACAAAAAGTTGTGTGTCTTTAACGAACATGCGTATAATAACACACTGCACTTCTGCAGTTTTTCAACACCAACAGACAGCTTGTAGAAATGAACACACAAAGACATTGCACGACACAGGCTCAATTAGTCGTGTGTGTGTGTGTGTGTGTGTGTGTGTGTGTGTGTGTGTGTGTGTGTGTGTGCGCGTGGAGAAAGGGGAGATGACGGCTGGTAAAGCAGACACACAGTAAACCTTATTAAGGAGGAGAGTAATGTGGTTGCTGCTGAATTAGCAGCAAACAGCAGAGGAGCCTGAATGAGGCTCAGAGGTTTTAATGGCTTGGATTTTTAGGAATAGGATCAGACCGTCTAAACAGGAGCACTGTTATCTCCACATTCCTACCTCAGCATCCTCATCGTCTTTTGTGTTGTGTGTCAGAGAAACAAAACTGTAAATTAACGCCCCAGTCCAAGTGGTGGATGAGAACATGCTTGTGAGACTGAGATGCTGAAAGGGATTTGATCCAACCACAGTGAGTAGATTTAAGCAGCACTTTCATAACCTACACAGTACTATCCCAAAATAAATACACATTGAACACCTGATTAAAATGTGCAAAAGCTAGTAAAAGTGAGTTTTGAAAAAAAAAATTAAACGAGATTTCTACACAAACCTTGAAAGCATCGCCATATTTCACCCTTTTTCAACATTTGTTTACACTTAATGACTTCATTTGAGCCCTCCTGTGTGAGAATCCTTCACCTGCTGAAAAATTGTCTGATCACTGTCAGGTAATTCAGTTGGGACAATTCTAAATATGGCCACCAGAGGGCAGTGTTGGAAAGTGAAGCGCATTAGTAAAGCAGAAGGTGGTTTCTGTGAATATGTAGGCAATAATAATTTATTTTTTACTCTGCTACCTTTATCTGACCACTTTATTTGTTTGTTTTAAATCCAGATGAGGTAGTATGAAGAATATGAAGACTTACTGATGAAGTCTTTAGCAGATATCCTCATCTTGTCACACAGTCGAATGCTAACAGTAGTAATGAAGACTTTGACTTTGTATGCCGCAGTTTGTATGTTTTGAAAAAAAAAAAATGTTATCTACAGTACAGCATTGTGTTTACTAATGGGGGAAAATTAGGCCGCAGTAAGTTGTCTCATTAGAATAGGATCTTACTCATCTGGCCTTCTCTCTATGTCTCTTCTTTTTTTAACCACTGCCTCATTTTTCTTTTCTTTTATATGTTGGTATCAATGAGGGTTGCTGTTTTTTTACTCCTTTTTAAGACTGTTGAGTTTAGGAGGGATTGGCTGCATAATCATCATCCTCTTCCCAATCATCTCTCCCTCTTTGTTCTTTTTATCGTCATCCCTGCAGCCTTTCCCTGTTTTCCAGAAGCTTTTAATTTTGGGTGCTCTTCCTTTTTGTGTGGGTTACACACGTGTCTCAGCTTTATACAATACAGCGATGTTAATTTGTGCGAGCGTGTCCACATAAAAAGTGTGTAGCAGTCAGTTCGATGTGTGTATGCGTGTGAATTTATATGCAGTGTAAGAAGCTGTACTCATCCTCTGAGAGATGGAAGAGAGGCACCTTTGTTTTAATCCCTGTGTCAAAATTCTTATCTGCAGCGTTAATTTGAGGACATTTTGAAAATGGGAAGAGGAGCTTCGTTTTTCTGCATAATCCCTCAGGCCTTAAGCTCTGCTGCTTCCACACATACACACATATATACACACATACCAGCACAGCCAGCTCTCCTTAATAAAGCTTTTACACTCCATGCATAAGATCTATATGTCACGCCTGGTTAGGGATATCCTTGTTCCTGCTACCAGCTCTTAACAGAAGTGTAATTACTCAGTGTTAGCCTTGTTGTTTGTCAGTTTGTACAAAGGGAATTCAGAACCAACCACATCCTTCTAGATTAAACAAAAAAATATAAAAAGCATCCCAACAGCTTCCCTTGCCTCCCAAAGGGTGCACTGTAAGTATAATATTGATCTCATAAGTCTTTTCAGCGCCCGTATCTTTTCAGTCTTTTCCTGCTTCACTTCTTGCTCTTCTTCACCTGGATGCAGATGTGTCCAGTGTTTTCATTTCCAGCAGCATCCAGCTGCAGCTCAGCCCCAGGCTCAGTTAATATGCCATGGCACACGCTGACAGTTCCATTAAAGCATATTTATGGCAGCCACGAGTAATCGATATGCAGATACGCCAGGCTGTCTGCATTCACACAATTGTCTTTGGTTCAGCAGTGCAATGCATCAAAACTGCCATCAGTGACAACACAGACAATATACACCATCTCTGGGTATTGTTTGTCCCCTTGGACCTCTCTCCTCTCTTCTTCCCCCTCCATCTTTCCTCACTCCCTCTTTCCATTTCATTTGTTTTCCTCTTCATTGAGCATTTTACTCTGAGCTGAAGATCTTTCTCTCTGAACAAGAAACTAAAACATACACATTCCTCTGTGAAAGTCAAAAAGATGTACTGTGTGTATGAATGTGCCCGTAAAGAGATTCTGACCTCCAGTAAGTACTCTAAATCCGTTCTGCTCACTACTCTGTCAGTCCCTTTGGTGCAGCCGACAACAAAAGACACTCAGCTATACAACATATCTAGGATGCACAGGCTTGCATAGATGACGCCTCAAAGCCGCTGCGTCGCTTTAAATGTCAGCCGTGGGACTCATGGAAGCACTTGAGTTTAAACATTCATTACATAAAACTACAGCGTGCAGCATTTACATCAGACTCTCTCTGAGAAGCTCACCATTACTCAGTGAAGAAAGGAGGGCGGTGATAAAATGCACACCACGTTGATACTGTTAGATTGTGAATTTGTGTGCACAGTTTTTTCATTTCATTTTGGACAACACATTTCAAAATACAAGGAAAAAGCACAAAAGAGCATCTTCACATGCTTACAAATACCACTGCACCAATTTGTACTCTTTGGTACAAACACAGGTGATATCAGTGGGATGTACATGTTTTCTTGAATGATTTTGCATTTTGAATTCTCGAAATATGTGCGTCGTTCCATGCCATGCCATTCATTACTGTAGTAAAAAAACCTCCTGAAACGCCACAGTTTTAATGTACATTTTAATGCGTTACAACTGCTGTACTGATTCTTAGGAGAGATTTTTGCTGTGGCAATAAAACAATTGTTGTTCAGATGGGTTAAAACTTGTCTTTCTGCATGATTTTATAATCAAGTGACATCCAAAAAAGTGAAAAACAAGATAAAGTAAGTTGCTTGTTTTTAGTCTTTGGAAATGAATCTCGGTGTGCACTACCAAGAAAACAAAAGCAAGAAAGTGTATAGAAAGTGACAAAAAGTCCACAAGAAAATAGACGATGAAAGCCTGTCCATCATCCCCCAGTTCAGCCAGCCTCCACCTCCACAGGGTCCAGGACCGAGCCTCCTCAGTCATGCTCCATCTCCATCTCCTGCATCCCATCCGGCCACAGCAGGCAAAGCTCCCCCAACATGGCGCCGGTGACTGATGTCAGCTCCGTTAGCCACGTCTGTGAATGCCATGATGCTACTCTGCCCTCTGGTATTCTGGTATTGTTAGGTTTGCATGGCTAGCTCGTCTATCTTATTGGAGATAGATCTTACGTTCCCAATAATGATGGATGGAAGGACAGGTCGATGTCGTCACTTCTTAGCTCACACCTGAGAACCAGCAAGTCGTCCTCACCTCCTTCTCCTCACCTTGTGGGAAGACATCAGGTCTTACACCAGTTAGCATTGACTTGCTATAGGCTGCAAACAGCTGAGTTCACATGTAAACAATGCAGCCATGGTTACATGTAGGATCTCCAGACAAACACAGGAGAAAAAGTTTTAAAGATATCACTGAAGCCACAAAAAGTTTGGTGTCCATGACCAGACTATTATCACCTGCAAACAACATTTTAGCACCAAATGTTTATTACCCTGCATTCTGAACTTTCTTATGTGCAAATGTTTCCTTTTGTTGCATAATTTCACAATTTTAATCTTTAATCCAGTCTTGTGTCCTTTAATGTGTTTTTTTCTACACTGTGTGTATGTAAACTTGTCAACTCTGAGATTTCTTGAGTTTCTGCAGATTGTACAGAGCTTTAGCTTTACACAGGTAGCCTATGCACAGTCTAAATGTAGTTTAGTGAAACATTACTTACCTTTACATTGTAAATATACACATAATTCAGGACATGATTAATTTTTAAAGTTTTAGCTCCTTGAGATGAATTAAATTGAGTAAAATGTTATTTCTGAATTACTCTAATTGATGTTGTGTAGTTTCTTTATAATGGAATAAAAATGTACATGTACAAACTGTATTATTTGCTGAGTTAACTCCCAGGAAGAATTGCGGTTTGCTTATGCTGAATATAACGTTGATCGAAAGAACAAAATAAACAGAAATCGACAGGCTTCTTTTGGAGAAGACTCAGCTTGGCCAGGACGTGGATCGCTTGATGGTTTTAATTTCTAAAGAATTCTCTTCATGAAACCCTTTTTTAATTATTCAGTGTACCCAGCAGGATACATTTCTGGAACAAAGTGTGTCTGGATTGCTATCTTTTGAGTGTGCTGCCACCAAATTCTTGGCTTTGATAGTTGAAATTATGTTATTGTGTTCAAATCTACAAATGGTAGCTTGATGAAGCAGTTGCTCAGTCTACATCAAATTAAAGCTATTTTCTTACTGAGATGACAGTCCTCACTGTGAGTTCAAAGAGGAATAGTAGCTCTGTAATTTCCTGACTGTAAGCTTTGTGGTGACCGATGCAGGATGTTCGCTGCTCGTTCATTTGAGTTTGGAAGTTGCACATCAGCTCTCCAGCTAGTTCAGATAGATATTGATGTTAAGCAGGTCTTAGTGATCCGTCTTAACCAGGATGCCTGTCTTCAGTTCAGCACTGAAGGTGAACCAAGAGAAAGCTCAATGAAGGGCAGATGGATCAAGGGTCGCCTAATGAATGGCTTCACTTACAGCCAGCTGAATAATGCTGAATCATGATCCATCATCACCTCTATCCTCTTCTATTTCATCCTCCTGTCTTTTATCTCCCATCTCCTCTGCTCAATACTTTCTCCTTTCTTTCCTTTTGATGCTCTTCTCTTGCCCCAGATTTTCATCCTTTCTTCCTCCTCCCCTTGTTCCTGCTCCTCCATATTTATTATCTGCGAGGAGGAACACCACCAGAAATGACTCTGTTCACTCGGTTATCTTTTAAAACATGGATCAGTTAATGACTGTTCATTACACCCTTGTTTCAAAGGCAGGAAATAAATTACAGACTAAAAGTTAAAATTGTCATTGTTTGGGTCAGTCCAGCTTATGTTACATCCCTTGCACTGCCTTCACTTTTATTCAGTACCAAATTATGAATCAAGCAAATGTACAGTAAAACATGAAAAAAAAATTGGGCCAATGTAATTTAAGTTTAGGGAAAAGTTTGCTGAAAGAGAGAAGTATGTAAAACTTGAGCAGCGAAAAACTTCAGCATTGATAGGTAGAAAAAAATTCCCAAAATGGAAAAAAGTTAGAAATGAAATGCCTTAATTAACACTGTACTGTTCAGTGTCTTTTTGGCGCAAGTGGCAACCTACGGGTTTGAAAGTTAAAGCCAAGTTTCAAAAAGCTATATTTAGAGAGGGGGTATTGAGAATTTTTTGGGCTCCTGTAGTAGCTTTTCACGATTCACAGCTGATTTTTTCTCTCTGTGATGTTTTATAAAACTCTTGTTTCAGCAAGTGAAATGGTTCATTTTAGCTGCTGTTTCTTTAAGACGCGGCCAGCCCTCTGGAGGCCAGGGGCAGATCTATGGGCAGTCCTTGGTGTTTGAGGTCTGCATCCTCACCACATCAGCAAGCCTCATGAAGATCTCAAGTTTACTTAAGAGCAGATCTCTCTGAGCAGTTGACAGTTTTTTTGGAATATAAACATTTTTGAAAATCTGCACACGTGTAGTATGAACTTCCAGCACCATTACTTTATAGCCTATCTGAAATGTAGGAAAGTGTTATACCCCCTCTTTAAATGTTTTCGTTTGGATTGGGTGTTTGCCTTTAAAACCACTCCCTGAAGCACATTCGTGAGTATTCAAGCAGAGACGCAACAGTGATGTTAAAATAGCAGGGATGGGCAGGTCCAGATAAGCATCTGGTCAGTCCTGCCTCCAGCACAGGAAATAGCATTAGCTTTGTTGTCACACACACAGTGACCTCTTTCTCCTCAGGTTGCCATAGAGATAGTGCTCCCTCTTTACACTCTCCCAAACAGCTGGAGCAGTGATGGATAGTTTGTGTTTAACGTGTGTGTGTGTGTGTGTGTGTGTGTGTGTGTGTGTGTGTGTGTGTGTGTGTGTGTGTGTGTGTGTGTGTGTGTGTGTGTGTGTGTGTGCGTGTGTGTGTGTGTGTGTGTGTGTGAGTGCATACTGAACCAGATACTCTGTGTTATTAGATTCTGATGGAGGCTCCACCTTCATTGGGTTTGTTTCCTAGATCTCACCTGTCAATCAAACCAGATGGGCGGGACTTGTGTCAGTGTAGTTTTGCTTTATAATTTCTTTATTCAACAAATTTGACTTTTTTTATCAGTCTTATTCTGCCATCCACACCTTCTTCTCTCCTTCGTCTCTCCTTCATCATAAAGGCCTTGTCTCCTTTGTCTTCCTCTTCTTTGTCCTCTTTTTCTCTGTCCTCTTGCATTAGTCTGCCCAGTATCTTTTTTTTCTTCTTCTTCTTCTTCTTCTTCTTCTTCTTCTTCTTCTTCTTCTTCTTTCTCTATGTCTGTTTCTGATTTCTCGTTGTCCTTTTTCCTTCTTTTTTTAACATTGTCTTTTTCAGGCCACGTCCACCTTATTTGCTTTTTTTGACTGTTCAACTTCTTTCTTACTCCCTTGTCCTTTCTTCTTTATATAATGATATTAACACCTTGATTCGAAGATATGCTAAAATGGGAAGATCCCCACTCGGTTCTCTTTTCAATATGTCAGTGTTTAATGTGACACACTTCTGGATGTCTCTGCTTACCTGTCTTAGGTAAATTGTTTGATACAAAGACTAGACTGTTGTGAGTAGCCACTGCTGAGTTCATCTGCTAAACATGGTCCTAAATCAATAGCATGGTTAAATTGGGTCTCACTGCCACTCATTTCAGATCAGAGCTTCATACCTACATGTTGCTGTGACAGTTTAACAACCAAACCACTGATTCATCTTGTCCTGCTACCTCAGTATTCAAGAGTTTGCTTGAACCGTTTTGTAACTACAGTCAAGATACTGTGACCTCTGACCCTTGAATTTGTGTTTAAGCTAAATCCAACACAAGCCTCTGGTAGTCAGACCACTGTACAATCCTGCAGGAGTTTAGTCCTGGATACAAAGAGGGAAGGTCATTATGGACTGACCCAGCAATCTGATGTTCAGATCCAGTGTCACAGCTGAGCAGTTCACTGCACCTCCCGTCTGTTTCATCACGCAGTGATACCCAAAAATACCAGCAGCACCTCTGCAGTGAGGAGTCACTCCTGCTCCAAATGAGTCCAAGACTGTTCTTCAGAGTAAAAGACACATGACTTAACATCAACATTTACGGCTATTTTAGGTTGGTGTGCAGCATACAAAATGCAAATATCAGCACAAGGTTTGAATCGCTTTGTTTATGACATTATGATCATTATTTACTGAAGTGGATCTTCACTTGATTATCATTTCAGTTTTCTGCACAGTCAGTCTTTTTATTTTGAGAAATTATTCTATGTTTTCATGTTGTTGTTTTTTTGATTTCGACTTTCATACTTTTTGATTTACTGAAAACAAAACAAAACAACAACAAAAAAACTTTAAGGTCCCATATTATGCTCCTTTTCTGCAGTTTAATATGGATCATTGATGTCTTCATGAAATGGTAGTAACATGTTTTGGTCCAAAAAGCCAATACATCAAGCACAGCAGCATTGTTTTCAGTCTCTGATTTAGTGGGCGTGACCTTCATAAGTGAATAATAAATGAGCCACCGCTGATACAGCCCCGCTCTTCTATGTCAATGAGAGCGGCGCCACGAGCTCTGAGTGCACAATGTTTAGAAAACAGCTAAGCTCGTTTACCGTAGCACTACAGGCTAAAACAACAGGCTAACCACAGCTAAAGTTAGCATCCTGAAGCTAACACAGAGACAGGGGTGGGAACTGAGGAAAAGCTCTTACATCTGCTCCACAGCACACAGCATTTAAAATACTCACATTTCCAGGGTCCGAGGTTTGTTGGGGGATGGTTGGTAATACGCCTGGATTCAGGACCAGTCTATTCGCTAGCCCTCTGTTGTAAAAGCAGTCGGCCGTGAAGTGACTAGCACGCACATGCACAGTTTTACTGAGTGTAGCTGGCACATTTCCTTGATAAATGAACTCTAGCCAGCATGGAATTATGTCGCTGTTTACAGCCAAAAACAAAGCAGTGATGGCTCTTCAACTTTGGCATTCTCCTCCCCGCTGGGAGGGGAGTGGGCAGGGAGGGGTTCCGGGGGGAATCTGCTACGGTGGACCAATCAGGTCAGACTTGCTCCCAATTGGTCAAAAAAGGGGATTGCTCTGAGACTTACACTTGGCTGCCTTTTCACAGTTTGTGTACAGTAGTTTTGGGTTTCTTAAATAGTACTCAGCAAGATCATATGTAAGTATGTGTCCATAAAAATCGAGTTCTGTCTATTTAGCTTTGAGGACAAGCATTTATTTTCTGACTGCTTTACCCTCGCTACTGTTTATACTCCTTTTTTGTATGTTGAACAAACCAGAGTTTTTTGGGCACAATGCCTGTGTATAAAATAAACAGAACAACAGCTGTCTCACATGCAGCCATAATTCCAGAGCAGGGCAGCATTGATCACAAAGCCCTCCTCCTGCATTATAAGGGATGGATCAGGACTCAAACCAAATAACCATAAAAAAATATAAACATTGACTTTTTTTTAGTTTTAACTGATTATTTTGTTGAAACATGACAAGCTCTGACACAAAAGTCACCTACCATTCAACAGAGTGTGCTTCAAATCAACACGTTGTCTGATTGGTTGATGTGTGTTTTGGTTAGCAACAGAAGCGTGAAATCAGTCCAGCTACTCCAGCTGTCAAATCCTTTCTTTGCATGTCTTGGGTCCACTTCTCACAATGAAATGACGAAATGTTTGCTACATACACAGCCAATGTATGGTGACAGAACTTGTGTTTTTATTCTGTTGCTTAAACATTTGCAACAGGTAACAGCAACGAATATCAAAGGCCTGATTTTTCTCATTGGCACAGTTTGTCTGAACATTGGGCAGCTGAGGGTAAATTCAGTTTCTGCAGCAGTGGCGGCACTTTTCTAGCTCAATGAGCACAGATGAAGCACTGCACTGTCCAGCCAAAAGTCCCTGCAGCTTTATTTCTGATGAATACCTGTGAACAGGAACGGAGGCTGCTGTTCCAGGAAAAGTTTTCTATCAAGTGTCCTTTTCTTATCTCTTAGTGTTGATCACTTAACACGTGTGGTCTTAGATGTAATATGTGGGATTTTTGGAAGGATGAGGTGATGGAATGAGAGCCCAGCATACTCCAAAGCAGCCTCAGTGCAGGTCTCAATTAGCTTATTGATAGTTGATACAGGAACCCAAAGGAAAGGGGTAAAAACACACGTTTTGCCCCAGCCATGTAATAGCCCTGAACTGCTGATGAGAAATGGATTCAAGTTGTCCTTAATTATATGTTGTTTCATTTCTGGTTTCATGTCATACTCTCCAAATGCTTTAAAATAAAATGATTCATTGACACAACACATTCAACTCAGCCTCATAACTCATGAAAAACATGCCCCATTTTTTAACCCAAATCAGTAAAATGTCTCACTCTTCCTGAGTGAAAATACTGGCTAAATGAGGCAAAAATTAGAATAAGTGGGATGCATGTAAATGAACTCACTGTCTGTGCCTTGACTTCCAAGGAAACGTGTGAAATGATTTGTTTATCCCCAAAAGTTTCAGGAGACATCAGAAGGTTGCTCATTAAGAAAACAAAGAAGGTTGAAGCCCAGCAGGTCAAACTCAGTTTAAGGACCATGAACCACTTTCATCACTTTTCTCTTGAAGAACTTTTTCTCTCAAGGTTTGTTGGCTCTCTTGCCTTTCTAAGCTTTTCTAACCCAGATTCCCTGACCTCCACCCCCTCCACTGATCCTCAGATTCAGTTAAACATGATGAAACTGAGAGTGTCTCTCAGTGCTGCTCATCCTGTTTCGGTCGGTCAGGCCTGCCCTCTCTGTCGATATTTGCTTTGACTCAGTTGCAACAGTAAGTAGATTAAGGGAGCAGTGATTGAGGGCAAATCAATTACAGTACCTCAGTGGTCTGTTTAGGGGGTTAATGTAGCTTTTATTTACTGTGTGCAGAGCAAAACCACATTTCCCATACTCCCTGTCTAATGGGAACATCCTGAACAAACCAAGACTGAAATATTCAGGTTATAATCTCCATGAGAGATGATATCTAAATTACTTAATGATTTTTCTCATTTACTTTATTAACTTGTAGCTCATTCGTTATATTATTGTATTAGTTGACTTTTGGGGGTACATTTTTTTCCAGTCGCCAAAAGAAGCAACTAAAATATTATAATGTTTCTACTAGCTGTAATTTTTAAAATGAATTGAATATGGGCAAATAAAGTCTGTGCACATTTCAAACATGTCAAATGTTTTTTCTTCACACACACACACACACACACACACACACACACACACACACACACACACACACACACACATATATACATTCACACTTTTGTGTTAACTGTAAATTTCGCTGTTGTGGAATGAATGAATGATTATCTTATTTTACACCGGAATATTCCTCTGATGTCTTTACATTGGTCGGCAGGCAGTTAAAATTATATGACACAGATATCATGTATGCCCCCTTCTGTAGATTGCAGAGTTGGGCCACCTCTTTCTAAAAACTCCGGTCACGCCCCTGCTTACTACAGAGACATCTTCGGAGTGGTACCTCAAATAACCTCAGCTTTACATAAATTCTTCGCTGGTACCCCTCTGGAGTGAGTCAAATCCAGTCCTTTGGGAGTAGGAGGGAGTGTGATGTGGGGCGGCTCCTCTCCTCCTTCCACCTCCTCCCACCTCCTCCCAGTCCGCCCAGCGGTGGACTCCGTCATTCCGCCTCCTCGTCTCTCACTTGTTGGATGTGTCCGTTTGAATTTCTGTGTTTCCGAGCTTCCTGGTGCTTGTTTGCCTGTTTGGAGTCGGGTTTAGACCCCTCTGGCGCGTGAAGGTGAAAGCGTCTCTACGGGCTGCACGCGCGTAAAAGGCACTTTTCCAGAAGACCCATCCGGCTCGTCGTATTTGTTTGCATACCGTGACTATGCTTCACATATTCGCTGTCTGCTCGTGTGCGTTACCGTCCGTGTGACCTCGAGTCTGCGGGTTTCACAGAGAGGGGGGTTTGCTTTGCTTTGCGGTGTCGTGCGCTCTGGACTCTCTGGCTCATCCTTGGAGAAGTTCCGCAGCAGTCCGTCCCATGCACCTCCTGTACTCCTCTGTCCTGCTCTCTTTCTTCTCCTGGTGCTGCGATAAGGATGCTTGTGGCTTTTCATGGTCAAACTCTTCAGGATAAGTGTGAGCTGAACAAACGGACCATGTAACCAGACAAGGTGTGTGCAAAATCTTAATTCTCTTTTATTTCGGGAAGGAAAAAAATAACAGCCGTTGACTTTAAGTATCAGAGAAGAAAAATGACAATATATAGGTTCAAAAGGTCCACAGTAAATGCCACGTAAAAGTCACTGTGAAATGAGCCTTTAAGGCAAAATGTGACAGTGGGGCAGCTCAGCATGGGCTGGAATCTTGGGTTTTTGCCATTTTGCTGCTGCTGTGATCTCCTCTCCTGATTCAGTCTGGTCTTGGTGGCCTGCTGTGCTGCTGCATGGCTATGGTTAAAAAAAAGGAGCAATAGCTCATTTCAAATTGAAAAGATGATGCACAGATTAAGGCTGTAGCTGTTCAGGCTGCTGGCTGAATTCCCTCTTTGGGAGCCTTTGTTAATGATACTCAGTCATGGAGCGTTTTGGACAGAAAGAGGGCAGGAGGTGAAGGTCCTGAGTGTCTGCAAAGTGATCACACTGCTGAGGTTAGAGGTTCAACTCCAACTGGGGCGCAGATTAAGATTCATTTTAAGTGCGTCATCATATTTTACACTAAACACTTCTGTATGGTGTTACATTATTTAATGGAGAGAGGCTTGTAAACTAAAATAAACATTTTAAAAACAAGGAAGTTTTTTTTCCCATTCAAGATGCACTGTCAAATTAATAGTCATAGCATTAAAAGGTTTTAGATTATAACAGCATTTTGGTCCAGGGAGAGACAAATCCTGGCTTCAGGCATGGAATAATGATAAGGCAACATGTCACCTAGCTGTTCTCCAGCTACACTGAGTGCTAAGGAAATGCGAATACAGACACGTTAGTTTGATAATTACATTAAAGATCATGTGTAAAGCCTTTCTCACAGCTTGACATGACCTGTGCACCTGAAGACTCAAGTCTTTGCGTCTGCTTACCTGTGTCTCTATTATAATACATTTACATGAAGCAAACAATCAGGTGACCCATTTGCACACCTTTCATGTGCAAGGTGGCAAAAGAACAGTGAGCTTTGTGCCGTGTGTATTGATCTCCAACAGCTAGCAGCAGGTGCTGTGCCGCTCTGACCCATTTCTCTCAGAGGAAGCTGCAAAATGCAGCTTGACTAAAGAACTGTTTGAGCAGCTCCCCGTATCCCCCCATCTTACACACACACACACACACACACACACACACACACACACACACACACACACACACACACACACACACACACACACACACACACACACACACACACACACACACTTCTTAATTCCTCCACCTCCAGTGGCTGAAATACAGCAGGAAGTGGACTGATTTCCCAGGGGAGTCTGCAGTCAGGGCTGTCACAGCTAACACAGCAGCGACAGACAAATTGTATTTAATACTCAGGTTGTATAACAGAGAGCTGTGCCAACAGTTCAAAACATTAAAATGGAAATTACAACGAGCTGCTAGTCAGTGCTAAGATATTATGTATCAGCCTCCCTGGCTGGGAAACTAAATATTTGATCAACCTCGGTTAATTTAGGAAGCAGTTAGCTTGAGCAGCCTTATCAGCTTAGACAAATCCTTATGGATCATCATTATCACTGCTGGGGACAATTTTATTACCTTGTTTGGCCTTTCTGTGATTTTTTTCTTCGTCTTTTGTTCAGTTCAGAAACATTTGGATGATTGAACTCTATTTTGTTGGTTGAAATTTTTTCTTAAGTATGTTGGGCAAACCTCACATCTGGGGCTGCATTTTCAGCTGATAAGAGCTGAATGTTTTACCTCTCATTGGAACTTCCTTAATTCTTATGGGGATCTCAGGGAGAGCACATGTGAAATTAAACTGCCCCTGAATTGCTTGAAATGGGCTAAAGAGGGGGTATAATGTTGTGATGTATTTTACAAATAATCAAAAGTTTTTATTCCAATTCTTAACAAAGAGCATCATTTCAAATTGTGAGGTAAATGTTGGTTGACGTTAACCCAGGATGAATCTGCTGTTTGAAAAGTCACGCAGGGATTGCATGAGAGGGGCATGAGATTTGCTCAATCAATGATATCACCGGCTGGTGGGTCTCCTTTAGAGAGTATCTGAGCACCAAACAGTAGAAAACTATTCTGTTCTTTGTGGCTGGTATTTTTTTAGTCCAGACTTAATGTGAGGTCAAAAATTTGAGGCCATATTTTATAATGGAGAAACACCAGGAGGCTCAGAACAGCTTTGTAGCATGGCAACAATGGAGGAGGAGACCTGCAGATGTTTGGTTGTGGAGTGTTGGGGACTTTACAACCCACAACCTTAAACCTGTCAGACAGCCTGCGATAAATATAGGACACTTTGGAGCTAAGTAAATCATGTAAAACTACCGCAGAGATATCACAAAGACACTGTAAGGCCTGATAAGTAGCATTTACTCCCTCTTTGAAAACAGTGGAAATTATGCAGAGGATTGTGGAGAAACCTTATATCTGTGTCGTATCCAAGCTCACAGCTTGCCATTGAGCTATTTACTTTAATTCAGCTACCCGGTTGATGGCAAATGGACAAAAGCAGCCTATCCTACATGGCTACAGGTTTTTTTGTATCTGTTAAAAATTGCAGATTCTTGCGTCATCCTTATCGTCCAGATCTGCGGGTATTTGTAGCATATGTTAAGAGAAACAAGGAGTTATCATTTTAATGGATAAATGGTCCTCTGACATTTCCAAATATTAAAGCTCCTGTGTGGAACTTTTTGTTTAAAGGTCCCATATTATGCAAAAATCACTTTATTAAGTCTGTTAGTGAAATTTGTAGGTC
Organism: Halichoeres trimaculatus; assembly: GCF_033239565.1. Classification (NCBI taxonomy): domain Eukaryota; kingdom Metazoa; phylum Chordata; class Actinopteri; order Labriformes; family Labridae; genus Halichoeres; species Halichoeres trimaculatus. The sequence continues at coordinate 12,891,860 of NW_027437182.1, read as the reverse complement.
TTTGGCTTTCCTCCCAGCCCACAAAATGTGATATTTAATGACAAAACTCATATTTAGTAGTACTAGTGAATTTAAAATTCTGACCTAAAACGAGCTGTTTGGAATTTCCGGGGTTCGCCGACATCAGGGATTCCCTTTTTGGTCAATCAGGAGCAAGTCTGACCTGATTGGTTCACCTGGGCAGATACCCTCGAACCCCCTCCCCGCCCACTCCTCTCCTCGCATCTGGAGAGAAATCTCTCCAGCAGCTGGGAGAGGAGTGTGGCTGTTGTTGGCTGTAAACAACCACACAGTTCCATGCACAAGTTTCTCATCTCAGAAGAAGACAAGATTAAGTGGCTAGAGTTCATTTATCAAGGAAATGTTCCAGCTACACTCAGTAAAACTGTGCATGCGTGTGCTAGTCACTTCACGGCCGACTGCTTTTCCAACTTTGGACAGTACAACAGAAGGCTAGTGAATAGACTGGTCCTGAATCCAGGTGTGTTACCAACCATCTGCCAACAAACCTTGGATCCTGAAAATGTGAGTATTTGAAATGCTGTGTGCTGTGGAGCAGATGTAAGAGCATTTCCTCAGAGTCCCCCCTGTCTCTGTGTTAGCTCCAGGATGCTAACTTTAGCTGCGGTTAGCCTGTTGTTTTAGCCTGTAGTGCTACGGTAAATGAGCTTCGCTGTTTTCTAAACACTGTTCACGTGGAGCTCATGGCGCTGCTGTCAGTGATGTGGAAGAGCGGGGCGGTATCAGCAGTGGCTCATTTACATATGAAGGCCACGCCCACTAAATCAGACCGTTCTGAACAGAGGGGCTATGAGAGCCTGGAAACAATGCTGCTGTGCTGGATTTATTGGCTTCTTGGACCAAAACATGTTACTACCATTTCATGAAGACTTCAATGATCCATATTAAACTGCAAAAAAGGAGCATAATATGGGACCTTTAAATACATGTTGGCACCACCTCTTGACAAAGAAGCTTTCATCTCTTTGCTGATTTATATGTGGACATGTGCAAATAGTGTTTAGGGGAAACTATAAAATCTTCAAATAAAAACATTTGCAGTTTGTTGCTTTGTGTCACACTTCCACCTTGTGAGATCACTGTGTCATTTTGTAAATATCAAAATATCAACTTCACAGTTGATACAAATGTCCTCCAGGTTTTATGCCTTTTTAAAAAAGCAGTTCTTGAAAAAAACAAAGAAGAGCTGTAGTTAGCTTAAAAACGGCGTGTGAGTCATACTCTTTCCGTCCATTGCTTACTGAATGTAGACTCCTGTACTCAACCTTCCTTTAGTTGTAAAGTCATATCTTCCTCCTCCTGCCACCACTCAGCTTTCTTTATTTTCTGGGACAACATCTATAAAAAAAGGTTTTTAAGCTGTGGAAGTAGTGTGTGTGTGTGTGTTGGCTTTGAGTTGGGGTTGGGGGAAGCAGGGAGGGTCTTAATCTACCCAGAGAAAGTGTTTCAGTGTTCCAGGAGTGGTGTAGTGAATTATTAAAAAGCCCGGACGGTTTCCCTAGCTGCTGGATGTGTATTTCTTACCATACAGTTGCGGGTTGAGTGTAGTGTTGTTACACTTTAAAGGTGAGACGAGCTGTGTCCAAACTGCTCTGCAGCATCAGCAGGACATAAAAAGTTACTCTGGGATCAGTCGCTGCACCCCATCCTGAGGTCTGCCTTAACAAAGCAGCAGTAGAGTTAAAATTAGATTTGAATCACAAGTGAGAGGAGAAGAAACCTTATCAGCGTCTTCTATCTATGGATGTGTTAAATACACAATGAGAAATTAATCTGTTCTAGTTGAAGTTTCATGCAAAATGGTCTCCTCCTTAAACTTCAGAGCACGTAACCTCAGCGTTTGCCTAAGCCTGCAAGATGTGACACCAGAAACAACTCCTAATTCATCTTTAATCTACTGTTTACATCACATCAAACCAATGGCTTGAAATGTATGGCAACTGACATTTATTACGTATTGGATGGTTAAATATTATGTCAATAAAATCCCCTGACAGACTTCTACAAATGTATTTCCTGAAAGATACCTTTGGCCCTACTACCCTTAGATCCTGTTGCTTCCTTCAAGCTGAGTTGGTGCTCATCCTTTTGCTTTGCAAATTGGCTCCACATTCTTTTGGAAAAGTGCACACATAAAGCCAAATATACTAACTAATATACGAAGTCTTCGGGCATGTCCATACGCAATAAACTGGAGAATCCACCTCTTCTCCTGCTCTCTAAAAAATGTAGGATGTTTTTGAAAATCTCAAGTATTTCCTTCTTTTTGATTAATGTACTCAGCAAAAGTAACAAAAAGATGGTCATTCATTCCAACAACCATCTATAAATCTTCATCTGCTGCTTCTGAAGTATCTCCACTTTTCTGTTAAGATTTAGATAAAAGGTTCAGCGTGTTCAGTTTGCAGAGGTTATAGATGATATTTGTGAATATGCTCAACTTTGTATGAAATTATTTAAATTTAGAACACTAAATGTTTTTGTTAGCTTAGACTGAGCCTTTGATAATGACATAAGGAGCGTGTCTCTTGCACAGCTCTATTTCTACAGAAGAACAAAACATAAGTGAAACCAGGAATACGAATTTTAGTGTTTAATAAGTGGCCATTCAAAGTGCATTGATGGATCATATTTTGCATCACAGCAGCTTCTTGTTTTCAAAGGCCACATTTGCTTCACCAACAGAAGGAGTGATCGAGGGAGTGGTTTTTACCAAATCTGACCATTTGATACAGCTAAATATCTTCATTTCTACACACTGTACCTTTAAGATGATGACTGCTCAGTTGTGGAAAGATATCCCTGTCTGAAATGGAAAAAGATCCTTCTAGGTACTATCTTCGGACTTTGAATAATACTGTTTTAAAGTAGCAAAATGTTGGCTGAATTTGGCTGCTTTTCTCTATTTTTATTAACTACTCAACACACAGAATCTGGAAACAAACTAACTGGCAACCTTTAATGTTTAAAGAGCCATTTGGACCCAGGTTCCACAAAAAAGAAAACACCTGGAGCCATAAATCCAGAATACATTTTTTTTAATCTAAAATGAAGATAACAATCTTTGTATATTTTTTGTTGTTGCTGATTTTTTAAAACCTTTTTGCCGCATGTAAAAAAATACTATAGTGTGTTGCTTATGAAATCAATGTGAATTACGAAAATGAACAGCAGTTGTGACAATGTGCAAGATCCGCCGGCAGGCAATTCCTTGATACTTTAAGCAACAAAATAATTAAACGCTTTGTATTTTACAAATTCACATTAATTTTCAAATTCATAATTAACATAAAAAAAATCAACAAAAATAAAATACATTTTAATTGGATACTCACAGGGAGCCACAGCATAAGGATGAAAGAGGCGGAGGTTCCTGGCTCTTGCTGTAGAGTAACTGGAAAAGTATGTCCATTATATTATCAAAGATTTTCCTAGATTTTAAAGCAAACAATAAAAAACAAGCAAAAGAGAGGTATTAAGGTGGAAATTTGTTTTATATAGTCTGAATAATTCAGTTTGAGGCTGGATATTTCACTTATTTCTACAAAGAACAGCTTAAACACTAAACACCAAGAGAAACAGAAACCTTTAATTATGGGCAGGTATTATTTGTTTTCAGTCATTTTAGTTGCTGATATCACAGCTCATGACACACACACACTCTGTGTTGTGTTGTGGTGTGTGAACATGTGTGGTGTGTAAGAGCAGCTCTGAAGCATAGACAGGCTGGGTGAGGAAGAGGCCAGGCAGAGGAAGGCTTGTTGGCAGAGCTGCAGGCCCCTAGAAGAGAAATGCTGTTATCTGCTAACGTAGCTCGACTGCTGCTGGCTGCTGTGTCTGTGGTGACTCATCAAAATCACACACACACACACACACACACACACACACACACACACACACACACACACACACACACACACACACACACACACACACACACACACACACACATACAGGCTCATGCACAGACACATTTAGAGTGACACTATCAGACATAATCAGACTGAAAAACATAAGCTCTCACAAAATACTGACAAAATGCGTGTTGACATTTACATACTCACACAGTTAGATACCCGCCTTAACACACACAGATGATTTCTTAACACTCAAAACAACTCAGACATTGAGACTCTAGCCATGCTTTATTCCTTGTACTACTTTATCTCAGAGAGACATTCAGTTATTTTTTAATAAAAAGTTGAGTCATTCTTTGACAGCTTTGCTGATTTAAATCAATTTGTAGTTGTGTTAGTCTCTCTGCGGCTGCTTTGTGTTCATTTTATGTGACTTTTTGAATGTTTTATTTTCTTTTTGAAGTAGTTTATATCTCTTGTATCATTTATATTTGGTATTAATCATTCATGCTTTTTTGTTGTTTATTGTCTCTTTATAGCGTCATGTTTGTAGTTATTTTTGGTACCTGTGGTTGTCTTTTTTTAGTTGATTTTAATTCATGTTTATGTATTCCCTCTTGTTTGTGTGCCTTGTTATAGTTGTTTAACATCACTTCATAGTTGCCTCAAATAGGGTGATAGCCAAAAACCAGTATCTCAATATTTTTAGACTATATCACGATACACGATATATATTTCGTTATTCTGTGTTGCAGATGTCTTTCAACAGTTCCGCTGCAAGGTAAAGCTCTTGCTTTTTGTAACTAAAGCCTTATCAAGATCAGCCATCACTTTATAAACTGAATTAAGAAATGCAACATAGAGCACAGAAATGTCGTGGTAGGATAATTCAATTATCAAAACATACACGGATCAGAAACTCTTGTATAAGCTCCTGTACAAGCAGCTGCCTTACTGTCAGAAGGATCTGTGGCGAGGAGCTGACTTTACCCAGCACACTATCAGTAAACATCAGGGCAGGTTATTTCGACTTTTTCTCGTCACTTCAACTTTAATCTTGAAATTTTATTGCAATGTTATTCTCAACATTTAAACTCTAATCATGACCTTTCAACTTTATTCTTCTCGTTTCAACTTTAATCTTGACCTACCCACAATTAGCTTCTCTATCAAAAATGGCTCTAATCCTCTTCTGTGCGCAACTGATGAGATGTGTAAGTGACTTTTTTCCCTCTTCTCCTAAAACAAAAGCACTCATGGGCAGAACAATTTTTATGGGTGGGCGTGTGAATACATTTATGTGACTATTTGTACTCGATGGTTGCAATATAGCGATTTTATACATGCCAAGTGCAACAACCCGTGATACGAGTATGTTCAATTTATCCCCCAGCTCTAGCTTCAAGTATCTTTGTAGTTGTTGTACTGTGACTTCAATTTTTGTGTCTTTTTATGGTCCATTTATTAGTCATAGTATTTGTTCGTACCCCTTACAGAATATGTGCAATTGTGTTTTTGATCTTTTTGCATTTTTATACGTTACTTTGTTGGTGTTTTATGTCCCTTTGTGAATCTTTGCACTTACTTCTGCCATTTAATTTACCCATCTGTTTGGGCTTGAACCCATTAGTAATTTTTCTTTGCCTCCAATGACCTCCATGCCCTTAATTTAACCGTTTTTTTTTCCGACTTAAAATCCAATCTCCTGTTTTGAGCCTAAACTAGTCCCACAGAGGAAACACTCTCCTCTCCCCTGTGGTACAGAGAGCTCCTTATTTTTGTTTTAAAATCTGCTCTTTCCTTTGATGTCACTACCCACCAACTCCCCAACTGTGATTTATTCATCGCAGTTTGAAATGTAGTACTGATCCTGTAGCAGCTCTCTTACGCAAGAATTGCTCGGAGCTTAAATTCAAACATTGACACTTTCAAAATTCAGCTTTGCTTATTCTCTCAAAGCGAGCTGTGATACAGTCTGCGGATCACCAAAGCAATGAATGTCAAAGAGGAAGGAGGTCAGAGGTTACAGAACACAGATTATACTGTGAGTTGAGGTAAAAATAGAAGACTTATGTGTAAGAGTAAAGAAATGATACATTTTGTTCAGCTCAGATTTCAACTTCTTTAAGACTTCTATCTTGCATTTCCAAAAAAATATGTGCTTATTTCATCTTCTCTGCTCCTCTCCCACCTGTTTTACCTGAACAACCCCAATATGTGACACATGATTAAATGGCCTAAACCAAAGACTCATGAGTACTTAGCAGAGCAGGCATCAGTGACAATACATACGACACCGATAAAATGGAACACAGAATAAAACAGAAGAGCTGGGGTAGAGGCTAAGACAGTTTAATGGAACACCCATTTTGTTATTTGCCAATTGGCCGAAGGGTAACTGGCTGAGCTGTCAGCTAATTTGAGCTGGCGTTGATATCAGCCAATGTCCTATGGACTGAGGTTTATTCTCCAGCCTGCCTGAACCAACAGTACATTCATTTATCAATAATAAGGACCCAAACTTGGGCTCAAAGGATTGGAACTTGGCTCATACTGGGCTCAGATTCTTTTTTAGTAACTTGAAATGGACTGAGACATCAAACAAAGACTTGAGACTTGACTTGGACACAAGTTTTTGTGACTTGACCCCAACACTGCTGCATGCTCAGGCACTATCACTGTCAAGATGAAATGGATTTATGATATTTAACTAGCATCGCCTTTGTTTGTATCCAGGTTGTGTCTGAATCATATTGTTTAAATTGGTACACTTTTTCAGCCCAGTGCAGTGGGTACAGTTATTGCAATAAGTCAGATGAATACATTAGTGGTCAGCTTGTGCATAAAGACAGAGGAGATGCGAGTCGTTGTTTGTCCTGGACGTGTTTCCCCTTGTGTGTGTCTGCCTGGGTGTTTGCAGCATGGCACAGTGGATTTAGTTACAGTACTACAGTCCTTTAAGCTGAAGGTCATGGCTTTAGTTTTTTTTTTGCTCAGCTGTGTGTTGAAATGGCCTTGAGCAGCACTCTGAAATTTGCACCTACTCAATCAATGTAGGGCTGGCAGCCAAGCATATTGCTTTCAGGCCAGTTTATGTCTAACTTATCCATTTTGACAGTTGTGGGAAAAGCTCTGAGATGTTGAGAGATTGACAAATGTTCAATTGCCTTTACCGGCAGAGGTGACAGACAGTTCAAGGTTTACATGTTTTACATTTCATGCTCATTCATCAAAACAGCAGTTTTAAAACACTGAACAAAATGTCACGGCTGCTCTTTTGGGTATCAGAATTTGACGTTTGGTTTAGATTCTTTCTTACAAACCTTTGTTTTTGAGAAATGTTGAAAAACTGAATTGCTTACCTTAATCCTTATAAACCTGCACCAATCACTGATCAGACTGCTGAAGCTTGGATGGGCTAATTTTGGGAGCTAGTTTGAACAAGTACCCATGTCAAGCTAGCTCTCATGCCGAGTTGTCATGCTGCAGTGTAATGATTTTCCATTGAGAGTTGATTTTGTTCATACATTTTTATTAAACTATGAAGATAAAAAGACTAGATTCACTCAGGCTAGCTCTGCTGCTGATTTGAGTTAAGTAAGACACTCTTCAGCTAGCTTGTATGAACTGGCTAACCAATTCTAAAACTGATCCATTCTCCAAGTAAATCAGACAAATCATAAATAAATCTTGGACATAAGTTGGGATTAGTTCCGTATTTTAACTATCACAGTAAAAAGCTAACAGCAAAGGAAGCTGTAGACTATAACTTGTTCAATCTTCGACATCTTGGTTACTGTGCTGAAATTAATTAGCCCAAAGGCTAATGGCTTGTTAGGAAGAAGTAGTGTATGTCTCAAAGCTTCAAAGCTCACAACTCATTGAGCCTAACATTAAGTTCTTACCCTCTGTTCTTGAGCAAGGCATCTCAGCAGCTATGCTCTACGCCTGCTGGTCCAGCCCATCTGTCCGCACTGCCTCATTTATTAACTGTCACAGATAAAACGTCCGTGTGAATGTATGCTAATGTAATATTGGAGGTGCATTACTCCCTCACAGATAGAAGCTGAACCATTTCATTTCCTTTTTATGAGACTGTCGTGCTGACCAGCAGAAAGGAGGTGCAGTAATTACAGCTCCCCCCGGCCACTCGCTGCCCCGTCCGAGCTGCACTGCTGCCAAGTGTGAAAGAGAAGCTGGCATATCACAGGACAGCAGAGCAGGGGCTGAACAGCTATAATGAAACCTCTGCAAACCTCATAAAGCAGTGAGACGCAGAGCTCTATGCATGTTTAACATCAAGCCCTTTTCCTGCCCAGGATCTTCACCGTGAATCCCTCTGAACTGCACATAAACTAACGGGGAAATCAATTTAAGGCTTCCGGTGTTAGAGTGAATGAGTCAGAGGCTCAGAGCTGTCCTCTTAAAGTCTGAGGCATAAGTTTGTTTGATCAGATTGTTTTCTTTTAATTTGGAAGAATCTTATAGTGAAAATTCACACAGTGGATGCACATTTGCGACGTTTTACACTCGTAACATAGAGTGACATCCCGGAGTCTTGTGTTGCAAATGTGCATCTCTGAAAGGATCTGGTCTAAAGTGGGACTGAGGTGTTTTTGGTGTCCTTGCTAACAGCTAGCTAGCCAACCATGCTTCTAAATATGCAGAGCTCATAATTTTAATATCTTCGAAAAAGAAAACACATCCCTTTACACTATGTGTAGATAAAGATGTGAGCTGTTCCAATTAAAACCATTTTTGACTCAGGCTGTAATCATAATTATTTTGCTGTGATCTGGATATCTGACGTTAGACCTCCATGATTAGGGAGGAAATTGGATTCATGTCTAAATTACAGTTGAATCTTGAGTGATGAACCTCCCTGTTTCCATGTGAGTAAAGGTCTTCACCACATCCTGAGTCACAACGAGCTTTTAGAAAGGCTGAATCAGGAGCTGGCAGGCTGGAGTACAGTGGCCTGCAGAGCCGCATAACAGCATAATGTACACAGTTATAAATCTGCCAGCACCAGAACATGGTCCAGATCGGACAGAGAGAGAGAATGAAAGTGTGTTCCAACTCTCTGTCTTATCTCTCTCCATCTTCACAGGGATGAGGGAGTTTTTACCGCCTGTATTGATCATGTGCTTTTATAGGGCCAAGAGGATTATTGTGAAGAGTAGTGCTTCACATTCATTGCATTCTTTGCCCCAAATGACCTCGAGCAAAATCAAGTAATTGAACTAAAATGTTTGGTGTCATCAATCTCTGCCCAATAGGTCGTAACTGCTGCGACAGCTTTAGAGTGAAGATGAGATAACGGTTGGTTGAGCTCCTTCAGGTGGCTCGGTGTAGGGAGAGGCTTTCAAGGTCATGAGTAAATGTATGCATTTGAGGAGTTAATCTACTTTAATCTGGAGTACTCAAAAACATGTATTTGTGATACTGCGAGAGCCGGTTTGTTAGCACTACATTTAAGCTCACAGATAAAGGGATCTAAAAGTCTTAGCGTATATTTAACTTGGTTGGACAGTTGTTTTAGTTTCAATACAGAGTATTGAAAGAGTGAGAAATTACATGTAGCAAAGTGCTTGGGTGGGGTTTAAAGGTGGGATGCTTTGTTCGGGGACTACAACCTCTGACCAACTTAAAAGTAAAAGTCTCAGGGGAAAAGTAAAAAAGATTCGATTAGAGATTATTGTTACTTTTTATGGCGCATTTGTTGACCATTGACACCAAACTGGTTTTGTTTGCAGTGGTGCTTTTATTTATTTTTTTTACTTTTTTTTTCCTGAGATCCTACAGGAAACTATGGCTGCATTGTTTACACATTAAATTTCAGCTGCTAGCAGCCTGTAGCATATTGATGCTAATTGGTGCTAGGTCCAATGTTCCCTGTAGACTGAGGAGAAGGAGGTGAGAACAACATGCTGGTACTGTGGTGCAAGCTAAGAGGAGATGGCATCGACCTGTCCTTCCATCCATCGTTATAGGGAATGCAAAATCTATTCCCATTAAGATGGACAAACTAGCGGTGCTCACTGATACAAAAACCAGCATGCTGGTATGCTGGTCAGACCAGCATAACCAGCAAAAATCAGTATGGACCAGCATGATTTCAATGCTAGTCTGGTATTCCCTCTGGTAACTAGCACCAGAGAGAATACCAGAGGGCAAAGTAGCATTATGCTATTCACAGACATGGCCAATGGAGCTAACACATTTCTGGACCCTGTGGAGATTGTGGCTGACTGGAAGGTTAGAGTTAAGCTGTTGTCTCTGATGGACATTTTTTTTCTAGTTCACAGTTATTATATTATTCTACATATATATATTCTTGGATTTATTGCACTTTTTTTGCAGCTGCGACTTTCTGAATTTACCTGCTGTAGGAGTATCTTAAGGAGTATCTTATCTTATATATGTAGCTACCCTCTGCTATAGATAGGTAAATATAGTTATTGTTTCAACACACTTGACATGCAGTGGAGCGTAGCCTATTAGTTAAAAACCCAGATCATGCCTCATCGTTCCAGCACCTCGGACAGCGCACATTCTTCTCCAGTTCAGTACAAAAGCATTGTTTTACAGCCAATTAGATGTTTCCAGTAAAATTTGTCACACAGCATTAATGCTAGAGAATTTTGCACAGTATTTTTTGTATAAACATGTTATTATATAGGCTTTATTTCCCTTAGGTACAAAGCAATGTACAACATACTGTTATCACCTAACAACACTGGCTGAAATAATGTGATCCAATGTTGTCACCCCCAGATTTTAGTGATAGCTCAGCGATGGCACTTTATCGATGATTCTAGCTTCTTATTTCAAAATTTCCTAACCAACCCCTTGTTTTCTTTTCACACCACAACCACTCTTTTTCAAAAACAAATATTAGCACAAACATACAAATGGAAACTCAGATGGCAACACTGTGGAAAAAGCAGAGATGACACAGAAAGAAACAGAGAGACGAAAGCCTCTGAAATGCCTGATAATAGGATTAGACAAATTACATTTCAACTGTGACCATGAATCCGTCTGAATATGTGATTTGTTTTCTCAATGCTAATGCTTGAGAGTGGTTTCCAAAATAAAAGCATGGTGAAATTTCCCTTGCATTATTGTCTGAGAAGATGAGTTGTGCATAAGCTGCTGTCAAGCTCACCATCAGAAATTTTGTGGGACAGGAGAGATGTTTAGAGGACATGACCTTGTATTGTTTTCATTCAATTCATGGACAAAAGTATACATATAGAAAAACAAAAACAAGACAAAAAGGACAGATGGCTATAAAATGGATTTGCTAATAAAGAGCAAAATAAAGAGATTTGTTTTTCTCATTTGATCTGCAGTTGTGTGGGTCTATGTGAAAACCATGCACATTTAATTAATTTGAATCAATGACTAACAAGCCTCTCCTTACTAGACGTCAGTACTGGTATATTCTGTAAGACAGAACATGTGGAAGTTAAACCTATGATACTTATTTCACATGTACAGATACAGTTTGCTGCATGCTTAAAGGAAAAACGACCAACAATGCTTGACTGATCGTCCAAGCAGTTTCAGACCCAAAGTATCAATCTAGTAAAAATCCTCACCGACAGTCAAAGTCCTTGAGACGCTCCTGAAGACTGATGGCTGGGACTCCGGAGGGAACACTCTATCAGAGGGGAGGCAGCTTGCCAGATATTCTCATTACTCTGATTTTCCTAAAACAGCATAAGGGAGGCCCGAAATTTGTGCAACATGTAGGACTTTTTTTTTAAATTCTACAAACAAAATAACCTGCAGGAAAGAAACAAAGGAAGGCAATAAGGGAAGTGGGCAAAGCAGAATGCCAACAAGCTGATGCAACAGGCTGACAAACACACCAAAAGTATGAAAGACAAATGATTGCAGTGTTAAACCTTAAAGTGAGTAAACAGTGAAGTGGGGTGTCTTATGATAAGGCCTATTCTGACATCATGGAGTGTAAGTGACCTCGGTGCATAGTTTAATGTACTGTACATCATAACAGATCATAAAGACAGGTATAGTAAACGTGATGAATGAATTACTGTGGTAATTTGTATAATGAAAATATAATTTATAGCCATGTAGCAACATAATATTACACCAGAGGCAGTCCTACTGTTCTGTATTTCAGTGTGGCTGTGGCTCAGAATATCAAAGATGATCACATTGGTGCTGATATGATACAACAGTGCAACCTTGAGTGTGATATTACTTTTATATAATTGTTTTGATACAAAACGTTTTTAAAACATGATCACATGGGGTGCTGGTATAGCCTGGTTTTGCACCTCATGAAGTTAGCACTCAAGTGCTTCATAGGGTAGACCCTACCTGCATTTCACTCCCAACTTTTTCCCTGTCCCATCCACAGCCCTGTCCTCTCCAAATAAAGGCACAAAAAGCCAGAAAAAACAACCTTTGACATATTCTTAGTGATGTCTCCCATAAAGGCAAATAACGGCAGTCACCATGTCAGAAATTCTGACTTAATCTTGGTGCGGGTCCATAACCTCCTTGCAAACAGCCAAATCACTCCCAGCCATATCCTGATTATCTAAATCTATGAAATACAGATGAAATTTCTTTAAAACTAATCATTTATCTAAAAAAAGATTCACTCACCATGGGGAATGTACAAGTCAAGAGCTTAACTATTCAAACGTGTTAAGGTTTCCATCTTGGTATAGGATACACCATGCCTACTGTTTTTACAACACCAGCACAATTTATAGCCTCAGGATACAGATATGCCCTCAGAGATGACTGACAGGTTTCAGCAGGATAACTAATGGAATAAAGAAAAGTAAATTCTAGCCTCAAGCTGAAGTGCGGCAAAACAAAGCCTAAAAGAAAAAAACTTCTCAAAACATAAATTTGCTGATCCCAGAATGCACTGCAACTACAATCCACAACAAGGTGACACTCAGGAAAGACTTTGTGCTGATTTCATCACCTCTGAGTGGAACAATTCACTGCCTGTCATTTATGCCATTGCTGTCAATGGAAATATGGCGACTGAGGTGTTGCATTTTGCATGCATTTCTGACACGTGTGATGTGAATCTTGTGACAGCTGCTGGAAAATGTCAGCAAACTTGTAAGAAGCTTGTCTTCAATCTTTAAATATTTGAGAACCTGAGCTGCTTTCTCTTATACTGCATTATGCATATGGAGTGCTATAAGCTGCTACAGACGACATGGGTTCTGCTGCCTTAAATGTACCGGAACTAATCAGAATTCATGAGACCTTCTGTGCATTGAAGTCTCATTTTGCTGGGCGGTTAGTTTCTGTGGAATTATTTGGTAAATACATTGGTTATTGTGAACTCACTGCAGCTGAAAAACTCAGCTATCTATGTAATAGATGTTTTATTAGCTTGTCCTGATTTATTGGGGTAATGATGAGTACATGTATGCTTTGATGAACCCTGAATGTGTGAAGTGTGTGTGTGCATCAGTCTTATCAGTATACAGGGCTCCTCAGGCTGGATCAGGGATTGAGGGCCTCTCTAATCTGGACCCAGTGGTGACTGATCCAGCTCTCTTTCTGTCTGCGCTCAGAATGTGTGTGTTTTTATGCACAGTACGAGTGTGTGAGTTCATGCAGATATCTCATTTGTCTCTGTAGGCTGTCAAATGAGGGTAAACTCATATTAATCTTACCAAAGTTTTCAGAGCTGGTCTTGCAGAGCAGCATGTAAACAGAGACAAAAACAAATGTATTTGTTATTTTGTGTCTGACTAAAGCACGACGTATTGACAGCGGTGACTCCATTTTCATTTCCTCCACGAAGTACAAGTCACCGCGCTGGCATTAATTATGAAAAATAGTTACTGAGTCTGAGACTGCACACACTGAAAGGAGTTGTGATGAATGATGTTCAAAGGAATCTGGCGGCCTCCATCCCGTTTGGTTCTGCGAATAATTGAGGCCTAGTGTACTTTCTGACAGAAACATGCTTTATGAGCTCAGGGCTGGTGTAGCAGTTCAGACTGCACCCTGTGAAAGCAGCACCAACTCCTTTTCAGCTCAGTGTGCTTTCAGTGGGGAGACCTAATCAGACTCTCTACATTTATCATCAGGGAGAGGCGTTCGACACATCAGGAGTTAGTGTGTAATAGTGATAACAACCTGTCTTCGATCTGCAGTTTGTCTCTAGTCCAGTGATTTTGTTTCGACAGCAATATGTGACACACTTACCATTATATGCTTCAAAGCACAAACAGTCTCCGTAACACTGATTCGTATTTTGATTGTCATAGTAAAGTAAACATTCAGTCCATCCAGCAGTAAATGGAATGAAGGCAAACAGCTTGTTTATTCTGATAGAAACAGCAGGTCCCTCAAAGCTACCTTTGGAGTAAGCTCGAAAAATGGAAAACAAGTGAATCACACCACAGTCTCATGGTGATATTAAGATCCCATTCAGCTCAGCTGAAATGATACAACCGCACATTTTTAATGTCAGAGATGTGTTAAAATGAAATGATGTGGTTGTCTCAAACAAACATGTGTAAAACAATACTCTTTTCAGGAAAAAAAGACTATATTTAATGTATTTTAACAGAGTTTATGAACTGTCCAACAGATGGCGCTTTTTCTATCTCAGCAGTTAAAAAGATACCAAGATTTCCACTTTGTCCAATCAGAGGCACAGCTCAATTCACATGACTGAAGGGTGCCCTGTAGCTGTTAGTGTTGAAACTTGAAGCCCGCCTCATTTCCAACATGGCCACACCAGCTGTTTTGCTTTAAAACTCTGTTTTAGAAACAAACAGGTGATGTTAGGGAGACTTCATCCATTTATTATACAGTCTATGGTCTATCTTGGCACATTTATTAGAAGAAATGGAAACAGTCTACACATTTGGGTTTGACTGCCTGTTTATCAAATGCTTCTCAGAGTGAAGTACGTACAGTTATAAACTGACTAGGGAAAAGTCACTGGAGGGGTGTCAGATAGGTCTGAAGACAGCTAGTACAACATTGAATTAAACCGCGAAAAGAGAATAAAAAAGTGTACGTGAAGTCAGGCTACAGCAGACCTCTGTAGCCTTTACTCATCTCTGCTTGAGGCTAATACCTCGAGGCTTCATCAGCCAGTGCCAGCACAAAGGCTAATTTACATTATGGTTAATGCAGGTATCAGGGTTTGACAAGGAAGAAGAATGGGTGGAATAACAATTATGTACTGTCCAGTTTTGGGTCCAAGACTTTGAGTCATATCTTTACAGGTTTGAGTATTCTTTTAGTGCATATACTCTATAAAATTCCTATTTTCCTCTTTCCATGGGGACAAACAGTGGGTTTTTTTTTACACTTGGCCTCTAAAACACAAAAAATCCAACAGCGAAGCACTCTAAATTTGTCTTCTCTCTCCACCATCTTGAAACAAAAATGCATCAGCTTCACATACTCTAAAGCAGAGTGAAGTGCTTCGTTAGAATAACTTTCCTTTTTGCTGCTGCTGTGAATTTGTAGGAAGACCTGCGAACAGTAATAAGAACAGATCTCTTTTGTCTGTTTTGTAATTGAATGCAGATTTCATTTACACTTTGCGTCATGATGGACTGCCAGACATCCTCTTTCTCATCTCATCAGGGTAAACACTGCTCGAGTGGAAATCAAATACACACTCAGAACACACAACTGTCCATGCAGACATCAAAGAGCAGGAATCACAAGTGACAGGCCAAGAAATGAGCTGACGGTGAATATCTGTGTGTGAGCGAGCCTGTCTAATTTCCTATTATGATTTTTTTTTGTCTGCTTCTTCCCAAAAACCCTTAATCATGACTTTGACACAATTTTATCAATAGTTATAGATTTCTCCTCTTTTTGACAAGCCAGAATCTGCAGGTAAAAAAGACTTCAACCAAACAAGCCCCCCGCTGTATATCACCTGTACTGCTGCTCTGTCATATTGCTCTCTCTCCCCTTCTCTCTCTCTTTGTTTGTGTGTGTGTGTGTGTGTGTGTGTGTGTGTGTGTGTGTGTGTGTGTGTGTGTGTGTGTTGATCCTCTGGTTCTTAATTTCTTTCCTCTGACAGCAGTGACCCAGTAAATGACCTGACCTTTAACAGTTTTTCTCTCAGCGGTTATGTTGTAGCCAAACTGATAATTAGTTTTTTGAAGAAACTGACAGATGTGTACAAGTAATTATGAGCTCCCTGGCTAAAGAATGAAAAAAATCCTTCAATCCTGACATGGATCACTGCATGTAATACTGTGTCCCTTACAGCAGATGAATCTTATTGTTTAAGCCTTACATCTTAATATTGCCCATAAAGCCTTTTTTAGATAAAAATAATTTAATTTACTTGTAATAATATGGAGGAGGCAGTTTTTTGCTTTATTTTTGTTCTTTTTTCTAAAAACTTTACATTTTATCCATGTATTATTTATGTTAATTAAAAAGATGCTTAACTTGATTATAAATAAAACGCACAACATCCACAGTCACATAGCAAACAGTCACTTAAGTCACAGCTTTTATTGCACAGAAAAAAACAGAGTATTGCAAATAAAAATTACATGTGAATTAAAAAAGACGTGTTAGTTCGTGGGTATGTGTTGTGTCTTTTTCATTTTAACATTATTCTGTTATTCTAAGGCTCTAACCTTGCAAAGAAAGACTTTCTGCTCTCATACTACCACCTTGTGGAGAAAATTATATTGACGTGTCTGCACTGATCTTTCTCCATTTTACATCCTCCCTTCTTTTCTTCTCTCCTCAGAGATGCTCATACTGTGTGGCTATTCAGTGGTGTGACCCCTGACCTCTGATTTGACCCGATTTGACCTTACAATCTTTAAACACTCTTCTGATGTAAGTATATCATCTATCTATCTATCTATCTATCTATCTATCTATCTATCTATCTATCTATCTATCTATCTATCTATCTATCTATCTATCTATCTATCTATCTATCTATCTATCTATCTATCTATGATTTCTAACTACCTATTATTATTTCTGTGTTTCCAGGTGTTAAACTTTACTGAACGTGAGTATAACAGTCATCACTATAACTTCTCACATCAGTTAAACTGAAGTTCCTTGAACACATTTGCAACTTTTTCTTTCAACTTATTAAGTTTTTAGTTTCATACAACCTAAGCTTATGAATACACGTACTTAAAAATTTGACCTTATCTTCAGTCTTATGTTGCTCTTGGCAGATAGAGGCATACATTTCATATATACCTATACAGTCCTTACCACAGTGGTCTCTGGTTTGACTCCCTCACGACCCTTAGCTACATGTCAACTGCAACTCTCCAGTCCTCCCATCTCTTGTTCGGTGAATTCGCTGAAAAAAAAAAAGACAAAAATGCTTCCAGTAGTTAAACTTTAGAGGGAAAAACTTTAAACATGTTATTACATTGATAATTTATCATTCTGCTTGTAAAAGAGTCATCAATCTGTTGGTCATAATATTTTTCTTGCATGCTCTCCACTCACATGTCTACTTGCACATTAGAGAAATGACCTTTTTTTCTGGTCTATTAAAGAAGTTACACAGAAAAAAATGACCTAGCATGCTGTGTCTATTGACTGTGATCCTGACCTTTGAGTGATTTAATTAAAAAGTGTTGTGAGGGTTTTTTGTGGTTGAGTTTGTAGGGATGATGTCACTTCCTGTCTCTGTGTCAGAGTTTGATGGAGAGCTGGTCGGATGACAGCTGGAACTGTTGTCATAACCGGAGGAATACTGGCCACAGTGATACTGCTGTGTATCATCGCTGTGCTCTGTTACTGTAGACTCCAGGTAGGCCCCTGTGTAAGTGCGTGCCTGTGTGTGTGTTTGTGTGTGTGTGTGTGTGTGTGTGTGCGTGCATATTTTACTGCCTTTAAATGCAAGCAGTCAATATTGTTTATTTCATTTTCACTGATGCTTTTAGGTTCACGTTCTTTTCAGAAAAATATTCTTATTCTAGTACCTTGTTTTTGTTTGAAAAGAAAAACACTGTTATAATATCTAATAACAGGCTTATTCTTTTAAGAATTTATATTACTGTGTCAAAACATCTCATGGTGTTTTTAGTTGAGGTTTGAGAAGTTTGTTGGTTTTGCAGTTTGTTCCTTGCACATGACAGAAGGAGCCATTCTCACCCTGTATATGTAAAAAAAAAAAAAATCACACGTATAAGCAAATAAGCAACTCTGCTAAAAAATAAGAACAACAGCTTGTGGTATAATCATTAGCTGAACCAAAACAGGCCTTATTTCTTCTTGTGGAACAGTTTTACATTCTGGTATGTTGGAATTTCTTTTTTAAAAAGTTAGTCACATAGAAGATTTTTATTGTAATAATAATTTTATTTCATTGTTAAAACCTGCTAAGAGACTGATTTGCACTGATTGATGTAGGACATTTGATTGATGTAGATTTTGTGCGACAGTCCATTTAATTGCTATATATATTGGGAGCAAATACTTAGTTTCCAATCTTGCACTCAACTCACGGGTGTTGCAGAGTTTCAGACATACAGCACATGTAACTGTCTTTTCTGTCTCCATAGTACTACTGCTGTAAGAAGAATGGGTCTGACAGCGCCTCCATTTCTCAGCAGCACTTTGCCTGCAACGCCTGCAGTGTCTCCGGCCTGGACGGGCCGAACATCACCCCCCTGTCCATGTCTCCACCAGAGCTTCCCCTGTCTTCCTCCGACCTCACCAAACCCACAGGGGGGCGGCGCCGTTACTGCCCCAGCTGTTCCCCCTATGACTCACCTTTCTACATCCGCACCACAGATGACATGCGCAATGGTGGCGAGCGCATCACCTACATGCCCACACACTATGATAACCAGGCGCTGTCAATGCCGCTGCCCGCTGTCCGAGGCACCCTGCTGAGGGACGCCCACCGGGGACGACCTCCTGATTTCTACACCAACACCCGAGCCATCAGCACCGAGGTGTAATCCTTTAGCACCACCCTTATACACAGACTCACTCTTCCTTCACTTACACATACGCAAAAATGATTTAAACCTCCCGCAGAAGCTGTTAAGGATGTGCTGGATGAGCGTTGTGGAGGTCACATGATCACATTTATTGAGTTTTTAGTGGATTTAAATGAACAATCCTTGAGGAACTGCTGGAGATTGAGGAGTGAGAGAGCAACCTGAGTCTTCACTTTGTAACGTTCAGATTTAAGTTTTGTTTGCTAAGATAGTTGTTGTGTCACTAAGGGGAAGATCGAACCATAGAAAATGTCTTTTTTTAAAAGCCCATCATAAAGGGTATGGTAGTAAAATTGTTAGCAATCTATTGACTGTTAATGTCTTTACTGAATGAGGGCTATCTTAGATCATTAATGATCCTCACATGCTTTACATCTTTCCAATGAAAGATGATAAAGGAGTGCGTACTAGAATAAAGCAATTCAGTCATGAGGGGAACAATGGAGCTTCAAATATGTTAAAAAACAAACAAAAAAAAACAAAAACAAAGAAAGAAGGACTAGTATATACAGCCTTTACATTTCCCAGATCTCTATGTGCATGTTTAAGTTACAGGGACAGTAGAGGTAGATGGACGCCTGGAGCTTTTCTATGCAAACTACTGCAGCTCTTCATCTCAAGCCATCGCCTTCCTGCTGTTTTTCTCTCATCATGTAACTTTAACAGATTAAGTCAGAACTTGGAAACTGCATAATCTGTTTAGGGGTGCTACCTAGGAAAAATCCAGGGCACTTGCAGCCCTTAAACACAACATACACATCAGATAAATCGAACTAAGAACATTTTCCCTTGACATTGATGCAAAAAGTTTGATATGTAAATAGTGACTGGACAGCTATGATCCTCCAGTGCTCTGGAGGAGGAGGGATGCACCCTGGGATGTGAACATGATGTACTTTGAATGTGGGAGTGTGATTTATGCGTTTGTGCAATTTTGTCCACACACTCCTCCTATACTCCTGTGCTACTCACATGTTGAATTCTTTCTTTTGGATCTTTTTCCAGTGAGTTAACACCACAGTTATATGGTATAAACTGTTTCACAGAGCTCTGACTTTTCTACATGACACTTGTGCAGCATTGCTTGCCATTAATGATAAAACTCAGTGATCTTAGTCGTTACATTTGTGTGCAGCAGGGTTCACTTTGTCATAAAGTGATGATGTTGGATTATGCTCCTTCATTTGTGTAGGCATTAATTAAATACACACTTCCTGGTCTCTTACAGGACATCAAACATCATTGATCAGCAGCTACACCTCTGATTTCTCAGTTGCTTTTCAAAGAGGTTCAACTGCATTACCATCTCACTGTAAATTTCCAGACCATATATTGCAATCATTTTGGGGTTTTCTCTGCATCAATTTAAAAAGGACAAAAACTAAACAGGGAACTGGTTGACGTAATCTGGGCAGTAAAACAAGTAGATCTCCGTGTTGCTTTCCACTTCCACAGATTACGATTCATTGTTTTTCATCATACTCTCATTTAGGTATTGTATCATCTATATATTTTACTACTTAACTTACTATTTATCTTTGAAAACAGAAACAGGCTTTTTAGAGACGTGTTATCAACAAATATTGTACCTGGTAAATACAGAAACAGTAATATTTGACAGTGTTAACTTTTGACAATTAAAGATTTGTAACTGCTTGAAATGTCTCTTTGTGTGATGACTGACACCCCCCAACACACACACACACACACACACACACACACACACACACACACACACACGCACACACGCACACACACACACACACACACACACACACACACACACACACACACACTGTCATATAAACTTTTTAAAATGGCTGCTCTCATAAAACTTTCCTCATACTGCTATTTCAGGAAAATCATCGCTGATTTTTAATAAGTTGCGTTACGAATGAAATAAAAATGTTTTACAATTTTTACCAAAATTTTACTGAAATGGTTGTCAAAACCACACTGTTTATCAAATGCGATACATTGTATGTATAACCAACAAAATGATAAACATCTCAGTTTAAAAAAATAGAATGGGTCAGTTTTTAAAGTGTTAATGTCCATATTAAAAAGAGTAGCACAAGTTGTACAAGGGGCTTTTCTGCAAGTTGCATCTTTTAGAGAAGAGTGTTCAGTAAGTGAAGATGATTCAGAACTTTTTATCTGCAAATAATGTCTCTTTCTCCCTCTCTAAAACGTGTCCCATCCTTTGTAAATATGCAAAATGGTTGAGTCTGGCTGTCACACAAATTGATATAACAACAATTAAAAGAGATAAGTGGCCAACAATGAAGGAAAAAAAAAAACATGCATTCC
Source organism: Halichoeres trimaculatus (assembly GCF_033239565.1). NCBI lineage: Eukaryota > Metazoa > Chordata > Actinopteri > Labriformes > Labridae > Halichoeres > Halichoeres trimaculatus. The sequence goes on along the minus strand of NW_027437182.1, from coordinate 12,870,676 downwards.
CTTGAAGGGAAAGAGAGGGTGAAAAGGGTCTATGGAAACTTAAAAAAAAAAAAATATATATATATATATATATATATATATATATATATATATATATATATATATATATATATATATATATATATATTATTGGATTAATAAAGATTGTGAGCACAACTTGCAAAGTTAAAGACTGGTTAAACCTCAGGTTAAAGGTCAGTCAGTGATCTGGCTTTAATAGCTCTGGCTTTGTATGAGTGGCCTTCCCCCAAAGCAGTGAAGAGAGGGCGAGATAAACCTGGAGAGATAAACCTAAATAAGTAAGCTCTGGACTGGAAGGGTAGCCTCACAGCCAGCAGGCTCTGGGTTTGAATCCCACTCATGTGGACAATCTGGCTTCCTGCCTGGGAGAAATAGCATGGCTTTTGTGTATTGTTACAATAAACTGGAGAAAGTAGCTAAACCTGTACAAATAAGCTTTCTAAAGCACTTCTGCAGGGGAAAAAGCATAAAGCTTTCCTGAGTGTTCTAGTAAGCACTGCAAAACACACGTAAAACACAGCACTGAGACTGTAACATTTTTTGTCTTATTATTAATCAAACTTGACTATCCAACAAGTCACGTTTTTATGATATTGGCAAAATATTCTTGGTTACCCCAAACAATACAATCTACAAATGTAAACAAGAACAGTATTGTGGTCATGTATATAATAATATAGAGCAGAAGTCAAATGATTACTAAAATTCCCGAATCACAACTTTTCATACAATGAAGGTATGGGTTTGTAGGCAATCTGAAGCAGGGCGCATGCGTTAAGTTGTCCTGACATTCCAAAGGCGTGTTGCTGAATCTCTGAACTCCCTGGTGATTCATCTTATCAAATATATGCGATCTTTGCTGGACTTCTGAGTGATACATCTTATCGAATATATACGATCTTCGCTGCAACTCTTCTGACAGCTACCTAGCTAAAGAGAAACTCTACAACGCTTTTAACAAGTAAGTTGACAGCTCTTTTATTGGCACATATGTTCATATCAGTGCCCTTTTTACATGCAGTGAAAAGAGAAATGTTGTTTTCCTTCTTCGTTCCCGTCATTTTGCTCCGGACGGAGCCGGGCGGGGTGATAGTGGTCCAACTGTTTTGGACTTCGAGCTGGAAAGCGTTAGCCACACTTAGCATTAGCTCGCTGTTCTAGCCTGGTGCACATAGGTACTTCCTGTTAAGCTGGCGTTCACCTGTCCTGGTGTCTCACTCCTTGCGCACAGGTTGGCTTGAGACTGAACTATGTTATTACTATAGTAGCGAGGAGACGAGAGCGGAGATTGTGTTAATTAGTTGGGTTGTCGCTAGCTCGTTGTGCCTAGTGGGTCTTGTGTGTGTGTGCTGTGTTGCCGTAGCTAGCTGTTATGAAAGGGGTCTATCCGCTTTACAAGTCAGCTCTGTGTGTACCCCCTTCCATTCAGACAGGCGTTTCTGACAGATAACTCAATTAAAATTCAAGCACTGCATGTGTATTTAAAAAGCTGCTGTACTATCTAGCCTGCTGCTGATTCTGTGGGACTGTGATGTGCTTTATCCAGGCCTGTAGTCATCAATGAGAACAGCATCTATAGTTTACTGTAAGCCGTTACTGAATTTTCAGGGACAGTGACAACTGTCCTTTTTTCTCCTTTTTTTTTCAGCAATGAATCAGACCAACATCTGCATTATTGATGTCATATGGTGACAGTTTTTGTGATTGAGTCATTTTCCCAGTATCTGCCACCTAGTTAAGTTTAATTCAACAGGAGGGCTCACCATGTAGCTTTACTGAAATATATCTACATAAATGACATAACAAAGGCTGCTGTGGTGTCAAAGCTTTTTCCCCTCTGTCTTTGGATCACCTCCAGAATGTGTCTGGGTGACATCATCACTACAGTCTGTGTGTGTGTGTTTTTTTTTTTAAACACTTGTGAAACGCCTCTGATTCACAATCATAGCTGAAGCAGAGCCAGATGATATCAAGTAAATAATAATATGCGTATTTTAACCGAACCCTGAAACCAAAAATGATGTTTCATGTGACTGATATTTCAGACCTCTATTCATAATTCTGGGTTGACTTAAGTTTGAAACTGTCATGCAGCTGTGTTTGAGTTTAAGAATTTTAAGGTCCTGTCCTGCTGAGACATTGAATCTTCTGTCGGTTTGCTGGGATATCAAGATGTTCCCAGCAGATGCATTGAGTTCTAGGTGAAATGGAGCCTTATAGATCAGACTTGGTTGTCCAGTTTATTTTACAAATGCTGGATTGAGAACTGGACAATTTAGAAAAAAAAGATGCAACACTTAATAATGATGAAAATAACTGATATGACCCCTGTCACACTTTTCGAAAGACTCAAAGACACTTGACATAATGTGCAAGATAGGTAATGAATAGAGTTAAAGTAATGTATTGTTTCCTCTTTTTCAGTAAAGGTAGGTTTTAAATTGTTTTTCAAATAATGTAAGGGGGTCAGCACTGGGGAGCTTTGGGGGGAGAGAGTTCCAAAGAGTTGGGGCAGAGACGGAAAAGCTCTTTCCCCCAAAGTGCGGTATTTGGTCTTGGTGACGGGAGGTTGGCATCTGATGATTGAAGGTGGCGAGATAAAGAGTTGTGTTTTTCAAGGTTGGTCAGGAATATGGTGACAGCTTTGTAGCAGGATGAGGAACTTGAGGTGGATTCGTTGCCCAATGCGAAGCCAGTGAAAGTACCAAAGTCTAAGTGTGAAGGGAGCGGAGTGAAAGTGGGTAAGAAACCAGGTTGGATAGGTCTGAGTTGTGTGATGTTACGAGGAACATTTTGGATGTGATGGGTGATTTTGTTGTTTGAGTGTTTGATGTCAGTGAGGCAGGAGCTAAATACTTCACTTCACCCTTCATATCATCTTCTTACAGGGTTATACAGTCCACTTCAGATGCTCTTTTGCACTCAAATCCTGACAAATATTGTCTGCTGCCTGTCATTTCCCACCCTCTATCTGCTGCCATTGTAAGAGATAATCACTAGAACAAACTTGACCTGTCAGTGGTCATGCTGTTGAGGCTATTAAGTGTGCATTGGAGTTGTTGTTTGAGGAACTTTTCATGCGAAACTGCTAAAAATACAAACAGCTTCTTGTAAAACAACATTATACTCAAATCCGCTTTCATTTGTCAGCCTGGACCACATTCTTCATCATAAGCTACCACTTTTTGAGGCTTTACAAACTGGTGTTTGGAAATAGTGCTAACAATGAGTTGCCAGGGAGCACCTGTACCTGAGAGAAGACTGTGGCTCTTTTAACAAACAGGAATCAAAAAGTGCCCATCTGAATGTAGGCCAAACTTTTCAACAGCGGCCTTTTATTGTGAGTGTTGTTTTCTTTGGAACGACTTTAGGAAAAGCAGCTGAAACAACATGTGCTCTGTGTTAATCACTTTTCTGTTGGATTTTCAGAAAACATCTTTACTTCTTGAGAACAGGTGTGAACCAGGTTGTGAGATTTGAACAGTGTTCTTCTTTTTACAGCAATCTCATATTTGAATCTGTCATAAGCAGATGTAAGACACGAGGTCAGGTATTTGGCTATGAAAATAACTTGGTTGAAGCGTCAGGCGTAACGGGAAGTGAGCAGCAGGTGTGAGGTGTCACTAAAAAAAGAGCCTCTAAGCATTAGAGCAGCTTTCGGTCTTGGATGCAAAGAAACTGACGTATTTCAGCCTGAATCAATCCCTTAACATTTTTAAACTGATTGAGTTAACCTGTAATATTTCATCACTGGGATGTTTTTGCACTTTTGCCCAGATCTGCTGTTAGGATCAGCCGAGCCCTTACAGTGGTATTGTCTTTTACACCCATTAAACAGGTCTGTTCAGTGTTTGCATGCTCATTCAACAGTGTGAGCAACTGGGCAATTTTGCACGTGTTTCTCAAACGGAGGTAAACTCGGATTACAAAGCAAACAGAGTCAGATGGAGACAGGAGTCAGGCAGGTAGACATCAGAGGAGAAATCAGGTAAGATTAGCTGCTGGTTGTCACGCAGTGTCATGCACTTTAATGTTTAAAACATCACGTTTTTTGCTTCGATCCCTGAGAAGTGGATTACATTTATGTTGACACTGTTGTATCTTTAACTAAACAGCAGGGCAAGCCGACCCACAGAAACACACACCCACATTGATGCAATGTGTCTGGTTAGCTGAGTGGCTGTGGGTGTTGTTCAGTATGTCTGCACCACTGGCCTCTCACAGTTTCCATGCTGGCACCAACCGAGGCCAGTCATGACACTGGGCTAGTTTGTCACAGTGAGAGTCAGAGACTGGGATAATCCAGCTAGGAAGGAAAGTGACAGAAGTTTAATTAATCAGGAATAACTCCGTTTAAGGCTGCCTGTGAATTTGTATTTAATATACCCAAAGTACGCTGACTGCTGTCCTACATTGCTTCCCTGAGCCAGTGAGCCTGTGTTTGTGTGGGAGGGAGATCATGAGATGTTCCCTTCTTGCACAGTAAATATTAAGTATTTAAAACTAATTGCTATCTCCGTTTTACTGGATTGTCTCGACCACATCAGAGCCACTTGAACTCCTCCTCGAGGAGATGTGATAAAATACATGCAAGCTCTGAATGTCCTAATGTCCCAGCATGCAGTGTTGTTATCTGTGCCCCTTTTGAGGTGACTTTTCCCCTCAGTGAATCAGTCTGCTTTCTGCTTTGTGTGTAATTCAATAAGTGTGATTTGAGCGCATGACCCTGCTGATCTCCCCTTGTGTGTGCGTGCAAATGCATTTAGGAATATAATTTGCAAGGGGTAAGGGTGTATGAATGCCTTTTGTATGCATGTAATCATGTCACTGTGTGTGGATGAATGGTCCCTTCATGCGTTGGCTCTCTACTTTGTTTTTATGTGTGTGTGCGTGTGTGCGTGTGTGTGTGTGTGTGTGTGTGTGTGTGTGTGTGTGTGTGTGTGTGTGTGTGTGTGTGTGTGTGTGTGTGTGGTTTTGGCTGTGTGTGTAAGAGTTCAGAATGTGTGTCTTCTTCTTTGCAGCATCATCTTAAACACTGCATAACTCAATCCCACAGTCTTTGGAAGCTGCCCGAGCCTTCACTTTATTTTCGCTCATCACTCGCTTCTCCTTAAGTCATTTTTCATTATCAGTGAGGGTCATCTCTTAAGAAAGGTAACAGGAATCTGTTTTGATTATACATGAGTTTAATTATCTACACTTCCTTGTTATACAGTTTCTACTAGCTTTACTTCAGGCCATGTTTTCTTGAGGTGTAATCCAGCTCATGATGAAATGACGAAGCCAGCAGGATGGAACATGTAGAGACCAGGGGCTGATACAAGTGTGAAGATGGACGTGACAGTGCTTGTTTGTTAATGCTGTGTTGTAAACATGCAGAGCATGACTCAGAGAACTGACAAAGTTGAAGGAAAAAGCACAAATCAACATTTGCCCAAAAAGTTCTCAAAACATCGAAATTTGACAGAAAATGTGTTTTCCACCTCATAGCTCAAACATGACAGTCTGCTTCACTGTCACACGCTCTTTTGAGCTTTAATGAGCTGGCAGTGATATGATTAAGTTGGAAGCAAGCGTATCTTTTTCAAAAAAATTAACCTTGGGACCGGGAAAGAGTCACACTGATCCGCAAGTGTATAACAACTCTAGCTTTTGTAGCCTTTCTTACATCATATTTCAACTTTTGTTATACCACACCTGAAGGAATTGTTTCTACCTGCATCAGGGATGATGTTGCTTGATACTCGGGATGCACCAATCCAGTTTTTCTGGTCCCAGTACCGATACTGATACCTGGGCTTTGGGTATCGACCGATACCGGTCCTGATCCAGGATCAATGTGAAGTTATAACCTGGATGCTCTACCGTGGGATAAGTTTGGTAATGTTTTGAGTAAAAGACAAAAATGAGTACATATGGAATTACTTAAGTTAATATTTATTTAAACTATATGTGTTTAAATGTTTAACAGTTAGAAAAAGAATTTAAAGAAATGACTTTTTGATTGTAAAATTTTATACCTTGTAAACTGAATCATAGTTTAGCCTGAGTGTCAAGTTTGGATCTATCCTTTCTCACCAATACCCAATCCAGTTTTGAGGGGCTGGATTGGCGCCGATACCCAATACCAGGATCGGATCGGTGCATCTCTACTAGATACCTGATTTTCAGATGAAATACAAAAGTGACTTGCATCTGAAAAGAGGATATTTGGATCACTGAGCATCAGACCTGTGTTATTCTTTCTTAGCTCAGGTGAGATGCTTTAAAAGTTGTGTTTAGTTTAGGGGTGATGTTTGGAAAACGACAGTTGGAGAACTTTTCTTGGGGGCGTCAGTTCACACTTTGTGAAGCTCTCTTGAGTTCTTGCCCCAGCTTTCCTTGACAACCCTCAAAGCTGCAGTCAACCTTTTTCTTTTGCACCTTTCCTGACCCAACTTTCCCCTTCCAGTCAAATTTCCATGAATAATAACAAAAGAAAATACAAAACACTGAACGTGAAGTTTTCATATAGAAATCAAACTTTTCACTTTTTCAAAAAACTAATAGAAATAACCTTTTCACCTAAAGCTTTTTACCTTATTCAAATTTTCAGAGACCCACCTGCATTTCTGAAAGTTTCACACATAAAGTTATCCATCTCTCATTTCTCAGTTTCTTTTTTTTTTCGGTACGGAGCCTGCCTGTAATGAAATGTGTCTAATACAATCCATTTCTTTGTGCACACAGGCTGTCTTCCTACAGAGCCGGGCTGACAGGAAGGGGAGAACTTTAACCCTGGTCTCCCCAGCCGACTCGGAGTTAAGCAGCCAACCATGGATGACAGCTCCTCGCTCGGAAAAGTCAGCAGCTCCACAGAGTCCGTCGCCACTGTCACCAGCGAGGAGTTTGTTTTGGTCCAGTCCAGTGCTGCCGGGTCACCTCAGGGCTCAGGGGGAAGACCAAAACTCAAGGTCAGTGGACTTTGAAACCTAACTTAAATAGTTTATTATGCAATATTTATCATAAAATAACCTAAAATGAGGCCACTTTGGGGTTACAGGTTAGATTTGCGGTTTTGTAAGGTTAAACACAGAAACTGTAAAAACAGAAAAAACAAAACAGTTTTTCCACTCATCTTCCCTCTGGATTTGATAATTCCCCATTATAGTCTGATGAGAATACATTTTCATTTAAACCAGTTTAAACTTCAGAAAGAGCTGTTTGTTGAGTCATTGTGGAATCAGCATAATCAGCATTTTATTTCCACTTTGACTCTGTTCAGGAAGCTTCACTCTTGTTTGTACCATCACATACCCTCAGCCTGTTTCTCTGCCGTCACATCTCTTTCTGTCTGGTGTTTTCTCTCTCTGTCTCCTCTGTCAGATGTCCTGTAATGGCAGTGAGCAGCTGGAGAAAGCTATGGAAGAGCTCTTGGATGATGATGACGATGAAGTGAAGGTGGAGAAGAGCAGCGTGGAAAAGATGGAGAAGCACAGGGACCCAGAGAGCCAAGTCCTGGAGCCCCGTCCTGCAGGTAAAAACTAGGGCTCTTTATTGTAGATAAATTTGAAGTAGTCTGTCAGCTTCACCCATCTATCTGCTTACAGTAGAAACATGTTTCACATAGTCATGCCAGAGTTCAGAACGTTATCACTGCTGAGTTAACTGAAAGGAAACAGTTAGTGTGGTGCAGGGCAAGACTCAGTCAGCAGTGGAAGTCCAACCGCTGCTCTCATTGTTCTACTTCCTGTTTGTAAAGTGTGAAAATACAAGGTCAAAGGTCATTTTAGAGAACCCCCCGATGCACACACAAAGAAGCACATACAAATTCTGTGTAGTTCTTTCAGACCTTCACATGTTTACCCATTCTCAGTTGTGCTTTTGCACTGTTTGTTTTTTCTCACCTAAAATGAACTGTTATGCTGTAGAGCTGTCAGAAGACCTGATGTGAAAAATGTTGATGTGTGAAATCGTAATCCCATGATGCTTTGAAGTCTTTCCAGAATCGTGGGATTTCTTGTTCTTGAAATTATTGTGTTTGTGTCTCGTTACTGATTCAAATTGGGCCCCTCTCTGGTTACAAGGAAGATTATGTCATGTTCACTTACAATATAGCTGTTATTTACATTTGTGTCTCTCTTCAAATCTAAAATAACTCCATATCGAAACTGCTTATCTACTTAACCGCAAAGTTTCAGCTCTATTCATGCTCCAGTATATGCAGGGCTTTGTCTGAATGGTCAAATGCTGATGCATAATGTGCGTAAACTATTTTTTTTTAATTGTCGTCTTGGCAGTATTTTGCTACATGTTAAAAGACACATTGATGTATTAAAATGATGATGAAATTGGGGTTTATCATGCAGCTATGGTCCAAATTTGACCTGTGGTAAAGTTAGGGACAGGTTTGAACTTTTACAGATGAAACAACATCACAACCTTCCTTGCTGCCCACAGAAGCACGCCCAGCACCACCCAGCCCCACAGCTCCAGAGGAGGACAGCGTCCAGTTCAACAAGTTATCCTACCTTGGCTGCACCTGGGTCAAAGCCCCTCGCAATGAGGCGGAGGCTCAGAGAGCCATGGCTACACTGCGAGCTGAAAGTGCCATCCCAATCCCCATAACACTGCATGTGCCCTGTGGACCAGATGGCTCTGTCAGGTGAGACACGTTAAGGCAGTGGCTGTTTTTGTGTTGATTCAGATGGCCTGTGATAAAGGCAGTCAAGAAAAGGAAGACAAGTTAGGTATCAGTTTCATTTTGGGATGTTTAAACCTTTGCAGATTGGCTAGAATAGCTCAGAGATATGAGTGAACTTTTATGAGTTAAAAAAGTTCATTACCATCATCTCTGTGGCCTGATAACAAGCAAAAGAAGAAGTAAAGTTACAGATGAGGTGGTTATAGCATGAGGAAACTGGTCGTGCCATTTTTTGATTGTGCAGTAAATGATGCTGTTTCTGCTGTACATGATAACTTTAAAGAGGATGTCTTTAGATCATTCTCTTAATTTAATGGAGGCTTTGTTGACAAGGTCAAAGTTTAACGCTGTAAATGAGATGGACTGTTGTGATACAAAGTTTGTTATACCCAGAACAATAAAGAATATCCGTATGCATTTTAACAGAAGCACAAATTCATACACAAATGTCAATGAATAGAAAGAGGAAAAACCTGCAACAGAATAAACTTATATGATTTGAATTTATTGTTTCTGTGGTTGGAAATCTTGACCAAAGCTTTGTCTGACATTTGACATGACTCTCCTCAGAATTGTGGACCAGGCCTCAGGCACAGAGATCGCCTCCTTCCCCATTTACAAAGTGTTGTTCTGCGCTCGAGGCCGGGAGGGTTCAGTGGAGAGTGACTGTTTCTCTTTCACCGAGAGTTACCGGAGCTCGGAGGACTTCCAGATACACGTCTTTTCCTGTCACATCAAAGAGGCTGTAAGTCATACCAAACAATTTCCATTTCACTTTACATACTTTAGTGTCACACGGTTTAAGGTCAGCCGTGTTTTATTTCATCTCATAATATGAAGCAACAAGTTGACTCTGAAGAAGATTTTGTCAAGATGTCCAAGGTATGTGAATAAGAGCTCAACAAAAAATGATTGATTGGATGATTGAAATGCTTTATTTAAAAATATATATATTTTGAATATTTGTTCACAGTATATTTATATCACAGTATTGCATGCCACAGGTACTATATGTTGAAGAGCCAGCAAATAATGACACTTATTCACCAGCTGGGGGCACTGTTGTTCTATTTTACTGTCTCTAGCTTCAGCCTGTGCTGAGTTCATCAATATCCCTTAAGTTAAATTTATGAATTTGACTTTTTTCTAGGCCTGTTTATCAACCCTCCCTACTCATTTACATTTGCAGCACATGATTTCATGATGTCAACTTTCCCCCTGTTTTTCTCTCAGTTCTCTCTCCCTTGCTACCCTCTGTTCTGCTTCATCCACTGGTCAATAAAGCTTGGTGTCTTTTTGTCTCTCCCCTTCAGGTCAGCCGGATTCTGTACAGCTTCTCAACAGCCTTCAAGCGTTCATCACGGCCGGCAGACATTAGGGACACAGCGCAGTCTGGTCCACCTGACAGCGATCTTTACACCTTCAGTGTCTCTCTGGAGATTAAGGAGGATGATGGGAAGGGCAACTTCAGGTGCTTTGTTCACACATACACACATATGCAGATTAACACATGCTAAATTTTGAAGCTTTTAATGTAGCATAATTATTTGTGCGTGTAAATACATCCACAAATATGTGAACTAATTCACAAATGTGCGAGTCAATCCACAAATGCATTAACTGATCCACAAATGTGTAAACAGATTTGCAAATGGGTATAATATATTTACAAATGTGTGCACAAATCCACAAATGTGTATGTAAATCCACACATGCATGCACAAATCCACAAATGTGTAAACTGAATTGCGAATACATTTATAATCTTAAATGGCAGAAAAAGCCAACGTTTTTTCTCTACTGTAACAGCTCCACCTGGCAGCCTGTGCTTGGGAGCCTGAGCTCAGGGCAAACTGTCCCTCCTCTTACCGACAGATTTTTTCTACGTTTTTGCAGATCACTGGTAAAAGGTTTAGACTTTTCAGCCATTAAGGACTATATATTATTTGCCAATCAGTCTACATATTTGTGGAATTGTGCACAGTTTTGTAAATATTTTACAAATTTGCAAGTCTGTTTATACATTTGTGGATCCGTTCATGCATTTGTAAATTTGTTTATGCATTTGTGGATACACACACTCAAATATTTTGCTACAATATAGCTCCATATAAAATGACACACCGGGATATGTTAGATATTATTCTTTTGGAGGAGGAAGACATCTCTTATTTTACCTCTGACTGGCCTTTGTTAGTTTTTCTGACATTATCTGCAGGCAACAAGAAATTGGCAACAGACAGAGAACTAAATTTCAAAATGTTAATTTTAAAATAACATCAGGAAACATTTCAGTTTGAGAACATGAAGTCAGAACTGCATTAGGTTTGAGTCTCTGGGCTGTGTATAAACCTCCCTGTGTTTTCTCTCTCTTCACAGTCCAGTGCCTAAGGACAGAGATAAGTTCTACTTCAAGCTGCGACAGGGAGTTCAGAAAAAGGTTGTGGTTTCAGTCCAGCAAATGTGCAACAAGGAGCTTGGCATCGAGAGGTGAGGACACACTTAATACACTTGTTAGATTTCTCAGATGGAATAATATCTTTTTGTTTTGATTTTTATGATTGATTTAACTTACACTTTGGACAGTTATCTACTGTTTTAGCCTTTTTGGTCCTGCACTGCAGCAGCTGGGTCACCTGAACATAGCTTAAGCTTAACAAAGTAGTGTTCAAAAAAACTTTGGATATACACACAGCTCCCAAATCTCTTACCTGGATTTCACTCTCATTGCTATAATTAATATGACCGTTTGAGAGACTATGTAAGACAACTTACTTTTAAAGCCATGACGCAAATTTGCATTTATGAAAGTACAGCAGAAAAAAATCAGACACCACACGGACAATGCATAATGAGAGTTAAACCACATTAAAAGAGAAAACTAACAAACTTTAAATCATTTTTAACTTCCTGCAGTCTCCTTCATTTCAAAGTTACAGCAGCACCAAAGAACTAGGTCATCTTTATCTCTTCATTCCTTCACCTCACCTCCTATCAGCGGGAGACAGAGACCTGTTCTCTGTTTTATTTTACCGCCAGTGGAAACCCTATTGTGTTCAGTAGGATGGATACAGTTTGATTTATTAGATTTCTAAACAGTGTAAGAAAAGTTTTGTTGAGATAAACAGAAACCTTTTACTTGAAGGTTTTATAAACAAACTGTTTTTTTTTTGCATTTAAATTTCATAAAAGCAATGCTGCCACTAGAAATGCAAACTTATGAAAGTAATCTATTCCTCGGAGACAAAACTATTTGATTTATGTGCGATGGACTGTGGGATTGAATCAAATATATTCTCCTTGAAATATTGTAATAAGTTACACAGTAGTTTGCCTGCATGATCTCTCTGTTTCTACCCAACCTTTTTTCTGTATGAGAGCAGACTAAAACTCTGCAGTGGAATTGATTTATGAGCTGACCTCCTCTGTCTCTCATCCAGGTGTTTTGGGATGCTACTGAGTCCAGGACAGAAGGTGTGCAACAGCGACATGCATCTTTTAGACATGGTGAGCAAAACCCACTTTGATTCCTTTTAAAAGTTGTGCTTCTTGTTAGCACATCAGCCTCGTCTGGTTGACAGACCCGACCAAGTGGTTCTCTTCTTTGTTTGTCTTCCTGCTCTTGTGCGTCACATTGATAATTCACAGAACCAGAATTTGGTTGTAATTGACTCAACTACAAATGTAATAATCCACAGGAGTCTATGGGGAAAAGCTCTGATGGGAAAGCCTATGTGATCACAGGAACGTGGAACCCCAACATGGCCGCCTTTCAGCCTCTGAATGAAGACACGCCTAAAGGTGAGGAGAGGCATCACACTCAACATGATTTACTGAGACATAACTGTTGAATACATTACAGAATAACAGAAAAACATGAACAACTGTACAGTTGCATGTCCAAAGCAAACCTGGCACCATAATTAAACAAAACTAACTTGGTTTGAAGCATAGTTTTTGAGTGTTTGTGCACCTGATTTGCAGCATTTTTCACTGTGCTGTGTGGAACCTATCAGTGCAGAATTGCTGACCGTTCACATGGAGGATTTCTCATTTTTCCCCCATTTATTTATGTCACAAGTATGATGTCTGACAGCACAGAACTCAAGGTTATGTTGGAAAAATGCAGTGCCAGCACTGGCGGGTGGATGTGATAATTGCCTCCATTTCTTCTCTTGCACAGCCATGTCCCATCTCTGGACTTATAAAGTCCCCACACGTTGGAGTCCAGACATGTTGTGTCAGGCAGCAAAGAGGACCAGTTTATAGACAAATATTTATGAGTGAGAAAGAACAGAACTGCTATGATGGGTTTGTCTTATTCAGTTTACCTAGTTGTTCTCTCTGGTAAAGTTCAGAGATGGTCTTCTGCAGACCTTGGTTGTAATAAGTTGTTATTTGAGTTACTGTTGTCTTTCTATCGTCTCGAACCAGTCTGTTTTTTCTCCCCTGATCTCTGGCATCAGCAAGACATTGAGTTGCTGTCATGTGATTTGCTTATTAGATATCTGTGTTAATGAGCAGCTGAACAGGTGTACCCAGTCAAGATGCCAGTTAGTGGATGTATTGCCTTAAGTAAAGAAAGCTTGTAAACATAATTGGACCTGAGGTTTTCTCAGGAGAGGGTTTGCTTTACCAAATCTATTACTGCTAAGACATTACAGCACTAGACAACTTGCTGAATTGGAGACTCTGAAAGGCAAGGCTGTCAAGCCAACAGGGGTCTGGCAGTCCAAACCTCTTATTACTCTAAAATAAGAAAGTGACAATTGCTCCACTAGAAAACTACACATAACTTTGAAAAGCAAATGCCACTAAAAGGTTGAACTTAAATCTGCAATTCTAATGTAATAGAGTCACCTTTTTTTAACCTTGCAGTTATAAGCATGTTGCTGTGATGTAAGAAGAAGACAATGTACTTCTTTAATCATTCAGGGTCTATTTTTTTTTATTGTTTTATTGACTCTAAATATTTCTTTCACACTTGTTCAGAGTTATTATTTCTCCACAAGTTACTCAATGTTATAATGCTTTTCAGGGTTAAACTGATTAATATTCTTTTGTGAAAAAAAAGTCTTTGTCTGTCGGTCCCTATTAAGTTTCTTCTCTCCTCCCAAGTGATCAGTTGATTCAAACCCTCTTTTTTTCTTATTTCAGTTGGGTGAGCTCATCTAGCAGGATGAACTTTCCCACCCAACAAAGAAATTTGCACTTAGTTGTAAAGTTGGAGTCCTCTGTGTTTTGCCCTTATCCACTAGGGGGTGTAGCGCCTCCACAGGATACATGATGAGCATTTTTCTGTGTTCTAGAGGAAGTCTGTCAGATAAACTGATTGTTTTACAGAGGATCTTTAAACTCAAAGTCAACTCTGCTGTTTTTTTAACTGATGTGTTTCAGTTTTTGGCTTGGTGATCGCTTCAACAGCTGATTACACTTAAAATGTTCTGCAGTGAAACAAAAGCTATCATTGTAATATTAACCAATGATAAAATAAGTGGTCCTCTGTCTCTGTTACCTGATGGATTCATATAAATCCTCATCCTCAAGATGGAATTTTTGCTCTCTCTTGTGTTTTTTGATCCAGATAAGCAAGTCTACATGACCGTCGCAGCAGACCTGGTAGTCACTGAAGTGGTGGAGCCAGTTCGCTTCCTGATGGAAACTCTGGTCAGGGTTTATCCATCAAACGAACGCTTCTGGTACTTCAGTCGCAAGACCTTCAGTGAGATGTTCTACCTCAAACTCAGACAGGTAAATAAACCATATTATAAACAGTGCTTTGACTGCTTGGTAAACAAATTGACTGTTTAATTTCTGATGTGTCTGCAGTTTCCAATTGTCAACTATTGGAGCAATTGCAGAAGTTTGTAATTCTGTGTTTTGTGTTACTTATGAGTTTCCTCACAACTTATCTGTTCCCCAAAAGAGCAAAGGAAGCACATTCATGCGTCTTGCATCAAAACAAGAACACCCACCCTGAGTAGTTTCCGCAAGTGCTCAGAAAAATACAGTAAAACTGTAATCTCCCTTTCCCCTTCTGAAAAGCACATCTCCTTTAGGAGGCCGTGGGGAGCTGCTGAGGCAGTGGAGTGTGGGGAAGCTTTGGATTGTAGGAAGCTAATAAGAGGCTCTGTCTCATTATTGGCAGTGTGGTAATTAACAGCGGCGGTCTGACTCGTACGCCTGATTGCCTCTCTAGTTATCTCCTCTGTACGGAGGGAGAGTGTTGGACTGGTGCTGTGGTTAAGAGCTAATTAAAAGATAATATTGTGTGGAGGTTTTTGTGGGAGATGGCAATCAGAGGTGATACACACACAAAATGAAATATGTAGTCCCATTGTGTTATTTTGCCTAAAACTGTTATTAGCCAGCAGCAGTCCCAGGGAGTCGTTATCTGTGCTTTGCCAACTTCTCAGAATGTTTGCTGTGTTCTCTTCTCTGGAAAATGGATGTGGTGCGCACTTTACTGGGAAACTAACCTGCTCGTGCTGCGGGCTAGCTGCTCTGTGTCAAGTTGGGTAGATTTTAAGATTGAGTCCTCGACAAGATTTGCCAGTCCAAAGGAAATTTGAGAGTCAGATGAAGTCAAAGTCACAGAACAGTGAAACGAGCAACACAACAGAGCTACAAACTGAGTAAATACATGAAAATGCACTTTTTGAAACAATGAGTATTCAGAGTAATGAGATGGTGGAAAAAGGCCACAAGTGGCTCTGGGAATTACTTTCGCTGTAGTATTGGCAGTTATGATGAGAGCAAATAGGAAAATATATGATGAAATACTGCTGAAACAAAAATGATATTTTATTTAATTATAGTAACGAAAGGAAAGGAGTGTTGCCTATTAAGTCATTGAGCACATGAAGTGGTAGTTGAAATGAAAATCAGAAATGTCCCTGATTTCTTTTTTAGCCAAAAGAAATATTTTGAATTCAAAGTAATGTAAATGGAAGTGTGGATTTTATTTCCTCATCTTTGAACCTCATTTCCATTCCAAAGAAATGTTTCTGCAGGTGTGCTCATTCATTTTTCTCTCCAGGCTGGTGAAATGTTTTGTTGTTATTCTTAAATTGAACGTTTCTGAATAATTAAGTGAGAATTTGGAATTTTTTTCTACAACTTTCTTCTGAATTTTTTCATCAAAGCCTGGATGTTGACTTTTCCCAACTCAAATGTAAGTTTCAGAAATTAGACTTTCTGTCACAGACTACTTCCCTAAAAAACCTAAAACCAAAGGTTGCGTTTCCATGTGCCTGTGATTTATTTCTTTTACTGTTTTCCTAATATAACCAGCAGAAAAATACTTCAAGTGGCCAAATAATTTTCTCTGACTATACATGATCCCTTACTTTGTATTAATCTTGTTAAATAGATTAAAGAGACTAATTGAGAAGAACCTATCGCTGTAACAGTAAAACAGTTTGCAATAGAGCTTTGAATGCACTATTGTTGTTTTGTAGAGTAAAGTGGTTTTCATGACAGAGTAAAGATTTTGTAGAGAAAGCTTTCTCCATGGGTTTCTCGAAAGCATTGCCTTTTTGTCCTCTGTCATTTTGTTATAACTCTTCCTTAAATGTTTTCTCCAACTATGAGGGTTTTCTCCCACAATTTAATCATTTCAATTACTGGTTTGTTACTTGAGCTCTCTCAGATTTTCTTGAAAAACAGTCCAGGCTTGAAAACCTCTTCCAATTTGTGCTCCCATCACTGATGGCAGTAAGTCATTAGACACTGTGAGCGCTGAGATCAATGCAGCTCACTGATCAATGTTTACCTGGTGGAGAGGAGAGGCTGCGGCTCCACAGTGACTGAATTGACCAGAAATTAACATCAGTAGCTCATGGCGCTCAAGGTCAAGTCCGCTCGTGCCTATGATTAGCATGTTTCTGCTGTACATTATGATGGATTTAAATAAAAGTGGAAAGAAGACCAGAGACATCAAACTATCGGCAGTACTTCTGTTGATTGCAAGTGAGGCATGTACTTGGATTTTGTCTTTTCTAAGCTCTTGTTTAATGATAACTAACACAAACTTCTACACAGAGATCAATGCAGGATTTATTTTTCAATGAGGAGCACAAAGAAAAAAAAGACTGCTCAGATTTTAAACAACTTGCTGCTGCATGAATAAGAGCCCAAAAACTCTCACCTAAACTCTCACCTCTGCTGGGCTGCAGGAGGCTCTATGAGGCAGGTGGTACCTCTTTCTTGCTGATCCTCATTGCAGGATCCTTTTCTTTTCCTGGTGTCATGTGGTGGGACAGTGAGCTCTGGCCTGACTGATGAGGTCAGACAGTTGGCCATTGTCAAGAAGAAGACGGTCATGTTGATTGCCTTACTGAGATCAAACCTCAATGCCAATCTCCTACTGACATAATGGTACCTGCACACGGGGACGGCTGTCTGTCAGTGATAAATGAGGATGGATGGTGTGCTGGTTTTAAAGAGCCCAGAGATAGTCAATGACTCCGCTGTTCATTTAGCTCTACAATGTAATCTTAATGTTGCAAAATTTCACAGGATGATTATTCGCCTCCCAGTTTTTCTGCCAGTCTCAGAATTGTCCAAAAAGTTTGTATAGCTAAGAAAGTTTCTTGGAAGGGAAATAAACATCTTCATATGCATGTTATCATATTAATAAGGTGATAACAAGAAAAAGAACAAGTCAAATTTTGTTCAGATGAATTAATGAATTTTGATAATAGATGATTTTTTTTGTCATTTTTGAGCAGTTTATGCACCCCAGATCCCTCCTTTTTAGAATCAATATTGCCTTTCTAAGTGCTTTTGGTGGTAGATGAAGACTTCCAAGTTTTTAGCTCTTAACTGGACAAAGACGCCATTTGAAGACCAGAAAGCTGGAAACCGGAGTTGAGCATTTTGATAATGGTCATTTTTGCCACAGCTTAAATGCTTTTTGGTTACTTCAACTCAAAACCATCATTGAATCATATATTATTGGATGTTATGATTCTCAGGTTAAAGTTAATCAGTTATTCTGAATTTATATAGCTACTATACCGGTCATCTGGATACACTTAAGAAATATGCTCCATGTCATACTATTTACAGAGAACCAGCATCAAGACAGGGTAAGAGCTAGCCCCCTCTTACAGGCAGGTCTTAGTCCATAAAATAACACAACATAACACAACATATCATAACATAACATAACAAACCAAACACAGAAAACAAACCAAACACCAAAAACAAAACCAAACACCAAAAACAAAGCCAAATACCTAAAACAAAACCAAAAATAAACAACAAAAATAAACACCAAAAACAAACACAAAACCAAAACCAAAAACCAAAAACAGTGGCAAGAACGATCTTCCTTTTAACCTCAAGCAGAACCAGAGTCATGTTAGACAGACATCTGCTGAGAATGTGAAGGGGTTGGAGAGAAGGATGGAAACATGGAGGGTGATGCAGAACAGCATAAAAAAACATAAAAAACAATTCACTCATTCAAATCCATTCAGATCCACACATAAAGTATCATTAATGATGACGAAAGGGTGTGCACTGTTTCAAGGAACTCTGGTTTAATGTTAAGAGACAAGTTTCAAGTGGCATGTAACATATGAACAGTATTGTTTTGTTTGCCCTACAATTCAAGAATCCTTCTAATGGTACTTTTTTCCTCACAGGTAAAAAAAATCTTAATTTGTCTTACTTAATCCCTCTCAAAGTTTACAAATGTTTGCATTTCCTTCAGATATTAAAACGGTCTAAATGTGTGTTTCTGTGTTCATTCAGCAGGCACCAGAGAGGCAGGGTCAGAGCGATGCCGTGTTTGAGGTGGTGAGTCTTCAGAGGGAGGCCGAGAGAAGTAATGAAGGACAAGTGTCTTCACCTACTGAGGAGGAGGAGGCTGATGAAGGTATAGGTGTTTCTCTCCCTGCCTTGTTTTTACAGTTACATGGTTTTCCACCGCTCAATTCCACCATTTGTTTATGTATGACATATACAAATTATAAAATTGTACTAATTACTCCCAATTCGCACAAATTCTTTTGAACTTAGTAAAGCTAATAAGGCTTTTCTCTGTCTGAACATTATTGAGACACATATTTTCATCAGATTGCTCTCAGAACATACATACAAATGAACTATTTTTCAAAGAATTAAAATGTGTGTAGAATTATCATGTAATACATACAGTACAAATGCCACGGCACACATGAACCAACACTAAGCATAATTTGTCTATAAAATGATGTTTGATCGAAAGATGAGATCCTCAGAAGCTCAATATCAGAAAAAACAGATATCAATTTAAACATCCCTATCTATCAAAGAAAACAGAATTTCTTTTCAGCACATCCTGTCAGAGGGGGGGCATTCACTTTACGTGTTTTCAACCGTTTTTCTCTTATGTTCTGAATTTGAGGTTGAGTAACCCATAGACTTGCAGAAAGGCCCTGTCACAACCACACATGTACTGTTTACACATTGACTTGTATCAACAGTGAAATGTTATTTTGTTCAGGCACATAAACACTGTGGGAGATGTATGTCTGTGATTGTTCTGAACTTGCTGAGGCATGTCTAAGTGAGTGTGACATGCTATGTGATAACAGCAGAGTGGATTGAGTGTGTGTGTGTGTGTGTGTGTGTGTGTGTGTGTGTGTGTGTGTGTGTGTGTGTGTGTGTGTGTGTGTGTGTGTGTGTGTGTGTGTGTGTGTGTGTGTGTGTGTGTGTGTGTGTGTGTGGTAACAGCAATGACTGTTAGCAATATTGCAGGGGTTTTTGATACATATCAGTGTGACCAGTTTTTCACAACTCTTATTGTTGCTGTCTCCTCTCTTGTTGTGAAGCACTTTGGGCTTCCTGCTTTTGAGTATGAAAGGTGTCATATCAATAAAGCTGAGTTGTGTTCTTTACAAGCAGAGCACCAAGAACCAAGTGAGTTTATATCAGCACTGGGTCACAAATAAACCAAAAATAGCCTAAATCTGTTTATATAATATAAATGTACCAGTATAAAATTGTGCACCCCAACAAATATTTCCAGTAGTTGGAAATGTTGTTAAATATGAAACAGAATCCCTCAAGCGTGGCTAGTTATGTCTGAAAGCCCAAGCAGAGTGGGTTTTTTCCCATTTGCTCCTGGGGTTGGGTGAAACTACACCAATATTAAAAGTTTAAACTCTGCCTGTTCCAAAACCTGACCCAGTTTCAGCTCAGGACTGACATTTTACTGAGCTATTGGCCTAGTTGTGCAAGTGTGGCAGCATTGTACTGGTTGAGATTTATATGGTACAATACATTATCTTAGTTAGGATGGAGGTACACAGTTTATCAGCCATTAAGCTTCTCCCCTATTTTATTAAAAGGAGATACAAATGTCTGTATCTTCCTTAATGCATCTAACTACTGTAGACTATTAACCTCAGCCAACCAAATGCATCAGCTTGGAAATAAAGTTATTTTCTAATAAAAAAAAAAACCAAACCTGACATTAAAACTTTTTCAGAAAAAATGTTTCAAAACTAAGTTCCACTGAATCATATTCATCCCATTGTACTGCTTCTTTTTCTTCTTTATCACTCCTCACAGCCCTTTACTTATTTCACCTTGAAGCGCTAAAAGGTATTTGAAGAGTGTGAGGCAGAAATTATCTCTTTTATGTGGAGATGCCGACTTGCCAAAAGTCACGAGTCAGCTGCCAAGGCTGCAGCTGATGGCTTTCTTCTGGCATTATGGGAAATATTCAGTGGGCTTCTTTTTATACCCCCTCCTTTCCCCAAGTGCTGGAAATTGGAGGCGCTCAGGGCCGTGGAGCTGGAGGTCAGCCTCATTGTATACAGGAATGAATACACTCGCAGAGTAGATGCTTCTATGCATGCACTCACACACACGCACATGCACACACACACACACACACACACACACACACATGCACACACTTATTCTGTGTGGATGACTTTTCTATTCTTTTGTGAGAGCTACAATGTGGAAGAGATGCCTAAACCTGAGTCTCTCTTTCTTTCCTTTGATTTTCATTTCACAGGATGCCTTGAATGTCGCTTATAGTGTTTCTTCACATGTCATGTGCACATGCCACATGCTCAGGATCCATATACATACTCTAAGAGATAGCAATGATTTACGTGCCTAAATTTTCATGCTTTTATTTTTCTTTTAAACTATTACCACATATTTTTAGGACTATCACACAATAAGAAAATTGATTGATGTAATGCTGTCAAGGAGAAGGTAGAGGTTGAAGAACATAAACAAATTAAATGTGGGTTAAATGTAAGAGGTAGAGCATTTTCATACCAGCAGTCAGGAATTTTTGCTTACTTAAAGTAGACAAAACCAATCTACTTGGCTTTAACATCAGAGCGATCCTATTTGAAAGTAATCCTACAGTGAATGCTCAGCCCCTCTCCAGATTAAAAGGTAACCGTAATGGCTCTCGTCTTCACAATTTCTTTCATCACCTGGTAAGTTGGCAGTGGCGTTACACTCACGCTTCCTCGCCACGTGGCCTCAGCCAATCTGAGGACAGAGGCAGCAGCTTTGTGCTGGGTCTGATCCATTTGAAAGGGCTCATCAAGCATTTATAAAGACCTGAAAAGCTCCTGCTGGGGCTCTGAGGATGTATAGGAGCAGCAGTGCATTCAGCACAGAGGCTGCATGTTCAAGGAGAAAGTGTTATGGCTCATTTATGTCAGGTCTTCAGCAGGAATCAATGATGACTTTCACACTTTTGAGGGCTGTTTCTGTTTGGTGTCATTGTTACATCATGGAAACATAAAACCAAACTGTCAAATCATTTTTTAGATTCCCTGGCATAAAAATGGGTTCTTTTTCTAACAAGGTTTACGTGGCTTTTATGTTTTTGGCTTTTGATGCACTTTATATGAACTTACCCTCCATTACTACTCAGGAGTACAAAATGTCACCCTGTTGCTGCATCAGCGGCATCACTCTTTGAAAGGCTTATATTTTGCTTTACTCTAATACCATCCATCTTTTATACAGTCTTAAAATATTCAGAGTTCCCAAAATGTCCCTAAACTACTCGGATAAGCTGCCTGCTTGTACACAAACAACCTAGTTTTTCATCCTGACTTCACCTGGAATATTTCCTACCAGACCCAGAGTTTAATTTTCAGGTTGTTGCTGCTGTCTCTTTAAGGCTCCCGATCCAAAACCAGAACAATAAAGATCATCAACAATAAAGCATTTCAAAGCACATGGAAAAATGAACGAGGGAATCATTAGTTTTAAACCTGGAGGAGATTGTGCAACATTACAGTGTCAGCACTGCATCATGATTACCAGTACATCTGCTGGACATACTGTGTGAATCTCTGTGTGGACAGTGTGTGATTGTTTCGTGGGTAGTCTATGTGTAGGGATCAGTTCATCTTTCCAGCAGCACAGCAGGCCAGACAGTCAATTAGTGCTTTTGCATCTAAACACAAGAGGATTGCTGTGCTGATTGCCTCTCGTCTGCCTCACGAACTACCAGACAGAAGAACAGCAATAATGGAGAGTGTGGGCACTGTAGAAACACTCCTACGTTTGAGTGTGCAGCATCAATATTGTAACAGTTTAGTTTTAAAAACTATTAATACATGCTTGTGGATGGACAGTATGCCTTCTTGTAGAGAAGTATAATGTCCCTGAACAGCTGATTAAACAGTTTTAAGACCTTGTTCTGTTCTGTTACTTCAGAATCAAAAAAACTTTATCCCCTAAGGGAAATTTCTTAATTACTTATTACTTGCTCAGATTATGAAGACTGATCTATTTTTACCATAATTGTTAACATCTGTTTGCATTTGTGTTCCTTGCAGATAGTGACAGTGAAATTTCCAGTGGGACAGGAGACGTTTCCAAGGACTGTCCTGAGAAAATCCTTGAGTCCTGGGGGGTTATTTTGAACAGATGGTAAGGCTTCAGAAAACCCTGAAAGACTGAGAAATCCATAACATAGTAGTCAAGGGGAATGGGGTTATGTTTTAGAAACAGGAAAATGACAATCAAGGGAAATTTGGAGAGTGATAGAAGAATGACAATATAGTTCAACATACATATATAAGACATCATCCAGCACTGAAGTGCACACATTTGTGGAATTCATGGAAAGATGTCTTTCAGCTTCACATTCCCCCCTGTCTCCTTGCTGTTCCTCCAGAGACAGGAAGCAAAGTAATTTATAAAAGCATTGCTACATATAGCCTCAATAAATGCATTTTAATAAGCTTTATGCTTGGTTTCAAAGAGCTGACACTGTGTTTGTGAAGTGCATGATGTTTCCTAATGTGAGAGATTTCTTAAACCTTGCCAGTGTAGTGATCAATCCTCTACAGGATTTTTCTTGGTACTGTAGTTACCACAGTAGTGGAAATTATTATGTCCTTATTACCAAATTCATGATGACATTTTACAAGTTGGGTAGTACTGTGATTTATTCCATAGTTAATAATGCAGTCAAATGCTCTTTAACTGACTCTTGTTCTTGGTTTCTGAAGTTAATGTTGCAATCTGTGCATTTGCATGAAGCAGCTGCAGAAATTAAGAATGTAGCAGAAGTCTTTGGCTGAACAGAGAAGCCTCATTTGCAAATGTTGTATATGAATTAGAGACTAGAAAACTGGATGTTCACTCACTATAAATGAATAATGCATTCAGGTTATCAAAAAATTTATTGATCAAAATAATTCACTGTGCAGCAAGAGCCCATCTGCATTCTGTCGACTTTCCATGACTTCTTGTTATGCTTGCACGAATCTCACTTCCCTGAAAAAATAAAACATTAAGGAAGAAGGATTAGATCCATCAAACTACATGTCAAATTAGTGAGATAATACATAATTAATTATCTCTGCATGTTTGTGTCTATCAGGCATGGGAATCTGTCCACACGTCCAAAGGGTTTACCCTCGTTGGTTCGCAGTGGCATTCCTGAGCCACTCAGAGCTGAAGTCTGGCAGCTGCTGGCCGGTTGCCACGACAACCACGACCTGCTTGAGCAGTACCGCATCCTCATCACCAAGGTAAACACATGGGCACACACACTACTCGACCAGGGAGAGATAACTGATGATGGAATACATGTCCGGGATGTTTGCAGGGTTTTGACTGACAAATAGATGTGAGAGTATGTGAGTGTGTGTGCCCAACTTCACTTTCCAAACTTTGAATGAGGTTAGTTTCTGCTAAATTCTGTTTTTAAGCAGTAGCCAATAAAAACCCCTTTACTTTATGGATGAATGTGCTGCTACAACAACTGCTGCATGGTTTTTCCTCTCCATCTGTCCTGTGTTCATGCCTTTTTACTATCTGACGCTGAGGGTTAACTTGTCATTGAGCCTGGATGAGAGTAAACTTGGAAGACTTTGCCTTTATTTTCAGAGGGAACCATCATCCCTGATATTGTTGATGATCACAGCTGTTCCTGTGAACTGTGTCTTGTTGGAGAGCACTCTCATTACTCTGTGACATTTAGATGCATAACGTGCTGCAGCTTGTGTTTGCCTTTCGGTCTGACAGAGAGCATGCAAGCATTAGAAGGGAACACCTTCGGTGTTTACCTCTTGGACAGTGTTCACTTGTAATATGCATAATGTTATGTATTTTTCAACAGCCTGTTTGGTGGATTACATTCAGGGTAAAATGCAGGAAAACTCTTGAGGAATGACGCTTCTATTTGCTGAAAGGTTGCTCCTAAACCAGACTGTCCTAGTGACTTTCAATGACATACGTGAGAAATGTTGGCTGTGTATAGCTAGGCATGTTAGCCTTATATTGCACCTCATGATTAGGTAATGTTTTCACCAGAAGAGTTACTTATTATTATATGGATTATTAGTTGGAACTTTTCCATATTACAGCTACTCCAAAAAGAATGGCTTTAGAATGGCTTTCAACTTCATGTTAAATACTTAAATATCTTTTTCCTGTAGCACTGGGGTTTTGTCAGTAATTTCTAGCATGTCATAAATAACTGCTACAGCATTAGCATTTCACAAGTGACTGTCATGAGCATTACTGCTATGAACTGCTGTCAGCAGCTCAATTGCTGTCACTCTTGCAAGTGTTTTTAAATGAAAGATATATGCTGATACACTGCACAGGTTTTGACTTCAGCTTTTATGTGTGCTTTGCTTCATTTTTAAAAAAAAGTTTTTTGGCCCTTTTGTTATTCACTGGAGAAGAAAGGACAGTGGATGAAGTAGAAAACAGGGCCATTAACAATGGAGATAGTCTCTTTGATTTTATCCATCTGTGTCTGATACAGCTTCCTGAAGGAAATCATCGGAGGGAGCCATATTTGAAATGAGGCGGGCTTTGAACCTTCTCACTAACAGCTATACAGGGCCTGTCTGTCACTCAGCTGAGCTGCCCCTCTGATTGGGCAAACTTTTGATAGTAATACTTTGTAAACTGCCAAGTTAGAAAAAAATCCCCCACCCCAGTACAGTGTGTGCCATTGGGGAAACTGGCTGCTCAGATAAGAGACATTTTTTGTACCAGGCTTTAAACATTTATATTTTTGCTTTAGAAGTCATCTCTTTTGGCTTGGTGCGTATATGTTTCCCAGTATTTCCAGAGCCAGTCTCCAGCAGACACTCAAGTAACTGCATTTTTCTTTTTTTACACCTACACATTGCTTTATATTTTTAAACCAGAGGTTTCTGCCTGGGGGTGACATGCCAGGTGCCACAGGTTGTACTCAAGCATGATTCACCCACTTGAGGGCTTGCCTCATGGGGCACACAACCTCCTAGCTTCTAGGCTATAATGGCGTCCTGGCTATTTTTCTTATAAAAGCAAATCATTTGATCAGGGTAGGCAAATGCAGACAAGTAACTTTGAGCATGGAGAAATAAGGTAGCCTTGCTTAGTGTTCAAATGACTAGTTTCTCTCCTCTGATGCGTAAATAAGTCAAATCTGCAAACCCAGCTTCTCTTATAACCCACTAACCACAGCATGAATGCTGGAAATGATAACCGTGTTAGCATAATCCCAACACAGGGTTAACAGGTTACCCAACTAAATTTCCATATTAAGCCGGTAACAATGACAGGTGAGTAGAGATCATGAAATAATAGTAGATTGTATTTGTAAAATAAAATAAGGACAAAGCCCTACAAAAGCATCCGACAGTAGGGGAGGTGGTATGAAGACGCAAAGCAGACAGTGATTCTCACTTTTATTGATAATACAATAGCCTTTCTCTTTGCTGCACTGAAGCGAGGTAAACTACCTGCCTCGATCAATAAGTAGAGAGGGGGAAGGGGAGGATGGATGGAAAGGAATGAAATGAAAATAGAGAGGAATGTGGACCCATAAATAAGAGGTTGTAGTCACTGAGGGGAGAATCTGAGAAGAGGAATGTGTGTAAATGTTAAGAGAGCTGGCAGATTTCTCCCTTTTCTGAGCCACATATTTCTGGTTGTCTTTCTCCTTCTGTGCAAATCTCCCTCTTTGTCTCTCTCAATCATTCACTTTCTTTTACCGTCTTTATCTGTTTAATTAGCACATCTTTTCTTTTCCTACTCCCATTTTTTACTCTTACTTCATAAAGTCTTTCTTTACCCGCTCACATTTTCTTTTTTTACTTTTCAAGTCACTTTTCCTTGTCTTATTTGAGCAATGTTTTTCTAAGTCTCTGTTTCTCTTTTTCTGTCTCTTCCTCTCACTCTCTCATTACATAAGGCCAAGCCTCTGTGCTTCAGCTCATTTATTCTCATTCCACAGGCCAGGCCATGCCCACATCCTATGTCTTGCAGGAGTAGTGATGGTATTGATAGGCGGGTGGCCAGGCTATTAATAGCAGCCCCGAATGAATGGAACCGAGGGAAGATGGAGGAGGGTGGGATAGAGGGAAGAGAGGCAAATGACAGCAACAGCGGGGGCGACGTGGAGCTTATTAATGTCTGTTGTCTGGGCTCAGTGACGACGTTAATGCTGATTGAATTTTAAGTAATTGGACTGTCGCCCTTTTGGAGGGGGTATCGGCGTCATAAATCAGCAGTGTATCACCGAGGGGTTCTGGACGGACGTGTTAGTGACCCACAGCTGACAGGTGTTAAAACATGTCTGTGGTTTCTTATCTAAAAATGCACAACATAAATAGACTCAAGCATCTGTAAGGTTCTTTTTCACCCTGTTACGGAACAGGCTGAAATTCATTTTAATATCTTTTTATTACCTACTAAAGCATTTGAAGAATGGATCATTACTAAGTACTACTGTTATTTCTAAGTTGTACTAAAAATAATTCTATTGTAAGTGGCCCATTTGACAGTTAAATACAGAAGATGATGAGAGCGTCTTTGGTTAGGTGACTAAAGAAAAATGTCCTGCCATTTTTTTTAGTCTTGAATCCCCACTTTTAGGACAGAAAGAATTCAGTGATTAACCCCTTGATGTCTGTTGATGCGAATTTGCAACAGACCCCATCAGGTCTTGATGTAGCTGAAATGACCTTTTTATCCCGCTATTGCTTGTTGATTCATATTCTACACAAGGATTGTTTTGACTTCACTATGTCACAATAATTTGGTCATTTAAAAAAAAAAAAAAACTTAAAAAAAAAAACTAAAAAAAAACCCCAAACATTTTCAATTGATCTTATCATCTTCTGTCCATAAATTATTACTGGATAACAACTTTAAAACAATAAATTAATATCCATTCATCCATAAGTGGGAAAACAGGCAGAGTTTTCAGGGACCTGTTCCCACACACCATGGACCCTAAAAATTCAGGAAGTAATCTTATCAAAACAGCATGTCCCCTACCCATCTATATTTCATACTGTGCACTTTGCTACAATATCCCTTACCGTCACAGGCTGATGCTTGTAACACAGGAAGAACATGTCAAGACAAAAATAGAGAAAGCTTACAGCATGTCTTGTAAAACATGTTTAAGTTTTGTTGTCTGTCCCGTCTGGGAAATGTCATGTTCAGAGAGGATTTTTGTGTTCCTGTGTTTTAAAATGCATGAAGCCAGACAGCATGAGATTGTCAAGGTCTGCACAGATGGGAACATTCAGTGTGCTCTAGAATTCCATTTAAGCAATGGCAACCAAAGCCAATGATTTAATAGATTGATCAACTAACAGGAAACACTTTGAACACACTTTAAACACTCTTAATACTTTTTTTTCCAAAGTGTTAAACCTAAAATTAACAATCATCAGAGTCTTTTACATGCACACAAAGATTCATACCATTACAGTGTAAAAAGATGAGTTATTGATTGAATTCAGATTTGAATTATTATTATTGAATAATTTGACTGATTGATTTTATTCATTCTACTTTTAATTAAGATGTTGCTAACATGAGTATGATGCATGCAAGTTTGTGAACTCAAAGTGTCTGTAGGGTCTGATCATTTTAGTACCTCCTGTGCAAAAATTAATTAATGAAGAATTAAGTCTTATTCCAAAATATTTTTTTTGGATTACAGAAAATGCTTTGAGTCCCCTCAGCGAGGTCTATGAGGTCAAAACTACAAGATAAAAACAGCTCACTCAACATTTAGCTTCCCGTGGCCCATGGCTGTCTAGCATGATATCACAAATTGCCAGTGCCATGCTCAGTGTTACACTGCTTACATTTACAGTCACCACACACTGAGTCAGATTGCACTCTTTTTAACACACACATTATGGCCTTCGGGCACCTGAGACATTCAGAAATAACTCATTTCTGGGCTTGCACAGCTCTATGTTTCGGGTTCTGGTTGGAGGAGGTTTGTTGGTGACATTTGAACAACTTTTTCAACTCCCTAGAGCTGAACAAGCCCAAGGTGGCTGCCCTACTTGAATCCAATGGTTAAAACATTTCTCTGAGGACCAATTTTTCTCCCAGCACGGTGAATCAACAGAGGTCACTATTTTTCTGTAAGTGACACAAAAGCCACCGTGGGTTATAGGGATCTTAACTGTTTATGTAACTTTTCATTCCCCAAGTAATGTTTGTCCTCTTAAACCTTAACATTTAAGTATTTTTTTCCAGCACCATGCACTGCGCTACCCTGCTTAACCTACCCAGACATATCCCACTTTACCTTACGCTCCCTTCTTCTGACCTAGTTTACCCAAACCCTAACACACACACACCACTCTCTACTACAAACTACCCTACTTTACCCTACCTTATCCTACCATTCCTCTCATGCCCTACTCATCCTCCTACCCCGCTTTATTATATTCTACCCAAACCTATGCTTTTTTGTTATATATAAATAATTTGGCATTTGACTTGATGAGTCATTTGTGTTTCAGCATGATAAACTAAGTGTTAAATCTCAAACAGCTCCTTTTTTGTCACAAAATCCTATTTTTTATGTAGTTTCAGTTTTTCTGATGCCATCCCAACCACCCTTGGCAATGTGCCACCCCAGTGTTAATGTTTGTATACAGTGGCTCTGTCTTCTATCGTGGGTTAAAGCACATTTATGATCCACGAGGAAACATTTTAGCCCTTCTGTGATTGTTACTAGAGAAAACATATAAAAGTGTATCACAAGACTTATCTCTTTTTTTAGCTGTAATTGAATTCCTACCAATGACCAGAACCAACTAAGTTTTGGGCCTGAAAGCATGTCATAAAACCTGAGAGTACACTTTATCAGACCAGATACGTGAGCTGCTTTACATGTTGATGCTGAACCACAAGTGGGACGCCGCCAGCTTAGCAATGACATTCAACGTCGGTGTGTAATCAAAGGTAGCATCAACCATGCAGTCAGGCTGGAATAATAGTACACCCACGTCTGATAACACGCATACAGATACATGGAATACAATGTACATAAGACAGGCTGCCATGGTAACTGCGAGGACCTATGGACTACCTTGAGCTTGAAGTTGTCTCCATGACAATTCTGTGACTTCTTTGTGGCTTTACCCATGCCTCAGTTCATTAAGTGAACCATATTTGAATAATTGGAACATAGATGGATTACCAGCCAATTATGAACACAAATCATCAAGTTTTTGCTCACTAATTTTTTAACCTTGTGTTTGCATATGTAAGAATTCCAAACTGGTGTTTTAGAGGGATCTCTCTTCAGTTTTAAAGCAGTTTTTATGTTCAACATTAGAGAGTAAATTATTTTGGTTATGACAAAGAGTGACAAAGATGGACAATGCAAGTTTTTATTTTCTTACCGTCTTAAATTTACGAATTTACACACAAAACCACAAATCTCCCTTGGCATAAGATAGCTGTTTCAAGGGCTGCAGCAACAAGGGGTTTTTCTAGGCAGGTAGTTGTTTAGGCAGTTGTTTGTCATCACAGTTTTACTTTTTTACTTTTATACCACAATCTGTATTTGGGATGAAATAAGACTTTAAAGTTAACACCGTACTACTTAAAGAAAAAAATATACATGTACCCATGATAACAAGGCTCTTTCTCGCACAGGGGTTTTCACAATAACTGTACTGGAACTTGTGATTACCTAGACACATTCTACCAATTTGTATTAGTACAGCAGTGTATTTTTCCACCCACATTTATGTTTTAATCATATTTCATACACCTTATTATAGGTGCACATATGGTAGTTTTATGTTGATGTAAATAACTGAGAGGTAAGTGATGCTGATGTTGCTGACCTGAAGGACCTCAGGAGTCCTGCTTGTCAAACCCTATGGTCCTGTTGAAAAAAATGCTGATCAATGCAAAGTACATTTTTTGCACTGTAGGTCATCAAAGTGGTTCTCTAAAGATACAAGGTTCTCACCCACAGCTGAAAATATGGCATGCATGTATGCAACGATACACATTATGCACATATATAAACATCATTCCTGCAGCCTAGAGGAGTGCTCTTTTTACCAGTTTGAGATCTCCCATCAGTCATGGGTAGAAAAAAATCCCCTTGAGGTCCTGACGTCCTGTCAGTCACAGATTCTCACACAAAGTTGTGTACGCACAACACAGACAAAAACTCAAACACAAACCCACACCCTGTCCTCTCCCATCCTGCTTCATAGTATCTGTAGGGACCAGCTGCACTGCATGGCTGCAACACAGCCAGCCCTTAACAATATAGGTCTATTCACAGCACCCCTCCCATCTCAGCTCTGTTTGTGTCTCTATAATGCTGCCCTTCAGCTCCCATCACACATCCACAGCAGAAACCCAGCAGTCTTTAAGAGGACACTGCCCGTCTTGCACTGATTCAGAAAAGTCTAAATGAAAAAGGAAAACCAAATAAGATTTGCCATTTCTGTTAACTAAATTGCTCAATTATAATAACTTTGTTTTGTGTGTTTTTATCATAAGCAAGCGTGTTCGGTTCACATATTAAAACGCTTTAATCAGTAATGATTTTTAACTCAGATGGAATTTGACAATGCTGAGGCTGCAGTTGAATCACCTAATTTTATCTGACTTTTTGTTATTTTGCTAATATACAGTATTGGCTTTATCTGCCATGTGTGTACCAGCATAGCCTCACAGCCATGCTGACACTGATATGACAGCTTGGATTAAGGAGATACAGCCCGCAGTGTCTTCTGAGTCAAAACATTTCCATCTCTGTTCTCATTCTGACTGTAGCCTCACAGCTAGAGCCCCGCGCTACTTGGTCTTTTTTATTCAGAGTCGAACCAGCTTGTACCATTTAATCGACTAAAGATAGAGATACATTTGCACCTCCACCTATCCTAATAAGGGAAAAATATTGTGGTACAGCAGCAGGCTGTCTAGTCCCAAAAAATTAATTCGCAAAAAAAAAAAAAATTGAAAAAAACGTATAAAAATACTTTGACTTTACATTTAGATTTTTTAATTGTAAATTGCAGTAATGCCCTCACACAGTGTATTTATTGCATGTATTAGAGACCAGAAATATATCCAAAAGTGTGCTGCCAATGATTATTTCTTTTTGACTGCCTCTGATTGCATTCTTTTTTGTTATACAGGGCACGCAATTTATATTAGTAACTTAAGATAATCTTAGGTCTAGTTTAAAGTTTCCATCAATTAAATTTGTGCTGTCTGACATCGGGTCAGGGTCATAACAAGGAAAAAAAAGGTTTGAGGTTGTAAAAACAAAGTTATAATTTTACCAAATGTAATTGGAATACACTTTTGAGTTTCACTTTTAAGTTCAATCTTAAAAAGTTCTAAATTTACATGAATAGATATTTAAATGTTGTAAAATTTATGCAATCAATATAAGTTAACAAGTAAAAAAATCAAACATTTACAAGCCAGAAATAGGTTGCCATAGTAGACTTTGGTTAATCCACGTTAAGGCCACGTCACTGAATTTAACAGTTATACATTATACAGTTTGAAACCTAGCTAAAAAATATAAAAAAATGTTATGTTGTGGGTGTACTTTTCAGAAGTTGAGAAATTACAAGAATTTTCATTTAAATTGAATATTTTTGTATTTATTAAATAAAGGGAAAAAGACCTGTTTCAGTTTGAAAGAGAAAAAAAACCTATTGTCAAATCAAAAAAGTGTTTTGCAGCTGAGAACAAACATTGGTGACACATACATAATACCGGGCACTAACAGAGTGAACAGTGCATGTGTATGAGGTGTTGTAAATGCAAAAGGTTGTCGTGACCTGCATTTTGTACAATAGTATTCATTCTATAACTGCTTATTTGGTTTTTGTGAGTCTTTTCACAAAAAAAAATCCATGTCAAGTAAAATTGAGGCTCATATTGTTTCCACCCAGCTCGTTCACATGACAGAAGAGAAGCACATGATAACCTGACCTACATGGTGCAAGGACAATAGGAGCTACAGAATGATGAATATAAATATCTGAACCTGAGCAGTCAGACAGGTCCTCACCTTCATGCAGTATGAGGCTAAATGAGGATGATAGATGGTGATTTCAGTAGGCAGCCTGTCTTTGACCTTTAGCTCCTCTTCATCATGCACCTATAGAGATCCCAGTGTATGCTGTATACATGCTGACAATGTGCTGGAGGAGATTATGCTGGAGATATTCTTTCTGTGTGAGGTGGTCAACATAAATAGTTGTACCATGAAAGAGGGTGTATTCTGCTTTCTACATGCTGTGAGCTGAGACCTATCTTTACATTGGAAATGACTGTCTTCCCACTGTGTCTATTTCACGTTATCTGTGTAATATAAACCAGACAGAGATAAAATAATCTCAAGACCCACCTCGTATAGTAAGTCTTTATTGCAGAATTCTAAAAAGCTAGAAGAAACACACAGTTTATTACAGTCTTATTTGCCCTTAATTGAGTCCTCCAATTGTTTAAGTATCTAAATCAGAACCAGGATTTTATTTTATTTGGAAAACAGTGTCCATCCTCTGACAAGCTGGCAGCGTTATAAGCATTATAAAACTCAGGTAACACATTCTACGCTTGTGTTTCCAGTGATTCAGACCCTACCTCTCTAGTGACTTTAGCCTGAAAACTGGATCCATACAAAGCGTATCCTACCGTTGATAAATATAAATACTGGTCTCTGCCTGCTAAGCAGGTTTAGTGTTGGTCTATTGAAGGTGCTTGCCGAATGTTTGTATCCAGGCACTGAACCAGCTCTAATCTGCTCCACTACCCACATATTAATCCATGTCCCAACCCCCCTGGCGCAGGGACGAGATGATTGTCAGTCACTGGAGCCACAAAAGTAACTACGTTTTACCCTGGGGGCCAGTGATCCGACATTCTTTGACAACCAACCTCACAAGCAACAGTATAAAGTCCAGTCAGTCATTCTGAAGCTGAAGCACCTGATTTACACCTAGAATTACTGGTACTGCAGAGGAAGCAGATTTGCAAAAACAAAACAAAACACAAGAGGATGTGAAAAAACTAAACAAAACACAGGTCTGTAGTGCTTTCCAAATAAATCTGTATCCTTTAGTTGTCCTTGTAATCTGATTAAATTGCACAAATGTTACCTTCATGAGAGTCTTTTACCAAGGCTCTATCTGACAAGGGCATGGACAAAGTCGCAGTGTTGTGACACATGGGTTCCTGAAAAAAAAAAAACAATTGACATTTTTTCAATTAATCAAAACAACCAAAACTGAGAACTGCTTATTAAAAGAATAGATATATCAGAAGCTCGCAGATGACAGTCTCCAAAATGCTGAAATGCTGACTAATGCTAACTTTCACTTAATCTGGAAACAGAACAAGCAAAGAGGTAAAGCTGAGGTGGGTCTCAAACAGCTACACCTGTCTGTGGACTCAGCCCCACCCTCAGTTTTCACCTAATTGTATACCCGCTCCAAGCTCTAAGATCTTCTGATAAAATGTAGAAAGTCATCCCCTGTAGTTCATACAGTTTGCATCAACAAATGTGTAGCCCCTTCTTATCAAAATGAAGTGAAGACCATCTTTCAGGTTTCCAGCTAGGAACCCACTGACTTTATGTTGACTATTAAATGCCATTTAGACGGCATTTGATACACATGCTACCTGTTAGCTGGTCAACATTCAAGAGCAATGCTGACTACTGTATGCCTTCAAATTTTACATCAGCCTTTCTGTGACTTGTTGAAACAGATGAAAGATTTTTCAAAGAGACATTTCATCGATTTTTTTGGTGCTATCTTTTGATTGTGAAGCTGGTGTTTGGTTTCCCTCCTATTGATTTTTTTAATTGGTTAAGTGCTATACGATGCATGCGACAGGTATTGCATTCGTAAACATTGTTAGTTTAATGAGATACTCAGCCGATCATTTTTTTAACCTTCAGTATAGCTCTACACTCCTTGCTTTTGCTTACACATCACTGTTGAGACCCGAATCAGCAGCAGCAGCCCAGGGGGTAGACGAGGGTGGGATGCTGGGAAGCAGTAAAAGGTGAATCAGCCTCCACCTTTGTTTCCAAGTGGCCCCGCTGGCTTTGTTTTGGAGCAGAATGAATTATTAACGGTGGCCTTCTGGTCGTGTTTTTCATCAGTGTCCACCTCTGAAGGGAAAGAGCAGCACTGCTGAGAGATCTCCATTGACTGGCTCCTTTTATAGTGACAGCACAACAGTCTACTTAAACTTTTTGTAATCTTCACTGTGTTGCTTTTTATTTTTAGTTTCTTCTTTTTCCAACTCTGTGTCTGTTTTTCCATCACACAGTTTTTCTTCAAAGAGCAAATTAAACAACAGAGAAATTGATTTATGTTTTTGACAATAAAGAGCCTTTTTCTTACATGGCAGGCTTTTAGGATTTATTTTTTCTTTGAAAACCCAAAGCAAAAATTCTGTTGCTTTGATTTATTTCAGAACATTGACTGTATATTTGTATGGGCAGGCCCCTAAAATACTGCTTTGGTGAACACTGACATATCATGCCAAGGGATGTGAAGAAGCGATCATGCTCTTCCAATAACTAACATACATTTGTCTTCCAAAAACATGGCAAAGATCCCTCAGGTGGATACATTCTTACAGAAAAAACTTATTCTTGTTTTATTTTAAGAAGAAGAAGTTATTCAAGGTTCACTGACTTGTATTTCATTGTTTACTATGTTTTCCCTTATTGTTGAGCCTTGTTTCTGCAGTTTTTCATATTCATCAACAAATTAAAACTAAACTTGAAAGAAAAATGAAGATGATTGAAACTAAATGTAATGGCAGAAACCATACTTAGAGAAGTTCTTTTAGTTTGAACAATATTCCATCTATCATAATAGAAGAAGTGGGCTTTATTAGAAGCTTTACTGCTGCCAGTCACCAAGAGGAACTCCAAAGATTTGGCTGTATTTGGACTGTGTGTGTTAAAAGCATACACCTTGTGTTTTTGGGCTTTGTTAGTGTGGGAAGACAACAATAACACTGTGCTGTGGTTAACTTAGCAAACTAGAGATGGTCAAACATGTTCATCTTATCCTTTTTTGTTGCCCTGTTGTACATTAACAATACCAAAGGAAATTTTGTTTGCAAAATCTTTGTTCAAGGTTAAATGTATGCCAATGGCTGCATTAACAATGATTAAAAAAAAGATATTTTCTGGTGTTTTATTTTTTTTTTGCAGTGAAATAGGAATGACCTACCCTTTCCACCTGAACTCAAAAGTAAAATAGAAAAATATCAGTTGTGTATTAAAGATATAAAAACACCTACATATGACCATTATAATCTAAGTGAAGCAGCATAGTGCCAACAAGCCCAGTGTGTGTTAAGTGTTTTCATTGACTTGAAAGCTGTGTCATTAACAGCTGTTTCAAAGAATAGGATGAGCTTTGATACTCTGTCAGCTCATCATTCAGACATTGTTTGTGAATGTGTCTTTCTCTGTCAGGCATGTCTACTTTGTGTTGTGCAGACAGCATCTTTGGTTTGGTTTCAAATACCACTTTGTCCCATCCTCGACCAAATACTGCTATATCAGGTCATTAGATGTTCTCTGTTGAATATTGTAATGCTTTCCTTGTCCACCTGCTGCAAATAGACCTTGCAAGCTGCAAAGTGGTCTAACAGCAGCTTTTGTTGTTTTGTTTTAATGTACCTTTGAAAAAGCACCACCTGTCTGATTCTTTTACTTCTGGTCATGTTTACTTCTTTCAGAAAATCAATGTTTTTCTCTGAATAATCAAGACCATCCAGCTTCACAGGAGTAGGTGTTTGTTGTTGCTTTTTTACCACCGACAATGCTGTAGTGTTTCAGTCTTTGGTACCTCTCAGTGGATTAAGCCGTTAAAAAATTAGGATGATGCTAGAACAGGTATGTTGAAGTCCTCTTTTCTGCGAGTTTCTTCACAGTCGCAATTGGTATTTTTTTTTTCATTCATCATTCTGTTCCACCAATTTGCTGTTACTTGATCCTCTTTATCATTTGCTGACCAGAGGATGCTCCCGACTGGCCAGAATGCTGGGCAACTGTAACCAAGGGACAGGTATATCTGTGTTGGGCTATCAGCGCAATCAAAAATGAAATCAAGTGACCCGGAGAGACAAAGCAAGAGCCTAAATGAACATGAGACAGAGATGAACTAACCAGGTTAATAGGGAATGTCTTTCAAGTTCTTCTGAGGGTAGAAGTTCTGTTTATTAATTTAAACTATTAAATACTGCTTGTTGTTTTTGAGAGTGAAGTTTCAAAAGCACACTGAGTGTGAGTAAGATGTAAGGAGCAGTGAGTAAAGAGGAGCAAATGGGACCAACACAGTGGAAAAATAGGAAGAGAGAGGGAGCAGGGGGCTTTAGTTAATAGAAAACAGACTGTGAGAGATAAGTAATATGTAAATAGGAAATGTATCCAAATTTACCTCTGGGAGAAAGCCAGTGTGAGGGACAGCATAATGTGGCAGGAGCCTCAGGTGCAGCTGGGATGGGGGGAGGCGGGGCAAGAAGCTGAGGGATAGGGAGCGAGAAAATGGGAGGGTTTGTGTGTATGTGTGTGTGTGGAAAGAGAGAGAGACTGAGTGTGCAAGCTAGAGTGATCATGTGGAGAGGGAGGGAGAGAACGTGTAAGCCAGTCACAGCATCTCTCCTTCACACTGCACCAGGGCTGAGGGACTCTCCGTCCCCTCGCTTCCCCTCGCTGCAGTTTGAAGTCATTTCCATCAGCGCAGTCATCTTTTTTTGTCTTGCTTCTTATTTGCCGCTTTTGACAGATGCCTTGCCTTCGTTCTTCACCCTTTCTCAGGATCTGAGGATTTATTTATTGAAAATGTGGCTAGACCTGTTTAACGGAATTAAAAGGAGGACGTTTGCAGAGGACGGTGCATAAAACTGGGACTCTG
This sequence comes from Halichoeres trimaculatus, assembly GCF_033239565.1. Classification (NCBI taxonomy): domain Eukaryota; kingdom Metazoa; phylum Chordata; class Actinopteri; order Labriformes; family Labridae; genus Halichoeres; species Halichoeres trimaculatus. Next base: position 12,833,278 of record NW_027437182.1, on the reverse strand, counting down.
ACTGGGACTTTGTCTTCTCTTTATTTCGCCACAGTGCATTCCCCTTTTGTCGTGCTGCCAGTTTATCACTCAGGGGGTCGAGTAAATTGTGAGAGGAGTTGTAGGACCCCATATATCAATAACAAAACCTGTTCAAGTTATAAAATCTATTGTTACATCAAGCATCGAAAGAGACGGCACTCAGCCTCTCTTGGATTTTTTTCAGAATGTAACGGCAAGATTAGAAAAAACAAGTTTGAAGGATGAATTAGTGGATTTTGGATTGATCTGGACACCCCTCTCAACAAGCATCTTCCACAGGATTGCTGAGGAGCCAAAGTGAGCGGAGCGCTGAGTTATTCAGCTGGCCTCTCATTGCTCCAGGAGAGTCCTCCTACCTATTTGCATGGAAGTCTGACATTCAACATGTTCATCAGCTGCTGGATCTTTACATGTGTTCATCTTTCACAACTTGCAGTCCAGACACTGAGAGGCAAGTTTGATTTCGGACACTTTGAATCATTTTTTATGCCAGTAGTCATCCAGATATTTGACAATCTTCTTTTTCTCTGTATCTCATTTTTTTCCTGGGGACGTCTAGTAAACACATTTTCCCCCCAGTGCCATGTGTGCTGAGAAAGCTGTGACATTATCTCCTGCGGAGATCCCCATGTTGTTCTAGTCTGTGTCTGTGTTTTGATTCAGACAATAGCTGGGCATACAGGGGCTCCGGACACTGACCAGAGGACCACCAAAATAAGGGAAGCCTGCTGTTACATAGTAAACACAGAAGCACCAGTGGCATAGTGAATTGGATTGAGGGGTTGAAGACAAGGGATGGATGTAGTTTTTCACTCAAGACTTTAGTGCAGCTCAAGTGGGACTATTTTTTTTAAATCCAAGCAGTTAGTGCCTGAAGTATTTTCTTTTCAACTGTACTAAATAATTCCAATTCGTAAATTGGTAGAGGTCACAGATCATTTGGACCTTCAAGCTTTGACCTCTTCAGATGGGATTGTCTTCTGTTTCCAATGTGCTCTTTCTTTGTAAGAACAGATTATGCCCTCAGCCACCCGGTGGCACCCCGTATTAGAACCAGGAGATGAGGCCAAAGACTGGCAGGCAAAGCAGTACTGAAATTCACCCTTTGGATGGATGCTGTCCATCGCAGAAAGCGCTGCTCTGCCCGAGGTCTACTGGAGGGATACAGCCCGTTGTCCTCTATCACTGACTGTTACTCGCCTGCTACTTTCACTAGCCATGAGTGATTGGAAAAGGAGAGTTAAACAGGTTGTCCTACCCTCCCAGAGGCTGTATTGATTTCCCTCCACTCAGTCTTCATTTGATTGAAACTCAGCTATGTGAGCGTAAGGTGAAAGAGAGACTGAGTGTGATAGAGAGAGTATTGAGCTCCATTGACCGTGGGAGGCTGCAGACACCCAGTAAAGAGCGGGTGGGGGGCAAGCGGTTCTCTAGTTTCAGGCCAGCTGCCTTATGGGTGACCCACCACAAACCTGACCCACCTGGATAGTACCCAGAACAATGAACAAGTCTGAGCTGACAACAGACCCGGTGCTCACTGCCAACAGCAGCTTCTTTCCTGGCAGGGCGTCCAACCACTCTTGCCCCTTAGGCTGGGGGCTGAATGAAGGCCTGGAGGCTTGCGTCCTGGAGACTGCTGTCATTGTCCTCCTGACAGTGCTCATCATTGCTGGGAACCTGACAGTGATCTTTGTGTTCCACTGTGCCCCTCTACTACATCACTACACAACCAGCTACTTCATCCAGACAATGGCTTATGCTGACCTGCTGGTGGGTCTTAGCTGCCTGGTGCCCACTTTGTCTCTCCTTCACTATCCAGCGAGTGTCCAGGAGCCAATCACATGCCAGGTCTTTAGCTACGTCATCTCTGTTCTAAAGAGTGTTTCAATGGCCTGCTTGGCTTGTATCAGTGTGGACCGCTACCTGGCCATAACTAAACCACTATCCTACAACCAGCTGGTTACACCATGCCGACTACGAGGCTGCATCACCTTAATCTGGCTCTACTCTAGTATGGTTTTCTTGCCCTCATTCTTTGGATGGGGTAAGCCTGGCTATCATGGGGACATTTTTGAATGGTGTGCCCACTCATGGCCCACCTCTGCCCTCTTTACAGGTTTTGTGGTGTGCTTGCTCTACGCACCTGCAGCACTTGTAGTTTGTTTTACATATTACCATATCTTTCGCATTTGCCAGCAGCACAACAGAGAGATCAGTGAACGGAGAGCACGCTTCCCAAGTCAGGAGATGGAGGCAGGTGAGGGTGGTGGTGGCAATGGAGGACATCATGGAGGACACGGACCAGATCGGCGATATGCAATGGTTCTCTTCCGCATCACAAGCGTTTTCTATATGCTTTGGCTGCCCTACATAATCTATTTCCTGCTGGAGAGCTCCCATGTGCTGGATAGCCCTGCCCTCTCCTTCATCACCACCTGGCTAGCTATCAGCAACAGCTTTTGCAACTGTGTCATTTACAGCCTGTCTAATAGCGTGTTCCGTCTTGGCATGCGTAGGCTATCACAGACCATTTGCTCCTTCAGCCACTGTGCTGCTGATGACAGAGACTTTGGGGAGCCTAAACCAAGGAAGAGGGCAAACTCATGCTCTATCTGAGAGGATAAATTTTACAGGGTGAGAAACCTGCTGAAATCTAAACATGGAGAACATCATCTGAATGAGCTTTACTGCCAGTTAACTTAAAGTTAATTTGGTACAGCTTGACTCAACATCAACCAATGTCTATTGTGTGGGCCTATCAGCTGGCACTGGGGACATTGCCTTATTCTGGATCAAGACCATGGATAAGGTCGATATGGAGCGTTTTAAAGAGATGGTTGCAGGTTAAAATGAGATAAGAGCCCTGGAATAACTTTTGTTCTGTGGTTGTGTGACTCATTTGTAGAGCAGATAGATAGGCTTTCAAAGTCTTAACATCTCATTTAGTACAATCAGTGAGTTCAGACATGGTAGGAAGTTAACTTAAAGATTTACAAATGTTTCTTCAGACAGAAAATGTGACCACAATATTTTAATCATGCTTAAATTTGTAAGTGTAAACTAGATTTATGTTCTTCTTAATGTCAGTAATTTTCTATGACTGTCATATACAAAAAAAATTAACCCAACACAAGGTTACTTCTCAAAATCTCATTTGAGGATTAAAAATGGGTGTCTGTCTAATTTAAAAAGGTTCAAACCTTAGAGTTGCTATACTGCCGATGAGGGACAGATGGTACGTGGCCCCGACTGTTTCAAAGTGAGTTTTGAGTCAATAACATGCTCAGAACAGATGAACAGCGAAAATGCAAAAAAATCCCAACTTTTTGTAAGAAGAGAGTTTGGCTTAATGCCAAAATGACAGATGGTTGTAAGTGGGTAAAGTTGTTTACAAGGACCTACCACAAAACATGGTACATAGTGTTACAAAAGCAAAGAATCCTTACACTGAAAAATGGCACTATAAAGATGCTCAACATCAATCAACAGAACCTATCATGTCTTTTGGGTATGAAAAAAATTGACATGTTAATTACCATTTAAAAAAAATTCAAAGATTAGCTTCTGCAGTTGGTCCTTGATTTATTGGTTTGATTTATTGGTTTATTATCTTCACTAAGGTCTTTAGATTAAGGGCAGTGAACTGATGCGCACACAAACACAGCACAATGTTCTGTTCCTCCCTTTGTTTGGACCATTGGTGCCAGGATTCCCACCACCACTGTGGGATTTCTGTTGTGACAGTGCGTTAAGTTTTCTGCCAACATTTTGATGGATGAGTGCTCATGGCAGCCATTTACAACCAGCAAATGGATATTACATCCCTCTTTCCCTGCATATCAAGGGTTATATAAACTGGATGGTGAACTCACAGAACTATAACAAGAAACAGTCACAGATGACTCAACAATTCAAATTGAATCATTAAGAAATTAGTATAAGTGTTAAAATGAGATGTCATGAATATGTTTTCATTGCACTTCCTTGTCTTGCTTTTGACCCACTTAGAATTTTTGCTGTCACATAAATGAAGAAAAAAGGTAATTAAGGTACTCTTGACCAGATTTTATTTCACAGTATTTGCTGACAAGAGGTCAGGTTGATAAATCTGATCTATCTGAATCCATCTGGGAATTTTCATTTGAGCTGATCTGACACTGAATGATTTGTCATCAAAAGTTCAAAGCTTCAGTTGCTTTTCTCAAAACTGTTGACCTGAACTTTGCAACACAATTAGTTTTCACAGCTGTTTTTGCATGCCAACTGTGTTACCAAAACCATGTTACTGCCCTTAAACTACAGACTTGAGTGTCTTATGGACAACACTCACTTCTTATATTTGTGCTGATCTCTCATCCAAAGAGCACTATCACCCACAGTAGTTTACGAGCCTCATATAGATTGACAAGCTCCGCTAGATCCCACCTCCCCCCGCTGAAAAACATAATTCTATAGGCGCAGTAAACGGTTGTAATCAAACTGACATCTTTAGCCGTCATTGGCAGCGTTTAAGTTAATAACTGCAGTAATTATTGTGAACTTTTGGATGGAAAATTAATATCAAACATGTCCAATTTTGGATATTTATTTCCAAGGCAAATGTAAACTGCTACAGAAGTGCATACTGGAATGGAGCCTTTAATGGTTTATTAGCAGGTTTTGTATTGGAGCAGAAGCTTACCAGATCTTGATTTTCAGTATAATTATGGCCCATGAAAGCAGGGCCTCACAATCCCTCTGACTTTTTGGGTTTGAAGCTGAAGATGACAGAAGTGTTACTACTGACTCCATTCACCTGAAATAATACAGTGTTATTGCTGTACTGTAAACATTCCAGCTCAGTAATTTTGAAGACTGTTTCCCACTCTGGGGCTTATACAAGGTGCACAAGATGTGTGTGTAGATAAAAAAAACCCTACACATTGCCTTTGGTTATAATTCTATTCTTTGCGGCTGCTCAGTAGTTAAGACACCCAAGTGAGTTTACCTATAACATTCCTTTTTTTCATTGAATCATTGGACTGATCATTATTCATATCTCATGAACGCAGTCATGTATTGTACCCAGTGTCTTACTGATTTTACTATTTGCTCATGAATTAATGTCATCTGTGGTTCAGGCCTTGGTGAAGAGTATTTTTGTACTCATTAGAAACCAAGTGACACAGCAAACCTAACCTCGCATTCTTTGCTGCTGAACAGTTCCCTGTGTAAGATATCCCTCTTTAAAGCTGCATAAAGTGATTTGTGATTACCAGGGGCAGACTGTTTCTAATGTGCTAATCCCTCAACTTTCTGTACTTAAAAGATATATTATCATGCCAATGTTTTTTTTACACATCCAACAGACACAGAACAACACAAAAGTTTTTTTTTCCAAAGAGTATTTTTGGTCATCCAATGAATGTAAATACAACATGGTTTTACACCAGGATTGAGTAAACCCATGATACTAGAACTTACAGAATCTTTTAGTTGTTATCTATATGTTCTTTTAAGGCCACTTGCTTACTTTGGCGTCGCAGTTTCTAATGGAGCAGAGCCTTTAATCCACTTGAAATGACCATATGATGGGAGTGTCTGTTTATGTTTAATACTGTATGTGTTGGTGTTGTTGTTTCTCGGGGTCAGAAGATATAAGTTACCAAATACATACAACAAATTCAGAGGTATAAAGCTGCTAAAAAGGTTGATTCTAAATGGGGATCTTCAGTGCTTTTCACCCTTTAACGTAATCTGGAGTTGTTTGGTTCAGCATCTTGAAAAAATGCTTTATGCAGCATATATAGCATTGCAGATTGTTCTGGAAATGTGCCTAAAGATTTTTTTTTATAGGAAAGTGGAAAAAGATGTCAAGGATTAGTTATTAAAAATGGTCATGATGCACTTTTCAATAGACTTTCAAGCTACATGAACACACAGTGAATTGTGTCTGTACACACATCCGAAGATATTACATTTGTTTTTCATAACTTTGTCATGAGTGATTAGAGGTTTCTAAATGAGCCAAGAATGGGCCAAGTCATACACTTTCCTCAGTCAACCTGACTCTGGGTATCAAGTGGCAACATCTTATACTGTACTATCTCTGTCAACATCTGTAAGAGAAGATGACGCTGCATATTTGTCAAGGCTTCATGAATTCCCATTTACAGCCAATGACATGGCATATACACTGAAAAACTTAAAGGAATCACAGCAGAGTTGTGTCAAATAATGTTGTTAATGATATTTTCATTATTTTGATAGCTTGTGTTTTTTGGTGCTTGTGTGAAGCATCGTGCAGTGGGGTCGTAGAAGAAAATTCTCTGAAATAGTGCTGTGTTCACAGTATTGTAACGAACAACTACACAAAAACAGATGTGACTAGACAAAGCAAACTTCTGTTATAGCCTAAACTAAATAGCTCAGTTGTCACTGTTTAGTTTAAGAGTTTGACTATTACAGCCCTAGTTTGAGAGATAATTGGAGTGTAAAGTGTTAGTTAAAACTGAGTTTGACGGTTTGCAAATCATATAAACATTATATTTAAATGACCAAAGGCAACATAGATACTATTGAAACTGATACTATTTTATCTTTTATATTATTTCTAATTAAAATTATATGCACTGCTTAAATTCAATGCCAACCACATTTTTAAAAATGTGGTTTTGCATCATCTTCCTGAATTATGCTTGGGCATGGTTCTGGATGGCAGCATGTGTTGCCCTAAAACCTGTGTCTATTTTGAAGCATTGATTGTGCCTCCCTAGATGTCTAAGCTGCCCATGTCAAAGTACACATGCATCCCCATGCTATCAGGGATGTTGGCATGTTATGTACTGATAACAAGCTCTTTAGTTTGGAAGATGAGCATCCTTGATTTCTAAAAAGAATGTCTCATTTTGAGTCTTCAGACTTTAGAACAGTTTTCCCCTTAACCAGAGTCATTTTCAAATGAGTTGGGTTCTAGTGTTTCTTGATCATGTTTATGGTTTCTTCTTTGACCAGCATTTGTGTGTGGATGCAGCCACGTACTGTGTTCACGCAGTGGCTTTGAGTCTATACAGGGATTTCCACTACAGAGTCATGTCTGTATTCAAAGCAGTGCAGCTTTTGAGCTGGGAATGACAGACAGTTTTTCGGCATTGTCCCTAAAGATTTTTTTTTAAATCTTCTAATGATATTCTGTAGATGATAAAATTTTCCAATTTATTGCAATAATAGCAAACATATACCTTAAAAAAATCAATGTTTTTCAGTTTCAGCATTTGATATGTTGTCTTAACACTGTCTTCAATTAAATATTGCGTGATTTGAAAACCATCAAAACAAGTTTTTATCTCCATCTACAGGCTTTCTAATGTGATTGGGGTTATACTGGACATCCAGTATTTGGAATAATCAAGTTTTTAGTGCATTATTCCAACTGCTTGTCAACTCTTTAAAACTCCAAGACAAAGCAACTTAATATTGAACCAATAAATTATTTTTGTGTGACTGTGTAACACTTACCAATTTGAAGTTCGAGAGAAACAAAACCGTTGAAATGAGTTGTTCTACTTTGAAGTGCATTTATCTTTTTTTCTTTGTAAAAAGACTTAAATCAAACACAAGATGATGTGTATTAATTTATTGAGTTTTTAAAAAAATCTGAAACCATACACTGTATATGAGTATACTGTATATAAAGTGTGTTTATCTGTTTTTTATTTTGATACAGCCAAAAATCAGTCATATTCTGACAAAAGTATTTGTGTTTAATCTTCAAGGCTGCTGATGTTTTTTGAGTAGGAAGCAGAGTGTGTTAAACTACACAGTACATATATTTTTTTATTTTGTCAAAGGCTATGGTTCTGTTGTTGCTGCCAACCCAATAAAAGTTAAAGTAGACATTCATATCTTTAGCTGCTTTTTGTGAAGACTGTTTGTGCAAATTACCAGAAGTTAGCCAGCTTTCATTAACCATCAGTAGAGCTCAACAGATCTCCTACGACTGACCTACTGAAAGGAGTAAGAAAAAGGGTGGACATGTGGGCTTGTGACGGTCATTTGCCAATTTGCCTCCCCAGACCTGGAGGGATCACTATGAGTGGGCAATGCCTGCCTCTTCAAACAGATGATGTCTTTACTGGCTGGTGATTGGGCAAGATGATTCATACCATACTATTAATGGTCCCTGTTTTATCTTTGACTTAACATAGAGACCAAAAGTTGAAGCAACATTGCACCATCATTGAAAAAAACAACATGGGCTAGAAACTCCCAACTTTAATTACTGAGCTGTCTTGTCAGATTAATGATGGCTTTTCATTGTCCTGACAATTAAATACAGCATGTGTATTAAACCTGCACCCTAGAACCAGTTTAAGGATTACAGGTGATGACCATTAGTCATCTCAGATTCTGTTGTAGTTTAAAGAGGGCTACTTGTGTCTTTACTTTGTGTTTTAAAAGGTGGATGTGATTACTAAACAGGGGCAAAATTTCAGATTGGTAAATATGTGTTGGAGTGCTCCTCAGGTGAGACTCAGTACAATAATTCACATGTCTTGCTCACATGTCAACTTCACCAGTTGGTGAATCTCCAATAAAGAATACATTTCTTATTTTAAAGAGAGAAACACAACTTTGTGGCAAGTTAGCAGAGAAAGAGGCTTCCAGAGTGCTAGGTTTTAGATGCTTGGTGGACTTAGAGAGATAGTAGCTGAAATGAATGTTTTGATATACCAGCCTGAAATAAGTCAAACATTTCTACCTGTAAATCATGTAAAGCTGCTATGAACCCATCAAAGGGACAATATAAGGCTTTAAAAAAGCATTGTGCATCCGTTTAAACTTAAGAAAACGTAAAAAATAAATTTCTGCAGATCGATTGCAATAGTGTCAGAATAAATTGCTGTATGGAAATAAAGCAGAGGCTTGGAGTTTGGGATTCAGCCTGCTCATTATCCTCTGAGCCTGCAGTCGGCTGATCAGGTCATATCTGCATGGTTACTGTTAGCTTTTCCTTTAGTCAAAGCACACTATCATACCGCCCCTCTGTCAGAACATTATCCTCATTATGGAGCCTGATCTCATGTTCCTGGTCTTAAATTGGCCTTTGAAATCCACACTCTCACTCAGACTTGTCCAGATGTGCTTTGAAACGGCTTTGGCCCCTCTCTCTCTTCACCAAACAGTTCAGTAGATTGACAAACAAGTGGGAATTAGGGAGAAGGTTGAAGGGGGAAATGTGGGCGGGAAGAAGAGAGGTGTTAAGTAAGCAAAAGAAGCAGTACAGGAGACAAAAGCCTGGGGTGGAATAAGTAATTAGGTAATTTATTAAGGTCACTTTTATAGCATAAACTGCATTTTCTGTGGGATACAAAAATATCTCTACAACTTGATGAAAAAAGCAGTGTTATATTTCTGTGAATATCCATAAAAGAAAATAGTTCAGTGATTATTTATAGCACCATAAACTATTTGCATAGAGCTATGTCAGCACAGAGCTATGAAAACCTCTCATTGCATGAACAGCTCCAGAATAATTTTAGCATGCAGTATTGTATACCCACTTGTATTCTTTATTATAAGTGCAGTGAGCAGGCAGCTTCTGGGTGCTTCAGTGTTTTTTTCTAGGCTTTGATAACTAGCTTTGGAGTGAATAATCTGCTCCATAATCACAGTTGACGCTAAATCAGGAATTCCCTTTTATTACCACAAATGGCAGCACTCGTCTCTCTTCCTCTTTCATTTTCTATCCTGCCACTTTTCTTCTCCTCTTCCAGAGCTGATTGAGAAAGGACCAGCTGACCCTCTTTTGAGGTGGGGAAGTCGTAATTGGAGGGGAAGTCAGTAGCTGCCTCTTTGTGCTGATGTTGGAGCCCAACAGCACCCACCCCAAAGCCTTTGATGATATAAGGAGGACAGATTTAGACATGCACACAACAACACACCTTCATACATCTTGCATAGCCTCAGTCTTTTTCAGCAGGGCCCTTGACTGTGCCATGATAGCTGACAGGTGTTGGTCTGGGTGGGTGTAACTAAATTGTCAAGGTGAATAATGCACAGTGTGAGTATTAATTCAAAAAAGGCTAAAGATTTAACCTCTGTTGAGCCTGTTCAGAGTTGATTAAAATGATTAATTTCCCATCTTGAGTCCAGTGCACCAGCTAGGTGGAGACTAAATTGGTCTGATCTTTTATGTCAGATTTAGCTATGACTGACTCTTTCACTCAAACTGGTGCACTTGGCCTCAGGAGTCCTCTGGGACCATGAGTGTTGGTACAAAATTCTACATCAATCACCTCAATCTAAACTCTTTGATGGTACTGGGGATAAAGTTTAGGGATTGAATGGTTCCCAATGTATTTGCTCTGTGGGGACTATGCAGGTTAATACAACATTTTGTGAAAATCCATTTTAAAATGAGCATTTTTGGAGCTCCCCATCTCATCAAGGATCTTTTTTAGACACTTGAAAATTGTAGTAAAGATTTTTACTTACTTTTACAAGAAGAAAAGTATTAAGTATCAACATCTAGAAACTCAAACTGTAAACTTGTATTTCGATTTATTTCATCCATAAATATTCACCCACAGTATGGATTACCCATAAATTCACATCAGCCTACCTACCTGCCTATAAATCAGAACTCAAGCTGGTCATTTCTGGGTGCACATCAGAATTCTGCAGAAAGTCGGTGTAGTGTCATGAGAATACTGTGACAGCCTCTCAGCAAAGCATACAGTAGGGACATGACATTTTAATCACAGCACCGTGCCTTTTATTTTACAAATGTTACTATCGCTTGTTGCCATAGCTGCAGAGAGGTTACACTCTCTACCAAGGAACAACATGTTTTCAGGCTGTATCACCAATCAAGTGGCCCCCATAGACCTGAATTCTGTCAGACTGCCCCAGAGTGATAAAAGGAACACTTACCTTTCTGATAGGACAATTGGAAAGCTCCCTGGATGTGGCCATAGAGGAAGTTTTCATCAGCTGCTTTTAGAGTGGAGTGCTTCTATTTCACCTTTGGACCTTATGATTGACAAAGGTCCCCTGTCTATTAAAGGTAACTCTCTCTTTCTAAGTGCTTCTGCTCTTCAAACAAACACCTTGCCTCCTCTGATTTTAAGGTCCACTATCAGTTTCAAAAAGTCAGATTCTGCATTTTTTAACTTTTCTTTTACTCGACAAAGATTTCAGTCTCTGTGGCATCATCTCTTTTACATTTAGTCCTAAGTGATGCTGACTCTACATCTAATAAAAGCACTTTATGAAATCCCACCTCGCTCTGGTGCACAAAAGCTACCATCTGGCTTGGGGCAACTATGAAAACTAATTTAGGTCAGGGTTATTATTTGCCCTATGATGGGACCACATAGACTATGTTGCTGATTCTGCTGGAAATCTTCTGCCTGGTCAGGAAGATTTTTTTATATGGTGATAAGGTCATACCAGGGTTTTTCTTTTCAACCTAATGAGGTGTATTTGTCCTATTTGCCACTTGACCTAAAAGGAAAACTGTGATATCTTTTTTTTTTTTTTTACCATTAAAAATGTTCAGTGCAGAGTATCTCTATATAAACACTATCTATACTGTATGAGCTGGGATGGTGGGGATCTGTGGAGAACATAGCAGTATCTCATGAGAGAGAGAGCTTGTTGTACTGAAAACCATCATGACTGTCGTTAGGCCATAGTCTCAAGGTTATACAGTCTGTATACATTGCCACATGTAATTAGTTTGTTCATAATAAAATCTATTTGGCTTTACCAGCAAGTCTAGTTCACAATATATGTATTTATACATTTTTTTAGAGTCTGTGAACAGTTGCTATGATTACCCAGGTTATTCTGAGGAACCAGTTTAATCAGTATAGATGAAGGCTACTTGCTAATACGATTAACAACGGACTAATGATCCTCACAGCTAAGATTTGCATTAATCTTTGTGTTGTTATCAATTTAAGACTACTTTAGTATCTGAAAATCATGCCCCAGTATTGGGTCTGCTTGTTCCAAATGCTCAAAGAAAAGCCAAAGATAACTTAAAGCCCACTATGTGTCTTGATTGGAAGTTGTTGCACATATGTAAAGAGTAATTTTTTAGACATCCTTATAATTTCTCTGCTTCTCCTAATACAGAAACTCTTAGAACCACAGGAACTCATCCATGTACATTCTACATACGTAAATCTTCACCAATTTAGGTAAATGAAGGTGTTGCAGGAATAAGTACCAGCATTAAAGTGAACTTGATGCACTAAGATTTTTTTTTTATTGTGGGTATAATTACATGGAGCAAAGTGACTCACAGGTATTAAATATTCAAAAAGCTGGAGTGGAATATTTGCAGAGAGTCTGATGGAAAAGAAATATAGACTGACAGCTCCCACATCAGGAGCTGAACTGAGCAGCTACTTATTGATTCACTTGAACCCCTGTAATGATCATTAAATCTGTGATTGATAAACTGCCAGCCATGATGTACAGCACCACCACTACCTCTCCTGTACCTTTCCAATCTCTTCATGGTGCATGGTCACAGAATACATCAGTGAATGCTCAGGAACTTGATCAGAGAACTACTTTAGTCCAAATTATCCTGAATAAATAAACACAGTATACTGGATTTAAATAATGTACATAAAAAAAATCTAAAACTTCTACACATAGATATTATAAAACCATTGTCAACTCCTTGTTTTTTAGCTATAAATGTCATATTGAAAGTGAAATAAACAGTGAAGCATTTCTGATTATTTGAAAAAAGTGGAAATTCTTTTAGTAACTGTGGCTAGATCAAACACTTTTTATCTCCCTACCACCTTACCTTTCTGGTCTGTTCAAATGTGTAAGAGCCTGTCCTCTTTTCTCCCCCATGCTCACACTTCTGATCCCCCCCACAGCCGGCACTTTGAACTGCAGACGGTCTTTTTTCTGTTCACAAGCAAAGACTTTTATTGTGACAGAGTGGAGCTCATTTAAATATTGGCTTTGGAAGAGCTTCAGTCCACTCTCCTGTTTCGCTGTATGGAAGGAACATCTAAAGAGTGTTTAGTTTCTTTTCTTTTCATTCCCTCTAATTTGATATAGTGTAATTTGCAGCATTACTCTTGCTCTATTCATTCATAGGGGACAAAGACAAAGACATTAAAGGACAATGGAGGGCACTCTGTTTCCTATTGTTAACCTCCCTGCAGACCTCAGGTACTGAGGCTTTGCCAACAGATGTACAGCCAGCTTTCTTCATCTCTCTCAGGGCATTTTAGCTGAATTAAATACCATAAGACAGCCAAATTTCCCCCTTGGCTCTTTAGCAGATTTCTTCCCATCTTCTACCTCATTTCTTTTTCTTTCCTATTCTCTCTTTATCCTGAGGCATTGTCACCACTAGTAGCACACCAGGCCTGGCTATGTTAGGCACTTATTTAGTAGTAATGGTCCAGTAGCTCGCCTCAGGGCGTCCTTGATATTGCTGCTTCTTCTTCTGTGGTATTTAGCCTTGTTACTGTTCTCAGAATGCAGGAGGAGAGTGAATGAGTGGGGGAAAGGAGTGAATTGATAATGGCTGTTTGGTGTCTGCTGCTCTGGTTCACTACTGTATCCTTTGACGGTTGTCTTTATTGACCAGTCAGTTAACAGCTGAACTCAGCAGGATGGAAGGAAACCTGCTGTGGCCATATGCTGGCAAAGAAAAGGAGAATACTAATCCTTGAAACATATAAAACCTCAATGTTTGAACCCTCCATTAGAAGTGGTCAACCAGTGCCTGAGCTGTTACTGAAATGCCCTACAGCTAAGTAACTCAGGTCAAAATGAGCTATACACAGAACCATAAGAGCAGTGACGACCTCATAAACACATATGCACTAGAGCCTTCCATGCAGTAACATAATGTTCTTTCTAAAACACATTTGGTTTTATATCAAATCAATAAGTTTGATGTGGACTATGATCTCCTGTGGACAAAACGGCTTCTTTGTAGGACTGAATTAGGGGGGGAAGCACAGGGTAAGACAAAGCAGTATACGATTCGATACGATTCGATGCGATGTGATACGATGTGATACAATGTGATTCAAGACGGTACAAGATATGACAGGAAAAAAGATGCATTACAATTTGATATGTCTCTATAAAATACAATACAATATGATACCATACAGTGGTAAAGGAAACAGTGAAGTGTGATGCAATATGTAACGATTCAATACGATACCATAGAATATAATATGATACAGTGGGGTGTGATACTGTACAGGATGATTCAGTCTGATTTGATTGGATGCACTTGGAAAGAATGGATTATAATATATTGAGACGCAACATGATGTGATGAGTTGTCATACAATATGAAAAGATTTGATATGAAACAATGCAATACTTTGCAGTACGATGCAATACCATGTGATTTGATGTGAGATGCACACTAGCAAACAAAAATGCAATATGATTTACTGGATAGAATGTAATACACTAAATATGATGTTTTTCACAGCATGCAGTATGATATAATGGATATTGGTACTCAATTAATGGTAATGGTGGGGACTGTTATTACTAAAAAATACCAGTAAGATAAGCAGTCAAGACAGTCAAGTAATTATTAATCGCCAAGTAACAGGCTGTAAATATGATTTTTATGCCTTAAAAGTCCTGTTTAATTTTACTTGGTGTGTATGTGGTTTCTGTTCTTTCTGCAACCAACCTCATGCGGATTCTTCATGAACATCAACTTTTAGCACTTCTGTATAGGCTTCATTTTTCTAAACAAGATATTGCCACTTCCCTCGTACATGTAAAATGCAAAAAAAAAAAAAAATAATTGGGATTTCAGGTTGCAGTGCAGATTTCTAGGTTGTCAGTATTTCTGAGTAAGACACCGACCAAAAATAGTTTATCTTTGCATTAGACCTTTTAGTTGTTGTATATTGTAAATAGTGCTCAATCAGTGTTACAGTCTTTTTAAATAACTTAAGTGTGTCAGAGTGTGTAATTACATTGTTTGAATAGAAATACGGTGTTTAACTTGTCTTGTAAACAACAAACCAAAAAATTCCACCGTGTTTCTTGAACTGTTTCATGACTGTTAAGCTGTAGTCTTAATTTACATATGTGCTGTGCAGTATGAGGCTGTAGATCCCAGCTAAAAGCCAAGCATCGTCATTGCCCTTTTATCTCTTCCCCACTCAATATCGGCGCTAAAGAGCCGCTGTGTCCCTATGGAAACCCTGAACTGAGTCTGCAAAAGAAACAAGGCTCCAGAGAATTTATTTGGAGTTTATAAATGGGGGAAATTAAAACAGATATTTCCAATGGCTCTAAAATAGAAACATCTTCATCACTTTTTCATACACATTCTCATTTTGAAGAATTGGATGAGGAAAAAGCAGACTAAACTATATCCGTGTGTGTAAGTGTGTGTAAGTGTGTGTGTGTGTGTGTGTGTGTGTGTGTGTGTGTGTGTGTGTGTGTGTGTGTGTGTGTGTGTGTGTGTGTGTGTGTGTGTCCTCGCCGTACGTCTGTATTAAAAATGCTGTTTACTTTACACAAACATCAGGTGGACACAAACCAACATCTACACACCACAATTCACATAACTTCACACTCACCTAAACGCATCCCTGTCTTCTTTCATGGACTGACCCACCTCTGTGACATCCCTAGGGGTTCTCTGTCCCCACAACACAAAGACTCAAACTAAATCCCCCCGTAAAAGCTTCGAAACACAGAAAATGTCAGCTATCTGGGAGGATGTACTTTACTCACTGACCTCTCTGTGTGATGCTGTTTTGGTGTATGTGTGCGTCTGTCTGCAGAGAGATAGAGGAACAGGAGACGGGGAGAGCTTCTCACTCTGGCACCAATTTATTTCCCACCAAAGGCTGACTGGAACAGCACATAGGGTTTCTACATTGGTTAGCATCACTATTTGTTTCTGCTGAATTGTGAAAGTAGCCAGCATAAAACAGAGCTGTGTCAGTAGGGAAGTGTATGTATAATGTCAAAAGCAGAGAGAAGAGCACAGCTTTATTCAACTGGAGTTGAATAAAGCTTATCCTAACGTTTAGGATAAGAAAATAGATATTGAAACTTCAGGTGGAAAAAAAGTCATCGATGTGCACTTGGCATACTAAAATCGTCAGGTTTTCAGTATTTATTATTTTCTACCACTGGTTTTTAGAGAAACTCTTGGCCTATTTTTTTAAGTGTGCTGCATTTTATGGGCCTTTGATGCAATTGCATAATTTTCTGTTTAGTTCTCATCATAGACTGTATAAAACATGGGCGTAGCCTACGTCACCTGTCTGTTCCTGGTACTGTGAAATGAAGCCAATCCACGGACGCAGTCACATTTGATATGACGCCGGCTTTGAGTTTCCTTCTGAACAGCTACAGGGTGACCGTCAGTCACTAACCTGAGCTGTGTCTCTGATCAGACAATCAAACGATCCCACTAACCTCTAAACCGCTAGTTAGACAAAAATTCACTCGCTGCACAGTGTGTGCTGATAGTGAATACCCAAGCAGTTTTTAGGCTGTACATGTGTTTTTAATGCCGTAAAAATCTGTTTTTATGTGTGGTGTGTTCGTGACTTCCGTTTTTTTCACAGCCAGCCTGAAGCGGATTCTCAATGAACAACAACTTTTAGCACTTCCCCATAGGCTTCATTTTAACTAACCGGATGTTGCCCCTTGGTTCTTGAGAAACACTGTGCAGAGAAGCAGCAAGAAACAGCTCTTGTAAACTGCCGTTTATCTTTTTTTAAGAACCAGGAAACTTATTCTTGTAAGCAATGACCATTAAGGTGTTTTTTTTTTGTGTGTGTCTCCAAAATCACTCATCACTTCATAGATAGTATAACAGGTGTAATGCTAAGGGCATTAGCCTGTCAATGGGATTTTCCATTGATGTTAACATTAAGCTAGCAGACTTTTGCCAACCGAGGCTAGCAAGCCTTTGACATAGCCTTTAACTAGTATTTTAGCATCTGCAAAAGAGACCCTGAGACTTAATCCACGTTTGGATGTTAACGTTTCACTTGAACACTCAATACCAGTTACTGTTGGCCATAACCACAACAAAAGTAACACTTGGCTCTTTCTTAGAAAACAAACTGACATTGGCTGCTGAACTGCCGATCCCAGCTGATGAATTCACTGAAACTTGTAGTTCTCAAACACAAAATAACTATTCTTAACAGGAACATTCCCATTACCCAGTCTGTTATAGTATGAACGTAAAAATTGGGGAAAAATTGTGAGAAAACACAAATCGGGAGTTCAGCAGGAGAATGAGATAAAAAGCGGGAGACTCCCACTGACATTGGGAGTGTTAGCATGTGTGCTTTGTGTGTTGAGTCTAAATAAATGATCAAGTCGTAAACAGGTCTCTCATTTCACAAAGAACTGAGTGTCTATCTGCCAAGCTGGGCACTTTTGTTCAGGGAGGGTAGAATATTGATGCTTGGTGAGGAATCATGGTCTTAATTACCACATTCTGACAGTTACTGTGTTACATATTGAAGCTGAATAATTTGTCTTTTTGTTTCCAGTGCAGATTTTTGAAGGGAGGTTTTCTCTTTGCAGCACTGTGTCAGTTTTACAATGACGTGGTGTTGATCAGCTGCCACATTGCTTTGTTTTGGAGCATTTTGCATGTGCCACAAACAGCAGAGATAGTGACAACAGTTAGATGACTCACTTTAATCATTTATTTTGTAAGGTTTTATTTAGTTTCCACTTGATTGCTGTTTCACATGCACTACTCAAAGATAGTATGGATGCAAAATGTCTCACTATTCAGAAATTAAGCCTAAAAAAAAAACAAAAAAACAATGAAACCCATGCACAGCAAGAAAGTATGTGTAATGATGCCCCTATTAATTATAGACCATTAAATGCACTGGAATCTAATTGTGTCATTTATTTTTTGTTTACTGTTTTGATGAACCCAAATTTGTATTTCTAGTATCACTTAAGTTTATTTATCAATTGCAGATGAAGGCGGACAGATAGTGATGAGGTGACATCATATTTTTTCAGAAAGATAGCTGAAAGAAACACGAGGAGAGTAGTTGTTAGACAAATGATAAACAAAACCAGGACAGAGGCAATGAAGCCTGTGGCACTCTTGATCGAATTTGTGTACACGTGTAATAAGCTTTCAGGTTTTTTATTTTTTTTATATGTCAAAGCACCAGCTACCTGAATTACCTCAGCCTGTGTCCTTCAGAGAAAGGCTGCTGCCACTGCTCAAAACAACCAATCATATACTTGATGGGGGAGGACTCTAGAAAAGGTGAATTAGAAAAAAGACAACCATCACAGAGATAGAAAAATCAATGGAAACAGATATCTTGGATGTTGCTGCCGAGAGTTATCATAGATGATAATGAAAACTAGCGGGTGATTTAAAAGCAAAGTCTTGCTGACTTGGTGTCTTTGAAATGCAATACATGATATTATACTGTCTGTGTGATTCACATTTTTGTTTTATTTAAAAAAAGGGCAAAAAAGCAATAATTATCACTATCAGATTACAATACATATCTCAAGGAATAGAGGAACATACCATCCCAGCCTCAGGAAGAAAAATGTCACTCTTCAACTGCTGACCCAAACAACCTCTTTGTGACTCTTCATTTCTGGTTTCATGAGTGTTCATCCAAACTGCATGCCTGCATTTTTACCAGAAGTAAACCCAGACATTTTGCTCATTCCCTTTTTATCTAATCATGTGCCTGCACTTCAAACTGGGCCTATTTAAATGCAGAACCATTTGGACCATTAAAATGCCACGGCAGAGATACAGAGACAGATGAATTTGCAATCTGCCAGGCGGGCCAGCTGTTCCCCCCACCCTCCCACACACACACACACACACACACACACACACACACACACACACACACACACACACACACACACACACACACACCCCAACCTTAACTCTCGAGGGAAGCCTCGAGAAACTTCCTCTCCAGCAACCAAGGACAAAGGCCTCAGGGGGGAGCTGGTTTTTAATTACCAGGCTGCCGTCCTTTGATTATTAGGCTGCTAGATTGTCGTGCTTCGTCCCACTGAAATGAAAAAGGTGAGGGGTTTTGGGAGGATCTTTAAGACTTAATAAAATCAAAAAGAAAGCCTTTTTCCACACAAACACCAAGACATTTTTGCTCCTTAAAAATTTTTGGATCATCTTTAGAAATGTTATTTGCCGGATATTAAAGTCTTTCAATTTGAAGCAAAATTCTTCTCTTAAAGCCTAAAAGGCAAACTTTCATCTCAGCTAGGTTCCCACGCTGAAACTTTAGAGTGTGATCTTATTTTCTTAGTAGATGTTGGACAAAACAGAGAGCACAGTTCAAATTAAGTTAAAAATTCATTACTAGCCTTTTTGCTTCGATCTTCTCCTTTGTATTTGGCTTCGGGGTTTTCTTCTTCCTCAAACTGTTATTTATTTCAGGAAGCCAGAGAGCGCCTCAGTGGAAATTAATAGCAGACCTTTGAATTGCCAAGAAAGCATTTTATGTTTACTTTGAGGAAATGTTTGCTGAACACACATTTTCTCCTTAATGGCATCCATCATAGTAACACAATCCCACTGATAACCACAGGACACTGAACAGACCAGTTGGGTCTTTGCTGCGACAGTAGAGCTGCTGAGTGGCACATGCTGCTTGAACACTGTGTTCAGATGGTTGTTTAAGTAAGGCAGAGTTTCCATCCCATAGCATCATTATTCTAATGGGGAGATACTTGTCCATCCTTATAACGATCACCAGAATGCTCACAAGTAGTCATTTCTTATAGAAAATGTACAGATTATAGGTCTATAAAAATATATACCATTGTCACAAGTGCATACCAGTAAAAAGTGCCACTTAAAAAAACAATTAATGGCATCTTTCTAGACCAAACAACTCTCTTTATTTCCTCCTTATTATTCTTTTGAGGAGTTAACGTAAGGTTTTTGTGATCCAGATGCAGCCTGTTTGTCACTCCTAATCCACGCCTATTTTCAAAGAAGCAGCCATCTTTCCAAAAATGAAAAGGCTTGCTATTATTCATGCTGTCAGTCACTCTCCTCTAGCTCTCCCCTTGTGTCCTCCTGCCTCCCCCTGCCTGTCTGCTTCTCCATTTCTTCTTATTTCTACACTCCACTCTCCACCCCCCATCTGTCCTGTTCTCCTATTATTGCCTCCTTTTTTGTGCTAACCATTCATCTTTATTATGTGGCTGACCAATCACAGTTTTTAGTATACTCTGTAGACACTTGTTTTTTGCTTAACTGTGCAGGATGTCAGTTAAAAACTTAATGTTGTATCAGAAATCTCCTCTGAGCAGTCTTGGTCCTCTGACTTCATGTGGACTTTCGTCTGGTGGAGCTGCAGGGTTCAGCCCTGGAACAGACGCGCTCTAGCACACCATCTTGTGGGTTCATCACAGCCTCTGTTCTGTAACATGGCCCAGAATGCACCACTCCTGGCTCCTGCTGTAACCAGGCTCAGATTGCTCTACAACTGCTTTTGTTTTTCTCCCATCAGAGGGAAGGAAGTTGAAGGGGAATGAATTCATCCGATTGATCCACATCTCTGCTTGGGTGAGAAGAAAAAGAGCCCCCTGACTGAAACAGGATCAATAATCAGACTTGACAGCGAATAGGGATGAGCAACACATAAACAGTAAAGTAATGATTTGTCTCATCTACATCTTTTTAGTGTCAAACCTGATGCAAAACCAAACAAACCAGCGAAGCTACCAAAGACAACAAAACCAACTGTTTTGATTTATTGGACAGTTTAATGGCAGAGTTTTCAGCAGGTTTTTTTTAAGGCCAAATTGTCTATGACTATTCAAAGGCTTTATTACCCATTAAACAGTTGGCACTGAATGAGAAAAAAATGGTTAATTTTTGCTCATAACATCTAAGTAGCTGCAGTAAAAAAAAAATTTAAGGATGCACGATATTATCGGCACAATATCGGTATCGGCTGATAAAAGCTTAAAAACACGTTTATCGGTATCTGCAGATATAAAAATTTCTGCCAATATGCACAGCTGATATTATTATTATTATTATTATTATTATTATTATTATTATTATTATTATTATTATTATTATTAATTTCCATCTGAAAAATAAGCTCCTTAAATAAAATGTAGCACTTCATTTATTTGCACTACAGAGCTCTGTGTCTGTCACCAGGTTGTTACAGTTGCTCTAAAATAATCAAATGCAACTTAGTTATGTTTAAAAATGCATTGTACATTTAAAGTTCATGTGATCTAAAGAAATTATTTTTCTGTATTTCAGTACTGAATGTCTTGAGTTTGAAAAAATAATACATTTCTTATTTATGGTAAAATCAAATGTTTTTTGTCTTGTTTTATGTGTGTTTCTTAAACAAATAAGACCGTCACAATAAGAGTAACATAAATTCCAGTACAGGATAGACTTAGCTTTCTTTACAGTGAAAAAAACAAACAAACTTGTGATTATCGGTATCGGTATCGGTATCGGTATCGGCCTAAAGGGGTTTCGATATATCGGCATATCGGATATCGGCAAAAATCCAATATCGTGCATCCCTAAAAAAATTGGGCTGGTCCAATGCTTCAGTGAACTCTTTATATTTTTTCTTTGTACTTTGATGAGAACAATGTGGACACTGGATTTTTCCTAGTGTCAGACTGAACATATTCCGTAATATTTGCTTGTGTTTGAGATACAGTGGCTAAAGATATAATTCTCATCATAGACTGTATAATAATGATAATACAAGGATGTTGTCTCACTGATGTCACAATCCCCAACAGTGGCAGTTACTGTAATTCAAATCCTAACTCACCCTGACTTTAGATAACACAGAATTAGGCAAAGAGGTGTGGCTTAGGCGGGTTTTAAGCCTCCTGCCAAAAAGCTAAAACGTGCCCACCTGAACATCAACTCAACCCAAATACTGCAAATTTATACATACCACTTAGCTTTTATAATACCTTGATGGATTCAATGTATGGTGAACAGCTAGGTTTTTGTCACTAGCTGTGCTCTCGCTGTAATTACCCTGTGCACACACACACACAGCAATCTGTTATCATGGCCGCCTTCAGCCTTTTAACGCCAGCAGCTTCCTCTCTGATTGGCTGATCTTTCACTTCAGGGCTTAGCGGGCTCCCGAGTGTTCAGCTGTCTGAACCCCACTTGTTTTGCTCCAGCCTCATCAGTTTAGCAAAGCGTGGCTGCATCTCTGTCGGGGGGGCTCACCAGCCAGCACCCCTGGGCCCCTTCCACACCCGAGAGTTACATAACACTGTCAGAGGAGAGGGGTGACTTGAGAGCTCACCGCTCTCTTTAGAACAGAATAATAGAGAGGAAAGAGGCAATGCTTTTAAGATTTTTCATTAACATTTCTACATTTTGAGCTTTAAGTAGCACTTCAATCCAGAGTGAAAGAGAGTGTGAGAGCAGGTAGGTGGTTCATTATTCTGCTTCAGGACATTCTGACAGGATTCAGTGCTGCTGATGGACAGAGTGACTCAGACGTCTGAAA
The DNA here is from genome assembly GCF_033239565.1 of Halichoeres trimaculatus. NCBI lineage: Eukaryota > Metazoa > Chordata > Actinopteri > Labriformes > Labridae > Halichoeres > Halichoeres trimaculatus. The sequence goes on along the minus strand of NW_027437182.1, from coordinate 12,810,719 downwards.
TTAATTTTTGACATCTTTTTTTTGGGCTGTAAATCATCCACAAGTGTTGGCTAATTTTTCTGCCCTTACTGCAGTTTGTTCTGAACAATTCCTCATGACCTTCACTCCAGTACATGCATTAACCCCTAAAAAGTCTCCTTCTCTGTCACATCAGCATTGGACGTCTCACTGATGGAGTCACTGACAGCAGAAGAAGATGAAATTATCACCACATTTCAGTATTAAGTCAGCTTTTCTGTTCAAGATTAATAATATAACCTCCCACATGTCTAGTGTTGTTTTCTATTTATGTGCAATAACTTGAAAGATATAACAGCTGTGTTTTAACTGTTTTGGACTGTACACTTGCAGATGGGTTGGGTCCTCTTGCATTAAGTCAGTGGCGTCACAGTGGCCCAGCAATTTCTTCCATTTAGTGACTGTGACCGAGTTTTGATTCTGCACAACAGCTAGCAGTAGTATCATATCTTATATACAGCAAGGTATTCTTTCACCTGGTTCTCTGGAAAAGCTTGACCTGTGTACCCGATACTGGCTAAAGTTGCAGTAGAGCAGCTTTACTAGACTTTGACTCAGGCCACTACCCACAAATGTCAGCCCGACCCAAGTGTGAGCAGTGGCCCTTATGGTCCCTGGTTTCATCTTTCCCTCTGATTCAGACAATGAGAAGGTTGCCGAACCTCACAGCCAGGAAGATAAAGAGGATTTAATCTGTTTGCTCTTTTAGCACACATGATACGGAACAACTCCACTATCAGCACAGCTGACTGGCCTCTAGACTAATAGTTTATTTACTTTGAAATAACAGGTGTTGGCTTTTTATGCCTTCAAGTTAAATAAGTGTTTAGATTCCTGAGGAAGTGATTAACATTTAAAATCTTTTCCACTTAGCATCTGCTCTGTTACTGCTGTCATCTGCTGGTTAAGTATGAACGTTTGATTTAGGCCCTGTGTGCTCGTTTTGTTCTTTCCTCAGGACTAAGTGCAAGATACATATTTACCTGCTGGTTTTTAAAAACCATACTAATTTCATTCAAATACAACCATATTATTCACCCCTGCAAATTTTAAGGGAGCAGTTGACCGTTTTTCCTTATTGCAGATGCTGATATCCATACCCACAGGTTGTGTTTGTTTCCATTAGATTAAAAATATGATATGAATGATAACCATAATTCCATACATATTACGGTCAAATATGCATGGTTCTGTTTGCTGGCGACATGTTTAGATGGAATTTTTTAATAATTCATGAAATAAAAAATGACATTGGGTGCATCATGTAGCACTTATTTACTGTTTAAGATTTGAGATGTTGTTATTAAGAACAGGAAAAAACATTTTAATTTTAAAAAGATAATGTTGCCTGAGCGTACATATGTATAGCAGAATGCAGAATAGCGAGATAAACATAAAGGAAAGGGCTCACATTGCTGGACAGCAGCCACACAAACAAAGCTGCTTGTGGCTCCAGACATTGTTAGTTTTTGATCGGTCCTGTGAGAGCAGGCAATAGCTGATGCAAATTATTTCAAACTGTCCTTTATATGGCCAAATAATCATCTGACACCTTAATTCAGGGGTCATTTTATTTATTTGTTTTTTGGTTCTTTTTTTAATAAATGCAGTGTTCTGCCTTAGAGCATGACCTTACATGCTTTACCGATCATGCATCATATAAAAAGCACAGCGGAGAGACTTTTATGCCTACACTGACTTGTATGTACAGCAGGTTTGACCACAGTGACACAGAAGTGTTTGCTCATGTGTGGCTGAAGTGTGTCTGCAGGCGGTTGTTCCAAAGAGGACAACCTCCTGACTCTCTGAACCTGGGGCTGCTTTTACCAGTCAGACCAGGAGGGTTGTATTCAATCGCAGGTGGATGTGGAGGCATGTGGAGGTGGAGAGCAGGTTTCGGACACATCAGCAGTTTGTATTTTTAGCTGCTGGGTTAAGTAGGTTACCTGTCGGCGTGGTCTGAGTAATGGACCGTCTGCCCAACAAGCCCCTGGGCTGCAATTAGAGGAAGCCTGTCATTCCCCTTGCTGTACATACCTCCTTCTCCCCTCTGTATCCCTCTCTTCTTTTTCTTCTCTCTTAATATCTCTCTTTCTCCTGTTGTCTGTCCTGCCATGTCTCTCTACCCTCCTTCTCCCTCTATTTCTGTCCTTTCTGCCTTGTTCTCCGACTTGGAGCTGTCAGTTTAATAGCCACCCATGGATAAAAGTAATGGATACACACAATACTGAAGAATATCAACACACACACGGCAAGCTGGAATCAGACTGATGGAGGACAGAGTTGATGTAATTCCCCAGCCTGTGCTAATGCTTTTTTAATCTCTTCATTTTTATTATGTCATCTGCAAAGTGCTGAGGGAGTCTGTGCCGATGTGAATCACTCCTGCTGATTTGTGTGCAGGTGAAAAACAGCTGCGTGTGCAACTTGCATTGGAATTTTGTGCATTGGAACTATTTAGTTTTGCAATGCAGGTAGTATTTTGAAGATCATTATGTGCGTGTGTTTGTTGAACTGACAGTTGCTTCACACATACCTCTGTGGAAATTTGTGTGCATGCATGGTGATTATCTTGGAAACCCTCATAAATATGTGTATATAGCCCTGCCTTACACCAGCTTTACATCATTATAAACTCTATATAGGCTCTCCCTCTCTCCTGTGAAGCTGCTTGCTGAATTTTTTATGTCCCGGTTTTTCCAATCAGGGAGGATTCGACAGTCCAGATCCTGTTCTGTTATGTAAATCACCCCAAACCTGCCATCCACTTTTTTCACTGACTACAAGATGAAAAATTTAAAACTAAGAGGGTTATCTGCTCTGAAGTATAGCCTTGTCCTCTCCTCAGATATGATGGCAGCTTCTTTACCCCAGTCTTATCACAGTCACAGATCCTCTGTCCTTTTCTTATCACTATCTGGAAATAGAACAAATGTATCACTGACAGCCATCTGGATCTCCTCCCCCTGTCTGTTTCATAGGCTTACCTGTGGCAACAGTGGAAAGAGATTAAGGCTGAAGAGCTTTTTGGATGATGGTGAATGCTGGGATGATACTGAGCTCTCTGTTGAGACAAAACAAATGGTAAAGTTCAACTTTAGAGGACGATGGCAATGCACATTTTCTGGTTACATCTAGATTTTCCCCTTTGAGCACATAGTCAGCCAAACGCTCTGGCTTAACTTAACTTTCTGATGGAAAGTTGAGGATGGACAAAACAGTTGAACCACAAACAAAACTGTAACGAACTTCCTGACTTTTTCATGATAAGCGGTGAACATTAAGAGCCAAGTTTAAGCCCAGTTTAACCAAATTTGAAATTTCAATGTGAAATCAGGGTAAGTTCATTTTAAGATGCAGCGAGCATACTCAGGAAGAAACTCAGGCAGGGTGATGAAATGATCATGTGTCTGGTGCAAACCAGGAAGGAAAATGTCAATTGCTGCTGTTTTTGTCTGTCATCATGTTGTGAATACTACACTGTCTTTTGTGGTGTGCTTTTAGGGTCATGTCCTGCTACCTTGTCCTGTCAACTGTCCCTTTATCTAACAGGGCCCTCTCTTAATGAGGAATGTAAGGGAAACAAGCAGTCATCTCCGGTCTAAGAATATGAGACAATATGGAAGTGCTAAAACCTGCTGTTTCTCGAGTGTCCGCTTAAGGCTGGCTGCGGAAGTACCGGAAGTCAGATACACATCAAGCCCAAAACATAAAAAAAGAAGTTTTCAAAGCAGAAATTAACCTATTTACAGCCTGGTTCAAAAAAAACATCTCTTGTCTGGATTGCTAAGTTTACTATCGGCACACACTGTGGGGGAACTGAAATTTTTTCTAACTCGTCAGTTTAGAGGATATTAAGATTGCGAGCTCGCCCAATCAGAGGCACAACTTAGGTCACATGACTGACAGGCGCCCAATAGCTGTAGCCCTTGCCACTTCCAATATGGCTGCAATAGCCGATTCACTTCATTTTCTGTTTCAGAAACAGACAGGTGACAAGGAGACTACGTCCACGTTTTCCACTTTCTATAATGTAAACATTTTAGAAATTTCAGAAAAAGATTTCTGAAAGAGGTCATAGTGTTAGAGGAGTGACAAACATTTCTCGGCTAAACAAAAATGTCAGTGTTGGAATTCACCTGTAGAGCCGGTTGTAAGGCTCTACTTGTGCTCCTAGGGAGGGTTATATGCTTAGGGACAAGTTTACTCCCTTTCTTTTATATTTGTTGAATGGGAATGTTGAACTAAGCCTCTGTGGTGCTTTGAGGCCGCAGTTCCTCTTGAACAGCTTCCACTCCCTGCAGGGATCAGAGAGCTGTCAACTTTAGCATTCACACGTGCATCACACGCATCCGCATATTTATAACTCTTGTTCCAGCAATAAGGTAGCAAGAAGTAGGTGTGCACTTAGCAGCTCAAGTCTGCAGTTCAACATTCAGAACAAAGACTGTAGGAGAAAGTCAGTGTGAGATCCCCTTAGAGTTGAGTAGCATCCTAAATCAGATTGTATGTGAAGACAAAATTCTGAACTCTTTAAATCTCGTAGACAAATAATACAAAGCTTTCATGTTAACCGAGATATAATAAAGGCTTTGAGGCAAACATTAAGGGGGACACATTAAGTGAGAATAAGAAACAAGGTAGGAAAAAGGGTAGAAGATAAGAAACATGAGGGAATGCAAAAGAAGAGATGTTGCAGTGATGAAGAAGAAACAAAGAAAGGGTTAATATGAATTTGTAGAAAGAAAAGATACGCAGATAGAGGAGTAAAGAAGATGAAAGTAAATGAAATTCAAATACAGAAAAGGAAAGAGAAATTGAAGAAGAAAAGAGAGAGATTAAGTCGAGTGGAGGATGTCCTCTCTTCACTTTTTTCAGTCTGTTTTTGAGTAATGAGGCTGTTAATTACTGAAGGCATGCATGCTTTATTAAATCAGAGTGTTTACAACTTTCATTGTCAAACAGATTCCTCCAGGTCTTTGCTGATGTTGCCATGGTAATTAGAGTGTCATAAATGGGTTTTTGATTGATGGGCTAACTCGGAGAGCCTTATACATTCATCACCAGTTGATAATTATTTCCAAGGCTATGTTTTATCACGCTGAGAAACTAATTAAACTGCTCTTTGTGTGGTCGTTCTGTACTTTCTATTCTTGTTAATGGCAAAGAAACATCAGCAAAAGACAGCAGAAGTATCAGGAAAACATCCACCAGCTGTTAGAGATGTCCTGGTGCTATTCTTATTAGTCTTTTTAACTAAGTAAAAAGGTGTTTTTATGAAAGGGGAGATATTCATTATGTCAGTGAAATGTTGACTTGACTGATGGTTGTTTGCTTAGTTGGTCAGATAGTTATTGAGACAATTTGATTTAAAAATGACACATTTATGATGTTGAAGTCATCAAATGTCAACACAGTTTGAGATCAAAGGATCAGCCGTCAACAGAGACAACAAAGAAACAAACTTTTATATCGTTTTTTGGCTTACAGGTGAACTTATTGTTTCACTTTTTTTTTTTAGCCTGAAATGTTAAACAAATGCGCAAAATTTCTACCTTATAAATGTCTTTTACAAGCAGTTGTTAAGATGTCCTGTATGTTGTGCATGAGTAGATTTAAATATGGTCAACTTAAGTAGGAAATATGATCCTCTGTCAGCTGTGCATTGTTCAAATTCATCTCACACTCAGTGCTTAATCGATACACAAAGAGACAAATCTTATTTTGTTCCACCAAAGACACAATATAGAAACTCTTCATTTCAATTTCCAACCCAGAACGACATGCCTCCGCCACGCTACAAATCCTGTTACAGTATTACATACAGATGTGCCAGCAGTTCAACGCAAATCCATGTTTGTGTGTGATAGATACATGAGCCGAGTATACAATCAAACCATTGCTATTTGCACTCATGCCTCAAAAATATACCGTAGAGTACAAGCAATGTGTCATACTAGAGATTATTTAGCTCTGAGGCTCTGCTGGTATATCAAAAAAACACAGTTTGCTGGTTGTGGCCCAGCAGTATAGGTAGTGTTCTTTCAGTTTGGGAGGTTGGAGGTTTGATTGCCAGCTCCTGCTGTCTATGTGTTGAACCCTCAAAGGCCAAGTCAACCATTCCTTGAAGCACGTATGTAAATGTAATTTGTACAAATGGGCACAGGGGTGGTGCCCATTTGCTTATCCCAATAGCACTATCAAAGTAAGTATAGTCCATCTGCAGTTTACTGTTTAGAAATTGATCAAAAGTATTGGTAACTTGTGCAAAATTTTGTGTGACCTGTACTTTTCCTATAAACTAGAAGCCATCATGTTTTGGGAAAAGAAAAGTGAATTGTTAGTCAGATAATACTTAAACTGATTATGTATGTAGAGACTCATCTGTAGTAAGTTTTCGTTAGAGGCTATGTCTATGTAAAACTACTGTGTCTTATGGTGCTTCTCACAATAAATTAAACTTACACAGCATTTACCAGTCTCAGTAAAAAAAAATATCCAAGAAAAGTTTAGAAAAATATCACGTGTTGGGTTTGTAATGAATGTCAAACACTTACCAATTAATTGTAATTGTTCAGTGAAAATTTGAGTTTGTTTTGGAAGCATACAGACATAAGTTGCTAGAGCTACACAGTTTTTTTTTCATTAGATGTATAGAATACTATAACCATGGCAGATAATTGTCTCTAATTTTTTTTTTACTTATACAAGCTCAGTCTGCACTCTAATGAGAAACTTCATAATGCACCTATCACAGGAGAGGGTTGCTCTCTGCCCTTTAAGCTCCTTTGAAGAACTTTTGGAGTGTGCTGCTTTAGGCGCCCTCTCTGGGCAAATCAGTCTTTGCTGATGTTGTCCTGTATGTGTGTAATTGAAGATAAGAAGACAAAAAATCAAACCATTTCAACAGTCAAACATATCACTTGTTTGAGAATAAAAAATAGCTGGATTTTATCACACAGTCTGACACTTACCCCTGCTGGTGGTTTAAGACATTTAGTAGCTTTAAGTCTTCTTTTTTGTCAGTGATAGAAGACAATAAATATGAAGGTATACAGAATTTGATCAGCCTCTTTACTAGGATACTAGGATGTAGGATTTTTTTTCCCCTGGAATACATCTCAAAATCTGTAAGCAGAGGCCAAAAAGTTGTCACTTTGTTTTACTCATCGCCTGCAACATCTTAACTTTTAATAACATTTTTCTTTGGTTTGGTGTTTGTCAATTTGGATGGGGATTTCTTTCTTGCACAGCCACGACTGAGCAATAGGGGATCATCTGACCAATATCTTGAAACAAAAGTGCATGGTGTTATGTTTCTCCACACATACAAAATTCAATCTCTCCCCTCTGTGAGACACTCCTGATATAAATTCCCGCCTTCTTTTATTTTTCTTGTCAAGTAACAAGAGGGAGAGAGGGGTGAGATGAGTTCTCTCTCTTACTGTCTCCCAATTTCCCTCACTGACACACACACTCACACACTCACACACTCACACACACACACACACAAAGGTTCAGCATTGGTTTATCTGCAGCTTACAGAGAGCTGATGGAGAATGCTGTGCTGCCAGTCTTCTCTCTGCTCGTGTTTGCACTGTGAATGTGATTTTGTGTGTGTGTGTGTGTGTGTGTGTGTGTGTGTGTGTGTGTGTGTGTGTGTGTGTGTGTGTGTGTGTGTGTGTGTGTGTGTGTGTCTGTGTGTGTGTCTGTGTGTGTGTGTGTGTGTGTGTGTGTGTGTTTGACTGTGTCTGTCTGTGTGGGAAAAGAAAGTGAGTGGAAAATACCAGAGTTCTTGTACAGTATGTGTGTTTGTAAGTGAGATGCCCATAGGAAAACAAGCAGTTGTGTTTGTGTGTGCAGACGGCAGTAGCTGTGGATTAGCTGGCAAGGGCTAAGTCTAAGACAAGCACTAATACAAACAAACACAAGGACACAGCAGTGTGTTGCTGATTTGTACACAAGCTGAATGCTTATTTGAACACAATGTGTCTTCCTCCTTGCTGTATATAAGCATATACAAACAAAGACACCTTTTCCTTGTTAATCCATCAATGTGCATAAACCAGGATGCGCAGTATCTAAAGTCAAACTTTGTCATCTGTGGATCGGGAATCAAAATTCCACACACTGAGCACACCGTTGTCTGATTCATGAAAGGTTTGTGCAGCTCTTTTGCTGGCGTAACTGAAATGAGAGTAAAAGATTCCACAAAGCACATGAAGGGAGAAATATTCAAGAAAGACATCTTATTGCAAAAAATGCAAGATTTGTAATGCCTTTGTGGTTAGAGTAAAATTTTGTCCATCCTCTGAGAAATAATGGTAAAAGCGCTGCTGCTTTCTAACTTTTTCTAATCATCAAAACAATTCCATCCTGGATCACCTCTGTGTATAAAGCTGTAAATATGTTGGCAAGGTGCTATTATACATGTCTTCTATTCAGCCCATCATCAAAGCACTTGTATTTAATTGTAATGAAAGAGTTACCAGACGTTTCATGACCTATCTTAAGTGTTTTAACTGTCTGTGTGTTGTAGGACTCAGCCCAGGAAGGTGTCATCACTAGGGACATCCACCGTACCTTCCCTGCGCACGACTACTTCAAGGACTCAGAAGGAGACGGTCAGGATTCACTCTACAAAATCTGCAAGGTGAGTCTAAGGACAGAACAGTGGTTCACACATGGTGGCAGACATGGTGGAGGCATTTTAAATTAACCAGATGTTCTCAAATGGATAAGCCTAGCTCCCGATTGTGCAGGAATGTATAACATCCTGATTTTTCTGCTAGTAGGAACAGAAATCTAAAAACCCACTCCTTCATCCCTTGTTTGAATGTTCCTGAAAGCCTTCCTGCTGAGAGTTAAGTGCTGTGAAATGAGAAGCTAATACTGACGTGTGTGCTAAAGCGTGTAAAATTTGTGCCTTTTCCTTTGAAGCATTTGCATTTTTTGTTCTGGCAAGGCTCGGTCTAAATTTCTTTGGCATTTAAAGTTGGCTCTGTGATAAGTAATTGACAGTGCACGCCTTCAGTGAGCAATCATTACAAACCCTTCCCACACATGAACCAGGCATACCCACTGCTCGGTGGACAGTCATTGATCTTTTCTTCCAATTTCCTAAGTTGAAAAACACAGTGGCTGTTCAGAAGGTGGCAAATTATCTGCTCTTAAGGTTTCAAATCATCTGAGCTGCAGAAGGCTTTATGCTTTGTGGTGTTTCTCGGGACCATTTTGAAATGATTTGAAGTGTGGATATTTTCAGAGCGGTCATTTTAACAACTCACTATAATGCAGGGATGATTTAAAATGGAAAAACAAGTGACAAAGATGATTTAATGCAAAGATATGAAATAAATAAGGACTAAGCCATGTAGATAAGGATACTACATGATACTAGGGGCAGATCAAATGGGGTGGGGCAGTCTGTCCACTGTTTATTGTGTGTTCTCCTGGGAATGTGTTTGACGGTGCTTGAAAGTGCATTTTAGAATACACAAGAAGCATTCCCAAAAAGATTTAACTATCATAACATTGTGGTTTAACCAGATACAAACCCCAATTCCTGGAGTTGGGACCCTTTAGAGCTTGTGTAAACTCTGTTTAATTGAAAACAATTTTAGACCATATATTAATTACTGAAACTAGACAAAAGAAAATCAAAAATAAAAACATGTCTATTTCTAACCTTCTCGAATAAAGTTTGGACAGGGACATGTTTACCTTTATGTTGCATCACCTCCTCTTCTGTTAACACAGAGGGGAGCTGTAAACCCAAGGGAGCTGAAGAGATCTGTAACTGGAGATTGAAAATAAAACGTCCCATCGTTGCTTGATATACTGTAGGACAGAACTGCAGCTATCGTTTAATTCAGTATTCAAGTATTCTACTAAAATTTCCATTGATTTATTGAGTAATTGGATGAAACATATTTTTTTAGTTAAAGAGCAATTACTTTTCAAATGAAAATTTGAAACAAGTAAAAAAACAAGTGAGTTTAGATAATATAGTTTAATAAGATCTGACTAAAATAAGACATTTTAACAATAAGGCATATTCTTGATCTAATTTTGAGCTGTTACAGTGTTCAGACTAAAATTATGATACCTGTGGTAATGGAGCGCATTAGGCACCAGTTCTGCTTGATATTTTATCCATCAATGACTTGCAAGCTAAATTTGACAACTGCCCAGCTAGCTATATTATGTTTTTATTTTCATCATCTTCACTCTACAGAGCTGTGTTCTTACAGTTTACTGGTTACATTAAAAGTAGTCCAGGTTAAACACCATTCCTTGAGCTTTTAATTTTTTTTTTACAATTCCTCAAGGCGGAGGAAAATCCTCAATAATTTTGTGTAAACAAGGACCTCCAATTATTCAAGGAATTGTTTCAGCCCTACTGTAAGCTATCAGCTGCTCAACGGTTAAAGGACAATGTTAAATTTTTAGTTTGTGTCTAATTTCTCAATATTTTACAAGTTAAGAGTGCAGCGGGCCAGTTTAATTTCTAGACTCCATTATGTGCAGAATCTGGTTTTGCATATTTTTTGCTTTATCCTACCATAGACTGTATATAGAATAGACAGTGTGGCTCAGCCATTTACCACTGTACGGTTTTGAAGCCAAAATACTCCTGTCACAGGCAGCCAGAGTCTGTGCAGTAGAGGCTGTTTTTAACTGCAGTGCTGCCGAGGGGTTGAAGCTCTAACCTTGATTTTGTATCTTTTCCTTTTCACTCAGATTTTTTTTTCAAACCATCCAAATTTGTTTTTATTAGAATTTTTCTCAGCTTCCCAACTTTTTTGACACAGTAGGAATAGAAAAGACTTCATGCGTCCTTGTTGACCCTGTAATAAGAGAAACCTGCATTAAAACTGTCAAAAAGCATAGTTTGAAAATACTATATAAATACGCAGGGATGCCTCCTTTGTATGAAAACAGAAGAAAGAAGTACATTCAGTAAGGAGAGGGTCTTCCTGGGCTCACAATCTGAGGTAATTATATGAGAAGAAGACACACGGTACATTTTATTCAAACAAAAGCCAAGGTCAGCATTTGTGTGATGAATTAAGGCTTGTCTTAATCTCTGTCATTGTCCTGCGCTCTGCTTCACTGCAGCTGTGAACCAATCCAAGATACTCTCCTTTGTTCTCTTTTCTTGGCGTACAAATTATCAGCAGCTCAATCACAGAACAAAAAAACTCAGCATAAAATCATAATTTGTGATCTTCTCCTGACTAAAATACAGATTTGAAAAAAAAAACTCTACTTAACACAACTTTCATTTCATTAAAATGCAATGGACAGAAAGATGCAAAACCACATCTGCAGAGAGTAAACAGCAAAGACAATATGCATCCTATTGAAGTTGTCTGCATCTATGTTCGGATCAAAGGTAATTTTTGAAAGGGCGGGGCAGAACTGTTGCTCCTTTGTAGTTTTCCTGGCTGTACAGATGTACGGACGGTCAGCGCTGTGGGAGAGCCTGTCAGAGAGGGTTAGCATCTTGCCTGGATCCAACTAGGTCAGTGGTGAGCCAGCCTTCATTTGTATGCAAATCCATGTAGATGTGCTGCTGATAAGGTTGGTCAGATCTTGAGGCACGAGTGGGTTCCACAGAGGCATGGAGGATCCAGGACAAAGTTTAAATTCATCTTCATGCAGCAGCAGGCGCTGAGTCTTTTATTCTTGCAACCTTAATTCTCTGGGGAAGGTCACCTGTGCTCTCTTTCTGTGATAAACTGATTTACTCTCCTAATGTCTCACTCTGTCACACATCCAGCTCACCTTTGCGACCTCAGATATCCACTGGTGGTCAGTCAGAGGGTCTGAGGAAACAGTCGGGGGCTAACTGCCTCACTCAAGGGCACAGTGACAGTGAGCATTACTCTCCCAGCTGGTGTTGAAAACCTGTGACTCTCAGATAAATGGATGAGAAGAATATCTACTGTATTTCCATGGAAACAGAACTTAGAAAGAGAGAATGGGGTAAAAAACAAACATGAAAACACCTCATCAACCTGGTTAATGTAGCACATCTCACTGATCAGAGAGTTCATCTTTATGCGTGTTAATCAGGATTCTACTCCAAATCCAGGCAATCCTCTGTTTAGATCTGTCAGGAAAAAGTTTGCAATTAAAAATAATGTCTGAAAATGTCAGAAATCACTCCATAGTCACTACAATACACTATATAGTGAATACGCCCTTTTGCAGTGCTGTACAAAATCTGAGTGAGCATGGTCATACCCTATATAGTCCACTCAGTGTATCCCACAATGCATTTTGAAAAGTAGTGTATTAGCAATGCTACAAACAGAAAAAATGGCTGATTACACGATTAATAATGACTCATAACATGAAACAACATCACACACTGTCAAGGAATAACGCTTAGCTCTCTGTTTAACTCTTGGACGAGTGTGTCTTAGTCCGAGCAGAGAAACAACTCAGACATTAGCCACTGAACCAGCAACCGTGGATGATGCATTCACTGAACTTTGTAATTCTCAAACACAGCAAAGGTTAAGACACAAATACATGGTTGGTATTATTTTTTTTATTTAAAAAATAACCTGTAATAAATGCATTTATTGTATTTGGTTATTATGGGAAAATATATTAAGTCTAATATGAGTTATCACTGAAATCCATGCCATTTTGTTTGAGAAAAATTATAGCTGTAAATCCCCCAAGAGTGTTTTTGTTAGGGTTTAAAAGGTTGTTTTAATTTAGCTGATTGAGTGAATCATATAGTCCACTACATCTAATTCATTAAATAGTGAGTAGGGAGTATTCTTTGCTGAATATGCACCTTTTCAGTATTTCACTCTGAACTCTGACTCATTGAAACAAGAAAGTATTGGATTATCAGAAACATAACCGCATCTTGAGAAACTGAAGTCTTTTTTAATCCCTTACTCATTTTGGTGTAAGATTTGACCCCCTCATAGCACGAGGGTCGAAGTGTCCCCCAAGACTGGCAGTGTGAACTGTTCTCAACCTGTCATCCTTCATATCCGTCTTCCCTGCTTTCTAATTATAATACTGTTGTCCATAAGGTTTTTACCCAATGTGAAAATTGTCATGGACACCCAAAACTGAAACCTTACAGTCAATTGAAACAATAAAGTTGCCCAGACTTCATATTTTATTCCTCGTTTCTACTTCTATTGTTTGTCTCCAACGGTCTTTTACAGGATGATTTCTCACAATGATAAGCACATTGTACTGCCTCAAAAGCTTTCTCCAAAGTTGTACACTTATAAAAGGATTAAAACTGCCTGTTGCCTATTCCTTGCCTTCCGAGCCTTTTATAATCTCAGTCTAACAAATTTAGACTTCACTCACCAGGACCTCTCCCATCCATCTGTCAGCATGCACTTCTCTGAGCCGAGTTTGGGGCATGTGAATGCCACACTCCATCAAGCATGTCAGCTTGCAGATAATGCCTCAGACAGCTCCACAAGACTTCTCCATTACCACCACATCAAACCCCAAATTAGCCCAACAGATCAGCAGTGGAGCTGCGGAGGTCCGTGCTTATGTTTCTAGCAGGGATAGTGTGAGAGACAGTTTTAGCCCCATTTATAGGAGCCTGATTCTTTGAAAGATGAAGTGTCTATCGAAGAGAAAATTTTGCCATCCTGTCTCTACAGAAGGTATAAAACCATTATGACTTCAATGATGCCGGATTTTGATAAACTAAACTTAATGTATGTAACAGTTTGTTTCACTAACACTACATCATCACACCCTGTAAAACATTCCCCAGCTTTTTCCTGGGAACATGATTCATGTGTCTGTTTTAAGAACAATGTGCTGTAGTTTTCTGAACACTCTGTATTAAGGGGTTGAAATCACTCCCCCTTCTCCTTCCCCCCATTAAAGTGTGGGTCAAATGTTTTTAGACACTTTTGCCTTGCCCTGCATCCTTGTTTACACCGAGTAAGAGCCTCTTTGTTGACTCATTAGCATGATTTGTGGTTTTGTCAACCACAGGCAGTTTTTTTCAACAGAACCGCTGCTGAACGCTCACCTGAAGGTTACTCTCTGTCCTCCACACATTAATGAATGAACTTCCCAGGTTGTTTTGTTGGGCGGGCCCCTGTTCCCTCTTCACTTCTCCTTGTCATGTTGATAAATTTGAATTTTGTGTTTTGGCATGGCTTGAGCATCTCTGCCCTTCTGTATAAAACAATGTCTACATGTAGAGATGAATGAAAGCATCTCCACCTGCTCCTATTGGACAAACAGCAAAGCATCAGAGGATCTGAACCTGATTGTATGGCTCATCTTTTTGTTACATGGGAAGTTGAAGTTTTAAAGTCAAAACATTACTCTCTACTGTAGATAAACAGATTTCTCCCCAATAATAAAAGCAAATCTGATTTTTCCTGTCTGTTTTTCTGCTTCTGTTTTGCAGGCGTACTCTGTCTATGATGAAGAAATTGGTTACTGCCAGGGTCAGTCGTTCCTTGCTGCTGTTCTCCTCCTGCACGTGAGTTATTGGCCGTTCATAGATTCACTGAGTTTGCCTTCATGGTCAAAATAGATGAAAAGATCCACTGAAACCATTCATGGGTGGAACACAAAGGTGTTGTGTAAAATGAGTATTAAGAGCATATTTATACAGATGCTATTATACATGTATAACAATCTTTGTAAGGCCTTAAATTAATATGGTTGGATTTAAATTTCTTTCCTTTCCCTTCTTCCCTTTTCAGTCAACTTGTGCTTTTCAAAATAAAAGCCCTAGCTTGTGCTACTGCTATAAAACATACAGATTTAAAATGATAAAGCTAAATCTGTATAACAAGACTTTTTTGGGCTTAAATTGTTTTCCTATCCAAACACATTGAATCAGTCCTCTTGTAATCATTTTTTACCTCTTCTTAAAACTTTCAAAGGCTGTGAAAATAGTATTAAATTCTGTTCTGTTAGGGTCTCAAAGTCTTGAATTTTTTTAAGTGCATAGGGACCCTAGAAATACAATGCTGTTATTCCAGTGAGATTAACATGTCTTATTAATGCATGCTTCCTCTAACACTAAAATCAATCAACTATTTCAGCTTTGTGCAGCCAATTCAACAGCTCCCTGTTTCTACAAAGCCAACGTTCGTTTGCTTGTGCTTGATTTAACAAAAGCCAAACCTAGTCAATACAACAATAGACAGAGAAATTGTGGGAGGAAGAAAAGCTCTGGCTAAAGAGAAAGTTGCTGACTGCAGAATGGTGCAAGTGAATGGAAGGGGATAAAGTATGAGATGAAATTGTTGCAGAAAAATAGAGATGGGAAAGGGGGACACAATAAGTTGCTCTTTCCAATTCAAGACCACTGAGAGACAAGTGAAAATTTCTGTTTTTTATTTTCTGGATTGATTACTCTTCCATCCAATGTGTGTTTGATGTATTTCAAATAATGGATGTAATGGGAAAGAGTTAAAAGGCGGATGGTGAGGAGAGAGAAAGAAGTTTGGTTTCAGTCCAAAAGACAAGGGCAGCAGAGGTTGACGTGAAGGGAGGAGGTGAGAAGAGAAGAGGTCAGGGAGAGGCAGGCGAGGCGATATGGTGGAATAATCTTGGAAGGGAAGTATGGATGACTTTAGTGAAGATACATCAGGGTGAGGTAAAGAGGAGAAGAGACAGGTGTGTAAAAACAAGGAGAATGGAGGAGGGAGACAAGAGGAAATTATGGAGGAGATTGTTTTAAAGGTGAAGGAGAGGAGGGGGGTAAAGGGAACAGCCGTAAAAGAAAGAGAATTTATACAGGAGAGAGAAGAGGAGGAGGAGGAAGAAAGAGAGAGGTCATAGAGGAGATGTCGGGAATATTAATAGTTCAAGTTTACCTGCAGCAGCCCATCCAGCCTCAAACACACACTGTCACTCTGATTAAATACCAGCTCAGCTCCTGTGTGTGTGTGTGAGTGTGTGTGTCTAACAGAGAGAGCAAGGTGAATTAAATCCAAACAAACACATTTTTTATTCCAATGCCTCTTATCTTCATGTATACCTGAAGCACACAAAACACAGAGGGTGAGCAGGACAAGCTTCCAACCATATTTCTTATTTCTGCAGTAATATCACACATTTTGTCAACCTTTCAGTGCTTAAGACTGAAAAAAAATCTTGGCAATCAATGAATCTCTTCACTGAGTTTAAGACCGATATCTTCTTGAGGTAATCTAGAGGCACCATCATTACAAACTGGCCTGTGATCCAAGACACCACTCATCATGTGAGATACTTGTTTGCGCTAACATATCTGTGGTTTATGGTTTTCATGTGGTTTCAGATGCCAGAGGAGCAGGCCTTCTGTGTGCTGGTGAAAATCATGTACGAGTATGGTCTTCGAGCTCTCTACAAAAACAACTTTGAGGATCTTCACTGCAAGTTCTACCAGCTGGAGAGGCTAATGCAGGTTAGAAATGCAGTACTTTATGATATCCAAGATAAAAAAATGATCTGCTGACAATATAATGAAGGTTGAAGATGTCTCTGACCAGCTCAGATTCACAAATATGAGTCTAAATGGTGTTGTGCTTGTTGTTGTACGTTTGTGTTCAGGCTATTTCTCGAGTTTAAAAGGAAGTTAAATTTGCTTTTGAGTGGCAAAGCTTGAAACAATCAAGCCAGGGCTGAAACCATTGATTCTATAGTTGAAAATAAAAGTGAGAAAAATGTACTTAAAGGCCATGAAATTCATCTCAGCTGTCTTTGTTTTTATATTTGATTCCAAATATTCAACATTCTTATAGTTTTGAGGCTTCCTTGAGCTGTAAGCTACCAGTGATTTTTTTTAATTTGATGAAAGAAAGGGAATAGAGTACACTAAGCATGAATTATTTAACTGGATATTTCAATGTACGTGTTTTAGCCCCTGTTTATGAAGCAGTGCACTGTCTGTCTGTGGACACTGGTGACCCCAGGGCCAGCCAGGTCCCAGCCTGCTTTGTTATTACAGTCCAAATCCACTCACTGAGTATAGTCTAATTGGGCCCTGACATCTACCCTGGGCATGCTAGCTGCTGTCTGTCAGCTCCCAGATCAACACAGTTAGTATCGACCAAATGCGCTCAACATAAGGATGTTAGCATTGACTGTTAATTATTAGCTTGCAAGGGTTAGATCACAATCTGATACAGTCAGGCGTTATGTGCCGTGTTGAGTGTTGACTACCAGGCTAGAGCACTATCTGCCTAATTTAATCTTTGATTCCACATACATTTGCAAGGACACTATAAAACACATTCACACTTTTCTGTTTGAAAGCTTCATCTTCTATATACGGTAATGTTGTTGAATAACACTGAAAAAATGTAGGAGTAGATTGAAAAGACAGTGTATCCATTTGAAAAGAAATTTCTCCGCAAAGTTTTGAAAACTTATTTTTATAGTCACAGTGAATTCATTTGCTTTTCATGATCAAATAAATGTTGCAGCTCTGCACTTACTGGAAGTTAGAAATAGATTTGATGTAAGATATACATATCTGACTGGCTTGCTGCCTGGTGTCTGGGGCTGAATTTCTGTTCTCATAAACCATTTTTGTTCCATGGATTATTTCCTTATTGGAACACTGTGATTAAAAATGACTTTGATGGAAGTACTGCAGAGTTAACATGACAAGCAGGGCAAAATCCAACAAATGGCATTTTATCCTCAAATCTTTCTCCTTCCTTTCTTTCTTCCTGCAGGAACAGCTTCCAGACCTGTGGTCACACTTCCAGGAACTGAACCTGGAGGCACACATGTATGCCTCCCAGTGGTTCCTCACGCTCTTCACTGCCAAGTTCCCCCTTTGTATGGTTTTCCATATCACTGACCTGCTGCTCTGTGAGGTAAAATCTGACTCACTGCACTTCTTCAGACTTGAACTGAAGGGACAGTAATGTGGAGTGCATGCTCCAGGGTTTACTGAGGAGGGAGTTAATTATCCAGGAAGATGACAGGGCTTGGTAGGAGGTTAAAAAAAAAAGGATTGGAAGGAGGATGAGAATAAGCTGTTGTGGTTTTTGGGACATTAGGAGGGAAAATGGCAACTACCAATGGGAGGGAATGGGAAGAGTTGGTTCAACTGAGACCTTTACTGACATTCAGCTGAATCAGAAGCTGCAGCTATTTGGGAAAGCTATGTGAATAATAATGTAGGGATGCACGATATTGGATTTTTGCCGATATCCGAATATCCGGGGTCGAAACCCCTTTTGGCCGATACCGATATCGATAATCACAAGTTTGTTTGTTTTTTTCACTGTAAAGAAAGCTAAGTCTATCCTGTACTGGAATTTATATGTTACTCTTATTGTGACGGCCTTATTTGTTTAAGAAACACACATAAAACAAGACAAAAAACATTTGATTTTACCATAAATAAGAAATGTATTATTTTTTTAAAACTCAAGACATTCAGTATTGAAATACAGAAAAATAATTTCTTTAGATCACATGAACTTTAAATGTACAATGCATTTTTAAAGATAACCAAGTTGCATTTGATTATTTTAGAGCTACTGTAACAACCTGGTGACAGACACAGAGCTCTGCAGTGCAAATAAATGAAGTGCTACATTTTATTTAAGGAGCTTATTTTTCAGATGGAAAATAATTATAATCCTAACTGAATAGCACCTTATCGGCTGTGCCTATCAGCAGAAATTTTCATATCTGCCGATACCGATAAACGTGTTTTTAAGCTTTTATCAGCTGATACCGATATTGTGCCGATAATATTGTGCATCCCCATAATAATGCTGTTCCACCTGCTCTTGGCTCTGTTGGGTAATTCCATGACTTATGCAGGTAAAATCCGTTAACCCAAAAAACAATCTGCTTGATTTAGTTTCTGGGGTCCGTTTTCTGTAGCAGTAGATCTTTCTTTTTGTTTGCTGGTCTGTACTATCGGTTTGATCACAGCTAAGCACAACTCTAATCCACAGAGTTGTCTCTCACATATGAATCACTGCGGTGTGAATGTCAGCTAAGAAAATTTCTGGTATTTGTGACTGTGGATTAGTCATACCAATAACTACTTTTATATATTAAGGCTTTCAGTAGTTGGCCCTGGGCCTTTTCACCATTGTTAACTCAGGCAACAGGCAGTGAGTCAACACATCTCTCTAATAGAAATCTTCAAGGTCCTCACTTCAAGATCCTGTTTGAAAAAGATTTTTTTCTCTTCCTCTTCTGACAGCTTCAGATATTCAGTAGTTAAATATTTCAGCTCCAAAAAAATCAAGAAATATGAAGTTTTATTTAATTAGTCAACAAGTGTAAGACACTAACTTGTTCAGAAGACTACCTGGCATCAACACACCTGTTTGTTTTTTCTGATGGATTTCTTGAATCTGCATCAAATGATTTCGAAAGAAACTCTATGTAGGCAGTACTAAAGGCTTGTAAATTTGACAAAGTGGCAGTTAGAGCTGCCAGATGCACTGATGAAGCCAAATGTGTAATTAAGGTTCACTGTGAATGTCTGACTGAGGCCTGTATCTAAAAGTTAAACAGGCAGCTGTGTCTTTATGGACAACAAAAATTTGGAGTGTTTGGCGCAAATATCAAAGCAAGAACATGCCAGGAACGGTACCCACGGTACCCTAGGGGACGCCACATCACACATAAAGTGGTGTTAATGAAGAACTACCCAAAGCAACAAACCAGGCTGACTCTTCTAAGCAATTCTAAGCAATGCAGCAAATGTTTTTAGCAAACTTTAGCAAGAGTCTACAGTTTCTTTTATTGTTATTAACAAAACAAAAAAAGTAAGTCATAGATCCAACAGAACAGGTAGAGGAGTTGCCAGATCCACTTCTTTTTTCATTGTTCATCAAACTTGTCTTTTTCGGAAATTTTACATTAGGTAAACCATTAAAAGTCAAATGCTTTATTTGTTTTCTGTCCATCTTCCCCTGCATCCGTCTAGCTCTATGCCTCCTTCTCTCTGTCTTCCTGCTGGCCTCAGGCAAAACAATTAAAAGTTTCTCAGCCCAATGAGCCGCATGATAAGAATCTGCTTGTTTAAACAGGATTCTCATCTCCTGTACATCTTCCTGTCTGTCTTGCTCCTCCTCGCTGCCTTCATCATCTTTTTTTAAATCACTGTTTTCTTTTTTCTGTCTTCTCTCTCATTCCTGATTTACTCTCCCTTGCCCCTCATTTATTCCTAATTTCAGCTGCCTTATTTCACTCATGTCCAGTGTGTTCATTGGCTTTATGTTGTCTCTTTTCACGAAGTGGTCACCTGCTTGCTTATGGGGTGCCAATTTGATGCTAGCTGTTGAATTAGCTAGGATGCTAATTTCTTTCTTCAGCCACTGTATGGGTGATCAACATGTTGTGTCCTTGGAAATGTGGTTTAATATCCCAATATAGTGACATCCTCTGTTGTCTTCTCATGAAACAGAAAGTAATCAAAAGACAGAAATTGGTCAGATATCCATAATTTAGAGAGCTTAACATTTAAAATTCACAAGTTCAAATTACAGACTGCTTTGAGCCCAAATATGATGTCAGAGGAGAACAGCCACTATGCAGCAGCTTGAAGCATAAATTCAGGGTGTTATGCTAGTACACACACCCTGAGATTATTTTTATTTTACTCATAAACACCTTTGATCCAGTCTCAGCACCGTGGCTCCATCTTGAGGCAGACAGAGAAAGGTGTATGGAGGTAGAGTTCCCCTGCTCTTATCTTCCTCTCTTCCCCTTCTCTCTCTTCCTCTCTCTTTTTTTTTTTTACAGTTATTCTCGGAGCTATCCAGATATTTTTAGCTCTGTGTTGCCATGTGAGCTGGTTGTCACAGAGACCAAAGAGATGGGTGTTCCCTTGTAGAGGCGACATCAGCTTTTACTTTTTTTGTGGCAAAATCAGAAGCTTTGTGTTCGAAAGAATAGAAGAAAAACCTATTGTCATGTTAGCACACGGCCTGTCTGTACGAATATGTAAAGACAGAATACTGCTCGACACAATAGAGACAATGAACATGTTAAAAAGAGGCTTTTTTGTTTCAGAATGGCAACAATACATCTCAAAAAAATAAGATAACGAAACAATAATTTGAGTATTTTATTTATCCATAATGTCCCTTTGCTCTGTACGAAAATTGATTTTGTAGCATATAAAGTTTGTGTCTTTACATTTACAGTTTTTTATAGTATTGATGACTTTGGGTCTTTTAAATTAAACTCAAATTCACTTTAACTATACTGGAAAAATATGATACTTATAAAAAAATTCATGTAAATAAAATGAATTAAACATAAAATGTTCAATTCTCAGCTTTAAACAAGATTTATTGCATCAATTAACATGTTTTATGCCATATTATATATTTATACATACATTTTATGCTTTTATGCTTGTTACAGTTTACAGTATTAGCAGATATTAATTAATCTGATTAATCTCTCTGATTAATCTGATCTCTCTCTGTCTCTCTCTTCTTCTCTCTCAGATCCTAGTACTGTTTAACTTTAGGGTGTGATTTTTATTTTTATTTTTATTTATTTATTTATTTTTATTTTAATAACTAACTGCATTCTTTTATTCTGCTCTGTTTTATTTCATCTTGTTCTTTTTAGGTTAACCATTTTAAAATCTGGCCGGGGACTACAGATGAAAATTAGCCTTTTGGCTAACTCTGGCATATTTACTGTAAATGTCTATTAATATGCATTGTCCCTGTAAATCAAATAAATTAAATTAAATTAAAATTAAATTAGAGGCTATTTTCACCATGTTTGTCTTAGTTTACCAGCATAGTTATCTACAAAGTAAAGCATTTATTTTGTATCTTCACCAAAACCTGCTGTTTTATTAAAGTATTATTGTGTTGTTTGTTTCTCAACACTGAAGTCTCCCTTCTCTTTTCTAGGGTCTGAACATCATCTTCAATGTGGCCTTGGCACTGCTTAAGGTTAGTACTGACTTTTTTCATGCATTTCTCTAAATCCCTGTGAATTTATTTGTCTCAGCATTAAACCATGTCCCATGGCTGTAAAAAGTGGGTTAGCCTACTCAGAATCACTTCTTTAATCCAGTTTTCTTCAAGTGAAAAAGAAAATATAGTTTGCAGTAATTATACTACATGATAAATATATTTAGCCAACATGAATTTAAGGAACCCCTTTTTCCATGACAGACATTAACTGCACATGTCCAAGGTGCTCGTCGTTCTCAAAATTTCTTGTTTTTATTGGAAATTTTTTTTTAGTTTTTCATTTTTAAGGGATAGAGTTTGGTATTGACTGAGGGAGTCCCTATTCAAGTGTGATGGTGAGAGGCTTGACAGTTTGTTGGGGATTCTTGCCCTCTAGTGCATAAATCAGAAACTGCATCTTATTGAAGACAAATAAGATTAATAGGATGAAATACATCATGTACAGCATCATGTTTAATGTGATGTAGTATGTTTTAAAGCTGCTGCCTGTATCATAGACTTTGGCCAGAATCAAACATGTGTCGGTGCTCATTTGTGTTGCCAGGGCTGTTGATTTTTATGGACAGTAATCGGAAACCTTTAGATTAGTATTGTCTACATACTAAAATTTTACATAATGAAGCCCCACTGTGCTTATTTAAACTCACCATTTTATGTTTATCTGTGAATCTGTGAATTCTAAAAATAAATAAACAATTAATTTTTCATTTTTAATCTTACACTTTTTAATAAGAACTTGAAGACACACATGTTGAAGAGTTAAAAGAGAGACAATGATTGAAAAAAGGCTCAGATCCTTCCTATTTTGTTGATTCAATGAAAGTAGTCATTTTTTAATTTCTGTCACGCACCATGTTTTTGTTGAGAAACTTCAGAAAATGCACATCTGTACTGTAAATTTAGTTAAAAAAAATGCACACTCTTAGTGTTGGTGTTGTTAAAAAACAATAATTATACTGACGGTGCAGAATTGTGTTCATTGCTCCATATTATGTGATTAGATCCTCCAAAGTCGGGATTACTCTCTGATCATTTGCTGTGACTCGATACATCAGATATTGGTTTCCTGTTTTGTTGATGTTAATGTTAATTTGACCAGCCAATACAGAAGTCATACTGAAACTTGAACAGAAAAACACTTTGTCTCATCATGTCTTCCAGCTATTGATTTAACTAAAATAATAGCGACAATTTAATGGTATTGAGCTTTTTAAAAAAGATATATATGTGGGGTTTAAGCAAAAAATAGAATCCTTTATGTGACATTAAGGTTCACTTTCATGAAAGCGATAGGGCTCAGTCTGTCACACATCTTAAAAAAAATGGAAAGGTCATATTGTAGAAAAAGTCACATTTTATTTATTCATTTTGTAAGGGACATAATTCACCATTTCAGTTGGTCAAGATGGGAAAATTTTTAGGATGGGTGAACTTATTTTGTCCAAACCTCAAAAATATTTCCATTCTGTTTCTCCTACATTGAAAACAAGAATTTAAAAAAATAGTTGAACCAAAATATTTCAACGCGTGCCACCAGTCATGTAAATTGTGCTCCTCTTAACAGTTATTCATCTCCAATCTCATGTTTCCCAACCAGCATAAATCCAGTGCGCAGAAACACATCACCCAATAGTAGCTGACGATTAATTGGCAGACATATCTTATTTTGCAAATTTACTGGTGATATTCATAATGATAAATATGCTGAGTGTTTTTCTTACTGTAATGCAACCACACTCAGGCTTTCCTCTCTAAATGAATCTTAGATGGGTGGTTTCAAAAAGCCCTCCTGCTCTGTATTAAAGCAGTAATTTATTCTGCATGTCAGGGAGAGAAAGATGTGGTGCATATGATGTCGGGAGTAGTGAACAAATGAGGATGTGAGGAGGGTGGAAGGGGCTTCCACAGCCTGCCTCTCATTGGCCGGTCATGACGGCATTCTCCCCCGAGGCTCCTTTCTTCCTCCCTCCCTCCCTCCCTCCTGCATCCATCCTGCTCTCTCCTCCGCTCTCATCAGCCCTCCCTCCATCCGTGTTCACCTCCCTCCCTCTGCTGTTTAGCAGCCGACATCCACATCACAACAGGAGCATAAGCTATAGCGTTAGCAACCTGAATCTGGAGGAGAGAGCTCTGTGCTGTCTTTTTGACATTTTTTTCTTCATCTATTCTTCCCATGGATGCCTGCTCGGATTTCCCTTTCTCCATCAGTTCCTTGTTGTCTTTCTTATTTTCCTTCCACTGCTCTACCTCTGCCTTCTCTTCTTCTCAGTTGGGTCTCTAGCACGCTACCTCTGTCCACCACCCAGACCTCTGCAATGGAGCCGCCCCTGCTAGCTGTTAGCCGTTAGCATCACAAAGAGAAAGACAGAAAAAGAAGAAAGAGAAGCTGTGGATGAGAAGCTGTGTGTGTTTTTTTGTCTGCCTTATCCCAGATGCTAAACAGGACCATCATTCCTGATGGAACAACACGCACACTCATACAAACACACATTCACTTAGGCTCTGTTGTTAAGAGGCAGAAGTGACTTTCCATCTGAAGGAGCTGGCTTGCAATCTAAAGGATCTACTGACCACTACAGACCGGATGTCTGGCCGCTGCTAATGGAAATCTGCCAGAGGGAGAGACACTGGAGTCCATGCTGGAGCTGCTGACCTGACTGTGCTTTTACTGCTCGCTTCATGATCTGAACAGACTTCAATTCAGAGAGTTTTATCAGTACGGAGGAAAAGGGAAGAGGAACTAGTTTGATACACTTTTTTTCTATTTACACATCGTTCTCCAACTTGCCTTGTTTTTATGCATCACTGGCTTAAATCTGAGTCAACGGGTTCAGCATCCATTCAGCCAGAAACCAACAGGAGCGCATCATCACCTCCTGAAGGGAGAGAAAGTGCCCAAGCCAACAGACCTCATCTCTCTCCTCCTGCCATATCATCGGGAGCTCTCGCTCAGGCTTAGACTGGAGCTCTTCAGATGAAAGGAGTCACACTGTTATTTTGGGCAATTTAACATTTCAAAGAGAGCTAAAAATCCCATCAGCCATCTACCAGAGGCGGAAACAAAATGCATTATCTGCTTTGATGTGTGGTCTCACATGCTTGGAGCCTTCAGCATTAAGGCCACTCAATTGTGCGGGCAGAAGAGGATTCAGTCTCTGTCTTTGAATTCTGAATGTGAAGGAAAATATAAAAAGGTGGAGTACTTCATCACTGCTGTGACCCACGTGTTTAGGAGCTTTGTTGCTAGGCGACGGCATACTGGATTGGAATTGGTTGGGGGAGTTTGGCACGAGATGATGGGAAGATGAGAGTGGGTAGTGTGACTGGATTTCAAAGTGAGTCTGGCAGGTAGCTGGAAGACTCAGCATTATGCCGGGAGCAGCGTTGATACGTCATTTTCTGACTGCTGTTTTGACGAACCTTGTTGGGGTTTCTGGGCTCTGACAGTGGCACAAACCGAGTGACGTCTTGTCCACTTGTCCAGAGTCTGTTTTGCTTGGATGAACTGGAGTGAACTCAGTGTTAAATGCCGTGGATGCCTGGGCTGTCTGGGCTGAGTTTCTGTATCCCTTGTCGCTACTCTCCTCGCTGAACGCCAGACGTCTGCAAAGTGCTGTTTTCTTTTAGTTTCTTGTCTCAGAGGGCTCATCGACTTGTTTTTAAAGACCAAGCCAAAGAAAATCTCAGCTCGCCTCAGTTGAAAACACCTGCCACTCCTCTCTCCTCCAACTCCAAGAAACCAACTGGGAAAATCAACGACACGCTGGAGTCATCTGCCACCCTGGCCCCGGAGCGGGACCGCCCCTCTCCCTCACCCTGCCCCACCCCTCCACCAACACCCCCATCCTCCCCTCCTCCCTCTCCTCCCCCAGTACCTGCCTTGACCCCTCACCTGCCCCTCCCATCAGCGCGCAGGGCAGTGGAGGACGGAGAGGGCACGGCAGAGGAGCGAGCCCACAGCAGTCAGGCGTCGGCAGACTCGTTCTGCAGGGTCATGGATCTTCTCGGGATGGGACATCGGCTCTTTGTGCCCAAGCTGCTGGCGGTGAGAATGGGGGACTGGGGACAGACCCTGGATGAGAGAAAATGAGAATGGATGGTCAGGTTCAGAGTTGTTTTGATGATAAGATGTATAGATTGGGAGAGGAAGCAGGCAGGCTTCTGTTGATAATGTATGTCCAACTTTTCACTTTGCTGCTTGAGGAAAAAAAACTTTCACCATCTTTGAAACTGAGGCTTGTTTTCTCCTGAGTTTGACATGAACTTTTGTGTATTAGACCTTTGAACAATTACCCATCTAATGCTCTCTTGGTATTTTCCTATTCATAGATGAATAAGCCCTTTTGATTGAAGTTGTCTATGTTACACAAATATGACGACTTGGGAAACTCTCATGAGGTTATTTTGGGAAAGCAGGTGTGAAAAGGTCATTATCATGATAATTATATTATATACAATGTGCTCTATCTGGAAACATGATGATCAGATATGGACATACAGTACAATGAGTGACATATCCTGCATAGATTCTTGTGACTGTTCATATTAACACCACAAGATGGTGTCATAGGCCTGTGCTGGCATGTTTGTGGAGTAATGGGGATGGGGTCTCTGCAGATGTCAAGCCTCACCCTCTCTTCCCCTTATTTCTAATCCATCTACATCTGGATGGGAAATATTGGAAGCCAAAGAGCCAAAAAAATGAAATGAACTACAAGAAAATATGATGGCTTTTTAAAATAAAGTTGCCTGTTTAAAGCTTTTAGCTCGACTTTTCATGTGACAGTGACATACAGTATATGGTTGTATTTCTTAGTTGACCAATACATTTTGTTAGTTTTACTCTTTTCAGTGAATAATCTCAGTACTAAACAACCCAAATAGATATTTCATGTTCAAGAGAGTTTTAAAAAACATTTGAGATTGAAGAAGTAGATAGAATCTGCTCCAAGGATGGTAATGAGTTAAATCAAGGACTGTGTGTGAAAAAATACAGTTAGGAATTTTAGCTTCTCTCAGGGTTTTTACTCCTGAATGAGGGATAATGGTGTTCAACTCTGCTTTTCTTGCTCTGAAGAAAAAAAGATGCAATTATAGAAAAAGAGATGCTACTGTCTGGTCCAGTCTCTTTTTGATGTCGGTTTTTCAAAGAGCAGCAGAGTCCTTCTTATGACTCAAAATATCACTCATGATAAAAGCCTGGCAAGAACTTAGAGAAAACTAAGAGCAAAAAAGAATGATCAGAAACTTGTATTCCTTACTTGTCGACATTTTTTTATGTTCAGTTCTTTAAATAGTTTTGAAAACACTTGAAACAGACGTCTTCTGAAAGGCAGCAATCAGGGCTGACACTGTTTGAGTTCTCTCTGTAAGCCTGAGTCTTAATAACCATCTCTCGTTTGTCTCCTCCATGACCACCTTCCCTCCCCTCTCCTCACACCTCCTCATGTCTCGCTCCAGACATCCAAAGAGGACCTCTTGCAGGCGGACTTTGAAGGAGCTCTCAAGTTCTTCAGGGTTCAGCTCCCTAAACGCTACAGAGCTGCAGAGAATGCTCGCAGGCTCATGGAGCAGGCCTGCAACATCAAGGTAAAGACCTCCACACAAAGAAACAAAGATGCACATTTTGTTTACCTCAGTTCTTTGTTTGTGTCTCCATTGTAAAGTTTTACATCAAGCCCTGTTTCATTTTACAAGAACACACACACACACTGTTATGAGTCCAAGCAATGCAATAAGGAATTCCTTTCTTTTTGTATCCCACTGAGACCCCATCACTTTTTACTAGAGGGGTCAAAGTTAGTGAGTTTTCAGAGAAAAGTGCTCGCTGTTGTTGGGAATGAATCCTTGACCTTGTGGTTTTTCTTAACGTAACATTTCAGTGCACTGACTGCTGAGCCATTTAGAGTGTCTGAAATGGTTTTAAGTCTCATAGGTTTTTGTGTCTAGAACATAGACTACATGTATTCTACTTCCATTGCACTTGCTCTTGCTTAAGTTTTTTTTTTTAAATTATTTTGTCTTGGGTGCCTTGTTCTGTTTTTCTAAATAATGCTTGGCATTCAAAGAAGCCACTACAAACCTTGTATTTCAAACTGGAAAGAGCTTTCGGAAACTTGTCGTAAATTGGGCTAGGTTTCTGCCATGATGAAAAGTCTCAGAGAGGTAAAGAGAAGTGTTGCTAAATATTACGCTAGTCTGTGAAGCTCCTGTTTGCAACTTTTGGTTTGTGTTGATTTTGATGCCCCCTTTTGGACAGCAGTACCTCTGTGAACTTACTATTTTTTTTGAGAAAAACTCCCCTAACCTTTTTAAGGTTATCTTTTGGGCTATTTTGTGACTTCAGTCAGAGATGATAGGACCATGGATAGAGTAGGAAACAGGGCCAGAATGGTGAGTGACATGCGGGAAGGATGCCGCAAACTGGATCCAAACCTGGGCTTGTCTCATGGGGCATGCAAACTTGACAACTAGTCATAGTGATTTTCTGGAATGAAGACACCATTTCCCATGAGCACCATCACTCACTGTTGTAAAGGTGTGACTCTTGTCTTTTGTTTTCAAGACAAATGAATGGAGAATGGAGCTTTTATTTAAAACTCCTCTTTGAAAGGATACAAAGTAATGCGTAATGTATTTATCTCATACCTCTATTTTTTGAAAAGTGTCAACAAACAAACTTTGTAAACTCTACTTCAAACATAGTGTAGTGGACAGAAGGGACCAGACTGACAAAAATCTTGTTCGTAGCTGGTTTAATTAATTGAGTATCCGTGTTGGTGTATTGGCCTGGAAAAGCAGATAAATGTCGTCAGTTTTTTCAAAGTTCATATATTACGTGGTCACTAAAATCTCCTCAGATGCAAACACATAAATGCACACACACAGACACACACTGACACATGCAAACATCTTACTCCCCCCACCTCGTTGACCTTAATGAGGCTGCTGGCATTTAGAGAATTTGCTGAGGTCATCAGAGACCAAAAGAAATTCACAACATAGATGAAAATGTGTACGCGGGTGTTTTTTGTGTCTCAGCAGTATGTGTGTGTATGTGTGCGGAGTTTGTTGTGATACAGGATGGAAAGAGTCTACTTAGAGAGATGGAAGAGATATTTATCCTCCCTTTACCCTTCTCTCTTTTTCTTTTCACCTCACTCTGTCTGACTTTCTTTGTTTGCATTTCCACACGATTCACATTTTAGACATTCATAGACTCGCTTATCAAGAAGAGTTTTATTGAGGTGTAGCAGGTTGTTATGTGGTCTTGTACTCAAGGGCAGAAAACATGGCTCTATAAATGCTAACACTCCCTCTGTGTTCAGTTTATTTCAGCGTACAGGATATCCTGTACTGTGACATGCTCTTTATCTCTGGTGGTTTGGTCGCTTTTTGGCACTCTTGCACAATTCTGCGGCATTACAACCTGCTGTGTTAGGCCTTATGTTGTACGAAATCGTTTAAACACACCCACCATGTACATGCTCTGGCATAAACATACTAAGTCATTCTGTCAACACTGAAGAGTTTCCTCTTATCGGACTCAGTAGGTCCCTACACTGTGTTGAATGTATGAAGACAGTCAAGAAATTACCTTCTTTATATTTTAATAATATAGAAACTGGACCAAAATCTGCAACAAGTTTTCAGATGGAGTGTGATCTGATAGGTGTAATGCAGGTGTAGAGCTTTTATTGTAGTTCTGTGAATATGATATTCACTGCATTGGGAGCATTTGGCTGATTGAAACACTGCTGACTCATGTTTTTTTTAATATTTGAACAGTTTATAATTAAAATCAAATAGATCACCCAACTAGTGTTTCTTCTCAATTTGTTTTTAATTTCTGTTTTGTTTTTCTAGCCCCTTGTTTATATGTGATATAACAGCAGATGTTGGTTGTAGGGCATCTTAAAGCTGTTTACTTCTTGCAATTAAATGACACAAAACTTCTGTATTTCATATCAACATAAAAGCAATCCAAATAACATGAGAGAGCACCAGTGCTAGTTGTTGGTATAACAGGTGTGGCATTGTGAGATTTAGCACTGAGACTTTTGCAGCATCAAAAATGTCAGGGAGGGACATCTACAAAAAAGGACACACTTTGCTCTGTAAAACCACAAACAGATTTCACTTGTATATCATATCTAACCTTGCTTTGCACAGTCATTGAATGAATCTCTATCTCCTTGTATCTGCATGGAGGGCAGGGAACTATTCAAATAATCTGGGAATAGTTAGCAGTGACTACTGGAGAAATGCCGATTCCTACCAAAGAATCAAAGACAAAACACAATCTCACAGCCAAAGTTTGCACTCACACACCAGCTGTTTGTGAATGTCAGAGCTCCTTAAAGTCTCCTTCTCAAAACTCTTTTTTTTTGACTACCATGTTTTCTCAGCAGTCACTCTTTTCATGTTTAAAATAGAATAGTCCCAGTGGATAAAAGAAATATGGAGTGAGTCAGTCAGAGGGAGAGGGATAAAACAGACCTCAGAGTGAAGCAGGAAGAAAGAACATAATAAAAAGTTGTCCTTTTGTTTCTTTTACTTTCACTTTTACAAAACGTTGTCACTGTCCACCTTACTAAAGCTGGATAGTAAACTAATATGTCACAGAGAGCCAAATCATAATGAAACACACATTACACTATTTATGATCCCAAACCACATGATCACCCAGTCTGTGCTTCACCAGCCTGTTAATACAAAATCTAAGCAATGTTTCAGTCATCCACCGCCCTGAAATTTGCCCACTCAGAGAATAGAGATGCTATAGTTAGATATTTTAAACCTCATCATGACTGTGAGTTGAATGAAAATGTGCCTAATAAAGATCTAAACTTCAATTTATACAAAGCTGGATATTTTCCTCCTGGTTATGGCTGTAAATTTCTTGGTGTTGTGGTCCAAGTGGGTCTTATGAGAAGATGTAGAAGCTGGAAAGCTTTGCTTTGGATCAGGATCCCTTAGAGAAATTGAAAACAATCGTTTATTACCTCCGCCAAGGAGTTTATGTTTTTGGGAGAGTTTGTCTGTTTGTCTGTGAACAACATAACTCAAAAAGTAACAAATGGATCTTGATTAAATTTTCAGGAAATGTTCAAAATGGAATAAGGAAGAAGTGATTAAATTTTTGAGGTGATCTCGATCACCGTCTGGTTCCAGGAGTTTTTTTTAAGTTTTCTGTATCATTGTGAGATAGAGACGTTTTCACCACCTGTGTATAACTTCACGATAAATGGTCAGGTTTGCTACGCAAAAGAATACAACACAAGGTCAAAATAATTTCTGACAGATGTAAGAGTACGATCCAGATCCTGACAATATTCTGGATACTAAGATCCAGAATATGAAATATGCACTGAGCCATCACAATTTACAACACTGTCAGGTAACAAATGATTGTAAAAACCACTAACTAACAATTGTAGCAGACTGTCTGCTGAAAGGGAGTAAAACATTAAAGTAGGACTTAAGTGTTACGTCTGCACTCTCTGAGTGCTTTTCTAGCTCAAAATGTGTTCAAAACAAATCATCTTTGCCTTCCGATATGACTCAGTTTTTGCTTTCAATGTATGATTTCATTTAGCTGATGCTTTTGTCCAAAGCAAACTACAACATTGAGCTGTTGGGGATTGGGCACCTTGCTCAAAGGTACCACAACAGTGCTCAGGAAGTTAAGCTAACCTCTCCAGCTATCAGCCCAGTTCCCAATATTGGTCCATGCTTGGACTTGGACCAAGATTGGCTTGGTTACCAAGTCAAGTCCCTGAGCTACTGCCTTCAAAAAATGTTGTTTCTATAAATAAAAACAAGAATTAGTTTTCAAAAAGTTAGTTCTTCATCACTTATTGAAAGTGATCGAAAACATGTCTCTAGAGGAAGCGAAATATCAGCCATAAATTTATACCCGACTTATAAATCTGATGCTGATACCAAAGCCACATTTCATGATCGTTTCTTCTACTCAGCTGGGAGACAGTGAATGTAGAAAGTTAGAGGACCAGTAGTGACATCAGAGAGTTTGTGAAACTGGCCTGTTTGAGCCACTATCCTCTCTGTTAACCCCTCCTTTTTACATATTTCTCCCCCCACATCTAAAGCGGATCAGTCGTACCCTGTAAGCTGCTTAAATCATCGAAAGAATTCACTGGCACCTTGACTTGATGAACACAACGGGTAGTAGGGTGGCTTAGCCTTTCTGGGGATTATGGGAAGAATTTGAATTTCTCAGCCTTCTTAAACAGCCACTGGACCGCTGCGGTGATGACTTTTCAGGACTGAAATGCTGTATATATTCATTCGCTGTTTAAGGTTTGACTGATTAATCCGTTTTCAAGTAAATCCTTCCAACAGGAAAGCTTAAAAAGAGGATGGAAGAGAAGAGGAGGATGTGTAAAGAGAGTGACACATAGTAGTTTATAGGGAAGGATAGAGTCTTAGAAGAAGACTTGCATGGATTTATGAAGACTCGTGTTGATAAAAGCACATCCAGATTAACTGAAATTTACAGAAAGATACTCATATTGAAGGTGTTTAAATTTGTAATACATAGAATTACAGAGATGTAAACAAGAGCGGAGCAGGGAAAGAAAGAGAGTCTCTTGTTAAACAGCCTGAGGTTATCAGCTCACAGGCAGCTGTAGGTGATTTTAAATTTTTACTAAACTGAAACATTACTCATAGAAAATTGTTTTCTGTGCAGCACAGAATTTGGGATCAATCATCTGATCATATGATTCTTTGATTTTATGTTTCATTTCCGTAGTGTGATAAAACAAATGATTTGGTTTTAAATAATGAGTCAGCAGAAGCTTGATCAGAAGAGTAGCTAACATGTTGAGTGAAATCATGTTTCCCAGTGAGTAGGACTCACTTTCCCGAAAATCGTAATATCATTTTAAATTGGGAAAAGGTGGGCTTCACATGCATATAAAAATTAGTCTGGAGATACTTTTAAGTAGAATCATTTTTGCCAGGACTGCAGAGAAACATATTAATACATATATCTGACTGAGGAAGTGATTAAAAGTTTCATATTTCATATGACAGCTCAGAAAGAAGCCAAATGAAATATCTCATCCTTTCTTCAGTGTTTGTTGGTTATTTGGTCCCACTTCTCTCAGCAGGAGTCTCAATTTTTTGTCGGAACTTATTTGTTAGAATACTGGCTATATTGTTGACCTTCATTTTACTACTCTTGGTTCCAAACATCAGTTATCAATCTCTTCAACTACAATTAAGAAATAGAGTGGAAGAGGAAAACTTGAATATCATAATGATTTTGAATTAAATTAAATTAAGGTAAATTTTAAGTTGAGTAAACACAAAATATTTGTTTTATTTTTGCTTCTTTATCATAGAGTCATAACAGCAATCCATTATATATTTAGATATTATTTATGAAAATGTTTTATTCATGTTACTTATATTATTTATATGAGTTTGTTCAATAATTCATTGTAGCTCGCTGGTTATTTTTGTTACTCATTCAGACTTGAAGTCATGGAGTTTTCTCTGGAAAATCTGACTAGTGCCAGCTATGTTTTCTACCACTGCCTCTCTCTTTGAAAACACAAGCAAAGCCCACAAACAATAAAAAAAATGCTTTATAGAAGGATAAAAATCTACAGTAAATACATAACTGCTGCAGGTTTCGATGACTTCTCACACCTGATTTGTATAATTTACCTTTATGATACAGCAGGAAAAAGAGACATTGATATGCAGAGAAATTAACTTGTGATTTAAGTCTTAAAGTCCATGATGAAAAAAGGGTTTCAAGTCTTCAGGGGTCCCCTGTGAGATCTTTGTAGTATCAGGCACCATTCAGGACAGCTTGTCACTTCACTTCCTGCATTTCTCTGTTGTAACGGTCTGCAACTATGAACGAAAAGTCACTGCGGTGTATCAGACAACTTCCTTCCTATCGCTCTTAACCTCAAACACACACACACACGCACACACACATATATAGTGGGGCGTTGTATAATAGCTTTTATCTTCATTCCTACCAGCAGCAGGAAACTGAAAAGAGCAACCCAAAGAGAGCCTAAGAGAGGGAGGGAAGGCGAGGAACAAATGAGATAAGAGAGAGTAAGAGGAGGAAGAACTCACTCAGTGGAAAGGGAAAAAAAGCCAACTCATCCTTCTTTGTCTAGTGTTTCAGAGAAGGGAGAGAGAAGGAGAAACAAACAGGTGTGTTGTACTGCCCCCCCTTCGCCCTCCTCCCCCACACCCTCCTCCTCCACCTCTCAGTGGGCGGGGCTCAGCTCCTCCTGAGGGACTCTTGAAAGCAGCCAGTTGCCTCCTCGGCTCTCAGAGAGAAACAAAACCTCTCAGCTGCACTCCTCTCTCTTTCCTGCTTCCTTCTTCATCCTCTCCTCCTCCTCTGCTGCTGCTGCTGGGGGGTTCAGTAGGAGTCAGGATGATGCAGGAGGTGTCTATTATGGTGGCGTACAACGCTCATGTAGTCGACCGGCCGGGTGAGGAGGACACCCTGACTCGCTTGGTCGCCCACTCCAGACCTCTCAGGGCTCTCAGACCGGTGGTAGGTCTTTTACTTACGTCAGTTTGTTCTCTCTACCTCTCGTCCTTTTATCAAGTCTGTTTTTCTGCTCCGGGTCGTTTGTTGTATTCATTTGTAACTGCTCATGTTGACGTTCCTAACTGTAGTTTCTGACTGTTACTTCTTGCAGTTTTTAGATTGAAAATACAAGTTGTACAGTGAGTATAGGTCTCTTTCCATAGAGTAGATGTCGTAGACTTTGTGTGAATGTGTGGGTGTGTGTTGTGTCCTTTCTGAAAATGTCTCATGTCTGAGGTTACACAGCTTTGTCAGATGCAGAGCCTGTTTGTGGCTGTCAGTTTATTTCATTTGCTGGTATAAATTTGGAATCAATGAGGACCTTGTGTGTGTGTGTGTGCATGTCTCTGAATGAGGGTGCGTGTTTTCCTCACATGGTTAATGAAATTGGATCAATTCTGTGACCTTGTTTTCCCTGTGATGTCCTGCTAGTTTCATCCTTATTTCAATATTCAAACTCTCAAACTGCCACTTTATGTAAGAGCATCTCATCTTTCCATACATGCAGAGTCTCTTTTTGAAGGCACATTACTCACTGTGATCTCAACTTGGGACTAATTCCATTTTCTGGAAGGGATTCAGGTCAAGAATCTAAAAGTGGGCCTAGTACCATTCCCCGATGCACTAAGTGTCTTTAATCATCTTAAATGAATCACAGTGACCCCTTTGACTTAAAGCTGGATGCTTATATGTACCTATACAATGATGTTAATTCTGTGCATTATCACTGTTAAAGCAGGCAGCAAAAATAACTCTGAGGTTGTCACAAAAAAAAAAAAGGAAAAAGTTTGAGTTTTCGACAAGAGGAAAGTCACCATAATGTGATGAATGATGGATGATAAGTGTAATGCCCCCTCCCTTTGGCAGACCTGGAGCAGGTCCTCAGCCCCTTAACTCTGACTGGACTAAGTGATTGTTAACAATGGTTAAAAATGGTTAAAAGTGATTTGTTTGCCACATCACCACAAGATATAAACATTGTAAGTTGTGAGGCCTGTAGAGCTCCGCCCACTGACAGGCTGCAGTATAGGTCATAAAGCCTGCCTCCTCAATGTAAACAGACAGGGCATGGATCAAACTTTGAAATCGAAATGCTCATTAGATGATTATGATTGTGTCTCAGTCCTGATCACTGTAGTCAGTTTCCATCGTGTACAAAAACTCATTTAAAAAAGTTTGCCTTAATATGTTATTTGATGCTCCCGAGAAAAGGAAACCACCACGTTTGACAGGATTTTTGACAAACACTTGCTGGACTGTGTGCAGTGGAATACAAGTGGCAGAGAGCAGAGGAGCATGATGAAAGTAAATACTCACGCTGAAGTCGATGAACTCGTCATAACTTTCTGTATCTGCTATGACTCAGTCAGCTGCAGACTCTGCAGACTGGAGGGATCTTTGTTGTTTTATTTACTCATACACTGAAGCTCCACCAGCTGGTCGGTGCTGGGCAGTCTGACCTTAAATGACATCACCATTGCAGTAAGTTAGCTTCTGTCTTTGAGGTGTTTTGGCTTCACTTTTGCACAATAGGTGAAGATTTGCCACCCATCTTTAAACAACAGTGTTCTCAGCCATATACTCATGCAAGATCTGGCGGCCTAGTGCTTTTACAGGTGGATAGAAATGTTTTTATTCATGGGACTTGAAGCTAAAATCAAGATTCAGAGTTAAACTCAAATAGTACTCCAAAAGTGTTGTCTATTTTTGATGTTATCATTCAGCTTCTGTCAAGGGAACATAGAAATTATGCCCACCAAGGAGGTGTGTACAGTATCTTAGACAAGTAGTGCAGCTTGCAGTGCATTTGTTGTTTGTTTGACACAGAAGGACAGAAGACTTTCTGGTCATACATTTGGTTACTTGTTATGCTGTTAAATTAATCTTATTGTAGCATGTTTCATGTTTTACTGACTGTTCTTTACTTTCCATAAATATATTATCATCAAGCTGAAAGGACATTGTCAACCTAAAGGGCAGCGTTCTCTCTGAAGACTGATTTATCAGACAAAGTTCACGAAAGACAAGGAGGATTATAATTTTGCTACATATTGATTTTCTCGTGGCATCCTGTGGTCCTCAGACTCAGCAGAAACTTTTGAGATTTTTTTGATGAACATTGAAGATGAAAAATGACCCTGTGTGATTTAGCCTGTGTCTGTGTTTGAATAAAGTCCTCACAGGTCGGCACAGCCCAGTTTGCATTTCATGTCACAGTCACGCTGTAGTGTTTGTGTGTTTTCAGGGTGTTGGATTGCAGCAGGTTGCATAATCGCTCACCACACTTGAGTTTGTCTGCAGAGTTTTTTTTTTACATGTAACCCAGACAGAAGATCCCAAAGCTGCTCTGACTGTAATGTTGCACCCAGCTTTGGTTTTCAGATCTACAGTAGGATCGTTCACTTTTATTGTAGCCAAGATCCTTTTTCTTTTGTACTGGAGTTATTTGTATATTTCATCAGAGCAGCATGGAAAAACAGGTCCAAACCCCAACATGATTAAGTGTCTTTGAACCAAACACTGAATCTGCAGCAGCTGCTTTCCCCACAGCTGACCCTGATCCCTAAAATCTGCTTCTTTCAGCCAATCAGGGTTTAGCCTGAGGGCTTAGTCTTCACGTTCATTTGGTTCAGCTCATTTAGCCAGCTTTCAATAAAAGTGCGAACACTGTAGGCCCACAGATAAAAACAACAAAAATGGCTCAAACTTTTATATAAAAGGCAACTATTAAAAGAGTGGAAAGTTATGGAGAGAAAAATGTTCTTCCTGGAATCTTGAGTTTGCTCACCTGCAGGCAAGAAAGCACTGAAAAGTGTGTATGTGTAAGATTATATGCAAGGAAAAACAAGACAAAGATTTGTGATGAGCCTGTGTTTGACTCTTAAATCAGGGAGGACAAATCTGGAGGTTTTTCAAATCTCAGGGAACGCGTCAGTTATCTTCTCTGTCCTTCATGCTTTCTGTTCATGTGTTAGCCGAGATTAATCAAAAACAGATTGCAGCATACAGCTGAGCAGAGAGGGGAGTTAATGTTTCAGAGCGATAAATTGAGTGACAGAAAATATCTTAAACAAATTTTAAAGGGCATCTGTTTTTTGTATTTTTTCATGTGCCCACATTGTTTTTGTACAATTGAACAGTTACTGACAAAGAGGAAGGTGTTGTTTCTTCCCACATAGATAACAACAGAATAAGTCTTAGTGCAGCTATCAGCTGTGGGATCGTTTGTCACATAAACAACGGCTTGCACACACACCTCATTGGTTTCTGTGATCAAAGGTTAACCCACAGGTCATTTAAGAAGACAGGTGACAGGTCTGCTTCCATCATTTCCATCACTTTTAGGAATCTGCAGTGCATTTTAATGTGGTTTGTGTACATTTTCTTTGAGATCAAAGATGTGTAAATGTTTTACAATAGTGCTTTGTCAGAAATAAACCAGATATTTCTGTCACAGCAACGTTTACTTTCATTCACTTGCAGGATATGACAGCACAGTTGTCTCTTCTCCTGCAGAATCTTGTAACCTTTGATTTTGCTCCCTGCCGTTTCTGAAATGTCACTGCTGTAGAAACTCTCTCCTGTATGAACAGATATTCAGGGGGGCCTGACGGAGATATCATGAACTTAAGAGTTGAACCGAAAAGGTGTGTCTTGAGTAAACATTCAGTTTTTATTTCATACGATGTGCTCTACGCAGGGACCACAAGCACGCAGCAATCAAAGAAGCATAAGTTTTTCATCAGTACAGCTTGCAATACATAGATACTTTGCACATTTTGCTACATAATTCTGTATTTTCTGCATTATATCGCTTAACATAAAATATATTCACTGTGGCATTATTAATTACAAGAAATAAAGGCAACTTTAAAACAATAAGTAGGTAATAAGAGTCTGAAATTGTGATTGTATCACATCTGTTAACACACGACTGCAGCAGCAAAGAAGAGTTGAAGCGAAACTTCTAGCCGTCCAAACAGAAAGAAGAGCATGTTAAATTTCCAGGGACAAAAATAAATGTAACAGCATCAACCCTGGGTAACAGAAGGCAACTAACTAAATGTTTGAATAAATTGTAAACTTTCTGTTGGTTTCCTCAGTAGGCAATGAATTACTTTGAAAAATATTGATCCAAACAGGACCCAATAAGAGTAACTGTCTTGTTAAAATCTCCTGTCACACAAGAAATGATGCTAAGTGTTATTTTCTTTGTTTGTGTTACCAAAAATCAAGAAACAAACAGCCTGCACCTGCGCCCCGCTGACAGAGAATCAGGTACAAACACTCTCACATGCTCTCAGAAGACGAGTCATGTGACTGACCTGGAATCCCCAGCCCTGACGCTGGGCACTATGGCAACGCTGTTTCCACACAGGGGGAGATTACGTTACCACCCACCTGGAGAACACACACACACACACACACACACAGATTCCATTTGAGTATCAGTCAGTCATCGGTGTTGACTCATATTTCACCCTGTTTGCTGATTCTTGATGTTAAAGTTTTCCAACATTCAGAATCTTTTGCAGTGTTTCATTCAAATCAGGGGCTTGAAAACCTCCAAGCTCTCAGCAGTTTATGAAATAGATTTCACTTACAGTAAATGTAAATGTGAATGTTTGCTCACTGAATGGATTTCCTGTGTTTTTGCAGTTATCTACTGCGTTACAATCTTGTGATCTGACTCTGGGAAGTACAAAGACTTGGAAGGAAGAAGCAAGTTTTGATTAGTCTCACTTGTTTCCTGTCGTTTTATAAACTGAAAATATAGCTTGACTTTTAGAAAAAGCAATCAAAGTTACTGTCGTATTTGTATCCCACATGACATCATTGAAGACCCTAGGTTTCAAACAGACCCTGTTGATTTTATAATTTCAGATATATAAACAAGTTATTGAAACTAGCATTATGCGTACTGTTTATTGTTCAGTATGCATAAATCTTTCTGCATTGAAGAATCTTTAAAGAAGCAGGATCCTTTTATTAACTTAAAAAACTTGGAAGGTTTCTGTTACACCCAAGTTCCAACATCAATCAAAACAGACTTTTAGCAAAGTTTGAATAAAGCAGATCAATAACTTAAGTTGTCCATTAAAAGACTGTTGAACAGTACAGTTCTGAAAGCAGCTCCTGACCCTGTGTTTTTACCCTGAATACAGACTGTTCCTTCTGACAAGTTTAGCTTATGATGCAGAGTATGAATCACCAAGCTTTCATCTTAATAGGGGGTGCTGTTTTCTGTAGACTGAATTAATCTACCTGTACAGTTGTCAAAGTGAGTATATGAACATTATGAGCATCAAAAGCCAGTTAGTGTTAATCACAGTGGTAAATGAGTGACAACTGGTCATGTCTCTCAGTTGTTACCCCCCTGGAGGGTTGCAAAACGCTGATGGGGGGCCCGGAAATCCCTTTCTTGGTTAACTTTTTAAAACTGCATATGTCATCCATTATTGTAAAAATATAAACAAAAATATTAATTTTATAAAAAGTCATTTAGAATTTATTGGTCTGTTTCCCACATTTCTTTGTTGCCACTAGAGGTGACTGAGCAACGTGTGTCTAAAGCTTAATCAAGTATCAAAATCCTTTTTACTGCTTTTTTTGTATTGGCCTATTCCCACAGCAGATGGTTGCTGTTTTTTGTTACTGCCATCCACTGCATTTTCACGAGTCACAGGCTGAAAAGTGCGGTATAGTTTGATGAAGCTCTCATCACTAAATAAGTTCCATTTCATAGACATTTTATTCTGAGCAAGCGGTTCATTTACGGTCAAGTGCACTCATCACTGTCTTACAGGTTGTGTCTGTAGTGTGGGTGACACATCATATGTGTGAAACTAGCGCAAATACGAGCCACCGAAGGAGACGTGCTGGTTTTTAACACAGAGCAAACTGTGCAAAAAATATAAAAACTGTGCAGAACAAACCACATTACCACGATAACCGGCAGCAGTTACAGAGACGGTTCTGTTTGTCTGACTTGTTACAGGAACA
The DNA here is from genome assembly GCF_033239565.1 of Halichoeres trimaculatus. Lineage (NCBI taxonomy): Eukaryota > Metazoa > Chordata > Actinopteri > Labriformes > Labridae > Halichoeres > Halichoeres trimaculatus. The sequence continues at coordinate 12,770,159 of NW_027437182.1, read as the reverse complement.
TTTGCTCATCTATTGTCTACATGCTGCGACCACTGACCCTTTCAGTATCTTTTTGTCTTTTTGATCGGAGAAGTGAAACTTGATTTCAGTGCTAACAACATCCACATGTACAGAAACCAGCTAGCATCACACCTCTCTGGATATTAAGTGAAGGAAAAGATTAGGCTACATTGATGTATCAGTTAAGTTCTGATATCAAACAACACCAAGCAGGCACCAAAAAGTTAAATTCACAATACCTTATAATTTTTTATTGTTTCTTTAAGGTTCCAACCAAGAAGCTGAAGAAGTTTGAGAAGGAATACCAGACGTTGAGAGAGAGCCAGCTGCAACAAGAAGACCCCATAGACCGATACCAGGTAGGAACCACATTATACATACATACATACATTGCAAAAGCATGTGTAGCGCTTCCCTATTTTCTTTAAAAATAAGCTGTATCTCTCAGGGAGCGTTCAGTCGGTGGTGTATTTTTAATTTTGCAATAAAAGAGTCTTTTATTGTGAAGCTGTGGGAACATCAAATTCCACACACAAACACCTTTAAAGTAAGAGCATTTTCTAAAATTAACCGTGTCTAAAATTAGAAATCTCCCATGAACATGCTGTTTTTGGATATGTACCTCCGTCCTTTTTTGTGACACTTTCCTTGTACAACTTCTCACACAGTGCAGGTTCCTATTTTTATCCCAAGTATCTCCAACACTTGATTTTAAAAGAAAGCTATTTTACTAAAAGATTTTATGGCAAGTAAAACTGTGATGTAATGTGTTTGTTGCAAACAGTCTTATCATCTTTACTTCACTGCCTCCTGGACTGTCACGACTTTTAGAGATTCAAATTTCTCACAGTTTGGATTAGTTTAGTTTTTTCTTCTAAAAAAGGCCTCGCTCGAGGAGTGAAGAGGTTTCAAAGGCTGTTTGAAGAACACTTTTTCTACCCACTCATGCCTGCTTCTGGAGGTTGTGGCAGGAAAGTTCATGGCCACACATTTGTTCCAGTTTTCATGTAATTAGTTGGAAACATCTCCCACATTGTGACTTTTACTGTCCTGATGTTTCAGGACGCTGTAAACATTAAGAAGGGACTGCAAAATCTAAAATATAAGCAAGTGTTTATATTCAATTTTAGTAAAAAGTGGTCTCTTAGACTTGATATGAGCCACATCACCTGGCAAGACTGGAAAAAATATCATTTTTTTCAGGATGTGAAAAGATAAAAATAAGGATTTGCTTGTAAAAAATGCCAACAGGATATGATTTTTTTTTACTTGTCAAGTTATTTAAAATAAAAAAATGTCTCAATTCAAGAAACTGATCATGTACATTTTTCTCAGTTGTTTTGGACATTTTCACTCCTTACATGTAAATCAGATGCCATTTAAGTATTTTGATTTTTTGGGACTTATAAATTATTATGAATCTGTCTCCCATTATGTCTTTTCAAAAACACCTCCATTGAGGATTATGTCTTGTAGGACAATTTTCACTTTAAATACTTTTTTTTAATGTTTGATCCAACCTTTCCATAAACCTCTGAGTTTCATGGATTGGAAAATACTTAATATTTTTATTTGCAGCTTTTGAACCAAAACATTTTTCATATGTGAGGATTAAGTAAAACTCAACTCCAAAATATGCGTACTCATATCTTTACTTAACATGTGAGTAAACTTCCAAACAACAGAAAAACGTGTCTTTTCCTCGGGGCAGAAGTGATGTGTTGGTGTAAGCAGCAGCTCTGTAGAGGGTGCTGGCTCTGGAGGGAAGGAAGGAAGACTATTATTGTAGATAAAATGTTGGATCAGTGCCATCTCCTGTGTAACCAGTGGAAAGACTTTCTTACAGAGCAACAAAACAGACAAGACACACAGCTGAAAAGTTGCTGCTCACAGATAGAAACAGGGTTAAGTCGTGAGTTTGGCTTGAAGAAGATTTAAAAGAACTTCTCAACTTGGGTACACAGTTGGCGTGAAGTCCAGCTTCAGGTATGTACGCAGTGATTTGTAATGTTTTGGGTGTGAGTTAGCGTTTTTTTCCCAAAATAGGCTCTCGGTCCTTTTTACCCAGTTATTCTTCTGTAACTGCTACAAAATAAAAGCATGGAGAAAAAAATGGGAGGTAGAAAAACAGGGAGAGAGGGTGAGGCTGGGAGGCATCGGACAGAGAAGGGAGATTCCTGTCAAGATCATGTGTTAGAGTCGAGTCTGACCTGAAGGAGGCTTGATATGAAGACGCTGTAGTGACGGTGAACTGGAGCACGGTAAGCTAATCAACACGGACCTTAATGTGAGATACTTAAGGCTTTTATTCTTGTAGCTTTTAATATTTTTACTATTGACTGATAAGAGTAGGGTTTTTGCACAATATTGAAGGCAGACTGTGGAAGTCATGAATTTCTTCCTGTTTCTCAAATTCCAGCCAATCACTTTTAAGTTTACAGGAAAGAGTGGAATTTAAGAGGTGGCATTCAAGCTGTATTTAAAGCATGTGACTGACGTGTGTATGGGCATCGTGCTTTCCTTCATGCATCACAATCAAGAGTCACTTTAAATCATCAGCCTAGCTCTGCAGTTAAGTAACAGGATGTGTACGATATCTGTCTGTACGTGAAGTTAATGAGGGATCGAAGAGGTCTCTCATTGTTAAAGCGACAGGATGTCAGGGTCAGGTGACCACTTGTAGCCGTGACAACTGTTTGGTCCCACTGAGGCACGGCCGTCATGTGAGACTATTTACAGGCAGACCAGTAATCATGAGACTTCATTGAGGGTCTACAATGGAGTGTGTGTTTCCAGAGTCTGTGTTTCTGTGTGTTCTCATGTAAGACTACTGTCAAGGACCAGTGACCAGTCAACTGGGGACCTGCCTGTCCAAACAGAGACAAAAAGTTATTTTATGTCATGCACTGAATGGTTTTGTTTTGAGTTGGCTCAGAGCAACTCAATAACCAAATGATCAGTCAGAGAAGTGGAAAGTCAGCGTTGTCAAACTTTTTGTGTTTGCTTTATTGAGCTCCTCTGTAAGTTTTGTTGTAAGATATTGAATGCTGTGGTCTGAGGGTACATGGTCTTATAAAATAAAAAAAAGAATTAGAAAAAAGACAAAGAAAAATATTTTTTATTTATGTAGCTTTAAGATTCTTTGTTACTGTTGGTAAAGGACACAATAAAACCCTGATGTCCTTTGAGGCTTCTCTTCTGTTGTCGAATTCTCAGAATTTTGTGATCAGTGTTTTTAATGGTAGCATTAGATTTTGATCCCCTTCCCTCTGTGGATCCTCTTTCGTGTAGAAAGTAGTGATGTGCACCGTGTCCTTAAAACCAGAATGGTTTGAGCAAGGTGGGAGAAGAAGCTGCAGCCTCTTCTGTTTGTTAGTTAAAAAACTGTTTGTGACATAATAATATCAACTTTATATCAAGAAACTGTGAGAATGTTTGTGTCACTTGTATTAAGGGATGTCCTAAACTTATGAAGGCCAGATACCAATCCTGACTCCTGGGCTTTGGACAGTACCCAATCCGATCTGATTCAATTTGACACCAGTACTAATTTAACATCCTGTATTCTTTATAATGAGGATAAGACTAAAAATTACATTTTATATAAATGTTTTTTTGCTTTTTTAATTTTCATAAAGTAAAATTAAATGCAAATATAATTTAACTGACTGTATTATTTCTTATGGGTTTATTTCTATAAATGTGGTTGTTAAATCTTCATTGCGAGCAAGAATTACAGTTTAATTGTAAACCTCAGTCATGGCTGAGAGAAGAATTAAACTTGTATATGTTATAAGTTGTTGCCAGAGTTTTTGGCAAAACAAGTGTGAAGTACCTCCAAACTGCTGCGTATTTGAATTATCTTCCTTCAGGATGTTTTCAGCACTGCATTGAGAAAAAATGCACAGACCTTTGACATAGACTACACTCACAATTTTTGTAAACACAGATGAGCATAGAACTGAGTTGAATAGATCTGCCTTTTGTTGCCGATATACAATCCAACTTTTTGGTTCAATATCACACCGATACCTGATACCAGTATCAGATCCGTGGATCCCTACCTCCTTTTCAGCTGATCACTTTTATGGGTAGTGTGTAGTTCGATCAGTTTTGTAAAAGCAGTGTCAGGATTTGTAAAGAGCTTGTGTACGTTCTGAAGAATTGTTTTGATGGTAAACATTTAAATATTTCATAGTTTAAATAAATATTAGCTTCAGTAATTCCATATACAAATTTTTTTCCCTTTTACCCTAAACATTACCAGTCTTACCCTACAGTAGGGCATGCAGGTTATTATTTAACTCTGGTATCGGATCAGATCAGTATCGGATCGGTACCAAAGACCAGGTATCAGTCTCAGAACCAGAAAAGTTGGATAGGTGCATCCCTAGTACGAACAAATCATGACCTTTCTTCAGGTTTCTATGTACCTTACATGCTCTTAATAATTATCAAACTCTGTGTGTGTGTGTGTGTGTGTGTGTGTGTGGTGTGTGTGTGTGTGTGTGTGTGTGTGTGTGTGTGTGTGTGTGTGTGTGTGTGTGTGTGTGTGCGCGCGTGCGTGTGTGTGTGCGCGTGCGTGTGTGTGTGTGTGTGTGTGTGTGTGTGTGTGTGTGTGTGTGTGTGTGTGTGTGTGTGTGTGTGTGTGTGTGTGTGCCTGTTTGTTTAGAGGGAGAACCGTCGTCTTCAGGAGGCCAGTATGCGACTGGAACAGGAGAACGACGACTTGGCCCATGAGCTGGTCACCAGTAAGATTGCTCTCCGCAACGATCTGGACCAGGTAACACCACACCTCCACCAGACATTTTTTAACCTACTCTGGAGTCTGTTTATTGATTTATTATTGATAGATTGATTGGTTGTCATATTGTGTGTGATTCACAATCACATAAGAAGAAATGACAGGCTTATAATACACGAATCATTTGAAAAGTTGTGCATGCTTTAAAGCTCTTATTCTGAGTTTAACATGCCTGAAAAAGTGTTTGTTTCCTCCATATTTAGTTCTCTTTCACAACCCATCTTGAGTGGACAATGCCTCGAAAGTGCATTTGTGTAGAACATTTGGAAATACTTCAGAAATATGGGATTGATATGAACTGCTATGTCAGCAATTAAAAGTATGCTGATTGAGTTATGTTCGTTTGTTCTTTCAGGCGGAGGACAAGGCGGATGTGTTGAACAAAGAGTTGCTGAGCACCAAGCAGCGTCTTGTTGAGACGGAGGAGGAGAAGAGGCGACAGGAGGAGGAGACTGCTCAGGTAACATCTGTCATCTGTTTACCCTCACACCATATAGCTCTGCCATTACAAACCACAGTCTTTAACGGGCAACCGGCTCATTGGTTTTAGCACTTAGAGCTAGTTTCATGTCACGATGTGTTATTAAAGAGCAAGAGTTTCATCTCAGTGGCTTTACGACAACTTGTAACACAAACGCAGGAAAAGTTTTCAAAAGGGCCCAGTTTAGCTCATCAGTTTGACTTCTATCTACAGTTTTCTCCCTTTTCTGTATCTGACTCTGTCCTCTCTCATGTTCTTTTAATTCACGAATAAAATCTGCATTATGGTTATGTAAATGTTCTTTAGTCTTATCTCACTCTGACATCTGCCTAAGTATCAACATTATGTAACAGTTTAGTGTCGAGTCAGCTCATCCTCTTCATAAATATTTAAATCCATGTGTGTCTTGTTCTTTTCTGTCCCTCTCAGCTGAAAGAAGTGTTCAGGAGAGAGCTTGAGAAAGCCGAGCAGGAGATCAAGAAAACCACAGCGATCATAGCTGAATACAAACAGGTCTGTCATTTTTATCAACCTAAGATCCACTCCTCAGCATTTCAAATCGCCAATCATAGGCTGTTACAGGCAGCATGATGTGGGTTTTACGAAACAGCCAGTCCAAAAAATATACATCTTTTTTATATGTTCGAGTATGATGTATGCAACTAATCTACCTGGGTTGAAAAAGAGCACAAAACAATTCTGCGTGCTTCTTGTAGCTCTAATGTTCTTCATTTTTGTGTTGCAGATCTGCTCCCAGCTCAGCACCAGGCTGGAAAAGCAGCAAGCGGCCACGAAAGAAGAGCTGGACATCGTCAGGGTAAGATTTAAGTGCAGCTACTGTAGGAGGCAGCTTGTGTAAGTTAGGAAACTTTGTGGCTTTGACTGAATCCACGGTGTGTTGCATCAGTGAGGGATTAATGTGTCTTTGCTCTTAGTTGAGACAGGCCCAGTTTTGTACATAATCACACACATTAAGACCCTAGTTGCACAATTGATCAGCTTATTTAGCGCTAATCAAACATGTGATGATGCCCTTTGTAGGTGTGAGGCTTAACATTTAAGTTGGAAGTTTAAAATAAACCTCTTGGTTGCATTACTCTCTTTCACTCTTCAAAGACAGTCAGGCTGTAGATGGCTGGGTGGAGCTGTGTGCTAAGTGTGATGAAATGTATGAGCTCTGAAAATCAGAACATGGAGTCAATACTGTGTGAGAGCAGCTATCAGTGCATTTATACTCCTGAGGTCCTGCCAGGCCTGCTTTAAACATAAAACACAACAGATCACTCATTTTCTGCTCTAAAGCCCAAAATATCTCCATTGTGTTCATCACAAGGTTGCACCAGGGAATAGAGCTTTATAATGTTCCGCCGCTACAGATGTGTCCCCTTGTTTTAGCACAGTGTTTATTTGTAGCACAAAGCTAAGTGCCACTAACATGCCCCCCCAAAAAAACACAGAAATTGTTTAGTGTCATCATTTCAGCAACATCTGCGTTTGTGTACCCGTGCAGAGTAAAGTCATGGGTTGCGAGCACTGCAGGGATCTGTTTGGCACACTGGGCTCCCTCCAAACGTCATCCCCGGGCCAAAACAAGACGTCCAACGAGCCGCTGGACGAGGAGAAGGACGGACTGAAGGAGCAGCTGAGACAGCTGGAGCTGGAGCTGGCACAAACAAAACTGCAACTGGTGGAGGCCAAGTGTCGCATCCAGGTCAGTAACACCCAGGATATACACTCAAAAAACACATTCCTCAGTATAAGATGATTTTATTGTCATGGTTGCAAGTGTTTCAGGAAAATTGTAAGTGTAGTGGTACAAAAAGACATGTATGAAAACATGAAAAAAAATGCTTAGACGTTTGACTTAGACAACCTAGTTTCCTCAGCATTCAGTACCGAGATTATTCCCTCAGTATAGATTTTTTTTAATGGAACAAAACCTTTTGTTACAGTCTTAACTTTAGGGGAGCATGTTATATCATTTAAATACTGAGATTCAAGTACAAGTTATGGCATCACTAAATGTTGACCCAATGATTGAAGGAGGGAAAAATTAAGGGACAAAGTTCATGTGATTAATCCAAAAGGAGTATACCTCAATGTTTGTCTGGTATTTTATTGCAATCCATGCAAAGAAAACATCCCTAAAACCCTCAAATGTTGACTTAAGAACCCTAAAATTACACAGCAACTTTATGAGCCACAGTTGTTTTGGCTTTGATGAAGATATGGACTCAAAAAGTGTCTTTAGAGTGTCAGGATTCATAGATGGTTTAAAAACTCTACGCTCCTCCTGTCTCTCTACAGGAGCTTGAGCACCAGCGGGGAGTCCTGATGAATGAGATCCAAGCAGCCAAGAACTCCTGGCTCAGCAAGACTCTGGGCTCCCTTAAGAGCTCTGCCTCCTCCTCCTCGTCCTCTTCCATCTCCACGTCCCAGACCCCGTCCTCTCCAAAGGAAGGTCCCGCCTGAACCACCCCCTCCTTCTGTCTATCCTCTGCTAGATGCACACATGAGCTGAGGAACTCAAGCTGAAGTGATGAGCAACATGAGGATGCAGTATTCCTTTTTGATTATCATCATAATCCAGTGGCACAGAAGAGCTCACCTGTTCCTTGGACTGCAAAAAGCTGAAAAACACAAATACAGGAATGGGCAGAGGACTGGAGAAGCTGCCTGTTACTAAATGTTTACATTTCAGAGTCTGCTGACTGTTCTTCTTGGATCAGGTTTAAAGTGAGTGAAAACTTTTTTTTTTTGAGGTTGTGATCCCTTCATTTTCTGACCAATTGAATCAGTACACAACACACACACACACACACACTGGCACTACTCATATAGGTCAATGACTTAGCTCCACCTTGTGGTTTGGCAGTGCTACTGCAAAGAGATATATTGTTTTGTCTGTTTTTTGATAGCTGAGAGTAAAACCTGCGTCCAGGCTCAAAGTTTAAACAGTATTTTCAAAGCAGAAATTAGCTTTTACTCTTCAGATGTAAAGTGGTCCTTAATAACCAACTTCAGCGCGGCAAAGCCACTGCTCTCTTAAAAAAAAGGAATACTGCATCCAAAACAACACAAAGTTGTATTTCTAATAGTAATATAACGTAAACAATGTTGTCATATAAATATGTATAACTAATTATTGATTTTTGTAATAATCTTGTACAGTTCTTTCAGAGAAAAAAAAACGCAAGGAAGAGTTCTTTGTTAATTTTTTTTTATTACTGTTTGGATTTTTGAATGTCATCGCTCTAGATGTTGACGTAAGCACAGTGTGTGATCGATCTGGTCCAGTCCAAAAGCTGAAGAGCTACAGTGACAATCTGCTGAGTTGTTCTGTTTGTTTTTACCTCCAGATTTTAAAAATGCAACCACGTATGTCCTTTCTCTCTGTTCTGTACAATTTTATACATTTAGTGATTCAGCTGGCATTAGAAGAAAGCAGTGAAAATCTTCTTTAAAAGTCTTTAAAGTTCCTGTAAAATTAAACACAAGCTGCAGATCGATCTTCATTTGATGTTTTTTAAAGAGCTGAATTTTCCAACATCCCTGTTGATTTTTTAAGCAATGCCACAAACGTCCTGAGTCAGAGATATCATCAAACCTATTTCTACAAGAGAAGTAAATCCCTTACTTTAATGCAGATGGATAATGTTTCAACAGAACCAGATGGTCTATCAAAGTGATCGTGGGGATTACTGTGTACACCACACCCTCAAAAAAGTAATTGCTAAAGAAACACTGAGCTCAACATCAAGAAGAATGATGAAGTTGTAAATCCACCAAACATTGCCAAAGACTCCTCCGCCATTTACTCAGCTTTGCCAACGTCCTTTTTTACTCTTTGTTGTGTCAAAATCTACTTCTTTTTTTTTTATTAGTTTTTCAAACAGTGGGAACAACACGTAGATGTCTTATCTTCCCTTTTAACATGGTGGTCTGCTGTTGCTCAATGCACCCTCTCAAGATTAAACTGTATTAATCTATAGCAGTTAGCTGGTGGGACATAGACTGAAAAAATAGCAGCCAAGTTCAAGGATAAATAAAAAAATGTTCAATGATTCAGAAGTGAAATATTTAGGATCTAAGTTAAGCACCAATATGTTTACAAATCAATATCAGCTGTCATTGCGTTGAGTCTGTTTTCCTGTTTGGTGCAAGACGAGCAGCAGCATTTATGTCAGATTAAAAAAATAAATTATTCCCTAAAGGAGGTGTGTTTGTTTAAAGAAAGTTAAAAAGTGATTTGATCCACTCAGAGCAAAGACTTTGTCAGTGTATGATGTGTTACTGTTGACACAGAGCTGCAGTGCAGGTGCCAAATCTCCTTTCTCTCAACTCTGGTTGTCACTGATCTCAGCCTTTGGACTGAGACCAAGCCCATGTGTACCTGTTTGTGTGAAAGCGTGTGTACTTGTGCGTGCGTGCGTGTGTGTGTGTGTGTGTGTGTGTGTTTCCTGCACTGTAACTAACTCAGTGGTAAAGTTGAAAAAGTTAATTTTTCACGTGGCTGCCTTTTTCTGTTGCTGATTGAGGCTCTGTGCTGATGAGAGGAAAGCCATCTGACTGTTCAAAGCACGTGGTGGAGTCAGCTGTGCCATAAAAGTCTCCCGCCTGCTCTGTCCTCTGACTTTAATACACCCACAACCCCGTCAAACAACCTGTCGGGTATCATTCTGGACAGACTGGAACACGCATCTATGAATCATCACACCATTAAGCCCCTGAGAACAACCACCAAACAGCTCCACAGTCATTGCATCGTTACCACAGTTAGGAAAGATGACAGGAAACAGAGTGGCTGAATATCTTTGTATTCCAGGTGTGTTTTGCATTTCCAGGACATTCCTCGTGCATCACGTTGTTGGTCACATCTGTGACAGAGACGAGATCATAAACTGTGGCAAAGTTTGAGAAACCCCCCGTCTTTTCTGTGCACTAAAGCAACATTGTTATTTTGAACACTATTTCAAGATGTGCGTGTTTGTTTGAATGTTATTCTGATCACAGAGCATAATTATTTTTTAACCAATGATTATTGTCACGAAAAGGAAAGATGCCAATTTGTAATTTACGCTAATCCACAGTTGATTTCAATGATGCCGAAGCAGGCGGGGAGTCAGATTACAGGTGTGATATGTGATGTGTAATTTGCTGTAATCCCAGAGTCCTGTTACACATGGAGGGACTGCTCCTCAACACTGTTTGCTGTACAATAACTGTATGACCTGCATTAATAAATCTCAGTTTTCTGTCTGTTTAAAGCTTTGTGAGTTTCTGCTGGACAGCAAAAGACAAAATAAAATCCCCAATATAAGAATCAGTCAAACTCTTTCATACAAAAAGGGTTACCTGAAGATATTCTGGTCTTTGATCATTTTAATTGTCAGTTTAAATCTTAAGGTGAAAGAACACAGTAACGATAAAGTGTTTGGGAGATCTGTACATATAACTAGAGAAGTTGCATTTCCTTGCAGCAAATGCGTTGAAATGCTGACGCTGAATCAGTTAAAATAGTAGTGAAAAAAGCTGATAATGTGCAATGAAAAAGTTTAATAGTTGAACTAAGTACAAACTGAAAACTTGAAGTGTAGAAGGAGTAAAGAGGAAGGAAAAACAAAGAGTGAAAACAGAGTAAAGTAGCAGTGAAACAGGAAAGAAGAGGTGTGAAGGAGTAAAGAGAAAAAGGTGAGAAGCAAAGAAGAAATGAAGAAGGGAAGCCAAGAAGTAGTGGAGAGGAAGTAAAGAAGAGTGCAAAAGAAAAAAAATTATAAGGAAGTAAAGGAAAAGTTGAGAGGAAGTAAAGAAAAAAAAGGAAATAAAGTAAAGACAAGGAGTGGGTAAAGGGAGTGGACAGAGAGGGAAATGTAGGTCAGCCTATAAAGGTAAATATAACAAATAAAAACAAAAGACAGTTCAAACAGTGAAATCTTGAAAAATGTAAAGGAAAACAAAAAACTCTGCCCTGCTAATGTGTTACTCTGAGCATTTTGTGGTGAAGAAAGAGTTTGAATTTTCTGTCACCTTACCACAACCGTGAGTGCTAGGAGAAAAATAACCAGACTGTGAGAGTCCCAAGACCCTGACGACGCTGACAGTGCTAGTTTAATATCTGAAGACGCAGAAATGTGCCCTTGAGAGCAATTTTTAAATGAGTGAAACTCATTCATGTTCAGTTTGAAAAGCAGTCGATTATAACAGCAGCAGAAAAGGAAAATAGCCATTCTATGAATACTGTGGCTTCAAAGGGCTGCTTTAAAAATCTTACAGCATACATGAGCTCCTGTTGTTAATGTATTGTTTTGGTCAGTGTACAGCACATTTAACCACTGTTATCCCATCGGTGTATCTGCTGTACAAGGCTCTTTTACTCTTTGGATTTCATGTTACCACATCGGTCACTGATGTCGTCAAAGTAGTTGTCACTGAAGCGAAGCATCTGTTCAACAGCACTCAGCAGCAGGATGTCACTGTTCAAGTTCACCTCCAGCTCCTCGCTGTAGTTCTTCACAGGAATAACACAAGACATCGGCACACCCAGCCGAGCACTGGCCTCCTGCATCTAAAGAGCAGAACACTCATATAACAAAGGCTGCAAAAAGTACTGTTTTTTAATTGAAATTTGTTTGTTACTGTCGGATCAATGAGATCTACACCCCTAAGAGGGTATATCGCTCTTAGACTATAGAGGCATATGACATAACTGTTACTTATTTTATTTTGATCCACTGCAATTTCACTGATGTGATAACGCTTAAAGTCAATACATACAAGTGATTATGGTCTGATATACTGTTAAACTTTTGGGCCTTAAAGTTTCTCATGTGTATTAAAGAAACATATATCCTTGAAATATTCATTCAAACAATCAACAAAATACAGAATATTTCTTTTCTCCTGTATATTCCCTTGAAGCTCACCATTTGCTTGATGTAGTAACTCTTGTAAACATTTCTCACATCCTCAGCTACCAAAGAGCAGGCTTCATCCACTTTAGTGAGCAAGACCAGCTGAGGAATTCCTGGAAACACCAGAGCAGAAGATTGGGAACAGTAGACAAATGTTACAGTACAGATTTAATTGCATCAGGTTTACATACTTGGAAAAAAATGCGATAATGACAACTCGCTGCAAAACAAAAGAGATATTTTATGTGAAACCGATTGCAAAGTAAGATGCCCAGGATTCAAGTGTGGATTTTCCCTCCGAAAGTTACTTTAAAGAAGATTTACAGCAACCCTTTACTAGTTAAAAAAAAAAAAAGTTTCATCATCCTCTACGTTTAGATGTTGATATCAATGTGTATTATCTCAATAAATCAGAATATCATAAAAGATATGGTTTATTACTGTAACACTATTAAAAAAGTGAAACAGTTTTATGACAATCCAGGTTGCTTTGATAAAAGGATTCATCTGCCCTCCTTACTGCTAATCTTTGTCTTGAAAATACCCCATAGATTCAATGAGGGTTTCAGCGAGTTTGATGGCCAACCAAGCCCGGTTCTGGTCACCAAATCTTGGTACTTTTGGCAGTGTGGGCATGAGCCAAATCCTGCTGGCAAATGAAATCAGCATCTCCATAAAGCTTGTCAGCAGCAGGAAACAATGAATGCTCTGAAATGTGCTCTGAAATGTGCTAGTGGACTAACACCAGCAGATGACACAGCACCCCAAACAATCACTGACTGTGGAAACTTCACACACAACTTTAAGCAGCTCTGGGTCCTTGTTTACCAAAAATATTATAAACAAATCTGAAAAAAAAACACTCTGCATCACCAAGCAACAGTCCAGTTCTTTTTGCCTTGGCCCATGTGAAACACTTCTGGTGTTCTCCAGACAACATCTGAAATCCCGAAGTTGTAGCTAAATACCCTGATACATCTGTGCGATGTGTCCCCAGTGCACTTAATTAGGTTTTAATTGCCAACAATGTACAGGCTGCAGCTATTTTTGCTACTTGGTCATCTTTTCTACCACACTTTTTAATCCTACTCAACTTTTACTAATAAGCTTGGATTTGGCTCTATGTCAACAGCCGGCTACTTTAGCAATAAGCTTTTAAATGTTCTAATTTACAGAGATGTACCTGTGTAATTATATCTTACTGACCAATCAAGTTGACCTTCTTGCGAATAGCATCCAGCTTCTCCTCCAGCTTTGATGGCATGATGGAGACCTTGCAGGCATCAATGACGTAGACCACACAGTGAATTTTGTCACCAAGCCCTGGAGACTCCTGATACCCGTAGGCCTCCAGATTAAAAGGGGCGGAGGGGTTGAACTGAGATGTAAACAGCATTGATGACAACAGATTAACAATCAATCAATAATCCGTACATACAATATCTTGTGATTGTGACAAAAGCTGTACCTGATAACGATCTGGCAGATGGCCTCTAACAATGCTAGTGATGTCATCTACATTAAGCCCCGCCCCTGTGCTTTCCTCTAACCCCATAGTATCACACAGGATGATTGGTAGAGGTTTTCCTTCACGCCCGTCTTTCACAGAGTAGGTACGAAACTATTATCACGTTAAGAAGAAGAAAAGAGGACATTACAAACAGGAGACATGGTAAACAGTCCAAAGAGTTTTAAAGATTTATTCCCAGATACTAACCTGAGTGGTGAGGCTGGTGGCAGAGCATCCAGCCATAGCTTGGCCGGTGACGTGGCCTCTAAAAACAGAGTTGATTGAATTAAAGAAGCTGGACTTTCCAGCTCCGATCGGCCCAATGAGCAGGACCCGAGCCTTGGACACAGAGCTGACTAATGGTTTGTAAGTCCTTATTTTCTCCTTCAGCTCTGTCTTCTTCCTGTTGAAAAGATAGAAGTTTAAGTGCCAGGTCACTCATAAAATGTACTAGCATGTCCAATTATTTGGTTAAGTAAAGAGTCTGTTTAATGGACAGCAAAACTTTCAGCACTCAAAATAGGTTGTACATATGCCCAATCAAGCAAAACAACATAGTATGTGGTGCTGGAAGAAACATGTTGAAAGTGAAAATTAATTTCATTTTACTAAACTTAGCACAAATAGTAAGGATTTTCTTATTTATTTGATTATATCTTTGATGTAACATCTCCTTTTGGTAATTAACCCTATACTGTTAGAAAGCCTTTTTATTTCCTTTTAAATGGTGCCACATTTATAAGGAACATGCATTTGTAGGATGAGCAGCGAAGCTGATAATGCAGGTTGCACCCACATAAAATTTGCCAAATCTTCTCCCCCATGGACTCTTATTTGGTGTTGTCTAGAGTATTGGATAATTGTGATCTTTATAAACAAGAAATATTTAACAAACAGAAGCCTCAGTAGTTTGTGGAACATAGCTACAATAACCTCCCCTTTATGCTGGTCTCCAGCCTGTCCACACACCGCTGTAAGAAGCAATTTTATTCTTCAACCAGCATTTGTTGCAAATCAGCAAACATGGCTGTGTTACTCACTCTTTTAGGGATGCCCACTTAGCAGCCCGTCTGAGACAAACCCTGTCATAAGGAACTTGGCCTTCACTTTGGAGATGGTACCAGAGCTCATTTCAAATAATGACTCAGTTTAGTTCTGCAGAACATCAGCTTGAAGTTGTGCTAAGGTCTGATTTACAACATTCAAATGCATTCCAGGTCTTGGATCAGACACTTACTGTCTTCTGTAGCAGGGCCCATGCTCACAGGATCACACGATTGGAGGTACCAGAAGCTCAACATGAGTCATCAGCAATAGAAAAATAAGTTTTTTGGCATTGGCAGAGAATGTTTGGCTAAATTGTCATGGGCACAACCCGTACACTTAGTTTTTGCTGCTCATCCAACAAGGTAAATAAACAGTACAAGATCAAATTCCAAGCAGCACTGTCACAACAAATAAATAATCTGCCAAACATAAATCTTGTTACTTTTATGCTAAACTTATTCATTAAGCGCATCCTCTTTTGTTTTGCTGGAAACAAGTATTGTACAAGTTTTTACAAGTTACCCGGATTCCCAGATTATAGTTCTCCATGGGTCCTCAAATTCTGCAGTTTCTGATGAAGGGCAGAAAACAACGACTCACACATAATGATCTTGAAATTTCCATCCATCCATCCATCCATCCATCCATCCATCCATCCATCCATCCATCCATCCATCTATAAAGTTGAGCGTCTCTAGCTTTGAGTTGCTGTTCATGGTGTAGAACAGGGCTGCTTTAAATCCTTTCAAAGCTTTTTTTAAGTAAGGAATTTAAGTTTGTTCCTCTCTAATTGAGCCTGTGGAGTACCACAAGGCTCCACCCTCAGCCCCATTGTCTTCTCAATGTACATGCTTATTGCTAAGCTAAGATACGAAAATCTAAAAGTACTTCTTACACCACTGTTAAACAGACTTCATTCAACTTCATCCATTAAGCCATTTCATATTTCAGATCTTAATAATTTTAGAGACTGCCTCTGGGGCATCTAAAGAAAGAGAGCCTAATTTTTCCTCAGATTGAACAAGAGTGATACTTAAGCTGTACTTTTTGGCTCTTCAGGTTTCCATCAACTTAGGTTAGCCTACTTCGGACCTCATACCAAGGACCTCTGAGGTAGGGGTAGCTAACTTTCAAAAAATGGCAACAAAAACTGAAAACAAGACTATGGGCTGTGTGAACTTACCCTCTACTTGGTAGACTTCACACTCAGTCAGATTGAGATCATTGCCATGCATTTCTGCAGCATTGAAGTTGTAGTAGCTTCCTGGATTGTTAAAGACCACTGGTTGGCCTCCACTAAAAAGAACCAGATCTTCTCCAAAGTATGGTCCACTGTTACCAATCATTTTCATAGCATAAGCAGCGTTAGCTACAGGATATTTGAGGAGCTTCTCTTTGTTGAGCGTGAAGAGAAAGGCTTGATCATCACGCACATACTGTCCTGATTGACTGAAGGGTTGTTTGGTGTAACCTCCAAAAATAAAACCGGATACATTATAGCCCACAGACACTGTGGGACAGCGGGTGTCACATCGTTGGTGGAAGGCTGCACCGGTGAAACCATGGACGCTGGCCTTGTACAGCAGCTGCAGTTTGATTCTTCCCAGCTGGGAGCAGATTGTTTTCTGCTGGCTCCTGGTGAGTGAGGGGTTCATGATGGTCCACTAAAGTGTGTTACAGATACTGGATGAACCTTTAATACCTCACTCTGAAGTCTAAAAAGAAACAGATACAATAAAATGAGTAACTGGTTTGAAGAATCAATCGTTCACAAACTATACAATATCATTGTAAATACCAATGGAGCCTTGATGTAGATTTGGTTGATTGATACTTTAAAATAATAAAACTAGAATTTTCAAAAAATAATACTTCAATCAAACTCTCCAATAGTCAAAAACTCCGTATAGCAAATCCCAAATAACTTTGGGGGGACTGATCCAGAAAGAAACATAGGGTACAAACCACTTTTACAAAAAGCGTGTTTGTGATTGCGAATGCATTACACATCAGGGTGTGGTACACCCACACCCAAACGTGGATACTTGTTTCCACTAGTTTGCCATCTGCCCGTTTATTTTAATTTATCTGGTTGTTAAATAGACAGCAGACTCTAAAAGTTAACTAGTCATGGTTGACATGTTGCTACAGTGTCTGCCCCACCTCATACAGAGAGGGCTTTGCTCCATGGAAATTCCGAATATTTTCACCCATACCTCAACACCTCCTACTTTTGGGGATTAAACCTACAGACATGTGTAGTAAATTAGTAAAATTATACAAAACTTAAGTAAAAAGGTTTGTATTCTTACCTTCTTTTCCTGTGAATTGCTCAGCGGATGATGAGTGGTCTGCCAGAGGAACTTGCTGCCGACTGACGCGGAGCTATGACGCGGAGGCAGGCGGGGTGTTTTCTGAGAAAAGAAACCGAAAGTATGGAAAACCAATTCAGCTACTAATAAAATACTTAATTTAGTTATACTCAATCAAGGGCGTAGGTTTGCATAGGGACGGTAGGGACATAACACTACCAACTTTTCAGGAGGCACAAATTGTCCTCACCAACTTTTAAGCAACTTTTTGCATTAAATAATGAGTTCAGTTAAATAGGGAATTTAGATTGTCTTCCCATATGTTGTAAGGATAGAATTGATCCTACCGTTATTAAGTGAACTATTTTCATAATGTTCAGACTTAAATTTACCCCTTTTCACTCGCTGAATGTGCCGGTCCATTTTTTTTTCCTCACACGCACGTTAGATTGGCTAATGACTCCGCCCCCGACACACACGCACACACACACACACACACTCGCTCACGCACACTCACTCAGCCCCGACAGAAATACGTGTCGACAACATGCCGCCTCCTTCGAAGAGGAAGGATATTAGAAGTTTTTTTCGGCCAGCAGCAGCCACTGTAAGTAATGTAAAAAAGACGTCAATGTTGTGGAGGTGAGGAACACACCACTAAATTTGCTACTGAAAGTCCTACCTGCATCAGAGTTAGCATACTGCGCATGCATGTAGAGCTGACTCCTTTCATTGAGGGGCAAGCGTAAACAAAGTCTTCGTCAATTTAGAGGTCATTACAGCCACATAGCGCTGTCTGGAGTGACACAGACTTTAGCAGATCATCGATATCTAACCAGGAGCGGACTATGATGGAATATCGGTGAAAAACATGAGTTTTTGGACGATTAATGCAGTTTTAGGAGCGGTGCTGTCTATGAGTTTGGCTGTGCTTGTGGACAAAAGCAGTAGTGTTTTACCTGAAGGAAGGCTCCATTTTTATTTATTTTTGTTTTTCTCTGACTAAGACGTTTTTTCAGTTCTATTTAATTTATTTATAGGACAGACAATGTTGAGTGGTCTTAAGACAAATGTTTATTTTTTTGCATTCAGTTACGAGATTATTAACAAGTTTGTATTGTGTATGTTAATATAGTTTTAAGTTATGTTCAAATATTGCAATTTAAATTTGTTAATAAAATCCAGACATTTATGCTGGAAGTTTTCAAAATGTTTCTTTAGTAGTTTTTGAAAATAAAGGTTGAATCGAATGGTGTACCAGGTGAACCAATACACATGAAAGTTAGTTTAAGTCAATACAGATTTATTTTGCATTGATCATTTAGCCTATCAATTAATTAGGTTCATATTTGTGAGAAATGTAGCCCTGACCCCCGTTCACCTAATCTTTTCGGTCTTATTAATGTCCCGTCCCCAGCAAAAAGTGTACATGCAGGTTATGCTGTTATATTGTCCCTACCAATGTTGAGACCAAACCTACGCCCTTGTACTCAATATCTCGTTATTATGACCAAGTATATCACTTTTATGACTACGCATCTCATTTTTGTGACTTGCCAATTTTCTTCATTTTTTACTTTTTTTTTCAACTCGTGAAAACAATTTTTCATACAAAAGTGCTCTCAAGAAATAATCTCTCATATAAAACGTTGGATCATTTACCTCTGGAGAAATGTATGAGGTCAACTAAACATGAAAGCCTCATTTTAATTTTTTTTACACTGTACTTGGAAAATCTCGGTTTAAGTAACTAAATAAACAATCTTACAACCTATGAACATGTCAAATGAAACCTTGCTTTTAGATAAATTTAATTCCTAATAATCCTTTCTGGGTCTTTTAAGACCCAGAAAGGATTATTAGAAAATGTGTAAATTTGACTTAATTAAGTTAAATTTACACATTTATAAAATGTGCAACAGGAAGATAGCTATTGGAATCATTTTTAGTTTCCTTAAAACTGGTTCAGAATTAAACTAGGGCTACTTCTACAAAACACAGGAAAAGGGAAAGGGAACCAACAGCTGGCTGAACCATAAGCCTCCCTGTCTTGGTGCGGCAAACCCTTTTTCCTAGATATGCTACTTACTAGGGATGTTACTGATCCCAACTATAATTTTCAAAACGCAATAACTGCCAGTCTGCAAAGTTCTCAAGTGGGATTAGTAATCCTCCTCTATACTCTGGCTCTACTCACCCTTGGTGGCAAAAAACAAACAAACAAACAACAAAATTGCTAATATTCCCACCCTTTCTCAGTACTTCATAATTTTGGACGAAAGATTTAAGGGAAACTATTAATATCAAAATTCTCAACCTTCTTTTCTTGTAAATAGCTAAGCAGCTAACTTGTGTTGTCTTTGAGAAAAACTGATGATGACTGATGAATAGATTGCAGAGCAGGTGATTTGTTGTCTGTCAGTAAAGAAACTAAAAGTCCTCTCACTTATGAGTCATTCTTCAAAATGAAACTTTAGATAGGCTCCACCCAGAGAAAGTATGTGCCCAACACACATTAAACTTTTACTTTTTCATCCGTTCAAATCGAACACTGTGCTAAACACTGGCTTTTAAATCATCGGAATTGAAGTTTTGAAGACCCAATGATGGGCACTTTATTGGAGATACTGACTAAATCCAAACTTTAATCAGCCTTTCAAATTCAGCTGCCTGGCCTGGGAAGACCGACCCAATAATCCATTATTCTGTTGAGCCCTTAAATGTAAATATTTATGTACAACCCTTAGCCTTGCCTAAATGGGGTGTAAAATAATTAATGTAATACCCCAACTCCATATAAATGTATAACTGAGTATAGCAAAAAACGAACCAGGCAGTAAACTCTGCTGTAAAAGTTGACATTTAAACTTGATCTTTTGCTTTTGTAGTCACCCTTCAGGTAACACTTGAGGAGATGTTTCTGTATGTTGTTTACTATCACTGTGATATGTAAAAAGAGAACAACTTCATTTTCAATCAACATTTAAAAAGTGCTCATATTCCTTCACCTGATTTAAGTTAGAAAAAATAAATACAAGGGTGTCTGAGACAGAAACAAAAAATGGTAAGAAATGCTCTAAAAATAATGCTTTATAACATTATTAATAAGGCTTTTTATAAAGCAAAACAGTTCATACAACTGAGAGAATAGTTTACATTTTATTAAAATAATTATTGTAGCATACTATTCCTTAGGAGAGCTGACTAAGAAAAAGGCTCCTTTAACCACCTGTACATGCTCAGAATGGTTCAGTTCAGCTGAATGGATTTTTCTTATTGTAGAGAAGAAAGATCATTTCAGAGACATCTGTGGGTGCTACAGTTTTTTAGTGTAGGGGTCAAGTGAAGACAATGGGCTCATTCATTTAAAGTGTATACGAAGAAATGTGTGCTACACAGATATATATTTTGAACCACAAATCTGGGATTCATCAGTATGATATTACAGAGATGTATTTCTTTACTGCGAACAAAAAATGTAACTCCCTCAGACCATGTGTACACACACATGACCAGCAACTTTCTCAGAAAATGTAAACAGATACTCTTTTTACTAAATGCAAGATATTTTTAAACTACCTTCAGTACAAGAAAAAAAATCCTTTGATAGAATTTAATATAAAAACTATCAGCTGACTGAATGTGTTTTTTAACCATGAAATTGACACCTTTTCAATTTAGAATTATTCTGATTCACTTATATATGCAAGGTGGTCAGAACAAAACTGGATGATACACTCATGAATCGGACAAGGATTTGGTGTACAGACTCATTTTTTTCAACAGAGTTAAAACATTTCTACACATTTATTAGTAAATAAGGCCCAGTGTTGATTAAAACATAGTGTATAGGTTGGATTTCACCTCCAGAGGTCAGCAGGGTCAGAAATATTCTAATCCTTCATAAAACCACTCATTTTTAAATGTTTTATAAAAAGGTACGCATCAAAGTTAAAGTGTGTGTTTTTAAGCCAATGGCAGTGTGTGTTGTGGTGTGTTGTCCTGGAAATACAGGTCAGAATACTGCAGGATGTGATCGACTGCACTGAGCAGAAGTACATTAGTGTTCACATCCACATCCAACTCGGACGAGTAGTTTTTCACTGGGATGATGTAGGAGGTGGACATGCCCAACAGAGCTCCAGCTTTAACCATCTACACACAGACACACAGACACACAGACACACGCACGCACACACACACACACACACACACACACACACACAAGTGCAAAAGAAACAACATTTGTAAAATTATTACTGTGCTGAGTTTAACCATTAAAAAAATAATGATCAACTCAAAAAACTAAGAGATTAAAAAACAGCAACTCTGCCTTAATCCTGTCTTCCTAAATACTAAATCATCTACTTAAACCTACCGTCTCCTGGATGATGCCACTCTTGTAAACCGTGGTGACATCTTTGGCAGTTTCTGAACATATCTGGTCAATGTGAGTGAGTAGAGCCACCTGGTGGACACCTAAGAGTAAGACAACTGATTCAATCCATGTTGATGGTAACAGCTCTTATTGACATTTTAATTGATGAATTTGCAGGAGAGACCTCTGTCTCAACATGACTGAGTAGTTATAACTCTTAAGTCACAGCAGTGTGTTTACTGCATGTGTTTAACTGCCTGTATGCCCGTTTTCTTACCCAGATCACAGATGTGCCCTTGCAGCTGCTGGAAGGTGGTGCTGAGACCTTTGGGGTAGGTCAGGATCTTAGAGGCATCCACCACAAAAACAACACAATGGATCTTGTTACTGAGGCTCGGCCTCTTCACAAAGCCTGCAGTCTCTGACCTCACTGGCTGGTCAGGGCTGAACTGAAAGAAGAAATTACAAAGGACAGTTTAGAAAATCAAAAAAAATACTGTGTTGTGTGTTAGCATGCCAAAATTCTCTCATAGCACCATGATCCTGCTTTCTATCCTCCTGTTTTTTGGGCTTCGTTTTCAGGAGCTGTCATGTCGTCTACTTTTGTGTATGGTTTATGATCCCTCCTCAGTAAGTTCAAACTTTGTGTGGATCTATAGAGTATCTGTCGATATATTTCAAACCAAATCACTGGCCCACTGTGCTTTCTTCAGATTCTGTCTGCTTGAGTATCCAGCTCACCTTGTGTCCCTCAGGTGCGTGGCCTTTAATAACTGACAGGATGTCGTGGAGAGTAAGTCCCATTGTCTCTCCATCCCCCAGGCCCATAGCGTCACACAGCACCAGACCTGAAGGATTGTTTCCTCTTTCACCAAGGATGCTGAACGACTGTAGCTGACACCAGAAGAAGAGTTTGATGATCAGGAGATTGCACTGAGACTGTTAAGAGACAGGTCTGTTTGTGTGACTGTGTTTTTATCTGCGTGTTAGGCTATTTTTATTCTCTCCCTTTCACTTTGTGGTTCGCCAGATGCCAGAATCCAGCAGTTCACTATCCACCTCGGTGCTGTACTTACCTTCTTGGTGAAGCTGGTGGAGGAGGTGCCCACCATGGCCCGGTTCGTCACTCTTCCATGAAACACAGATTGGACTGAACTGATAAAGCTGGACTTTCCAGAACCAACCGGACCCAGGAGGAGCACCCGAGCCTGGGTTACCTCCTCACAACTGGGTTTGTAGGAGCTGACTCTCTCCATCAGACTTGTCTTCTGTCTGAAATGGAGTTTTGTTTAGACTCATTTGAGTTTTAGTTGAAGTGTATTCATCTTAATGCAGCAAGGAATGAGGGTTATGTTCTCTACATGAGCATAAATGTGTAGTCACAGTTTTTACTCACTCCTCTGTCCACTCCACCTCTCTCCATGGAGTCTCCATCATTGTTGGAGCTGAAGAGAGTTTAAGACTTAAATGGAACATGCAGTATTTTCTGTTTTCTTAAAGTCTACTTAAAGTTAAGATGTTCTCCAATAAGACAGTACAAGCTGAATCTCTATGAGAATTAGTTTGTAAACTACATAGAGGTTTTGGAACCAGTAATGGGCGCTTAATCTGAGACCCTAACTACACCCAAACTTTTAATCATCCTTTTTAATTTATGCCTCCTGGCAAACAGCTACAACCCACCCAACAGTCTTTCACTTCAGTTTTCCCCTTAGATGTGCAAATTTATGCACAACTTTCCAACCCTTAGCCTTATCAAAATTGGGTATAAAAGGTTTAACCCTGCTATGTATAGAAAAATCACTGAGCAACATACCAAAAGCCCCTAAATAAATGAACAATAAAAATAATAATTGATAACTGTTTATAAGAAGAAATAAAAGGATGAAATAAAAAAAGAATGATGTACATGTTATTAAATTTTTTTCATACAGTATGTTCTCCAGGAGAGCTGACTGAAAAAAGGATGTTGGGGATGGGAGATGTCAATAAACCTGGAGAAAAGCATATCAACAACAAAAACAAAAAAAGGCTTGTTCACCACAAGGATTACATTTTACCCTTCACCAACCATAGATTTGTTCATCTTATGTAATGCCACTGAAACACGTATCATATTTAAATTTTTAATGACCCCATGTTGTCTAGTTTAGTTATCCATAAACTGCCAAAGACCAAAATCAAAACCAGCACAAAGAATAGTGAAAGCTCCTGCTTTGTAAGTAAAATCTATTTAATACAACTTTAGTCCAAATAGCAACAGTGCAGATAAACTATGATTAACTGTTCTAGACCTGACTGTGAATGTAGTTTTATCAACATAAAGCAAACAGATAATGCAAGGATTAAAGTATTTGAAATAGCTGGAAAAAAAAGAAAATTAAGATAACATGTAAGCATTTTACACATGCTAATTTGGAATGAGGTCTTAAAAGTAAAAATTGACATTAATGAATAATAAAAAGACAAAGTTAAGTAAAAAATTTAAGCTTACTTAATAACCCATTAGCAAACCTTAAACAACAGCTAATGTTGGAATATAGCAACTTCCCTGTGATTCACGAAACAGTAAGAGTCCTGTGTGTTTTACTCTCTAATAAGTGCCAAATGTACTCTGACTGCTGTGAAAGCTCTTCTACTCTTTGGTTTTCACGTTACCACATCGTTCACTAATGTCTTCAAAGTAGTCATCGCTGCAGCGAAGCATCTGTTCAACAGCACTCAGCAGCAGGATGTCGCAGTTCAAGTTCACCTCCAGCTCCTCGCTGTAGTTTTTCACAGGAATGACACAACACAATGGCACGCCAAGCCGAGCACTGGCCTCCTGCATCTGTAGAGCAAAACACCTATATGAGAACGGCTACAAAAAACTGTGTTTTTAAAGATTTTTTTTAAACTTGTCTTGATTTTATCTTTGAAATACTTAGATATTATATTATCTGTGACGGAGAGGTATCGCAGGTTCTTCCTTCCTACAGCTGTTAAGACTGTACAACAAAACCTCTCTAGTGTGCAGTAATCTATTTTTGTGGTTGATATGGATGGAGAGCTCATGCTCTTTTTCATTTATTTTCATTTTAGTTGTATTTATATATGCTAATTCTATTTTTATTTTAACTAATTACCATTACTTCTCTTGTGTCCTGCTGCTGTAAATGTGGAATTTCCCCCTGTCGGACTAATAAAATTATATCTTATCTTATCTTATCTTATCTTATCTTATCTTATCTTATCTTATCTTATCTTATCTTAGCTTATCTTATCTTAGCTTATCTTATCCTATATTACCTGTATTATTACCTATATTAGCTATAAATAAAAGCTTAAAAGTCAGTTAAACAAGGTAAAATCAGTGAAGTAAAATCAAACCAGCATAGTAAAAATGTGAATATAACATGTTAAAAACAGCCGGTTAAAAGACAACAGAGGCCCGCCAGATCCAAGGTGTAAGAGGGAGGCTGCTTGAGACAGAATGTTGAAGCTCACCATTTGCTTGATGTAGGAGCTCTTGTAAACGTTTCTCACATCCTCAGCTACCAAAGAGCAGGCTTCATCCACTTTAGTGAGCAAGACCAGCTGAGGAATTCCTGGAAACACCAAAGCAGAAGATTGGAAACATAGTATAAGAAGAATGGTTAAAAACAGGGAGTAACCAAAATGCCATAATGTCAATTCACTGCAACTCACACTGAGTTTCAAAAGTCAGGTTCAAATAGATGCCCAACATTCAATGTATCTTTTTTCTCTAAAATATAGTTTGAGGAGGTTTACATCCACTTTTTACTAGTGCAACAATGAGCACTTCTTTAGCATTTACTTTAAAAATGTTAAAATCTATGTTAAGAGCACATTTTACTGAGACATCTATCTCTTTCACAAGATCATCATAATTGTAAAGCATTTAAGCAGAATCTTGAAGTTTACTTTTAATTGATTGTGAACATATTGTAAGTCTTCATTATAATCAGTGTGTCTGTATCTTACTTACCCATCAAGTTGATCTTCTTGCGGACAGCAGCTAGCTTCTCCTCCAGCTTTGATGGCA
Organism: Halichoeres trimaculatus; assembly: GCF_033239565.1. Lineage (NCBI taxonomy): Eukaryota > Metazoa > Chordata > Actinopteri > Labriformes > Labridae > Halichoeres > Halichoeres trimaculatus. The sequence continues at coordinate 12,744,671 of NW_027437182.1, read as the reverse complement.
TGATAGAGACCTTGCAGGCATCGATGACGTAGACCACACAGTGGATCTTGTCACCAAGCCCTGGAGACTCCTGATACCCGTGGGCCTCCAGATTAAAAGGGGCGGAGGGGTTGAACTGAGATGTAAACAGCATTGATGACAACAGGTCAAAAATTAATCAATAATCTTTGCACACAATATCCTGTCAATGTAATTATAGTTGTACCTGATAGCGATTTGGCAGATCACCTCTCACAATGCTGGTGATGTCATCTAAATTAAGCCCCGCCCCTGCGCTTTCCTCTAACCCCATAGTATCACACAGGATGATTGGTAGAGATTTTTCTTCACACCCATCCTTCACAGAGTAGGTACGAAACTTTTATCACATTAGGAAGAAGAACATAGGAAATTAAAAACAGGAGACTCAGCAAACAGGCCAAATAGTAGAACCAATTCACAGATCCAACCTGAGTGGTGATGCTGGTGGCAGAGCATCCAGCCATAGCTCGGTTAGTGACGTGGCCTCTGAAAACAGAGCTGATGGAATTGAAGAAAGTGGACTTCCCAGCTCCAATTGGTCCAATGAGCAGGACCCGAGCCTTGGACACAGAGCTGTTTTTTGGTTTATATGTCTTTATTTTCACCATCAGCTCTGTCCTCTTCCTGTAAAACACAAGAGAGGCTAAAGTGCTGTGTCATTCACAAAATGGACTTCACAGTTAAAAATGGTATATAACAGTAAGCAGGGCTGATTGTTTAACTGGCCAGCTTTAGAAAAACTCTGTTTCAAGGACAGCAAAAATATTATCACCTAAAATAACTGTAACCTTTTGGTATGCCCAATCAAGCAAAACAGCATTATCTATGGTGGTGCAAGAAACATGTTCAATATTTCATTAAAATCGATCTCATATAACTATTTACTAAGAGCATCATTATTTGTTTGACTTGAAATAATTATTGTACAATTTATTGTAGCAAAGAATCAATGGCTTACTCAGATTCCCAGTTTATAGATCTCCATGGGTTCTCAAGTTCTGTGGTGTCTGAAAAAGCACAGAAAACAACTGTTGGAAAAAAATGATTTAGTGATTTTTTTTATCCATCTTTCTTATCTGAGGTATGACAAAAAGTGTTTTCTGCACAAACTGGTGTCTTAAATTTATTGCAGTTACGTATTGGATACATTTCTTCAAGCTTTCAGGGTGATTCTCATGCTGAAAAAGTTGAAATTTAATTTATCTCTTAGCTCATTTAGCCTGTGGAGTACCTCAAGGCTCCATCCTTGGCACCATTATCTCCTCAATTTACTTAGATTATCTTAAATTGAGTAGAAATATCCACAAGTACTTCTTATACAACTGTTAGACTTCATTCAATTGTAACTCATTAAACCAAGTAGTATTTCAGATCTAAGTAATCTTAGAGACTGCCCTCGAAGCATCAAAAGGCAGACAGCCTAATTTTTCCACTGATTAAATGAGTGCAAAAATGAGGCCTTACTTTTTGGCTCTTCTGGTTCCATCAACTTATTTTAGCCTACCTCAGACCCCATACCAAAAACCTCTGATTTATTAGATTTATTGGATTCAATTTGAAATACAGGGGTAGCTCATTTTCAAGAAAGGGCAACAAAAAACGAAAACAAGACTATGGACTGTGTGAACTTACCCTCTACTTGATAGACTTCACACTCAGTCAGATTGAGATCATTGCCATGCATTTCTGCAGCATTGAAGTTGTAGAAGCTCCCTGGTTTGTTATAGACCACTGGTTGGCTTCCACTAATGAGGGCCAGATCTTCTCCAAAGTACGGTCCAGATTTACCAACCATTCTTATGGCATTAGTAGGGTTAGTGACAGGATATCTGAGGAGCTTTTCTTTCTTGAATGTAAAGAGAAAGGCTTGATCATCATGCACATACTGTCCTGATTGACTGAAAGGTTGTTTGGTGTAACCTCCAAAAATAAAACCGGAGACATTATAGCCCACAGACACTGTGGGACAGCGGGTGTCACATCGTTGGTGGAAGGCTGCACCGGTGAAACCATCGACGCTGGCCTTGTACAGCAGCTGCAGTCTGACTCTTCCCAGGTGGGAGCAGATTGTTTTCTGCTGGCTCCTGGTGAGTGAGGGGTTCATGGTGCTCCACTAAAGTGTATAATAGATGCTGGATAAACCTTTTAAGATATCTCACTTTGAAGTCTAAAAAGAAACAGATATTTTGAAAATAAATTATTAGATAGCAGAATAGAGGTGAAAATCATAAATTGTGATTATAAATGATAATAGCATCATTAATACCTGTTGTATGTAATTAAACTCCCTGAAACCTGAAAATCTCAGTTTGAGTGAATAAATGATCTTGAAACCTGAAAACATGTCAAATGAAACCTTGCTTTAAGTAAAGACTACGTTTAATTTCTAAAACTCTCTAGTGTGTCTTGAGTTCCTGAAGCGATTGTAAAAACGTTTCATTAGCTGCTTCCACTTGTTTGTCATCCGCACCTTTACTTCCACCTATCCTGGTCAGACATCAAAGGCAGCAGGATCAGCCAATAAAGCAGCTCCACAAAAGTGGGGCTAGCATTAGCTTATATGTACTCGAGGTCTACCCACTGATTCCCTTCCATGTCCGGGAACACTCGGTGACAATAGGACTTAGAAATTCTCAATATTTCCGCCTTATCTCGCTGCTTCATAATTCTGTGGTAGAGATTAGCGATGAATGGAAGCATGGGGGTTAAAATTCTTACCTTATTTTCTTGAAAGATTGTGCCTCGAGTTGTAATGTCTACGAGAATAACTGCAGCTGACTGACGCTTGACTCATAAAGGCGATGTCCTGTGACAGGAAACCGAAACCGAAACTTACAAGTAAACCATTCAGGTGAAACTTTAGGATCAGCTCCATCTGCAAGGCGGTAACTGATACACACCGCTGGGTGGTGCTGTAGCACTGCGTGTGCAGAACCACAAGCAATTCTAGCAGGTTGTCCTGACCAGGACACCGTAGTTTGCAATGCTATGTTTTAATAGATTCATTTTAGCTGTTGAATGCAGCACTTTTCAACTTTTACACTTGATTCCACTGTAATGGGTGTTTATATCAAGAACGTACTTATAATTCTTCAGTTAATGGAAGTAAAATTAGAAAAGCTAAATATAAAGCGTTCCTGAAACAAAAAAATGGTATGAAATGCTATAAATGCAATGCTTTATAACATTATTTTCTACTGAGCTCATTTGTGAAGCAACATGGTTAAAAATGTTAGAAGAGAAGTGTACATTTAATTCAAACAATTATTTCAACAAAATGTTCTTCAGGAGAGCTAACTAAGAAATGGTGCTGGGAATGTCAGGCTATGATAATGATGCTTTTGTGGAGCAAATTCTGAACTAGCAGGACATGTCTGAACCCTTTATTAATTTTCTTTCCTATTTTTAGTTTTTAAAAAAATGAAAGCGAATTGTGAAGTGATGAATGTTTCAAATTCCTTTAACCGCCTGTCATAAAGGAAAAAAGACACTTGCAGAAGCATTGCAAGAATTAAGCAAATACATTTTTTTATAAAACTCAGCAAGGTTAAGAAACAGTGTATAGGTTGGATTTCACATCCAGAGGTCAGCAGGATCACAAATATTCTAATCCTTCATAAAACCACTCATTTTTAAATGTTTGTTTGTTTAAATGTATGTTCCAAAGCTCAGATGTGTGTCTTTTAAGCCAATGGCAGTGTGTGTTGTGATGTGTTGTCTTGGAAATACAGGTCAGCATACTGCAGGATGTGATCAACTGCACTGAGCAGAAGCACATCAGTGTTCACATCCACATCCAACTCTGACGAGTAGTTTTTCACTGGGATGATGTAGGAGGTGGACATGCCCAACAGAGCTCCAGCTTTAACCATCTACACACACACACACACACACACACACACACACACAGGCAAAAAAACGACAACATTTGTTAAAGTATTACTGTACTGGGCTTAACCATAAAAAAATAATGATCAGCTCAAAAAACTAAGAGATTTGAAAAAAAAAACCATCTGCCTTAATCCTGTCTTCCCTTCTATCAAATCATAGACTTTAAACCTACCGTCTCCCGGATGATGCCACTCTTGTAAACCTTGGTGACATCTTTGGCAGTTTCTGAACATATCTGGTCAATGTGAGTGAGTAGAGCCACCTGGTGGACACCTAAGAGTAAGACAACTGATTCAATCCATGTTGATGGTAACAGCTCTTATTAATTGACATTTTAATTGATGAATTTGCAGGAGAGACCTCTGTCTCAACATGACTGAGTAGTTATAACTCTTAAGTCACAGCAGTGTGTTTACTGCATGTGTTTAACTGCCTGTATGCCCGTTTTCTTACCCAGGTCACAGATGTGCTCTCGCAGCTGCTGGAAGGTGGTGCTGAGACCTTTGGGGTAGGTCAGGATCTTAGAGGCATCCACCACAAAAACAACACAATGGATCTTATCATTGAGGCTCGGCCTCTTCACAAAGCCTGCAGTCTCTGACCTCACTGGCTGGTCGGGGCTGAACTGAAAGAAGAAATTACAAATGACAGTGTAGAGAATGAAAAAAAATCACGTTGTGTGTTAGCATGGCAAAATTCTCTTACAGCACTATTATCCTGCTTTCTATCCTGCAATTCAACTTGAAGTAAAAAAAATGATTCTTCTGCTTCATCTTTCAGGAGCTGTCATGTCGTCTATCTTTGTGTACAATCTGTAATCCCCTCTCACTTTCTACAAAACTTTGTGCGGATCTATAGAGTATCTGTTGATATATTTCAAACCAAATCACTGGCCCACTTTGCTTTCTTCAGATTCTGTCTGCTTGAGTATCCAGCTCACCTTGTGTCCCTCAGGTGCGTGGCCTTTAATGATTGACAGGATGTCATGGAGCGTCAGTCCCATTGTCTCTCCATCCCCCAGGCCCATAGCGTCACACAGCACCAGACCAGTAGGATCATTTCCTTTTTCACCAAGAATGCTGAACGACTGTAGCTGACACCAGAAGAAGAGTTTGATTATCAGGAGATTGCACTGAGACTGTTAAGAGACAGGTCTGTTTGTGTGACTGTGTTTGTATCTGCGTGTTAGGCTATTTTTATTCTCTCTCTTTCATTTCTGGATCACCAGATATTTTCCTGGAAGAATCCAGCAGTACACTATCCACCTCAGTGCTCTTCTTACCTTCTTGGTGAAGCTGGTGGAGGAGGTGCCCACCATGGCCCGGTTCGTCACTCTTCCATGAAACACAGATTGGACTGAACTGATAAAGCTGGACTTTCCAGAACCAACCGGACCCAGGAGGAGCACCCGAGCCTGGGTTACCTCCTCACAACTGGGTTTGTAGGAGCTGACCCTCTCCATCAGACTTGTCTTCTGTCTGAAATGGAGTTTTGTTCAGACTCATTTGAGTTTTAGTTGAAGTGTATTCATCTTTAAGCATACAAGAAATGAGGGCTATGTTCTTTACATGAGCATAAATGTGTAGTCACAGTTTTTACTCACTCCTCTGTCCACTCCACGTCTCTCCATGGAGTCTCCATCATTTTAAGAGCTGAAGAGAGTTTCAGACTTTAATGGAACATGCAGTATTTGCTGTTTTCTTAAAGTCTACTTAAAGTTGAGATGCTTTCATATAAAACAGTATAAGCTGAATGGATAATAGATACAAGTGGATTTACATTCTGTCAATCTTACCTGAAAACAAAAACAAAGGTTTGTTCCCTTCATCTCTTGAAGTGGTAGCTGCAGCAAAGCCGACACCTTCTTGGGCATCCACAGCAGGTTCAGGGGTTCCCTGGGAGACTGTCATAAAACAGGTATCATCAATGTACAGAGAAGTGTTTTATATGTAATGTGCAAAATTAATTATAATCTCTCTGCTCCTTGAAAAGTTATTCTTTCTTTGATTACATTCATAACAAATGTACCAAGATTACATGTTTTTACCACAGTTTTACCACTTATCCTCATCTTATCTCCACAATACTGAGGATTTTTTTTCTGGATGAAAAGAAATGTTTAATTGGCTGAAATACTGTATACAGAGAGAAACAAAGGCATGATTCAAACTGCACATAGAAAAGAAGCACAGGAAGTAATGAAAGCAGCTGAATGAAGTGTAATACCTGATGCACTACATTCAAATTTAAGCAGCTATCCTTAATTTTGACCTGACAATGTAGTTTTATTGATGACAGTCCTGTTGTTTTAATACTTTTGTGAAAGTTTCTGTGGTTTGCTTTCACCGTTCACAGAATAAGAAGTGCTGAAACAATACAGCCAGGTCCAGGCTCAAACAATTTTTCTAATCCATAAATTACAGTCAGTAATGGTCTTCAACTACTTAAAATATTACCTGAAAATGAAAACAGAGGTTCCTTCTTCACTTCTGAAGTTTCAGCATTATCGGGAGTATCTTTGGTTTCCACTGGCTGGCCAAAGTGTGGCAGGGTTGGTAAAGAAAAAGCTGAAGCTGCGCCAAGAGTTGACCCAAAGAGGCTGTGGCCAATAAAAGAAACACCACATGTGTCACACGAAGAGCTCATGATAATTTTTTTTTTTTCTAAAAAGCCAAACAAGATTTGAACATAAAGGGGCTACTTTTAACTTCTCTTGATGAAAGATCGAAAATTTAGAGGTGATAAAACAGTTTTTTTTTTTTCCATGGATCAACCTTAATATTTTTAAGATTGTTTAAATCAAAAAGAAAAATGTTACATATTTCATAAATAACACTGTAAAGACTCTGGCAAAAAAAAACCCAAACATTTTAATCAGGTATATAATAGAGCTGCAGTATTTATTTTAGTAATCTAGTAGCTTTCAAATCATTCTGGTGATAAATTTAACAGTAAAAGATCATAAAATCCCTCTTTCTGCAATCAAGTCGACACAAAAAAAGATTATGAATGTTTTTCTAATTGAAAAGCAAATGCTAGCTTGCAAAAGACAAGGGAAATTTACTTCTGCAACAGGTTTTATACACCACGACAACCTAATGGACTTCACACAAATAAAAGAAGTATCCAAGAGAGGATAAAAAATACAGGCTCAAATGAATATAAGACTAACAAATTCAAACACAAGTAGCAGACACTGTCTACATGGTTGCACACCAAAAGAAAAGAAAATGTTTTGGAAGAAAAACATTTTAAAAAAATCAATCTTAGCAGGTTTAAAACACAATAACCTGTTTCTAACAGTGTATCTGTGCAGATGGTGGTTCTATTTTCTTTTTTCACATACAGAAAACATCTGCTCTTTTATTCAGCACAATGTCATTTTGCTTCATCCAGTGCTTGATATGCTTTCATGACAGGCAATGCTTCCATTTAAGTGACATCATATAACAACTTAAACAAATCAAATGACCCATTTTAATCTGAACTTTATCCACTTTTCCTGATTGATAATCATCTAAACCCTAGCTTCTTTTGCTAAGCGCAGCCCTGTTGGCTATGGCTGCCTTTTGCAGCAGCTCTCTCTTCTTTGTCTGTTTCTTGTAATTTTTTTTTCACCTGTTTTTCATAATCTTTGTATCTGGAGTGGATCATTTCTTTGTATGGCTCATTTGTTGGTCATGGACACCAAACTTTTTGTGGCTTCAGTGATATTTTTACTGCTTTTTCTCCTGTGTTTGCCTGGAGATCCTACATGTAACCATGGCTGCATTGTTTATATGTGAACTCAGCTGTTAGCAGCCTGTAGCATGTCAATGCTAACTGGTGTAAGGCCTGATGTCTTCCCACAAGGTGAGGAGAAGGAGGTGAGGACGACGTGCTGGTTCTCAGGTGTGAGCTAAGAAGTGACGACATGGACCTGTCCTTCCATCCATCGTTATTGGGAACGTAAGATCTATCTCCAGTAAGATGAACGAGCTAGCTGTGCAAACCCAGCAATAGAGGGAATACCAGAGGGCAGAGTAGCATCATGCTATTCACAGACATGGCTAACAGTGCTAACATCAGACACCAACGCCACAATGGAAGAGCTTCACCTGCTGCGAGCAGACAAGATACAGGAGACAGAGATGGAGCATGACTGAAGAAGCTCAGTCCTGGACCCTGTGGAGGTGGAGGCTGGCTGAACTGGAGAATGATGGACAAGCTGTCATCATCTATTTTCTTATGAACATCTTTGCACTTTGTATACACTTTCTTATTTTTGTTTTCTTAATTGCTGCTGTGACTTCAATTTCGGTGTAGTTGTTACAATGACAATAAAGTTCTATTCCGTTCTATTTTATTCTATTATATTGTATCCTATTCTAAACTCTAGCTTCTCTTTTGCCTTTGCCAAATTTATTGGGTGTTGGACTGAACGGGTTTATCTTGTCTTCTCCAATGATAAGGTCAATATGAATATCACATTTAAGGTTTATATGACTGTCTTATCCATAATTTTTTATGTCAAAGGGTTTCACAACACCTGCAGACCTTACTCACCAGAGTAAAATTCAGATATACTGTAGCTGTTCAGACTGAAGCATTTTGGTGTCCATGTTTGCTTGTCTTAGACTCACGGATTAATCAATCAACTGCAGCCATTTATTAGGTTGTTGTTTTTTATTTTTCACAAGACGTGGCTAATATACAAGGGACTCATAGGCATTACATTGCCATGTAGTCTAAAACAGCCATTTAATACTGCCACAATAACTCGTGGTTCTCTATTCTCATCTAGAAAGTTAAACTGTGTAAAAATCTGCTGCTAACGTTGACGTTACCTTGTGTCGGGTTTACTTTGTGGAGTTGATGCAGGTACTGGGTGTTTTCGTTTTAGGTGCTGTAGCATTGTAGAGGTGGTGTTATGGTAGGCTAATTCAGATCCACAGTGGACACACTGCACTAAGTTTTCTTTTTGCTTCAACTCGAAGTGCTCCCACACTTTGGAAACTTTGGGTCGTTTACGTCGGATTTGCGTTTCATCATTTTGCCAGTCTTTTTCCTGTTCTGCTTCTGTCTGCATCTCTGTCTCCATGTTTTTATAGTCCGCGCCTCGCGCTGTACCGCAACAGCGGAAGCAGGAATTGTGCTGTGTCACAGGAAAAAGCTTCCGAAGTGCACACAGTGCGCTGATCAAGTACATTTGACCCAAAGCGTGAACCAAAAATTACATTGTTCACACTGGCGGATCAATCCATGTGGATTAGCAAAAACATGGGTGAGTAACTCAGTGCGTCCAGACTCAGGATTGAGAGATGTTCCAACTCCTTTGACAACACCACTTTACTGTCTGGTCCAGGCTAAGAAAGACAACTTTACTCCGCAAATTATCACCCCTTTGCAGTCTAATGCACATTATCAACACACCACAAATTTCTGTTGCATCAGCTTGATAACTAGTTATAAATGAGGGAAGGAGGGCCACTCGTGTCACTTTTTCAGCCTACTGCCACCATGACAAAAGCCTTCTGAGCACTTGTGTGTGTGTGTGTGTGTGTGTGTGTGTGTGTGTGTGTGTGTGTGTGTGTGTGTGTGTGTGTGTGTGTTTCAGTAAAATGTTCTGATTTTACTAATTTAATTTTATTTATTTATTTTTAAATTTTTTATGTTTCATTTTAATATTCTGTGTATATTTATATCATAAAAAGAAAGTACGGTTGAAAAAACGGAGTACTTATTCTGTAGTTCAGGATACTATGTGAAATGGTGATTCTGATTTTATTTCTTTCGATTAACTGACACCTTCCTTGTCTTCTTTTATCAACTGCTGTCTTTATCTTTCTCGAAGTCATTGTCTGTCCCACTTGACCTTAAAGAGCTTGGCTAAATTGAAAGTATTAGTGATAACCCTGTCAAAACTACTTTGTTGTTAGGCATTATTCAGTACAGCTGTACAGCCACAAGACAGCTTAGTCAAACAGATCGAGAACAGAAAACAGAAAACAGAAAAAAAAAAAAAAAAAAAAAAGAAGGGCAAAAGCTCGGAACACAAATGCAATACAGTATAGTATGAACAGTTGACAATTTCAATATAAATATGTGCAAACAACAACAACAAAAATCAATGATTTAATTTAGCAAACACAAATTCATAAAATTATTTCTCTCATCTCACCCAACAATTAATTTTTCTAGCTGTATGAAATAATTTGAGGGGGTATACAGGTATAGAGGTATTGGCTGATCAATTCAAACAGGAAATCAGTATTATTTGTGTGAAATTGATTCAAAAATGCAGAAAGATCTTGTGCACCAAAACTTGTTTAATATACTCTTCCACCCTTTTAAAATAACAACATGGAGGGATTTATAAAAAAAAAAAAAAAAAAAAAAGAACTTTTAATGGTCTTGGTGGAAAATTGTCTCGTTGTTGTCTTCAGTTTCTACAAAGCTAAAGAGTCCTGGGATTAAATATTTGAGCGATTGAGACAAAATGTAGAATATTTAACCGAAGCAATCAAGAATTAGCATTTATTGTCTCATTGAATCACTGCTGCCGAAGTTTACCGAAACACGTGAACGTAGCACTAGGTGCCAACTGATCTTTCCTCGTCAGCTTCACGGACTGAAAGCTTCAAATGCGCGGAACAGTCTCGTCTTAATTCGAAACAGTCCAAAACGTTATGCAAAAACCCAAGGTTGGTAAGAAAACCATAACCCTAAGCTGCGTCCTTCTGTAACATCACAAAGTTTACCTGAGAGACGTAGCATTTGATTGAACGTTACCTGCTCGTTGCTTGTTTCTTCATGGTGACTGTTGGTCAGTTGTCAGACGTGGCGACCTATGAAACAACAATGAGCGAGTGGATGGGCGACGCCTTCTCTGGGAAATAGAAACTGAAAGTTAACTAGAATTCAGAAGCAAATTGAGCTTGGATACATGAAGGAAGCCTACACGGAGCTAAATATGAAACTTAAGACTAGCTTTCAGGATAAGCAGGCTACCCTGAGTTGTCTCCTGGTGGTTAAGCTTAATAACCGAAAAATGGTGCTGAAGTGTCATATCAATAAATGAAAAGATCTTTTCACAGCATTATCAGGGATAGTACTGTTGAGAACAACAAAGAATACCCGTTTGTTCACTAGGCTGTTAACCAGTAGGCCATCAACCCACGGCAGCCATGCCTCAAATTCCAACATCTCTCAAGAAGTGAAATGGCTTTCTTTCTTCCAAAAACTACACGAATGAGAATAATGACAGTAGTTTCACTACAGTATCAGGGAACACGTTTAGCACTTAGTTTTGGGTGGAAAAATGTTACCAAATTTGAAGGCCTACTGGCTGCACATGCAAAAAATGTTGAAATTCTAAATGTCCACAATTCATTAATTGTATTGGATTCCCTGGCATTAGGTGATGTGGGTTGGACTCTATGAAGCTACTTTATAGATGTATTTTATCATTGTGAAATACAAAGTCAAGAATTCAATAGGTTAAGAGGTCTTTTAGTAACTTAGAATGTGACACCCTGAGCTCCAGTAAACAACTTTGTTGATGGTGCAGACCTAGGGATGGGTACCAAATTAGGTACTTTTATGAGTACCGACCAAATTTTGTCAAAAGTATCGGGTACCGATTCATGTAAAATCAAAAGGTACCATGTTTAGGTACCTAAATGCATCCTTGTGACTGCGAGGGAGTGGAAGAGTAGGCATTTTCCATGCTGGACATGAACACAGCATTGCAAGGTTATATATTGAAGAATAGATATGTTAAACTGCAAAATTTATGTATATTTTATTATTAAAGAAATTTATATTTTTTACCACATAACACAAAAAAAGTACCGAAAATTGGTACCGTTGAGTACCGGTACCGATTGCCAGGTACCGGGTATCGGTACCTGTTGTTATTTTTTACTGCATATGTGAAAGTTTGGTTTAAATCCCACCCTGCTTCCTTATAACAGTCAAATGTGTCCTTCATTGTGACCCTTTGCCTTCAAAAATACAGTTAGTACAGCACAGTTAGCTTAAACAGCAGTTTCAGTAGATAAGATATCCGTAATAATTAATTTCATCAAAATCTATCCTGTTTGCTTTTGTAGGTCACACTGAATATCACTTATCCGAACTTATTCAGTAACAATCTAAAATTGCACCAACATTAAAATGAGACTTCATGTTTTTGTTGTATATTTTAGAAAACTGAATGGGCATAATATGAATGTAAAGTTAGGCCAAGGGAGCAACAGGAATACTCATCACATCCACTAGAGGGAGCTTTGGTCTTAAGTTTAAAACTGTTGGTTCTCAAGAGCTTACTGACAGCAGAGGTCAACCTGTGACCCCAGAGAGAGGTTCTTATATTTCCAAACCTTTCCCTCAACTGGAGGGCACTTTGCCCTGATACCCAACCTTTGACATCACTCAGTAACTTTTAATCATTACTGAATATTTGGATCTGAATGTCCATGGATAATTAACAGTGGTGATTGCTGCTCCTTTGGTAGAAAACCTGTATTGTGCCTGTTAATGCAGGTTTGTTTAGAGAAGTAGTTTTACAATCTAGATAGCTACTACAATTTAAGTCCATGAGCAACAAATAAACTGTGCTGGCTTGATTCAATGAGTGCTCAAGATATTTTGAAGTATTATTTGCTAGTATTATTTTTAGTAGTAAGAATACATTTTTCCCTCAAATTAAGCTACATCAATGCTGTCTTGAATGCAATATATTAGTATATAGTAGTGATATTATATTAGTGCAATACATAGTTTTAATAAAATAAAAGAAGAGTAAATATTTCTTAGGCGTTGCTGTTTGAAATGGTAGTTAAGAAGTTTATCTGGCCTCACATGGCAATGAATCTACAAAAAAGTGTCTAATATGAGATTTTTATGGGGTGGAAGCATTAAAATTGTTCAATTCCAACATTCAATATATTCTTTTTAACCCCAGTAATGTTTTATCCAAGACTATAAAGAAAAAGTCAAAACATTAGCATGAGCATGAAGTGTAGTTCTGCTTGTTTGCACTTTTTTGGAAAAAACACAACAGGTTTTCTGTGCTTTTGTTGAATATTTGTAGAAAATAAAAGTATTGTTTAAATCCTGAGGCAGTCTCACATGGCGGCAAGTTCCAGTGTTCCTGTTGTCATCCTCAACCTGTCCGATTCGCTCCTGCTGTTTACAGATTTATCATTGTTTTCATCTGACATTAAAGGAAGTATTAACTTAGCTCCTTTTTGCTATCATTACAGCGCTGTTGGATGGCCTCCGCTCCACATCTACTGTTCTTCAAAGCAGATCAGATTATGATCCACCAGCAGGTCCGGAGAGCCCCCAAGACACCTCAGAGGACACTAATCACATCTATCAGATCTTCACGTGGTAAGAACTCTCCCATCATTTGCTACTCACACTGCCATCATTCCAAACCCTCATAAGGTAGGCTGTCCTGTCTGTAAGGGATCTAATTGCTTCAGGACTTTCAATTTTATCTGGAGCAGATTTGTTTATTCAAACAATATTAGCTCCCACACACCTCTCTTGTGTGGGTGGAGATGAGCAAGGCATGTTTTCTCAAGCGAAATCCTCAAAGCTAAACAAACATATAAAAAATGTTTTTTCCAGGTTAGACGTTTGTCAGGCAGCCAGCAGGGTTGTGTCTGATCAGGTATGATAACAGCCCAAAACAAGGCACTGCTGGTTTTATTTCAAGTGCCCAGTGAGAGAGGAATTGAAGATGATGGACTATTTTTTTGTGGTTTGGAAAGATCCAAATCTGGCTGGAAAACTTGCCGAACTTTGTGTAAACACATAGAGACCATGTGAAATTCTGACACATGAGGTAATGTCAGAGCTGCTAACTTATCTGAGGCTAACACCCACATCAAGAGTACAGTCAGCTGAGGCCTTGAGGTAATGACTGGGTGTCATTAAGACTGAGTGGAGCTGTTGGTGGTTGAAAAGCAAACACTGCGAATAGGATGTTATTTTTGGACAGAAGATGTTTTCCCTGCAAAAACTGGAGTCCTACAACCAAAACACTTTGATGGTGGAAAAACTGACCTCATGATAAAGCTGCTTTCCATCCAGACATAGGCGTAGTGTCTTTGTGCATATGTGTAATGCATACTGAAATAAGTCATGCAAATGTGGTAGGGCTGCAGACAATCTTGTGATGTGCTATGATCCTACTCTCACCTCTGAAACATTGCCCGTCTTTGTCTTATCCTCTCCTCCTCCACTGTAGAAACACTCATTCATGCTTTTCTTTCATAACCTACAGAACTGCAATAGTATTCTTTACGGTCTCCCCTCCACTGACCTTCAAAAACTACAATATGTCCAAAATTCAGCTGCCATATTACTCACCCACTCCTGCTCTCGAGAAAAAATCACTGCCATCCTTAAGCAACTCCACTGGCTTCTGCAGCAACTAATCAACTTCAGGATCCTCATTTCTGTTTGTGTTATCTGTATTTGTTTGATGTCATGTATTAACTGCCATTAGGTACCTTTAAAACGCTACATAAATCCAGTTTATTACTATTATCATTATAAAAACACAAGAGTCCCTTTTGTGGCTGTCCCATCCTAACCATACTTTTGGTAATATCATTTAGAGACCTAATATTAATCCACCACAAGCAAGCCTTTAGCAACAAGATGAAACTTTGACTGAAACTGTTGTCATCGGTAAATAATCATCTGTTGGCAACAGCTTGACCAGAAAGTTTATGCCAATAAATGTTACGATTCTTTGTCAAAAAATACATCTTAGAATTGCTGATATTGGGCCTACTAGATTAAGATAATGTATGTGTAAATAACAAAAAACACTTAATTAGATTGACTCATAAGGAAGTATGTGTCTTTAAAACGACATGCTCTATAAACCCTGATATTTTTCATCATCAAGGGGGGTCACAGCTTGTCCTTGGCTTTACTTTATTTGTCTCCAAGTGCAAGGACAAACACCAGGGCAGCTAACTGATACCAGCTAATGTGCATTCACAAGACATGAAGTAACTCCATGTCTTAAATTCAGTTCAGGACATTTCCCGCCAAATCTAGCAGCTAGCCAGCATATCACTCTTCCCATCATCAGAGGCTGTGAGTTGAAGAAGTTCTGACACATTCAGCTCTGACTCAGCAGCTCCAGCTGATATCTGTGGAGCAGAGAGCTGCAGGTGGAGGCTGAGGAGGAGGAGGAGGGGGAGGTGGGTGAGCTGTCTAAACAGGGAGCTATGCTGGCTATGTAGCCGTGTGACACAGCAGTCTGTTTCACAAGCAACACCCCACCTACGCCAGAAGCTTCTTCTACATTCAGACTGTTTGACACACATTCACTTGACTTCTATTTGTCTCTGTGTTGGCAAGCCTGCCTGTGGACTGCTCAACTCAAAAGTGAAGTAAAGATTTGATTGACAGCTCTTTTCAAATTAGGTCAATGTATTGTACAATGTACAGTACATTTATTGTGGTTGTATACAGTTGCACATGCGCCAAATGGGAGCGCCTTTGTTAGATTCAAGGTGGCTACAATTGTCGGACTTCTTTAGGTTCTTCAGGTTTGATGATCTGTTTTTTTAAGAGTTAGAAAGACACCAGATATTTTAAGTGTCTCTGGACTCTGATTTTTTTTTTCCTGCCAAAGCTGACAACATGTCAGGGTTAGTGTTAGAGTTATAGTTAAGGTTATCTCATGTACCCTGTACCTCTCAAAGTTATGAAATAAGTGTTCTTTTACTGTCAGCAGATTGCTAAAAATATTTTCTTTATGATTGCTTTCAAGAGTTTAAACATTTGTTTTTGTCTTTCATATTTTTTTCAACCTCATCCTTCTAGTAAACCTTCACAGAGATTGTGAAGTAGCGTTTGGGTTTGGCTGCTTCAGGATGGAGACAGGACATGATGTTCTGGCCTCTGATCATGTTCAGTGTACCATGTATATGTGACAGCAGCTGGTTTAGAGGCAATCACTGCAGCTAGCACGAAGGGGGTTGTTGAAAGGATGTATATGGTGAATGTCTGCAAGGCTGATATGGCTTTCAAAGCTGGCTTAAGGATATGTTGAGTTAGATCTCCTTGATTGTCTGCTTTTTATAATCAACCAGAAAAAAATGAATATTCCATTACCTGCACTAATGAGCAATTTAATAATGAATAGCTCTTAAGCACTACTGTGCAGCTTTGGCTATTTCCTGTAAAACTGGCCCATTTCTTGTGAAATGAGCACAGTTTTAATTTGACGGATTCTTCAAATTGTTTGGAGGTATTGAACTTTCTAAGAATGAAGGCTCAAAGTCCTCGAGGGCCATTGTAGGCACTGACATGACTGCATGTTTGCCTTGATCCATGATTTACTGCAGGTCTTCGTTGGCTCACCTCTATTAGTGTGAATATGATATATCTCTGTTTTGGAGTTGTTCTGTTACAGTTATTCAAACTGCTTCAGACGGTGGCTTAGTCCTGGCAGAGAAGAGACTGTAGGTATGGTTTTTTACATCTGATGTATCATATGATCCTATGGCTGAACACACACATCTCTTTCTCTTTGTTTTTAGAGGTCATAAAAACCATTGACTGTATAATATATTGATATAGTTTCTGTGATGTCACCTGTTTGTTTTGAATCCTGGCAAGTACCATATTGGCAACACTGAACTCAACCTTGCTTTGTTCAAGTTTAAATGAAACAGAGAGGCAGGCCTATAGCCTCTTTGACGACAGCCCATCTGTCAGTACGTTAGCCATTCACTTCAGATTGCGAAAAACAAAAACCAAAAAAAAACCCCAAGTAAATTAGGTACTAGGACCACAGCCACATAATCAATTTTTTACTTTCTTTAAGAAATTCACCTGACTGAGTGAAATGGATTAATACAACCACTGTTTCAGGTTGTGAGCCTCTCCAACAACACAATCTAAGCTCACAATCTCAGATTTTGTTTCTCAGTCCTTCTGACTCGGCTGTGTCATCACATTTGTATAAATTGTCTTAAAGTATGGTGGTGTTTACCTTCCAGAAACAGTGAAGGAAAACTAACACAGTCACAGTAATGTCTCCCAGTCTGTCTATGAGTGGAGGATTAAAAAAAGCCAGGTGTGATGACTTTGTTAACCGGTGTTGTTGTGCGGTGCTGTGACAGAAAGTGCTCCAGGATGTCACTCGACTATCTCTGGGTTGTTGCGGTCTTTCACTCAGACAGACAGCCGCCGTGACTCACCTTCAAGCACCCAATGTGTCATTTAAGTCCATACCTGGTGTTGTCCTCAGGAGACAAAAATATCCCTTACTCATGCGTTGGTTAGACAAATAGTTAAAATCACAGATTGGTGGTGGCAAAGGACAATTTTAATGTTTGTCTGGTAAACATGAAAGTGCAGAGTGATGTAGTTCAACAGGTGGGGCAATGCTGCCAGGTTTAGCTGTTGAGATG
This sequence comes from Halichoeres trimaculatus, assembly GCF_033239565.1. Taxonomy (NCBI): domain Eukaryota; kingdom Metazoa; phylum Chordata; class Actinopteri; order Labriformes; family Labridae; genus Halichoeres; species Halichoeres trimaculatus. Next base: position 12,727,323 of record NW_027437182.1, on the reverse strand, counting down.
GCAGTGAAAAAAACAGCTGTGAATTGAACTGTCCTAAAGTCTGTAGTGAATCAGGACTGAACTGTTGTTTCTTCATTCATATAATTATTTCACAGGTTAAGATTTTACAGATTTGAATTATGTCACTCACACTCTTTTATTTTTCTTTCAAATGAGTAAAGTGAAGTTTTTTTTTATCCACAAATTGGATAGGTTGAACATCCACAAAACCGTCTTTTGATTTCAGATTTTGTCTCATATTATTCTTGGTTTTTAAAGCTGTTCACATTCCAGTTGTGAAGTCAAACAACTTGGAGTCTTGTATATTGCTCGGTCAGGTTAGTTGAGCAGATTTTGCAGTTATTTTACATAACTTGACACTACAATACTTATTTGCTCTTGTCTGCTCACCAATAATGCTTAGCTTAGCATATTTATGTTTTTTTTTTTAATTAGACACTGTTTTACCTCAGACTGGGCCAGTCAAAATCTCTTAGGCTTGTTTTTAAGAGATCCCAGAAGCAGAATCACATTCCAGTCTTACACTTTTTGAAACAATAATGTGATTAAACTGGACGATCACAGACTTCAGTCACATACCCTTAAGGTTAAGCATACTGCAGTATTTAACGATTGATTAATAACTGAGATTGAGATAATAACTGAGATAACTTGAATAACAGGAGGACTGTTTAATTAAATGAGAGGTAGAGAGTAATTAGATTTTCTGATGCTGTTTTTGCTGGCTATCATGTTCAGTGAAGCTGGCTGTTTTTTCACACGGACAGTAAACACGCCTTAATTAGTAAGTGGAAATACAGAATGTCTCCCTGTCACCAGAGCTGCCTGTTTGTGTGCCGAACTTCAGCTCCTGATACTACAAATAACCCTCTGAGTATATTTTTCTGAGAATTCCTAATGTGGCTGCAATTCAGTTTGTTATAGAGCCAAAGGAAGAAAATAATACATGATTATATATTGGTGTTGTGGTTCAGTTCATAAAACGTGCTGACCTTTTCTCTAGTTAATTCAGAGAAGTTATGAAAACAGAGAGGTCTGGTTAATTTGATTGGTTTAGTGTTTGGAACTGTATCAGTTGGGCCTGGATGAGCAAAATGAATTCCAGCGACTGACTGAAGATTATGAGACATTCAGGGCTTTTGATGTGTGTATCAGTGTTCCTTTGCATCTCACAATCACAAAGCTTTCTTAGACATCACTGATTAACAGCTCTTTTTTGGATTTTGTCACAACAGAAAGGCTTGCTTCCGCCTCCTTATAGTACGTGTCTGAAAAAATGTGACAGATGTTTTCCTGGTCTTCTTTTTTGGTCTGAGCTCTTCACTTCTACTGAACAATTGATTAACCAATGAGGAAACTGCCAGAAAAGGCTTCAAGGAAATAAATCCTAATCGTAAAATGCCCTTCACTGTGGTACTTGAACATGCTGTTCTGAAAACAGGACATAAAAAACACATCTTTGGTCCAACTTTGGTTTCATCAGCGTTTCATCTCTCCTGGCAAAGTTGCAGCATTTACATCACATCTCACTGCTGACAGTCTCTAATCTATCTGGCTCACAGCCTGGGGGAGGAAATACTGCTCAGCCTCACTTTGTTTACATCTTCAGCCCCCTCTGACTCAGGGGGAATCAAGGCTAAAATTCTCCATCAAAATATCACCAAATCTCATTGATATCTATTACAGATATTTACAGTAGTAAATATCAGCCCAGCTTGATGGGTGTGATGAGGATTTCCTCAATGTTAAACTTTCTCATGAGGTTGTTTCCATGATCCAGAGCTTTATTCATTTTGGGAAGAAGGGTCATTTTCCTCTGGGCCTGTCCTTGTTTCCTCTCCACACAAACCTCATGCACGACTTCCTTTTTGACACACTGACCCTTAACCTTTTCAGGTTTGTTAGAAGCTCATTTGCTTAAGATAAACATTTAAAAACAAATAAACCACATTTAACCACTTTTAAGGATTTTTTTTTTATCAGTGCATATCAAAAAAACAAAGAGTTCAACCAAACATCTGCTGAAAGAATGAAATACACTTTGATACATTTATTAAAAATGTTAACAAGAAGTGAAACAGATGGAAAAAAAAGTAGTTATAGATAAGAGAGGAAGAAGAAAATATCAAGAGCGCCAATCAAGAGTGCAGAGAAGGAGAAGTGAGACATGGGAAGGAGACGGGGCCAGGAACCGGTCTGAACCAGTGTAGGCTGAGTCTCTGGGCTATGTACCCCTCCTCACTTCTTTCCCGCCTCCGCCTCCCCTTCATCCTCCTCATCTTTCCTCTGACTCAGGCTGCATAAGGTTTTTTTTTTTTTTTTTCATTTGGCGCGACTTCATGCGCTTGTTATCACCAGGAACAATTTGGACTCACATTCCCCAGAAGTGTAATAGGATCTTCAGCGGTGGGGTGGTGGTGGTGGTGGTGGTAGATATGTTGGGGTGATTCGGGACTCAAAGTGACGGGCAGGTGTTCCCCCAAATGTTACATAAGAAATGGGGAGATGTGCTGGAAGGGACAGATAGGGTGTATTAATTAACAGGGGGGGACATGTCTGACATTTTATACATACCTCTGTTGGGACAGTGTGTTTCCAAGCTCATGTGGGTGTGATCATCCGGGGACTATTTGTGGCTATAGGTTGTAGATCTATATGAGGATACGCTTATGTAGAGTGGTGACACTTTAAATGTCTGTTATTTCAAGCCCAATATTTTAAGATAACTTTTTTGTGTATTTATTTATATATATATATATATATATATATATATATATATATATATATATATATATATATATATATATATATATATATATATATATATATATATATATTTGGCTTGTGATTTGATAAATAATGTCCATACAGTAAGTTGTATGATACTATATTTTTGTGTGACCTGTATGCCAGTGATAATGTAGAGAATTTTTTTTGTATAACACCAGGAGATGGCGCTGGAAATAGCAGCTGGGTTCATAGCGAGCCAGAGCAGTCAAGCAGCACTAATTTTTACTCTTCCCCTCATGAGGTCACAATCACTGATTTGAAAAAGTGATTGTATCTGGTAATTGCACATCAGGGAATGTGTCTGATTAAAAAGACAGCTATATAGTTGCACTCAAACTGCAGTGGACTCTCTGTGGCTCAGTGGTAGTGTTGTTGGGGGTTCAGCTCCAGTTTTTTAGTCACATGCTGAAGTTTCCTTGAGCTCCCATTGATGTCAGCGGCGTATGAATGGGTGTGAGTTAGAACTGATGGTTCAGTTGGTTAGAAGGTGGTTAGATCTCCCTTTACCATTAGCACCAATTTGGTGTGCATGGGTGAATGAGACTAGCAGTGTAAAGTGCTTTGTGTGGTCTAAGAGACTAGAAAGGTACTATATAAGGTCCATTACCACATAGTTGGCTTTTGTTACATGGTGAAAGTCTTAATGACATTCCCTTAAAAAAATAATAATAATAAGGGTAAAAAGTATTATATACAAGTGAGCTGTAAATGTTGTGTTTTATAGCAAACTTCATTAGAAACTTGCTTTTAGGGGGGTTATCTTAACAAAAGAGGTATAGAAATATGCTGTTTTGGTATTTTTAAAAAGAACCAGAGAAGAAAAACAACTGTTGTTCACCAATCCTGTCAGATTTAAGATATACAGGCTGTAAGAAAAACATTGGTAAAGAAATATTACTGTGAGGAGTGCCCAGCCACGAGGTTGCTCTGCCATTTGGTTTCAGGTTTTAGTGGGTGAGAGGGGTTATAAAATCCTGATAAACAAGGGGCACCAAGGTCAGAGCTTGCAGCATCTCCGTCTCCAGAATGGACCAAGTCTGATATCGGTCACACAGCTCATGAGAACTAGAACTATTCCTGGATGCTGCCCCCTGCCAAGTCCTAAACTTACAGTCCTGGAGCTGGCTGCTGTCTTTACTGGGGATCTCAAAGATGCTATTAATATGCGACACTTTTCCAGTGAACTTTGCTCATCCGAACAAACATAGAATCACTGAACAGCACAGCGATTTCACATCAGTTTGCCTCAGTTTCCATTTAGAGTTTGGAGTGAGATAGATAAAGTAAACAAGTTTATCAATGTGAATGCTGTTTTAGGCCTTACATCAGCATATGCACTCTTATCAGGTATGACAAGGTTTTTCAACATAAATGTCAATTTTTTAATTGTTTTGGTGCAGAAAACCTTTGGCTTTCTGTAGCATTCGATATATTGAAATGTTACAATAATAGTTAAATAGAAAGTAAAGAATTCCAATTATAGACTGACTTTGAAGTAGCATAAAACAACAGCAACAGCAACAAAAAACCCCGTTAACACAACACAGTAAGAAAGTCCCAAAAGTTACCATAGACTTAGAGTACTTCTAATGGCACCTCTGTGACCACCATACAAAAAAGTTTTAACCGTGTTCAATTTAGTTTAGAAGTTTTTAGATGATTGATGCTGTAGAAAGAAAGAGGTGACATTTTCTTATCATTAGGGAGCAAAACTTTTATTACTTTGGGCCTCAAACATGACAAGTGGCCCCACTGAATCCCAGCCCAATGAACTGAACATCCTCATTGGATGTCTGAAGATGGGGTGGGGGCAGCGCTGGAGGCCAGATTTCTGACCTTTGACCTTAACCCGTAACTCTGCCAAGAGCTATGATTGATCCACTGCAGGGTGAGACAGTAACTGCTGCAGGTTTTATTATGCGTGACCAAAGGCAGCTACGCACAGCTGGGGCAGCCCAGAGCTTTTAATTGATGACAACACAGAGCTTTCTTTTTCATGCATCTGGCAAATTCCAGTATCAAAACCACAATACTCATCACCCCCTGCCTCTCTGTCTCCTGTTCTTCCTCCTATAAAGGATGATCAGTTTCAGATTAATTCTATCAGTTATGTTTATTTTTTGTTGTTATCTGATACTATGAAGTGTACGACAATGACCAATGCTTGTGCAGAGAAATGAGCATATTACACTAGAAGATAGCACCCCACTTGTCTGATGTACAGTACAGTTTTAGAAATCCTAAGAAGCACTAGCTTGCACTACTTTGTTTGCAGCCTACTGGTTTTTCCCTTTGAAAAGAATGGAACAGAGCTACATATGTGTATTGGCACTTGTTTTTCTCTCCTTTCTAAAATGCCGTTTAAGATCCCCCCTCTTGGGAACAGTGACATGGCAGTGTTGTTTTTTCTCCATGACTAAGCACAACAGCAGAGTCACCTCAGCAGAGTTTTGGTACACAGCTGCTCTAAAATTTCTGAATAAAAAAGGGAAAGAGTACAGATGGGTACATTTCACATTTAAAATGATACGATACCGATGCCCGGTACCTGGCAATTGGTATCAGTACTCAACAGTACCAATTTGCGGTACTTTTTTGTGTTTATGTGGTAAAAATATCAATTTGTTTAATAATGCTATACTTTTTTTTTTCAATTTAACACATTTATTCTTCAATATACAAACTTGCAATGCTGTGTTGATGTCCAGCATGGAAAATCACCCACTCTTCCACTCCCTCACTGTCACAAGGATGCATTAAGGTACCTGAACATGGTACCTTTTGATATTACGTGAATTGGTACCTGATACTTCTGACAGAATTACCTATCAAAGTACCTAATTCGGTACCCATCAGTTGGCAAGAGTCAGACTTAGATTGAGACTGACCTTTTCCTTACTCCAAGTATCTGGAGGTGGACTAGTATCTCTTCAGCTATCAGCCAAAATTCATCTGTATTGGGAATTCAACATATGACCATCTAATTCCCAAGCCAGAATGGGGTATACCTTCACTTTTGCGTAATAGTTCTGAAAGCTATGAGGCATACAGTTTCCAGGAGCAAAGTTATGGAAAACTCAAGGAGAAGCAGCGGATTTAAACATACAAAGGTAAAAGTTTTAAATGAATCACCTAACCTTGTTAGTTAGAAAAAAAAAACATGCCCTATAATCCAAGTAGGGCAACATTTCTACTTTTGCAAAAGCTTTAATTATTTCCACCTGGACAGAGGTGGGGCAGTACCACTTGGTTTTTCCATTGCTTAATGCTGCAGCTGCAATTTATTAATTTCCCCAGAGGATTTAAGATCTTACTTAAAGCCTTTTACTTTACAGTGAATGTCTTTACTCATCCACCCACTGAAAGATCATTTTAGTAAATGCTCGGGAAATCTGTATTCAGCTGCTGGATTTTAACCAAAGCTTCAGGGCCCATTCTAAATAGTATTTAATTGGCGCAAGACATCCAATACAAATAAAACGTCAATACACAGTTTAGCTAACTTTTCAAACAGGATGTTTTTTTTCTGTTAGGGATCCTTGTTAAACAGTTTAAGAGCCATTTTCTGGCCAAAATCATACTAACACAGGCATCTTTTAGAATTGAGCAGCTGACCTCATTTTTGTTTTCCTGCAAGAATCATAGTCCTAGCCTGTTTATTTCTGCACTTACAAGAAAACCAGAACATGTTATCTCAAGACCAGAGAAGCCAGAAAACCTGTAGTCCTGCCAGAGACAGAGACAGGAGTGAAAACAAATGCTGTTTCTTTCATCCAGGTCAAAAACAGGTTCAGATAAAGACAAGTTTCTCACATTCTGACAGAGGTGCTTCTTCTAAGTAGGACAGATAAGCAAGCTGAAGACATAAACACACCAGAGATTAAATAAACATCTCCCTTCAGACCTTATGTGATCAAACTACATGCACAGGGTTGTGCCACAGCTCAACAGAACAGTATGAACAAACATACTTGAGTGTCTGCCTTGCTGTCATAAAGCTTGAATGTGCTTCTTTTTGAAAAGTCAGAGACGCAACAGTTACTCCGCTACCCCTGCTGCTGTTGCTGCTGCCGTTGCTGTGGGTGTTTGGGTCAAACAGCTGAGCAAGCGAGCTGCCTCTCACCTCGCAAAGGGTGCATGCACCTTAAAAACATAGAGATGCTGAACATCACTTCACTGGATTATATTCTCGTTTATCAGAGCCATAGACAAAGAATCATATCAATCTTCTGTATCATTCTTGAGACAGAATTTTATTTGCAGAAAAAAGGAGACATGAGGCAAAGAAATGGTCATTGCTTTATTTTGCTTTTTATTGCAAGGTTTTTGTTTGAACTCTTGACTCAGAAGAAGTCACAATATTCAGCTCTCACATGAAAAAATTCAACATGGTAGCAATGAAAACAAGTACACGTGCAGCACACGAGATCGGCCTGAAGTGTGATTCACAAGCCAGTTACTGTATGACACGTCAAATGATCTCAACATGGGGACACAGCTCATGTCTGCTACATACATTTTCTATATGTAGATATCTACTCGCCATGTCAGCTGATGCCGCAACCAAGGCCCTCAGTGCTGCAAAGGGCAGCCGAGGCGCTAAATGAGCCCCCGCCTTCCTGAAACCTGCCTCCCAAACCCAAACCCATACGCCTCCCCTCAAACCCCACTGTGGGGCCGGGCCAGCGAGAAGCAGCGCAAACCGGCGTGAGCCAGTGCTGAGAGCTACATCACCCCCTACCCCCCACCCCCTCTTCCTCTGACTTCTTCCTCCCATATGTGCATACACACACACGCACACACACACACACACACACACACACACACACACACACACACACACACACACACACACACACACACACACACACACACACACACACACACATTCACATTTCAAGATTAGTGTACTTATGAGGGCCTGGAATTGTCTGTGTTCGCTCTGTGTAATCTGACTCTCAACCAAAGTGCTTTTACATGTTGCAGGCTACAGACGAGTGATCCCTTTGAGAAAGAACTGAGCACTGATGACTTCTTAAAAAGTGTGACCTACAACATTTGATCATCTTTAAACTACTTCTCCAGTTTTTTTAACTTTGAAGACAAACTTTGCAAAAACCTTTAATGATCAAATATTCCATACCAACAACAGGGTCAGCTGCTTCAGCATAGTAGGCGGCCCAAAACCATGCATATTAATCCGTACAGCACACAAGAGGAAGTGCATATTGTTCTTTTTTTATTTATCTCTTTATTTATTTTGACAAAATAATACTTTAACAGTTCAATAAATATCTCACTGTGCATGCTTGCTGTAGAAAATGTAACATAGTGCGGTTTCTGCGGTGTGCTTTCAATCATCTGGTCTAACACCTTCCCCTTTGTTCTGATAAATCTTGATCTTGTTGCTTGTTGTCTTGTTTGTGTTGGTAGTTCATGAAGAAACGCCACTTTTATTCTCAGTCACTACTCCTCATATTGGCTTTGAACCTAGAAAACCAAAACTTTAATATACAATTGAAGATAGAGCCTGTCAAAACTACCTTACCATAAAGAGGAAATTATATGTGTGAGTCATATGTAAGTTACTCTGAAAGGCACAGTGGATGTGACTATTGTATCTTAAAGATTATCTCTGCAACAAGGAGTTTGGCGGCTACACATGGGGCACCTCTAATGTTGCATATTTTTAACAAGTATCTGTTGAAGAGGTTTGATTTTTAGTTTAAGGAAAATATGCTTTTTTGAGTGTCTGTATTTTAAGATTTTTGTAATGAAGTCTAGTCGTACTAAATTGTATTGTTGGTAAGAAAAAGTGGGATCCCAAAGGGCACAAAAAGACACGTGCCTTCTCACCACTCGTGCATTTTAACCATAATCCAAATCTAATCCCAGTGCTCATTTCTTTGACCGTTTTCAATCCAGTTTTAAAAAAAAGCACAGCCTTGAAACTCTCGTAGAACTAAAGACTGTAACAACATCAGCTACATCACTCTGGAGTCTGAAACTGATTTTAATGTGCTCACAAAGAGAGAAAAACATACAGACACAGGCACGCACATCCTCTTGTGTTCCCCAGACTCTCTCTGAGCTTTAACTATCTTATGCTCTCTATGTTCACAAAGTAGGGTATGCAGCTGTTTGTGAGCAGGGCTCTGAAACAGGATCAAACAATTAGATTCTTCTCTTCTTCACAAACAGTTACCGTCACAAAAATACGGAGTTACGTTTGCAATTTATCTTTAGTGGTGTTGTGTCAGGGACAGACTCTAAAAGTGTTGTTTTTTAAACAAGCACAATGGTGTCTCCTAAATGCAGTGTGAGAATGTGTTGCTCTGAGAGCGAGCACAAAGCTCTGCCAGAACGGTCTGAGTTTACAAGGCCTTTTCCTGTCAATGGGGTACTTTGCTGCGCCAAGTTCTCACTCGTTCAAGGACACTTTTACCCTGACTCATTTTCTGGAGTTTGAAATGGAACATGTGAGAAACACCCTGAAATTAGCACGGATGCTGTCACTGTAAATTTACAAACAGAACTTTAAGGTGCTGAAGCAAGCCAAAACTCCTCTATGTGGGAAGTAAATGTGCATGTTTCTGTTGATGTGCAGTGAAGACAGTTTGTTATTAACTTCTCTTTCCATTGCTCTCTTTTCTCTCCATGTCCTCTAACTTTGCTGGTCTGGCAGATTGCTCTCCACCTGTGAGCTATAGGTTCTGCTCCAGGTTTCTGCCTGTGACAAGAAGGTGTATCTTGTCAAGGTCACAATATGCTCACACAGGACCTTTAAATGTTGGCTCTTATTTAGATTACTTTTTCAGTGCCATGAAATTATCTGGATTCAACACTATTAAGATAAACTGATTGAAAGATTAGATTTCTGATTGAAAAATTAACTCAAAAGTGGATTTTCTCATACTTTTTCTCAGAACAAGACAAAATTAGGAAATAATAGCCTTTCTGACACATGACCTCACAAGCTTTCGCCATTTCTGCTCCTGATTGGTAGATTGACTCCTCTTTATCAAAGGCCTGTACCATCAGAATAGCCTAGACAAAATCTAATCATAACAGTGAAAACAAAACCTGCAGATCATTAGGATCAATTACTTGACTGTATAAAGACTTGTCTAACAAGGACACACAGAAAGATTAGGTAGACAGAGCATAAATAGCAATTAATCATTTGTCAGTGATCAGGAAGAGGCAAAGAGAAAAGCATGAACTCAGCTTGTTCAAGATCAGAGCAGAAGTGTAAAGTGCGTACGGTTTAAAGGCAGCAGGGGATGGGTGTGTACAGTCACAGATAAAAGCTGATCAGTCACATGCTCCAAGCCAAAAAACACAGGAAATACAGGAAACACTCTCCTCGCACTATTGAGGACGTGCATCACAGCAGGTTCGTGTGTTCAGGAGCGTGTGTCGGCCTGCGGTGTGCTTGTGTGTGCGTTTGATTTTATCTTCACCTGCATAAAGTACACCAGCAGCAGATGAACTTTCAATGCACTCTTTTCCACTTTGAAGGGTCTCATAATGAATTGAGTGGGTTCAATCAGACGTTGTCATATCTGTTTGAACTCATGGTCTTAGGTTCAATCTCAGCTGCTACACTCCCACAGTCGTATAAAAGCAGGCTTGTCACAGTGATAAATGTAAATGATTGCTCAACACTTAATGATACAAAACTGCAACAGATTTTCTTCTAACACATTAGGCGATACTGCTGTGAACAGATATACTTATGAATATGAGGTTAAATGAAAATTCTTCCATTCCTTTCAGACAATGAATATGTGACTTGTCCAGCCAATTTATAAATCCATCAACATGTGTGGCTTTTCTATGCTGTTAGTGGGTTAAAAAACGTATTTATCGGCACAATTTTAAACTAGAGGCAAGGATCAAATCCCCTTCTTTGACACAATGCTCCTTTTGACTTAAAATTAAGATTTCCTGGAACTCCTCTGAAGCCAGGAAAAAACAGAAATGCACTCATGTAACAGACCTTCACCTCAGAGGCTAATAAAGTGCCCTGTTTATTCCAGCTATCAGCTTTCTTTCCAGAGTTGATAAATATAGCCCCCTGGAACAGACCTCCCTCAGACAAATAAAGTTACAGAGTTAGTCCTGCTGACCAGTCACCCCGTGACCTCTTACCCAGAGACTGGGTCCTGGAGTTTCCCCTCAGCAAGGCCACAAACAAACTTTCTGCCCCTTCACCTGGATTCACCTCGAACAATTAGAGAATGTAGGAAATGAGGTCCTGCAGGTGCAGGACGGAGGATGCCAATCTTTGGGAACTTTACCCAACATGTTTAAAAACGTGTTTATGGGGATTTTGACTCAGTTTACGCTGATTCTCAAAAGTGACCGGCATTATTTATGGTTCAAATGATGTCCACATGGCTATGGCTCTGCATGTTTACCGGAGGACGCATGTTCTCTCCTGCTCCTATTTTAAAAGTCTGCATGCTGAACAAACAAAGAGGGAATTAGAGCGCTTGCATAACCACTATTAAGATATATATATTTAAAAAAAGCCACGCTAGTTTACCTCTTTATCTTTACCTCACATTGTTTTACTGGTGAAAAACAAGATATTATTTATTGTAAATTAAAATAAAACCACCAGTTTCTAAAAAGCTTAAATAGAAGTTAGAAATGGGTTGCTCAACAACTTCTCTCCCAGCACATTAAACACAGGATGTGTGAGTTCAGGCACGAGAGGAAAGTGAACATGATGATTGCTCTGAGACACAACTTAACGCTGACTACAACGGAAGAAGAAACAGAAGCTTCTATGACTGTGTGGTTTACCCCAATACATATTTCTTCATCCAGTCATTTCATTAAAAACATAAATAATCCATGTGGACTAATTTACCCTGTGCTACAGCAGGTCTCTATGATAAATAACAACATGATGTTTCTGAATGGGTTGTTAACTGGTAACTTTTTGCTTGTGCTTGCTCAAGTATGTGTGTGGGGGTAGGCACTGGCATGTGTATATTTACATACACTGCAAAAACTGAAATCTTATCAAGTGTTTTTGTCTTATTTTCAGTAGAAAATTCCTTTTTAGACTCAATATGAGCCAAATTCACATGACCAATCCAGAAAAATGTCTTGTTTAAAGTTATTTAAGGACAAAAATTAGGTCTGAATTGCTCGTAACCAGTAAAAAAATCTGCCAATGGAACAAGAGAAAAGTTACTTGTATTAAGACATTGATCTAGTCTCAAGGAAATTTTCAGGCAATTTTTTCTTGTTCCATTGGCTGATTTTTTTTACTGGTTACAAGCGATTCAAACCTCATTTTTGTACTCTGATAGCTTGAAACAAGACATTTTTCTGGATTGATAAGTTGAAAGTGGCTCATATCGAGTATAATAAGACAATTTTTACATAAAAAAAGACAAAAACACTTGATAAGATTTCAGTTTTTTGCAGTGTAGATGTAGCCTACATAAGTGATCATGTTTGTCCTGTCGTTTTTTGAATGAATGATATATGTGTAAATATTCTGAAATTCTGAGATCAAAATACATCGGAGTTAAGTTTGCCACCAGGTGTCATCGCCATAAACCTTCCCAGGAGTCATTTAAAGCTTTTGTAGGCCAGCTGTCAATCCAACTGGCAAACAAACAACTGAAACTGTCTTGTTTTTCTCCTCTGGGCGTGCTCAGTCTCATCAGACCATTTAAACTTGGCCTGCGGTCTGCCGTTTAAAGGGCCATGTGATGTCACCACTGATAAGGCCCTGTGGTAAGTTAGGGGAAATTCTACCTCTGTCCTGATTGGCTGAGCAACAGTTTGGTTTTTTATTAAATGCGCTTGACAACAGCAGAGCCAATGAGAGTGGAGTAGGCAGGGCCTGGTGTTCTCAGCTGTCTGTGTTGCATACACTCTTGCACACACACTCACACACACTCAAAGTTTTTAGTTTCACTTCCTCTTTGTTATTGAGGCTGCAGCTGAAAGTGAGTCTGTGCAATGCTTTGCAAACTTTGCATGAACAATGCTGTCTGGTTTCCAAACAGACCATGTTCTTTCAGCAAAAAAAACTTGTGGACGTAAACAATACTGAAATGTGACGCACAAAAACAAGGAATTAAAAAATACAAAGAGGAGAATCTTCACCAAGTGCAACTGAGAAATAAAGCACAAATAACAACATGCACATGTTTTGCAACATGCAGCGCAAAATGAATATGCACAAAGTTTGATTTAGTTGCTTCCTTGAAGAATGCAAGCTCTCATCAACACTTGAACCCTGGTAGACTCCGAGTCAGCCTTTAAAGGGCTCACGATTACAGGAGATCCTGAACAGAAATTATTCTTCTCAGTAATTTGACTCTCTTTTTATCTGATTTCTCATGATTATTGTGGAGAGTGTCTGGTGCAGAGGTCAAAGGTTGTTTGTTGCTGCTGACTGCTGCAGGCAAGTGTCATTAGTAAGCAACTTTGGTTTGTTGTTACAGGGCTGCAAGAAGAATCCCTGCAGGGGAGGTTTGCTAATCTGTGGGATCTTGAGATCACAGTTTTGGACTTGGATGTTGAAGCCCCATTTTCTTATGTTTTAATTTATGTGTGTCATATATGAAAAATTTGTTTTATTGATATTCAACCATTCCTGTTACATTTCCTCACTAAGTTGTGATCCCACCACTCACTCGTGCCGCCCTGTCATTGGATTCAAACTGGCAACTTTTTGCACACACTGACGAGCAAACTGCTAAACAACATTGTTTTTAAGTTTTATGCACGCTCACCAAACACAGCTTGAAGACATAAATGAGCACAGAAAGAGACATGTCCAAGCAAACGAAAACATGCAGAAAGGCAGCCCACTCACACACCCACACATGCACAGACACACACACACACACACACACACACACACACACACACACACACACACACACACACACACACACACACACACACACACACACACACACACACACACACACACAGAGTGGTGCTGAGCTAGGCACGCACATCCTCCATATGTTACTACACTTAAATGTTTTGAGTCTCAACACAGCTGGTGCACCACAGAGGAAGCCTGTGTGAGTGTGTGTTTGTGGTATTCAGCAGAGCAGTTGCTCCCCTGTCTGCCTGCTTCAGTCCTTTGTGTGGACTGTTGTACACGTGATCAAGTGTTAGTTCTTATTTTGTCATGCAAACTCATTGCATCAAGAGTTTTCATGCAATGTCCAGTGCAACCACACATTATGAGGAATTAGGGGAAAATCAAAAGAATGTGTGCTCATGTGAGCTCCTGATTGCCTTTCTTTATCCTCCCCTGGGGTCTAAATCACAGTGTGCAAACCGAGCTAATGCTTTGTTTACAAATGGAGTCCACTGATGTCAACAAACAGCCAGGCTGCACCCCCAAACAAATTACACAGACCAAAAAGTTGAACAAGTGTAGCCCTTCAAGGAAATTAAACCATGCATAATGATCTTGAAGTCTGCTGTTTGGTTATATTGACACATCTTTAGCTTTAAAAACAGTTGATTTTTAGATAAAGGCACAAACCTTGACACCAAAAGTGTTTGTTTGGCTTTCAGCTGGAGTTGTTTTTCTCAATGTAGATATAGGTTCAGTGTAAGTGTAGGTATTGGTGTGGTTTGCTGTAGTCTTGTTGCTTAATGTGTTCCAGGCTACTAAGATGTTGTGCTGTTTGGGGACAAAGATGGATCACATGGCCCCCATCCGAGAAGTCAGGTTGAGTTCCTGCACAGACACTATGCTCTAAAGACTGGGTCAGGACAAACAGGTACTCTAGCCTCTATGTAAGCTATATGCATCAGAATATTCTTTAAAGTGCACATTACAATTTTGCATATTTTCACTGCTTCACCACCTGTCCTTTTGGACAATGTATCTTAGCTGTGAACAAGCACTGTATTTCTACTCATGCAGCTCACAGTATCATGTTTTCTCTATGAGTCAGCAGACAGCTGAAGACATCACACATAAAGGATGATACAATAATGGGAAAATGGCTCTCCCTTTAGCTAAACCAAACAGTTTTGTTTCGGGGAGTTTTTTTCTGCCAATCTACCTGTCAACAGCCGGGCACTCTGTGTCCTCACTGCAGTTCACTGAGTCTGACTATTTGTCTTCATTCTTCTACCATGCCAACAGTCAGTCTGTTTTTCTACTTGGTCACTGATATCAGATCAGATAGAGACTATAATAGGCCTTCTGTGCCCGAGGCATTCCAGCGTTTCACCTGGTTCAGGTGCAGAGAGTTCACATCAGGGTGCAGTCCCACAGTTTGTGTCACAGGTTTCAATGATATCAGTCCTGCTTTCATCAAGAGAGATTTTTACTCAAAGATGCACGCTATGAGTGCAAAGATGCATGTTTCTTTTTGAATTCCTCTGTTTTTATCTCGTTTGACTGAGAAAGACAGTTCACCTGTTCCTAAGTATTTTACGTAGCACCATATGAATACTTTTATTTTTATTTGACCTGCTCTGTCATGCATGAGTTTCATACTCTCTCCTCTCTCTTTCATAACCTTTTTCAGTTTCTATGTTTTATATTGTTTCACATTCCCTTACTTTTTCTAGTTCTGCTGTTCTGCCTTTCTATATAACTTTTTCCTCAAACTCAATGACTTCATTACCTTGCCTCTCTGTCCTGTTTTTTTGTTCTTTTTAATCTTTTCATCGCTCTCAGTGTACTTTCTTCCTTTCCCAGTGTTTTTTCATTCTTTTCTCCTTCTGCACGCCTATCTTTCTGTCATCTTTACATCATGGGTCTGACTTGTGTTATAATATTGCGTGACCAGAGACTTGTTACATAATCCCTCACAGTTGTTTTTCAAAGGCCTGTACATTGTTTGAGGGGTTGTAGGTTTGGCTGACAGAAAAGTGAGTGTGGTTCAGTCTTAATGTAATGCAGGACACATGCAGCACTGCTCAGTGTTATGAAACTGTGTTAACTCTGTAAGTTGACCCCAGCTTTGGGATTTTATTCTGTAGTAAGAATATCAGTAAGAAAATCAGTGTATTTAATTTGTTTTCCATAGAATAAGAATTCTACTCAAACCAAGTATAAAGCTTGGTTTGCAAATGGTGCTTACATTGGTGCTCTATCACATTATTCACTCAAACAAGGGCCTGTGTCCACTACCTGCCTTTTTTGTGTGCTGACCGCACCCACAACCTGAATTCCCTGGTTATGAAACTTACCTTATTGCACTTTTGGAGCCTTAAGTTCAATAAGAATAGCAAAGATCTCTGTTTTGCTGTAGCAGAAGATCAGAACCTGAAAGTTATACTCCCCCAAAAAAGTTTGGCTCTTTCTTGACTTTGGTTTTTTGTCAGTGACAAGCATGGCTTTGTTCAACTGAGAGCGAAAGGTCACAGCAACAACAAAAAAATCAACAGATATTTAGGGTGTTATTATGCCTAGGAAGCTAAAATCTGCTTAAAGTACTGAGCTGCATTTAGTCTTAAAACATGAAATAGGTCCAAAACCACTGTTAGTGGTCACAAGCCCTGAATGTCACCTTACATAGCAGTATAAAACTTTTCTTCCTGTGTTTATCCCTCAGTAGTTTAACTTCTTGACCCACTGGGAACAAGGCCATCAGTCTGTGAGACTGTTAGAAGATGCAAAAAGTTAAAACGATGAACTGAGGAAGCCTTGTGAATCAAAGATCCTTAATCAAGTTAAATAGCCTTTCAAAGTAAACACTTAATTTGAAACTAAATTTACTTAAATGCTTTCAGAAACAACACGAGAAGGTAAGAAGTACAACAAATGTGGGAACTTCACTGTCATCCGATACAGTGGCAGTTTTGTGTCCCCTTTAAGAAAAAAAAACAACTTCTGTGCCAAAGGAATAAGCAAATAAAGCTTCATAACATCCCTCTTAACATTCATGTCAACCTCAAGTGGTTGTTTTCCCACTGTTCTGTGTTTATGTGACCTGGACCGGGGGATTGAGTCAGCTGGGGGACCTTATGACTCTCCAGCTGGGTGTTTGGCTGCAGGAGCAGAGACGAGGAGGAGACAGAGAGGGAGGTGGAGGAGGAGGCTCTGAGGTTTCCCATGGGGCTCTGGTAGATGGATGTCAGAGGGGAACATCAGGGGTTGAATCTGTTTTCCCACTTCTGTTTCCCCAAAAGATTCCCCGCTGAGTTTGTTCTTTGCAGGAGCAGAGGGAGGCCAATCCAGACTGACAAAAACATAACCTGACTGCTATTGAGAACCACCGGTCCAGTTGTTTTCTAGTTTCTGCACATTTTCTGTCTTCTTTTCAGCTTTATTAAAACACTGTAAATAACACAACTCACCCTCACAGTGGTAAATGTGTTTAACATTGTTCATTAACTATCCACTGTAGGTTTTCTTTTCATTCAGTCTACGTGATGCAACATGACAGTAATATCGCATCTCTGGCTGGTTGTTGAAGGGAAACTCCAGCTGACACATGCTTCTTTAAAACGATGACATACATGTGTTTACACATGAAACTGGTGTCTGTGATTCCAGGAAAACCCTTCCTTACCTGAATATGTGGCACAGATCTGACTGGTAGCATGTTGTTGAGCTGTAGCAACATGTTTGTGCCTCACTGAATGGCATTTGATGAACACATTCCTTCACAGTTTGCCCTCCTTAGACTGGAACCAGTAACTCATACTGGTGAGAGTGAGGAAATGTACATGGTATTGATAGAAAAACATTGAACTTATGACATACCAAGTTACATTTCCTTAAATAGTTTGTGTTTATTCCCATCATGTGACTTACTAAAGCAACTGACTTTTTGGAAGCTTGCTGACTGTAGCATCATTTCTGGTGTATACTCTGTGATACCCATGAGTGACCTCAATACTGTCATAATAAAATACTGACCACATACCCTCAGACGAATTACAATAAGCTGTGATAATATATAAACCAGGTCATTGTTATGTCAGTTTTAACAGGCGGCAGAAGCATGTTAAAACACAAAGCACACTCTATTTCTATTTGTTCTGTGCTAGTGTGCTAGTAGCTAAGTAACTTGATATTTCAGTTCTTCTTGACAACATGCAAATCTTTTTAAAAAGTTTTAGCTTGAAGTGTTACTTGATTTAACCTATCTTCATGTAAAGTTTATTTGGTTTAAATGTCACAATAAAGCACCCTTTTCACACCAGATATCACATTTCAACAAAGTCAGACAGAATTTAAGTATTCCATCAAAAAGAAACCTGCCCTTCATTTGTCTCTTGATACCGGATGATAAGTGGTCTGATTTTTGTAGTATTACATGCTGCGTTAACATCAAGGAAAACGTTCATCATTAGGGGGCAATATAGGAAAAATATGTCAGTGTGTTTTTATTGCAGGATTAGGATCTGGAATTTATTATGATTTTTTTGAGAGTTTTTGAGACTGTTTTTATCTGCAAGCAACATTTGTAGCCCCCAGTATATCTTATCGTGCATCCTGATTTATTTTAATGCACCAATTTCTGTATTTTCTGCATAATTCCATAACTTTAATCTAGTCTTGTGTCCTATAATGTTTTTTTTGTTGTTGTCAGGATGTTAATGAAACACCTTTTTGCATCATGACAACACATTCATGTAAACAAGTTAGCTGTAAGAGTTGAGTTTCTGCAGTGTGTACACCACTTTAGCTTTATACAAGTAGCCTACGCACAGTCCACAGTGAGATGTTACCAGATAAACTTTGGTTTTGTTTGAGCACTAAACAGAAAATGTAAATATACACAAAATTTAGAATATAATTCATTTCATTGCCATAATTAAAAGGCCTACTTTGTAAGATGAAAGAAACATTTGAAGCTTTTCATTATGACTGAGGCTCATGCCTCAGTTTTGTTTACCACATCGATTTTTTTTAACATGAGTCCACAAAGTGAACTAGTCAAATTAGATTTCCTTGTTGTCGTCAATAGTTTGACCCCAAAAGCACCACCGTGGTCACAGGGAAGCAGACTGCATACATGACCCAGTTTCATCCCTTAATGGCCACAGATGATCACTATTTTAAAGTGGGCAGAGAAAGCTCCCGGGAGGTCTTTAATGTGGGATCAGGCTACCGGGTATAGTGGCCTGACCCAGAATGGTTGATATATATGTAAACATTTGACACGGGTACTGTCATGTGACAAAGTAAAGTTAGTTGCTGACACCTGAAATGACCCATTAACACTTTGAGGCGGCATGGAGAATGACAGGTTATGATTGATGGGGTATGTTACGCAGTGTGCCTTCTCCCAATACAAAGTCACGCTTCAACTTAATGATTGTACAGGTTTGACCTAACACAGTGACCAACTCAGACAAATCATGCTACATTCTCCATCATGCTATGGGCTTGATTTCAGACACGTGTGTGCTGTTGAATGCAGTTAGTCATCACACATGTTGACATGATGGACACATTTAACACACTCTGGTTGTAAATGTAAGTTTCTAAAAGTCACTGCAGTAGTGTAGTGAGCCAGACTAAGTGGTTGGCACAGAAAAATGAGCGCTTTGCTTTATGAAAAAAATCAGCCACAACTCTCTGAAATGTATTGCTTTTATTTTTCAAACAGAACATACACTTAAATTATTTTTTAACTAATAGCAAAGCCTTTTATGAGTTGCCAAAGCAAATTTGACAATTTCTTTATAGTAATTATTAAAGCTTGTTTTATGTGAGACCAAAAAATTC
The DNA here is from genome assembly GCF_033239565.1 of Halichoeres trimaculatus. NCBI lineage: Eukaryota > Metazoa > Chordata > Actinopteri > Labriformes > Labridae > Halichoeres > Halichoeres trimaculatus. The sequence continues at coordinate 12,707,831 of NW_027437182.1, read as the reverse complement.
TCAGCATGCTAAAGATCCTACCTTTTCTTTATTTTTTAAAGCAGCAGGAGGAGATTTTCTTGTCTGTATATGACGAGCTGAACAAAGATGATACCTCTTTGCCCACAGGGGGTGCTAAAATTGACACTGATCGAAAGTTCCTCATAGAAACTGTTAGAATAGAGAACTTTGCTCTCAGAAGGTGTCTGGTCTCCCTTTCACTGAATGAAGCCATCTTTATAACCACCCCATTATTATTATGCAGCAGATGTTTAAAGAAGTGTTCAAAGTATAAGTAAACAGAATGTAACTCCCTAAAAGCTATCCTGTTGAAAACTTAATTATAACTTGCAAAAATCAGACATTTTGAAGTAAAGCATAGTGTATACCGAACTGAACTGATGTTATTCAAATTAAAATCCTGACAGGATGAGTGCAACCGTGACTCAAAAAGAGGTTTCATGCTCACTCCAAAGAAAGGATTCTAATTTGCACTGTTACACATTCACATTTCCCGACTTATGACTCAGCTACCACCTAAGACATAAACAAGTTGAGACAAATATTGCCTTTTGAATGATGAATTGATATGACTCATGTGATCAGGTTGTCCCTGCACGGCATCACCTCTTGCTGTGGAGAGCCAAAAGGGTGGAGAATGCATAGTGACAGAGGCAAGGTGATACAATAATAGCTCCATACCTGGCAGCCTGTGAGCCTGAGCTCAGGGTTAGACGAACCCACCTTACAACACCAGTACAGATGGATTTTTTCTATGCATTTGCAGATCACTCGAATGGTACGCAAACAGCCAATTTGGAGGCCTGTCTCAGTAATAACTGATAAATTATATGTATTTTCAGGTCTCATAAAAGAACACTTAAAATTGTTGGCCATTAAGACTTTATATCATTTGCAAATCAGTCCACGCTTTTGTGGATTTGTGCACGCATTTGTGGATTTGCGCATGCATCTGTAAATAATCTGTTTACACAATTGTAAATGCATTTTCACACACACAGATAATTTTGCCACAGTAACAGATCCATATTCTACTGTGAGCATTTCAATCTGTCTGTTCTTTGTCTCTTAGATAACTTAACCTCAGGTGTATCTTTTAATTTAGTAATGTTGGTCAAAAAATTTAAGACATGTCATGTCATCATGTTGAGGAGTTTTTCTGTGGAGCTTTGACTTAAATTATTGAGTTGTTTAGGGTTTTAAGTTGCAGCCTCATAGTTTGAGAAAAGAAAAAAATCTTGGAGGTGTCCTCATTATTACAAGCAGAACTCTACTCTACTTAACTGCTGAGAATTTGAACATTAACCCAGTGTGGTACACCTTCAGGGAAAAATATTTTTGTCTAAGTTTTGGGAAGTTCCAGTCTTGAAAGGGGCAAAGGAAACAAAATGCTGTGACTCAAGCTGCAATTAAAGTCAGCAAAGAAGAATGTGTTTACCACGGTTTGACTGACAGCTGACGGACTGATGGACTGGTTTAAAGGTGACAAACAACTAAAAATGACACAGACATCCAGATCCAGTCATGTCAGCGTTTTCCCTCTTCATTGCTCCTCCCTCATGACCCAGCAAAGCACCTCATGTTTTTCTGAAAGGTGACTGCACCAACACCTGGGCTTTAAAAGCAGGCGCTTGGCAAAGAGAAGAAGAAAAACAGACCCAACCAGTTTCAGCTTTCCTCCCTTTGAAAAACAAACGTGAAGGGAGAGAAATGGTGAGACACAGAGAGGATGAGGGGTGCAGGACTTCCTCTGAAGTAGCAGTTTGCTGTGAGCTTGTGGGATGGTGGTGGATGGTCAGATAGGGGGGAGAGGGTGGTGCTGCAGGCCTGCAGCGAGGCAGGAGAGAGCCTGTCCTCTGTTTAACCCCTCCTCTTTTTTAACATACAGACAACAGTTCCTCAAAGTCACATCCACACTCCAAAAGTCTGAGGGTTAGTCGAGGAAATCAGTACCTGAGCACGTGCCAGAAGAAAAGAGTGGAAATTCAGTGAGAAGAATGAGATCTTTGCTTTTTACTTAAGTTACCATTTAATCTGGGAGATTAAAGAGACAGAGCCCAGGCATAAACCTGATAAACTGCTTTTAACAGGCCTCATTCTGTGTTATGTGCATGTGGTTGTTTCTATACCCTGAACACTTTTAATTGGAATGAAACTTTAAAATAACACAAAAACAGAAATAAAACAATGTTTGTTTTTACCATAACTTTTATATGCCTTTCTTTGTCTCTACCCAAACGCCTTTTTTAAGCATGTGAAACAGGGTCTGTACCCTCAGATTTTTAAACAACATAACAAAAGTCAACAGGAATTTTTGAAAACTCATACACTGTTTTGAGTTTCTTGCACTCACTCCTGAAAAACAACCCTCCTCTCCTGCACGGAGCTCCAGCTCTCTGACCTCTCCAGGGAGGAGAGCTGCAAAGAAAAACCAGACACTCCCCCATCGTGTCATCACAGCCAGTTGTTGTTGCTCTCTGTGCTCTAAGGTTTCATGTGGATGAAGAGATAAGAAAGAAAGAATCAGCAGCTGGAACATTAGTGGTATGTGTATGCAGTGATAAGTTAAAGCCACATGTGAGCCTATACCCATGTGAGCTGCTTTTAAAAGGCTGTGTTTGAACACTGTGAGGCTTGAGCTAAGTGCTAACATTAGCATGCTAGCATGCTCATAATCAAGCCAGTTTTGAGTCCACAAGGATCTATTACATCATTTCAGTGCATGACCTTCTGCTTTAATCCATGACCTTCTTGGTACTCCTCTAGAATTGCTTTTGCAACAACCTCTCAGGGGGACATTTTCCTATGGAAACAACGCTCAAAGACGTCAGTGGTCACTGATGAAAAGACATTAAATAACGGAGTGAAGAGTGAACATTTTTGTTCTTGTTCTTGTCTTTTGAAGACTTAACTGACAGGCTCTTTGTAGATAAGACTTTACAGGGAACTCAAAGTAAAACACACTTGTTCATGGAGAGTTTTAAGGTTGCTTTCTTAATAAATTGTAGCTGATATTATTATATCACAGATCTTAGAGTTAATAGGGGATAAATCAGTGCACAAAGTCACAGCTCAGTGTATGTCAGACAGTTAGTCACCACCGGCTTCTTTAAAAAAAAAAAATAATAATAACTACTTTCTCTTCAACATTCCTGAATTATTTAGATTTTGTACCAACTTTTTAAAATAACATATACTGAAGGTGTTCTGAAACTACTGCTGGAGATACTGTAAAGAAATGATAACCCAGAAATAATTTCTCTCCTCTTTGCACTCTAAAAAAAATAAATTTTAAGACAAAGATTACAAAACTTTGATGTCATAACAGTATTTAATAACCAATTGAAAATTAATCAATTAAATAAATTCGGTCTTATACCTCAAACTTTGTTCTACCATGCTGTTAACAAAATTTCCTGGTGGAGTGCTTTTGCTCAGCCCAAGTCTGACTTTAAACTCAGGTAAAGCTGTAAGTAGGACAACTTTCCATAAGGCCAAAAAGATAAGAGGTGAAATTCAGGCTTTATTGAAGGCTGTGGACCATGCTGGTTTCAAGCTTAAGGTTTTTTTATTCTGAGTGGGGTTGTTTGAGGTACTGATCAATAGTGTGCTGTGTACAGTAGATAACAGTCAGCCTCTGTTAGGAAAAACCATCCCACATAAAACCGAGACACGTACCGCAGACAAGGTCATGAGAAACAAGAACTTCAACCACTTGGAAAAATCCAACTTTAAAAAATCATCTTGTGACTCATGTGCATAGCCTCACAACGCTGTGCCAGTCTTTGTGTCTGTTGACTTCAGCGGAAAAGCCTTACAATCATCAGAGTCATGAAGCTTCAGAAAATATTTGGGTATCCATTGTTCATCTGGTTTGATTGCAGTTTTTTCCTGTGTTGGCTTTAAACGGTTTAACAACCACACTGATGAATCTGTTTGTTTATCAGTGGTCAGAGTTACACTGGTGTTTACACCACCAGACTCAAGAGGATCATGATACAATCACTTCACAGCTGACCTCAAAAAGTAGACAGATTTTCATTGCTGACAGTCAGTTTAGTGGGTTTTTTTTGTCTGACTGATTTTACCATGATTAACATGTCACGATTAGATAAGTCCATTGGCACTGGTGGAGGAGGACAAAGTATTCCTCGGCTATATGGTAGAGTTTTCATTTTAATTCATTTAAGAATTATCCTCTGAGACAGAAATAGAGGTAGAAGTTCATCTCACCCCTATGGTCAGAAATAGGCATCAGCTAAACACCTTGACTGAAAATGCAGACACCCATATCCAAAGAGTGTACACTACAGTGAGCTGACATGAAACACTCCCAGGTTGTGTTTACACTCGCATCAGTGAGGCCAAGTTAACAATAGAAAACCAATCTCTGTCAGGTTTAAGGCTAAGCTGTGTCAACATGTCCAGTCTGGAGCATTTTGAACACAATGACAAAGATTTAAACTCACATCAGGAACAGTTTATTGATCATGTATCGAGCCTGTAACTCGGCTGTCTCTCCCACACATGAGCAGTGAGTTGTGTCTTCGGAGCATGGTACTTTCAGTGATACTGATCTGTTTATCTCCAAACACACCTCCCTCATGCTGACCATGGTTTTTATCTTTTCTGAGTAATCAGCTGTGATAAAAAAGAATTCTTTTAGTTTCACTTTTCATAAGCACGATAAGTTTTAAGAGTTGGTATTTTTAATCAATATTAAAACTACAGATGATTTATTACACCATGATGATTCTTGGTTGTGTTGTTTAATAAAAGCTTCTCTTACCAAACCCGTGGATGGTTCTGGTAGAGGCAATCAAATAGCATAACACATCCAAGCGTGTCATCCTCTTCTTTTGTTTTCTCTTTGAATGAGCCATAAATCTCCCAGCTTACCATTTGAAACCAATTTTCCATCCAACATTTCTGCTAAATATAAGCACACATAACAAGCTACATGTGCTCTATGTTAAAAGCCCAGAGTGCACTTCTGCTATGAAGGAAATCATCTGGGATCCATTTTGGTGTTTGTGTTTTTGAGCTAGCGACCGTTCAATCATTGAAGTTGGTATGAGCAGCATGATAACTGTGTCACTGGATTCCTCGGTCCATGCACTGAAGTTTTGATGAATGGATCTTTCAGCAGGGCCTGTAGCTGTAAAGTAATCAAACCAATAATAGAAGAGATGTGGCGTTAAAAGGTTAAAAGGCTCAGCATGTTAAGGGTAGGAAGGTGCATACAGCAGATAGAACAGAGAAGGTCCTAAATGTTGATAACATCAAACACAAAGCAACCCACTGCCTCAAACTGACAACACTGATTTACTCAGTCCAGTGATTGCTCTAGTTTCCCAGTTGCTTATTACCAGTCTTCCTTACTGATTACTCTGACCAACAAGAGAAACGCCAGAGACAAGATCACATACGTTATCCTGAAGTCATTTTTTCTTCTTCTTTTTTTAAGTTTTGCTCCAGGATGCTAACTGGCTGCCTTCATGCATACTTGAAGGAGATTAAGATTTGTTGGCTAGTTACTAATTTTGTTTGTCAATCATTTGGTGCAGAATAATCTCTGATTTTCCCAACAGTGCAAATTCTGGTAAAACTGAGCCGAACTGACTCTACACCTGAGACTAATGTGAGGTTGGCTTGCTCCATTAAATGTAAGGATACAAAAAAAGAAAACTCATCATCTAGGAAATGTGAATGTCAAATTGAAATTTCATGCTAGTCAACCCTTTAGCTTTGGATGTGGCGGCGCTGACACAGTTGCACAAACACACTTTGAATGACCATTATTCCTGAACCGTTTACACAACCTGAAAAATTATAACAGTTTGTGAACACTGAGATGTTGCTCTGTCAGCCTGTATGTGGTTGTTACGGTGATTTCACTCATTTACAGAAGCCCCTGAAACACACACACAGCGCAGAGCAGGTAGACATAAAGAAAAGCACAGAGAAACGGAGCCAAGTTTGTCTAAAAATGCAAAATAAATAAATAAATAAATAAACACTTAACTAAGGTTCTTTGCACATTTGCAGACCAAAGGAATATCTGAAGGAGAAAAAAAGACGAATTAGCTCAAATATTTGGCTTTGAACTGACTAACCAACAGATTTGCATTCCCGATAGAGCCATCCATGTGGCTCATCTGGTCCCTCTTGCAGTAGACCACACACACCAAAATCAAATAAAATGCATGTGTCAAGTATATTTTTCTGGCTTAAGAATTAATGATAGGGCAATATGACAAGAACTTAGAGACAAGTGTTAATGGAACAAATACTGCTAACAACAAGCTTCATTCTGCGGATGTGGTGAAGTAGGCACAGCAGGTGTTTACTTCCTCTCATCAATAGGAGAAGTGGTTAAAGCACAGCACAAAATGTGCAGAACAAGACTTTAATCCTCTGAACTCACATGTTGAGGCTGGTGATGAGAGTCAGAGTCAGGTCACAGCCTGCTCGCTCTTTGTTCACCCACTGACTAAAAATAGAGTCTGCGGTTGGAAATGATAAAATATGAGACGTGTTTGACTTTAGGCCCGAGTGTGATATGAATGCCTTTTAAATCCCCTACCTTCACTTTCTTTATCTCTTCTTCCTGCTCCTCTTTTGGCTGTTTAGATTTCACACATGGGTCCGCTTTATTTCCTGAATGCCTCTTTTAAGTTAAGAGCTACTGAGAAATAGTGTACACAAAAAATGTCAGGATGGTCTTTAATAGATTTTTGCTCTTTTACAGAGATACAATTATGCAACACCTACATTAGGCCAAGGTTATAGAAGGGAGGGGCAGAGATCAGTGACCATAAAATTACTTTTATGAGTGTAATATAAACTACACTCCAACTTTTAAATGATGCTTTGTATCATGACCTTTGGATCTATAAAACCTGAGGGATTCATTAAGCTCTCACATTTGTACATGATGAAGAAATGACAGAGGCCTTGGTGGACAAGAAGCTCCTGAGAGGATGGAGGATGGAGAGTGATTGTTTTTTTTTTTTTAAGGTTGTCTCATATTTGGGTCAATACAGTATTTTCTTTTTTTATATCAAACATTCACAAACACAACAAGTTGTCTCATTAGCATAGTTGTTCACATGCTTAATAAGCTTCATGCAGCATCCTAGCTACCAACATGCTGAAACATGCATGTTTTTGTTTACTGGTGACTATTGTCATCTGGTCTCTGTGGTGACTGACAAAGTTCTGTAGCCAGCTCAGAAAAAACCTGATGTCTCTCCTGATCTCACCCTGTTTCTCCAACATTTTGAAAAAAGACACTTATCTGTTGTCAACTATTTCAACACATGCTTGATTGCTGTGCAGCGACAACAGCACATGGTACAGATGATTATACTTGCAGGCTTTGTCAAGCAGCTTGTCTTCTAAACTCTCTATTGTTGTCCTTGCTGCAGTGCTGTCTTAACCCATCTTCTTGTACACTCCCTGCTTAACCACATCACATTATTATTTTTAGGATTTGTAGAGTTCATCATTGTCATACGCAAATGCGTTGAATAATAAGTTTGAATCAGGCCTCAGATGGTATTTCTCCCCAAATATATTTGCTTTTGTTGCATGTTGTACATAGAAATGCATGTTTACAACTGTAAAAGCAGGAAAACTTCACTCCTTAAGGTCAAAGTGTTTATTGGTACACTGACAGCCAGTACGATTTAATCAGGTGTGCAGAGATTTATATTTTTTAAATCCCTCACAGCACCTGGCCTGAACAGGCTAAATTCACACCTCTATAACAATGCATCTCTGTGCAGATTTTTCCTGTTTAAGCAGACCTGAGTCACATGGCAGGAAACCAGACACAAGACGGGGAAACTTTCAGCCTTAGTGTGAACAAAGCTGAAATAAAACACTTGTGTCAGCAGTGTGAACCTAGCTACGTGTCTGCACTCCTTACACACAGCAGCCTCCCTGCCAACCTTCAAGGTGACCCAGTAAACTTGGCTGGACTAACATTCCCGAGGGGGCTCGTGAAGGCCGCTGAAAAGCTGCACGTGCGCACGTAAACAGTGTGTCAGGAGTCAGGGATGCAATCATCAATTGTTCCACGTCCCATTTGAGGCTATGGGAGAAGTACACCACACCTTTGTGCTGTGGTGTCCTGGAGACACAGCCTGAGGTCAAAAAATAAACAATCACTGTATGGATGTTTCACCAGTGAAATACAGCTGAATCAAAGAAAAATATCACCTCCACTGATTTAAATTTCTTAATGTTTTAAGAAATGATCAGTACCCTGAAATAAGTCATTACACTTTCTTGCAGTTGTCTTGTCTTACATTATCTAATTAAATAATGAGTGACTGCACTATAACTTAAAAGTGTCTTCTTTCTTGGATAACTGCATTTATGTTTATGTAGTGGACTTTTGACAGGAAATCTAATCTAATGTGACCACTTTGAGGCCTCTTATTTCTGCCATCAATGGTCAATGCTAGCCTAGCAATGAGGTCAGCTAACATATTACACAGTTAAACTAATGATGATATATCAAACTTCATCAAGTTTTGTCACTGTTACCTAACAGTAATTGTATGCAGCAACAAATCAAAACATAACGTCGTCACTCTGCATCCTGCAAATATTTTTCTTGAACAAAGAAAAGGGAGTGTGAACAAAAATTTAGACACACATTTGCTTCCATAACAAATGCAAACCCTTTCTTTGTAATATCCGGTCATGGTGCTCATGGGAAATGCATTTTTGTAACTGATAAAAAAAATCAGAATGGTTACAGTTCAATCAGACATGAGAACTCCTTCCAATGCCACTTGATGATACGAAAGTGACCTTGACTGTATTATTGTTATTGTAGGAAAGGGCTATTTACAGCGAGAAATTCTCCATCCTTACCCAAACACTTTTTTTTTTTATCTGGCAATGCAGCGCAAAGACTCATACTCTTTTTCCTGTACTTGTTTTCTCAAATCTTTAAACCTGACCTTGGCCCTTGTTTGTCTTTTCATCTAAATCTCACTGACAGTGACAACAGCTCTGTTTACATGGAGGCTCTTCCCCTGATTAGTCTTTGTTTTTCTTACCCATGAAGTCTGACGTCAGGGCCCTGGATAGCACTTCCTCTCGAGGGACTGCTAGAAGGACGAGCTGTGAGAAGTGAACATCATTTAAAACTCAGGAGATGGTTTTCTGTGTTCGCTGTGTCACATGTGTTATGTAACATATGGAACTTAACCGGTAACAGTAAAGTTCAGCATAAATTGGACCTCGAGGGATGCCTTAGTGTACATCATGATGAAACTGTTGGCACAGGAAGGCATAATGTACACGATGAAACGTACACAACTTTATTGAGCTTACTTTATATCCAGCCTTCAGTGACATTCAATGTGTTTCTTATTTTACAGCATTTGTCAAGCAATACAAAGTCTCTGATGAAGGAATGTACTTTAATGTTCTTTATTATATTGTCACTGGTATCATTTTACAATCCTGCCTACACTGATAGTTGCCCACTAAAGGACTGATAGTTGTCGACAAATAAATCAATAAACTAACTGCAACTCACAAGTGTTGCTAACTGTTGACAATATTTGGTTTGAGGACTTTGCTTGTACTGTACTTACACACTGGGGTGAGTGAGTGAGCAACCCAATCCAAATTAAGTGTAAGTTGCAGAACAACAAATTGAATCAAATGAAAACACTCTAAAAGTCAGTGAACAGGATATCCGTTTTTTTTAATACTTCAGCTATCACTCCTACATTGCTAAAAAAAAAAATCATCACTGTGCATTCTGCAAATGTCAAGTTCAACTAGTCTCCAAAGGAAATGCATTTATCTCTCTTTCACCTCTGAAGACATTGCTACCCAGATTATTGTGACAACTGCAAGTTTACTGATGTTGTCCACAGGGGGCGCAATTAATGCAATGTGAAAAAAGCATCATCGTGGTTTTCTTGTTTTGCTTTATTTTTTCCAAACATGAAGTTTATCTTGAAGAAGTCTTTCTCTGTTTGTTATTTTTGTGCGGTTTGGACTTTGAAAAGTCTAACCGTTACTTTGTTGTTGTTTTCTTTTTGGATGCCTGGTACTTTACAGTGCACAGGAAATCCGAAGTGTTACTCACGCATTTTTGAAAATTTATGGTGGAGTTTTGACATGTTGAAATAAGTAATAAGAGCTTGTTATGTCTCTTTGGACATGTGATACTTTTTCAAGGAAATCTAACCCCGAACATTATATAACCCCAAAAAAAAAGAAATGAAAAAAATACCAGAACAATCTCTCTGTAGAGTTTTCAGACCCTCAACTATAAACAAAAGAAGGCCTGCCTGCTTCATGCTCAAGGTGATTAAATTTTTATTGCCCCCTTCCTCTGCATCAGCTCTCGATGACTACAAGCAGGGCAGCTTAGCATCGATCCCTGATGTCTGAGCCAACCACAGCCCCTCTTCTCTCCCTGCGGGGAGTCACACCTCCTCAGCGGATCACATCACTCCAAACAAGGAGCCTCTCATGGCGAGCCAACAACAAGTCCCCGACAGGCCAGGTCAAATTACGCCCACAATAACATTTGCATTCGAGGCATCTCGCTGACACTCTCATCCAAAGTGTTTGGCGATGTGTGCAAGAGTAAGGTAAGCTGTGTTTCCTACAGTAAACCAGCACTACGGGAAGCCAGATGCAGGGAGGTCAAAGGTCAGATGGAGAGAGAGCTGAGAGCGGCTGCAAAACTGAGTGAAAATTAGGGTCTGGGGAATGAATTCCAGGTAAAAACTAAATAACATATTTAATGGAGTTCAAGAGGATGGACAGGTTGTAAGAAAAAAAATATGAGGAAACATATTTTCAATCAAAAAGAGACGATAACAATATCACATCATAACAACAGGTTTCATAGTCAGAATAAATTTAAGTACATCGTATAAGAAACATTACACAAAAAGGCCCTGATGTGACCAGGAAATAAGACAACATCAACATTAGCACTAATACTGTTTTATTTAATCTAAGAAAAATTAATGTGATCCCACCACCCATCAGTGGAGGTCAATCCTACAACCATTGGGACTTGTGCATCTGTAAAAAGGGTGCCGGCACTACCAGCTGAGTCAGACTGCTACCTTTGTTGTCTGTGTTTAATATGAAGGGTGTTGAACTCAAGCTGCAGTAATTTTCCATTGTAAGAAAAAAACTTGAGATACATTTTTGTGGACTTCATCCCATAATGAAAGTTAAGTAAAAACAATTCTTAATCTTTTTTCCCTGTAGGAATAACTAAGAAAGATCTCTTGGAAGAACTTTAAAACACCTGGCTGTTCTTTCTCGAAAAACTTGGAAAACCTTTGAATAAGTCCATCAGTGCCAATAGGCCTGGCTACGAATGCTAACCTCTGATTGGCTGCTATATAAAGGACCCTGTATCTACTATCTAATCAACAGTATCTCTGCCAAAGTCTCTTTCAAACAAAGCTCAAGCTTTCGCTTTTGCTTGTTTTGACATTCCAGAGTTAATCACACACATCCAGAAAAGATGGTGTCAGTCATTAAATTAACTCTCCCATTGTTTCAGATTTTCCATCTTACCAGTTACTCAAAGTGAAACTACTAAAAAAACAAGGGCTGTAAAATGAATGCACGGATGAGTGACAACTTGCCTCTATGGTTTTACATCCAGTTGCGTTTTAGTGTTAGTGTTTTTCTTTGTTTTGCACACACTTGAGTTATTATGTCCAGTTTCTGTTTATGCAAACTTTTGGCTCATGCCATTATGTCCTCTTCTCTGCTGATAGCTCTGGGCACAGCTGCTTCATGAATGCAGACGATGAGGAGTTCTGACACACATGGTCCAAATTGCTCTTGCACATTTTATCTCTAATACATCAACTGAAAAGAAAATACACAGAAAATTTAAACGCTGTCAAGTGATTTCTAGAGTTAAAATCCACTCAGACTGGGTGAGTCTAAAGAGGAGGGAGGACTTTAACAAGCTAGGGCAGGTACAAAGTGCTGAATCACGTGCAAAACCAGAGACCTACTTTTCAATAACTCACCACAACAGCTGGCCCAGGCAATTACAGACTGAGGTTATTACGATAATTTCGCTAATTTCTGTTATAACCTCAATCAACATTACTGAGGTGACACACCCACTGTGCAGAATTAAAGCAAACCTCTTCCCTCTTAGATTAGATTAGATTAGTATAACACAGACCTGTTAATCTAATTTAATTATTTGAGTGTTTAAGCTGCTGTTTGGTATCAGAGGATTTAAATCATTGTTCCAGTTGGCCAAGAAATGCCCTTTAGTTTAGCAGCAGACATCTTTTTCTACTTGGTGTTTTCTGCTTAAAAAAACATATTTTTTATAAAAGATGAAGTGAAATGAAATGTAAATGTTGAACATGCTTCTTGAAGGCCTATCTCAAAAACTCTCCTCCCTCTGTACATCTCTGCATTTTTCAGGCTATCTGACACTGACACACCCCCTTTTCTGCTCTCAGACTCTTTAAGTCTAACTTGTTTTGCCTTCAAGGGACAAAGTGTTCTTTTGGCTCTGGAAAGCAAGACGATCGAGAAATACATCCAAGTCAAAAACGTACTCGTCTCGACGGCTTAACCCTGCCATTGTTTTTGTGCTCAGCAGCTCTGAGAGAGCTACACGATGTGCTAATCTGGAGCTCTTTCCAAGAAAAATACATTCCTGAACGCTGCTTTCATGTTTGTCACATTATGAAGGAGCAGGTTTCTCCCTGAAGACCTGGCCAACAGCCAGCACTCCCGACCAAACACCCGGCCATGTGCACATCGTATGGGAGGGGAAATAACTTGCAGATGGCTTCTACGTATTTAACACTGGAGGAATATATTCACACTGTCTGGTAAAGAGCTGTGTGTTTAAACAGGTAGCCTCAATCTGAGCTGACTGAATGTACAAAAGAGTCATTCATGCTATTTAGCCTGTCCTGGCTATAAGTTTTATCAAAAAGTAAATGTCTGGGTGTACTCTCAAATGGAGAGAGGGTGTCTGCCTACCAGACTCTGACAGGCAGACAATGCATAAGAGAACAGTCTGACACCTGAAGGCTCTTCCCCATACCACATCGTACTTTCAGAGGCATTACATACACTGGATGAGCAGGCCTGCAGTTGGGATGATTTCAAAAAGGAAGTAGAACAGCACATGTATTGGAATAATGGGGTAAAATGCAATACTGATTCCAACTTCTTTTTTTTCACACATACTTCAAAGCATTCATCAGTTCTAATAAATTAGGTTGAGTTTGTGATGGCACTAAATTCCACCTTCTATTTTATTTTTGCCTTCATAAAACACACATCAGCATTTTACTATCAAAAACATAGGAGACAGAGTCTCTAATAAATCCTCTGATCAAGTTTTAAATGACTTAAAAAAAAAAACAAATAAATAATATCTTCTCCAGATGTTGTTGGTTCTCAGCAGATGCTGATTTTATTGATTTAGGCTCTAAACTCATCTCCTTTTCTTTTTGGTTTTTTCTCCAAATGAATCTAGCTTCAGTATTTGGTGACGCCACCTCAGACATGTGAATATTTATTTATTTGTTGAAATTCATCACATCCCGCATTTTGGGCCCAATGAGGAGCCTCCTTTGTGCTGAGGAAGATTCATGAACAAAGAGCGCTACAGACGCCTGGGACAAAGAGAGACAGATCATAAGCAACACAAAGAAACAAGTAGATTTTGTGGCACCCTAAATTACAAATGTGGGAGGAGCAAACACAGACAAAAGCTGCTCTTTTTGCATGTTCTTTGGGGATGTTGTTTGCTCCCTCATGGTATTTTTCCCCTTCCAGAATACCCCAGGGAGTAGCTTGGCGTGCCACTCGCGGCTGCCTGCTCTGTGACCCCTCTGAAGTTACACTGATTTCCATGAAGTCTGGAAAAGGGAGGGGGCTGCAAGCTGATCCCTCCCTCTCTCTGAAGAGTCAACAAGGTGTTGATCTGAACCGGCGCAGACGTCCATGATGTCACAGCGAATACGTAGGCACACGTGGGTATCAAACTGCAGCAAGGTACACCCCAATGGTCAGATCATCTGCCTGATGATAATGTCAAAGGGTATGATTATGACACGCAATAAATTCAGTGCATAACACACAGGGAGGAGAGAAAGCCTCCAAAAGTTTTAAAGAGGGTGTGGAGATGTGTTGGACCAACACAACTTTCTAATTTTAAGATGTGATAAACAGCTTATGAAAATAAAAGATAAGTAGCCAAAACATCACTACCAGAATTTCTCTGAACATGATATCTTAATTTATACAGTTTGTTACGCGGGGATGTGACTGTGTGTTTTTAACCATACCAGTGTGATGTTTATAAGTGTTGGAAATGTTGTGTCCCTCTAAGAATTGATGCTATTTAATTGATTAACCCCCACTCTACTTTGTTTTGATTTGTCACACCCTGGATCTCTACTGAACTGGCGTAATAAACTTGCTGAATGCTCTTTGGTTCCAAATCACATTAAGTCTGTTTTGACTACACCGGGTGCTACATCCTGCCTCACATAGCACTTATTTTACAGGCAGTATTGAAAGAAGTTGAAGTAGCATTTAGCTTTAATATTTTACCCTCATACAGCATAAACTGTACATATGGACAGTTACAACGTCCCACCTCCTCCCTTGGTGAAACTGAAGCCAAAATACCCTGTGACACATGGTAATATGTGATGCTGATCACATATTTTCAAGCCAAGACACACTCAGAGGCAATCTGGTGTAGCAGGGATATTGACCTCATGCCTCTTCTGCTAGTGGGTGGCTATGGCTCAGGCCCTGTTTACACGACAACGTTTCATCTGAAAACGCTAAAATGCAGTGGAAAAAATCACAGAAACGCAGAGGGTCTGAAAACGCTGTAGTAAGCTACCAGGCCTGTAATTGGCGCTATAACTGTCTTGTCCAGAAGTCGCTTTTGGGAGGTCTTCACCCAAGTAGAGTTTAGTCGATCATCTAGTGTATTGGGAATACAAAGTGCAAAATTGGAGCACTCAATTCACTGTCAATCAAAAAGGGATTCGGCCTCAGACAGATCATCCAATCATCATGCAGAAGCCCAGCATCCAGGCCAGCCCACTGCCTCATAGACCCCCAGAGACACTGAGCGTCCAATGGGCGGGACAAAGCCCAGCGTTTATCCAATCACCATCAGGTTTCCACAGTGGAACAACCCACCCTACGCTTCCCCCATGAAGTCAGAAGATGCTCAGCGTCCAACTGTGTTACAACTGTGTTAAAGCGCTGAGACGCTGCAGGGATGAAGGGGATGACGGAGGTCAAGCCAGTCACCTGTGATAGGTAGCTGATTCTGGACAAAAGATGAAGGAATTCTAGCGCATATTTTGTCAATGAAATGTTCACACAGCAGTATATATCACCACTTTTTGGGGGAAATTTTAGGGGAAGCTGAGCTTCCCTTGCAGTCCTAGAGCAAAAGTTACTGCTCAGATCTGTACAGTCCACAGGAGAGTGGGTTTATGTGTTGATCCAGAGCAGATCAACATGGATTGTACAATTGCTTTAGTGTAAGTGTTTTTCAACAGAGCTGTCAATCAATAACATTTTTAAAATCAAGTGGACACTGCGACATTAATGCACATTAGCAAAGAGCTAACTGCAAAAAGAAATACCATGTTTGAGGAAAAATGCACCTGGTGTGTATTTTAGGGGAAGTAGGGGGAGCTCACAGTCTTTGATACTAAATATTCTGTATTGTGAAAGGAATATGGGTGAGGGCTCTCCTCCAAAATCCTTTCATTATTATTTTGAAGATGATAAACAGTCCTAAATTGAGAATAGAAGAAGAATAAAGTGTATTCCATTTTTTTAGTTTTTGTTGTAATTGTGTAGAAGTGTGAGTTTTAGCCCTGACATCATGGGGAAAGTTTCTCTCTCTTACTCTGCATGCCAGCTTTTTTTATTGGTTGGGCACTTTTTAACTTTTAATCTTCAACATAATAAACCTTCTTTGTTTTAAATGTAGAATTTTATTATGACTTATGGAAGGAAAAAGTCTAAGACATACAGAAGCACATCCGAGACTTTAGTTGGTGTTTTGGCTCTGAAGACAAAACACTGTATTTGGCCCTGGATGAAATCTGCACACTCATCAAACTCTTTTCATTCCCCTCCACCGCAGCGCATCACTAGGCCTTATGGTGTCTCTGAAAATAACCTGTTGATCTGTCCTTCCATTCATACGCCTCAGCAAAAAGCAACTTGGGATTGTTTTGGTTTGTCTGCCAGCCTCCCTCCTGTCTGGTTATGATCTGTTTGGAATGTAAGCTGATACTGATTTTGAACGTTAGTGGAAAACAAATTAGACTGGCATACTTTCTCCAGGCAACCTTGACAAAATGTCTCTGCTCACTCCTGTCCTGACTCTGTCTGTGTTCAAGTTTATTTACAGAACAAACAGGTAAAATGATACAGAAAGTATGTCCTGATATGACTGAACAATGGTACTTTCACTAATGAGAAATACAGAGGCTTACACAGCCAGACACTTTCCTTGCAGGGGTCACAGAGGATGTTTGGTGTCAAGAGTCTCTTTGCCAACTTCTGTGCAAGTATAAAGTGCAGTAACATTGTAACACAGCATAGAAAACAAACCCTATCAACAGATTTAAGAGTCTGCTGTCTGAAAACAGACACACAGAAGTAGATTAAATGTAGAAAAACTCTTCTTCTCTTCCCATGTAGATTTTACAAAGCACCACCAGGGTCTTTTTTATTCAAGTGCGAAACAAAAAGAGCCAACTCAGGAATTCAAAACAAGTGCACTTGTTCAAATGGCCACTTCAGGCTGTTCCAAAGATGAGTGATGAGTGACCCTTTTAAACTCCAATTCTTAAATGCCAACCAGATTCTTTTGTCCTCAAAAGCCTTTCTTGGAGTGCTTTAGCAGTTTTACATCCGTAGATTTACGACATTGTTGTATCAGCACTATACACAATACGTTTTTAAGAGTTAATTTTCTGTCCTAGTTTGATTTGAAACACACTGTCATCGTCTATTTACGGTCAAACGTGATGTATTTTACTCATGCTGCTTTAATCTCTCCACAAAAACAGTAAAATACACATTTCCTGTGATAATATTACTGAACTCACCCATTTCCTCAAAAAAATGGAATACTTTGGGATCCCTGTCAAAAAAAAGAAAAAAGAAAAAAGAGTTTTGGTTCAATCTAGCAGGAAGTACTTGTGCTGATTTTACAGTTCTTGTAAAATGGCCTGTAGCCTGACTGATTCATCCATTGTCCTTCCTTTCTCATTGAAAAAACCAACACAAAGATTGATGACAGAATATGAAAAGTCAGCAAAAAAGTGACCAATGTTGAGTAAATAATGAGTGTTTAATGTTTCTGAGAACCCTATAAAACAGGAACATACACAGTTTGACGTCTTTGGTATTAACCACACACAAGATATTGTCATGTGAAAGAAAAGCTTGATGCATGTGTCTATGAGTCATCTTCCTCACCCATAGTACCACATCAGCAATTATATCTTAGCTGAAAATCACATCATCAGAATAGAGACATAAGTCAAACCTAGAGCATCTCTGAGTTTTCTGACTTTAAAGTTTTCACCTGAACTTGTTGAAGCTAGTTTGTACTGATGGACCTGCTGTGTCTACGGTCGATTAAGTTCAGCTGAGTTTAAACTCTGTCAGTAAAAGTATGCTTTGTGAATAAAAGGTTTGTATTCTGATGTCCAATGCTGTGAAGTGAGGAGACCTTAACACAACAGGTGGTTTGGTGGCCCTGGTTGTGGTTGCTTGTATTGGTTGTGGTTTAGAGGTCAGAGGTTAAACATGACTCAGATGACCTGAATGATGCTGTGTGTGTCTCTAAATGTGTGTGTCTATCTGGTGGTGTTCAAACACAGCACAACAGTATCAGGCAATCTTTCCAGCTGCTAATATACAGACAGTGAGAAAAATCGAAATATTACAAATATCACTCAAGGTTATTCTTGAAGAGCCCCCGTGACCGCATAAATTGCTTTCTTAAATTATGATTGGTTTAAATTTCTAGTGTCTCTAAGCAAAGTTTTCACAAGTGTTTATATGACGAAGTGAAAACATTCACACGCTCAAACCCAGTGCTGTGTTCACAATTCGTTCCTTGAAACCACTTTTTAATCCATTACCCTACAAAATTTAATCTGCAGTCTGTCACTACTCCAGTCTTAGCTTGACCAAAATCCCACAGAGGAAACACACTGTGTCTGTTTGGCTCATGTGATTATGTTAACCTAATTTAGCACTGAGCAGAGACTTCAGAGGAAATGATCACTGGTGGTCAAGGCAGTTTTTGTCAAGCCAAGATTTGTCTGCATGTTTGTACAACGGTGAAGGAAACAGTACGACATTTTCTTGAAAAACGTATTAGACCAAGTTATCCTCAAAAGTTTCTGATTCCATGAAGTCTCATGTTAAGATTTTGGAAACATTTGCACCCTGATTGTGTTTTAAACTTTTACTGTGCCCACTGGTGGTTTTATTTCATAGTTGGTGCCCAGGTGTTCTCGATACTTTGCTTCAGACAATGAAGAGCACTACACTCTTGCACTTGTTATTTTTCTCTTGCACTTATGCACTTTATCTGTTGCTTAATCAGGTCAAGAAAACAGATGGGCTTAAAGACCTGTTAGACATACCCATCTCAAATCTGGGCCAAGGAAACAACCAGAGGAGGTATGTAGGTTACAATGTGTGAATATATGGAGGGGTGACTTCCAAAATAAGACTAAAATGTTCGAAAAACATGACAGGCAGCAGCAGATAAAGCTTTTAGAGCATTTACAGTGAATTACAAGTATTTTATTTTAAAATGAAACTCATTTTCTATCCACTATGGGTTAATCTATTTTATTTTCTCAAATAACTGATTATTGTTTTAAAGTGTAAAAAGTATGAACCCAAAGTGACATCTTTACAGTGCCTCCTTATTGAGATAACAACAAAAACAAGCAGCAAATTTTCAGATCTTATGATGCTTTTAGCACTGTGAAATATTTATGATAGTATTTTATAACAGCTTAAGCTTTAAAAAAGATGTAATGACGTATTTGAACATCAGCAGTGTATCTACAAAAATGTAGCATAGGGTGACGTGAAAGAATAAAGATGCAAAACTAACTGAAATTAATAAAAACAAACAAACTTGATGTCAGGAAAATTAAACAACAATTAAACAGGGAGAAATGAAAAGATAGGCGAATAACAACTCATATCATTTAGTTTGCCAAACGAGACGGACAGGTTTGATGACGGATGAAAGTAAGTTACAAAACACTTAAAGGTCAAATGTGTCATTCTAATTAAATCACATCAACAGCTGATGCTACGTAGAGAAAATGACAGGGATTACATAAACATGCTGGACGCCGCATCAGGTCAGAGTCATGAGAAATCAGACACACGATCACTGTGAGGTTATTGTGGTGACATGGAAGAGACCCCAGGCTGTCGGACATCTTCACTTTCACATTTGTTCATTAATGTATCAGACTGAACTTTCAGTACATTCAAAGCCTTGTCCAGTTAAATCTATTCAGTTACAGTACATTTGAGAGTAAACAACTGACACTGATCCTTAAAAACCCTGACTATATGGTTCTGTGTGTTGACAGTCTTGTTGTTTTTGTGGTTGAGCATGTTTCTTTAGGCTTTGTTTGAACAGCTTCATGTAAAAAGGAAAGTTGAGGTTAAGTTCTGAGAATTACAGGAACACTGTGTTTAAGCTTTGTGTGTTTTGGATGTTTTTCTGCTCCATGTTTACCTCCAAAACTGACACATTATGTCATTTTTCAGTACTAAGTAAACCTTATTTTTGCTTTCATTGTTTTTCACTAAGATCCATGTCCCTGCTGTTGGAGTTGAGAGTGTCAATGATTGATGGCTGCATCTATAAAATGTTTTTTTTTCTGATTATTTCTGTATTATGAGACCTTTTGAAGACCTTTTTTCTTGTGATGAGGCAAACTGACAGCGGGGTGGGGTAAATTAACTCATCAAGCTTAATTTGAAATTTTCTTGAAAAAAAAAAACAGTAATGTCTTCATTTAAAACACTCAACAAGTTGTTTTTCTTACCTCTTTAGCAGGTTGATTTTTAAAAACATTTTCTGAATATTGTAGTGCATCTCATGCTCATGTTAGCTCATGTTAACTCATGTTAACTTTTTATTGAAATAGGAAAAAAATACTTGGCTTAAGTTGTAGTTTTTGTGATGTATTGAGGCAAGAGGGAAACATGAAAGCCTGGGTTAAAGTGCTTTAAACACATATTTATTTATTTTTTATGGACATCTAAACTAGGCACCCAGTCTTTTTTTTGTCTGTTCTAAAAATCTGATATACTTTTATTTTATTACCACTTTTCACCTCTTTTATCTGGACCATTGAAGTTTCAGACACTTCATTCTGTGTTAGTTAATTCACTCAGGGTTCATAGCTCCTTTTTCAAGTTAGGGCTTTGATGCCTTGACTTGGAGAATGAAGCAGAGGACATAGTGGGGGAGTTACAGGCCATGATATGGAGCTGAACCTAGGCCACCTTTAAGGACTTTATTGATTAATACCTCTGATGAACCATTAAGCTCAATGGGTGGCCAAATTATTACTTACTTGTCCGTCTTTTTCTTTCACCCGATGGATCAGTTTGATTGGCTCCCTTTCAAACTATCAAACTACAAGCCTTGCTTGAACCCAAACCACAACCAGTTGTTATGAACATTCTGTACATTTCAGAAGTTGGGAACACACACTATCCAGTTTGTTATGAAAACCTTTTTCCAATTTAAACTAATTCTGTTCCTGATCACATGCTAAATACCTTTATAGATTATTTCACCATTACATACCATAAATATACCTAAACATATGAGCAGTGTATTCAGACTTCTTTTCGTCCCTCACACGCCACTAAATATTCTCTCCCACTTTTATTTGACTCAGTGAAATGTATCTTCATTCTGGCCTTCAGCCATGTTCACAGCCTTGTGTAACACTGTTTATAATAAATTGAGCTTGTTTTTCCTAAGTGTTTCATGTTTACATGTGGTGAAAAAAAAGCTTGGGTCATTCTTGAATATTCATGTAAATAAAAGAACAAACTGTTCATGAGGATACCATGAGATACAAACATAATCAGTGACTAATAATCAAAGCGTGAGGAGAATAATTTGCTTTTAACTGCCCTCCTGTTTCATTTCTTCAGATCCCTGACAAATCAAATGATAATTTGGTTGTAAAACAAAATAGTATTCCCCTTGATGGGAAACATTTCATAGGATGTTCAAGCCAGTCTCTGTCACATTATGAAATGTCTTGAAGAAGAGCCACATGTTTTTAATAGCTGGTAGGGCTGGTGGTAATACAAGAAGGTAGTGTAGGGCACATTTAAATATAAAAACCTCCTTACCAAATACATCACTTGTTGCTAACTTCCTACAAGTTAAGAAATGTTCAGTATTTGTAACCATTTCATGTTATTGGCTGAAGAGATTTTTTTTCAGTAATGTGGAAATGTAAAATTGAAACTAAACATGTCCCTGAATGCATTATTGGTGGTTAGAATGATTTTATCATGCGTTTCATGACCGTTTGAGATTTATAGTTGTATTAACACAATAATCTGTTATTGCCATGTTTCCTCTCGAGTGTTTGGAAAGTTATTTGATTCTGAGTGAGTTCAACAGCAATAAAAGCACCAAATAAATCTGGAATGTGTAAGAGTGCAATATGAGAGCTGTCACAGACAAAACTAATTACTGTTTTGATTCACTGGCTGTTGCTTGTTCCTGTGCTGAGCCCTCCTCTTGGCACTGATATTTCTTTGACTCATGCTTTTAAACATGATGTACCATTTCACTGTCACGCAACATGCTAAAAACAGACTCTGTGCTTTTCCTCCAGCAGAGTGGAGATTACACAACTGTCAAAGGTTTGAAGGAAAGCCTGAAGACTGACATTGTTTTCAACTTTTTTATTACAAAAATCAATTACAAAACTTTGGTAAGATCTTGAATCAACAATAGCATTTGTATAAAAAAATACATTCAGTTTTTTTTCAGTGCGTGACAGCAAAGTCGCACAGCTGACCCTGAAGACTTCTTTCATGCTCCGAACAGTTTGTTTTTGGAAGTTAAGGAGTAAAACATGATCCTCAAGTCAGTTTTTGGAATGTTCCTCGCACACAAACATTTCAGTGGCATCTCCTGCTTGAGGCTCGACTTGAACGGCACAGCACCAAGGCATCTGGCTCCCATCAAAAGCTCTGAGTCCTCCTCCTCCACCTTTTGTTCAGCAGCTGGGAGAGCTAATCTATGAGCCTCGTGCTGCTCTATACACATACTGCTCATCCTATTTAATCACCGCGCTTAAGTCAACAACCACAGCTATGTGACATTTGAGTGCGTTAAGCTTTCCATTAGCACAACACTTCTCTCTGAACTCATCCACACACCAGTAAAACCTGAAGCGTTTTTTGTTTTAAGTTCTGTTCATCTCTGAGAGAACAACTTCCTGAAACTCTCATGCAATCTCCAACGGCAGAAAATTAAGGCATACATAGTTTTCCCTTTGAAATATTGTGACCTGCATGCATTAAAACATGTCTACATCTGCTTACTTCACTTGTCCACCTTCAGATACAGTTAACAGTGGAAAGTATCACAGGCACACTGCGGCTGAGTCACATTATGCATAGCCATAGTATAAGTTGTTAAAGTCTACTGTGCAGCCAGGACAAGAAGAGTTAGAGACTGAACACAATAATTGCACTTTTCTCTTTGTAACGCCACTCAAAGGACGACCACGCGCTTCTATACGTGTCACCTTATCAAGAGCGTTTTCCAGGTACATCTCCAACCCCACACCTAACTCGTATAAGTGATCCATCCACCCCCCAGGTTTTTCCCGAAATCGTTAAATTCACTTCACATGAGGGAACTGTTGATTGGGAGGTATTTGTAGCTTGATCACTCAGGGAGGGCAGGAACTGGTGTGAAGGAGTCTTCCATCGTATCAGGACAGGAAAAAGTCCACTTTACTTTGTTTACTGGAAAAGGAAGTGGCAGCTCTTCCTGTGAGCTCCGCACCTTGACCTCTCTGTGGCGCTCCGGTCCCTCTCCACGACACTCGGTGGGACCAGGTGCCATTTATCAGAGAGAAGTAATCCAGGAGAAGACAAATCTCTTGATTTGTTGGTTAATTCATGTCGCTTGACGCTCAGGCAGGGCTCATGGTTCAACACGTCATGCAGCGGGGTCTTATGTTTAAGGGCTGGGGGTTGGGGTCGATCTGTAGGCAGAAGAACAAACATCTAGTATCATGATACTGTTAAGCCTGGATGATTTAAAGACCTGTATCCAAAATGTCAATCACACAAAATAAAAGTAGGAAGTAGCATTTATGAACTCACCTCGCAGTACACCGGTGGGGGTCTGAAGCGGAACTCTTGGACAAACGCCATGAGAGGGCGCTCCAAGATCCCGCTAAGGTCCTCAGCAGGTGGCGGGACCACGGCGTTGTTACGCTGCTCAGCCTCCTCCTCTGTCACCACGGAGCTGTAATCTGGAGGAGCTGAGGGGAAACAGGCAGGATTAGTCTAGCTCTCTGACTCAACCGAACAGAACAGGTCCAAACACTGAGCAGCTGAGTCACCAGTTAAAACTCTTAAAACCCCCCACGTAACATTTACTGCCTTTTGAACTGGGAAACACAGATTTAATCCTGCATGAATCTCGACTGAATGCTGCTGTTGTTTTGTAAATGTTGGCATCACATAGTGAGGGATTTTGGCAGATAGTGGTAAAAAAAACAAGTGACTCCGAAAGATTTTCAACATGTGTTAATTGTAAAATCTGGGGTTGATCAGTGTTCTGCTCTTTTTAATCAACCTCACTGCATGCTTTATTTCAAGATTGCAAACATCCTTGAACACTGGCTATGGTTTATGAAAATAATCAGACAATAATGAGTCTGTACTGCTTTGCAGACTGAGAGTCATGTGTTTTCATTGCAGAGTCTAAACACTAACAGCTGATATTGTTCAAATACGTGAGAGGGAAAACAAACCATAATCCTGTTTTTCTCCGTAAACGAAAAGTACCAAACCAGGATGTTCCTGTTTTTTTGTGTCATAGTAATACTAATGTTCTAGTTGTACTACCAGGAAATGTACATTAACACCTCTCTTTCTATCAGTCACTGCAGTATTAAATGACACTTACGCTCAGGCTGCTCGGGGATGGCCATGCGCAGCCATTCCAAGTTGACGCTGTACTGGCTGCTGACGCTAGAGGTCCTGCTGCCAAATGGATGAAGGGGTATGGTGCCAATGACCAGTGGAAGCTCCAGACACAGTTTGGATGTTCCAGGAACATCAACACAGACCTGGTAGAAAGAAAAAGAGTAATTTTTAGTGACACTGTTTAAACAACCAGCAGTAGAGCGCATGAAAAGAGCCAGTGATATCATAACTGAGCTCACCTTCAGCATGTACTCCACTTTGATGATGCGGCACTGCAGGATCGAAGGACCTACAGGTGGGATCTTGATGGCGCGACCGTGCCACGTCTCCCTGCTCCTGGCCCCAACAATATCACCGGATAGAGTCCCCACCACCGAGCGCTTCTGCTTCATGGTGCCTCGTGCGATGAATGTCTGTGTCTGAGTGATGTAGGCTTTGGGAACTACTGATCTGGAGGTAGAGTTGTCAAACTCAGCAAAGACTGGAATCACTTCACCTGTAGAGAAAAAGAGCTTGTTAGAAATGACCAACACTTCCAAGGAGGTTAAATTGACCTTCTTGTGTTTTTTTTTCCTCTGGCACTCACCTGGTGTGTAGCCTTTGCGGTCAATCTTTGCGGTTACAGACACCTGTCCAAAGTTGCGGTACCATGCCCGTGCCATTTTGTCTTTGGTTCCAGCCTGAGGGGCCTGAAAACGATGCAAACAAGTGAGCCTCAAACACCCAGAAAATCGTGCAGTGTGAGATGAAAACTTCTGAATGTGAGAGCTGAGAGTCTTACCAGTAGGGCTGGGGTGTTAATGTCGATCGGCTCAATGACGGTGAACTCCTTTTTGATCTTCTTCACAGTGGCCCACGGCCTGTGGAGCTTCACCTTGACCCAGTATCTGATGCTGCCGTGTTTGCCCTCGAAGGAGGTGACCAGCGTCTCCTCAGGGAGCTGGAAGCTGAATGGAAATTCATGTCTTCCGGCAGGGAGGGTTGTTATTTCACCGTTATCTAAAGAAAGGAGGGAAAAGAGAAAATGTTTTTTATTTTTAATTAACTGATTGTAATGCTTCTATGAGTGTCATTCAGATCCAGGAGTTTCAGACAGGGAGTGTGACTTAACTTTCAGGAAGACTCTGAGTAACAGGAAGTTTTGCATATCAGTGCAATCACTGACATAAATCAATCAATGTGCCACATGATAGGATAAAAGTGTTTATGTCTTTACTGTCACTGAGTATCTGTTTAAAGGAATTCATATTCAACAAGAAGAAATGGTGACAAATGATGGCTCCTGAAGGAGAAAAGAAGTCTGAGTAAAACTTTCTTTAGCCAGCACAACTCAAGCAAACTTTAAAAGGCAGACTAACACCAGGAGGTTTAAAAAATTTCATAAAGAACACTTTTATTGGGACTGGAAGATCTGTTAAGCATGACTCTCGTTGAAATAGAAATCTCTCTGTCTACGTGCAGTCACATGGCTGCTGTGCTTGCTCAGAGGGGCGGTTCCTGCTCCATTGTGCTGACAGAGAACATGTTTTCTTCAACGTCTCGACTGCCTTGTTTTTTTTCTCTCTCTTCCTTCTCACCCTCGCTTGCTGCAAAGGTCTAAAACACGTGTTTGTGTTTAACAGATTTGATGTGTTTTGAGTTCTCTTTGTTAGTTGGAAGCTCCAACCTCATTTTAATAACAATACTGTCACTGTCAAATCCTTTTTTTTTTGGTGAAGTGGGTTGTTGGAAGCTCTTGCTGCATGTTTTTGTGCATGCTGGCAAAGAATATTCTAACTTAAGACAATTACATTGAAAAGTTCCAGTTTTTGTGCAACTTTGTTTTTGCAAAATGCCAAATTAGGCATTAAGACTGAAAACTGCAGAAAGAGGGCAGAAACGTGACAAGCTCTGGCTGTGGACTTCCTGTCTTCTCTTAAACCAAAACAACTCGAGCTCAATGAATGAGGGCTGAGACTGAGGCTCTCCCTTCTCGCTCAGGAGAAAAACAACTCCAAGAAAACTCAGTGCTATTTTCATTCAACAGATGTATTTAAACAGTGATAAAACAAACTGAAGGGCAGCTACTACATATCTCATGCTCTTTCTCTTTTAAACTTACACTAATCTCCAAAGAACAAAAAAACAATCATTTGGCCAAAGAAAAACTTATGCCCCCTATGACTTCTTTTGTGGAATGAATGACTGCCCTGGTGCATCTTCCAAATTTAGCTCGTCGCTGTTTTGAATGAGATGGTCAACAACTTATCATGCAATGCTACAAGAAAATCATGTAATTCTAACGACTATTTTATTCACAGATTGAATGTCTTCAATGGGCAAACTTATTTGCACATGCAACAAGTTTGTATCTCACGAAATAGTCCTAAAAGATCCAGGAAGAACAACTAAATAACATTTCCACTAGTGCAAACCTAAATTTAGGACTACATCTTGATTAAAAAAGTTTACCCCAAACAACCCAGATAATTAAAAAACAACTTTCTTCTCCAGGTCCCGAACAAATGAACCAATTTCACCTTTTCATTTCCCTTTCATCTGCTCAATAATTTTTACTTTTTTTGCTGTTTATCCTCATCCAATTTTGGAAGTTTTGAGGCAGGCTGCACAATCTGTCCTTACACCCATCACCCAGCCTGCAGAGCGGACTGACCTGCCTGCAGTAGAACCTCTCTTCGGTTCAGGTATTCCACCTCGTCGCTGTAGTTCTGGGTGTATGCGGTGCTGGAGCCGGCGGAACGGGACTCGGTCCAGTGGACTTTGGCAAACCCTTCAGCGTGAAGCTTCAGGGATTCTATCCGACTCTCCCCGGACAGATCCAACACCACCCGTCCGGACACAACGTCCCCGCTGCTGAACACAGGAGGACTATCCACCTCTGGTGAGTCGAAGACGATGTCCAACTTTTTTAACTTATCGAAAATCATCTCTGCAGGATTTGCAACTCCTCTAAAAAGTTAGTGGCTTCTTTCCTCTCAGCCCTTAAGTCAACCGAAGAGTTTCTTCGGGGTTACTTTGTTCCGTGTTTAAAGCTCAAACTGTGAAGCACTTTCGGTCTGCGGCCCTATTTGGAGTCGAGGAGGTGGGCGGGGCTTAGTTTTATTATGTAAGGCTCAGGAGAGGGCTGAAGGCGAATGATGCCTTTAGGTTCTCCTTCTTGACACCGACTTCTCAGTACTAGAGTTGTCAACAAGCTATGTGGCCACTTTTGCGGGGGTTTTTTAATTCAAAACGTGGTGGGGGAATTGTGATTGGTACAGGGAATGAGAGCTCACAGGCTTTTCGTCGCATTAAATTACCTGTCAAAAAATATAACAATCCCTAAACATAAAGATAAAATGTTTTATACCAGCTACAGCTTCATTTGTGCACTAAACTCAAAAAAGAAGAAAAAGAATAGAAATTGTTTTCCAAGAAAGTTATTTGTTCTAATTTGATTTATTTATTTATTCTTATTTTTTGGGAGGTTGTTTATTTGTTGTTCTTTTATCATAGTTGGAGACAACAGCCACAAAAACATGCCAGGGCAAAGACCTCATAATGAAACCACCCTGATACGCCACATGAAACAAACAATTTTGTTTAAAAAAAAAATTAAGACAGACATATCTTATCAATTAAGACATCTTATCACATCTTGGTAACCTATGTTTTATAAAACATAACAGTAAGGCTTTTTTTTCACAACTCTGTAAGTAACTTTAATGCAACTGTTTTCACGGCACTCATATTTTCGTGCCGAACTTGAAGGCATCATAACAAACATGCAGACTGGGTGTGGAGGCAGCAGTGAGGAAAACAGGCCCTAGTGATGATTGATGGTTACAGGTTCTTAGAAGAAAACAGGCTTACTGGGCATACCTCCCTGCACAGCTCAGAGGAAAATAGTTTCACTCAAGACTAAAGCTGTTTACTCCACTTCTCCAGTGTCGATATGCACATACTGTTACTGTACACAGCCAGGGCTGCAGCACATGTTGTGAATGCAGCAAAGCATGCATCTTATGCCATTAAATCCCCTTCTAAAGAACAAACTCCCATTTCCAGTAATAAAGTGTTGCTGCACTGGTATCACAGGAAAACTGCCAGCTGCAGTGAGAAAAGAGGAGCTGTAAACTCCTAATGTCCCTTGCATGAATCAATGCACCCACGCAACCTCTTCTTGGTGCCTCAGATAGCATTCAAGTATTTGCAAACACAGCAGAATCTAATCAAAATTAGCTCTCTACCAAAAGCTTCAGCAACATGCAAACTAAACTAAAACATCCTCCTTTCCAAACTGGATCAAGCTTCTCATTCATTCTCGAATGCCTCATAGAAAAAGTCTGGGTCTGAGAAAAACAAAGTTGTTTACTCCTTTGTTCCCAGGGCTGATAAGTCAGCTCTGTAGTGTCCCCCACTGGTGATGAAGAGGCATTGTGCACAGTGGCAGGCCTGAGGATGCCTTCACAACTTGAGTGAGGATGTTTGTTAATATGGTAAGAAGTTGGCAAGCCTCACTACAGATGGTGCACACAAATAATCTCCTGCGCAGACTTTCCAATGGGGAATTTCGGCACTGCTGTTTCCCTTTCAGTTGATCAAATACTGAAAGTAAAAGAAGCTTCCCTGCTTTGTTCTGTCTGTACAAGAAGTTCATTTGAGGAAAATAGAGCATGATAAACAGCCAAACTCATATGACTCAAGTCATATTTTTTGAGGTCAGTTCTCCTCTTTGCATCGTTTTCTCAGATTTTGCTTACAGTGCACTTAAAACAAACTCTTGTCTTACGTAAAGCTCTACACACCACCTGCTGGTGAACAGGAGAAAGAGTTTCTCCCTTAGCTCTGTGATAAGAAGAACAAGTCGTTCTCTGCACAGCCTGATGGTACTGATAACTACTTCATACTGAGCAGATGACTCAGTATGATCAGTGTAATCATTGCTGAGAACATGTGCAGACTAAAGTAAACATGCATGTGAGTTTCTCTTTTTACACAACATCTGCTGAGCCCACAGTACAGTGAAGCCAATATTTACATTAAAGCCCTCTATAGTTTGCAGAAAGGGGCTTGAGCAATAGGGATTCTTCAGTCATGTTTGTAAGAGAATCATTAAAGGGGACAGCCCTCTAAATGACAACTCTTCACTGAAACCAAACTGACTCTAAGATACATGTGTGGCTTTAGCAAGCAGAGGGTGGGGAAAATAATCAGTCACAAAAAGACATGTTTATGGAAAACTAAAGATAAATGAGCTGGAAATGACTCCATGTTGTAAAATGAATGGGGCGAAGTGGCAGCTAGATGGTGAAGGAGGAGGGTGGAGTTAAGGGGCAGCCACGTGTTGTTATTTTTGTTGCCAGGGTGACAGGGGTTGCGATTTTCAAACAACCCCTTCTTCTTCCTCTTTCTTCACTCACTTCCTTCAATATGGGCCTTTCACTTTCTTCTCATGCCTTGTCTCGTATGAGTTCTCCCAAACACAACATCCTCATTTCAACTCCTTCAAGAACATTTTTTAACTTTTCCCATCTGCACCCATGCACAAAAAAAAACATCTACCAAGTCTTTTAAACCATATCTACCCTCTGAGGGGATCTGAGGGTCTCAAAAGTTGAAAGCCAAGGCTTTGCAAGAACAAATTAAAATCTTGTTTCCTGGATGGACACTGCAGAATCTGTAGGTTGTTGCAAATCGAATCACCCATTTTCTGCCAGTATCTCAGCAAGAATTGCATGATATTCAACACAGTGGTCAACCTATGAAGCAGTTATGAGAAATAGATAATAAGAATAATGGTGATTTTAACATTTACATCAACTGTCCTATTGTATTTAGCCCAGTACAGTATGTACTATTATCATTTCAAAACAGAGAGCAACTGTTGAGTGAGAAGTATTTGAATGCACCATGACCTGTCCAGAGTCTGCTGCTGCTTTTATGGTTATGTTTTGTCCCACTTTAGATACAAATATGTTGTCTTCATGAAAATACATTTCAATATCTCAGAAATAAATAAGCAACAATATTAATGCTTTAAGAATGGGGTCAGTTATAGAAGTTTTGCACATAAATAAAAGACAAAACAGTGATGCATGCCCTCTATTTGCTGCCTGATAGTACTGCATATCAGGTAAATCTTGATTTATTTATGCTTTGTATGCAGAGTATAATTGTGGCTACAATGTGGGCTGGATATAATTCACAAAACCAATACAGCTCTTTTTCTATTGACACCATGATTCTGGTGTTTTAGCAGTCAATGATTTGGAATGATTTGCAGTGTAAACTGTACTTTGGGTTCAATTGGGTTCAACATTTGTTTACATTATCGGGATGTTTGTGTTCTGCCCAAGCAATAACAAATTTTGCTTTTATTTGACACACTGAACCTTAGCGGAGAGTCAGGACAAATAAACTGTTTTTAGAGCATGTCATAAAACATTAACCACCGTCAACAGTTCATTTACTCTCCTGCTATGACCTATATACTCCGCTTCCATGATTTTGAGTATCCAGGTACCATCACTACTGAGGGAATGTCCCACTTTCTGGCAACATGTCCTTCACGGTGTTTATCTGGATTCAGCACTAACGTGTATGTGTTTAATGACACTGAGCAATCTGGCAGATGTATCTTGATGATGTAGTGTTAAGTCATCTTCAAGGTTTCCATGCAACCAATTTGACTCAGGTGGCTTCATTTTGCAAACTGCAGTGACTATGAGACACGGTGGCTACCAGCTGGCACATGGTGGAGCAAATCAGCAGTTTTATGCCTCATTATTCAGATCAGAGAGAGGCATTTTTCATCCACCTGCTGCAAAACGTGCTGGAACACTTTTACTGTATATAGCACAGCAGAGCTGCAAGTGATGGATGATATCTTACAAAAACACGACCCGGCACAAAAGCAAAGACAAAAATACAAGGCTAGCATAAATTATATATTCATGTCTTGTTTCATAACAGGGGTAAAAAAAATATTGTCAGGTCATAGTGTTTATTTTTTGTTACCTTTGAACTACTACTTAATACACATAGTTGAATTCTTTGACCAGCCTCGTTTCCCGTTCTAAATTCCTGAAAATAAATGTCACTTTTGAAAATGTGCAAAGTTTTTTGTAAGCTTGAAGCTATAAGAATCCCCCAAAAAAACTGAAAAAAAAAACAGTTCAGAGGATGATACTTGAGTAGATTCAATTAAAATCAAATCTGCATGCATGAGATAAAAAGATCTGCATCTCTGTCCACTAACCTCGAATCAGGTGTTGCCTCTTCCTAAAGTAAGCGATCTTCGAGGTGTAATCGTTATAAACAGAGTTCATGCCACGATTCTCCAGCCAGTGTGCAGTAGCCACCCCTCTGCCTTGCACCTTCATAGACACCACTTTGGTGTCCCTCCGGAGCTCCAGGACCACCTGGCCGGACACCACCTCTCCTCCTGTGAATGCTGCATCAGGCTCACCATCAAGCTCAAGCGTAAAGGACTTAATGGAACTCATCATTTCTGTAAAGACATAAAAAATCAAAATGTAGAAAAACCATTCTTCCTTAGGTCAAGCCAAGAGATGAACAATAAGAAAGACTATTATAAGCAGGTTTAAAGGTCCCCCTGATAGCACTAAAGATGGCAGCATTTGGGGCTTTTGGGAACTTTGTTGTGACTCTGAACAGGTAAATGATTTTTCACACCAGTAATTCCCAGTTCTTTGCCTTTTTTGAACAATAAGCCTACTAATTATTTTCTCAACCGCTTCAAGAATGTGCAGTTTCAATTTGCAGACCATAATCACCATCAACTCCTATTTTCTGAGAAAGATCTTATTTTAAGGGTGGGGTTCCTTCGCCCAAGGGTGTGCAGTGCCAAGGTCAACAGACACGGGGTTCAGTCCAAGCTGGTAACTGCTGCTGTGCAACCTGCTGTCTGAATCCTGTCATGTTTTAATAACTTATTTTAAAATAATTCGATGCAAAAGCCTCATCTGCAGCAAATAAACAAGTCCAAAAATATCAATAACCACCATACCCTCTTTAAATACCAATGTACAATGAATACATGCCTCAGTTGTCTATGTGGTAAGAACAAAACATCATTTTTTAACTGCCAAACAGCAAAAAGCACAATACTTTATTATTTTAAAGGTCCACTGCCATGACTAATACTTACAGTCCAGTTATTCAGTCAGTGTGGTTTATCGTGAATTTAAAGAGGTTCATGTCAGCCAATCAGACCCGTTATCCAGTTGTCAACACTGCTCTGAAATTTTTAAAGTCTCAAACTCACCGGCTGGACAGGAGCACAAGTCGCAGTCCTTTCACAGTCAAAGTCCGCAGCTGTGGGACAGACCAAATGTTTATTTCGACTGGATATTCAACGGTGGCTCAGCTTCTTAAACTGCGGCTGGATTCAACGCCCAGAAACAAAACAGCTCTCTGTTGTACACCAATGATAACGAGCACGTGCGAGTCACGCCCGCCCACTTAAACAGAGAGAGGAGGAGGAGGAGGGGAGGAAAACACGGTGCCAAAATAAAATTAGATTACAGCTCCACAAGCTATTTAAACAGTTTTTGCCCTCAATGAGAGCACATTGATAGTCTTGCTATCGATTCTGTCACATCAATGTATATTTGTGTCAAAAGAGGACCTTACGGAGCATGAGGCCGGTTGGGACCCATACAGTTTTTCACTGGACAAAAATTTAACAGCTGGCCCCACTATTGTTGGAATTAGGCTTTTGTTTTGAAGACAACATGTCTTTGATGTAAAAAGTGCAGGACTTCTAAATGTAGCAATGTCATATTTTAAATGTTCATCCATTATCTTTGCCCACAGAGGCAGCCTATCACAGGGCGTAAAAGTAGAGACAGATAACTATTCCAACCAACCACTCACTCAAACCTTTATTATAGTTTAGTCTAGGGTTCAAAAGAAAAAGAAAAAAAGATAACTGTAAAAAATAAACCATGGGCACATCTTGACATTTCAGTTATTGATGTGCAAAGAGTTTTTGGTCTTTTCTTCATTTTAAATGACTAAAGGTACATTTAAATATCATTAAGAAAAACTTTTTAGTGAATCTTTTTATTATTATTATTATTATTATTATTATTATTATTATTATTATTATTATTATTATTATTATTATTATTATATTTTTTGAGGGGGAGGTAATAAATTTTAAAAAATCAGAAAGGTATAAAACTTTGACACAGCAGATATATTATTATTTTGTTAATATTAAACCAAAAGTTATATCATTGTGTATGGAAATCAGTCAGACACATGTACACCTGAAGGTAATTCAGAGAGAGCAGTCACTTTGAGGGTGTTGTAGGACTGTGGGAGGAAGCAAGAGTACTCTGAGAGAACCCTTGCACAGGGAAAACATACAAACTCCACACATAAAAACACATACAGAGCCACCAGGCTCGGCAGTAAATGAAGTTATATACTATCGTACAGTTAAGTAAATTTATGGAGGAGAATCTGGGTTACATCCATAAAACCTGATTTTACAGGCTTTTTTAAGTCTCTCACATGATCAACACGTCACATGTTGGCTCAAACAAATACGATCACATCACAAGAAACAACTGTTGTCTCTTAGAAAATTCCCTGGGTGACAATACTTTTGTACTTGCTGAATATACACAATAATAAGACAGATCAGTTATATAGCTCACAGACCTGACAAAACTGACCACTTTGTTTAAATAAACATCTTAGTTCAGCTCTGATTTATTTAACGTTTGGAGAGATTGCAGTACTTCAAGATTTACACAAGACTTCAACATTGCACACTTTACACCACAGTAGAAGTGTAACATACGTTGCTTTATTCTGAGTTTCTCTTTGGATTTAATAGTTTGTCATAGTGTGGAATGTAAAATTGATGTTTCCAATTCAGTTTATTTCACTATAACATCCAATGTGAAAATACTTCTGAGAAACTTTTACCTTTCTTGGTCCTATGTCCTTTAAAAGTTTGTTTAGGTTAGCCTGTGACTCAAAAGTGTCATTTCACTGGAGTACCGCTTTCCTCATACAGGTTGTTTCTTATGGCTAATTGAGAACATAGACTCTAAAAATCATACAGTTTCTAAAGTTTTCCCCACCTTTCTCTTAAGCTGAAACCTCTCTGGAAAATAAACCTGCAGTGAGCTTTCCCCTTTGAACCAAGCGTCAGCAAATTAAACAAAGCTGTCTAGTTTATTCTAGGGTTAAAAATTGTATTGAGGCACGTTCTTGCAGTTGTAACCCTTGGACCTGAATCTGGACTTGTAGGGCTTCCAATACTCCAGTTAATATACCTGGCTAACTGTCTTTTTGCCAGATGGGTGAACTTCAATTTTAGTTTATTTGCATCTGTTTTACTGCCAACTTTTTTTAACAGAAGAGTCTGCATCTCTAGGTCAAGGCTGTGTTGTTTCTACAACACAGACTGTTTTTGTGGTCAGTCATGCTTGAATGTGTGCATCCCAACTTTGAGTGAAACAGACGCTAGCCTCATTCCTAGTTGTTAGCACTGAAAGTGTAAACAGGCTGGAAGTAGGACAGTTAAACATAAGGCTGCTCACTGTTTTGGCCTAAATATGAAAGGTGAAGTTAGGATTTAAGATTTACTGGTTGACTGCAAAAGCTGAACTTGTCTGCTTCGCCAATATTTCACTCCCAGATGAACCCTGTACCAGTCAAGACTGAAGCATATTTATATGTCAGCTGAGTAAGATTAGGAGCATTTTTCTGCAATTCATTACAACAAAACAAAACAAAGCAAAACAAAACAATGGATACAAAAGAATGAGAAAGAATAACTTAATTTAGATGCACTTTTAATACACTTTACATTTCAGTGTGTTACGAGTTTTAGTTTGACCTTCAGACCATAAAAAGTAGCAGAGGCATCACACTTCAGAGGTCAAACTGCCCCAAATTAATCACACACAGAAACATGTGATTACTGTTTATCGATGTGGGATTTTCCTGGGACATGTTTCAATGTGACATTCAGTGCAAACGTCTTTTGGCTGTGGTAATATTAGTTTCTTTCAAACTGTCAGTGTTCAACGGTGCAGTTTTTGCAAGTGTTTTCATTTCTATATTAATACAGTCCGTGTATTCAGTCGTGTTCAGTTTTTGATCTCACCCTCTAACGTGACGGACAAGTAGTGTGTCTGCAGCACTCATCTTTCTGTATCGCAGAGATAAAGCTTGGATTATATCTGTTTGAAGACAAACTATACGCCGAAAAAGCTCAGCGTTTAGATTGTTGAATATAGGTCAGTTTAGCTCCTAAGACATCTCAAACACTTTAACCCACCACAAGAGGTCCAACACGTCTTAAAAAAATCTTTCCACACACAGAGAGCAGACAGTGACTGTCATCTTTCTTGTTACAGTCTTTACTATATCTCTCTAAAAGCTATTGTGAAGGAGAAGTCCTGAGAAAAGACACAAAGCCAACAGTCACGTTCTCTGCTCCCTGAAGACAATACACACCCAAAGGAATGTGCCTGAAAGACGTCATTAAATTTGTCACTCCAGTGTCATCCTGAAGCTTAAAGCATGCCCATTTCCAGAAGAGGTACATGAACCAGTATACAAAAAAATGTTAAAAGATTAAGCTGTAGTGAATGTAAGAAAAAAAGGAAGAGAAAAAAGAAATCCTTCTTGAACAGGAACATTTGTTATTCGCTTTCACATTACGCCACACTTTTTCAGAGATGAAATATTACACAGTCTTTCCCAGAGTAAAAGTGTAAAACATGCAGCCAAAGGCTTTCTTTGTAATGTTTACCCTCTCTCTGAGAGTTAATTCCTAACTGTATTGATAGTTTTTCAACACAGTAATTTTCACATCCATGATTTAAACACTGACACTTTGTCAAGAGAAGGAAAAACAACAACAGACACTTTCTTAAAGTTTTCCCACATAAATGATTGGCATGAAGTTTTATTGCCATGCAAATCAAAATATGTGTCTACATTTTTATTCATAACATTCTATTGATCCATGGGTAAAAATTCAATAAAAGGAAACAGAACTGTCAGAATTCGAAGTGAGCTGTCGTCATAGGCTGTAAAAACAATGTGGCTGCAACTCAATGTCGCCCTCCTCGGTGAATTTTTATAAAATGAAATCCTGATCAAAAACGGTGCGGTCAACGGTATATGGAAATTGTGTTCCTTTGACTTTCATATTTTTTTTAAATATAATTATACAAAAATATTATACTACTACTTACAATAGGTTAAGTATGAAGAAAACATATATAAAACGCCAATAAATATAAAATTGTAACGTCGTACAGATTTTACTCTGAAAGGCGGAAGTGACGTATACGCGCGACAGCCTCTTCCGCTCTCTTTTCGTTGAGGCTCAGCTAGCGGCCGGGTGGGTACACGTTTTGTCCTGTGTATATTATTCGATTTTAAGCTCAATATATGCTATTAAATGCAATTAAAACATTCACATTATTGTATTGAGACAATTTTTTATCATGAATTTTACATCACTGCTCTGTGATGAAGGCAAAAAATTAAGTTTAACGTGGTTTAGCTTCAAGCTAACACTTCGCATGTGGTAAGGCCGCTCAGTCCTCCGTGCTGCTGACAGTAACTATGCTAATATCTCTAGCTGCTGACCAAAGCCATTAAAAACTAACACACTTTTTCTGTAAAACGGCAAACCAGTGCCGTTCGTTAATCATAAAGCCTAATGACACTTGTGTTCGTTTGTGACTGACGTGACAGTAAAGATGTCTGATTTGGTCTTTTTGGCGACTTAGCTGAAGCTAAGTAAAAGTCTTGGGCTGGAGTTAACCCTAGTTTCTCTCTCAGCCTGCAAACATGCAGATCTTCGTGAAGACGTTGACGGGGAAAACCATCACCCTTGAGGTTGAGCCCAGCGACACTATCGAAAATGTCAAGGCAAAGATCCAAGACAAGGAAGGTAAGCGGTTACTTCTATCGAAGTACAAAATGACAGTCCAGACGGCAGAAACAAACTTTTCAGGAAATGACCAACGTCAGAAAAAGCAACTGAGCTCCCGATTTACTTAACGAAACGGACAACAATTGCTCTTATGTGAAGCTAATATTTTCATTTGGAGCCAATAAGTAGATTTTCAAGTTCGATATTGTGTTGGACTCAATGCTGAGACTTGTTCTGTTAGTTTATGTCTAACTCCGTGATCATTGTCACTCATTTGAGTTTTCCTCGCAATTTGATTTAATGATCTGTATGGTTAAAGTTGAAATAATAAATTATGTTTTGTTTGCAGGAATTCCTCCTGACCAGCAGCGTCTGATCTTCGCTGGTAAACAGTTGGAGGATGGACGCACACTGTCAGACTACAACATCCAGAAAGGTAACATTTGATGTTAAACAGCTGAGATTTGCTGCCGCCACTAATGGAAGCACATACATCTTTCTTTACATGCAATTAAAGGTTAAGTGGGAAATTTAGTTGCAACTTTGGTGTAGTCATAAGTCTATATCTAAAAATGCCAAAAGGTCTGTTTAAAGTGCTTTGTATGTGTTCCATCTTAATAGACCTAAGCAATTACCTTATGAAGTGTGCCTGGTTCTTACGTTTAAGTTGTCTGGGGATAAAAATGAACTTGGAGTGTTTCTAACATTGCTTTATTTATTTCCAGAATCCACTCTGCATCTGGTTCTGCGTCTGCGTGGTGGTATCATTGAGCCTTCACTCAGACAGCTGGCCCAGAAATACAACTGCGACAAGATGATCTGCCGCAAGTAAGTTGTGAATGTCCTCAAAACGAGCCCTCTTCATGATAGTTTGCAGAAAAGCAATTACTAGTGCCAGACAGATAAATGTAAATTGAAGGAATGGAAAAGATAGATGTCAAACAAGATATGTTACGCTGAAACATTTGGCTGAAATGTGTGATGGTAATGCCCCCCAAACCCAAACTGTTAACCAGTGATTATGGCCTGGATCTTTTTTTATGTAGTTTTTTTTTTTAATGTAGATTAAGCATTGTCACATGTTTTTGACTTCCACAAACTTTAAGTTTTAAATCCTGGAACTCTACCTCACACCCTACAACTTGTTTGTTTCACAGGTGCTATGCTCGTCTGCACCCACGTGCCGTCAACTGC
This sequence comes from Halichoeres trimaculatus, assembly GCF_033239565.1. NCBI lineage: Eukaryota > Metazoa > Chordata > Actinopteri > Labriformes > Labridae > Halichoeres > Halichoeres trimaculatus. Next base: position 12,669,403 of record NW_027437182.1, on the reverse strand, counting down.
CGCAAGAAGAAGTGTGGACACACCAACAACCTTCGCCCCAAGAAGAAGCTGAAGTAGACATTTTACAGGATGGGCTGTGTATGCCATATTGTGTCAAAATAAATGTGAGAAAATGAAGTAACTTGTCTGATTTTTGTTGCACAGTGGGAGGTTAAAACTTACTTAGTGTAGTACACAACAAGCTTAAAAGTATTTGCTTTCTAAACAAAAGTTGTGAAGTCAAAGGAACTGGCAACTTCACCTGGAGTTTTTTCAGTTAAGTGTTTCAAAATTAAAATATCTATGAGATAAATTCAGCAGGTGCTCTTATGCTGTGTTCCAAATTGTGTACTTCTGCACGTACACTTATTTTGAGTGCAGAAGTGCGTTCACACTGACAGTAAAAACACTCACCTGGTGCACTCAATAGTCAAAAAGTTGTGTGGAACAGTGGATGCTTTTCATAACCAATGATTGCCATATTGGAAGAACAAGAAGGGTCGGTAATGGATCAATCAGTTAATGGATGCTATCAATGACAAGCAGAACTACAGCTGTAAAGTGCAATGGTAGTTTCTACTAAGTGCGAAGCTGAAGTGTTTGATTTGAGAAAACACTGACCTATATGAGTTTGTGTACTGTACCAGTAAGTGCAGAGTGTAAACCGTGCACTTCATGTAAGCGTACTTAAGGAAGTACATGATTTGGGACACAGCATAAGTCAGGGGTCTGTTTTTACAAAGTCTCTGCTCTGAGGAGTCTGGTAAATCAGTACACCCAGGTACTGGATCTGGCACTCATTGAAACCAAACACTGGATCAGTTCCAAAACCTGGCTGGCTCAGAGCTTGTTTGTGCTGGTTGGCCAAGCTGAATTGGGCACACGAGACAGTGTCGGCCTGAGTTCACAGGACTGTACAGCAGAAACAAACAGGTCTTGTGCGCATGATTAGTGATACACACAAAGACACATTTGACATGGCTGCTGGTGCTTGGTGCTAAATGCAAAAGGCATTAGTGCTTCTTCTGCAAACACAGAAACAAAAACAGTATGCCCTTCAACACTCCTTTATATAAGCTCCATATATCTTTTAAATAAAGAGGAAAATAATCAGAAGTCAAGGTGCCTATTTCTGAGTTACTTACAGAAAAAACACAGTAAGACCTTTGCTTGACCACTTTTTTAATGTTAAACAGGTCTGTACAAATATAAGGACTTTATCCCACATTATCATGTCCCACGCAGACACCTGCTCTTAAATTCAGTGTTTTTTCTGAAACAAAAGAAACCTGGGCTCTAAGCTCACAGACACAGATGAGCACTTCAATGGAACTAACCCAAACCTAGTGAAATATTCTGAGGTATTTTGAGACTCACTGTGTGGTAAAACATTTTCCACACTGAGCAAAGAGCAGTCGAACACAAGATAAATCAAATAATCTAATGGAGATGAACTTAATTGAACAGAAATGGTATTAATTCCAGTTTACTGTTAAGTTTCTTTGGTTCTGCATTCTTTTAAAGATCAAGCCAGATGTTTAAAAGAAGGCCTTATTCCAGTATACAAGGGGAGAAATCCATCCTCAGATGTTCAAACCTCAGTTGCTGCTGTTATTTTATTCTTTGAGATGTAAAAGTTTCATAGTTTTTTACCTACATTTCCCAAATTGTTATTAATACCTTCCCAATGTCTATTCAAACACAAATAATAATGAGAATAAGATTCATATTAACGCACCAAAAACATGACAAAGTGATCATTTTCACCCCCCTGGGAGGTCTAAAAGTCCAGTAAATGTGTGGTTGATTTCTTTTATTGACTCCAAATGATACTGAAGCTCTACACTGATCAGCCATAACACTATGACCACTGACATGTGCGTGAGTGTATGTTATTATTTCATTATCATGGTACCTGTCAATAGATGGGATATGTTAGGCAGAAAGTGACCAGTTTTTCCTCAAAGTTAAAGTGTATAAAGCAGATCAAACAGAGAAGTGTAAGGATGTGAGTGACTTTGACAACAAGACCACAAAGCAATGAAAGAATGTGGTCTAAGGAGAGATGAAACAAGATAAGTAGGCCTTTATGTCAGGGATGACTTTTCCCAAACTTGATAAGAAGTCTTCACAATATTAGCAAAATGATCATGATGTTATGGCTGATCTTGGTTCTAAAGTCAAGCACAACCGATGAAACTGTGAACCTTTACTATGCTTTAGTATAATAATCCATGCATAACTAATCCTTAAAGGAAAAAATTTGGGGCTCACTTTAAAGAACTTCATGTCTGCCCACATTTCTATGCCTAGGAAAACTATGAAGGATTTGCTCAGGATTGTGTTGTATTCATGATACTGGAATAAGGCTGCTGTGATGCAAAGTGTCTCCAGGTGCAAATGGCCTCTGCATTACTTTTATGCTTAACAGAAAAGCTGGCAGCAGTCTTTCATAATCTGGTGAATCCATTAAAATAAAATAAAAAACTGTCTTTAAATAAGAGCAGGCTTTACAGATCTCACATAACCTACAATTTACTTTTATTAAATATAAACAGGCATCTATGCTAGTTTTTTATTGCTAATTCTGTTGGTGGTTGCGTATAGGAGCTGATGTCAGGACTCCCAAATGGTAAAGTTACCTCTAAAATGATTAAATCTCAACAATAATCATCTTATTAGAAACATGAAACAGCAACATAACTATTACTACTGTTCTAATCTTGTTGAACTACGGAAGTGATGCTATTTTGGCATGAAAATCCAACTTAGGCTTTCAAGAAGTTGGGGTACTAAACACACCATTAGTTGGAAAAGGTTCAGCCTCTTAAAGGAAATACTAACTGCTTATGTTAAGTGCTGCAAGCAGAATATAGTGAAGATTTTTCTTTATTAACAGATTTCATTATTTGTTTGAATTGTGTTTTGACATGTTATGATCCAAGCAGGCACAGCATCATCAGCTGCAAAAAAGCACCTTATTTGTTCCTAAAGACCTGTCATAAGAAGAAATCAATAACTCATCACCGGGTGAAAAGTAGAGATCAATAGTTATTGTGCATCAGAGGCTCAAATACAATGCTGACAGACAAGTCAATTTAGTACCGACGATTTAGCACTGAAACTACTGCAGTTGTGCTTTTTGACTCAAGCAGTCTTAGGTCTCACACACACTTGCATATGCGCACACACACACAGCTTCACATTTCTTGGCAGGTTCAGGGCTTCTGCAGAGCTCATGCAGTGCTCTCATTGTGATCTATGATCTGCAGCTTCTCTGAGCCTCTCTGTAGGGTTATTATTACTATTATGGTAAAATCATAGTGTTCCAAATGCGGAGAAAAGGTACAGAAAGTGAGACTGCATCATTTTGTGGACACTGACAAATGTAAGAAGATAAAAATAAACTTGGCACAAACATCATTAAGTGCAATTTTAAGTTTAACTCAACAGCATCAGGATAGGAAAGCACCCTCTTTGTCCACAAGCCACAGAAAACGACACCCAGATCCATCCTTCACACGCTGATCTTGCTGTCAATGTGGCATTTAGCCATTGTTGATTTCCCACCCTGACTGTGAGTGAAACCCATTGATGGACATGAATAATAGAATAAGTGGTAAGAAAGAGTGGTCTTCATTAAAGAAAAACAAAAAGGTTTGTACACCGGCAATCCCCAGAGGACAAAATGTGAGCGGGTTGTTACATCTCTGAGTGTGTTGGTGTTCTGGCTGCTGTGAGGCCGGTCCAGGCTGCTGATGGTGAAAAGGAGCTGAATTTCATTAAGGGTCTTAAAGTCCATGTGACAAAACTCCTTCTGGGTGCATCTCCACAGTGTTAAATATAGGATAACAGCAACATAAACATGAGGTTGTTATAGTTTAAAAGCAAATTATTCACTTAAATATCACATCTGGAACTTTTTAAAGTTGTTGCAGACAAAAAAAAGACTTCTTCACTACTTGTTGGGGAAATAACAATAAAAGCCTTATTTTTTCAGGAATATTATAAAAACTAAATTCAGCAAGAGTTGTTGTGTGACATGTCGGTGAAAGCAGAATTTGATGCTTTACAAAAATCATGACCTTATATTTAACTGAAAATAGAGCAAGGAGAATATGCCAAATGTTGAGAAACATTGCTCATTTTGGATTTGATGCCAGTGACCTGTTCCATGAAGGTGGAATCAGGACCTATGAATCATTGTATTACATTACGGTTTTTTTTGTTTTTTTTTAAAGCTTTAATGAAGCGTTTAGTTTCATATATAAATGCTCCTGTCATTTCAGTTAAGATATTTGATAAATTGTATTTGATTTTTTAATTAAATTTAGGCTTTCAGTGATTTGCAAACCATCAAATTATGTTTGTATCAACATTTTAACACAGTGTACTGACTCTTATTGATTGGTGTTGAAATGTGATGGCCCCAGGCCAGAAGTGTTATTTGTTAAAACCGGACAGATACTTTTCTGTCTTAACAGGGAAGTGCTATAAAATGTGATAAAAAATCAAGTGAAACAGCTTTTTTGAGTGTTATTTGCCTCTAAATCTTCATTATTTACCTCCTGCTGTTACAGGACTACAGGCTCAATCATCTGAGTCCAGACACAGTTAAGCAGTTGAGACTTTCAGCTCTACAGAGGAGCAGAGCACCACAGCCTTTTACTGAACACTGTTAAGGTAAATTCTTGTGTGCGTACAAAGTTTTACTGCAGCCATTCCCTCCTCAATTCAATATGAGCATTTAGTTACAAGAGTGGATTTCAAGGAAAGGAAAAACATTAAAAAGTATCTTAAGTTACCTGCAGAACATCTACTACTTCTGCAGAATAACAAGCTTTCTATATGTTAGAAATCTTCAATAGGTCTATTATTTCCAGCAAGTAAATCATGACCTCAGATCTGAGACATCACTTGAAAAAAAACAAACATTTCGGACCATCTCTGAGAAGCCTGTTTGCCTTTAGCAGCCGCTTCTCTTAATTTATTTTATTTTTTTAACAATGAGGTTAGATGTAGACAGAACACACAGGACTGCTATGGCACTGAAAAGAGGAGGAGGGCGCTGTTGTTCCAGAGCAAATTATTCTCCTGCTTTCAGAGATTTCATTGACAGCAGGTAAAATAAGACAAAACTTGATACAAAAACCTTTTTTTGTCATCAGTCGAAGAGCTAAAGGGCATGCAGCTGCTGGAAACTATGTTATAGAAAAACTAAGAGCAGTGGGTGAATAAACCATCCTGTGCACTGTTTGAGACAATCATACCAAGGTTGCAGTTTTGAAGTAATAGTGATTTATTCTGCAGACACCTTTGAGGAGCTTCTGATACGTGTTGTTTACCAGCACTGGTCTAAAAAACAGAGATCTGTGGCGGTGAACTCCAGTACCTTCACCTCAGTATTGCTTTGATTTCTGATCTGCTCAAACAACAGGACAACACAACAGGAGTGCAAACAGTGCTGACTGTGGAGATGCAGCCCAAATGCTGCTGCTGCTGCAGCTACTTGTCGATGAGTTTTGCCAGGCTCTGTTTCAGGTCTCTCAAGTCGCAGATTTTGACGTCAAGAACCTCGATGATTTGTTTGACCTCTCCTTCTGCCTGGTTGCGCTCCTCACGGCTTGAGGCGAGTGTCTTTTCGGCACTCTGTACCCTGTCCTCCAACTCACTGTTTCTTCTCTCCAGATCCTGCAGTAACATGGAAAATACAAATTTTTCATCTTTATGTAGTTCAGAATACTTGCAGCATTTATTTGTTTTTCTAAACTGACGCAAATACAGTTTGAGAAAACAGTGCAAGAAAGTTATTTTGTTTGGAGACGCATAGTTCTTAAGAAGCAAAAAAAAAAAAGCCTTTGGTGTAAAAAAATGCTGAATTCCTTGTGTTGCTCTGACATCGATAGAATTAAAGATTAATCCTATCAGGCTTGTTTGCTTTGAGCCAGAGTTCTTAAATTTATTTGACTGGGGGGTCAAAACACCAATCCATGGGAAAAATGTGGTCGTTTTCCACCTGTACTAGTAAAAGTTGTTTCATGTTGTAAGCTTTTCATGAACACCAGCAGCAATGCAGCTGTTGAGTGAAATGTAGGGCTGCAGCTATTGAATATTTTAGTATTCGAGTATTCTACTGAAAATCCCATCGATTAATCGAGTAATCGGATAAAATACATTTTTGTTAAGTTAAAGAGCAGTTATTTTTCAAATGAAAATTTTTCTCTTTAAGAAATAGAATTTTCTGATACAGCATGTCAATAAGAGCACTTGCTTTGGTAGCTCCAAAATTTGTAAACACATTTTGACACATTTTTTGTGCCTTGTACATCTCATCAAATGTTGCAGACCCAAATGGCACCCGTTTCGTAGAATGACCCATTAGTCTCCAAACTCCAGAAAAGAAGCTAGATTTGTTGCTAGTTGCTATTTTGTATAAGAGGTAGCTTGAGGGGTCTGAAAACGCTCTTAATATGGCCTCAGCTCTATTTGAAATACCACTCTTTGATCTTTTTAAAAATTAAGGAGAAGGCGGAGAAAATTACTCGAGTAATTTTTGTAATCGAGTACCTCGAATCATTCGAGGAATCATTTCAGCTCTAGTGAAATGTAGCAGAAACTGAGTGCATGTATGATGTAATCCTATTGCTTTTTAAAGTCTTATTCTCTTGAGCGACTGGTTCTATTGCATGGTTCTCAGAAGAAAATGTTAACATTTGAATGTTCCTGGTAAATGAACCAAAACTGATTAGTCTAATCAGAAACGAGCTGCCACTTTTCCAGAATGACTCTGTGTTTTTGAGTGCTGCCATGCTGTTTTGGCTTTGGGCAACTATTGATCTGCGGTGACTTACATTATCTCAGCCATCACATTATTAGCTCTATTGTCTGGGACTGCACACCCCCATCCAGAGTGTTAACTGTGCGTTATCAGATGTCAGAGACAGCAGTCAAATATTTGCGTGTGTGTGTGTGTGTGAGTGTGATCATGATAAATTATGTTGTTTACTTTATTTCACACATTTTTACATGTGGTGACAGAGGTCAGTGTGGGACAGAAAACTGAATCTAGTGGCCTAGATCTGGCCTACAGAACACCTGATTGAGGTTAGCTGCTTTAAATTGTTTATGCTGCAAATTTAAATGTGCATAGTTTATAAAGCTCGGAAAATACACCAATGAATAGATTTTGGAGTGATCACAAGGACAGGGGAGGTCACGTATTAATTTACATCATTCACAACTGACAGGCCCGCTAAAAATGATAAAAGACCTCATAAAGGGGATGCAATATGCATCAGGTGTAACCTCCAGCATTAACATTGAGAAATCAGCACAATTTGCTGTTCTCCCTGAAGTCTTTGGTTCACCTGTACAGGCTGCACTGTGCTGGGACTTCTGCACGTACAATATGAGTGCTTTGGTTTTCTAATAGTTGACTGTTTTGCTTTGTTTGTGACAGGTGTATTGAGAAGCACACTGAAAAACTGAATATTTCTGCCTCCAAATATGAAGTGGCTCTTGAAATAAATCCGAAAATACACAGCAAAGAAAACAGCAGTATCAACAGAACACAGCATTAACATTTCTATAGTTAATATGTACAAAGAAAAACAGCATGCTTTTGTGTTAGGAGAGTGGGAGTGTAGTGGGGAGCTCTTAGATGCTAAATTAGACGCACAAATGGCAAAAAAAGATTACTCTACACACTGAAGATAAAAAGCTATTTTCTACCCCCATCTCACTGAAGTTATGTTTCTCCTTCTCTAAAAGCTGCAATAAAAATATCATTGTAATGGAAAAATTGTGTGCATTGCAAATGCATTTAGAAAGAAAAATAAAATTCCTTTATCTCTTTGCACTGCTCAGGGTTGCTTCAGGTATTAAGCTCTGAAATAGTCTAAATTGTGGAACAAGACAGTTTAAGAGTTTTTCCCCTCGAGGAGGATGATATGGGGTGCTAGCTTAGCTTAGTGGAGCAGGCTCCACATGCATGAACGCTGTTGTCCTCCTTACACAGACCCAGGTCTGGACATGATTTGGGGCATGCCTTCCCCCCAAACCCATCACCTGAATCACTTTGCTCTTGAGCTGTCTCACAGAAGAAATGTTAAATTTAAAGCCTGCTTGGCACCAAACCTCAACATTTTAAGCTAAAGAGAGGACATATTTTGCTGCAATATGTGGCTGCAGCCCACATTATTATTCCTTGTTTATCGGTGTGTAAGTGTCTCATGCTTGCTTTACTTGGTCAATGCAAAATCTAGCAAAGAAACTTTTAATCAGTGTGATATACAGAATACAGAATGTGCTCCCAGGGTTCATTTCTGGGCCTTTAATACATTATTTACCCATTAAAGCCGAATGAGGTTAGGGCCGTTTCCCTGGAGCACACGTATACTTGTTAAGCAAAGAAAGTTATTCTGCTGTTGTGCTTCAGTTTATACTACAGAGAGAAACAAACATCCTCAGCCTGTCATCAGCTTACCTGAAGTCTCTGCATGGCTTCCTCTCTCTCCTTCTCCAGCTCACTCACATCTGTTTTCTTGCTCTGCAGATTGTGGATTTCCTGAAAACACACACACATCCGACTGTCAGAACACCGTCTTCCTTCGTGTCCATCTACCTTGTTTATTAGCTCAAGAAGCATCTATCTTCATTTGCAAAGTGTTTTGTTTAGGCTTGAAAAAAGCTGAGTCATTAAGCATAAAGTAGGCTGCTGATAAGATTTGGGACACCTTGATGTTTCAAGGGAAGACGGGGGATTCAGCCCCCCCTGAGGGGAAACATAACACAGTGACAAATTCTGCTGTCATGAGTGGAACTTGTCCAGATGACGGAAGTGACACAGTTATGTAAATGAAACACAGCAGAAAGCGGCTTTCAAGGAATATTTAACGTTAATCTCCATATTGTTGGCCAGGACTGCATTTGATGGACAGCAAGTTGGCTTATGTAGGCAGAAATTATTCACAAGGTGATGGTTTTGCGTCATAAAAAATCTTTCTAAAGCAGGAAGGAAACGGTAATGAAGGTGAGTCAGAAAACACTGGTTTCATTCAAAGCGTAGGCGGCAGCTCTGGACGTCTGCAGGATTCATTTTCATGTGTGTGTTTCAGACTGTGACATTTTATCAAAGGCCTCTACGTCTAAAGTAACCGATGATTTGACAGGAAATATTGCCGTGCTTCAAAGTTAATTTAAGGTCTCTGTGGACAGAGGAACCAAGCTGCATATAAAATTCATAATTCTTCATTCTTGAATTGTTTGATTTTATGGAAAGTATGTTGGGTAAGAATGTTATTTTTTAAGACAATAACAAGCTCAATGAAGCATTGGGAGTGATTTAAAGCTTATAAACGGTTCAGGGGAAACTACTCAGACTGACACTTTTCACACTTATGCTTGATTCACAAAAATATTAATTCTTGTGAAAAAGGATTTTTTTCCCTTCTTGTAATCAAAATTTGAGATAAGATACCACCACAGTTGCATGTTGCTCTCATGCCTCTCAGCTGGAAAATATATTTTATGACTCTGATGTGCTCTTAATTTTTAAGTCACACTGTTAAAAACAAAACGTTTAGCACAAGAACGCCATCCTGTGTTCCTGCTCAGAGCTCAGCAAGTAAACATTTTATGTAAACTTTGTGCTGGATCACGCTTCATACGACCAAAAAAAAATCCTGAAGAGTTTTTACAACTTTCTGATTTGCATTTCAAGCCTGACATTCTCTTACTGTAAATTTTCACATTTTTTGATAATTCTGACACCACATGAGCACAGGATGGAGCTACACACCAGTTGTTTACTAAAGGTATAGTATCAAAAGTGCGGCTGTATCCCTGGCTTGCTCTCAGTGGCAGGTTCCCTGTAGGACGGTTAATGGGTTTGGACAGTGTGCAGTGCAGCATGCAGGGAGCCGGTGTCTTGCCTGGTCTTTGGCGCTCAGCAGAGCTTCCAGCTCCTCCAAAGAGCGACTCAGCTCCTCTTTGCCGCTCTGAACAGCAGTTGGACGCCCCAGCTGGGCCTCCAGCTCTGCCACCTGAAACACACACACAGGTGGGCAATCAATACACTCTTAATAATACAAATTATTAACATGGCGTGTTGTACTGAAAGTCTGACTTAACAGCTGTGCACTAAGATGTTTACATAATTGAACATGACAATGAAAATGCTTATAAAGAGCATGAATTATGTAACATAGTTTTACCATCTAACTAAAGAACAGTGCACTGAGACTTGTTACCAATTAGGGTTGCAAAATCCCAGGAATTTTTAAATAGTGAAACTTTCCATGGCAATTCTCGGAAATAAACAGGATTTAACAGGAACTGTCAGGAATTTGTTAATTGCATTTACCTGGTCATATACATTTAGAAACATTTTGTTTTTTTTATAAGCAGACATGCATGCATACATGTCTAATGCAATTTTTTAAATCAAGTTGATAACAAGAAAAAAAGAGAGAAAATTTTCAGAGACAAAATTTTCTAGGTGAAAAGAATCATTTAAACTAACAGCAACAAAATCCTGAAATGTTCCAATATTTCTGAGCTTAAACTCCTGTGGAAGTTTTTGAAAACTTTACTTAAATTTACTGGAAATTTTCCACTCCTTTGCAGCTCTAGCAGCAATACATCATTGAAATGCCATTGTTGCTTTGGTTAAAAAGCTCATTACCAGATAAGATATTTATTCAATTACTATAGCAGCTTTTTACATAGTCGTTTATTAACTTTCACTGAGTGGGGTTAAACAGGGCACTTTTTTATTTTAAGATCCTTTAAACTTTTGAAAGTGTTGGCTCTGTTATGTGGCTTAAGAGCAGGTCGCCTCTGTGAAAGCATCTTTAGCATCAGTGGACCTGAGGAACAGCAAGGATGGCAACCTATCACGGACCTCAGGGCTGAGGGGGAGGTTGATATTTTTCACAGTTTGACTGTGAGCATCAACAAGCAGACAGGAGAGTACACCAATCATATCACACATGACAAAACAGGTACAACCATAATTTACACTGAGTATGACCTGAAGCATGCTTCTTTATTGAAGCATAATACACACTGAAATAGAGCAGATGTGCAAAAAAAAACATAAAGCTCAACAGAGAAGTCTTCTAACTTGAATTTAAAGTTAATGTTTGGCCCAGAAAAAGCCTCTAAGGAGTTTACAAAGCCTGATTTGGTTTTCTTGTCTAATGTAATCCATTTAGCCTTCTCTCTAAACCTGATTAGGCCAGGTTTCATGGGAATATGCTGCATTTTAAAGTTTATCACATCTACATTGATAAACTGGAGGAACAGAAAGAAAGAAAGAAAGAAAGAAAGAAAGAAAGAAAGAAAGAAAGAAAGAAAGAAAGAAAGAAACTTACAGAAGATAATAAAACAAAAAAAGACAAAATGTGGGAAGTACAAAAAAAACAGAGATGAGAAAGTATTCTACAGAGACAGAATAATAAAGGGAAGAACTAAATGAATGAAAGTAGAAAAGAAGAAGAAAAAATGCTAGGAAAATAACAGAAAACAGAAACAAGAAGAAAACGAGGATAAACAAAATGGACATTAGAAGTAGAAAACTGAAAAGTTCCAGACAAAAGGAAGGGGGAGCAATCACAGGATCCAGAGCTCTGACAAAAAGATGGGAAAATTAAAAAAGGAAAAAAGAGAAAAAAGAATGAGGAAGATAAAAAAAAAATAAGATAAAAAGAAAGATAGAAAACCAAAAGAAAAAAGAGGGAAAAGAAAGAAAGAGAAGGTGAGTTAATTTTCATGACGGGATTGATTAATTTCAGAGATCATTTCATCTGTAATTAAAGTTATTTGTTGCTGTGCTTTGAAAATGTTTCATAAACCTGATGTGGATTTGAACAATTAGAGAACATGTGACCCCTCACCTCCTCTGTAATTTTAGAAATCAGCTGAAGTAGCATTAAAGGATGAGGGCAGCAGCGCACTGATAGAGTAACACAGTTCACTCACACAGAGGAGCACAGAAACACACTCGCATTGAATGATTCCTGCTGATGGGCATGAGAAAAGCTAGCAGAAGGGTTATTGCCCACTCATTGCTCACACACACAACACAGAGTGATACTCAGAGCTGATGGAAGTGTATTCTAACGCTTTAATTGTGGAGCACGCTGTTTTAAATGAGACAAATGAACCAAGGACATTTTTCTTGTTTGTTCTCTGCAACCTCATATTCATTGAACTGAATGCACCCCCCCAACACACACACACATTTAACTGAGATGTATTCTGTGAGAAAAAAACCCTAACATATTTCTCCCTTTCGCCTTGGGATCCTTTTTTTCTTCCAAATGCTAGAGGCATGTGACTTTTTAAAAAGAACATGAAAAACATTTTCCCAATCTGACCCATTCCATTAACGGAAAGGCCAAGGAAAGACGTTGAGTGACAGTTTAAGTAAGAAAGGGCAAACTGTTCAGCCTTTGAAGTTTGACCACGCTGTGATTTCAGTTTGTGCTTCGCTGAGTATCTGCTCAGTTATCCTTCAGGGCTTTGAAGCTCTCTGCAGCCAGAGCAACGCACCAACACCCCCATGTTAGAAGTTTAATTTCCTCTATAGACTTTATTTGCAGCAAAAGAAAAACTTTGTTTTAATTTTGCTTTGTGTACAAGTTGTATATTGAATTAAGATAATTATCTAAATGTGCATCAGTGCCAGTGTTAAGTATTCATGTTTTTTGGGATCTGCCGACATCAACAAAAAATCAAGAAGTTAATTTGTTTCTAAAAAAATTTGACAAACTTCTCAAAAACCTTTTTCCTAATAACAATTTAATGTTGAATTAATTATATTTTTGTTCTTGTATTGAGTCAGAGTTGGGTGAGTGAGTTGAAGAAAAGTTCACTTTTCCAGGAACAGAAGAGAATTCAGCTAAAAGCATTTCAACCGTTTGCCCCTCAGCTTTAAATATGTTAAAGATGAGGATGCAGGAGTCAGCTTTGTGCTGCTTAAATTTCACTCCATGGAAGACATCAGTGTTTCTAATGTAAATGTGTGTGGGGGAGAAGAGAAACCATTTCCCCTCCACCTCCTTTTACCGTCTCCTCCGCCACTTTCAGAGTGGCTCTTTTTATTTCACACACCAAGCTACATCCAAACCAAGCATGAGGGGGAAAAAAGGCTTCAGGTTGAAGGGGGGGGTCCACGTGATCCGAGAGGACTCAACCCTTTCGTTTCCTGTCTATATGTGACAGCTTCTGTCCCCAGAGGCTTTGCTTCCCTGTTTCTGAGCTTCAGACACATATGAAAAGATAGGGCTGTAAACCTCTGATGCCTTTTAAATAAATGTTCACATGAATGTTTGATCTTCTTGGACTGACAGGCACAATGGTGATTTTAAAATATACATCAATATGATTCCATAGGAGCAGTGTAGATACAGTAAATGTTTTGTTCATAATGCTGAGTGCTCCTAGCAATAAAAACATCTTCTTCCCCACCAGTTCAAACTCTGTACACATCTCTAATCATCACCCTAGTAAAAATAATAATATGATATTTATTAATCATTTCAATCAAATGGCCTTCTCAGTAGATGACTGTTGACATGCATAGAACATTGTGGGTCAATCATGTAACATTAAAAAATAAAGTGAATTTTCTAACATTTTAGTGTGACTTAGGCAACGTTAAACCTGGCTTAAACTTCCCTTTCATTCCATAGTGCAAACTCAAAACTGAAACCACCCTGAGTTAAACTGAACAAATGTCAGGTAAATAAAATTGGTCAGGAGGCAGTCCCTTTCCTCCTCTTCATTTTTGGGTTTTTTATTGAACTTAACCCATTTCCAACATCCAGTTTTGACAACTTTGTGAAACCTGACCATTAACTTTCCTTTAATTCCATAAAGCAAACTCAAGATGTAATAACTCTAACCTAAATCCAACCTGAATTGAACAAACATCAATAATACGCTGAGTTGGCATACTCGTATATCTCCAACTAAAAAGCAAAAACATTTCTTTAATTTTAAAACTCTGAGGGTTTTTTTGCCTTGTGCAAATTTATGTTTGGTTACAGAAATAAGTAGGATAGCCAGGAATAGGTAGCTAGCTAGAAGTAGCTAAATTTGTAGTTAAACTATAACTTGTGAAATTTAGAGTAAATTCCCACACAACATTATACCCTAGCCTTTATGATAGTGAGCCTATTCACTCACCAGTTAAAAGTGATTCAAGTATCATGTTTACAGATTCTTCTGCACTAAATATTTCATTTTTTCTTGAAGCAGCCATCATCATGAAAGGTGTTAAATTGCCCAAGTCACGCATTTTGCCCTCAATAGTCCAAAATTTTGCCCGAAGTCACCCTCTTTACATAGGTCATTGTCCTATAGGGCATAAGGGGCACGATCCTTTTAGCTAAAGATTTTAGCGATTTTACCAGAGATGGCCAGCATTATCAAGAGAGGATTTAAGCCAAAAACTCATTTTTATCAAAAAATGACTTAGGCCATTATTTTAATAGGGTAACAAAATGAGAGTTTGAGAACGCATAGGGGACTGTTTTTCTAAGCTGTTGTTTAACTGTTATGGTACGGCCACACCGGAACCTTATTTGTGTTGAGATTACATACAAACTCAATGCAAAGACACGTTTGGATGTTGATTTGCCCCGGACAGCGTGTTGGACGCATTTGAGGCATTGGCGCGTTTGGAGCATTGACGCCTTTACGCTGGAGTTAAAAATATTTAAGTGAGGCTGTGCCGTGGCAGCCAATCAGCAATGACATCCCCCCACAAAGTCATTGATTTCATGACGTTGGGGGGGGAACCGCCACCTACTCAGACTCCAACCCCGCTGGAAGATGGAGGAGAAAATAATCTGTGCGGTGTGTCATTATCCAGAGTTATAGGATACGACGTGTGTACTCTACAGAGACCAGAAAAAATGGAGCAGGCTTGAGTGAAAGTTGCTGAGGAGACAGGTTTTGAAGGTAAGTTCTGTAAATATTCGTTTCCATCTGGATTTGCCTGCACGGGTCATCACTGAGTCGGGCTATGTTTTCCTCAGTGGAGTTTTGTCGTAAAAGATGAAAGAGACAGAGAAGAGGGAGGAGCGGGGCAGGGGCAGAGCCAGGGAAAAGATGGAAGTTCTCTGCGGTCCTCTCTTTCCTTGACCCCTTCATTATCGCCAGGGAGACCTCCGGGAACATGGGTCGGGGGGTCGAGGATGAGATCGCAGGGAACAGCCCGGCAGGGCCAGTGGAGGTGGATTACCAGGGAGAGGCAGCAGGCCTCGATTGTGATCTCCAAGGCTTTTGCACACTCTCCTGTTGTGCTTTTAAAACCGTAGCTCATTGTTTTTCAGATGCTCTTTTGGGCTTTCCGTCTTTAAATGAGCGGGCTCTCTACTCCGCATGCACAGTGACACGCGTCAGCCCCTCAGCTTGTCAGTAAATAATCAATAGTCCAGTGTCCAGACTCCGGTATTCACGCAGCGCGTTACAGGTATGACACGCGTTTAAATTTGCGAATTCGTCCGGTGTGGCCGCGGCATTAAGAGGGGTCTCAACACTGGGGTCCGGCTGCAAACATGCTCCTTTGTGGTGGGTGTGGGTGTAACTGTTCAAAACTAATGGAAACAAAAGGATTTGCCACAGAGTCAACCGGCAGATGAGTCCGACAGATTTCCACAGGTTTATTTGATAAGATGAATGTGGTCAGACTATCCCTGGCATGAATTAATCACTGCTGTTTGGGGTTCTGTTGAATCAAAATCATGTGATGACAAAAATTCCTTTGGTCAAGACATGACTATTCATCAAAAGAAGAGGACTGAAAGAAGACAGCAATATTTTCACCAGGCAGAAGTATCTTAATATTCTTTTTCAAGTTTTCTTTTTGATTGGTTGATTTTCTGCCCTGACTCCCATCTGCCAATCCAATTAATACTATTTCCCAGGGCAACCAAAGTCTGCTTTCAATCTATCTGTCTGTAACTGCAGGCTGTCCACATCCATGAGAAGGACTGTGTGTATGCACAGTCTAAAATGTTTGATTAGACAAAGAATAGACAAAATGTGTGTGTGATATCATGTTTTAGAAATCTATTAAGGGTAAATGGCATCTTAAATTAATTTTATTTGGTGGCATTGTGTTTTAACAGAGCTATCCAGTAGCTCTATAATAGTGCTGCCTTGATGGAGGTGCAGCTGCTCTCAGCTCACTATCTTCAGCCAGCACGTGACGGAGAGCTGCAAAGTCTACACAATGTTTATCTACGGGATTAACTTTGTTCAGCGTCTGGAAATTTGGTTTGCGTCCAAATATCACAGCTGACACGAAAATCCTGAAAACTCAGAAACACAAACAAAAAAAAAACAAAGTCAAAATAAAATGATGGCTCTGGATTTAAATCAAACATCCTCAGTGTTTGAGGGAGTATTCTCAGTATGTTTGAGTGTGCTGTGTGACTGCGACTGATTCATTATGCTCAGGCAGTGGGTAGGTGTTCAGGGAAGCTTGTTGTTAGGCTGCTGCACAAAATTTTCCTTTATTATTCAGATTTTTGTTATTGTATTTTGGATTATATTTAAAGGAGAATTTCAATTTGAAAAGTGTTACACACATTCCCTCCACCTTTTCTTGCTTTTCTTTTTTTTGCCTTAAAAAAAGCAAAAGGGTTTGTACTTCTGAACCCCTGAAAAGCAAAGGTTAACACATACAACTATCTCAGTAGGACAAAAAAGACTTAAGGTCCCAATTTTTCAGTTCAACTGGGTCTGCAACAACAAGCAAAGTTGCCCTTTGACACAAAATGGCTTCTGATTTACTGAATATACGATGTGTTTGACTCTGCAAGTACCTCTTTGCCCTTCTTCTTACTTCTCGGTAAGTTAGGCATAAATTTCTTATCATCTGATGGCAGCTTTATTCTTGTAAAAACCAAGCAAGTGGTCAGAGCCAACCCAGAAACCCAGAAAATGAACCCGGAGCCGTTCTGCTGTACAGGAACGCAAATATGGCTGAAGCAGAGAGTGTGACGAGGGAGGAAAAACCAGCCAACCCCTCTCTTTCTGCTCCTATGATGATTTATCTTCCTCCTGTAACTGGGGCAGAGGGGGGTGGGGGCAGTTAGGGTGTCCTGTCCCAAAAAATTAAAAAATAAAAATCCCAACCCCCCTCAACACCCTGTTACCAGACCCTGGAGGCCTGCTCCACTTAAAGCCACCTGGTTGACTTTGCTGTAGTGTGTACGCATGTGTGTGTATGTGTGTGTAACCTTCACCTGGACCGGTAGAGATAGATGAAACCCTAACGTGGGCTAAAAATAAAGGGCCAGTCTGCTGTCACTGGTGGTAATAGCTCCATTGCAGGCCGGTTGCGGCAGCACTTAATTCTGTCGCACTGAAGAAGCCTTGTTAAGCTTGACCAAGGGCAGAATTTTCTCTCTGTGAATTAAAGATGAAATGTCTGTGTTTTGGCCCTGCGATTATCACGGGACCCTGTCAACAGAAATATCCCGAGGGTGAAAAATGCATCCCTAGTTTGGAAGAAACCAAGTACATGTGGGGATTTCAGTGTGATAGTTTTACATGTGAGAAAATATGAAGACAGCAGCATGATATATTGTTGGTAACAGAGTGGGAGAGTGACCTGAAAATGTTTCATGGAATAAAATCATACACTGTGCTTCTGCTTGGGTTCTTGATTCTATGCAATCCTGAGCACAACGTTATTCAAAGATGTGGCCTCATTTCCAACCTGAAGCATGTATCAAAACTGATTTTGTGAGTTAAAGTGAATCAATTACAATCTAAGGTGAGCCTGGATGAGAATTGACAGGCAACTCTGTTTCATACTTTTGAAAGTTTACAGAAAATAACTTCTTCAGAGCCAGTTGAGGTGCCCTAATTTAAAGACAGGGATGTGACAAAATAGTTTAGAGTGTGACTTATTTTGTAGAGATTTGCCAGAGGACAAATTTTCTCCTTTGGGAGTTGAGTAACTGACAAGAAGCGAAACATTGCATGAAAACATTCATGTCGGCATGGCGGATTAAAACAGGAGGTCTATCCCGGTTTATCAGGACAAATCAGGATATAAAAAATCATTATTGTACCATATTGACAATGCCAAAAAGGGTCAGTGTCAGAAAAACTGCAAGTTGCAGAGAACCTGCAGGTTTGAAGGTGAAAAACATGCCCTGACATGGTTTGGATGTACTAGTTGAACCACAAATAAGACCTTGAATGTTTAAACACAGTTCTGAACAGTCATTAGTCAGATAGCAGACTTTTATCACGTCCTGCGGGACAAACCATTTCAATAACAAACATGCCCAGACACCACCGTCTGTCATTGTCTGATTTCTAAATTTGCACATCATCAGTCTCAGTCTTCTACAAATTTCCACACACTGACAATATTAACAGGGATTTTATGTTAGATCCTGTCCTTCACCTGCCCTTGTGTCGCCTACCTGGTCTCTGAGGCGATCTGTCTCCTCCTGGTACTCTGCCAGCTGTTTCTTCCATTGCTCCACGCTGCTGTTGGCCTCCTGCAGTGCTGCCACCAGCTTGGCGTTGCTGTCCTGCAGGGTGAAGAGCTCAGCCTCCAGGTTGATCTCACACATGGACCTGAGGGGGAGTCACAGAAATCAACAAAAACTCTGTAGTTTCTGCTTTTGTGAAGTAGTGAGCAGGACGTGGTTCAACAGGATATTTTCCACTGCTTGCTGCAACCAAAAAAATATTAGAATGATCCAAAATAATGAGCTGAAAGACACAAAAGCACTCTGAAGAGCTAAAAATAAAGATGCCAATTATTTTTGATGAAGGCAACTTTAAAGATAAGACGGGGAGATGAAGATGGGAAACTTTTATATAATGCTGCAGCAGATGTTTGAATGGATTTCATGGAAATTTATCTTATTTAAAGTGTCAAAGAATTCATGTGTTTTAAAGTTTCCAAAGACATAAAACAAAATGAATTGGTGTAATTTCCAATGTGTTTCTTTTCATCAAGCCAATGAGGTGCAAATTACCCCCAAATTTGACAATTTCTTTTTCCCTCTCTATTTTTATCATTTAAATATTTAATACCTCCTTTATTTCTCTTTTTTCATGCACATCTCAGAAAGGGGCCCTGTAATTCAGCCCTTCATAGCTGGTACAAGGTCTTAAAAAAAAAGCACCATTTACCAGTACCTTCAAAGTGATAACAATGCCAGCAGTGTACTTCATGTGGCGCCAGTCATGTGAAGGAGAACCTTGGGTTGCTCAAAATACAAAAGGATAATTTGGATAGAGCGATTTTAAACAAATTCATGCTGCACAATTAATCCAAAAACTCTTGCTGTGACTGGCTGTAAGCAACCCATTTAATTTTTTTTATTTAATTAGGGTAAAAAAACAACAACTCCTGAATGAAGGTATTGTTTCTCTGGACAGGTTTCAGGGTTAATTCATGCAGAGGGTTAAAGGCATCGAGTGCCAGCTCTCATGTCTAAACAATGTTGTTAACTTGTAAGTCCAATAAAGCCTTTGATGCTTGTGTCCAGGACAGAGAATTTTCAGCTTGGTAATGAAATGAGAACAGTCCCTCTGTGTTTTTGGAAAAAAATAAAGTAACTGATCCGTGGTTGTACAAGCAGACTACAGAGCAGCTTCTCTCCTCAGGCTGTGGGGCTCCTAAATTCCTCCTCTGTACTTCATAAATAATAGTTTGTTTGTGTTTTCTGTTGAGGTTGTGTCTTAAAGAGACAGCAACTTGTTTTTATTCTACAGCCCCGTTTTCTAGAATGATCCATTAATGAACCTTTAACCTTCTCACCTGAGTCAGAACAGAAAAAAAAGATCTCACAAAGTGGAAAATTTCTGAAACAACAGGAGGACGTTTTATCTCCTTTAACACGCGGTGAAAGACGCATCGGGTCCAGTGAGCTGGGAAAGGTCAGTTTTCAGTGCTGATATTTAATAAAGCAGAAAGCTTGCATGTGAGCATGGAGTACAGGAAGCACAGTCTTCTCAATGACGACAAACCTAACAGCTTGGCAACCATAAAGCTACTCACCATAGCAACAAGAGCAAAAAGCCTTCATGGTCTGATGACAATCATAAAATAACACCACTGGGATAACAGGCTGAAGAGCAGAGGGGCTTGGGTTTAACATGCTTCTTGGCCTCAGAAGGAGGGATGGAGTCATCAATCATAGGCAGCATAATAATAATAATTACAAGCTCCTGCCTACACAAACAAACTCAACAGAACCAATCAGTCCACCTGTGCTGTAAAACACAGGAAGACAAGATTTAGACTCAATAGAGAAAAGGACAAGTACGCAGGTTAAAATCCAGTAGCTGCTTTGAAAATGATATTTCCTGGCTATCCAAAAACCTTTGGTGAGTGCTACCTGCTCCTCATCCTGGGACAATACCCTAATTTTTTACTCTGAACTTTTGGGATTGAAGCAGGGTTGATTCTTCTTGTAAAGCTCCTCCAGAACAGGGGAAGACATTTATTTCTTACTTTAATTCAATTTAAAAAGTTTTACATCCAAATATCCTTTTTAAACTAGTTTTTGGTCCCCTCCATCTGCTAAGCATACGATCTGAGGTTTGCTCCCCAATACTCGCATACTTGTTTATCTGGGTCTGTGTTGGTTGTAGTGTTAAGGTAGTTAAACTGAATAAAACTACAATACTTATTGTTCTGCAACTTTTCTAAACAAAAAAACCCACAATAATTGTTTATCAAATTTTAATTATAATTTAAATTTAAAACTGTAGCTTCACCTGCCAACCACTATAAAGGAAGTGGTCAATAGTTAAATGTAAGCACCATTTTGCAAGGTGAGAAATAGCTACGCTTTAAATGCTTAAAATATGTTCACTGAGGCCATTAAGTTCATCATGATAATTAGTTGTATCGACTGGTAAAAGAAAAACAGATACTGTACGGAAAGCATTTTTCAATTATTATTTGCTTTTCATCATGCTGTTATTTACAGTTCCTCCTAAGACAAATGAAGATGCTAATTCAGTAGATCATTTACCAAATGTATCTTGCTGCAAGTTATGTATGCACGCATTGTTGTCAACTAAGTACCAATCAGTAATATGTGAAAAGCAACCATGATGGCACCATGATTTCGTCCTAGTTTGGTTTAGGGTGCGATATTACTCCATATTTGTAGTCTTTTGTGGGGGGTTTTGTCAGTTATTTGGAAGCTAACAAAGGGCAACATCTGGTTTAGAAAAATAATGCCTTTAGGAAAGTGCTAAAAGTTGCTGTTCATCAAGAATCGGCTTGAGGGTGGCTGCACAAAGACTGGAAACAGTATTTAAACCAAGCCAAATAAAAAAAAATATTTTTACGGCATTTAAAAAACCCAGACAGCCTGGTTCAAAAAACGGTTTGGGTCTGGAAGGCTAATTTTGCCATCGAGTCACACTGTAAATAGGTTGGATTTTTTTTATAGCTTAGGGGTTTAGAAGCTATTAGGGTCATAAGTTTTTCCAGTCAGAGGTGCAGCTCAGCTCACGTGACTGGCAGGTATCCTATAGCTCTACGGAAGGAAGCTCTGAGGTTGCGCCATATCCAATATGGCCCCCACCAACAATTGGGCATCATTATTCTGCATCAGGAACAGACGGGTGATGAAGCAGAAACTACATCCATATTTTATAAAGTCTATCGTGGCTAATCAAAAAACCTTCCTGTTTCAGAAAGAAACTCCTCAGCGGTGTCAGCTCTGTGGATGGAGAACAGTTTGCATTGTTTGCGGAGCTGATCCTGAAAGCTGCCACTTTAAAACCAGGTCCCTGTGCCAAGCAGGTCATGTGGTGTATTTGCCAGATGGGTTTTTCAAAAGCCTGTAAACAGCTTTTAGATAATCTTAGTGTTAAGGTGAGTGATGGGCTGAAACATGAGTAAAAAGTTTATCTTGGGGATGCAGACTTTTTTTAATTGAATACCTAAATACAGTCTGGTCAAATTGGTTTCCCAAGTGTGGCTAACGTTAGCAGAGCTAGCACCAGCAGCTTTTAATCCTCCTTGCAGCTTATTGTTTACATACCTGTGCTGGTTGTACGTCACACTTTAAGTGGCTGCCAGTTTGGCTAGACACAGCCTACAGACAACTCTAACAAACTTTTCAAGATCAAAATGCTTAAAAAAATACTAACTACCTGGCTGCACCATGCAACAAGATGCCTTCTGTTGACAGTGCTTATTTACATCTGAGTAGTGAAGCATAATAGCATATGCCAACAAAATGAGACACTGCCCAGGAACCAGGGGGGCTGTGTCATAGCTAAGACCCAATATGGCCCACCAATTAATGGATTACTACCCCAGTACAGATAGTTTTTTTTGCTATTTTTTCCCATGACCTTGAGTTATTCTGATGCACAAAATGGTTCAGTAGATATCCCTCATACCAAAATAGCAGGTTAAGTATAATCTAATTATATTTTCCTCTTCTCCTCTAACAGATATGTGGTATTAGGTGGTTGGAGTAGGTTACATTTAGTGTAAACAGCTTTACAAACTGCTGTAAGCATTCTGTGCTCTGCTCATGTAACCACGCTGGAGGTTAGAGACATGAGTGTAACCTCTGCAGAAAAAAATCTTTCCCAACTCTCAGAGAGATAAAATTTCTTCTCACTACTCCTACACATGCACATCTGCTGCTCTCACTGTTTCTGGATGTTACTGTCCGTGTCTTTTTTACATGATTGTCATAGATTTATGTCAGTTTTCATGCTCTGCAAGCTCAATTTTAGTTTGAACACATCCAAAAAGCTGATAATCTGGACTACCAGCCCTCCATCTCTTTGTGTTCTCTTGTTTTATTCCTGCTTTCTGCTGTCAGATAATGTATGCTAAATTAAACAATGGCTCAGAGTGTTTGTGAAAACTAAACTAACTGACAATGCACCACATTGAAATAATAGAGTGTCTCCTTTGCATGTGAAATACGAGAAGCTGTGGAGTAGTGGGTGTTCTCTTAATTTGTGCCCCAAATTTCTTTATAAAGCAGCTCCACAAGCATCAGATAAAAGCCTCGTGATATGAACGCTGACACACAAGACTTCTTTTGCATATTTAATTCATCCCAAAATGGGCCAGTAGTATTTGCACATTTTCACTTAATGTCTGCTGCTTGACTTCAGGGAGTGGGGATCATTATGAGAATACTGTTAGACACTGAGGAGGTGGAGAGTTAAAATGACTGCTCACCCACAGATTTAGACGAGACAACTTTGTAACTGTGAATATTAAGTTTACAATTCTCTATACTCAATTTGATCTACTCATGAAGATGGCACTTTTCTTTTATCTTCTGGAGCAGCACATTTGAATAATCGGCATCATTTGTCAAGGGGCAGCTGGCGGGTATTACTGGTCCGATCATTGTGAGATTCTTGTTCAGTGGTCTAACTCTGCAGGAAAAAGCACAAGCAGCTCCCTGCAACCTTATAGAAAAGTAGAAGTGAAATAAATACTGGGTCGATGGATGGATGGAAAGAAGTACTGCACTTACAAAAAGTGAACTCCGGATGCAGTATGCATCCAACATAGACATACTTCTTCCTTCATCATGACATCGTGCCTCGACCTTTGACTCTCTTGCAGCCTGTAGCTAATCTGTGTGTGGTCTCATTGTAGCTCAGTTGATGTGATGTATCTCCTACTCTGCAGAGGATTAAGGTTCTGAAAAGACAAACTGCAAAGTGCAAGCAGATGCAAGAACTTCTATTGCTGTTAGCTATCTGCATTTGCATCAGGGTCATAGATCTCTATATCCATTTAAGAGATCTCAATACCCAACCACTTATAACAACCAATACACTATGTGTTCCTCAAGTGGTTAAAGCTTTTAAGTTCTCCTGATCTGTTTAAATAAAGAAAAGTGATATTTACCCTTCAGAGAGCATCTTTTTGACCCTCTCCTTCTCCACTGTCAGCTCCACTTCAGCACTCTTACTGCGAAACAGCTTCTCCTCTCCTGGTCCGTTGACGGTTAGCAGCGGCGGGGATTGGCGATCCTCCGACAACTCCTGAATCAACAACACAAACAGGACCAAAGCTCAGTTAGAGCACTGAAATACACTCAGACACAGCTCTGCTAATAAGGCATTGGCTTGATTATGTAGCTGCGCTTATCCATTGAAAAAGAAACCAATGAGAGGGGAAAGGTTTAAAAACAAGAACCTTTTGTTTTAAAAGTATTCAAAACTAGAGAAAATGTGTTTTTTGGGATTGTTTGGGATTACTAAAGAAATCCGGATTAACTAAAGGGCAGTTTTTCTGTTTGGAGACAAGCCCTTTTACAGAAAACTGCCCAGTTAGAAGACAGGAGGAGCAGTCCACCCAGTATCACTTGTACAGTTTTCTGCACTGCATGATTTGACTCAGGAAATGATTCCAAATGCATAAGTAATACAGCAGAGTTTACACTGATGATACAAGACAGAGCAAAATGCATAAAATTCATTACTGTGTCTACATCCAGACCTCCTCTGAGGAAAAACAAGACAAGACACAGCAGCAGGCCATGACAGAGCTCAACCTGTCAGAGTCTGATATGTCCCATCTGGGCTCCTGTAGACAGACTTCATGTAGAGAGTGCGTGGGGCCCAGCTGCCTTGCAGATCTGATTAGGCTTTGATTTAACAGGACAAAATGAAGTATTTATTCCACCCGTTCATCTGGTGTTTATATGATTAATAAATATGCATAAAGTGATGACCTGTTGTGACACGTGTCAACGGAGATGCTCTGTTCACTGTTTATCAGCCAATGGGAACAGCAGTGCAGGTTCCAGGAGGCTGAGACTCGCCCAAAGTTCAAATTCTAGCTTCAACTTCTCAATGAAAAGTACAATTATCTGTTATTTTTCATATATATGATGCATACAAAGATAACCTGGTGATAATAAAGCTGACATCCAAGCAGTGGAACTCCAGGACAAATTAGCAGCTGAATCAGCAAACGTAAGCATCCTTACTAGAAAAATGTAATCCTGTATTAAATCATTTCCAGTATATTTCAGCTATATTGGCACCAAAATCCCCAAAAAATACTTTTCCTGGGACTTCATATTTGACAGAACTCTGTCTTTTCTTTATTTAGCTAAATGAATACATTTTCAAGTCATATTTTTTAACAAGTTCTTCAAATCAAATACTAATAAATCAAGTTGTAAAAAGACATTAATCTAAAGCTCCTTTAAGGATTTTTTTGTTTGTGTCAATTTTGGCGTCCTTCTGTGGTCAAATTGATAACTCATGTCTTTAGTGATCTTCTCTTGTACATGCTGGTTATTTTTTCGACTATAGTTTTCTCCCACTGGAGGTCTAATTCTGGGGTGTATTTTCATTATTTTGATGATCTGTCATTGTTTAGCAGAGGAGAATCACATTAGCATGTATCCTGACAGCAGCCTCATTACCTAATCCAGACATTAAGTCATGCGTAAAAAGATCTGACTCCAGGTAGTTTGAAAAACTTAGTCAAATCAAAGGCTATGTCTGCAGTTTAAGATGACCTTAAGAGCAGAGCATGGAGCGAAATGACTTTGCGATATCCTGAATCGTGACACATTGTGAGAAAACCCATTCATGGTTCTCTCTTGTTAAGAGGAGACTCTGAACATGACATTACAGCATGCAGATGGCTTCATTCCTGTCTGGCACAGTGGAGTCGAACCAATCTGCTTTCAGATTTTCTTCCCTGCTGCTCAGAAATTGGTTGAAGCTTATTATCAGACACTTTCATGAACATTTTGAAGCCATGGGCTTAAAGACTGCTCAGCCTCCTTTCATAAAATGTACAGATGAATTAGGTTGAGCAGGATTCTAAACCTCTGCCTCCTCTTGTCTTCTTCTCTGTGAACGGGAACCTAAACTCGAACTTGTCAACGGCCGAGTGCCTCAGCGAAACGTCACAACCCTGCACTCAGCGTAGAGAAAGCTTATATTATTAATTTGAGGAAGCCTGGCTCTGTTCCCCTGAGGAGGATGCTTTATCATCTACAGCTCAGCAGCCTGTCCTTATGGAGGATATTGAAATAAAACACAGAGCTGTTTCATGTGGACGAGCGCTGTGTCCAGAGAGCAAAAGAAAATCAAAGCCAAGATAACGCTAGTCTGGCCCCAAAGCCAACAGATCGACTGAGCGTATCCCTGAATAATTCATACTGTGGATCATGTATAAGTCATAAATGGGATTACAAATTTACAGCAGTTTTTCAGCATGTTGTTCACTAACAGGCTGAGCGGGACACAAGAGCAGGGGCCCGCAACAACCAACTGCTAATCTGCTACAGTTCAAAGGAATTTTCTCCCTAATGAGATGCATCACTTTACTGTCTGTTCAACACTTCAACCACATCAATGTGTAGTCTCAGTTTTCACAGTTTTACTCAGGCTCATCCAGAAGAAGTAACAAAAAGCTTTATGCTTCCTTATCCGGTACATTTCAGAGTAATTTTTGCATTAAATGATAGAAAATGTGCCTGTAGCTGTGGCTAACAAAGACTGACTTTCGTTCCAGGTGCCAGCTGCACTTTGAAGCTAAAGTTGGTCTGAAATCAACTTTAATCTGACTCAAGATGAATTATTGAGCATGATAGTCCATGCAGCACGAAGAAGTGCATCTAACACGGCAGTACAATCGACAAAGAAGATGGCTGTCTTTGTGTTACTTCTTTTATTATAGGTCGATGTGTGTGTGTGTTTCAACTCACCTGGGAGAGCTGAGAGATGAAAAGTTCCCATGATGCATCATGAAAAGAGAAACAGAGAATAATGCCATTGCATCATTAATTTAGTATGTGGAGGACATTTATTTTCATCAAATATCCTAAGTCTGCCTTATGAAAGCTTTTGCATTTACACTTCGCAGCCAAGTTTCTGCACAGTTATTGATTATTTCACATGCCCGTATGAGGCCGATCAGCAGAAGGCTGCAAAAACAACTCTTAAGAAAGGATAGACAGGTTACGTTGCCAACCACACTGTTTGAATGACAGGTGATCCACATGAAGTGCAGGCTGGGAACAACACCTGACAGCTTTGCTGCAAGCTGCACAATAATTCCTTTTTCTCATCATTTGATTATCATCAACAACATGAACCAAAATTAAAAAGACGTCCATTAACATCTGCTCTATCTGCAAAATAAACAAACAGTGTACAAGATTTTAGTTGTACTGTAAAGGCGTGTGAAATCCCAATGCAGCAACTTGAGGAAATAACCTTTTGGGGTCAAGGGAGGAAGCTGGATGGAACTCTTGATACTTCAAATATTAAACTGCCTTCCTGAGAAAGCTCTCATCATGATGTTGGTCTTAAGTACATCTACGCTGTTTACTTATTTATCCACGCATGGGTCCATGTGCTCCCTGAGCCTTTATAAAGCTCCTGTTTCCACACTCATCGCTTCATTGAGACAACAAACTCGCTTTATTTATTCATCTGGCCATGCAGCAGAGGAGCCAGCCTGGGTTTCTCTTGAAACGCCTGTCCACCACAGCAAAACCTTCACACACACACACACACACACACACACACTGGCATATACTTCTTTTTAGCTGGTTTTAAAGCCAAGCCTGTGGTTTGAAATATTGATGACTGGAGTTTCTGTTTGCCTCTGTGTCTGCCTCTGCATAGAAACCCTGTATGTGAGGAGAACACAGAGGAGAAAACGCTTTAGTCAGCACGTGTAAACTAAACACAGCTGTTATCTGTCTATTCTCTGTTTTTGCATGAATTTACATTTTGTGTCCAGTTCAGTGGCTCCGTATGTTTTATTCTGACAAGTGTAATCCCTGAAGCATGTTTAATTTAATTCATGTTAGACTGCATCTTATGTACAATGAAAGAGGTGTATACCTAAACCTTAAGTTATTTATGTTCAGCTTCATCTCCTTCCTTTTTCTTCAAGCAAGATAATTTCTTCAAGAAATTTATGTAATCACAAAAGACAACAATTTGTTACTTAATTTTGAAAACCTGTGAAACAAACGCTTGCTGGTTTGGGATCTTCTAGCTTGTGCCATCTTTATAATCTTGCAGCACAAAACCATTAGCATTTAAGTCTTTCTCTCATCCTTTTAACATGATGAGTGCCATAGTGAAGAGTTAATTCCACAAAAACACTCAGAATTAAAACTCTAGCTAAGCTTAAATATAATTGGATAAATATCAATCAAGTGTTTATCGCTGTTGTACATTGCAGATCTATAACTTTCTCTGTACTGCTGTGTTTATCATTCTACTTCTTTGTCTCTCTAAACCTCACCATCTCCTCCTCCATCTTATCTCTGAGCTCTGCAAATAAGCCAGAGAGCTGAAGCTTTACTGCATGCTGATCCCCTGCTGCCTTTAGAGACAGAATATGTGCTCTGAACAGCTCGAGGCTGCACAAATTCAGCTCGGCTATACCGGAGATGCAACTGACCAAGTGAGCGTGACGCAAAACATGCTGAAATGTTGGGAGAAGAAAAACAGAAGAAGCAATCATACAGTGAAGTTTGTCTGCACCATTCTATGAAAGAAAGTGTTTTGCAAGTCTGTCATATTGTTTTGATATCATATTTAAAAAAAAATGTTTGTTTCTAATAAAAATGTGTTTCTTTTGATTTTTTTTAAAATTATGACTCAGCTGAAACATTTTGTAACTAGAAACACTTTTACTGAGCATGGAGTTTCATTGAATGTTTGTGCATCAGCTCTTTCATAACATGCATCATACTTAAATTATGTAAGGGTTTTGGATGCATTATTGTACATTTTGTTTTAGTTTTACAACAGTTGAAATCAAAGTCCTGTTTTGTACATGCTTTCCATTCCTTTTTGCACCACACCATAAACAAAATTACAAATTTCTTGTAGCCACAAACCTGATTCTGTGTCACAACAAAAGTCTCGAACCCCTAAAACTCGTACTCTTTTTATGCCCAGTCTGACAGGTGTTTGTTGATCACTTCAACCAGAACACACATCTCGGTGAAAAAGCCTTAATGGGGCTCTTAAGTGGTATTAGCCACACTGAGGCTGAAATCAATACCTGGTTGTAGCTCATGAGCACAATAAGTCTGTATACTCACACTCCATAACACCTTTGATTGGACGTTATTTCTTTACTACACAGGTTCAGACAGTCAGCAGTGCGTTGTGTTTTACAATGTGCAGCAGTGTGTGTGTGTGTGAAAATAAATGTGATAATAAACACAAAAGCAGTGCACAAAGCCTCAGTGTGCAGCTCCTGACACAAAAATCAATGAGTGCTGTGTTATCTGGAAATCTGTGCATGCTGCTTGCCTGCCTCTGACCTTGAAGTTTTATTCAGGTGCTTTTTCTGTGTGTGTGTGTGTGTGTGTGTGTGTGTGTGTGTGTGTGTGTGTGTGTGTGTGTGTGTGTGTGTGTGTGTGTGTGTGTGTGTGTGTGTGTGTGTGTGTGTGTGTGTGTGTGTGTGTTGGTTTGCCTAATTAATCAATTTCCATGTAAGCATGAGCAATTGTCCCTGTTCTCACTCTTTGTGTGAGGAGGGGGGAGTGGGTTTTTCGTTTGTCCAGAGCTGCAACCAATAGGCAAACATGTCCCCCAGTTGCCATGGTAACAGGATGTAACACCTCTACTTGCTGTTCTCTCACTGACCCTGACCTCTGACCTCTGTGTGTGCTCTTCAACTCTGCACTTCACAGTCTGTTTGTCTAATCAATGTCAAATACAGGGAGGCAGAAGCAGATTGTCTGCAGTTCTGAAGTTTGACGATTGATTTGTAAGAAGCTGACCTTTTAAGTCAGATTTTTAAGGCTTTAATACTTATTCTTCTTTTATTTATTCAATTAATTATTTATCTATTTTATTATATTTTTACTAAAGGTAGAAAAGAAACAAGTTAAAAAAAGGAAAAAACACTAGTGCTCAACCTGACCTTTGACCTCACCTTCAGGTCAGTGTCTCTGCAGCTTAGTCCTTTATTAGCACTCTGACTAGTGCCCAGGCCTTGTAAAGGAGACCTCACCTTTACATGCCGGAAAGTTTGTTGAATATTGTTCAGTTCTAGCGCTGAACTTTTGTTTCTGTTGCCCTTCTTGGTTTTGTTTTTCTGTTTTGAGTTGCTCTCCTTGCCACACTTAAGGTACCATAGGCTCTTATCAGAGTCTCTGCTGCAGTTTTCACCATGACTCTGCAGTCTCTCAGACCTGCTGAGTGCCTCTTTGTTGTGATCTGTTCTCATTGCACTGACACACACACACGCTCATACACACACACATTTCTCTGTTTTGAATCCCCGCCACTTCAACGCTCTCTTAATCCTAATACTTGGCAGAAATCACTCATACACAGAGCATAGCAGCTCCACAGCTTTCCAAAAGTCAGCATTTGATTCGGCCTCCTCCATATTTGTACAATTAAATCACAGCTATCCAAACAGGGCGTGTTCTAGTTAATGCTGTAAATGTCAGAAGACCTGCCCCAGAAAATATCGCTCTGTGTATAAGGTCAGTGCACAGCAACTTGTTGTGCAAAGAAGACAAAGTGGAGGACAAAAAGTTTCCACAGCAAGGAAGTTCCACTTCTCTGACTGATCCACAGAATTATCAGGTCCACCAAGAAATCAGCAGAGCTGGCAGGATAAAGGCTGGCCATTGTCATTTCAACAGGAGCCAGATTCCCTCAATTATAGATGATTTAGCTCTCCCCACCATCAACCCCCCCCCCCCTCTCCATCCTCCTGATCCCTCATTCTTCTTACTTTCAGTCCCAGCCATTACTATCCCTCCAAACACCTACAGCGCCAGCGTCTCTTTCTGCTTCCCCTCTCCATTTGTCATGCATGAAATCTTTTAATGGAGTTAACCAAAGGGAGAATAATGGAGCAGCCAGATGGGGATCCATCTAATCCCTTGTGACTCTGTATATGTTTAAAATAGCAACAAAAGGGAAAGAGTTCATCGGGATATTACTGCTCAACAATGTCTCTGGGGTTTTAAGGACCATCGTGTCTCCTGTAGCTTACAGGTCCACTTGCTACAACCTCAACTTGTCATCCTTTCTGATCCTGAGGCCAAAAAAACACTCAGCAAATGCTTCAAAAAGCTTTTCAGATTTTAGTCATAGGGAATTTTAAAAGTACAATAGTGTTTTTTAAAGCTTCTTTAAAGCTGACTTGAACTTGTGACCCTTGAGTCCCTAACCTAACAGACTGAGCTAATGCTGCCTTAATAAACCATTTGCAGCTTTTTAAATGTTGTTTTTCCCCCAAACTTCAAATAGAAAGCTTTCAAACACCAGTTTATTCTAAAGCTGGTTGGTCCTTGGTATCTTCAAAGAATGTCTGATTGATGATCCTTGATACCATCTGTTACAAAAGAAAGCCTCAAAAATGTGTTTATTTCGAGTGTACTTTGCTTCCCACTTGTTCTGATCTGCAGTACTTGAAGAATTGGATAAGCACACAACAACTTTCAGAAAGAAGAGCAGTGCTTTACCTCTGGAGCAGCAATGTTGAGTGCAGGGTTAGCCAGTTCAAATCTCTCCTGAGATTTCTCTCTGGCCAGACGAGCCGCCTCCTTCACTTCCTTAAACTGCTCAGCAAACTGCAGGAGAGAGAGGACAAGTCAACCTCTGCAGGGCAGGAAAACACTGAGAGCTTAAAACACCATGCCTAATCTACATAACACCGACTGGATGCTTTTTGCAGCTTCTTTTTCAGTCTTGACAGAGGATTTAGACTATTTCTCAAACAAGTGCATGAATGTCTGTTTCAAATTAAGTCTCCTGGTGCACACTGGAGAGGTTTTGTGTTTGTGTGTATGTAAAATGCAGCTGCACCAAACAGACTCTGAATGATATGTAAATGAATGTGTCCTTTTTCCATTATAATCTCTTTTCTTTCCTCCTCTCAGTTAAATGTCCCATCAGTAAAACACACACTGAAGTTTTTTGTTTGAAAGTTGCCTGAACGTGTTTGTGTGTATTTGTGTGTCAGTCACCTGTTGCAGCTGCTGCTCCGTGGAGAAGCCCAGGCCATAGACAGTGTTAGCCCGGCTGTCGGCCCACTGCCCAAACTTCTGGGAGGTTTTGGTGAACGTCATGTTGGGGGTGATGGTGCTGTTAATGATCGCCTGGGAAGTTAAAAAGAAGACGCAAAAAATTAAATTAAAAAATCAGCTCCTCCTTTTATGCTGTGTTTGATTCTGGCTTGATTCTGTATCCCAGCACATGGCTGGGCACAGAGCTCTGAGAACAGAGCTACATTGTCAGATTTAAGTAACTTTAATTTGAGAGGGCAGGACAGAGAATAGAGTAGGTAAGGGGGCAAAGAGGGGAGTGACAGGCCACAAACTGGATTCGAACCCCGGCCATCCACTCGAGGGCAAGCCTCTCAGAGCACAACATAGACCACTTCGTCTTATGCATCCCGCTGAA
This sequence comes from Halichoeres trimaculatus, assembly GCF_033239565.1. Taxonomy (NCBI): domain Eukaryota; kingdom Metazoa; phylum Chordata; class Actinopteri; order Labriformes; family Labridae; genus Halichoeres; species Halichoeres trimaculatus. The sequence goes on along the minus strand of NW_027437182.1, from coordinate 12,636,997 downwards.
TCTTAAGCACTATTTCATCTAGCAAGTACAGTGGCCCTGAGGTATAAAACGTGTGTCTTATGCCTGCAGAACAGTTACTTGGAAATCTCTGCCTTACATAGTTGATCAATTTGAGGGTGTTAGAGGGCTGTATCAGACCAAAACAGTTTAACATAAGCACGGATGCACCATTTTGGATCCTGGTATCCGGTGTTGGCCCAATCCAGCCCCTTAAAAGCCGGATAGGGCATCAGGAAAGTATTGGTCCAAATTAGAAACTAACGCTAAGCTATGAATTAGTCTACAGGGTATAAAAGTTTGCAAATGATTAGTAATTTCTGTAGGTTCTGGAGAATTGTTTTATCAAACTGCTCGTTAACTTTAAAACACTTTATGGTGTAAATAAATATCAACCTCAGTTATCCATATGTACTCATTTTTTGTTGTTGACTCAAAACTTAACCAGTCTTATCCCACAGAAGGGTATGCAGGTAATTGTTTAAACACTGATATTGGATAAGTACCTGTATCAGATGACACTCAAAACCCAGGTATCAGTATCGGTATTGGGACCAGAAAAGTTAAGTGAGGATCAGTGCATCCTTAAACTTAAGCCAAAAACAAACTAAAGCTATACACTCTGTGTTCATCATTGTGCTGTCTATGACGAGACAGCGCTTCTCGTAGACAGATGCCAGCCAGCAGGGAAATAGTGCTGCAGGGGGCTTGAGTATGGGACGGTATGGATGGCCAGCGTAACCGTGCCCCAGATCACACAACATACTTGAAATTAACATGTGAAAGCATCATTTACTTCAGGTTAAACTAAGGACCAATTAGCAACAACATGCGTTGCCCACCTTCTCTGCTTGAAGTCTATGCTGTGTTTTCTGATCATGTCACCCTGCTGCACTCTTTAGTTCCCCACATTTCTCATTATTTCCTTTTTCAGGTAAGTGTACCACCATAATATCGTATGATGACTGTAAGTGAGTCCATTTAAAATACGTTAGGGGTTTCACTCACAAGCATAAAGAGACTTTAATTCGTTGACCTTGCAAAAGCTGAAAAAGACACTCTCTCAAAGGAAAGGTGATTTTTACAAAACAAAGAATCCTCTCAGCTCTGGAACCAACAAGAAGAGAAAGATTTATTTCGGTCACCTTTAAATGCCAAATTCATTACAGCCTATGTTACAAAGTGACTTACCATTTACAGGGCAGCAGCTCATTTCAGAAACATGCATGTGTGTGTGTGTGTGTGCGTTAGCTGCTATTTTAACAATTCATTGACATTTTAATATAACAGGAAATTAATTATATAGTTTGATTACATAGCTGTGTGGAGTACTTGATTCGTTATACAGTTCTGTGGCAACAGGCTTGATCATTGTGCTGTAGCACATCGTTGCCATGATGAACACTTTGGATGCTAATCAGAGTCAGTCAGGCTAATTAACTAATCAAACCAATGCACAGAAATAAGTCTGGATAATTTGACTGTTTCTTTCTTTATATAACAAAAACCAAGAAATAAAGCACAGAAAGGGCAGTGATGAGACAAATATAAACTCAATCAGCTGCAGCACAGATTTATGTAATCATGAACCTCTTTTTTACTTCATCGTCAGTGGGAATGTTCAGTTGAACATGACACTTACAGCTATGTTAGCTTAAAGGCTATAGAGTAAACTTTAAGAATGGATGTGACTTGAGCTGTGTGTAAATAACAGTCATCATTTCTGAATCTGTGAAATCATGTTCACATTAAGAAGCAGAGGCCTACACCTACTCACTCTGATGGGGTTTCAGTGCAATAACAACTAAACATCATCCTGTAGTCTTCAGGATGTGGAGGCTCTGTGAAGGTTTAGTGGAAAGCTGTGCATGAAAAATAAAGACAAATTCCAACAACCACACCACAGAAAGAGCTAAGTGAAAGAGCTTGTTTTGCTGTGTGGTGATATGTTCACTACCTCTCAGGAGAAAGTGGCCTCATGAGGTGGATTAGTTGCCAAATGTGGAGTTCTTTGGTCTCTTCTCCAAAAGCTTCCGGTTTCAGGGAGCTGAATTGGCTCAGTTGGCTGATAACTACAAAGTGCAGCTTTCTCTATGAGTTTGGTGCTAACAAGATCTGCTGCTAGTGTTTGCAGTCCCAGGTGCCTTACTGTTGTTTGGGATGCTGCATTGCCTGTGTGTGTGTGTGTGTGTGTGTGTGTGTGTGTGTGTGTGTGTGTGTGTGTGTGTGTGTGTGTGTGTGTGTGTGTGTGTGTGTGTGTGTGTGTGTGTGTGTGTGTGTGTGTGTGTGTGTGTGTAGTCTACCAACAATTTATGAAACCTTGACAAATGCCTCCCCTGCCACCTGACGACCACAACCAAACAGAAACACCATTTATTTCCTCTTTATCTGAAGAGGAGGGGGATAAATGAAATGAAAGTCGAGGGAAATGATGTATTCACAAATAAAGAGTCTCTCCCATACTGTAATACTTACACTATAAGAAGAAAATGTTATTAAATCACTGCTGAGTACAACAAGGTCCATTTGAGGAATACAGTAGTCTTAACAATACCCCCCTGCTTTTTGTGTTGGCGTTATGTGACAAAAATACAATAATACGTTTTTTTTAAAATGGACTAACTTAAAATCAATCAAAAGTGGAGAATATTTTCTGAAACATGAAGCTCTTACAATGAATAATTTATCACTTTTGAGCATTGCACCTCATTATAATCAGAGTTGTTGCTGGTCTCTGTGAGTTATTGCGAGTTTGATGTGACAATATTAAGCACCACTGATGTACATGCATTAGGACTATTGCTGTGATTGGTTCCTACCTTTGTCCCGCCCACGCTGATGATGCGGTAGACGCTGCGGCTGGCATCGTAAAAAAAGGACACGGTGACTGCATGTTTGCTGGCCGGCAGCCAGTTTCGCTTGGTTGCCGGGTCGATCTGGAAGACATGAGCTCGAGCACTGAAGATGGGCTGCTCCCTGAAGAGATGAAGAGAGAACCATAACAAACAATGCCACATTAATTTCTTGTATCACTGATTCAGTTGGACACCACTGTAAATGACACTTATGTGAGGGCAGAGTCATTCATGAAGGTAGTATGTGAAAGAGAGGGTTTAAGTTTGCAATTGCAAACTCAGCCACTGGTTACTCATTTGTTTCTTTTGCTGTTGATAGATTAAAAATACATTCATTAGAAGTGTCATTAAATCATAATTATCTTTAAGTCCTGATTTTTAAAGTGTGATGCTGATATCTCAACAGAGAAAGCTTTTTGATATTTAAATCTTAACTTTTCCTTGTTCCTCTGTTTAGCACAGGCAGCTGACTGCTTAACTGACATCTTGCTTCAAACAAGAAGGCTAACCAAAAACTGAATTCGCAACTTGCTCTTGTAAAGTATGAAAAGAAAAGAAAAGATTCTGTTGTCGGAGTCAAAATCTCTCTTAATTCTTGTCAAGATTATTTGTGTTATTCGTAGGCGCAGAGCTGAATTGAAAGATGGACAAAATTAAACAAAACTGGTTGCATTGATGAAAACTCAGAACTATAAATGGGCATTATGTTGAGACCATTCATAAACAAATACTGGCGCTGGGAAATATGAAAATGCAAATGTAGTCAGGATGATGGTAACAAAAACTGTTCAAGTCCCTGGAGGCGTAAAGGATGAGCAGAATAAGTTTTTCATTTCAAGCTCTCAATACTTTTTTAATACATGTACTTTTTGCTTACTTCAGTCTTTGTTCAGCACTGAATAAAAAAGCTGTCTAAAGGTGGTATTTTTATTAAGCATGTGCTGATATGAGATTCTGATGGTATGATAGCCTTCGGCAAAAATATCACAGTATGACTGAATGGTGGTATTTCATTTGCAGCTGTATGATTTTTCTTATTAGGAAATACCTGGTCCTCTAAAGCAGTTTTTTTCTATCCAACACAATCCATTTCAATTAAACAGAGATAATTTGGATTATTTGTAAAAGTGTGTGTCATACACCACTATAATACGAAATTGATTCTTTTTCAAAGTAGATGCACAAAGATCTGACCCAATAATTTAGCTTCTATGTCTTTCTGATGGTCATATGACATATGACAAGTTAACTGGGTCAGTAGCCCCATCCCATCTAATTTCTGATTGGTTAGTTGGAGCAGCCTATTACTTAGAAAACGTAGTACAGTATAGTATTTCCTGGAATAAAGAAGCATTTACAATCCTTCTTGTGTGTTGTAAAATACATGTGAAGAAAAGAATGATGGGACTTTCTTTCTGATCAGAGTTAATTGGCAGAAACATATGTACCTCACATTATCATTAGCTGAACATCATTATCGTTTCACTTAGTTCCTCTTTTTGACTGCGAGTCATTGACTTTGTTTGGCTCTTTGGGGCCCCCTCTTCCACTCAGTGGACTCTGATGGGGGATCGATCTATAAATAGGGTGAAAAATAACCCCAATTTCCAAATGTGATTGTGTTCGTCAGGGACCTCAGGTCATTGATGCTCTCCAGATGTAATGAGGCTATTGGTGCAAAAAGAGCTAACCGCTAGCAGTGCAATTAGCCGTCCTTCTCTCTTTGAAGAACTTCATACTGGCTGTGGGGACTAACAAAGGCTGGGGGCGGTGGAGGCTCTCAGGACAATGGGGAACTGCTCATGCAACATTACCCAGCTAATACAGTCTGCACAATGTTATCGTATGCAATGAGCCATTCCCCATCGCAATTATTCACTGGCATTAATGAGGATAATGAGTACAGGGAGGAGGTTTGATTCTTTGTCAACGTAGGAGAAATAACCATTTATGTAGGTCAGAACCAGCTATATGAAGCATTGTTCTCTGCGGGTTTGGTGTGAATTACTGTACATTTGCATACAAACAATGGTGGTTATTGTTTCAACACAGATAACGAGAGCCACAATTCACAATGGACCACAGCAGCACAGCCAAGGAGGCTGATTAAGTCCAAGGAGAGAGCAGGTAGAGATGTAATAAATCATAATAATATGGAAATGGTTCTTTGTAGCCTGAAAACATGGAGTCAGTGGACAAAATGACATGAAGATTGCGATGTATTTGACCCCATAACACATGGTGTCTTTAGGCCAATTTCTTTAACCTTGAAAGCTAAAGGTCACATGAAAGCATAATCTTTGAATAATACTTTGTATCAATTTTTTCCTTTTTTCTCAGATTACAGGTTCTAACAATTACTTTCATGATTAACAGGCGTGATGGAGACATTTTTTCCACCACCCAAATAGATTTCTATCTCATGGTCAGTTACAGTATGTTTTTCTTTCCTGTCGTTACTAAGCGGCAACCTCTAGTCTAAAAATTGCGGAAGTGCTAAAATTTGTTGTTTTCACGGCAGAACTAAACGTATTTACTGCCTGGTACAAAAAAGGCCTCCTGTCTGAATTGCAAATTTAACTATTGGCACACACTGCTCAGCGGTCATTTTTTGTAACTAGGCAGTTTAGAGGATACTAATATTGCAAGTTCGACCAATCAGAGGCACAGCTCAGGTCATGTGACTGACAGCACCTCATAGCCGTCAATGAGAAGACTTGAAAAGCGCCACTTCCAGTGTGGCAGTGACAGCTGATTTGCTTAAAAAATCTGTTTCAGAATCACACAGGTGACGTTAGGGTGACTACGTCCATTTATTATAAAGTCTATGGTTGTTACATCTTTTCACAACAGGTATTTAAATCTCCCTCTAAAAGATTAGCTACTTCTCTAAGCTATAGCTAACCAGGCCACACACAGTATAAAGCCATTAATGGTTTTATTTACACCTGTGCTTTTACCTCCAAGAGGAGTCATAACAATCAAACTGGAGTGTTTCTTTACAGCTTAATGGAGCTGTAATTTATGCCTGCTGTTTCAGAACATTAGCAGATATTAAAGCAGCAAAAAAAGACAGTCATGTATCCTCTTAAGAGAAACTCCTCAAACACTGCATGCATTATTCCTCCTGCACTTAAAGGTAACATCTCACTGCTGTATTTGGCCTTTTTATGATGAGTTTGGTGTTATTTAGGCCTAAAGCAGCAACCTTAAATGTTCTTTGTAAAGTGTTTTTAACCTAGTTGAAAGTTGATAGTTTTATCACAGTGTTGCTAATTAAGAACTGTTGTGAGGCATCCTGGTATATCTTAAAGGCAACATAAATATATAAAAGTCATGATCTATATCATCTTCACCATATAAAAATGTGATCCATCAATGAGAGTATCATATTTTGATTCAGCAGACCACAGGAAAGTTTGTCATGGTATAGTTTTTAACTAGCATTTGTGGATTCAGCAACAAACTGTTTACGGATAGCTTTTTTTCTAGAAATTCAAGGCCATGCAGTGATTTCCACTATAGAGTCATGTCTGTATCTGATGTAGTGCAGCCCGAGAATTGCTTTCTGGCTTTGGCTTTTTTTTTAACAAAATTTCCCCAGATTCTCCAACTCTTTTATTGACATTATGTGGTGTTAACGTTATTCTGAGGTTGTTATTCAGTCTCCCTAGAGTGTCCTTTTGATACCCAGAAACTGTTACTAACCTGTGAAAGATAACCTAGTAAAATAACCTACCTGGTGTTTTTTTTAGTGCAACACAACTATTTTAGGATTTTGTTGTCCCTGTTCTGCCATTTTCTAAACGTTTTCTGTCATTTAAATTAAAATTGGCATAGTTTTTCATAAAACAACAAAGTTTTCAGTTTCAACATGTGATATAATCTTTTTTCCACTGTTCACTGATAAATTCAGGCCTTAAATGATTTGCATACCATTAAAAACTGCTTTTCCACGTTTCACAGTGTCTCATCATCAGTGGAATTTCGGCTGCATGTCACTTTAAAGTGCAGAGCAGCAAAGCCTGTGTTCAGGATGTTGTGACAAGCTTTTCAGGTAAACCTCAAAACTAATCTCCCATCAGGAGGTGAAATCCTTCTTCAAACACTGCACATGCATCAGACACCATGAAAGAATTTAATTACACTCTATGAAACTAATTAGTGGTTGTGTTACAGATGATCAGGGTTAAAGCCAATAAGCTTAAAAAACAAAAGCAAATAACATTTAAAGTCAACGTAAAGTAGCTTCTATGAGGATTTCTGTTCTATTGTATTCTGATTTTAATGAGGAAAGATGACTGAAAGCTCATCAGCTCCCGCCGTCACAGTAGATCACACAAAAATTAATGTCCCATCATTCAATGGGTTCTGCCTCGGTGTAGTTCTGTGAGAGACCGTCAAGCCAATCAGCTCAGACAGGATGCATCACATGGAGGTTTGATGATATGAGCAGATTAAAACTGGATTGAAATCCTCCTGAGGTTAGGGAGAGCAAACATGAAACAGCTTGACAGTCACAGAGGCCTGAAGGAGTGCAGTGTCTGATTCTTCACATACATCAGATGTAATTAACATGAAACGATGTGGTTCTTAATTAAATCGGGTGCTATGAGAGGAAAAACCAGCATGACTAAGGTTAAGAGACAGATATTTGTAGAGGAACTGTCAGTGTAGATCATTATTTAATGAAACTAGAAAAAGCTAAACCCAAGTTGGAGCAGATGTAGCCAGAGAAGAAGCTACTTGTGGCCTAAACCTCAACAAGATTCAATTTAGCTACTAAATCTGTAACTACTTTAACAACACAACCATTTGAAATCACTTATGATCAAACTGTTCCATTCAACATACACATTTGAGACAAGATACATCTGCTTAGCATTTCGTGTAACCAATGAGTGAACAGATATTCTTGCAGGAGCTTTATACTGATTTCTAACTTGGCACAAAGAGTAAGGAATTTGTGTCTGGTAGATTATTTCTTTGTTGCAACTTTACTTTTCGGCAAAAAAATCTTATACCACTGGTAAGTCTGTTTACATCCCTTTCAAATGGAGCCACATTTGTAAGACCCATGCATTTTCTGGGATGAGTAGCAGAGATGAGTATGTGGGTTGCGCCAATAAAAAATTAAACTAATCTTCTCTGCCAATGCCAAACAGCTTTTTCTGCAATTGACTCCTGTTCGGTATTGGTATTGTTGCTAAGCGCCGCCATGTTGTGGCTGCCTGTTACAGCAGCTCTCTCTTCCTTGTCCCTTTCTTGTGATGATGTCATCTCTTTTTCTGTCATCTCTGCATTTGAGGAGGATCATTACTTTGTATGGTTCATTTGCTGGTCGTGACACCAAACTTGTTTAGTGGCTTCAGTGATATTTTTACTATTTTTGCTACTGTGTTTGTCTCAAGATCCTACATGCAGCCATGGCCATATTGTTCACATATGAAATCAGCTGTTAGCAGCCTGTAGCATGTCAATGCTAACTGGAGCAAGGCCTGATGTCTTCCCACAAGGTGAGGAGAAGGAGGTGAGGACGACGTGCTGGTTCTCAGGTGTGAGCTAAGAAGTGAAGACATGAACCTGTCCTTCCATCCATCGTTATTGGTAGGGCTGAACGATTTTGGAAAATAATCTTATCGCATTTTTTTGGACCAATATTGCAATTGCGTGCCATATTTTGGGAGGTGTTTATCTTCTACATTATTTACTCAACACAAGCAATACACTGTTCTATAGTATGACCAACACAACAAAGAATACTGTCAACCTACGTGTTGTGATGAAATGAGATGAATTGAAGCATGAATTGATAAGAATAACACATCTTGATTTAACTATTACAATCACAGTTGAATATTGACTGATTTAACTTCAGGTCTTGTAGACGTGTAGTAAAATTATCATTAATTTCCTTAAATAAAATCAGAAAAGGAGAAAAAAAAGCACTGCAGAACGACAGGCCTGGTATGAACAATGAAATAAAAAATAAATATGAATCCTCTCTTCCATGGATCGCACACAAAATAAAGTGCAAAATTGAAAATAAGACCAAATTTCTGATTCAATCACTGAAAGAAGCCCCTCAACATGTCAAGCACACTTTTTTTTATAAAATTAAAAAGAAATACTGTGTGAATATAAATTGAAATAGTAGTTTGATAAAAATCTTGCTGATCTCTCAATAACAAAACACAAACTCAAGTAAATGCATATTAATTATTATTTTTTAAATTGCAGCCTTTGGGATTTGAAAATTTCATTGTCTTACATTGCAATGTCGGTTTAAATTCGATTAATTGTTCAGCCCTAATTATTGGGATCGTAAGAGCTATCTCCAATACAATGGACAAGCTAGCCATGCTAACCCAGCAACAGAGGGAATACCAGAAGGCAGAGTAGCATCCACAGACAGAATACAGGAGGGAAAGACTGAAGAAGCCCAGTCCTGGACCCTGTGGAGGTGGAGGCTGGCTGACTGGAGAATGATGGACAAGCTGTCGTCATCTATTTTCTTATGGACCTTTTTGCACTTTCTAACTTTTGTTTTCTTGACTGCTGCTGTGACTCCTCCTGAATTTCCCCTCCTTGGGGATAAATAAAGTATTTTCTATTCTATTCTATTGTTTGTTGGATTGGGGGCATATAACAGAGGATTTCGGAGACGGGCTGTGGGGTGGGTGTCCCAAGAAGCCAACACTAGAAGAAGACTGTTTCCTTACCCTGTCAACACTTTGAGGCCGTGGGCTGTCTCCTATAGATGAGTAGTCAAGGTTTGCTGAACAATATGGCCGACTTGCTCTTTCTGTGTATCCAAAGTTTGAGGGGCTTCTTTCATCAAATGTCTCCTGTGTTTCTATAAGTCCAGTCAGTCGGACATCAATAGTATACAGTTGTGGGGGTTCAGTGTAACAGTACAAAGATGTAAATGTAGATGCTGCCGTACAACTGTTTTTTGGATCAGTTATTTTTTTGTGCTGCTTTGCTTTGTGATCATGCAGCTCAGAGCCCCCACCTCCTGCTGTTAGCCAGAGGCCTCCATCCAGTGAGGGGGTCATCTGGATCAATCACTGTTAATCTATTCTAGGTCATACACATACATCCACCCACCCAACCCCCTACATCATATACTGTACACAATATATGCAACTCATCCATGCATTAATGCAAGAGAGACTGTTCATGTTACAGCTCAGTAAACAAAAAGGTCAAACTCACGTCATGGATGTTGAAGTGTAAACTGCTCTCACATTTTACTATCCAGATTATAAAGACATGTAAATCAAACTGGTGTCAGTGAGATTGGATCGTATGTGGAGGGTTATGAAATTTTTAGGATTGGATCTAGTGGATTATGGAAAAACTACAAAAAAAAACAGCTCAAAGATTTTCAGTCTCACAGAATTAGACCAAAGAAAACAAGATAATATTTACAACTGTGAAGCCAAATAATATTATCTCTAAAGAGTAATATTAGCTTAAATGACCAAAATGTTAAGTGTAGTTGATAACACTTGGGCTAAATTTGAGGTGTTATTAAACTAATAAGGGTTACCTGAGAAGTTTGTCTGAACAAGTTTTGTTTTGGGAAACTTTAGCTGACTGCAACAAAAAAACAACTTTTTTTCCTTAAGTAGATGAGCAAGAACATCCTCCATGGGATTTTTTTATATTAGCATTCAGGGTCAGAATGAGGAAAGAGGAAAAAACGATAGACAGGAAAAACCTGGGAGCCACAGGAGAGAAAGCTCTTCTGGGATCAGAGCCAGGCAGGCAGGCAGGCCGGCGGGGGAACATGACTGAATCCTCAAGTGTGGTTCAAACCTCTATGGGGCACAAACACTCCTCATGCCTTACTGGGACAATTTATCTCTCCTTCTGCACGTTATTGAATTCATGCAGGAGTTTGAAGCACGCGCCCGTCGACGCTGGATCATCTGATGAGTTTGACGTGAAGCCAACTGACGGATTTAAAACGACACTTTCCATCAAAGGCACTTCTGAGAGCCTGCCTCAAGAAAACCTGTATTTGATATTTTGCCATTGTCAAAAAGAGGAAGAGTAAAGCAGCAGAGTCTGAGCGGATGGCTGAGGCTTTAAGTTTTCTCTTAAGTCTGCTATCTGCCCCGCACATTCCCCAATAAAAGCTCTGCAACGACAACCAATAGAGAAGAAGGCATGTAGCCCTGAGGCCAGGAGCTACACTCAACCCTCATTAATAATTAATCACGCTGAGGCCTTCAGATGAATTTTGAGGTTATGGGTGCACATGCAGGATGATGGCTCTGACGAAATGTCAAACTGAGCCAATCAACCCTCTTTTATTTCTTCTCCTCAGCTCCTACTGAGTGTGCTGGCTCTTTATCAGCTTCACATCCAAACAGATGAAATTTTTCTCTTAAGGCCAGGAAAATATTAACACTGTGTTTAGCTGCAGCCTGTAGCAGAGGTCATAACCAGGGGCTCTTTTAAGATAGCTCCATCTGGACGAGTCAGACGTCTATGAGGGTTGAGTTTTCTGCAGGGAGGTTTTAATACACTTCCTCTGACCTGTGTGGCTCCTTTCACAGCAGTCCTTCATGTGGTTTCAAATTACTGCTCACACTACTCTGATAACAGTTGATTACCTCCTCTGGGACAGAAATGAAGATACAAACTGACAGTGATGCAGAATAGAGTATCTCAGTTCACCAATTTCAAGGTAAGTGGTTCGCATCTACATGGAACGTTTGATAATATAATCGATTTGTTCTTTTCTTGATGTCAAGATGAAAATATGGATTGGGAGTTGTGCTCATAAAGAAAACAAAATACGACAGAAAAAAAGGATTTAAAGCTCCTCTGAGGAACTTTCTGGTTGTTTTAAACTAGCACCAACTGTGGACAAGCTGTACCACAAATCTCTACCCTGGTGTCGTCCTTTACATGTTTAACTCACTGACTTCCAATGACATCTATAGGCACCAGTTATCAGGGATGTCCCAATATTACATTTTCACTTCTGATACAATACTGATACTGCAGCGTTGAGTATTGGCCGATACTGATATTAATCCGATACGATATCAGCATTACACATGCATACTTTTATTACTTATTTTGTTGTATGTCTGTCATGTTAGAAAAGGCTTGATTAAGTGATATTATTCAAACAAAGAACAGTAGTCAGCAACAGTAGATATGAGGAAAAACTGACCCATTTATTATTAACCAATGAGTAACAGAAATTTTAACATTAAACATAGGAATATACTAGTAATTCAATAAAATAAATAATAAATTAGAAGACCCAGAAAATAACCTAAATAAATCAAATAAAAACAGCAGGAGCGGAGTCTGGAGTGGACTGCTTATATCTGAGATTTTAGATGCATTCCTATACGATACCGATATATGTTTTTTTGCTGATATCGGACCGATATCCGATATCAATATGGGACATCTCTCCCAGTTACGTTTTTTATCAGAGTGGGCTGGGGGACTAAACCAGTGTACTGACCAACTGACCCCATGTAGCTGGTAGCAGTGCTCTCTTTGGATGAGAGATCAGGGTAGATTATGGGAAGAAGACGTGAGATGAATAACAAAGGCAAAACGTTGCAAGTCGAACGAGTTCAGGCAGCTCACACTCCGACAGAGTAAGTGTCGCGTTTGCAAGAACAGACAATGTTATTTCTCCTTTTTAGAACAGAAAAAAAGTGGAAACAACCTTTTTTTCTGATGAAAGAAAAGAGTCTACTCTTTCTTTTGGTAATTTTGGTGGTTGCATAGTCATGGTACAGAATATTCTGAGGGTCTTGAAAGATCGGTCAAAATGCTTTTGTACAGCTGTCAGTATGGGGCTCTCTGCTCTGAAAGCGCCTGGCAGTCCAAGAGTTAAATGTTAAAGGACTTTCTTTTTCAATTATAGTTACAGGCCCTCACTTCATCTCACAATGGTTGGGTTCAATGTGTGTTGCTAAAAAAGAAATGAACAGCATCAGTCAATACTTAGAACAAAATTGCTACAGAGCTCCAACACCAAAGAACTTAAGAAACTTTAAAGGAACCAGAAATCTATATCAAGCTCAAATCACTGAACCCTCACAGACTGTGGATGTGCAGATTCTGTGTCACAAAAACAGAAAATATTAGTTGGCTGGAAAGAGATATTTGTGTCAACAATGCGTGATAGTGTAAGACTGAATGCAGAACAAAATTTTGAGAAAGATTCATGAGACCGAAGAAAGCACAAAATAAGTTTTTTAATCAAAAGAAGAAGTCCCCTCCTGAGTTTTTTAAAATCTCTCTTTGTTCTTGTGATTTTTATGATGAGAAACGTCTGCAGACTAGAGGGAAATGTGCATGAAAGGCTCAATTTGCTCAATTTGTGTAGAGAGCTGTCAGACACTTGACAACTTCATTGCAGACCAGTCATACTTCCAACCCGCCATGCTGTGCAGAAGGCTGCCAAGCATCACAAAAACGTTTCTGCTCGGCCTTCTCTGTGCAGCTCCTCGTTTTGTCTGTTTACAATCTAATGTGTCAAAACCAGATCTGATGAGTCACTTTTATCGTCCTAAAACCCCCAAAATTGTGAAAAGATTCTTAATGGTTTCCTTTTTCAGCATGAAGTTGCAGACACACACACAAACATGCACGAGTTGTGCGGTCTGAGAGCTGTGTGTCTTTGCCCCTAGTCATCACTTTCTAATCCTCTCTCACGGTTCTCCTCATCTGTCCTCTTAACTTTAGCACCCATTCAGCCTCCTGAATCTTTGATCTGTGAAACAAGAGCTTCACCCCTCTGTCTGACCCTGCAGTGAGACCAGTCTCATTTCTTCTGTACAGGAGCACAAAACCCTCAAACTGATAGTAATGAAGCCTATAAGCTCTGCAGACTGTAAATAGCTCTGAAACTAGCTGCCAGAAACCCTGTTGGCTATACTTAAAAGTCAGTGTTCACACTTGAAGTAAGAGCAGCGAGCTAACAGGAGGGGAAGGAGGAGATGAGCCGGAGGTTCAGAGAGTTCGACTGAAGGCAAGAAAAAGGGTTTGTAAACAAATGACTGGACTTAGAGTCATCAACTGAAATGCGTCCAAGACTGCAAGATGTTTGTAAGACTGAAATTCATGTCTCGTGATTCCACCAGATGGATCATTTCACCTCCTATTGAAGAACAGCTGAAAAAGTTTCACGTGTCCACTTTAATGATTGCCAAACATCGACTTATTAGAGGGATGTTTTTTGGCATTTGTAGAAATAGATTTACAACAAAATACAGAGCTGAGTAATGCCAGTTAGCAGAGCATATGTCCTGTTTGCAGAGGTTTCACCTACACATACCCTGCTCTCCTAAAATGTCCCGTACTGACTCAAAAGAAGAGGTGGGGGAAATCTGAGTCCTGCAACACCACTGTTTTTAACTCCTACTATTTCATATCAATTTAAAACTTCCCAAAACTTATTTTTTAATGTTTACTTCTTGCCCCAACTGTCTACATCCAGGCTTTTCATGATTTCCTCTTTATCGAGCACACTCACTCATGTTTTTGTTGCTTTTGTTGCTGTTTTTTGTATGTGTGTACGTGTGTGTGATTGTGTTATCCAAGAAACATTACAGAAGACTCCTCCTGCACACTCCAACCAGATGCCCACCTCCCCCCTCACTGAAACCAAACCCTGTATTTCTGGTTGTGGTGACATGCTCGACATGCACAATCTCCAGCTGTGTGCTCCATGTGTGAAAGGGCAAGTCTGGGAAATGTCAGGACCTGATTGCCTGGAAATTGCCTGGGGATGAAGTGTGAACTGGGCTTCAGTCTGTCTGAGGCTGCTGAAGGCACAAATAAGCTTTGTTTAAACATGAAATTGTTTTCACAGAGAAATAACACAACATAATAAGATTGTATTTCTCCTTTCAGTCACCTCCTAAACAGCAGATTCTCTAACTCCCTGTGGGTAAGTCATCAATGTTTAGGAGATACCACCTGTCAAGAAATCTTCAAGTATGAACAAAAACTTCTGTCCATCCTGTCAGGCTGAAAAACTCGTGTTGACCCATAAGCCTGAAAAACAAGTCAAATTCATTTTAGATGAGAGCATCAGCTGACTGCTTCAGCAGAGCATCATTTTTCACCATCTGTGCATTTAGACAAACAACAACCGATCTCTTCTGTGTGTTTTGCAGCCTTGTGGGACTTCATTTCTCACACAGAAATGGGAGAAAATCTTAACTTCTCTTTCTGGCAGTTTCTCTCTGTTCCTCTTAAAGCATTTCTCATTTAAAGGGTCTGCTTCCTCTGACCTAAGAGACAGCGAGCAGCCTCGTGTCCACATTCCTGAGCCAGCGAAAGTGTCTGGCCCAGTACGGCAACATGACACGCTACAACCACATACCAAAATAGCACTATGAGTGGAAACCCTAGCTGCGAAACAAGTCAAACGCACGATACACAACATACGATTTTTGGACTGCTGCAATGAAGAAACAAGGGCTGTGGTTCTGAGTTTTTAGGCTCAAACTTTCACCAGCAAAACACTTGGAAAACTGCCAGAAACATGAGCTCTGGTGGCATTCAACAACGGCATGACACTTCACTTATCTGAAGGTCAGCTCCTCTTGCAGGAGTCTGAATGATGTCTTACTTACTGCAGACTCACATTGTGAAGGTGAGACTGGGAGTTTTCTGTATCCAGAATATGAAGGCCAGTTTCAGACAGAAAGAAAAAGCTGATCCTCTTCATCTCAGCCCCTCCTCCCCTCCCCAGCCAGCAGCACTGACTGCATGCCAATAAAAAGCAGGGAAATTAAGTGAACGGAAAGAGATTTAGCTAAGAAGACTGTGTATTCATGCAACTACAGATGTCTCAATAACGGCATTACAGTAACTCTTCTCCCCAGAGAGCAGCTGCTTTCTCCTTGGGCAATGGGAGGACGCAGACACTAAACAGTTTTAATGGTGTGATGCTGCAGATTAATTGATTATGTTCCTGCTGAAATCACAGACTAGACATCCTGTGCTATAAAAGGAAGCTGCAGGGGGACATTAAGACAAATTTAAACTGTAAATGAGATAATATGGGCAGCAGTATCACGGTTTCCTCACATGACTCCTCTGTAATTATGTAGAACGATGACTACAGTGACCTACCTTCCTGTAGACTTATTAAACGTTACATTTAAACCACCGTGACAAATGGTCTTAAATGGGGAGCCTGGGCCTGCAGATGATTTGCACAATGGGAAACAGATAGCTTAATGGCAAGCTGTTAAAGATGCTATGAGGAGGATCTGTTTTAACTGTACTCCCTCGCCACCTTGTGGCCCGGAGTCTCCGCACACTGTGGTATATTAGTTTTAGTGAGGCGTGTGTTTGTTTTAGAATTAAATGGAGATCGGATCGAAACAAGTTTTCTTTGTTCAAGACAACTTTTTACTGGATACACAAGCTGAGGTAACAGACTTATCAGTACAGTTACGTTGTGTTAAGGTTTGAAATGTGACATCAAGCAGACGTTATAGCAGCGGCTATATGTTAGCAATACCGACAGCCCAGTGCTCCAACATATCTATAGGCTAACGTGACAACAAGTTAACACTGTAAGTTTGTAAGTAGTTTAGTAGCATTATATTTATATTTATATTTAGTGCAGTTGGCAGTACGGTGCTCTAAAGCTGCGTTTCCACCAAGCATTTCGGGTCGGTTCAGTATGGTTTGGAACGGTTTGGTACAGTTAAGCCTGATCCCGTTTGCGTTTCCACAGCAAAACTGTGTCCTCTTGTGGTGGGCGGTGTGTAAGCCGGATGCCGGAAGCCGCAACTGGTAAACAATAGCGCGACGCTGTAGCAGTTTACCCCGCTATTAAATTCAACAAAGAAGAAAAACGCGACACAGTAAACAAAGAGCACGGATGGAAGACACGCAGCATTTCATCCTCTCTGTGATTGTCATGTAGCTCTTTGATACAAAGTGCAATCAAACTTGTGACGATTCTTTCGACCAATCAACGGTCTGCAGTGTGTTGCTCCATCTTCCGAGATCGGATCGGTTCAGTCTGGCACCCATACAAAAGGGTCCCAAAAAAGTAGGTTGGCTCATCTCGGTTTTTAGGGATCTGTCCCGGGATGAGTCAGTGGAAACACCGCAAAGAGCGCGCCGTACCGAGACTAACCGAACCGGTCTGCTTGGTGGAAACGCAGCTTTAGTCTGTAACGTGTACGTTAGTGAATCCTGGTTACGTCCTTCCAGTCATCTACCAAGCAGAGCTAACGTAACCTCACTTGTCATTTTATTGATACACTCTCAAGTTTGAACAGACCACTGCAGAATAACTGCTGACTGTGGGTTGGAATAGACATTATCACAAACAGCTTAGCCCCTGTGTTATAGAGTGATACAGCCCAAGCCCGACTAATAAGCCTTTAGCTCAGGCTGTATCACTCTCCCATTTAGCTTTTTTCTGCTCTTCTTTTCTTTTTCTGTCTGACAGTGAGGCTCCTGTGTCCACCTACACTGCAAAATTAGTCATAGAAATCTTTTTTAGTGAAGAAAAACACAGACCTTTGTGTTTTATCTCTTCTCGCTGCTAAACTTTGCCAGCCGGTGTGGTGTTGTCATAGAGACCAAGACGTAACGTAAATCAATACGGTCCTGCTCGACTCCACTGGGAAGCTAAGAAGTAGCAATTTAAAACAACCTGTAACCAGCAATATTGGTTCTGATAATTTCATTTTAAGGTGTGGATTACGGTCAGGCATAAATCTAGGAGGGAGCCTTTTTAAAGATTACTTTCAAACTCCTAACAGCCCCTTTGAAGAGAATCAAAAAAAGTTTTAAAAAATACAGCCCGGCTCTCTCTGGCATGTACCTGACGTGTATCGTTAGTGAATGCCGGTCATGTCCTACCAGCGCTCATCTACCAACTCCAACCTCACCAAGCAGAGGAAGCATAACCTGGCTCTTCATTTTACTGACAGACTCTCTGATGCATGTGGGTTGGAATAAACAGTATCACGTATGTCATAAGGTGTATTTTTGTCATAAGGGAATTTCAGTTAACGTGCTGTGAATAGATTCATGTGTGACCCAATTGAGAAATAGCATTTAGTAATAAATCAACAACAAGTTTGACATAAAAACATACCAGAAACTTATAATATACAAAATAATCCAACATTATATGGAACAGATGAGCTGCAAGAACAACTGGCTGGAGGATGATTTGATTGTAGAGACAAAAGCCAACAACAGCAGAAAGAGGAGGAGAGCATGCAGACAACATCTGCACACCACTGATAAAGATGAAGCCCCCTCTCTGTTCATCATACCTCTCAATTCACAGTACAGCAGGAAATATCACAGATACTGAGGAAAGGACGGACACTATGGATGCAGAACACTACATGGATGAGAGACGGGTGAATTTTGATCAGTGGTGAATAAATGTTTGATGAAGTAGGGATGGGCTGATTGATCCCTCAAGTATCAATAGTTCAGATCCTGATGTTGCATTCTTCAAAGCAGAGCCATGTGCATAAATAAACATGTGTGTTTGGTGAATTTCAAAAGCAAATTAATTTTGTTTTTTTTCTGGGAAAGCCACCTTGAAATGTTGCTGTGCATGTATTTATTTTGAATCAAATCTTATCAATAAATTACAAATTGACATCATAGTCCATCCTGGCTTTGAAGAAGCTTTATCTTCTGAAAGGTGTCAACAAAACAGCTTTCTGGTGCTCAATTTCAGGTGGGAGGAGATCAAAATCAAACTTGAGTTATCGCCCATCCCTGCCATGCAGATCCACAACACAGACGCTGTGTGTTTGTACCTCTCTCGGTGTACCGGGAACATTTTACAGCTCGCTGACAACTCCTCTGCAGCAGGACAAGGGGGGACAGATCACTTCAGTTACACAGTGTGAATAACGTCTCATTATAAATTACATTATAAGTGTCTCTTTCAAATATAAAAACACAAAATGGGTAAAAGTTTCCATAAAAAGTTCTCCACTTTTGTTCAATCCAAAGACCCCCCATGTGTGATTCTGACATGCAGCTCAGTTGAATTATTCTCTGCAATAAGCGCTCTTTCATACAGACGTAGTGATGAGGCAGGTGAATGGTGCATTCAAGAGGTACTTATCTACATCTAGCAATACCATATGTACATGCTGTGGCCCCTTTTCCACATATCATAAGTGTTTTCTGTAATCGTACTACTATACCAGAAAAATAAAGAAACTATAGCAGGCTGTACACTTGTATGTCTAGAAAAATCAATCTATCAAACTACATTTTCTGTTTGTAAAGGAACAGTACAGGTCATATAACTTTGATAAGTGCTTTTAGATTAGCAGCACACGGCATGGGAGCACTTGTGTATAACACTCAATTTGTTTACAGACCTGGAGGGGTCGTTTATCAGGACTGACTTCTGTCAAGAGGGCACAAGAGACGTCTCCTATCAGGCCTCAAGCAGCAACACGTCTGAGTGTTGGTGTTTATTCTACGTCTACAATCCAGGCCTGTTTATTGAAACTCCTTGGAGACGGGACATTTGATTCTGCTGGAAAATAGAGCTTGAATTTGGAGGACAAATGATTTAGTGTTGCAAAAATTCACTGACTGGTACCCTTGTCAATGTAAAATATCAAAATATGGGGTGTATTAGAAGCTGATACATAATTTTTGAATCAGAGTCTATTTGCTTATAATTATAATCATTGATATCATTATTGTTATTATTATCATCATTATTAGCAGGATTACATATTAGTGTGGTTCTTATTTGAGTTTCTGAGTCATTAAACTCCACTGGTTTAACTAGTCACTACAGAGAGATGATAAACAGTAAAGTTAAGTTAAGTTTTAATCTGATTAAAACTATGCCCTGGTTATATATATTCATCAAAGAAAATCCATAAGACAGCCATCCAGCTGTTTTTGTGTTACAGTGAACAGCACAGCAGACCCACTCTCACTGCAGATGTCACCCAGCAGGTTTCCACTGTTGCTGTTGTGCTTCTGACTTCACTTGAAACGAAACAATCAACTTCACGTCAATGACTCTCTGACCTTATTACTGCAATGAGATATTCTCTGAAACCACTGGCACTTTTTTATCCTCATTAAAACTACCTGGTACAGACTGAAGCTAAGCTCAGTGGACAGCGGGCATATACAGGTGTCTCAAAGACCCATACTTTGGAGACCTGGTGTTACATTGCAGATCATCTGACTTAATATTGTTCAGTGTGAGATAATTACAGGGCTTAGTGGGCTGGATACATTTGCAACGTCATTACATGTGACATTTCCCAAGTAGACTCTTGCTGTTCTGTTCTCATGTGCTGTCCACATTGTTGACTAATTGAGTTCTCACTCCTGGTGATAAAGTGTAACTTTATAAGTTGAAGGGGGCCGCCTGAGTGCACCAATCGTTTATGTGTGAGGGGAGTTGCAGGTTCAGCCTTGACTTGAGCTTTGTGGATCCAGCAGCTCGTGTGCTGTGCTGCTGTAAGAAATCAGCATGGTCTGAATGAATCCAAGACCACTGTGGTCATAACTCAATAAGTAGTCTGTGTAAAATTACTGTAAAACGACACTTTAACAGGACTTTGCCAACAATATTTGCATTGAAGCATCTTTCAGCTGACAGTGGCATGTTGTGTGAAATGTCAAATCACATAATTTAAATAGGGAATAGAACTGGTACAACCCTAACAGTTGAGGAGTCAGGTCTTAGGCGCAGGGTTAAGGTTAGGTCGCCCACACAGAAAATTTTATAACATATAGGACAGCCTAAGGGAGCACTGGAGCCAACTTGAAGCTGTTTTATCAAAAATTCATTGGCAAAGGCACCAACTGGAGCACATCGTGATTATTTTTTAACAAGAAAGGCACCCAAATATGCACTTTGACTAGTTTTTCTAAAAAGGAAGGGCACCCATAAATGTTTTCTTTTTTTTCATGTTTTTTTCATTTGAGAAAGCACCTTGTGATCTGAATTAAAGGTGGCACCTTAACTGAGTTTTCCAAAAAGGGATAGATCTGTGGGGACCACAAGTCCCCCAAGTCCACCACAAACCTAATTCAAATAACAGAAGGCTTCTTGAGATGCTCTAACCTTGTTCTCAGTTAGTCATTTGAGTGGCATCTCAATTAAAGTGTCGCGAGACCGGCCCTGAAACAGACAGCATCGACTCTGATAATACAGGGAGGGTTCAGGTGTGTTGGAAACAAGCTGAGAGCTTGCATGAATAATTCAACACACACACACACACACACACACACACACACACACACACACACACACACACACACACACACACACACACACACACACACACCGCAGCAGCAGCAGCAGCAGCGAGTGTGTGGCTACCTGGATGACTAACTTAGAAAAAAAAACTAAGTGTCATTTGCCATTTTCGAAATTCTCAAGGGCCTGAGAGTATCCGGACCCCAAATCTTCGCACCGAATGTTTCCACAAATCAAGTCGCTCAAGTTCGCTTTTTAAGCATTTCGCTTTCTGAACCAACACTTCACTATAACACAAAAGAGCTAGCTTTACATCTCAGACACAGATATCTAACTTACCCCATGCTCCGAGGATCTGGATGCTGATGCTGATTTCCACTCACAACTCCACTTTAAGTCCTTTTTCACCCTCGCTTTCTAAACTCACTTGCTTCTTCCCCGAAATCCTGGACGTTTCAAGTTACATTTCGAAAAAAAACCCACAGAGAAATCACTTCCGACTCCAGATTCCAGCCGTTCCCCCTCCAACACTACTCCTCTCTTTCCAAGTCAGTTGTTGTACTCCAGGCTTCGTGCCTTCCTTTGTCCGCGGGTTTCCACTGCGAGCAACACCGCAGAACCGTCGTCCCCGTGCGTAATTACGCGCCGTGCACAGTTTACTTAGCTTCGCTGGCCAGGAACACCAAGGAGTGTCGATGAGAGTCAAGCGGCAGAGTTCTTTGGGCTCAAACCTCTTCCAGGACTTGTGCTGTGCTCCGCTGCTACCTCTGTTCCAGATCACACTGGGACCTCATTCAGCTCTCTCAGCGGGACCGTGGAGCCTCTTCAGCGCCATCTGATGGCTTCGATGACAGTGACAAACCCCGCCGCCCCTCCTCTCTTCTCATCCTCACCTACTTTGCACTTAAATGTCAAAAAGTGAAATTTAATATGAGGAAATGGCCTGCAGCCTGCCTTAGAAGCGTATTTGTGAAGTGCAGCGTAATAAAAGCTTGAAGCAGCTGACGTTATTAGCAGAAGCCAAATGGCTGTTTACAATAAGCTTCAGTAAATACTCAGATGTCCAACACTGCTCTTGATCCCTCATAATATCAGATAGCATTTGGCTTAAAGCCGTTTGAATCAAGCTATATAATAATCTCTTCAGAACAGTAATGGACAGGATCAAATGTTGTGGAAGTGGGACAGGAATAAAGACAGGAAATCTGATTAAATGGAAACACAATATAGCACAGTAAATTCACTCACACCACATTAACATGAAGACCCAGTAGGAATATTATGCATTGATACAATATTCATAAGATCCTTCTTTTCAAAACCATGATTATGTCATCCAGTGGCTGTGTTCATCCAGCTGGAAACCACATTATGCTGGGAACACTAGACTCAAGTAAGCCTGATTTGTACTGAATCAACACCACACACAAAGTATCAAACCAAATCTTCAACAGGAGGAACACGCTCACAACCAAAGTGACAAAAGTGGAGGGTTTATGCAGTCAGGGAGATTTCCTGTTAATGAAATGGAAAAATTCTGGCCAGAAATCCTGAAGACCTTGTCTTGTCCTTTAAATAAGACTAATTTGAGACATTTAAAAATAAACCCACTCCCCTTTTTTTAAAGGTCTTCATATTTGATTTGTTTTTGAATGGTTTTGAGAAAGGCAACAATTCAAGGCAACTTTTCATTTGAAAGATGATAAATAGGAAACAACACAGTAAGAATAATTAGAATATCAAGTGTTTGTTTTTATATGTTTAAAAAGTGTCGCCACTGCTGACAGTTTTGAAGATCTGCTCTTCATTTCATTAATTCCCAATTACCCTGGTTTTGAGTCTTTCCTAAATCTAAAATAAACCTCTCTCATTTGTGTGGATATTGGCTGAAGATGAGAGGGCGTAGCATCAAATGTAGTGGAAGAGCGATGGGAGCAGCTCTGTGCACAAACCGTGCTGCTCAGTGGACTGTTACTGCTCTGCAGCTGACTGCTCAGCTGTGCTGCAGGGAGACAACAGGGCGCAGCAGATCTCTGCCTCACATGCAAACAACCTTCGTGTTCGTTTAGGGAGACACCGCTCAACCAGGCCCAGGCAGTTTGCAGAACAGCAGGACAGAGTGGACAAGATTGGGCTGAACCTCCAGGCCTCTGCCTTTAACACACACATACACCATTAATCACCTCTGGCAGCCCCGTGTGCACACACAGATGGGACATGTTGTTGAGGATTACTCTCCCTCTGTGTTGACTCAAACTCTTTTTTACACCCCTTGCTGCAGGTTTAGAAGTGCCTGAAAAAAAAAAAAGTTATCAACAAATCTTCTGTATAAGATCCAAATGTTGACAATTTGAATGAAGTTTTATTGACCATATTCACACAGCACACATTTTCCTCAGGGTTTGAAACTCTAATGCTGGACTGGTATCAAACTGGTGCTGCTTAAGCTCACAGTTTCAAGCAACTTTTCAGATAAACTACTCTCTTTGTTGGATTCTTCAGGGACTGAAATGTTTGGAAACCCCAAAAATGTTTGTCAATCTCAACAACAACATCATAAGTCATTACAGGCAGATAACAGCTAAATTAACCCTTTGGCTGCTTACTTTAGCTCAAAATAACTTCCTACATAACTCATAACATGTTTCTCGAAAGTTCTGACAAAGTATAAATAAAAAAGACACAAACATCATCACTCTTTGAATGTTTTTATTCTTCTTTGAGAGGTTTATAGCTCCCCATCAACCCTCCTGACTCTTGAATGTCAGGCCAGCACATAAAGATCCTCGACTCTGAGATGTTACTTCAGGTCCAATTATTCCAGCTCAGTGAGAGGAACAAGTCAGAGCGATCAGCAGGAGGAGCACAGAGAGCCAGTAAGGAGTGAAAAAGGTGAAAGACTGGAGTTAAAATCCTTTTAGAGGAGCTGCAGGGTGGGTAACTCAGTAAACTCTCCTCTGAACATTAGCCTCCTCCGATAATTACTGAGTAAAGATCACTGACATTTTCAGGCTAATAAAGACATGGATCAGGGGAAATAAAAAGAGCGTGGCAGGAATGAACATCCAGACAGAAGTTAAGTCAAGATAAGAATAAATCTGAATTTTATGGTATACTTAGCATTTCTATGGCTTGTTGTTAAAACTTAATTCCTCTATTTCTCTGAGATGCATTGAGCTTCTAACTGGGCAGATTTTCTGTATTGAATCCCCAATTAACAGTTCTGCAAATATTTTTGGGTAAATGTCACAAATATCAACATTTCCTCACTCCACTAACCATGAAACACCAAGTGATGGTCAGGCCTACACAAACATGTGTGCATGTTATCCACATCTATCAGTCAGGAGGCTGGGAGCAGGTGATAAGCTTCAGAGCTCACCACTAGAGATCAGGTGTGTAACCATCTTTAGTGACCTATGGGTCATTTTGACGTTACAAGGGGTGTTCAGTTTGGGGCCAAAGGTCATTTTTGGTGCAGGTGGGTTAATCCAGTTATGTACAAGGTTAAGACATAGATCATGGAATATTATGAAATTGTCAATAGTAGACTTAAGATTATTTCCAAGTAAAATGTTCATGGTCACTTTTAACAAGGGGCATAAATCAGTGTTACTTTATGTGAGTGTATAACAATATAAAATTGTGATAAAAAAAAGATGTCAACAAATGTCATAACTTATATAAAGTATATCATGTTTCATTTGATTATTTTTATCTTCAAAAAATAAAATCTAGAAGTTACATTTTAAATTTTTTGAAACTCAAATTCAATATGTAATGTTCAGATCATTAAGGCATACAGGCCACAAATTACAGATGGGTCAGACTTGTAGTGATGGCAGTAAACTTGATAAAAACAAATCTAACACAAGTAGTGATAATTTATGTACAGTTTTCATGATGAGTCTTAACGGAACTCAAAACTGTTTAACATGAAATAAACACAACGTGAGAGTAAATCATAACATTATGATTTAAGATATACCTTATCTGATGACTTTTGAATGGAGCATTCATCCACCAATTTGACAATATTTCTAAATTCGTAGGTTTATTTCTATTCGTTTTTATTGGCTTAATGCATAGGCCTAGAGCTGAGACGTTAGTAGAAAAGAGCAGCGACATGCAGGAAGATAACATTTTAACTGATCATTTCTGTAGTTTAATCGTTTTATTATTATTATTATTATTATTATTATTATTATTTTTTTTTTTTTTTTTTTTTTTTTTTGTGAAGGACCAGCAGAGGGCAATGTCGCCCGGTCTGTGCGTTTGTTCTGCCGCAAATACAAGAAGATGAAGAATGCACAATGACTACGTCATCACACCGCGACACATGATCATGTGCACGAGGATGTTTTACTCCACACTTACATAAAGTGATTCAGTATTTATTTTGGAATATAACGTTTAAAGATACTGACATCCGTTCTCAGGGATCCAGATCAACCAGAAATGGCCGAGTTCTCGTCGCTCGGTCTCTCGGACTGGCTGGTTAAACAGTGTAAACAGCTGGGCATCAACAAACCCACTCCTGTTCAGGAAAACTGCATGCCTGCTATACTGCAAGGTAAACCAAATTTAGTCTCAAGATTCGGATAAAATCACGCCCCGTGGTTTTTCCTGTCATTTACATCATCTTTTTGATTGTTTGCTGTAAATAGTTTGTTTCCAGACTCCTGTATTTTTTAGGAAAAAAAAAGATGCAGAGTTTATCCTGTAGTTCGGTTGTTTTCAAAAAAGGTGTGTTTATTATGTCACCTTTTAATTTCACGTTCATGTATGTGTGGGCAAAAGTTACTCAAGAATTAGTCTACATATCACTGTACACTTCGATAAAGTAACTACCCTCTTCCAACTTACTGCCCTTATTTTATTTATTGTAGTTTTACGTAACAACAGTTTGTTGTTAGGCTGTAAAAATGTTCAATGTTGGTACTGACTGAGCTTCTGTGTATTATGTTTGCAGACAAGCAAAAAAAAAAAAAAAACAGAGACTATGAATTTGTTTTCTGAGGAAGTTTTTCACTTGTTAATTGTTAATAAAAAGTGAATAACTCTTGTGAAATCCCCTCTTTTCTTTAAGGTCGGGACTGTATGGGCTGTGCCAAGACTGGAAGTGGGAAGACAGCAGCATTTGTGCTCCCAGTGCTTCAGAAACTGTCAGAGGACCCTTATGGCATCTTCTGCTTGGTGCTCACCCCGACTAGGTTTGTACTGTGTCCATGTAGAAAACCTGCTGCATTAAAAGCTATGTTAATAAAAAAAAAGATGCACATTAAACACTTAAAGAAGTTCAGAGAAACCAGTAAAGCCAGTGTGCATTGTTACCTATACTAATACAGACATGTAACTCAGCAAGACAATACGAGACAAAATTTTCATGTAGATGCAAAGAATCCTTTCATACTTAAGTTGTTAATACCACTTGTGTTAACATGAATAGTAACAGGAAGAACTGTCTCATAACGCATCATGCTGGATGTGTGATGTCATACAGGGAGCTGGCCTATCAGATTGCAGAGCAGTTTCGAGTCCTTGGGAAGCCTCTTGGTTTGAAAGACTGCATCATTGTCGGTGGAATGGGTAAATCAATTCACATCCCTACAGCTTTCCCCTCTGTTTATTTTGCTGGCAGCTGTTAATGTTTAAGCTATGTAGTAAACATTTCAGTGTGTCTCTACAGAACAGATACTGTATATTTGTGCTGACAGTGTTGTGTTTCTTGCAGACATGGTGGCTCAGGCTGTGGAGCTCTCCAACCAGCCACATGTTGTTGTAGCGACGCCTGGACGACTGGCTGATCACATCCGCAGCTCAAACACCTTCAGCATGAGTAGGATCCAGTTTCTGGTGAGTTCAGGAGACCACAAAGTGAGACTTTGACCAGGTTTTAAAAACTGGGGGTTTTCATAACAATCAATCAGTGACAGAATTAACTGAACAGAATCCAATGTGTGCAACATACCACTTTATTCTGGTTATCCATGGCACAGACAGTCTGGCTTTTACTGTTATTGAGCAGGACATTTTTCCTACTTGTTTGAGTCTCAGATTGATATACAGTTACATGTTTTACTTTTTTGAAACAGCCATTGATTACACATTTTCTTGTTTTGTAGGGTTTTCGTAGCTCCTTGAAATCACTGAATAACCATAACAGATTGTTACTGTAAATTTCAATGCCAGTAGTTATCTTTTAAATTTGAAAGTTGAAACATCATTTTTTTTATCAAGGCCTCTTGAAACTGCAGAACCAACCCCCTGCTTTTGGAACATTACTCTTAGAAGTTTCTAAGACTGACTAAGTTTGTCTGATCTTGCCTTTGTTTCAGATCATGGATGAGGCAGACCGTCTGCTGGAGCAGGGCTGCACTGACTTCACCAAAGATCTGGAGACGATCCTGGGGATTTTACCAGCTAAGAGACAAACTCTTCTGTTCAGTGCCACACTGACTGACACCCTGCAGGAGCTGAAGAGCATCGCAATGAATGAGCCTCACTTCTGGGAGAGCAAGTCAGAGTGTGTAAAACTGAAGCTGTGTGAAAACTGTGTTCAGTCAGTAAAGGAGAAGGTTTTAAGTCCAGATGATCTGTGCAGAGATTTCTATGTGCACTGCCCTGTTCACTGTATTTTTTTGTATGGACAGTGTTATTTTAGGTCCTCTAACCAAAAGAAATCTGTTTAACTGAAATATGGGCACAATGTACTGAAGCACATGAGGAGAAAATCTTGCGAGCTATGTTAAGCAAGTGATGCAGTGAAGTTCAGTTTGCATGTAATCTCATCTCTCCCACAAATGCATTTGATGTGAGTGGGAGTTGTGCAAATTGTAGCTGCAGACATACTTTTGGGTGGCTAAATGAGCATTCTGCTTGATTTACTCTTGGTTCGACTATATTCAAAGCCTAGGGAGCCACTGCAAACCATTCAAGTGTATTTCAAAGAGAGCTGGTCTGAAAGAGTTTGTGCAGAAGCTCAAAAATATAGAATTAAAAAAAATAAAATTTAATGTAGAGGGACCTTTTTTTGCATTGGTTGACATAATTTTGATACTTAAGTCAACTGTCAAAGGAAATCACACTTTTAGAGTTGAAACTACTCCTTTTAAATGTCCCCTAACATTGTTTTGATCAGTCTTCTTGACATTTTAAATTTATTTTGATTTTAATCTAAAGGGGAGAAGTGCAAAGTCTGAAACTTATTCTTCCAAAGGATAAGTAATAATTGAGAAGGCCAGCTAAGAGTTGATTAAGATCTAACTTTTGACGGCTGACAACTCTGAAAGACATGGTTAACTGAGATTAGAGGAATTAGTTGCTGTCCTGTCTTCTAAACCCTGACCTCTCCATGTCTGCGTGAACTCTGAAGTATATCCTCATTTTAATATTTAACACTATTACAGGACAAGAACAGTAGAGGAGCTGGATCAGAGGTTCATCCTCACTCCGGAGAAGGTAAAGGACGCCTATCTAGTCCACCTGATACAGAAATTTACGGACGAGCACGACGACTGGTCCATCATCATCTTCACCAAAACGTGCAAGTACGAAACCCAGTCAGAAGTCTTTAAAATATCAAAAAAACGCACTCTGTAATCTTTTAGCAAAACAAAGTAAATAAACAAAAGACTTAGAAGCTGAAGGGTGGGATATTTATTTTTGTCTTTGGAACATAGACCTGAAAGTAAGTTGGTTGCAAAAAGCATGAACACCCTTTTTCTATAATTCCTCTCACAGGGACTGCCAGATTCTCACCATGATGCTGCGCGAATTTGACTTCCCAACTATCTCCCTGCACTCGATGATGAAACAGGTAAGACTGATGCTGCTGCAGAATTCATTCTGCCTCAGCACATTTCACTAACACAAGCCTGCCAAAGGATCGACTTACTAGGGTCATAGAATTACAGCCAAGGGGGGAGTCTGTCAGAAAATGGTTCTTCTAGTTTGCACTCAGGATGTGTTTTTTTTTTTTTTTTTTTGCTTTTGGGGGAGAAATGTGAGAAAATGGTGACGTGGTCCTAATGAAGAGTCTTAAACGCTTCTAAAGAAGTTCGTGTTGGATTTTGAATTGTTTGTCTTATTCACAACACAAATAAACGTATAGGGAGACGAAGGCCTTTGTGGTAATGTAGAAACAGACAGTGAAGGATTAGGATGGATTATAGCAGATGAGCAAGCCTGCAGACTGAACAGCTTTTTATCTCCTCCAGAGAGAACGCTTTGCAAACCTCGCCAAGTTCAAGGCCAGTGTCTTCAAAATCCTGATTGCAACAGACGTAGCTTCACGGTAAGAAGTTTGGCTTCTTTCTCGGCACATTGATTGTTTTTAAACTTGAAAACTTTAGTCCTGAACAGAGGTAATCATCTGTCAGTCTTCTCTAAAAATGTCACTCAGAGTTTCTTTAACTAGACTAGCTCAAACATCTGTGCTCTCCCTTCTGCTTCTAGAGGTTTGGATATTCCAACAGTTCAGGTCGTTATCAACCACAACACCCCTGGGCTTCCCAAGACCTACATCCACAGAGTGGGAAGAACAGCAAGAGCAGGTAACATTTAATGATACTTTAGTATTACCCGCATGATCTGCTCCTGGTTGTTATGTTAGTACAGCAAAGATATAACGATGTTTTCCTCCTACAGGAAGGAATGGCGTGTCCGTCACACTGGTGACTCAGTACGATATTCACTTGGTCCAGGCTATTGAAGCACAAATTCGTAAGTTTCATGGATCTGTAAAGTTGGTTAAAATGTAATTCAACCAATGTTTGTCTTTCTCTTAGAGTTCAGCTCAGTTATGTGACCTGTAAAGTCATAACTGCTGTTGTGCAATGTTGACATGTTCGTTCTCAATACTTTAAGTACTATGGCCAAATATTTGCTTTACTGACTGGTTCTTCTGAGGGAAAGATCTCTTGTAATTTGAAAGCTTTGCAGACTAAATGTTAAAGGCATTATTGAAAAGATTAACACAGTAATTCAAACTCTAAATTCAGCCGCTAACCAAGAGTCTATGAGCTGTAGAAACTCCTTCAGTATAGGAACAGGCGTGGTCCAACCCCTCAATAATGTGTGTTTTGTGTTTTCACAGAGACGAAGCTGGAGGAGTATCCTGTGCAAGAGAAGGAAGTCCTGAAGATCCTCACACAGGTCAACGTGACCAGACGGCAGTGTGAAATAGTAGGTTACCTGTTTTTTATGCATATTCAGGTGTTTCGCTTCCATCTTTGTAGCTCAGTGAACACCAAACACTGAATACGTCCAATGCAACAAGATAAAAAATGTGTTTTCATGCTGGATTCACCCACTAATATACCTGAATAGTTATATTTTCTTCTCTGCTCACTGTTTGAGACTGTATATCATTTTGTGTTTCCCTCCTAAAATGACTCCTCTGCTCTACAGAAACTGGAGGCAACAGATTTCGATGAGAAAAAGGAAATCAATAAAAGGAAACAGCTGATCTTGGAGGGGAAGGTACGTTCCTTCAGGTGGTGGTAGCAGTACTAACCATAGTGGTTTAGATCTGTGAAAATCGGAGGATCTTAAGCTTGTAAATGGCTGAATAAAGCATTTATTGACTTCAAAATTAATTCTATTTCCTCTTTGTTGAAGATTACATCTTTATGTTACCCCAAATGTCCAGAGAGTAAAGCATAACCTGATCAGCATTAAGGCCCATATTAGAGGCTGGAATCTGATTACATGAACTATGTCGTTTGCAAAGACTTAATAACTTGACCAAGTAAAGTATCAACTTTGAAGAAAATTCTCTGCAAAGAAGCATGCAATGAGTCAGGGAGCTGCTTTTGAACCCAGTCAACGTCTTGATTTGTGATCCAACTGTTATTCCAGGATCCAGACCTGGAGGCGAAGAGGAAAGCTGAGTTGGAGAAGATCAAAAGTAAGAAGAAGTTGTTCAAACAGAAAATCCAAGAGAGCATTCAGAAACAGAAACATGGACAGCTGAAAAAGAAACCGATGAAGAGGAAGCAGATGAAGAAGGAAAAGGCACAGGCAACTTCATGACGACTGTAGTGACAAATGTAAATACGATGGATTTCTTAACTGTACAGTATCTGTAAAATTTTCACTTCTTGAGCGAGTGCAAATAAAACACAAGCTATCAAATTGAAAGCCTTTATTGATTCAGTTTGACAAGAAACAACCATGTTGTGATGCAACTTCACTGAAAATAAGACAACTTCAAATTATTTACATCACATTAAGCTCTGTGATTAATTTCAATTGTCTTTTAACGTTTAGAATCAAGGGTTTAACAACTAATATACAGCTGAATCAATGATCACTGCTCATGTTGCAACTCATCGTGGCTCAGAAATGGAGAAAAACACCACAGCAATAGTAAAACGGCAGCAGGGTTTTAAAGCTATAACATATCAAGACTTCAGTGGAAGAGGTGACATTTTTACATGATGTTGACCAAATGTCTAGATCCAAGTCAATGTAACATGGCCACATGTACTTGCAACATGATTGTCACATGACTGCTGAAACAAGAGGGATAGAAAGGACAGTGAAGTACATTCTTACTGTGATCAGAAAGTTTCTTCTCTGGAAGAGTTAAAAAAAGGGAGCACACTCCCTCAGAGAGCTCAAGGAGAAGATTCAAAACTAACGGAAAAAGAAAAAGTTTCAGCCTCATTCCTGTAGTCAGTCAGTTGCTACAAAAACACACTTAAGTAAATCCACACAAAATGGCTAAATAACTAAACAAAAGTAACACACCAAGCAGCATTCTGACAGAAGCAATGTTTGGATCAACTCAAGATTCACAAAGATCAGAACGAGGAGGCTGAAGAATCACGTTAATCTCTGAAGGAACTCTACATGAAATACAGAACGCTGGCTTAACAGCTTTGCACAAATCAAAAGTCCACAAAAGGAAAAAGAAACTCTACCAGCCCGTTTGTTTTCCTCCACAGAGAAGGAAGGTGGCTTTTGTCATCCGCCCGTCCTTTGAGAAACAATCCAGCTGCTCGCCTCAGCGACCTCACTGTGACCTGGCCTGATTTTGATTTAAAAAAACAAAACAAAACACAAAAGTACTGTTCTGTAGGTTTGTTGAGCCCTCTGGTGTGTGGAAGGTTTTATAAATGCTGGTAGTTTGATTTGAACTACATTCATGCTTGTGCTGCAGCTGTTTATCTGAAGGTGATTGGTTATAGGCACTGATTCAGGTTTCTCCGTCACTCTTCTTATCTGCTCACCATCATCTGAACTATTCTGATGGCTTCTCTACCAAAATCAACTGGGTGGAAAAAAAAAGTGTCTAAGTAACTGAATCCACACAAAGACGAAGATATTTAAATCATTGAGTTAGGTTGTAATTTTCAACCAATTTCTTTTTTTCTGCCCTGATCATTTCAAAGTTTGTGTGGCCAGGCAGTTTGACTATCAGTTATATTTTCTAATGTTGATTCAAAGGCTGTGTGAAACTTTCACTTTCACCTACATTTCTGTGTGGTTATCTGATGGAATTGAACCATCCACCACATTACACTTGAATTTTCTTTATCTCCAGTAATGACTTGAACCTATGTTCCAGATGTGGAAACACTCATCCCCTCCTCTCTCTCAGCCACCTTCCTTTTCCACTTCTCACCTGTGGTGGATTGATTACCACGACCGCCTGTAAGCCTCAACTACAGTCATCCTCCTCCTTTTATCCTGTTTGGTTTCATTCACCTCAAGAGGGGATTTGTATGATGAGTTTGGAAAGTCCCCACCCTCCCCTGAGGAATCAATTTATGCAAAGCATTCAAGCATTTGCCGATCTAAGCATACAGAGTGTTAAAAAAAAAGACATCTGGTCATGAAGCTCCGTGGGACATCAACGCTCCCGCTTTCATTGGATTAAAATAAGGAAAAGCCTTCGCTGAAACATCAAATGACACTGACTTGAATATTCAATGCTGGTCATGTTTCAATGACTTTTTTTGCAATTTGTGCTCAGTGATAAGAAAAGGTAATTCAGAGAAGAAAAACTGTCCCATGAAGATCGCGATATCGGTTGGATTCGCGCGTCATGCCTTGAAAAAGAGTCTGAAATCCCTGTGCTGCTCTCCCACTGATGTGTGGTCAAACCACCTCATATAAGAGGCTGTGACTGAGCCTTGTGGTTCTCAAGCAAGGAAAGGTTTTATTTCAAGGCTCTTTAATCCCAGACCCAAGCACAGAAACCAGGTTTTCATTTCCTCTTCCAGAGGGTGTGTCGTCTGCTGCTTCCTTCAGAGGCTGCTGAGGTGTTTGGGGCCCACCAGTAGATTGTTGTTGCCACTCTCCTCCCATGACAATCCAAATTTCAAAGACACAAGTGGAGTACTAAATGCTTAAGGATGGGGATTGTGTGTTGCCTGTTCCAAGGCTACCTGTAATTGTGCCTCCTGCAAGTTTTCAGAACAAGTTCTTGAAATTCAGCAGGAAAAGCTCTGACACCCACGTAAACATGGGCTAGCTTTGCTTCCTTGGAGGCAGTGGACCTAAGGGGATGGCTGGATTATTTTGTCGGGAGTTGAGCCTCATTTGGATTCCCATGAGACCCTTCAGATCTCCCCTCCGTTTCCCTCAGCAGCTTGACCACTCGCTGCCCATTTTCTTGACTTCGTTCCTTCACTTTTCACGGACAGCGGTCCCTGCCTCTCGCATGTTCTCTCGGCCTCTCTTGCCCGTCCGTTCGTGCTCTCTTCTTCTACCCTCTTATCTCTCTCGCTGGTCATTGGTTTGGTTTCGCTATCCCGTCGCTTTCACTCGGTGGTGCTTCGGTTGTAGCAGAGGAAAACAGGTATCCATTTTATGTTTTTATTTTTTCCCAGATTAAAAAGCTGATGAACTAAGCTCAGCTTAAGCCTAGCTCCCTTCATCAAGTGACCTGAAAGAAGCAAAGAAATTTATTTTCATTTTTTGTTCCCAGCATAAAACTGCATACCCAATGTCCTTTGTACTTACACTCTAATACTGTGACAGTCCAGTCACCCCACCATGTTGGTATGCACGTTCACCCTGATAAGTCGAGTCCTGGGACAAAGCCACGTCGATTTGGGACTTGAACTCATCGCCTAGGTAGCTGTCCTGGAGAACCGAAGGAAAGGGACACAGTTACAGTCACATCTTTCCAAGCTCTTTAGCATGTCTACTTGAAAATGGTGGAATTTGTTTCATGAAATTTTGAGCAAGGCTTCTTCACTGAGTGATATTCAGGTATTACCTGAGACAGCTCTGGCTGGGACAGGCCAGGCTGGCTCATCTGGGAAGGCTGGCTCATGGAGATGTAGCCCTGTGTTAGGGGCCCCTGGGAGAAGGACTGAGAGGCCCCATCCTGACTGGCCTGGATGTGTGGTCCGTTACCTTGACCGGGACCCTGGCTACCTGAGCCGCGGCCCCTCTGCCGCCCACCACGGCCCAGCTTACCCTTCATAGCACCGCGGCCTTTAACAAAACAGAACAAACATAAGGAGATCAATCTTGAACTACCTACAGGTGAAACTAATAAAGCTCATGGAGCACTCAGTGGAACATCTTAACGCTGTACTGTACCTGCAGCAGGGCCATTGGTCTGACCAAGGTAACTGGGAGGAGGCATCGGTGGCATCACCAGGTTGAAAGGTATGGGAAGATTCATAGCAGCCATGTGACCAGGGCCTGCCCCAATCATCCCGATCTGGTCATGAGTTTGAAAGTACATGTTGGACGGGCGGCCTGCTGAGGGTAATCACACAGAGCAGGGCTTAGACCATGTTTTCAACAGGAGAAGAATATGTTTACCAAGCACAGTTTGAAAAAACAGCAGTGTATCCATTACCTCATTTATTACAAAAAGGTTTAAGTTGAATAACTCAAATTCCTACCAGTATTGCTGCGGTCATAGGCAGAGCCAGGAATGAGGGCCTCACGGGCATCGTACATCGCAGTGCTCATGAAACGTCCTCCCTGGAAAACACAAATCAGCATATCAGTCTTATTTAGGATTACAGCCACAAGACAGGACAAGTGGCAGTGGCTGTTATCTGCACTTGCTCCTACACTAACCGTTTTCTGGCTGTTGTTGCAATACCCAACGTTATCACCTGCTTCAGTCAAAGGGTTTTTTATGACAAATCTATATACAGTGATTTTCAGGTTTCATCTAATGTCTACTGCAACAAAAAGATTGTAATAGTGACCAGAGAGGAGTTGGATTTCATCACATGAACCATGAGTGAACAAATCTTGTGACTGAAGCAGATAACATAATAATACTCACTGGGTTGATGGTGTTGACAAGCTTGCGGGGTTTGCTGAACTGCATGAGGCTCTCTCTCAGATTGTTGAGGGGTCCCTCCACCAGGACTTTCTGCTCCTTATAGTTGTTGAGAAGATTGTTCCACAGAGGCTGCTTGGAGAGGGCCTTGGGGTTCCCCACAATAATGACACCATACCTTCATTCACAACACATAACACCGCGTGTTAGGACAGGTATAAATCTTGTTTGGGGACCACATAATGCAGAAGATATAAAACTGTGTATCATCCACAGAAACTAAACAAGCTGGTTGTGTGGAAACCCTCTGATGCTAAAGACACTGAAGTGTAGGTTCTTACTTGGCTCTGGTCAACGCTACGTTAAGGCGACGTGGGTCGTTCAGGAAGCCGATGCCCTGATGCTCATTGGCACGGACACATGATAGGATGATGAAGTCCTTCTCTCTGCCCTGGAAGGCATCCACGCTGGCAATTTCAACTTGCTACAGGGGAGACAGGAGAAGAAGAGAATTTCACAGTCCATGCCGAGAACCAGATTTTGTCAAAAATGAAAACGAGACCTCCGATAACTGAGCCCTCCCTTTTCTGATCTGAGATTCCGCCACATATGAGAATAAACTTATTTTCATCAATTCAAAAGAAGTAGACCTTAATCTCCATGATGACTGGTAAGTACCTGATAGAGCTTAGTGTGCAGGGAGCCGCTGAACTGCATGTACTGGACCAGGTATGAGCGCTGACCCTCGTATGGGGTGATGATGCCAATTTGGTCAGGTTTGGCCCCGGCCTTCAGCAGCCTAGTGGTGATCTTCTCCACGTTGGCAGCCTCCGTCCTTAATAAAACAGCAACATCAGCTTTAAGTACTCAATTAAGTGTACACGTAGAACAGATCTTAAGTTTGGGGTTAAACTGCCTGGTGCTGGTCTGCAATCAAAGACAGCTCTGATTCTTTAACTTTGATTTTTACTGGCAAAATAAAGATGGGGTAAACCTTTCAGCTCTTTTCCCCATCTCTGACAGAACTTCACCCTCCATAACAAAATCCTCGAACAAAAAAACAGGACACATTTGCCCCAAAAAAGTTTCCCTGATTTACCAGTTCCCCTTCCATTCAATTCTTGTTAATTTTGTTTGACTAGGCAAAAGTTTTTATCGCAGATTAAGGTAGACTTTGCAACTTTCCCCATATACCAGGTTTTTTGTGAAAGTTGTGGAACTAGCTCAATTGACAACATTAGGTGTGATTTGTATATCTAAAAAATATGTAGAGCAGTGATACAAATTATACAAATATACTATGAGTATTGTGATGTTACCTGTTCAGGTAGGAGGTTCCAGAGCTTGCAATCTCCTCCTGGCCCTGAGTGACATAAAAGAACATTGGCTTGTCTGGCTGAGGCCACTGGAAGTCGAAGCCTTTCTTGATCCGGTCAGCTGAGGAAAACAAAAAATGTCAATTAGCTTTTAACAGAAGTTTGTGATAAGGTGCACAGAAAACGTATGTTCCTCCACCAATCCAGGTAAGTAAGTGCCTGCTCTTGACAAACCTGCAGTGACACCATTCTGCAAAGATCCTTCATAGAAGATGTTGGAGGGGAAGGCACTGAGAGCCGGGTGCATGCGGTACTGGACCTGCAGACGGATTGGCCGGATCCCCAGGACCACCAGGCGCTCAAACAGGGACTGGGACAGACCTGCCTTGGCTGCTTTCTTACACATCACTACAGGACCCAGCTGGCAGTGATCACCCACCAGAATGAGCTGGGAGGAGAAAAAAGAACGGACAAACAACACAGTGAGTAAGGGGATGTTGTTCTAGAATAATGAAGACAGGTTATCATACTCTCTCATCAAAATTTATAGATAAACTGGGTGTGCATATAGTTCTACCTGCTTGGCTCCAAGTACCACAGGGACCATGCACTCTGGCTCTGTGGCCTGAGTGCTCTCGTCAATCAGGATGGAGCGGAACTGCATCTTGGCCAGACGTGGGTCACCAGCTCCAACGCAGGTACAGCATATAACATCGGCATTCTGGAAGATAATTTATCATCATCCAAAGCAAGAGACAGCTGTGATATGGAAGTGAAACTTTATTTTCCCCTTAAGTGTAATAAGTTAGACATCTGACACAGGTATACCCTGTCTTGTACAGAAACCTAATC
The DNA here is from genome assembly GCF_033239565.1 of Halichoeres trimaculatus. Taxonomy (NCBI): domain Eukaryota; kingdom Metazoa; phylum Chordata; class Actinopteri; order Labriformes; family Labridae; genus Halichoeres; species Halichoeres trimaculatus. The sequence goes on along the minus strand of NW_027437182.1, from coordinate 12,599,467 downwards.
TGAGAAATAAACAAGATAAAGAAAAGTAAGAATGATCAAAAATGAACATTTACAATCATTTATTAAGTTGGTTTTAAATAAAATTAGAGATTACTATGGACAGTCAGAACGTTTTTTAATGCGTGGGTCTAAAACACACCAACAGCTCTCATTGTAAGCTGAAAACATCCCGAAACACTGTAGAGTATCAGCACCAAGGTCAACTGTTGTAGCATTTTACAACTCCTCAACTCCTCTTTTTCCTCACCATGAGCAGCTCCCTCTCAGCTGTGCGTTTTAGAGCTCTGTAGCGTTTCTCATCAGCAGACGACAGCTCACCAGTCTCATCCTTCAGCTGCTGCAGTTTCTGAAGTTCCGGCATGCTGCAAAGAGCAAACACAGATCAGGCTGTGTATACAACAGAACACAAAGCAAGTCAAACAGTTCTCTTTGAGAGCTGAAGAAAACATTATGAAATGGAGCCACAAGTGTTATAACGTTCTCTCATTTCAAAGCAGTTTCAAAAGTACATACCTTTGTTGAAAAGAACTTGAATAAGGATACATTCTGTGGTACATATATGTGCAATATGAAGTACAAACTGTGTAAAAGTTGCATTTATCAGGTATTAAAGGATCTGGGCTGCCTAAATAAACTGCCTGCCTTTGTTGACCATCAGCAAAACAACAATCAATGACTTCTGCTGTTTTTAGAACAAGCATGTGCCTGAACCTTTCATCCAATTGAGTAGCTTTGCCTTGAATCTCTCCTCTCTCCCCTCTTTGATTGAGATCAGTGTAACTCATTTTACAACATTTGGTTGACATTGGGATGTCAAAACTCAGATTTTATTTCCCTATGCCTTTGAAGTTCAGGTGTGAACAAGAAAAAACTGACCTGTCCATATTGCTGATCTGGTTGTGCAGAGCCAGGAAGGACACTGGTGACTCAATGGCCTCCCTGCTCTTGGCACACAGCCTAACGACCTTCAATCCAGTCTTGTCAATTTTCTCAGTCAGCTGATCTACGGCAATGTTGCTGGGAGCACACACCAGGACTGGTCTGCAAATTTACACAGAGGCACACCACAAAGATAGTGAGGACAGAAGCAGTAAAAAAGTACAAACAAATACAAAATACTTTTTTTTTTATTTTGGAACAAACTAACAAAAATCTTGGTGTCTTACCCGTTGCCTTGCCTGGACAGATGGTAAACGATTGTGGCAGAAGTAACAGTCTTACCAGTGCCAGGAGGACCCTGGATCAGACTGAGAGGCCTTTGCAGCACCGTCTTCACAGCATAAACCTAGGTGAAGTGACAAAAATACAAACCTTTTACAAAACAACTCAAATAAAGCAGTTGAATTCTAACCAATGTACTCTAAGTAACTGTGATTTTAGATTCAGATCTCCTCTCAAAAGACAAAAAGATAAAAGTGCAAATGAATGTAAGTTCAGATAAAGTCTTAGGGGCCGGTTATACAACAACGGTTTTAGGGTGAAACGCAAAAGTTTTGTTGCGTTTCAGCCTCGCATTCACACGGAAACGGCATTTCAGCCGACCTAAAACGCAAACTTTTGAAAACGGCCTTCAGAGTGGGATTTCTCTGAAACGCTCCCAACACCGTTGCTGTGTAAACAGTAAGCCGGCGTTTTCAGTGGAAACGCTGACGTCACACTCTCCCTCGCGCGCGCGCACACAACAGGACAACAGTACCGTTGTTACGATCCTCGTGAACTACCGTGTTGTACACCAGATCGGCTCAACTCTACTTTGGTGGAGATCTCCCAAAAGCGGCTTCTAAACAAGACAGTTATAGCACCACCTACAGGCCTGGTATGCTTACTACTACTACAGTCCATCAGCGTTTCCGTGTAAACGCAGATTTTTATCACTGTGTTTTCACAGGGTTTTCAGATGAAACGTTGTCATGTAAACGGGGCCTTACCTGTGAGTGATTGAGGTCAGGGAGACCCTGGGCAGTGAAGCGCTTTGGCAGCTGGCACTTGATGGTGACATCCTCTACCTCATGGCCCAGCAGTTTGTGGTAGATGTAACCAGACACTGAGGTCTCATCCACCGCAAATGTCTTCAGGGCACTCTGCATCCTGCAGAAACCAATATATAAGTGTCAGTTAACACAAAAATTAGACTCTTTTTTTAACATGAGTAAATATGCACCAGTATCTTTATTTCAAAAATGATAAATATGAGCGTAAGCAAAATGACATCCTATGACCAACCCTTGTTCAGTTCTGTGAACAATTATTGAGACTCAAAGGCATAAGTTTAATGATTCCATCACATTGGGAATATCCAGATGTAACTTTTCAACATACCTATCAAAGGATGTAGACTTCCACACAAAGTCCACCTGGAAGTTGTGGGGGATTTCAACAGGTGCTCCAACACTGCTTCGTAACTCAATGGCAATTTCATCCCCATAGTCTTAAAAACAAGCAGCTAAGGAAGCAAGAGTATTTTCAGAAAGTGGGAATTTTCTGTCACTACTTGACATTTAAAACCAAGATTTAAGTGCCAGGAGAGTGGACCAAATTTAACAAAACAGCGATGGCTTGAATTCACACATGACTAACAAGATTGTAAAGGATACTGTCAGGAACTTTGATGACATGGCCAATGCCTTTCCACAGAGGAGCCATGTCTCCTTTGTACCGCAAGCAGATTTCATCACCCTGCATCAGCCTCATATCTGGGATTGATACATAGACACAAATCAGACACTGCTGTACGCTCACAATTTTCAATAATTAATCTAATGAGAATAAGTAGTGTTCATGGTCTAATAGTTACAATACCGTACAAGCACAAAGTAGCACAAGACCCCACGACAAAAATAAAGTCAAAAACAAATCCAAGCACACATGCCACCAAAAGATGCAGGGTGGGGGGAGGTTGCGTGCATGTCTGATGACTGAATGGGGATGGGAGGGTCTCTATCTGCACCACAGAACCACTGGGAGGAAGTAAAGCTCTGAGAATTACCACCTGAATCCGTCTTGGGCAGTGTGAAATAGGCAATCCGCTTTTTATTCAGACCCAGGTCCCACCTGACTGTTATATTGTCTTGTGTCTATGGAAGAAAAAATAAAAAGAATCACTAAAACAAATAAATCTTTCAAAGTTACAAGGCATTTTCAGAGTGACTTCATTTCTGTAACACAAGACGTGGCACTAAAAAGTCAACAGAGTTTGAAGCTGATGCTATAAACCAGAAATCTGCCATCATGCCAAAATGTGACAACTGTAAAGAAAATCTAGAGTTATAAAAATAGTAACCTCTTTCAGTTATAAGAGGGAGCATTCACGTACCTGTGACTCCTTTAACTTTTTGTCATAGTCAGCCTCCAGTTTGACCAGAGGCCCAAAGATGTTTTGGTACTGGTAGGCATCCTCATAGCGCAGCAGCACGTGCTGTGGCTCCTCATCCACTCCTGGTTTCTCCAGGTCTTCCAAGGTGGCACTGGGGTTGTCCTGAGGGAATCAAAGAAACTGTTCATACAAGGAACATGGCATAACTTGTTGTTTTTAATTGCCCAGGTTTTCTATTCCTTGCCATATGATCATGACCCCCCAAAAAATACCTTCCACAGCTCCTCCAGCTTGTTTATCTGCTGGGCCGTAATCTGACGGGCCCGGAGCTGCTCCTGCTCCGACGGGATCTTTACTAGCCAGGACAAAAAACAGCGATCCTGAATCAGAGGCTGCCACTGCGAGCTGTCCCAGTTGATATCCTTCAGGCTGCTTTGGCTAGCACAGGGCTGCCTGAAATTGAGGTAAAAAGAAGTGGCAGTTGGCTCATGTGGAAAAATTTATGAGAAGCAAACTTTTGCAAAGGATGGAACACATTCTCTTCCTCTCCATTCTTCAAGATAAACACTTTGCCATGTATGACTGTCAAAAGAGTCAAATAAATGCCACAGAACAGGAAGCACTGTTTACACATCTGTGGACATCTCTAGGGAGTTCCCCGTGCACCAGCAGCAGAGTAAATAACTGACAAATCACATCTTTGTAAAAGTTTGTTCCCATTCTGCTTTTAAGTGTGTTGATGAATAAATAATCTATGAGGTTTTGAGCAACAAAGGAATTTCTACTCGTGAACAACATATTGCGATACCCGTAAGTATTCCTACTAAGTTTAACCAGAATAGCCAAATAAAAACAACAGAAAGCAAAGACAAGTTTCTTAACTCCAAAATGTTCCACTGAGTATAAATTAAAGGCCTTTTGTGGAAGAACTACTTCAAACATAAACTGTATTAGTTTCTTTTTCATTATCTGTTTATATTTTAGAAACATAATTTATCTTACAGCTGTTCCAGAACAGTACTAACTTAGAGCTAAAATATGAATCTTTTAACAGCTGTTTTATGATGATGAAGGTAGTGATTGGCTTAATGGGGAGAATTATTTTAAATGTGATTTCCTACATCAATACCAGTGACAACACACTTGACACACAGAAAAGGCGCTCACCGGAGAAACATAAAAAAAAGCATCATGTTAAACTTCCTGTTTGGGCCTGGGCCATGCAGAAAGTGATAATGAGGTTAAAGACATTTTTAAAGATAAATTTTGCCTGAACAAAACACACTGGGTTTGCTGTCACCAGTTGCCGAGTGCTCAGCAATGCAGTAATGAAACTACAACACTCTAGCAAAAAATTTCTGCATCATTTCAACTAGCCTGAAACTAGGGAAATAAATATTCCCTTATCTACACCACTATACTCCATCCCTTATTTTTTTCCCATAGAGCATCCTATCCATAACTTCCTGGATTGCAAGATATTGTGTCTATATTGTGTTTCTCCGGTTAAATGAAAGATGATTAAAACTCACCTGCAGAGCAGCACCACCACAGAATCAGCCTTGGCTGGGATAAACCCCAAGAGGAACACGTTGCGACAACCACAATTGTAACACTCCAGTACTGTCTCACCCAGTGGCCCATCTTTATGCAGTGTCACCTCTTTACATTTGGCTCTCACCAAGTGGTTTACAATGTGACTAGAATACAGACAATAGAGAAAATGATTGAAAATCTGTTCTGATACCAGCTCCATGAATCCATTGTGAAACTTCAATGTAAAGATGTGTCTGAGATGTTCAGAATGTTCAGAATGATAAAATAGAACATGTTCTATAAATACACAGATAACTTGAACATGCTACACATCTTGAAGTGTTTAAGTTCTATTGCACTGCTTGTAAATTTCAGGAGGACATAGTACATGGACCTACAGTGCGATTCAACAATGCGATTCAACAATGCAACTGGAATACAAATCAGTGTTGATGCTGCAGTACTCATATCTGTCTTAAAAGGCATTTACTGCCTATATGTGAGGTCATTCCTATTAAAAGCTTTAGCCCCCTATTAAAAGTTTTAAATAGCTTCCTTGGGGAGATCCCTTTCACACACCTGATTGTATATAAACATAATAATAATGAGGAATAGATGCTTATTGCATACTCCAAGTATTGTATTGCATCTTCTAGATGATGACTTGTGTGTGTGAATAAACTAAACTAAACTAAACTATTCTAGACAGCATACCTGCCAGATGTGTTGCCACGTCCATTACAGAACCACTTCTTACTAGTGTTGCAGTACACGACACATGCTGGATCATGGATCCCACAGTAGCTGTAAGGAAAAATAGCAGCATTATAACAATTAAAATAAACAGAATCAGCCAACCATCAAACTACATGATATTTTCTCTGCAGTTGTAAGGGAATACTAAAATGACAGCAGGCCTAATAAAGAAGGAAGAATATGAATATTTTTAACTGTGAAGCTATTAATTTTGACTTAACCATAAGATGTGATCTTGAAAATGTCCAGCAGAAAAGTAAACTGAATGCTGTTGCTACAGCTGGCAGGTGGGTTTTATTTACTGAATTATTCTGGCAAGTCTTGAATAAGTCGCCCTGCCAACTATTTTCTTAATTTCGTTCATGCTAACAGTTGAAAATGCTATTTGGGAAATTAACAATCAATTTCTCTTTCTGCACCTATCAGGTTTATAGTATCACAGACCACAAACCAGTTAGAACAACCCAAGAAGTGTTTTATAATTACCGAAGAGTACAACCCATCTGTGACGTTTCACCCGTGACATACATGACACTGACTTCCTAACACGGTGTAGTTATTATCAACGTACCTGCATGCGTGCACAGGCAGGTCTTTGGTGTAGTATGTGTCTTCCTCATCTTCCTCAAAGTTGAGCTCGGCCAACAGCTGGCTGGCTTTGGCGACAGAGTCGTCCACACCTCCATTTAGAAGACCCTCATCAGGACCATTAATCTGCGGCACAACACAAGGTTTACAAAACAAACCTGATGCTAACTGCTAGTTGCTAGGTGATACACAGCGATTACAACCAGTTTCAACCAAACTGACAAATTGACAACAGTGTTTACTTCTTACTTTGTTTACAAAAGCATAATAGGGGACTTCGGTTGGCTCAATAGGCGTAAAAAACAAACTTTCTATGGCCGTTAATGTTACTTTGGAAGTTCAGTGGCACTGCTAGTTAGCTGGCAGCTAGCGGTAATGGCTAGCTCGATCCGATAATAGCGGGCTAACATGCACCACTGGGTCGGCGAGCTAACTGAGCTAACGATAGTAAACCGCGCTTTATTGAGCCTTCTGTTTATATTAAAAGCCTCAAACCTGGCTGTCCAACTGGCTCTGTGTCTGGCCTTGGGTTTGCGTCTGGCTCGGAAGGGTAAAGTCGGTGAAGTCGTACTCGGAGCCCTGGGTGTCTGCTCCGAGCAACTCCGCTTCCTCGGTGTCCAGGAAGGTGAGGGTTTGAGAGCTCGGCCCGTACGCCTCCACACTCATCTCGACTCTCAACTTTCGCTTTACTGAGATATTTCCGGTATCCGTCTAAAAAGACGACAATTTCTTCAAAGTATTTATTTCCAGATTATTGGTAAGTAGGCCTTCGATGGGTGTCTTGATTTGAACCCAAACAAAAATGGAACCGACCAGAACCTCGAGAGCTCTTGCAGGTCCAGCGGCGGTGACGAACTTCCATGCGCGGCTCAACGTGTGACGTTCACACGGCAGGTTGTCGCCCAAAGACGGTTCAACGAAGTAGAGAGCGCTCACTCTGATCTCATTTCCGGGTATCAAAAGAGAACGGTGGCCCCCTGCAGGGATGACATGGAAATCGGAATTACTTATTAGAAATACTCGGTTTATTATACGAAGGGAAAGTTCGGGTACTGCAATTTCTATGCTCTCGGATATTACATAAGCATGAAGACATATCTAAAAAAAAATCGTATGAATGCAAACAATGTAATCATGTAAAAATTAAAACATCTTCAAAAAGTTTTCAATCACTCAAAGTTAAATTTCATGCTTCAAGTTTACGTTAACTAACATACTGCAAGTTTTCTTGAATATTTCATTTGAAATCGTGACCTATAGCTTAAAAAACGAAAAGAAAAATTGTCCTGTCTCAACATTGAGAAAAAAATTATGTTGATTTCAGTTGATCAATGTTCAAATAATATAAATACTTTGTGTTTTAGCATTTACCACAGAGGACCTCACTCATTGGTAAGGCTGCAGACTTGACAGTTGTCCAGCAGACTATCATTCATACAAGAAGGGTAAGCAAAAGCTTGTCTCTACAAAGACTGATATTTCATAGTACTGTGGGTGTATTCAAGCATATTTTAGGAACAGTCATTTGAAGAAGTGTGAGCAAAGCTAAACAATCAGTGGGGACGACAGCCTTAAGAGGATTGTCAGGAAAAGTCCTCTCAACTTTGGAGAGCCACATAAGGTGGATTTAGGATGATGATAATGTATATCAAGTGAAGTGGAGGTGTTAGAAGCCTCTTTCCAAGATGCGGACAAAATGAACTGAACTGTTGCAAAGTGTTCCAAAGTCATTTTCTTAGATTGAAGTAAATTTTGATTTTCATTAGAAAATTCAGGGTCTTAGGTCTGGAGAAAGAATGGTAAAGCACAGAATACAAGGTGGTTAAAGTCCAGAGTGAATTTTCCATAGTCTTTGATGATTAAGGGTTCCAAATCATCTGCTGGTTGTCTTTTTTATTAAGACCAAAGTCAAAGAAACCATCTTAGTGAAACAAAATTGATCAAATGTATAACCTGATATCCATCAAAGATAAAGCATATTTAAGTTTACCTCTTAGATAAGCATTGTGAAAATAAAGGATGCTTGTTCTTTTAGATGCACTTGTAGAATATGAACGAAATAAGTTGCCAGCAGCAGCAAGAACAAGATGTAAAAAGATGTAGACATATGCATCTTATTCAGTGCAGGTAAATAAAAATACATTTGCCAGAAGTATATACAAAAGATGGAATTAAAAACTTTAAACACATTGTTGAATGTATAGAATACAGGTAGCATTAATGTTAGCTTGTTTTAATGACAGACACAAAAGACCTTTCTTGAAATTGTTATTCTTTTTTATTTCAAAGCCTTTCCTTCCTACAAAGCCAAGTTACCAACTGTAACCGGCTTTGTTAACATCAGAAGACACTTTTGTAAAGATTTTCCCGAAATAGAGAAACCCACATTTATCTGAAGAGCCATTGTGTTATTGTACAACAGAGCAAACACACAAAGATAAAAAAATGAGGTAGCCACATATCTGACTGGACAGCACCAGTGAAATATCTTTGAACTGAACTGCTGAGCGACTTTAAGGTCTTTTCATAACACACTATATCACTAGCAAGGCACAGAATGCTAAGGCAGAAAGTAGACCTCGACCAGAAAAATGTTTGTAGATTCGCCTGCAGTGTGTTCAACTTGACAGAACAAACCAAAGCTAAGGAACATAAAGCATTTCTCACCTAAAAGCATACATCACATACACAACTATAAGTAATAGGTGGGACAAATCAAAATGCTGTGTGCATGTTTGAAAAGCTACATTTTATAAGTTAAAGTGACTGAAAATTAAGTCAAATAACGCAGGTATTTTCACCATTGAATTTGCCATCCATATTGCTGATACAGTTAAAAAGAAAAAGAAAATTTAAAAAAAAGGATAAGAAAGTGCTACATGAAAAAAGTCATGGCCTGACTGAACTGGTTCTTACTTACTGAAATCAAACCCTAAAATAAAATAAAATAAAGAAACATCTGATCTGATGAAGGGGACATCAGAAAGCCTTTGGTGAAGAGTAGAAATTAGGTCTAGCAAGTAAGACTCCAACAGGTTCTTTTAGGCTCTGACGCAATAATCAAATGACAAAGCTTTTACTGCCCTAAAGGATCCAGATGTCAGTTACTTTCTAAAATCCAACAAGGAGCAGTAGGCATGAGGGAGACCATCCAATACCAGTTCACTGTCTTTAAAAGAATACAAATGAACAAATTGTTTAGATTAAGAACAGGCAACACAGCGATACAAAAATAAAAGTGTAGCCCTGATAGAAATCTGTAACCCTTCAATTATAATCACACCTGAGATCTGTTAAAATAACATTGCACAACCTGGGGACAGATCTCAGGATGTAGAACTTAGGGCTTTTCTGTCAGAATTGGGCTGAAGAACTGGGGAAATAAGAGCTGGAACCAACCCGTTCCCTGATTAAAATAATAACAGTTTTCTTATAAAGAAAAAGGAGACTCAAAGAAACAATCCAACATCAAGTGTGAAACTTCATGGTTATAAAATTAGTGAAAGAGAAACAAAAATGAGCAAACACAGTTCACTGCTATACATTTCTACTGAAAACATAAAGTAGCATGTACATTTATGGTTTAAAAATCATCTGAAAAAAAGTAAAAACTCCAGAATGGAGTGTTTTCAGAGTTAAAAACTGAGGACAACATATAACCATTTCCCAACATGTGACTTCTATAACCATTCAGTAACCCTACCCCCTATAAGGTGCATTAATAGAAGTCACATTTGGATTAAAGGTTTCAGTATTCTGCTACAGATTCCTTTCATATAAACACATATGTAAAACATTTGTGTCTTTTATGTATGTTTAGCATTTTTTCACACAAAAGTCAGAATATTTTATCTTCCTTTGGAGTCGGACAAAATCTTTTGTAACAATGGGACTTAGGGTGCTAAATTAAACCCTCTTTTCACACACCTGGGATACAATTTAACATAACATAATCAAGCAAAGCAACAAAGGAACAGACAAAAGCAAACAAATGCTTAAAAGATCAAATATGAGGAAGTTCTCTGTTTTGTCCACAACAAAAGCAAAAAGAGGTTTGGCTACTTATGGTCAAGTGCAATTTCCCCTGTGTGTCGAAGGCTGGAGAGGCTGGTTGGCATCTGGAGGTCACTTAGTGGAAGTGCTGCTGGCAGTGGATCTTCTCCTCAGCCTGGTCTAGAAGCTCCAGCATCTCCTGGATGATAGACTTTAGCGCACGGCCCAGATCCTCCCCGCTGTAAGGCTTTCCCAGTGGAGGCACATGAATGAAGGCAGAGCGACCATGGCTTAGGTACAGAGATGTGTAGTAGGTGAAATCACATAGGTACCTGTTAAAGAAGCATTACATTAATGAAGGGCCTGGATTTATTAGATGGAGGTCATGGCATACACTGTTAACTGAACAAGATTTACAATAATATCAAGAATCCAAAGTTCTTTGTTTACATACATACTGTTTTACTTGTGGCACAAAATTCATTTGCAGATTAGCCTCAATAAATCTGTGACTGTGAGACCTGAAGCCCAGATTAGAAAAACGTGTGAAACCAAGCTTCAGAGTTAGTTACATCCTTAAGTATTATTTTAATACATCTCATGTTTTCCCTCATCATTTATTTAAATACATATAAAGACCACACTACTGCTCAACCAGTTGATCCCTAGCAGCTTCTGCCAGCACCCATTGTAGGTGGGGTTTTTTTTGGTTGTTTGTTTTTACGGTAATGTTTTACATTTTCAAATGTTTGTAAATTTTACCCTTCCTATATATTCTAATGCGGGATTGATGAGGCTTAACAATAAAGGCACATCTCACAACATAGTTCTCTAGCACTACAAATTCTCTCAAATCAAAATGATGACATGCATTCAAATATATTTTGTGGCTGCTGACATGCATTTAAATAAGTTTGTGAAAGATATTGCAGTACGCAATTATTTCACTGGAGGGTGCTGCTCATAATGTCTATGAAATCTTATACACCTCTTCACAGATCCCTCATATTGTATTTAAAAAAGCAAAAGGCAAACCGTGAATGGCAAAAGAAAATAAATTGTTACCTTCCAGCATCTTTGGAAACAGACACAGCTACTCCAAGCCCTGAGGCGGTCACTCTCTTACAGACTGATTCCATGTCAATAACTGAGTCGATACAGTCCGGGCCTCCCACTACACAACACTGGGAATCGGGACAAAAGCTGCTGTTGTCAAGGCCCTTATAGCCGTGATTTCTGCCACACTTCTCCAGCGTCACAGTGGTGGCCATTCCTGAGACCCCGACATGTACAACCAACTGGAAAACAAAGAGAACATTCAAAATACAAGATGGATTTACTAGATATCATTTTCCAAAGGCAAAAAAAGTAATGCAACATAACTGGCAATTCTCCTGACTTTTGTACTTTTCTACTACTACTACTACTTTTATCTGACATGATCTGACACGTGGTTTTCTGTGATTGGACCAGAAATGAACCACATAGATCTGAATCCAAAAATTACTGTACCACACCAGGGTCTACACAACCCTTTGTGTTGCACCCTTAAAAGAGGAATTATGTGGCTCTATCACATCACAGCCTTCTCTTCTCTTACCTGGGGATGATATTGTTTCCATAATGAAGGAACCAAACTCTGTACTGTCTGATACTCCACAGGAACCTCAGATACATGCAAGTCCACTTCACTTCCAAGTCCAAGCTTCTTTAACTCCTGTGTGAGTAAAAAACAAACCAAATAAAACAAAAACATTTAACACCTTAGTTTATTTCAAATTCGTATTTTAACTTAAAAGATGTTTTATCTAGAGCATGTTTTGGTGATGAAGGTTTGCACATCTTAGTTGGATGTCAGTGGAATCTCTCTTTTCATGTGTATATTAGTTACAGAACTAAATTTTCAATACCATCAGGAATATATAAATATAATATTTAAATAAAACCAGCATTGGACCATCCTGAGATAAGAGATGTAGTGAGACATATTCTAAGTAAGATAAATCTGTGTCACATTGTGTCATTGACCAGCACCTCCCCTTGTCTCCCTCCAAGACCAGCAGGCCCGGACACTGACCCCCACTTGCATTGTAAAGAGGATTTTTCGACCACGTCTGTGACCCCGCCACAAAGCAGCCCATTGTTTGCCTTTAATATCCTTATCAAGTCCGTCTAGACACCCTGACAACCACCATCATCCCCCACATGCAGTTTCCTCAGCAGAGCACAGACAGACCTATCGACGTACTGCTGCACAATGTGAGGCTGGCCAGCAGCAATCAGAGCATCTTGTCACCTCCACAAAAAACAGGCTCACCAAGAGATATTTATTCAATCTCAACTACACCCATTTTTTAAATATTTGACTGCTTGTGTAAGCTGTCAAATCTTGCATCACCTGCTTGTGGTGAAGTGACATAAAAAATATGTGCATGAAATCGTCAACAGAGAAAAAAATATACCTGAACTGCTACCCAGCTGGCGTTTACTGTGTGTTCTCCAAATGGCCCGAAACCTGCAAAACAAACATTGTGTTATTTAAATGCTGCACAGAGTAAATTATATATAAAAAATCCAACTGACGGAGATGATAGAGTATAAGTTCTGCATGTTTCACAGGAAATATCACAAAAAAGTTTAAGAGACTGACTCAGGGTATTCAAAAAAATATGTTGAATACTCTTTCTAATACTGTGCACCAAGTAAAGAATGTCAACTGCACACAGATTTGAGTAATACAAAACAGATCTTGAAGGCAGACTAATCTACATTATACTTGATTAGTAAAACCCCTTCCTGTAGCTTACTTCTCATATGACCTAGAAAATTTACAGCAGCAGCTTACAGATATTCGCTCAGCTTGTTTATGTAAGCATCTATAACTGATCCCCTTCCACCACCCTTCCAAGGGTCAGTGGGTCCCTTGGGGCTACACAGAGGAGGGGGGTCAGTCTGTCTGACAGGCTGCTGAAAAGGAGCTGAGTGAGGGGCCAGCAGCTGCCAGCCGGCACGCTATTGTGAAGGTGCAGTTCCCAGGCTATCTACACATCATGGATCAGCTGGGACTGTGAGCTCCTTCTCCCCTTTGTGTCTGAAAACACCAGGTCACTGCGTCCGTTGTCCTGCACAATCTCAATGCTTCAGACTGTAGATTTGCTCCAAGAAAAATTACGCTACTGTCCTAAAATGCATCCACAACATGTAGACCATCACTTTGTTTTTTCTTTTTTCTTTACTTACAGTGATACAAAAAAATGTATCAACATTTAAGAGAAAAACATTCAAGAACTGACATTTACTCAGTGCAGCCTGTTTTAGGCCACATGCACTTATATTTGGAAATACTCAATTGCAACATCTGTAGAAATTCAGTCAACTTAAAATTTCTTCTAAAGTATTGTAAATATTTATTTAGCTACTACTTTGATTTGTTTATTGCTGCTTTTCGTGGACGATAGAAGAATCAGTAATAATCATTATGTTCGGCAGCTTGTCCTGACACAGACACTAAAAACACAGCTACACCTTGATAAGCCGTCATGATAGTGAACTTTCATGAAGCCTTATTTGTAACTGTCTGAGAGTGCAGCGGAGTGTAGCAGTTAACAGCCTGACGCCATTAACGTTCCAGCAGCTGTCAACTTTTTCCCCACTCCAACTCGCTGTGTACACTGTAGATAAGAGACAACCATAGCTGGGAAAATAACGACGCACCTGTAACGACCACCGTCCGTTTACTATTATCCATTGCCAGTCCTGTTGGAAAGGATTCTTGGTCTGTCCGGTCTTCCTTCTGAACCGGTACCGGAGAGCGAGAGTACAGACCGTCTACAGCCGACGGCTCCGTCTACCACTCACACTAACGAAAGCGCTGCTCCTCCTGGCAACAGGCTGCGTGAGACGTGACGTGCTGGCGTCACGAATCACTGCTTCTTCTGCGTTAGGATTTTACGGCATTGAAGTGTCACGACTGCCACCTTGAGGATCTAGATTATATCACTTCCTCATTGCACTCACTAACTGCTCACTACACTGTCCTGTCAGGTGATTTACTGTCACATTAAACTATTTGCTGAAGTTGCTGGGCCCCATCCTTTAGTTTCATTATTACCCCCAGATCATAACAGAACAACAACAAAAAAAAAAGCTTAGATAGTGGTCTTTACGCAATCAGTTCAAAATGACTCGTTAAAAGCCACATGGAAATTTGATCAAAAAAGAAAAGGTATAAAAAAAGAAAAGGTTAAAGTAGTATTAATTTTCGAGTGACTTAATGTAATGCAGACATCTTCCAATTTTCCCACACTCGTTAATCATCTTCGGGATGAAGAAATGAGGACCTCTGCTGGTGCCTTGAGAAAACTGCTATATGCAGTGGTATATGGGGGTACAATTTCCTTTATAAGTTGAGACAACTCAAACTTTCATTATTTAAAACTGTGTTGCAATAACAATAGAAATAGGCTAACAAGAAAAAGTTATAATAATATACACTACTAGATAATAAATATTAGAAGACCGGCACCCCCAGGCAGCCAAGTGGTTTGATATATTTCTGAGTCAAATCCTGGACTGAGATTTAAGCGTGAGTTGGAAATTAAAAGTTGTGGCACCACAGCCTGAGCTCTCCTTTTGAAGGACCATAATTAAATAGTGAAATGGAAAAGTACTGTTTTGCAAAGTGGTGCATCAGACTGCTGCTTTTCAGTGATATGGTTCTAGACAGGAGGATAGAGGCTGGAAGTGTGAAGTGGAAAGCACTTCTAATACCTGAACTACAAATGTCAAAGTATCTAAAATAATCATCTTGGTTTGAATCTAGGAGGACCTAAGATCCTTAAACATTTCTAAGTTTAAAGTAGTAAGAGAAGAGAATGACAGCTTGTGGCCTTTTGTAACATAGCCCAAATAGTTTATGTAACGTCACTTCTAACTTGACAAGGCATATACTCAATCAATGTTTGGATTTTTTGTTTTTTCACTGTGCTTTATCAGCCATTTGCTTAAGTTTCCACCCAATTATTTTGCAGTTTCAATGAAGAACATGAGGGCCACATAATTAAATATGTGTTTAATTAAAGAGCCAATAGGGAGGGAAGTGTGTGTCCTTTCCTGCAAATACAAAGTAAACTATATGTCAGCTCTTTGAGAAGAGAAGACATGAATCAGCACATTCCCTTCCAAGACACACGACTCCCTGGGTTCCACTACCCCTACAGCTTGTTGAACAAGAGTTAATGTGCAAATTATGTTCAAACCAAGTAACATTTGAATATATATATTTTTTTAACATCACATCAAGCATTACTGTTTCATTTTCAGTGAGTTGCTTTGAGGAGAGATATTGGATATTATGCTCACTAGAGTTCACTGACCTGACATGGTAAAGCAGGAGATCAGTAACACCCCCACCACTGTCACACTCCCACAGTCTTGAAGTTCACCTCATTAACAGTATCCTCTGTCTGGGTTTAGGCAGCAGCACTGACTTCAGTCACTCTCCTCCAGCTACAGGGCGCAACAAACAAAATTAAAGCTATAGATTTTAACTTTGTCAAATTTATTCAATTTCCTTTTATCTTTTTTTCCCCTAAAGGCAAAACAGCAACCTTCTATCAAACTGAAGCTTCCTCTGACACATCACTACTATGCTCTCCACTGCGGAGCTTCCAGCTAACATGGAGAACTCCTCCGGTGTCCGTCCCAGTCTCCCCCCAAGACCCAGTTTGATGTCGAGGAAGGTGAAGGAAAAAGGAGCTTCAGTTCCTCCCAGAAGTAACAGAGAAAGGCCCCTGAATGAAGTCAGGGTCTCCAAGGCATCATCATTATCGTCAAGAAAAGAGAGACTGGAGAAAAATGAAGTGAAAGTCGAGCCCGAGCTGAAGGTGAAATCCACTGTGGTGGACATAGACAGTGTGAGAGAAAAGGAGGTCAAGGAGGAGAACCTGGGGCTCCTGGAGGCAGCAGAGGAGGATGGTGAGTAAATGCTTGGTACACTGTAGATGCTGCATGTTTTACATAATATTAATAATAATAATAATAAATTTTATTTATAAAAATGCTTTTCTTGTTGGATGTCATCAGCGTAGCATTAGTTATTTAGTTCTCCCAATTCATAATTATCATCTTGTGTGTTATTTTTTTCTGCAGGTTTGAAGCGCAAGAACCTGGGAGTGTTTGAATGGCTGCTGATGGTCTTTGTCCTCATACTGGTTCTCATCTTTTTTCCTTTTTCCATCTGGTTCTGTGTCAAAGTAAGAACTTCAGCATGCACTGAAAAGCTAGAATCCTCTCCATACTATTTCCCTTGACACACTTCAGTCATCTGATTATCATGTATATGGTAATACCAGTCAGCGCTTTCATTCATATTGGTTTATATCTAGCCTTGTGTAAATTATCAAAACAACAAAAATGTGTAAGCGTC
Source organism: Halichoeres trimaculatus (assembly GCF_033239565.1). Lineage (NCBI taxonomy): Eukaryota > Metazoa > Chordata > Actinopteri > Labriformes > Labridae > Halichoeres > Halichoeres trimaculatus. The sequence goes on along the minus strand of NW_027437182.1, from coordinate 12,582,854 downwards.
CTCATAATTTAACTTGTTTGAATGTTACAGTATAAAATGTGGCCTACATTATGGCAGTTTGAAACCCCAGCCTTTCCCATTCTTCATTTGTAAGTGCTGACGAGTATCTGCCACTTTGACTGACAGGTAGTGAGGGAGCATGAGAGGGCTGTGATCTTCAGGCTTGGCCACCTATTGCGGGAGAGACCCAGAGGACCAGGTTGTCAACTATTACTGTGAACTTTAAGCTCATCTTTGTAAGAATGGATGATAAACCTGGAGATGAGATTTTATTCTGCTTTTTTAATTTTTTTTTATCTATCTATTTCTTAAAGATGCGGTAGTTATGAAAAAGTGTGGTTTCAGATGCTTTTCAAAGTCAAAATGTGTAAGATTTCAGTTTTGTCTTTTGATAAAATTGCTCCTTCTTTTTCTAGGTCTTCTTTTTTATCTTCCGTTTGTAGATGTGTGCCACAAGGTTGACGTCCGGCTGAAAATGCTGAAGGTCCCTCTTCATACGGTACAGAACAATACACATTTACCATTTCATTTTTCAACTGTTTTCCCCAACTGTTCTAATTTATCACCGTGAAAGCTTTGATTGCATTCAACTGACATCTCGTTTTTCTGCATCCAGGTGGTAACTAAAGACCTAGTGAGGCCAGAGTTAAGTGCTGTGTGTTATTATCAGATAGAGAACATAGCTTTGTGCAGCTCAGCTCTGTTCAGTCTGACCACAGTGCTGCAGACTCTGGTCCAGTCAGTGGTCAGAGACATCCTTGCCCAACATACTCTCGGCCATGTCCTGCTGCACAGAAGGAAGACAGGGGAGCAGATACAAGCAGCTGTTGACTCTGTGGCATGCCGCTGGGGCATCAGGGTGGAAAGAGTGGACCTGTAAGACTCCAATCATACCTCCAGATTTGAAACCAAATAAAAGAGAAGAAGATCCTCTTACTGACCAGGATTTTGTTTGATTTCCTGTCAGTGATGAGCTCAGTTTTCCTGTGGAGTTACAGCAGAGTCTAGCTGCTGAGGTTGAGGCAAAGAGACAACAACAGGCCAGGGTGAGTATATCTGATGCCTTATAATCTAATATTTTTCATTTTACAGTGTATTGCTTTTTTGTATTTCATAGCTTGTTGAGCAATTTCAAAGGTATAATTTGTAAATAAAAATAAAAAAATTTAGTTCCTGGATACTTAGACCCTTCATCCCAACTTAACCACAACTCTGAGAAGGAAATTTTTGCAGCCATGCATTGTGAGCTTCTTTATCTTTACAAGTGGTCAGACTTCTTGGTTTTACACACTGCATTGCTTTTCTTTCACTTATGGATTTCATTATCTGTAAAACTTTAAGAAGAATTTAAAAGAAAAGTGTCATTTCTAGGTGAAAGCAACAGAAGAGGACAGAGATCTCTGGGAGGGCTTCAGGGCTTCCCTCCGTCTCCTCCATCCTGCCTTGGTCCTTCCTATCGCCCCAGATCTCCTCAATGTGACCCCTGACCTCTCTTCTCTTCCACCACCCCCTCCTCCACCTCCTCCAGCCATGGAGGAAGACGGAGTAACATCAAGAAAGGATCATGAGACAGACTCGCCAATGATGTGATAGACTGTTATAGTATCATATATAATATACTTCAAAAAATAAACCAAGTGTATTGAGTATAAAGTCTGAGCTTTTTTTTTTAAATGTCTCTTTAAACCTTATTTAATGAGACAAAACCTAACAATCACAAACTAAGACAGCAGCAGTAAATGATGCTTCTTGTTTACTCTTCCTCAAAAGCCTCAGACCCTGTGCATATGCTGGTAATGTGCCTAGCATCAAAATACACTTGATAGATTTCAAACACTGTTTTTTATTGATGTAACTATGATGGAGCACTGATAAAGTCTCTCAGAATCTTATTGCAGAAAAAAGTAAACACACATTTCACTCTTAAGGAATTCTGAGAATAAATAACACAGCTTTGTCTTTCCATGCTTATTGAGCTGTGACTTGTCCCCATCATGTGTCATTTCATTGTTTTTTTGTTCTTTTTGCTGCTGCCTGAGGGTTTGGCTTCAGCTGTGCTTTTCTTCGTAGAAGCTGGAGGTGTCACTGGTGGTGTGAAAGGTGGTGGAGAGTTTCTTTTCTCTACAAGACAAAGTCATGAAACATGTACTCTGTGAGACTGCCTTACCGTCTCTGAAATAGTTTGGGTATATAATATTATTTTGTTCAGTTGGTACCTTCACTCTGTTCAGGCTCCAGGCTTTGTTGACCTTGCAGTTGTCTCTCCAGGTCCTTTATCTTCTCTAACGCTGCCTGCAGGGCCTCCTCGGCCTCCAGGGCTCGCTGCTCGCTGCTCTGGGCTCTCAGCTCTGAATCACTAAACAAAACACAGAAATCTGGTTGACATGTCTTAAGTATCATACTAATAACACACAGCCTGCAACTTCAATATAAGAAAGTTGTATCAAATCTTGGCATATTGTTTAAATCCTTATATGCATATTCATGGATAAAAACATGATCCTACAGCAGTTCTTGTTGCAATAATCCTACTGTAGTCAGATCACTGAAAGCTCTCTGGGCATCATCTGTTGCTGGAGTCACAACCAGCTCCTCAGTCTGACAAACAGATAGACAGACAGAATTTGGTCAGAGGGACAGGCAGGCGGGAACCACAGGGACTCTAACAGACAGGAGAAATAAGAGATTTAACAGTCTGACCCCATTCAGGTGGACACTGCTCACTCCAAGCTTTCTGTCAGTAATGTTTCCATCATAGCCAATCATTTTCACCACTGTGATTTCACGGTCCGAGAGTTCCCTCTGCAGGACACAAATACTGATGGTCATTTACAGAAAATCAGACCACAATAAATCTACAGCTACACCTGTACATACCTCTACACCTGTACTGGCCTCTTTCTGTTCTACCTCAGGCTCCTGTTTGGTCTCAGTGTTTGCTGAAGGCTCTGTTTGCTTCTGTTAACATAAACATGTCCACATAAATATCTTAATTTCCAAACATCATTAACGTTTGTTCAAAAAATAACCGTTAACACCCTCTCATCTCCACAATTTCAATTTTACATTGTGTTGTTGTGACTGTGGTTTCATTGGATAGCTGGTGTCAGCTTAGCATATCAATGATAATGTCGATGGCATGTGTCTTATAATATTGGCACTGTTCTGGCATCAGGTATAAGAATAGATAACCAAGGTAGATAACCAAGGTAGATAACCAAGTAACACATAAAAAGAAATCAGAGCCAAGCATGAGTCATATTCAATATGCTTATATAATGATTTAAACACATTTTTTGTTCATTAATTCAAATTCAAAATAAACTTTATTGGCACAGAGTTTTTTTTAACATACTGCCAAAGTCAGTGTTAAAATGAATAATTACTAATGGTTAAATATTTATTAATCATTAACAAACTGAAAAAATGAGGCTTGTATTGTAGTGATAAAGTTTGGAGTTCTTACCACAGTCAACATGTTGTCTGCTGAGGAGACATCACTGGTGGAGGTGGAGTCAGCCTGTTTGACCACCAGCTCACCATGACCACCTTTCACACCTAAAAGCAGGATTGCAGAAGTCTCCACCCAATCATTACCCTCCCTCTGTAGAAGGACCAATCAGCACAGATGTGGGAAGTTTAATTAAACCTTGTCTCTAACTGTTAAATCTTTAATGTGTTTGGCCTCTTTTAGAGTTGAAAACTGCTCATTTTTATTTCTTACCTGTAGCTTTGTGCATTCATCTATGACATTTTCACCATCTGTTTCATATGGGTTCTGCTGGATCTGTCCCTCCAGAATCAGTGTGCAGGATCTGAAGCCAAAAACAAAAGTTGTTTTCTCAATAAATCCCATCCCCTGACCTGTTACATTGGTTAATTGTTAATAATTAAAAAAAAATAAACAAACAAACTGGTGTACCTTGTGATGTATTTTGAAAAAATGTCAAGTCGCTCAGCTAGCGTCTTGGCATCCTCATCCAGTTTTTGTAGTGAGACATTCATTCTGTTGTGCTGTTCTTGTACTTGGTTCTGGTCCTCACTGTGATCTTGAACCGTGACAAGCAAAAGATCCAACATCCAGTGGGTCTGAGCCATGTAAATAGAAGTGACCTGGGAGGGGCAGAAACATGTGAGCTCCATAAACCTTTTAAAACGTAAAAAGCAAACAAACAAAAAACCCTCTAGCTTTATAAAAGAGAAGCATCGAGGGTTCAAGACCTTGAGATACTGTTGTGACCAACGCCTCAGTTGCTCTTCCAGGAGTGAATAGGGCACAGAAACAGAAAGGACGTATGATAGTGAAAGAGTATCAGTGCCTAATAAGATGTACAGAAGAAAACGAAAACTGAGATACAAAAAGCTTTAAAAAATGAATTACCTGAAATCATGTTGGTTAAAATGGAAAGATCCAGAGAATGTGGTTTAGAGCCATGCTGGAGAAAAAGATCAGGAAGTGAAGCTGACAGGAGGAGAGACAGAATAGGGCGACATTTGAAGTGGAAGAAGAGAGGTGGACTAATACCACTTGAATGCATGCATCTACAAAAATGAACTATCACATTCCTGGTCCTAACATGTCAAGAAAAAATGTAGTGAAAGGGACATTTTCACTTCTGCTTTGTCTTTTTGCAATAATTTGTAGACCTGCCAGACAGTTTTGCAGGGTCCTGTTGGTGCTTACCTCCTCGCTGAGTCTCTGGTTCTCATCATCAGCAAAACTGGACAGGTTTGAAATAAACTCCTGTGCTTTATCTGATGTGTTTTCTGTCCTCTCACTTTTTGAAAAGAACATACGAAGAATATAACATACGAAATGAACGAAGAAAATATTTAGAGAATTAAGTCTTCAATAAAACACATGTAGCCTTTTTTTCCCATCAATTAATAGATATTCGTTGCTGAAACTTTGTCTAAATAAAAGCTTAAATACTTTTACAGAAACATGTTAATGTAGTATACTACTCTTTGGATCTTTCTAAAAACTATACACAAAATACTGATGAATAAATGCATTTCCTTAAAACAGCGTACGCTGTCACAACATATAATTTTAAATTATACATGAAATCTGAAATAAGAATGTGGATCAAGGATGTCTGTAAGTAGAAAACTTACTATATGTCGGGAGGATTTTTGTTGTTTTCATTTACTGGCTGTGTGCTGAGGAAGTTCTTCAAGGTGTCTTCAGCTAAACTCTGCCAGTTGAGCAGAACCTTCTCGAGTTTCAACCAATCAGAAGTGGGGATTACTTCCGTCTGACTAATCATTGAATTGAGTTTTGAGACCCACAACTCCATGGACCCCAAAAGTGACCGGATCTGTGCATGAATCCCTGTAGAGACATGTCAAGAGTCAGTTTCAACCCTCAGGATCCCACTATGAAAACCATTACAACACTAAGAGAAACAAGACACAGATACCATCCATAGGTTATGTGCTACTGGTTCTCACCAGTCTCTCCAGTAACTTGTGCATCCAGCTGTTTCAGGAGCTCAGTCAAGTCCTTGTCAAGCTCTCTTTGGGCCTGCTGGCCTGCAGGAGCTTCACCGTCAGGAGAAGGGTGTCGTCTGTACAGCTCAAGGCTCATGTTCACCCATCTTTCTTGGACAAGGGTGAGCTTATTGAGCGTCTGCTGGCTGCAGAGCAGCTTCTCACCTTGGTAGCATTCACACAGGAGGGTCAACATCTACAGGGAAAACAACAGAAAAGGACTATGGGGCAGCTAACAGGACGAGCGGATGCTAGAAAAAGCACAATGTGAGACATATTTTCAAGCACTCATTTGATCTTTGTGTAACAAACTTGGCTAGAAACTTATGGACAGAAAAAATGATGAGCATGTTCAAAAACAATCTGAGATCGTTGTGGTCCAAAGATGTTTGAATGTCAAGACACGTCTGCATATACACGTTCAGCCATATACAGATGCCTTTTCAAAAAGATGAGTAAGATGAGTGAAAGGTGTCAGTGTTAGGCAGAGATGAGATAGAAATAGTGACAGAGGTGAGACACAGCTGACAATCAGCCAACCGATCAAATATCAGTCCACACAAGTGATGAACTGGATTAAGTGATGAGATGGTTCAAACAGATCAGAATCTTAAAAAGACACATAACACTCTGCACTGTCTTACATTTGACCATATCTTTACATCAGCATGAAGCTTTTCCAGTGAAGCCTTCTCATATTTTGGGATTGGACACCTTGAGATAGAAAGAGAGAATCTTGAGCAGAATTCACATTCATAATATCAATACTGGAAAACCTTATTAAGGTGAACAAATAAGATTTCTCAGATTGTACAGAAAATGATTAACCATTTCAGTTAGTCCTTACTTATTGTTAGTGATGCAAAAAGTGAGCCACTTGTTGATGCTTTGCTGGATGGCAGTGATTTGTTCACACTGAGCATGCTCAGTCTTCTTCAGATGGGACATGAAAGCAGTCATCTGCTCTTTGCAATAAGTGGACAGCTCCATAATGCTCTTCAGATCCTCTGTGTCCTATAGGAGGGTGTTCACTGTCATACTCACATTGTAATCCAACCAGCACAGACATCTACGCTGAATAATTGGTGGAACTGAGTTGTATTTTTTCTAGAGCATTGCATAAAACAATTAAAAAATGCTAATTTCATAGTTACCTTTGACATCAGAAAGATGCTGCAATGTTTAGCAGTCTTTGACCAGTTCTGCTCACTGGTGTGAAGCTGGCTGAACAACTGTAGCTTCCTCACACTGATCACCTGATGACCACAGAAAATCATGTTGAGCTTTTTTCAATCCTATAGAATTTCACTTTGAATCAATAAGTTTGAATGAAATTCACAGGGGGAGCAATAAAGAGTTAATTTCAAGCATTATCCGTAGCAATATCATGAGCTCTATGTAATCATGCTCAATGAAAACCAAGGAGTTAATAGCAAAATCTTTGTTTACCTACCTGCATCAATATTCTGCTTTGAAAGCTGGGGCTCCAACAAAGCAGGCAACCTAAAGTAATTTATTATTTATTCATGAGGTCTGGCGGAAAGGAAAAAAGCACCATGGCTCACACACCTTGAGGGCGAGGCAGAAGGTGACCTGGCTCCAGTAGTCCCTCTCCTTTGTCATCTGAAGCACCTGAGCCTTAAGACGACCTCTCTGCAGTTCGTACAGTTCGTGGTAGCTCTGGACCATACTGTGAAAAGACCCATTTGAAAGCGTTACCTTGTTATATTTATGGCAGATCTGATACACATGAGTGTTTTTTGCAGAAGAACAGTAAAAGCCAACAATGCTACTATGAGATGAAAATGTGACTTGGACTAAGTGATAGTTGTTCAATTTAGTCCTGAGTGGACTGACTCTGTGCTGGTGTTAGTCTGATCAAGTGCTCCAGCCAGCTGCCTGTGAGCAAGCTCTGCCTGCTGGGACACGAAGGCATCATGTTCTCGGATTTTAGATAGCTCCCTGTGAAGAGGAAGAAACACAAAGATTAACACGGAAAGAGCCAACACACTACTCAAAAACACCTAATTTCTTTCCTTTGGTAAGTTCATCTTAAAAAAATCACTCTATGGAAATCACAACCCAGCAGCATTACAAAACACACTGAGGCACATACACGCTAAGTTCCTGCATGGTTATCTTGATGCGAAGGATCTCTTCAGTTAGCCTGCGGTCAAGAGCCCGCTGTGCCACGGCCTCAGTGTGCAGAGCCTTCAGACGCTGTGGGATTCGCTCGATCAGGGACTGATAGCGCTGTCTGGACAAACCAGTACAAGAGGTTCAATTTGATGAAGTAGGAGTAACAAAAAGAACTACACCCATATTCCGTATTCCATGATTTAGTTTTTGTTTTTAATACTATCAAGGCAACGTGTTGGCTGCAAACCTGAGTTTGGCGAGCAGTTGTCCCCTCTCTGAGCAGCTCACGCTAGTCTGCCTGATCAGTTCATGGAAAACAATGTTGTAGATATTCTGCTCAACCTGCACCAGCTCCAACAACTGCTCCATCTGTAAGACATTTCATTAAACTTTTCTGATATACTGAATGATGGTGTAACTTTCTTTAAGTGATTTAGCTTTTTGGAAAATTTCACGTCTGTAAACGTTATTTTGAAGCATTAAAATGTAGTCAGTGTACCAGGGTACCTCAGATCCAGCCTGTTTGTTTAGCCCTGTCTGTCTTACCTGGGAGAGCTCAGTCAGCTCCTCATTTTGCTGATCCACTCCGGCCTTCTCCAGCATATCATCCATCATTTTCATTAGCTGAACCACCTCCAATCTGCTGCTGGGTTTGCTGGAGACAGAAAGCATACAAACAACACAACTCTGTATTGTTACATATTTAACTGATTCTCCTGACAGCATTGATCTCACATCCTTTTCAGCACTTAAATGTATTCATGTGTCAGATACTCACAGTGAAGGGAAGACCCGAAGCTTCTGCTCATCATCCTGAAGCTGCACCGTGAATGCACTGAGAAGATGAGGAAACATGACGAATGACAAGAAAACTAAACAGAGAGTTTCTGGGTATTATGAATTAGTGGATTGTTAGAAAAAAGCAGACTAACTCTTCATATAACTCAAGGCTCCGCAGTCCTTTGTTTTTCACAATGTGGTACTCATCTGGGATCAAAATGTCGGAGATGCTCAAGTTCTGAGAGACACAGAGTGTAGAAGTACGTATACATCTGTTAATAATGCAACTTAAGTATTTCAATACAATCTAAAACCTTCCACTTCTCAGAATTAAAAAAAAAGAAAAGATTTCTTTCTGCAGTTTATTTTACTTTGTGTAAATGTTAAAAGATGAAGACAGATGCACATCACAAAAATTAGATAATCCTTAAGAACAGAACAATGTAGTTTTAATCCTAACTAACCTGTGTGTCTCCAATGCCACTCTTGTCAGTCACTGGTGGGAGGGATGTTGATTTTTTCTGAGTTATGACAGCATCGCACAGGAAGGAAATGTCCCTATATAAGAGCATCAAAACAGAAGATTAAAAGTGCATCCTTTTATATTTCTTTGCAAGGTTTATGTAGTGGTTTACAATCTATGATTTTCCATCCTTTTAGAGATTAGTATAGTATGCTTTAGTTTAGAACAATGCTTCACTTTGCTAAATGCCTTGTTATGATGCAATACATTAAAAAAAAGTTGGTTTGGTATCCTACCCCTCTTCTTTAAGTGTGAGAGGTAAAAAAAAAAAAAGTTTTAGAATGCACAGAATGTAACTAATATTGTTTTCAAGCTTATAAAAACAATTTAGTTTCAACAATATTTTTTGTGTTAATCCAGCTGACCTGCCAGCTCCAGTCACGGATGTGGGCTGCTCAATAAAGTATTTGTACTTCTTACGCCTGAGAGGGTGATGCCAGACTGCATCTGGCCTCCTGATACCACAGCCCTGTAACCAAATTCAAAACAGTAACAATAGTGTAAATTGATGTTAGCCACAAATACACATGATCCTACCAAAAATGAAAGGGGCCTGAGTTTACCTTGCAGTGTCGATGGTGTGCAGTGTGCCCCAGTGTGATCTTGTTACAGACAGTGGAGGATAGGCTGATCATTAGTTCATCTGGGAGGATCTGCTTGTTGACAGGAGGAAGAGGTGTCTGTTTTCCCTGGGCTGCAACTTCTTGACAGTTCAGTTGAGCCGCTGAGGGACATTAAGTCAAAGTCAGATAAAAAACAACAACAACAACAACAAAAACAAACAAACAAACAAAAAAATCACCTAACTGCTTATCAAATATGCACACTCTCATCTTAATATGAGTTTGAACATGCAAACTCTCATAGTTTTATGTTTCCAAACAAAATACCACATCTAGCCAATGTTTGCTAAGCACTGTAACATTGAGCCAGTTCAGTCACCCTCACTAGTTGCACTGTAAACGTTACCTGTGCTGTCCAGCGCTTGCTCCGTCCTCGTTGAACTCGGAGCTGAACTGGCTCTCACGGACGTAGACATTCTGAAATTAACTTGTATATTCTAGAGTAAGCCTGCTGCTAAAATATCTTAAAATTTGAAGAAGTCATGTTGGCGGGAAAGTATGTAATTTATTCCCAAATTTGACCGTCTTTCACTCTTTATTCAGCGTTCACTTCCTGTTCACGTCGCCAAGGAAACGGCGACGTGAACAGGAAAAAAAAAAGCGCTCATCTGAAGTCTTCCTTTTTTTTTTTTTTTTTTTTTTTTACAATGTTTTATTTAGTTTTCCATTTGTTTATTTATTGATTATATATATTAGGCTAACTATATACATACTGGAAATACAGTTCCATAAAGACCAAGGTACGTTTTGTCAGTCCATTTGAACATCCTAGAAAGTTGTTGGTGAAGTACGACCTCTGCTGGCGGAGCATGAATACTGCACATGCCAGAAAGCCACCCACTTCCTGTATGTAATTAACAGATGGTAGGCATTATGTGTTTATTTTCTGTTCGTCGATAACATACGATGTAAAAAAAAAAAAAAAACTGTATCCGAAACTAATGCGATTAATGAGGGTTAATACTTCTTTCAGAGATAACCTTTGTGAAATGAGCAAGACTACTTTCCAGATACTTTCCAGAATAGTGACATCAATTCAGCAAAAATTCTAGCCCAATCATTGTAGCCCAATATTCATAGTTTTTTTTTTTTATATATATAGTTATTTCTGACAAGATGTGCCAATTTGTTCGGTATTTAAAGGGGTATTGTAATGATCGAAAAACATAAATATTGGTCAGTGCTGATTCAGATATGATATAGGCCTACGGGGGTGACATATATTATATGTGTGTGTGTGTGTGTGTGTGTGTGTGTGTGTGTGTGTGTGTGTGTGTGTCCTATATATACTGTGTACCACTTTTGCTGATTTGGAATAAATGCAGGCAATGCACTAAAAGTCCAGTTCTTCATGCCTGCCAGAGAGATTTTTATTGTGAAGGGCACAGCACTGCCAGGCTTCAAAGCTCCGCCCACAAATACAATGAAATATAAAGTGGAATTTTTATTTTTTGTGTGAAAAAAACGGGCCATAAAACAGCCTGATTTCTTGTCTCTGCTTGTGTCTTGTACCCAGGAAATAGACTAATAAAACGTACCTTGGTCCTATATAACAGTGACTGAAACAGTTTTATATATATATAAAAAAAAACATTTAATTAAAAAAAAAATATGAATCTGATTATTTTTCTATTTACATTTATTAATTTGATTTAAATAAGCTATTCCTTTTTACATTTACGTGTTTAATTCTGTACTTTGGCTCTGAAAGTTACAGCCTCAAAGAAGTAATTCATGTTCATATAAGCGCTTTTAATTTGAAACAAAATAATGTATATTCTTTAAATACACGCGACAACATATTAAAGTATTTCTGGTAAAATGGATGGGTAACTGTAGATTTATTTATATTTTTAGAATTATTATTTATAAAAGCTGTAGAAGTGAAACACAGCTCATCTGTTTAAAAATAAATTCCTCAGTAACCTTATCTTAAATTAAACCACGAAGAAAATATCAATTTAAAACGTTGTATCGTCTTTAGTTTGATAGCCTTAATATCTCTTCTATATCTGTAGAAGGTGGCATATTAAGAGCGTGTGACACTAGAGGTACCATACAATGTAAAGCAGTGTAACGTATCAGAATACTGTTAAGCTGGATAAAATGTGCGCCTTCTGCAATGTCTGTGCGTAAGTCACGTGCAAGTTGTAGAAGCAGATCAGACGACAGATCGATTAACACTGACTTTAAGGTGAAAGTCCTCTGCTCCACGGAGGTGCGTTCCTCTCAGGTGAGTCTGATATTACATGGGGTTATTGCTTTGGGCGGGAAAACTCCCTGTTTTGTGACAATCCTAACTAAACACTTCAGGTGAAGAAAGTGATCCTGATGAGATGAAACAAACCAGGATTAACGGTTATCTTTGCCTTTAGATGTCCATGTACAACGTCCGCTCATTGTCCTCGTAGTCAATGCTTCAAATCTGTCTGGTTTTTAGCCAAGTGCGGATTACTCCTTAATCACTTTATTGTCTCTTGACATCACCTGCTCCGATGCTGCTCCCCCAGCTGGCAACAGGAGAGCACAATACACTCATCACAGCCGATTTGTCAAAGACTTCCTACATCTTGCTGCACATGTCAGGAGATCTTGTATTCAACAGGGTTTCTCAGAAAAAGGATTCCCTCTCTTTATTCTTTAGGTGTTGATTTCTTAGTTCAGCGACATGACGATGTGGATTCCCAGGTAGCTACTTATTCCTTGCCTATTTGATTATCGAGCTCAATTTGCATATCATGTATTAATATTTATTAGGTTGTTGCACTTCTGCTTTTTAGACCTCCCACCCACTGCCCCATAAAAGGCAATGAGGGGGAAGGGTCTTGCTGGTTTTCACGTTTGATGCTCATTTGTTTTTCATGTGTGATGGAGGATCTCGATGGTGCTTCAGGAGGAGGAGAAGAGTGCATCAAGTGGATCTGGAGTTGACAACAGACGAACATGCAGAGGCAGAAGCAGAGAGATCCGAACATGACAAGACCTCAACACAACGAGCAGGATGATTTCCAGGCACGATTATGGATGTAACACGCTGCTTTCACAACTTTGAGTCACTCGCATGGACGTTTCTCATCACATCACTGTATGTGATAAATGGTAAGTGACTGATTTTCCCACGTGGCTCTGAGTCGATTTTTTTTTATTGCATAGGTAAGGGAAGTTTCAGCTTTTTAAGTGAGTCATAATTTGGCTATAAATTTATAAGACAACAACTTCTGAGTTTTAAAACAGTTATACTTGTATTAATAATTTTATTCAAATGGAACTGTTTGTTTATTTACAGCTGGGCAGATGTGGCTCAGAGGTATAGAGGGCTACTCACAAGCCCTCTCTACCTCTCTTCCCTTGTCTTTTTCTTTTTTCAAAATACCTAACCTCAAATAATATAACACTATATGTTATTTATTATGAATAACAGATCATCAATCTGAATTTGTTTTTAAGTTATTTTCAGGTTATAAGCAAAGGCACTTTGGGCAATTTGTTTGTCGACCTCTCTTATAAGTGAATGGATGAGAGCATTTTGAGTACTGCAAGATTATAAAAGCTTATATAAAATTAAACCATTTTTGTGTCATAAGAAAATCTTTCCATTCATACCCCCAACCCTATTAACAATGTGGAGCAATATTTCATTATATTTAATGTATAACTTATCATCACCCTCAAAAACCTTGTATTAATTCTGTGAATTAAGAAAAAGTAGAAAAGACACATGCTTCTATCCTCAACTTTATAACCGTCTCATAGAGCAGATTTGTTTTAGTCTCATACATCAGTCTAATCAATTTTGCTCAAAGAATTGTAGATTTATCATCAAAAGTCATCTAGTAATAACTTATGTGTCCTCAGCATCAGACTCTTGGGCTTTTTTTATTATTATTTAAGTGTTGAATCAGCTTATCAACACTTCTTCTACAAAAGTCCCCAAAACCTTCTTAACTGTCTGAATAGTTTACAAATGGATAGCAGCTAGTGTGTTCGGAATTTTGGTCGAGTAATTGGCCTGAATTTTAACAAGTACATGCTCTGAATATCAATAAGGACCATGAGATGACATCATTGCCTATAGTGATGTCTACACATATTCTTCAGGCTGGCTGATGACAAAAGAGATCAACAATGAGAAGGGGTGGAGGCAGAGTAGTGACTGATGTGGGGGAGTGGGATTGAGAGGGAGGATAGGATGTGTAACAGAACAAAAGGGGGGAGGCACTACATGGTTATGTGGCCCTAAAAACAGCCACAGATAACATGTCCTGTTATCACCTCTGAAACAAACAGGCAGATACATGGACAGCATGCATCAGTCCAGTGGAGATGTCAGGTGCCCCACATGTGTCATTGGAGGACCGCCAGATAGGAGCGAACAAAGACCCCTAGAAATGATTAGCATATGAAAAGGCCCTACATGCTGTGGGAGGGGATGTGTGGTTGGCCAGAGATGTGTCTCAAATAGGCAACAGGCCTGGCTCTGAATCCTCTAAACTCTGTCTTAAGAGGACACAGGAAGGCCACCTGCTATGACTCAGTAAAAAAGGCCCCAGTACTCACATATTTTCTGTCTGAATAAAACAGACTTTTTTTTTTTTTTGCTTATATATTTGTTAGATTGCTACAAAATATGCTTCCAGTCAACTCTGGGTCTACAGTCTGATCTGTTGTAATTAAAGTTAATGAATGCATGCTGTCAGAGCAGCACTTGTTTCAATGATCTCTATCACACCCCCAGACCCACCCCATACCTCCAAGTCCAAGTCTAGACATGTATAAGCTGATCCTGCTCATTGTCTGTGAATTATGTCTGACCGCCACCAATGACAAGAGATTGCCTGACTTTATAAAGATGCAGCCACAAGTGTGATTGTACTCTGTTTCGTCCTCTTAGTCTGCACTCCCTCTGATTGCACTCTTCAGGCATGATTACTCTGCATGAATTATCTGTGAGGAGTATTATTTGAAGGCATCTTTTCAGTTTGATGTCATTCCTGGCCCCCAAGCTTGATAATGATGTGCACTCATCATGCAGATCACATTTTCTATGTCTGTTCAGTGACCATGTATTGGCTGTAAGACTTTTAGAGGAGTGGTTCAGTCTGATTACCATCAAATGGAAGCAACACTTGTTATGCTGATTTAAGCCTCCTTTTGTGGCATCATGTGTTCTTGTGCACATTTCCTGGATTACACGAATCATTGCTGCTCAGATGGGCCCATTCGTTGTTGTTTTAATTCAGGTTTTCTAGCCTTTTCCAGCCTGTGTAACGGATATCTGAGTGTAGAATTTGAAAGGCGTGAGAAGTGAAATTAAAAACTATTGCAGTTTGAGCTTTGAGTTTCACAAAGTTAGTTTCAAGATTTCAACTATTTATACAAACCTTACTGGGTACATTGGTTCACATCCTGATGTGCCCAAAGATGATATTCAGACCTGCCATATTTTTTTAAGCTGCAGTGAGGATCTTTAAGTTAGACAAAGATGTACTTCATACCACTTTGCTGATTTTCTCTTGAACATGCCAACATTGTATTTTATCCTGAGCTTGTAGTGAATATTTTCTGTTGAAACTAAAAGGCTCCTTCAATGTGCTGTAAAGGGTCTGGTCTCACAGCTGCCCAGTGGCTTCAGGCATTAAAAACTACAATTTAGAAATTGCCTGTATTTTTGCTTGACGTCATGTTGCTTTTGTAGATCAAAGAGTTATGGGTTGAAACTTCTAAACAGGGCTGCAATTTCAAAGAGATAAGAGTCAAAATAGAAAATATAGAACCCCCTTAAAAATGTAAAATTTCCTTAAAAATGCAATAATGTGAATGTTTTTCTATGCATTGATAACTTTTAGAGTGAGTGTATTTTTGTAATACCCTGATGCAGTTTTTTTTTTTAGGAAAATGCTGTTTGGATATCTTTTGAAGAAGAGGTCTGAAAATGTAAAAAGAATAGAGTAGAACTTTATTTGTCATTGCAACAAGTGCAACGAAATTGCAAAATATAATTTGCTGAAACAGACACAGAAAACCATCTTTCACACATCCAAGAGGTTTTAATGCTCATTGGTATGTGCATCATGTATTGGTTTAAATGAGATGTAAAGCTAGAGCAGTGGCAGTGTGTGGTTAATGTCCTGCTGATTAAAACACACCATGAAGTGTTAAAGAAGTTAATGCCTTAAATCTTCACTTGGATGCCGTCACCATGGATATAGATTGAATGCTAAGTGTAAACACTGGAATTGGTCACCATGGCAGCCAGTCATGATGCCTCAAGAGGCTCTCGAATTTTCAAGCCTACGTGTTATCAAAGATGAATAGACTTTAAAAGGCCTCACACAAAACATAATCAAAATCAAAAAGCACTTCGGAGCGTATCAACTATTTGTGAAAATTATTGCCAATTTGAGATATTTAACAAATGAAATAGCTATGGATTCCTTCCATCATTTAACAACATTAGTCTGTGGTACTGATACTTCATTATGTGACCTCTTCATAGGTGTTTGTCCTGAGAGGCTGCCTCCAACAGTTGACCTGTGCTTCCCAAACCCGTGCCAGAACAGGGCTATCTGCAGACTTCGTGGGGACGGCTACTCATGTTTCTGTGTGCCAGGGTTTCAGGGTGCTCACTGTCAGATTGACATAAACGAGTGTGTTTCACAGCCCTGCAGGCGCGGGGCCACCTGTGTGGACAGAGTGGGCACGTTCTCCTGTCTGTGTCCTCTGGGGTTCACTGGTAAGTACAGTGAGAGACTTCTGTCAGACCACATCATAGAAATGTATCATATTTATGCATTTAGACAGTCTCTCTGTCTGCAACTACAACAAATATTTCAGCAAATAGTACTTTTGCTGCCACTACATTTGACAAATGAAAGGTGACTGGACGTCTAACATTACCTGTTACAGGTCTGTGTGCGCTGGTGTCACAACAAATGTCCGAAGCACATAGTGTAAATGTGTGCATGGCTAAACACTTTTCTAAAAGTGCAGTGAAGCATTCACACACCAAAATAAACAGTGAATTCTGTTCATAGCCATTTTGCTCTTTTACATTGAAAAGCCTCTCACTTGCTAACTTCTTAATGAAGTTGACTAGATGTTGAACAGCCACTTCTAGATGACAGCTCTGCACATTTTATGAAAGGACCATCACAAACACAGGCAGTAACACCTAGTTCATTCAGGACCAGGCTAGTCGTGTGATTTATAATTTATATGCAGGAAGTTATATTATATATTTTTTTGCCTTTCCAAATGCCCATGTGGAATGTCAAAGCCTGAGGTGAGAAGACCACACCTCTCTTCTTTTTCATGTGCATATGTATATAATAAGCCAAGGCAGTGAGAGCAGCAAAACACCACGCACACACAAAACAAATTCACTGTCCCTACAGGTGTTTTCCGAATGGACTCTACTTAATGTTCCTCACTGGAGCTTTAAGTGCTCCCTCAAAGAACTGCTTGTATGGCTGCAGAGTCTTGTTCTCATATGAGAGCACATCAAAACTGACCATTTTATAGTAACCTGAAGAAGTAAAGGATTGAAAACACCTGCAGAGTCCTCTCAGTGAGATAAAAGCGCTCCAAACCACAGCTCCATGGAAAAGCTTTGTTCATTTTTGCCCCCTGCCCTCGGTCTGTGTAGCTGACTCCCCAGCCCTCTGACATCTTCACTGCTTTGATGTTCACAGGGCCCACTTGTGAGCTGGAGATTGATGAGTGTCAATCACAGCCATGTTTCAACGGCGGCAGTTGCCATGACTACGTTGGTGGCTTCACTTGCACCTGCCCTCCTGGTTTCCAAGGACAACAGTGTGAAATAAACATTGATGAGTGCCAGGAGCAGCCATGCCAAAACGGGGCTCTGTGCATAGATGGGGTGAATGAGTAAGTAGTCCATCTTCTCCAGCAGGAAGAAAAAAAACAGTTGCTCTGACCAAAGCAGACTGACGTGTAAAGCATAGCACAGATTTCTTTCTAACACCTCTAAAGACAGAATGGAAATAAGCTCATTGTTGCGCTGACTGATCATCATATGTCTCAGTTTCAGCTGTGACTGTTCACACACTGCCTTCACTGGCAGACTCTGTGAGACACCTCGGCCTCCATGCCACTCTGAGCCCTGCTTCAACAGCGCCATCTGTGAGGACAACCAGGGTAACTACACCTGTAAATGCTGGCCAGGTACATGAAGCACATTTTTATATCAGTTAACAAAGAGGGATTTATCACTGTTACAGCTCAAGAGACACAGGTTTAGCAATTCATGTTGTGACATAATCCATCTTTATACAGTCAACTCACCCACAACATGAAACAGAAATGATAAGAATGTAAACTCACACAAAATTACGACGAAACTATAATTTGAAGCTGTCTGCTTCCCATTCCAGGGTTTGAGGGTCCTCAGTGTGAAATCGACATCAATGAGTGTGACAGCGCCCCCTGCATGCATGGAGGCAGTTGCATTGAGAGGTCGTGGCAGGCTGTGTACGGCAGGGAGCCTCTGCTGTCCGAACACTATGACCCAAGGCATGCTGCAGGCTACATCTGCAGCTGTCCTGCAGAAACAACAGGTGATTTATTCCTATTAATTCTTTATGTCCTACACAAGTCAGGTATGCTAATTACACTTACACTATGAGGTAGATTCAAGGTTATTCTGCGTGTGTAAGAACTTAACAGAGAAACACAAAGTGTTTTTGCACAACATTAATACTAAAACATAGGACATATGCAGCTTTGAGAGAGGATTATATACACTGTTTATTTGTATGTATTGAAATCATTTGGACAATGGACTTAATTTAAACTGTCAGGAACATCTGGCAATGTAAATGTGCAAAAAGCACAGCTGCTTATTAAAATCTATTGCCCTGAGGCCAGTGCTCACAAAACTAGAGATGGGTATCGAATTAGGTACTTTTATAGGGACTGACTGAATTCTATCTGTAGAACCAAGTACCGATTCTAGTTAAATCAAACAGTACCATGTTTGGGGACCTAAACGCATCTTTGTGACCATGAGAGAGTGGAAGAGTAGGCATTTTTCCAGCATTGACTTGAACACAGCATTGCAAGTTTATACATTAAGAAATTTTAAAAAAGTTTTTATTGTCAAACAAATTAATATTCATTACCACATAAACACACACAAAAGTACTGAAAATTGGTACCATTGAGTACCACTCAAGTTAATCATCCCTACACAAAACCATTGTGTTTTCATGACGCACTGCCAAGGAGTTCACAGAACAGCACCCAGAATTTCTCACAAAAAAATTACATACAAGAGACTCATTTTTTATGTTTAAAAAAACATGAACAGAGCACAGATGACCTAGTGGTCAAGGTTGCATTCCATTAGGTTTGCCTTTGTGTGGGTATCCAGGGTCTGAATTCAGCCTGGGGCCTGTTTCCCTGCGTGTCACTCCCCACTCTGGCCCTGTTTCCCACTATATCCACTGTCCTCTCCTATCCGTTAATTGCACAATAAGCTAATGAACTGGTTTCTCTAGAGGCAGATCAAAAGGTACCAATGACAGTCACAGGAAATATAGTTATTACTTTTGTTTTAAGTCAAATTGAAAACAAGAACTTACAGGATTATACCGACAAACGGCACTTGTCCCACATGATGGAATAACCCAATAAGAACAAACTATCTTATAACAAGCATAACGCCAGTGCCAGGTGGAATCCTCACGTCTCCATATTTCATCATTTCATTTTTTTTTTTGCTTTAATCAACACAACTGCTTACTCTTTATGTCTGCAAGTGGACTTTCTAAGGCGGAAAGCTTTTGCCAGAATCTCATGGAGCGTGAAACACACAAGGTTTTTGTCTGCTACCTGCAATGTAGTGGTTTTGGAGATACAAGGTTTTTCCTTGACGTTAAGACAAGTGACTAACTGAGGTGACTGCACCTTCCCCGCACTTATCATGAAAAACAAGGCTTGGTGGCACAGTTAATTTGTGATTATCATAAAGGAACCCCTCCAGTATTTGATATGTTTAGCATTTTCTGATTTTGGCACCTCTCAGTTGAAGCATTTTTTTTCTTTTCAAAGAGAGGAAAGATGGTGTAATCATAACAGTGCATACATTATCTTTAATATGAGTCTCAGTGTATAGCTGTTTTCACCTTTCCACTGTGATGGCTGTGTAATTCCCTTTGTAAGAGGACTGCAGGACAACTGGAACCGTCCATTACCTTAATAAGTACTTAGGTGGAGGAAATGTGGTGTGCAGGTAATATAAATGATAATACCCTACCTAACAATTGTTGGTGCAATGACGTCCACAGAAACTTTGTGATGTTATAAGTTTGTTACATAAACTGATTCTTTTCTGTTTCAAAAGAAGCAAACAACACTTTCTCTGGTTACACAAGACTTGATCTAGCCGTGTAGGTAAGTCTGTGAGCTGCTGCCTGCTGGGAGTCGTGTTCTAAAAACTGACTCTCTGCCAGCCGCAGTGGCAATGACTCAGTAAGGTGGCCAAATAGCATTAGTCTAATCCCCAGGATCTGGCTTTGCCGGCCTCCTGACTGGAGCCACTCAAGCCCTGCACTGTTGTACAGAAGTACACGAGAGCAGAGCGGCAGTTGGATGGTCTGTAAAAAAATAAATTAATATGGTGCAGTTAGATAAGTTCAGGGCTAACCTGGGGGAAGACGTGACGGCATGATGTGGATACCTGCTCCATGGATTTGGGGGATTTTGTTGCTTGGAACAGGTAACATCAGAACTGGAGGGCGAGGTGTTAAGTATGGTTGTTGTGCAATTTATATTCATCTGCAGTTTTTTTCTTAAACTTTACTGCACTAACTTCAAATGTTGATTATATTTTTGTCAGAGCATCTCCGAAAGACTTATGTAGTTAGATGTAGAGGATAATGAGGATAACTCATGGACTTGGATGTACTGGTATTTTGATGGTGTAGAGAGAAAACACTGCCACTGAGGTAGATACCTTCACTATTTTACCTGACAGTTTGGCCACAAGTTAAAAACAAGCTTGATTTATATTTTGTTTGAGAAGACAAATTCTGTTATGTCACCACAGGGATTCAGTTTTACTGTAAACAAGCAAACCCATAGGATCAAGCAGCTGAGGGATATGTAATATGTGATTAGTTTTGTGGTTTGATTGTTTCGCATCATTACACAAGTTGTAAACATAATGAAATAGAATAAGAGTGAATCGTGACTTGTAATAAGTGAACTTCTTCAAGGGAAGTCTAACTTTCTGTGTTGCTGAAAATGGAGAAATCACAATAATTCCCTCTTTAATGGGCAGAAATCTTAAAGACTGGGCCTCAGTACACGATTCACATTTGCAGTGGTGTTTTCACACTGTTTAATTACAGCAGAAGTGACTTTTGAGAGGTGTTATTTCTTCTCTTGGTTTAAAAATGACAGGCTAAATGACTCAATTATATTCTTCCCCTGCCAGGTTCGCTCTGCGAGGAGCTGATAAACCACTGTGACCCCAGTCCCTGCCAGAATGGTGGCAGGTGTGAGAGCCGCACTGGAGGCTACATTTGCCACTGCCTCACCCAGCGCCATGATGGCTCCCTGTACGGAGGCAAGAACTGTGATGTGAGACTTGTTGGCTGTGAGGGACATGAATGTCAGAACCACGGCTTCTGCTCTCCTTTCCTGCTGGACGGCACTCATGGCTACACCTGCTCCTGCTCGCCTGGCTACACAGGACCCCTCTGTAAGACCCCCACCACCTTCTCCTTTGAACGCAGGGGCTACCTGCTGCTGCAGAGCCCCCTGGTGGACACTGATGTGTCCTGCAATATCACCCTCAGCTTCAAGACTGTTCTACCCAGAGCCGTGTTGTTCCAGAGGAACAGCAGGGGGCTCCTGCTGAGGCTGGAGCTGGATGAAGGGCAGCTTCAGCTCACGCTGAGGAAGAAGGCCTCTGCAGAGGACCTGATCCAGGTCCTGGAGCTTCCTCATAACGTCACAGATGGAGAGTGGCATTCTGTAGAGGCTGTGCTCACAAACTGGGTGCTTTCTCTCAAACTCTTGGATGAGTCAGAGAGCTGTGGGAGCCAGTCCTGCCACAAGCAGGCCCCTGTCCAAAGCACCCTGGCCGGGCTGGCGTCACCCCCTCAGAACACTTTCATTGGAGGAGTGCTTCAGGACTCAGATGGCCCCAGTGAGGGCGCCCCGCTCCCACCATTCATTGGCTGCATGCGTGATGTGTTTGTGGACTGGCAGCTGGTTGTCCCTGCGGAGTGGCTGAGCGACTCTGCTGTAAATGTATCCCCGGGCTGCAGCCACAGGGACCGCTGCCTGGATGTGCCTTGCCAAAACAGAGGCGAGTGTGTCAACCTGTGGCAGAGCTACCAGTGCCGATGTCCAAGGCCTTACGAGGGGCAGGACTGTGAGGAGGGTAGGGAAATCATAAATTTCCTTTGGGGAAGTTTCATTTATAAAAAGCAGCAACAATATAAATAAATTACGAGCGCTGTAGTTTTTCCTTATCAACCTACTAGTCTGATCAGTTCCCTTACAAAACAAAGCATTCAACAATCTCCAACATCAAACACGAGACTCACCACAGTCTTAAAGCTTAAAAACAACCTGATTTAATAAGATCTGAGGTAAGAGTAATTCCAACCAATTTTTTTAAGCAGGTGAATTGGAAACATTGACTCCTGGTCATGTGTAAAAGAAGATCAAAGGGGTAAAGGTGAGGCCAATCAAAAGTCACAGAGATCCTCTTATCTGACGCGCTGGATTAAGGAGTGAATCTATTTTGGAAATACGCAGAACATGAAGGGAAGAGATACAGCTTTCATCAGACTGATTGATACTAGGGAAATACTTCCAAAACAAAATGAAAAGAAGGAAAACAAGAGAGGTAGTTTGAGTTTTTCACTCAGGTTTCTTTGCAGGGGGTTGTATAGTTTTGTTTTCAAGACTCAGGACATCTATAACCTTTACTAAAGCAGATTACTGATCACAGCGTCAGATAGAGGCACACGTTCAGTCACATGCCTACTTATACACACACCTTTACACTTGAACTTCCACACTTAGACACACAAAGGATCTCTTGTCCACAGTGGAAAGTGCTGAAACAGAACAAAGTGAGCATGAGGGCTGATGGTTGTTTACATTTTATCTTCCTGTGTTTGCTGCTCTGTGAACTTGATCCTGTACTACTTTTCTGTTCTGACCTCAAGTTGTTAAGATGTGCAAAAATAGAAAACCAAAATATATTTTACATCCTTCAAGAGAATGAATATCTTCAGTAGATAAAAAAGTGTAGATTTGTCACAGGAACAAATTAAATTAATTTTATCTGAAAGGAAGTCAAACAGATAGGGGGGTGCTTACTTTCTGTGCTCTTGTAGATTAATTTTTGCTCTTTTATTTTGGTCTTAGCCACAGATTGACCATAAACTGGATTATTTTTTATAAAAATAGAAAAATAACAAGAATCAAACCATATTTAAAATTAAAAAAATCTCTTAAGAGAAGAGAAATGGCTTTTAGAAACCAGTCTCATGGTCCATATGGCAACCCAAAAAGTGATGAAACATTTCCTGGTGTCCATCCTCATGTCTGATTTTTTTATTTTTCAATTTTTCAGAACATGTAACTGCACGCTTTGGGAACGAGGACTCTCAAAGTTATGCAGCGTTCACAATCACCGATGACCTTGGTCACGACCTCTCCATCTCCCTCTTCGTGCGCACAAGGAGGCACAACGGACTCCTCCTGGCGCTCGCCAACAACAGCAGCCAGTACCTGCTCGTGTGGCTGGAGGACGGCAGGGTCACCGTTCAGCTCGATAACTTTGAGAGCCTGAAGGCAGAGGGAGGGATCGATGATGGGGAAGTGCACTTTGTGAGGGTAGAGATGGACAAGGAGCGTATCACTCTGTACGCAGCAGATGAGAAACAGGGGGATGTAGAGGGCAGGACGGTCAAGGTGCAAGCAGGAGATACTGTGTATGTGGGGGGTCTGTTGGAGAGCAGGACCACGTCAGTGTTTGGTGGATACTTTAAAGGCTGCATTCAGGACCTGAGAATCAATGGCAGGAGGCTGCAGTTCTTTGGGTTGGACACCTCAGTCAGATCTTTTCCTCTGGAGCTCATGGAAAATGTGACTTCTGGATGCTCGGGAGACAACGCCTGCAGTGTGAGCACATGTTTTTACATTCATAGCCTTTATCACCACTTTTATGATCTTTGTTGATAATATGCATGCAGAAGTAAATAATGTCATTTGATGGACCTAAGTTATGCTTACTGAAGAATGACACTCAGTCTTAGTTCTAAGGAAAATGAAAGTCAATTCTTGCTTCATGTTTTTACCCTCAGAGGAACCCCTGTCTTAACGGTGGCTTGTGCTACTCCATGTGGGACGACTTTACCTGCACCTGCCCCCTCAGGACAGCAGGGAGGCGATGTGAGGAGGTCAGGTGGTGCGAGCTGTCTCCCTGCCCCATGGACGCAGAGTGCAGGGTGCTGAACCAGGGATACGAGTGTAAGTAAACAAAGTCCCTTTGGTGCTTTGCTTTTCAAAGTCTGCTCAGAAAGGCAGAAAAATGTATTCCTGTGTCATATCTTTCAGATTTTACCACTTTTAAACCGAAGTCTTAAGTCAAATCACAGATAGTGAGAGTAATATCTATATCTGCAAATAAATCTAAACAGATCTTGGGAATATACATTGACATTTTTCTATAAGATTGTGAAATAAATATTAAAATGGAGTAAGAAAAACTTGAAATAAGAATAATTTTTTAATACAAGAAACTAAACAAGTACATTTTTTTTTTACCCCAGTGGAGGATTTCAGGTGTCATTTTAATATTTTAAATTTAGACATTTTCCTTTCTTTCCCCTCGTTTTTAAACAAAAAAAGTCTCTATTCCTCACATTTCCAGTCTGTCATCCACTGACCTCCCAAAAAATGCAAAAATACTCAAAAATCACTTTGCAAAGAGAACACTTTAGTGATATTTCCATCCCTGTTTGATGAATCTCACTTTAATTTAGTTTCTACATGATCACTTTCTAATCAACAAAATTTAAGATGAGACTGACTTACGTTGTTGTTGTTTTTTCACAGGAACAGAAACTGAGAACTTTTTGTGCACTTTTATCACCTCAGAGAAAACAAATCTTGTTTGTTCTCCTGGACACAGATTACCTGATGTTTATTTTTTAGGAAACAAACAGCTTTTGTGTGCTTACTCTGTCACATGACAATGCTACAATGGTTCTACCTGACACCATTTCTCAGCCCTTAAACCCAGACATAAAACTTCTACCTACCTATTATTATTTATGCATTACCCAATCCTTGACCTTGTTTGTGGATCTGACTTAACTGGCTTCTATGTAACCAAGTGATACAACATGCTTGATCATTTACTGGCCTTAATCCACCCACACAGTATACTGTGTGTGCTCCGTAAAGCGGGATTGGCTTGAGGCCAGCTTATCCTTTTTTTTTGCTGGGATTAGTGCTGATTTGCAGTGTTGGCCGTCTGTCCTGTAAGCCACCTCATGTTCAGTGGTTAACTCTTTAAGGATAGCAAAGATCTCATCAAGTTTCCTAATAGGACTAATGGGACCGTCGGGTTATCAAACAGTTAAAGGCCACATTTGTACGACCTCTGTTGTGTCTTTTAAACTTTGAATTACAAATCAGGTCTCCTCTTCAATCCCTGTTTGTGCTGTCACGCTAAAGTCTACACTTCTTTCTTTCATCTCTTAGGCTACTCCAACGCAACGTTCCTGAATGAAAGCACCGTGTTGTCATATCAAGGAAACGGACAGATATCCAGAAATCTAACCAACCTCTCTCTGAACCTCCGCACACGCAAGCGTAGCGTTGCCATCCTTCATGCAGAGAAAGGCTCAGCATTCATCACCCTTTCTGTCCAGGACGGTTTCCTCTTCCTGGAGCTTCAGAGCACAGATGGAGAGGACGGAGAAGGAGAAGAAGAAGGAGAGGAGGGGAAGAAGTCAAATGTGTCTACAGTCAGTCTGAGCAGCAGGAGGACTGTGAGTGATGGTGAGTGGCACAGCGTTCAGCTGTTCATGGCAGCACCATGGGCTCAAACCTCCCGCTGGACTCTGGTGCTGGATGAGGAAATAGAAGAAGCAAGCACCTCCACAAGGAAAGGAGGCAACCTGGACTTTCTCAGGCAGGATGTGGACATTTTCTTAGGAGGCCTCTCTCCTGATGCCGGCTGGTCTCTGGTAGGGTGTCTGGGCACAGTCGAGCTGGGTGGCATCGCCCTGCCTTACTTCAGTTCCTCTGACGTAAACCTCCCACGTCTGCAGGAGGAGCAGTTCATCCAAACGTCACCGAATCCGCCGCTGTTGGGGTGTAGCGGGGCTCCATTGTGCGACTCCAACCCCTGCCTGAATGGGGGGGAGTGCCAGGACTTCTTCAACACCTACAACTGCAGCTGTGCTGAGGGCTGGGCTGGACGACGCTGTGAATTCTACACCAACACCTGCGCCTCGAATCCCTGCATTCATGGAAACTGCAGTGTGAGCGGGCTCAGCTATGAGTGCTCCTGTGAGTTCGGGTATGCAGGTGTGCACTGTGAGGAGGAGGTGGATATGTGTGAAAACCATCTGTGTGGACATGGAGGAACCTGTCTGCATGGGCCAGACAGGTACGCCTGCCTCTGCCCTGAGAACTACACCGGACCCCTCTGCAAGTAAGTCTCCTGGATACCTAGAAAAGAAGTTCATAGCTGAGCAAAATATACATTTGTCATTTCTTAAAGGAAATATGCAAGAAGCTTGAGGAAAATGCATCCTTATCTACTTCGTTTTAAAAACCAACAAAGCACAAAAAAAGATATCTTCAGAGCTCATGTAGACGAGCAGGCTGGTGGTCTTCTGTTTAACTGGCCAGCAGCAAAATTGAAACATCCTGATAAAATATTATATCCCCGTCGAAAGGACACTGGAACACTTCTGAGAGCTTAGTTAGTCACAAAACACAAAATACGCAAATAAATGCTCCAAATTGCACACACAAGGTACGGCACCACAACACAAAAAAAAACAAAATCCCTCACTGTAAATGTCTCCACATCTCTGCCTCTGTTCAGCATTTCAACCTCGCCTGCAGCAAGCGCCTCAGATGCTGCATTTCTATTCTAGTGTCAGCCAGAAAAGGCCTCAGTCTGCTGTTGTGTCTCACTACACACGGCTCTCTGGTTCAGCGCCAGTTTCTTTCCTCTGTCATCTACCGTTTGCCTCAGAGAACCAGCAGGGGAACGCCTCCAACCATTTATCCTGTAAACACACAGCCTCTTGCATTTTGCCTCTTTTTGCACAAGGAAAAACCTTTTGCAAGTGTCTCGCTAAGACAAGTTGCACATCTCCCTTTACTGGGAGCATCTAAGCTGCAAAGTTTTCATCAAAATGACTTCTTTTTGTTTGTGTCTCTTGTTTGTGTGTCTCTTCCTACCCACCTCTCCCCATCTTTCTTTTTTCCGTTTCTCTCCAGCGATCGCATTGAAGAAATTCCGTGGTACATTGTTGTCAGAAGTGTGTAAGTTGTTTTTTTCTATTTCTCTAGGTGTTTGCTATTTGTTTCCTGTTAGATATCTGTCTCTCAAATGTCATGTACCATGTCTCCTGTTTTGGTGTTCAACTGCATGCGACAAAATGCCAAGCAAAGCTAATATTACCGCTCCCTGTGACACTGCTTGTTTTTAAGTGGGATACAAATTGTTTCAAATGACTGACAGCTGTAGTTCAAAATGATTCCCAGCATCTAAATTAAAACTTCACCCACAAAAATTGCACACTTTCCAGAAGAAAAAAGCCCATATTTTGTAACCACTGAGGGATAAATTTCAAGAGATACATAACATTTTGGAAGAGAGCTGCTGCGCTTCAGGCAAATAGAAAAGTTATAGAGGGCAAAAAGGAATGGTTGGCCTTTTCATTCCTGTTCTTGGGATTTGACATCCTGCTGCCGCATAGTTGCCAGAGGTCTTTAATCTTATTATCCTGTTCCCCTCCTAAGCCTCTTTGTGTCCCCTGAAGGCAACTGAACAATACTCCTGCCCGGATGATTCCTCTGATTCCAGCAGACGCACACATGTCGAACTGTGCTGCACAAAACCCACTGACTGCCCATTACCTCTGATTTTAAAAGTTGAATCAAAAACGTTAACACACATTTACCCTCCTATATGTCTTGATTTCCTCCACCAGAAGGCCAAAGCTTCCTGTTTCTGTATGTGGTGATGACATCAGAAACTACACCTGCTTCAACGGAGGCAACTGCACCGATCGAGAGCTGTCATGTGACTGTCCACCTGGCTTCACTGGACACAGGTGAGAGAGAAAAAGATAAGGAGGTCAGATCACTCTGAGATACTAAATCAAAGCACAAGCATCTCCATCTTATAAGTTTTATATCTTTTTGTAATTTTTCTGCCAGAACTTTTTGTTCAGTGCCTTTTTTATGATTCACCCCCTTGAACTTTACTGTATTTCTTAACATTACAGCTGCAAGGTAAAACAGATTTTATTAGGGTCAAATGACATGAATCACCAACAATTTAACAAGGCAATTGCATACTATATAGTATTTAAATTATTTAAGAATTTCATTTTGTAATCTTTTTGTGTTTTGTTGTGAAATCCCTTAGGTCAGATGAGGTTAAGTTAATATGTGGTAAAATAGAAGCATACACTTGTGGCCCATCTGCTGAAAAACCCATGCTAGAGTGCTCTTTTGGTTCTTCAGTGGTGAGAATGTGCTGTATGTTTCTTTTCTTATCTTTTTACCCCTGCCCTTCAAAAAATCTGTGTACACCCCTGCACACTGTTTAATGGATAAGGAAGGAGTTTTGTATGGTTAGGTCAGATTAGACACATTCAACTGCTTAGGTTAAGGAATGAATCTCAAAGGGTGAAGGTCAGGCTCTCTCTGCGGGGTCAAGAGGGTTAGAATAAGTTTGGGTAAGGTGAAGCCGAAGAGTCAGGGTGTCATGTATTGTACAGTTAAATGCCATCATTGGTACTCATCTTTAACCCAAACATCTCTATTCTTCTGCTCCTGTGTCTGTAAAGGTGTGAACAGGAAGTTGACGAGTGCAAGTCCAACCCGTGTCTGAACGGAGGCTACTGCCGCAACCTCATCAACAAGTTTGTGTGCGTGTGCGACATGAGCTACGCTGGAGACACGTGCCAGACGGACGTAAGCGACATTTATTTTTACGTGGCCGTGCTGCTGTGGCAGAACCTCTTCCAGCTACTCTCCTACCTCATCCTCAGGCTGGATGATGAGCCTGAGATAGAGTGGGGAGGCGACGACTGAATGTGTGTGCGCTTGATATTTTGGAGTTTCTGACTGTGTGGTTAAAGAGAGGGGTTTGAAAGACTGTCAGTGCATACTTATTGGTGATTAATGGATTATTATGTATTATAAGAACCAGTGGTTTACCATACAAAGCACAGTGGTACAGGTACTAATGGCTGCACACACCTAGGGTTTGCTCTAGTTTTAGACAGGTTAACAGGTCCATGGAGTTGTTTCTGTGCCTTAAAATGATACTTTGTAAATAAGAAGCACCTTATTTATTAAAAGTTTGTGTGAAGAGGATTAAATTATTATATTTAGGTAGATTTAGAGCAAAGTTGCAATGATCTCTGGTAAATTCAACATATATTTTTTTAGTTAATCTTTTATTCAACCTAAAAGGGTCAAAAAACATTATAAAAAGGTAGTAAAAAAAAAACATTTCAAGGTCTCAGGGTCCAAAGCAAAACATTCTGACGAAGCAGTCGTCTAAAAATGCAAAGAAATTCTGTTTAAAAATCAAGAGTATTAAAAAAAAGTTATGTTTGGTTCTTATTGACGACATCCTGTGTGAGCTGGATTTTTGGAGCTGCGCTCAGATAAATGTGTGAACTATCAAAACAGCGTTGTAGTCACAAAGACACCTAAAGGGGCTAGAAGACGACAGGGTGTCTCACTTTGTTCCTGATGTTTGTTCAGAGCAGCGTGCTGACTGACTGACTGACTGACTCTGTGTGTGTGCGTGTGTATGTGTGTGTGTGCGCTTCTGCCTGAGCGAGGCAGAGGTATTTTGAGATTTAGAGTCTAAATTCTGTTTGGCTCTGCTTTAACAGTACCTATTAACATGAACCATGTTGCTGTGGTCAATCATGTGAAAACTCTAAACCATCGCACTCCTCTCGTCCTTGTCAACTTTCATGTGTTTCTCTGTCTCTAGTCTGTTAGTTCTGCTGTCATCATGCTGGCTCCATCCATGTATGACCAAAACTTCTTGTTGTCCTCTTTCTTTCGTCATGTTCTGTCCTCATGTCCTGTCTTGGTTTGATTCCATCTCTGTCTTTGTTGCTGTTAAATAAAAAATGCAAATCTTACCAGCCTTTTTCTGTCTCCTGTCCTGTTTTTCCATCTCCTCATTTATTTTCTGTTCCGTTAAGCATATTAATTTTCCCATTTCCATGTATCTGCTTCCAGTTTCTTAACTTGAGCTTCCTGCAGTTTAAAAATCCCTTTCTCTTGTTTCCTAACCGTGCATCAGTGTGTGTATGGTTAGGTACATTTACCTTGTTTGCTTCTCAAGTAGTAATTAACCTTTTATTTCCATGAGCCTTTTTACCTCTTGCTTTTTTAATACTATATTTGTAACAATTTTGTTTGGTGCGGTTGTGGGTAAACATTTTCAACATCCAGACCAATTTTTAATGAAGAAGGCAAAACAGCTCAGGAAAGGCAGTTTCCCTGGGTATCCATCAATGCAGATCACACAGGATGAATGAAACAGAAAAAAACACTGTTAAAGACAAAATATGGGAATTAATTCATAGTTCAACGTGTAAATAATTAAAGTGATGTAAGAGTTTTACAAATTCTACAACTCTAAATACATTTCAGTATCTCTGCCTGGGATCAGGGAAAGATAGTGTGCACTTCTGCCGCCTCTGTTTGTGCGTAAAGGATCAGACATGTTGAAGTCATGTGGCTAACGTGACACCAAACATAGAGCTTTAATCTCTCTTAACAGGATGTTGTGTGAGTAGATCCCAGAATAGCTTGAATTCATAGAGACACATGTAGCTGCACACACAAACAGAAAAATCACATTGCTGAGGTATTTGGTTGGCTCAGTGAAATAAGTGGAGGGCTCTCCATGTTTTGCACAAAGTGAGGATACAGGAAGTGATATTGAGGTTCTCTCATTGAAGAAGTTAGAACCCCAACCCCAGAGCCTTTAACCTTTCAACGTGAAACATGCTCTCTTGTAGGTAAATGGGAGAAAGTTCAGGTAGCCTTCTAGGAGGAGTTAAAGCTGTGGCAGCTGCAAATAAACACCACAGACTGTATAAATAATGGACATAGACACTGACGTCACATGCAGGTGAGCATTTTTCGGTTGCCATGTTATTATATTGTTATTTAAGGGATGATAGCTCTAATACTGTCACCAAAGCTAAACAATATGTGCTAATTGTGTATTTACTATCTGGAAAATAAGCTAGTTAGCAGTTTGTAGCTGATTGCTCGGAAAATGAAGCCTGTTTGTTGCACTGAAGAAGCTAGGAGCTAATGGAAAGCAGCTAACTAGCTCTTAGCCTCTTCAGCCAAACTGACAACTCTGAACTCCCTAATTTGCTAGCTAGTGAAGAAGAACTAGCATGCCAGGAGCTCTGGTGGGAGAGCAACAGGTATTAACTGAAAACTATCAGACTGCCATGTTATCTTTTACAGGAAAAGCTATCATAAAAGTCCTATGTTTATGTTTCCTTCAATAAGTCAAAAAAAAAAGAAAAAAAAGAATATGCTAACAAGCAAGGTTGAGTGCTAACACAGATACCTGCTTATTAGCGCTAACATAATGCAGTAATTTTAGGTTAGCAGTTACTGACTTCTTGGACAATCTATTTGCACAATAAAACAGCACGAGACCATATAGTTCGATGGATATTAGCGTAAAAACAATTCCAAAACATGTGAGCAACACAAAACAGACAGATATGCTATGTTAAAAGACTGATTAGCTGAGGTGGTCAGACATTTAGCAATCTAACCAGTAGCTCAAAGTAACCACGCGCCTATATACCATATTATGCATAACCTAAGTCTTTAAAAGGTTAAACTGATTTTTTTTACACAAGATTACGTCCCTTCAAATCAATTAACTGTAGCACAAAAGTAACAAAGACCAAAACAATTTTGTAACAACTGTAAATGTTTTTTTTTTTTTTCCTTTTGTGGTAATGTTGAACATTTTACTGTAGAGTTGACTTCTTTTGGAGCCAGCCCCTAGAGGCCTCTTGAAGAGCTGCAGTTTTTGGCACTTCAGTAGCCACGGTTACATGAGGAGTTTTTTATCTTTTCGAATGGAATCTTTCTGAATGACTTTTCCAAAAACAATAGTATACGTGGAAAGGAATCTTCCAATCTCTGGTCTACATGCACTGCTATAATCAAACAGAATAGTCAATGGGGCATGCGCAAACAAACGTAAACAAATTGAGGAACGTCTCTAGTTGCATCTTAGGTCATATCTGAGCATGTGCTGAAAGAACGCACCCTTACAACTCTCCATTTGAGTGAACATATGATACCTCAGTCGGTTTGGGGAAAGGAATATTCCACCCCTGTGAAACTGGTTAAATGTCCATTCGGATTGGATTGAGGTGTATACAAAGCTTAAATTCTTTCCGTTTGAGCAAATAAACCGAATGCAAGCGGAATGTTTGGGGCCATGTATACGTGGCTACTGTTAGCTTAATTTCCTGTCTTTTAAAGCTGCTGCATCACAAACACCAGTGTTTTTTAACATTCCTGAAATGGATTAAATGGTTAGTCCACATATCATCCATTCAGTCTATATGCATTTACACCCCGTATGCATTTGCCTGTCTCCCCCTCTTGCATTTCATTTGTGTGTGTGTGTGTGTTCTCAGCAAGCACAGGTATTCCTAATGGTGAGGAAAGAGCAGGAGGAAATGGGAAGCAGTTTTTCAGTGTCGGCACTGATGTGACCATCCTTTGAGAGCAAGACAAGCAGACAGAGGAGGAAATGTGCTTTGCCAGCAAAAAAAGCAGCATCTGGTGCTGAAGTGCAGTTTCAGCAGAGAGCTGGTGGCATTCACAGAAGTTCGGTGTGCTTCACAGAAACATATGAGGGCAGCTTATCTGGCACACACACACACACACACTCACACAGACACACACACAGCAGGTTGATAGTGCTGACAGCAAGGAAGCATCGCTGCTGTCTCTCTCTCTTTCTGTGAGCAGAGGCTTCAGGGTGGCCCTGCTGCGTACCTTAGAGACTGGTTAGTTAGACATCTCTGTGTCTGTGTGAGTGTGAGTGTGTGTGTGTGTGTGTGTGTGGGTGACTGATGGCGGGTCCTGGCTGCAGGCTGCTCCGGCTCGCTTGTGTCACACTCGCTCTGACAGCCGAGTGTGCTGCAGTGACAGGTAAGCACTTTCGAGGAGTCAACAAAGAAGCTGCAGCAAGGGGGAAAGAAAGTGTCGAGTTATTTTTTGCCTCAGGATACGGATGGTTGTATTTTTATTAGAATTATGTTTCCATGTTGATTGCTCAGTGTAAAGTTTGCTGACTTCTAAGTCTTGTGTAACCTGACAAGTTGAGCTTTAGTTATGGAGATGTGCGTCAGCCGAAAATCCTGCTCTAACAGTGTGCTGTTGGTAACCTTGTGGCAGCCAATCAGAGCGTCACCACTATCACACCAAGCACAACTCCTGATGTAAGTCCACCTGCTGCTCTGTCATCTGCTGCTGGTTAATCAGTGTTAACAATCATACTGCTGCTGCTACTGCTGCTGCTGCTGCACTGGGAGCTCTGGTCCAACTTGATTCCCTGAGTTTGGGTTGTGAGGTCAGGGATCTGTGGGTTTGCATGCAGGGTGACCTCTTGTTGAAAAGCTGTGAGCATGTGCACGCTATAAATAGAGAGTGAAGGCCACAGGAAATGAAAAATGAATTGTAGTAGGTTTCATTTAAGCAACATTAAAGCTGGAGTAGTGAACTATAAGGGAGTCCCCTTCAACGTGAGGTCAAGTGGATCAGAGGTGGTGGTAGAAAGAGCAACAAGAGAACGTAACATTCAAAGCCATGCAAGAACAACACACAAGTGATGCCACTGAACACAGTAGCTCATAGATTACACAAAAGTAAACATATACAGATGTTGACCTTTGTTGATTATTATGAACAGAAATTTTAGGCGACTTCTAATTGTTGTGGGCAACAGTGCGAGTGGTTTGTATAGCTAGCTATGAAACAAATGATCTATGAAAGAAACCATGCAAAACAGATTCTTGTCAGCACTGCAAAAAACTGAAATCTTATCATGTGTTTTTGTCTTTTTTTAAGTAAAAATTGTCTTATTATACTCGATATGAGCCACTTTCAACTTATCAACCCAGAAAAATGTCTTGTTTCAAGTTATCAGAGTACAAAAATGAGGTTTGAATCGCTTGTAACCAGTAAAAAAATCTGCCAATGGAACAAGAAAAAATTGCTTGAAAATTTCCTTGAGGCTAGAATAATGTCTCAATATAAGTAACTTTCTCTTGTTCCATTGGCAGATTTTTTTAACTGGCTACAAGCGATTCAAACCTCATTTTGTCCTTGAATAACTTTAAACAAGACATTTTTCTGGATTGGTCATGTGAATTTGGCTCATATTGAGTCTAAAAAGGAATTTTCTACTGAAAATAAGACAAAAACACTTAATAAGATTTCAGTTTTTGCAGTGTGACAAAAATATAACAACTATGGCAACACTTTTTAGCCCTTGAGCTTCTATCTGCAAATTTCGTCTCCTTTGAAGTCTCTTCTCTTTTATCCCATATAACTGTTACTGTGATAAACGAACTACAAAAAACACAATTTGGTCAAAAAAGCTAGCAGAAAGGTAGCGGCACCAGAAACAGGGGACTACACAGATGGTCCTGCCCTCATGTGTCTAGCTGGAGTAATGCAGATACTCTGATGCTGAAGTATGTGATGCCCACGTTTGTGTCAGCCCCTACGGCAAAGCTAAGGTGTTGCATAGAAGTATAAATCAAGCTTTACTTTTACAGGTAGCGGTTTAATCAGCAGGGATATCTTTCGATTCATTTCTTTCATTCTGTATGATTTAATTAAATGAACTTGTTGCTGTCGGCAGCCATAGACACCAGAGTTAACATTTTACTTTATTAGTGCAATGTTGGTTCTACTTGTAATGAGAATGTTAAAGGCTCAGCAATAATTAAAATCAAAGCATGTTTCTTTGATTAATGACCTACTCCAACGGAGCACTAATATACTGAATATTAGCACTTCTTAAAATTCAACAACACTTGTCCACTGATGTTTTCTAGTCAGAACTAACTGATGTGCAGCTTCTCTGCTTGGTAGAAAATATCCTGTGTGTGTGTGTGTGTGTGTGTGTGTGTGAGAACATGCATTCTAGCTATTTTGGGGTTTTCCTGGTGTTGTATGTGCTAACAGGATCATCAGGCAGCATCTTGCCCATGTGTGTGTGTGTGTTTATGTACGTGTATGTGTGTGAATCTCCACAGACTGAGCGTGCTCCATACAGCTCGCGGGTTGCTGCCGTGCTGGCACCGTGTCTGGTTGCCTTGGCGATAGTGGTGATGCTGGGGCTGGCAATGGCTGCAGCCAAACTCAGAGAGAGGCGGCAGACGGAGGGAGGTTTAAGTCCCCAGCAACTCCAGGCTCCTGGTGGTCGCACTCCACCTGCTGAGCCGGGAAGCACATCCATCAGCACTCTGGCAGCACGCGTGGAGCGGCTGGTGTAGTGACGAGAGGAGAAGTGTGTGTGAGAGATAGAAATAAACAAGTCCTGTGTGTGAGCTTCTTTACACCAAACCGATCTTAAAAACACTCTCTTATGTCCACATTTTCTCTCCTTTCAGTTAACCTCTGAGGGTTTGTCCTCTGACCTCTTGCTGTCTGTCAGTCTGGCGTCTGTGGTCCTGCTGCTGGTGCTCATCTTCACCTCCGTCGGCTTGGTGATGACACTCAATCGCCGAGCCACCCACGGCACTTACAGCCCTAGTCGGCAGGAGAAGGAGGGCTCCAGGGTGGAGATGTGGAGCATCATCCAGCCTCCACCTATTGAGAGACTCATATGAGATGAAGTCAGGGACTGATCAGTGTTAACAACAGCAATGATGGGCCTATGGTGGAAATACACACTTGTTGTTACTCATATCGGATATTTACACTTAGGTTTCCCCATCAGTGCCTTCATCTGCATGAAAATGAGATAACAAGGCACCTTAATCGTCTGTTCTTTTTCTACCCAGTGAAACCCATCTTCCTGAAATGTTTTACATTTGCTTCAGCATCCAGCAGCCCAGTCCATCCAAATGAAAAACTTCAGATTTTGTTGAGTCTTCAGTCTTTCTTGGTGTCCAATCCATTTTACTAGGATCGGTGCATCGGCACATCTGGAAAACAAAAAATCTCTGAAGTAACTTCTCAGGCTAGCAGTGGTCTGTTTTTCTTCTCCACAAATCCCAAAGTGTGTTAATTCATCCCTCTTTGGTTTCTTCTTAAAAAGTGGGTCTTAATGAGTCACAAATACTTTTTTTAATTCTTTTCAGACGTTCAGTGTTTTTCTCCCAATGTTACCTAACCAGATTATATATTGCTTATTTTAGGGGCTATTTTCAGACGTGGATCAACACAAACCGTAGTCTTAAGTGTTACTTTTTAAGTATTTGACAACAATGGAGCTGTGTTGCACAAATGAATGATGGTTATAAGGCTTCAGCCACATAGAAAAATCTTTTAAGGAGGTTAAATTTGTCATTTTGTTTGTTTGTGATGAGGTTCATTAAAGTGGGACAAAAACAGTTCATGTACATTTATTGATACAGAGCAATCCCACCCAAGGTTTTGAAGTGTAGCTCGTCAGGGACTACAGGTTGAGGTCTTTTTAAGCCTCAGGGTAGTTAATGACAAAATAAGTTTAGAAAAACTTTAGGATAAGTTTTACTTGTTGAGAAAAGTTGCCTCTAGGACAACCTGTGTTAAGTCAGAAAAAGACTGTGGGTGTAATTTCAAGTGTATATACTGTAATGATGATTTGCTTAGGATTTTCAAACTGTGAATTTTATCCCAGCCTTTAATTTGTGGCACATGTACAAAGTAAATTTCTTTAATTTAAGAAAATGTATTCAAGGTTCCGACATGAATAGTGATTTGTTTCTGTAAGAAGGATGTAGCATTTTTTCATTGCTGGTAGTCAAATCAGTAAACCAGTAGATTGATATTCACACACAGCATCTCTGTCTGTTTCAATAAAACAACAGTCTGTCATTCATTTTCAGATTTTGTGATTTTTTGGTGACAAAAAAACAGGAAGCCGAGAAATGCATAAGCATGAAACAGTATAATTTATTTTCACAGTGCATACATTGTGTGCAGATGTACCAAGTTACTCATGATTAGCACATTAGATTGACCTCAGCTGTGTAAGACAGATTTCTGTGCGATGAGAACATGCAAGTGTGCACAGAATTAGGAAATCAGTAATTGGCATATTGAAGAACTAATCGTCATTACAATACCCAAACAAGAGACTGAAATGAGTTTCTTACTGTAACATGTCCAATGTCACTACACTGAGAAGATATCAATGTTAAAATGTGGGGTTAAAAGGAAGTGATGTTATATCTCTGCAGAGCTGATCTCACTTTGAAGTACCTCAGAAAAAGCTGCTACATAATCCGTCACCTCCTGATCACACCAAAGTTGTAATTACAGGTTTACTGTATATAAATATTCCACTTTACACTCTGCTGTTAGCAAGTATCAGGTATTTTATCACAAGCCTGCAGACACTGAAATGTAAATCCCCTGACAATCATTTCTTGTACAAGATTAGTGACTACAGTTACTAAAGCTTTTCATACCATCAACTGACAATATTCACATGGCCGCCATTTTCCTCAAACGTTTTACATAGGGTGGGAACATCAAAGGTTATAAATCATGAAATAGGTGTCTAATCTCATGAAAATGCTTAAATTCTGACAGATATTTATCATTTCACTGCTCCCTGACATCAGCAACATAAAGATAGTCAACCATTACAATAATGATGGATACATTTTAGTTAGACAACATGCTTGATGACCCATTAGCGTTGGTAAGACAACAGCTGCTGTTAGCATTCTTTAAATAACCAAAGATGCTGCTGTAAGCTAATTTTTTGAAGCCAAAAGAACCATATGAACTTGAGATGTCATAAAAAGGCTTGTGTAATTTTGTTAAATTTCTTCTTAGCAACTCAAATGTGAGCTGTAAACAAGCTAAGTAATAATATTAAGTAACGTCTATGCTAATTTAATGCTGGCTTGTTATTGAGCTGCTAGCTTGAGTCAAATTAGCCAGGAATGTAGTACGTAGGTGATGTATTTTTCTGGTAATTTGCTACTCACAAAAAGGAATGTGAAAATTCTAAGCTACTATAAATTTAGCTTGTGTTTCCTAGCTTATTTTATGTTGGCTAAAGAGTTAACCTCCTGAATAATGTAATGTTACCTGGGCAGTCTTAAGCTAGCTGTACATATAGCACTATGTCCACCAGTATTTTCATTATCAATTGTGTATTATTCAAGAGGCAGTGAAATGCTAACTACAGTCAGATATCCTTCACTTGAACAACCTAATTTTGGAATGCAGTAGTAAATTGTAATGCAACCTTTGAGTTTCACATCCTGAGTGTTACAAAAGAGGAAAAAGGTGACCATGCTTATCTGGCAAATAGCAGCTGACCACTCAAGTATTTCTTCCATGAACCTCTGAGTCATATCTACAGTAGCCACTGACCAAGGTTGAAATGTTTCAAAACACAAGGCAGATGACATTTAACTCAACAATATCCAATACAAGGCAAAATGCTGCACTGTGTGATGTGATACCCACTGCTTTTTCCATCATTTTGGATTTGATGGTGCTCAAAAATACTGAAATAATAACAAATACCAATAAAAAAAGACCTCATTCTTACTAAAAGTAAGAAAAACAAAATCATAGCATTCAATACAAACAAGTACAGACATGCAGATACAACAATTAGCATTGTACCACATTCAAGCAAGCATCAGTCTCTGCTTATTTTAATTTGAAAGTTTTAAATGCTTTTCAACATGAATGGCTACACGGGACATGAGTTAATTTTCTCTCTTGTTTGCCTTCCAAAAATAAAATCTAAAACATTCAAATATCAGATGTCATTTTTTTTGCGACAGACAACACCAACCATATATTTATTCTATTTATTTATGTAAAATAAACTCAAGCCAGCAAAAATACTTGTCTATTCAGTTGAAAATAATTTTTCATTCATATGAAAACCACTAGAGAAACTCCTCTGAGAGATTTTTTTCCATACAGTCAACTCAGAATGAGGGTTGAAGTTGTTTCTTTTCAAAAGAGGGACCCAAGAAAACAAGAAAGCACAAGCTATACAAGTAAATAAGCTATTTAGTACAATCAAACAAAGTACCTAATGTACAAAAAGTTAAACAACCCAAAGA
The DNA here is from genome assembly GCF_033239565.1 of Halichoeres trimaculatus. Lineage (NCBI taxonomy): Eukaryota > Metazoa > Chordata > Actinopteri > Labriformes > Labridae > Halichoeres > Halichoeres trimaculatus. The sequence continues at coordinate 12,543,702 of NW_027437182.1, read as the reverse complement.
AACTCAGAGATCGTCTCTTCAATACAGGCAGGAGGATTCCCACCCATCATCACAAAAATAAAAACACTGACTACCTGCAGCTAGACTGCAGCCCCAAGTTTGAAACAAAGCAGCTACAAATGCAATGCTAGTACCCGAGTTCACTCCAGGTCAGTTTAAGGACCAGATTCGAAACATTAAATAAAGACTACAATGCTCAAAGTTCTGAAAAGCGATTTAAGGTGGTCTGAATAATTGCATACACCATCTTTCTATAATACTGTACCTTGTTCTTGTTATACTGGGTGGTACTCCCACTGTATAAGGCACACCATACACATCATTCTGTCAATACCTCTCAGTCACACCGCAACTAAAATATACTTCATATATTATTATCTTTATTACAATTATTGTTATTATTTGGGGACACATGAGGTTTACTCCCATAAAGGGGTTTGTTAGCTGTAAATATTTTATCAAGTAAAACCGTACAATTTAACCCTTAAAGGACTGACCTTTTTGATCATTTTAAATATTTGCATAGTAAATAAGTTTTAAAGTGTTTACAATGTGAAAGGCCAGTGCAGAGATTATTTTTGGAGTCTGTTTTTTTTCTCTTTTTGGAAATACTAGGACCCATTCCTGGGCTTTAAGAAGCAAGCCAAAGACTTTATGAGCAAATCGTTAACGCAGACCAGCACTCAGAAAGCGGAGAAATAGCTGCTATTAAACTGCCACACCGACTGGCGTCTGGCATAAATCATAAGAACAACGGACCATAAATGTAATAATCCCAACACAAGCACAGCAAAAGCTTTCTTCGTTTTTCTTTAGGTATGTGGTGGCACAGGGAACGATGGGAACCCACAATCGCTGGAAGCGGCGTTCCTCTCCACAGGAGAGTCTGTTAAAGAAAACTTTTGACTGAATACACATTACATCCATGTAGCTACTCTCTGAGGAGAACTATTGCTTCATTACAGTACAATCAGCAGCCACCGCAGTACAGTACAGTGTGTGACTCAAACCTGCGAGGACAGAGAGTGCTTTTCCTCCTGCTGGCAAAGAAATGAAGACAGAAGGAGAGAGACTGAAATGTATCCTAAGACTGGTCATATTGTGTGTAAACAAAGCATACCAATCAAAGTTAATTTTCACCGAGTAACAGGTACCCTGCAGCTTGAAAAGTCCCCAAAATTCCCCAGGCTTTAGCATAATTGTTCATTATTATGGCTTTTATCAAACTTAGAGTCACATTTATGTGGTCATTTTCTATGACTAGCAAAGAAGCCAAGACGCATCAGGGATTTGAATACCACCAGTCGAATGCTTTCTGAAGTGTTAAGGTGGAGGGTGACGACTAGGGGATGTGTGAAAGGGGACAAAAGATGAATACCAGGAGAGATGACACAAAGGGAAATATGATGGTTAAAGGGGATATAAAAAGACTTGGACCATTTAAACCGGCAGCTAAATGTATCTGACATAAATTTTTGCCTGTTTTGCTTTTCTTCAGAGTTACAGGAAGAGGACAAGACAGAGAGGTTCCTCCATGCACCTCTCGTAGCCTTGAAAGCATTAAAAACAGCAGCCTAAAGCACATCTTAAATATATTAAACTTTCTATGAATTCAGAGTAGTACAGTGCTGTTACAGAAATACTAAAGGTCTGAGAGTAACAAGAGATTCTGAGTACCTGTTATGGTATCTAAAGATTAAGACACCAGAGTATCAAAAACAAATCACGTGTCCATTTAAGGCATTGTGATAAAAAAGAAAAACATTTATATTACACAGTGGAGGAGTAATTCAAAGGCCCGAGTAGACTTTGTGTCAGAAAGAGTTTTGATCCTGGATGGTTAAGACTGAGTGTAATACATTTATCTACAAGTGCAAATTTAGTTTTAGTGGGTGAAATGTTTCAATTTTTTGAGTAAGGATGTTATTATGGAGGATGAATGAGCTGTCTTAATTCTGGCAGGTAAATTTTTCTAAATATTTCAGAGGTTTTAAACTCATTGATTACTGGTTCTATATGTAGATTATACAGTTAAATTGTGAACATGTAACAAGATGATGGACATCAGAAGACAGACATATTGTCAACATCCTGAAGCTGTTGTACTATTTGAAAAATGAGAACTATCTGCACCCTAAAAACTTAAAAGTCTTCACTTATGGCTTCAGTTTGTCTATTTTGAGTGCTTTTTCTCAGATAAATACTTGTTTCGAAAAGAATTTTTAACTTTTGAACCTTCTTTTCACTTCTGCAGAGAAGAAAAACCACTGTGTTGTGTCGGGTGCTGAAAACTGTAGCCAGATTGTTTTGAATAAGAATATTTTGGTCTGTTTTCCTTTTGCAATCCATAAACTTGAAATGTTGTTGAAGTAACAATACTTCTTGTTTCATCAGACAGACATCAATTCTGAGGAAGTTATTTTTTCTTTTTAAATTAAAGATATTTACGACACTTTTTTCCACTGTTTTGATAAAGTGACACCAAGCCCTCTCTTTCTGTTGCCTGCACTAGAGGCTGTGACTCTGCGTGAGTACATGACATCACACTTTTTATCTTATATCCTGACAGCTAACTATGTTCTCTGAGACTGTGGATGGTTGTAAAAATCTGTGTGTAATAGTTGTAAAAGTGTATATAAGTGGATAGATTTCCGTAGAGCCTGTGGCAGGTTACAGACACTGAGTCTCTGACATCTCTATGACTCCTTGGCAGCTTTCCCTGGGACCTGGTGGTGACTGTTGTTGCAGTGAACCTGTGACAGCTGCAGGACTGAGCTGAGGCAACACATGGACTCAATCTCCTCAAGGAGGCCCTGATCCTGCACTGCGTCCGTTCCCGAGCCTTTGCCCTGACCAAGACATAGGCTGAGACCCAGGAGTCCCTCCTTGGACACCTCCTTCTCCCAGGGGACCTGCATAGTGGACTGGCTGTTCCTGGCTGGGCTCCCTTCCACATGGCCCTTGCTGCCCTGCCTCTGAAGGGCCTTCTCCTGGTAGTGCCTCACCGTCTCCTTGGAGAGCACCTTCCTCCTTAGGATGCTGGTGGAGGCAGTGTGGTTCTGGTTCTGAGGAGGCTCTGTGCTGGGCTGGGGTTCTGAGATGGTCCGACAGCGGCCAACTGGTACAGGGGAATATTTGGGGTGAGAAAGAGGAGAACTGTAGGTGTGGGAGAGAGTGGGAGAAGGTGGCGTAGGTGTGACTCTGTGAGCCAGGGTGGGTGAGTAAGAGAAGTGGTCTCCTGGTTGTCGGCCCGGAGATGAAGGGTTAGGTGCAGAGTTTGGAGGATGAGGATGGGACTTTGGGGTGTCAGAGTTCTGGGCAGGTGGTGAGGCCGTGGTAGGGGGCGCTGGGGGAGGTATCGTAGGTTTCTTCGACACCTTCAGGCTGCTCTTGTTGGGCTGTCTACGGGGGGACGGGGGGAGATGTTTCCCGTGGACTGCGCTGTCATCTTGGCCCATGTTCCAGCTGCTCTGATCAACACTTCCACCACCACCTCCACCGTGCTCATCCCCAGGATTGGACTCACCGGAGGGAGTGGGCTTACTCTGGGAGAGAAAACACCAAATATAATAAAAACCAATCCCGTCATGAGAAGACCTTAGATTGCTTCATCTACACCTTTGGATAGACTGGTTGGACAGATTTTGTCTCATTGGTCAGAACAGGACTAGATCAGCCTAATGGATCACAATGTTTTTGTGCAAGGCTGTAAACACGTTTAACTCAGCTGTCAAAATGGGCATTATGACACAAGCACTCATGGGTTTCCTTGGCTAGCCTCAAGTGGAAATGAGAGGAATTACAATTTCTCACTTTTCTGCACTGACTTATTTTTCAACACTTGAGGTTGATAATTTAATATTTTAGGCAGCATATGTACAAACTATATTTTAACTGAGCCCATAAATACATCTTTATATGTGCCATAATGCTGAACTTAAAAACCACTCTGTCCTTTGTTCTGAACCCAGCAGATGCTGGCAGGCATTGTACAGATAGTGTATTTCTTGCGTACCATGGGCTTGTAGTCTAACTCCTCTATGGATCTGAAAAAGTCGAGGCTCTTTGCAGCGCTGAGTTTTCCTTGCTCCATCGTTGTCGTGTTCAAGGAGTCCAGAATTTCTTCCAACAGGTTCATCTGGCCCGAGCGAGAGTCTATGTCGAGCTCCAGTGAGCAGGAATCATCGCTGTCCTCGGTGTAAGAGGGGACATCCCCACTGTCCTCTGAGGAAATCCTAGAGAGAGACAGGCACAATAATCAATGTTTAATACTTTTTATTGTAGTGATAACTCAGAGTACAAGTCAACAAATACACTGTGATAACCAGGTCCTCGGGGAAGCTGCATGTCTGTCATTTCTTTCAACTCTTCTCTTAATCTGCCCACTTGGGGGCAGTATTATCAAGAGTAAAAGAAAGGCAGACTCTGCTTTGAAAAGCAACTCGCATCCTGTTATCAACTTCCCCTTTAGAAAATGAATCAGTCAGCCAGTAAAAGTTCCCACGTCTGAACTTAGATGACATATACAGCATGAAAAAGGCTTCAGTGAAAATATGTTGTGAGGCGACAGGCCATAAAAACAGGGTGCTTACTTGCTCGCGCTGTCCAGCTCGTCATCGTCTAGCCCGTAGCCGTGGTCTCGAGGGCCCATGCTCATGGGAGACTTATTGAAGTTCTGCTGTTAATGAGAACAACACAGCAAAGTGGATGTAGTTAGACTCAAAGAATTACATTATAAAACAATAAAAGTGGACCCGAGAGGCTTTCAGCTTAAAGATACACGGCTCAAGATAAACACAAAGCTCAGACAGTTTGTTGTTCTGCTGAGGTGCACTTTTTCATAAAACTCCCTCATAGAAAAAAGATGCAGGTTTGTGTCTGGTGGGTCCCCATAACACAGGAGCACTGGCTCGTTTTAATGAGCCTGGACCCTTAGGGTTGAGACTAAATTTGTCAAATTTTTGTCTGGGGATAGAAATCTTTAAGATCCCCTGCAGTATTCTACCAAACTCAGCGCTATATGTGAACTACAAACCATGCACTGTGAGTAAAGATATACCAGTAAGAGCATTAATGGTTTGCATTGCGGCGCATTTGATCGAGTTTGTCATTGCATGCTCGGTGTGTGCTGTAGTTGTCTCACACAGTGGGTTTAATAAGCCACCTGTGTACCATGTTTAATGGGCGGGTTAAAGAAGAGACAGAAGCTTCACAGAGCAGGGCAGGACTCTCCCCATGGGAGCCCAAATCTGCCCCAGGCCACTTATTAACATGCCTTCCACTACGACGCACATGTTCCCCTCTCACTGCATGTGCATGTTCGCTTATGTTAACACTATTGCACTCTCTAATTTACGCTCTCTACATTTTGTACATTTACCCTCCTACATAATGCTTGACACCTCTTGGATCCTTTTATTTTGGTTATACCTCAAATTATTCTGCGGACATAAGAAGTCATGGGGAGCAGCAACATGCTAGCACTGTCGTCAATCAGTGACGGTATTGGGGAGCTTGGCAGTGTTTCCCCTTTTTTCTTTTCTTTACACTAGCTTAGCTCTGCCTCTGCGTTCTGTCTGAAATGTTCTCTATAAACTCACATCAGGCACATTATCAAAGCTCAAACTGTTCTTTACAACCTTAAAAGTGAACTGAGCACAGTGGGGCAGTGTTTAAAGACTGCAGTGTTTGTGTTTGTGTGTGTTGTGGTTGTGGTAGCAAAAATCAGAGACTCAAAGGTGAGAAATCAGAAGAGATATGTGTCACACTTGTGATAAAAAAAGACTCAAAGACTGGAGGAGGAAAGGAATGGACGAAAAAGGGAAGGGAGGAAATATTGAGAGGTGAGGAAAGATTCCTTAAAACCCCAAAGAATGATGGGAATGGGGAAGGGGAGGTGTCGAGTATTGGACCTGTGCATCAAGCCGGTCTTGATTAGCCGACAGAGTGCCAGCCAGACAGGCGGAATGTAACGTGTGGCTGGCCTGGCCTCATTTAGGGCTCGTGTTCGGCCATGGAAGACACACACATGCACACACACATACACACAGAGTCACATACGCACCTTATTACAAAAAAATAACACAAAGAGTTAAAGTGCCATTTTCTCCATAAAAGTCAGCGGAGGAGATGTGTGCAGTAGCCACTTAAGCCTCTCAGTCATGAGGCTAAACACGAACACATGTGGCGGCTCTGCTGATTGGCCAAGCTGCTCCCCTTCCATGGTAGCTTGGAGCTATAATGAAAGAGATTTCAGAGGGGCTCAGGCCTGGGATCCCTAAACAGCCTTTAATGGATTCCTGTGTCAGGGCAGTAAATCTGGGGGCCGGCCCGACATGCCAGCCAGCCTCAGCGGGCCGATGCTCAGAGTGAAGATGCACCTGTGAGACACTTTGGGACGGAAATTGTTGCACACAAACACTTACCCACACAAAATAAACCAAAATGCTGTGTATTCATGGTCCGCAAAGCTATTAAGACTGCGTCTGTGTAAGAGAGCTGTGTTTAAGGAAAGCAGGGCCTCTCTCTGTGACTAGGTGTTTATTAAAGCAAGGTGAACCCAAACACGAGCAGACACAGGTCATGAGGCCCGTCCCCTCTGATCTTTGTTACAGCTCCGGTGCCGTCAACGAAAAGGAAGTTCCATAGGGAGCAGTAAATGGATGGTACCCCACTTCACGGCTTTATCAATTTGTCATTCGCTCTCTTCACTGTGACCCTTTAGCGCAGCTGTTAAGATGAAGCTATTTACAACGAGCAATGGAAACCGACATATTGCATTAGTTTCACGTTATGTGAGACAGAAAGTATGATTTTGTCCGTTACTTGAGGCTGTCAGAAGCAACAACAGCAGTTAAATCTGAGATCTGAAATTAGATGTCAGAAAACAACAACAAAAATGCTCTTCAAATTTAGACATTCACATTGAGATATTCTTATGTCAAAAGTGTGACAGCTCTGCCACCATCCCATACCTCCCCAGGCCTGACAGGACAGTGGAAAGGAATGAAATAGCGGAACAACAGATTCTCATACTGCTCCTTCATTAGCTTCTCGCTGTCGGCTAATGGGAAGCTGAAAGGTGAAAATGAAAAAGGGGACTCTCTCTCCCTCCCCACATGCCTTCCTGTCGCCCATTTTTTCCCTCCGTCACTCTGCTGTCAGTGACAGATGTCACAGTTTCTGTCAGTCTGGCTCTCGCTTCCTTTCCTCTCTGCCACGATGCCACGAGTGAGACTGCACGGATGCAGTGAAAGAGTCAGGAGGAGAAGCGGCAGAGGGGCAGGAGTTGTGAAAATAATAAAAATGGTCAGGTTATTTTAGTGAAGCTGCTGTAGATCAATCCAGAAATTTGGAAATGGAAAAAAATCCTTGTGTATTCCTTTAACAGAGGATTAAATTTAACATGTGAGGATCTCATGTACAAGAAACTGACTAAACTCACCCTGAGGGAAATTATCCTTCATTATTTTTATGTCAGGTGTTATTTACTTTAGTTTGGGTTCTTGAGCACCTGGCGGAAGAATTTAAAGTTTAATCATTTTAACTAGTTTCAGCTTTAAACATTCTTGTTTGGTGTATTTAACAAGCTTCTACAGTCATGATCGTCTGCAAAACTAATCCTTCATCTAACCCTGCATAATCTGGTATAATTAAAGCCAAAACAAAGATATAAAATGAATCCAGGGGGCCTCAAAAAGTGTCTCCAGATCTGATATGAAAAGTAACATTTCATTTCTGTGTTTACGAGGGGAAAATAATCATCACCATCGTTTTAGTGGCTGCATTTGGAGAAACAAACTTTCCCCCTCTTTTCCCTACTTTCCCTGCATGACCGGTTATGCAGAACAACTATGCCAGGGCCAAACGCTAGCCGACTTTAATAGCCAGTCTAACATTATACATTTCATATGGTATTTCTGGAGTGGGCACTGATCTCACAGCTTGGCAGTGTATGTAAAGAGATGCCGGTAAAATGCAAACAAACCTTGGGGAGAGGCAGAGCCTTTGCAGAAGTACGGCCAAGTCTGTGTCTGCCTGTTAAAGAGCTGCTCACTCGAAAGAGGGACAAAAAAAAGAAAAAGAACAGCGTTTGAGGAGAGATCCACTGCTCGTCCGTCCAACTGGCTGTAGCTTAAAGCCTGCTTCTCTTTCCCTTACAACAGGAGCCATATAAAGGAAGGAGAATGTGCATTATGCTCATTCTGTGAGGCTGAACTGAACTCATGGCCTGAAATCACCAGGTGTCTCTGTGTGAGTGAGAGCGCTGCAGTACTGTGGAGGTGCCAGGAGATGGCACTTTGGTTTCAGCCAGGAAGCAAGCTTCTCTCCAAGGTGGGGAGAGACTTGAAGTGGAGACTACAAACACATACAAATAACCATGTAAACACACACACACACACACACACACACACACACACACACACACACACACACACACACACACACACACACACACACACACACACACACACGGACAGAGCCAATGTACTCTGAGTTTGTTATCATGCATCTTAAGTGTAATTCTAACAATATTTATCCACATCACCAATGTGAAAATGAATATTATAGACATAAAGGGTCTATTTCTACTGAGATGCATAAAGAATTAATTATTTAGAATCGCAACACACAAATGATATGTAGTATATACATTCTTTTCAACTACTCTTGGCATATTGTTGATGTTGTAGGATTTAAATCACATGCTGAATGTGATGCTCGTAATATCTTTATGAGCAATACTTAAAGTTAAATGTTGATATTTCACACGTAAGTTGAAGCTTGTTTAAACTCTGTCATGTTGAAGTCGTCACCATTCAAATGCACATTTTCCTTATTATAACCCAATTCATGTTTTAAGAGTCTGTGAACATATGAGCTGTCACACACATCTGCCCATGCATACAGTACACACATACACAGAAGTGACTTTCTTCCTGTTTTACATCTTTGTTAGCACCCTGCTGCTCCTTCAACCTGAGCAGGGACCTGTTTTTTTTCCAGGGCTGGCACCACTCGTGCCTCACCAGGTGAAGAGTCCAGAGCCCGGGGCTGAGCCCGGCCACACGCCTGCTGGCTGTCATTGTCCATAACACTGCACCAACCTCTACTCTCCTCTGCTCTCTTAACAGCTGCCAGTCTGCTGTGTCCAACCTGAGAGGTACACACATGCATGCTGGTGTACTTGTGAAGAACACACACACTACAGTTATACATAATCTATAACATGATTTAAAACACACAGACGTGGCACTCGTATAAAACCAACCAGGAGTCAGAACAATAGCTGCTGTTGTCTGAAACAGAGAAGAAGTCAGCGGTCTAAGTCTATCTTGTTTTTGTCAAATGAAAGGATAACTCCTACATTCTTAATCAACAAGCTCACCAAACACAACAAATCACCCACATCGCTGGGAAGCGGCTGAAATACGCACCCAAATGACAGCAGCACTTTCACTTTGGTACGTGTGTTGGCTGATCAAATAGAATATGAATTTTATGACTCTGATTATTTTGTTGCGATTAATTAAAGGAGCTTCTCCCCGATCATTCATTTCATTTCAAGGACAGACATGGAGGGGTTCTCAGAAAGAGAGAGGGAGAGAAAAAAAAGATGAATGTTAAAAATGTTTCAGGCATTTCTCTTTCATGCTGGAGGAAGGAATGTCTTTAATCAGATCACATTTTTCAGGGTATCAGATGATGAGTTGATTCTGATTTTACATGGCAGTGAAGGGCTTTAGTTGGTCACTTGGTCAGAGGTAAACATGTGGAAACAACACTAGGAGTGTGTTTTTGACAGAATGAAATGCAAATAAAATGTAATTTGGAGGTTTGTGGCAAAAAAGTCAAGACTAAAATGTTTTTTTTTACATTGACTGTAAAGGAAGTGATGGAGCTGCTTCTTTTTACCGATAACAAAAAACACGAATCATAACACAAGATGTGACATAAAACCCAGTTAGAAATCTTAAATCTGAAGCTACAAAGTTCATTTTTGTCCAGTTTGTTTTTCTCAATCTAACTTTTTTTTCGTGCAGTGTTGAAATATCTACATGACTTCAAGTGTCTCGTTTTTTCTCCGCACTTGTGGATTGTATTTACAAAGACTTATTTCATATTTTTTAAAGACTGACTCGACAGGATCAAATGAATGCTGAGGTTCTACTTCTGGTTTGTCTGTGGGCACTACAGTTAGGGGAGGTATGAGGATGAGGATGAGATACTTTTCTCTCATTTTTCATTTTACTTAACCTTTATTTAACCAGGTGACTCCCACTGAGAGCAATTTCTAGTGCGAGGAACACCTGGTCAAGGGGGTGGTGGGCAGAGCTCAGACAGTATCAAGATTTCATAGGAAGCAATCTCATAAAAAGAGAGAGAGATGGAGAGTTAAAAGAGAGTGGGAACAAAAGGTATGTTTTCATCCAACATTTGTTTGAACTGTGTGAAATGTAACTATAGTGTGCTTTAAACAGGCAGGGGAAAATAAATACATGGTTGGCACACTTGAGAAAATAAATCCATGAATCTTTTCTTTTATTGTGTACTTGCCAAGATTTTTTAGAGGAATGTTAAAGCAAAAAATAATCTTGAATCTAAAAAGAATTTTCAATTACAGCCTCCACTTCCACTCAAAGTTAAGTTAATTAGTGTACATTAGTATAACTATGATGTATTGAAAAACAAAACACTGCTCCAACATTTTGCAGCTCCGTTATCGTATAAATATTTTGTAGACTCTTTCAGGGGTTATTGCACATGGATAAGGGATTAAAGGCTTCTTAATTTTTAGTTTGAGTTGCAAACGACAGAACAATATCACCCAGCCTGGCTCTCCATAATGTTTAGTATTATCACAACAGCCTTCCTCAGTTTTGAAGTTATTGGGATGTTGAGAAAGGCGATATGAAAAGAGAAGACCTAGAAGAGCAGTAGCTGAAGAGAAAATAATGGACTGTAAATTAACACAAACACAAAAACAGTGCTCCGGGACGTATTGCCCTGTGTCCTATGTGTCCCTCCTCCACTGGTCTCCAGGGACCCGTTACTGAGGCGATGAACAGGCCTCAGCGACAGGGACAGGGGCACGTATATATCCTGAATATGTGTTGGTGCGCACTTCAATAGCAAGTTAACTGCTAATCTGTGAGTGTGTTGGGTTTACTCGTCTTTTGTGAGTGTGTGTGTGTGTGTGTGTGTGTGTGTGTGTGTGTGTTTGTGTGTGTACTATAGGTGGGGGGAGGGGATGGAGGAGTGTCCGAGGAGGCCTTTAGAGAAAGCCCTAATTGCCGTTCCTCTCCTCTCCCAGGCCGTCACACCTTCCACTGCGCTAAGTCTTTCCAGCCTCATCACACGCAGGAAACACAACGCTAATTAGAGACAGCACAACCTCTCCTAATCACGCTCACACACGACTGTGACCAAAATGTCAGTGTGTGCATGCAGGCATGTTGTTTTTGTTTTTGTTTAGACAGATTCTGTCCACTAAGTTTTTTTTTTTTTTTTTAATTTAGCGATAAAAACTAGACAGCTCCAGCTAAGTGTATAGATACCAGTGGAGATGAAGCCTGAAGCTGTATGCTCACATGCTTAAACATAAACATGTAACATACAGAAGTGACTAGTTTTAATTTAGCTAAACTTCCTACACCTACAGATTTATTTTCAACTGCTCAGTCTCATAATTTTCTTACATGTTTCAGTCTTCTGGTAAATTTATTGATGAATGTGTGTTTTGTGAGTGTGCATACGTGTGCACATTGTATGCCAGCTCTGCACACAACAAAGGAAAAAAAAAAAGGAGAGTGCTATCCACTTATGGTGCACAAGCAAAATTCTTCAGAGGAAATGCTGACCAGCAGATGAGTTGCTTCCACTGTCCGTGACGCTCAGAGAAAACTACTGAATGTACAACACCAGTGCGTTGAAAGAAGGAAAAAATGCTTATCATTACATTTGGCACCTCGACAAACTACTGTGCTTCCAAGAGCTGTTACAAGAAGGGGGAGAGGGAGCGGGAGATTAAAAAAAGTGGGAGAAAGATGTGGAGATGGAGAGGGGAAGAGAGACAGAGAGAGAAATTAGAACGAAAAATGGAAGGAAAGGAGCAGAGAAGTGGAAGACTGGGTCCATGACGGTCCAGTGAAAGCTGAGCTCTGATATGATCGGGCAGTGTACATGTAGTTAACTAATTTACTGATGTGCATCTGTGTGTGTTTGTATGTGTGTGTGTGTGCGCGTGTGTGTGTGATACCCGTCTCATCTTTTGCAGTCTCCTTGGAGACAGGCTCTTGGTGCTGGTTGGAGACCCGGCGCAGACCATCACCCCGTCTTCTTCGTCCTCCTGGGAGAGAGAAACCATGAGTGTGAATCCTGCATGATTTGTGCCACACATTAATGATTTATGTCCAGTTTGTTGCTATTTTTCAGGACCATTTTTTTTTTAAGAATTAGAGGATGAGTGTGCTGATATTCTATATGTTTCTTTTACCAAAAATTTCTACAAGTTTTGTGGATCACAGGCTTCCTACTTTCTCTTACTCATGCACTCCACCATGAGAGTGCTGTTCAAAACCATAAGACACACTGTTGTATGTAATGGCACGTTCTTCTGGTACAATAAAGATGCACTGCAGCTGTAAACAACTGGCTGTGAAACAAATCCGCTGCTGAAAATAGTCCCTCAAAAAGTGCACTTTATACTTTGTTTCAGCAAAATTCGCATAAAGCCCTAACATCCAATATGTTAGGAAATCAGTTAGGCTTTTAAAAATAACATATTAATATAAAAGTATTTATTTGTGCAAGTTGTTTTTAATAATACAGACATAGTTTCAAGTCTGAAAGCAGAGAGAGACAAACTCAGACATTTTTAATTCTAATAAAAACTACCAGATACAATATTAACTGCCTTGTTCTCTTTGAGGTTACAGAAGTTATACTCAAAGTAGTCACCTCTGATGAGTTTAATCTCAATATGTTTCTGCATTAACATCCTTCAGTAGACATCTGTGGCCAGCAGCAACATAAAAGTACTGAGAGCGATCCCCAGAAAGCTGAATTAATTTGTCTGCTTGCAAATTCATTTATGAACATACACAAAATCTGTTAAACTTCAAATTAAGTAGATATCAACACCTCTGTTTGCCTCTAGAATGTGAGTGTGTGTTTGTGTGAGTGTGTGTGTGTGTGCCATCCATTACTGTGCTCCCTCCTTGTGCATCATCAGTGCCCTCTCTCCTCAGTTTCCCACTGACAGATCAAACTGCTATTGCCTTATCAAATCCATCAGGCTTATGGAAACATACACCTCGTTACATTAGCTTTGAGGAAATCACAGGCTCACTGATGAAATATGCAGACAATAAAAGAGAAAGAGGGGCCGGGGCTGCGATGACATGACAGGCCATAGCCAGAGGGGCGTTGGTTAAAAATGTACAGCCCTGAACAAAGCGCTAAGCAGGCTTCAGCAGTCATTAAAGGCCCCAGAGTTGGAATCACACTCTCCATGAAAAGCAGCCTTCCTGTCTGTTTCTATGAGGGGGGGCATGTGTCTATCTGTGTGCCTCAGAACTGAAATATGTGCACAAAAAGTGTGTGTGTGTGTGTGTGTGCACGTTTGTCAGAGAGGTGTGAAGGTCCATGCTGCTCACCCGCGCTTTAAGTCTGCCCTTAATGTCCCGGATGCCCCTCTTGGCATGACTCTTGGCCTAGGAGGCAGAAAAACACACACACACACACACACACACACACACACACACACACACACACACACACACACACACACACACACACACACACACACACACACACACACACAGATTACTAATCAAAACATGTTGCATTAACATTCTGCTCAGGTTTCATGTAACATCAAGAAATGCTTTGATCCCCATGGCAAAAACATGGAGACAAAAGGCTGGATGAGAGAGCCTCGCGCACTAACAGGCGGCAATAACATGAAAGGGCACCCTGACCACCTATTGTACTGCACATAACGACACGGTACTGCTTATCAAACAGGGACCACTCCCCAACAATGCACCCATCATCATTTCAGCTCAAAGTGGACACATTTTTACCAAATATGTCAAACATACTGATTCATTTTCACAACTTACAAAATGACACAATATGCAGGACAGTAACGGATGATTTGTGGGATTTAAAGGTTGAAACAAAAAAGAGTGTGTGTGTGTGTGTGTGTGTGTGGGGGGGGGGGGTTAAGATACATGAATATCACAGAGCTGTTATCCAGAGCAGTTTACCTTTGTCACAGCTGTGTTGAAGAGGGCTCCTCCTCTCTGTTGTAGACACAGAAAATTGGAAATCATGTCAGTAATTCAGAGGCATTAAGAAGACATTTAATTCAATCAAAATGTAATAATACATTTTTGAACAAGTTAACATTGAATTATATAGAAAAAAAAATAAAGACAAGGGTATAACTTGATAACTTTAATATGTATTTTAATGGCTTTGAATAAGATTTCTGCACAGATTTTCAATTTAGACAATTGTCATAACGACGACAACAAAGCCCCATGTGTGATTTTCAACGTCAAACACAAGGAAAGCTCCATCTGCAGCTTTAAAAGTACCGTAATACAACTTGTGCTTAAGACACCTTGACAAGAGACAGGGTATTGTTTTGCTGAGCCATGATAAACTGCATGGAACCTAACATTCAGGAGGTTTTTATTTAGAAGCAGCCTAAAAGCGACAGAGGGGCCTGTGCGTGATTGATTTGTACTTTGAGTTCTGCAGACTGACATTATGGCACCAAATATCTCTCTGTGCCTGTCTTCTTCTTCTTTTCTCTCTGAGTTCTCTCAGCGTCTCAACTCTTTTCCTCTGTTTGGTCTTTAGTGTAAGCACAAAGCGTCGGCTAAACGGCTAAACAGAGTAAATGGCAGACAGCGTTTCAGAAGTCGGCGCAGTGAGAGGAGGAGAGGGGCCGAGGTGAAGGCCCCTCTTATAGATCCCTGTCAGTCAGGAAATGTGAACTTTAACAAACCTTTGAAGAGCACTCTAGAGAACTAATTCAGCCTTTGCTGACGGCATGTGGAGAGAGAGGGAGAGAGAAAGGGGGAGGGAGAGATTCTCAGAGAGAGGGGGGGGCTGTGGCAGAGATGAGAGGAGGGAGAGATAAAGAGAAAGATAGGGAAAGAAAAGAGGAGGAGAGAGACAGGAGAAGGAGAAGAAGGAGGGAGAGATCTGTGTTCTTGGATCGGTTCAGCGGAGTAACGCCTGTGTTTGCTGCCAGATCAACATGTCATGTCGGAGGACGTCTTGTCACGTCAAATCACTTCTGTCTCCATCCCTGTCTGTCTCCACTGTCCTGCTGCACGCGCCGCTTCACACACCAAACCGCGCTCGAGCCGGATCTGTACATTCAGGCGGCCCCCTTCATTCCAAAGGTAACAGCACGACTTCAAACACTGAGTCGTGTCAATCACACTTTCAATTAAATGTAACTCAGGAATAAAATGAGTGAAACATAAAAAAAGGCGCAGATAAAAGCACTTAGGTTTGAAATGCAGGACAGTCTGTGAATACCTTTACTGTGTGCATCCACTGTTGATAGGACCTTGAATTACCTGGAGGGATTTATAAAACACAGGAAGTATGAATTAATCATTTGCACTGTATTAACATTGTAAAGAAAAGGAAATTGATGGACTGAGACATTTTAAACATCCAGATAAAACTATTTTATATTGAAGACAGGAAGTAAAACTGATCAAACGCTCTAAAAATAAACACACATTTTATATTCAGCACCTTATTTAGATTTATTTGTGTTTTTCTTTTTTACTTAATCAGTCACAAGTGTTAACTTTAACATTTTACTGTTGCTTGTTGTTCATTTGGTAGCTGAACAGAAAGAAAGAGACATTTCCTGGTCCTGTTTGCGTTCACTATCAAACGAAAAGAAACAAATCAAAGATGACAGTGTGGGTTTAGGTTAGGATCAAAACTGATGAACCCAGTATTATTTGGATGGTGACCCTACTAATACAAATCAAACAACAACTTCTTTGATCCTGTAATTTGTCTGGATAGTCCTGTGGGATTTCAAAGTTTTGATGTCTGTGATAATCCTGCAAAACATGATCAAGTCCTTCATCTATCTTTCACGAAATTGAATCAGATGTAAAGGTAACCTTTGCGGCACTTTCAATGAAGATATTTAGAACAATAACATTCAAGATACTTGTCGTTCCTACAGAATGAAAGGAGACAGTAAATGCTGTTTTAGAGCAAACTTTCTGAATGGCAGAGACATTTAAAGGACTAATTCACAGCTTATTTATTCCAACAACTGTTATATTTTTCAGGGGAAACACATTTTACAGTGCATTAGTACTTCAATAACACATGTTGTCACAGTGTATGAAGGAGAAATTTAAAACTGGTTTCAATCTTGGGGCTATTTTTTCTTCACATTAAATTGTGATAAAAAAATCCAAAAACATTTTAATGTTCTCATCTCTTTCATCAGATCATGGAAGTTTCTAGAGACCTTCAATTGCTCAACATTCGTCACAGAGAAAGGTTTTATTTGGGTCTTTTCAAGTTTTTACCATGTTAAAAGTCTCCACTATTTGTGTTCCCTGTTTTTACATCTTACTCTGTACAATTACCTCTGCCTCTTGCATGAAATATAGCAAATACAAATAATATGGCTAATTGATGGACAGGTCGGGCAGCTCTACTCACTTCCACAGAAGCCCCCCTCTGTGATCTCCTCTTCAAACACGTCAGAAAAGCCGCGGCCTGCATTCAATTTGGCCAGCCGTCCGTCGATGAACTGCAACCATAAATTACAACGTGCTTATTAAAGAATGGAGGAGGGAGGAGGGGGATCTGAACACACTTAAACAAACACACACACACACATACATAGAGATTCAAACACTCAGACCACAGCAGGGTGTTATTAATCCTACCTGACAGAAACTACATCCTAAGATTAGATGGGCTGCAGGTAATAGGGATTTGGTAATATGGAGCAGGTGAGGGATTAAGGTGGCAGACTACATGCTGCACACTGTCTGAGACATGAGGAAGTTTCATTTCCTCCCTTTGTAACATGGAGTGCATAAAAAGCCCATCACGTAAACATGAAGCTAATAGCCAAGACAGCTTCACATTTCATAAGCATGGCTGCAAAAACCACGTAAATATATCACACAAGTACAAGCAATCGCGCACATACACTGACACACAAATCGTTCAGCACATGTTGGTATGTGATGAAAAATGAGCGTCTTGTTTGGACGTTTAGGCATGACAAATATCTGATGAGTTTTTACAAGCTATTTGCAAATAAAATCACAGATGACGGGAGAGAGAAAAAACAAATGGAATATCGATGATAGTTTTATACACATTTCTTGTGATTTTGGCTCGTTGTTACAGCTTTGTAACCTCCTCTGAGCAGTTTACAGGCCCAGTTGTGTGGAAAACCATTGCACTGCATTTTTTTATTGAATGAAATGTGACTCTCTATAATCTCTAGATGCTAGACTTGAAAATCTTATGTTAACGCAGCTCTCTCAGTCACACACATGGTTCACTGTTTTCTATTAGCCAAATGTAACCACACAGACCCCCAAGTTGCTGTTAGTTTCCTGTCCCATCGCTTATTATATCAAGAAACCTCAGCAGGACAATAAAACTTCGCAGTAAAATCATTGGGCAAGTCATGGAGAGATTCTGCTGGAAAAGCTTTTCTGGTTTTGTTTTTCAATTTTGTGTTTAAACTTGGACTAAAACTTGACCTTTTTTCCATATCTGCTAAGTTTTTTGTGTAAAGGTAGGAAGGAGCAGCTCATGGCTAATTTCCAAGTTGTTCAAGCTTCTAGTTTAAATCGGACTTTTTGACTTGTCTAAGGGTTAAAAAACACTTAGAAAATAGTCAAATCGATCTTATATTGCTAGAGACAAACCACTGTGCTGGCAGGAAAACATTGTCAAATTGTGGCTAGCACCAGCAGAGCTATCACCCAACCTTCTGTTCTTAATGGAGGTTCACGATGCATTCTCATTTCATGCACCAGGGATGCAAAGAGATGTGCAGTCTACAATGGCTGCTGCACTTGTCTTTAATTTAGGAGTCTTTCCCATAAATCAACACTCCATAAGGTTTATTGACTTGACAGTCTACCATCGTGCTTTAAAGGTATGCATATGATGTAAGAGAGAAAATGTTTGTGATACACGATGCGGGTGAATTTCAGATGTGTTGCACTGTGTTGAACTGTAACATACACTTATGAGGGGCATGTACTACTTCTGTCAATTTTGCCACTTTAACCAGTCTTTGTCCAGGTTTTCTAGCTAAAAACATTGCAAACTGTTCCACATTTTAGGACGCCACATGTAAACTGTGCCTGTTTACATCCAGGTAGTAGAGCACTGAAGTTTCATAGCAGTAACCACTTCCTAGAGGTGCAAACCCAGTCAGTGGTGTGTGATTGTGCTACAACTTGGACAAAGCCGGGATTTCAAGCTGACAGTAGTTGAACTAGGCTTAGCACGACAAGAAAGGAAATTTGTGTTTAGTAGATTATTGGTAATTAATCATTTAATGCACCAAACAACCAAAAACAAAAGTCTATGGCAGAATGAGTTGTCTGGCATTGGCAGAGACAATTTGGCAAATTTTTCATTAGCACATCCCACACACTCAGCTCTTCTGCATATGTAATAAATTCATTTTCCTCACAAATGCGCCACAAAAAATAAACATTCTTTGTAACTATAAACAGTTTCTTGCCCAGAAGTATTGTTAAAAAAAGAAAAAGAAATAATTGACCAAACACAAATTTCCTTAATTTTGTTCTGTTTTTTAAGTACAAGTCTAACTGACTTCTGGTGCCACTACAATGACTAAGCAGTTGTTAAGTTGACTTAAAGCTCACGTCCCTACTCACAATCAGCATTAGTGTCTATTTGTATAGGTCATATGTATGGAGTATTTTAATTTAATGCAAAAATGTGCTTCAAGTGAGGAATGCACTAATTAACAATCAACACCTCCCACCTTTCAAGCTTTCTTTTGTATTTTTAAGAACAACAACACATGGTGCATTGTTCTTTTTAATAATAATACTTGACAGCAACACACTGTCAGATCATTTCTAAGCCCAAGCAAACCCACTCCCACCTCTGCAAGTGTGTCCAAAATGTAACAACAGTGTAGGTTGTTTTTTGGGTGCATGTCCTCAGGGAACGCCTGCTAACTAGCGACCGACACGGCCATCCGCTCCTCCGGTCAGAAGAGCTGGAAACTCATCATTAGATCATTTTAATGAGAGGTGAGACTGCAGGTTCCAACCGCTGCTCCGCTACTTAGCCGGCCCAATTAGTGCACATAATCAACCCAAATCATCACCTCGCCAAAGCCTCCACTTACCCCCAACCCTCCGACCCCACCCTCCCCCATCTCCCTCCACACACCCCGGCCAGATTACCTGCCTCACTGTGGGCCTTAATTAGACTTTTACTCAACAATGGGCGACAGTCTCACACAAACAAATGACACTTAAAAAACACTCACTCTGGCACACGTGGAGCCATTATGCAAGCACACAAACATAAGTACACAACACATAAGCTCATTGCCTTTTCAAACAAAGAAAGAAAGAGAGAGAACAAAAAAGAACAATGAAAGAAATAAAGAAAAGATTAGACAAACAAAAAGAATAAACATTTAAAAGAGAATATGATTTAGTTTAATTCAAGATTCAAGATTCAATTTGTCTTAAGAAACTATTTTGATACCCGAACTTTCAATAATTTTTCTTATGTACATTTTTCATTTATATAACATACTAAACCAAGACTAGATGTGGTCACACATCAAACCAGAGCTCAGAAAACAGACTCTGGTACACAGAGTTCCAAACTTTGTCTATGTCTTCATGTCACTTTGTTTCCTGTTCATCTTGTGGTTACAGACAGAAGAGAGGAAGAGTTATTCCATCTGGCAACGAGCACACTGACTCATTCTTGGGCCTGTCACAGCGGGCTACATTTATTTCAACTCTGAAATCATGGAGCTAGAAGTTTGGGTTATGTCTCCACAGGGGTTCGTTTAAGGAGATATCCATATAAGGACGGGAAGTAAAGGTAATGTGTTTTGCAACCTGGGTCTTATTTAAGGAAATTTAGCCCATAAACTGTAGAAACTAAAGGATATGGTGGAAATCACATCACTTAAGACCTAAAGGTCTCTAAAGGAGGTTTTGAAGGCTGGGTTTTGGTTTACAGCATGCCATCGTCTTTTGTGAGTTACCTGGAGCTTTGAAAGTTTTGCCAAAATGACAGAGGCCCGGAGAGCAACTGGAAACACAATTTCTATTTTAAGCTTCCCATGGGCATCCTAAAACACAGGCATTGCAATCTTTTAAAGCCTTGACAAACCAAGTAAAGATGTTAAAAATTTTGACAGAGACATACGATAAAAGATTTTTAATAAAATATTTAGATGGCAGGTGGAACCTTCCATGATTCCTTATGGTTTTCTAGTAATCTACTTTTCTAGCCTCCTGAAGTGGACACAGACAGACGATGAGATTTCTCATTTGCAAGAACACACCTTTCCCCCGCTCAGTGTCTCAGCTCCTGCCTCTCCATACACCCCGAATATGACGGATGATTATTGATTGATGGGACGCACATTGTCTGCAAAGGCTCCTGGCGGTAAATCATCAAAGCAGGAGTCCCCCCCTACAGGCTCAATAAAACTGTGTATGGCTTTGTTTTGTCAATAAGAGGAAGAGACTTCATTGAATCAGTGTCTGCAAAGCTGAACACACACACATTCACACACACATTCACACACACACACATTCATGACAGTGTGGAGGAGCTGAGGATGGTTGATAGGAAGCAGGTTAATGTTGACAGGCTTCCTCCGCATTCTTTGGAAGGGAATCTCCCACTTGTTCTGTTCTGAGTGCAGGACGAGTTGGTGGACTGAGCAGACTGTTCAGGGACAGACAGGTTTAAAAATACCAAACTGTGACATTGTGAACAAACGCTGATTTAGGGTTGGCTCATTTTATAGTTTATACTAAGATAGTTAGGCTTGACTGGGCTTTTATTTTTAATGTGGGGGTAAACACAACAGTCCAGTCTCCTTGGATAAAAACAGATTACATTTTAGTTTTCCTTTAGAGATCTCTGTATCCCCCCCCCCACACACACACACACACACACACACCAAAAAAAAAAAAAACATTCCAACATATGAACCAGAGGAAATATTGCTCATATTTTTAGAAATGACTAATTTAATTAATATTGTGATCTGTTTTGTTCTCAGAAATTGGAAACCTTTGAAATATCTAATTTAAACATAAAAAGGCAAGTAAAAGACATTTTTCCAATAAGTCATCAGCTTCAGAGTAGGGTAATCAACATAAGAATTTATTTAAGTGCCTAAATATGCATGTTTTTTAAATGATGAATATTGATAATTAGCCAAAGATTGATGGTTGACAACAACATTGGGATGCTTTATGATGCTTAATGGCAAATGGAAGTGATGAAGGGATTCTGTGATATTGTTGCTCTACCCAGTGCCAATAGTGTTATAGAACATATGAATGCATCAAGGCTCCATATGTTGTATTTGCGTACATGAACAGGAAAAAAATTGATTCTGTAAATGTGATGTTTCTTGAAGCTGCATAAACAAACTACTTAGCCTCAGCTTCTTAGCATGTCAGTAGCTACCTACATTTTTGTAGTTGCAGCCAAGTGATAAGCAAAACAATATGTAGTGAACTGGTAGTAATGTGGAAAAGAGTCCCTACAGGGTAGACAAAATCCCACACAACTACACGATTGGGTCTTGTCTCACCCTGTCAGGATTCTGTTTAGCATAAACACCCGCTCACCATGTATCATCTCTAACTTTTCAGTATTTATCCAACATATCTCTTCACAATGTGGTTAAAAAAAGATGCAGTGAGATCCATGCTTTCAATAGAAGTGTCTTTTGGCAAGCTACTAAACCCCAAACCTTGCCTGGTGTTTGTGCCAGCAGTGTGTGAATAGGACTGGTTACTACTTAAGGACGTTTTACACAGCAGTCTCTGCATTACATGTGACATGTAATGTTAAAGCACTTTGGTGAAATTAAAAAAAAGAGAGAAAGACCATGTACCCTTAAAGGAAGTTTCATAGGGTGAGAAAACTCTAGTATTATTTTCTGAACAACAGTCCCTCGTAAGGTGTGCTTCAAATCAACCTTAAAGTGAGTAATTTGTAACAATAACACATGTCAGTGTGGAGAAGTCTTAACTGATGGCTTTAATATCATATTGCTGCACACAATAGTCTCTTTGTTTAACAAGGCCATTCTGCTCCCAAAGTTTTAATAATATTTGCTGAATTTGCATGAACAACTCTGAGCTGTTACCCCCGTAAAAAACAAAATAACTTGTAGCTGATCACAAGGCCATAAAGCTGCTTTACAAGAAATGAAAACAGAATCACATGGAGAAAAGAAAAGCAATTTCCTGCAGAGATGGTGACACCTTAAACTCAGGTAACACCTCCATGTTCAGCATGCATGCTTCAGCATGTGTGTAGTGTGTGTTTTTGTGTGCTACCTCTTTTAGAAATGTGGTTTGAATTTGGCTCAAGATTGACTCACTATTGTTGACATACAGGTAAATGTGACAAATTCCACACCTTAGCTGCTGTGTGTAAGTAGATAAATTATACATACATAGCTGAACATTTGATATAAGACATGTTTCATTGGGGTCTGGGTTTATTACATGGTAATTGGGTAACCTAAACTGTAGGTTAACACCACCTGAACTAAACCGCTACTGTGAGACGTCCTGTGATTCCCCTCTGACAACCACAGGGACATTAAACGCAACTGTTTACATTATCTTGAGACCATGAAAACAAACAAACAAGCTACATGATCAATGAAATAAAAGTTAATTGTTTTTTTTTTCTTGTGACCATGAAGAAAACTCACTCAAAGGCGCTTCAATGCTAAAAACAAGGCATGAATCATAAAATGTGATGGGAAAAAGTCCAGACCTCCTCACCCCCAGTGTGTTCTCATGTTTATAAAAATTAATGTGTGTATGTGTGTGGCCGAGAAAGTTGAGTGTTGTTTGTGTGTTTGGGAGCGGATGTGGGTCATGGCCGGAGCAGAGCTTGGATGGACCGCTGGCCTCTCTCACTTTAGTGGAAAGAGGAGTGGAGGAGATAAGCTAACCCCATCCCCCTTGCTTGAGAGGAGGAGGAGGAGATAAGGGCCTGTTTCCCAATGCTACCGCTCAGGCAGGAGCCAGCCAGGGAGGATGCTTTGAACTGCTGCTCACTATCTGCTCTGCCTGGGAAAATTATAGACGGGGCAGAGTGTCCAGAGAAACAAAAGGCTGATTGAGAGGCCGCAGCGCTGTAACTCTCGGGGGGTGAATCTCACTACTATCACGGGTCAGAGAGCACAAAGAAAAATTCAAGGGGGTGAGAGGAAATTTTCTTTAGAGCCAGAGGTGTCTCAGCACTCTGCTGTAAGTTTAGTATTTCTGAGGGGAAAACATATTAACTATACATGAGTGATTTTAAGGGAAACTCATGTAACCACGTATAAATAAAGCATACCAGTGCTTACATGAGAATTCAGTATATGAATACAAACTAGATACTGTATCTTGTGTGTACATGTCATTTTTTTCGAGCTGAAATCAGACCACATTTTGTGCTTTCACACAGTTTAACAAAAAGAAGAGACATTAAAATGTGTGCTCAGAGATAACTGCAGTAAACAGTTCCTCAGGGTCAATAACCGTCTATAATCCCTGGCCTCTTGCTCCTCCTTTTCTCCTCACTTTGAACAACCAAACTGTCAGGATGCTAAAGGCTAACTCTACCCAGCTGACAGTTTGCTGAACACAAGGAGTGCTGAGAGGAAACTTTCATCTGTAATGATGAAGACTTTTAAACCTTTGAATAAAAAAAAAAAAAAGCTCATAAATAAAGAGCTCAAAATAAACTGACGTTGACGGCAACCTGACATATAAGCACTCAGTCATCCTTTCTGTTTATGCTCGTCTATAAAGATAGAGACATGCATCCATCAGTGTACCTGTGTACGTGACAGGATATTACTTATGTATGAGAATAATCTCATGAGGATTATAAGTTTTGTTTGTATGCATAAAGCTCAACATTATGTCCAGATTTTAGACATTTTTCTAGTGCAAGATGTTTTTTTGCCAAAGTGGACTGAAAAATGAGCAGTTGGTGCTGGTTGAAGGAAATCATGGCACACACACACATACACGCACTTTCATACAGCTGTTTGTACCTGTTTGAAAAGCTGCAGGTTGACAGCCATGGACAGGAAGTTCCTCATGGTGCTCGAGCGATGATTCGCAAAGCTCTCCTCACAGAAAGTGATCGGCTCTCCCTGAGGAATCCAAAGATATACATTAGAAAAGAAAATACACAACAAGCAATTAAATGTTTCGATTGGTTCCTCTACTTTTATTTTAATTTTTTTTTCTAACATGTTTAAAGAGGTAGGCAGGTTTGTTTAGTGCCCTTAAAAGCAGGAGGTCTCAACAGTTTTAAGTTTGAGAAAAACAGATCAGGTCTTTTTTTTGTCATTTGCAGTAAAAAGTCTGCCATAGTCAAGGAGTATTTCAAGTGATTTCTTCATCAGGGAGCTAAGTAGGCCTGAAAACACAAAGTGAAAAAGAGAGCCAGGAAGGAGAGAGGAAGAATAAGAGGGAGGAAGAGGAAAATTGAAAAAGAAACAAAAACAAAAAAACATAAAACAGATCCCCTGGCAGAGCCGATCTCCCCACAACCAAGAAGACAGTGTCCCAGTAAACTCCCCAGTACTCCACATGAGCACATTATTACTATTTCTTACATCATGTCTGTCGGCCTGTGAGCTATAGACACGGAGGATGACAACAGAAACACTGCAGGCCAATCATACGCAGCCCCACGGTCATTTCCAATCCCTGTTTTCTCATAATTAACATAATTCTCACATATTTCAATGATGCTCTAAATTCCTCTGGTGTTAAACAATGTGCTTTGTCTGTTTGAGGCTGTGAGCGCAGTGTGACACATAAAAACAACTTTACAACACCAGAGACTAACCCCATTGTTGAGGATGGGTGGATGATACTAGTGGCCCAAATTACATCACAAGAATACTGCTCCACTTACATCACTGAAAGTTTTGAAGGCGTTTTCTTGAGTGGAGAGAAGTTTGCTGTAGTTTAGTCAGCTTTGCAGTCCCCATCGAAGCATGATGTAGTAAACAAAACTTAAAGAGCATGCTGCGACTAACAACTAACAGTTAGGGAAAAAGTCGTCTTGAAGATGGGGTCTGTGTACAACAAAATCCTGTGGTTCACACAGGCCTCCACTGCTGCCAACTGCTGCTGCTGGAAAGTTTCAGCTTGACCAGAGAGAAACATATTATCTATTTCTTCAGGGTCACTCAGGTCGCCTACAGTATGAAAGACCATGAACATTTCCAGTTTGGGTGTAAAAAAACAATTTCCTAACAGCTTCAAGTGAATTAAACTGGGTCTGTGAAGGAAAGTTTGAACAGAAAAACAACACGAGTCTGATCCTGAAACTTGTACCCCATAGCAAAAACATTCAAATATGTTTCCAGGTTTGACCAAACTATCAAAGGAAGAGTTTCCTTTATTTTGTAAAGTTTGATCAAAACTTATAACCCTTAAATAACTAAAGCTGCAACAGTTGTTCATGAGCTTCATTTATAGATTTCCAAATAATTATGGTGGAGCTAAAGACTCAGACTTTTTCAAGGCTGATTCAAAAGAAATTGATCCATTTTTGCACAGTGGAACAAACTGAAATTCACACAGGTTAGGGAAATTCAACTTTATATCCCAAATTCACAATTTTTTTCTCTGCAATTTTTTGATAATGCACTTTCTGATCTTCTTTTGTCATCTGCTTCTTGTTTATGTTTGTGAATGCTTGCTTATCACTCATGAAAACGACTTGTCTCACGCGCTTTTAAAGAAGCAGTATGAGCACTTGGATCAGTACATAATCACAAAGAACAAAAGACAATTCTCTGTTTAGCTCTGATCACCTGCAGGGTGTGTGTCAGTGAACACAGGCTACGTTTGTAAGGGTACAAGCTAACATAAGATAACTGATCACTGATGGCAATCTCATTATGATTTAAAACAAAGGTTTAAAGGAAAGACTAGACAATATCATTTGAGCAGTCTTCTGACCTAAATGGGATATTTCATTTTTTGTATGAGAGAACAATAGAAGTCCCCAAGAAAACAGGAAGAAAAGACACTGATGTCACATGTCTTCTAATGCAAACACAAGTGTGCAGTTCTCAAGTTGTTTCAAGGCAGAATAAAACCAAACTACACCAAGCACTGGAGCTATTTTTAATCTGTATTTCAATAAATGTAACTTTCTTTTTTTTTGAAAACCATCTTTCTAAGTGATTCTTTCCTGAAACCATTTTTATTTTCATAAAGACCAACGTGTTTCTTTACAGATCTCCAGCAGTGTGTGAAGACATTATATCTAAGTGTCATACTGTACATGAGATGAAGAAATGTGTAATAAGTTGTGTCTATAATAGTCTTTGCTACTTCTGATCATGCGATAACACCTCCATCTCCCCTACCAAGACTTTCACATCTAGTTCGCCAGTATGAACCTGTTTCATATCTGCTGCCCTTCAATAGCACTGAGGACACAGTGATGGTATAAACACACCTAACAACCCGAGTTGGTTTCACCTCAGGTTGTGAAAACTAATGAGTGAATTTCTATTTCAGGTTCTTTTTGTCAGATGCGGGTGCTGCTTCAAGCTGGTGAGAAGCACCTGGGGGAGAATCAACTTGAGCTGAAACTGATGACCGTAGAAATGCTGTTCAAATCAGCCGATTGCTTATCTTCTCATTATCATTTTCCAGCATTATTTCATTTACAACTCAGCAAGACTCCCACCAAGCATCCACACCCCTCCTTCTGTCGAAGCATATGGGCCTGTGAACCACGGAGCTCTGTCTAGGAGGATCCTTTTCCTCAGCTCAGAACAGCAGAACAGCAGAGTGACATTCCACAAATATCAGAACACAGCGAGCATCATCACCATCTTCATGAAGGCAGATGTGCAGTTTGTGCATGCTGGTGTGTGATTGCATGCATTTAAAAATTTCACAGCTTTAACACAGATCCTGTCTAAGAGAAAACACAGTGAGCGTGAGTGAACTGAGAAATCCCTGCATGTTGTGCTCACACATACACAAACACACGTTCACTGAGTCTCAGTGCTTGTGTCAGAGGGGAGGCAGTTTGTTCGTATACTGTCTGTATACAGAGAAAAGAAAGACAGCATCAATAATGTAGCATCTTGACTCGGGGAGTCCACAAAGTCCAATTAATCTCAAAGCCAGGGGAACAAAGGCTTCGCTATTTGACAAACAGGACATGCTGTAGTTTGCCGTGCTCTGACTCAGACTTGATAAGCAGAAAAGATCCAAAAAAGAAATGTTAGGGGGGCTTAGTGAAGGAGAGTAAAACACCAAAGGTGGCTAAAAGGGATCTTCAAAGGGAACGTCCTGACTCCTTTCAGCTCCTCTGACATTTCACTGCCTCAGACAGGCCCACCTTAGCTCTGCGCTCCAGCTGAAAGCACACCTTTTACCTTCAGTCAAAACGGCCCTGGCTAACCAGACTGCTCTGCAATCTGATCCAACTCAGCCAAACTAAGAACACTACTGCGTGATGCACATCCTGAAGAGCTCAAACAACACATTCAGAGCTGTAAATATTACTGCTTGTGAATGGAAACACTGATCATTATATGCAAGCTAGCAAAGCGTGGCCTGTAGAACCAGGCAGTGTAAAGGTGTGTTTGTTTACTTTGCTGTGTAGAGATGGGTCAGTTGAGGTGAATTTCAGAAGAAAATTAAAAACCATTATGAAAGAAGAAGAAAGAAAAAAGGGAAATTGTGTATGTCTGACACAACACAGTAGAAATTTTAAGAGTTTTTTTTCTGTGTGATGAAGATAACCCTTTAATAAGTTATTTTTTCCACAAGCACAATATGCATCATGCTTCTGATTGTATATTTGAAGAGAAACCCGTATAACCAAGTGAAATGTGGAACAATGGGGCCGTGTGTCATGATGTCATTGTGATAATTTAGGTTCAACTGACTGGCAGTGATCAGTGACTTACAGGTCTATATCGGAGGGCGTCTCGGTAGGATCCAAATAGAGCGGCCTGCGCTCGCATGAAGGCCCTTGCCACACCACTTCCTGTTGCTGTTGACTGCTTCTTCAGCTTGCTCTTCAGAGAGGACACCTGGTGGAGCATATAAAGAGGCAAAGTGAGGGCGGAAGAGAGAAAAGGGGGAGAGGTGGGAGAGGGAGAAAAGGGGGAGAGATGGAGGGGTAAAAGTTAAATTATCACCTCTGAAATTGGTGGAGGAAACAGCTAGCCCATTCTGGGTGTGAAGTATCACATTTGCAGGTCATCTCAAAAAAGCAAAGAAAAGAAAGGAAAGCTTCAGCCTTTCCACCCAGCTTATCTGTTGTGCTGCTGAGAGCACCTGCTGCTTTGCTAATTGAGCAGAGGACTGAGAGGGGAGGTGGGGGTGAGAGGGAGAGGAGAGCAGAGAGGAAATGGAAACTCGCATCCTTCCTCTCTTACCATTTCTCTGTGTGCTGCCACCCCAGCTCTCCTCCCATCAACGTCTCCCTTTTGCACTTCTCCCACCATTTCTCCCTCTCCTCCTCTTCCCTTTCAGTCCTCCTGTTCTCCCCACCCCTGTTGGCTCTCCCCAACTCCCTCCAGAAAAGGGACTCTTGACATAAAAATGTCTTTAATTATTTCCCCCTCTCCTGGCTCTGTCTCCAGGACTCCAGGCGAGAGTGGAGGAGCAGCAGGCCTGAGCTTGTTTTAGGATGACAAAAGATTCACCCTGGCCAGCAGGCCCCGGGGAGTCTGAGAGGAAGTTGTCAAGAGGCTCTCCTCACCTGCTCAGCAGTCGTCTGACGGTGCTGTGGCAGAGCGAGGAGGAGGCAGAGATAGCAAGGGGCTGCTGCTCTCTGTGTGGGCTGTGCCAGCTTCGCACAAAAGCGCCACATTTGATTGGGTTGTACAGGGGGTTGAGATCATTGTAATGCTACTATGGTCTGAAAAACAGAAAACCAATACATTTTACCTAAAAACATTTTTGGATCAAAACAGGCTATAAATAAAGATAGACTGCAGGTTTGTGCTTTATCTCGTTGTTCAGAAGTGAAGCCAAAGGTTTCCCTCTTCAGGGGGTTGGCAAAGTGCACTGATAACATTTGGAGACATTGTCTTTTCAGAGGATGTCAGTTGCAAGTGACGCCTCGCCACTGACCCTGGTGCTGGTCTTTGTTATGTTTCTGCATGCAGTGCTGCACCACCATCAACCTCCCTGATTTACAGCATCAATAACAAACACAACCAAAATCGTATCACCATGACAAGAACAAGCTATATTGGCAGAAAAAAACTTGTTTAAGAAAAACTTTTTGAACCTTAATTTTGATTATTAATTTTGGGCCATTTCTCTTCTGTTAACATGGACGTGGCAGGCTTCATGAACTTTCAGTAGCTGAGGAGAGCTCCAGATGTTTTGTTGTCACTTTGGTAGCTGTTTAGACATTGTTTTTTAACTTAAGTGGAAAACCTAGAGGGTAAAAATGTGACAAGACAATACCGAAGTACAAAATACTGCAGTACCTCAAGAGTCCACTTGGGGCTGGCCCAAAAGGCCCAAGAATGCCTCTAAACATCTATGTTAAATAACTGGTGGTACAGCAAACAAGTCACAGTCTGGGAAAAAAGAAGTTTGGTTATCAAGCTCTTTTTCAAATTAATTTAAACTGTTTTAGGGGTAAATTTTATTTATTTTAAGATGCGTTAGGGCTAAGAAAAACTCATAAATCAGCATGGTTCAGCTGAGTTGTGGGTTTGACGTAGCTCTAAGGCTAGAGTCCACCTCAACTCCACCTTCTTCTTCTCTTTATAGGATGCACAAAAGTTAGGTTGGGTCAATTTTTCCAAAACAAGTACCATCTATTGATTGGCTTCAAATTGCTTCTTTTAAAACCAGTGGGTGACATCACTGAGACTATGCCCATGTTTAAACAGTTCATGGTTAATACTGTATAGTTTTAAGTGCTTTCACCAAATATTTTTAAACAAAAAGTGATGTTAAAAAAGCCGAAGTCTAACATCTATGTATAAAACTGTGACATGACATAAAAATGTCACACAAAGAACTACACCACTGGCTGGTTTGGATTTACTGTCTTGCTCATGGGGTCTACAACAGTTGACAGCATACCAAAGCTCTCTGGGTAATACATCCAATATTGCTTCATTGCTCTGATTTCAGAGCAAAAGAAGAGAAAATAGACTTTTGTGTTCAGTCTAACTACTAGATTATAAACATAACTACTTATAAAACCAGTCCACTACTTATATAAAAGTTACAAGGTATCACACATGTGTGTTTGGCTTGTTTGTCTTTGAGCAACATAAAGCATTTGCATTAGATTTTATATATCAGTGTTATTAGTTAGAATAGATAAAAGCAGCATTTCTGGGCTCAGACAGAAGAGGAAAAGATGAAAGCAGAAGAAAATTAGAGGTTTTGTCCACCATTAAATGACCCCAGTTCCTCTGAAATGTGATGAAATTTTGATCAGGTCTATTTCAAGAAGAGGTGGCTGAATGTATCATGCTGAGTAGCTGCAGCGCTCGAGGGATATTGTGGTCTGGCGTCTGCAATTAGCCTATCTTGAAAACTTCAGGGAGGAGAAGCAAAGTGTTAGCACAGCTCATGCAAAGGACGGGCAGAAAGAAACAGAGGCTGAGAGAGACGGAGAGAGAAAGCGAGATGGAGAGAGTGGCAGTCTTAAACTGGGACAAAGACAAAACGAACAGCGTCGATTCCTCTCCCCTGGGCTTTCTCACTCTCCACATCGTCCCTGTGCTGCCATTGCAAATGCTCCCAGGCATCAAACAGGAAGTTTATCACGGATAAATTAACAAGTGTCATCTCCATATTCACTCATTGTGCTAAATGCTTTTATGTTTGTGTAAAGCCCTTTCTGGAATTAATATTTCATGTTTATGTGTGTTTTCACTGATTTTTTTTTCATCCTTGCAAATCATTAAACTGTCTTTTTTTTCGGGGGGAGAATCAAAGCGAACACAATGTCAGTCTAAGTGGGGGAGGCATACCCCAAAGACTGTCAGAGGAGATGGGATAGCAATAGAGTTTACTCTGCACACTGAGTTTTGTACAGTGGCTTTGAACGGGCGAGAGCGCAGCAGAGGCACACACTCTTTAATGAGGTGGGGACATCACTTCACTTGTGTTCTGTGTCCCGGTGCTGGAAAGAAAAATGGGTGAAAAAGGAATAACTTCAAAGTATTACATTTATCCACAAAAAAAAAAGATTAAAAATGATGAAAATATTTTCTTGGTCACACACGGTGATTAATTAAATTGTCACATTGAACAAATATGGAAGTAGAAGGACAAACACAAGAATGCTGCTTTCACTAATAATAATATAATAAAGCACATTTTAAAGTTTGCAAGTTCACACTTTCAACACAGAAAAATAAATGTGTGTTTAACAGTTAGATTTTGAATGTGGCGCCTACGCTCAATACAATCATCAGGTATGCCTCCACGGTAATGGCTCTGTCAAACTAATTAACTTCTACAGTTTGAGTGAAGCTAACGAGATGCGTACAGGCATCAGAGGAAGGCCAGGCACTACAGGTGATAACCCAATTTGGCAGTGACATTTTTTAGTGTAAAGTCACAGTGGCGGTGATGAGATCAAAGGCAGAGAGTCCCCCATTGGGTCCAATTAGAACTATAGCATTGTACAGGGAAAGGGTGGCAAGGGGGGAGAGAAGGGGAGTGGGTGGTTAGGGGGAGGAAGAGGGAGAGAGGGAAAGAGAAACTGTTGAGTTATGATATTCATAATCTATGCAGAAGGGCCTTTCCAGTACAGGTCTTCTCCCCATAGCTGTGATCTTTTCAATTTACATCAAGGGAAGATGGTCGGGGATGAAAGCGGGGCATCCAAAGCGCACAGCCCACAGAGGGCAGACATGGGGCCTCATTAAGGCCCAGCCCAGCCAGGCCCAAACAGGGTTTGAAGTGCGTCACATAAAGAGCAAGGGGTCAAAGGTCAGACATAGAACAGATCTCCATTTAACTCTCCAGCTGGAGATGGTAATTAGCAGGTGCAATGATGATCCCTGCCTGACTGTAAGGGATGATACCACTGTAGGTGACACACCAGGCAACAGTGTGAAGGTTTGTGAGTTAAAACGGTGCACACAAACTTCAACCTGATGCAGACTGGTTAAGAAAAGAGTGACTCCACATATTTAACTTGACTGATCCATCAGCTTTTGTAAAATTAAAAATAAAGGAAAACATTCTGCTTGTCAGCTTCCCGAAAAACGACCACCTTTGCGGAAAAAAGAGCAGCTTTATACCTCAAAAGCTGATTAAATTAAAACACATTTTATCCTGATATAATGGAACAAAAAGTGTCTGAACTCTGGTCACCTGTGTAAATAACAGGTGGATCTGTCTTTATTTGTTAGCACAGAACTGGGGAAATAAAGGAAAAAACCTGCCCAACAAAAATGTATTTAATTTCAGGAAAATTAAAAAAGGTAAGAAAGAGAGACAAAAACACTCACAAAAATGTGGATATAAATTTAGAATTTTCCTCTAAATTATTACTGCAGAGAAAAAACCTCCCAAACAACGACCCTGACACTTGTCTGTTGTTAAAAAAAATAATAATAGAAAAAAGAAAATAAGGAGTTGGGTTTTCTTCTCACAAAAAAGACTGTTTTGTTTAAGATTCTGTCCAGGGAAAGAAAGCCATGGGGACGCAATTAAAGAACTACAAAGAAAAAAAATAGTTATGAAAATCTCCCACTTTCTTTTGATGTGCTGCAGTCTGAACTGTACACACACACACGTACACACTCGCACACACACATCTGAACAAAGACACAGGGAGAAGCGGCAAATATACACTCAGTCATGCACACAATGAGCGTGTTAGTTAGAATCTGTGAGATTCATTTATTCACTCCATTTAAATCAATATTGGATACTTTTTAAATTAACCTCTATTTTCAGTCTTGTGGTAAAACTGCACATTAATAGGGGTATTACTTAAGATGATAGGGTGGAGTTAAATACATTCTCCTCAAAGTAACAATCCAGTCTTTGTTGGGATAGAAGAATTAATTTGAGTTGAATATTGAATTAGCAGAGTGATGAAATAGATATTAAGAGGGAGAAAAAATTGATCAAATTTACCACTAGAGCCAGATAATTCTTAGTCATTATATGTTCTTGTATTTTTTAAAAACAAACAATGAAATATTTTGGTCAAAGGGAAAGAAAAAGAGTTCCAAAGCAAGGGGAAGAAAATTGTGTGTGTGTGTGTGTATGTGTGTGTGTTTTAATAGGGCTATCTGATTGCCATGAGACTCTCTCCGGTGTGGGGTTACTTTGTCAAGCTGACCTCTTATAGCAGCTGAGCGGCTGAGTTTTGCATACATAATTAACTACAGCTAAATGTCATCTCTCACTTCAATAACTAACGCGGTGGGTGATGCTGCTCTCCCTTTTTGACTTCTAATCCGGAGTGAACCGCCGGCAGAACGAGTGTGTGAAAATGAAGTGCAGCTTTTAAACTCCACATGAGTAAATGAAGGGCTGCTAACACTGCAGAGAGAGCGGATCGCACAGTTCAGCGCCATTTAAAACAATCATAACCTGTAAAATAAACCTTTAAATGAGCACACGGCGACACTTTGCAGCCAGGAAAAGTGCAGGCTTTGGAAACAAAATCAGAAACTTGTTTGTAAGTTTGTTATTAAATGTGGTAAACACTGAGACTGGTTGTGTGAAAGTACAGTATGTAACTGAGGTGGAGCGACCACATTCCCACTGTGAGTTACCGTCTAGTTAGAGCAGCATGTGACAGGCTGAACTGTCGGTGGCTCGGCTTTACTCAGAAGACTCCAGAGAAATGAAACACTCTGCTGAATCTGAAACTGAAAATGAGGAAAACTGGTGGACAGACTAAAAACCTGTGAGTAGCAAAAAGTTTACTCCTGAACTACATCTGAATGTCGGGGATGAACATTTCTGGCCGACAAACGTGTAGACATCTGCGTGTGTGTCTCTGCATGTGTGTTTGCCTGCTGTCTTCTGTTGTAGATGATGATGTAGATGTTGTTTTCTCGGAGCATCTGAATCTGAGCACCAAATTAAAGCTGGGATGTTTGATTAAGTGTGCCAGGTGATCTCAGGAGAGGCGCGCAGACACAACCGCAACCCCCTCATTCATTTGTAAACCTCCAAATGCAGGCTTGAAATACAGGAAGTAGGAGTGTACGCTGTAAATTTCCCCCTTTATTGGGAATACAAATGATCAAATGTATGAAGGCTAGGAATGTATGGGTACACGGTGTCAGCTAAGTAGCGCGAGGCAGAGAGGAGGAGAATAGAAGGAATTAGGGCTGTGATGTTAGAGGGAGCATCTGAAAATAAAGATGTAAGCTGCATTGTAGCACCTCACCTTGAACGTGTGGCACAGAAAGAATAATACATGAAAAAATCCTCCCGTCATAGGTATGAGATCAATTGGTGGGATCAAAATAAAATCTGATTCAGTCACACACTGTTTGTTTTCAGAATTAACACACTCCTAATTTGCTATTCTTGGATACTTTTAATGACTAGCGCCCTAAACAGCTCCAACCAACCAAAAGCCAATTATAACTTTATCAGCACAATCTCTGTGTGGAATAGGAACTGTGGATCGCAGGAAAGGAAACAAAAATACCTTGATCTTCCAGGGAAAAGCTACATTTCTTTTTATTGAGTATTTTCTTTTCACGGGTTTGTCAACATATTGATTTTACTGACAGCAGCACAGTCTCTCTGAGATTAGTATGATTTATTAATGCGTAACAAAAACTCAAACTTTCACTTTAACTTAGGCAATCTTAAAAATATGTAAAATATTCCTAAAATAGAGAAGGCAAAATCAAAAATATAATCCTTTGGAAAATGGTGCAATGTTCTCAAAAAAAACAAACAGACAAACAAAAAAACAATGTAGAGCAGAGTTTAATAAAGAGAAGGAAAGTTCCTCGATTGTAATTGTTTATGGTGTGATAGCAAAGTAGAATGGTTCAATAAAAAGTATTTTTAGACTCAGAATGACTTGTTACATTCAACAATTAAAACAAGTATGAACAATGAAATAAGAACAATAATATTGATAAAGATTTGTGATTTCTTTCTTTTAGTAAAAAAAAAAAAAAAAAAAACATGTCAAACCTTTTATTCATGTGCCACCTCAGGTTTAAAAAAAAAGTCAGACACT
This sequence comes from Halichoeres trimaculatus, assembly GCF_033239565.1. Taxonomy (NCBI): domain Eukaryota; kingdom Metazoa; phylum Chordata; class Actinopteri; order Labriformes; family Labridae; genus Halichoeres; species Halichoeres trimaculatus. Next base: position 12,508,179 of record NW_027437182.1, on the reverse strand, counting down.
TCCCTCAAAAGATTGTTGTATCCTTTTCTGACCGGTAACCAATTACTCTCTGATTCAGATCTTTCCTTTTTCTGCCAAACAGCACTGCTACCGGCATGGTAGCATTTGTAATAGTCAATAAATCTGAAATATTATGTGTGAAGTTGCGGGAAGAGACCATTAATGGGCGGGCACAAGTGGAGCCGGAGCAGGGGTCCTGTCTGAAAAGAGGGCGGCTAATTCAGGACAACTGTGAACTCTGAACCTGCTAAAAGCCCGGCCACTGGTCAGCCGAGCTGAATAATAGAGTCCACATGTGCTCACAGCCTGCGCCGCCATAATTAGACGGATCTCTAAAGGTTTGCTTAAATCAACATCAGAGTGCTTTGTTTTCCCTCTAAGAAAGACTTAAAGTACGCACAAAAATTGCCTGTGGCCTTTACCTTTCATCCTTTTTATGCTTTATAGTGTATTCACACAAAGTAATGCTGGGCTTTTAAAGTGAGAATAATCATTACTTCATGGGTCTCCAGGCTTCAGTTTCATGCTGAATAAAGCCAGTGCGTGAAGGAGCCAGTGCTGCAGTGAGAATTAGACAGAAATGAGGAGTGGTTTTAATGGTACAGCAACAATGTGCTGCAGCTCAGCCCAGGCAGAGAAGCGCTCAGCATTAATCAAGATTTCAGGCCTCTGTTTGACAAACTGCGCAATGCCTCAAACATCTCCTCGTGTGTAAACACAAACATCAAGTGCCATGTGGCATGTCCTCATCACTAACAAGCGAACTAACAAGAGACCTGGAATTCCACTCAATTAGTACCTGCTCGCTTCCTTATTAATCTGCTCGCCCCAGTGAAAAGATGAGGTGAGACAGAAAAAAAATATGAATAGGAATAAAAACAACAACAACAATTTGTTGCGATAAATATATTAATGCCAGTGAAGTTTTTCTGTTTCAGGTGGTGTAATTTGACATGATATGCAGGCTATGTTCTGTCATTAGTCAGGAAAAATGGTGAGTAGGGGATCAAAGCAAAAAAGGCTCTGAGTCTGCCACTTAATTTATCACACGGCAAAGACAAAGGCTTTTCTCTCTGCTTCTGTCGCTTTTCAAAAGCCTTGACTCCTTTTTATGACAAACTCAGTTTGCAATTTAATTTAGGGCTTGAGTCCCTGGGTGCAGAGAAGCTAGCAGGCAGTTAGTGAGAGGAAGGTTCTGCAGCCAGACAGGCACGCAGGCAAAGAAACAGCAGGGGCACGAAACTTCCAGGCTGGAAGTGAGTGCTGTGAGAGCCAGACAAGAAGGCAGACAGGTGTCATGAAACACGAGCAGCAAGGCAGTGAGGTAGGCAGGCAAAGGGGCTAAAAAAGTAGCCAGGAAATTGTATAAAATGTAAGAAAGATCACATTATTAAGAGAGTAGAAAAGCATTAATGCAGAGCAGCAGTCATAGCGGAGAGCAGGAGAAACAGAAGAGAGTGCGGCTGTGTCTGCTGGACGATGGATTGAATTAAACCACCGCTTGTTGGTATCAGTTTGAAAGGTGGGGGACATGAGATTTTACTGTATGTGTTGTGGGTAAAAGTGCATCCGCAGCCTCGGCGGGGCTTCAGCACCTCACAGAGGAGCTTTAATATACACACCCAGAAAAACAACCAAACAAACACCATCCTGCCTCCACAAAGACTAGAACGGGAAGAATGTGTGTAGTTCTCTGGGTTTGTTTTAAGTGTGTGTGACCCTGACGCTGCGGTGATGCTTCCTGTAGCACTGACCAGCGTCACTGCTCTATTAATTAAAGAGACGACGCACTGGCAGGTGGCTTCACTGCCCACACTGGTAATTGGCCCCCTTCTTCCCACTCTCTCCCCCTAGAAAATCACCCATCTCTGCCTTTTCTTTTCTTTCACTCTGCCTCGTTCCCTCCTCCTATCTCTCGCTCTCAGAAACGTGCCAGTGGGCAGGCAGAAATGCAAGACTTTGTGAAATAATGATTAGAATGGATGGAGATGAAGGGAAGGGAGTTGCACATTTTCCCACAAGCCTCTGATGGTCGGGGAATGCTGTTCGCCTTCAAGCGTCACACGGCGCGACGGGAGTTTACTTTAGACAGCCACAATCTGAGGAGCCGGTGCTGCAGTCATTAATGATGTGGGGAGGGGACAGAGCTATACTTTGACAAGTTTCTGCATGTGTATGTGTGTGTTTGTGTATTCGCGCGTGTGTGTGTGTTTCAGTGTGAGTACGTGAAGGAGAGGAGCATGTGTGGTTTTGCAAGTGAGATTTAATGTGAAAGAGAAAGAAATGAACCTTCTGTGTGTCATGTGTAATTAGAGAATAAAAGCTGTGAAGTTCTGTAGATGTGTGTGTGCGTGTGCGTGTGCGTGTGCGTGTGCGTGTGTGTGTGTGTGTGTGTGTGTCTTACCACATCGCCGGGCAGGTTGTGCAGGTCATCAAAGGGACTCTCCAGGGTGTTGGTGTCCACGTTGAGGATGACCACATCCTCCAGGGATCGACTGCGAACCCTCTGTAGGAAAAAACGCCCAGTGTAAACATCAAGACGGTGAAATGAAAGAATCGCCATCGTTGGACGAGACTGAAAACATTAAAATCTGAAAATTTTACAATAAAAAGTAAGAAGACTGAAGTTGAGCTTGACTTTTTTCGTCATTTATGGGAAAATATTAAATAATTGGGAGGGATCGTTTTAAGCTATCTCGCATGTCAAAATAACTGTGTACTTTGGTTAAATGATGCATGTTTTATTTATATGGAGTTTAAATTGATTGCTCAGTTGTGATTAAAGTTTGTCATACAATAAAATTTCCATGTGTGTTCCAGGTGTTTCCCTGCAGATGATCTCTCTTCTGTCATAAAGCTTTTTCTTCACAAAGAAGAAAATTCAGCGGCCACACTTTGTCAAGAAAAAAATTAAAGCATCCGTCTGATAACACTCACACATGTGTGCTTACAAAATGAAGAATGGCTCTGAGAGGAAGATTTGGACCGTGCAAAGATTTTACTCAGCACCAAAACCTCATGCATCAACAACAACACAGTGATGCTGTGCTGTGCTGTGTGCATCCTGATGGCAACAAATTCAACAATTATTTTAGTGTGGTGCAGGATGCAGGCAGGTGTGTGTGCGTGCGTGTGTGTAGTGGGGGGTGGGCAGCATAGTGTGTGAATTTCTAGTTTGTCACTTTGGTGACAGCCTGTGCAGTGGAGGCTCACATGCTGATCTGGACTAATTATGTAGTGGCGGAAAGGGGGTCTGTCACGGATGCAGAGTGTGATAAATACTGCCTCTGCTGCAACTGTCAGACAAATATCACACACACGCACACACACACACACACTCTCACATACGCGTGCAATACAACATATGCATTTGCACAATTACACTCACAAACAGACAAACAAACACACACACTAACACTCACACACAAGCGTCAAAATGCGCGTGCTTGCAGCATGAATTCACACACACCAGCAGTGCCCCCCTACAAACGCACAGAGTTTAACAATGAAGGAGAAAAGCTCTTTGTTTGCAGATACTTTCCCTCTATTTCTCTCAGTCTTTTGTAGCTCTGGATGAGAATGCACACGAGCAAGACAGGAGGATAAAGAGGGAAAAATATTCTGTCAATTTTGTTGATTCATTTTTCTGGAGATGCCAAAAACTGTCTGACTGAAATGTTCACATCAGTACAAAGAGCACAGTTCACCAGGGCACAAGCTGGCCATACACACAGAATGGAAACACTTAACTATATAAATGTACAGCATATAATAAATCAACAAAAATAATGAACATCATAAATAACGCATGCCAGTCAATCAACTTCTTCTATCAACTTTGAGCAGCAGATAGAATTAAGCAGGTACAGTATATAGCTGAGTGTTTATATATGCATATAACCACAGATTAACTAACGTACCTCTAGCAGACTGAGATGAACTCCCACAAAGTATGGCATAGGGGCACTGTGAAGAGAGAAAACATTATGAAGGAGTGATATCAATGTCAAACTGCAGCATGAAGTAAACAGATTTTAAAGTACAATTCCTGAAAAAGCGGCTATTTGACACAACCATTTAAGAAAGTTAAAGCTTTAAAAAATTAGTAAACTTTATAAACAGTTATCTGTAGAGCCATGAGTTATATAAATCCACGCTTCTCGAATATGCTGTTTTGCTTTGTGTGCTTATTCTAGACTAGGTTATGTTTGTCAGTTTTTGGTCAGAAAGAGCAAGTGGTATCAAAACAAGACTTGATTCAATAATAACTTTTCAGTTGCCAACAAAAACATCAAGTGACAAAAACTAAAAACATTGATCTTGTAAATTTTTTATAATCTTTTTTTTTTTGTTACACATACTTCTCAGACATGTTTAAATCTTTTGTTTTTGATTTTTTTTTTTGAAAAAAATACAAAACAAAACAAACAGACATTATCTAATCACATATTCGAAAAGGAGTGGGATGAAGTATAAACTTATTAATTCCCACCCCTTTACCAAACAATTATTTATAAACAAATGCAGATGTTATGCACTTACTGTACACATACACATAGACGACTATGTCCACGCACCTTTGTTTCATGCCTGGACATTGCAACAGAAAACTTCTATCCACAATAGTAATTATAATTTCACACAGATATACATGGTTTTCATACCATCATTATCATCTTATCATCTTAATAATAACCATATAATATTTTCAGACCACTTAATTCTATTCATTTTGGTATCTTGCTTATATCATCATTTTGTACATTTTTTTAAACTTGTTGTTACTTTAACATTACTTTATTTCCTCACTTAAACCGTTCCATATGCTCACCCCGATAACAGATACACAGAAACATTTAATGTTTGCGGGTCTACTTAATATTTTAAAGTTGTCTTCACCTCTCAGATTGTAACCTCCTTCACGGTTAAAAGATAGACTTTGAATGTTTTCTGGTAAATGACTGTTTCTTGCCTTGTGGATTATTATTGCTGTCTGGTAAGAAACAAATGTCGAAGAATTTTAGCAATCTTGACTTTAGAAATAGCTGATGAGTATGTTCCCTATAGTCAACCTTATTTATGGTTCTTATTGCTTTCTTCTGCAAAGTGATTAGAGACTGTAATGTAGTTTTGTAGTTGTTTCCCCAAACCTCAGCACAGTACATGAAGTATGGCAGAACTAAAGAACAGTAGGGTGACTTGTAATCCAGGCTATGTTTTACCTTGTTTGTAATTGACTTTATACAAAATGTTGAAACGTTTCCTCTGAAAGTCCACCTGCGAGTTCACACTGGAGAGAAACCATTTAAGTGTGACAGATGTGACAAGTGCTTATATTACTCTCAAGGAAAGGTTTTTGATACAGACAGCTACATTTTCATTTGTTGTGTTCTTTGATCTGAATGGCAATCATAAAATCCTCAACTGTGGCTGGCTATTTACCTCATTGATGTGGACTCTCATTGAAATCAGCGATGTTAACCTGCGCTGTGTTGACTATTTAGCTTTCTTTACATTGCAATGAACTTTTACATAACTTCTTTAAATTATAACATTTCTTGTTGACTCTTTTTGAAACCTTAAAGAACACAAAAGTATTAAATGTTAAGACTTGATGGATTTACTTTCGAAGCAAAAAAGTAGTTGGAAGAAATGTTTTTCTGTATAATACTTTAGTTTTAGTAGTTAAAGTAGATATATTTTAAAGTACAAACAGAATGGACCGAGAGCTTTTCTTTTTAACATACCACCTTTTTATCCGTACAAATTACACCACCCAGAAAAACTTTAGAGTCCCAATTTAAGCAACACAAGTCAAAAAAGTCAGGCCACAGCCCTGCACAGGATGGCTCCAAACAAAAATCTGATTTACTTTTATTTTTTTTTTAATAACAACCATAATAACTGACAAGAAAAACAACATGAAATCAGTGATCAGAGGGAGAAGCTGAGCAGGTGACCTCAAGACTTGAACTCTTTGAATTTTGTTGCCACATCAAAACACTGTGAATGTGATTAAAGCAGGATTTATAACATTTATCAGAAAGTTTCTCTGCTTTCAATAAAGGTTAATATGCTTAGAAATAACAGGATTTACAAAGAATACCACTGCTGAAATGGTTTGCTATCAATCTGATAGAATTTATGGTCAAAGTAAATCCTTCTGCAAGAAGTTGACTTGAGCTTTCTTTTAACAAGTTGGCCTTTTTAGTAAGTATAAAACCTTGGAACACTTCCTAGAAAGCTAATGGAAACTTGAAATGTTTTCTTTTTACAACACGAAAATATGCTTTGCATGGTTATTATCATGTCATTTTTTATTTCATGTGATATTTATCTTCATATTGAAAGTCTGAGGCAAGGAAAGATTGAATCATAGCGCATGTTTCCATCCACCAAGACGAATAAAATCAACAAAAACAGTCAAATAATAGCAACCATTTTATGATGAGGTTAACAGAGGCAGCAGTAATGGGATGGCTGTGGGTCGGAGTCTCCTTGGCCGGAGTGATTCAGAGGCCACAGGCTTGTAATCAACTTATAGTAAAAGAAAAACAAACATCAGGCCTGGAGCTTTGCACTTCTGCCGCTGTCTTCTCTATTTTTTTTTATTATGAATATGGAGTGCTGACTTTCATCAACAGTTACACAGACATATACACACACAGCATCTAATAGAATTTTGTTATCAAATCAGTGCATGGGGAAACCCCTGTGATTTAATTAGATAACCATGAGTCTTCACAGAGTGTTGAAAATTACATTTTACTGTCAGTGATAAATCGTTTTTTAAAGCTGATTTGTCCCTCATGGTAAAGCACTGAAGTGTAGGAGCTACCGGCACTGATTTCAACACAAAAAAAGAAAAAGCTCCAATGACGTAAGCAGACTTCTTCGCTCACTTGCACTTTTTCAATACCAAAGATCTTACGTTGAGCTGAACACATGTAAATCTGTAGATGAGCTGTTACATCTGCTCTCCATTCGGTTGCATTGGAGTCCGCTCAGATTTGTTGGATTTGTGTTGGATGGGTGGTAATGAACCCCTGAGAGGGCTAACATGATGAGAGCATGGTGCTAGTGCTGGCATGAAATATGGAGCAAGGTGATCCGGGCCGTTCATTATGTGCAGGGGCCACACAGGAGATGGGAGCACACTACGAGAGGAATTGTGAGAACAGCTCGAAGAACGGGGCGGGAGGATGTGTGAACATGTGTGTCTGCACATTTACACCCCGGCTTTAGCAGAAGAGCTAGCCACATGCTGTGGTGAGTGTGTGTTTGTGTGTGTGTGTATTAGTGTGTCAGGTGTGCGTGTGTGTCAGAGCAAAAGTTACAGGAAAGAAAACTATAGAGGTGTTAATATTTACCATGATGATCCTGATTGTGTGTGTGTGTGTGTTTGTGTGTGTTTCAGAGGTGCTGAGCCTTACCAGCAGTAGTCAAGAAGATGCGGGGGCAGTACAGGGATGAAGATGTGCTGCCAGTACATAGGAAACAGCAGAGCAGCCGCACCATGGACACATGCAGTTAACTACAGAGAGAGAAGCAAAGGACAATCACAACACAACTTTCCATGGTGACACAAAAACTAAAGAAAAAGAGACAAAAATATATTCCTGTGCAGTAAACAGAAGGATTGTGTGATTTAAGTTTGCCTCAAAATGAACCGCAACAAGTCAAAACAGTGAAATGTACAATTTGCTGTTGTCCTTCTTTCTTTTTAATACATTTCAACAACGCTTCAACCTCGTCTTCACACTTCTGGAGGATCTTAACTTTATTTTCTTCTAAACAATATCCTGTTGTTACCCAGTTTTCCTAAATCAAAGATGGCTCTGCAGAGATGTTTTGTGTTGCTGTGTCGATGTACTGTATGCTTGATTTCATTGATTTAGCCTTTAATCATGATCACAAACAAAACAGGTCTCAGAAAGAACTTAGAGCACTGACACGTCGAGTGATGAACACACGACCTGCGAGCTACTGTTGGAGGGAGAAAGTGAAGGGTGGAGATCAACCGGTTGACAGGAGGAAGGATGGTGAGGGGGTGAAAGGGAAACTGTTGAAAAGACTGACATGAATAAAAGCAACACTTGCTTTACACAGAGAACAAGAAACAACTCTTCATTGATTCATTTTTGGTGGATCATCTTTGCCAGTGATAAAACAGCAGCACTGGCACAGAGCATGAAGTAATTGAAACTAAAATTAAAAAATAAAAAGGCACAGTTTCTGCCCTGTTTTAACAAAAAAGTGAGAGCCAAAATAAAAGCCCAGAGTTAATTATTAACTGCTTTTCAGTTCAATGTCAAACTGAGAATTGTGCTGCGACCTGCACAAAAAGCAACAAAAGGAGCCCAAAACAGCGCTGACAGTAACCATAAAAATCAAAATTACCCCAACTACTTTGACCTAGAAATTAAAAGAGAAAATAACCCTTTTTCTATCAAATAATGAGAAGCAATCGTATGAAGATGACACCCCTTTTCAAAGGAGCTTCCTGCATTGTCAAACCAGCATTACACATAAAATTAAAATCATTGTCTACCATTGTCTTAGAGCCAGCATCCCCCTCTTGACATCTCATGAAAACCCTGCTATAGTTATGACCTGCAACACACACACACATGCACACACACACACACACACACACACACACACAGACGTGGCAGGAGAAAGAGGCGTTAGCTCATCCCCCAGATTAAAATAACATGATTAAATATGGAAAGAGAACAGAGGTCTGAGGGGCTCCTGCGGGACTTCATTAGGGCAAATTGCCAAAGAATGAAACATGAGTTAGCCAAGAGAGACTGCGGGCGAGGCCAATACCGCCGGGACCCCGGAGCAGCAGCCGCTGTTATACTGCTGCGGCTTCACAGTCAATGTGTGAAGCGGACACACACTATCACGCACACACACACGACTACCAGGAGACCCTCTGCTCACTGACACAAAGTGTCACAATTGACCGGCCAAAAGTGGATGAGCTTTGGCGGCTGAAATCACTGCTGCCAGGGAAAGAGACAGAGAGGACCCCAACTTCAGACAAACATCAAACTGTGGACATCAAAAAAAGTGTGTTTCTGCTTTTTTGTGTGTTTGTTTTAACTGCATCCGTTTTTCACATTAGCTGGAATAAAAGCAATGTTGTTTTTTTTTTTTTCAATTGTCTCCGTGCACTCTCTCAAACACACAGTCCCACAATAGTTAGGACTTAATCAACATTTAATTGGTGTCTTGCTCTGTGTATCTGCATATGCATATTTCTTCTGCCTGCCATCTTCAAATAAAACACAACAATGCCACGCTCCTGTCAGGATTAATTCCCTGGCAAACAGTTTGTTTTTCTGTTAATTCTGAAAATAAATCAATGCTATGAATATTAATGTGTGAAAGTGAAGCACTTGGTGGGAGAGCCACTATCAAAACCATCACACACTGCTCCCTTTTTCCAAAGCGATGACGGTAAGGGGGCCATTAAATTGTGATGAAGAGAGGTCAGCAGATCCGGCAGCGGATATACATACACATAGGGTTTTGTGTCACACGCACACACACACTAAATGGAGAGCCAACAGGCGGGTGTATTCCTCCTCTGGGAGTGCGAGACAAGCCCCAGCCATTCCCCGGTACCAGGAGGTAATGGCACAGAACACCTCGCTAACCAACTCCAATTATCTCCACCAAGCCTCAAGGTGAGCCCCCCAACTGGCATGATTTACTCTCAGGTTGAAAGGGAAAACAGGAGTCTCTGCCTCTCTGTTTCTCTTCTTCTCAGGCTGAGTTGGCCGAGCAGGGAGGGGGGTACTGAAACTAAGATAATGATTTATAAAGCAAATCTAGATTTCTGTTTTCTTTTATTTGCTATCTCCAAAGCGATGGAGGTGGCAGTGTGCCTGAGATAAGGAGACTTGGAGGGAACACCAGAGGAATAGTTCACATATTTGCTTCTCTAATTCAGCTGAAAACAAATCCCTGTGTCCTTGTTCAGGTTTCAGAACGAATGAGGCAAAAAGTAAAAAGAAGATAAGTGGAAAAAAGAGAAATTGTACCACTGTTTTTTTTCTTCATTTTGGGGGGGGGGGGGGGCTTCACATGAGAGTGGGTCATGAGAGGCTAAGGCTGATAAAATATTTGCCAGGCTGATAAATAATAGATGAGTGGAGCCAAATGGCTTACACGCTCCACAAAAGACCTGGGTGCTTAATATTCCATTCAATGGAGAATCACAGATACAGTCCCCAAGAACAAATACAGGATTAGGTGCTGGGTCCAGTCCTCAGGGACCAGGGCTCTGCCCGGTAATGAGGGGCTGCCTGCCTCTCACACTGTGTGTGTGTGTATGCAGGTTTGTCTGGTGTGTGTGTGTGTGTGTTGCCTCTTCCTCTGAGAGAAGCTAACCGATTATACAGCGACAGCCTGCTTCAAAAAGCAGTCAAGGTCTTTGGTTCTGCCCTGAGAGCGTTCTCAGTGCGCTGTGGCTCAGACAGGCAGTGTCCACATGAACACTGGTTTTCCAAATCCATTCAGTGGGACCAAAGGAAGCTGAGACACAGAGGAAAAGACAAAAGAGACCGAGAGGAGGAGAAAAAAGACTGAAGTTAAGAGATTAAATTTACTCTGCAACTTTGAAGAAGCTGCATTAAGCTGAGAGGTCACACACCAGTTTTGTCAATAATCAAGTCTGACTGTGAGTCCATTGTGTCTGTGTCTGTGTGTCATCCTATACCTCATACTAAAAAATTATGGTACAGAGAAAAAACTGCATCCATTTTCAGAGTTTCTGTTTCAGCAGACAGTATAAAAACAGACTCATTTTCTGCTCGTAGGAAATAAAACACTGTGTGTATCATTGATGTCAATCAAACTGTGACTTTGGAATGTCATCACCAATTTAATTTCCCAAACACACATCAAAATGTTTTTCAAAGATTTAATAGCTTTTTATGTTTTCTGCTGTGTTCAAAAAGCCGTTTTACCACCGTCTACAATTGGTTTTAATATTTTCCAGCTGTGAGCAGCTCCTCCAGTTCCTTTGTGCATTGCATTGTGGGACAGTTATGTCAATCAACAGCGCGCTTAGTTTTTGGGGTTTTTTTTGCCTGCACACTTGTTTGATGTACTTTGTTGTGTCCCTTTTGCACTGTGAACACATCACAAAATCTTACCCAGTGATGAATATTATTTAGAAGGGGATGAGGGCACGTTTTTCTGATTTTCTGCAGGAAATGAAACAAAAATCTGAATTATGGCAAAACATGTCAGCAGCAACTACAACTCATATTTCCTAAACCATCACCAACTTTCCACATGTATGATTCATCACATTCAGAAGAGTATGTCCCTCTACACTCCTGAAAAGCAGCACCTGCCTGCAACAGAGAAGTTCCCTGAAAGAGCCGGACCCACCAGAGACCTCAGATCTTCTCCTCACTGTGACTCTGAGCTCTGGAGACTCTGTCAGTGAGGCGTGTGTTTCCTCCCACACTGTTCTTTTTTACCTGAGCAACTGGACATGTTGAAGTGAAACACAGACAGAACATGAGGAAGTGCTGCTGTGGGGGGTGGGGGTAGGGGGGCTCTTTCACATACCTAACTGCAGTGAAGTGGAGATTCTGGTGTTTTTCTGGAGCCAGAACAAAACACTCATTCCCTCTGCTTACATACTTTCAGAGTAAACCTGCTGAATATATGTTAAATTACAGTGGGAGTGGAGTAGAGGATAGATAGCTGTTGCTGAAGGCAATGTAATTTAATCTGACAGGAAGAATGGTATCAGCAGAGACGCTCTTGACCTCTTCACACCAGCCTCAAACACTCATTTCCCCTCCATTCGCCTTTCCATCCAACTCTAGTCCCTATGCACTCTCCAAATTTCAATCTTCTCTTTTCCTCTCCTGGCCTCATTTTCATCCCAAATTCTTCATTTCTTATTCTGTTTTTCCTCCTCTCCTCCTGCTGTCCTTCTGTCCATTGTTTCTCCTGCTGCTTTATTGCTGTGTTAGCCTCTCCCTCTCTTCCCCTCCCCTGCACAGAGTAAGTCACCAATTACCCGCGCTCTGCTTCTCCCTCTGTTGACAAACGCCGGTGTCAGGCCCAGCGCGACGCAGGTGTGCCACAAACAAGTAGGTGGCACGGGGAGAGAGAGAAGGGGGCACACAGGACGAACACAGGTAACAGCTAAAGCCAGGCCTCCCACACATGCACACACACTCTCACAGAGAGACATGAGACATACGGTACAAACACCTGTGAGTGCAGGGGACGCACAAACAGATGCAAGTGAAAAAAAGGAGACGCAAACACCCACTACGCGTGCATATGCACGGGGCACAACACACAGCAGACAGCATGGGGCTGAGATAAGTCTATTGAGGGGGGAAGGAAGGAGGGAGGATGTCCCAATGTTCTGCAGATGCCCAACAGAGGAGAGACGTATTAAGACGCCGGGGAAGAGGGAGGCCAAGGCGGGGAGTAAGAGAGGTGTAGCTGGGGTGAGTGAGAGACAGATGGACAGAAAATAATATGTCAGTGAGGAAGAAGATGGAGAGAAGAGAGGAAGACAGAGAGAAGTCGGGAAAGGAGAAGAGGAGAAGAAGAACAGAGCAAAAGGCAGGAAACAGAGAGACAGCTGGCACTCTAGGGCACGGTGGATGGATAGCTCCTTGTTAGCATAGGCCTGACAGGCTGATGAGAGGGCTGCTGTCAGACAGAGCCGGGGCCGGGCTGTGTGTGTGTGAGTTTGGGCGATAGGCAGGGCAGAGGCTGGGCTCCAATGCTGGGGGGCCCAGGCAGATGAAAGACATGGAGGGTGGTGGTGGTGGTGGTGGTGAGGGGGTGATGGGGGTCCTCCCCACTGACTAGTTAAAGGAAGGGCCGATGCAGCCCTATTATACGGCCCTATGACAAGGCTGCACGCTTGGCTGGCTCCCACCCCTGTGCCACCGCCGACCGGCTTTTTAAAACAGTGATACCGTTCACCTCCGGTCACGAAACAGCAATAAGTCAACTGACGCATTGTTGTACAATCATGATTTATTCCTTTGCTGTTGGCTGCTTGCGAGACGCGCCGGCCATGTACAGCCGACTGACACACGGGGTTCACCAGAGGGCTTTAGCACAGGCTGCACCTAGAGCAGGCAGAATAAATGCAGGATGTATTCCGTGTGTGTGTGTGTGTGTGTGTGTGTGTGTGTCCATCGCTCTCCACTTTCTATTCTCTGTTCCTCTTTGCTTGGCTGAGAGGCCGGACAGGCGGAGGTGGTGAAAGCAGCTGGATGGTACTAACGATGTTACTAACAATACATCCTCTATCTGACTGTAGCAACTCTACCTGTCCATCCAGTCACTGCCAAACACTCACTTAAACAAACATTTTGACAAACCCTGACGTTCATTATATATTTCCCATCCTTTAGGATATTTGATCACAAGTCACAGTGTAGATAATGAGCTGGGTTCTTTGCAGCTAAGTATGTATACCCACAGATAGTTGGCTTCAAGATTCATGGCAGCCATTTCCACTTGAACCGGGGGGTCAATCCACCCAATGGCAAAAAATAACGCATCACAGGAGCAGTAATAACATCAGGCTTGCAAGTAATCCCAGAGGAGATGTGAAAATACCTTTGTACTACAGTGTCTGACATATATCGCAACCAAACCAAAACAGCTCTCCCTGAGGAAGATGGATGGGTAGACAGACGAGTGGATGAAGGATTGCAGGGGGATAAAAGGCTTACAGAGGTGAAGGTCTGACGTGGGAGCTCTTAAAAAATCTTGTCAGCATAAATTTGTTAAAGAAAGGAGCCAAGATTAGTCCCTGGGCTGCAAAGAAAACTGTAAATCACAGAAAAAATCACCTTCACCCCCACTCTCTCTGCTAAAAAGAAAAACACTTTCACCCTTAAATCAGATCATTTACATCAGGTAACTCTGGTGTCACAGCACAGCGTGAAAGCTAGACCCTGAGCAGAGGTGCTGCTGCTGGTCTCAGAACCTACGAAGGAGTCAGCCGGGAGTCTCTGAGGGATGGGTAATTTGTATAAGAGACCTGGGGTACCATCCCCTCCAGCACCCACAGGCCCCTCCGGCTGTTCGGTGTTCTGCAGGGCGCTGCACAGTCACACTACAGATATGGACAAGACTTGGATGACATCACATCCCTCTCCCATCTCTTCTGTCATAAACATTTGGCTCTGCTTCATCTGCCAGAGAGATAACAAGGGGGGAGGATGGAATGAGAAGAAGGGAGCGAAAGAGAGCAAGAGATTTCCTCCCTCATGCAGACAGACAGAAGGGAAAATTATGTGAGAGAGTTAAAGCGTGTAATAACGGATAATTTAAGGCTTTTCGGTCATTAATATGTCGCAGTTACAAGACAAACAGTCAAATACAATCCTGCTTTAGTGTAGATTTCACAGCTTGTCAGGGCATGGTGATAGTGTGGCTGCATGACTGCGGGATGCCCGGGCAAAGAGGGAGTGGAGGGGGGGGTGGGCAGAGAGATCAGTTCAACTCTGTGTAAAAGTAGTGTAGCCATGTCAGAGAAATACTCTCGTCGTGCTACTTGGGGTTTGATATCCTGCTGGAATATTGATGAAGAGACTCATGTTCAATTTGAGAAACAGTCCCAACATTGGAGCTGTGTACTTTTTAAAAGGGCAAATCCAAGTCTGAATTTGATATGAAGATGAAAATAGTGACTTTGACTCTGTGACTGCGAATGAGCAACATTTTTACACATTATATATCACCGTAAAACCACAAATGAAAAGACCTCCATATCTATCACGCCATCAAGCGTCCTAAAGAGCATGATGTGTCTGCTGTTTTGACCATGGACTGAACGAGAGGATGGACGGTACAACCTGTACTTGAAAGTTAAGACAAAACCTTTAGAGCTATCAAGCAGCTACACCAGCCTTGTCAGAGCTTAAATCAAGCGGCAACCTCTGGTTTCAAAATATGAAACCACTGCAGAAGGACCATCAGTTTCAGGCTGGCTGCCGGGCCACTGGAAACCACCTACTCACCGATCTAAAAAAGAACCTTCCACCAACAATAAACATGTCTATAGCCTGGTTCAGTCTGAAGACCACATTGCTCTATCTGCACACACTGTACAGTTGATGAATTCTTTTATAACTCGTCGTTTCTGAAAATATTACATTTACAGGTTTTGTATAATTGAAGGCATGGCTAATTTGCCTCTTTACCTCATACTAGAGTGTGAGGTATTAAGGGAGATTCAGCTTTTCCAAAAGTTAGTGGTAATTTAGCCCCATTGTTAAAATGCTGGTGGACGTAGGTGGGTTGTTCTACTTTTTATATAATCAATGGTTTGACTAATTGCTAGTCTCAATTAGCAGTTGCTGTGGATTAATTTTTCATTCAATTGTCTGTGCTGTAAATGAACTATCTTTTTTCACTGTCATTCAAATGTCACATGCCACCTTAGCGGCTCACCAATGGCTGCTTGGAGTCAGCAGTATAGGATCTGCATGCTGTCAGGCTGTCACATTTATGCCATACAAAATCCAGAGCAGCAGCAGTGAGATACGTCTCTGTTGTTTTTAAGAGAAACAAACCTGAACTTCAACTTCTGTCAAAG